>NC_132842.1:19178137-22063137 GCF_048164855.1 Canis lupus baileyi
AAAAAAAAAAAAAAAAAAAGCAGAGGTGGTGTTACTTTTAAAATTGTTGTAACAGTTGTCTTTTTTTTTGGTGGGGGTTCTATTATTAAAGAAAAAAATGTGCTAATCCTTTAATCCCTCCAGAACATTAAACAAAGAGGCAACATTAGTGCACTCTCAGGTTTACATCTTTCTCACTGATTAGGTGAAAGAAAGTAAGAGAATCCTACCAAAAGCCTAGGTCCTTGTCCTCATTCTGCCACTTAAGAGTTCAATGACCTTGGGCAAGAGCTTTCTATATCCACATCGATTTCCTCATTCATAAAATGGGTAACTCTATCTGCCTTCGCTTCCACACTCAGTAGTGGCAAAGGACCAAGCAAAGTAAAATATACTGGAAAGCTCCACAACGAGACAGTATACAACGAGCTTTAATTACTACTTGCTGATAGAATAGCTTAACAAGATTAAAAAACAAACAAACACACAGCACTATTCACAATAGCCAAGAGACAGAAGCAGCCCAAATGTCTATTGACAGATGAAGGGATAAAGAAAATATGGCATATCTATACAATGGGATGCCATACAGTCTTTAAAAAAAAAAAAAAAGGAAATTCTCTCATATACTACCACATGGATGAACCTTGAGGACATCATGCTGAATCCTCAAAATAAGCCAGTCACAAAAGGACAACTATTGTAGAATTCCATTTATATGAGGTACCTAGAGTAGTCCAAGTCATGGAAACAGAGTAAAATGGTGGTTGTCAAGGGCTGGGGGGAGGGAGAATAAGGAACTGTTGTCCACGAGGTACAGAAGTGTTTTGCAAGATGAAAAAGTTCTAGAGATCTGTTACGCAACAATGTGAACATAGCTAACTCTACTGAACACTTCAAAATGGTTAAGAAGTTTAAAAAAGATACTTTAGTGTGGTTAGTTCAAGGTAAATTGGAATTAAGTAGGATGTAAACAAAATTAAACCAAAATAACAGCTTTTGTTAGATTCCTCCATTAGCAATCAATCTTGCTAACCTTAGAAATGCATGCTGCAGGTTAACCAAGGCTCTGTCCCCAAAGACACATCCACATAATGGGGTATCTATCATCCCAAATGCCCTCCTCTGGGTCTTCCAGCACTAAAATTCACCTGCTCACCACCCTCACAGCACTTGACTCACACTGCTGTTAGTTTAACATATAACCATATAACACAAGGCAGGCAGTGACACATGTCTGGTATCATCATTAGACCATGGGTTTCTTTAAGATTTTATTTATTTATTTATTCATGAGAGAAAGAGAGAGGCAGAGACACAGGCAGAGGGAGACATAGGCTCCCTATAGGGACTCGATCCCAGGACCCGGGATCATGACCTGAGCCAAGGCAGATGCTCAACCACTGAGCCAACAAGGTGCCCCAGACCATGGGTTTCTTGAGGGAAAAACCACATCTAACACATCTCTGATTTCCCTTCTAGCTCCTAACTCAATAGCATAATCACTTATCTAATGTTCACTAACTGAAAAAATTGTTTCACAGTTTCTATCATCTTTCATTTTGCTGTTGGAGCAAAACTCGAGAAAGAGAGGACAACTTTAAGCAGTGCATAAAGGTCTTTGCATTGTTCTGCATTCAAATCGGATAAAGAAAAAGAAGAATCATGTATTTATAGCTGTGTTTATAATGATACAACAAAGATGTTCAGTTACAGCTCTCTAAGAAAAAAAAAAGCTTGAGCTGCAAAGTTTATAATAATCCTTCCCAATCCATTTATGGCTTTGAAATAGCCAGAAGTCTGTATTATGTTCACAGTCCTTATAAGGGTTCTTGCACAAGAGTGCAATTTTAAACATGGGCAAACTTCAGCCCTCTAGAACTTCCATGAAAAAAACCTGTAAATCCACTGTGAGAGTGCTGAATTAGAGTATCAGGCTCTCTTGATTTTTTTTTTTTTTAAGATTTTATTTATCCACTCATGAGAGACACAGAGAGATAGAGAAGGAGAGAGAGAGAGGCAGAGACACAGGCAGAGGGAGAAGCAGGCTCTGTGCAGGGAGCCCGATGTGGGACTTGATCCTGGGTTTCCAGGATCAGGCCCTGGGCTGAAGGCGGCGCTAGACCGCTGAGCCACCTGGGCTGCCCTCAGGCTCTCTTTAAAACGTGTAACTCTTACCCATACCCATAGGTAGATCGCCAAGATAAATATAACCATAAAGAAATACAGACCAATATGTAATTTTATTCCTAAAACAGGTGTCACTCAGAAGAGAAGACATGAAAAGAGCAAGAAGGCATGTTAACCCGCTCTTGATAATGAAGGCAGGGATCTGTACCAGTGAGATGACCCACAGACAACACCTTCAGTCTCAAGGGGCTCAAAGTCTAGTTCAGGAGATAGGACGTGGGCGTCAGTCATGGGGACGGATGGGACACCATGTGGCCTGATGCAGTGAGCTGCTGTAAAGATCAAGTGATGGAGGAAATGCCCATCACTCCCCATTCAGGGCTTCCGTAGCCGCTGGGCCTGCAGATCGGCCACACAGCACTCACCACCCAGTTAGAAACGAGTAACCGAGTAACTTGAACATGACAGTCACCATGCACAACTAAAGAGAGATGCAAAGAATGGTTTTATAACTTCTAATACAGACTCCCCACTGGCCACTGAGCTTGATGGCAGGAGCCAGGTGTTCCAGTTGCCTGTGCCCATCCCAGTCCCAACTGGGAACCCTGGGCCAGACATGTATGGTCCATGCAATTAGCCCTGGAACTCCACTTAAGCTTCGCACATAACTTACCAAAAGGTCAAGCAGCCAGCCCACGGCAGGGCCAGGCTCCCAATCCAGGTTTCCCTGAGCTGGGAGGCTGTGACAGAGACCACAAGACCCACAGTACCTAAAATATATCCCTATCTGACCCTTGACCCCCCCCCCCCAAAAAAAAAAACAAAAAACTTGCCAACCCTTGGACAACCCCCTGGCTCAAACTCAGGAGGATGAAGTCAACATTGGCAGAAGTTGGAAAATGCAGAAAAGAGAGGATTTGAAAGAAAAAATGGGGAGTTCAATTTTAAATGGGGGTGGGGGGGTAGGCACTACTCACTGGGAATGACAAAGAGGAGACGTGACATTCTGGACACTAGGGAACGAGGCTGGGGCAGAGCCACAGATGGAAAGTGGAAGTCCTGGTGAATGAAAGACAGAGAGGGGCAAGATAGCTGTGGTTTAAAAATTGTCGTGGAGGGGCACCTGGGGGGCCAAGGGGTTAAGCAGCTGACTCTTGAATTCGGCTCAGGTTGTGATCTCGGGGTCCTGGGATCGAGCCCTGAGTGGGGCTCTGTGGTCAGCAGGGAGTCTGCTTCAGGATTCTCTCCCTTCCCCCACGTACACACTCTCTCTTTAAAATAAATAAAGAAATCTTAAAAAATAAAAATAGGGCACCTGGATAGCTCAGTGGTTGACCGTCTGCCTTTGGCTCAGGGCGTGATCCCGGGGCCCTGGGATTGAGTCCCTGCGAGGGGCCTGCTTCTCTCTCTGTCTCTCTCATGAATAAATAAATAAATAAAATCTTAAAAAAAAAAAAAAAGTCACTGGAGATCTTCCATAACGATCAGTAGAGACAGAGACAGGAGTTTCAGAGAGGTAGGGAAGAAATGGAAGCAGGGGCATGAAACCTGGTGTGATCCAGGTTGGCATTTACAGGAAGAGAAAGATGGGATGGGAGGGCAGACAGGTGTTTGTTTTAAAAGGCAAGGAGGCATTTCTTTTTCCAAAAAGGGAAGGGAGAAAAAAGATGGCCGACTCAGCAGAAAAAGGCTGCAGCCATTTTCCAGGTGAGTCCAGGTCCTGGGTAGTCCCCTCTCAAACAGACTGACTCCAGGCTTAGCCACATGGCCTGCTGTCACCAAGGGGGTCTTGGCAAACATGACACAAAGAGATCCCCCACTGAGGCTCATTCTCTCCCAGTGGGCTTGTAGTCCTGAGACCAGCATGACAATGAGCCAACCAGCCTGCTGAGGGATGAAAGACCACCTAGAAGAGGAGAGGGGGGCCCCCCCCCGCCCCCCCCGCCCCCCCCGCCCCCCCCCCGCCCCCAAGCTTACAGCTGCTAACCCGCACACTTGCAGGTAGCCATCCTAGATCACCTGGTCACCAGCCAACTTGCCAACTGGCCAGTGATACACAGAAGAGATTTGGGACCTACAGGAAAACGGTGGGGACTTTAGGCTGACGAGAGCAGTTTGTTCCATGGCAAAAGCTAACTGAGAACAAAGGAAGATTTTTCTGACATTAAAGGCAGTCCAGGAACCAATCCAATGCTGTGGATACTTCAGAGTCATAAATGCTCAAAAGTATTTCAGAAGGCTCTGAAGACATCTAGCTTTGCATTTTCCTTTTCTACCTTTCCAAGTGCCTTATCATGAGCTATGATACCGCAATAATTGTCATTATTGTTATTATTGTCACTTACCCCTTGAGATGAGCAGGATTACAGCACAAATGTACACGGCTGTACTTACCTACCCAGTCACATCCTCGAGTTAACATGGAAGCCTAACAGTTTCAGGGGGCTTGCACACACTTTTTCATTTCTTACAAGTAGGAAAAAAGGCAATCAAAGCTAATGTGTATTTAAATTAACCCAGGCTGCCGGAGATTAGACATACTTAGCCAGTTTTCTAGCTCTATTTGGAAGGTAATTGCTATAAGCAAAGGAGAGTTGACAATTTTTCAATGCAAAAAATTAAAAGACAGCCTTGAGATCAATGATGGGGAATTAATTTTACCCTGAAATATTGTCCTAAGAATGTCTACCATATTTGTGTTTTCTATGATGAGCTCTCTTGCTGGATTTTCACCGATAAAACACAGTTTTTTCCTATGAATAGCTTTCTAGTTTAATACCTGTCACATGTTTTCTGGATTCTCTCCAATAATCTATCTTGTAGGTTTAAGAAAGTATGCAATATAGGCATATACATATACTTCACTCCTATCTCCCACAGAATTTACTCAGACACATTTTTAAAAACATGTTTAACATTTTTGGAATTAAAAGGTCATCTTCAGATTGAAGGTGAATACACATCGTCCTGTTTCTTCTTTCTTCTGAAAAGGCTGGTTCAGGGAATATCTCTAATTCGGTCAGATTCTCCCAAAGCCTATGGCTTTCATGGCTAAGACAATAGGAGAGAATTTTTTTTCTTTTATACAATATGTTTACTGATGAATATGGGGGAATAAAACATGGTCAACTGAACATATGCTTCTTCCTAAAAATATATTTTTTTGAGAAAGTATAAACCCACAGATAAAAAGAACAGGAAATGAGAGGAGAGTTGACAAAAATGTAGATGATAGAAGATGACAGTGGCACTTAACAGAGTAGAAAGTGAGAATATAAAGTACCAAGAGGCTGGAGATTCCTGTCTGGGTACACAGACCAAACAAAAGGAAAGACATGCTTCGTACCCCTGCCGTCCATCTATAAAAGACCAGAGGCCAAGAAGCTTTGCCATTGCGCTTAGAGCTTCCAGTGGGCTTTACAATGTCTTTCTCTTAATTATATATAGACAGTCAAAAAGCACATCTTTGAAGAAAGTCTCCAGGATGCAAAAATAATTCCATATTTTAGAAGTTTGAAGAGTGACAGTACGGACAAATTAAAATGAATAGCTCATGGCTTAGATGTAAGTGAAAATATTACAGCCATGGAATAACAGGAAACTATAAAAGTAGAGATGAAAAGAAAGCTCTTGGGAGGCAGAGATTTTCAAATATAAAAATTTCAATAGAAGAGTTTGGACGGAAGTGGAAAAGACTCAGTTAAACAAAGAAAGATTTCTTTCTTCTCAGAAAGAAATCGGAAGCTCTAATCAAATATCTGACAAACTAGAGACCCAGAAAGAGGAATATACAGTGGGGAAAATTATCAAAATAAAAATCGGTCATTTTCTAGAACAGAAATGACTGGCCCTTCATAATAATGTTCATATGAGAAGCTGGGCACAATAAATGAGAGCCTCGCCAAGGCAAAATTTCCAAATACCAAATGCAGAGCAGTCCTAGATATATTGCAGAAAATTAAAAAATACAAAACCCAAATGACACTGGTGAGCATATCAACAGTGCTGGATTGCAAAAACAACAAAATAATATCTTTAAAATGTCAAAGAAGAATATTCATCATACCTGAATATTATACCTAGCCAAACTATTAATTAAATGTGAAGCTAGAATAAAGACATTTTCAAGTTGGCAAGATCTCAAAAAAGTAACTTCCTCTGGAAGGTTCCATGTTTTCTTACTGCCAAGCACTTCCTTATGTTGGCATTAGCTTACATTACTTATTAGGCCTCTTGCCACTTTCTATTTATAGGCTAAACTCCACCTCCATTCTGTAAGGACTTTCTGTTCCTACCAGCAGGGTGCAGTCTTCCCACCCTGATGCTCCTGAGTCCCATATGGTACTTCTACTCTACCTATCATCATGATTTAAGGCCAAGACTTTTCTTCCAAAACTAACAATAGACGCTTTCTGCAGGCTGCCTATTTCTTCTTTATGGCTCTGGTCTTGTAGCCCATGTACTCACCACTGTGCCTGATACATTTTCTTTAATAAGCAGACATTCACTGAGGAGAGAACAGTCAATTTAAAATTTCATATCAATCCATTCTACTAAGAATACTGCATTGAGCCTACTTCATGTCTGTTCCAAATCCCTTCCTCATCCGGACTTTCTAACTCAGAGTCTCTCTGCATACTGAGCAGAAGGGATCAGTTCTGGAGAAGAAGAGCAAAGAGGAAAAAAGTTATTCTTTCAATTAAAAAAAGAATGGTCAGATGACCCAGCAATTTCACTCCTAGATATATACGTACGAGAAATGAAAACATATGTTCATGCAAAAACTTGTACTCGAATGTTCCTAACAGCATTATTCACAGTGCTAAAAGTGGAAACCACCCAGATGTCCACCGAATGATAATGGATAAATAAAATGCGATATATACATACAATGGAATATTATTGGGCAATAAAAACGATACTGGCATATGCTGCAGCACGACGAGATGAACACTCATCACTGAGTGAAGGTAGCCAGTTGCAACAGACCACCTACTGCATGATTCCATTTATATGCAATACCCGGAGCAGATAGATCTAGAGACAGAAGGTTGGAGAGTGGTTGCCTAGGACTGAGGGAGTTTGGGAAAAAAGAGGAGTGAGTGCTAACTTGGAACATGGGATTTCTTTCTTTTTTTTTTTTTTAATTTTTATTTATTTATGATAGTCACACAGAGAGAGGGAGAGAGAGGCAGAGACACAGGCAGAGGGAGAAGCAGGCTCCATGCACCGGGAGCCCGACGTGGGATTCGATCCCGGGTCTCCAGGATCGTGCCCTGGGCCAAAGGCAGGCGCCAAACCGCTGCGCCACCCAGGGATCCCGGAACATGGGATTTCTTTAAGGGGCAATGAAAATATTCTAAAATCGATTGTAACGACGGTTGCGCACCTTTGTGAATATGCCCAACACCACCACATAATATACTTTCAATGAGTGAATTATACCTCAATAAACTGTCTTTTAAAAATGATCAATATGGGAAAAAATTAAATCCATGTATTACTTATCTTGAAGGCAAAAAAATAAATTCAAAGAGCATCACCTTAAGTAAGGCAAGATTTGCAAAGCATGGCTAAACTGAAAAGGAACAAAACATGCATTTAGGATGAAAACACCAAGTCAAAAGGAAAAAAAAAAAAGGGTCATGTCAGCTGATTTTTCTTTGCCTGAAAATTAATACATAATTTGCTCACTGCAGAGTTTACTAGTTTAAGAGAAACCATAACAAAGTGCAAATGAAAAGTACTGGCTTTTACTAGAAGCACAGAGTGCCTGGATATAGAACCTTTTGTAGGTCACTTAATTTAAAAAGGCAGCGTCTCTAGTTTCACTACTTCCCAATCACTTTATTTCACAGACCTGTTCTTAAGGGCAATTAATGGGTAATGTAGTTCATATGTAAAGAGGGCCAGGATCTGAAAGTACTGCTGAGGTTTATTCCAGGCATTCGCACAGTGATCTTACTGCATGTGATCTGTGGGGGCAGTGAGATACAGCACCCACTGAGAAAGCCTTCCTGTTGGAGGGATGCTATCTATGATGGTTACAACAGAAATGTGGAAAACTTTTGATTCTTCCAAAATGGACGTGCTAAATGTTTTAAACTATCTAAAATTAAACGATGAATTCATATATTTTTAAACTTTAAAAGCTTCATTTTAAAATAGGGCCGACAAAGTCATACTGACATAAAGCCATGGTGGATGGGGAAGAGATAAAATAAGCTAATGAGGGGCACCTGGCTGGCTCAGTTGGAAGAGCACGCTGACTCTTGATCTCAGGGTCATGAGTTCAAGCCCCAAGCTGGGGTTTATTCAAGAATAAAATCTTAAAAAAAAAAAAAAAAAAAAAAGACATCTCTAATTCTCCTTTTGCGTTCCTTCTCCGGGAGTCCTGGAATTAATAAACCAGACCTACCAAGCCATGATTTTCACATATAGTACACTTAAATCCTAGTCCTTCCATGGTCTTTCAGAATATATTCAAATTCTCACTTATCCTAATGTAACTCATTTGAATACATCAAGGGTTTAAGATACGAACCTAACGGGCGCCTGGGTGGTGTAGTTGTTAAGCATCTGACTCCTGGTTTCAGCCTAGGTTGTGATCTCAGGGTCATGAGATGGAACCCTGTGTCGGGCTCCTCTCTGAGCCGTGGAGTTGGCTTGAGATTCTCTCTCCCTCACCCTCCACCTCTCCTGCTTGTGCTCTGTTTCTCATATAAATAAATAAATCTTTAAAACAAAAAAAAAGATATCAACCTAATTTTAAGGGGAAAAAATGGATATAAAAAACATTTTCATTAAACAGAGGAAACAGTTCTTTGATTGTTTTAAATTCTCTTCATTTTTCTCTTCTCTTCTAGGTTATTTGTAATGATAAACTTTTCAGTCTGTGTGAAAGGAACATGAACCTGGCTCGATTTGGGATCAACATTTTGGTCCACGCTGGTTAAAAGATATTCAAAATTTCTATGCAGCTATGTCACTTCTGAGGACTTACAACACTGAGTTATGGACAAAATCTTCCCGTTGGATAACTAAAGATTCTGAAAACCAAACCTATAAGGCAGTGGGTTTGTATGACGATGTGATATGAATCTGAGAAACTGGTTAATTTTGGCATGTGAAAAAAATCACATGAATAAATGAGTGCAAATAAAACACTCTTATTTCTGGAACACAGACTGTTATTTCTTTTTTTCCAGACTCTTCTTTGCACCCCGGAGCAAAATATAGAAGAATTTAGATTCTCGATCTCAACATATATTAGCTACGCTGCAAACTTGTGGCAATGAACTCTACTAGTCATACATCCGTTGTTCAATCTCCTCCATTACTTAATTATATATATATATATATATAATTTTATTGTGTAAGAACATTTACCAAGAGATCTACCCTTTTAACATATTAAGTGCAAAGTACAGTACTATTAACTCTAGGCCACGATGTCACAGGACAGATTTCTAGAATTTATTCATCTTGCATAACCGCAACTTTATATCTGTTGATTAGCAACTCCCCATTTCCTCCTCCTCCCAGCCCCTGGCAACCACCATTCCTCTCTGCTTCTAGGAGTTTGACTGCTTCCGATGCCTCATATAAGTGGAATCACACGGGATTCATCCCTCTCTGGTTGGCTTACTTCACTTAGCACAATGTCCTCCAGCTTCCTCCATAGCGTCTCATCATAATGTTTTAAATGGCGAAGCTGGTAAAGCAGATTAGTTGATGGCAATCAGACCACACCTTGCTTTATCAGCACCCTGTTCCCGCTGTTTATGACTTGTCTTGCAGTCAAGACTGTGTCAGATCTGGAAATGATTTCTCTGCCAGCTGAGGTGAGAACACTGTTTTGATGTATGGAAAGACTGCTTTTTAAAAGTCAAGGCCTCCTGGCAGTTCCTCTGTAAACTACTATGGCAGCTGTGCTAGAGGCCATGAATATTACATAAGGGCTGTCCATGCATTCAAGCCAGACTCTCCAAGCCACAATTCCCATAGCAACACACAGAGATTTTACTCATCTCAGAGATGAAGCAGCCAGCAAAAGTGCCTAATGCCACCCGATTTTTTTTTTAGCAAGATCAACACAGTACTTATTCTTTTTCCAAAGCAATAATTTGTTCAAAAGAAAACCAACGACCGTGTGAAATGTGCTCATTTCAAAGTTACCCAGTATCACACAAACCAAGGTACTGTAACCCTGAACAACAATCTATGCTTTTAGAAATAGCTGCCATCTGAATGGCTGCATGGGAAAAAGAATTTGAACCTTCACAATCAGTGAAATGAACCACCGTCTTGGCTAAATATTGCTAACTTCGAGATTTTATATCTGATTTCCAGTCCCCTTTCCATATATACACACTTTATTATAGGATGGAAAAGAACATGTTCCAAGGGAAGAAACCTTTTTTTTTTAAGATTTTATTTATCTATTCATGATAGACATGGGGGGCAGGGGCAGAGACACAGGCAGAGGGAGAAGCAGGCTCTATGCAGGCAGTCCAATGTGGGACTTGATTCCCCGGTCTCCAGGATCACACCCTGGGCCAAAGGCAGGTGCCAAACCGCTGAGCCACCCAGGGATCCCCAGGGAGGAACATTCTTAACTAATAAAATCCTTTACTGCTTAATTTTTTTTTTTTTTTACTGCTTAATTTTTGAGGAGCATAACGCAATCCATTTTTTTTTTAACAGAAGAAAATACTACTACACAACACCTATGGAGTAAAATTTGGGGGAATGATTGCTCAAGCCTAAGAAAACACACATTACCTTGAAGAAAGTTGTTTTTCTAAACAGAGAAATGGTTTACTGGAAGCAGGTTCTTCCTCTTTGTATATTTGGGGATCCTTTTTTGGGTGTCTACACTGTCCACCCACAGAAACGAGCTGGTTGGATTATAAAACAACCTAAGAGCCAAGACCACTCTAATATATCACACTTCCTTTTTCTATCAAGGAAATCAAATGCACTCCATTTCTTGTAGTTCTTTAAAAATCAGACAATGAAATACTGTAAGAGACCAAACATACGCTTTAAAAGAAACTTCCACAGGTGGCCCTTCACAGACCCAGCAGAATTGGCAATGAAAGAGCTTGGCAGGGGAGAAATGGTTTTACCTTTGCCTTTTCCAACTGGGCCTGGGCCTGTCGCTCTGCTTCTCTGCGCACTGCCTCCCGATCTTCCTCCAAAGAAACATCTGAATCGGATGGACGGCTGGTGTAGGAGTCTGCCGAACCCTGGAGAGAAAAATTTGCATTTTAAAACAGATTCCATCTATGAGGTTTGCCTTGGAAAAGTCTCATTGACACCGCAGTTAGCTTCCTGGATTATGCTATAAATTCCTGAAAAGAGGAGAAA
The DNA here is from genome assembly GCF_048164855.1 of Canis lupus baileyi. Lineage (NCBI taxonomy): Eukaryota > Metazoa > Chordata > Mammalia > Carnivora > Canidae > Canis > Canis lupus. The sequence goes on from NC_132842.1 coordinate 19,189,619, forward strand.
ATAATCCATCTTGCGGCAGGCCATCTAGAAAAACCCTGCTCTCGTTTGCAGACCCTTCCCTAGCATAGTGGTGCCTACCGAGTTACCATTCCTTCCTCAGCCTTAGGTTCGGATTACCATCCTTTCTGGAAGCCAGAACAAGTTCCCCTGGCATTAGAGCAGCTCGGTGGTGCAGTGCCCGGCTTGAAGGGCACAGGGGGGTTTCAAGGATGACTTCAAGAACAGACTACCTGCCACGGCCCGTATTTACAACTGCAGAGAAGATACGTCTAATAAAAAAAAAATCAATCAATTAATTAATTAAACCCAGAAAAGAACATCTAACGAGTTCTCAACTTGAATCCTCCACCACGACTCCCGTTTTAACCCTCAGCATCCTTCGGTACCTTGCCATTCACCTGCTTCCTTCACCGACAAGACTGGAAGGGAACAGCAGCCAGCATCCCTCCATCCTTAAGCCACACATTTTTGTCAATGGCTTTCGGCAGCCGTTTCATCAGAGCTGTCTCAAGAAAACACCTGCCCGGGATAGCGTGTCTGGCGATAAATCACAACATAGGAAAAGGAGCTCGGAAAATCCTAGGACTCTCCCCGGCTCCCCCTCTCTCGCAATCAGGATCCTATTACTAAATCACAGGAGCCCCTTGGCAGCACTCACTGCAACGAGGAGCAGGAGCAACGGCAGTACAGAGTCTCCCCTGGACCAAAGCCCCTGAGCTTACACAGATATCCGAATTCTTCAGCCTTCCTCCCTTGGCTCTTTTCAGAAGCCGGATCCAGGTGGCCTTCATTAGCCAGACCGCGCCTTTCTCATCCGCAGCTGCAGCCCCGGGCACAGATCCTCAGTGCGCGCTGAGCCCTGGAGCGCCCCGGCTCCTTTCCTATCCATGCTCCGGGCAAGCCCCTCGTCTCGGTCCCTTCCTGCCTCCGGGGCTTTCACTCCCTACCCCGGAGGACTTCCAATCCACGGAGGTTCTTAGTTTCCCATCCCAGGGAGGGGGGAGTGGAAAACAGACACTCGGATGCCTTCTATATTGCTTTAAAAATAAGGAACACTTCAAGTGCATCCAAAGACAGGCAGCAAGTCGTTCTAAACTTGATGCATCTTATTACTCTGAAGAGTCTCCTCTCTGCTCTTGGATTGTGACAGGAAATTAGTTGTAAGAGACCCTTTTTTAAAAAAACCTAGTGCAAAACGTATGCAGTGACATTTGCAAGTGCAAAGTTCAAGCCTTATCTTCGGAGATCTGGAGGGGGAGGGCGGAGGACGCACTCACTGCACTGGGCATGCTCCCTCTGTAGCCTTTTTACGCAGATGCCTACATCACACTGTTAATCTATGTCAAATTGCCATTTTGCATCCGAAGTGTAAACAGCTGGAAAGGGCTTTTCGGTTATATAGTAACAGGCGCATGGTAGGTTTGTCATGTTTCGGTTTCGGTCGAAACAGTCTCTCAAAGACAAAGCATGCAGTCTTTTCATTTAATGATCCCTTTCCATTAGTCCTGCTGCAGGGAGCGTATCCTATGCCAGGAGGCAATTCAAAGATAAGCAATATTACGCACACGGCATTGGACGGTAGGAATCCATGAGTGAGTGATGCTCATCAGTCGAAGCATCAACCTGCTCTTGACTGCTTGTGACTTCCCTAACAAGATGCAGGAGACAGAGCTGCCCATTTAATTAGGACACGAAAGTAATCACAGCTCTAAGCCACGAGTTTAACCGAGCTCAAAATGACTTTGAACTGCTTCTCCAACTGAGAAACCACCGTTTGAAAGAAAGTCCTTAGAATAAATAACAGTGTGAATGGTCAGGACCACAATTATGAAGAGATTGCAAAGCTTGGTTGATTTATTATTAGCTCGAGTTAAGAGTTTACAGAATAATTTAGTCCAAGTAAATAAAGTGACTGAAACTTGGGATGATACTTATTCATTTTTGCTACTAATGGGCTTACGTTTTTAAAGTTTTCTGAAGAAATGCACACTCCTAGATTTCTTACAGTAAACATGAAATTCCATCACCGCATTCCTAACTACAGCTTTGTTTGCGTGGGGGGGCGGGGGGGGGGTTATTTTGTCAAGTCTCATGCAAACGAAAGAGGTTTTTAAGAAAATCTTTGTAATTACTTCTCCCTTCCTTCATTCCTCCTCCCTCCCCCAATTCCTTTCATCTGGGGACTAAAACCAATCTTCATTATGTAAATGTTAGAAAATACAGTAGAATAGGGGCTTTAGAATAACAGTTACTGATTGAATGCACCTTAATTGTGGTATCGTAAATCAATAAACAAGTTATATTCTTAGGACGTGAATGTAAAACGCATGGGAGATAGAAAGTGCATTGCAATTTTTTATTCCAATAAAATTCACAAGGGACACTGGCATTCTTCTCCATCAACACACATGCTAGGGGATTCCTAATTTCTTCCCAGTGGGGTTTCTCATAGCGAGAGTAGCACAGTAGAGAATTACCCGGAAGAACAACTTTATTCCACAAAGGGCCTCAGGCCCTAGTGTCACAAGTGTAGGCATTTAAAACCCAATCATCTGGCAAAAGGTTCTGTTCACATTTCAGTGAGGATACAGAGTTTCTGTCATTAAGAACCCCTCTGCCCCTGGGAATCCCTGGGTGGCTCAGTGGTTTAGTGCCTGCCTTTGGCCCAGGATGTGATCCTGGAAACCTGGGAGCGAGTCCCTGCATGGAGCCTGCTTCTCCCTCTGCCTCTCTCTCTCATAAATAAATAAATAAAATCTTAAAAAAATATATATCCTTTAAGAACCCCTCCCTCCCATAAGAAGAGCCTAACATACACATAATTGTGCGCTATCCCTTTTTCTTTTGAACAAAATAAGATTTAAAAAGTCCTTTGCTGGGGCACCTGGGTGGCTCAGTGGTTGAGCGTCTGCCTTTGGCTGGGTGGTGATCCTGGGGTCCTGGGATAGAGTCCCACATCAGGCTCCCCATAGGGAGCCTGCTTCTCCCTCTGCCTGTGCCTCTCATGAATAAATAAATAAAATCCTTAAAAAAAACATAAAAAAATCATTTGTTAATAATCAGATGTAGCTTTTAATTGCACAGTCGTGTTGAGACCTCTTTCTAGGTTTAAATAATAAAGCATTAAAAAAAAAACACCCCAAACTCTACAGTGACTTTTGGCAAAGATCTTCTTAATATTTGCAACAACATATTAATTTCTGGCTTTTTTTTACAATATGAGATATGACTCCCAACTGAGGTTAAATGTTGCTTATAGTAGGTGCCACTTACTTTCAACATTCTTTGTATCTGTAATAATAATAGTAAAATGGCAAAATATTTTCCTTATGGAACTTACATGAACCCATTGCACAGAGACACACAAATAACCATCACTTTAAATTTTCCCACCCGAAAGATAACCACTATTAAAAAGCAGCATGTTTCGACCTCCAGAATTCCTGCATTTTTGAAAGTCACCCTCCCAACATGTGCATTACAATTAATCTGCTTCCTTCTGGGAGTGTGTGGATTTATGCAGTTAGAAGTAATGTATCTAATTAAGCCTTTGCCTTTGGTACCATATGGACTTTCTGGGTCATTCTGCCTCAAGTAGCCTTCACTCAGGAACAGCTGGCAGTCAGTTCCATAACTCCAGAATAGGTTCATTACAAGATGTACCCTTGATCTCTTGGGTTGCTACCATGTGATTAGCTAGTCTTTTGTAGTTTTGTCCTTGTGGGTACCTCACAGGTTCAGCTACAAATATTTCCTTTTCTGCATCATAATATATCTCATTCCTCATTGTACAGTTCCACAATGTAACTTGCAATCTGATGTTTACCAAAACTCATCCAGGATCATTCACTTTTTTTACTCAGAACTCTTATTCCAAACATCTGTGCTTTGCTTATAGGAAAATAAGTCAATTGGATTAACTCGTGCTTTTAAAAAAATTTATTATTATTTTTTTAAGAGATGGACAGAGAGCAAGAGAGGATGGTGGGAAGGGGCAAATAATTTTTTTTTTTAAGATTTTATTCATTTATTCTTGAGAGACACACACAGAGAGGCAGAGACACAGGCAGAGGGAGAAGCAGGCTCCCTGCAGGGAGCCCAAAGCGGAACTTGATCCCAGGACCCTGGGATCATACCCTAAACTGAAGGCAGATGCTCAACCACTGAGCCACCCGGTGTCCCAAGAGAGAGAAAATCTTGAGCAGACTCAATGCCCAGCATGGAGCACAATGCAGGGCTCGATCTCAAAACCATGAGATCATGATCTGAGCTAAAACCAAGAATCCAGGGATGCCTGGGTGGGTCAGCCGTTTTGTGTCTACCTTTGGCTCAGGGCGTGATCCCGGGATCTGGAATCGAGTCCTGCATTGGGCTCCTTGCAGGGAGCCTGCTTCTCCTTCTGCCTGTGTCTCTGCCTCTCTCTCTTTGTATGTGTCTCTCATGAATAAATAAAATCCTAAAAATCAAATCAAATCAAATCAAGAATTGGACTGAGCCACCCAGCCGCCCCTAACTCATGCTCTTTATCTACTCTTCAGTGTTTGTTTGTCTTTTTCCAATTTATGCCAAATATTTGCATAAAAATTTCACCCTTTTTCTAGAACACATTTGTTTATATTTATAAAGTTTGCTTTTTTGATGCTGTACTCTACCATTTCAATCATATATATTTCCAGCATCATTTTTCTTGAGTGTTCTTGTTCTTGTATTTTCTCTTTTAAAGCCAAAAGGGTAAGAGTCATAAGCTTATTCAGGAGTGGCATCTTAGATCCCAAAGTGGTCATCTATTTCTGTAGGAAATCTTCATATGAAGACTACCCCAATGTTCTTGGGCAAAATCAGTTTCTCACAGTATCCCAAGGCTACCCTGTTTCTAGATAAATCTATGTTCCATCCAAAACCCTCAAGACTTCAAATGACCCTCCTCATGTATGCTAAGCCAATGGCAAGTTTGATTTCAGTGGTTTCCTCCTGACCTGCCATGGGATAGACAGACATCCCGCTGCCATACTCCCCAGGCCTGCACTTTTAGAAAAAAACAAAATGGTCCAGACTTCTGAGGCCAAGGACCAATGGAAAAGAGTTTTACCTTGTACTGTCTGCTTGTATTAGTGGGTAGAGATAATTCTTTCATTTCTCATATTATCACCTTTTTTCACAGTTCAGAAACATGATTTTTTTTTTTTTTTTTTTTAATGTGAAGAGGTCTGGGCAGCCTTCGTGGCTCAGCGGTTTAGCGCCACCTTCAGCCCAAGGCCTGATCCTGGAGACCTGGGATCGAGTCCCATGTTGGGCTCCCTGCATGGAGCCTGCTTCTCCCTCTGCCTGTGTCTCTGCCTCTCTCTCTCTGTGTGTCTCTCATAAATAAATAAAATCTTAAAAAAAAAAAATATGAAGAGGTCTGGATCTCTAAGAAAATGAATTACTGACCCCTACATTGTTGAGGTTACAACAAAACCATACACTGTTTACTAACAATGACAATCCCTGACTCAAAAAATTTTAAAAAATGATAGAGACTATTGAGATGAAGCACATTTACATGAATACTGTACACTGCAGTTTGCAAATGTCATGCAATTATCATTCATACCCATTCAGTTAATGAAATTCTCAAGTGTGATTGGCCTGCCATTTGGCTTAATGTGAAAATGTTAACCAAGGTGATGGTAATAAATCCATGCAAATTCATCTCTGTGTGGTAACTCTGATGATTATGTAAAAGCTAAAATATTAGCTTCAATTTTCTCAAGAGCACAGGGAAATTTAGAAACTTTGTTAACTACCCTATGTAATGAGGAAAAGACTAAATGTCACCAAAAGCAAAACAAAAACCCAACCACATGCATTTACTGAGTACTTAACGACTTTGCAAAAGAGTATGTGCTCTGACTGTAAGTTAAATGCTGGGAAATAGGACAGTGATAAAGATGAAAGCTAAATCACCATCATGGAACCTGATAATCTAGTTGAAAAGGAGACCAGTTTTTTAAAAAATAATCAGAAAAATAATCACAATGAGAAAACACAAAACACGCTGAGAAATAAAATAATGGTGAGCAGAAGCTATTTTAGTTAGGGTGATGAGACAACACTCTGAGACACTATTTAAGCTAAAATATCCCCCACAAGAGAAAGAAAAAACAAGTTAGCTTTGGGATGTGTTGAGAAAAATGTTAAAGAAGAGGGAATAGCATCTGCTACGGCCTGAGGACAAGGAATACTCAACAGTTTGAGGAAGTGAAAAAGATTAGTGTAGCTAACATGCTCCTTTTTTTCCAGAGTATTTATTTCAGCCTCTCCTTCTTTATTCTCTCCTCTTTCTCGCCCTGTGGGTAGATACACACTCAAGCAAACCTGCAATACAGGATTTTGCGGATCCTTCTCATTTTTGTGGCATCACCTCACAGGAAAAACTCCTTATCTCAGTTTAAGTTTCTAAAGTAGAAGTGGCATTTAAGTTGTCAGTAAATTCTGCATTATGGGGGAAATCATGTCTTCTGAGATTTAAACAGAGTTCTCGGATTTTCTTCCTTCTAAATCCAGCACTATCTCATAAAAGCTAAAGGTAGTCTGTTTTTGAGATTGTGGTATATTACATTAATAGAGCAATTTATTAAGATCAGGCTATGTATATGATTGATGATAATAATAATTGCTAATTTTTCATGAATGCTCTAACACTGTGCTAGGCACTGGGCAGATTCACCAATGTTACATAACGTAATATTTAATCTTTACCTCCATTGTCATTGATGAAATAACTGAGGGACAGAGAAGTTCAGTGACAGCATGGAGGTGACCAAGCTAATAATCAACAGAGGTGGGAGGCGGCTTTTGAATTGAATTCAAATCTGAATTCAAGTTCTAGGCATGCATCAGTTCATAAAAATAAAAGCCAGAACAAACCCCTACCTGCAACTAATGTCTCTGTTGACTGAAAATATCTCTTTTTCTGCCTGCCAGGCACACCTATAGCTATTTCTGATGGTTATAAAATGCCAAGATGACTTCCAGTCTCTTTGCTGTCTTTGCAAAACCTAACCATGTGTGCACACATTATGTCTCTCTCATACACACACACACACACACACACCCTTTACAGAACCTCAAATTTTATCTTCCCAAAAGGCACAATGAAAGTCCAATGAAATAGCTAATTTCTCATTCATTAGCGTAATGCTGTTTTGTGCAAAGAAGGATTCAGAGTTAGCTGCTACCCTGAAAATTTCCTTCCTTCAGAGTATTGCAAAATCGTAAAGCCTTCTTTTCATTACTTATCTACAATTGAAAGTAGATAAGTAGGAGAGGAAAACAATGGGAGTCAAGAAACCGGCTATTTAAATTTCTCTCTTTTCCCTGAAAATGAACATAACTTTGGCAAGCTGGCCCTCAGTAGCCATTTTGGCAGCTAATCTTGCCTGAAGCTGGCTGGAATTCAAGCATCTTCTGAGTGTGTGTTCGATAGGAACAGTTGCTAGTGTTGAGCACTGAAGCTGAAGTTATTAAAAAGTATAAATCAGAGCTATGACTAACTTACCTATCTTTAAGAGTGGTATTTTTCAAAACGAAGAGTAATGTATTAAAACACTGTTAACCACCAAATTATTCCTTAAAGGAAGGGCATGATGGCTGTTTATTTTTTGTAGAAGAACCCCTGTACAAAATTTGCAAACTTTAACGCCATTAAAAAGAACCATTTTGAAAAAGTTAAAATTAAATGGCCAATTTAAAGGTTATTTGAGTTTGGGATTTTAGGCACAGGATAAATAATTTCCCTTCATAATTATGACATTGTGGGGTGGGTGTGTGCTGAGGGAGGTTTTTAGGCCTTTCATATCTACTTACTAACGGTGATAGATGACAAATATGTTTCATGCTATATAATTTCTTACCTAAAACTTTACCTTTCAGCCATGAAAATGGAAGTGAGTAGGCAAGAAGCAGAAAAACTGCAGCCTGGGAGAGTTAACTTTTCTTAAAATATTGCTGAAAATTTTTAAATTAAATGAGGGAAAAGGAGTGAATGAATCAGATGTAGGACATTTTTGGCATGGGAACTCATGGTGAGTATAGATACTGTCAGAAACTCTGCGTGGACCTCACTACCTTCAGTCTTCCCACTGAGTCATTCTAATCAGCACACACACATGCTCTCACTCCTCTCTGCCTAAGAAAACCTTCCCTTGATTCCATTTTTTCTCTGCCAGCTCCCATTCCATTTCTTTGCTCCCCTCTGTAGAAAAAAATGCCCCAAAGATGTTGCCTATACTCCCTTCCATTCTCTTCTAGTTTTCTCTCCCTGCAGGCCACCATCACTGCTGATTAGGGGTCATCAGTGAATACATGGCTAAGTTCAAAGGGCAGTTCTTGGTGTGATTCCTTCTTAACCTATCAGGAGCATTTAGCCTGTTTGTTCAGTATCACTCCCCATCCTTTATTCACTTTCTCAAGATGGTTTCCAGAAACCACTCTCTCTCGGTCTTTTCTCTTACCTATTGGCTGCTCCTTCTAAGTCTCATTTGCTGGTTATGTGCTCTTCCACCCATCTGCTGCAGCCTCCTTCCCACACACAGCCTCCCTCTTTCTGCTCCAAACTCACTCATCACTCAGAGGCACCAGGAAGGCTCTCTCCCTAGATCCCCACACTACCAACTATCAACTCCTTCTAGTCTATATGCAGACCTCACCTTCTCCGTGGAGGTCTTCCATCACCCTCCTAGTTAAAACTGTAATCCCCAGGGACACCTGGGTGGCTCAGCGGTTGAGTGTCTACCTTCACACTCAGGGCGTGATCCCTGGTTTGGGGATCAAGTCCCACACTGGGGTCCTTGAGAGAAGCCTCTTTCTCCCTCTGTCTGTGTCTCTGCCTCTCTCTCTGTGTCTCTCATGAATAAATAAATAAAATCCTAAAAAACAAAAAACCCCGTAATCCCCAGGGCCCTCCAGTATCTCTAGTTCCACTTACCCAGCTCTACTAATTTTTTAAATGGTGCTTTTACCTTCAAACATACAATGTAATTTACTTATTATGTTTATCATTCAAGGTCTAGCTCCCTCCAATAGAATATAACAACCATGAGGGCAGAGATTTTTTTTGTTTCTGTTTCATTCACCCATTTACCCCCGAGTGCCCAGAATAGTACCTGGCACAGCATAGATGCTCTCTAAATATGAATGGATGAATGAATAAGGGTTACCAGACAGAGCTTGTTCTCCCTCACATCTCGTATCTTTTTTTAAGCTTTTATTTATTTATTTATGAGAAACACACACACACACACACACACACAGGCAGAGGCAGAGACACAGGCAGAGGGAGAAGCAAGCTCCATGCAAGGAGCCTGATGTGGGACTTGATTCTAGGATCATGCCCTGGGCTGAAGGCAGGAGCTAAACCTCTGAGCCACCCAGGGATCCCCCTCACATCCCATATCTTGAAGCTCTTCCTTTACAGGGTCCTCCTCAGCATTCTTAAACATTTCTAAATATCGCTAAACATTGCTATGTCTCCTCCTTACAAAAAACAAAAACAAACAAACAAACAAAAAACAAAAACAAAACAAACAAAAAACAGCAATCTGACCCAGGCTGTGAATGACTAATAAATACTTGCTATAGTGAGTAAGAGAATAAAACTAAGACTTCAGCCCGAAGATATACTTGGTGTTTTATCATGACCCACCATAAATACCAACTTCATTAACTTAGTGTAAATGTCAACTATGATCAGTAGATTAAATAAACATGTTCCATAGCAGAGAAGCCACTTAAAATAAGTCATTATAGTTAAAATTTATATTGCAACCTTCTTCCAGCGAATGTAGGAGAGAGTTTATATTTTGAAAATATGATTAAAGCTTATTTTCTATGGAGATCCTTTTCTCATTAATTGTACTTCTTCTTTCCAGGGATTTAAAGTCCCAATCCTAAAACTGCTAACGACCCATTATGTAGCCATAGGCAGGTCATGTAAATATTCCCTCACTCTAATTGCACCCTCTCAAAACGAGTCTAAAAACAAAAACAAAAACAAAAAACTAAACAGTGCTACTAGAAAGGATATTCTTAAAAATTTTCTTACAGATGGTTGGAAAAAAACACTGTAAATATGACATGCTGTATGACTGTTTACTGACTGTTCCTTCTCATGCACTAGCCCTGCCATTCCTGTAGGGATAGAGTTTAAATTCACAGCAGAAAACGTGACAATACATATCATGTCTAGCAAGATGGAGTGTTTAAAAAAATCAAGCCAGCACAGAAGGAAGATATTTCTTCAAGCGATTCTGGGTAATATATTTAAAAGGAATGCAATTGACTAACTGGACTCATATAAAACTTTGGAACATCTTACTTACTGGGCTCTCCACTACTAAATAAAGGTCACATCAAATGATGACATGTCCAGTGGCGAGCTTTCCCTTGAGTGGCTGAACAATCCAACAATAAATCTTGGCTCCTGCCTTCTGGGGTGAACGCTCCCAGGTGGCAATGAACAATCAATCCCTAGACATTATAGGAGAGTCATCATATGTGTCCTCCAGGGAAGCACACAGCTGTCAAGAGGGATATGGCTCCAGTCCTCAAAGATTTTACTCTCTAAAATGTTCTTTGCAGGGGCACCTGGGTGGCTCAGTGGTTGAGTGTCTGCCTTTGGCTCACGTTGAGTGTCTGCCTTTGGCTCACGTTGTGATCCCAGGGTCCTGGGATCGAGTCCCACATCAGGCTCCCCACAAGGAACCTGCTTCTCTCTCTGCCTATATCTCTGCCTCTCTCTCCATGTCTCTCATGAATAAATAAATAAAATCTTTAAAAAAATAAAATGTTCTTTGCATATACAGAAGTTATAGTGACAAGAAAACAGTAAGAGATGAGTAGTTATATGTAGACAAAGGTTAGGAATACAAATTAACAAAAAAATCAACTTGTCACAAGCATCTGGAGAAAGTGTTCAGCCTGCAAAATTAAACACAGTACCATTTCCTCGTTAAATGAGCTCTCTTTGCAAAGTACCAGTTCACAATGTTGTGAGGATACGTTAAAACTGATGCTTCCACATCTTGTTGATAGTTTTTTGACTTTCATTAAACCCTCTGGGAAAGCAATGTTCTTTCTGTTTGTATCTAGATACATATCCAGACTAACACATATTTAGACTAATGGTTTCACTTGTGGGACTTGTCTTAAGAAAATTCTAAAATTATGTTCCATACGACACTTAGATTAACCTTAATAATAGTTACAAAGCCTATAGAGCACTATCGGCAAATGTTAATGATGATTATATTTGTTTAAAAAGATAAAATCTAAAAAGCTTTTATCATTTCTATAAATACATATATTCACGTATGTAAAAATACTGGGAGGACACAAAATGAACAGAAGATATAAGGTTGGATTGATTGTTTTTAATTCAAGGAGTTAAATTTTTTTTTCTGTATTGTTACCATTTTTGAGTAAAAGTAAGAAGCTATTAATGCAACTGAAATATCTAACAAAATATCCTGAAAATATTTTTGGTGTAGCAAAAAGAGGATTTGCAGATGCATATTTTCCCTAATTTGTTGATTTAACCTTGATAGCTTTTTGGCATGTGGAGAAGGAGGCAAGCTCTGGGTCTTTTGAAAGACTTTTATGCACATTAAAAAAAAAGGAAGCAAGTAGATGTTGATGCACGAATTACATCAGGTAAGAAATAAGAATTAAAAGAAAAGTACTAGAACCTGAAATGTTAACATTTTAAAGTATTACACATTACATTTCTCTGTAGAGAATGTGTTAAAATGATTATGTTAAGTTTCCACTGAAACATTGGGATTTTCTCATATGACTGCTTAAATAATTTTTTGCTACTGGGTTAGATACTTAAGCAGGCCAAATGACTCAGTAATTTGGTAGTAGATTATTAATATACTGCTCTAAAAGTCTAACCTTCCAGAAAGATATGACTTTGGTTCAGAGAGATTTAATATTGAAAATAGGCTACACGATCGGGGATTTGGCTGGAAAAGTGCCAGTGGTATGGAGCATTTAGTAATAAAGCGCTGCAAAGTACCCTACTGACCTAAAATAGTTAATGCATCCATTAAGCAGCTAACCTACCTTCAGGAGGTGATTTAAGAACCAGAGACGATCTGGTTTAAACAAATCTATGTTTAGAAATATGCTGCAAATTTTAGATTGTGTAGCTGGAGATGTGTCGTTGGTTATTTAATAATGTTAATGTTATTAATGGTAGAAAATCTAGACTATATTAAGAACATTTAATAAAACACTAGACACAGTTAGTAAAAAGCAATTCATATGATATTTCCTGTCTCACAAATAAGAAAGCATTTTTATTGCAAATATTCAATACATGGGCCCATTGACCAAATGCTTGTGTCCCCACCAAGATTCATATGTTGAAACCTAATCTCTAAGGTGATGGTGTTAGGAGGTGGGGGTTTGGGACTCCTACTGTGATTATGTCATCACAGTGGAGCCCTCACAAATGAGATTAACGCCCTTGTAAAAGAGACCCCCTGTTCCTTTGACCACGTGAGGTCATAGCAAAAAGAGAGGTCCTTGAACCAGGAAGCAGGCTCTCACTAGACATTGAATCTGTCAGTGCCTTGATCCTGGACTTCCCAGCTTCCCAAACTGTGAGAAATAAATATGGTATCGCCTTTTATAATAATAATTCAAAAGGAGTAAGACACATAGAAATATATGCTCTAAGTTTAAAAGTATAATGAACTTCAATGTTGGTAAAACTTCAACCAAGCAGGGCAAAGATGGCTTGACAGTTTGATAAGAAGACAGTTTGGTAAAGATTAGAAAAGACCTGGCGGCTGACTATGCCTGTTGACTCTTGCACTATGGCCTGGTGACTCCTGCTTCATAATCGGCCAGAGCACGCACATGTTATATGCCAGATGCTTCTACTGTTAAAACAAATGCCAAACTTGAGCACTCCAAGCCAAAGATAACCCTACTAGGTCTTCATTTCATTTAAATAACAATCATTTAATATTGTGTACAACTAAATTTGTTATTATCTCTCCCCAATGTATACATATATTAGAATGTACAATTCTATTTTCCTGTCCATGATGATGGCAGAAAATTGGTGCTTTTTTCATCTCTGTATCCCTCAGGAGAATGTACACCTGGGAAGAAGATATGGTTGGGGTTTACTGTCTAGTGAAGGAAACAGACATTACAGAGGTAATAACCTAAACATTTTTTTATGACAGTTTTGGTAATTACTATAAAGCAGAGGCACAGACACTATGAGGGAATGTAGAAAGGAGACAAAGTAGAAGGTTCTAGAAGGAAAAGCATATTTAGGCTAGGTTTGAAGTAGAAAGGCAACAAGTTATAGAAAGACATAAGGGAAAAATGTTCCAAGGCAGTAGCACCAATTTGAAGAGGAGAATTCTGTTATCATGTTTAAGAGGCTGGAGCTTAATGAGCAAGACAGCAAGAGAAAACCTTTTGAGAGAACTCATTTGGATATGCCTTTTGGCACTTAGTACTTCAGGTGTGAGTTGATACATTCAATTACCAAGGGAACTAAATTATGGTAATACCATTAGTTCCTTAACTTCTCCGAGATTGATACATGCAATCAGCTCGAATGATCCTTCATCATCATCATGATTATATCCAACCATTCTTTCAACAAGTCCCCACCATGTGCCAGACATTGAGACAAGAATAGATAAGATATATTCCCTGCCCTCAAGGAGCTTATAGGACCTGGATCGATTACCAATTAATATTTTAAAATTTCAAAACATAAAAATTATACATTTGATTATATAAAATATAAAAAAAATATAAAAAATATAAAAAATATAAAAAAAAACAGTAATAACATTAGGAAAAAATCTACCAATGGCAAAAGGCTCATTTCTTTCATATATTAATAGAGCATGGAAATTAGTAAGAAAAAGACCAATACAACTGTGGAAAAAAATTTTTTTAAAAGATTTATTTATTTATTTATGATAGAGAGCGAGAGAGAGGCAGAGACACAGGCAGAGGGAGAAGCAGGCTCCATGCCAGGAGCCCGACGCGGGACTCGATCCCGGGACTCCAGGATCGCGCCCTGGGCCAAAGGCAGGTGCCAAACTGCTGAGCCACCCAGGGATCCCCTACTGTGGAAAATCGGGCAAAAAAAAAAAAAAGGAAGATATTCACAGAAAAGTATAAAAAGATGAAAAGTGTGCTACTCTCATCTTTGTCCCTGAAGGATAAAATCTGGTTGCATTTATCAAGATTGAAAATTCACTTACCCTATGTCCTGATTCCATGATTTTAATCTTAGAAGTATATATAATTATATACAATGGATGTATATACAAGAATTTTCATTATGACATTATTTGTGTTAATAGATAATTTTAAGTACCATAACTGTCCATCACTAGGAGACTGGTTAAATAAATTATGGTGCATCCATATGATGGCATAGTATTGAGACATTAAAAATAATAAGGTATATGCAGCTATATATATTAACATGGAACAATTTCCAAGATATATTTTACAGGTAAAAAAGATTAAAAAAGAAAAAGGAAAAATAGTGGATACTCTTTTGCTATTATCTGCATACATTTTTTAAAAGAATGGATACATATGTTAGTATTTAGGCTATATTCTAGAACATTTAAGTGGCTGCACATGAAGTAATCTGGAGAGGATATTAAAAATCCCTATACTTGGGCTGTATCCCTGACAAATTCAACCAGAAACTCTGAGAGACAGGACCAGGCGTCAGTGTTATTTTAAAGCTCTGCATGTGGTTCTGTTGTCCACTGAGAGCCGAGACCTCTATTCCAGGACATCCAACGGTGATGGCCTCTAAGGAAGAAATCTGAGGCATCCAGGGCTGGGATGGCAGGGACTTACTTTTCACTGTGGAACCTTCTATAATGCTTGAAATTGTATTGTTAAAAAATATTTTATATTTTAAAGTTGTATTTATTTATTTTAGAGAGTGATGATGGAGGAGGGCAGAGGGAGAGGGAGAGAATCCTCAGCAGACTCTCTGCTGAATGAGGAGCCTGACATGGGGCTCCATCCCAGAACCTGAGACCATGATCTGAGCCAAGTGGGATGTTTAACCAACTGAGCCCCCCAGGAACTCCTATTTTTTTTTTAAAAAACCATGATCATAATACCTTAACAAGAGACATTTAAAAACAAAATTCCTAGGTCCTTTTGTATCAGATATTTATAATTGCTTCCCCTTTTCTCAATTTTTGTGGTAAATATTTCATATAAACGGCCATGACTTAGAATTTTGTTTTCAGTGATAAAAGAGATAGATTTTATTTTTATGATGAGACATACTGAAGTTACATTCAAAATGTGACCACTAGTAAGAAGTAAAACTTCTACGATTTGCAGATGACATGATACTATATACAGAAAATCTTAATGATTCCATCAAAAAGTTGATTGATAAATGAATTTGGTAAAGTCATGGATATAAAATAAATACAAAGAAATCTGCTGTATTTCTGTATACTAATAATAAAGCAGCCAAAAGAAAAATTAAGAAAACAATCCCACTTACAATTACACCAAAAATAATAAAATACCTAGGAATAAACTTAACCAAGGAGGTGAAAACTATACCCTGAAAACTATAAAACACTGATGAAAGAAATAGAAGACAACACAAACAAATCAAAAGATAATCCATAGTCATGGATTGGAAGAATAAATATTGTTAAAATTTCCATACTACCCTAAGCAATCTACAGATTTTTTTTCAATCTACAGATTTAACGCAATCTCTATCAAAATACCAACAACATTTTTCATAGAACTAGAATTAGTAATATAAGAATTTGTATAGAACCAGAAAAGAAGAGGCACTGGGGGGTGCTCAGTCAGTTTAGGGGCTGCCTTCAGCTCAGGTCTATGATCTAAGGGTTCTGGGATCAAGCCCTGGCATGGGCTCTCCACTCAACAAGGAGTCTGCTTCTCCAGCTCCTTCTGCCCCACCCCACCTGATCATGCTCTGGTTCACTCTCTCTGTCTCTCTAAATGAATACATTAAAAAAAAATCTAAAAAGAAGAAACAGAAGAAGGAGAAGAGGAACCACAGAGGACCCCAAATAGTCAAAGCAATCTTGAAAAAGAAAAAACTGGAGATTTCTAGTTATATTAGAAAGCTATAGTCATCAAAACAGTATAGTACTGGCACAAAAATAGACACATAGATGACTGGAACAGAACAGAAGGCCCAGATTCAAACCCACACAATTATATGGTCAATTAATTTTTGATGAAAGAGGCAAAATACACAAATGGGAAAAAGTCTCTTCAACAAACAGTTTTTGGAAAACTGGACAGCTACATGCAAAAGAATAATTTGATTAAAAATGGGCAGAAGACACGAATAGACATTTTTTCAAAGAAGATATACAGATGGCAAACAGACACATGAAAAGATGCTCAATATCACTCATCCTCAGGGAAATGTAAATCAGAACCATGATGAGATATTGTCTTGTACCTATCACAATGGCTAAAACCAAAAACACAAGAAATAAGTATTGGCATGGACGTGGAGTGAAAGGAAAAGAACCCTCATGCACTGTTGGTTGGAATGTAAACTGATGCACCCACTTTTGAAAACAATATGGAGGTTCCTCAAAAAACTAAAAACACAATTACCATATGATCCAGTAATTCCACTGCTGGGTATTTACCCAAAGAATATGAAAACACTAATTTGAAAAGGTATATGCACCCTTATGTTTACTGCAACATTATTTGCAATAGCCAAATTATGGAAACAACCCAAGTGTCCATCAACAGATGAATGGACAAGGAAGACATGATATATGTCTACAACAGAATATTACTCAGCCGTAAAAAAAGACTGAAATCTTGCCACTTGCAACAACATGGATAGATCTACAAGGTATAATGAAGTGAAATTAGTCAGACAAAAACAAATACCATATGATTTCACTCATATGTGGAATTTAGGAAACAAAGCAAACAAAGAAAAAGAGAGACAAACCAAAAAACAGACTCTTTAACTGTAGAGAAACAGATGGTTCCCAGAGGGGAGGTAGGTGGGGGATGGGTGAAGTAGGTGATGGGGACAAAGAGTACATTTATTGTGATGAGCACTGAATAGTATACAGAACTGTTGAAACACTACATTGTACACCTGAAACTAACATAACACTGTATGTTAACTACACTGGAATTAAAATAATAAAAAAAAAACAACCCAAAACAAAAAAAGTGACCACTTATGTGGGCAATATGACCCAGAGGCAAGAAGCTGAGTCTATTAATTTTCTGTATGTGGGGGGTGACTCCACGGAGGAGTACAGGACCCCTGGTGACCCTCATGCCTCTTTGGCCCTGTTAACTCTACTTTTGGACACACTTCGTTCTTTTTTTAGCAAAATGTCTTTGTAAATCTCCAAAGTCAAAGGTCACACATTTGACAAAAATAACTAGCATTTAAAATGGCAATCCATCAGCTACTTACGATTCCCCATGCTCTGCTTTGTTTCTGCCTCTTCCCACCTTCTGGAATATGGGGACTTGCATATGTATTCACGGTTCTACTCTGTACTAACACCTAAGCTCCACGAAGGCAGAGGTTTGTGGCACTTCTGTTCACTGTCGAGTCCCCAGTATCTAGCACAGAGCCTGGTACACAGTAGGCACTCAATAAACATTTGCTGGCTGCAAGTGAAGCTGCTCTGTTGTTCGGTTCAAAGTCATAAAGGCAAGCATTATTTGGGCCTCCTTTGGTCCTCTTGCCCTCAGACCCAGAAGAAGTGGGTCTACCATCATGTTCAGCTGCTCTGTTGTTCAGCTCCATGCAAATGTCATCATCCACCTCTTTCCACTGTACCCCCCACCCGGTGCTGACCCCCAACCGGAGCTTTCTGCCAAGTCTCTGCTTCCACCTCGCCCCCAGCCTTTCCACACATAATAAGATCTGATGAATCTTCAAACACGCACAGATCACAACTGCTCCACTGTTGAAAAAAGTTGTTTCTTCTCATTCCACTTAAAATAAAATTCACTTCTTGCCTGTACACTTTGCCCTTTACCTGCATCTCAAATACATCTTGCGCTACTTTTCCTTCACCAACTTCCTTCCAGCCATAAGCATCACTTTTGGGGTTTTTGTGTTTTTTGTTTTTGTACAAACCAAACTCTTTTTGATTTTGAACTTCTATTTCTGTTCCTCCAACTGCTTGCAGCTCTTCTTTCTCTCTTGCTACAGTTTCCTATCGCATCACCCAGCTTACCTTCTTTGCAGATTCTCTTACCTTCTTTGCAGATTCTTTCAATGGAAAGAATTGTTTAGGCATCGTTTACTTTTTTTTTTTTCTTTAGAGATGGGGAGAGAGGGAGAGGGAGGTAGGGGTCAAGGAGAAAGGGAGAGAGAGAGAGAGAATCTTAAGCTGAAATTAAGTGGAGACCAATACGGGGCTGGATCTCAGGACCCTGAGGTCATGACCTGAGCTGAAATCAAGAGTCTGAGGCTTAACCAACTGAGCCACCCCAGACCCCAAACATTGTTTACTCTTTAACTGTCTGCCCCACTCTCCTCACCCCCCAATTAGAATGCAAGCTCTGAAAGCACAGCACAGCACAGCTCTTAGATTTGGGGAAGTGATCCCTGTATACACTTGCTGCCCAAGCCTTTCCTTCTAACTCGGCACTGTTCAACAGAACTTTCTGCAGTAACATCTATATTTGTCCTGTAGCTACATATGTAATATATATATTTGCTTTATATCCTAGCTCTCCTATATGATAACATCTAGACAGCATGTGGCTTGAAATATAGCTAGTGTAACTAAGGAGTTAATCTTAAAATTTTATTTAATTTTAATTAGTTGGCATCTTAATAGCCCTACCTGGCAAGGGCTGCCCTATTATACTGGGCAGCTCTAGATGGTCTGGGTACCAGAGACCCTAGAATTTGCTGATCAAATGGCCATGAGCCTAATTGGGCCTGCTTGGGCTGTCTTCCCAAGTTCATACTTCTCAGGATACACTTCCCTACCAGTGTGCACATTTCTAGACCTAGTTGTGGCTAAGGGAATTGTATGATGAGACAGGTAGGCAGTGGTGAGCAGGAGCTTGAGAGTATGAGGTACTCCACTCACATGCAAAGGCCCCTCGAGGACCTTTAATGGGACAGGTTTGTATGCTGGCTGCCTCTCCACAGCTAGATTTCCAGGCAGCACTTCCCAAGATAACTGTAAATTCAAACTGGTCTTCACAATCATAAAGGCATGTATTATTTGGTCTTCCTTTGGTCCTCTTGCCCTCAAACCAAGAAGGGGGTTTCCATCATATCAGGAGCTTTATCTTGTTAATATCAGATCTTTTGCTCCTCGCTGATTACATGGCGCCCACCCTAGTACATAATAGTTGCCCAGTAAGTATTTTGGGGTAAGTGAAAAAAAATATATCTATCATATCAAACTTGGCGTGATCTTTGGTGTTAAGGAGGTAAAAAGACAACTTCAGTAGCCTCAGAGTATTCCGTGGATTGTTTAGCAAATAATATAGCATCTCTATTTCCTACCAGTGGAGCATCTGAGCATGAATAAAACAGCACCTGCATCATCCCTTCATCTGAGAAACACAGAGGAAAGACTCCAAGCAAACTCAACAAGGAGAAGCTTCAAGACAGAGAAAGATAAAACAGTGGTAAATAGAAAAACCGTGCCTGGGGGTGATAAGCATTTGCAAAAAAGCTTATCAGAAGAGACTGAAAAGCCAGGCAAAATCTGGACAAGGGTAGAAGACAAGAGATGGATACCATAGTCTTTTTCTTTTCTTCTCTTTTCTCTCTCTCTCTCTCTCTTTTTTTGCTATACTCAAGAGTTTTAGTCTACTTCAGTAAGTGGAAAAACACAATACCAGAGTCCCAATGTATATCACTTATAATTATACTAATTTTCTTGAAATTAGGCTCATATGGTAAAAACACATGAAAGGCTCATTGCATAATGGATGTTCAATCCTTTTCAAGCTATCCTTTTGTGATTTCCATAAAGAATTAATTAAAAGAATATTTCCATGTAGATAGAGTCCAGAAGGTGCCTGGAATGGGTGGACCCTATCAGGCTATGGCAGGATTTCAGAGCTCTGGGGAGACCATGTATATACATCATTAGGAACTGGTATTTTTCAGGACCTTATTCGGTCTGTGTGAAGGATGTATTTCATGAATGCAGGGCTCACTAATACAATTCCAGCCCTCCACATTCCAATCTCTCTCGGTAATTAAATCACAGTGAAATGAACCTTCTATTAGGTAGGAGAGGTGGGGGCTCCTACCTGTTATTTCTGACAATAGAACCAAAGGATGGCAGCCAGGAGTATAATTTCCCCAGCTGGCACTGTGTCTGAAGCCTCGGTCTCAGCAGTAGGATTAACAACTCTGTTGATCTCACTTCTTTCTACTTTCAGAAAACACTGCTGCTCACATTCTTCCCAGTGGCTCCTGGGGGGTACTTACCAGCAAGGCAGCCCATGGTGAAAAGGAGGGCATTACAGTTTTCCTTACACAGGGGGAAATGTGCTAATTAATATAAAATTGGGATTCCATGGAGAAAAGTTTACACATTTTCGAAAAAGTAGGATTCCCCGGTTGGGACAGTATGTATTTGTTTTCCTATTCACATTTTCTTTTCAAAATAGTTAAAACTCTGCTGCATCTTTCTCTAAAAATAACCTACAAAATGAGTTCTCCTAATTAATAATTTCACATTTATTTTAGAAAGTATTTTAAAGCAGGACTATCCTCAAAATAGTTCCTTACTCCCACACAAAGAGTGCACTGTGGTTCTCACAGTTAGACTATGATACTCAAGGGTTTTGAACCAATCACATTTTTTATTTTTGACTAAAACAAAAACAAAATGAAAATATTGCTTGGTGTGTCAGTCAACATTAAAAACAATATTTTGTCAAAGCAATTAAGAACACTGTTGTTCTTGAGATTAAAAAAAACTTTAACTTGATAGAATTAACATTAAAAATTTAAATTGAAGAAAATTAAACATTTAAAAAAATACAGTTTCTTATGAACCTTTAAGATACTGTGTTGAGTGAAATAAGCAAATCAAAACAAGAAAAACACTGTATCATTCCACTGAGTAGTCATATCCATAGAGACAGAAAGAATGGTGGTTGCCAAGGGGACAGGGTGGGCAGAGGGGACAGGGAATTAATTTAAAACGTGCACTTAGGGGCACCTAAGTGGCTCAGTTAATTGGGCGATCAACTCTTGATTTTGGTCATGGTCTCATGGTCATGAGATCAAGCCCCACATGGAGTCCTGCATTGGGCTCCACAGTGGACATGGAGCCTACCTAAGATTCTCTCTCTCCCTCTGCCCCTACCCCAACCCCCTCCATTCACTCACTTTGTCTTTTTCTCTCTCTCAAAAAGACTAACCAACCAACCAACCAACAAAACAAACAGATCTGTACACTTAAAAACAGTTAAAATGGCAAATATTGTTATGGATATTTTACCACCATAAACTTAAAAAAAAAAAAAAACCCCACATGGTTTCTGCTAGAGAAATCAGAATTAGCTTCCAAAGTCAAAAAACAAAAGAGGAAAAAGAAAAAAAAGAAATGACAGAGAGAGAGAGAGAGAGAGAGAGAGAGCAGGAAATTCTATTAAGCAAACAAACACATTCTAGGAAATAGCCTCAAGAAAGCAAAAGCGGTTGAGCATCTGCCTTTGGCTCAGGGCATGATCCCGTGTCTGGGGATAGAGTCCCACATCAGGATCCCCTGTGAGGAGCCTGCTTCTCTCTCTACCTATGTCTCTGCCTCTCTTTCATAAATGAATAAATAAATCTTAAAAAAAAAAAAAAAAAAAAAAAAGAAAGAAAGCTGCTGGCTGCACTGGTTTCTACTGTGCCCAAGCTCCTAGCACTGTGCTGGCCTGGGCAGCCACTCAACCTGTTTGTTCTAGGCAGTGGGGTAGGAAAGGGAGGACAGAGGTACTGATCATTTCCCCAGCATCAGTGAGTTATGGTTGCCATTTAGCACTGTGTACGTCTAAGGTAACAGCATAATGACCTGACTTACATGTATTACAAAATGATTCCCCCACAGATAGTTTGGTTGACAACCATCATCTCATATAGATACCAAAAAATAATTTTTTTAAGTTTTTTTCTTCCTGGAGATGAGAACTGTCAGGATTTACTTGCTTAACAACTTCCAAATGTACCATCCAGCAGTATTATCTACATTCATGGTGTACGTTATTGCATCGAGGGGAAGTGTTTTCCTTTTTTTTTTTTTTCAGTTGAAGTTCACAATTCTAACCAGCCCCGATTTGTGAACGAGCTGATTCAGAAAGACTTACCACCAAGTCACCATGGAGTCTAATAATTACAGTTCTGAATTATTAATTGATCTAAAGCGGGTGCCTTAAATACATTTTGTAAAAGCAATCAAAGCTAGAGAAAGAAATTCTGTATGTGCTATATAATTATAAAAATCAGAGAACTTCAGGTTGTGTCAGTGTTTTAGGTAACAAATAATTTCAGCACTAAAATATCCAATTAACACTCATTCAGAATTAAAATGTTGACATATCACCAAGCATGCTGTCGTTGGTTGAGTATAATGCACTGGGATTCAAATGTGAAAAGTGACACATTTGAGAATTTGTATTCAGCAACTTGCTCTAATTACTGGCTGGGTTTTCTCTGTCGCTGGTCCCTGCACCCCCGTACAAACTCCTGCCTAGACCATTCCTCTAAGGATCATACCTCCCATAAGCAGCTGATGCGAGATGTGTCTGGATCCTAATTAGCAAAAAGACAATGACCCTTCAAAACAGCCACAGGAAAAGGCTCAAGGGCCCCATGTCTTTCATAATAATTATTTTCAGTCAGTTCCCAGGTCTGGGAAGAAATCTGAATGGAACACCTGAATGAAGGAGCAGAGGTTAATGTTTGAGTTGGCTGAGGATAATTTTCAAAAACCTCAAATAAAATAGCTTTCTATGGAGGGGCATCTATAGTGTATGCTCAGATTTTCTACAGGCTCTTGCTAGTATAAAAATACCTTCAGGGCTCCAACCACAGGGTGATAGCAGGGACTGGCTCACCACTGCTCTGTGTGTGTGTGCGGGGGTGGGGCGGGGGGAGTGGGGGATGCCAGCCTGCTGTCTCTTTTTGTGTCTCTTGAGCAACTGGCTACTTTGGGATTACAACAGATCTCAGTGATGGTGACAGACAATGTACGGCCTCAAAGTCAAAACCATTTACTATCTGGCTCTTACAGAAAAACTTTGTCAATTCCTCTATTCTCAGGTTTAAATCACATCGCTTGCATAATATTGATTACTAATTAGTCCAATTATTCCTTACTCCAATTCCTCTTTTTTATAAAAGCAAATGATGGATTTTATTTTGGAACTTATCTATGTAGCACAAGATAATGCCTCTCCTGGGGTGGCTGGGTGGCTCAGTCAGTTAAGCATCTGTTCTTCAGCTCAGGTCATGATCTTGGGGTCCTGGGGTTGAGCCCCGCATTGGGCTCCATGCTCAGTGGGGAGTCTGCTTCTCCCTCCCTCTCTGCTCGTGTGCTCATTCTCTCTCATATAAATAAATAAATAAACAGGGATCCCTGGGTGGCTCAGCGGTTTAGCGCCTGCCTTTGGCCCAGGGCGCGATCCTGGAGACCCAGGATCAAATCCCACGTCAGGCTCCCGGTGCATGGAGCCTGCTTCTCCCTCTGCCTGTGTCTCTGCCTCTCTCTCTCTCTCTCTCTCTCTCTGTGTGACTATCATAAATAAATAAAAATTAAAAAAATAAACAAATAAACAAACAAATAAATAAAATCTTCTAAAGAAAGGTATTTCCTCTCCTAATGATAAGCTAACTGAAATTATTTATATTTAGGTGATATCTTAGTACAGTTGGTTTTTAACCTCATCTGATGGGAAAATCTTTTTCTCCTCCAAATCTGTGTGCCTGGCATTTAGAGGCACCTTCATGGTGATTTTCAGCATATCAACAAACCAGGAAAATTAAACTATCTTTCAAACCTGGGCTTATTCAGCTGTGTACTGTCTGGCCTTCACATCTACTGATAGTCATGCTCAGTCCTACAAACACCAAGTTCATTGCTTGGAGCCTGGGCCTGTACCCTTCCCAGGAACGGTCAAGGAGACCTGAATTTTCACTTGTTTGCTAGTCTTATTCTGTGACAAATACTGCCTTACATTTCCCCGTTTCAAGGAACTAGATGAGTTTGGGAAAATAAATTAAAGGTCTTCATCAATTCCAAGTTGCTTTTCCTAGTTTAGATTGCCTCCACTTTTCTCCAATGCATAGCTCCGAAAGCTCGATTCAAAAAATAAATACTACCTCTCAGAGGACTTACACAATGATTAACTTAATAATGGACTTTATCCCCATTTGCACATTGAGATTACCTTTATCTTAATAAAGATACTTGTACTTCCTTCCTTATGGCATGGATACAGGATAGGGAGGGTGAAATCACAGGACAAAATAAAGGAGAACAGGACACGTCAAAGCACTCATCTCACACTCACTTTCAATCTGTAACACCAGAGAAGACAGGAATCGCTCCTGGAGCTATGTCTTGGCCCAGCCTTTTGCTTTGACTTAAAGGACTCTTTCTCTGGGAGGCAGAGTAACAAATACCAAACCCGACACTTCTAAGTTGGATGACCTTGGACAAGTTATAGAACATCACAAAGGCTGAGTTTATCTGGAAAACGGGAAGGAGATAGCACCTGGTGCATAAAGCTGTTGTGATATGAGTGATTCTTGCAAAGCTGTGAAAGTGCGTGGGAAAGCACCATTTATTGTGACTTTGTGGTTCTGCTGGTGCACAGGATACGAAAGGCTAAATAAATCATTTAGGACGCTAAATGCTTTATAAAGAAAACCTACCTCGGTGACAAAGGACATCAACAAATTATTCAGCAACTCATGAACTTCGACTAATTTTATCTTGCCTCTGCTTCATTCTGAAGGCACCTGTTCGCCTTTACTATAAACCCGAGGACACATTTCCTTTCTTACTAGTTCAGGATTAACCCCTCAACGTGATCTTGCGATTCTATTCCCCATCCTGCCAGTTCTACCTGGCGCCCCTCCAGCCACGGGGACCCCCCTCCTCCAGCCCCCTCTACCTTCCTGGAAGCCTGAGGGAATGCCTCATCTCACTCACCTACATCCTGCTCCCTCTGGTGACCTCAGCAGTCGTCCCAACCTCAGCCAAACATCACTGTATGTCATGAATCTCTACAGTTGCATTTTCCCCTGATATTCTGTCTACCTTTGGTCACTATCTCACCCTGATTTGCCTGTAATTACTCATTTTTCTCTACATCAGTACAGTCACTACAATGCAAATGAGGGTGGGAAAGGAAGCTAGTTTATTCTTTTTTTTTTTAAAGATTTTATTTATTTATTCATGAGAGACACACACACACAGAGAGGGAGAGACACAGGAAGAGGGAGAAGCAAGCTCCTCACAGGGAGCCAGATGTGGGACTCGATCCCGGAACTGGGATCACGCCCTGGGCCAAAGGCAGATGCTCAACTGCTGAACCACCCAGGCGTCCTAAGCTAGTTTATTCTTACCTTCACTTCTATTCTCTACACAAGTCTTCAGGATTTTCTCTCATACTTTGTCCTTTGTCTCTATATCTTAACTTTAGTTTGGAAATGTGATCCTCTCAAGGCTGCACACCAGCATCATCTTGGAGAGAGAACCAGTACAAATGTGTCCCAATGACACATGGACTTCTGGAGACATCTACTGGATACATACTTTCCCAAAAGCAAATCCCATACTGATTGTGTTGACAATTCTAACGCCTTATTCACTAAACAAAAACAAAACAAAGCACTGTGATGAAAAATCTGAAGGAACATACACGTTAGCCCAAAGGCTCAAGAAAGCAAATGGAGGCTGACCATGAGGCTGACCTCATGAGAGGAGCCACACAGGACAATGAAAGGCTTGGATTCTGCAGCTGGGTTAGCCAAAGCTGAAATCCTGCTTCGATTTCTTATTAGTTCTGTGATCTTGGGCACATTTTAAAAACTCCCTGAATTTCCAGGCCCCTGGGTGGCTCAGTTAGTTAGGAGTCTGCCTTTAGCTCAGGTCATGATTCCAGGGTCCTGGGATTGAGACCTGCAATGGGCTCCCTGCTCAGTGAGGAGTCTCCTTCTTCCTCTTCCTCTGCTCCTTCCCGCTTCTCTCTCTCTCTAAAATAAGTATCATCGTTTTAAAAAATTAAAAAAACAAAACTCCCTGAATCTCAGTTTCCTTATCTATAAATTGTGGGTGGTAAAAAAAAGTATTTTGAGTAATTACTATATATAAATCATTTGATCTAGTGCCCAACATAAGTCTCCAATAAATAATAGCTATTATCTTCATCCTCTTCCACCTCATCAGCCTTGCACAGCTGGCCACTATCCTTTAAGGAAGGCAATCCAGCTTGTTTGGGAGAAAGAGAAATAGGGATTAGGATACAAAAGTAGAATCAGATGCAAATCAACCTGGGTTTAGGGTGGGAGGAAGCATAGTAAGGCTTCAGTAAATGCCTGCTGAATGAACAAATGGGGAGGGAGCAAGGTCTTGCCTCCATCACAGACCATGAGAACCTTTGCAAAGAGGATTCTTTATGATTCCAGGCTGTGGTGAGGCTGGCCAGTCAGTGGGGAAAATGCAGTTTTGCTTCATAGCAAAATTTTGTTCTCTTTTATTCCCCCTGAAACCACTGGATCTAGGGAGCTTCCTGCACTACCAACAGTGAAAATCTCCAGGGAGAGGTGCACATGTGTGGGCAGGAGCCACCCCAATGAGTTGATGTTCAGCCACCTTTGGCCTTGTGAGGGCATTCAGAGCTCTTTCCCCAACCCCCTGCCCCCCAAAGTAACAGAAGAGGGTGAAGGTGGCCTTACTGGTGAGCTCTTCCACTCAGGAATTATAGCAAGGGCTCTGGATTTCTGATCTGCCAATTGCACAAAATCAAATCAGAATCGGTATAGTTTTCACTGAACAGAATTCCTTTTTGGTTCCTTGTGACATAGGGTGAGCAAAAGCATAAGTGCTCAGTCCACTAAGAGCTCCTCAACTTTGTCCCCAAAGTGGTGTGCTGTCAATTAAAAGGTCCTTAAAAGTCAGAGAGGCCTTTTCATGCCCCTGAAGATGGGGATTGTGATCACTACTGCTGGCATGTAACACCTGTCGTGTACAAAAGTACTGTTCTAGGTGATAGATTAACTACCTACCTTACTCCTCACAATAATCCATAAGGGAAACCCTACTACCATCCCTATTTTATAGATGAAGTGAGTGTGCCTGCAACATGGCACAGCTACTAAGTGACAGAGCCAGGGTCTGCACTCGGGCCATGTGGCTCCAGAGTCAACCACCATCCTGTGCTACCTTATAGCAAGGTATCAACCTAACGTACAATTCAGAGGGGTGAGTGACCACAGTCCCCAGCAGCAGGTAGGCAGCAGGGGATGAGAAGTAGGTCATACTCTGGACAAGGTACTAAAACTTCCAAAACCTTTGTGTGTGTGTTTTTTTAATCTATAAAAGGGTGATAATAACATCAGACTACAAACATATGGTGAGGATTCAACTTTAATACTGAGGAGCATTCCATCCCTTTGCTCCTAGCATCCTCAGAAATAACAGTTATCAGACCCATTGGAAAGTTCCACCTGTCCCACTTCATGCAAAGAAGTGAGAAAAGTCAATGCCCCATAAAGCTCTAAATCCTGGGATCTCAACAGAAAAAAAAATGTACAAAATGCATCAAACATTCACCACGGACTAATAACCAACATTTATACCACACCTACTATTCCAGGTACATGAAACATATGAATGTGGTCTTAGCACTGACTTTACAAAGTGACTTGAGATTAGAAAAACAAAACAAAACAAGGTACAGAGTTGAGTAACTCATCCAAGGACACATGAGTAAGGAAGAAACAGCTATAGCTAAAAAATATGAAAAAAAAAAAAGGTAACCTCACCATAATAAAAAATATGCAGATGTTTAAAAATAAGATATTTTGCCTATTGAATGATTTTTAAATGTTCTATTTTTATTTATTTTTTAAATTGAGATATAATTGGCATGTAACAATGTATTAGTTTTAGGTATGTAAGTAATGGTTTGATATACACATGCACTGCACATATCAAATGGTCATCACAATAAATCTAGTTCACATCCATCACCACACATGGTTAGAATTTTTTTTTTCTTGTGATGAGAACTTTTAAGATCCACTCTTAGAAACTTTTAAGTAGTATTGCTAACGACAGCCACCATGCCGTACTTTCCATCCCCAGGACTTATTTATCTTATGACTGGAAGTTAGTAGCTTTTGACCAACTGCATCCATTTCGCCCACCTCCCACATATAAGTAAGATTACCGAGTATTTGTCTTTCTCTGTCAGACTTATTTCACTTAGCATAATACTCTCTAGGTCCATCCATGTTGTTTGCAAATGGCAGGACTTCCCTTCTATGGCTGAATAATAGTCCATCCCATCAAATTAACCATTTAAAAAATAAAGTCAATATCATAGTGAGATGAATTCAAACACTGCTGATATCTAAATTAATACAACTCCTCTGAAAAGCAACTTGGAAAGGCATATTACTCTCTTAAAAGTATATATTCAGGAATTCTCTTTTCCAGAATCTATGTGAAGGAAATAAAGACGCAAAGAAATATGTACAAGAATGTTCACATGGGATGATACACACATACACATACATAGTATATATAAGTATGTATATATACACATGTAGATGTATAAGCAATCTAAATATCCAACAATGGAAGAATGGCTAAATTATAAGAAGCACTTTGAAAATTATATTCAGGGGACGCCTGGGTGGCTCAGTGGTTGAGCGTCTGCCTTTGGCTCAGGTTGTGATCCTGGGGTCCCCCTGGGGAGCCTGCTTCTCCCTCTGCCGATGTCTCTGTCTCTCTCTCTGTGTCTCTCATGAATAAATAAATAAAATATTTTTTTTAAAAGAAAATTATATTCTGTAAGCATGGATTACTTTTTTAGTGTCAAAAGAATGATGGGAATTTTAAGTGACTGTGTGCTTTTATTTTTAACTAGGAGACGGCTCCCACCCCCCACTTGGATTAGTTTCCTGATGAAGCACCATTAATAAAGAGGAAAACTTGTGACTAATAGTTTGAGCTCACCCAAGGTTCATTCTTTTTAAAACATAGGATTTGCTGAAAAGGAAATTCTGGATGTATTCCAAAGAAGGCCTACCAACACATTTC
The DNA here is from genome assembly GCF_048164855.1 of Canis lupus baileyi. Lineage (NCBI taxonomy): Eukaryota > Metazoa > Chordata > Mammalia > Carnivora > Canidae > Canis > Canis lupus. Next base: position 19,218,979 of record NC_132842.1, read on the forward strand.
TCCACATCTTGTAATCAGGAGGGCCGAACTTCACTTTGCTGTGGCCCCAACTAAGATACAGAGAGAGGCAGAATTTTCAAGATATTTTACAGGATCTGGGGGACTCTAAACTCTAGGAGAGGAAGGGAAATGAGAATTTAAAAGTAAAAGCAGCAAGAAGCTGTAGCTATGCTCTCAGTTCTGCAATTTAAGGACTCTTCCACGGTTTAGAGGCTGGGTCACTGCTTCCCTTTTTTTTTTTTTTTTAAAGATTGTATGTATTTATTCATGACACACACACACACACACACAGAGAGAGAGAGAGAGAGAGAGAGAGAGAGAGAGGCAGAGACACAGGTAGAGAGAGAAGCGGGCTCTGTGCAGGCAGCCTGACGTGGGACTCGATCCAGGACCCAGGATCAGGCCCTGGGTCAAAGGCCATGTTAAACTGCTGAGCCACCCGGGCTCCCCCTGCTTCTCATTTTAGTCCTAAAAATGTGGGGCGCCTGGGTGGCTCAATCCGTTAAGCAACTGCCTTCAGCTGAGGTCATGATTCCAGGGTCCTGGAATGGAGTCCCATGTTGAGCTCTCTGCTCAGCGGGGAGCCTGCTTCTCCCTCTCCCCCTGCCTGCTGCTCCCCCAGCTTGTGCGCTCTCTCTCTCTTTCGATATATATATCGAATAAATAAATAAAATCTTTAAAAAACAATAAGTAAATCACTGTTTAAATAAATAAATAACACATGACAAAAATCATACCATTGGACTCAGACCCTCTTTAAGACAAGCAACCATCATTTGAGACGTTGCAAAGCCCATTGAGATTTAGAAGAAAGACATAGTCTGCTAAGTGTAGTCTGTCTCATTAGAGAGGCACATTATTCTGTAAAATGAGTTAAACCAATCCTCTCGAGGGTTTACTGTGTGTGTAAACACTTTGCTTACGTTATGTCGGTTCAACTTCACAACACTGGGACAGGACCTATTTCATTCATATCCCTCCCTTACAGAGGGGGTCCTGCACCGTAGGTACAACACTAGGCCCAAACTAGCTCACTGCCAATACACGGCAAAGCTCCATCTCTACCTGAGGGGTTACCTCAAAGTGGATGCCCCTTGCCTCTTTATGAATCTTAAATAATTAATTTCTCCAAAATAAAACAATTATAGGCTCACTCCTCTCATCCAACCATCTAGTCTGTGTAAGAATGCCTATTAGCCCAGCTCTGCTAAATGACGAACACGTGATCCACCTGGAGAGCTTGCCAAAACATGGGTTCTCTTTCACCAGGTGTGACGTGGGGCCTGCGATTTCTGCATTCCTAACAAGCTCCGAGGTGATCCTGGAACTGCTGGTCTTTTAGGTAGAAAGGAGTCCTGCAGAAGCTACCATATGACTATTTAAATTTAATTACAAATTCAATTCTTTGGTTGCCACATTTCAAGTGCTCAGTAGCCACCAGTGGCTATCATATTGGACAACATAGATACAGAGTATTTCAGTCATCAGAAAAAGTTCTTCTAGCTAGAGTGTGCCAAAAGCAGGAGAGCTACTTCTAAGACTAGATGGTTGGTGGCCCATTGCCTAGTGAGTTCACTTATTAATGCCTAAACTGAAAAGACACATACCTTCTTCCTTCTTACAACTTCTACTACTGCCTCCATTCCACACTCCTAACAAGACACGACAAGGAAATACACCTTCTTAAGTAAGGTAGTCCTCTCAAATGTAGCATGCTTTTATGTGTTTCTTATTGACATATGTTTCTTATTAAAAATAAGACCACATCAATGATGATTCTTACCTTCCTACAAAAATTAAAATTTGGATATGTACGTATTAGAAATACCAAATTTAGACTACTGCTACCTATACTATAGCAAAGTAAATGACATTTCAAATATTCAATAATAATGACAAACCTACAAAAAATACTAGTAATGCAAATAGAATATTTGACTCACAGGGAGAAAAACAGAAAAGGGGCTTTGGAGCTAAAATAAATGGAAAATTATTTTTTTAAGTGCATATAACTGTTTTATGATATCAGGAAAATTAACTAGTCTGGCTAGTTATAAGACCTAGAAGAATTACCAAAGTCAGTTTTTTTAAAGTTATGCAGACTTCCTTTTATTAAAAAAATACAAATCTAAGTTTTCAAAAAGTATTTCAATCTAGTTTTCAGAATTTTCTCTCTTTTTCTTTTTTTGTTTTAGAGCAGGGGAGAGAGAGAGGGAGAGGGAGAGAGAAAGAGAGAATCTTAAGCAGTCTCCATGGTCAGCGTGGAGGCTGACTCGGGGCTCCATTTCATACCATGAGATCACAACCTGAGCAAAATCAAGAGTTGAATGCTTAAGGGATGCCTGGGTGGCCCAGTGGTTGAACATCTGTCTTTAGCTCAGGTCGTGATCCTGGTATCCTGGGATCAAGTCCCACATCAGGCTTCCCACAGGGAACCTGGTTCTCCCTTTGTCTATGTCTCTGCCTCTCCCCATGCCTCTCATAAATAAATAAAATCTTAAAAAACAAACAAACAAACAAAAAAAGAGTTGGATGCTTAACTGACTGAGCCACTCAGGCACCCCTTGGATTAAAAAAAAAATCATTTTAATACTTAAATACAAAAAGTTTCCAAATTTGGTCTCAATAACCAAAATGGCCTAAATTAATAAATTTATAGTGATTTTAAATTACTAGCATCTTTCAAAACCTTTAAGTTCCTGCTGTCACACTTAGGGCAGCAACTTTAAGAGTATATAATATACATATTATATATAGTGACTCATACTGTAACATGATTGCAGACTTTAAATATTTTCTCATTATAGAACATATGGTTCCTTAAATTATGCAAAAAATGATAGAAATTATTCATGAAAAAACTGGCTTCTGTGCATAACCATATCCAACAGGTGTGTATTTTAAACACACGAGAGCTAATTAATGAGTGTTTGTATTCCTAAAATACTCTTTGGGGTGTATTCTAAGAAATAATTTGTGTTCACTTACACTCTTTATTAAAAAGTAACAGGAACCTGAAAATCATTTTCAGGAATGCTTTCTTAAAATGTTAATATCATTCCTCAAAATACTTTTTCCTCTTTGACAGCTTACACTTGAGTTCAACTCTTAAATAGTTTGAAAATTCTGTATGAGCCGCATGCAATGCAGACTGTAACAAGGGACAGTAGGACTTAAATGTTGCATGCATTTCCACTCTGTTTACTCAGTAGGAGTTTTAAGTGTCTTATTCTGAAAACTAATTTTGCAACTTGAAATTCCTAGGAACATCTGAATGTAATCCTTTCCTGTTCTTTAAAATGTTTTTTTCTTAACTTGACAGTGACAGATTAATGCATAAAGTAGGTCATAAAAAACATTGACTATATTAGAGAAGATCATTTTGAAATTTATGACAAAAACCTTCAACTCTCAATCTGGAATTGTATCTATCATAATGATCTTATGCCAATGGCTGGAATAAGCAAATCAAATTAAATAGAAAACTGTGTGATTTTAACTTGCTATGTTTAAAGTAGAAATTTCAGTTGCTTTTCGGGAAAATTCTTTCCTTCTGGCTGTATTACAAGAAATGAAATCATCTCATTCTATGGTGCCTACACACACCTAAAAAGGGAATTTGGTTTTTAGTGGAATATGACCAGAAAACTCAAATTCATTATTTAATGCAGGTTTATTTCTTAACAGTTAAACTGGTTATTTACTGAACATAGAGTTTATAAATCTTCCTAAAATCAGATCAAATTATCATCTTAATTCATCCAGATAAGAAGGAATCAGACATGTAATTACTGAATTTGAATCTAACTACAGTATTTCAAAGGAACATATGGTTTAAAATACCTTTTGACACTTTCAAATCTGTGTCTATAATTCTTGAAGTTTAACTTAATTTTTTATTTGCATATAAGAAACACTAACTTGTTCATAATGCACAATGTATGGATTAATGTGAATTTTTACATATTTTATGGATGGAAAACAAGATGGTACTCTTTATATACTCTTAATTTGAATATTTTTTTAATGTTTAAGAAATGCACTTAATGTGGAAGGAAAGACTGAGATTTTACTAATGGTTTACTACTTACAAATGATCTGAAGATTGTTTTATGACATAAAATTTCTCAGTTCAATTACTTTCAATTACATTTAACAGATATGCTTTCACTGGTAAATCAAAAGTTTTTTTGGTAAAGAACCTTAATTGCCATTGTTACATTTATAAGGATGTTGTAAGATACTGATAACCATTTCAAATCCAGTTCAAGCACAAAAAAAATCTCAAATACAACACATAATAAAATTACAAAACATGTTTGATTTCAAATTTTGTTCTGAAGAATTTCAGCATTTGTGCCAGTCCTTCAGAAATGAGCTATTTGTTTTACATCTCTGTTAGTGATGCCAGGGACTTGAGAGGAAAGTTTAAAAACAAACTGAAATGGCTTAAAAAACTGATTAAGAATGCTAGACACCAATGACTAAAAAGAGATTCTTACCACTTCAGAATGTTCACTGCCATCATCGTACATGTTCCTTCGATGCCTCAAACTAGATTGTCAATGTGGCCATCAAGAAGTCCTTTTGCAGGAAGCTAAAGTGCATTATCATAGTGATAGTGTTTCCACAGCTGGGATATAGTAACTATTAGTTTCCCACGCTTGGCAATGCTCTTAAAATAGGCTCTCAGACACCAAAAGACAAAAAAAAAAAAAAAAAAAAAAAAAAAGACTATTTGCAAGTGATTCAGGAAATGATGATCTGGCAGACTGAATGAAAATTCCACAACCAAACAAAATCAGTTTTTGATGTAATATTATTAATTAATTACTAAAAGCAAAACAGACCCAAGAAAGTGCTGGGCCAGGGGATATTCATTCACTCTTGTGGTAAGTCACATGACCTACACCTAGACACAGAAAGGTTCCTAGTTTTCTTTTCTTTTTTTTTTTTTAAGATTTTTATTTATTTATGAGACACACACACACACACACACAGAGAGAGGGAGAGAGAGAGAGAGAGAGAGAGAGGCAGGCTCCATGCAGGGAGCCTGATGTGGGACTTGATCCTGGAACTCTAGGATCACGCCCCAGGCTAAAGGCAGGTGCGCTTAACTGCTGAGCCAGGTTCCTAGTTTTCAATGGAGGGCTAGCAACCATTAGAGGAACCCAGGTAGGCAGGGAAAAAACATACTGATTGTGATTAATTTCCATTTATTTAAGTAATTAGAAAGATTTTCTAGGAATTTAAAGGGAATTTGAGTGTTAGTTTGTGTAAAATTAAAAGACTTTGTAATTTACTTGATTTCGAATCATCCACAAGCCAAATGAGCTAACCTAGTCTTTCAACAAGACACTTGTATACATTTCTTCCTTGGTGTGCATTTGTTTCAAATTGTGAATAATTTGTGTAAGAAGGTATACAAAGAAAGCCACGAATGATTAATACTATGCTGGTCCTTAAATGAAAAATAATGTCTCTCTCTTTTTTTTTAAAGATTTTATTTATTTATTCATGAGAGACATACAGAGAGAGAGAGAGAGAGAGAGGCAGAGACACAGGCAGAGGGAGAAGCAGGCTCCATGCAGGGAGTCTGACGTGGGACTCGATCCCGGGTCTCCAGGATCATGCCCTGAGCCAAAGGCAGGCACTAAACCACTGTGCCACCCAGGGATCCCAGTGTGTCTCCTTTGTCAACTTTCAGGTGGCGTATAAAAGAATGCCACATTATGATTCAAAGAAAATATTTCAACAAAATGTTTCATTTTCCCAGTCTTTTAAAAAATGATAACAAAAATCTTGCCAAACATCCTTGTAGTACAAGGACAGGATTTCTGCCAAGGAAGCCGTGATGTTTTAATTAGAAATAATTTAACCAAATACTGGACATGCTTAATTGGTTGTGTAGATCAAAATACAGTAATGAGGCAGAAGAAACTCAACCCTGAGTGTCGTTTGGGGAAAAACAAACAAACGAACCACAAAGGCAAACCATGGGCGAGAATCCAACTCACCTCATACTTGTAAATAGTTGGTCATCAAAGAGTTTGTCAAATGAAGGAAGATGGAGAACTGTACAGATGCCTTGCAGAGTAGCTGGTCCTCTCCTATTCTGATGAGAATCTCAAGGCCAGAGAGGTTAAATAACTTACCCAACGTCAATCAGCTAGATTGCCTGCTGGGAACAAACTAATCTCTAGATAATGTCCTCAGCTAAACTCTAGGACAGGACACACAATACAGTGGACAGCAAAAGTACAAAGAAACAAGAGTGGGCTGAACTCCGGAAACAATCTTAATTATCAACTCTATCAGTAATTAACCTTGAGATCCAGGGCAAGTCACTTAAGTCCTCTGGACATTTGCTTTCATCCTTAAACAAAGTGGACTGGATTAGATGAATTTCCACCTTTACTTTTTACCTCTACCTTTCCAAAACTGCGCATACAAGTAAGATGGCCTTTACCTAAAATGCTACCATTAAAAAACAAACAAACAAAAAAAGACAAAGAAATTTGTAAAGACTTCTGGATTTTATGAGAACTTCTCAGTCTCCTGTCAGTGTTGAGCCCTATTATACACACTAAGGAGAAAGAAAGTTAAAGAATCATGAAAAAAGCAATATTGCATGGGAAATGGAGCTTTGGTACAGAGAGGGAAATAGGAAGATGAGATACAGAGCAAGTAGAGCAAATTATGTAGAGATACATGAGAGAAAGGTGCAGGTCCTAGGTAACAGTATGAGAAAAGGTAAGGGAAGAAAGAACAGGCTTGAAGATGTTGGAAAAAAAAAAAAAAAGACAAGGGTAGACCAGAAGAATGAACTGCACTGAAGGCCATATTCTTTTAAAAGGCATTCACAAAAATAACTGCCATATTAACACTCATATAGTAGTTTATGACATAGAATGTACTTCCTGCAAATTAGTTTCTTCTTAAATCAAACCGATTTGATTGGTATTATTACCCTTACTATTTTACAAGAAAACAAAATTTATATTCAGAAATGTTAGGTACTGTGGCCAAAGTCAGAGAGCTCCTAGGCATGCAAAAGACAAGAACGTGAATTCAGACCCTCTAGTTCAAACGCTCTCTTTTCTCAACCATATCACACTGACTGTCTAGTCATATCCTTAAAAAAAAAAGGATGCTATTAAACACTATATGATTAGTAACCTACTAGACCAGGGACAGAAGGGAAAATGAGAAACTCATAAGCTCATTCCTAGCCTTCAGAGCATACACAATCAGAGGATGGGCCTCCATGGCAACACAGAAGACCCCTCGAAAGGAATAGGATTTGAACGGGCCTGAAAAGAAAGGTGACGTGACTAAGTCCAAGACATTCTCAAGCGAGGACAGACAGTAACCAATCAATCAATTGATCGATTGAAGTTTGTACCGGTATTATGTCTGAAAAGACACTCCTGAGCTACCCATCTGGGTGAGAGCCCTAATGCCAGGTTGAATTTGAAATTTATCCTATAAATAGTAAGGAGCACCCAAGATCATAAAGCAGGGGGTGGGGGTGAGATGTTAACACCTCTACTTAGGAAATCTAGTCTGCTTTTCTAGGAAGAATGGCCTATGAAGTAGAGGGGAGGTGGCAGAGAGAACTATGTGAATATGAAGGACACAGGAGAAGGTGGATCAAAGGAAGCCAACGCAGGCAAGCAGCCTTTCTCACTGGCAAAACCAATTAGCACATAGTTTATGAACTCGCTTAATGAAGAGTTTGCTTCAGATTCTACTCTCATTTCCTACAGCAGTATTTCCTAATGGATCTTATTTTGATGGACTTTATAATCAATGACTTCACAGGATATTACTTTTAGTTTTATGGGTTTTTTAATTTAAAGAACTTTACGGGTGCATAGCTGGCTCAGTTTGAAGAGTGTGTGACTCTTGATCTTGGGGTCATGAGTTTAAGCCGCATGTTGGGTGCAGCAATTACATACATACATACATACATACAATTTTGAAGAACTTTAAGTTCTTTCCTTCTGGCAACTTTTGAATACATAACAATATTATTTTTTTAAAGATTTATTTATTTATTTTAGGGGGGAGTAAGGGTAGGGGGCAGAGGAAGAGGGAGAAAATCTCCAGTAGACTCTGCTGAGTACAGAGCCTGACACCCCACTTGGGTCTTGAGCTCACAATCCCGAGACCATAACTCAGGCTGAAGTCAAGAGCCCAACAATCAACCAACTGAGCCACCAGGGTGCCCCTATAATATAGTATTATTAACTATAGTCACTATGTTGTATATTAAATCCCAGGACTTACTTATTTTGTAACTAGAAGTTTGTACCCTTTGACCCCTCTTCATCCATTTCTTCACCTATTTAAGAGAGAGTAGATCTTAAAGTTTCTCATCATAAGAAAAAAAATGTAACTATGTGTGGTGATTGATATTAACTAGACTTACTATAATCATTTTGTAATATAGATCATTCACTTGTACACCTGACACTAATATAATGTTACATGTCAATTATATCACAATTTTTAAAATTTATTTTTATTTTTTTATTTTTTAAGATTATATTTATTTATTCATGAGACAGAGAGAGAGAGAGAGAGAGAGAGAGAGAGGCAGAGACACAGGCAGAGGGAGAAGCAGGCTCCATGCAAGGAGCCCGACATGGGACTTGATTCCGGGTCTCCAGGATCAGGCCCTGGGCCAAAGGTGGCGCTAAACCGCTCAGCCACCTGGGCTGCCCCACAATTTTTTTTAAAAAGAATTTTAAATCAATTCACCTAAGGCTACTTCTGTGTTAAATCTCTAAAATGACTACCTATAATACTCATATTAACGCTTAGCAAAAAGCAAAATGAAACAAAGAGGACATAGTAATCACACAATGAAAAAAAATTAGATAAATCTGGTAAACTGCTACTAATAAAACATTCAGAAGAAAGTCTTTAGATAAATGTCTCTTAAGCAGTTATAAAGAAATATATCCAGAGCGCTAATTTGATAAATTAGTTTTCTGAAACACAAATTAAGTTGAAAATGTGTTTTAAGAAGCATGTTTAACAAGTCCTTTAAAGTCAGAAAGATGACTAAAAAGAACAAGACACATGGACGTATATGGAAACAAGATGTAAATGAGGCTTAAAGCATTAGGTGAATCACCATGAGATGAACCCATAGTTAGCTGTCAAACAGACCTAGGTTTGGGGAAATATGTAGTAGTAATAACACAGAAGTTAGAAGTGCAGTTAAAAATCTCACCTTAGGCATGGTAACAGTGGTCAAGCAACCACGGACAAAAGCATAACAAGCAACTACCTGTCTACCTGGCTTTTTTCTTCTCAGATCTACTTAGGGATGGCTACATGACGTACAGGTGATGGCTGAGTTTAGGGAGTAGATGAGAACTTCAAAAGCCGGGTTCTCACAGTAGTAATAGAAAAGAGAGTTTCAGAAAACCAAACCAAACCAAACCCTGGGGAACACACATTTAGTAAATGGGGAGGAAATACAATCAGCCAAGAATGAGACGTTGTGCTCAGAGAAGGAGGAGGAAAGGAAAAACAGAATGTGATAAAGGAGGGATGAGAAATGTACAAAAAAAAAAAAAAGTCAAAAGGCATTAGGATTGTGGACAGTTCTTGGCTTTGATGGAGAGGAAGGCTGAAATCATGTTCCCTTCTTCCATTAGGGAATTCACTGGGTTTGTGGCAGAGGATGGTGAAAAGGGCACAGGCTTTGAAATCAGACAAATTTGCTCTATGACCTGCCTGCTGTGTATTCGGCAGGTCCCTAATCCACAACAAGAGCCCCTTGTTTCAGGGGTCCAGCTTCCTAGAGTCTTGTGCCCTGTTACCACAATAACTTAGCCCTGTTTCAAAGCCTTCACTTAAAAGTTCTGCATCTCAGTGTCCTTACCTATAAAATGGAAATACCAACCTATTTCCCATGACTTCCATGAGAGATAACGAGTTATTATAAACACAAAGTAAATTTTAGTTCAAAACTCAAATACTTTGAGCTTTAGTTCCCTTCTCTATAGTAGAGAAAAAAATTACCATTTATTTCTGAGGTTGAGTAACTGATGTCAAAGGAACTCCAATTTTCACTCCCCTATTCTTACAATGTTGACTCACCATCAATTTATTAACGTAATAGATCTTTCCTGAGTGCCTAACTCTGCATTACTTTGGACCCCGTCATGCTCCCCCACACACACCCATATAAGACTGTGGTCCTATATTTATGACATATGTTGAATACAGAACAGTTTGCAGTTTGTGCTCAAGACTCCAATTTACAACCCAGGGGTTTTCAGTATCACTCACCACAGTAGAAAGCATAAAAGTCAACCTTAACATCAGAAAAATTCAAAGAATAACATTTAGAATTCAAGAGTTGTGGCCAAAAACATGCCAGATTTAGAAGAACATCGCTTGTAAATTACAAACATTGTTTGAACCTCCATCTACTTTTTCAGCAGGGGGGCAGGCATCTCAGAGGGCACTGGCAGTTATAGTTTAAGGCGGTGCCTGAAAAATAATTTGGAATTGAAAACAAGGAAATGGCAGCCAGTGTTTCAGTGGCTATTAAGATCCCCCAAAAGGGTACCTGGGTGGCTCAGTTGATTAAGTGTCTGACTTTGGCTCAGGTCATGATCTCAGTTCTAGGACTGAGCCCCATGTTGGGCTCCCTGCTAAGTAGGGAGTCTGTTTCTCCCTCTCCCCCTGCTCCTTCTCTCTCTCTTTCACTCTTTCTCTCTCAAATAAATTAAAAAAAATTAGAACGAACTATTTGTCTCATTAACTGCTGTGTTCCTGGGTCCTACAGCACCTGGCACCTATGGTAGTAGCTCAATACACATTTTATAGCTGAATGGATAAACACGTTTCCTTGTTTCCATGTATTCCCATTCATTCATTCATTCATTCATACCTTAAATATTTGTGCACTGCTAGAATAGAGATAATTTGCTAGACATCAAGGCTTCCAGGGTAGATAAGGCAAACATGGGTCCTATACTCAGTTGGAGCTTGTAGCCTAGACTGGTTGTTCCAAAAAGGTGTTCCAGAAATCTGTTGCAGCATTTCTGGTTGTCTCAACAACTGAGGGACATTACAGGCTGTCTGTGGGCAGAGGCCAGGGATATAAATGTCCTGCATCATGTGCAACAGTCTCACGTAACAATAAAATGGGTGTGCACCCCTCATGCTCTTGGTCCTGCTGAAACTCATGCAGGTGAAAAATCTGTTTATAAAATGATCCAAACCCAGAATCTAACCCTCTTATGCATACAAGAGCAAAGCATTTTTGTATGGATGTCAAATGCACTGAATTCTCTACAAATGAAAGTAGTGTGTCAATCAATCGAAGACCGTACTTTGCACTTTACCAAGAATCGTTGAGTACAGTCTCCAGTAGCCACCCCCCTGAGCCATGCACCTCTCAACCTGTTTACAGCTGCCCCGTCCACACGACCAACAGACAGGGCAGAGAGGTGACTACTTCATGACCACTACACCTCCCAGTGTGGTCATTCCTGCACCGTCACACACTGAGATACACGTGACTGAAGAATACACAAATGACTTAGTGAGGTTTTTTACATTCTGCATTAGTTGTTCACATTTAAGCAGGACTTTGATTTCCAGATCATAAAGGAGGCATGCTGAAGTATTTGTAAAAGAAACTGAGTCTGCTAGAAACGTGACCTGCCGTCCCAGACAATAAGGAGGTCAAATAATCGCATTGGTAGGAAGCAAATAAACTCAGTTCAGTGACAGAGACAAATGGGAGGAACCGCCTGAGAGAGGGCAGTTGTTGAAAACCTTTCTGAAGAATTATGGTTTAACTGAACACTTACAAATAAGAGGAAGGGACAGAAAGAACATTTCCAAGAAAGAGGACAGCAAGCACAGAGGCTGTGAGGTTGGAAAGAACTTGCTTGTTGGAGAAATTGGACAAAAAAAAAATCAATGATGATGAAGTACAGCAAGTCAAAGGGACATGATGCTGCGGGCGATGATGGGCTTGGTGGTGGTGGCGGAAACGAGCAGGATGCAGAGCAGATGTGGACTGGCTGGGTTATATGGATGAATCCGGTGTAGTGTGGTGGGGAAAAGCTGGGTAGAGGGCCAGGCTATGGTGGCACCAATGGGGTTCCCGGAGCTCTGGCCTATGAAGTGGAGGAGATGTGTAAGAAGCACCAGAGGCTTGCATGGACTGAGAGATCTGGCCTCCTAGGATCTACAGCCCTGGTGCACCAGGAGCATCCCTGTGCAAACCTTCTAGAGAGGCATTGTTGTTGTTGTTGTTTTTCATATTTTACCTGTGAGCTAGTTCCTTCAGACACTAAAAGAAAGAGTAAGGTCAGACACAGGGAGTCTAAGTAGCTGGGCTCCTCCCAGATACTTCTTTGACTGTTAAGTGGAGCTCTCGGCTTTAGCAGGAGCTCTGCTGTAGCATAAAAAGAAATCAAATAAAGGCTACATACATTCAAGAGTTCTAACCATTTGTGTGGTATTGTTAATTAGCTTGAGAATAAATCATGGGTAAAATCAACACCAAATGACTAGTTATGGATGGTAACCCCAGTTTTTAACAACTTTTTTTTTAAATACAGCTTTTCTAACATAGGTTCATACCTAGAAAGGAACAGCTACAGGTGAGATCTACAAAAGATAGGTTCTTTATCTAGAATCTGAAAATCTAGAAAGCTCAAACAACAAAGAGGTGTTAGAAGTATTAAAGCACATCTTCAAATCAGAAGGGACTCCTCAAGAAAGAAACCACGTGGTGTTCCAGCGGGTGTGTTGTGTTTTAATTCTCTAGATCCTGCCAATCCCACATGTAGGATATGGAGATAATGAAATGGATTCAGAGAAGCTCTCTCTTCCTGTTTTCTCTTGCTTCTCCTAAGTCCCCCATTCTTCTGCTATTAGACCTTTGGCTGCCCTGTGTCTTGAGACACATTTTGCAAAACAAACCATAAGCAAAAACAACAAGATAGAAATAAACACAGTAACTCTGGCTTTCTTTTCAGCCTTTATCCTCAGCTGCCCCTGACACAACTGATCACTCTGTTAGGTCACTCAGCTCCCCTGCTGACCAGCACTGCCACCACTGTTTAGGCCTGGGCTTCCAGTTTTCTCTCCCCAGGACTCTTCTGGCAGCCTCTGAAGCTTTTCAAGGGCAAATCAAGGTCGTGAAGGAGTAGAAGGGATGGAAGGGGCATTGGAGGTTGGGACCAGGCTGAATGAGAAGTTCTCATGGGATCCTACCAGGGAGACTGTTCCCAAGAGTGGTGGGAGGCCAGGCAAGTGGTTTAAGGGGCTGAAATCAGGAGGAAAAAGACATGTCAGTCCTTAACAAATGCTTGTCAAACAATTAATCCCTTATTTTCATATAGTGCTTTACTATTTTCAAGATTTACAAACATATTATATTTGATCCTCGAGGTCCATAGGGCTCATATCATTATTATTCAATTGTAAAAATAAGGAAATGGACTCTCAGAGATACTGGATGATGTGTTCTATGTCACTCCTCTAATTAAAGCCTAGTCGAGCTTTTTAAAGAAACATCAATTCCATCTTAATGCTCATCAAGTTCTCATCAGGCTGTCAGCCACTTGCTGGTATTGATAAATACCAAGAGTTTTCAAAACATGAACCAGAATACTTAGAGTCTGACCAATGTCTAGAAAGATTTATTGTTTGTACTAGAAATAAGACTTTGCTCATAATATTTCATTATAATGTCTTTGGGCAAAGACATAGATAATGGATATTGTCAGAGTTAATAGACTAAACAGATATTTTAGGATAAATATGATTAATTCAAATATCTCAACTGCCAGAGAGCAGCATATGGATTTTTTTTCAAGAAAAATAAAGCTGGAAATCTAAATTCATACTCTCAAACTAGATGCCAATAAATAAGAAACGTCAATAGTTCATAATCCCTGAAGCATTACATTCTTTCTTTTCCCCTTCAATTAGTTTCAGATGTCTTCGCAGGTCATTTTACTTTGATGTGTACCTTATACTAAATCAACACAGATCAGTCCACTGTAAAGAAAATTCTTACACACTTAGTTTATATCACCAAATTACTGAACTAGAAGCAGTTGAGAAGAGTCATGCCCTTAACAAAGATTTTTCCAAGGACATAAAATAATAGATTTCATACAGAATCATACATTTTTATTTTTTTAAAGATTTTATTTATTTATTTATTTATTTATTTATTTATTTATTTATTTGAGACACACAGGGATAGTCAGAGACATGGGCAGAGGGAGAATCAGGCTCCCCACAGCGAGCCCAACGTGAGACTCGATCCCGGGACCCCAGGATTATGCCCTGAGCCAAAGGCAGATGCTAAACCACTGAGCCACCCAGGTGCCCTGAATCGTACATTTAAAAATTCCAATTCTATTTTGAAAACTTAAGATCATCTAGAACTAAAATTTAAGCCCTATTTTTAAGAACCCCATCTCTTAGAAAAATGATAAGATTTTTATCTTTTATTATCCTTCTATGAAACAAATCACATTTTCCTGCTCCCAAATACAACATTTCATGAAGCAGAAAAATACCCTTACTAAAATATGACTACAATTTATAATTTTACTACAGATACTGTGTGTTTGAGATCCAAAATATGCCCCTATAGACTATTCATAGATTCTATTGATACAAATGTATATATTCATTACATTTGCTCAGAAGATGTGAACATCCAATAGACTAATAGTTTCACATTGTGCTGAATATTCTATGTAAAACATTCTCCCCTAGAAACAACTATGAAATGCTATGAAGAAATGGCTCTTTTCAGGATCACTTCAAACGCAGTTCTGCAGCTAAACCCGCGTATCCTCTTGTCGTTCATATAACAATTAAGTATATATTATTAAAAAATGACAAGTCTAATTGAGAGAAGCTCTTCCAAAGCAACAAGCAGATAGTAAAACAAAGTGAATAGGAGTTCTTATAACTGGAACTCTTGGAATGCTTTTAGGCAATGTCCTAGCTTATCGGTCTACTCTTCTGGCTACTTTTCTCTTTCACAAGTTATCAATCCTACTGCTCTCTGCTTCAGTACATTCGCATGATAACGTGAGTCACTGACCAAATTCCATAGCCTAAGGACATTCATACAGTGGTGACATGTGCTATCTGCGTAGCCCCTCACGATAAAGCAATTATGTTCTCTGGTGTTGTAAGAATTAACAGCACCAGATGCCATGTTTTCCCCCTGCTTCACAGAGGAGCCTGGTAATGAGACATGATATGTAAAAGTCATCTCAATTCATGCAATCTGAAAGAAAACTTGAATACCAAATAAGGAGACATTATCTTTCCGAAAGGTAAGAGTGAACTATAATGAGGCTGACTTGGGTGCTAAAATGTACTCTTAGGTGGAATAGGCCTTTGGTGAATAAGGCCCATCTAGCTTGCTCCGCGCAGGCACTGCAGTGATGCACAGAAAAAAACAGTCCTGTAGAAACATCATCTGTCAGGAGCCCTGCAAGCTGGTCAAACGTCCTTATTAGGAAAAACTGAAATGGCCTGGAGAAAGCAGCAAGACGATGGAGGATTTGAAATTCTGCACGTCTATATTTGTATTTTAAGTGTCATAATTATTTTTCTTAGCTTTGCAAAAACTGCCAGCATTTCGACTTACTGAACTGATGAACTAATCAGGAAAAAGCTCTGAATAGACTCTACAACTTTGAAAAGAAACACAAGCATGGGATCTTAAATTATGTTGCAAAGTTTCCTAATTCCATAGTTAAGAACTTGATTTAATTCATTGTGTTGGCCTCTTATTTTGTTTCCTTTGTTCCAGATTAAGGGCAGGGAGGAAATTATGCAAATGTCCTGGGGTGGAAATAATTTCTCTCAGTTGGTACAGACCAGCTGGTTTCCCATGGTAAAAAGAAAAAGGTAGAAACCGGGAACATTGGAATAGCATGTGTTCCCAACAAGATTTTGAAGGATACTGAAATTTTTGGATGTAGCAAGTATCTTTAGGTTCATCATTTCACCCAGTTGAAAACAGAGGTAAAAGGATGGAAAGAGGCAATGGTCACCAGAATCAGAAAAAGAAGTCTTAGCCCAGTTCCCAAAACACCTTCTTCCTTGTTTTATAAAATAAGTTATCCCAGAATTGTCTTCTAATCTGCAATTCACCAGGACGATGGAATACAGAATATTCTGGGTCCAAAGCCTATAAGTGTGAAACAAACATGAAAACTAAACAAAATAACCTTAAAATAAACAAACAACAACAATAAAAATCTTAGTGAAATCTGATTATAAACACAGATTCCAGCAAGAAGAAAGAGTAAAAGAAAAAAAATGGTATAAACATAGTCTTTATGAAATTATCTTTGCTTGGTTTTTACATACATTCCCTGTGGGAATGAGTCTGCTCTTGTTTTTCTGAGAAGTAGCTGGGACATAATAAGGGAAAAACAGCTCATTTTTTATTTCTAATGGACCGTTCTGGAAGATTTAAAAAAAAAAAATGTGAATGAAAGTGGTTCATTTAGAGAGGATTAAGATGATTTTCAGAGCATGAGGTTGCAGGCCTGCCGGGTGATTTTCATGAACTCTAAGAGAGGAGAGCGGGGTTGGCTCCTGGAGGTGGCCTCACCTGCTGCTGCTACACATCCAGGACTCAGGGGTCCAGGAGGAGCCTCCTGAACTCAGGTCCCCATTCCTTAAGGAGATTCCATAGCAGTAGTGGCCAGGCCAGTAAGACCACAGTAAACAGAAGGAAAAAAAAAAAAGAAAAAAAGAAAAAAGAAGCTGTGTGCAGGTAGGTTTGCGCTGGCCCGTGAGAAGCTGCTCCCTGACCTGCACTCCCTGCCTCTGCCGCTGGCACCTGCGTAGCCCTTGACTTGAGATGAATGTGCCCAGATGCCTCATTTGTAGAGATGATCCTGTGTCCACTTCACTGGGTTGCTGGAAGGACTAAGTAAGACAATACAAAGCACTGGGCCTCGTTCAATATATAGGCTTACCATAAGCTTTTAAAAAACAAAACAAAACAAAACTGCATTTATTTTAATTTATTTTTAAAACATTTTATCTGTTTATTCATGAGAGACACAGAGAGAGAGAGGCAGAGACACAGGCAGAGGGAGAAGCAGGCTCCTTGCGGAACTGATGTGGGACTGATCCTGATGCGGGACTCGATCCCAGGACCCCAGGATCATGAACCTGAGCCGAAGACAGATGTTCAACCACTGAGCCACCCAGGTGCCCCTATTTTATTTATTTTATTTTACTTTAATTTATTGTTTTAGAGAGAGAGAGAGAGAGCAAGCGAGCACTTGAGCAGGGGGAGGGGCAGAGGAAGAGAGAGAAAGTATTCCCAAGCAGACTCTGCCATACAAACAGGGAGCCAGAGGTGGGGCTTGATCTCCTGACCCTGAGATTATGACCTAGGTGGAAACCCAACTGACTGAGCCACCCAGGTGCCCTTTTACTTGCATTTTAAAAATTGTGGTAAAATGAATACAGCATAAAATTTACCATTTTAGCCATTTTGAAGTGGCCAGTTCAATGGCATTAATTATCTTCACATTGTTGTGCAACCATCACCTTTTTCTATCTCCAGAACTTTCCATCATCTCAGACTACAACCCTGCCCCATTAAGCATGCCCCCCTCTTCCCCCCCACTCCCCTCAGCTCCCAGCAACCATAGTTCTACCTTCTGGCTCTATGAGTTTACCTGCTCTAGGTATCTCATATAAGTAAAACATACAGCATTTGCCATCTCCTGGCTGGCTTATTTCACTTAGCCTAATGCCTTTGGTTTTAATGCCAAGACGAATGCTAGGTTTGCACCGTGAGAAGGAAACACAGTCCCAGAGAAGGCAGGTGGTCTCACTCAGCTGTAGAAATTAGACAAATACATATTTTTTTCAACCCCAAAACAGATACTACATCAGCAGTGGGGACCCTTTATTATTCACACAAACTATCTCTTATTAACTAAGGTAGTTTTATTAGTCTGGAGCTCAGGAATAACTGTTTTTTGGGCTCTCTTTAAACAACTTTCAACATCTCCACCAATTAGCTGTCCTCACTGCAACATCACATCTCTCTAGAGTTAGACCGAAGCATTCACGTGCCAGTTCTCATGGGAACCCCATGTCCTATCACAACTTCTACAATGGGCTTTGAATTCCTATCTTCCATGCGAAACAGAAAGAAGAGAAGACAGGTTGGCAAGCTCTTTAAAATATAAACATTTACTGAGCTCCAATTCAGCCCCATAACTATCTCGGATCTCCACAGCAGAAAACATAGGTACACTGACTCAATCATATTAAGGAGACTGTTCAGAAACTCATCCTTTGCCTGTTGTGAAATTGGATCAAATTTGTAATTTGTGAAATTTGATTCAATTTCACAACTTCCGCACTTTCAACCGATCTTTTACCCTGAGAATTCTCTAAATATTTATTCTGTCTATAGCAGAGAGATTCGTGGCTCTTTATGTTACAGTATTTGCACAGGTGCATACATATATTTTTTATCTTGTTAACATTATCTGAATCAATGGTAATATCTTCAACAATAGATGTCTCATTTAATTTCCCCTGGGTAGCACTCAATACATGTCATATGTAGGTGATTAATATTTTTGGCAATAGCGTGACTTCTTTTTCATATGGTTCTATTTGAGTGCATGTACAGAGGCTTTTTTAAAAAAAAAAAAAAACCACCCAAACATCAATTAGCATTAATTATTCACAGTCTACCATGAAAGCCCACTGTAAAAGCCTTGGAAGCAGAGCTGTGAATGATTCACAAAACCCGCTGATGTGGCACTTGGCCTTGAAAGATTTCCAAGCATGTGTTTTTATTGAACACTAAACCTTATTAAACAAAGTCATGAAAATGGTCATAAACCTGGACCCAGCAGGGGGAGGACCACAGGCTCATCAGGTTTCATGCTACAATAATATATGTGCTGAGGCCAAGCCAAGAGAGGCTCAAAAAAGAAAAGAAAGAAAAAAGAAAAGAAGAAGAAATAGGGGAATATGATGTGAGGTGAGATTACTTGCTTTTATACACACTCATATTGAAGGTACATTCTTCAAGCAATTATTAGGGCTTCAAAAGGAAGACAAAACTAGAAACAGCTATTCTGAGATGTTTTAAGTACTCTGCATCACCCCCCTGGGCCTTTACAGCCTCCCACATGGAGGAATGCAGAGATAAGAATTATTACTTTCATTTTATAGGTGATAAAACAAACCTGAAGATGTTAGCTGATTTGCTTCCAAATGAAGACGCAAGAGGTAGAACCAAGAAAAAAAAATCTCATTCTTCTTTCAGTGCAGTGAGCTCTGTCTGTCTTACCATGTTCTCAAATCCTATCATATTCTCCAATCAAGGCCATTTTCTGTTGTCTGTGACTAAGAAGACAAGGAGGCCCAGGACGGTATAAACCAGACTTTGTATAAAGGGCGTCTGTGGCAGAGGCTGTGGAACCTTTAGGAGTGTAGTAGATCTAGTTTATGTGTTGGCAGCACAGACAAGGATCTCAGGTATGATATCTGGGGTCAGATTTTTCTCTTTTCTGACACCTACAATGCCACTCACCAAAATAATTGGTTGTATCATTGGACCAAGGTTGAAAGACAAGTAAGTACTGTTTGTAAAGTTACCAAATGTTAAAGTCAAAATGATAGCAGGTCCTTTGCCAAGAAAAAGTATAGGAAGTTCTACTTCTCCAACTCTATGGGAAGAATTAGGGAGACAAGTCCCCCCCCAACCCCGAACAACCACTGAATGGGAAGCCCCATGGGAAGTCCTTTCTGAGCTCTGACAGCCCTGAATCAACAACCTGATGACTTAGTGGCTTGTGCTGTCTTCAGCAGTGCAAAATCTATGAATCTGAAGGTGAGACCATATGCTGCTCGTATTAACTACAGCTTGAGTCAGATGTGGTCTTTTTCTTATTTTGTGGAGAGCCATTAGCTCTCTGCACACAGTAAGTTAGATATCTAAACAAAGTTGAAGCTTTTTGTTTTACTTTCCAAAATTAAGGCTTAATCTTTTGACTAGTTTAGTGTTGATTTTAATCAAACCCAATATGCTATTATCTCACACTAGACTACCCTTTAGTGAAATCAGCAGGGTGCTACAATCTAAATGTAAAAGGAAATATTTTGATGGCTGGGACTGGACAAGGGAAAACACTAATAGTTTATTTTGTAATTCTGTTAATATCTAACAAATAAAAATAACATTAGAATCTAATCCCTGGGGGCACCTGGGTGGCTCAGTCAGTTAAGCGTCTGCCTCTGGCTCAGGTCATGTTCCCAGGGTCCTGGGATTAATTATGCCCAGCATCAGGCTCCCTACTTGGCAGGAAGCCTGCTTCTCCCTCTCTCTGTCTGATGCTCCTCCTGCTTGTGGTCTCTGGATCTCTCTATCTCTCTGTTAAATAAATAAATAAAAATACTTAAAACCAAAAAAAAGAATCTAATTCCTGGGAAACCTATTAGCATATTTACACAGAGATCCAAACAATATAAAAAACATTCAGTTAAAACTCACCTTTGCTAATAGTCTACTGAATAGAAATTAAAGCATTATTGTGTAATTTTTTACATTTTAAAGAAATTATTAATACCTAATGCGGGGTGCATTGTTATGAAATTAGTATGGTATTCATCTTATGTTGGCAGTGGCAACTGGTATAATCATTTTGAAAAGACGTATGGAAAGCAAAGCCAGAGACGTAAGAACATTCAAACCCACTCACTGTGCAAATAATTCCACATCTGAGATTTTATCTCAAGGATGTTATTTAACAGAGCCAAAACCATATGCTCAAAAGTGTTATTACAGATTTATCTATAAAAACAAAATTATAAAATGCATGAAAATTCCAACAAATAAATGACCATCTTATTTAGACAAACTATGGGAAATCTGCACAATACTATATTATGCTATGATTTCAAAGTGATCTCAAAATACAGCTGAAAGAAAAAGGCAGACTCCAGAATAGTCTGTATGTGATAGTTGCAGCCATAAGACCATGTAAGCTTACAGAAAAGGACTGGGATATAATTTGCCAGAGCAAAAATATTTGACCTAAAGAGATGAGGCAGTGGTGTTCCTATACACACATTTTCTTTAATATTTCTTATATTTTTTATTTATTTTAGGAAGAGAGAGTGTGAGGTAGGGAGAGGGAGAGAGAGAATCTCGAGCTGACTCCCCACTGAGCATGGAGCCCCACCTAGGGCTGGATCTCAGGACCCTGAGATCACAACCTGAGCCAAAATCAAGAGTAGGATGCCCAACCAACTGAGTCACCCAGGAGCATCATAATATTTCTTATATTGTTATAATACTTATATATATTTATACTTTATATTGTTATAATATTTCTTATATAGTTAATGCTAATCACTTTTCATTAATTACTTGATGTGTAAAGCTCTCTTTCGAGTTTTTTCCATTTTAACAATAAAAATATTTTGGCAACTCTTGTCGGGTTGTGCAAAATTGTCTTTTTTATGAACCGACTGTTTTATGGGGCAAGGTGAAATCAAACATTCTGACATGTCCTGGGGATAAAGCCAGCATCCCTGTGATCATTCTTTAAAGTATCCCCTTTAAAATACGCGTATTAGCCACCAGGGCTTTTTAACATTAGAATTCCATTTAAGTACGAGTTATACCTGAAAAATGATGCAGCAGCACCTGTAGCTTTAGACCATTATTTGTTTTATGACATATGGGAATTGAAGGAGAGCAGAATATGCCACCCCAAAGTATGGCACCTTCAGAATAATGCTTATTTTGAATTGAAGTTACTTAAGGAATAGCTTGTGCAGGAAGGACACTCTGATGCTCCTCTGTCTCCCAGAAGGCAGGTAATAAGTCTCCCACATGAAGACGCTCTCAGTTTACCAGGAGGGTAGAAGGCATCCTTATGGCCAGAGGTAGGGAATTGGAGGCCTTGCTACTTCTTCACTGATTTGCCCAAACTTCTTTGTTTTGCCAATTCTTTTAAAATTTTTTTTAAAGATTTTATTTTATTTACTCACGACACACACACACACACACACACACACACACACACACACACACAGATGCAGAGACACAGGCAGAGGGAGAGGCAGGCTCCATGCAGGGAGCCCGATGTGGGATTTGATTCCTGGTCTCCAGGATCAGGCCCTGGGCTGAAGGTGGCGCTAAACTGCTGAGCCACCCGGGATGCACTGTTTTGCCAATTTTTTCACAAATTTATTGCTTCTTGGCATAAAAGGCATAAAACCTGTCTGCTTTGGTCATGATGAGTCTCCTATTTTTATGGGCTCCCATACATAGGAAATTGAATTTGCTTTTCTCTTGTTCATCTATCTTAGTTCAATTTATTTATTAGACCAGCCGAAGAACCTAGAAGGCAATAATGGAAATTCTTCTCCAATATCATTTTGGGGCCCAAAGTGGGGGTTATCCCGTGGCTGGACACTGCTCGCTCCAGGGTTTCTGCAGCGGCCAGACCCTAGAACCCCTGCAAGAGCCAGCGGAAGGTAAAACTCTAACCATGTCACTCTCCCAGGTCACGGCCTACCGGGTCTCTTGGGAACAAAAGTAGTGAGAGTCCTTTTCTTTTTCTAAGTTTAGATTAGCAGGAGAAAATGAAAGGTCCCTAGTTCCTTTCTGGAAAGGTTTATTATAAGTATCCTTATTTTCTATGGATTCCTCCCAGAAATGGTCATGATTTTCTTTTGTCTCTGTCTTTTATGGCATCTGTAATAAGGAAGAAAAGCAGAGGGGAGAAGGCAGGCCTAGATCTTATAAGCCTGTTGTTTGAGCTGGCATTACCAACTGGTAAGCTCATGGTTCTCACCAGACCAGTTGGTCTGTCTAGGCCAACTTTGCTATGGGTCCCCCTAGGTAAAAACTGGATGAGGTTTTCCTTTTGTCTTGTTCTAGGGCCTGAAGAGCTTGGGCTATAACCATTGAGGATATCCTCTCTGGTCCCCATCAGCCACAAGGTACATGTACCAACGTGCATTTTGGGTGCCAGTCAAATAGAATGGGATTCTGAGATGTGAAGTCATCACAAGCACCATTCTCTTTGTCTTCCATGCAAGCTCTCAGGGGAATTTGTCATTAAGGGTCCCAGTCCTTAAAGGGGCTTTGTCATTACTACCTTCATGGACTTGTTAGTGCTAGAAAAGTCCCATCCCAGTAGCACCTGCCTGGTGACACAGATGAGCACGTCTCTGACTGGGGACAGGGAAAAGCAGAGGCACCGTAGGCACCATATTCACTACGTCATTGTTACCGCCTATGATAACGAGGGTCTCTGCTTTCTTAGGCTAACACTGGGCGTGAATTTTCTGGGTCTTGTAAGGGCTGTACCTTTTGCAATTCTCTGTTGGGACACCTCCTGTATCTGTGGTTAAGCCTTATGGCTTATTGGTTTGTGTCACTATTGAGATTAATATAAGATCCTACGGATCAATGGCCACATGAAGGATCTCTGATTTGGAAAAAATGTCTATATTTGGGGAAAAGAATTGCTTTTAGTGAGCTCTCATCCTAAACAATTGACTTACTGTATTTGTAAGATTATTTCTAAATAAGACAGAACACTGAAACATTAATTACCCAAACCTAAGTTTTACCTAATTTTGGCTTAAAGATATTTAGATAAAGAACTAAAGATATTTGAGTCTATTAGTAAACATGTCTTGTACCACACTGAAAAATTAAAATATGAGGAAGCCTATATCTCTAGGAATTATAAAATGTATTCATTAGTTTGTCAATCTAAAGTAAGCTGATATGACATACAGTTAGCAATTATTTCTTAGTTTTTTTTTTTTTTTTTAGAAATTATGGTTTCCAAGAGTTAAGAATGAATTCTAATAAGTATAATTAAAATAGAAATAGAGTAAATAGAGTAGAAATAATAAAGAAAACAAATCTTTATGCAAGAAAAGTGCAAAATATCTTGGGGCAAGAAAAAGTATCAAGTATACACATGCATTTTTGTTAAGAAGGAAGACAACAATTTTGTCTTTTGGTTATTTCAGAATGAGAAAAAGGGAAACAAAGAAGAAACTAAATGGAAATAGGCAGTTGGAAAGAGAAAGAAGGAGAGAGAGAAAGAATTTTAGTTTGTGTAATCAAGTGGCTAAAGTTGAAGTATTAATATAGAGATTTTATTTATTTATTTATTTCTTAACATAGAGGTTTTAAAAATAAGCTTTAATAGAGTGCTTATGTAAAACTAAACCTTAATTTTCTTTCATTTGCAAAAGGGACAAAGTTTTGTTGGACGACTGGTCTGCTGCTTATTATAAGAGACTGTGAAAGATTTTTCTTTACCCTTTTATGTAATCTTCTTAGAAAGCAAAGATTTTGTGTCTTACAAAATAATTTCCTGATCTCCATTTTGTTTTAATCAGGTTTTTGATTACTTAAGAATACTGAATCTTCTCAATATTAAATAAGCTAAGTGTTGCTCACAACTGTGTAACCTTCTGTATTTGTTTTATAATCTTTTGTCAATAGCTAATTAAGTCTTAAATTTTGTAATGTTCCATAACCCTAATTAGTTAAGTGCCCAAAACCTTTTGACATTTTTTTAAAAGATTTTATTTATTTATTCATGAGAGATGCAGAGAGAGACAGAGAGAGGCAGAGACACAGGCAGAGGGAGAAGCAGGCTCCATCAGGGACCCTGACATGGGACTCCATCCCAGGACTCTAGGATCACGACCGGCTGAAGGTGGCGCTGAACCGCTGAGCCACCCAGGCTGTCCACCTTTTGACATTTTCGAACAAGCTTCCCAAATCAAATTCTAAATGAAGTCTTTTTGACCTCAAACTAAATTTGGGATTTTCTAGAGGATCCCTAGAATATCTCAGAAGATTGATTCCCCACCCCTTATAAAAAGATATTATACTAATTAAGCTTATTTGATATGTTAAAATGTCAAATAAGAAGTGATGCTAAACTTTATTTAGGAAATATATATGTTAAAATTATTAATATAAGTTTTCTAGAAATTCTATGAAATTCCTAAAAATCTGATGTGTCCTGGTATAATGCTATCAGTCATAATTCTAGTAATTATTTTAAAATATATGTTACAGAAAGAACCAAATTCTCTTGTCAATTGCATTATAATGAACTCTCATCAGATCTTAAACCACCATCATTTTTAAGTCTTTTGTCATTTACACAAGTTATTACTTAACTCTGATGGTTTTGCAAATATGTTTCATCTTCAGAGAGATTCAGGGAAAGGACTCTGACAAATACCCTAGAACAGAGGTTTCTGATAACTTTAAGATCATATCACTGAACTGGGTAAGAATTTCTAGAACTAACGGATAAACTGAATTCAAGCAGAACAAGAATTAATTACATGGGGCTAAATGAACTGATGAAGATGATTACAATTTTCATGACTTTTTGTTTGAAATACTGCTGGTTCTTTGATGTTTTATTTCTCAAGATTTAAGGAAAATTTTTTCTTTCCCCCTCCCCCGCCCCTCCCCCTCCACCTATGACCTAGAGCAATTTGGTAAAGTCTACCTATTAACAAATATGAAACAATTACTCTTTCTCTCTACCTGATCTCCCTGTGGATTCTCTCTTCCTATCCCTTCTGCCCCTCCCCCTGCTCATGCTTTCCCTCAAATAAATAAACAAACAAATAAATAAAATGTTTCAGCAAAACAAACTTTGAAAAGTCCATGTGGCCAATTACTACTCTTGTTGCACTTATATAAATAATCAGGACAAGTTTAATGGGACTAGACTTATTTTGCAAACAAATTAGTCTCAGAAAAAAATTTTTGTTTCATTGGAAAACTATAAATAAACCCTTTGGGATTACTAGATTCCAGTCCTGTTAATTGCTTTTGAATGTTATGTTTTCTACCTGTAAACCAACTGGAGCTGGATTCTTCCAATTTTCTTTAATATCTGCTCTAATGTTCCAAAATAAGCAATTTTCAATTTTCCAAAATTTCCAATTTTCTCCCACTGTCTGACTTGAAATCACTAGGAATGAAAACTCTTTTTCCAAAGCCATGCAGACTAATGTTAGACAACTTGATATGCACTTCAGGGAAATCACCACCACAGCTCATGTGTCAACAATCTTTGTGCCCATTGCTGTGAGGCTACTCACGAAGATCACCAGAGACATTCATACTGCAAGCCAGGAAATCTGTTAGATTGCTACTACTTGCCCTCATTTTATTTGAAAATGCTTTGAGTTCAATCTAGAGATCCTGACCAATGGCCTGCAGAATTTAGACTGGATTTATAATTTGCTCTAATCATTAACCCTTATTTTTATTTTGTTTCCATTAGAAATGCCTCCTATCAACTACCTAACTGTGAAATCATCAACAAAATGAAAGGGTCACTTACTGAATAGGAAGATATTTGCAAATGATATATCTGATAAGGGGTTAGTAACCAATATATATATATATATATATATATATATATATATATATATATATATATATATATATTTTTTTTTATTTATGACAGTCACAGAGAGAGAAAGGGAGAGAGGCAGAGACACAGGCAGAGGGAGAGGCAGGCTCCATGCACCGGGAGCCCGACATGGGATTCGATCCCGGGTTTCCAGGATCGCGCCCTGGGCCAAAGGCAGGCGCCAAACCGCTGCGCCACCCAGGGATCCCCCAAAATATATATTTTTTAAATCATACAACTCAACACCATAAAACAATCTCATTCAAAAATGGACAGAGGACTTGAATAGATATTTTTCAGAGTAGACATGCAGACAGACAATAGATACATGAAAAGATGCTCAACATCACTACTATCAGGTAAATGCAAATGAAAACTACAATGAGATATCACCTCACATACTGGTCAATATGGCTAGTATTAAAAAGACAAGAAATAACAAGTATTGGCAAGGATGTGGGGAAAATAGAAACCTTGTACACTGCTGGTAGGAATGTAAATTGGTACATTCACTATGGAAAACTGTATGGAGGTCCTCAAAAAATGGAAAATAGAAATACCATACAATCCAGCAATTCTATTTCTGAGTAATATTTATCCAAAGAAAATGAAAACACTAATTCAAAAGGATATATCTGCCCCTATGTTCATGCAGTCTTATTTACAATAGCCAAGATATGGTAATCTAAGTGTCTATCAATAGATGAATGGAGTATTATGCTAAGTGAAATAAGTCAAATAGAGAAAGACAAATACCATAAGATTTCACTTATATGTGGATTCTAAAAAACAAAATAAATAAACAAACAAAACCAGAGATAGACTCATTGATACAGAGAACAAACTGGTGGTTGCCAGAGGAGAGGGGTGGGACGATGGTCAAAATAGATGAAGAGGATTAAGAGAATCAAAATTCCAGTTATAAAATAAAGAAGTCATGGAGATGTGAAGTATAGCATTGGGAATATGGTCAATAACATTATAACAACTTCGTATGGTGACAGGGGTAACTAGACTTACTATGGTGAACATTTCACAGTGTACATGGATGTCAAACCACGATATTGAATTCTTAAAACTAACATAATATTGTATGTCATCTATACTTGCATTAAAATTTTTTTAACTGATTTATTTTCAAGAGTAAGACTAATTCAGTAAGATACTGGAGCAATCTACCATTGCAACTTCTGAATTGTGAAACTTCCTGGAGATTTTAAAGGTGGGCCTGTAGAGCAGAAAAAACACCCCACCCCAAAATATGCCACTTTGCCATATTCATTATTTTGAATTAAAGTTACTCAAGAAACAGCTGGTACAAGAAGGACACTCTGAACCTCCTTTTTCCCCTGAGAGCAGGAAATAAATCTCCCATCTGAAGACACCCTCCTTGCGCCAGGAGGGTAGAAAGCATCCTCACCACCAGAGGGGGGGATTCAAAGCCAAAAATGCTGTATGAACAAAACCTTGTTACTTCTTCACTAATTTGCTACTTTAATCCCAAACCCCTGTTTTGTCAATTCCTCACAACTGTATTGTTTCTTTTTCTAAAAGGCATAAAGGCTGACTGCTTTGGTCATTTCTTTGAGTCTCATATTTTTATGGGTTCCCGTATGTACAAAATTAAATTTGTTTTTTTTTTCTTTCCTGTTCATCTGTTTCATGTCAATTTAATTATGAGACCAGCCAAAGAACCCAGAAGGGAAGAAAGGGAAAGTTCTCCTCCCCTACAGAACACACAGACACATATCAACTTCTCTTGTTTTTCCCTTTCTAAACTGCTTTAGCAACATAAAGGTGAAGAGAAAGAAAGAATAATACTTCAAAGATCATTAAACTTCTTAGAATATTTAACCTCCATCTTTTTTGTTCTTTCGGGCTTATTGTCATTCAGGAGCTCTGGTGCTTCGCCATTTGGGAGTTGAGGGCCACAGTGAGAATATACTAAAGCTAGAAAATGAGACTGTATACAGACTCAAATATTTGCATATCATTTCCAGAGGGTTTCCACTTGCCTTCTCCCAGCCCTCTGATCCCGGGTCCACAGATATCCAATTAGGAGTCCCACTTCACAGGACTGTTATTTATTTTAATCTCTCCTTCTTCCAGTATGCAAATCATAAACAGCTCATAAATTTCCCTTGCTGTGTCTCCTAGATATCACGGTTTGGGGTCCCAGAGCCAAGTTCTTGCATTATTAGCCACTGCAGAAACTGTAGACAGGAATGTGCATTCCCTTAATAACCAAAGGGTCTGCACTAAGCAGTCTATATGCACTGGGATTGTTAAGAAAAATTCTCACAAACACTTGAAATGCAGATATTACTCTTCTTAACGTTACAATTCAGAGATGATCCGAATCTGCCAATCGCACAGCAATCATGAAGGTAATGGCCTAATATTCAAAGTTAAGTGTGACTATATCTAAATGCTTGCTCTAAACCAGTCAGAAAACACTGAAATTGGGCAGCCCCGGTGGCAAAGCGGTTTAGTGCCGCCTGCAGCCCAGGACGTGATCCTGGAGGCCCTGGATCGAATCCCACGTCGGGCTCTCTGTATGATGCCTGCTTCTCTCTCTGCCTCTCTCTCTGTCTCTATGAATAAATAAATAAAATCTTAAAAAAAAAAAAGAAAACACTGAAATTGTGGGTAATGTGCTAAAGAAACAGAAAAGCCTGCACAAGTCTGAGAGATCATTTTTGTTGTAAGGAAGGGAGGCAAGGACATAGAGGGAGTCCCTACCTTGGTCTAAGAATTATAGCACGTAGTTTCAGTCATAAAGAATATTCAAGAAGCTTAACAATGCAACAGCAGAATTCATAAAAAGAAAACAAATGCACTTAATTAACACTAGTCAGAGACATTTTTTTGACCTTGCCAGTGAAAAAGTAATTATCAATATCAAATTTTACTGGTTTATTAATTTCATTTTAATTCAGGACAGGAAACAAATGTATGGTTTCTACATGGGTTTTTACACATTGGGGATCTTCAGTGACTTTAAAGTATAACTGCTGTAAGAGCTGAAATCATACTTGATTAGAACAAAAATCAGGGTCATATAGCTTATTCAGTATCCTAAAAAGTTACTCCATAACACATATACATACACAAACTCATGTATTTTTAAAATTATCTACACATATATGGATTTAAAAAATTATCTCCATTTATATTATTGTCCAAATTGAAATAATAGTTTCTGCCATCATTGGGGAATTTTGAGGATGACTGATGGTGTTAAATGGAAAGAGAATTGTCTTTATAAATACTTATTTTAAACATTAACTCTTAAGGCCAAAAATCCATGTATTTATCAGCCTAATTCAAACACTGGTATAAGTTCAAATGAGAAGTGATTAGGTCACAGGAAACAAAAATCTAGGATCGGAGGAGAGGAAGTAGTTTAAAAGGATAAAATGTCCCCATGCAGATTCCCCATAATCTTTCGTAGAACTGAAATTAACTGTACGATAATCATTCAACCATTTTGAAGTCATCTAGATAGACATCCCCATTAAATAACTGTGACATTTTTCAGCCCAATTTCACTGCTGAAAATATTTAAAATGACCACTGTAATGTATCTGGCAGTTTGGGATATTTAGCAATTTGGGTTCAGGATTATACATTTTCCTAATTCACGAAAGAATTCCTCTGCAGAAACAACCATAACAGCTATTTTGTGTGTGATTACATTCTTAGAAAGCAGGCAGGTTTACAGGAAAGGATGATTCCAGATATCCCTCAGAACAAACAGGTATTGAATAATTTCGAAATTAAAAGTGAGTGGCATCTGAAAAGCTCAGATACTTGCGTGAACTATCAACTACCTAGAAATCATTTAGAATTAGTTTGCATATTGCCAGCCTATAGAAATATAAACTTTAAAGCAGACAAAGGTGAGCAAGGGAAAAGGTGTGCTTAGAAAATTTTAGATGAGATACAATAACGTATCATGAAGGATCACATAGATTAAGAGACACATCTCACAGTTTTGTCGCATAAAACACGGAATAGATGATTACCACACGCAGGTATTTCTCAGCAAGAATTATTTTTCCTTCATTAGATGAACTTAGTGAGGCTTGGAACTGGAAACAGAAGAGGTACCTTGGAAAACATTTCTAGGCAAGCTGTATTTTACTGATTTTAAAAAAGGTATTTTCGTGTCCTATTAGCACAGATATTTGTAACCTTAGGATTTTTACTTTAGGCTTTTTTTTTTTAGATTTTATTTTTATTTAGTTTCATCTATGAGTTCTAGAACAATTATTTGTTCTGAAGCCTTCCCTAGGAGGGCACCAATAATGAGGGGATCTCTACTTTCAAAGTTCCATTCGCTATCTAAAGACCCAAACATCCCATCTTTGTGAGGTAGAGCCCTGTTGATCAAGTATTTTAAACATTAGCCTTTCATTCCTGTATTTCATTAAACTCACAAATTTTTGAGGTGACAAACAAGCAATGAAATCTGGATTTGCAGCCATGCAGGAAGTCAAATCATCTTGATTTACACAGAAAGGCCTGGGGGGGTGTAATAAAGCAGCTCAGTGGCTAAGCTGTCAGTACGATGTGCAAATGCAACAAGTGACTGTCTACAGCTGGAAAAAGCATTTCCACTCTCCAGTGTCTCCCAGTCTCTCCCCCACTCTCTACCCGCCCCCCCAAGCTACTAAACTGATCTCAATCACATACCAGTTTCAAACCAGAGTTAGCGCTTTCCCTGCTCAAACCACCTGAGCACTGACATCATAACACTGCAAATGACATTTCTGGCAAGATAAGGAAAACTTGCAGAAGAAGAAGAAGAAGAAGAGAAGCAACTGACGCGATTTCGCTTGAGCTCACTCACAATAAAGGACATGCCCGTCTTCTGGAGACCACACCGGTGCATCTGGCCTGCCTCCCTGCCCGCGCGCTTACCCCAGGAATGATGCACTTAGTCTGAGGAGACATGAGGCGTCTGTCCAGCATGCCAGCCCAATTCCAAGTGGACCCAGCTCTCCAGAGAGCAGGAATGTGCTTCACGGGGGCAAGAACTCAATAAAACAGCTCAAGGCAGCCAAGTCTTGCTTTGCTGACCAGCATAGCAACTGCCTTCCTCGTCCTTGGCTGGCTCGAGGTGTGCAGTCTTAGCCAGCCAGTGTGACTTTCTCAAAGTTCTTCCGATTATAACGGTTCTGGAACCACTTAGGCCTCGCAGACAAGCTCATCAAAGTCAATTAACAAACACAAGTGGGAGGGGCTTTTTCTACTGCCAGTTACGTCAGCTGGCTTTGCAGGAGCAAAGCCTGCACACTTGTGAAAGCCCAGCAACATTTCATCAATGTCAGATGCAGGCCTTCCAGGCGGCACTGGCTGCGGCCGCGCTAAGCATACTCTCTCTACTATAGGACAACAGATTGCACAACTGGCCAAGCCGTCAGGGGTTCAAGAAAACGATCAGACTGGGGGAAAAAGAAAAAAAAGCCTGGAACAAAAGTGAGAACATTCTTTCGCTCACATCCGATGAAGAAATATTTCCTCCTTCGCATACAAGAAAGTGATATCTTTCTTTTGTGGTCACCTTTCACATTCTCCAAGTGCATGAGAAACACATTTTTTTTTTTTCTCCACACAGCCACATAAATATCGCTTGGAGAAATTCAATTTCATTTCAACTGAAAACGTCTTTTCATCAAAAGACAATTTTAAAAAATGGAGCAAAAACCACGATACTCTAAGAACATGTTTGCAAAGCATGTAACAAAGGATTACTATCCCGAAGACAGAAAGGACTCCCAAAAGCCAATAAATAAAAGTCCCACAACATAAAAGAATATGGCAAAGAAAAATGAATAAATAAAACCACAGAAGAGAAAATTCTAGCAGCCAAGACACATGAAAAATACTTGACTTCACTACTGGTCAGGAATACAAATGAAAATCACAGTTTACCATTTCACAGTCATTAGGGTCAAAATATTTTAATGTATTTGAAATACCAGATCTTGGTGAGGATGTCAAGCAAGGGTTGGCATACTCTGAGGATGTCAAGCAAGGGTTGGCATACTCTGGCTGAAGGCCAAAACTAACCAGCTACCCATTACCCATCACCTGCAAGCTAAGAATGTTACATTTTAAAATGACTAGAAAAAAAATCAAGAAGACTGTATCTTGTGACACTGAAAATTAGATGAAATTTAAATTTCAGTGTCCCCAAGCAAAGGTTTAAGCAAACACAGTCACGTTCATTCATATACATATGGTTTATGGCTGTTTTTGCATTACAGTCACAGGGTTGAGTAGTTATGAGATAGACCACGTCGCTTAGCAAGGCTTAAATATTTCTGATCTGGTCTTTTACAGAAAAGGTTTGCCAACCCCTGATGGAAAGCAGCCAGACTTTCAGACGTTGTTAGTGGGAGTGTAAATTGGTACAGCCAAGTTAGAGATTTTGCAAAAGGCGAAGGCAGTGAAGTTGTTAATGACCATGCTCTCGGATTGCCATCATCCCTCACACAAGCACACAGGGAGGCGTATGCACAGAATGTCCCTAGCAACACTGGGGATTTTAGTAAAAGCCTGGTAACAAATTCAATGTGTATCAACAGGAGAGTGGCTCAACAAGGTTTGAGACACTACAGCAAGGAGAGTGAATGGTCTCTAAGTAACTACATGGATTAAATCCCCACAAATATGTCCATAGAAAAAAGCAAGTTGTAAAACCTTTATACCTTAAGAACCTATAATATGATTTGTATGAAGTTTGAAAATAGGCAAAAATGCTATACACTTCCTGTAGGTAGTAAAAGAATACAAATAAATATGAAAAAGTACTAAATGCAGGAGAGTGGTTACATCTGGATAGGAGTACATCTGGAAGAATTAATGGAGGGTGGGGTAACTCTGTTAGTGATATTTTATTTCTTAAACTCAGCTGCACCTCCACCATTGGCCACTGTATTATTTTTTATGTATTTTCTGTAACTCTGAAAACTTCATATAAGTGCATTACTTATTCATAAAAGAAATAATTTTAGAATTAGAAAAAATAGTGGAAAATGGAATACAAAAATGCCAAATCACTATATAGACAATAAAATGTTTATAGGACACTTTCATTATATAACAAAATACATATGATATATGAGAGTAAGTCAAAGAAAAAGAATAGCCTATCAATTTTTTTCTTTTCATAATAATGACTCCACGGTTAAAAACTTGTAAGGAAACATGAATTCTAATTATCATGGTTGCATTTGGGTAGTGGGTTAAGGGTAGGGTTTTTTTTCCTTCTTTTAAAAAATTCAGTATTTTGGAGTGCCTGGATGGCTCACTCAGTTGAACATCTCACTTTTAATTTTGGTTCAGGTTATGATCTTTGGGTCCTCAGATCAAGCCCCCACATCAGGCTCCGCTTAAGATTTTCTCTTTCTTTCTCTGCCCCTCTCCTGACTTGTGCTCTCTCTCTCTTAAGAAAACAAAACATAAAAAGATTAGTATTTTCAAACTTTTTATGGTAGGTTTATATTATTTTTTCAACCCCCCAAAAGTTTTAAATGTCTAACTGACAACCAAGGATTATCTAATTTTCTAGGGAAATTAGAAACCTTCGTTTAACTCACTATTTACTTTGGATTAGGATATTTTATATATTTTGAGGGTAAATACTAACTTGTAGAAAGTTGATAGAAATGCCAGTGAATTTGACCAGTAGAAACAAATTCATCCAGTAAAAATGCTAATGATTTCCATCTGTATAAAAGATAACCCCCAAATGACTGTTTTATTGTCCTGTACAACAGTAACCAGTTCTGTATGTATTGTAAGAAATCTTAGCCCGGTATCTTCCTTTCAATGAGTATAAATAAATACATCTCTCCTGTAATCTTTTTCTTTAAAGATTTTATTTTTTCATTTGACAAAGAGAGAGAGAGAGAGCACAAGCAGGGGGAGAAGCAGGCAGAGGGAGAAGGAGAAGCAGGCTCCCACTGAGCAGGGAGCCTGATGCTGGGCTTGATCCCAGGACCCTGGGATCATGACCCAAGTCGAAAGCAGATGCTTAACCAATTGAACCACCCAGGCACTCCTCTTCCATAATCTTTTTTTTTTTTTTTTTTTTTTTTAGATTTTATTTATTTATTCATGAGAGATACAGAGAGAGAGGCAGAGACATAGGTAGAGGGAGAAGCAGGCTCCCCATGGGAAGCCGGCTGCAAGACTTGATCTCAGAACCCTGGGATCACAACTTGAGCCAAAGGCAGATGCTCAACCACTGAGCCACCCAGGCATCCCTTCCTTAATCTTTTAAACTAGTTTTACCATCTTGCTAGTTTTCTTGATGAATTAGAAAAAAATCTTTGACACATATTCATTGTACATTTAAGATAAACGTTCTGAAATTTTTGAAAAATTATACTTGACCATCAGTTTTCAAGGTTTCTGACAATGACATATGATTGTGAGCTTTCCAAGTCTAGCTCATATTAATATATGATGCCACTAAAATATACTTACAATAGAAAAATGTCAGAAATTAATGCGGGTTTCAGGTAAGCAAAAAATCAACTAGGGTTTGAAAAGGAGGAGGAGGAGAACGGAAATTCTAGAAGGCAATTTCAGTGCCTTTCCAAGGTCCTATATATTCTTTAACACTAAACAACAGTATATTCCTGGGATAGCATTTTTTTCACACATTAAATAGGATTTTTTTCTTCCCTTCAAATGGGACTGAGGAATATTTTTCTGATGACTCTGGGAAGACAAAGAGAAAAAGAGAGAAGAT
Organism: Canis lupus baileyi; assembly: GCF_048164855.1. Taxonomy (NCBI): domain Eukaryota; kingdom Metazoa; phylum Chordata; class Mammalia; order Carnivora; family Canidae; genus Canis; species Canis lupus. The sequence goes on from NC_132842.1 coordinate 19,254,262, forward strand.
ATAAGAGGTGTAGGTATCACAGACAAATAGACTATTGAGAGTATAAGCAAGGAAGGTGATAACAGAAATCCATGCAGGATTTTAGATCAGTGTATCATGCCGGAAACCACAAGAAATAACAAATCCAAGACAACTTGGTCACTTTCCAGTGTTAAAAGGTAGAAAAGGGAAGGCAATCTTAACTTAGGTGGGTAAGTCAGTATCCAGTAGTGATAATTTTTTCCCCCAAAGATTTTATTTGTTTATTCTACAGAGAAAGAGAGAGAGCATGAATGAGTGTGGTGGTAGCAGCAGAGGGAGAGAGAGAGAATCTCAAGCAGACTCTACAATGAGTGTGGAGCCCAACACAGGGCTTGATCCCACGACCCCAAGATCATGACCTGAGGCAAAACGAAGAGTCCAACAAACTGAGGCACCCAGGTGTGCCATGATTCTTTTTTAAAAACTTATTTATCTGAGAGAAACAGAGAGAGCAAGTGGGGGAGAAGCTGAGGGACAGAATATTCAAGCAGACTCCTCGCTGAGTGCACAGTACTACATGGGGCTCAATCCCATGATCCTGAGCTGAAACCAAGAGCAGGATGCTTAACCAAATGAGCCACCCAAGTGCCCCTCCAGTAGTGAATTTTTGGTTTTTCATACATTTGGCATATTTTCAAGCCAAGTGTTTATAATTTAGAGCATGTCTAAAATACACTCATAGTCTAGAATAAAAATGTTAAAAATGACATTTTCTGTTTTTTCTACATATAAAATAATTTCCCTGGTTTTATAATGTATTTTCATTATTAAGCACTGGAAAAACAAAAACTAGAACAAAACAAAACAAATAGCAACACTTATCTTTGCTATCCCTCAGGTTCCTAATCTGTGAAAAGGGGAGATGACTTCAAGAGAATTGTCAGGATTGCATGAAACATCTAGCACACATCTGGCACATCAGAGATGACAAATAAATGTTAATTTTCTTTGCTATAACTGGGTGGTTCTCAGCTGGGAATGATTTTGTCCTGAGGGGACATTTAGCAACGTCTAGGGACATTTTTGATTGCCACATTGGGATGGATGGGTGGTTTACTGGCATCTAGTGGGTAGAAGCCAAGGACGCTGCTAAATATCCTATAATGCACAGCCCCCATCTCCCACCAGAAAGAATTTTCCAGCTCAATATGTCCATAGTGCTGAGGTTGAGAAACCTGAAGGTGCCCTTTATAGTGGTGCTATCAATGTGAAGTACTTTAAATTATAAACCAAGATGACTGCCTGTGAAATTCAAACCACATCTAGATCTACTCCAGGTTGCCTCAAAGTGGGATAGAGGGTTGAAGAGGCAAAGGGCAGGGACAGGAGAAGCCAACCTGCTGTGAATTGGGAACGGCTCAGAGGCAGCCCCTGGGAGCTCGGCCAAGTGCCTGGTTATTCTGTGATTTTCTACAGGAGAAGCCCAGAGACCATGGCCTAGCTTGGCATCAGGTTTCAGATGGAAGGACCAGAGGTTTCTGCAGTCCCTACTGGCATTCACACCACTAAACTTTTGCTTTAGCTTGTTTCCAATTCCCATCTACACACCCCTTACCATCCCCCAAGTTGTCTTTGCTAAACTGAAAAAGGCTTAATGAAATTGCCATTAGAACCAGAGAACTCCTCGAGTGCTATTTTTATAACTAAAGAAGCATGCTCACCAATCTGCCGAGAGAAGGGTTCTCTTTATTTTGCTATATTTGTATTCAGAATTGTTATTATCTGTCTACATAAACAGAAGGCAGGGAAGACAGCTTCGGCAGTACTGAATCCTCAATCTGAGACAACGTTCCCATTTGTTGTTTTAAACTTTAAAACAGCAGCAGACCTTTCTGGATGGTGGTGGCCGAAGTATAAATAATGTTGTGTTGCCAGGAGACCAAAAAAAAAAAAAAGGCAAAATTTTGGAGATCACATATTTTGAGTGGCCACTCCAGACTTCAAAGGCCAGACTGTTTATCTAATGGGCAAGGATTGTGAAAAAAACTCCCTTGATCACACCCCAATTTAGAGCTCATGTCATCAATAGTGTCGTCTTTGATTATAAAAGGCCACGATATGTGTACAAATATGGATAATTATGGCGTGCATTAGCCAGACAGTGAATCATGATAACAAAACAAAACTCTAACGTGTGTGTACACTCTAAGCCTCACATGTGTTTTTGGTAAATAACAGCCAAACACATTGTTTTTCTCAAGAAATAAAAATAGCAAACAATTCCAAATGTCATAGAAAAAACAAAACACATAATGAAAATAGTCACATTTATAATTGTATTTTCTTTCCACCTAATATTGTTTTCGCTAATGAATTCATTTTTTAAAAATTTCATGTGACAACAAATTCCAACAAATTTCTACTGGTTCAGAAGAATATGAGAAAAAAACAAAGCAATTTTTTCCTGCATCTGTACTATTTGACCCAAATGGTTATACTGTTAAATCTCTTTCCTCACATTTTATTCCCATAAAGAGTCTGTTATCAACTCTGGCCCTAATTCATCTAGCTACAGATGAGGGGAGGATCTTCATTTAAATCAGAGCCACTCAAATAAAGGAAGCTCCCTTCTTTTTATTTCATGAAAAATTTAGCAGTGGATGGAACTCAGCTAGCTTTTTGCCCTTCTTCCCTCCTTGATAAAAAGCTGTCCTTAAAAAAACCACACACATACACAACAGGGATGCCTGGGTGGCTCAGCGGTTAAGCAGCTGCCTTTGGCTCAGGGCATGATCCTGGAGTCCCTGGATCGAGTCCTGCTTCGGGCTTCCTGCATGGAGCCTGCTTCTCCCTCTGCCTGTGTCTCTGTCTCTGTCTCTCTCTGTCTCTCTCATGAGTAAATGAATAAAATCTTAAAAAAAAAAAAAACACAACATATTATGCACTTTGCCATTAGTTAGAAACTTACATTGGCCAAACAACTTCCTTTTGGAGACAATGTCCTAATTTCCAAACATATCACAACTAACCAACTACAAGAACCGAAAGGGACTCTCTTCCCCACCGCTTGCTTTTCCACATTATTGGCTAAGATATACTTGAAAATATCCTTGAGTATTGTTATTAATAAAGAGTCACGGTAAATTTAACCTACCTCAAAGCTGCTACTTCAGACTATTCTATGAAAAATAAAAGGAGGAGAGGTTGCTTTGTGGGACTCCTGTGGCCTCTTTGTTCCCCCATGGATCTGTTCTATTGTAACCCTGACCCCAAGAGCCATAGTTTATAATTTTTTGGTACTTGCAACCTGCATTTAACATAATAAACCTCTCTTTCCTTATCATTAAATGTCTTTCCAGAGCAATCTATAAGAAAAATTGCTGATTACTTTCTATAGTAATTGAAGGAACCTGTGTAATTCAATGTGCCCTATTTAATGGTTCAATATTTCCCTTTAAAACAGCTGCCACTGAATTATGCAGTATGAGGTGTGTGCTGAGGATTAAGGGGGGTACATCAAGTGCTGGGTTTGCATTGTGTTTTTGAGATACCCTCGCCCCTGACACACACACCCCATTTCTTAATCCTCTTCTCCCAGCCCTGCTCTATCTGCCATCTTCAGGGTTTTCCTCCTGAAATTTTCACTTCTCACCTGTGTTGAGGTTTCTGTGAGGTGGTCTTAAATATCCCAGGTCTTTGGGTTCTAGGCTCTTGCATGTAACTCCAACTTGACACCTCCCCATGAACTTCCAATAGGATTCTCAAACATATCTGCCTCCAAAGGAACTATTGATTCTCCCGCCTGCCCCCCAGCCCAATCTTATACACTGTAGTGCATAGCACCACTGTCCTCCTGTGACCAGACCAAAAACTCATTGGCAGGTCCTGTCCACTCGAGCCAACCTTTGTCACCTCCCTTATGACCTGCTTAGCAATAGCCTCTATTTTTTTAAAAAATATTTTACTTATTCATGAGAGACACACAGAGAGAGGCAGAGACACAGGCAGAGGGAGAAGCAGGCTTCACATGGGAGCTCGATGTGGGACTCGATCCCGGGTCTCCAGGACCACACCCTGGGCTGAAGGTGGTGCTAAACCACTGAGCCACCCGGGCCCAGCAATAGCTTCTAGTTCTCATGGCTGCTGTCCCATCTCCATAGACAGCCAAAGTTTTCTTTTCTTTTCTTTTTAAAGATTTTATTCATTTATTTATTTGAGAGAGAGAGAGAGAGCAAGAGAGAGTGCAAGAGCTCACGAGCGGTGGGGAGGAGCAGAGGGAGAGGGACAAGCAGACTCTGCACTGAGCATGGAGTCTGCCGTGGGGCTTGATGCCACAACCCTGAGATCATGACCTGAGCCAAAACCAAGAGTTGGATGCTTAACCAACTAAGCCACCCAGGCACACCCAAAGTAGTCTTTTTTAAAGGATGAATTCATTTCAATCGTTCCACTGCTTAAAATCTTCTAATTGTTTCTCACTGCAGCTGAAATAAGCCATGTGCAGGGCTGGTGAGAACTGGCTCCTGGCCATGTTTCCAACCTCATCTCCCCTCACTCTGCCCATCGGCGCCACAGCTGAAGCCACAGTGGCCTTCCTGATGTCCCCAGACTGCACCGCACGCATTCTGGTGTCAGGGATCTGCATCTGCTCTTCTATCCAGTTGGAATGCTTTCCCCGTGGACACATACAGGGCTGCCACCTTCTGACATTATTTAGTAAACTCATCTCCTCAAAGAAGCCCTGAGCTCTAGGACCAAGGTGGAACTACTCTCTGTCACATGACCTGGCTGGATTTTCTCTACAGCTTATAGCAATAGTTGAAGATACACCCAGTGTATCGATTTCTAGATCATATTTGCCTTGCCAATAGAATAAGCACAGGACCTGTGGCTTGTCCACCAAGCTAGTTTCAGCTGTAATGTGACTGCCATGAACATGGCTCTCTTATTGCTTTTGGAGGAATACGGTCTGGTCCACGATCTAGTAAAACCTGGAAGTACATTCAATAAAATGGAAAGTACACTAGACCCAGAGACAGTAGAACTGAGTTAGTTCCAACTCTGCTGCCATTAACTAACTGGCTGAGTTACCTGGATTTGCCTGAAGCCTCCGAAGCTTCCAAAGTGAAGAGAGGTTGTTCAACTGTTACTCTAAAGAAAGGCTAAAGACTTAGTCTAGACCTCCCACTAACAGTTCTAAGATTGCTATTCCATTAGACATGCTGGAGGAAGGGACTTTATACAATAGTTTCAACCAGTTAGAGCTTCCACTTATCATCTCTAGGAGATTCACAACTGATTTAGGTTAAAAAAAATTGATCAAAATAATTGGCACTTGCTTGGTTAATCAAATTTTCACCCCATTCTTCTTCAAACTAAAGCTTGTTGATGTAGTGAGTCCTAGGACTATATCTGATATCTTGATGCATTTGCAAATTGCTCACATATAATATATACCTAAATAAAGTCTGCCAGACATTCTTTTTTTTCCCTGTTTTTTTTTTTTTTTCTGCCAGACATTCTAAGTATTTAATAATGAGTATGATTTTTAGGACTTATTTGTCTTCTTAAGATTCCAGCTTTAGTCAGATATAACTGACATATAAAATTGTAAGGTACCTAAAGCGTACATTGTGGTGGTTTGATATATACATGTACATAGTGAAAGGATCCCTGCCATCTAGTTGGTTAATTAACACATTCATCATCTCACGTGCTACCTTCTTGTAGTGTGTGTGGGAACACCTCATGTTGTCAGCTGTAGTCACCAGGAGCTTACTTATCCTATAGCTAACTCTGTACCCTTTTACTATGTTCCCCCATTTTCCCCCACCACCTAGCCCTAGCAACCATTTTCCTAATCTACAATGAATGTCTCAGTTTTAAAAACATGAATTTATAAATCAGTACAATAGAATAAACTTAAGTAGATAAAAAATAGATTAATAATAGACAGGAGGGAAACTGAATTAGGGATACAGAAAAGCATACAGGACTGCTAAAAATAAGATCATGAGCTCAAATGGAATGGCTCTTACTATGTGATTTCGTTTTACTAATTCCTCCGATGAAGCAGTGAAATGATTTTTCTAGATGTAAATTTAGTCTAAATCTCAAAGATGTAAATGTTTACTCCTTGATTTTTACTACAAACACGGACCCATTTTTATTTTACTTTTTTATTTATTTTTAAAAAGATTTTATTTATTCATGAAAGAAGAAAGAGAGAGAGAGAGAGAGAGAGAGAGAGGCAGAGACACAGGCAGAGGGAGAAGTAGGCTCCACGCAGGGAGCCCGACATTGGATTTGATTCTGGGACTCCAGGACCACACCCCGGGCCGAAGGCAGGCATTAAACCACTGGGCCACCCAGGGATCCCAACACGGACCCATTTTTAAAGCATATATCTCCCCCACACCCCTATTTTTATTATGGAATGATTGAGGAGTACCAATCCTAACAAAACCATATATTCAAAACCACATTTTTTAAAACAATGGAGGCATGTTTCATCATTTGCTTTTATGAGAATAATTTTTTTGAGGAATTTTGGAATATATGACAAGTGGAACCCTTATTCATGTTTTCAAATGAGATTAAAACCTGCTTAGCATTTTATTTGGGGGAAACTTTCTGAGGGTTTATTATTCTTTTTTTGCAGTATGGTTGTGAATCCACATCAAGAATGTTTATTCCTACCTGGCCCAGAACATGCACAAGCTGAATGATTTGTGTACCACAGCTAAGTGAAGAAAGGATTAGGGAAACAGACATAAAAATAAAATTCTCACAAGTGAAGGACAGAGTGGGTAGTTCTAGCCCAAGAGAACGTGGGAAATACATCTGTGGATTTGCAATCCGAACTACTTTTACTGTGTGCATTCCTTAGGTTGGTGGTTCTCAAGGTGTGGTCTGAGGACCCAGAGACCATTTCAGAAGATCTTCGAGGTCAAAACTAATTCTCTGAGCATCAGATGAAAAACTGGAGATATCCCAAAAATAAATGTGACATTTTAAAACTGTCTCTTTATTCTCTATCCAATGAAATCGTACACTACAAATCTCCAAATGAGCCCTGGGGCTCGTTTCATCCCCGATTGTGATTCATGTCATTGAGTCCCAAATGTCAATCACTGTAAGTAGGCTCTTCAGGATAAATGTCTTGCAATATATTCCACACTGGTCTTTGAGGATGACAGAGGACGAGCGTCTTTGATGATGAGCACTACCATCTGGTAAGCAGAACTGCATAAGTGTATGTGTAGATCGACTATATACGTGCACCTTACAGGGCTCTGGGTGGCTCAGTTGGTTAAACTTCTGTTTTCAGCTCAAGTCATGATCTCAGGGTCCGGGGATCAAGCCCTTCGACTGGCTCCCTGCTCAGTGGGGAGTCTACTCTCCTCTCTCTTCCTCCCTCTACCTTCCTCCCTGCTCATTCTCTCTCTCTCTCTCTCTCTCTTTCTCTCTCTCTCTCTCAAATGAACAAATAAATAATCTTTGAAAAAATAAATAAGTTCGCCTTCGGTATAAGGATATTTAGGTATAATGTGGTTAATCTGTGAATTATGATATATACGATACATAAATCAGGTAAACACCATCACTTGCTTGAAACCAGGGGTTCTCAGCCTTGCTGCAAAAGTGGAACCACTGGGGAGCTTTAAGTTCTTCCAATGCCTGAAGCCTACCCCCTGAGATTCTGACTTAATTGGTCTGGGACGAGGCTTGGGCATGTGGAGTTTTAAAAGCTCCCCAGGTGATTCTAATGTGCAGCCAAGATAGAAAACTATCATGTTAGGGCCATGGCTGATTCTCCTCTTTTCTCAGCAGGTTTCATCACTGTTCCCTGCTGAGTCTTTGAGCCTTGAATTCTCGCAGCTCTTGAATGCATCCCCTGAAACCGAGTCCTTGATGTTGCCATGATACACCCTGTGTCTCCCAGAATCTTGGATCCTTCCAGAACTGGCTGCAGAATCTACCTACTTCACAGGCAGTTCTTTCTCATATCCACTCCTAACTTTCAATCTGCTTCCGGCATTTGGCACTTCTGACCTGTCCTCAATTAGAATTTGCCTTTAACACCAGCTCCCTTTGCCCCAGAGTCTGAAATCAGCCCTGTGCCCCACTCAGCTCCGGCTCCAGAACCCCCAGCGTGCTGAGCTCTGTCCATGCAGGAGAGGAAGTTAGTCAGATACAGTCTTAAACTTCTGCCCTTTGCAGAGTACGGGCATGATTGTGGTCATTAAAAACACTGCTGGCACAATTTAGTATTTCCAGATGTGCATATTTCCACAAGATAACATTTAAGTACATCTGATATTTTTGGAGGCTGAAGAAATGAATCAAAAGAGAATTATGTTGTTTTTTTTTATTATGAACGCGTAATGAATACATTTACAAAAAAAAAACATGTTCTTCATATCATAGGCATGTTCTTTTGTGGTTGACTTGTCTTGAACCCTGAAATCCACAGGTGCTTTGGAATAAGATAAGAACATATTTCAAGGCTTTATCCGAAACCAAATGAACAAAGCACGAATGTTCTAGAATGTTGTTTTGGAATTTCATGGAAGTTGGACTTAATTAGTCTTCAAGGAAGGGTTGTCCAAGGAAGTGCTTTTAAAAATCATTACTTTCTACTTACTGAATTAATGGGAAGCATTAATAAAAATTGGATGCATATCCTACATAGTTGGAGGAGTAAACTGCCATATTCCAAAGAAAAGTGAGGCTATCTTAAAGTAGAAGGTCCCCTAAGTTAACTATGCTTATTAAGATCAAATGGATCTTGTTTATTTTCAATCTTTAATCTAATGCAGTCAGAGGGCATAGCACTACTGATGGAGTCTGAGGAAGGAGGAGTTGCATGTCTTCCTCCATCTGCTTCTTTTGCTGAACTTTAACACCACAAATGTTCTGCCCTTGGCTTTTCTTGCATAAACTACCAAGAAAGAACATGGTTGGGTCAACATCAAATTGCACTTTGGATAACCAAGACTCAGCAGTCACCTTAGAACATGACTAAAAAAAAAAGATTTTATTTATTTATTCATGATAGACACACAGAGAGAGGTAGAGACAGTCTCCCTGTGGGGAGCCCGATGTGGGACTCGATCCCTAGACCCCAAGATCACAACCTGAGCTGAAGGCAGATGCTCAACCACTGAGTCACCCAGGTGCCTGGGAACATGATTTCAAATTCAAAGCTCTGCTTACTTTGGGGAAGGGCTTTCCATTACTAATTACTTATTTTGGATTCCCCCATTTAACTCAAGGTGGCCATGATGATAAGATCATGTTTCATTCAATTCTAAACCAACCATCGATCCATTTTTTCTTTTCCTCTCCTGACTTCTTTTCCATTTCAGTATACTAACTCAGGTAAATTGTAGTTTCTATTTATCTGTTATTTATCTTGAAAATAGAAGGTAAAGAGACAAAAAAAAAAAAAAAGAAGGTAAAGAGACCAGCACAGGAGTTAGGACAGGAATCAGCATCCCAAAGAATTAGGCTGGGGTCTTGACTCTTCTGCTTAAGAGCTATGTGACTAGGGCAAGTGACTCTCCTCCATAGACCCCAGTTTTTGGAACTAACAGTGCAGACACTCTAGCCACATAATTTGTAGGGTGTAGTGCAAGGTGGAAATGGAGTGCCCTTTGTCCAAAATTATTAAGAATTTCAAGATGGCACTGGCAAAGCATTAACCCAAAGTTAGGGCCCTTCCAAGTACAGGTCACTATATCACTATGACTGTGTCACACGTCGTCATGCCTGGAAACACTATCTGTATATCTTCAAAGGGTCAATGTGAGGAACACAGGAGACAACATATGCAAAATGTGAAGCCTAGCATCTGGCACATGTAAGTTCCCAATAAAGGTTAACTATTTTTAAAGTATTCTTTCCCTTGCTCTGTACTCCACATTACTCACTTCCCAACTGGTTTATTTCTCTTTGAATAATTTCTGTATCACGACCATCCATTTATTATATGTGATGGCAACGACAGCAAAATTTCTGCTATAATGTAGCACCAATCACTCTGTATATGCAAATAGTCACCTAATATCCCTCTCTTCCCCTAAGTCTGTAGCATCTCACAAGCAAAAAATTGTGTGTTCTTGTCTTAGCATCACTGTGATCAAACACACGGAAGGTGTCTAATAAATACTTGGTGCATGAATAAATGAATGACCTATTAATTCCTCACAAGCCAAAGTATTAGCCAAGGTTCACTTGCCTCCCTTGCTGTTACCTTCACTCAGAGAGAGATTGTTAAAATAGTATTTTTTCTTATCATTTTATATGGTATATTGAGTTTTCCTTACATTGTACCATTGTGCATAATGTTCTACCTGTTGTATATTGGCCAGGCTATCGATGGCTACAAATGACTTTTTAAGATTGAGATAACTAGGTTTATATTGTTTACTTTAGAGATGTTCAAAGAACTGTAATGATACTATAACTCCTTAAAACATGCCTGATAAAGACTTACTACTTTTATTTCTGGATAGGAAAATAAAAAGCTGGAAAATCTACTCTTCTGCTTTTTAGTTGAGTGTAGTTACTGAATGTGATTCTGTTTTTCCATGAGGACATTCCAAGTGAGTGAGTTTTCTGGTAATAAAACTCATTTCCAGGGCACCTGGGTGGCTCAGTGGTTGAGTGTCTGCCTTTGGCTCAGGTCGTGATCCCAGGGTCCTGGGATCAAGTCCTGCATTGGGCTCCCCACAGGGAGCTGCTTCTCCCTCTATGTCTCTGCCTCTTTGTGTCTATCATGAATAAATAAATAAAATCTTCAAATAAATAAATAAATAAAACTCATCTCCTTAAGTGTGCAAACATAACACATTTAGGTGCATTCTGATATAAATCATCTCTTATTCCATGTATTTTTTCATCGAATGTATGGAATCCCAGTGTACCTTTTTTTGATGATTCAGGTCCATAATCACTGCACTATAATTCTATTAGTCTTCAAAAACTAGAAACAGCCCAAAAATGTTCATCGACAGTAGAGTGTACATGTAAATTATGATATAGTCTCTAATAGATTACATAAACATTATAGAACAATGTTAGAAATGCTGTATTTAGTGAGGGAAAAAAAGCAAGCCTCCAAAGCATATATACAAAGAGTAGGGTTTCATAATGCAAAATTAGGCAAAACAACTCTACAGAGCTCAGGGAAATGTACAGGAGTGAGAAAGATAAAATTATAAAGAAAACCAAGGAGTTTATCACCATAAAAGTCAAGAAGGCAGGACAGTGGTTACCTTTAGGCAAAAGTGGTGAGTAGAAAGGATAAGGAGGCAGAGGGATGTTTCTGGGAGCTGTTGGGAAATGTTCTATTTTATAGACATTTTTTGGAGGGGTTATATGGGCATTGGCTTGCTGTCATTTGCTTATAGATAAGGTGGTGGGTTTTGGTTGTATTTTTTTTTTATATGCATTTAGTTTCTAAACTATTTTTTTTAACTTAAAAAAAAGTCCTAGATATTTTCAGGCAAAAAGTACAATTTTTATATTTAATGTATTTCTGATTGCTGTGCATATAAAACATTAAAAGTCTATTAATCCAAAGTGACTTAGCAAGCTTTGATCTCTAATGCAAAATGAAGACGTTTTATTCCTTTAATGTTGTTTTGGCAATTTATTATCTACTTGGGGCTTTAGGCTCACAAATACAGTTTTTGTCTCTTTTACATTAATTCATTTTGAAATAAAAAATTAATATAACATAAAATACCACTCTATTTTCTTTTTTATTATATTTTTATTTGTTTAGAGAGAGGGAGTACACATGCACATAAATAAGGAAGAGGAAGGCATGGAGGGAGAGGGAGAGAGAGAGAGATTTAAGCAGGCTCCACCCCACGCTCAGCACAGAGCCAATGCAGGGCTCCATTCTGGTGACCCTGAGATCATGACCTGAGCTGAAATCAAGAGTTGGACACTTAACCAACTGAGCCACCCAGGTACCCCCACCATTTCATTTTCATTTTCTTTTCTTTTCTTTTTTTAAGATTTTATTTATTCATGAGAGACACAGAAAGAGGCAGAGGGAGAAGCAGGCTCCCTGCAGGGAACTTGATGCGGCACTTGATCCTAGGACCCTGAGATCATGCCCTGAGCCAAAGGCAGATGCTCAACCACTGAGCTACCCAGGTGCCCCCAATTTCTTTAGAAGAAATGAAATCATGTAGAGATATTTCATAGCCCTCAAATCATTATTTCTAATCTTATTTCATTTCATTCAAGATCATTTTGTAAAATTATAGAAACGTAGGATGTTTACATTGAACAAAGAAATTGGACAAAATTTACAAATAAAACAAACAACAAAACACTGAGTCAGAACAGCAAAGATCTTTAACAATCAACGAATACTAACCACAAATAATCTGCTCACTGCCTGCTTATTATAAGTCATGAGGTTTCATCCCTGAAAGATGAGTTGCATTCTTTCTGGGTGTCATTTAGTTCATTTTAATGATTCCTGCCATTAGCTATACTCTCCTGGGAATCAGTGTTTAGTGTACCCAAGGGACTTAAGCATCCTGGGAGATTCCTCATTATTGACAACCCCAGCTCCTCCCCAAATTTACAAACATGGGGCAGAGAGCAAAAGATGGCTTCATTCTGCAGGCCACAACACATATGAAGTCGTGCCTCCTGTGGATGTCAACTATTGGACTACTGAGGCTATTAAAACACACACAAAAAAACAACTGTCTTCTAAGCACTAATTTGCCATATTCACCTGGCAGCTTGTGGAAGAAATTGATTAAATCCTCAAGGTACAGTGGTATGCCTGAAAGCATGCAAAGAACTAAAACAGATGCTAAAGCAATCTCTCAAAGTCTAGTTATACTGTCATATTTATATCGTAACTTGATCTAATCAATGAATGTGATTGGTTATGCTGGGGTAGGGAGGGTTTCCCAGTGTGTAGAGGCTCAGAATCAACTTCTCACTTAGCTGAAAAAACGTCCCAAAGCTTCTGGATGCATCAGAGCTCCTGAGCTTTATCTATGAAGAACTGTTCTTGCTTTCCCAATTCCCTCTGTATCTAAGAGACATATTTTTCTACTGGTTTGCTCTTTAGGAATACTGCAGTTCACAGTATGTGGAGCAAAGAGCTTACTAATAGTCTCCTAAGAAGGAAAACTGTAGGCTCTTTGATCTCCTTCAGTGTTGTCAACAGTAATTCTAGCTAGAAATCAAGTAAATTAAGTATGGCAATCATTCTTTTAGTCAAATCCTTGGTTTTGGGACACCTGGGTGGCTCAGTGGTTGAGCACCTGCCTTTGGCTCAGGTTATGATCTCAGGATCTTGGGATGGTATCCTGCATCAGGCTCTCTGTAAGGAGCCTGCTTCTCCCTATGCCTACGTTTCTGCCTCTCTTTCTGTGTCTCCCATGAATAAATAAATTAAATCTTAAAAAAAACAAACAAAAATAAATCCTTGTTTCTTGGCTATGGTTATTCTACTTGTAATGAAATGACTTTTGCAGGTATTCCAAAATTTGTGAAAAATCAAATAAGAGTTACTCGACACCTAAGTGAAAATCAACTATAACATGTTATAACACTATAACAATCAACTATAACATCTCCTACAAAGATTTTCAGCCAACAGATACATGAAGAGTAGCCAACAGTCATGGAGTTCTGACTGCTATTTTCTAGTGTTTCACATGCCTTAATTCATTCAACCTAAAAAATAACCCTATGGGATACATACAACTATCCCCAATTACAAATGAGAAAACAAAAGCATGATAGATTAACTTGTGCAAGGTCACAGTTAGTACCTAGTTGGGCTGGGATTCTGTTCCAGAAGTCTAGATCCAGACTTCATGTTCTCAAACATTCCATATTACTACCACTGATGATCATGTCTTTGATTTTATAAGCTATATTGGAAACACTAGGTACTCACCTATTCAATAAAACAAAAACATTTATCTTGTACATATGTGTCAAGAACCAAAACCCAAACCAAATGAAACAAAAGCAGTAAGAAAGCCTTTGCCCTTGCTGAAGGTAAGTAAGATAAGCTCCTTATGCTAAGAAGCTTCTGTTTGATAGAAAAATGGAGGAGAATATGGGCTGGATATAAAAAGGGCAAGAGTTTTGTAGAAGGATCAGAGAGGAAGAAATTAATTCTCGCTGAGTAGTAACCAATTGATGGAGGAACTAATAGGTTCTGGACGTGGGAGAGTATAAAGAGAAGGATCAAGGGCTGACCAAAGAGAATGTATTAGTGGAAAGTACCCTTGGAAGAAGAGCGGGACTATAAGAACACAACAATGAACCTGCCCCTGGCGATCTGTCTGACATTATGTGCTGCCATCTCCACCATTGGCCTTCTACTCCAGCTATGCTGGCCTGTCTGTTCCTGAATAATATATGACTCACTTCTCAGGGCCTTTGCACCTCCCTCTGCCTGAAATGCTCTACACCTTGGATCACAGAGTAGCTTTTCCTTGTCTTTTTGGTCTCTGCTCAAAGGTCACCTCCTTAGAAAAGACTTCACTTCATCAGAAACATCGACCATTCTCCATAATTTGTTGTTTTGTTTTATCTATCTGCTGCCTTTCACAGTTAAAACAGAACGTTTCAGAGACAAAGATCTCAACCATCTTATTCATGACTGATTTCCCAATGCCCAAAATGAGAACTCATTTGGCCTCAGTCTGAGAACTCAATAAGTATTTACTGAATGGATGAGTAAAAGTAGGAAGTTTCCAGGAAATAATGACTGTCCACTGAAGTCAAACACTAGAAAGAAGTTTGGTAGGATGAGGGGTGCAAAGAGGGCACTGCAATAAGTCAGGAGAAGGTCCTTGAAGACCTCTGAGAGGGCAGTTTTAGTGAAGTGGGTTGTCATGTGGATGGGAATAAAGAGCAAAGTGCTGTGGGGTTAAGAGCACAGGGGAGGTAACGATGTGTTTCCTTCCACTTCCACTTTCCTTCCACTCAAACCAGATGAAGCAGGTGGTAAAAGTGTAAAGGAACATCAGCTCCTTCTCACCTTTTCTCTTCTTCACTCTCCTAATGACACCTTAGTGAAAGTTAGTGAAAATTATTTTAAACAATGACACAGAAAGATGACGTTGGAAAGGTCGGCTGGGGCTAAGGGTACCCTCAGAGTTTGCCTGATCCCAGTAAGGAAGAGGACTATAATTTGCAGAGGAGCCTTTCATTTATTCTCTTAGGATCTGTATGCAAATTGAAGCCATTTTCTATTTATTCATATCGGTGTTTAATTCAGAGGTAATTTGAAGTAATAACAACAGGCGCTAACTGATCTTCCCTTTGGTTTACCAGGCTTGTTTCATGTTTTTAAGATCGCCAGGTACCCAACATTTATTGAGAACTCAGTACATGTCAGCCTCTGTTTTAGGCACTAGATCTATAAGCGAATAAATATACATTAATACTGCAAGGAAATTACTTTGAAAATACTTGGGAAACAGATGTTGCGAGTACCTATTTATCTTCTAGAAAATTTACATATAAATGAAAAAATACTAGTGCTGTGCTCTTGGAACTGGCCAGCTGACTTAAAATTTCAAGAAGTTTGAGAGCCAGTTCTCAGATACAGCCATTACTAAAAGTTAAATGATAAAACTTACAACTAAACAAATTGTGCTTAAAACCAAAGGTAATAAGTACTGAAAACTCAATTTCCTGATTATTTTACTGTACTTCACTACTATCTATACTCTTGAGGTCATTTAATCTGTTATACCTGTACAATGCAAACACTATGTAATGGTGTACTGGTGAGCATCTCTTTCCAGAACCAATTCAGTGATGTCACATTGTAGCTTGAAATTGGCCATAATGGGAAGAATTTTCACCATGGAAATTGGCAAATGCTACAAATCAGAAGGTTTCTTTCTTTCTTTCTTCCTTTCCTTCTTTCTGGATAGCTTTATATTAAACATATATCAACATACCACTGTCCCTATCTATGAATCAGAAGTTGCTTTATGCATGTCTTTAACTTATTGGGTTAGAGTCAATATGTGAATTTCTTCCAAAACAAAAATCACTAGAATTTTAGTAGTCTTTCCCATGAGTTGTTCTGAGATAATAAGGTTTTACTGTATGGTTTTTAATCTTTGGGTACAAATTTTAAGAAGTTTCTAAGATAAAGTCAAACTCTTTTGTTGCACTAGAATTATTACTTACTGTATTAAACAAATATATTTTCCATTGGAAGTTGGAAAGCTTTCTATAATATAGAAGTTTGTTGTTGTGTTTGTTGCAGCATGCCACTGCAGGGTTGATGTGCATTGAGAGATGTTTTGCTCTACTTGAGAAGTAACTGAGCGCAATGGTAATAAATTGGTTCAGTTATTGTGGTTGAATGTTTAGAGAGGCTAACTTTTTTTCCATGAATGTGAGAAGATGGGTTGTGGAATTGCAATTGTCTAAATATGTTTTCACCTCTCTGCAAGTAATTTTTCAGACTTACACAAAACGGAAAAACAGAGGGAAAAAAGACCCTATGATTTTTACTGCTATAAAATTTACTGAATAACATAGTGGAGCATCTTTGTATAGTATTCTTATCCAAAATGGAAAATGTAATTAATATTCAAATTCACTAACAAGAGAAATATTCCTTAGGATTATTTTTTTTTAATTTTATGTATTCATTTTAGAGAGAAAGAGCACGAGTGGGGAGGGGCAGAAAGAGAGGAAGCAAGACTCCAAAGCAGACTCCCCACTGAGTGCAGAGCCTGATGCAGGGTTGGATCCCACAACCCTGAGATCATGATATGAGCTGAAACCAAGAGTTGGCCGCTTAATAGACTGAACCACCCAGGATTATTTTTTGATAGGTTGGTCAATTAAAATTTTTTTCTTACCTCCAAATCCCAACTCTTAACAGTGGTACATGACATTTTTATAACAACTCTCTCTTCTAGAAAACTATTAATTACAATATTGGTGGTATGATAATTATATAGAGTTTCCATGTGATAAAATTCAGTGTATGTTATGCTCAATCATCCACTCAATAATCAATATTTACTGAATGTATAAAGCTAATAACACTCTATGGTTACTATGTAATCATTTGGTATTTTACAATTCAGGTTAAAATATTTATTGATTGTCCAGAAGCCTCTAGTAAATGGATTCCTTTCATCAAAAGCCTATAATATTTTAATGGGGAGGAATTAACTTTATCATAAATAGATGACTTGCAAGCCATTATTTTTGTAGGAACCACAAATAGAAACAGCTCTTTTGAAACTTATTAACTAGAAGAATACAATGTTGTGCACTACTGTGGGAACATACCACTTTTCTCAATGGAATACATCTGTAATTCTCTTAACCAGCAAAAGTCAGGCTCACAAGATGTGCTATCTTATGGGTTATGGGAAACATTCTTTCCCCTAACAGGTTGATTATTAATTTCAATAAAGCTTTGAATTTAATCTCAATTATGTCCCCATCTTTAGATCCTGAGCTTGGGAGAAAAAGGAGGTGATGACATAGTCTATGTGGCTGTTAGGGCGAAAGATAGAAAGCTCCAAAGATAGGAACAGAGTTCAGAGAAGCAAAGACAAAAATAATTTTTAAAAAATGTGCAAATTGACATCACTATAAAACAGTGGTTCCCACTAGGGATGATTTTTCCTTCTCCAGAAGACATGTGCCAAAGTCTGGAGACATTTTTGGTTGTCACAACTGCAGAGAGGTTGCTACTCATGCTTCGTGGGTAGGGATCAGGGATGCTGCTAAACCTCCTACAGTGCACAGGACAGCTTTCCACGACAAAGAATTATCCAGCTTAAATTTAGTCAACTGTGCCAAGGTAGAGAAACTCTGCTCTAAAGCTAACTTGTTATTGTTAATACTAGGTCAATAAAATATTGCTCAAAACAAAGGGAAGGTAGGGCAGATGCACAACACCAATCAGCTTAATACATGCTTAGAAGTTTCTCTCTCATCTAAAGATTATTACTTTTTATTGATAGTTATTTACCAGATATAGCCATAATAAAAGATAATAGATACTGAGCTCTTCCTATGTGTCAGGCCCTGGGCTATGCGCTATATTTGAATTATCCCAATCCAAATTCATTACAACCATTTGATGGAAGTGCTGTTGTTAGTACAGAAAAATTATCATTTATAGCATCAAGCATCCTCTAGAGGTCAGCAGTCACTTGCTCTGTCTCTCAGTCAGTAAATGTCAGTGGTGTGACCTTGAACACTGACAAAAAAGTCAGTCAAAAGTGCTCTCTAGAACTCTAGTTGGATATCCTTTGAATACCCTCCAAGAGAGCTGTGTTGTCCTAAGAGTTTGAAAATACATAAAAATGAGGCTAGGTTTATCAGTTACTTTTACAGTTAGGCAGAAAAGGCATATACAAATCTTAAAAACTGAAGGAAGGCAAAGTATACAAGCCAGGAGGAGGTGGATCAAGGAGCAGAGGAGGGCTTTGGATGACCCGCCCCCTCCCACAGCCTCATCTCCCTAAATAAATACGTTTAAAGGACATTGATAAAGTGCCAGGCACGTCTTCTGGTGTTGACAAGGATTCATTCAGAGTCTAGGCCAACATTTCTGGTCATTATATAATCTTAACTGGCAGAGATAGGATCACACAAATTATTTCCTTGGAGGGTATGCCTAGAAAAATTTAGAATTACAACAGCAATGTCTCAAATGATTAAACAAATAAAATAAACTTGAATTTTTATGCAAAGGACTCTTGCATACTTTGTATTTTATGTATTTTTAACATTTAAGAGAATTTGGCCCCATAGAAACAGATGGGCTTTTTAATTCCAACTTAAAATATATAACTGAGTAATTGGTTTAGACTTGGGATTTTCAGTTGAAAACTCACTAAGTTTACGTACTATATTGAATATTTAGAAGACTTTAAATTTGACCATACTAATAATTTTAATTTATTCCCTAAGGTTTATTGACTTGGAGAGGTTTTTTTTGTTTTGTTTTGTTTTGTTTTGTTTTGTTTTTGTCAGAGAACTTTAAAAAAAGAGAAGGAGTATTAAACATATAAATGCATTTTAAGGGATCCCTGGGTGGCGCAGCGGTTTGGCGCCTGCCTTTGGCCCAGGGCGCGATCCTGGAGACCCGGGATCGAATCCCACGTCGGGCTCCCGGTGCATGGAGCCTGCTTCTCCCTCTGCCTGTGTCTCTGCCTCTCTCTCTCTCTCTCTCTCTGACTATCATAAATAAATAAAAATTTAAAAAAAAATGCATTTTAAAAGGTTTTGGGACTGAAAGAAAAAAAAACTTTGAGGTTAAAAATACTGACATCCTCAAAATCATGGAAGACGTTCTTGCAGGAGAAGGAAAAGTAGGTTTTCCCAGCAGTGAACTGTAGTATTCCACCCCTAAGGTTAAGGCTTCCCTAAACAAGGTGATTGTGGGGTTCCTGCCTGGAGATTCCCTGATGACACACCCCATAGGGAAGGCTAGCTACCATCTGTCCTACTCAGCTACACAACTGCAGCTCTCCCTCCCACTCAGGTACGATGGGTCTATGGGGGAAACAATACTAAAACCTTTGAGGACCCCATGCCTCCAATCTATAGGAACCAATGTAGTCATTCATGCCCAACTATGAATGAATAAATAAGGAAAACCATACATTTTAAAAACAAACAAAAAGAGCAATATAAAAGAGAAGATCCAACATTTCCCCAAGGAAACAGAAACAAAGCAAAGAATATAAGCAAATTAAAAAAAAATCCAAATTAGTATCTTCAGAGAGTTAAGAGATTATTGCAGTTATAAAACAAGAACAAGAAGCTATGAAAGAGCAGTAATGGGGCAATGAGGATGCTCTTGGAAATTAAAATACACTTGCCAGCCCCGCAAAAATTCAATGGCCAGTAAGATTAATAAAATAGATACATTTGAAGACCAAAGTGGAGGTCTATAAAAACAAAGGGGAAAAATGATGGTAAATACAAGAGCTTAAGAAATTCAAATAGATCCTAGTGTTTCAACATTGATCTGATGAGAATGGAGAAAACGTAAGAAACATAGATGTATGCAGATTGACAGTTTGACCCAAAGCTAAACAGAATGATGGAGAAAAAGACTCACACCTAGATGTGTCATGATGAAGACTTGAAATTCAGGGATAAAGAGAAAATATAAAAAGCTCTAGAGAGGAAAAACAAATTATTTGCAAAACAAAAGAATCATGTTAATAGTTGGTTTCTCATCAGCAATCTTGCAAGATTGAAGAAACACAACCAAGAGATTTTTAAACATGTATATTACACACACACATATATTTAATTACTAAAGAGTTTCTAACAAAAAATAACCCAAGAATAAGCTCTTCCTGGGATATCACCACACTATCAGTTGAATAAAACTGAAAAGCAGCAGATGGAAACTTAAAAAACAAAACAAAACAAAACAAAACAAAACAAAACAAAAGAACAGAAGAGTCCACTGGCTGGCAGAGAATGGAGAGTCACTCCTGACTGGCAACTTTTTATTGTATTAGAGCTCATTTCCTTCTCTGTGGATCCAATATGCAAATGACATTTTCATAATCATGATATTGCAAATGCTGCTTATTTCCAATTTTTAAAATCATAGTATAGAGGCGCCTGGGTGGCTCAGTCAGTTAGGCTACCAATTCTAGGTTTTGGCTTAAGTCATGTTCTCGGGGTTATGGGGTCGAGCCCCAAGTCAGGCTCTGCACTTGGCATGAGGTCGCCTTGGGAGGGATTCTCTCTCACCCTCTCATTTTACCCCTCTCCCTGCTCCTGCATTCTTTTAGTCTTTCTCAAAAAATAAATAAAATCTTTTAAAAATTTATTTTTTTCTAGTGCAAGCTTTTCCTGGTTTACAATTACAGGAAACCTAATTATTGCCATCAAAGTAGACTTTAGAGAGGATAAAAAAACATTGTTTAAGAACCACACAATCCAAACATAATTGGCAAATTCTAGAATTTCAAAGACGGAGCTTTAAAACATTTCTGAAAAGACAACAGAAAAGAAAAAGGAAAAGCTGTACTACTCAAATTTGGGAATAAACTATTTGAAAATAAAGCAAATATGAGAAACTGTATAACCAAATATATAAAAATAGGTTTGGAATTGGTAGCACTGCCATCATTCTGGAATAGTATGAAACGATGCATCAAATTCTAGTTTCTTGGAACGAGCATCACCTTAACAAGAGTGGCCTCTCTGACTACCCTTCAGAGAAATGCATCCCATGCCCTGACCTGTCATTTTTCTTCTTTCCCGGCTTCAATTTTTTTTCCACACCTGCCATATTGTATATTTATTTGTTGGTTGATTTTGTGCCTTCCCCACCTCCTGGCTAGAAGGTAAGTTCATAGAACGCCAGGACTTTATCATTGATTCCTCAGTACAGATAGTAGATACTCAATAGTCACTAGTTGAATGGATAAAATAAATGATCCTATAATATTTCTTCATGTAATAACTGGTCTCAAAGATATCTTCGTGTTTTAATTTTTTCAAACTGGAAAATCTAATGTTGATTGTTAGTTTTTTTTCCCTATCTTGATTCTAATTGTCAATCAATAAGCCATTTATTATATGCATGTTTAAAAATACATGCCTGCCTCATTCTCACTGAACTACTTATTCAGACATTCATTCTGAAACAATAGCAATTCATGGATCAAATATAATCAACATCTTCTTAAGGATCTACTATACTCATAGTCTTGGAATGAATGGATGGATGAAGATAGCACCATGTGGCTCTGACCAAGAAGCCCTGTCTTCCCGTTCTTGGGGGAGAACACTTATTTCCTAGTCAAGTTCTGGTTTCAATATAGAGATTCTTCACAGCCTGGTATTAATATAACTGCTGGAGATGTTCTGACTCTGTCTTCTCTCCTTCTGGATATTCCCCTATTTTTCCCCTTTTCACAAAATCCAAGAGTAAATCTTACTTCTCCCTTTTACGCAACTTGAAGCATAAATAACAGATTTAGTCCAGAAAGTTACCATCTGATTTTTTTAAAATTTGGGGAATGTGGCAGACAACAGTTTTACCTTATTTCAATACTGAAAATGTTAGTTTTCGCAGAAAAAAAAAAAGTAGTGACAATGAGGGAAAAAATACAATCCTATCACTTGGAGGGCATGATTTTTGTTTTTAATGTAGGCTCCACACACAGCATGGAGCCCAAAGTGAGGCTTGAACTCAAGACCCTGAGATGGAGACCTGAGCTGAAATCAAGAGTTGGATGCTTAACCGACTGAGCCACCCATTGAAAAACAAAACAAAACAAAACACTATTCTGTAATGCTTCCATACAAAAATGAGAACCAGAGTAAGTTTATATTCAAATATTACTCTGTTTTAAAATTACATTTTTGAAAGAGCCTCATTTTCTGGCTGACATCAGTAAATACACATCAATGAGTTGACAACATTTTATACAAAAGGGACAACTTGTTCACCCAAAAAAGTTGTCAAGTCATACGCTTGACTCATTTTGCCAGGAGCCCAAGGTGTCAGGCATACCTTATGCCTTCCGTAACTTTGCTGGCTCCCATTCTTGGCACTCTCAGGGTTGTTTTTGGCAGGCAGATGCATATCCAACTTACTATTCATCATGACCCCAAAAGCCAGATCGCGTGAACTACGGAAAGTGACCTTGTGGGAAAACTGAATGGCAACTGGGAAATCACTGTGAATGCTTCTATGGGGTTACAAATTTAAAATACATTTGCTGCTTTATAATGATTTTTCAAGAAAAACAAAAGCATAAAATTTTGGTGTAGATTCTTTAGTCTTAAACACATCTAATTTTGGTTTTACACAACTGCACAGGGGAAAAACGTACAACACTTCTGACTCAAGGAGTAATCCACCTTCTTCTTTGTCTCCTGCAGGATAACAAATGTTTGAATGACTTCTCTCTTGTTACAATTTGGAAGTGATTAGCTTTTAGATTGTATCAAGAGATAACTTCTTCCTGCCACTTCCAAAATATTTCCCCCTCCTTTCAGTCAGGGGTCTCAAGGTTTTTAAAATCCATGAAGTCAAATTCCAGGACCCCTTCCCACCCCCCCTTGCTATCTTTTAATTTATGTGACATATTTATTGACTGCTGGCTCTGGGCCATCACTGTGCTGGGAACTAGGTATTATATTCAGTGGCAAAAAAAAATAGTTAAAATATGATCTTTGTCTCTAACTTAATAGGAAGGGAAGTAAGGTATCAAGAACAAATAATCGGTATCTAATTGTAAATTATGATAAAGGTTGTAATATAAAAGTAAGTGTGTCTATTTACCGACTTTTGAGGTTTACCCCAGGTATCTGAAACACTTTTTCACCTGGTTTGATTTTTCTCTCTACTACAGCCTTTGCCATCATCTGTAATATCACATGTCAGATTCTGTCCTTCCCTTAGGTCTGTCCTTCCCTGGGTCTCCTTAACCAGAAGCACTTTAGTTTTCTCCCTAGGAACCCACACACATAACTCTTACCTCTTCGGGTCTCTACTTCTAATTGTGTGTATGTTGTGTGTGTGTGTGTGTGTTTTAATTATGTCATCTCTACACCCAACGTGGGGCTCGAATTCACCACCCTGAGATCAAGAGCCGCAGGCTCTACTGACTGAGCCAACTGGGGACCCCTGAATTATTTAACTAAGGGACTTCAAATCATGAAACTTTTCTCTGATCACAATATTATTTTTACCTCATCCACTCCTTCTCTTACAATAAACTTGAAATTAGCCATTCCCATGACCTTGGGTCCTTTAATACCTCTGCAGTATCTTTGGGTTACTTTTATTAAAAAAAGATTTTATTTATTTATTCATGAGAGACATAGAACGAGAGGCAGCGACATAGGCAGAGGGAGAAGCAGGCTCCATGCAGGCAGCCCGATGTGGGACTTGATCCCTGGATGGAGGATTACGCCCTGAGCTGAAGGCAGATGCTCAACCACTGAGCCACCCAGGCGTCCCTATCTTTGGGCTACTAATTTCCTCCTGGAATCGTTTGCTTTTCTCCCTGACCCACTTCCCAAGGTCCAATGTCAGGCTTGAGGACTGCAGCAGTACAGTCTTTAGCAACCCATGCATGAGTCCTCCCTCCCTAACCATCTTCCGTTTCTACTTCTTCACTGGAAAGAGAATTTTAGTCATTTTCTCCAGGGTTACTGCAAATTGCTGGAGGTTCTCAACACATATCACTTTACCCAATTTCATCATGACTCTCAACGCCGCTTACAATGATTTCATAACAGACCTTTTGCCTTCTCCCTCCTATCTCACTCTGCCTTTCTCATTCTCCAAGCGCCTCCCCTCTACTGTCAACTAAACAAGACATGTCAACGGAAATGTCAATTCAGAATTTATGTCATGATCCACACTCACAAAACCTTCACATATTCATCTTTGTGTTGTTCCCTTTTTAAATTCTTAATTCTCTCAAAAGTTAGCTCTAGACCTCTGTATTTGGTCTTATCTTCTGCCACTTGTTCCAGAAATTTGTGCTCTGTCTACAAATCTGTTCACATCTTCTCTCAATTTGCTTCTTCCAAGTGACTGTGGCATACTTCCACCTTCTGGACAATGTAGGCTATATTTTGCTGGTTTTTACTTTCATCACCCACACACTCCTTGTAACTCACTGCATTTGTGCTTGACTGTCACCAACCCCTTGAAAATTCCTCTTCTGAGATAAAAAAAGGCCCTTTCGCTAAAGTCACTTTTGACCAGTGGATACCCCTTCTCTTCCTCCTGAAATCCTTCCTCTGCATCTCTAGTTACTATGGTGTCAAGCAGGATCCCATCTCTTGTCCTATTCCCTGATAATTCTCACTTTTATTTGCAGCATCTGCACAGGTGAGAATTCCTTAGGATTCCCCCACCAACCCCCATCCCCCTCCCCCTGCATCCAGAGTCACAAATGGCAACCGCAAGCATATTCTGGTTTCCGGGTATGTTCAGCCTGACCTACAAGGTATCGAGGTTGTTTGTTTTTACTGAAGTCAACACTTAAAAATTAGGAGATTTTACATAAGATCTGGACTGCCAGTTTGTCTTGAAAATGCATAATTCATACCATCTACAGAAGAAGGATAAGAGAAAGAAGAACATCAGATTGATGTAATTGACTACTTGATGGCAAAGTAATAATAAAAGACTGGCTTCCTCCATCATGTAGGAAATATCAGGGGATATTTTCAGGCAGATTTTGAGAATTCATGCTGATAACCACTGATATTACTAAGCTCAGTCTTCTGTTCTCACCCTTGTCAGACTTACCCACATCTTCAACTTTCGAATCTCAGTTATATGTTTTATCCTACATTATTCTCCAACCTTATTTCAAAAAGGATTTGATTCAGAGTCTGTTCATTTACTTTCCTTTGACTATCAAACTTACTTAATAAAACCTGAACTCTGAAAAAGTGAGATAATAAAACAACAGACAATGGAAACTGTAGCTTCCAAATTTTGCCTGCAGTTACATCTTCTACATTGCGCATGAAGTGGATGATATTTATTTTCTTTAATCCAAAGGCTTTCCCTGTTCTCAATTTTAGAGGTGATAAAGTTTCCATGGGGAAGAATACAAGAAAAGAAAGCATATAAAGGTGGAAAGGTAGAGAAAGCTACGTAAGTAGAGTCATTTTAATTCATTTTTCTCTGTACTCCTTTATACATGATGCAAAAATATGTGTTTGGCCATAATTAATCCTAAACTTCTATGTCCTGGTGTCAACACTTGAGTTTCCATGACATCCTATCCCAGGAATAATGTATACATCTTCCTGCAGAGTAAATGAAAAGTGAGAGTGAAGAGGAGATGATGACTTACGGGGGGAAAATGAGTACCCCCTGTTTAAATTAAAGAGCAGAGAGAGGTTTCTCCTCCACACTTATTCAACTTCCTTGAAATGGTATCTAATATACCATAATTTTTAAACTCCAAATCGCCTTGAGGTAACATTTGGAAAGATTTATTTATATTTTGAAAATAAAAATCCATACACAACACATGGGGAATGAATTTCTGTGCAACGGCAGCATAAACCACGGTTTTGTTAGCCGCATTTCATTTCTTGCTTTGGTGTCTTGCTAGCTCACTAAGCCAGGTTGCCAGGCAACCATGTCAGCTTTGCTGAATATAGATATTAACAGGTTTAGGTTACATGGGGGAAAAAAAGTGCAGCGAAAATGAGCACAGATTTATCCTTCACCTGGAAATCGGGGGAAACAAGCAATCTTTTCAACTCCGTATTTGAAACAAATGTATTGAACCCTTTGTTATGCTCCACTCTCTTAGATGGAAGTGGGAGTTTTTCATGTCCTGGTTGGAGGGACAACACCTGCCCATTGCGTACTGAGAAACGCACTGGTCCACTGTTACCATGACTTGCAATTCTGGTTTTAGAATGCTGATAGTTTTTCTAGAAATCGAATGAATTTCAATCTCATTTAAAAAAAAATCACACGTGTGTAATGTTTTACAGTGGAAGACTCACAGAGATCGTTTTGCTCTCTACTGTTGGGGGTGAGGCCAGATATAACTCTCCCCCTTGGTCATGTGCAAAAACTGTCTTCACGAAGACAAGGGACTAGTGCCAGAGCTGGTCCAGGGCAGAGCTGGGATGCGCCCCTACATGGAGAGCCGGCCTCGACAGCCGGTACTCTGACATCTGTGCAGGGTTTCTGCAAGATTATTGAGAAAGTGGCAGAAAGAAGACAGTCATGTGAGTTGTCATGGCATCTAAGACTTCAGTGTTGACTTCTGCAAAGGAGCAAGTGTGTCATCGGAGACACGTGGCATGGAGATTTGTTTCTTCTTTTTCTTCTCCCTCCCTCAAACATTTCTCACATCCCTGCTTTTCTGGCTGTGCCCCTGCCCAGACTTCACGACACAACAAAAACAAAAATAAACTCTCTCCAATCCTTTATTTTCGGAGGCAACACCAGTAGCCAACAAGGCTCTAAGCCGAATCCCTTCACTGTGAATTCCCCTTTGGGACTAATGACCCCAAAGAGACCCGACAAAACTTCCAAGTTTAGAGGACACCTGCTTACAGGTATGATTCTGGAAGAGAGCTCTACAAAGAACATGCTGAGCCCAGACTGCACAAGGCTGCAGTCTGCCTGCAAGTCTAGAAGAGTCCACCCCCCACCTGCCTGTCACTCACATTTTGAAATATGTGCTGTCACTGCTGCTGTTCCCAGGTGCCAGCAGCTGAGATGGCTGCAGCCCTACCCAGCTCCTCAGATGGCTGCCAGGATGCCTGATGATGGCACTTTCGAGAAACCTATGGCAATACTATTTCTTCCTTCTGTTTTGATAGGTTGATAACATTTTCACTCCCAGCCTTTCTTAGGGGTAGGCTAATTTAAATAGAATGCTTAACTTGGGTTTTTTTTTTTGGGGGGGGGCTCCAGGAAGTGGGAGGTTTTCACATCCTTCTTATACATTAGGAGAAGGCACAGTGAATTTGCCCTGTGAAGTTTGTTCAACCAGGTGGGATAGATGGACAAACCACCGCCGGGTGCTTTCCTTCATGCTACCAAAGACAGCTAAGTCAGCTCATTTCACTCTCCTGGTTTGACTTGGGAAGTTAATAAGATCATAAATTCAAGACCTAAGAACTAGCAAACTGTGCCAAGATAAAAATATCAAACCTCCATGGTGAGCGGAATACTGATATGCTTGCACTCCTGCATGTGAGTCTCTGTTTTTGAAAGTAGTGGAGGCTTCCTCCACATTTTGACAGTTCCCCTCTCACCATCATTTTTTGGTAGAGTGCAAATTAAAATAACGCTCTTTCCTGACTTATATTGTCTTATTTGCTTGGGTTAGCATTAGTCCTTAGGAGAAAAACCCTGTCTTTCTTTCCTCTGCCAAGTATACTGAATATCCTGGGTTTTCCTCCCAGAAGTCAGTGTGTCATTTTGATGATAAAAACATATTTTGACTCATTCTATTTATTTATTTTTAAATATTTTATTTATTTATTTATTTGAGAGGGAGAGAGTTCCCAAGACAGAGCAAGTGTGGGGGAGGAGGAGGGGTAAAAGAAGAGGGAGAAGCAGACTCTCTGTGGAGCAGGGAGCCCGATGTGGGGCTCGATCCTAGGACCCTGAGATCATGACCTGAACTGAATGCAGATGCTCAAGCGACTGAGCCACCCAGGTGCCCCTTGGCTGCATTTTCAACATATTAGTTATCAAAGACATACTAAACACCTAGAACTTTGACATTTATTGCAGTATGTGCTGTTAGTTTTAATAACATAAATGCAAACTTATTTTTGCACCAGGCCTACATGTATATGTGGTGAGGGTAATCTAATGATCTCTTTTCTTTCATATGACCTTTGCTAATAAGACTTAGCTTTGAACTTGGCTCAGAAGTAGCAGCAATTAAATTTCAGGGGTGTGGGTGTCAACTCGTTAGCCAGGCAATGGGAACAGAAGCACAGGGGCACAGATGAGCATGTGTTCAGAGAGGTAAAGAGTTTTTTTTTTAAGATTTTATTTATTTATTTGAGAGAAAGAAAGAGTGAACATGAGAGAGAGAGAGGGCAGGAGCAGGACGAGGGGAAGAGAGAGAGAGGGAGAAGCAGACTCCCCACTAATCAGAGAGCCCAATGCAAGGGCTGGATCCTGGCACTCCAAGATCATGGCCTGAGCCTAATGCAGATGCTTAAGCAACTGAGCCACCCAGGTGCCCCTCTGAGAGCAGAGGTTCTAACTGTGGAAATGGTAGGGAACCAGGCCAGAACCTTGACTGAGGCTAGATGTTGACCCTCTTTCAGGTCGGGCTGAGAAATCCAGATTTCTCAGAGGCCATTTTCAATAGCATGGCTTGTCTCACTGTTCTTATGACATATCTTGTCTCCAAGACCTATGTTTCTTGGATACTTACGCTTAATCCACACAACCACGATATAAAGGTGGGTATAATGACCCCCATTTTCCAGGTAAAGAAAGGGATCCTTAAAAAAAAAAAAAAAAGAAAGAAAGAAAGGGATCCTTGAGATCAATTAACATTCCCCAAATCACAAAGCTGATGCCTCCTTGCCAGTGCCACAGATGTGTGCACCCTCCCTTTCTCCTTGAGTGTCAGAGTCCTCAGAGTAGAGCCTTTTCTGGGGATAGCTCAGACTTTCCCAGTCCTTCTCCCCACTGCTCTCCACTTTCATCATCCATTCATACTCTATTGCACATCGAGAGTGACCACATGATTTATCATCCAAACCAGAACACCTCTGAGACTGACAGTCACTATCAATAATTGTTGGGGGCAACAGGCACAGTATGGGACTTCTGGTCACCCTCGTTTGGCTGAATCCCTGAAACACGGTTAACATGCATTTAGTAACTTAATTTGAGATTGTTCATGGGGGAATCTCTCAAACCTTCTCCCCAAAGCTAGCATCCTTGAATACATCACCATTTAATTACTGAAAGGAGGACACCCCTCACCCCATACAGACCACACAGTGGTTTTCTCAGGTTGGAAATAACCAACTCATCCTTATTTTACTTCTGCTTTACCTATATAAAGGAAGGCTGTCACACCTGCCCTGCTCACCAAGCAGTGGAATTGCAGGGCTGAGGTGTGTTTTCCTGGAAAGATTTGTTGACCCTGCTGATCAAGGCAGCTAATGTCTGCTGGGGCTGTCACTTAACGCGGTAGCAACAAAATCCTCAACTGGGCACAGATTCAGATTCCTTTGAACACATCATGATTTGGTAAACCACTGCAAATGGGATCACCTCTTGATTTTAGGGAACAAGTCATAATTGCTCCAACGATGTGGACCGATGAGGCTCTAAATGCCTCAGATGTGGTAAGATGAACTGTGACATTGGTCAACACCTTCTCTTAGAAATGTCACACTTTTTATTTAGTCTGGATTTGACACTCTTGAGTTTAGATATTTTTAAAAGATTTTATTTATATATTTTTGTGCATGTGACAGAAAGATTAAGAGCATGAACTGAGGGGAGGGGCAGAGGGCAAAGTACACTCCCCACTGAGCAGGGAGACCGAAGCTGGGCTGGATCCCAAGACCCTGGGATCATGACCTGAGCTGAAAGCAGATGCTTAACCAACTGAGCCAACAGGCGCCCTCAAGTGTAGATTTTAAATGATATCTTTCATGTACCTGCTTGAAGTGTCTCTTTTTTTAAACCTTATCCAATACAAAAAAAAAAAAAAAAAGAAAGTTCAGCAGACCAGTAAGTGGTTTGGGGATAATTATTAGATCTTCCCTCTCCTTCCTTACCCACATTCCATTGGTCTGCAGGCCATGATCTTCCATCTCAAGCTCATTCAGGCAGAAAGCTAGCCCCAAGGGGAAGCCTATGGGGAGCATCTGCATGCAGAGGAGTTGACTCTCTCTCTCTCAGACATGTGCTCAGTAAGAACCCCTGGAAGAGAAATTCCACTAACTGGAAGCTTCGTGGTCTAAGACCATGGCTCAAACCCAAGAGAAAGAAGCCGGAGGGGAGAACAGAGGGCCTTTGGCTCTCAGCCTACCTCCAATTCTAGACTTTCTCTGTGAAGATAAACAGTTGGGTTCAAGAACATTTATCTATGGATGATGAGGAACCTGTTAAAGGATTTAGTCTACTGGAGAATTGATGAAAATCTGGGTTTAAAGGAATTTACTGAAGAGTAGAAATATTTGGAATGAGTTGGAGAGGAGACAGTTTGGAATTAGCACTCAGTACAGAGGCTGCTAGAGTCTAGTAGCTACAAAACAAGAGATCCCCGAATCAGTGCTATGGCCATGGGATTGGAAAGGAAAAGACAAAAAGAACACACTGGAATGTAACAAACTGCTTCTGAGTGCTAGCACTCTGATAAGCAATCCATATACATCATTTAAAAAAGTATTTCTACAGGAAAAGTTTTATTATCCCCATTTTACAGATAAATAAACTAAACCTCAAAGGTTAATAATGTCAAGGTCCTACAGCTGGTGGAAGAACCAAGCTTTAAACTCAGAATTTGCTTCTAAAGTTCATATATCCCCCATTATAGTCCATATATTCCCCATTTCAAAGCACTGTCAATGATGCTTTGGGTTTGAGTAAAAGAGAGGATAATGTCACCAGAGAGAGAAATAGGAAACAGGAAAGCAGCAGAAAAGCATTTGTTTGGAGACGGGACACGATGATTCGCTCCCCTTTAAATATATAACTACCCCGTAAGTTAGAACTATGATTATTTTTAAAAGGTGCACGTTTTAATATTTAAAAACATAATTAATAAAGCTGCCTTCATACATGTACATATTTCTTAATGCTTTATGGCAGGCTATAAAAAGCTATATAACTGCATATTGACTAAAGCCACCTGGTATACTCTCTCAGATTTCCAAGGCTAGTTATGGAGCTTATCTAAATAAGCTATTTACTAAATACGTAAAAAAATTTAAAAAAATGTTGGAAGAAGGAAAAAAACGATCTCCATGTGTGAGTTTTTGAAAGAACCTTAGAAGCTGTGAGCAAAAATAAGTAATTTACCTATTTATCTGTATCACGAGGCACACTTTGATAGCCTGTCAATTGAGTGAAACTGAAAAAAGGAAAACCTGCACAGGTGTTTGAAATAAGTATAATAAACTTAATATATCCAACAGGAAACAAGAGGGAGAAAAGAAGAATAGGGATATGTGTGTGTGTGTGTGTGTGTGTGTATATATATATATATACATCAAAATAATACATAAATATATGTATTATTAATATACAAAATAAATAAATACAAAAAATACATACACACACACACACACACACACACACACACATATATATATATATATATTTTTTTTTTTTCAGTGAGCAGGGTTAGGAGGGGCAGAGGAAGAAGGAGAGAGAGAACCTCAAGTGAACTCTGCACTCAGGGTGGAACCCGATGCAGGGCTCAATCCCACGACCGAGATCATGACCTGAGCTGAAATCAAGAGCCCATGCTTAACCAACTGAGCCAGCCAGGCACCAATAGGGACATATTTCTGATGACAGTAGCATATGTTCAGAGCATAAAAAAGAGAAATATAAAACTGGATATTTTCAGAGACTGTTATTGATGGAAAGACCAGTAATCTCGATACTGCTGTGAAACTTACATTACCTCATGAAGCAAAGCCAACAAAAGGCAAATCTCTGATAAGTTATCACAAAGTGATAACTTAAAACCATTCGGCTTTAAATTCATCAAGACAGACACAAATATCTATCAGAGAAGTTAAAAAAACAAGACCTCAGGAGATGAGTGAATACTTGACAATTTGAGTAAGACATTTATATGGAAATAAGATGAAACAGACAGTGACCAAGGAGAAGTGATAGAGTCTTTCACTGGAGTAGAGCTTTTCCACTTCAGAAACCTATTAATGCCCCATCCT
Organism: Canis lupus baileyi; assembly: GCF_048164855.1. Lineage (NCBI taxonomy): Eukaryota > Metazoa > Chordata > Mammalia > Carnivora > Canidae > Canis > Canis lupus. Next base: position 19,286,662 of record NC_132842.1, read on the forward strand.
GTATGTAGTGTGTTCTATTTTCATGTTAGTCTTTTAGCTAATTTCTAGTAACAGGTATTTTATAATACAATAACACGTGCCTACTTAATGCATTTGCTAGGAGCATCTCTATTAAGAAAAAGAAGGTAAAAATCCTAAAAAAAACAAAAACAAGAAATAGAAGGTAGATTCCAAACTTCTGAGTTCTTAATCACGAGCACTCTGTTAGGAGAATGTAATTCATTTATGTCCTTTATAGCCTGCCTTCATTTTCTTACATAAATTTTATTAGCTTTTTATGGTACCAAGAAAGCAGCTAATGAAATATGCTATGTACCATACAGAAATAATAATTTTAAAGAGGAGCACAGTTTTGGAATATCCAGAAACTTCAGTCTGATTGATATCAGCTCTTGAGAATTAAAAGAACAGCACAGCAGTTTGCTCAGCAATGGGATCTTAAGTGGGATCTTTTATTTCTGTATTCCTCAGGGTAGAGTGACTTTTCCACAAAGTAGGTCAGTCTGGCATAAAGTCAGATCTAAAGCCTTAAGGGGTCCATACAGCTTTAATGAACAATCTCCATATGACTATGTCTCAAAACACAGACTTCTGGAAGAGATTTTATAGTCAAAGAATATGTGGAGATGCCATAATAAAGTCTGCGTTATGTACTTAGCCACATCCTAACAAAAAGTAAAAACTGCTATTGGAAAAGTTGTGTTTCATATATCTGGATCTTTATCCCTAAGTATTCTTTCCCAATACCATCTTTAACGTTACTTTAGAATTTATTCTAATTTTGGTTACTCCAAAAACATCATTATTCTTATCTGTAACAATGACTCAACAACATTGAGACATCATCAAAATACACAAACTTCTCAACTCTGAAGGGCCATAACACTTTCTATAAAGCATGAATGTGTCATGATAATCAGTTCTCTCCCCTTCCTTTGTGCCATCTGTAACCCTTATCTGACAAGTGTGGTGTGCACTGTCCTAGGAGCCCCTATACACCACAGTCTCAGAGATTTGAATAGAGACCTTTAGATCTGCCTTGGAATCCCTAATGAAATAATTACCAAAGATGTGCAAGTGCATTCAGGAGACACAAAGACATTTTAAGAATGTCCCTGTGGTCCAGCCACGCTAGTCTCATGTACCTCAGCACGCTCCTGCCTCAGGACCTTTGCACCTCAACATTCCTTTGCTGGCAATGCTTGACTCCTACATTTCCACATGGCTGGTTCTGTTGTCTTCTTGAAGTATTTGCTCAAATAGTTGGATCAACCAATTTGCAACACCCCCTCCCAATTCCTGACACCTTCTAACCCATTCCCTGCTTTATTTCATTCAGCATATTACATACTACTTATGTGTTTGCTTTTTGTCTGTCTCCTTTCACTAAAATGTGAGCTCGATGCAGATGGGGATTTTCAAATATCTTATTCACTGCTGTTTCCTCAGGGCTGAGACTATCATAGAAAAGGCATTTAATAAGCATTTGTTGAATGATGGTTGAACCCTTACCATTGAGATGACTTGCTAATCCTCATATCTCAGAGAAGCAGGTAATTGCTATACTCATTCATTTTCCAGCCTGAGAAACTCTCAGGTGTGATATAAACAGGAGTCCAGACACCACGCTGCCACAGAGTGTGCATCACAAAAAGAAAGTGGCGTTTCACCCTGGATTGTGATATTCAGCAACACGTTTGTGTTTATCATATGGGCAAAGCATATCTAAGGAACACTCGAGATGAACCAGGGAAAGAGAGATACAAGACCCCCTCTCTCCACTGAGAGACTCGCTGTGTGGTCTGAGATGAGATGAATCATTTTATTCTCCCTTTAAATTCAAGTTTACATAAATGCTCAAATGGAAACTGGCCAACGGCAAAGGCAGGACTACCAGATACATTTCAGCCCACATAGCCAAAAAACTCAGACAAATGTCATTCAATGCCTAAAACAACCACAACTGATTAAATTCGAAGCATTGGTCAACATTTGAAAGTGCCTGTCTGTGCCCTGTATTTCAAAATAAGACATTTTCTAATACTAACGAATAGTCACTATTGGTTTGTTGCACGATCAGCACACACCAACAAAATTACTGTCTTCTCTATGATGTAATAGTAATTAAACTTATAAACTTTGCTTTTGACAAGCCCTGGTACAGAGACATTTATAGATTTATACAGTGGAATATACAGTGAAAATTATAACCTAAGAAAATACAAGCATTCTGACTCTATTAAAATAACCGTTCCTAAATTTTTAGCCAACAACTTGAACTTTTACAAAAATATTGGCACAACTGAGTCTGAAGTAAACCAAACCCAGTGGTGGTCTGAGCTTATAAAATGTTTCAAGTTTTGCCCTCATGGCAGAAACACTCCATTAGGCAGACACTGCTTTGGGAGAATTAATCTTTTAGAAGGGATTAATCGGATGAAGGAGGGGATATACTTTCAGAACTACTCTTTTCTTTGGTGTTTATACACTGGGAGAAAGTGGCAGAGACCCAACTGGGAATCACAATTAGCTGCTGGAGCCACCCGTACAGAGAGGGAATGAAATTCACTGGATAGGCCAGAGGTCTGTGGATCATACCCCTTGGTTATACTGGGAGGAGGCGAAAAAATCAACAGTAACAATAATAATGTCATGACCAAAGAAATCGATGTAAGTTTTGACGATGAATAATAACTTGAAAGAAAATTTTGTCAGTTGCTTGAAATAATTCTGGGAATTGGGAATTGTGCTTCAACTAAGATACATCTCTTTTTATGAAGAACAACCATCAATAACAGAAAAAGATCAGTCGCCATTTCAAATATGTATTGTGCTATTTCATACAAAGAATAACCTAATTAGTAAATTTCGAACTAAGGTAGTAGAAAATAGAATCCTTTCTTTCTCCTGAGTTATATTAAGAAGACCACAATCATAAATCTAATAAATTCTGCATCGAGTATGGTTGGGTTGTATGTGCTGGTGTTGGCTGAACACATTGGTGTCTGAGACCCAACTTTATATGGAGAGTAGAAGGGAATCCATTTGCCTATTAATTTTAATGTCCCAAACATGATAGCAGGGAACTAAAGCCACCTGTTCCTTTAAGGGTTTACAGATTGTTCCCATTATTTTGAGCTCAATCTAGTATATTATGTATTTTTGGTAGGAAACTAACTTAAAACAACATAAATGAGTGAAACTCAATTAGGATTAACATGTCCTTGTTGTTCCTGGAATGTGTAACTTCCACTGTGCATGTCTATTATTGACTGACAGAATTTAATTAGATGGGTAAAATCGAAAAATACCTATTGCTATCTTGCTTCTAAGAAAAAAAAAAAAAAAACAAACAGGGGGAATGAGATACCCAAATCATGAAAACTCTGCACATCCTACCAGTCAAATCTGACTTAATACTCCCCAAGGAAATCTACACTATCTTTGCTGAACACAAACAATTAAAAACACCTTAAAATCAAAACCTTGATTTTCATATTGAAACATGTTAAATTAGATGTAAAAAGGGAAGCCACTTCAAAGCGGCAACAGAAGCCTAGAATTCATATGTCTTATAGCTCATATTTTAGCAAGCACACCACCAGGCTTTTGCCAAAGAATCTCTAACACTAATACAGACATTTCTATGCTTTTCTCAGGCAAATCCTTTCTGCAAGTCTCCCCAACACTTCTATCATGAAACCACTAGATGTCTTTAAGCTCTCCAATTATGTGTTTCTGCTTGAAAAAAAAATTTTTTTTAAGAGGTATAAAATCATTATCTACTTACCCAGGAGACATTTTTACCCTTAGGTGTTTTTAGCATGGCAACCAGCAGTACTGCGGTGGCCAACAACAGTTTCACCAACATGGAAAATCCACTGGAGTATATTCCAAATGTCTTTGTTACCCAAATGCAAAAAGTGCCCTGGTTTGCCAGACACAGCTGTCATAAGTAACAATGAAGATCACCTTCAGATAACCCATTTTTCTTCTCAGCACTGAGCATGTGAACACACACATAACAGATCACTACTTCAACCACTCCGTCTATGGAGGCAGAAGCTGCAACATGTGTGTCTTCTCTTCTCTAGATCCGCAGAATCCAGAGTGGAGTCTTCCCTTCAAAAAGAAAACTTGAATCCATGTGCAAACATGTCCAAAATCCCAGGGGAATTCCTCCCTCGGCTGCTAAAGTGCAAGTCCCAGTTGCTCCCCAAGCTTTAATGAAAAGCTCGCTGGCGGGAGCTCACAATCACTTAGGAAGAGGAATGGTGAAAGCAAAGCACTTAGGAGACCTTGCAGGTTAGCAGCTGGTGGCAACCATTTTAGGAGGCGCCTGGCTCCAGGGCTGCCCAGAGGATCAAGAGAAAGCAGAGCTCAGTTTCAATAAATAATACATAGTCTCAGGTACAATGTGTACCTGTAAGTACCTTCTGCGCAGCCTCACGTAGGTGTGCTCTCTCCGCGGTCTCCCAGACTCACAGTGCACCTGTTGTTGATGAGACTGCTCCGTGAAAAGGCTGGTCTCCTAACAACCAGGGACATTTGTTTATAAGGTAAGAAAAATAGAAGCCCCAGAGGGGAGCAATTTAGGAGGCCCAGAAGGAAGAGCAGGGCTGGAAATCAGTGTTGGCTCTCCTCCCTTTGTTTCTGTGTCCTTGTGTCCCTTTTCTTTTACCTCCTGTCAATCTAGATTAACTAAGCAGATCCAGGCTAAATTTTGCTACTATCAGTAGTGATTAGTGTGAGTTGATGAAATCGGATTATACAGGCGGACCTCTGCCTTCCCCCTCAGCAAGCAACACCACGCGATTGGAACAACTCCATGCTGTTGTCCTTCTTGTCATCAGACAGAAGCCTTCTGGAAGGTTCTGCAGGAGGGAATCTGCTAGCAAGGGGAATCCAGCACAGATACAAATAGAGGGGGAGCAAACCATTTCTTTCAAATTCTAATGCTCTCTCAGATTGAAAGTTAGATCCCTAGAAAAGAAATGCGTAGCATTTTTCCATTGCATCAAAATTTTTTTCCCTGGCTGGGTGACCACGTTGACCAAGAGACTGAGGTCATGGGAGACTACAAAAGGGGTTGGGAATCGGAAGCCACTTTTCCTGAGCATTTACTACACGCCCAGCATGACGTAAGGGAATTTACATATACTCAGGTCCAAGCAATCCTGGAAGTAGGTATTAATATCAACACCTTAAAGATGAAGAATTAAGATTTAGAGATATTCAATACCTTTCAATGAAGACTTACTGAGCCAAAGCCATGCTTTCTAGACTCCTCTCTCTCTGAAATCATATGACATCTGGATTTTTTTTCCTTGGGTTGTTTCCAATCTCAAAGAATACATATATATAAATATATATATATTTATATGTATATGTATATATATTTATAAATATATATATAAAAGACCAGATGTTTCCCTTAAGTGTCTGATAATTCTGTGAAATTATGGTTCCTACTTATTTTGAAAATAATAATTTTCCACAGCTCCTCAGAAGAAATACAGTTGTCCCTTGAACAACATGGTTTTAAACTGATGAAGTTCACTTACAGATGGATTTTTAAAAATTTTTGTCTATTTGAGAGCACGAGAGAGCACAAGCAGGAGGAGGGCCAGAAGGAGAGGGAGAAGCAGGCTCCCGGCTTAGAGCAGGGAGCCGGATGCAGGGCTCCATCCCAGGACTCCGGGATCATGACCTGAGCTGAAGGCAGACACTTAACTGATTGAGCCACCCAGGCACCTAATATATGTGGATTTATTTTAGTAAACACGGTATAGTCCTATAAATGCCATTTCTCTTCCTTATGATTTTCTTAATATTTTCTTTTCTCTCACTTGCTTTATTATAAGAATACAGTCTCTAATATATTGAACATACAAAATACATGCTAGCTGATTATGTTACTTCGAAAGCCTGTACATGATTAGCATTTAAGTTTTGGGGGAGTCAAAAGTTACATGTGGATTTCCGACTGTATGGATGGTTGGCTCCCCTAACCCTCATGTTGTTCAAAGGTCAACTGTATTTTGAATTGCATTTTTGTGAAGTATAAAGCAGCTAAGATGGGACAACAGTTAGCCACATAAATACCAGTGCTATAGACAAGGGGCCTAAATGACTGATGACTTTGTGCTATCCACTCAACAGATACAGTTTATAATAATAGCCAACATTTATTAAAATGTTCTATGTGGTAAATATTTTCCCATTTTTATCTTACTTAATCAAAGCAACAACAACCTAGTGAAATTGATCTCTAATGATTTTGGATGATTTTTGTATAGGCAGTATTAATCAATATTGAATTCTTTTAAAAAAGATTTTATTTATTTATTCATGAGAGACACAGAGAAAGAGGCAGAGACACAGGCAGAGGGAGAAGCAGGCTCCCTGTGGGAAGCCCTATACAGGACTTGATCCCAGGACCCCAGGATCATGATCTGAGCCACTCACGTGCCTCCAATATTGAATTTAAGAAAAACCCAATACTACATTTAAAATTACAAATGTGACCTGAATTTTCAACCAATTCAAAAATCAGAAAATTTTTTTTAGATACACATGAAAGTAGAGATAAAAAGGGATTTTTAAAATAAAAAAAAATCCTTTGAGTATCCTTTGAGTCTGTGTATGAGTAAATCTCATATGCCTCATTATGCTATAAACCCCTTAAGGACATGGCCCTCGTCTAGCATATTTTTTTTCTCTTCTGGGAATACCGTAGTCACGGTTGCTCAATAACCATTGTTGACTAACCAGGTACAGTTCCATTATGAATTTTAAAATGGTGCTTTGAACATAATTTTCTGTTAAAATTTTCTGCAGTGTAATACTGTTGAAAAATAGATGAAGTAATTTGGAACCTGACATTTTGACTAACACATGAATCCCAGCGATCACTTCGATTTGTATTTTTATACTTCAAGTTTTCTAAAAATCATGAAGAGATATCCAGCACAAGTTTAAAGCTCTAGAAGAGAGTTGTATAAAAAGAAGACCATGTAAGTCCAAGTCATATTTAATCTCAGATCCTTCTAGAAATAATTGGTTTCAGAGTACCACTAAACCTTTGTTCTTTTGCATAATAATGGTCTGCTCTTTTTATCACTTTAATTATGTCCCCCCACAAAAGCTATGTTTAACTTTTAACCCCCAGTAGTACTTTATTTGGAAATGTGACTTTATTTGGAAACAAGGTCTTTACAGAGGTAATCGAGTTAAAAGGGGATCATTAGGTTGGGCCGGAATCCAGTATGGCTGGTGTCCTTACAAGAAGGGGAAATTGTGAACCTAGAGACAGACATGCACAGAAGGAAGAAGACGGCCATGTGACCGGAAGGCTGCATCTGTCAGCCAAGGAACAAAAGCCAAGGATTGCCATTGACCACCGGAAGCTAGAAGAGGCAAAGAAGGATTCTCTCCTAGAGCTATCAAAGTGAGCATGGCCCTGCTAATAATATATCAATTTTGGGCTCCATGGGATCCCTGGGTGGCGCAGCGGTTTAGCGCCTGCCTTTGGCCCAGGGAGCGATCCTGGAGACCCAGGATCAAATCCCACGTCAGGCTCCCGGTGCATGGAGCCTGCTTCTCCCTCTGCCTGTGTCTCTGCCTCTCTCTCTCTCACTGTGTGCCTATCATAAATAAATAAAAAATTAAAAAAAAAATTTTGGGCTCCAGCCTCCAGGCTATAAGGCAATATATTTCTGTAGCTTTAAGCCACTCAGGTTAGGGTACTTACAGCAGGCCTACCAAACTCATACCGATGTCAATTCAATAATTCTTCCTTTCTTTTTCTTTTCAATGACTCTTTGGAGGATTCTAAACTTCTTTCCTTAGTTTTACTACAGCACCCAAAAGGTAAAAGCATCAGAATTTATTTTAAAAACTTGAGTTTTAAAATATGCCTAGATTATTGTATATATTTGACTTAAATTTTAAATTAATTCATGGACTCACTGCACATTTCACATATTAGACCTCTTAATGTGGGACTCTTGGAATCCAAGGAACCTATGAATAAAATCTAGGGAGTTCATGAACTTGAATGGAAAAAGACTGCATCTTATTTTCGATAACTTCTGATTGAAATTTAGCATTTCTCTCAGTTACAGATGTCAGCAATAGAAATCACACATATGTTCATCAGATAATAATTGTTTCAGGTATCTTGAAATATGTCCATCTTCTAGTTTATGATATACATGCTGAATCATTTAGAGGAAACCTGCAATTTGCTTTGCAATTTACATTGACATGCATAAAGACATTAGGATGGTTTGATGATGCATAGATGGATGGATAGATGTTTAGATGGACAGATGTGACACAGTATATTAAAAAAAAGAAAGTGTATCAAATGTTAATGGGAAAAATCTAGGGATGAGTTGGGTGTTCTAAGACTCAAGATTGTTAGTATTGTTATTTACTACACTAATAAAAAGTGTATTATATCACAGATTTGGCTTCTAACATATTTTGAAAACTATGTCATCATATGATCAGTTTCCTCTCTAATTCTACAAATTTTATATTATGCACTCAAAAATACTGTTCCAAGAAAAACTCCTTCGGGCTTTACCAGACTACGAAAGGATTCATGGCACAATAAATCTAAGAATTTCATCTATAAAGCTATCAGGAGAAAACTGATAAGCAGCAATATTATTCCACAAAATTATTTCAAAGGCTCGTTTTTATGGTAAGTAAAAAGTAAAAAAATTGAGTCTTTAAAATGTCATATAGCGACTGGGTACCAAAGTAAAACCTTACTGATATCTAAGAAATAACTGATTGATATCCCATGCCGCTTAACTACTGATCTGCAACAAATTGTCCCAAAGCTTAATGGCTTAAAACCATAATTTATTACATCTCATGGCTCTGTGGGTTCCCTGGGCTCAGCTGGGTAGTTTCCATTTGAGGACCCTGATGTGGTTATGGTCATATAGATGCTGGGGCTGAGTCATCTGGAGGCCTGACTACATTGGACACCCAAGATGCCACTCACATGGCTGGCAGTTATACAGGCTGTCAGCTGGGAGGTCAGCTGGGAGGTCAGCTGGGCCTGGTGACCACAGCACAACACATGACCTCTCCATGTGGTTGGAGCCCCTCTCAGTATGCCACCTACATTCTGAGAGACAGTATTCCAAGAGCAAGCAGTCCAAGAAACCCTGTGGGGAGCTGCAAAGATTCTTACCTAACCTTGAAAATCACACACCATTACTTCCACCATGCTCTACTTGTCAAAAGTGACTAATAGCACCAGAGGACCGGCCCAGATTCAGAGGGAATGAATACTATCTAAACGCATGAACACTAGGCATGCAGCTCATGATGAGGAGTGAGGGGCAACTGCAGAGACCCAGAGAGCTTTAAGTACCCAGGGCAACATGCAGCTTTGACTCCCTAGAGTCTGATGCCTACATCTGCCCTCTTGGTTGGTCTAACTTTCCAGTTATAATAAGAACAGCTGACCAGTGCTGCCACTCATGGAAAAGACTAGAACAGGTTCCCATCTTCTCAACCACCCCCAATCTCAGCCACAGCAACAGTTTACTCTGGGTCTTTAAGCCATGCCATGCAACATTCCACTCTGCCACAGAGCCTTAGATCCTGTAAACATCCACTCAGTCTAGCAGCAAACCCAGAAGAGTGGGGGAGTCTCTGTCCCTAGCATTGACTCCCAATGAATAGGAGACAGAATAGGACACACATGCTCCTGACTGCTATCCTCAGAGTGGACAATTCTGGGAGGTTTTGGTACACTTTTCAGGAAACCTGGTCCACTCTAGCCCCCTTGCCCACAACCTTGATAACATTCTTTTATATTGGCTTTTTCAATCTCTGTCCCCCAGACATCACCAGCCCAATAAACTCCCTGCACTGAGTCCTTGTCTCAGGCTCTGCTTTTGGGAAAAAATGTCTACTATTATTAGATGCATCCACTCTGTTCAGTGGAGAGAATGGAGTTGCAAGTCCATGAGGTTCCAAATCTGTGTTTCTTTTGTGAATCCACTAAGTGAGCCCCTATTGAAAGAGGGCCTTGGGGATTATTGAGTAGCTAGAGTTTTCACATCTAGGCACTTTAGTTATCTCACTAACTAGACTGTGATCCCCTGGAGGATAAGTGCTTCCATTTTCAGCCTTATAGCTCACATTACAACTAAATAGCTGCCTGGTATTTAACAGGTGCTCAATTATGCATCCTGATGAAGTAAGTGGTTCTCCCTCTTGAAAGTATTACATCTTTAGGTCCTAACCTATTAAAATTGCAAGCAGTAGCTTCCCTGGTGTATCCTCTGTAGGCTATTTTGTCTAAGCAGTGCTTTATCCTAAACTCCAAGTACTCAACACCAATGAGTCTTTGTGTGTGTGTGTGTGTGTGTGTGTGTGTGTGTGTATACATCTACACCTACTGATCAGATACACTCTAGTAGAGATGGAGTAGGCATGGCAGAAAGGGCACATATTTGGAGTCAAATGGACCAAAATTGAACTCTGATGCCTCCATGTACAAAATATGGAAACTAGGGCAAGGGAATTAGCTTTGTTGGGCCTGTTTCCTCATCCACATAAAGACTCCAGTGACAACTAGCCCACAAGAGCTTTTGTGAACATTGTATGAAACCATGTATATAGCATGTAGATTGTAAAGCATGTAGTGGCTCAGTACCTGGGATCTCCCTGCTCCTGGATTCCTGCTTGGTCTTCATGAGGTGCTTATTGTGTGATCAATGTATGAGCCTGTGTGAGTCTCCAATTTCTCTTTTGTAAAGGAAGGATAATTAACTTTTATGTTTATGTAATATGGCCAGAGCCAAAATCAAATAAATCATGCATGTGAAAGTTACTTGAGATTTGCAAAAGTACTGATAGGTAGTGGAAGACGTGAAGATGAGGCTGCCATGCAGTGTTGTACGTTCTGTGCACTGCAAAAATGCCCTGGCCAAAGGCCAAGTTAGGAGTGAAATCAACAGAGGCTACATCTGCCCAACAGGGGTGGCATTTTTCTAATCTGTCCACTCAAAGACAGTCTTTTTTCTAATATGCACAGAATGGCCATGATGACTAGCAGAGACCTAAAATGTAATGAATAAAAGAGTAGACTCAGATTCAAATCCTGGTTCTGGCATTTACTAGCTGTCCAATTCTGGCCACAGTCCCTCTGTGTCTCAATTTGTTCCTCTAAAAAGAAAAGGATTTTATAGAGTTCCTAGTTTATAAGGTTTCAATGAGCCTTACAAAGCAATTAGAAGAGTGCCGAGCACATAGTATGGACTCAATAAATGCTCACTGTCAATGATTATTATTCTTATTCTCTAAATGTAACTCATAATCCAGATGAAGACGTGCCAATTGTGGAGAAATGACATGCAGTATTAATCATTCAAAATAGAATTTAGGTCTGCTCAAAACTAAACTGTGTGTACACATGCTTTCAAATGAGGGAGGCCAATTAGCAATGTATAAATTTGTTTTTCTTAATTTTTGATGAATATAATGGATAAATTGATGGCCTACTGAAAAATACAGTTAATAAAAACTTAGCTCTGATGATTTGAAATGGCTGTCAGAATTTGTTCTCTTGAACAGGAAATTGTTTAGCTCAAGCCAGCGCTATTAGAAGCTGTGACTTTGAAGAGCTCTGTACTTAGTTTAGATCAATCCGAATATTTTTTTCTTCCAATTTTTACTCTCTTCTTTAAATTGAGGTCTGTCACTTTCAAATAAATACCTAACTATTACACAAGAATCTCAATTGCATTCATATTCCAGATATCAGGACAACATCACTTGGGAAGAAAACAAAATCCACCCAGAATTATTTATTTATTCGCCCAGCATATATTAAGCATATTTTTGTGCTAGGGACTATGCCTTTCCAATACAAATATTTCTAACAGATTTCCCAAAATTCTGTCAATAAGTCATGATACTTCCTATGACAATTTATCATCTTACGATAGGCTATCAACTAAATGCTGATCCTTGTTGGATTAACAATTCTTCAAGGGCAAGAACCACATTCATCATTTTAATATATACTACTATGACATATTATACACAAAAAAATGTTGGCTGAAGTGATAATATAAGTGTTTGCCAAGTGAACTTCAAAGATACATCCCAGTAGAGCACGCTGCAGTAATCTAACCCAGAGAGGACGAGGACATGGAAAAAGTCATAAAACAATGACTTCTTAAGCAAGGGTCTAACCACAGCATCCTGTCCCTTGGAGGGAGTCATTGACAATGACTTGTTACTGAATAATAGTCACAAAGCCATTTTCTGGTTCTTTCTTACTGAACATGGGGAGAGGAGAGGAGAGAGGGAAATGAGGGAGGTCATAGCAGCAGGGAGGGAGGGGCCTATCTGAACTTCTTCCAGAAAGAATAGAATGATGTGTGTGTGTGTGTGTGTGTGTGTGTGTGTGTTTTACCAGTTCTGGGACAGCTTTCAAAAACATAGCCAAAGACATTCAGATTTCATTAATTTGGCCAACCAGCTAAATTAAAATGTCCTTGATAAGAAAAGGGTGAAGATTTGCAAGTATCCTGAATTTTAACCAAAACTTACTAGAGATTAAAAAACAGACAACTATTTTTGGGGCGGGGGAGTGACTGACCCAAAACATGTTAGGAAAAGCAGAATGACTATCTTTGGTCATCTTAGCCATTTTCTAGCTCTAACACCCTTGGGACACATACAATTTTGGTCTAAATAAATAATATTTTATGAGTAAAAATAGGAAAAATTAGAATCACTATATTTATATTCCATTGTCTTTCTGTCTCTCAATGGCCCCCATCGCTGAGATTCTCATCCTTTTATCACCTCATCTGGAGAATACAGGACAGTGTGGTCCCTGAGCTTCTTCATTGGAGTCCAACTGCCTAAGATGCCAAGGGTCTTCCTTCCATGTCCCTACTCACATCCATGTAGATTTATGATCACAAATATGTTGGCTTCTTATTTCTCACCACATCAAATCTCAATACAAATCCTGTACTTCTTTGGTTGTAATGCATGTATAGCCTTTGTGTGATTAGCCTTAAATTCTGACTATATAGTAACAATACTACTAGGAGTAGTCATTTCCTGGGGTGCTGGGTGGCTCAGTTAAAGGTCTGACTCTTGATTTTGGTTCAGGTCATGATCTCAGGGTCAGAAGATTGGGTGGGGCTCCATGCTCAGTAGGGAGTTTGCATCTCCCTCTTCCTCTGCCCATTCCCTAGCTCGCAGGCACTGGTTCTTTCTCTCTCTATCCCATAAATCAATCAATCAATCAATCAATCAATCAATCTTTAAAAACAAAGGAGTAGGGTGCCTGTGTGGCTCAGTTGATAAGTGTCTGCCTTCAGTTCAGGTCAGGATCCCAGGATCCCAAGGTCCTGGGATCGAGTTGGGCTCCCTGCTTAGCGGGGCGTCTGCTTCTCCCTCTCCCCACTGCTGGTGCTGGCTCTCTCTCTCTCTCAAATAAAAAAGTAAAATCTTAAAAAAATAAAAATAAATAAAAACAAAGTAGTAGTCATTTCCTTCTAATGAGATATACTAGCACACAAAATTTTATGTCATTGAGAAAAGATCCATTTCTGGATGGTATGAAGGCTACTCATTTAAATCTAAGATCTGACCTGAGATTTACAGGCAAATAGCCACATTATAACTGGTTGCAGGAAACTGGTTCCCAGAGAAGCTCCCATAGATTAATCTGCCTAAGTGAGGATAACAGTTTGAGAATTCAAAAGCAGTCTGCTGTTTTAAAAATGAAAGATATTGTTTTATTCTAGGCACATACTATAAGTTCCTGGAGGGAAGGGACTATTTGACTCATCGTTATGTCCCTCTAGAATAAGAGAGTATCTAAAATGTGCCAGGCACCAAATACTTACTGAATTAATGAATAAACCTAAACATCAAGCTAAGAATCAAATATGTTTCCCTTTAAAGAATATGAGAAATCATTCTTGTTTTATGAAGCTGTGTGTCTACCCTTCACCTCTACCTTACACTGATGTGTCCTGTATATATATTATTTGAGTCTATGCTCACATTTGGTATTCACTCGTCTCCTCTGGTGAATGTGATTTTTCCTTTCTTTATTGGAGTCTGGACCACTTGGTTCAAAAGGACAGAGATCGGGGATCCCTGGATGGCTCAGCAGTTTAGCGCCTGCCTTCGGCCCAGGGCGCAATCCTGAGGTCCTGGGATCGAGTCCCACGTCGGGCTCCCTGCATGGAGCCTGCTTCTCCCTCTGCCTTGTCTCTGCCTCTCTCTCTCTATGTCTATCATGAATAAATAAATAAATAAATAAATAAATAAATAAATAAATAAATAAAATAAAATAAAATAAAATAAAATAAAATAAAATAAAATAAATAAATAAATCCCTCAAGTGGCAGGGCCTTATTTTAAAGATACGCATTTGCAGGACCTCTGAAAAAGTGAATAATCGGACTTCAGAAAGACCAGGACCTGTTTTAGATCTCCACTCTGCTGCTGTGCCATCAACAGAACCTGCCCTCCTGAGCACTGTCTTCAGGGGCCATGCTATTTCCTGCACTCCCAGCCACTTGGGTGAGTCTCACCTTTTCTGACATATACACAGCTTCTGCTTCCTTGCATATTTTTACTCAAATTTTGGGCCTCCTGTGACTCCCTGTGACTCGACCCCTCATCCATGACCAGTTTTTGGCTCCTGCTTCTGGAGCTAAATGATTCTGTGAATCCCTCATTTAAATTCCTGAGTCAAAGCGCTTCCCCCGATCGAACACATTTTGGCTGCCTGGAGGGATGCAGGGCAGTGGAGTCTGTGTAACCCACGTAGGGCTGCCCTTTGCAGTAGGATGCGTTCGGCAATTTCACGTAACACAAGGCTACAGGCTGGCAAGGACATGACTGGCATTTCTAATAAGGTTGGCATAATTATTCATTTCTTTTTATTACTGCTTCTATCAATTTCACTCTTTGTTTCTAAAGTTAATTTATCATGAAACTGAGATCACTTTGCTTTTCAACCAAAGTTTGCAGCAGTTCTAATCTCTTAGACTATGTGAAGCTGAAAACAACGCATGGTACATTGATATTCTGAGTGGATTGATTAGTTATTATTTAAAACTGCTATAAGGTATATTTTAATTCTTTCATGGCAACTTATGAAAGGCTGGGAAAGAATGAAGAAAAGTTGGATAATGAGTTCTTATTTAATCTAAACAAAGTTTCAGCATTCTGGTTGCAATGAAGTCACAGAGTTTGAAACCAGAGAAATAGGTTCACATTACTAATAAAAACTGAAGGTGAAGATTTACTCTGAAATTCAAATCTTGAGCTTAGTTAGACTACACGGTAATTTAGAAGTCATACAGTAAAAACATTTAGTGTATTAGTGTGAGCTTTACAAAAAGCAGAACCATTATTTAAAATAAACTTTAAAAACCATTCTTTTTTTTTAAGATTTTATTTATTTATTCATGAGACACACAGAGAGAGAGACAGAGACAGAGACATAGGCAGAAGTAGGCTCCCCACAAGGAGCCCAATGTGGGACTCGATCCCAGGACCCTGGTATCACGCCCTGAGCTGAAGGCACTCAACCACTGAGCCACCCAGGTGTCCCTTAAAAACCATTCTTGCATGAAGAATAAGAATGGACTTTATTTTCCCCTAAAAACCATTCTTTCATGAAGAATAAGAATGGACTTTATTTTCTTCATGTGCCAATTCATTTAAAATGAGAATAATTCTGGGTGTATACCCTTTCATCAGATCCTAGAAGCTGATCTTCAAAAATTCATGTGTCTAGGGGCACCGGGGCAGTTCAGTCAGTTAAGCCTCTGACTCTGGATTTTGACTCAGATCATGATCTCAGGTCTTGAGATCAAGCTCAGTAGGAAAATCTGCTTCTCACTCTGCTTCTTCTCCTCCCTACCCCCTATGCCATGAGTGCTCTCTCTCTCTCTTTCTCTGAAATAAATAAATAAATCTTTTAAAAAAATACATGTGTCTGCAGTCTCTTGCATCTGTTTATTAGGAGGCTAAGTTTTCCCCTGTATGAAGAAGTACTAGCATTAACAAGATAATATTGGGGAAATGAATTCTGATAGCTCGTACTAAGGATAGCATATCAGTACTTATATCAGACCCACTGGAGATCTAGCAGTTAACTAAAGCCTACAGTCTGAAATCTAATCATAGATGAAACTGTAAAGCTCCAAGTGATTGCCATTTTCTCCAGAGAGTAATGGAGCAGAGTTGTCAGAGAGAAATCCTCACTGCCTTAACAACTTTAAAAAATGCCATAGAGAAGTGCATGTCTCATCAAAGGTTTAAGAAGGTAAACAAGGAACATCCAATCAACTGAGAAAAAAAGTCAGATTGTCATCTCATTTTTCATGGAGCTGTAGAGTGAAAAGAACCCAAATCAGTGTCTTTTAAGAGTATTCTTTAACCTGATTGTACTGTCAATCATAGTTCAAGAGTCAAGCTCAATGAAAGAAACAGTGCAATAAGGACTCATATAGGGAATAAACGAAAAATCAGAAAAGTACTTTCTAGCAGTGATGGCTTTTCCCTTTGAAGTCGGGATTCATTTCAAAACTTAAAGTGCTCTTTGGTCTGTAGAAATAAGAATTCTATTATTTTAAACAGTAATGAGCACACTATAATTATGGTTCAGAAATGAAAATCTATGAAATTGATTGTTTCAAGAGGGGTTGAGCAAGTTTTAAAAATGAATAAATTTTTAAAACCAGAAGAATTTAACTAAAGTAGAGGTCTGCAACTGCATGAAAAAAAAATACACAGATTTCTCCTTTGTGACCCCAAAGGAAGAGAAGATGGGATGAGCAGAAGCTCTGATGTCTCCTCCCTTCCCACTAGACAAAAATGAACAGTCAAACCCTGCCAAGAGCCCTTAAATATAAGATTACAAGTTCTAGGGTCTGTATTGCTTTACTCAAATTTGAGGGATTCGCGTTTGGGAGCTCGTTCAAGAAACTTTCTGAAGCAATTAAAAATCACTTTTTTAAAAAAAAAGGATTTTACTTATTTATTCACGAGAGACACAGAGAGCAGCAGAGACACAGGCAGAGGGAGAAGCAGGCTCCCTACCGGGAGCCTGATGTGGGACTCGATCCCAGGACCCTGGGATCATGACCTGAGCGGAGGCAGATGTTCAACCGCTGAGCCACCCAGGCGCCCCTAATTAAAACACTTTTAAAGGCATTTTCAGTGCTCCTTCAGGGGAAAAAAAAGGTACTGAGGTGCTGATATATATATATATATATATATATTTAAGATTTTATTTATTTTTTCATGAGAGGCACAGAGAGAGAGAGAGAGAGGCAGAGACACAGGCAGAGGGAGAAGCAGGCTCCATGCATGGAGCCCGACGTGGGACTCGATCCCGAGTCTCCAGGATCACACCCTGGGCTAAAGGCAGCGCTAAACCGCTGGACCACCGGGGCTGCCCGAGTGCTGATATTTTGAAACAAGTTTGTAAAATCTCTTCCTTATCCTTTTCTACTTTAGGTGCCTTCTTTCCCTTCGCTATTTTTCTGGAACTGAAATTTAGTTCATTAAAATAAGGAGACAAGTCAATTTATTTCCGCCAAATTAATCTTGCTGTAAGGAAAGCTGCCAATAGATTTTACCAGTGTGGCCTATCACATGCCATCACACATGGGATATCCTATTTCTTTCTGTGGCATCCACAATGATTTAATGGTTAGAGGTTAGTTAAGACTGCCAAGGAGTAGAACTTTCTAGAAATATGTAATCCACAGTGCATCTTTCATGCTAGACATTTATCAGGACTGTGTCTGCTCCAACCCATGGTTCCCAGAAGGTCAGTGTTGCTCAAGGAGAAATAAATGGTATGAATTAAATCTGGTAACAAAAGTCATACCTTGCAAGGAGTAAAAGAATATATGATATTTTACTTGAGCTTTTCTTGATAGACTCTTCGTAGTGTTCCTTAGCTGATTCTATAGACTTCAGTTACAATTCAATATTATAATTCAGCAGGTTGCCAATAGTTACAGAACATCTGAATAAAATCTTTACTGTCATTATTAATTACTCAAATCGACTCAAAAATTAAGTCTTTGTTCTCATCAAGTTTTTACCAGGCATAATTCTACTGGAAAGGCAATTCTGGATTTTTCCTACAAACTTCATCTTCCATAATCCGCATTTATGTAACCAAGGAACCTCAGCCCTGCTAAGCTTAAAGATGCTAATGCTTCACTTCCTAAGCTTTAACCATGCGAGAGCATGGCTCATTTAAAAATTCCTATCATTATGTTCTATGTCTGTGCAAAGATCATCTGTAATTTCTGCTGTACAGGACCTATTACTTTTTTTTTTTTTTTTCCTAGAAACAACGCTTGGTGTTTCCTTTGGGAAATTCTTCTCCTCCATTGTCAGTCAAGTAGTCCTCCCCTCTCCTGGTCTGAAGAAGATCAGGCTGTTCCACTCAGATCCTTTCTCTGAAGAATTCGAACCTTGACTAACCTGACACAAGTTGACTTGAGGTGAGCTGCCTCGCCTTAGAAGGACAATGAGGAGCCTGGCCACAATTCCTGCCACCCAGATTCTCACAATTCCTGACACTCCCAGCCTGACTTTCATATTTCCTTTGATTCTCTGAGATCTCTCCAAGCTACAGTGTGCACAAAAAATCACGGAGAGGTTATGGAAAATTAAATGATGAAGATCCATCCCTGAGATGCAGATTCTATGGATCTGGCATTGTTCCCAGGGATGGGCACTTCTTTTCACAAACACTCCTAAAAATTCTCATGCTAGTGACCCAATGAACACACTGAGAAACACTGCCATAAATAACCCATGAATTCCATGTGTTAAATTAGAAAGAGGGGATTTCTACTGTGTACTCCCAAATTATCTTATCCACCCTTTATAAATCTTTGCAAAGTGATGACTGATGAGAGGTATGTACCTTGGGGAGAGAGGGTAACAGAGATTTCAGATCTTTCAAGTGGACTTTTTTTTTAACTTCCCCTTGCCCTCCACCCTGTTCTGTTCTCCTTCAGCCACATGCCCTGGAAATTGAGTGTGTCCCAACAATTTATGTTGAAAAAAAGGTTGCAACATATGCAATGAAACATATGCAATGATGTTTCATAGTCTAATATCTACCCCAAGGAGCAAGCTAATTTTCCCAATAATGAAATGACCAAAGAGAACTCAATGACTCCTGTCGGGAAGCTTCATAGCCCCCTAAACCCCCTAAAATGGTGAGAGACAAGAAATACATAAACTCCAACACACCCAGTGCCTTAGTCACAGCGCTGAGAGAAGCCACTTTGCCCCCAACTCCCTTTCTTCTGTGTTGCTGTTTGGAAATCAGAGTGGGTTATATAAATTATTTATTCCTTTGGTGATGGGGAGGAGAACAGTAATATGCTCATCACAAAAGTGCAAGGGGAAAAGAAAGCCCAGTAAACAATAAATGGAGCCACTTCTGATGATTCAAACAGAAGAGAATTGGCTGTTATCTCAATGTAATACCAAGAAAGAGAACAAACAGAGGAGTCTGGCTCAATGGGAAGCAGATCTATTCAGCAGAAAGGTCATCTGGCAATAGAAGGCCTCTAAGCCAACACCACAAAAGGCTGCATCAGAGCAGTGCTACCTGCCTGAGCTCCGATGGGGGGAGGTGGGGAGGAATGACACATCTAAAATAGGAGCCGCTTGTTTAATATGGGAAAGATGGGGCAGCTTTTAATACACATGGCTGTTAAAGCCTTTATTTCAAGGTCTCAAAAGACTAATCCGGTGGTGTTTTCATTTTTAAATGGCTGCGATTAAAGATACTTTAAAAAAACATTTACCTATTTTGTAACCACTGTTTTAAAATTAAATTAGTTTATGGATTTTGGTTAATTTCATTATTTAAATCAAGCTCTGCACTCAGAGCAGGTCCTTGCCATGGGTAAATAGCTGGTTCTTGTTTACATATCCCTAAAAGAAATGAACAGAATATAATCTAAACAAGGAAAAGAGGCCTAAAGTGTAAATAATTACATAGTTTCAAATTCTAGCAACAAAATTTATCTTCTACTTTATAAATACTGAAAAGACCAAGGAATTTAACTGTGTATCATCACAAAGCTGTGTGTGTTTGCACACACATATACCCATGTACATAATGAATTTATATAAATATAAAAAATTTGCATGTTATAATGACCAATAGGAACCAAAAATAAAAATTTAATCATATTTGCCCAGCACTATTTATTTACTCATTCAACAAATAGATCTTGATCATCTGCCACAGGCAAGATATTCTTGCTGGAAAATCAGGATACAATCATGAAAAGGGAACTTAAGTTCAAAGAGGCACAATTAGAGGAGTAATTATGATATGGTATAGTAAGTGCTGTTGCAGGAAAGAGCAAGGACACCTGCCCCACATTTGGGAACAGAGTCTACTGAGGAGCAGAGGCAACACAGAACACTGGGCACTGGGAACAATGACAGGCATTCAATGCCACTGCGACTTGAGTGGGACAGTGTATAGGGCTAGGGCCCTCGGGGCAAACAGAGCCTTATCAGGAAAGGCCTGATAAGGCTGCTGATAATAATAATACATGCTGATCAGACTATACTTACATATTCAGGGTTGCCTGGGTGGCTCAGTTGGTTAAGCGTCTGCCTTTGGCTCAGGTCATGATCCTGGGGTCCTGGGATTGCGCCCTACATCCAGGAGCCTGCTCAGTGGGGAATCTGCTTCTCCCTCTTCCTCTGCTGCTCCCCCTGTTTGTGCTCTCTCTCTCTCAAATAAATAAATAAAAATCTTAAAAAAAAAAAACCCGACTATTCTTACATTTTCAGAAAATAGGAATTCACTGGGGGTTTTGGGCAAGGAAATAACATGATTGCATTTGAGAAGAATCACAATGGCTATTACAATGTGCTGGAAAGGTTGTTCAAGAATTACAACTAAGACAGGAAGACCAGTCCGTAGGTTGCTGCAGTAATCTGGGAGGGGTGTACTAGGGTTGAGAGAGATGGGACAGAGGAGAGAAGATTCTAGAGCCCTTGAGGTATAAGTGATTGTATGTGATGGCTGATTGGGTCAGATAGTGAAGGGAAAATGATTCATTTCTGGCTTGGACAAACGGAAAGGATCCCAGTGCCTTCCAATCTGACTCATGAGGTCCAAGGAGATGCAGGTGTTGGCGGGAGAGTGGAAGGAGGCTCAGCGGTGAGTAGGAGCAGGGTGGAGACCATAGGGTCACTTTTGCACAGGTTGTGTTTGCAGGGCCTGTGGAGTTCCCAAATACAGATTCCTGGAGGCTGTTCGATGTTTATAAGGGGGTGAAATTTGAGGGGCGGGGGGAGGATCTCAGCGGGGCCTAGAGATTTAGTCACTCACCATCAGCATATACAAAGAAGAGTTTTCCTTCCATTGTTTTGGCCATTTCTTCATCAGTCTATTTTTAATTTTTTTTTTTTTTAGGTTTTCCTTCTTTTAAGCCTTTTCCAAATGCATATTGGTATTCATCAGCTTCTCTAAGAATTGAATACAGATGTATGACTGCCTGAAGGAATACCAATATAAATGAGGAAAGAAAGATATAGCAGGCGTGTGAGAAGGCATGGGAAGAGAAGAACGGAAACAGGTGCATGAGGTCTCATGAGGGCGAAGGTGTTTTGGAACAGTGGGACAGAACCATGGCCAATGCTCAAACTATCTGACCATACTGACTGGTGTGCTGCCTTAGTGAGGAAGACTCACTAGGTCAGCATCAACCAATGGAAATAGCTCTCAAGTGATCTACGTTCCTCTGCTTAGATCTCATATGTGCCTTCCTTCTGATCTTATTGGCTTAGGAAATGTGCCAACAATAAAGACATGTCAGAGTGCAAATAAATTTAATAAGATTTGACTACCCTTGTGTAACAGGTTCTCAGCATGCAATGGGAAAGACTCGACCCTGGTCCACAACTGAGTGCATCTACACATCCCATCCCATTCTTATTTCAAAATAATTCTGTGAGTACCTATGACAATTTCTTGGTGAACAGATTTCTCAATTTCTGCATGGTTTTCACTCGATGCATTTCAAGTGGAGTGTTTTCTGAAGAGCTAAAATATGTATTACATACATTAATTTATATTTTATAAGCCTTTCTGGAAGAAGGTGAAGGGTCAATTAATTTAAAGGTATTTATCTTGGGGCACCTGTGGCTCAGAGGGTTAAGCATCTGCCTTCCTCTTAGGTCATGATCTCAGGGTCCTGGAATGGAACCCGGAGTCAAGCTCTCTGCTCAGTGGGGAGTCTGCTTCTCCTTCTCCCTCTGCCCCTCCCCCTGCTTGTGCTCTCTCTCTCTCCGAAATAAACAAATGAGATCTTTAAAAAAATATTTATCTTATTATCTATTACAAAAATTGTGTGCTCACTACAAAATATCACATGATACAAAAAGTAAAATCCCACCTGTCTCTCTATAATCCTACTTCGGCGAGCTTGGCACACATTGGTATAGCCTTGCAGACCTCTTCTTATGCAGACGCTAATATAGATATAAATGCATGCAGAGTAAATGTGACCATACTCACATACATATACATTGCTCTCCGACTTTTTTTGTGTGTAACATACTTTCGGAACATAGACCTCCTTCCATGTCAGTTCTGTACAAGCCCAATTTCTTCTCTTTAATGCTCGTTTGGTATTCTCTGCTATAGGTGGTGGACCATTTGTTTTCTCCTATTGTTGGATACTCCAGTTAGCTCAAACATTTTAATATTCCAAAAGAGTATCATCCACCAGTAAGCCAGGCCCTCCTAAAGGCAGGGATGAAAGGGTTCACTTCCTCTCCGTACTTTGAGCTTTCAGGATAGCTGTGGGCAAGGAGCAGGTGCTAAGTAATCCCTTCATGAATGAACAGGTGGATGACGACTGCTGCAGCTCTCCATAACTAAACTTTACAAAACCTTTCTTTAAAACAGTGAATTCATTCTTCCGAAAGTGACAGCCCTTTCTCAGCAACTCTCTGATCACAGGAGAAGTGGTGCTCAGATGCAAAGGAAGGTAGAGATTACATTAACTAAGACAGTTCAGACTTAATTGAGTACTTGCTATGTGCCAATTATTTTCAGAGTTGAACACATGTAATGTTCACAGCAAACCTACCAGTAAGATTCCATCATTATTCTTCACTTAACAGAAAGGGAAATTGAGGTGCAGAGTGATGGACTGGCTTGCCCAAGGGTTTACAGTGCACAAATTTTAGGCCTCTGCTCCAGAGTCTGTCATTCACATATTAAATTGTCTCTTGGGGCCCCAAGGTAGTTCAGTTGGTTAAGTGTCTGACTCTTGATTTCAGCTCATGTCATGACCTCAGAGTGGTCAGATGGAGCCCCATGTAGGGCTCCACACTGGGCATGGAGTCTCCTTAGGATTCTCTCTCTCTCCCCCTTTCACCTATCCCTCTCTCTCTTCCTCTCTAAAAAAAAAAAAAAGGAATAACAATAATAAGAAAAATAAATTGCTTTTCCACACTCCATGTTCATTATGTCATTATTTGCAGTGGCCAGGATATCAGAACTACGTAATCATCCATCATCAGAGGACAGGATAAAGATGTGACACACATGCACACACACACATACACACACATACACTTACACAATGGAATAAAGAAGATGTGAGATACACACATATAATGGAATATCATTCAGCTATGAAAAAAAGAAGTCCTGCCACTTGTGACAACATAGATGGAATTTGAAAACATTATGCTAAGTGATCAAAGCCTGACAAAGACAGATACGTGGTATCACTTATATGTGGAAACGAAAAAAAAAAAAGAAAAAAGAAAAAAAAAAAGAAAGCCATAGAAAAATAAAGTAGAAAAGTGGTTGGCAGGAGCTGGGGAGTAGGGAAAATAGAAAGAGGTTGATCATAGGATACAAACTTTCAGCAGTAAGATAAATAAGGTCTGAGGACCTAATGTAG
This sequence comes from Canis lupus baileyi, assembly GCF_048164855.1. Classification (NCBI taxonomy): domain Eukaryota; kingdom Metazoa; phylum Chordata; class Mammalia; order Carnivora; family Canidae; genus Canis; species Canis lupus. The sequence continues at coordinate 19,310,676 of NC_132842.1, forward strand.
GACATGGTGACTACAGCCAATAACACTGTATTGTATAATTGAAATCTGTTAAGACGATGGAATTTAAATGCTCTCTCTCACACACATGCGATATATATGTAAGGTGATGGATGTGTTAATGAACTAGATGGGAGAAACCTTTTCACAATGTTGTATACATAGGTCAAATCATCATGATGTACGATTTAAATATCTTACAATTTTGTCAATTATACCTCAATAGAGCTGAAAAAAATGTGATCTTCCTAAAAATAAACAAACAAAAACAAATTGCCTCTCCAATAGGAAGGGAAAACAGTGAGTGACAAAACCAGAAATGTGCTAAGAAGGCTTTAAAGCAACTGGAGGCCCTGTGCCTCTGACATTTCATCAACAAGCTCATTCCCTATACCTACCCGGAGGATACAAACTGCTAACTTAATTTCATCTTCTCCCCTGTGCTCCTTCACATTCATAAGCATGTTCTTCTATCTCGTTTTCTATTAATAAGATGTCCTCGGGCACCTGGGTGGCTCAGTCAGTTAAGCACTTGGCTCTTGGTTTCGGCTCAAATCATGATCTCGGGGTTGTGAGATCAAGTAGGGCTCCCCACTCCACACGGAGTCTGCTTGAGATTCTCACCCTCTCTCTGCCCCTCCCCCCCTGCTCTCGTGCACACATGCGCTCACTAAAATAAGATCTTAAAAAAAAAAGATGTCCTGATGCACTGAAGCTTATAAATAAGGCAAAACTTAAAGCTCTAAAAAATTAAATCATCCAGTAGTATTTTTTATTGTGAAACACTTCAAACATTTGTGGTTGCCATTTCTGAAGCTGGGGTCTACTGCTCTGATGCAAATATATATCTACTGAAGGGTATTTTCACATCCCAGAGAGATGAACGTTAGTTTAAATTTTTTTTTTTTTAGGTTTAATGGCACCTTAAAAAATTTGAAGGGTCAAATTAAGGATTTTAAAATGGATGAAACTAAAAGCTATTAAAAACATGCAGTCCCAAACCCGAAAAGTCAGCAATCTCTTGAGAAAATACCTTTAAGAATAGGCTAGGGAAAATATATATAAATATGACTTTAGAAGACACACAGGTGTTAAGCACCAAATATTATTCTTCAAGAACATCTTAAATATGACAAGGACACCTAGGTGGCACAGACAGTTAAGCATCCGGCTCTGGCTTTGGCTCTGGTCATGATCTCAGGGTTGTGAGATTGAGTCCTGTGTCAGGCTCCCCGCTAAGTGTGGAGTCTGTTTAAGACTCTCTTCCTCTGCTCCTCTTCCCACCATGCTCTCTCTCTCAAATAAGTAAATAAATCTTAAAAAAAGGAACATCTTAAGACATAGTTGGAAAAGCTCCAAGTGATTTAAGGCATGTAAATATATATATACACATACACAAACATACATATATACATATATATACTATACATATGAATCTTATTCTTTTATGTGTGAAAGGACAGAATTGATGTCACCAAAAACTCTTTAAAATGTTATTTTCCATGAAAAACATATTTTTCCAAGGCATATTATAATAAATGCATACTTTGAACTTACTTTAACTAGTGAAGACAATTCTGATCAGTAGATCAAGTATACACTGTGAGAGAAAACTCTAAGTCAAAAAGCATATCACCTACAATGCTACTACCAAGAAATCTCATTAATAGGTACTTCAGCATTTCTTAAGTTCAATCATTGATTTTTATACTCCGAAGTACTACAAAATGTTAGCATTAAACAAATTTGATTTTAATCCCATTATTTAAACTTAGAAACATATCCCAAACAAGACACACAAAACACAGTATGTGGATAAGAATACATTTTACTTTAAATCTCAGGTTGGTCCCTACTGGATTCTGGTGGCAATAGTTTATTCCTCTCATTTGAAGTTTCTTGATCTAAAGGATAGTGAGATTGTCACTTGGCTTGCCTTGAAGGTTGCTTTAACATCAAATGAAATGATGGCCATAAAAGTATTTTGTAAACTCCATAAAATACTATATGATTATGCATCCGGTAATAGTAACAATCAGAATTTATCTAGAGTACTGAATTGCTCATAAATTATGTAATACCATTAATCCCTGAACAATATGGGGGTTGGGATACTGAACCACCCTCCCTCCCACAACGTAGTTGAAAATCCATGTTTAACTTCTGATTCCCCCCAAACCTAACTACTAATAGTCTTCTGTTGACTGGAAGCCTTACTGATAATTTAAGCAGTCGATTAACACATATTTTGTATGCTATAGGTATTATATATTGCATTATAACAATAAAGTAAGCTAAGAAAAGAAAATGTTATTGAGAAAGTCAACAGAAAACATATTCACAATACTGTATTCATTGAAAAAAATCTGTATTTATTGAAAGTGGACCCACTCAGTTCAAACCTGTGTCACTCAAGGGTCAAATATTTATACAAAAGTAACATCATTTGGTGATGTCACCCCACTGACGTGCTCTTAAAGTTCAGAAGTGATCATATACCAAGGACAGAGTGCTCTTAGAAGAGACTGGTAATAGACTAAGTCATTCTCCACCACTTAACCCATTTGTCAAAGCTTTTCAAGACCTTTAGTAACTAACCCAGGCAGTAAGCAGCCAGTTAAGAGCAGTTGCCCACCATGTTTTCCCTACCATCCCCTACCACCACTGCCTCATGATCTCATTTCACAGTGGCTCCAGTTTTGGAAAAAATAACTATTTATCAGGCAATATACCAGGTGCTGACAAAAATTTCAACACCCAAAATAACCCTACAAACTTTTTCTTTTTTCCCAATTATATAGATGGGTAAAGTGGGGGTCAGAAAGAAAAGAATCTCCAACTATCACAAAGTAAATAAATGACAATATCAAGAATCACACTCAGGTTAGCCTGAATCCACATTCTAATGGTGTCTATATATACCACTTTGCCTCCAATCATTTTGTTTTCTAATCACCAGTTGCTTTTCTTCCTCCTGTTTTGTTTTGTTTTTAAGATCATTTTTAAAAATAATCTCTGCACCCAGTGTGGGGCTCAAACCCACAACTAACTCCAAGATCAAGAGTTGCACACTCCACTCACTGAGCCAGCCAGGTGCTCTGCTGTTCTTTTCTGAACAAAAAAAGCTTCAAAAAACTAATACTCTCATAGAAAAAGAGGTAAGGACTTGAACAAATACCTCACGAAAGAGAATGTCCAAATGGTCAATAAATATATAAGAAGGTGCTTGATTTCATTAGTCATCAGAGAAATGCCAAGTAACACCATAATGGCATGCTTGTACACATTCACCAGGCTGGCTAAAATGTAAGAGATGGCACCAAGTTTTGGTGAGGCACTCTTAGCAGGAGTGCAAATTGATTGAACTACTCTGGGAAGTGGTTTACCAGTATCACCTTAGGCTGAATGTGTGTGTGTGTGTGTGTGTGTGTGTGTATTCACTCTATAACTTGGCAATTTCATCACTAGTTTCATATTCAATAGAAATGCATACATAATACGTAAATATCCACAAAATGGCATGTCACAAATGTTTATAGAAACAATATTTGGGGGATCCCTGGGTGGCTCATCAGTTGAGCATCTGCCATCAGTTCAGGTCGTGATCCCAGGGTCCAGGATTGAGTCCTGCATCGGGCTCCCAGCATGGAGCCTGCTTCTCCCTCTGCCTGTATCTCTCCCTCCCTCCCTCCCTCTCTTTCTCTCTATCATGAATAAATAAAAAATTAAAAAATCTTTAAAAGAAACAGTATTTATAAAAGCCCTAAACTGGAAACAACCTAATGCCTATCAACAGTCAGATGGATAATTAAATTATGGTACAGCTATGTGATGGAATGCTATACAGCAATGAGAATGAATGGGCTGGCGGCCACATGGATTAATCTCATAAATATAATAATGAACAGCACAAACTGAACAAAAACAGTATATATTGTGTAAGTCCATTTGTATATAATTCAGAAATAGGAACAACTAATCCATGATGTTAGAAGCCAGATTCGTAGATACCCAGGGTGGGGGGAGGTGGTCAGTTGGAGTAGAAGGGAGGATGAGGGTCTTGATATCGTTTGGTTTCTTGGTTTTAGTGCTGGTTACATGGGCTTGGTCACCCTGTGAGCTTTGGTCAAGATCGACACTTATGGGGCACGCCTGGGTGGCTTGGTCAGTTACATGTTTGACTTTTTTTTTTTTTTAAGATTTTATTTATTTATTCATGAGACACACACAAAGAGAGGCAGAGACACAGACAGAGGTAGAAGCAGGCTTCCTGCAGGGAGCCTGATGTGGGACTCGATCCCAGGACCCTGGAGTCATGACCTGAGCCAAAGGGAGATGCTCAACCACTGAGCTACCCGGGTGCCCCAAGCATCTGACTCTTGATTTTTGCTTGTCTTGACCTCAGGGTGGCTCAAGGTGAGATCAAGCCATGAATAGGACTAAGTGGAGAGTCTACTTGAGTTTCTCTCCCTCTGTCTCTCACTCTCTCTCTCAAAATAATAAATAAATCTTAAAAAAAAAGAAAAAAAAAGATCGATGCTTAAGATTTTTGCCCTCCTCTGTGGAGAAGCTGTACTTCAATAGCAAGTTTAGCGAAAAGAGTATCAATCTCTGCTCCCAATGCATGCAAATGTCAGTATTTTAGAAGTGTTTCAGAGGGGTGCACACAGGGCTTACTATGCTTATACATCCTTTTAAGCTATTTATTCAGCTGACAGGTTTTCATGTCATTCAATATGATAAAAAATAGCAAGACAGTTCAGATAAAAATAGGAATTTTTCCTGACAAATGAAGCGGGGTTCAAAAAGAATGATCATTTGGTGTAAACCAAATAACGAAGACTAGATCTTGAATTCACAGGCGAATGCCAAGGAGAGGCTTATGCGTTGAGTCTCATAGAGAAAGAAAGGGGCCACAGCCTGCAGGGCAGGTGCCACTCACAGAATATTTTTGAATATAGAGGCAGCGTGATGCAAATCGGGGGAGAGGCTCTAATAAAGGGGACAGCCGTGGAAGATAAAAACCTAGAAATGAGGAACTATGGCATATGTACATAACTTTATTCAAAACCCACGTAACTTTCATACTCTTCCTGAGACAACGTTAGAGTAGGAGGCATTCTTAAGGAAGCTGTCATCCTCAAAAAAAAAAAAAAAAAAAAAAGGATGGTAGAACTAGTGGAGGACTCACACACACACACACACACACACACACACACAGACAAAACACATCAATTTGTATGTTACAGCTAATAAATATATTTTTTATTTATACACACTTTAAATTCCCAAGTTTCAGGTAGAATTCAGTACTGGCCTGGTCTAAGCCATCATCCTCTGAAATGGACAATGACTGGAGAAAGGACACCAGGACAGTCCACCTAAAGGACATTTAATGGACAAGGCCCCAGCCACTGCTACTATATCCAGGTTTGGCCTGCCCTCTGCCCCGTTATGCCCCTGACCATTCAGTGGGCAGCTTCCAGACTCCACATGACATCTGCTTTATAGGCAAATGAGAGCTCACAGGCAGATATATTCGTAGAGGGTTCTGCTCCTTCCTCCAAGGAAATGAAATGTTTCAGATTTTATATGCCTCTAGCTTCGGGCCGGCTCTCTCTAAACAGCCAATGCTAAGAGGCTAAAGCAGCAGCAGGTGGGTTACAGGTTAGGGTTCCCAAGAGATATATGTTCTAAAAGAAAGGAAAATTCATTTCTAGCCACCAAAGTGTATATTTCGTTTATCTTTAAAATATTGTTGTGCTGTGTGTTTGTTTCATCATCCCTTAACCAAAATGCAGGGGGGAAAAAGTTTGAGAGAGAGCAATGATTCAAGTCTCCTAAACTTAAAGTTAATAGTCCAAAAAAATACCCATCAAGCTGTCTCTTCCATTTATTTACATGTTCAATGTCAGGAAAAGGACAAAAATAAGTAGGGCCAAGAGGATTACTTTGTTTGAGGCCTTATTTCAAAATTCCTCTATTCAAGAGGCCATATAACCACAGATTCCTTCTAATTCAGTATATAAGGGTAAACAAATACATAAAGCTAGGGAACTGTCAGCCTTCGTTATTCCATAAAAATAAGGGGTTTTAAATCTCAAATTACTTATCAGATTTTCTTTATGTGGATAATTTTAACACTTTAAAAACTTTCTAACACTTTCGCACCCCTCACCTCCTGCAAATCCTATTAAAAAGCAATTAATTTTTCTCTTGGGAAAAGAACCCACATCAATCTCTGCAGATGTCGTCTTTAATAATCCTTGCCGGCTATCTCAGTACTACATCTATCCTTACGTGTCAACTGTTGCATTCAAAAGACAAACAGCGCCGAATACATAACAATTACAAAACTCCTTAAAATTTCGGGGGGCTTCTTACATACGCTTCTCCCTATTTAACGAAGCTGAACATTACCTCTTACCACCTGATGGGAATAGAGCTCTCCCTCCCTCTCCCTCCAACTCCCAATCCTCAACTTTATTATTTAGATCCTATCAGATTTTGACCTTGTTAGTCCTGGCAGCATCACACAGGTCTTTTCCAGGGCCAATTTTCCAAGGTCACAGGTTTCTTTACGTTACACCCGGAAGGAGTGATTAGCTGCCTTTGTGGAATTTCCACGTGTTCTGCAGCCAGGAATCTCAAACCAGTGTCAGGCGTTTCAGCACTGCAGTTTGGCCAGCCTGCGTAAACCTCTCATCCTCTTTCACATCAGTCCCTGAAAATGAAGCAGCCACATGCACAAGGAGTAGCAAATAAAGCCAGCGCCTCCTGCGAGCTTGGCGGCTAGCGTGCTGCACGGCACATTTCAATTAGCATCCCATCACGTTAAGTAGTGATACTTGAGTGTGTGTGCAAGCCTGCCTTGTAGGATTTAATACTCAGACAGCCATTTTGCAAAACACAGCAGGTCTGTGAAATAAGGGCTATTTCAGTGAAACAGTCACAGAACGATAAAGCTGCTGCAAACGCCGGCGTTGCTGCAACAGCTGTGTCATCCGTCAAGTGATTATCATCTACTGTTTCCCTGCAGCCGTTCCGAATGGGATTTAATAGTAGCCTCTGTGGCTATCTTTAATTTCACCAACTCCATAGCATTTCTCTCTAAAAGAGATTCTCCTCCTGCCGTCATTCAAAGACGAGAACAGGACTCCTTTAGGTAAAAGAGGCTATCAACTGGTCTGCATGGACACAGAGCTCGGAGACAATGGACTGGCCACACGGTCCCCCGCGCAAGTTATTGCCCATCTTAGCAAAGTAACACGGCACCGGAGATCTATTAAAAAAAAAAAAATCTCGGGGTGGGGGCGGGGGGGGCATCTCAGAATCTCCTAGACCTCAGGTGCCTCGGAAACTCGTAGTACAAATGATTGATTCTCTGGCCGATCCTGAGCACAGGGATTCAAGGCATCGGAAAGAGGCAACATGCACCAGACAGACACGAATCGGATCTGCAGCCCCGGCTGCAATTGCACAGCAACAGCAACTTACATAGGACACCCGGACTCGCCGCCGATGCACCAGCCCACAGCACTGCATGAAGAGCGGTGCCGAACGCAGTCAGCGTGTGGCTTCACCGAGCTGCGCTGTGCCTTCTGGGCTCATCAGAGCCACTGTCCATTGCTTCCCACCTTGTCCTCCCAGGTAAGAGGCACGGGGCCGATGGGCACTCAGCTTCTGCCTCCCAGGTAGCTCCTAAAAACACCCGCCGGTCCGGCAAGCATGCCAAAACTTTGTTTTCCCTTTCTCGGGGAATCTGGGATCTTCTGCAGGGAGTTGTCTACCCACCAGACATCTACCCAGAGGAGAATTTATTTTCCTGAAATAACTCTTACGGGCACACGCGTGCGACCGTCCGGATCAGGAGAGTTTCTGGGCCACATGGTCACAGTAGCCATTCTCAGCTCGGGGCACTGGCCAGCGTCGGGGAGCCTCTGGCCCCTTGCAAGGCCGCAGCCCCCCGCGGGCTGCGAGGGGAGGCCTACCCCTGATGCCGCTCCTGCTCCTGCCCCCCGCGCCGCTGCCCCCGCGGCTGCGCTGCCATCACCGCCTCCTTCCCAGAGCTCGGAGTGGCAGCAGCGTCCCTGCTTCGCGGTCACCCCGCGAACGCTCCGGGCATATCTGATCTGCAGCTCCTCCCTCCTCCCTGTCTCCTGAAAAATCACAGAGTCCAGACTCTAATTCACTCCGGATGCCTAGGACTACAGAGCCACCCTCCACACTGTCAGACGCTTTGTCCTGCAGTACGTGTTCCCCACCAACCGGAGGAAGTGGCCTCAGGACCCCATCACTCAGCCACTGCAGCCAAACAGGTTCCTTTTTCTCTTTTCGCTCACGGCCAAGGACTCACTTCCTACATGAAGGCACACTCACTACACACAACCCCGGTAAGCAGATCCGATCAGAGTCAGACGTAAGGAGTCAGATAATATAATTAATTAGATGATATCTCACCTATGATTTAGATATGAGGAGCTGAATAAGGCTGCCTGCAAAGCACCAGATCTTACAAATGAATGGTCCTCGCAAGCTATAATTTACGTCCTTCTCTAAAGACACGGTTTGCAGGGGCTGAGCTGATCCTATCGTTCTTCCTAAAAGGCCTTTGTGCGTGTCACACCTGAAGAGATGAATTATTAACAGGCATCTGGGGGATAAAACTACTGATTTGTATGGTATCAACCGTTCTAATTAGCAATGATTCATATGGCCCGTTAGTGTGCCACGGCTATGGATGCACACGTGCCCCCATGCCCAGGTCCCTTCAGATACTGGTGCCACTTGAGGAGGCAGGTTAACTATTTCAAGTCATGGATGAAGATCACTCACCATCATGTTATGTTCATTAGGGCCCTAGACAGTGCCAGCCTACGAGGAGGCCAACACTTCTCCAATATTTCCTTAAAACCTATGATTTATAGTAACAAATCTTTATTATTATGAATAGTCCAGGAGCCTGTTAGAGATTAAAACAAAACAAAACAAAACCCCTGCCTCATTTCAATGTTCTCATTTCACTAATAAAGTAACTAAGGCCCCACATGGTCAAGTGTTTTGTCTATGAGTAACGTAAGCAAAAGTATTACTATGCCTGGTAATTTATCTAGTCTGTGAAAATTCTACAGCTTTCTCATAGACTAATTAATCCTCCATGTATTGGAAGGTTCAAAAGGGAAATAATGAATAAATTATAGATAGACAATTAGGTTACCTTTGGGATTATATCAGAAGCCTAGAATAAAATAAAATGTCTGAACTACATTGCAAATGTGCTTGTAAAGGAGGCATTGGGAAAAGCAAACAAACAAAATCTCAATACCTCCTGGACCATCCAGGATACATTCCCAGTAGGTAAGAAATCAATTTGATTTCTTTAAGAAACTTTAGTGAGAAACATAGTTAGTGATAGAGAATATAATTCAAATTTAGACCTTTTCTTGAAGACCCTTCATCCGTCTCATCTAGAACACATTTACTAGAATAACTGAATAAAAATAAAGAATTAACATTAACTCTAAGTTAGAATAAGAGGAAAATGTTGGAGATATGATTTCTTCCATGATTCTGATTTTGATTCTCTGATTCTGATTCTCAAAAATCAGACTGATTATTAACAATCAGTTGTTAACTGATTATTAACAGAATCAGTTAATAACTTTTTATTAACGCTGATATTATTAAACACAAAATGAGAGAGATCCACAGTTCATTAGAGATTCCACCCACCTTGTCATTCAAGAATCTATGAAAGGATGCCAAGCACCAATTTGATTCAGCAAGCATTTATCAAGCACCTTCTATTTGCTCACCACTGTGTTGGGTGCTCGAAATAGGAAATGAATAAAATATAGTCCCTACCTGTCTCTAGGGACCTAAAACAAAACAAAGGAAAGAGAACACAGAATTTGAGTGTTCTGGGAATACCACTGATACAGCTCCTACCTATCCCTGGAAGGACTACTAACTTGGGAATATGGGTTGCTCTTTGCAGAATGAGTATGTAGAATTGCACCCAGTGTAAAAATGAGGTTCGAAAGCATTCCAGGCAATGTGACAATAGAGGCAAAAGCACAGAAAATTATATGCCAAATATATAAATATATATACAAAATAAATTTGGTTTATATTGAATGTGAAGAAAATGTAAACAGATTAAATATTTGTGATATACTCAGAGAACAGGGATATACCCAAAGTCCCTCAAACTAACCTGGGTTCTCCCCTAAATCCAGGCCTCACTCATTTCTGTATCCCTGACATTTAGTGCAGTGATGGACACATAGCAAGTGTGACAAAGACTCTCTTTGTGAGTTCCCTTTGCCTCATTAAGAGTGATGGAAATGGACATGTGGCTGCTGGGCGAGGAGATATCCTGGCCTCCCTTGCTACCTGGAAAGGTCACGTGACCAGATTCTGTTCCACAGGAAAGGAGGAAACGACAGGTGCCAATGTCTTAGTCCCGCCCTTAGAGGGAATGGAGCATACCTTTCCTGTTCTCTTTTCCCTTTCTTGCTGTCCTGACTGTAGACATGGTGCTGACAGCTAGAACCATTGAAAAGCCATTTAAGTTGAGGAGGAAGCTGAATGTTTGGGAGAACAGAGCAACAAGACAGAAAGCTTCTCAGTCCCTCTGTTGCTTACATTCACACTATAATATGAAAGAGACACTCCTATGTTATTGAGGTCACTTTTAATTCGATCTCAGTTATAAAAGCTGAGGGTGGATTTTTGTTTTGTTTTGTTTTGTTTTGTTTTGTTTGTTTGTTTGAGAGAGAAAGAGAGGGTGTGTGCAGGAGCAGGGGCGGGGGCAGAGGGCGAGAGAGAGTCTTAAACAGGCTTCACGCCCAGCACAGGGCTCTATCCCATGACCATGAGTTCATGACCTGCACGGAAATCAAGAGTCAGAGGCTTAGCCAACTGAGCCACCCAGGCAGGCCACCAACTGTGTATTTTAAAAGTACCCCAAAATGTTTCTGGAATGAATGATGAATTCACAGAATCTAGGACTGGGGAGGAGGATGGGAGTAGGGGAGGGTCGGGAGAGCAGGATAAGACTAGACTGTGAAGTGCTTTGAACACCACAGCAAAGATTTTAGACTTTATGAATTAGTGAAGTCTTTGTATGTGAAGGTATCTGTTGTTTTATTTAAAAATTAGAGGGGAAAAATCTCCAGACTGTTTTGTTTTAAAAACTAGTCAATAGTTCAAGATAAATAAGAAATCTGAAGCTTTTGAACTTGTGTGGTTATCTACAATAAATGTCTATCTACTAAAAAATCAAATCAGATCAAGTTAATAAAACTAGCTGTTTGGATCACGCAGCTAAATCACAAATCTAATGAATTACAAGATTAGCTATTTTATTATCATGCTAGATGTATTCAAGTAAAATATTAAAAGGTGACGATGAGAGGCAGAATGACAAAAGCAACGAGTTAAAAATAATTGCGGATAAATGATGTCGAGGCCAGGTGTTTTTTTTAACAGCCCAAGAGACTTATATCTGGGAAGTCTTTATAAAATTTGAGAATTCATGTTTATTTACTATTCCCTTTCTACATTACTATTACTTAGGAGGAATAAAGTACGCAGTGGATGTAAAACGCAGATTAAATGCTTGTTTTGAGAAGACTCTTTGATAAAACCAGATCTAGAGAAGTAGGGGAGCTGAAGGCTCCTTGTCAAGGCTGACTCTGGCTTGAGTGTTTATGACTTTTTTTGTGGCTATGGTTTCCCTCCCCTTGCAGACACTCCAGCCCATATATCCAACTGAAGTCTTCTTTCACAGTATGTTGTAAAGGCAATTGTTCAGAGCCTTGTGTTCTTAAATGCACCAAAAAGCTCTTCACTGATTTCAGTAAAAACAAAACAAAGCAAAAGGACCAAATGCCTATATTCGTAAACAAGATCATCCATCAACAATATCAATTGAGTGCTACCTCCTATGTATGCATACCTGCTACACACTAGGGATAAAAGAATAAGTTCAATAACCAAGGTCCTTGACTGCAGAGAGACTAACACCCACGGGATAAGACAAGGCAAATCAATCACATAAACATATCATTGCAAACTGCCTAGTTCTTCAAAGGAAAGTATAGACTATTGTGACCATATATAGCAGTAGACAACTTCTAGAATTAGGGGTGTCAGAAAAGGCTCCCCTGAGGCAGTGCCATTGAGGTGAGGTATGAAGTGTGGGGAGGAGTTAACCAAATGTAAGGAAGAGGAGGTGGGGAGAGGGACTATGGTAGCCATATTCCGGATGGAGGAACATTATTTACAAAGGTCTCTGTGGTAGAAAAGAGGATGCTGAGTGGAAGCAGTTGAAGGATAAAGGAAGAGGAAGAGTGGTACAAGAATAGGATAGGAAGGTAGATAACTTCCAGATCACAAGGACCATGCTGGGGACTTTCATCTTTACACTGACAGCAGTGGGATTCCATTCATACAGTTAAGAGGCGTGATCAAATTTGTATCATCTAAAACACATGTTGGTAGTGGAGCTGAAGCAGAGTGGGAGATGGCCAGAGAGGAGGCAGTGAGACCAGCTCAGAAGCTGCTGTGATGGCTTCTTATGCTAAGAAGGTAGAGGGAAGAGACACGGATAAATCCATGAGGTATTTAGGAAATAAAAGTGGATAAGCACAAGTACAGAAAACAGAAAAAGAAATCCAATGTAAAAGATACATGTTCCCAAATTCTCTCAACTCTAGATATTTCGATCCACTAGTGAAGCTCGGTCTCCAGTAGCACATCCCATGATAAATCTTTATTTTCACATTAATTCCACTTTACTTCTATGCTTGGTCAATATCCTCATTTCTCTTAGAATCCTGATCAGGATCTCTTGTTGGCTCTCTGTCTCTTCCATTCAGCTCTACTTATCTAGTCACCCAAAAGCACCACTATATTCTATTCCAGCTTCCAACATCTTCTCTCTTTCTCTGTTTTTTTTTTTTTCCCCCTCATCAGGTTGTCCAGATTCTCTTTTTATCCACTGGTTGTTTTGTTTGTTTTTCAGACCAACAACCAGGCATTTCTTCTCAGTGATGTGAGTGGCATCACTTGTTTATCTTCCACTTACATACAGAGAGCAGCAGAAGTAAACAAAACAGTTTCATGCAATGTGATTGGGGGGAAGAAGTCATACTTGCAAATGAATAATAACCAGGAAATGTGTACTAGACTTCACTAAGTCTAGGACATATCTGGTGTTCTAGAGTTAGAATACAAGTTACATTCAGGGGCCCCTGAGTGGCTCAGTGGTTGAGTGTCTGCCTTTGGCTCAGGTTGTGATCCTGGGGTCCTGGGATCGAGTCCCACATCAGGCTCCCCACACAGAGCCTGCTTCTTTCTCTGCCTATGCCTCTGCCTCTCTCTCCGTGTCTCTCACCGAATAAATAATCTTAAAAAAATGAATAGAGGTTACATTCAAAATCACGAGAAAACCGTGCAACTCCAGTAAATCCCCACGGCCTAGTTGAAAAAAATGCAATCCCACAACAAAAAGTGATTGAAAATCAAGTGCCAATCTTTTAATTATGTATAGCTCAAAGAACACAACAAAGAATCCTCCAACTCACAGCAACACTTCCCCCAAATTTCCTTTTCTCCCTAATTCTCTCTTTTAAAAAAAACAGATTTTATTTATTTATTTAGAGAAAGAACATGAGCAGAGGGAGGGGCAGGAGGAGAGGGAGCGAGAAAGAACCTCAAGCAGACCCTACACTGAGCATGGAGCCCGATGTGGGGCTCGATCTCATGACCCTGAGATCATGACCTGAGCAACAATCAAGAGTTGGATGCTCAACAGACTGAGCCACCCAAGCACCCCTCTTCCTAATTCTCTCTAACCTGAAAGCCACTTGTAAGGCCATCCTCACCTTTCAACACAAACAAAAACATTAAGAAACTCCTCTCCCAGGCATTCAGTCTCTTTTATTTTATTTTTTTTGTTATTTTTATTTATTTATGATAGTTACAGAGAGAGAGAGAGGCAGAGACACAGACAGAGGGAGAAGCAGGCTCCATGCACCAGGAGCCCGATGTGGGATTCGATCCTGGGTCTCCAGGATCGCGCCCTGGGCCAAAGGCAGGCGCCAAACCGCTGCGCCACCCAGGGATCAGTCTCCTGATTTTCTCTCCATCAATATACACCTTCAGCCTTATATTTGGTACATTTGCTTAATTTCTGTTGTTTTTTGGGACACCTGGATGGCTCAGTGGTTGAGCGTCTGCCTTCAGCTCAGGGCATAATCCTGGCGTCCCGAATCAAATCCTGTATCAGGCTCCCTGTGGGGGAGCTTGCTTCTCCCTCTCCCTATGTCTCTGCCTCTCTCTGTGTCTCTTATGAATAAATAAATAAAATCTTAAAAAAATAAAAATAAAAATAATTTCTGTTGTTTTTTAATTTTCTTTAGTTTTCCCCACTTTGCCCATTACTCAGATTCTGAACAAAGAGAGCTAGCAAACAGAAACCCTACCCCTTCTGTTCTACACCCCCAGCACTCTCTCTCTCTCCCCAGACATTAGGTTTTGTATCACAAGGAGGAAGCACAGAAGAAGAGCTGATGGAAGAAGAAGAAATAAATAGGCATTTATCACGGGAGGCAAAGAAAGCGAAGAAGGAGGGGTAAAAGCCAAGAGCATTTATGTGTTTAAAAATTTTCCATGAGACACTAATTTTTCCAAAGAATAGATTTGATCAGTTCATTTCATTCATTATAGCTACAAGGAAACACAACACGTATATAAGAAAGAAAACACTGACACTTTGGTGATAAAGGACAAAGTGCGCTATTCATAGTGTAACATTTCATGAGAACATTCATAGTGTAACATATCATCATTTCATGATGATAATAGGATAAGATAATTCACAGCAGCTATTTTGATTTCCTGTTTGTTTGGAAAGACCAAGAAAAAGAAATACACATTTTTTTTCCTAAAAATAATTCTGTGATGTACATATAAACCACTTTAAAAAAAAAATTAGAATCCTTACTTGTCATGAAGATTGCACCAGCATCCAGCCCAACTACTGTGTGACTAACCCTACGAAGCAATTCATTACAAAACTGACCATTGGCATATTTTTCAAAGTTCATGGGCTCAAGTGCAAAAGGTAAAGAAGAACAGGAGAGGCACTGACTCCTACTAAGTGCCAGTCCCTGTTTTAAACCCTCACACAGATTACCCTCTGATTCTCCTGTGAACCCTATGTGGGAAGTACTGTTTTATAGTCACTTTACAAACAAACAAAGAAATGGAGGCACAATGGAGTTAAATAAATTGCCCAAGAAAATGACAGAACCAGGGTTCCTTTTTTTTTTTTTTTAGAACCAGGGTTTCTATCAAGGGAGTCTGACCCCTGAGCCCTTTAGTCTTCCTCTGCTCTCTATCAAAGGCCAAAATTATTTTTATAAGCTGACCCAGTGGTAGAACACAATGATTCAATTAATTAAATCAATCACACAACACTTTTTGAGTGCAATGGTCCCCTTCTACTGGTTTTCCAAATCATCCTTATTTTTCCGTAAGACAGCTGCACCCTTGAACCTATTCCTTTCTCATTCTTGCAATGTCTGGAATTTTACTAATTGGAAAATTCATCTTCCATAACAAGTAGCTCCTTATAAAGATTAAACTTCTCTTAGCTATTAAACTTGTAAGTCATTCACCTGGGTTAATTTATTTAAAACTATTTTACCTATCTATCACAAATCTTGCTTCAAAAATAATTTAATTTACTAAAACACATTTTCAAATAACATTTAGGTAGCATGAAATAAAAGGAAAAAAAGAATCATAAAATGAGCACATGGGACACCTGGGTGGCTCAGCGGTTGAGCATCTGCCTTCGGCTCAGGGCATGATCCTGGAGTCCCGGGATCAAGTCCCACATCGGGCACCTTGCATGAAGCCTGCTTCTTCTGTCTCTGCCTCTCACTCTCTGCCTCTCTCTGGGTCTCTCATGAATATGTAAATAAAATTTAAATGAGAACAGAAAACGGGAAGCAGAAACGCACCCCATTATAATCAATGTACTTCCTACAAATGAGGCATACATTTGGCTCTAAGCTTTCTAGCAGCCAACTCAAGAAGGGAAACTTGGTCAGTTATATAATTTACTGTCCATAAGCTTAAAAATAACCCAATGCTCAGAAGAACAACTCTGCCTGGCACTAATGCCGGACACGGAATTCTCCTGGAGGTCCCCATAAAAAGGAACATTGTGTAAGGTGATAAACAGCACTCTTGACAGCATCCTTATGGTAAATGGCCACAGTGGGTTTTAAAGAGCTGCACCCTCAGCCTGACCTTCACTGGCAAGTGCGAGTCTCCAGCCATAGCACGTTCAGTAACACAGTGCAGGCGACGAGACAACACACCAGACTCCCCAATGACATGGCCTGACACAGAGTAATAGGGACAGTGGCAGTGACAAAGACCTAATGCTTACTGGCACAAACACTGAGTAAACACTATTCCTTATGAAATCCTCCTACCAGGGGCACCCGAGTGGCTCAGTGGTTGAGCATCTGCCTTTGGCTCAGGTCGTGATACTGGGGGTCCTGGGATCAAGTCCCGCATCAGGTTCCCCGGAGGGAACCTGCTTCTCCCTCTGCCTATGTTTCTGCTTCTCTCTGTGTCTCTCATGAATAAATAAAATCTTAAAAAAATTAAAAATAAAGATAAATAAATCCTCATACCAGCTCTGATTATCCCTGGGTGACCAATGAGGCAACAGACTTCAGATTTTGCCAACTGGGTGCAGGGTGCACACACAATGTGTAAGCAGCCATAACAGGATTTGAACCTAGATCTGCTGAACTCCAAAGCTCCTGCTCCCAACCACTAAAACTGCAGAGCTTTACATAGTGATGGACTCTGTGTCCTTCAGATAATTCCACTGGAACATTGTTTCTCATTGATGGGCTTCTGATAAATATTTACATGATTGTGACCTTTAGACTGATTTTTTTTTTTTTTTTTTTTTGGTGTGGCCACTTCAACCCAGATCCAGTCATCAAGCTGGAAGTACAATGAGAGGAGAGAATAGGACAGCCCCCTCCCCTCATCTTGTAGCACAGAAGATGGCTTTTCTTGCCAATACCTCACTAGCATGGAGACATAGCAGAGAACAGGAAGAGGAGGTAGAGAGCTCACATGAACAGCCAAGGGCAGACCCGGGAGGCACTGAGGCTGAAGGCTGAATGGTATTGGGTTTCCAGCCAGCAGAGGTAGGCGGGTGTTCACAGAGGAAGCCAAAGATAAAGGGTGTCCAGCTCAAAAGCAATTTGGGTTGTTTCTGTTTTTGTTTTGTTCTACCCTATACTACAGTGTGATTGTCCGGGGGTCATGATGAATATCTGCAGATCTTAAACCTTAAATCTGAAATTTGTCCAGAAGTAAAAAAAAAAAAAAAAAAACTTTCTTACTTCATCGTGGCTTGCTGAAGAGCCTTCATATTTTAGAATGGACAACTTCCAAAAAAAAAAAAAAAAAAAAAGGAGATCACCATAGGGGAGGCCCACTAGCCTGATGCACCGTAGAGGCCCTTTTAGGTGACAAGCTTGGCCAGTGGAAACCTGAAAAGGTGAAAGGGCCCACAGGGGCCACCACCCAGGTGATTGCAAACAGGCAACGTCACCAGGCTCATCAATTGAGCAGCAAGCCACCTTGAAACAACCACTGAACAGGGATGACCTGGTGGAGTTCCTAAGATTACCAAAAAGGGAAAATTCTAGGCATTTGCAGACTCCCACCCCTGCCCTGTAACTGTGGCCCCTCACCACCTCCTCCCAGCAGAGTCTCTCCTTTGCTGTTCTGCCCACTGATCCCCTGTGGTGTGTCAGATACACTTTCATTTCTTTTGTTCTACCTGGGGTGAATTCTTCCACTGGTCACTGCCCCCCTCCCGCCCCCTGCGGGCTTCCCCTCCCCAATGGGAACACCCACATTTGGTATACTCCCTCCTCCAATGAGGACACCGAACAGGAACTCATTAGAAAAGACTCTCAAAATAGTCAAACACTAACTTCCTTGGGGCACGCACTGAATTGTTCATTTTCATCTTGCTTTGGGGAGGATTAGGAGCAGAAGTGGCCAAAGGGACAGCAAAGGGTCTATGCATTTCAGGAGAAATGGACTTACATCAAAAATGACTCAATCTCTGTATTAGAAGAGATGCTCAAAATCACTTTGCAAACTCTCTAAAAATAGACTAGATTAGGTATTGATATCACCTTGTGTTCATTTTAGATTTTACAGTTTTAATGAGCTTTTTTAATTTTATCCTATCCTCAAAGGAAAGCACACAGTGTTCTTTTCTATCCTAATTTGAAGCTGAGTGTTTCCAGATTAACTTAATTACTTCAGAAGATGAAAGGAGTGCTCTGGTAGGCCCTGTTCAATTCAAGACGATTAGTGGGTACCTCCTATGGATGGGGCACTGTAATGGATGTCAGCCAAGAGGAGATGAAAGTGGCCAACAGGAGAGCAAAGATTCTGTGTATATTCTTGAAAGAAGACTTTAGAAATTTCCACCAAACCTAAAATTTCCCATTTAGAAAGTAAGAAAATATCACTTGAGCCAAATGTGTAAATTCTTTTAAGTATCTGTTGAGACTTTCATGGAAATATCCTCCTAGATCATCAAACTTTCTGTTACCCACTAAGCTCAAGTCTGGAAACAAACTGATGTTTACTACTGCTGAGTCCTTTTCAAATTATGCTGTTACTACATACATAATAGGGTTTCAATGTTGGCAGTTTTGGTATTTAATAAATACCCTTAAATCTCCCTTGACATTGAAAACACCAGGCCAAAGTCTAAGCATCAAGAATAATATACAAAACAAATACAGTGAGATAAGAATCCCAAAAAAATAAATGCAAAAAAGATGAAGAAGAAAAGGTAAAGAATAGTGTTTACATTTAAAAATAGAGAATGGGCAGAAATGACTTGGTAATGAGAATTTTTTAAAAAAAATTGATATGTCAGTAAAAAAAAAAATATATATATATATATATGCTGAGTTACAAGTTAATATCTCAACCCAATCTTCTCTGAACTTTGGAATCATATGCTAGATTGCCTAATGACATCTCTACATCCATGGCCTATAAGCATCTCAAAATTAATATCCCCTCAAAAGTACTTTTTTGCTTTCTCCTCCAAACCTGCCTCTCCTTACGTGTTCCTCTTTTCAGTAACTGGCTTGACCATTCACACAAATCTCAGCCCTTGTCTGCCCCTCTTCTCAAATTGGACTCTCTCCTGGATCTTTTTTCTTTCTTTTTTTTCAACACAACATCTATCAATTTTGTCACCTCTGCCTTTAAAACATACCCAAAATTGAAACACTTCTCAAGATTTTCTCCCACTAGTGCCTTAGAGCAAGATCTTTTCTCTTAAAAGGACTGTTGCAGTAGTCTCAAAAACAATTTCTCTGTACCCACACTAACTCCTTGCATTTTCCACACAGCAGACAGTGCCACTTTGAACATGTAAATCAAATTGTCCTTTACAGAATACTCCAATGACCTCCCTTTACAATTAGAATAGACCTAAAGACCCTAAACGATCAAGCCCCTGGCTACTCGCTATGCTCCAACACAGGTGGCTTCTTCCCCTTCTTCCCCTGAGCTGAATGTGTTCCCTCTCTCTTCATGTGCCTGGATTTTTCTTCCCCCAGATGGTCACTGGTTTCCCCCCACCCTTTATTCTGCCTAGAGTTCATCTTTCTAAGAGGCTGACCAATTTATATGTAACAGAAACTTATTTCTTTTCTTTTTTTTTTTAAGTTTTATTTATTTATGATAGTCACACAGAGAGAGAGAGAGAGAGGCAGAGACACAGGCAGAGGGAGAAGCAGGCTCCATGCACCGGGAGCCCGACGTGGGACTCGATCCCGGGTCTCCAGGATCGCGCCCTGGGCCAAAGGCAGGCGCCAAACCGCTGGGCCACCCAGGGATCCCCAGAAACTTATTTCTAACTTGATGGGATGAGCACTGGGAATTATACTATATGTTGGCAAATTGAATTTAAATAAAAAAAAAAGTACCAAAAAATTTTTTTAAGAATCTAAAAAAAAAAATGGAAAGAGAAAGAAACTTACCTCTATATTCACTCCTACCTCCCCCACCACCACTTCACTCAATGCAGAAAAATTGCATGTTGATACTTTTAATATTTGTTTCCATTTCCATTGTTAATTAATATTTTATAATAAATATGTATTCTTATATTTATACATTTTAATGTTAATTTATATATATTTTACTCAGAATTAGACAAATATTTAAGAAATATCTTGGTGGATATGGCTTTTCCTTTTTTTTTTTTTTTTCAGGACCCTGAGATAGGGCAGTCCCGGTGGCGCAGCGGTTTAGCGCCGCCCGCAGCCCGGGGCGTGATCCTGGAGACCCTGGATCGAGTCCCATGTCAGGCTTTCTGCCTGGAGCCTGCTTCTCCCTCTGCCTGTGTCTCTGCCTTTCTCTCTCTCTCGGTGTCTCTATAAATAAATAAATAAAGTCTTTAAAAAAAAAAAAAAAAGAAAGAGATGATCTTTAGAACCATGAGTTTTAGCGAAATTCCCTAGAGATATACGGACAGAAACAAGGTTTGGAAATGGATTCCTCGGGCTTGCACCATGTAGAGGTGGGAAGTAGAGGAGTGACTCTGCGAGGAAACTAAGAGTGTGGCATTCCACATGACAGAGGAAGGGATTCAACTGGTCCAATGCCAGGGCAAGGCCAAGCCAGACGCAGACAGAGAAGGGATCATCAGATGTGATGAGATGGAGGCCACTGATGATTGTGACTAGAGTGAATTCAATGGAGGGACTGGGTCGAAAGTCTGAATGAAATAAATTTCAGGGTAGCCCGGGTGGCTCAGCAGTTTAGCCGTCTTCAGCCCAGGGTGTGATCCTGGAGTCCAGGGATCGAGTCCCACATCAGGCTCCCTGCATGGAACCTGTTCTCTCTCTCTCTCTCTCTCTCTCTCTCTCTCTCTCTCTCTCATTCTCTCTCATGAATAAATAAATAAAATCTTTAAAAAAAAAAGAAATAAATTTCATCAAGAGAGGGAGGCAAACAACTTGATACAGTGAATAGAGAAAACTTTTTCAAGGAGATTTTTCTGTAGCAAAGAGTAGAAAAGTGAAAACACAGCTGAAATAGGATATGGGAATAAGGCAAGTTTCTCCCTGAATGGAAGGTGTTAAAGGTAAGGACTGGGGGGAAAGATGTTTCAAGAGCAACCCTGGATAATTGTAGGAGCCAAATCCTTGGTTTCCCCAGAGAGATGGGACCCCATGCACAAGCAGAGCTGAGGTGGACTCTCAGTTGGTCCACCTGCTGTAACAGAGAGGAGGGTAGAGGATTTGAGGACCAGTGGATAGATTTAATGGAGGTAGTAGAACAAGGGTCTTTGTGGACAGTTGCTATTCTCTCAGAAGAAATAAGAAGAAAGGTCACTGACTTAGAGTAAGAAGGGGAGAAATGCTGCAGAGTGAGGGCAAGGAAGAAGGAGTGAAAGAATTATCTCAGAAGTGGTTGAGTGGCTTGATCAAGCAAATAGGACTAATAGGCAGTACTGAGGACAGATTGACAGTTGTGGTCATAAACTCAAAGAAAAACAGTTGTGGTTCTTCCTTGCCATGTCTACGTGCTCAAATTCAACAGCAGAGTCAGTGAGAGTTGGGGTTTGCATGGCTTGGGATTTCCCAAGAGTACCGGACAGAGGGAGAAGGAAGCAGAGATGAGAATGTATACACGGATCATGGAACCTTAAAGAGGAAAATGAGGATACAGGGAAGGCGGTACCATGGACTATGAAAAGATGTTGGCTACTGGGGCACCGAGATGGCTCAGTTGAGCATCCTACTCTTAATTTCAGCTCATGTCATGATCTCAGGGTCCTGAAATCAAGCCTCAAGTAGGTCTCCATGCTCAGCAGATTCTCTCTCTCCTTCTGCCCCTTCCCTAGCTCACACTCTCTCTCTTTAATAAATAAGATCTTTAAAAAAAAGATGTGGGCTACAAAGATACAAAATTATAGAATAACAAGAAGAGCTTTCGGAGAGTAGTATCAGACAATGTCAAATGAGATCACAGACATTGTTTCCTAAGGTGTCTTCAAAAGAAGTTCACCTCCTTATAATATTGCACTAGCAGTGGAGGAAAATGAAGCCAAGAAATAGACAAGATAATCTCAATTTTTCTTTCCATTTGGTTTAATTTGTTGAAAATGCTACAAGAATGATAGATGCAACAGAAAAAACATCTTCTCAAAGGGAAGACCAAAAGAGTGGAACTTGGGGAGAGTCATCTGGTATAGGGATAAACAACATCTAAAAAATAGTATGCCCATTTTTTAAATTACAGACCACAGAAGTATTTTAATATTCTCACTTGTGAACCAGATAGATTCCAAGGGAAATAATTGAACTATGAATTTTCCCTTTTTGAAAGATCCAACTTGTTATACTTGATATAAACATTTTTCCTCCTTCACAAGGAACAGTTCATTTGGGTCCTAACTCAACTTAATTGGCTCTGGCGAAGTGAGGCTGTCCTACTGAATTTCTAAGCTTAGGTTTATATATTTGAATTTCATTTTTCTCGTTTGGTAGATTTATTTTGGAAAGTACCAACAGATGTGCCTAAAATCTTAGTGTGATTTTTTTTTTTTAAGGTGTGATGGAAAGAATGTAAGAATTTGAGATATTTGGCATTCCTGACAATCTTCCTCTATCCAACGCTTCATGTCCCAAATTGGGCAACTGTATGGAAAATTAAGACATTTACATTTCTGTCCCTTGATTCTATTTAGCTTATTATGAGGGGGAGAAGCAAAGATGTGCTGGAATGTTCCTTTACTGGGAGTTGGTGTTAGTTGGAAAAAAGAATGTGGGGGTCTGAGGGATCTGGGGGATGATCAAGGAAAAAGATAAGACTCTGAGGTGGCAATGACACAGAAGTTTTATTGAGTGACTGACAGATTTGTATTGGGGTTGGGGGTGGTTCCTCAGGGTAGGAGTCTGTCCGGAGGCTATGGCACTCAGGAGGTGCTACTTAGAAGGGGAGGAGGACAAGGTAGCCAGGGGAATGCAAGAGGGGCTTAAGTGATGTCACTCCACAGCATGGTTGGGAGCCTCTGGGTCAGAGATCTCCAAAGGTCTAGAGCAGGCTGGGGCTTTTTGGGTAGTACTCGTAGGTAAAATTTGGGGGTTGAGCAAAGCAGGCAGGCTCTAAAAGACTAAAAATCTGCTTTGGGGCTGTGTTTAAAACAATTGGATATGTCAGAATTTGCATTTGGCCCCAGCTGGCTCTTGAGCTCACAGGTTTCAGCCCTCTGGAGAAATAAATAACCCATAGGCCACTACACAGAGGCCACCTTTGGCTCATTTATGTAACAGAGAGGCAGGCATAATATTGTTAAAAAAAAATAAAAAATTAAAGAAAGAGATTAATTTGGTCTTTTGGTTCCCCCTTTAAAAATTCTGATGTTCCCTAAGGTTATAGTAATTATAACGATAGCTTAACATTTATGGAGCGCTTCTTCTGTGCTAAGCTCTTTATATTTTTTCTTTTAACTTTCACATCGGTTTTTTTAAGCTAATATTTTTGTACCCATTTACATGGGAAAACTGAGCATAGAGAGGTTACCTCCCTGGCTTAAAAACTCACAGAGCTTCAGTTCTGGGGGGTCAGAAAGAGGACGGAGGAGGTGGTGTTTGACCACTAGAGCATCCAGCCTTTCCACTAAAGCTTTTGTCCTCCAGGGACTCAGGGAGACACTGTGGTTTCTGACCTAGAGCTGCTCTCTGGACTCTCGGAATGGAATAGCCAACAGAGGGTGCCTTCTGAACATTTCCTCCTAGCGCCAGAGTCTATGTTCGCTCCTTACATCTCCTCTCCAGCACCGACCCCATGATGCCCAGGGACTGCTTCCCAGCTCCTGATTAACATGAGAACTACGTATAGTTGAAAGCAAGGTCAGAATAAAAATAAATGAAAGTTCCTGCTGTATAAAGGAAAGCAGGAACACCTCCAACCCCATACCTTCACCTCCCCAGGATTTTCTCTTTCTCTTAAAATGAAAATTCTCTGCTCTGCTTTAGAAGGCACCCTGCTGGAGAAGATAATGCCTAGCAGCAGTTGACCCTCTCACTTCTTGGTGGACCACAGGTAATCACACGGCTAACCCATAAGATGAAACATATTCTGCATTGTTTTGACAAAAATAAAAATGAGCACAGGTGACAGCATTGCAGTTCCTCCCCACTTCACCTCAACACCCACCGCAGGCACTCTGGGGGCAATTTTACATACCATGTGCTTATTATGTTTGGGTCCCATGGCCACTGTCATGAATTAACACAAATGCAGTGGCTTCAAACAACCCAGATTTATTATCTTACAGTTCTGGAGGTCAGAGGTTCCAAAATGAGTGTCACAGGGAGAAAAAGGTGGCGGCAGGGCTGTGTTCCTTTGGGGGACTTGAGGGGAGAGCCTGTTTCCTTGCCCTTTTCAGCTTCTAGAAGTTGCCACGTTCCTTGGCTCCTGGTCCCTTTTCCATCTTCAAAGCCAGCAGTCACATCCCTCTGACCTCTGCTTCTGTGGTCACCATCTCCTCCTCCGATGCTGATTCTCTTGTCTCCTTCTCTTGTAAGGACCCTGGCGATTACACTGGGCCTACTGGGATAATCCAGGATAATCTTCCCAGCTCAAGATCCTTAATGAAATCACATCTGCAAAGTCTCTTTCACCATGTCAGGTTATATATTCATGGGTTCCAGGGTTTAGGACACAATTCTTTTGGGGGGATCATTTGTCAGCCCCCATGCCTGTGCATGCTGCGTAAGGAGCACACACCCTCCTCCAAGGATGCTTCACCATGGAACCCCAACAAGCCTCTATCCTCCTCCATAGTCAACAAAAGAATCCAGAAGACTGTTTAGAAATTTGAAATTCACAACTGAAATTCAAACTCCCAGGCACAATTTCCAAGGTGCACTTAACAGATGTCTCTGCTGTGGGCAAGAATCGGTGTTATGTTTCACCTGATATGCATTAGCAA
Source organism: Canis lupus baileyi (assembly GCF_048164855.1). Lineage (NCBI taxonomy): Eukaryota > Metazoa > Chordata > Mammalia > Carnivora > Canidae > Canis > Canis lupus. Next base: position 19,335,772 of record NC_132842.1, read on the forward strand.
TTTAAAAAAAAATGAGAGATCAGCTTGCACATTAGAAAACGTCGTATTCTACAGGGACCTCCATCATCATAGGTATATGGGGGTTGGGAAATGGTTGAATCATCCTACTTTTTGTTTTTAAATGGTTTTAGTTCAAAGGTTAAATTTTGATGTCAGAAATTCATTGCTGAGCTCAGTGATCTTATTCTATATGGATCTCCGCAAAGAAACCAGACATCTGTGGTTCCAAACAGACTCTTTTGTAATGGGGTTTTGATGAGGTAATAGTCTTGCAGCCAAGGTCATTGCAGCAGACAGCAAGGACACTGTACTAGGGAGAGGCCAGTTGGCTCCTGCTAAGTGAGTGCTTTTCAAAAGTCCATGACAAGAGCCAGCACCTTCTCCCTTGTATTCACAACATCATGTAACTCTCCCCAGAAATGGAGTGTCAGTGAGTAGTAGCTCAGTTTCACAACTGAGGAAACAGGGTTCCCAGGGTGATAGCCAGGGACACATGCTGGTGAATGCTAGAGCAGGGATTCCAGTTCAAAGCCTTAGCCCCCAAAACCCCTGTGCTTCCAACTTTGCCAGCCTGTCTCTTTCAACTTTCTTCCTGTTCCCAACATGGTCCAGCATGATCCCAGGAATGACCCTACCCTTAAACAATAATTTTCCCACCCAGCTATGCAGGAATCTTCTGAATCACCATTTGTCTCTTAACTTCAATAAATGTCTTATTAGGAACTTTCTGCTCATTTTTTGTCATATTTAATACAACAGTTGAGTCAAGATTACTGTTGAAATTGAGAGATTTTGTCTTAGGGGGGTCCTGGGAGTTCTGAAATAGTTTCCTTTCTACTGGAATGTTGATGCATTTGTTCCAATTTAATTGAAAGCATAACAATACTGCCAGTTGGAAAGTGATTAGTTTTTATCTCAATGTGTGAATTTGAGGGGGGGTTTGCATAGTTTCTTTAAAAATTTAGCTATTTTTACTTAATTGCATTAATGAAACAGATACTTTTAAACTTAATTTCCTTATTGCTGCAGCCTTAGCAACTTGTAGAACTATGCGGTACTTTGCTTCAAATATTTTCTGGCTTGCCTTTCATTTTATTTGTTTTCTTGTTATGCATTTTAATATTTTAAAATAACAGTACATTGTTCTTTGTAAGCTTTTTTCTATCACATTAAAACCAAGACTTTTTTTTTACTTACTCCTTGTCCTGATAAAGCAACAATCCTTTATTCTGTGATCTGTTTTATATTAAACTCTTTACTCAAGGACATGTTCTATTTAACTCCTTAACTGGTTTTGACAGTAAGGTGTGCTTCTAATTTTTTAAAGTAGCTAACTACTTATCCCAATACAATTTTTAATATTATTCGTTACATATTCTTACTTTATTATTTTGCTGTGGTTTTTAAATATATATTGCATAAATTGAAGGGCAGCTGGGAGTTTTCTTGAATGCTCTGTTGGCATATTATTTTTTGAATGCATCTCTTTTTTTGTTGATTGTTTCTTGAATATACTATGATAACAAAAAAAATTAATCTGCTTGCTCACCACTTTCCTCTTTCAAAATATTACAAATATTGAAGCTCATTATAGTGATAATCACTATTCATATAAACATTTCAGGGACGCCTGGGTGGCTCAGCTGTTGAGTGTCTGCCTTTGGCTCAGGGCCTGATCCCAAATCCTGGGATCAAGTCCCACGTTGGGCTCCTTGCATGGAGCCTGCTTCTCCTCCCTCTGCCTGTGTCTCTGCCTCTCTCTCTCTCTGTCTCTCATGAATAAACAAATAAAATCTTAAAAAAACGTTTTTTAAAAAAATAAACAGTTTAAAAATCATTTCTTTGACTTTTCAGTAAAACATTAAAGTTTAAATTCAGTAAAAGTTGCTACAGATAGAAACAAGACATCACTTAAATTGCTCAGGTTAACTGCAAAATCTAGTTTGCTACAGAAATGTACCAGGTAGCATCTGGGACACATTACCCTTTGTGTTTTAGCTAGAGAAAAGGATCTCCAATGCCAAATACTTGGAACATTCCTCTAATTCATGTGCTGTTATGTTGCAAAACCTGTACTGCCTGTCTAACTTCACAGAGCTCCATGGCTCAAGACCAGAGAGGCTTATATACCATGGCAAGGAAAATTTTGCCTACTAATTAAGTGATTAAACAAATTAGAAAGCATAAATGAGTCATTTCCTACTCCATCCCATTTACATTCTCATTCTGCTTAAACATTTTAATGTTTAAAGATTACTTTTTTTACTTTATGAATACTATTGTGATTTTGGTGGGGAGAAACCTATCATAGATAAAAATCTAAATCTATGATTCTACTTGGATGAAATATGGTGTCTTTAGTAGTGTCATCTAGGTTCTTATAATATTTCTCAATTTATCTAAGACTACATGTAAGTATTGCAATACACTTAAAAGTATTTTACTTTTATAATTAAATAAAAAGAATCAGGTAGCAATTGTCCATAATTCCATTACCCACTTAACCATCTGATAACACCTTGGCATATCTACTTCCAATCTTTTTTTAAAAAGTAGAATTAACTCTATTGTTTTAGTAAAAGTGATATCGATGTTAAATAACAATTTTAAAGTACAGACAAGTATAAAGATGATGGATTTTTATTTATTTTTTAAGATTTATTTATTTTAGGGGCACCTGGGTGGCTCAGTGGTTAAGCGTCTGCCTTCGGCACAGGGTGTGATCCCGGGGTCCTGGGATTGAGTCCCATATCAGGCTCCTTTCAGAGAGCCTGCTTCTCCTTCTGCCTCTCTCTCTGTGTCTCTCATGAATAAATACATAAAATCTTATATATATATATATATATATATATATATATTTTAGAGAGAGAGAGAGAGCATGTGAGTGGGGAAAGGGGCAGAGGGACTGAGAGAAAGAATTCTCAAGTAGACTCCGCTCTGAGTGTGGAGCCCAACATGGAGCTTGATCTCACAACCCTGAGATCATGACCTGAGTTGAAAGAAGAGCTGACTGATCAACCAACTGAGCCACCCAGGTGCTCCAAAGATGAGATTTTTAAAACCACTCTAAACAACAGCACCCATAAATGACTATAACAATCATTTTAGAAACTTTTCTTACAACTATATTGATAAAAATGCTTGAATAAAAATAGAATAAACCTTTCAAAACTATTTTAATATAAAATTTTAAATTAAATTTTACTTGTTTCTGTATATTGAGAAAAAAAGAAGTATCAACAAACAAGCTGTTGAACCTCAAATAACGACTGTTTTACACAACAGACAGTATTTTCTAAATGATGCCTCTAGAGTTAAGAAGGGGAATAAGAGAGGGGAACCTGGTGGCTCAGTCAGCTAAGCGAATGACTCTTGGTTTTGGCTCAGGTCATGATCTCAGGATAGTGAGATGGAGCTTCAACTTGGGTTCATGCTTGACGTGGAGTCTGCTTAACATTCTGTCTCCCCCTCCCTTGGCGCCCCCCTCTCTCAAAATTTAAAAAAAAAATCTAAAAAAAAAAAAATTCTATTTTTAAAAAACGAGGGGGCACCTGGGTGGCTCAGTGGTTGAGCATTGCCTTTGGCTCAGGGCGTGATCCCAGGTCCTGGGATTGAGTCCCACATTGGGCTCCTGCAGGGAGCCTGCTTCTCCTTCTGCCTATGTCTCTGCCTCTCTCTGTGTCTCTCATGAATAAATTAATTTAAAAAAGAGAGAGATGGGGAATAGGAGAAAAGTCAGACATTTGAGTTATTACTATTGCTTTTGGTTCTTTTTGGTAACTATAGGTCTCGCTTCCAAAGTGCAGAGACAATCTCCTTGCCATACCACTTGTGTCTATCAGCATTCCCATACTCCCACTCAGTTTCCCATTCTTCATTTTCCATTCTTCATTTCTTGTTTTTTTATATTATTATTTTTATATCCTAATGTTCAGAAACATGCTTTCTATTATGTAATATACTTCTATTCAGTATCAGTTCTATATTAAAATGGATTCAGTTATAGATCTTTCCTATAGTACCTTTTTCCTTGAGCTCTTTCTCTCTTTTGATCTGAGCATTAAAGGGCTGGATTTTGTTGGAAAGGAGGGTTCTCAAAACAGGCTCATGGATTAAATATTCTTTAAGGTTTCTCATGTTTGCCATTATATTCAATGGATATTTCAGATGAGAACAATATCCTTAGATCACACACTCTGTCCCTGAGAACTTTGTAGAAAATATTTCATTGTTCTCCAGAATTAAGAGGTATATGGAGAAAGTGGAAGAAATTTGATTTTTCCCTTATCTGAATAATTCTTTTAAAAAAAAATCCTTCTGGTTTGATAGCTATTTTGTATAGTATTTTTATGGAATGTGGTGAGTTCTAGCAATCTCCTTATTTTTTCTTCATTTCAAAGAATACCTCTTTTATCTTACTGAGTTTCTCCTCCTTCCCTGCTAAATATTAATTATCCTTATGTTGGCTCATCTTTGTCTGCTTTCTATATCTATTAGTTTTTTTTCTAATTGCTTTTAATATTAGCCTTTTTTATTTGTAGTAATTATGATTAGCCCAAGCCTTTCCTCTGGGTCAGTAATTCAGCTATCTATGGTTTATAACCTTTTTCTTGCTGTTTCTGATTGATACAGTAGTTTGGAAATGATTCTGTTTTGATCCTCTATTTCCTTATAACTGCTCTCTCCTTCTTTAAATTCTCCTGTGGTTTTTTTGTCCATGTTTTCCATGAGTGTTATTTTATTAAATCCATGTTCTTATCAATCATACCATGTATAAAGCAATTATGAGAAATTTCTTTCTGCACCTTGGTGTTTCTTTGGGTGTGTGTTTTTTGTTTTTTGTTTTGTTTTGGTTTTGTTTTTTGCATTGATCCTCCTTCTTAAGTGGATTATGATGTAGCATTTTATTTGGTCTTTTGTTTTTGGTCTTGGTTTATGCTTCGGCAGCTCTGCCCTGTCATTTTATTTGTTATAGGGTGAGTAGATTTTTTTCCATGATTTTCCAGATCAATTTGTTTCCATCTCTGAGTTACAGTTCAAGGGGTACATTTCTCATATTCTATCTATTTGTATGAAATGTGAGCATGTGAGTGTGTATATCTGTGTATGGTGGGATCGAGGTGTGAGAACAAAGGATTCCACTAAGTAGCAGGAAGTCTCTGTTACAATACCTGGGCTCTATTCTCTCTTCTGAGATTTTGTTAATTGTCAAATGATGCAGTGAACCTTTTCCTTTAGAAAATCTCTTCCATTAGTTTCAATGAAGTTTTCATTTCGGCACAAAGTGTTGGTCCTGCTGTTTAAACTTTATGTTTCATCATTTTTACTAGTTTCCATGACTCCTTACTTTTAGAAGAAAAGTATAAAGGTATGTGTAGGAATTCTCAAGATTGCTAACTCATTAGAATTGAACTGTGGGACATGCCTCTACCCCACAATCTTCTGTTTCCTTAGATGCCAGCTTTTGGAAATGATTCCTTTAGATAATGTCCCTTTCTTTATTTGGATGCTGTAGATAAAAAATTGTTTGCCTTTTAAATGACCATTTGCTTGTTTCTCTAGGCATTAGGCAAGTGATCTTTGGTGATGCAGTTTTATTTTTTTTTTTTTAATTTTTTTTATTTATTTATGATAGTCACACAGAGAGAAAGAGAGAGAGGCAGAGACACAGGCAGAGGGAGAAGCAGGCTCCATGCACCGGGAGCCCGATATGGGATTCGATCCCAGGTCTCCAGGATCGCGCCCTGGGCCAAAGGCAGGCGCCAAACCCCTGCGCCACCCAGGGATCCCTGGTGATGCAGTTTTAATTCACCATCTTAGTTCCCATTAAAGTCTATTCATTTTCCTTACATAAACAGCAGAAAAGGCACCTTTGTTTATTCTAGGGCAAGCCATGTATCACAGTCAACACTTTTGTGTCCAATGAGTTCGATTCAGTCAATCTTACCTGTAATATATATGTTCCCTTTCTCCCTCAAAGCCTTATATTCATCTATCCTGGAGAGGTGGACTTCATGCTTATCTTCTAGCTTAAATACATTATACATATTTCTCTTTAGGTTTATCCTTGGAAATTTCTAGTACATGTTGATTTTTTACCTTTATTTTTCCCTTGCCTCATTTTTATGCCTATTGTTAAGTTACTTTGTTTTAAGATTTTATTTATTTATTCTTGAGAGACACAGAGAGAGGCAGAGACATAGACATAGGCAGAGGGAGAAGCAGGCTCCCCACAAGGAGCCTGATGTGGGACTCGATCCCAGGACCCCAGGATCACAAACCGAGCCAAAGGCAGATGCTCAACCACTGAGCCACCCAGGCTCCCCTGTTAAGTAATTTTTAATTTGTTTTCCAGATACCTTTTTTACAGGCCACCTGTATATTTAATGGAACAAAGTAGAGAACACATTAAAAAAGTATACATTTTCTGTTATTACACTAAAAGTAGTCTCTTCTATGCAATTTTAAAACTCCATTACAGGGACTCCTGGGTGGCTCAGTGGTTGAGCATCTGCCTTCTGCTCAGGGCATGATCCTGGGGTCCTGGGATGGAGTCCCACATTGGGCTCCCCACAGGGAGCCTGCTTCTCCCTCTGCCTATGCTTCGACTCTCTGTGTCTCTCATGAATAAATAAATAAAATCTTAAAAAAATAAAACTCCATTACAGCAGTATCTTATGTATTATTTCTTATATCTACCTTTGTTGAAACTTGTTTTATTCTAAATGCCTTTTACTTGATGTGTGTGTGTGGTTTTTTTTATTTAGTTTTCTATGACTGGATCATTCATTTCTTTTCAGTATTCATTTTTATTTATAATTTGTGTTTTGTTCTATTGTCATGAATTTTAAAGTTAATATAAATATAAGGATGATTAATCCATTTCCAGTAGAAATGTAAAAAAAATCACTACTTTTAACTCATTAAGATTATAGGTCAGAACAAAGTGGCTCAACACCTGTCATAAGGATGAACTTTCACACTTGCTAAAACACAATGTAATACCTGTATTAATCTCATTCCTTAGAAACTTCAGCGTTCTACTTTAATTTGCACCATGAATTCTGATATGTTCTGTTTTTGTTTAAAATGTTTTCTAAACCAGAATATTCCAAATGTATAATTCTATAGTGAATCTGTGAGAGGGGCAACAGATTTGTAGCTATAGGGGAACTATCCCAACATTTTATTCAACCTACACACTGGTTAGCATGGTTATGGGAGGGAGGGTGCCCCCTGTATCTGCTCTGTTGATGTTTGCTACAGACAAAATGTATCCAACTGTTGGTCAAAATAGTCCAACAGTAAAACGTTCCTCAAGCAAATTAGGACTTTTTCAAGAGTTTTGCAAATTTCTATTTGGTTAGGATTATATTAACATTTTGAGTTTAGCAAACTGTGGTAAGAGGACGTTCTTACACATTTATCTGCTTCATGAGTCTCTGGAGCATTCAGTATAAGCCTGGCATGAAACAAGGAGCTGGAGATTCACTTGGGAATTGATGCAGACAGAGTTCATCATCAATATGCTTACTGTAAAATCACAACTACAGCAAATGGCTCAAAGAAAAAAATTAGGTGCTGTAAGAGCTGACTACAGAGTTCCTATTTCATCTAGTCCAAGATTTCCCTGAGAAAATGAGGCAAAATCTGAAATCTGAAAGATGATAATGTTCAGTAGGTGAAAGGGAGAAAGGAATAGCAACCCAGGGAGAAGGTCCTGTAGGAGGAAGCATTGCCAGTGTGGAGACAGCAAAGGGGAATATAGTTCTCCTGAGGCTGGACAGCAAAAACCATGTCAGGCTATGCAAGGCCTGCAGGTAGTTTTAGGGGTTTTGTATTTGTCATAAAAATGATGGGAAGTCAATGAGGTGTTTTATCAAGAGGGATATGTGAGTTGACTTTCACTTAGAAAAGATCCCATTGGCTAGGCGACATGCAGCACGGGAAATGAGCTGGAGGGAGGACAATGTGGAGGTCAGCTGACCACTGCAGTGGTCCAGGTAGAAGATGTAGAGACTAAGTTTGGCAGAGGAGGGGGAGGAGATGAAAGGATTTGTTCAGGATACTTGCATGGTGAAACCAAAAGAATTGGTGATATTAGAAGTAATAACTCAATTCAGTAAAGTTGCAGGATACGAAATTAATTTATAGAAATCTGTTGTGTGTCTATACATTAATAATAGACATCGCAATAGCATTCATATTAGATTAATAATAGACATAGAAATAGCAGAAATGGAAGTTAAGCATATAATCCATTTACAATTGCATCACACAAATAAAGCACCTAGGAATAAACTTAACCAAGGAGGTGAAAGAACTGTACTCTGGAAACTATAAAACATTGATGAAAGAAATTAAAGACAACACATATAGAAATACATACCATGCTCATGAATTGGAAGAATGAATATTGTTGAAATGCCCATACTACCCAAAGCAATTTATAGATTCAATGCAATTCCTATCAAAATACCAAGAGTTTTTTTTTCACAGAACTAGAACAAATACTCCTAAAAATTATATAGGACTGCAAAAGACCCCAAATATCCAAAGCAGTCCTGAGGAAGAATAAAGTTGGAGGTAACCCAGATTTTAAGATATACTAAAAAACTATAATAATCAAAAGAGTATGATACTGGCACAAAAATAGATCAATTGGCATTGGCTTTATCAGCATTTTTCTAGATATATCTCCTCAGGCAAAGGAAACAACAGCAAAATAAACAATTAGAACTACACTGAAATAAAGGGATTTTGCACACCGGAAAAAAATCAACAAAACAAAAAGACAATATACTAATGGGAAGATACTTGCAAATGATATATCTGAGAACAGGGTAATATCCAAAATACATAAAGAACTTATACAAGTTAACACCAAAAAAACAAATAATCCAATTTGCAAATAGGCAGAGGACCTGAATAGAAATTTTCCAAAAACATGCAGATGGTCAACAGACACTTGAAAAGATGATCAACATCACTCATTGTCAGGGAAATGCAAGGCAAAACTACAGTGACATATCACTGGACACCTGTCAAAATTGTTAGTATCAAAAAGACAAAAAATAACAAGTGTTGGCAAGGATGTGAAGAACCTTCGTGTATGGTTGGTGGGAATATAAATTGATGCAGCCATTGTGGAAAACAGTAGGGAGATTCCCTCAAAAATTAGAAGTAGATTTATCATATGATCCACTAATTCCACTACTGAGTATTTATCCAAAGAAAACAAAAACGCTAATTTGAAAAAGATATATGCTATGTTTACTGCAGAATTATTTAGAATAGCAAAATATGGATGCAACCTAAGCATCCATCGATAGATGAACAGATAAAGAAGATGTGGTACAGATACACTTGGAATATTACTCAGCTATAAAAAAGAAACCTTTCCACTTGCAACAACAAAAATTGAGCTAGAGGGTATTGTGCTAAGTGAATTAAGTCAGACAAAGACAAATACCAGGTGATTTCACTTATATGGTATCTAACAAAATAAAACTAAACAACAAAAAGCAGAAACAGACCTATAAATACAGAGAACAAACTGGTAGAGGAGAGAGAAGGTAAAGGGATGGGCAAAATGGATGAGGGGCAGTAGGAAGTACAGGCTTCCAAGTTATGGAAACAAGTCACGGGTAGGGAAGGCACAACATAGGGAATATAGTCAAGGGTATTGTAATAGTGTCATATGGTAAAGATGCTACACTCGTGGTGATCATAGCATAACATAGAGAGTTGTTGAATCACTATGTTGTGTACCTGAAACTAATATAACAGTGTGTATCAACTATACATCAATTTTTAAAAAAGGAATTCGTGATAAACTGGTTACTAGGTCCCAAGGAGAGGGAAACAAGACTGGAAATGAGTCATGTCTGGGGAGCATGGTGAGGAGGTGGGCAAGATCACAAGTTCAGTTTTGGACACACGGAGTATAAGGTGCCTTTGAAAAGACTATGAAGATATGTCAAAAAAGCAGCTGGATTTGTTCCCCAGATAAAAGATTAATAATGAATTACCTGGTTATACCCTCCACTATCTCATTATCTCACTGTGGGCAAACTACCAAAATGCAGCAGTGTGGTACTCCTTTTGAGTAAAGACCTTAATCAAATTTTTGGTTAAGTTTTATAAAGGCTAGCAAAGATGTGGAGTTATCCCAGGCACAGCAAATCTTTTGCAACATGTTTTTTTGGACTGTAGACTAATACTATCCAAGAGAAGGTCCAAGTGGAACCAAGCAAAATGTCAAGTAGAATATGTTTTTAGGCATTTGTCTAATGTCAATAGAATACTCACAGTTTTTGTTTTGCTAGTTCAGAGCATGACCTATTTCTATCATTCCAGTCATTCAATATTTTTATGAAGATAATACTTAACCTCTCACGCTTAAGATTTTCAAATATTTTTTTAAAATATAAGGTTATTCAAAGGTCATGTGAAGTTGCTGCAGCTGATAAGGCGGCTGTGTACATAAGACTCCAGAGGAATCCACAAAGCTAAGACAATGTCACTGATGTAAGATTTAGGGGCTCTTTTTTGAGACAAATAAAAGCATTTAAGTGCTTTATATAAGATTTAGGGGAAAAAGGGGGGTGGGTGCCAAGGGTGCTTGGCCCTTCTAGAAACAAAACAAAATCTGAAACAATTCAGACCCCAGACTAACTGGTATTCATAACAATTTCCTACTTTTAAGGTGGACTTGATTTTTAAAAACTTAATACAATAATTGCATTCAGACGCCAAGGAAACTTCATCAAGGAGCTTTTGTTCTACGGTTTAAAGCAAAACACTGTTTCAGTCTTTGTGGCCACTAGGTGGCAAACTTTGCTAAAGAATACTGCCTTCACTGAAAAGCTTTCTAGGAGATTCGAATCTCAGAAGTATTTGGGCGATAGCTGCCATTAAATGTTAAAATACTTCCTCAAAGTTCACGTTGCTTCTGTAGTTAAAGAAGAAACTCGCGATCACACAACTGTAGACTTTAGAAGCAATCTAACTGGGTCCCTTTTCATTGTCTGTAACTCTGAGGCCAAAAATAATTGAAGTTTTCTGTTGCATTGGTTAATGGCGGGAATGGGACTCAAACTCAGGCGTCTGGCACCTTCCTTTAAGTACTTTTCCACTCTGTTTTTAGAATTAGAGCACTGCAACAGTTACTATCATCTGAATGAAGCTATTCTGGCGAGTATGAAGTCATTCTTAGAGAAGACCACGGGGAAATTTTGAATCACTACAATCCCATACCCTTCGGCAGCCAATTCACTCATGCTACACTATGTAAAGCAACTCAGAAATGCATGCAAAGGATCTAAAAAGGTCTTTTAAGAAAGTACAGCAAGTAGTTTCTTATGTTTAATTCAGATTTTACCTGTTCCCATTAGGTAGAAAACATATTAGTCAGAAGGCTTAGAAATATCATTAATCTGATAATGAGAAAAATGAGAAGACTGAAGTGGGTCTGTGATAAGAAAATAGGAACTGAAAATCTGAACCAAGGTAGACCAAAACTCTGGCTTTCAACAGTGCAGAATAAGAGCACATATGTGGGGGGCAATCTTGGAATACTAGCTATCAAAAGTTTTGGTTTTGTTAAGAGAGGACCAGACTCGAATTGGAAGAGTTTCATGAAATGGTGCCAAGAATCTGAAAAACAAAACAGACTATAATCGTGGTTTGGATCCACGCACACTATATGCCAATCATAACGTTGTGTCTGGGAGGGATACGGGGAGCTACATAAAACCAAACTCAACGAGGAAAGATATTTCATAAAAACAGTCTCCATATTTCCAGTCCTAAAGTCCGTCTACATCTGGCCCAAGATCAGGTCCAAACTAGGATATGCTCTCCGCTAGAGAGAGTAGAGTACGTGAGGCTGCAAGTGCCTTTTTACAATCCATCAGCCACGAATCCTCAGAGAACAGTCTAGACTCCTTAGCATAGCAGAAGTGCCCTGTCTGGGCTGACCCCCGTCTTTCTGCCATCGGTCCCTGTCACAACCATACTCTGGTTTGCTACACTGGGGTGCACCAGCATGCCCTAGCATCCCAGTATCCCAGGGGGGCCCCCCTTACTGAATGGCCTTGTTTTTCTTCTGCGCCATCACTTCTTTTTGCTTCTCCACACGCAGAACTATGCCTTTCAAAGGCTGTAGGGAAGGATCTGTTCCATGCCTTTCTCTGAGCTTCTGGCATTACCAGCAGTCCCTGGCATTCCTTGGCCTGTACGTGCCTCAATCTATTTCCTGCCTGCATCTTCACGTGGCCATCTGTGTGTGTGTGCGTCTGTACCTCAGTTTCTCTTCTTTTAAGGACACAGTCATGTTGGATTAGGCTCCCCCTAGTTGAGTAGGACCTTATCTTGATTGCATCTAGCAAAGATGCTATTTCCAAATAGTGTTACAATCCCAGATATTGGGGCTTAAGACTCCGGCATACTTTTTGGGGGCACACAGTTGACCCGCCCCCTTCCTGCTCCCCCCACCTCCTCTCCCCAAGAGTTAGTTGCTACCTCTTTGCCTTTAGCCTTTATTTGTGGCTCTGTAACAGCACTAACCACCCTGGATGCAGGTGCTTTGCACGCACTTGTCAGCCTGTCGGACCTCAGGTGAGTGAGGGCCTCCTTCCTTTCCATTTGTCCATCTCTGTGTCTGCCTTGCTTGGCCCTTTGCCTGGAGCATAGTATTCTGGGCCCGTGAATGAGTATAATTCTCTGCAGTTTGGCTCTGGACTCTACCCAGCTTGCTGGCACTTTCCCTATAGATAAGCTAACAAAGTCAGATGGAAACAATCTCCCAGAGGAGGCCCTGGCTGAAGGGAGGCTCGGGCACAAGAACAGAGTGGGGGAAGGGGCTCAAACCTCTGGATCACTAAAGACAATATTTCCAAGGGTGCTGACGGCTTTAAAGAGTAGCAGGGAGGGGATCCCTGGGTGGCTCAGTGGTTTGACGCCTGCCTTCGGCCCGCGGCGTGATCCTGGAGACCCGGGATCGAGTCCCACGTCAGGCTCCCTGCATGGAGCCTGCTTCTCCCTCTGCTTGTGTTTCTGCCTTTCTCACTCTCTGTGTCTCTCATGAATAAATTTAAAAAAAAAAGAGTAGCAGGGAGAGGTGGAGCGTCGGTAGGCTGGGAACCGAACCCGCTGCTCTGGGGGTCCCAGTTGTTATTTTATGACACAAATGCAGGTCTCCCCAGAGAATATGGTTTTCTGCAACAGCTTGATCCAGAGCTAGTACATTTCATTCTTTTTATCCACTTTGACTGACATGGATGCTTGCCCTACAAACTTCTGCAGAAGGTGGCCCCTTGCTCTTGGGGATACCTGGTGAGATGGTTCTGGAAGTAGAGATAGGAGGAAGGACTGTCCAAGGAGTGACGTGGGCAGCTCTGATGCACCTGCAGAGCCCACCTTCTCCTTCTTTGTGCCTCATCTCTTCCTCACAGATTCGTGATACAAAAGTGTCTATGACTGATGGTCACACTCTCTCCCCCCATTTCAGAGACTTGGAACCAGGCTTGGATGGCATGACACAGGCTTAGAGTCTTGAGTTCAGGCTGTGGCCAATCTGGAACCACAGGATCAGAAACCCCAGCAGACTCCTATCTAACCAGCCAAAATCTCGTCGCCCCTCTTGCCTGTCTGAATCACAGCAGGACAACCAGAGGCCTGGGGCAGCTCCAGGGCAGAGCCGAGCAGGACCACCTGCTGCAGCTGACTTGCCTTCAACTGTCCACACATCCAGAGGCAGCAATCCCTTCACGTGAACAGAAGTCCCATGTCAACTGTTTTGTATTATTATGTCCTTCTAGTTTCATCAGATAGATCCCTCCTTCCTTCTGGAAGAGGAGTCTGCATTTAAAAAAATATTGTGGTACAATATACGCAAAATAATATTTACCATGTTGACCATGTTTAAGGGTACAATTTTGTGGTATCAAGTCCATTCAGGTTGTTGTGTGCACCACCATCCTTCTCCAGAACATTTCCAACACCCCCAGCTGGAAATTCTGTACTCGGTAAACACTAGCTCCCTCCTCTCATCTCTCTTCAGTCCCTGGCCGTCTACCATTTGATTTCCTTTCTCCTTGAGTTTGGTGGCTGTAGGTACCTCACATAAGTGGAAGCACACAGTATTTGTCCTTTTGTGAGTGACTTATTTCACTCAGAAGAATGTTCACTGGGTTCATCCATGCTGTAGCAGGTGTGAGAATTTCTTTCCTTTAAGGCCTTAGGTACAGACCCACCACATTTTGTTTCCACATTCATCCACTGATGGACACTTGGCTTGCTTTCATGCTCTGGCTACTGAGAACGCTGGTGCTGTGAACATGGCTGTGAATCTCTCTTCAAGCCCACACTTGCATACTTTTGTGAGTATATCGGAGGTGGCATTGTTGGGTAATATGGTTTAATATGGTTTAATGTTTTGAGGAACCTCCATGCTGTTTTCCACAGTGACTGCACCATCTTACAATCTCATCGAGGCTGCGTTCTTTATCCTCATTTTAAGATACATTGAAGAAAAGAAGTGACCCAGACACCTCCATTCAGTGCAAAGCATATCTGAACCCAAGACTCCAACCATGGAAGAGCACGTGTGTCTCTTAGATAACGTGTCTTGGTCCTGAACTGGCCTCTGAGGGCAGGATTGGACATTGCAGCCTAAGCACCACAGCCACGTTCTGCCTCGGGTCCTTGATGTGATCTAGCACCGTCAAACAGGAATTACCATTTTCTCCTTGTGGACCGTGGTCTTACACTCACATTAACAGGGGCCTCCTAAGCTCTGAGCAGGAACATATTTGTTTTGGGGGATTTGGGGGATTTCAGCCAGTCTGCTCCTGATCAGTGAGCACTCATGACAGCAGTCCTCTCAAAGGACACAGACACTGGCTGATTCTGCTAAGCTCAGCCACCAACAAGGCACTTGCTTGCTTTGTTTTTGCTTTGGGTTGGATTTTTTTAAAAGATTTATTTATTTATTTATTTGAGAGAGAGAGAGAAGCAGGGGGAGGGTCAGAGGCAGAGGGACAAGCAGACTCTGTGCTGAGTGTGGAGTGCAACACGGGCTCAAGCTTAGGACTTGGAGATGATGACCTGAGCTGAAATTAAGAGTCAGATGCTTAACCTACTGAGCCACCCAGGTGCCCCTGCTTGCTTGCTATGTATCACACAGGGGTGGAGACAGGGGAGGGGACACAATA
The DNA here is from genome assembly GCF_048164855.1 of Canis lupus baileyi. Taxonomy (NCBI): domain Eukaryota; kingdom Metazoa; phylum Chordata; class Mammalia; order Carnivora; family Canidae; genus Canis; species Canis lupus. The sequence continues at coordinate 19,350,990 of NC_132842.1, forward strand.
TGTTTGTTTGTTTTAATCAAAGTTATTAGTAAGATGAACTTTCAAATAAGATAATACAGGTGGCCCCATGTATTCATGCATTAGCTCTTGGAAGAGAGGGCCTCCTTTAATTTCTGAGCCCCGGGAGAATCTAGGGTAGTACTTCTTTCATAAATAGAGGGAACTCAAAAGATGCCTGCTGTTGAAGGACAATACGTACAAGAACTTAGCTCTCAACAATTAGTGCTCAACCACCGGTTGGCTCCTTTAACAATGACACCCAGAGAGCTGCCTTTCCTTCCTCAGAGTCACTGTTTTGGCAGAGCCTGAGATCAAACCTCAATCCTCAACTCCCAGTGCACTGCCTTCTTTCCTTCTTTTTTGGGACATCATCCCTTTTTTTTAACCTAACAACAAGAAACCTAGCTAGTCGTAGTAATAGAAACAAACAGATGTTTCCACTAGAAAGTAGCTCTCAAGACTCAAGTGCTTACAAGTTTCTGAAGCAACACACAAAAATGACAAGCTAAGGTCATTAAACACATAAAAGTAGCAGCATCGCTAATAAACTGAGAGATGGCCCAAGTGCTCTGTCCCCCAGCGTAAACTGCATTACAGGAAGTTGCTTGGGCTACTTCAGTGTTCTCTGGAATGATGGTCATTTTTGGAACTTGAGAGTCCATGCTAGTATGATGCCCACGCATAGCTTCCAGGCCAGACTCTTGCCAATCTCATGTCAAAAGCACGTGTGAGGAACATATCTTTGTGTTTTCCCAAGCTCTACAAACTATTTAAGATACTGGGAAACTTAGCCTTATGCTTTTAATGAGTCCACAAAAGAAATTTTTTTTTAAGTTTCCAAAAATTGCAATAGCTCTACAGAGGGAGAGCAGTGCAAATAGACAAAGCCGACAACAAGGCTCAGCCTTGCCATCTGAAGACACAAAATAACTATGAGGCCAACAACAAGTGAGTATATAATTCTGACCCCCAAAAAGGATACTCTGAAAGATTCACAGATAATTCCATAAACTGCTCTTCCTCACTAAAACAAAAACATGACACACCATGAATTTGACATTTCAACTATCCTTTTTTTTTTTTTAAGATTTTATTTATTTATTCAGGAGAGACACAGAGAGAGAGGCGGAGACATAGGCAGACGGAGAAGCAGGCTCCCTATGGGGAGCCTGATGCAGGACTCGATCCCAGGACCCCGGGATCATGACCTGAGCTGAAGACAGACACTCAAGTACTGAGCCACCCAGGTGCCCCAGAGATTTCAACTATACTTGTCCTTTTATTTTTCCTACATTCAAGAGGCTGCCCTGTAGTACGTGGTTAAGCAGGTAGTGATGTAGAGGCAGGTATGGGCTCAGATGTATGCTGAGTAACCATGGAGAGGTTACTCGAGATCTTTATTTTCCAAAGTCTCTACAAAATGAGAATGGTGGTAATATAATCAGATACATGGACTGGTCATCAGAATTCAAGGAGTGATGACATATAAAGTGCCATGGGTAGTGATAGCATTCTACCTTCTCTGGAGGCAAATTCTTCTCGCTAGGCTTTTATTTTATTTTATTTTTTTTTTCGCTAGGCTTTTATTATTAAATCCAAAAGAAAATAAAATCATCACATATTGTTATCTTCAAAAGAAAGCTCCAAATGTTTTGTATAAATACCTTTGTGGTCTTTTTTATGTTCTTGGAGAAGGAAAATAAAATAAAACCAGTAGAGGAAAACTTCCAAAATAAGACATTAGAATATTTTATATGGGGGTTTGGTCCATTCCAAATATGTATTTATGCAGATATTATCACTATTTTTGCTAAGACTTGTACAAAAGAAAAGAAATATATCTTGTTGCTTACAAGGAAGCTTAGGCTAGGGAACCATGGAGGGCTGTACTCCTAGTTTAAATCTTGAATAAAAGACATAGAAAGTTATCAGAACTCTCAGAGAGAATATGGAGAAAAAAGAAGGAGAGTATTTGATTTTGAAAGGTATGTTTTTTTTTTATCATTCTTAGCATTTGAATTCCTGTAGATAAAGAAACATAAAGTTTCTATTTATTTTTTTAATAATAAATTTATTTTTTATTGGTGTTCAGTTTGCCAACATACAGAATAACACACAGTGCTCATCCCGTCAAGTGCCCCCCTCAGTGCCCGTCACCCATTCACCCCCCCGCCCTCCTCCCCTTCCACCACCCCTAGTTCGTTTCCCAGAGTTAGGAGTCTTTATGTTCTGTCTCCCTTTCTGATATTTCCTACCCACTTCTTCTCCCTTCCCTTCTATTCCCTTTCACTATTATTTATACTCCCCAAATGAATGAGAACATATAATGTTCGTCCTTCTCCGATTGATTTATTTCACTCAGCATAATACCCTCCAGTTCCATCCACGTTGAAGCAAATGGTGGGTATTTGTCATTTCTAATGGCTGAGGAATATTCCATTGTATACATAAACCACATCTTCTTTATCCATTCATCTTTCGATGGACACCGAGGCTCCTTCCACAGTTTAGCTATTGTGGACATTGCTGCTATAAACATCAGGGTGCAGGTGTCCCGGTGTTTCATTGCATCTGTATCTTTGGGGTAAGTCCCCAACAGTGCAATTGCTGGGTCGTAGGGCAGGTCTATTTTTAACTCTTTGAGGAACCTCCACACAGTTTCCAGAGTGGCTGCACCAGTTCACATTCCCACCAACAGTGTAAGAGGGTTCCCTTTTCTCTGCATCCTCTCCAACATTTGTGGTTTCCTGCCTTGTTAATTTTCCCCATTCTCACTGGTGTGAGGTGGTATCTCATTGTGGTTTTGATTTGTATTTCCCTGATGGCGTCCACCCCAAGATTGCTAAAACTCATACAGCAACTCGGCAGTGTGGCAGGATACAAAATCAATGCCCAGAAGTCAGTGGCACTTCTATACACTAACAATGAGACTGAAGAAAGAGAAATTAAGGAGTCAATCCCATTTACAATTGCACCCAAAAGCATAAGATACCTAGGAATAAACCTAACCAAAGAGGTAAAGGATCTATACCCTCAAAACTACAGAACCCTTCTGAAAGAAACTGAGGAAGACACAAAGAGATGGAAAAACATTCCATGCTCATGGATTGGCAGAATTAATATTGTGAAAATGTCAATGTTACCCAGGGCAATTTACATGTTTAATGCAATCCCTATCAAAATACCATGGACTTTCTTCAGAGAGTTAGAACAAATTATTTTAAGATTTGTGTGGAATCAGAAAAGACCTCGAATAGCCAGGGGAATTTTAAAAAAGAAAACCATAGCTGGGGGCATCACAATGCCAGATTTCAGGTTGTACTACAAAGCTGTGGTCATCAAGACAGTGTGGTACTGGCACAAAAACAGACACATAGATCAATGGAACAGAATAGAGAATCCAGAAGTGGACCCTCAACTTTATGGTCAACTAATATTCGATCAAGGAGGAAAGACTATCCATTGGAAGAAAGACAGTCTCTTCAATAAATGGTGCTGGGAAAATTGGACATCCACATGCAGAAGAATGAAACTATACCACTCTCTTGCACCATACACAAAGATAAACTCAAAATGGATGAAAGATCTAAATGTGAGACAAGATTCCATCAAAATCCTAGAGAAGAACACAGGCAACACCCTTTTTGAAGTCGGCCACAGTAACTTCTTGCAAGATACATCCATGAAGGCAAAAGAAACAAAAGCAAAAATGAACTATTGGGACTTCATCAAGATAAGAAGCTTTTGCACAGCAAAGGATACAGTCAACAAAACTCAAAGACAACCTACAGAATGGGAGAAGATATTTGCAAATGACGTATCAGATAAAGGGCTAGTTTCCAAGATCTATAAAGAACTTATTAAACTCAACACCAAAGAAACAAACAATCCAATCATGAAATGGGCAAAAGACATGAACAGAAATCTCACAGAGGAAGACATAGACATAGCCAACACACACATAAAGTTTCTAATTTAAAGGTACAGTTATCAATCAGCAGCTAAATGTACCATCAAGTTTTTGTGAAGTGTCACAAAAGGCACCAATTAAGGTGGGCGAATCACAGACTACAGTATGTGGCATGTGCTCTTAAAACGATGGCAGTATAGTTGAGGAGAGAATTCAAATACATAAGGGACACACAAAACAAAATTGTTGTATGATTGCATACACTATGAGTCATGCATTATGGCAACCAAATACCTAGGATTTGGGGCAGTATTTTTTTCATTTAGTTTGCATTTAGACCACTCCTAGTCAGAGCTACTTCCATGAATGCTGCTAAAATAAACAAAAACTGAAGTTCTGAGAAGTATCCTTTTATTTCACCATGCTAACCTTCTCCCTTCTTCTTCCCTTATCACCCCAGGCTGCAGACTATGTGTACTACCATTGGATAATCTCATTTTTTTCTTAAAGAATTTATGGTTCATTTTAATCCCTTTTGTGTACAGAATGGTTGACTCAAAGTTACAAAAACATAATGCAACTTGTCCCAACCCTGGACCCCCTTCCTATGGTTCAATTCCAGTTCACATGGGACTTGAAAGAATTTATTGTCTTAATTAAGGAAATAAAAGGTATCTCCTCATCTGGTAAGATTAAGAGGTTTGACTAAATAATCTTCAAGGCTCCTTCCGAATGTCAGTGATTTTTTTCTTAAAAGATCTTATTTATTTATTTGAGAGACAGAGAGTGAGGGGAGTCTGCTGAGCAGGGAGCCTGATATAGGGTAGATCCCAGGACCACAGGATTGTTACCTGAGCTGAAGGCAGACATTGAACCAACTGAACCTTCCAGGTGCCCCAAAATGTTGGTGATTCTTTAAGAATGACAGGTTTTGCTTCAGACATCTTTTGTAGATTTTTCTAAGACAAAACCAGTTTTCCCCCCCAATTGCATTCTCTGTCTCTAATCACTGTTTAGCACTCTATACATCTTGACAGTTTTTTTAAACATTATTTACTTATTTAATTTAATTTTACATTTTTAAAATTTTGAGTACAGCTGACACACAATGTTACATTAGTTTCAGGTAAAAAAAAATTTTAAGATGTATTTCTTTGAGAGGGAGAAAGAGAGCTCTTGTGTGAGTAGGGGGAGAGTCAGAGGGAGGGGGCAGAGGGAGAGGGAGAGAGAGAATCTCAAGCAGACTCCCTGATGAGTGTGGAGCCTAACACAGGGCTTGATCTCACGACCCTGAGATCATGACCTGAGCCAAAACCAAGAGTCGGATGTTCAACCAACTTAGCCACCCAGGTGCCCCAGGTAAGAAATGTTTCTGTATCTCAAGAAACTAGCCTATGAAACCATATACTAGGCACTAATATTATTGGGTTTCTCTATCTATTGGGAATAGTTGCTATCATACCATAGTTGATAAACTTTCTGCATAGTATGTTCATTTGTTTGTTGAATAGTCATGTGAAAACCAAGATGGGGGCAACAAGTCAGTGTGACAAAGGATGGTCCCTCCACAAGATGGAGCTCATTCCTTTTGCTTTTATTCTCTAATGGCAAGGAAATTTTACACAAATTGCAACCTATATTGTTGATTTGAGATGTTTTTGACAGCTCAATTATTTTTCCCCTAACCATTCCATTTTGGAGGGTACTGTGTCAGGGAATGAAGGAGTTGGGGATGCTGTGTGTCTCTCTCCTGTCTACCCTCTAATAAGAAGTTAGCCCCTTTGAACCTACTATGTAAAGTATCATGCCAGTAATTTCCTGTTCTAGGTATCACAATGAATATTCCTGGAACATGACCAGAGAACTAAACATTGGTCACTGAGTGGTTCATATTAAAATAACTGCTGTCGCCTGAATCCACATAGTCCAGGAAGATGCGAGGCTGAATGACAGAGGAGTCAATCTCAAGATTCTTCTTTTACTCTCTTGTTTTTTTTTTTTTTTCTTGTTGTTGTTGTTTCATTTTTGTTGCTATTGCTGGTTTGTTTGTTTTGGCTTTGAAAGTGGGTCCCTGGTTTTAATACAAACTACATGCCATAATTCACTTTTCTAAATAGTAGGACAAATACTATATCCAATTTGATTTTACCAAGCCTTAATTCAAATTTATTCAACTACATAAGAATGAAAGAACTCAATTCTAAACATCCTTTCAAAAAGTGCTCTAATATTGTTAGTTTTGCTGCTACTTGTTGCCACAGGTAAGTACAAACTAAATTACAAATGATGAGACGTACTGCTAAGAATAGAAACTTCTACCTCTGTTGATGTAACAGATATGATACCTACTAAAGAAATCCCTTTAAAGAAAAACTCTCATTTTGTTAATATTTTAATATTTAATATATTTTTCATGATGCCAAATATTTTAAGTATCATCACCATAAAAATATAAATACATTCCTTAAATGATTTTGCTATCTTACCAAATAAAACTGAAAAAATGTTTGAAAATACATTTTCTATTTGCTTTGTACAGTGCTACTTTCAACTATTTAACTCCATGAACTTTAAAATCCCACATTAAATTTGGCTGGGTACATATCTGTGGTCTTATAAGACTAATTTTAGATCTCTGCTATTTTCCCAAGCAGAAATACAACTCAAGTTTTGAACTTCTGCCTCAACCCCTGAATATGGGAATAATCATTCTTGTTTTCTAAGAATAAATAAATAAAATCATGTAACTGAAATCGTGGATCTAGTCTTCAGACTGGCAACCCACTGGTCTTCTTTTCTTTGTTAACATGCCAATATTACCCATACAAATGATACTAGCAATACTAATTACCCATGCTGATTACACTCACATTCCTCACATGACACCATCAGAACCACAATTGAGATATTTTATCTTCTATACGTATATTCACTGTAAAAATGCTTTTTAAAACTGCAAAGAAATCCAACAAGTGAAGAAAGAAGGTAGGAAAAAGGATGAAAGGTTGGCACTCGACTTAAGGTACAGCTGGCATAGGATTTAACTACATTCACAGACCAATCTCTGTCCCCATACCCTCTTCCCAGTGTTGTGCCCACCCTGTGTAATGGACCCAAGGTCACACAGCAAGGACACGGAGAGCAGGGTTTGTGTCTTTAGGGTCCACACCCATCTCTACTGCTCTATGTTGTGTTGCAGGATGAAGGAGATGTTTTCCATCTCTGCCTGAAAACAGTGCATTATTTTTTAAACGAGTCACCCAATAATCAAACGTTTTGATTGTGAGGTTTTCATTGGTATACAAAATTATACTCAGTGTTGGGGTGTCTTTCTGTCAAAAGAATATAAAAATGGTAACTGTTACTTTTTCTCTTTTCCGACGATATACTGAAGGTCCCACTTGTTCCTTCTCACTCTTTCAATAAACACATTTGCTGTGATGGAGATAAATACTGAATTGAAAGAATGTTAGCATCTCATCTCTGGGGTTCCTCCTCGACTAGCTCACCCTCCCAACAGGGTCCTTATTCTCAGACACCTCTTTGATTTTATAATCTCTGGCAGGGAACTTCCCCTGGGCTTCAGCCACTTCCCAGTTTACATCGTGTGCTTCCTTCCAGCCCAGCCAGGACTCACCATTCCTGAACCTTCCATTCTCTGTCCTACCTCTGGGTGTGTGTTCCTCTTCTTTCTCTCAGTAAGGAAAGTCTTGCCTCCAAACCCCCTTTGGCTTTGGATGAATTCTGACTCACTCACTAAGACCCATTTCCAATGGCCTCACCTCCATGAGGCCTCAATGATCCCATTATGTGATTTAAAATAAAATTCTTACACTCTAATGTCAGGAAATGCATTATCACTATAGTCTTTTCATACGGAAGGTTTCCTTTACAGCTGCTAACCTGGGCTAATGCCATCCTTAGAAGCTACCAGAGAAGCTTCATTTAAGTGGCCATTCTTCTTGCTTCAAAATTGCAGCTACTAAGTAATCCTTTCTTCCTTCCCTCCTTTTTTCTTATTCCCAGGCTGAAGAGCAGCAGCAAATGAAAACCCACGAAATGAAAAAAGTAAGACCAGTAACACGAGAGCTACACAGAATTCATAAAACTTGGAGTTAAAAGACAGAGCATCTGGCCTATTAAGGCCCTGTTGTGCATGTGAAGTAGCTTAGTTATGATGTCCCCTGACCCACCTCTTTCATCAGTTTCTGGGTAAGATTTAAATGAGATAATAGCTGTAAAAAACCTTTGGTAGACTGTTGGTAGACTGTAAAGCCATGCACAGAATGTAAGACATAGAATAGCCACTCAATCAAAGTTACAGTAACTCATTAATGATCATTTGCTGCAACATACTCATGAATCTCAGATGCAGAAAGTAGAGCAAAGGACACAGAAAGATCAGATTTTATTTATTTACTTTTTAAAATATTTTATTTATTTACTCATGAGACACACACACACACACACACACACACACACACACAGGCAGAGGGAGAAGCAGGCTCCACATGGGGAGCCTGACATGGGACTCGAGCCCTGGTCTCCAGGATCACGCTCTGGACTGAAGGCAGCACTAAACTGCTGAGCCACCAGGCTGCCCGAAAGATCAGATTTGAAACCTCTTCTCTACCCCACACTGGCCATGTAGCCTGGCACCACAGCAAATTAAGGAGTGGAAAGCAGAGAGTCGACTGGTCTATAAGGGGCATTAAAACATTGCTAGAATGCTCCGGGAAAAGATATCAGATCTCTTGGTAATTCTTACAAAGTTGACAAAATGGGCCCAACTCCTGCTAAAGTGGCCAATACCAGTGAATAGATATATAAAAAGCATCCCTCAGCACCACTGCCAGCCCGCTCCCCCGCTAAGAAAATGCTAGACATATTTGAACATTATTTGAATGACAATCAGAGGATAGCCTGCTTATCGTGTCCACAAATCCATGTTCCATCCTGACTCCAGTCATACTTCTAAGAACCCTGGTTTCCTGTTCTGTAAAATGAGGGACATATTTATTGTGAGAGACTACTGTAATATTTTGAGATGACATATACATGTTTGCAGTGAGTGGAGATTTAACACAATGGAAGTGTTGTGAAGCTACTTAGCCATGTCTCTACTTTCTTCACCCTCGCCCTGGCGGGGAATTTATTATATTCAGTACTAAAAGGTCCCACTGACTCCTCCCAACACGGAAGAATACAATGGATTACATGTCTTAGAAGTTTTTTATAGAAAGCCAAAAACTGAGAAGCAGTAGTCATTTATAACGAAGGAAATGAAATGTCTGTTAAGTAATCAAGTGCCCTTGACCTTGAACACAAAGAAGGCTAGCTGACAGAAGAACAATTACCTCAGAGAAGACGAGAGAAATGTGCAAACGTTTTTGGTGCCTATGCTAAGCCAATCTGGATAAAGGCAATGAGAGGCTGGGGTATAGATAAACATTTGGGTCAAGATGCAGATGGCCAAGGTCAAGCCATTTAACTGATTTCTGCTCCTATAATCAGGGACTTGGCTTGACTTCAATTTGGCTCTGTAGACCATAGAAGGCTGTTATGGAGTTTATACCTTGGAAGAGTGAGCCAACAATGAACTCCAAGAAACAGTCAGTCGGTCATGGTTGTGGGACATATGCCTCCAGTCCCCAGGCATAACCTCCAACTCTATGATGCAAGAAAACTGTGGGTCACGGCCTGGCTCTTTCCAGCTCTGGCCAACACAGGCTCTTTAGGCTGATCTCTCTCGTGCCAACTCCCTAGGTCTCACTAAAATAAGATTAACATCTGCTCCATTCCCCATAGGTTAGAGGAAGAAAGCCTTTGGGAAATGTAAAGCAGCTCCAAGATGAGGGACTGCAAGGGGTCAAGCAATCTTATCAAATGGAATGGAATGTCTTTAATTTAAAGACAACTCACTTCTCACAATTGGTGTCTTCTCTTAGTTGTGCAAACCTGATTCCTACTCACATGCAGAGCTCTGAGCCTAGAAAGGAACTAGAGATTTCTTTTGAAAGGAGAAACTGGTAGAAGGAGGAAAGAAAAAAGGAAAAGGGCATAAAGAAAGGAGGTCTTCACCATGCTTCAGGCCAACAGGATATAGAGTTCAAAAGTTTAGCTGTGTTTAAAGTAAAAGATAGATTATTACTTGTCCACGTTGCAGAGACAAAATACAACAGTGGCATTGATCAGAGCAGTGGAGGGAAGGAAAGTATTGCAAAGCTGCAGTATTTTATTTCTTTATTTTGTATTTTGGTATAATTTGTTTTGTTACTAATCTCCAGGTCCATCTAAAAACAGTAGTCACCAAACGAAACTTCACTATTTCTAGAAATTAAAGTAGGCCCATTGTTCTCAGGGCAAATAAATAAATATAAAGATTTAAAAATTTTAAAATAGCCCCCCCCCTTTTAAGATGCAGTGATATGTTACTGGAAAGTGTTGACTGTGCTTATTTTCTATTTTTCTACATATGGCACTGGATAGAAGAGTTCCCATTTTCTAAAAAGCTGAGAAGTTACTGTTTTATTAAAGAAAATAATAATACCAAGAGGAAATGTGAAGGAAAACATTTATGCAGTGCAATTCTGTCTCTAAAACCGACGGCAAGAATATTTCTTAATATGATTATAGCTTTATTTTTAAAAAGACTAAAGGAGAGAAAATAAAAACTGGTGGTGAAATAAAAACTCCTTTTGTACTTCCAAAGTTTTCATTAGTGATTATGTAACAATTTACAAAGAAAAAATTCTTTTGAAAATAAAAGGAAGTTCCTTAAAGCAAAAAAAAAAAAAAAAGAAAAGAAAAGAAAAGAAAAAAGAAAGAAATATGGGAGTATTTCTGTTTTATGTGCTTTTCTGTATGAGTATAAAAATTAGTGTAGTTTTATTAAGATGATTACCCTTAAATCCTTGTAAAATATATTGATCAGTAATTACTGAACAAGAGGAATGAATTAAGGGTATAAGATTCTTTCCTTTTTGCAAAGAAACTAACATATGAAATGAAATTTCACTTATTCATTCAACAAATATTGGCTGCATACCTGTTGCTGGCTAACTTTTTATTTTATTTTATTTTTTTAAAAGATTTTATTAACTTATTTGACAGAGAGAGAGAGAGAGCTCGTGCAAAAGCAGGTAGAGTGGCAGGCAGAAGGAGAAGGAGAAGCAGGCTCCTAGCTGAGCAGGGAGTCCAAGACGGGGCTCCATCCCAGGACACTGGGATCATAACCTGAGCTGAAGGCAGAGGCTTAACCAGCTGAGCCACCCAGGTGCCCTCTGGCTAGCATTTTAAATGATATAATATTGTACAATGCTGTGGAGTTGTGATGATTTACATCAATAATCAATAGTTGGCATTACAGAAGTAAAAGGTTTGGGTATATGATTTAAACCACAGTTCATATTTGAAGACCATATATGTAAGGGTTAAGCAAAAACTACCAAAATCAAAGAATTCTTTCTAAAGCAAAATTAGTAATTCTCGAAATCCTATGTAAATGGTGTCATTTGTCTGTGTGTCATGCCTGTAACAAATGTATGTCAATGAGAGCAAACATCAAGTGTTCTCAGGTTGTGTCAGAAGGGATTTATGGGTCATTTATGTAACGTAGAGAACAATAAAAAGTAAGTTAACAGGGGAATGAAAGCATAATTTTGTGACAAGTTTCATATAATTTATCGATGTGCTTTTTAATTTCAATACTATTTTTTTCATTTCATCCTTGAATCCTACAGCATGTATCGCTAAAAGATTGGTACTACTTTAAAAGAACCTAATAAGAAATGATTGCAAACTACCAAATTAACAGTAATTCTGTAATATTAGTAAATATCTAGTCTATTTAACAGTTCCCCTATTGTCCTAGAGCTTTTTTTTTTTTTTTTTTTTTTTTTTTTTTTTTTTTTTTTTTTTTTTTACCTTTTGCTTAAATCAGGATCTAAGTAAAGACTATACATTGCAAATGGTGGCTGGGTCTCAACTTTCATTAATCTGCAGAGGGTCCTCCATCACCCCTTTCCACTGTTCCCTTTGCAATTGGGTTGTGAAAGAAAACTGGTCACTTGTCTGGTAGACATTTTGCACAGTCTGGATTTTGAATTCCTGTATTGTCATTGAACATGTTCCAGTGTAGATTGCTAGTTAAATCTAGAGGTATGATCAGATTTCTATCTGAGTGTGGCAAGGACATTTTATAGGTGTACTGTTACTCCCCCTAGGAGGAGCATATGCCAGGTTCTTCTTTATGGAATTAGCAACTATGATATCACTGCCTACAGGCAATGGTTCATAAAGATTGCAGAATGGCGAAACTATAATATTTGGAGTTCTTCTTCATTTATTTATTTTTAAAAATATTTTATTTATATATTCATAAGAGAGAGAGAGAGAGAGAGAGAGAGAGAGGGGCAGAGACACAGGCAGAGGGAGAAGCAGGCTCCATGCAGGGAGCCCAAAGTGGGACTCGATCCCAGGTCTCCAGGATCATGCCCTGGGCTGAAGGCGGCACTACACCGCTGAGCCACTGGAATGCTTCTATAAAAAGAAACTCTGCCTCAATAATAATTTAGTCCATCCTACCTTTAAAAAGTAATCATTGCAGTTTTTGTTGAAGATACAATACAAAACGCATTCTGAGATTCTGGGTTGGCTTGCTTCAATGACTGAAAGGAAAATTGTACTAGGTGACAAAGAGATATTCTTTTCAAATATGTTACTTCTCTTTAATGGGTATATGAAAGTTTTAAAATGGCTGTATTTGCTCACAAGCAAATACTCTTCTTTAACTGAACCCTATGAGATATCTAATGAATTCTGATGGAAATAAGCAATAGTTCCAGGCATTAGCAGATGTGCGTATGGCATAAGAAATAGTATGTTCTAAATTTCCATATGGCTCCATGACATAATCAATATTATTGCTGCTTGGCCTTAGAATGAGTTTACGTACTTGCCCTGGAATATAAGCAGGCATCAAGTTCTGAACATTCTTGAGACTTGAGGATAAAAGACTAAGACCTCTAGAAAGTTGCCTGGTGTCCCCTCTTCTCTGTCTCTCTCTCTCTCTCTCTTTCTTTCTCTCTCTCTCTCCCCTCCGATACTCCTCAGCTGAGCACTTCTCTCACTAGAACAAAGCAGCCAGTCAGGCGAAACTGTTTCATCCTCCTCCAGGTTAATTTCTCTGCATCACAAAGGAGATTGTATTTTCCTATAAGGGGCAATGCAAACTTCATCCTTTAGGGTCTTCTAGACTATTGAAATACAGATAATGGTATCCAATAAGTAGTTAATTAAGAAGACGGGCTAAGATTCAAAGTAAAATTTGTCAGAGATAAGATGAATCATAGAAGCTACTGAGCTTTAGGGAAATGGAAATGTAAAAAGTGAATTTCCTCACGTTTTCATAGGCCAAAGGACGCCCCAACTGGCTATTTAATCCATAAGTGACTTATAGAGCCAGCCAGAATTTCTAATAAGTCTTCTGTTCTAGTCCACTTGTCCTTGACAATTTATTTTAGGGCTGTATACATTAAGAAGACAAGGCAAAAGGATTAGGGAAAGCATTCTCTAGTAACTATATTTAAAGTTAACCATGTCTAGTGCTCAGAGGCAGGCCTTTCTGAGAAGGTCAAATGTCTCTGCCGATAGCACCTGGAAAATGAATTATCATGTCACATGATCTCCTATTTTTCACCACCAGCTCAAATCATGTATTTCTCCACCCTCAGAGAACAATGACCGCTGAGTCATTTTATATTTGAGGCAAAAAAAAAAAAAAAAAAAAAGAAAAAAAAGGAGCAAGTTATAATCAGCAAATCTCTGAAATTTACTTGTAAGAACAAGAGTGGAAAAATACCACTCTGAACTCTGGAAGTAGAGGCATTTTCAAAAAGAGATAAATTTGAGACATACAGCTGATGGAAGAGCTGTGCTACACCTCAGGAAAATTTCTCTGGCCCTCTATTTTCTCACCTAGGGGATGAAAAAGTGACACGAGAGAATATTTATTGTTCCTTGGGATCTAAAATTTAAAGAATCTATACTTTTATCATTTCAAATTCACTGAACTGAATTAGAGTCAAGAGGGATTAATGCAATGGCAATGCAAATCAAATTGTCTCTGTGACTCCATCGATGGGTTGTTTAGTTGAACTGATTAGTCAAAATGGTATATTATCATCCCATTAATGGCAAAAATAACTTCAGAGGTTAGTAAGACAAACTTTAACCATGGATTTCCATTTGTTACGGATTAGTCCAACAGGAAATATTTCTGTTAAAATGGTGATGCCATATTAGACAAAAGAAGGCAGCCTCCTACCTTTCCCATCACAGCCCCAGTACGCACAGGATGTGAGAATTCAGTTCTCCCTCAAACCTTTAGAACGTCCTCCAAAATGTAATACAGGGATAAAATGGCACATCAATTATGATGTAGAATGATACCAGAGATACAAGGGGCTCTTGGTAATCATGTGAGATTCTGACCAAAAAGCTGGAATACACACATCTCTCTCCAGGGAGGAAAGACTATTAAAGGTGATGCAGGGGATCCTTGGGTGGCTCAGCGGTTCAGCGCCTGCCTTCAGCCCAGGGCGTGATCCTGGGGTCCTGGGATCGAGTCCCATGTCGGGCTCCCAGCATAGAGCCTGCTTCTCCCTGTGCCTATGTCTCTGCTTCTCTCTCTCTTTCTCTATGTCTATCATGAATAAATAAATAAAATCTTAAAAAAAAAAAAGGTGATTCAGAGGCAGGCATTTCCTAGGGAGCACATAAGGTAGCAAGACATGTTTCGGCATATGTGCTGGCCTGGTTCTCCCTCTCCCCTCCTGTCCTGCACGCCATCTCCCCTCCTTCTCTCTGCCCCAGTCACTCTGGTGTCCCGGGTGTTTCTGAACATACTGGACATACTTCCTCCCGAGGCAGCTGCCATTGCACTTCCCTCTGTCTGGAATGTTCTCCTCCTTGATATCCATGTAACCTATCTCTCCCATCTAGTTTTGCTCAAATGACACCCTATCAGTGAGAACTGTCCTGACCTCTCTATGGAAGGTGGAAACACACACTTCCATCCTCCCTTATCCTGATTTCCAGTTTCTTTTTTTTTCTATAATATTTATAAGCTTCTGTCATACTAAACAATAGGCTTATCTAGTAGGTGTCTTTTAGGCATTTGCCCCATAAAATGTAAACCCATGTAGGCAGGAATGTCCTGGAGTGGATATAAGATAATAAGAAATATTTGTTCATTGATACATCCCACATGCCTGGCTCATAGTACATACTAAGTAAATATTTGTTCAATAAACATATAAAGAGATGAATGAGTATGAAGCTTCCATTTATGGTCTGGGTTATCTGGTTAGCATGGCCCCAAAAAATGGACTGGTTAAAAAAATGCATTTAGAATACCTCCATCCTGACCAGGTGGTACATCTGTATTTTCACTGGCCCATTGTCCAGCAGCAACCTATAACCCAATGCATTTATTTATGCTTCCTTTTAAGACACTTTTCATGAGACCTTGGTTTTGGAATGTGGAGAGATTAGGGAATGGCCAAGTTTCCCCTAATAGATTGTCTTGAAGCACAAGTACTTTGCACTTGGTGAGAAAAGAGAAGGTACCAGCAGATGGCGCTTCAGCTTTCTTCCCAGTTCCCAGCAAGGGTAGCATTTGTGTTAATCTGCAAAAGGCTTCAGTTAAAAAAAAAATTTTTTTTTCTTGTCTACTCTACAATAACTGAATGCTCTTAAACCACTGAGATAGGAACAGTCTAGTACTGACTTATGGACATCACTCACCAAGTCAGGTGCTAATAGTGGCGCACAAAGTTGTAATCCTAGGACACGCCTACTAGTAATAAAAAGAACCATGTATTTTTTTGTTTTTGCTTAAAATTGAAAGGGCTGGAGGGGCCTATGAAAACGGTCTTCTAATAGACTCTAGAGGAGAGGTTCATACTCAAGAATTTCAAGAAAGACAAAAACTCATTTTATACTAAAATAAAAGGAGAATTATAGAACGGTAATAACTGGAAATCTCAAAGGTACACATCACCACAAGCCTAACTGTTTGCAGTCTAGCAAGAAAAGGACTGAGAATTGATTTAAATAAGAAACAATAAAAGCACCTACTTACTACCATTAGACAAACAAACAAACCAGAAACCACAGGCTGCTCTTAAATATCAACCTGGTGCCCTCAGTGGGCAATGCGAGGTTAATGATTTTTTTTTTCCCTTTCTCAAACTCAATTCCTTACTGCTGTGTTCATCAAGAAGTATAAATATATATTCATGAAATCCTAAGCATTAAAGAGAGAGAGAGAACAGCAAAAGTGAGAAAATGTATAACCCTAAAAGATTTTGGTGAGTTTCCATTTTTATTTCTCAAGACCTTCCCAATAACATCTAATTCAAAATGACCATTTTGGTCAAAATGCATTAGGAGAAAAGGCTAGGTTTGCGTTTGTGCCCTCTTTTTATTAAAAGAAGTTTTATACTCACTTAAAATTTGTTGCAAAGCCACAGATTGGTCCCAGAAATGCCTTATTCCCAGGAGGCCCATGAACTGAGCACTGTGTGGAGCTGAGCCAGAATGCAAGAAAATGTCTGGCCTCCCAGTCAGACCTGCCTGAGTGCTTATGAAAATCTGGAACAAACCAGGCCTTGACTTAGATTAATGTGACATGCTTCAAAAATGGTGAAAGTGGGGCCCTGGAAGAAGTAATCAAGTTTGTAGGCTACTTCTGAAGTAAACACAATTACTTAGCTCAGAGTCACTGCTGTCTTGGGAGGGAACACTAGATGTCACTGCTCCCATGAAATGCCATCCTGGGAGCTGGAAAGTAAAGTGAAGGAACACTCAATATATTTTTGACTTCCGTTGTCATAATTTTGGCACTGTAAAGTTAGCATTTCACAGTCAATAAGGCCAAAAATTTTTCACCAATTTTTTCTCTAAAAACTCAAGCCGTATAAGCAATAAGTATTCCTTTTATTGTGATCATAAGTATCAGACTCCTATCACAGTCTGGGCAAAGAACACTGGAGTGAATGACAAGGGAGACACTGAGTTGACATACACAAGCACAGCCATACCAGTTGTTGCAATCCTGGAACACTTGCTTACTGGTCCATAGTCACTGCTCCAAGCCTGCAAAAGCCCTTCACTGTCCCAAACTTCCCCAGGATCTAACAGTCACAAGGTTTACAAGCCGTCTCTGCAAGATTATAGTGGGTGATCTCCCAGACAGGCTACTGCTGCTCTTTACAGTTGTTAAATATATATATTTTTTAGAGTTAAATATTTTTATATCATCCCTGTGGAAGGTAACATGGATGCAAAAGCAGAGGTTCTCTGGTTTTAGGCAAATCCAGGCAGAAACACTTGTTTTCAAGTCAGTTCCAGGATCCTCTGCAATTTTTTAAAAAGATTTTATTTATTTGAAAGAGACAGAGCGAGCAAGTGAGGATGAGTGGGGGGCAGAGGCAGAGGAAGAGAAAGAAGCAGACTTCCTGCTGAGCAGGGAGCCAGATGCGGGGCTAAATCCCAGGACCCCGGGATCATGACCTGAGCCAAAGGCAGACGTTTAACTAAGAACGGTAGAGAGACAATCTCTCAGCTGGGTCCAGTCCTATAAGTCACTGATTTTGGTGGTTCACCCATTTTAAAGTTTTAAGCATCAAAAGATGTAGGCAGCCAAATATCTATAAGGGCATTTATACGTACATACAATTTTACTTCATTTTTCTGAAAACAAAATGAATAATTTCCAATTTGAACTTATCCCTACATACTTGGAATAAAAGGGAGGGGAGCAAATTGCAATGCAAGTACTAATATATACCAGGAAAAATAAAAAGTACCAGTGATATTTCATGAAAGACATGTAACTTCAAGTTCAATGTGGAGCTGGGAAAGTAACCCACTTCATCATTCATTAAGTCTTGTATGTGTTCCCAGCTTGCCAGCCTCCAATCGAAGAAGGATATTATATGAATAATGGAAGAGCATAGGTTCTACCGCATATGTGGGAATTATATTTTGATTCATAGAAATTCAGAGAATGTTTCTTGTTCAGAAAAGAACATTTATGATACCCTGAGGAAACGATCAGGAATTAACCTTTTATCTACAAATATTTAGTTGGCTATTTTTATGTATTTTGGGGCATAGTACTGGGAGGAATTCCTTATAAAAATGTAATTTAAAAAAGAATTTAGCATAAGGATGAGTGCATGGGAAAAAATGATGCAACTTTCACGGCAAATAATTTATATTCACTTGCCAGATAAATCTAATACAAAATTTACTGTTTTGTAAAGTATGAAATATTTAACTGCAAAGATTACATATGCAAATGACTTGGAGTTGACCTACATGGCAGTCATTCTACTAATGTAGGCTGAAAATCAAGAAATATCATGTAATAGATTTTTTTTCTTGGCTTTTTGTTTTGTTTTATTGGGGCTGCATAAACTGAATTTAAGAGCTATCTTGTTGGGCAGCCCAGGTGGTTCAGCGGTTTAGTGCCATCTTCAGCCCAGGGCGTGATCCTGGAGACCCAGGATCGAGTCATGCATCGGACTCCCTGCATGCAGCCTGCTTCTCCCTCTGCCTGTGTCTCTGCCTCTCTCTCTCTCTCTGTCTCTCATGAATAAATAAATAACATCTTTTAAAAAAAAGAGAGAGCTACCTTCTTTTCCTATATGGTCACCAGAGCCTTTCCCAGATGCCTGTGAAGATTCTTACCTGTTGACCCTGTTACCTGGGACAGAGGAGTCAGGGCTGTGAGAAGCATAACAAAGGATTCTATAACATTTTTTTCTCTGTAAGATAAGACATGGAACTTCCTTTATAGCAGAAAAGTTAAAAATCTGCCTTTTGGACACTGACCTTCCAAAACTATTTTTGGATTATATTACACACAAAAGTAGATAAATAGTAGAAAAAAGATTTTTCTAAACTTTTTTATCTTTCCAGTTTTTCACAACATGTAAATGATAAAAAGATGAATCACTTTTTAAGTACAAAGTCTGATCCAGATCATAGAAGTGCATTAGGCAAATAATGTCAACTCTGTGTACAGAAATTTAAAGTTTTGGGAACCAAATTGGGAAAAGTCTATAGTTAGAGGGTAAAGAATTCAGCCTAAGTTGGAGCTGTTCAATGATTTTTCATAAATAAAAATTAAAAAATTTAGAAAGACATCAATAATAATATTAGTAGGTAGTGCACATTCTTCAGCTATGTGAACTAACAGCATGTGGCATGCATTATCTTATTAAAAATTCAGGGTCATGTGAATTAATTACTCGTACTCTCTGCATTTCACAGGAGAAAAAATAATTCAAGGCTTAGAGAAGCTGATTAATGTCTTCAGGGTCATCTTCCTAAATCTTGACCACTGGAACTCCGATCTAACTTTAGAGATGGTTCTCTTAGCCCTTATATTGTATTTCTTTGCAAGCAGCCTAAAAGAGGTACTTTTTGGTGTAAATGACCACAGTGCTGGAGATCAAAGAATAATTTCCTACCCCATATGGAGTCTATAGCAATTTCACGCATAAAGGGGCTCTCAAAATTTGATGTATGTCACTGAAAACACATCAATAAAATTGACATTCCAGTGGAGAATTTTAATAAAGTACTTTTATTTGTAGGATAATTTATTTTATGGAATGAAGTGAGGAAATTATTTTAAAAAAACAGTATTTCTGCACTTTCCAAAATTAAGTTGGTATTTATTTCAAGTATGATATTCCGGCATTATAAAATGAAAACATCATGCATCTTTGAAGGAACAAAGATAAGGCCATCTAACTGATTCTGAAAGCCACTGGCCAGCTCTTTGGTTCTACAGTGACTGTTTTATAGTTATGCATAGTTACATACCACATACTGCCAAAAACTGAAAGCATGAGAAATCACCTGCTCCATATTCCTTGTTTAATAGGTGGGAAAACCGGGATCCCTGGGTGGCGCAGCGTTTTGGCGCCTGTCTTTGGTCCAGGGCACGATCCTGGAGACCTGGGATCGAATCCCACATCGGGCTCCCTGTGCATGGAGCCTGCTTCTCCCTCTGCCTGTGTCTCTGCCTCTCTCTCTCTCTCTCTCTCTGACTATCATAAATAAATAAACAAAAAATTTAAAAAAGATAGGTGGGAAAACCAAGATCAAAGAGGTTAAGGGCTCACTTTACTGAGCTCAGTCCCTGCTACCCCGAAGGGTCTACCACAAGCTACCTCCTCTTATGAGGAAAGTAGCCCCAGCGGGTTCCCTCTTTACCCAGGCTGTCAGTCATGTGACCAGCTATGGAGGGCCACGGGTGAACAAACTCGGAATGAGGTTTGACCACGTTGCTCCCACAACTGATATTCTAGCTGCATGGGGTAATCATTTACAGAGGCAGGGTCTTTTATTCCCTTTCTTCCTCATGTGCTTTACCACAAACTTCCAAAGTAGAAGAACTTGAACTTGTATTCAAAACCAAAAAACTCTAATAATTTCAACTCGGATCATATATACTGTTTATCTTATTGGCTAGTACTGGGGCTTTTTAAAATTTTTTTTAAAAGATTTTTATTTATCCATTCATGAGAGACACACAGAGAGAGAGAGAGAGAGAGGCAGAGACACATGCAGAGGGAGAAGCAGGCTCCATGCAGGGAGCTCCAGGTGGGACTTGATTCCGGGACTCCAGGATCACGCCCTGGGCTGAAGGCAGGCGCTAAACCGCTGAGCCACCCAGCGATGCCCTAGTCCTGGGGCTTTTGCTCTCTATCTGAATCAGAACCCAAATCTTATTTCCAATCTAGCAATTTTAATTTCAAAAGGATGAAGTATAGTTTTAATCCTAAAGTTGTATTCTCAAAATAAAAACACATCAAACTTAAAATCAGAACAGGCACCTGGTATTTTGACAAGGCTGTTCCTTCCAATCTGTGTGTTAGTGGGAAAGGCCATTTAATAAGTGGCCCTGGAACAATTTATTATCCAAACAAAAAAATAAAATTAGATCCCTACCTTATATCATACAAAGAAATAATCAAGAATTTAGAAAATTTAGAAGTAAACATAAAAAATATTTTTTATGCCCTGGTTACCAGGGCAGGATTTCTTACTAGATAAGGAATGTAAAACATAAAAAAAAATTGTTGAAGTTGACAGCAGCAACTTCTAATTTAGAACTAATACTCATCAAAAAAACAAAAGCAAGTGGGAAAACAATTTATAGACTGGGAGTAGATACTTGCAACACTTGTAACTGACAAAGAGTTGCTATAAAGAATATATAAATGTCTTATACAGCCCAGTATGAAAAGGTAGCAGCACAACAGATACATGGCAAAAGATATAATGGCAAGGTATAAAAGCAAAAGAGGGTCAGACAGACAAAAATGTGAAAAAGTTCAATATTTCCAAGTGTTGATAAAGCTGTGGAAGAATAAGAACTCTTATATCCTGCTGCTGGGGATGTAGAAATGACACAGCTATTTTGGATAACAATTTGACAATAATAAAGGCAAAAATATGCACAGTCGACACCTGGGGTATTCCATTCCAAGGTATACCTTAGGACGAGCTTCTCAACCAGGTCACTGAAGCAAATGAGTTCCAATAGTGGCTGAGGTACAATCCACTCAGCTTTAGGAGCAGCTGAAGCCTGGAGAGAGGTGTGTGTGGGGGTGAGGGTACCCAGTTGCTGCAGCTGTGAATAGCCTGCAAAAATACTAATTTCTATATACACTATAACTCAGAAAGGATCACAAAAGCATTGCTCAGAAAAACTCCTGCACATTTGTAGCAGGACTCATGCACCTGAGTATCCAAAGCATCATTGTAGGCCCTAGTCCCTCCCCTGCCAAAAAAGGAAACTACCTAAACTAAATATGCACTAACAGAAAGCAGTAAATGAACTGTACTACATTCACACAATAGAGTATTTTGCTGCATGAAAATGAGTGAACCATCCTTATGTGTAACATTATGGATGAATTACAACCATATGTTTAGCAGACAAAAAGTGTTAGAAGCATACTCTAGTATTCTGTTCTTAATATGAAGCTGAAACACGTAAATACAACTTACAGGAAGGCACGTAAGAATATTCAGTACACTGCTTAAAGACATATTCATACATAATGAAAATATGAAAAATTAATGGAGCTGATTTAAGGATTGAGGTGATGGTTTCTGCCAGTGGGAGAACAAGGGAGTGCTACATAAAGGGCAACAAGTGTTTGGCCATAAAAATTAACCCAGGTAATATTTTATTTTATTTAAGATTTTATTTTATTTATTCATGAGAGACACACACAGAGAGAGTCAGAGACTCTCTTCTCCCTGCAGAGGGAGAAGCAGGCTCCATGCAGGGAGCCTGATGTGGGACTGGAGCCTGATGTGGGACTTGATCCCTGGACTCCAGGATCATGCCCTGGGCCAAAGGCAGGCGCTAAACTTCTGAGCCACCCAGGGATCCCCAATATTTTATTTTATTATTCTTTGTCCCTTTTTGTATGTCTTTCAAGTTATATATTTTGATATATGTATATATATATATACGTGTGTGTGTGTGTATATATATATATTTTAGAGAGAGAGAGTGGAAGAGTTCCAGCAGGGGGAGGGGCAGAGGGGGTGGGAGAGAATCTTAAGCAGGCTACATGCTGAGCACAGAGCCCAATGTGGGGCTCAATCTCATGACCCTGAGATCATAACCTGAGCTGAAACCAAGAGTCCGATGCTAAACCTACTGAGTCATCCAGGCACCCCTCAAGTTGCATGACACATTTTTAAAAATAGAACCAGCCAAATTATTTGCTAATAAATGTTTATATAAAGAATAGAGAATTATGCATTCCAAAGGCAAGAGTTTCAGAGATGGTAGGAACATCTAAGTAGAAAGTCAAATGGATGTCTACTCATTCATTCAAAATCAATTGAGTCCCCTGCCTGCCAGTCCCAATCCGTCTGCAGCCTTGTTTTCTATCTTCCTCTTTCCCTGCTCTTCTGGTTCTCCTATCCTATCTCTCAACTTCAAATTAATTTACTAGACACTTCTCCCAATCTCTTGAAAACATCCCCAATGGTAAGAATAGCTCACATTTATGGAGGCCTTACCACAAGCCAGGTTCCATGCTCAGTGCTTCAGATGCTATCTCATTGAACCTTCACACCCATTCTGCAAAGCAGTGACTACAATGATGCCTCTTTACAGGTGGGGAAAGAGGAATTTAAGAAGGCTGAGAAACATGTCCATGGACACAGAAGGAAGATAGAGGACCCCTGATCCCAACCCACATGCTGAGTCTAAATGCCATACTACTATCAACTCTGTTATTCCACGTTCCATAATAGGCATGCAAAAATCATAAATATTTTATATTTTACTTTAAAATAATTTAAATTCTTCAATTAGGATGAGCTAGGTAGGCTGAGGGAAAAACAGGTTAAATTTTGGATCTGTAACAATAATACATTAATGTTACATTTGGTGCGAACAACAACTCTAGAAGGGAGAATTCTTTATAATAATCAATTTTCAGACAAGGGCATGGAGATTAGAAAGGGTAAGTAAGCATAACCCAGACTTACAGAGTTGGTGAGCAGCACGACAAACACTCAAACCCAGGCCTTCTCTAGAATCCAAAAGCCCAGGTTCTTAACGGCGGTGACATTCCATTTATTGGCTCTACAGAGTCACTCCCAAACCCTGCCAACTCTCAAGGTCTATGGGGAAACAAATTATCACCTTTTATCAAAGAGGATTCTATAAGGATTGCATGTGTGTGCTTATCTCTCTTTCTATTCTATGGCTCCATTATCCCTTTGACATATTTACACTGGCTTAAAATTGACTACGCTCACCAACTTGAATACATTTCAATACAGTCTAAAAGTCTGAGCACTTGCCTGGTGGATCCCAACTCTGTCATGCTCCCAAATGGAATCACCAGAAACATGGCCATAGTGAGAACAGTTCACTTTTGAACTGAGGAATAGAACATTCTCTCCTTCCATAATCCTACAAGGGATCTTTTTTCAACTTCAGCAAAGCTTCTCTGAGAAATTCACTTCAAGTGTCTGATGGTATGAAGAAAAACATTCTTTTCCTTTTTTTTTTTTTTTTTTTTTGCTTCTATCCATTTTTTATTTTTGTTTTTAGAGAGAGACCGTGCATGCACAAGTGTGGGGGAGGGGTCACATGGGGAGGGACAGAGAGAGAGGGAGAGAATCTTTGGCAGGCTCTATACCCAGTGTGGATCTCAAGGCAGGACTCTTGTCTATACCTCAAGAAAATCAATAATTTTGGAAATACTAATTCCTAAATTCAAAAGAGACATGTTTCCCTTAAAACAAAGTTGTTGGCACTAATTATAATGATAAAATGTTCAAAACATCAAGTTTGATACGCTATATATAAATATGTATCAACAGTGAATATATAGCAATTCCTCCCAGCTCAATAAAGCATATATAAGTAAAAAGACTGCAACGTTTTTACACCTTTGCAAATAGATCTGTGAGTACCCATATAGATCAAAATTAGGTAACGACTTATAAAGCCACTCAGTTAATAATGAAAAGCAAGATGGAAACATCTGGAAAAGCACATCCTCACTTCAGTTTCCTGCTGTAAAAGTCCAAAATAGGTTGACATTGAGAGTTACAAGAAGACTTTCCTTGAAAATGTAATAACCATTTGTAAGTTAAAGCAAAAAGCCCCTGGAGAAACACATCCATCTAGCAAAGAAAATTTTTAGTGCTCCGTGAGGTTGATCTTGCCATTAAACTGTTTCTTGCCTAAGGCACATGATTTGAAAAAAAAAAAAAAAAAAAAAAAAAAAAGCCACATTTTTGTGTGTGTGATGAAAAGTTATTTTGAAGGCAGTTCTTCCTCCAAGCACTAATAAGGCATTCTATTTACATGATTTTTCACGCGTACTCAAACCCATGACCCACAGCAGAGGAAGACAGGTAATATGGAATGGCAGCTAATCTGGAAAAGATTATATTTGTTTTGGGTTGATTAGATTTAGTTTTCATTTACATATGAGCATTCTCCAAGCTAAGATTCAGTGTTCTCACCACCATGAAGCAAGGGAGTGCCACACAGCACAGAATCCCACAGGAGAAGCTCAGTCTCACCCTGCGTTATTATACAGATGTTGGTTGAGCATTTATTTAGGATTCTTTAGAATTCATTTTTGCTTGAGAGTTTTCTTTCTCTAAACATGGTATTTTCTGTGGCTTAGAGATTCTCTAAAATATTAAGTTTAAGGGGCACATGGGTGGCTCTGTTGGTTAAGCGTCTGCCTTCAGCTCAGGTCGTGATGCCAGGGTCCTGGGATCGAGTCCTGCATCTTCCTGGCCATCATGACCCACATCGAACTCCCTGCTCGGAGGGGAGTCTGCTTCTCCCTCCTCTCCTGCCCCACAACTGGTGCTCTCTCTCTCTAACAAATAAATAAGATCTTTTATTTTTATTATTATTTTTAGATCTTTTAAATAAATAAATAAAATACTAAGTTTAAGAGTTGCCTTTCCAGTAGGTGAGCTGACTGTAGGGAAGGACTTCAGACATCCTGCAGGCTGAGTGCCAGACTGCTAATGTAAATTTAACAGATAAGGTGATCATGCCTTTTTGGAGCTTGTCATGGTGGTTAAGAAAAGGGCTGGTCAGCTCAGGGACGTGTTTATATGCTTGGCTCTCAAGTACTTGTGTTTCACTATTATTTTACAGTCCTTCTGACTAGAAAGATGCACATCATATCTATATCTTTTTTAAAATTCAGGGATTTAAAAAAGAACCTTGAGACTAAAAAAAAAAAAAGGCTGTACAAACAAAATATGCATGTGTCAACCTGTACAATGCAGAATTCCACATCAACACTCTACTAGATTTTCGGTCCTGCTGGTACAATGACAAATCTGTTTCAGAGTAACTATTTTTAAGTAGCAAATGAAATTCCTTTCGTATGGCACTCAACGTAATACCCCATATTTATTAGAATGTACATGCTAGATATATTTGAAAAGAGAGAACAATGAAGGATCAAACAGTAAATGAATGTGTGCAAATGATTGTTTAAACTTTAGGGTAGGGGATCCTTGGGTGGCTCAGTGGTTTGGCACCTGCCTTTGGCCCAGGGCGTGATCCTGGAGTCCTGGGATCGAGTCCTGCTTCGGGCTCCCAGCATGGAGCCTGCTTCTCCCTCTGCCTGTATCTCTGCCTCTCTCTCTCTCTCTCTCTCTCACATAAATAAATAATAAATAAATAAATAAATAAATAAATAAATCTTTAAAAAAATAAAAAAAATAAACTCAGGGTATACAGGTGCTTACTTACAGATGTAAGTACCATATGGCTTCTATATATGGTATAAACTTTAATTTTTGGTAAATGATAACTACATGTGAGATCATGCTCTAGGATATAATGTTTATGAACTAAGATATAGCAGTCCTTGCTCCCTAGAGGATTTAAAAATTTGATGTATCTGTATATGTGAGGATATCCTACTTTACCCACCAACGAGATGGCATCTCCATCTGGCCTTTGCTTGTCCTTTCTTAGCACCAGCAGGAAACACCTCTGCCTCACTGAGCACTCCCTTTGGAGAGGGTCAGAGCATGCTGGGGGTTCCCTGGGAGAGTCTGGATGCCTCCAGAGTCTGGGGGAAGTGCATGAATACAGCTGTGCCTTGTATCTACATTTCCTTAAGTAAATCCTTCCAAAAGGAGGAAGAAGGCTTGCTGGAGCCACAGTAGCCGACAGGGAAGAGGGAAGACTGGCATAGGGCATAGCATGGGGGCAGGGGAACAGAAGAATGGGGCTGCAGGGAGTCACGGTATCTGTGGCTCCAAGGCAATGGCTGCTGGGGGTGTCCCCACAGTAGCCCAAGAAAGAAGATGTTCCATGTAGGAAGGAAGTTAGGGAGAGGATGATGTCAAGAGTCCAAGGAAAGATGGTTATCCTTTTTGGAGATTCCTCTTGGGGGAGAGGGAGCTGCGGAAACTATAAGCAGGTGTACCCTCTCTCCGGGACCCACCCACAGACAGCAACAGAAGGAACCAGAGCAAGAACAAAGACATCTTGCCATCTCTGACAGGTTGTATGGAATCCTTGCTGCCATCAGTTCTCATCTGAGCTGCAGCACCAGACGAGTTAGGTTTGATGAGGAGCGGGGAAGAGTCAAAACCATCCCCTGCCTACCTCCAAGTCCAAGGTGCTGCAGTAGAAGGAAGGACTGATGAACATACCAGGCCCCATTCAATTGCAAGACTCAGGAGTCTGGCTTGGAGGTCATGCAGATTAGACATGAGGCATGGGACGTAGCCTTCTCAATGGGGCAGAGGTAGTCTGTTTATAGTTCAGTCGGCCTGCATCAAAGGCTCGTGCTTCTAAGCACTGGATAGACAAGTGCCTTGTTAATAATGTACCTTGAAAGGAATGATCAGAAAATTTATATTCAAGGATGCATACCTTAAGCTGTGAACAACAATGAAAACAAAACACTTGAGATCCACAGATTAGTAAAAATTAGAGAATTCAGAATATAGAATCCCAAGAATGAAAGCCAATTTTTTTGGTAAAATGTAAGGAATCAAACAAGAAGTGAAGCATTTTACCACTACTAGGAATTCTATGAAAATGTGTTGAATTAAAATGAAATGAAGCCTACTCTTGAAACTGACTGACCACAGAAACTAAAATATGAGATGCTTGCGTGATCATAAACATGTGCATTCATTCAATCAGCAAGTACCGCTGAATGTTTCCTACGTTCCAGGCTCCTTTTCTAGGCACTGAAACCAGGCTCTGAATACATAAGAGTGAACAAAACAGGTGTGTATCAATACTCAAAGGGCTTACCATAACTCTATCATGCCACTGTTTCATTGTCTAATGATAATGAATCCAGAGGTTAATTCCAGAGGTTGATGATTTGCCTAAAGCCACACATCAAATGTCAGAGCAAAAATCACAACACAGGATTTCTACATCCTGTTACAGATTAACTCTGAGGAGATCTCCAATCTTACAAGAGAAAGGATCACTTTCAAGAAAAAAAGGTTCTACTTCTGTCGATTCAAACAAGTTTTTTTTTAATTTATTTATCACATTAATGCTTCAAATAGCCTGGTTAACAAATGCACAGAACATGTCTACAAATAATTTCAGGTCTGCCCATTGTACTTAGTAACTGATGGTTAGCAGTAATGCATCAGTTTATGCTATACTTTGTTGGTTAATGCGTAATCGATATGCTTCATTATAAGGTCAGTCAGGAAAAACATAAATGACACTTAATACAAAAGTTTACATGCAGCAACCCCAAACACACCATAGCAACGGAGAGAGATTGATGAAAAAGGTTTGGTTTCTATGGCAACTATCGCATGGACCATCTGTAAGCCGAACCATAGTGGTGGAAGCAAAATGAGCACTTGAAAAGTCTGCAGTAGGTCCCTTTGTCTATTTCAACATAATGTTAAAATTTAATATTTTCTTCTATAAGGATAGGCTCCCCTTTTATTTGCCATTTTGCAATCTGATTGCTTTTTTTTTTGTTTGAATGAGCCTGTTTTTACAGAGGCTTATAAATCTAACATTTACAAAAATGACTATTTTCCTACTGAAACTTCCATGCATAAATGAATAAGTGTAAACACAATGGGTAATTGGCATAAGCAGAGAAACATGGATTGTGAACATTTTTATTGTATTTCAAAAGACAGATTCTATAAAATGCTCTTATAAAATGACAGTTCTTTGTTTATTTAGTGTTTTGTATTCCAACAACCTGCTTTTCATAATAGCTGCCAGCAGCAAAATAAGCAGAGTAGGGAATTTACAGCACAGTCATTGTTCTTCCTTCATTACCATACGTGTAATTGTGTTGCTCACTCTCCAGTCCCTGCTATATAATCAACATTCACATGTAACTCTTAAATTTCTGTCTTTATATCTACATATATGGATATGTATATATATATACATATATATACACATATATATATGTATATATATATATATACATATATATAATGTACACATGCATTATGTAGATGCATACATGAGTGGGTGTTGGTTTATTTATCTAAACTTTCTCCTTCATTAAATCATCTTTTTTTAAAGGTACTAGTTGATGGAATACAGGAAATGAAATATACGGAATATACAAAAATAACAAAACATTTTAATTTTGAATAAAATCACTACCTTTATGATAAAAGCTTTTCTGCATGAAGTCAAACTGTTTCACCTAAAGGATACATGCAGGAAAAAAAAAGTCATAGATGTCAAACAAGGAAAAATAGCTATTGTGAACATGGATGGACCTTGAGAACATTATGCTAAGTGAGATAAATCAGAGAAAGACAAATACTGTATGATACGTCATAGAGGGACTCTAAAAGAAGGAAACTTGAAAAACTATTGAGTGGAATGGTAGTTACCAGGGGCTGGGGAGGTAGGGGGCCTGGGGAGATGCCCTTTAAGGGTATATACTTGCAACTAGTAGATTTAATACACGGGAATTATAGACAACAAAATTGTATTATGCACATTAAACATGCTAAGAGACTAAATCTTACTTGTTCCTAACACCAGAAGAAATGACAGCTACTTGATGCAAAAGAGTGTCAGCTAGGGCTTTAATGGCAATCATATTGCAAAATAAATGTATCAAATCAATAGGCTGTACACTTTAGACTCACACAGTGCTATATGTCCACTCATCTCTAGAAAGGAAACCTGGATAATTACCAGCCTCGGTGCAAGCCCCTTTTACAGTCAGGGGTTCACAATTCATACCATCCACACCAGTTGGCGTGGCTTGTGAAGATACCGCCCCTCTGCCACAGCTTGCCCACTGTTCAACTCTGGGGTGCCACTGTATTAGGATCCTTCTCTCCCTGGTGCCAGCCTGATGATGTCCTGCTTCTGTGTGGTTGAGTAGAACACAGAAGGAAGCAAGTTTTCACTGAGGATTGGATCTGGATGCTGTGGCAGGAGAACATACACTCACTCTCTTGTGCCTCCTTTACACCACAGGATATTACTTGCTCCAGAGCTAAACAGTCTGGCATTCTCAAAGGAGGAGTGTCAGAAGCTGAAAGCATCGGTCAAGGCAATGTTCACTGAGGGCTCAGTTACTGAGGACCCTGTTAACAAGAGTTTTCTAAACAGTAACAATTTAGTCTAATTTAGTAACAGAGACAATAGGAAACCAACCTAATTCCACAGTGTTAGTATATATGTTGAGAAAGCAAGCTCCAATGTAAAAACATCAGATTACAAAGTGAATTCTTCCTGAGACAAAGAGAACAAGAGCAAAGAATTTGCTGTTTCTAAGAGCTACAACATTTCAGATGGAGGTTACCCCACAGGCACAACACAGAATGGATAAACATGCCCAAAATAGCACCTGAGAGTGATTCTGGAAACATGGACCTTGTTACAACCTTCCCAATTCATTCTACTTGGCTGCCATTCATGGAGCAGGCACTATGCTAAATCCTGAATCTCTTATCTCAAATTTTCCCAAGTCCTTAGAGATTGTGTATCATTATCATCACTGTACAGATGAGATGAAGACTAAGAGGAGTTAAGAAATAATGTGAAGTCAATGGCAGAGCTGATTTTTGGAACCCACGTCTCTCAGATTCGAAAAAGACTCTCAACATTATAAAGTTTGGTGCTAAAATAAATAAATAAAATAAAGTTTGGTGCTGTCTTAGTGTGTTCAGGCTGTCACAAAATACCAGGCTGAGTGGCATATAAACAGCAGACATTTATTTCTCATGGTTCTGGAGGTTGGGAAGTCCAAGATCAGGGTGCCAGTATGGCCGGGTGAGGGCCCTCTTTCTGGTTCCTAGACACATCTTATCACTGTGTCCTCACAGAGTGAAAGGGGCAAGGGAACTCTGTGGGGTCTACTTTATAAGAGCACTTATTCTACTGATGAGGGCTCTTACCCTCATGACCCAATCACCTCATAAAGGCCCACTTACTAATGCCATCACTTTTGGGGAATAGGATTTCAACATAAGAATTTTATGGAGATGTCTCTGGACCATATCTGATGCTTCATTTGAGAACTAGAAAAACTGAGGCCCAGAGAAGATAGTTATATGTACTCAATCAGAGCCAGGGAAAAAAACCTGTCTTGTAAACACTTGTCTTTCAAATCATGCAGGATGACCTTCCTCATGGGTTCTGTTTGACCTTACCCAAAGGAATCATAGGGTTATCCCAGGCAACACTACTACCTTGTCTTTTCAGGTAACTTTTTCACTGATCCTTCACCTAACAAAGTCAATTTTACCTTCTATTTCAGGAGTCTAAAGCATGTGCTGTCCCTTCCCTGATCTAACTAAAATAGGGAACTGTCTATGAGCACTGCACTGGTAAAATTTTGGTCAAAGAGCCTTGTGATCAAAATCAGTATTTTAATCATTTTGGGGGCATCTGGGTGGCTCATTTCTGGGATGCTTAAGTGTCCGACTTGTGATTTCAGCTCAAGGTCATGATCTCAGGGACATGAGATTGAGCCCAACATCCTAGCATGAAGCCTGTTTGAGATTCACTCTCTTCCTCTCCCTTTGCTCTTTCCTCCCATGCACGTGTGCACGTGCTCTCTCTTAAAAAAAAAAAATCATCATTTTCTATTTAGCTATACAATGAAAAGTTTTGTTATGTAATTAAAGAATATCCGACAAAGCAGATAAGAAGATACAGAGGAGGGAAGCAATAAATTCTATCTGTTCTGTTGTACTTGGCCCTCTGCCTGTATAAGAGGTTTAAAAATTATACTGCACCCTCTTATAAGACAGTAGGTACAAAATCTAACAAGGTTTGTTTTGAAATTTCTAGTGAGTAAACAACCACAATGACTAGAAAAAAATAGCGCTCAATATATTCCTACTGAAAGAATGAATAAAATAGAAATCATACACAAATTGCTCCAAATAGCACATTATTAAGTAATAAACAAATAATAACTTTCCTTGAGGGTCATTAAAAAATTATCATCCAACAAATTTAGTTTGACCATAACATCCATCCATGCCAACATCGGCCCTATAACCCTACCAAAATCAAACTCTTACCCTGTTGTGGAGTCAGTATGAATGTCAGGGAGGTGAATTTCAGAACAAAAAAACATAAAGAGTCAAAAACCTGCTGTTTCTAGAAGCAAAGTGTTCTACATAGAGGTTACCTCAGTCATGGAGGCATTAGAAAACAATTTCTAGAGGCAGAAACTCATTTTCCTATCTCTTAAATTGTCTCGACTTTAAGAAATGGGGACAAATAATTACCACCTCACAATTATAAAAATTATTGTAAAAATTAATGTATTTGATGAAGTTCTGAGTTTCTCAGAAAAATATGGTATAAGATATACTAAATGCTATTTGTAAGCAGTATTGTATCAAGGAAAAAATCAACCAATTCACTAAAAAAGATAAAACAATGAATAACCAACTACTACAGGAAACATGCCTAATAGTTTTTAAAACAAAGTATTGTTTTAATTATTTTAAATTTTATTATTTAAGTATTAATGCTAGTTCTTACACACTTATTTTAGCAAATTCCCTTTCCTTTTATCAGAAAGGAGATGTATTCAAATTTCAGGCAAGTCACAAGAGATACCAAAGATTATACCAAACTGGGTCTATTTTAAAAGTGAGTACAAGATACAGGTTACAGAAATCAAAATATTCTCAAGTGAATCATGTCTCCCACAATAAAGTTTTTCAAGACAGCAAAAATTTTAAAATATAATTAATGCCATGTCTACAAAAAGATGTTTAAAACATAGAGATTTCAGAATGGTAATATCATAAATGCAAGTGATCACTCCAAGTGCCTTTTGATCTTATTATTTTGTCATTTATTTAGTACTTTTAAATAATCTTGGAACTCTTTAGAACTTCTTAGGAGCAATAGTTTAAAATGTCCACTGTTGAAAGATACCTCTGCGATTTTTTAAAAATGCAAACTAGATTAAATATTCTATTTGAAAGCCACTATTACACTACTTAATTTTTTTTCACTACTTAATTTTTTAAGTTTTACCCACCTTGTTTATAATCACACACAAACACATCACATAGCCATTCCATCAGCAAATCCCGCTGCTCCCATCTTCAACTACAGACAGACTCCAACCACTTTGCCCCAACTCTATCACCAACATTCCAGACCCGGCCACATCATTCTTCACCTCTACTTCCACAACACCTTCTGTCATCTTCTTCAAATATCTCTTCTCCACACAGAAGACAAAGTAATTTTCTCAAAATGTGTATCAGGCCAGGCCACTATCCTGATCAAAGTCCTTCGAAGGTATTCTGGGTCACTTAAAATTGAACTTCTGGTATAGTCTACAATATTGCACATTATGCAAACCCTGGCTCCCTTGACCTTCCTGGCCTCCATCACTCCTGCTCCATCAGCCTTCTCACCTGCTCTCAAGTATGCCAAGCAGGCTTTCTCCTCAAAGCTTGTGCCCAGGGGGTTCCCTCTGTCCCATATCATATCTTGGTGCTCCATTCAGGACCTTAGTCAGAAGCCTTTCCTGTTTACCTTCAAAATATACTCTTATTTTCCTGTCTTTAGCAGTTGGCCCTATCTGACATTTTACCACATACTAATTTGCTTGTGTATCTCTCTACCAGAAATATAACCTCACTGAGGGAAGGGATTTGGTTATTCATTGCTGTGAGTTCCAGAACCTTGAATGGTGCCTGCCTGATAGTAGGTTATCAGCAAGTATTTGTACCACTAATTTTCAAAAAGCTGGGTCGAACCTTCCCATTTTCAGTGCTTCAACTATATTTCTTTGCTACCACTCTCAGCGGGCACACTAAGCTATGTACTGAGCATCTACCCACTACAGGAAAGTAACTTAGATATGAGGAGAATCATGAATGCATATACATCTTTAATTTTACCACTAGGGAGACAAGAAAAAGATTAATTTAATTTAAATGAAAAATTATCCAACATGATTGTAAAGCAACATATGTTGAGCCATGCTATTTTAATAAATGCTATAGAATTTAGAGGGACATTGATTCAAAGTAGAGTCAGAATGAAATGCTTCAGAGAGAACAACCTTTTTACACAGGTTTTATTGAGGACTGACTGACACACATCACTGTGTAAGCGTAAGGTTACACACCATGATGATTTGGTTTACACATACCATGAAATGATTACCATGATAGGTTCAGCTAACATCCATCTTCTCATATAGATTCAGTAAAAAGAGAAGAAAAGAGAAAAAAAGAAAAATAAAAAAGGTTTTCCTTGGAATGAGAACTCTCAGGACTTACTCTCTTAACAACTTGCCTATATATCATATAGTGGTGTTAGCTATAATCATCATGATGTAGACTGTACCCCTAGTACTCATATATCTCATAACTGGAAGTTTGCACACTTTTACCACCTTCATCTAATTCGCCTCCCCCCACCCTCCACTTCTTGGAACCACCTCTGACCTCTTTTTCTATGAGTTTGTTTGTTTAGATTCCACATATAAGTGAGATCATACAGTATTTATCCTTCTTTGTCTGACTCACTTCACTCAGCATGATGCCTACAAGGTCCACCCACGTTGCCAAGTAGGGCAGGGTTCCTTTGCTGTTTATGGTTGAACAATATTCTATTCTATATCTTCATGGATGGACATTTAGGTTGTTTCCATGTCTTGCTATGGCACATAATGCTGCCATAAACATGGGGGTGCATATATCTTTTTGAGTTAGTGTTTTTGTTTCTTCGGGATATATTTCCAGAAGTGGATGGGTCATATAGTAGTTCTAATTCTAATTTTTTGAAGATCCTCCACACTGTTTTCCATAAGGACATTTTCATTACATCCAAATGGATGTAAATGTATCCATTTACAATTCCACCAACAGTGCACAAGCATCCCCTTTCTCCACATCCACAGCAGCATTTGTTATCTCTTGCCTTTTTGATGGCAGCCATTCCATCAGCTGTGGGGTGATTCCTCACTGTGGTTTTAATTTGCATCTTTTCATGTACCACCTGGCTTTTCACAGATTTTCTTTGGAGAAATGACTATTCAGGTCCTTTGCCCATCATCTAACTGGGTTATTTGGGTTTCTGCTATTAAGTCATATGAGTTCTTTATATGTTTTGGATATTAACTCTTTATCAGACATACAGTTTGCAAATATTTTTCCCATTCTGTAGGTTTTCTTTACACTTTGTTGATGGTTTCTTTAGCTGTGCTTTTTTAAAATAAAGATTTCATTTATTTATTTGAGAGAGAGAGGGAGAATATAAGTGGGGAGGAGGGGCAGATGGAAAGGGAGAAACAGAGAGCCTGATGTGGGGCTCGATCCCAGGACCTCTGGCTCATGACCTGAGCTGAAGTTAGATGCTTACCAATAGAGCCACCCAGGTGCTCCTTTGCAGAAGTTTTTAAGTTAAATGTCATTCCACTGTTCATTTTTTATTTTGTTGCTTGTGCTTCAGGTGTCAGATCCAAAAAATCATGACTGAGGCTCATGTCAAGGAGTTTTGCTCCTATGTTTTCTTCTATGAGTTTCATGGTTTCAGGTCTTATATTTAAGCCTTTGATCCATTTTTAATTAATTTTTGTGAGTGGCATATAAGCTATGGGTCCAGTTTCATTCTTTTACATGTGATATCCATTTTGATGCCTCTTTTTTCATTTACAAGTTTGTTGATTTGGATCCTTTTTCCTTGGTTAGTTGAGGTGAGGGTTTATCTGTTTTATCTTTTCCTTTTTAAAATTTTAACTCAACTAATACATAGTGTATTATTAGTTTCAGAGACAGAGTTTAGTGATTCGTCAGTTGCATAAAACACCCAATACTCATCACATCACATGCCCTCCTTAACGGCCACCACCCAGTTACCCTAACTCTCCCTCCAGCAGCCCTCAGTTTGTTTCCTATAGTTAAGAGTATCTTATGGTTTGTCTCTCTTTCTGATTTCATCTTACTTTATTTTTCTCTCCCCTCCCCTATGATCCTCTATGTTGTTTCTTAAATTTCACATATGAGGGAAATCATATAATTTTCTTTCTCTGATTGACTTGTTTCGCTTAGCATAATACCCTCTAGTATCTGCCACATCATTGTAAATGGTAAGATTTCATTTTTTTTTGATAACTGAGTAATATTCTTGTGTGTGTGTGTGTGTGTGTGTGTGTGTGTGTGTGTGTGTCACATCTTCTTTATCCATTTATCTGTTGATAGACATCTGGACTCTTTCTATACTCCTACTGTGGACATTGCTGCTATAAACATTGGGGTGCCAGTGCCCTTTCAAATCACAATGTTTGTATTCTTTGGGTAAATACCTAGTAGTGCAATGCTGGGTCACTGGGTAGCTCTATTTTTAACTTTTTGAGGAACCTCCATACTATTTTTCAGAGTAGCTATACCAGCTTGCATTCCCACCAGCAGTTAAGAGGGTTTCCCTTTACCTGTATCCTTGTCAACATTTGTTGTCTCCATGACTTGTTAATTTTAGCCATTCTGACTGGTGAGTTTTATCTTTTCAGAGAACCAACTCTGAATTTGTTTAATCTTTTCTATTGTTTTTTTCTGCTCTTTCATTTATTTCTGCTCTAATCTTTACAATTTCCTTTTCCTCTGCTAAATTTGGGCTCAATTTGTTACTTTTTCCCCTAATTCCTTAAGGCAGAGTTAAGTTGTTTATTTAGGATATTTCTTATTTTTTAATGTAGGTGTTTATTGCTATGAACTTCCCTCTTAGAACTGCTCTTACTGCATCCCACAAGTTCTGGTATGTTCTATGTTCATTTTCCAGGAAACTTTTCAATTCCCCTTTTAATTTCTTTTTTGATCCACTGGCTGCTCAGGACAGTGTTGTTTATTTTGATGGGTTTTTGAATTTTCTAGTTTTCCTCTGGGTATTGATTTCCAGTTTTAAGCCATTGTGGTCAGAGAGGATACTTGGTATGGTTTCAATTTTCTTGATATTGCTAAAGCTTGTGTTGTGGCCTAACATATGGTCTGTCCTAGAAAATGTCCCACATGCAGTTGAGAAAACTATATTCTGCTGTTACTGGATAGAATGTTCTGTAAATGTCCATTCGGTCTGTGATATTGTTCAAATCTGCTATTTCCTTACTGATTCTCTGTCTGGGTGATTTATCTATTGTTGAGAGTAGAGTATTAAAGTCCCCAACTAATACTGTGTTACAATTCACTTCCCCTTTTAGCTCTGTTGGTTTTTCTTTTAAATATTTAGGTGCCTCAATAATGGGCCACCTAAATATTTACAGTTGTTCTATCTTCTTGATATATGATCCCTTTATCATTATATAATTACATTCTTTGTTTCTTTTTTCCATTTTTAGTTTAAAGTCCATTTTGTGTGATGTAAGTATAGCTACCTTTACCATTTGTTTGAAATGTCTTTTTCCATCCCTTCAGTCTCAGTCTCTGTGTGTCTTTAAGACTAACGTGAGTCCCTTATAGACCACATATGGTTGTATCTTGTGCTTGTTTTTAGTTTTTAAAATTCATTCTGTCTTTTCACTGAAGAATTTAATACATTTATGTTTAAAGTAATCATTGATAGGTAAAGACTTACTATTGCCATTTTTGTTGTTTTCTGGTTGTTTTATAGATTCATTGTTCCTTGTTTCTAATACTGCTGTCTTTTCTTGTTTTGACTTGTTTTGGTATGCTTTGACTTCTTTGTCATGTTCCTTTGCATAATTACTACAAGATTATTCCCTGTAGTTATCATGAGGCTTACATAAAATATCTTAAACTTATAGCACCCAATTTAAACTGATAATGACTTAACTTCAATAAAAAATCATAAACTTTACACTTTTACTTCTCCTCCCCCTCATGTCTTAGATTACTGCTATTATAATTTATATGTTTTTTTATATTGTGGAACTAATAACAGATATTTTAGCTATTTATTTTTACATTCATTTTTCCCCAACTTTTAAAGTTGTAAGTGAATTATGCATTACTATTACCATATTGTATACTCTGTGACTATATACTCACTATTATCAATGAGATTTACCCTATTTCTTTGTGCTTTTATGATGCTAATTAGTGTTCTTTGATTTCCATTTCAAGAACTTCCTTTAGCACTTCTTATAAGGCAGATCTGTTAGTAGCGAACTCCTTTAGCTTCTGTTTGTTTAAAAAAGTCTTTCCCTCCTTTGTTTCTTGAAGGTCAGCCTTGCTGGGTATAGAATTATTGGTTGGGGCAGCCCTCGTGGGTCAGCAGTTTAGCGCCGCCTTCGGCCCAGGGCATGATCTTAGAGACCCTGGATCAAGTCCCACGTCGGGCTCCCTGCATGGAGTCTGCTTCTACCTGGGCCTGTGTCTCTGCCTCTCTCTCTCTCTCTCTCTCTCTCTGTGTGTGTGTGTGTGTGTGTGTGTGTCATGAGTAAATAAATAAAATCTTAAAAAAAAAAAAAAAGAAAGTTTTCTTTCAATGTGTTGAATATGTCATCTCATTTTCTCCTGGCCTGAAACATTTCTGTTGAGAAATCGACAGATAGTCTTATAAGAGGTCCCTTGTATGTGACTTCTCTCTTTCCACTTGCTGTTCTTAAAATTCTTTGTCTTTGATTTCTGACAATTCAATTAGAATGTGTCTCAGTGTATCCCTATTGAAGTTCAATCTATTTGGGATCCTCTGGGCCTCAGAGATCTAAATGTCTATCTCTCTCCAGGTTTGGGAAGTTTTCAGTCATTATTGCTTTAAATATACTTTATCTTCCTTTCTCTTTCCTCTTGGTGGATCTTGAAATTAAGGTTATGACTTTGTTATTGACAGAGAAGGAAAGCAGTTGTTCTAGGTGGAGGAAATGAAAACACACAAAGCAAAGGTATAAACCTACATTATCAGAGAATGATTAGTAAGTCAATTTGGCCAAAGCCCAGCTGTCTTGATCCATTCAGGCTGCTGTAAGAAACTGTCATAGACTGAGTAGCCTACAAATAATAGAGATTTATTTATCATACTTCTGGAGGATGAAAGCCTGAGATCAGTTGGTTGGGAACTGGTGAGGACCTTCTTCCAGAAAACAGATGGGCACCTTTTCTTTGTATTGTCACATGGCAGGAAAAAGACTAGAGATCTCTCTGGGGTCCCTTTTATAATGGCACTAATCCCATTCACAAGGGCTCCACCCCCATGGCCTAATCATCTCCCAAAGCCCCCACCTCCTAATCCCGTCACATTGGCAGTTAAGATTTCAACATATGAATTTGTGTGTCAGACAAACTTTCAGTCAATAATACCAATTTCAGTATGGAAGAGAACTAGAAGGTGAATCTGCAAGAATAAAATGCGACTCTCTTAAATAGCAGCTTGAATGTCAGACTATTTTTCAATAGGCAACAAAGAGTCGGTTAACATTTTTTCATTAGCGTTGTATCACAAACATCATGTTTCAAAGAGTAGCTCTGCGTATGGAAGGAAGAAGCATCC
Organism: Canis lupus baileyi; assembly: GCF_048164855.1. Lineage (NCBI taxonomy): Eukaryota > Metazoa > Chordata > Mammalia > Carnivora > Canidae > Canis > Canis lupus. The sequence continues at coordinate 19,390,427 of NC_132842.1, forward strand.
ACCTAGTCCAGCTACCCTTCCCAACAGTATCTTAAATTTTAGTCAGCTTTCAGCCTACCCTCCATAAGAGGCCATATGCTTGAAGAAGTTGACCCAATTCTATTTTTATTTCAAAGTAATTCCTTCTCTCATGTCATAGCCTACTTCACAAATCCAGCTGTAAGCTAATCAGAATATGACAATCCTCAGGCTATAAGAACTGGTTCAAGAACAGATATGTGACCCAAATCAAGCCAGTGAAATACAAAGTGATATCTCCTAGAAATTTCCAGAACAAGTGCACTCTTAAGGTACAGGTTAGATGTCACTGTGGCCAAATCTGAGGATCTGAACTCCTGTAACCACCACACTGTTAGCCAAAAGAGGACAGGGCCAAGAGAATCACAAAGAAACACTGGAGTGCTTGGATTAAGTCCATCTTGAGGCCTGCTTTATCTCTGGACTTCCAGTTCTGTCAGCCAGTAAAATTCCTTATGGCTTAAGCCAGGTTGAGTTGTCTTTGCTGTTACGTGCAGGCAAAAACATTCTGATATACCTTAGGCATGAAATAATAATGAGTGTCTGGAGTAGGTTATTGGCAGAAGAAAAGAAGGAATGGGAAGGAAGAGATTTGCTCATTCAGTAAACATTTACTGAGTGCTCCCTATGTGCCAGGCCCCAATGCTAGGTGTTAGAAGAACAAGAAGATGAATAAGGCACAGTTCCTGCAATCAAAGAGCTGTGAAATTGTTGGCTGAAGTCATGATCATTATAACTAAGCAATGCCCGCATAGCTAAGAGGCATAATGGAGTGTCCTATAGAGAATGAAGAGAGAGAGAGAGAGAGACAGAGAGACAGAGAGAGACAGAGAGAAACAGAGAGGGAGGAAGGGAGGGAGGGAGGAAGGGCTAAAGAGAAGCATAAGAGAGCATCCTAAATTTGGGAATAGCAAGAAAAGCTCAGGATTAGATGGAATCTAAAGACACTATACTAGAGAAATCAGGAAAATAAAGAAATTGAACATGTAAGCTTTGTTGCCTGGAAGACAATGGTTTCAAAGTCTTCCTAGATTATTTTTAGAATCAAGTGAGACACACATACAAAGGCATTTCATCCATGGTGTTGGCATTTAAAAAAAAAATAGATAAGGTATCTCTCTGTTAGAGAGGAGTTTGTTTTAGACACCAATGAGGTTAAACGACATAATAAAAGTAAAGACTTGTTTAATAAATGATTGACCCATAGGGCACACTCAAAAATGTGTTGTTTTGCTTTTGCTGTGTTAAACAGCTTCATATAAGGGGTTCAGGTATAGCCATCCTAAGAATAGCTTCCTTTTGATAGGGTAACTTTGAAGATGAAGTGAGTTAATATATGTAAAATGTGCAAAACAAAACCTGGAACACACAGTAAGGGCTGTTAGCTGTAACTACCATCACCACTGCTACTGATACACTGTAAATGAGAGGAGCTAGAAATTGGAAATTTTTAAAAGGCATTGCAGATGCCCAGATTAAAGCTTCTTAAGAGTACAAATGCATTTTGATTTTTTTAAAGATTTTATTTTATATTCATGAGAGACAAAGGCAGAGAGGCAGATACACAGGCAGAGGGAGAAGCAGGCTCCCTGCACGGAGCCCAATGTGGGACTCGATCCTGGGACTCCAGGACCATGCCCTAAGCTGAAGGCAGACACTCACCCATAGAGCCATCCAGGCATCCCTGCATTTTGATTAATGAAACAGTGAGTAAGATGCTCTGTACCAAAGGACCAACTCTCATGATAAATTCAAGTTCAAAGATGTTACCTGGAATTCAACAGCAGCTTCTACTCCATTTTCCCTTTCTCAACAGCAACTGGCCGGCATCAGAGCCAGTCACCATATGTAGCCGTGAGTGCCAAAGCTTACCAACATAGGCAGGTGCCACTCTGAGCAAGAAGTGTCTTTGCCACGCTCGGCACTGACAGTCCAAATGGAGAACATTCTTGGCACGCCTGTTGGAGGGTGGCTGAGCATCCCTCTGGCAAAGAGCCAGCAGCTCATAAACCACATGCTCTTGAAGAATGGAATGCATTTATGAGACATTTACCAGGGTCTGAGACACAATAGGTAACTGCAATACAAAGTGAGTACTGACTCACATGGAGCTAGCCCTGGGATCTGGCCTCTGGGTCCCATCTCGCTAACTGGGAGAGATTGATACCCCAGAACCTCTTTAACTGCTGGGGTGAGTCAACCTGTGTCTGGCCTTCTACTTGTAAGCATTTCCTCAATTGGAATGAGGTAGAGTGCTGGGCGCTTCCGTGTAAAGCACTAATTCTGTTCTCCTCTGTTTACACTGGAACTTCTGTGGCATTTAAAGCCTCAAAATATGCAGTTTTATATAAACTTACTAAACTGGCGAACAACTGTTTAATGACTGCCTAAAATAACTGAAGTGAAAAAAAGCAAACCCCATTTCATTTTGGAAAAGTATTCCAGAGATCCTGAACTCTCCTCTGCAATACCTGGATATTTAAAGCAACATCTTATCTTAACTACACTTAGTCACATATTTGTAAATTCAAAGAAAAAAAAATAAAATTCAAGAGACTCTAAATTTACTAATAACCAGTCTATGTATGGTTCTCTAAATGCTGAATCCAGAGCTCGAATTCTAGTTTAAAATCGGTAGCAAATTTTATTTCTGAAACAAATCATCTCCTGACAAACTCAAAAACCAGCAGTCACTATAAAGTGAACATACATCATGCTGTCTACAGTGTATTCTCCTACTTTACATGACTGGGTCTGCTGAGAGCATGATTATAGGTATGTTCGCTTCATAAAACAGAAACATCAGCACAGAACAGTGAAAGGTCTGTGAAAACAAGATCGAATATAAACATGGTCTCAGAATCCAAGTGATTCTGACTCTCCTCCTCCAAATGCAAGCCTCCTGATGGAGACACTAAACAAGTCTAGCTCCCTCACATTTGCCCACGCCTTGCTTTGGTCTCTTGTAAGGAGGAAATTGCAGGAGGAACCTGGCCAGCTCAGAGCTTTTCTTGGGTGCCCTTAGGACAAAACACCGGAAGCGCAGGGGGTATCTGAGAATGACACATTTTCTGAACTCTAAACTATAAGGATGTCCCAAATCTTCTAGGAGTTCCTTCTAGAGGAGAGACTAAAAATAAAGAAACAGAACCCTAGCACACCTAGCTAGGCCTCCAAGTCTCTACAATGTTGAGTCTCTACCTCAGCTACATTGGGGGAGATTTAGGTCATTCGCATCTGGCTTCTGTGTCCTGGGAGGCCCAGACTTGCCCAAGGCCTGAAGGCACCTCATTTTCACTGTCACTCACCAGCCAGTCATAACTGGAAAGGCCTGCTTGTGTACTGAGCAAAGTGAAGTAGACAGATAAATATCAAAGACAATCAAGAAAATGAACACCTGAAGTGAGGACTAGGAGGACAGGATGCGAACCACAGTTGTGACGTCAGCACTGCCTTGGGATCTTGGGTTGTCTGGGTAAAGCTTTTTGATTCAGAGAATCCCTCTATGCCCAAGTCTTCTGAGGCTGAGCTCAATTCCCAGCTTTCCCAAAATATCCACCCATTATCCCATGTAATACTTCACAAGGTCCCATCCCAGCACCCCAGAACCTTCCTATCATGCATAGCACTTGCCACCTTTCCAACATACTATATAATTTATTTGTTATGTTTGTTGTTCAGTTTCTATCTGCCCCCATCAGAGTGAAAGCTCATGAAAGCAAAGACTTTATCTGTTTCAGTTACTGACATATCACAGGCATCCAGAAGAGTGCCCAGCACATAAAAGATACCTCATAAATATTTACTCAATATATGAATGAATCTACGATTTTATCTATCCAAAAAGCTTTGGCTTCCTTCCCACAAACCCTCCTCCATAGCTTGTTGGCTCATCCCACCTTCAAAAAGGAGGACAGGAATGAGTCCCTCCCTCCAAGGTAAAGTATCTATCAATCCTCAATGCTAGAGTGGGAAGATCACAGAGCCAGGTCAAGGGATTAAAGACTTGAGTTCCAGAGGGACATCCCCTCTTGAGGGGTCCTTCTAGGAATCATCTCCTTGGAGATTTCCTTTCCTTCCATGATAGATGGCCAATAAGGTTGGCCATCTAACACAGACAGACAACCAATAAGGTTGGTCTGTTTCCCTTCTACTTTAAAGCGACTTTTTCCTCTAGTGGAAACCAGGAATGGTCTAATAAAAAGAAGTCATTCATGCTTCACATCCACTAGGATAGCTATAATAAAAAAATAAAACAGAAAACTTTAAGTGTTGGCAAGGATGGGAAGAAAATGGCACCCTTGTATACTTGTACTTGCTGGTAGAAATGTATAACGGTTTCTCAACCTAAAAAAATAACTTGATAGCTCCTCAAAAGTTGCACATAGAATCACTATCTGACCCCAAAATTTTATTTCTAGGTATATACCCAAAAGAATTGAAAACAGGTACCTGAAAAAGTACAAGTGCTTGCATGTTCTTAGCAACACTACCCATAATAGCCAAAAGGTGGAAACAATAGTCTAAATGTCCATCAACAGATGAATGGATACACAAATTGTGATACCACTCACACACTGGAATATATCATTCAACCATGAAAAAGAATGAGGTACCAATATACCCTACAGCCTGGAGGGCCCTGGAAAACATGATGCCAAATGAAAGAAGCCAGACACAAAAGGTTACACACTGTATCATTCCATTCACATGAACTGCGCAGAACAGATACACCTCAAGAGACAGAATGCCAGACAGAACCATCAGACTGGTGGTGGTTGCCAGGGGCAAGGAAGGAGGAGAGGACAGACAGGGAGAAACAACTCAAGACAGAAGTAGTTTCTTCACTTTGGAGTGACGGAAACATGTTGGCACTAATCATGGTGGTTGTACAACACCGTGAATGTGATAGATGCTACTGAGTTGCTCCCTCTAAATGGTTAATTTTATGTTATGTGAATTTCACATCAAAGACTTACTATTTTAAGCAAAAAAAAATTTTTAAAAGAAGCCACTTGTGTCTACTAGGTATAGACAAAGAATCCTTGAAAGTTCGAGTTGTCAAACCACTGAGGTTTGGGTCCAAAGCCAACTAAGTAATATAGTGTGCCTTTGGCCTTGCTGTCTTCACCTCTGTGTGTACCCAGTGGAGGTCAGAGGAAGTGATCTGTGGATGACAGAGGTGGCTGCCCAGCATTCAGGTGTTCATCCTAGACTTAAGCCTCAACACTATTTCCCTTGTACCTTGGATTTCCATCAGAGAATACTTTACTCCTTTGCATTGCATTGGAGATCAAGAAAACTAGATTTGGAGGTATTTCATTTCCCCTGACCCTCCTCCACCACTGGAACAAGCATAAGATCATAGAAGAAGCCATTCAGTGGCACATCGGGTCTCCAGCTCAGGTTCCTTTACCAGCTCTGTGTCATTGGATGATTCTGTTAACTTCTCAGAACCTCCGTTTCTTCATTCACGAGAAAAAGCTAAGAATTCTCATCCTACTTATCTTTATCTACTGCATTATTTCAACTATCAAGTGAGAAAAAGGAATGTTAGTCCTTTGCAAACACCTGTCATCCTCCCTCCTCCTATTCTGCAAATCTGTAGATTTCTTTGCCTGTTCCCTTCCCCTAACTCACTTCAGGATGTTATCATCATCATCCTGCACCTGGTTTGCCCTCACCAGCTGAGGAAGGCTATGGCTATTCCCAGTTTGCATTCCTCTATTCTGCTATCACATGATCTTTCAAAACCAAATCTAATAAGTCTACCTCCCTGCCTGAAACCCTTCAAGAGCACCCCACCACCCTCAGAGCAAACTCATTAACATGGCTTCAAGACCTGTTTGGAGACAACCCCATCTGATCCTTCCTGCTCTTTTGTCATTAACACCTTATTTTTAGTTTCTCAAACACACCATGGTGCCTGAAATAGTTTCCCCATTTCTCAACTTCCCTCAGATTCCCTCCATTCCCACTACTACAACTTCCTTAAACCCTTTGCCTGGGTAAGTTCCAGCAAATTCTATCATAAGATTTCAATAAAACATTGCTTCTTCTAGGGAGTCTTCCATAACACCCCTCAAGATTGGATTAAGTATCCTTACTACTTGGGAGGATCACTGGGATGGGTTAGATCTCAGGGGCAGTTAGGGAAAACATGGCAGGTGGGTGACTGCATTCTCTCTTATTGCAAGGATAGCCAGAGGGAATATTCTTAAGGGATAGTTCCACACCATCATATTCTTGGACCCTCTGTATTGGAGAAAGCCTATATGAGTATGTCTATACTATCACATGGATCTTCCTGCTCCGGGGCCATGTGTACAAATCAGTGTGAATGTCCCTTTCCGAGAACTGTTTGTTGAGAGGCTACAACTCTAAGGAATGCAAAGGATACAAATATGAGTGAAACAGGTTGGATCCCCAAGGAGCTCCAACAATTAAGGGACTTAGATGGTAAGGAACTTGGCCCAGAGCTTCTCTGTGTGTGAGTTACCACATCCCCTCATTGGCCTGACCTTTCTGAGAGCCTTACATGGAGGTGTGCACACCTACATACACATATTCACAGGCACATAAAAGCACTCTCAATATACATACACATACACCACACACACTTAAAATCATCTTTAACAAGGGTTTCTCAACAGGTGTATGGTCAGCTTATACAAAGGCTTTCTGAAAATGAACAAAGTTGACTGCCTCTAAATGGACTAATTAGTAAAGGCAACCCTTCTTCTAAACTCCAGCCAGAGGAGGCACAGGCCAAATTTCAAGTCCCACGTAGGACCTTTGCAGGTGCCTTGTAAGATCCAGCTCTCACCAACAGCACACCCACGTGCAGTAGACAAGCCTCATTGGGCCCGTCTGACCCCTGTCCTTTTTCCACCTATGGCCACCGACCCCAAATCCCAGATGAAGAGAGATAATATATGGTGCTCAAGATTTTCAACCCACAGTAGAGGGAAGAGTCAGACCTCATCACCCCCAAGGGATGAAGTGTTTTAAATACCTGTAAGAAACCACCTCCCTTTAGAGACTTCTAATCGCTGGAGACATGGGCTCAATATTAAAGCTGCAACTCCTTCTGTCTTTGTTTTATTTGTTTTGTATTTTACATTAGGGATGCATTCTGCCTCTGCTCAACAAATGTCAATTCTTGGGGTTTAAGCAATGAGATAAAACTCATTATCTCCATATCTAGGGTCAATGGTCTTTACTTCATTTACACAGGTCATGGGAGTACTTATCCAAAGATGACTGATGCTAACTACAGTGGGCCCTAGAATATGTGGTCGCTTGCTTCCCCATTGATGGAAAGTGCCTCTACCAAGATTACAGCCCTTCTTGGGTGGTCCCCACCTAATGACTTATCTATAAGGGTAAGGCAACATGAAAAGATGCTCAACATCACTGATCATCAGGGAAATGCAAATCAAAACTACAATGAGATATCATCTCACACCTGTCAGAATAGCTCAAATCAACAACACAAGGAACAACAAGTGTTGGTGAGAATGTGGAGAAAGGGGAACCCTCTTGCAAGGGTGAGAATGCAAACTGATGCAGCCACTCTGGAAAACAGTATAGAGGTTCCTCAAAAAATTAAAAATAGAACTACCCGATGATCAGCAATTGCACTACTGGGTATTTAGCCAAAGAACACAAAAATACTTATTCAAAGGGATACATGCAACACAATGTTTAGAGCAGCAGCATCTATAATAGCCAAATTATGGAAACAGCCCAAGTGTCCATCGACTGATGAATGAATAAAGAAGGTGTGTGTGTGTGTGTGTGTGTATACACACACACACACACACACACACACACAATGGAATATTAGTCATAAGAAAGAATGAAATCTTGTCATCTGCAACAACATGGATGGAGCTAGAGGCTATTATGCTAAGTGAAATAAGTCAGAGAAAGACAAATACCATATGATTTCTCTCATATGTGCATTTAATAAACAAAACAAATGAGCAAAGGGGGAAAAAACAGAGATAGATACAAATCAAGAAACAGACTTTTAGATGAGTACCAGAAGAGAGGTGGGTGGGGGTGAAACAAGTGATGGGGATTAAGGAGCGCACTTACTGTGATGTGCACCAGGTGTTGGACGGAAGTGTTGACCTACTCTATTGAACACCTGGAACTAATATTACACTGTATGTTAACTGGAGTGTAAATTAAAATTTTAAAAAGTAAATAAAAATAAAATCCAAGGTACAGAAACAAAAAAAGAATAAAAAATAAAATAAAATCCAGTCATTTCAGCCCAACCTGAGACACATCTGACTAGTCATTTTAGCTCTAGAGTTCCCTGTGTCCTGCATTCCATCCCCACTTCTCTGTCTACATAGCCCACTTCCTTTCCTATACCTACACCCTTAAATCATAAGGATTCCTGGCTGCTACCTGCTTCAGAATCTACCTCCCAAAGAACCCAATCTACGACACTGAAATGACCCCATTTCATCATCTCATCATCTTATATGGGAAGAGAACCCTACCCAGTACTAGAAAGCCAAAGATTCAGAACCCATGTGAATCATTAATTTCACATAAGTAAAAGCCTTATTCAAGGAACAGAAATGGAAACCCCATTCACAGAACGACAGCTCTTCTCCAACCATCTCCTCCCACAGGGAGACACGCATGTCTAACAGGTACTAGGTCAGGGCTATTACTTCCACACACACAGAGGCAGGGAGGGGAAAAAATGAATGTAGTCTCTGACTTCTAAGAATTATGCACACATAAAAATGTAATTCCTAGGGGAAAAAGTGAGGAGGAAAACCCTAAGAAGAGCAAACTATATTTAAAATGTGATGGTATCAATAAAGAATATTTTCATAAGGGTCTTCTTCACACCCCACTCCCCAACCCTAACTCCATCTTCACCTAAGAATTTTTTTTCAGCTTGTTCAACTGTATTGACCTAAAGATTGTGCATGTCTTGGGCACATTTGTATGGTGTAGGGGAGGAATGGACATCCTTCTTTGCGGGATTACATGTTCAGCTACAAGAGGTAAAGACAAGGCACTAGACACACCTCTCCTGGGGTTCACACACACTTCAAGCAAGCCATTTTACCTTTTTGTGTCTTAGATTCCAAATATGTGAATACTGGACAAGATATCCTAAAGCTCCTCTAGTTAGAGGATCCCATGTTTCTTAAATATTAGCAGAAATTAAATTTTGGAAATTGAAAAAAATTTACAAAATACTAAACTTGAATTGTTTTGGGCAAATCATAGAATCTCTCAATACTCAGGTAATCACTACTAAATCTATATGGAATATAAGTTTAGAAACTGAATCGTTTGATTGTTTGTTGTGTGTGATGGGAACACATTCTCACAAAGAATTTCCAACTGAGGGGCATGTATACCAATCATGACATGGAAGTAAATATGAATTCCAATGAAGTTCTGAATTTCCAAAACTTCTTTTCCCATTGTCTAGTACCAAAATCTGAACTCAACTGCCATCTTGTTTGCCACAAGTGCTTGAGGTCAGCATCTGAGTGCTGATGTTTAACAGAATATGCCTACAAGTTTTCTATGAACACTGTGAACTGAATTGTCTAAAAAATATGATATGGAGGAGACCAGGATATAGGGAAAGTAATGCCTAGATACTTTTCTTCACTTAGTAGGTAGGCAAGAATTTAAAAGAATGATAGTATTCATTGTTGATAAAGATATGAAAAAAAAATATGGTGGTCCAGAAAGATAAGCTGGCAATATATAGCAAAAGTTTTAAAAACAGTCTTATTATCAACACTGAAAAATTCTACTTCTCAAAATCCATCTTTAGGTGATACTTTAATACCACTGTTCACAATTGTGCTGTTTTTAACAATGGAAAAAAAATGGAGACAACCCAAATGATTTATAATAAAAAACTATTTCAACTATGATACTACTCATAAAAATCACATACTATACAGCCACTGAAAATACTAATAGAAAATTCTGTTTAGTAAAATAGAAAAATGTTCATATTATTCAACTTAATGAGAATAAGCCACAGAATAATGCAAATGATATGAAATAATTTTGTGTAAACACACATACACACATGCAGATCTGTGCACACCCAAAAAAGAATGGAAGGATACAGAAGTACAATATCTAGTAAGTTATTTAATAAATGTTTACCTCCCATTTTTGCTATATTTATTTTTGCATCCTTATCCAATTAATATGAATTATTGGCTAAGTGATTAACTATTTTTAATGGCCAATTCATAAACATTTAAGTTCACAGTCAAAATAAGGCCTTCAAAGTTACAATTGAAATTATGAAACTAGCCATCAGAAAATATGGCTGATAATATCTGAATATTTGAAAATACTGAAAAATATTTCAAAATGTCAGAATAATATCAAAATGTGAAAGCCCAAGATTTTCAAGAAGCTACTCTAAAGAAATTTTTTTAACAGACAATCTTTTAAGGTACCTCTCTTAACCCTTTCTGAAACTAATCTGAATTCAAGTTTTAGAATATGAAACACACAACACACACACACACTTAATACATACACGCAGTAGAAATAGCCCAAATCCCAAGAGTTATCTCATTGTACATGTATATCTCATTATATATATCTCATTTTATATATATATCATTATGTGTATATATATATGGTTATCTTATTCCATATTGTCTTCCTTTCTGAAGCATGTATATATTATTTCTATAATCATAAAAAACTACTTGTTTTTAAAATATCACTTTCACATGTTATAAGGAGATGATTAGTGATGAGATTAAATGTTTGTCTCCTAGTTTGCTGTATTTCCCAAATTTTCCAAATAAAGCCTACACTACTTTCATAGTAATAATTTTAAAAAAACATTAGAAATACACAAACAAATTGGTCCCAAGTTTCAAAGTTTGATAAAAATTTTGAAGCTGTAGAAATAATTTAAATGACCGTTGGAGTTTGGGGTGCTGTTTATTCCTGCCTTTGACTAACCGAAATTCAAAATCTGGGATGCAGTTGTCAACAAACAGGATCTGCTGTGTACCTGTCTGGAAGGGTCAAAATCCAAACATAATTGCAACAGACCAGGACACCTACACCACCACCATCATGCCAGCATCATTCACCACCACCACTGTAGTAAGCCCTTCATTTCATACTACTCCACATGCACATCTTGATTTTCCTAAAAAGGCAGAAACATTTTTAAAAGCCAGAGATTAGGCATTTTTGCATCCTTAGCAAAAGCATTGTTCAGTCTTTATAAAGTCATTGGGCTCCGGGCATGTCATATCAAAACACTCTTAAAAGATGATGCACAGCATTAAGTAACTGAATGTACTAGAGGAAAAGCTTTAAACAAAGATAATTCATTTTCTTAGATTAAAAAACCTTCCCCGAGGGCTGTTTTGCCTCTAAGAACCACACTTACCGCATAATACAATTAACTGTCTCTAAAATATCACTTAATGATATTTTAAAAGAAACAACAAGAAAAATATTAGGAGCCTCAACGTCTTGAATTTAAAAATGGTCTTCCTGAAAAGGATCTGTTCTTTTTTCTATTAACACAATCATTTTGAAAACACTGTCATGCAACCTATTTCTTCTAATTTTTGGCTATTCGAACAAAGGAGCAGAAAGGTGATGCATCATAGCACATTCTAGCTGATTTTGCAACATCTGAGGTACACTCTACATTCCAAAAATGTCAGGGCATCTGGGTGGCTCAGTGCGTTAAGCATTTGCCTTTGGCTCGGGTCCATTTCCCAGGGTTCTAGGATCAAGCTCTGGTCCTAGGATCATGCCCCAGTCTCAAGTTGGCTCCCTGCTCAGTGGGGAGTCTGTCTCTCCCTCTGCTCCTCCCCCTGTTCGTGCTTGCTCTCTCAAATTAAAAAAAACAATCCTTTTAAAGATAATAAATAAATAAATAAATAAATAAATAAATAAATAAATAAATAAATAAATAAATAAATTCCAAAAAATGTCAAAGCAAGTCAACTGGATGGCCTTTTTCAGATCAACTTATTCTCATTTAGTACCATTTACCAGATACTTACAATGATAATAAGAATATCCATTTTCGGGAAAGTGATGGCACCAAATGATCGAGAAGTTCCTCTCCACAGTTCGTGACTGATGTTCTAGGTACTGGCCCCACCACATTCTACCCACAATTCCCCCTGGATACTGGTGTCCAAGCTCTCTGGCCTTCCTCCCGAGTCCTAATCACTTCTGTTCATTCCATCTCCTCTGCTGGCTTTCAGGTCAAGTGTCCTTCTTCAAGGAAGCCTTCTCTGACCACCCAGATGAGACTGGCTCCCTCTCCTCCCTCTCAGGGCTCACAGCCTCCTGTGCCTTCCTTCCTGGTACTTCTTACAGCAAAAAGCCTGGTCACTAAGGACTTATTTTTAATTGATTAACCCTGTTCCCCCTCAAGGCAGGGAGTTTCTTGGAAGCAGGGACCAAGTATTTACCGATCATTCAATCGGAACATAGCATGGCAACAGTGGGTAGAAAGCTACTTCATTATTTTTTTTGTGATTTTGATTGAATGAACTTCATCCCAAAGAGAATTTCCATATTGCAGACACACTTTTAATCAAATATGTATCTGTGTCTCTGCTTAAATGTCAACTCAACGAGGTCTTTCTGGAAGCTCCCATCTACCATTCTGTATCACCTGAATATGCTTTTTCAAACTACTTATCACCCCCCTGACATACATTTGTCTGTTTATTGTCTGTCTACATTGCCAGTATGAAAGCTCCATGAGGGCATGGCTTTGTCTGCTTTGTTCTTTGCTGTATCTCAAGTGCACATGATAGGGACTACATAAAGATTTATTGAATGAATGAATAAATGAATGAAGGGGCTGGGTATGCAGGGTAAGATGCACAAACAGGAATTCCACTCCCAAACCCTGATTTCTACTTTCTGATAATCTCTGCCCATCTGTTGCTAGCTTCTTGTCAAGGTAAAAGCTGTATTTCCATTTTCCTTTCTGTTTTCCAAATGCAAGCTACTCTGACATCAGTACTATTTCAGTTAGTATATAAAAACAAGTACCCTGCTAGAAACTGTGTCCAAAACAGTCCAAGATGCCAGAACAAATTCATTCCTTTCAACATTTCCAGGGCAACAGCGAACCCAAGATGACCTTTTGGTTCCCTTTTGCCAAAATGCATTATAACCCTGCTCAAATCAATGCTCACCAGAAGCAGCTGAGCTCACCCTATAAATGGAATTTAAATAACACACTTCCTATCTGGAGGCACTTTATATACAATTTAAGAAATCTGGTTTTATTAATAAATCTTGGTTTAGCGAAACCAAGCTACCAAAGAATGATTTTAAATTTAGTTTGCTGTACACATTTTTAAAAGGGTGAATTTTGTGGTATGTGAATGATATCTTAATTAAAAATCCCACTTGAGGAACGTTCTACAAAGTACATGATCAGCGTTCCTCAAAACTGTCAAGGTAATCAGAAACAAGGAAAGTCTAAGAAACAATCAGAACCAAGATGAGCCCAAGGCAATATAAGGACTAATACAATAAGGTATCCTGGATGGGATTCTAGTACAGACGAAGAACATTAAGGAAAAACAGAGAAAATCTGAATGAAGTAGGGACACAGTTGGTATTGGCTCATTACTTGTAACCAGTATACCATACTAACAAACCAGTGAAGTAGTGTTGGCCACATGGGAACTCTCTGGACCTGATTTGCAGTAATTCTGTACCTTGAAAACTGTCTTAAAATTCAAAGTTAATAAAGAAGAAAATTTTAGTTCCCTCTAATCTTTTTTTAAATTTTTATTTATTTATTCATGAGAGACACAGTGAGAGAGGCAGAGACACAGGCAGAGGGAGAACCAGGCTCCACGCAGGGAGCCCCATGTGTGACTCGATCACAGGACTCCGGGACCATGCCCTGACCCAAAGGCAGATGCTCAACCACTGAGCCACCCAGGTGTCCCTCCTCTAGTCTTTTAAACTTAAGTGCTTACTACTCCCAATAGCCCAGAAGCTTCAGCAATAAAATCTTAGGTGTGCCATCATCTTAAGAAGTCAAACCAATGCAATTATGCTGAAGAAGTATAAACTGAACACCTGCTCTAGGCCTGCACTGGGGCAGGTTTACAGTGAACCTAAAGATGGGTAAGATAAAATCCATGTTTTCCTAATATGAAAAATGCAACACCTAAGCCATTAACCCCAATGCAGATACTCTGTGCTGAAAACTATTTTCAGCATTTCATGAGATAACCCTTCCCACCCTATGGACAGCCCTATGAGGTAAGTGCTGTCCTCATGCTTTTCCACAGAGGAGCACTTGATGCTCTAGAGGAATGAAGTAACTCTCCCACGAATGCTGAGCTAGTGAATGACAGAGCCGGCCTTGACCTGGGGAGTTCAGTGGAATTTGCACAGATGGGGAGTTTGCACAGATGGGAAGTCTGCACAGATGGGGCAACATCAGAGTTGTACCTAGATGGCCTGTAGGATTTTTAAAAAGGGGTAGAAGGACGGGTCCAGGGAGAGGACAGACGATGCTACAGGTGCAGGAGAGCCTGCTTATACAGCTGTTGGCTTGGGTACAGGTTGGAGAACGGGGGACCCAATGCTGGCATCACCCTACTCACTTTACAGATACAATATTCCTGATTCCTCACAGCTCCACGGTGTATGGGATAAAACATTTCATGTCATCATCTCATGATACATCTCCTATCTGCATCTCACAGTGGAGGAAAGGGGCACCTCAAGTTACTTCCACCATCAAATCCTTTTGCAAAGCCAGGACTTGAACAAAGGCTACCCAAATGCACGATCTCTTAACCACACTGCTCCTCTTTTTTAAGATTTTATTTATTTATTCATGAGAGACACAGAGAGAGAGGCAGAGGCACAGGCAGAGGGAGAAGCAGGCTCCCTGAGGGGATCCTGATGCAGGACTCGATCCCAGGACCCCAGGATCACGACGTGAGCCAAAGGCAGATGCTCAACCACTGAGCCACCCAGGTGCCCCTGCTCCTCTGTCTCTTACTAATGAAAACAATACAAGGTCATTAAAATTCAATCTGGATACCGTTTTTTCACCTAATACAAATATGTGTGGTGATTACATAAATGTGAGTGTGTGAGAGATGAGCTGAAAGGATTTGGGCAGAAAGACCCCAGGATATTAATAATGGTTACCACTTTGGGTGGAGGGAATTATGAGTGATCTTTATCTTCCCCTTAAAATTTGTTTCGACCTTTTCCACATTTTCTCTTACAAGCACGTGTACCCTTTATGTTTAGGGAAAAGCAACATAGCAAATCATGACTGAACTCACTGCAAGTTTAAATTCTGTTGCCATAAAAAAAATTTTTGTTTAAATAAGTTCTGTTGCCGTAAAACGTTATCTGATTTTTTTACTTTTCAATACTTTTACCTCTTCCACCTACTTTTCAAAAATGGTAAAGCAGGCCGAAGGGGAGGCTGTTCCTCCTCATGACCCAGGGGACCCCTATCAATTTTTTGCCTTTTGCCAATTTCCCACATAGCTGCTCTTTGATACTAATATCAGCCAGCCCAACACACACCAGCAGAGGGCTTTGAGCATGGCCACAGGTGTCACTGGGTTCTTAAGAGTCTTAGGATTCATCTGGCTGCTGTTTAAAGTCAACCTCAAATTTCAAAACTCTGACTACCAGCCATTAAAAAAAGGCAAGAGAGAGGTGCCTGGGTGGCTCAGTCAGTTAAGTGTCTGCCTTCAGCTCAGGTCATGGTCCTGGGGTCCTGGGATCCAGCCGCAGTTTGGGCTTCCTGCTCAGGGGGAGTCTGCTTCTCCCTCTGCCCTGCTTGGGTGCTTTTTTTTCTCTCTCTCATAAATGGATACAATCTTAAAAAAAAAAAGTCATAAGAAGGGCACCTGGGTGGCCCAGTTGAGCATCTACATTCAGCTCAGGGCATGATCCTGGGGTCCTGGGATCAAGTCCTGCACTGGGCTCCCTGTAGGAAGCCTGCTTCTCCCTCTGCCTCTCTGCCTCTGTCTCTCATGAATAAATAAATAAAACCTTAAAAAATAAAATAAATTTTAAAAGTTCAAAGAGTGCTACAAATAGGCTATTTTCTCTGAAGGCTAAACCCCTGCAGAGTGCTCTTTGCTTATGCAAAGGTTACCAAGTGCCAAAAAGGGGAAGAGGTTTAACCAAAGCTGTGGCTCACATGTACTCACTGTAAGATTAAGTTTACTGATTATAAGAATGTCTCAAATTCTCAGCTTTGCTTTTGCCAGGAGGGAAGTTCTACGGGAGAAAGGAAGGGACTCAGGTGAGGTCATTTGGGTCCAGGCATTTACTCAGATGGAGAGTTCTGGAGGGCATCATGACCCTGAGTCAATGGATGCCAAGAGCAGAGAAAGCAGAAATGAGAAATGGATCCCAAAGATATGTCTGATCTCTCTCTCTCTCTTTTTTTTCCTCATCTGGGCTAAAAGTCTTAATGCGGATCCTTGAGGGAAAGATGGCCCATGCTCCATTTACTTTTATTTCTTTCCCCGAGGTTTCAGGATTTGATTGGCACCTGCTCCAGGCCCAGATGTTTACTTGTGGTTTGCATTATCCCTACTCCTCAAAAGTGCCCTCTGAAGGAAGGATATGATTTTCCCATCTCACAGATGAGGAGCTTGGAGACTAGGGAGGCTGACCTTCATAACATCACCCAACTCGTATGTGACTGACTGCAGGACCCAAGATGAAAACTTGGTCTTCTGTCGCCCAAGTCCTTGGCATTTCAAAACCCTTCCTGCCCTGGCACTGTAATGGGGAATCACTGACTTCAGTGAAAAATATCAATGCCTCTGGCAATCAGAGGAAATCTGAGGTATTGCCCACCTATGTGAAAGGAAGTGAAGATTTAATCTAGTGCAACGGGCAGCAGCTCCCTCATCCAGGAAGATGCCCTGTCACTCATTCTTGGGACAACTCTTCTCCATGTGCAGCTTTCTAAAGCCTTGCCTGTGTCCCCTGTGGTTGCAGAGAAGCCAGAATGATGTGTCTTGTCACTCCATCCTGTTACATTTCTATGTTGGCAAAATACAATATCATTCTTCTCCTTCCAGAGAGCAAAAGGCAAATGAGGCTACTAGGTTTCTAAACTACAGTCTTATATGGCCTCAGAGTTCTTCCTCGCATAAATACACGCTGATACGCTAACTCGGAAGCCAAGAAAAGAAACTATAAATAGCCCCGGTTCCAGCCAGCAGAGGAAGCGGATCCGGTAGTCATGCCAACTTGTACATATAAGCATAAGAATGGATTCTTCAGGAATCTTAGTCTCATCTATCTATACACAAGGAGAATTCCATCAAGAAACAACATCTTTGTCAACAATGAGTTGAAAGTCTTTCATGAAATTATGCAAGTCAGAGAAAGGTAAAATTCACAAGTGAGACTCCTTAGGGGAAAACTGGGTTTGGGTGACTTATCTGAGCTAAGAGAATTTTAATGTCATTTTTTCATGGTGAAGTACATAGTAAACACACGCATGCCTGTGTTTACTAATAAGCAAGAGAAAACAACCAGTATTCAATAAGGCATACACAAAAATTTTAATACCAAACTAAAACCCAAGCTGATAAACTATTTTGAAAAAAGGCTTGAGTTCTAGCTTTCAAATTTGAGTTGAGCTTATCTTTACCCAAAGATCCTTAAAAATTTTTTTAAAAGAGGTAAGTATGCATATCTTACTACAGCACAGAGTAACTAGATGACAAAAAACTGTATCTGACCACCCATATCCAAGTTTTATTTAACAACAATGACCAACTATGTTATAGATTAAGTGGAAAGAAGGTGCTGTGGGGTAGGGGTGGGGTGGGGGGGGGTGCAGGGTTGGAAGGAAGACCAGTGCCACCAGTTCAACTGTTGATGAGCTAATTTGGTCACCCTCCCTTTTATCCAGGGGCATGGAGAACCCTTATTAATAATCATGGGATAAGTAGCAACTCTCTATAACAATTCACAAGATAGTAAGGGCCGCTGGTGCAGCTACATACAAGCTCAGAACGTCTCTCTCCAAACTCACAATATGATCATCATGTTTTCAAATATTCTCCTGAAAGGAAGTGGAAAGAGTTACTGATATTTATTTCATAGTATTAAGTTTACAATGCGATGGAAATGTTTGTAGCTCCTCAACTGGTCAAAAACCAAAAACAAAACCAAAAGCAAAACAAACAACAACAAAAACCCATTCTACAATAAAGCCTAGAAAGCCATGCTTTGGTTATGTGCATGTGTTAACTGGAACACGGTGTTGCCAGGTCTCTCAGTCTGTCTCTTTCTCTCTGTTCTCTCTTTTTAAAATGACAGAGTTGAAGAGCTCCCTGCTGCTCTCTATTTTGGCCATTCCCCCACTCTAATCCCTGCAGGATTTGGTGGCTGAAATATCCAAGGATTCTCCTAGGGCTTCAGGACCAAGCTTATTCCAGGGCCATTTCCCTGGGGCTCAATGGGTCTCGGTTTCAAACAGCCTGCCTAATGGTAGCTCCATCTAGGTCCCTTTCCCCATGACAACACCAAGGCCAGACCTTACGAACTTCAGAGCAGAATGCGGCAGAAGCAGAAAGGGTGATTCAGATTTCACTGAATGTTCGCTAGCGCTTACATCTCAAGTGTAAATGCATCCTCACACACCCAACATTCTTACTTCCAGCCAAAGCTGTTTCTATCATCCACGCTAAATGAAACAAGAAAAAGGAAAAAGAACTCCTACCAAATCACCCTCTTTTCTGGTGACCTTATACTACCCCGAAGAAATAAAGAAGAATAAAATGAGTCAAAAAAGAAGAGATTGTGTTGGGCAGTCAGATCCTTGAAGATGTGACCCCTGTCTGATTGATTTCAATGATTTCCAGTGTCTGTCATGTGTTTGAATGATGACAGAGATGCACAAATCAGATATTTAATAAATGTTTCCTGAATAAGAATGAATCTGAGAAGTTTCCTTACTCCCTGAACTCTAACAAAGACTAGTAAGGTATAGGTAATGCTTAAAGTACCATTTCAAATGATTTAAAACCCACTATGAAGATCACTGACAACAAATATCACACATACACCCACCAAGGACCACACGCACTGGAATTATGAAGGTGAAGTCCTCAGTCCCTACAGACTTACTATTTAAAAGAGATAAAAATTCAGTACAGTGACAACATCTCTACATCCCCCAAATTCAACTCCAACGTCCTCAGTGACAACCACCAATAAAAGGAGAGGGAGAACCTGGGATGTGTATCAGTGTGCATTTATTGTCAGTAACCTCGTCCCCATGCAACAATAATTGATGCTTTTTCCTTCCTTACCCTGTCTGTAAGCCAAATACACATACGCTCATATGATTGTTTAGTAAACACTACGTGATCACGACTGGAGTGCACAATTTTCCTTGGCATACTAAAAATGACTGATAAAGATGTAAAAGGTGTTCTCATCTACAATATGCTGAACTCAGAATTCGGTGCAGTCTCAAATTTCTGACAGTGTCTGCTGCAAGTGTGGCAGCAAGAACCGACCCCTTCCCCCACCCCGCCCCCATGCAGGTTTCTACTCTAAAAGCATACAGGGTGCTTTTTTTTCCTACTGGACATCATAATAACCAGCGGAGGGGATGGTAATTTTGCTTTTAAAAAGGGAAGGCTGGAGCCCCCCTGTCTCCTGGTAGTGCCTCTGGGAGTGTGTCTGAGTGTGCACATGTGTGTGGAGGAAGAGATTTCTGAAGACATAATGAGTAAGAAACCTGTTAACTTTAATAGAATGAATGCTTCTCATAAAACATTTTGTTCCTAATGTTGATTTAATATTTCAATAATTCTAACCTTTCCTCCATACACACACAACAGTTTAATTCTGACCCTACCTGCACATCATTTGACTTGTATCCATCTTATTTATCTAATACGCAACAAAGTAAACCGATAGAGTAAAGGTAATCAACTATATGTTTGAGAGCCCAGAACTTTCAAATTGCTGCTACTTTGAGGCCATGAGTCAAAGGAGATGCTCTAGTATCAAACTAAGGTCAATGTGAACTTAATACCAACAATGACCATCTGTACTTCAAATAATACTCCATAAATTTTGACATTGACCAACATAATTACATTGTATTTAATATTAAGAAACTCAGAAAATGTAATATTCTATAGATTTACTTAAAAGGATTTAAAAATAAGGCCCTAGAATGACCTAAAGTCACATCAAGCAGAAGAAATGATGCTACAAATCTCTAGCTGAAGGTAGTTAATACAACAGGTTTAAAAGTAATTTCATTTATATATGTTAATATTTTATTTGTAAATAATTATTTCACTGATGCTGTAACACTCTTCACTTTGATTTTTGTCTTAATTTAGATCTTTATTTTTTTAAGTCTTGAAACCAAAATAAAAAGTCTCAATTCTTTAAAATGAATTTGCTTTTTAAAACATTTGTATTAGTTAAAGGAAAAGCTTAAAGGTCATATTCAACAAATCTAAATTGTTATTTAAATATGAACCAATGTTAGAAAGAACAGATAGCTGGTGTACTTACTACTCCTCCATAGTACTAGACTGAATCATGAAAAGTGATAAAGCAAACCTGAAGTCAGAACTGAAGGTATCTCAAATTCCCACCTTCAAAGATATTCATTCTTTACTTGTCTTGAGCAGTAAAATTAAACAAATTTTCAAAGTATTCAAAAGGTAAACTGTGAGAGGGGCCACTCAGTAGTTCAGTTGGTTAAGCATCTGCCCTCAGCTCAGGTCACGATCCCAGGGTTCTGGGATCAAGCCCCAGGTTAGGTTGGGCTCCCTGCTCAGCTCAGTGGGGGGTGTGCTTTTCCCTCTGCCCCTCCCCCAGCTCGTTTTTTCTCTCTCTCTCTCTCTCACTCTCAAATAAATAAATAAAACTTTCTGTAAAAAAAAGAAAGGTAAACTTATAGAACAGAGTTTCTATTCAGTTACTATTATAGAGTCTCTTTTTTACTCTCCAGAAGTTGCTATTACTAGATTTTTACTAATAAAAGTACTCATTTAATAAAGGCCATTTGAGACTCACCAACTACAGCTTTCTTTTGGCAAACTACTTCTGCTACCACCACTTCCCCTGAGCTTACTAATTTGCAAGTATATTTGTGGTACTTTTATAGAAATGTAAAATCTAAACATTTAAAAGTCTCAGTGAATTGCCAAGCATTTTCAAAACCTACAAAAATATAACAAGACACAGCCTCACCACTGGATACAAACTTCTAAACATCAACAAAACATACAATGTCCTTGCTTTCCCAGTCAAGAAAACACATGATATTCAAGTCAAAAAGTATGCTTCCCCATATTCAAAGCCCTACTCATTATATAATGCTAATTGCAAAGAGAAAACATTAAACAATAAACTTGATATTGTAAGGAACCCTCAACCCACCCAAAAAAGTTAAAACCAAACTCAAAGTTCCTATGGCCTGCAGCTTGTAGGCACTTCTTCCTTAACATGTTCCAGAATCTTGCAATCATGAATACGTCTCTTACCTGTGGGTCTCCTATAGGGATAAACACACTGTCCTAAAATCAGCCACTGTCCTGAATGTTTTATTAACACCCTTTGAGCCAATACTTACAGAGTTTACCAAGCACCAGGCAGGGTGCTAATGTAAACCATAGGATTTGATGAAATACCTTTCCTTCACTACATCCTTTTTTTTTTATTTCTTAAAATAGCTTTAAAAGAAAGGCCCTATTGTTTTCCCTCATTTGAAGATAAACCAGAACTCAGAAGGGTTAAGTAACTTGCCCAAAATCAGATAACTAGGGCAAGGGTGGGAGTTTGGGGAGCACAGAGGCGAACTCAGGCAGTCTGACTGCAGAGTCCGGGCTTGCAGCATTTATGCAATTATGCCACTAGTGACCAACATCGACATGCCAGTATCATACTTGCCAACTACATAAGACATACATTGAAGGTAAAATATAATATTTGTAGGCTTTTAGCAGTGAACGCTGATGACACTAATAGTAAGATAAAAAATTGTGATAACAAAGACAACCCCGTGTGGTGTAGTAGGCACAAGATACCGGGGTTAAAATCCTGTCTCTGCTCTCTCCTAGCTGCGGGACCTTGGGCCTAATTTCTGTGAATTTCTGTCTCCATTCCCTCAGAAGATACTGTGTCATTGGAAAGAAATGATATATGGGAAAAAACGCATGAAAAACTAGAAAACATAGTGCAAATGGAGTCTAAGGGGAACAGTGAAAAATCAAGATATAAGTATTTTTGCTCAACCACTCAGAGGGATGTGCTCGGTCTTCACATCTTGAAAGATGTCACTCTTTTTTCTTTTCTTCTTCTCCTTTTTTTTTTTTTTAAGAAAAGATGTCACTTGTAATTCTTTTACCTTCTCATCTTGCTGTACCTTTCTTGAGGGTCTCTTAGAGGACCCATCACTTCATGGGAAAAAACAGAGGGCATGATAAAGGATATAAGATGTCTATGAAGTATCTTCTTCCTTCTGTGCATTGTGTAGGGGACAAAGAGACACTTGTATAAGCATCACAACAATGGAAGTCAAGGATTTCCACTGATAGCTGACTTGCCCAGCATCCTTTTCAACTTCATCTGATAACATCCGCCACCCACCTGCTTTGGCTGACTCGCATGTCCCCGGCTCTGACCATGCCCATGCCATCTGCATGCCCTGGCACACACACATTTGACCAAGCTGATTCTTCATAGTCCTTCATCCTTGTCCACAGAGAATGGCCCAAAAGATGGAACATGAACCAACCAAGTCAAGTTCTGAGGTTCCGAGGCTCACTGAACTGGAATTATAGGGTTCACTGAACTGGAATTAGAAAGAGTGAAAAGAAAGAAGCAGCCTTTTATTCCTCTGTTATCAGGGTTGGCAAGAAGGGATCCTGAAACTTCCAGTTGCCATGTCTCTGCCTACGTGAGGAAATCTTGTCTGGCAAAAGAGAATCCAACACCGATGCAAGAAGACACAGTCCTACCAGCATCTTGTCATCTCCAATAATATCCACGCCTTTTATATTTATGGGTGGCAACAAATCCTCTTTTGTTTATGCAAGTTTGAGTTGGGATTCTGACTCTCACAACCAAAAAAATCCTAACTTGTCACAATTCCCTTTCTAAATCAGCTTTTACATTTCCTGGAGAAACTGAGTGAAGCACACACCAGACGAAACCCAAATCCTCAGCAGAAGATAAGACTATATGTCCTTAACAGGTCTAGCCAATTCCACTTGCAAAATCCCCTGTGCTGTTAAGCATAAAGGGCAGTTACTGCTACAACGGTCTGAAAACAAGAACAACAATTTTGTTGGGATGTGTGCCAAGCCTACTTTCAATGACAAAGCCAGTGTGACTGAATATAACATATGCAATGTCGGACATCTCACAAATGGTAAATGAATCTTCCCATTGAATTCAGATTCCAAGCAAAAGTTATTATTACTTGAAAAATGCAACCTAAATCTTAATATGTTAATTTCCCCCAATTAGTAAGATTCTCAAACATCTCATTAAGTTCCCTGAAGGTTTCTAGTGTTGTGGTAAAACCTGACACTACTACATTCAAGCCAAAAATAATCAAGAACATGACTTACTGCTTATAAAAGTCACTGTATGCTTAACTCATTGGGAAAAAAAGAAGACAAGTTACCAGTTTCTAAAATTGGTGTAACTCTCTGCTCTGCCTCTAGCACATTGGTGCTGCTCAAATGTTAGGAAGGCTGTAATAGTTAGATTTAGCTAGTCTTCTTGTCCCCACAAGGCTTTTTTCAGAAAACACATATAACACACGGACAACACTGAAACATTCTAGTTTTATACTGGCAACCTGTGGTGGCTTCACATAAAGACTATGATTTGATCATTTAAAAACATACAGGCAGCATATATGGTCTATATATACACATATTCCTATATGAATATATTTACATACACATTCCCAGGTCAACAGGCTTTATTCACCCCTTAAAGAGGACCTCATTCTCTTTTCCACCATCTTCCACCCGGTAACAAACAGCCTTCTGATATTTCTCCTAGGAAGTCACCACTTTTCTCTCTCTTAGTTGGTGGGCCTTGTCAAGTTGACTCCCCTCCCACCTTCAGAGAGAGCACATAGCTTAGGTCTGGGCCATCAGGAGACCATGGGTCACTTGAGTGATGAGTTCATGGCTGCACATTCAATCAGAGTCAATGAGATACTACTCAACTTGGAAGGATGTAGGCCCAAAGCCATTAGGAACCATCTTGCCACCACCTAGAGCAGAGAATGAAGCAAACATGGGAGAAAGTAAAGACAAGAGATGGAAAGAAATCAAGTGCCCAATGACACAGGAGCCACTCTAGTCACTGACACCTGGGCTTCACAGTGGGCCCCTGAATTTCCTTTTTGCTAAGCCATCCTTCGTCATGTTTACAGCATCCTGAAATGGACAATCCTAACTGATGCACCCTCTTGTCATAGTGGTTTTTCAGATCACCCCTAGAAAATTGGAGGAAGGATATGAACAAGTAAAAAAACAATGGTGCCAAAAATATGTGATCGGCAAGGAGGCACATACCATCACCCAAGTAGAATTTTCCTATAAAAAAGTTAATCTGTACTTCCTAGTATAAAATATCCACCTTATGTTACATAAACATTTGGACAAAAACCCAAGATTGAGCAAAATACTCTGACGTTGAACTCAATTAGAGAATTTTATTCAGAAGATAGTATTTTTACTATACAATTATGCTTTTATCCTAATTCTTTACATTGTACTTCAAAATGTAAATAGATGTGAGTAGAGGAATCATGAATAATCTTTTTTTTCATGAATAATCTTTAAGTGAGCATATATTAATTTTATGATCAGAAAAAACCCTACTTAAGCATAAAACAGGGATAAAAGTAGTAGATATTTTAAGTGGAACTACCCAGTAAACATCAGATGTCCTCCTGTACATAAGAACTACTCATTGCATATAAGACTTTTCTAGCTGGACCAATCCACCATTCACACGATCTACTCCAGACCATCTTTAAATCCAACTTACTTTGGAACACCTGGGTGGCTCAGTGGTTGAGCCTCTACCTTTGGCTCAGGTTGTGATCCCAGGTTCTGAGGATCGAGTCCTGCATCGGGCTGACTGGATAGAGCCTGCTCCTCCCTCTGCCTGTGTCTCTGCCTCTCTCTCTCTCTGTGTCTCATGAATAAATAAATAAAATCTTTTAAAAAATCAAACTTACTTCTTTTTCTAATCCATGTTGGATACATCAAACAGGAAGAATCAGTTTCTTTTAAATTACCACAAAGGCAACAGTATTATCCCTACTGATTTTCTTTGAATTTCTATTCAAAGGCTATTGTAGGTACAATTGGTATAATCGTGTTACTTAGGCTAGTTTGGGTACCTAGTCACCATTTATTATGTATAGTTAAGATGGGAATTATGAATGAACAGAAGAAAACAGTTGTATTTCCAATTTGTTAGCTGTGAATAGACTTTAGAAAAGAAAGGGGTCTCCAGGGATCCCTGGGTGGCGCAGCGGTTTGGCGCCTGCCTTTGGCCCGGGGTGCGATCCTGGAGACCCAGGATCGAATCCCACATCGGGCTCCCAGCATGGAGCCTGCTTCTCCCTCTGCCTGTGTCTCTGCCTCTCTGTCTCTCTCTGTGTGACTATCATGAATAAATAAATAAAATCTTTAAAAAAAAAAAAAAAAAAAGAAAGGGGTCTCCAGATCAAGCATGTTTCATTTCACCACGAGTTTCTATCTGGGGAAAATAATACATGTTTGCTTTTCAAAATGGATTTCTATAGTATTGTCCATTAAATCACCTAGGTCAATCTTCCACTGTCACAAGCACCAGAAACATACTGATAAAAAAGAACCTGGAGGTTGTATTCAAATATTTGAGTGAGGTTGGAAAGCTGAATAGACAAAATGGATCTTTTAGATCCTGAGGTCAGAAAATGAAAAAAAAAAAAAAGAGCAGTATAAAGTGATTGATGTATCCTAAATATAACTTCAGGAAGTAAAAAAAGAGGTGGGTGGGAAGGACTCAAATCTAGACTAAGATATCAAGAAATCACATTTTTACTGAATGAAGGTCCTTTCATGGAAGACACTTTGCTCAAAATCAATTTCTAGGGGAAAAAAACTAATTAATCATCTGTCGATTAAAGATTCTTCTCACAGTTCAATTATTCAGCAGCAGTACCTTTCAGCCTCAATCACCTCCCCAGATTTCCTTTGCAAAAGAAGTAAAAACAAATCCAAATAAACAACAACAACGACAATCCACCTGCATGAAACGTCTGCATGGTTATTTTTAGATGTGGAAATATCACAATGGTTCCTCCAGCATTTCCAACCCAAAGGGGTTTAGAGGCCAATTCTAGAGGTAAAGTGCCAGAATGGGGGTGGCAGGTGGCCTGGGGAACCTTGCCGAGAAGATGCATTTGTTGGGTACGCACGTAGCTTTCACTCATGTCATACATCTGTTTGATATGACGCTTGTCTTAAAGCTGCACTCACCTAGAGAATGGGCTGTTCTCCCTTGGATTGGAGATTGTGATGATGATGGAGATTATGCACAAGCTGGAGTGCTCCCCTCAGCAGTTGTCCATCCCTCTGTGCCATTCTGTATTATTATCCTTACTTTCCAGAGGAGCTGAGGGCTCAGGTAACTATCAGGTCACACAGGTACTGGGTAGCAGAGCCTCAAATAAAGTAAACTCTTCCATAGGCAGCTCAAGCATTTCTGAGATGAGCTGCAGGGCTGAATGACCTAATAAGAAGGAAAATGATGGGTGTGCTTCCCCCTCAGACACCCCAACACCCCCACCTAATCTGCACCAATATTCCCTTAAGAAGCTGAGAACTATTCTAAACAACTTGACCTTTATGAACAGGGTGGAAGTGGCCTGGCTGGGGAGGTGGGGTGTGGGGTGCAGGGAGGGTGGAATGGTGGCCACAGGCTCTAGAGACTTCCCAGGTTCATTCTCAATAACTGCGAAGGAAAACAGGTGGAGTTGGGATCTATAAGTTTTAGAGACCTCAAAGTACTTCCCAAGCTCTGCTCATTTCTTTTCTCTCCCCTACTCTGGAGAGATCTGAGGACCCACAATACACCTTTTTCCTCTTCTTCGTCAGCCTGAACTACACTTCATAAACCAAAAGAATTAGTGCACAAATAAACTAGCCCAAATAATAAAAGTGTTTATAATCTCTCAAACTTATATCCAGGAAGATTTATAAGTTTGGACATAAAATAAAGGAAGTTCTGGGGCACCTGGGGGGTTTAGTCGTCTAAGCATCAGACTCTTGATTTTGGCTCAGGTCACAATCTCAGGGTCATGAGATAGAGCCCCCGAATTGGGCTCCATGCTGAGCATGGAGCCTGCTTAAGATGTTCTCTCTCCCTCTCTCTCTCTCTGCTCTTCCTCCTCACTTGTGTGGATGCTCTCTCTCTCCAAAAATCAATCAATCAATCAATCAATCAATCAATCCAAGGAACTCCTAAATACATGTGGTATCAATTAATTCAGATTTGAATTGCCTCGATTTTTAAGATTTGTCACGTTCATTTAAAATGGAAATACTTATAACCTTAATAATACCAGTAGGTGACATTAATCATGCAATCATGATTAATGATCTAAAATCACCTGTCAAAAGAAATGTGCCTACATTTGTACATAGTCATACCTATTGTGGGTATAGAATCAATTTGTATTTAAAGCTTGCTATTTAAAGCTTGCTTTTTAAATTATATGTTTTTCAATAGACCCCTTTCGGCCTAAAATCTACAATAAAGCACAACATTTCTGACCCAGAAACCTACAATTCCATCAACCACAGAAATATAAACATCTACGGTCAATCTTTTTTTTTTTTTTTTAAAGATTTTATTTATTTATTCATGAGACAGAGAGAGAGAGAGAGGGAGAGGGAGAGAGAGAGAGAGAGAGAGAGAGAGAGAGAGAGGCAGAGACACAGGCAGAGGGAGAAGCAGGCTCCATGCAGGGGGCCTGATGTGGGACTTGATCCCTGGACTACAGGATCATGCCCTGGGCCAAAGCGGTTTAGCAGGATCATGCTAAACCGCTGAGCCATCCAGGGATCCCCTCTATGGTCAATCTAATGTCAGTTTGAAGGGAAATAAGAAAGCATATGGCTTTTGTTAATAAATATACTACCCTTTAAAATGCCCCACGCTGGGCAGCCCTGGTGGCTCAGTGGTTTAGCGCCATCTTCAGCCCAGGGCATGATCCTGGAGACCCAGGATCGAGTCCCACGTTGGGCTCCCTGCATGGAGGCTGCTTCTCTGCCTCTCTCTCTCTCTCTCTCTCTCTCTATGTCTCTCATGAATAAATAAAAAATCTTTAAAAAATAAAATAAAATAAAATGTCCCACACTAACAGCTCGGAGTATGGTGTTTGTTCAGACAGTCGGTCCTGAGCAGTTTATTCTGACCAATGTATGTGAGTAAGGCATTGGAAAGATATGTAAACATCTCCCCTGCTGTAGAAGTGGTCCTGATGAGAAAAGCCAGGGGACACCACAGGTGTACTACATGGGGGACACAGGTGCAGTGATGGCATTCTCCTTGTCGCAGACACCTATACTCACTTGGCCTCATCTCCCACCCACTCAGCCCCCAGCCATGGCAGATGGAACATGCCATCTTCTCCCTCTCTTTCTGCCTTGGCACAGGATGAGCTCTCTCAGCCTGCCACATCCCTTCCCAGTTTCCTCTCCAAGGACAGTTGGCCTCATCCTTCAATATCCAGCCTCCTCTGTGACGTCCTCTGTGACCTCTTCTGTGACATTCTTTTCATTTCCCCCTGGGAGAACTGATCAGTCCCTTCCCTGGGTTACCTGCCACATTTTGAACTCACCTCTATTACAGAATTTATAACAATGGACCTTAAAGCTCTCATACATTTAATACTTTAATGATTTCATCTAGAAACCTTGCTATTTCTATTGAGATATAATGGACATATAATACTGTATTTGTTTTAGGTGTACGACATCATGATTTGATATACGTATCAAAGATCACCACAATAAACTGAGTTAATTAACATCCATCACCTCGCTGGCTCCCCCCACCCCCTTGTGAGGAGGATGTTTACTCTTTCAGCAACTTTCAAACATACAATACAGTATTATTGTGGTCACTGTGTAGTATGGTACATCCCCAGGACTCATTTATTTATTATTTGGAAAGAACTTAGTTATTTTATTTTCTATCTGGCCCAGTGCTTGACAAAGACACTCCACATGGGTTGTGAATAAGCAAATCCCACTGCTTCTTCCTGCCCTGAACTATTTTGAAATTATACAAAACCATAAAAAAAAAATGTAAAAGCATGGCACAGTTAATGTAGCCTCTGCTTAGATTCACTACCTTTGAACACCTCTCTTTCTTCCTATATATTCAATACTTAAGAGGTGGACCCTCCTAATTCCTGGATGGAGCTGGAGCTCTGCTTGAACAGGGTGGAAGTTCAAGTGAATTCAGTGAATTTGTCTTCAAATACGTACACAAGTAAGTGAGGACGGGTAAAGAGAAAGTAGTACAAATAAAGCCGAGCAGAGTCAGAAAGTACATGCACACCCAGCCTGTTTCCAGTGTACGTTTTACACTGACACGAACAAAAGCTCAGAGACACCGTTTCACAAGAAAGTACAGACACCTTCAAATGCTGAACCCAGAGTCACTTTTCTGCTTTGAAAAAATAGGACTAAACACTTATGTCTGGTCCCGTCTTAAACAACTGTGTTTGAAAATCAGGCTGCATGCAATCTTTTTCTTTTTTGTAAACCACTAAAACACAGCGTATTACATTCGTAGTACTTATCACGTCTTCAGGATGCTGATGCCTCTTATATGAACTGCACTAGAGGGAAACCATGGAAAACGACAGTAAAACTGTTTTGATCTGTTTTATAGGAAGACTGTAAACATCTCCCCAAAGACCATTAGCACGCAGGGCTGTCTAACAAATACTAAGCAATTCTTCTTCCAAAAGAGGGTAATTAGAGAGGGTAAAGGGCAGTGTCTCTTGGTAACCGAATAATCTAATTTTCTCAAACAACTGCTCTCCCACAAACAAATGGCCTAAGGCAGAAAGAGAATGGCTGATTTTCAACTTATATGACCACTAATGACTACTCCCCCTCAGGGGAGAATGGCTGTTCGTCAGCACCCTGGCTCAAAGGGGTTTGCCCAAATTCACTGAAAGAGCCACGAGGTAATATTAAGAGAAGCAGCTGCTCGGGACTATAAACCCTCTAACCTTTGTCAACTTGACATCTGTGAGGAAAACCTATTTGTATTGTAGTTGTACATGGTTTTATCTGTTGGAAAAGCCTTAAAAAA
Source organism: Canis lupus baileyi (assembly GCF_048164855.1). NCBI lineage: Eukaryota > Metazoa > Chordata > Mammalia > Carnivora > Canidae > Canis > Canis lupus. Next base: position 19,420,886 of record NC_132842.1, read on the forward strand.
TAAAGAGAGAGTCTTAAGAGAGTTTTTTAATGCCAAATTCTAGAATAAAATTACCAGTTGAAAACATCAACCTTTGCCTCCCAGCTCTGCTTTTATTAGGCACTTTGACCCCAGAAACATCTTCTGAAGAGGCAGGCAGGCAGGACGCTGTGGAGGGAATCTCTGAGAGGGAAATCACTCCTCTGTGGGCTTTGGTTCAGCAGACACAGCTTTGTCATCCCTGCCCTGGGGTCCTGGGCTCTCACAGAGCTTCTGCCTTTAGCCCACTCAGCACTCCGCCCCCTCCCTCCTATCCCACTGCTTCCCCTGCCCTCAACTATTTTGAAATTGTACAAAACCATAAAAAAAAAATTAAAGGCATAGTACAGTTAATGTAGCCTCTGCTTAGACTCACTACCTTTTAACAGCTCTCTTCCTTCATATATATTCAATACTTTAGAGGTGGAGCCTCCTAATTCCTGGATGGAGCTGAAGCTCTTGGGGCCAGCTCAGCTCTTAGGACCCAAGAGGATGACCTGCTCTTGGCAGAGCCGTGATGTGGCTCATGTGGCTGGACCTCTAGCCTTCCACACATGGTCACATAATTGCTGGCTCTGGCCTGATGACCCAGACTTTCTTCCAGATTTTCAGCATCAGTATGACCTAAAGTCTCTCATTGCCCAAGCAAACACCTAAACATCCCCAAGAGTACATTAATTTGATTTAATAATTACTATGTACTTGTAAGTGTACGAACTTGGGCAAATTAATTAACCTAAGGCCTCGATTCATCCCTGTTAAATGGGAATGCTGATAGCACCCGCCTCAGCAAGTTGTGTTAATGATTAAATAGAGCATTTACCAGAGTGGCTGGCACACCATCAGTATTCAATAAAAGTTAGCTATTACTATCATCTTCATTCAAATAAGTTCTTTGACGGGATTAGTTTCCAATGAGCTGACCCATCAGTGTGTTCTTTTAAACCTTCTCTTACCCCAGATGTTGCAGCATAACTCATGGCACAGAAGCCCTGTGATCTGGTGCCTCCGACATCCCCCCAGCTCATTCCCCATTCATCTCTCCATTCATCCAGATTTCGCAAACATGAGTACTTACATCCCCCAAATACACTGTGTGCTTAACATTTTAAATTTTAAAGTATTCTTAATTTAATTTTAAATATTAATTTGTTTTTTATTTCAAATTAAATTTTAAATTGTAATTAAAAATTTGAATATAAATTATTCTTGGCATAAATGCTCAAATACTTTTTATTCTTACTATTCAGAATAACATAATTCCTCAGGGCTCATGGCAGGACCCTCTTTTGCTCCTCTACTCTAATGCACACTTCCTCGAAGTTCACAAATGGCTATTTCTGTGTCAGTAAGTCATGCATCGGTTTGCTTCTTTCCTGGTGGCTGCTGCCTACCTAATTTTTTTCTTTCTGACCCTTTCTCATCCCTTGATCCCTTCCAGGTAATAGTGCTTAATCATGAGCAAGCATTAGAATTCCTTGGGAATTGTTTCCAAAATGCACATACCTAGTGCTCTGATGCTAACAACATACTTGATCATGAAATCTTTAATAGAGATTTCTAGACTGGGCTTCTTAAACACATTCTGCTTAGTGAAGGAAAATTACTTGAAATAAGACCTTGAAGAGTAAATAACGTTCTTTAGCATGTTCCTCACCTTGGCGAACCAGTAAGTATCATCAAATAAATCAGCAAGAGAAGACATCAGATCTTTGATTTTTTTCCTCATAAGTAGCTAATACATGACAGGGCATTCTGACCCACCATGTGGTTTTTCTCATTGCTACAGCTCTCCTTGGAATTGTCTGAGAGAAAGATTAAGTGAGGAACTTAATTCCTCATTCTTCTTGGTATTAAATGTCTATAAGCTAGAAGTCATAACTGCAAAAACTCAACAGAGTTAATCATTCACTGTGAGAAATGTATGTATAAAAATTATTTTTCAGTAGCTCAAACCTTGATACATATGAGGAATACTAATTTAGGCTATATAATTACATTTTAAAATATAGCTCTGTTTTTACTTTTTATGTTTTTTTAAAGATTTGATTTATTTATTTGAGAGAGAGAGAGCATGCACACACAAGATTGGGGGAGGGGAGAAGGAGAGGGAGAAGCAGACTCAGCTGAGCAGGGAGCCCAATGCAGGGCTCTAGGTAGGGTCACAATACCCAGACTCTCAGACAGGATGTAGAAGAGAAAGCAGAGTTAAGGCGAAATATCTTCATCAGAAGCCTGAACAATCACGCTGTCCCCTGGGCTACAGGTCTCCAGGAATAAAGCAGAAGAAGGAATGGGTGTTACAACTTCCCTACAGACACCAACCACATAAGGAAATCTCAAAGGGAGATGTGAGGCCCTGAGCCAAGATAATTCTTTAAAACTTGACAGTTTTGGAGGGACGACACAGAAAGTGAGATGGTGGTAGGGGACAGGGACTTCCTGTGGGGCTTCAGCTACATTTTCCTAATTATGTATCCATGGAAGCCTCAAGAAAGGTTCTCCCCTCCTCCCGGGACCATTCTTCTGTTTCCCCCCCCCCTTCTATATGGTCAAACTCTAAAACAAACAGATGATGAAAGGAAGCATGGTAAGACATGAGGTAGGGGCAGGGGGGCTGGGTTACTTTCTCCACCTCAGGTCTTTGTAAGAAACACACACGCCTGGTCACGAATGTGGAATAATAATGAGATAGAATTGGAATACTTGCTTGTTGAACTGGACCATAGCAAATATTCTTGAGACATAAGCCAAAATCTCAAAAAGAACTTCCTTAGCATCTGATAGTCATCAGACATGAAGATTTCCAGAAACAAATCAATAAGGAGAGAAGCTGACAATATTTCCATCTATAAAAGACGATTTCTTGGTTGGACCAGACTACTATTTTGGGTACGATGCCTGTGAAGACCTAAGACTCATGAATAATTAACTTTAAACTAATAAGTGATCTTCGGTGGTACGTCTCAAAGTTTGGGGGTCCACAGAAACATGTACTTTTGGTAAATTCAGTATTTAATGAAACTCCATTTGCTTAGTTATACCAGCTACTCCCTATAAGATCACTTGTAAATTCTCAGTCTCGCGAGGCAACTTTGGTCTATGACTTCTAAGTATGCATAGACTGGCCAAGCAGAAGATGAATAATAATAGCCAAAAATGGGGTGTAAGTGGAAAGTATATTGTAATTTGAAACATCTGGGAGTCAAAGAAACTGAAAACACCTGCAGAAATAATTCTGGGTTTCCAAATTACATATTCATATCAAGAGGGGAAAACAGACATGCAAAGACAAAACTGCCTCAATCCACAAAATAACAAGAGATCTTAATTGAACCTAGTTCACAAAAGAGGCGTTCCAAATACACGAAGACAGACTGAGAATGAGGCAGATTTCATATCTCGTCATACCCCTGTTCTCCCACAAAAAACTCTGTTAAAAAGGCCATTTTAAAGCTAATTACACCAAGTACAAATATTTAACTTACGTTTTAATACTTTCTAAAATATATATGTCTCCTGAAAGAAGAAATAAAACATTCATGGCAGCACAGAGATTTACACTACAGAAAGAACAAGGGAATTCTTTACTGAAAAGCTCAATATTTTTCTGTTGAGGTATTTAAGAAGAGTTCTTAAGCGGTCTCCGAACAGGTCCTGCCATTCACAAAACCCAGGTGAATGTCTAATAGGACAGAAGGCCATTTACAGGAAGTCACAGCGGCAATAAATCTACCGCATTATTATTTATAGTTGTGTTTGTGACGAATACAGCATAACAAGGCAACAAGCCAGTATTTAAGGGCTGAAAGATTTATCCAACCTTAAACATATCAGTCTATGCAGGCCTGGAGTCTGTAATCATTATCACAATTTAATCTGTCTTTGCAAAACAAAACTAAAAAATAGACTGTGTCTCTGTGATTAATCGTTCATATTTAAAGCCAATCTGAACTAATAAAAGATCCAAAAAGCAGCACCGAGAACATGGGACTGGTAGAGGATGGAATTTGTTTGGAATACCATGTTCTGAAAGTGTCATGCAACCTTCTGTTAAATATTTGGTTCATTCCATTTTGTCATCCTGATTTGTATTCTGGAAGCTCTTAGAAGCTACAGGATTATTTCGTTACAACCACAACATATGTTGGCAAGCACAATCCCGGATCAGTTGCAGAGTTCTCTCTGTGAGCCCCCAAAGAATAATGGCACTTGGAAATTCCCAAAAAGAGTCGCTGATTTCTAAGGTGGAAGTCTCTGCCCAAAAGACACCAGTTGGCACGACAAGGTGACCTGTGAAAACTGTCAGTGGCAACAGTGTGCGAGGCTGGCCATGGACAGCAGAGCATGTAGCAGGGCTCCGACGACGGTGGAGTCTCAATGAAAGTTGCCATGCTGTGGAGTCGCCCAAATAAAGTAAACTGGCAGGCATCCGCTTAGCATTTGGTGTTCATCTCAGGAATCCTGCCAGGTACATAAATGTAGCCAGGGAGAACACATGTCTTTAAGAAAATGAAGAAATTTAAAAGAGAGAGAGAGAACAGAAGAGAGCTGAGTGGGCTGAGAAGTGGTTACTGCCCTTTCCACCCCCCATGAGCTGCTCTAACTTTGAAGACCAGCGCTCCCTTGCAGACGTACATAGCTTCCCCCGACCTTGGCAGGATCAAGGAATTTATACAGTTAGCAGTTCTTGCACAATCTCTTGAAAAGAACAGCACAAATATTCTAGCCTTCTATGCCAGGCAGGCCTTGTTAATCCTTTCCACCTATTTTTCTTCCAGTAAATTAATTTCCTCGCTTAGGTTCTGGTGCTCAGATAAACTACCATTCTTCTCCTTTTCTCCTCCTTCCACAACAGACCTCTGGGATCAATCTTTCTTTCTTTCTTTCTTTCTTTCTTTCTTTCTTTCTTTCTTTCTTTCTTTCTTTCTTTCTTTTTTTTGTGATGAAGTTGGGAGGCAAGAGCTACATTATCTGAAAACTTAATTACGGTAATTATAGACAAGGCACTACATGCAAAATATTTTAAGAATGGTAGGTTTTCCAGCATTAGGATGATGATAAATGAAGTTCTTTTATCAATGTATCTGTTCACGACACAGAGCCAGAGTACAAAGAGTTTTTCCCTGAGTTGAAGACAACCTCGGTATCTTAATTATCTTAATAAATCCAGGACACAAATAAATAAATAAATAAATAAATCCAGGACAACTTTATGTACTAAATACTGTTTGGTACATAAACAATTTGAACAATAATCTTCATTAATTCTAACGAGGGTGCTGAGAAGTCACGTTTAACACTTTCTGCCTCTTACTAAATTAAAACTGAAATGCCTATTTATAAAGCAACAGCCCCGAAGAACTAAAAAAGCATTTCTAACGGGCCTACTGTAAACCAGGTGCTGTGTACACACCTAGTGTTACCCAGATTCACAAGAATGATTCACGGGCCAGCCTCTGAGTGAGCCTCTGCTAGGCCTCAAAAAGGACCAGCATGACATTGCAGGTGATTTGGACTTGAGTCCATGTCCAAGTTTATTAAAAAGAAAAAGGGGACTTCCAGGATTCTAAGTGTGTGCTCCTGTGACTTCAGTGGGAGGAAGGGGAAAAGAAACGTTTGCATTGCTCCTTCTCTACTTGTCGCTGCTGATATGGGAGGTGGAGTGTGCGGAATGATAGCACAAACTGGACTTGGAGTGACCTTTGATGAAAGAAGTAAGGGAATAATACTGGTTTGTGTTTTTGTTTTTTAAATCATGGTGCCTGGGGGATGTTTACAATGCTGAAGATATCCTCGCCTTCCAATGGGGAAGGAAGTTAAAAGAATATTGACTGTATGTGTTCATCCTAAAAACACTGGTAGAAATCTTTCTACATGTTAGCTGAAAGAATAAAACACTTGTTGATGTTCCGTGTTTGCAGCTTTTGTTACAAGGAGATGTAGCATATCCAATAAAAGTGAGAATCTGGGGTCAGCCACCTGGATTCAAATTCTAACTCCAACCCTACTTACAATGTGACTGTGAACAAGTTACTTGACCTCCCTGTGCCTCAATTTTCTTATCTGTAAAATGGAGATGCAGAGAATATACAGTAAACACTCAATATTTTTATTATTTTATTTTAATATTATTATTTCCTCCACTGTTGTCTATCTCTTATTCAGGTTTTGTTTTGTTTTTGAGAGAGAGAGAGAAGGGGAGAGGGAAGGGCAGAGGGAGAGGGAGAAAGAGAATCTCAAGCAGATTTCTTGCTGAGTGCTGGGCCCAACATGGGACTCAATCTCATGACTCTGAGATCATGACCTGAGCCAAAAATCAAGAGTTGGACACTTAACTGACTGAGTCACCCAGATGCCCCTTATTTGGGTTTTAACCAATGTTCTTAATGGGTAATACTATTTATAAGTAATAATAATAAACTCTTCAATAGTGCCTCCTAGATGCCAGGTACAGTTCTAAGCAATTTACAAGTTTGAACTCACGTAATCCTTTCAACTAACTTCAGAGGTAGGCACTAGTTCCCAAAGAAAAACACTGGGGTACAGAAAGATTAAGCTACTTATCCAAAGGCTAACTAGTCAGTAGCAGAGCCAGAATTCAGATCTGCCTCAGAGTCTAGTCCCATAAGGATGAGCCCTAACCACTAACCTCCTTCTTGAAAAGAAACCATTTTAAATAAGTCTCTCAACATCATAATTTACACAAAAGAGAACTACGGAAATTTTAGGTTCAGTTTGTTGAAAACATGTATTGCATATAGGTTAACATTTCAACTGCAACACAAAGCAATAAGACTTTTTAAAAATGCCACATTTAACTTTCCCTCCAATTAATGGTTTTAGGAAACATTAGGAAGGACAAGTTCTTCACTGAAATGCTTGATACATAAGGTGAGCTAGGCCATCCCTTGACAACAAGCTCCTTTAGGGTAGAAGCCACAGGAACCTTGTTTCCCACAGCCCCTGGAAAGCTGCACCAATAATATGTCACACATAGCCAACAACCCCTGTGGATGGGAGACCTCTGACCAGGGCTCTGGTCCTCTCCTGAGTCCCAGCATAAAAGTGATGTCCTGGGGGAACAGTTCAGCTGTAGAGTTCAATAATTCATCAGTTGCATATAAAACTCAGTGGTCACGTGCCCTCCTTGATGCACATCACCCAGTTGCTCCATTCCCCCTCCCCCCTCCCCTCCAGCAACCCTTAGTTTGTTTTCTATAGTCAAGAGTCTCTTATGCTTTGTCTCCCTCTCTGATGACTTCCCATTCAGTTTTCCCTCCCTTCCCCTGTGATCCTCTGTGCTGTTTCTTATATTACATATGAGTGAGACCATACAATAATTATCTTTCTCTCATTGACTTATTTTGCTCAGGATAAAACCTGCCAGTTCCATCCACGTCAATGTATATGGTAAGTATTCATTCTTTCTCTCCAAACCCCACTTTGAAATATCATGACATCAAATAGGTTGATGACATGAAGGACCAGAAGATTGTTCACTTGGTTAACGTAGGGTGAACTGATCAACTAATAAAATGGAATCTTGATCTATGACTCTAAAAATTCTTTCATGGCATCTGTTATCCTGCTTCAGGACTTAAAGCAGAAACATATCTATAAGCAATGTTTCCTTAAGACTAATGATTCTTCTTACAAAATAACTTCAGTTAGAACACAGACAAATGATGGCTAAAATAAATATACAACAGAAAGTTTGGAAAAAAACAAAACCATGGGAAAAAATGCCTCTCACCCTTTTACTTTATAGTCTTCACATGAATGTTCTAATGTATTCCAGTATGTTTCAACATTTTCCAACAAATGGTTATAATTTTCATCAACTAGCCATAGGTCTAAAATCCAGAACAGGTAAATTGTGACTTAGTTACCAGGGAAATGGATATTAATACCACAATGAACTACTACTACATGTCACAAGAATGACTGAAATGAAAAACATTAACAATGCCAAGTGATGGCAAAGATATGAAAGTTAAGACTGTTCCCACTGCTTGTGAGAGTGCATACTGGTTCAACCACTCTGAAAAACTGGCCTGCAATGTTTAGTTAAGTTAAACATATGCATACATACATAGGGCCCAGCATTCCACTCTATTCACAGAACAAAAATGCATAAAACCATACCAAAAATACATACCAAAGGTAGATGCAGGAATATGCAGGCAGCATTACTCTGAATAACCTCAACTGGAAATAACCCAATGTTTAGCAACAATAAAGTAGATAAATGGTTGTGGTGTATTCATACCATAGAATGCTGTACAGCAAAGATTTACCAACTATTACAACATACAACATCAACATGCGTGAATAAAATGATCATAAGGTAGAATGAAAGAATTCAGGCACAAAATGATTCTATTTATTTAAAACCCCAAATACAGGCCAAATGAATTTATGGTATGAGAAGAAAAAATGGTTGAGAAGAGTCAAAAGGGGGAGTTCAGTCTGCTGGTGATACTGATTTCTTGATCTGGATGGTAGTAACATGGGTGCTTACTTTGTGAAATCTTACCAGACTGAACACTTATGACTTGTGTATTTTGAGGCATATATGTTACATATCAATAAGAATGTTTACTTTATAAATAAATAAATAAATAAATGCCTATTTTCCAAGTCCAATTATATATACACTTGTATTAGTCTATTACAGCAGCCATAATATCACCACAGATTGGGTGGCTTACTCAACAGAAATGTACTTTCTCACAGCTCTGGAGGCTGGAAGTTCATGATCATAGCGCTAGCAGGGTTGGTTTCTGGTGAACCCTCTCTCCTTGGCTTGCAGATAGTTATCTTTCTCACTATGTCCTCGCATGGCTATTTTATTGTACATGCACAGTCTTCATACCTCTCTCTTATAAGGATACCAGTCCTTATAGGGACTAGGACCCCACACTTAGGGGCTCATTTAACCTTGTTTCCTCCATGTAGACCCTCCAAATACAATCAACACAGGAATTTGGGGGAGATACAACTCAGTTCATAAGAAATTCTTATGATATTCTGTTATTTATTTTTGAAATTCTTAATTACTTTTTTTACATGAAATTTTCACATTTTCAATCTCAGAAGCTTTCTATTACTTTTTTTTACATGAATTTTTCACATTTTCAATCTCAGAAGCTTTCTAAAGTATCTAGTAGTTCCCAAATAGTTTTAACGGTCTTTACAAATAGGGATGCCTGGGTAGCTCAGTGGTTGAATGTCTGCCTTTGGCTCAGGATGGGATCCCGGGGTCCCAGGATCAAGTCTGCTCCCTGCATGGAGCCTGCTTCTCCCTCTGCCTGTGTCTCTGCCTTTCTCTCTCTGTGTCTCTCATGAATAAATAAATAAACTCTTTTTTAAAAAGTCTTTACAAATAATATATTTGTAAAAATAAAATTCTAAGGTTTCAAAGTTATATGGAATTTTTAATTCAAGGGCAGGAATATAATCTAACTATAAGATATTTTTAAATAGATCCCACTCACAGTGACTATTTTTCCAATACCAACTTTACATATGCCCCAGGCAAGTAACACATACTGACACAAGTCACTTGTTTAACAAAACGTCTACTTATGATAAAAAGAAAATACTTAAAACATGTTCTTCCAGATTATTTAAAAATCTAACATATGCTTATTGTTACTATCCACCATGCATTTCTTAAAACACTCTGATGATACCATTTCTATTTAATGTCGAACTATGTCAAGGTAGCTTTTGCTTATTTTCAAATAGCAGCAAAATAGGAATGCTGCTTTAAACAAAACAGATTAAATTCTCAAAGGAAAACTATAGTTTTGAACTCAGCATTCTTGCCGAAGACCCTGGTTTTCCTTCTGTGATAGAAGGAAGCTGGCACTTGAGGGTTCTTGATGCCTGTGTAATCGTTATTCCAAATCCATGCCTTAGCAAGCACCCCATTCTGCCAAGATTCAAAGAAGATGGGCTTTATTCCAAGGAGATGGACCTTTAGGATAGATTCTTTTTGGCTTCTGAAATGCTCACATATGTTTTGGCAATATATATCTAAATTTACATTAAGTAGTTTAACAGTTCTCTTTATTATTTTTTTATTAAAGATTTTAAAAAATTTATTCACTTGAGAGAGAGTGAGAGAGCACGAGCAGAGGGGAAGGGGAGAGGGAGAGGGAGAAGCAGACTCCCCTCTGAGCAGGGAGATGAAGATGACGTGGGGCTCGATCCCAAGACCCCAGGATCAGGACCTGAGCCAAAGGCAGATGCTTAACCAACTGAGCCACCCAGGCACCCCTCTCTTTATCATTTATAATTGTGTTTCAAGCACAGAATCTCACACACATCACCAGGAACAGAGTCAAAAGGAAGTGATCATGACCAAAAGCAAATTCCAGGGAAGGTATATGCAGTGCAGCAATCACTCCATAATGAATGAATTTAATGAATTAAGTTTCCAAGACACTGTGAAAGGGGGATTCACAAGCCTGAGTCAACTGGAAAATGAAGTCCAGCGATTGTCTTGAAATGACATTTTTACAAAGCGAAAAATAGGCAATAATGGGCTTTGTACTACTAACTTCTATTCACAATACCTTGCTCACTTGAAACATCAGTTTTTTTTCCATGTAATCTCCACAAGCTGCCTGTCATTTTGTGTGGTTTTGCTGCAACTACTACACATCCTAAGAAGCTTACTCTTTTCTGCTTCAGGTCCTCCACTATGCAGCACTGGGATGGTGACTCACGGTTGTGGATTCTCACTCCTCTGGTTCAATCTCCTCGTCCCAGAGGCAGAATAAATACGGATGCTTGAGATGGAAAAGACTCTGGGTAACTTTCCTTTAACTGACTCACTGAGGCTAAGGGACTATTTCTCAAGACCCTTCATTCATTCTCAGGACCATGACGTCCAAATTCTGCCCACGATGACATCAGGCCAACGCACACACCTTTGGCTCCTCTTCTACCCTTCCCAGCTCCTTCTGACACCACAAAAACACAGCTCTAGGGCTGGGCCTTGCTTGGCTCCATCTTCTTTTCTCTTTCTAAATGGTTCTTAGCAAAATAGTTCCATTCTTTCTTCACCGACTCCTTTCCTAACTTCCTGCGACTGAAACAATTCTTAATTGGCACAGACCAGAGGCAAGATTTTTCCAGTTGCCTTATGTTACTCAGACATACCTTTGGCATACTTGACATTGCAAGGTGATTGCTGGCAGCTGGAGAGGGATCATCCTTTGTTGGTGTCAGGAAAGTGTAAGGAGGCAGCAACCAGCGAAGACCAGAAGCCCCCCTGGCAGAGCAGGTGAACAAATTCAAGCTCAACTGCTACTAAGGAACTGCTATGAGGTGAGGTGTGGAGGATGCAAGGAACAATGGAAGTGGCAACTAAGAGAAATGGAGCAGCTTTTCTGGTTGACCACCATTGCTTGGGGGAAGGAACTGCCACCAACACCCTACTTCTGGGCCTAGGAGTTAGAAACTGGGAGTCCCTCAGCCATGGAAGCAGGTTCTGTCTACCACTGTCCTGCCCAGTATCTCCTCCACTGAGAAGGGTTAGATGAAGATACACCCCTATCCTTGACAAGACTTTAGACACATAACCTACTCTCCTCAGGAATCAGTTGCCTGTGTTCTTGCTCTGACCAAATCCCTTCAAGTGTTTATATGTTGAAGATGCTCACGCTGACTGTTTGGGGGACAGGTGCAAACTGCCGGACAGGAACACACCACATACTACCCAGAATAAAGGCTACGTCCCCAAAGGCGGTTTAAATTATTCCTCAAAGATATCACGTGCTTTATTTAACCTGAGTAGCCTCACTCATTCCAAGACCCAGAGCGATTTCCTCTTTTGCAATCCACACCCCAAGAGGGAAGAAGAAAGCTCAAGTGAGAAGAACACCAGTATTTCAACTTCATAGCTGGAAATACGGATACCCATTGAGATGCCCTCTCTCCCAGCCAGAAAAAACCCCAAATCTGTAATCATTTTTGCTGGAGCTCACTCATTCTGTTATAAAGAAATCCTTTCTCCTGGCAGTCCCCACTTGCCAGAAAAGGGTGCAATTATTACACGGTCTTACTTAAGATTCAAATATTTTAATTATCCCACGAAACTGCACACTATTCACTTCAACTACAAGTAGGTACAATAATGCCACATGAATCTGCAGGATAATGGTATAAAATCACCTTAAAAAAAATGAAAACTAAAATCATTTGAATATACTTCTCCAAACCAGAAATTGAAAAGCTCTCTTACCTGACGAACAAAACTATTTGAGGTAGTGTCAGAGGAAGTGCTCCCATCAGATCCTTTAAATCTGTTTTTCCTTCTGGCTCCTTTTCCATATGACTACAAAAAAGAAAGAAAAAAGACAAATGAGAAATCTAGGCCCACTTCTAGAAGGAGGTCAAAAACCAAAACATAAATTGCCATCTTAGGGACGTTGTATGAAAATTATTATTACTGGAATCACAAATATTTATGTCAGAATAGCCAGTTTATAGGGGAGAAAAGGTTTCTAAACAAAGGAGTTAATAACTCATGAATTAAAACAACTTCTGCTATCTGTTAGCCTATCGGTCATCAAGAGGCAAAGCCACTAAAGATAAAACATTTAAAAGCAAGCATTTCAGTGCAGGAGAGACCAGAGCTGCAGTGGTAAGGTGAGAGAAAAGGTAATGTGTCAAAGCTTCTTGGATAGCATGAATGCAACAGATTCGTGTGTAATGAAATGCTGTTCCCAGTGCCGCCGGGCCTTCATATTTGCTTTTTTTATTTCCATGTCGTCGTTGTTTTCAAATATTTTATTTATTTGAGTGAAAGAGGGAACATGAGCAGAGGGGAGGAGAGGGAGAGGGAGAAGCAGACTCCTCGCTGAGCAGGGAGTCCAATTCAGGGCTCGATCTCAGGACCCTGGGGATCATGACCTGAGTTGAAGGCAGATGCTTAACCAACTGAGCCACCTGGGCACACCGCTTTTTTTTTCATGTTCTAATTTGTAATCCCATAGGTACTTGTAAGAACTGCATATGGTAGCTGAAGAACATTGTATAGTATGAATTCTGATTGCCTTGAAATATATATATATTTGTATACATAGACCTAGGTATATGTATATATACATGTATACATGGGTCTAGATGGAACATGTATGAAGCGTGCCAATTCCTCATATGATTGCATGAATCTAGAGATTGCTCTCAGAAGTGGTGAAAGAGCTATGTAAGTAGCAGTGAATGCAATGAAATTACAACACCTCGTAAAAATCTCTGGCCCATTGTTGTACTGTTTGAACGTGATATGAGAATCTGGCTTTTTAACCACTTAGTGATTTTGCTTAGAATGCAAGAAAAATAAATCTGATAGAATAATAACAATAATTGAGACAAGCATTCAAGAAAAGATGTTTAAAGTAAGACAATCTGCTTCAATAACAGGACTGAGCCAAGCATGAACATATATGCAAATGAACTTGCTTTTTCTATTATATCTACGGTTTACATTCAGAGCACAATGAACAAACAACGCATCAATCTCTGTTTAATTCCAGGCATAGACAGAGTTGTTGCAAATATTTAACATTAACATATGATTGAAAAATAGCTCGACGCTGAGCTTTACAGTTCAATGTCCACGGGTTGGAACCCTGCTACAGCAGACCACGGGCAAATGCTTTAACGGTTCCAAACACTAGTCTTCTCATCCTTAAAATGGGGATATTACTGCTTACCTCACAGGGTTAAGGATAAATGAAATAACAGATTTATAGCCTTCGGTATAAGACCTAGCATATGATAAGGGCTCAGAATAATATTTTTTAAAGTAATATCCACGTTGGAAGTGTGGGAAGATTGGAAGAGTGGGGCAAAATTGGGGTGAAGTATGTAACACATTTAGAATGATTAAGCTCAAAGGGATTTCATTCGATTATCAGCATTTATGAAAGTTTACTTTTTTTAAATCACTCTGTTCAGGTTTTGAAAATACTACTTTGTTATATTGATATACACATATGGTTTTCATTTTAAAAAAAGAAATATCTTATAAACCATAGTATATGTAGCACTTAGGCAAACGAAGATCTATTACAAACATTTGTGTTATGAGTAACTTAGATGACTTTGCAATCAGTGAGAGGCTGGTATAATCTTAAAGCAAAAATTTTTCTTGACCATGTTTGTTCTCTTTCAAGTATCTACGGGATTTATAGAATACAAATGTGTTTCCATGGCATTTAATTAACTCTCAACTTCATAAAAGGAAAGACAACCTAGGCTGGGCTTTCACAGTGTATTATACAAGGTTCTCCTCACTTAGCAGCTTATTCTTCTTACTTATGTAAACATTATTCAGTAAACTGTTGAAAAATAACATTCTTTCAAGAGCGTTCTTCCTTTTCCAATTATTATATAAAGGTTTGGACAGAAGTGTCTTCCAAAGCCTAAGAACACGAAAATAAAGCATGATAAGTTCTTTAAAATTAAAAACATTGTTTATATTACTGCACACGGATAAAGACTTATTACGCTTGAAAGCATTTTTTAAGGCCTAACATGTTTCTTAGGGAAGGGGGGGCAAACCTTTGTTAAACACACTATTTTTCTTTAAAAAAAAAAAAAACAAAAAAATACCATTTTTCTTCATGAAGAGCATAAATTATCTTTGAGAACAAAGACAAAATATAATCTTACTCCATCATGATGTGTCCTCCTAGTACCATTTCGAAATGAGTGGAAATATACTCTGAAATTCTATCCTTGTCATTTGCTTCAGATTTTTCATGACAAAAAATGTTTTACTATTCAGCTGCTTTGGTGTGTAAGTTTTCTCGTGGCTGCTCACAAACGCACAATAGGCACTGTGTAAACCACACAATATTTAAGACATTCAGTCCCAGAGGAGGAGACTGTTCTCGGCAAGAAATTAGACACATTTAAAAGTGTTTAGTTTTAAATATATGTTAATTTTTCCAGGCCCTTAGGAATACTATTCATAAACATTACTTCAGGTGCACTTAGCTACCTGTGCAACATATACCTACATATATAGGTATATACTATATAACATATGTAATATGTTAGATTATCACAGTTTTCAACTATATTAAGGTACAGTTTGCACGTTGAAAAATAAAAGAAAAAGAAAACTATGGCTGACTCCCACGCCAACTGGTGACAATTTTGGAAAAAAATATACTCTCCTTTAATCACTTAAATTTATGGGGAATGCTTTACTCAGAGTATTAACTTGTTCATGTCTTAATAGTGTTGTAGCAAATCCTTATTCATTATTTATTAAAAGCTAAAATAAATAGATAAGCTTAATTACACCTCTAATCTGTTTTCTTCTTCATTTCAGCAGTCATTTCTCTTCTATAGTCTCCTTTTTAAATTTTTAATGTTTTTTTATAATGATATGCAAGATCAAGGGGAAAAAACTAAAGCAATTTTTAGAAAGCTAATACAGTCCACTTCAATGTACTTTAAAAAATGTTAGTGAAAATTTATACTACCATTACAAAACAAAGTTTCCTTTGATCCAATGCATATTTAAAATTAAGTCCATCTTGCTGGAATTACTGTTCTTTAGTTATTCTAAATCCTTAAAAATGAGAACTAGAGTGTTTCATCTGCAGCAATTTAAAAGAAAGGAAGAAAGGAAGAAATGAAGAAAGAAAGAAAGAGAAAATAAAGGCCAAATCTTCCCCAAAATGGAAAAAGACAGGAAAGATTAATTATTCAAATATTTACTTGACTCAATTTGGAAACAAAGTATAGTTTTCTTAGTTCAGGGGCTACTTCAAATGCAGCTTTTGGGACCAGTGGTTTTTCTATTTCTTTTAGCAACACTAATTATATGAACACCCAATATATGAAACGGTTCACAATCAGAGTCATCCAGATTTCAAGTTAGTAAAAGGCAGAGGAGAAAGAGAGTTTGGGTTTGGCCAGAGTGCAAAGCGTAACCCATGATACTCTGCTGGATACATGCAGACCCCTAAGCCCTTGGAGCACAGTCTGAAAAGCCACTAATTTCTATTTATTTCCTATTAGTTATATAAAGCTTCATGAAAACAAATTATGCCACTGTAGCAAAAACGAGAAAAAGAAAACTGTAAACCGAAAGTCTTTTACCTCTCCTAAAACATCGACAAAGCTAAGTCAGGTTTCAGAAGCTAGAAAAAAATTTTTAAGAAATTTCCACAGATACACAAGTGACTTATTAAAATGATATCCAACTTGCCTTGTGATGTTAAATATCAGCTTCGTGTAAATGAATGTCTTCCCTGATACTGAGTAACTTGAAATTGGACTGTAGTTTTCAAATCAGCAAACAAGTGTTCGGATTTCACAGGTACTTGAAATCTAATTTCTATATGATTGAAATTGACAACAGTAATTAATTTTAGAAGTTGTCAGTCAACTGGAGATTTGAGCCCAGCCCTGCACACAGAGTTGGCTTGGCAGACCCTGGGGACAGCTTCAAGAACGATGCCACTTCTGTGGTTGATAGATAGGGCGACAGTTCTCCCTACAAACTGCTCTCCGTGAGCATAATGCTGATACTTGAAATTAGTTTCCATCCCTCTCGATTAGCATTCATTGATATTTATCCCTTTGAATTCCAGACAAACGAAGCCAGAATGATCCATAGAGAAATCAGACATTAAATCTCATTTACTGATAGCTCAGTCTGAATGGGGGGTTGTCAAATTCGTTACTTAGAGTGAAGTAATTGAGAGTACCTCCCCAGGAAAAGGGGGGTAGGACATGAGTTCTTTTCAATATGGATCAGTTTACACAAAAGCAGAAAGGAATCCAGAGGCAGCATAAATAGAACTCTTGTGCAGGCCTAGGGGTAGAGAAGGAAGGCCCAACCTTGCCTTCTTCATAAGCTACCTCCAGACAGGCCTGGAAAGAACTCTAAGACAGACTTAGTTACTTGTGGTGGTGTCGTAACTAATTCTAACTCCTCGTAACTGCAGGTAAGTGTCTGCTATGTATTATCTGCACCATATGGATATGGGCCGCAATCACAAATTAAAGAGTGCCACCACCCCCTCCAGGGTTAATGCATTTTGCTCAGCTTTTCTTGAAAGGACCACAGCTACATAGCTGTATAATTCAACGGAATTAAATCCAGCAAACAGGTAAGCTAGATCTTGATGCTACAGGAAAAGACAAAAAGAAAAGAGACATCAAGCCAACCAAAAACCTCACATCACTCAATCAGATAGTACACTTCGCATTTGAAAACCCACTCAGAAATTCTGATTGGCATGCTTTCAGATTTCTCCCATGCAACACCAGAACAAAAATACCGTTCAAGAGCAAGGTGGTGGGGTGAAGGTTTGAACAAAACACAAGACCCATGATGAGCATAGTTGGAGACTGCAAACGACTGAGCTGGCCCTCTGACCTACAAGTGTTTCTGGAAAACCGTACTGACGTGGCTCAGTAGTCACAGGAGAACCGCTGCTGCTCTTTTTAGATAAAGCTCCTTTGCTACAGGGATTCAGGGTGTTGCTGCCATTACCAGGCTGTATTACTACGACATGCTTGAAAAGCATCTGGCAAACTCAGCTGGGGTGGAACCAGCTGGGTTCTGTTGCTAGGAGCAAAACAAACAGGACCTCTGGTTACTGTCTGTTCATTTTCAGGTGTGGTTAGAGGTGCTGGTTACAATCTCTTGGAGGCCTAAAGTGCTGAGATACTGCTGTTGTGTCTTGCCCATCTCCTCCTGCGTCTCCGTCCTTATTCTCCATCCCTTCCACCTGCCTCCCATCCACCCGGCCTCTGATCACCGTCAATTCGGCTCCCCAGAGATTTCCCAGGGCCATAATTCAGACTAACGAGTCCAACAGAAATATAATGCAGGCCACATGTCACTGAAATGTTCTCTTAGCCACATTACAGAGGGAAACAGCAACAAGTGAAACTAATCGCAAGCCTATATTGGATTTAAACCAACGTGTCCAAAATGTTATCACGGCAACCTATCCTCAGTATAAGAATCATCAAAGGCAAGTCGTGTATTCTCATTATTTCACATCGAGTCTTCGAAATTCGGTGTGTTTTTTACACGCACAGCACATCTCCGTTCAGGCGACACGTGGCTAGTGGCTACACTAGTGGACGATGCAGATTTGAAGCTTTGGAGGTGGAATATTAAACTAGCGGCCTGACTTTGGCGGGAGACTGTGTCCAAGTTTGCCCTGAAGCTGATCAGCAGGTTACCTAAAAAGCAATGTAATCTGCTTAAATCAGAACTTACAAGAATCTGTGGTTAGGTTGCCAACTCGCCTCTCACGTAGGAAATATATTCATGTTGTTTATGACCGTGTGCTGGAGGGAAGGCGCTGAAATGTAGGAGGGTGCCCTATCTCTAGGCAGGATTAGTAACCTCAAAAAGGAAAATGAGCCGTCTGTGACTCTACATCGTTTGCTTTGTTCAAACAGAACTAGTAATCAAATCCAGAGGTAAAACAGAGCAGATTCTTAAAACCAACGATTGCTCCGAGACAGCATTTGCAAGGGAAAATGTCATTTCTAAGTAGATTTACTATTACTCAGTATCACAAAAAAAAGGGGGGGGATGTTCCTGAGACGGCCCCACTTTTCAGGCGGTTTTACTGCTGTCCTGTCACTGCTATCCTGTCCTGCCCAGAGAGATGGAATAGATGCCTTTGCCAAGCTCTCACAGCCCTATGATGCCATGATTTATTAGATATAAAATAAACACGGCAACGTTTCCCTCAATAATCAAAGTGATATAAACACAATTCAAGGAAAACTGCTTTCATTTTTGGAAGGTAGAGCAAGCAAGGAGATGGATGCGGGTGCAGCTGAATATTTATACCTCTAACCTGCTTATAATAGCCTTTCCTCCCCTTTTCCTGTCTCTCGTGTATTTATGCACTCACTTGCCAGTTCCCGTCCATTGAGTCTTTGAAGTGTCCCATGCACGGGCCTGTCATATCCATTATCTTGCCTCTCCCTTTAGTTTAGGCCTTGTTATCTCTTGTCCAAACTGCTATACCAATCTCCCGTCTGGCAGCTCCACCTCTGCACTCCTGAAACTCTAAAATACCTTCCAGAACATTCCCAGGTGAATCTTCTGAATGAGCTGTTACATAACTCTTTGGTTGAACCCCTTTCGTGGTTCCCGATCATTCATTACACCCAGGTTCCAACGCCTCCAAGATGCGGCCTCAAATTGTTTTGTCGGTCTTACATCTAACTATGCCCTATCCGTACCTTTCCACACCCTCTTCAAGCTACACGTGATAAATAGAAGACTTACAACTTCCGTGACTTTGCTTCCTATATGGCTTCCACCATCTCTCTGACAATCTCGGATCAAATCTCACCCATCCTTGGAATCTTTTCTCGAAAGCCCCCTCTTCCA
Source organism: Canis lupus baileyi (assembly GCF_048164855.1). NCBI lineage: Eukaryota > Metazoa > Chordata > Mammalia > Carnivora > Canidae > Canis > Canis lupus. The sequence continues at coordinate 19,440,315 of NC_132842.1, forward strand.
CGAAGCCCTTAGAGATTACTCCGTATAGAATGTCTGTGATCTTTACTCCCCAGAAACCAGTACTTCCCCTATAGTCCTCTACCACACAACTGTCATTTGTCTGTCACACTTGCAGCCACCGGAATATCAGTTCTTTGAAGGCAGCAGCGCTGTCTCCTCACATCTGAATCATTTCCACACTGCAGTTAACAACAAATATTTGTTGGTTTGCATTTAATGACATAAATCACTACGTGAATGAAGTATTTCTTATCTAATTGCAGTCACACTTTCTGTCGGCTTAACTTTCATCACCAGGAATTCAGGAACTGTTTTTATCAGAAGAATAAAAATTTAAAAAAACAAAAAAATCCCCAAAGGAAGGAAGATCAAAGGGGGAAAAAAAAGGGTCTCAAAGTCTTTTCTTCTATCAAAAGTCAAGACCTTCATCCTGGAATAACTGAGTTCTCTAAGTACATTTCTCCTCTCATCTAACCTGATTAAGTGTCTAGATAAAATCAGGAGTCTAGAACAAACGTGACATGTGCTGGTAAGAATTCAGGTCCCCTGGCAGAAACTAGATGGAAATGTAGGTGGTTAGTTACATGTCCTCCCTCTGGCTCAGCAGCCAAACAGCCCAAGGCCGACTAAAATCTAACTGTCCTACTGAAAGAAATGGGTTTCTGATTACACAACTTGTTGGTTTCTACATTTTTCCTCCATCTCAAATCAAAGTGAATTATGTATTTTAAGTTAGCAAGGTTATTTCCCAGTGGTCAAAAAAAAAAAAAAACTCACTAAAGCTCCATGATTATGCCGCTGGAATGACCATTATTATTAACAGTATCAAAATATCTGGAGCAGTCCATTTCCATCCCCTACCAAAACAAGAAAGGCAACAAGATATTGGCAACCTTTATTAGGGAATCCTACTCTCGCACCCATTGCTACAGCAAATACTCCGCTATCTGTTGAGCATATATAAATATAAAATAACACATTTATAAGGTTTTTTTTTTTTTGTAAATACAGAAATACGTAACCACCCCCATTTACAATCCAGCAAATACAGGTATGAAATCAACAAGCCCATATCGCAAAGGAGAGAGATTTTTTTTTTTCCCAAAATGATGCTTGCAATAGAGCCCTAACCTCTTTCTTCCCAGCCCTCGCCCCGCAGCCCCGCAGCCGGGAGTCTGGAGTCCTTGCCCTGCCAGGATAAAAGTTGAGAGGCTCCTTACCGCGGAGACCTGGAGGCGTCTGTAATCCAAACTGTACCTGCCAAAGCCTTACGTAAAAGCCGCCACCTTATCATCGCCCAACGCCTAGACCGGCATCTCCTGTTTCACCAGGAGCCGCGAACCCGCTAGCACCCGTCGCCGGGAAGGTGGTCCCGAGCTGTCTGGACCTGGCCAGCGCTCCGGGGCGGGGGGGGGGGGGGGCACGGACAAACTTTGGCGCCCCCGGCTCGCGGGCTGCAGGGCGAGGAGCGAGGGGCGCAGGCGAGCGGCGGCGAGAGGCGAGGGCAGCGCGGCCGTCCAGGCGGCGGGACGCCCAGGTGCGGAGGGCGGGGGTGCGGGCCGCGGCGCAGGGTGGCGCCCCCCGCCCAGCCCGGCTCCCACTCGCCCCCAGGGTGGGCGTGCGCGCCGAGCCCCTCCCGCCCGCCCCGACTCACGATCCTGAGCAGGTCCAGTCCGCTCGCCTGGTTCATGTCTCTCCATGTGCCTCTCCCGGGAAGGGGCGAGGGGGGGCTGAGCGGGCGCCCTCCCGGGGGCCGCCTCTGAGCCCCGGCGGGTCTCCCCCGCCCCTTCCCACTTGCTTTTCGGAAGCGGAGAAAGATGGAAGCCGCAGGAGAGCGGGGGGACCGGCGACGAGGGCAGGGTCCCCGGCGCGGGGAGAGGAGAGTGGGCGGCCGCGGGCGAGGTGGGGTCGGGGGCACCAGGCGAGGCGAGGCGAGGCGAGGCGAGGGATCGCAGCGGAGGAGAAGGGGGGAGGGGGAGGGGGAGGGGGTCGGCGCCCCCGCGGCTCACAAAGAAGGAGCAGGCGCGGCCCCGGCTACCTGTGCGGCCGCTCCGAGCGCCCCCGCGGGCGCCGCGCTCTCCAGCAGCTCCATCGGGATCTCCTGCGCCGCCGCCGCCGCCGCCGCCGCCGCTGTGGGAGGCGACTTGGACATGTCGCTCTGGACCATTGGCGAAAAGTCGGCTGGAAGCTAGCAGCCGGCCCCTGGCGGCGGGTCCCCTCCTCCCCTCCGCTCCCCGCCCCCCGCGCCCCGCTGCCCGCTCCGGGGGCCGCTCTCCGGGCGCGGGACGCCGCCGGGCGGGCTTGGGAGGCGAGGCGCGGGGCGCGGGGCGCGGGCGCGGGCGCGGGGGGCGCGGGGCGGGGCGGGGCGGGCGGAGCGCGGGGCGGCGGGGACGCGAGCGGCGGGCGCCCGGGAAGGTCCCCGCGGGAGGGGCGGGGGGCGGGGGCTCGGGGCGCGCGAGCCCGGGGGGAGGCGCGTCGGAAAGCGAGAGTGACAGGGCGGCCGAGCGCCGCGAAGTTCCCCGCGGGGGGCGCGGGCCGCGTGGGCTCCGGCCCAGCCGCCGCCCGCCGCCGTGGCACGCGCGCTGGAAACTTTTCAAAGCCGCGAGAGCGAGGCCTGGCGCCCGGGAAGCCGCCTCGCGGCCCGGAGCGCGGATGGCGCGGGCTCCCGGGCTGCGGCGGAGGCCTCGGGCGGCGGCGGGCGGCCCAGCAGACCCGGCCCGCGCGACCCCGGCGACCCCGGCGACCCGGGGGGCGCGGTCCCGCCGGAGCCCGCCGCCGCCTCCACCGCCAGCTGCAGGCCCCGCCCCCCCCCAGCCCCAGCCCCAGCCCCAGCCCCAGCCCCGAGGTTCCCTTCCCGACCCCTGTGTGTCTTCCCTCTGCCAAGCAGCCCTGCTTTCCTCTACTTTTTTTTTTTTTTTTTCCTGCAAAGTAGACGAGTCTTGCTATCACGTTTGGGACAAAATAAGCACCTCTCTACTACCTTGAATTCCTGGTAAAGAGGGTGTAGTGCATGTAGCAACAACTTGTCGCTGCAACAGCACTCCGTGTGGATACTCCGGCCGAGGCTCGTTGCCCGGTAGAGGGAGGATGCGTCTGGTTGCAGCGAGCCTTCCAGGCATCGGTATTGTTCTGTAACAGTACAGCCTCTGCGGGGTTGGGTGCTGAAACGTGCATACACAAGTTTACTCCTCTAGGTTTCACCTCCCTTTTCTATTTTGCCATGGTATATAATTTTTTTTAAGATTTTATTTATTTATTCATGAGAAACACAGAGAGGAGAGAGAGAGAGGCAGAGACATAGGCAGAGGCAGAAGCAGGCTCCATGCAGGGAGCCCGACGTGAGACTCGATTCCGGGTCTCCAGGATCAGGCCCTGGGCTGAAGGCGGCGCTAAGCCGCCAAGCCACCTGGGCTGCCCTTGCCTTGGTGTATTAAATTATTGTGGGACACTGTACTCGCTCCTCTCAAAGATAGACATAGTATAAGCCTATCCCCGTCATACACTGATTTTAGGCTGAAACAACAGGTTGGGTGGGGTACGTTAAAAAATTTTAGGCAGATCCACAGTGTCACTGATTCTCTTAATCTTTGTTGTTCAAATGGTCACTTTTATTTAAATTGCTAGTGAATGTCAGAAGCACTGAAATATTGGTAAATAATAATAATGTGACGTTTTGAAAAAGGACAGACTGGGAAGCGGGGAGGCTGTTGGTTAGGATTTGGTTGAGTAGAGGGAGAGGGCACCCTCTGTTTTGCAGCAGTGGCTGGGAGCCTTCCCCAAACCCCGGCTAAGATTTGGAGGGGGAGAACACAGCAGCGTTTTTATATGTGCTCATGTGTATATGCAGGCATGTATATGCAAAAGGTAATGCAAAAGAAATTGTATGCAAAGTTTTGGACTTGCTGTCTGTCCATTGTAGCTTCATCATCTGGTAAGGTATACACCCTCCTAGGTCTACTCATTTAACAAAACTGTTCAGTTATCTTGAAAGAGTGTTCAAAGTTCAGGGATAACATGAAGTCTAGTTTTCTGTTAGACTGGAAGCTGTGTGTGGGTAGGAGCCACTCATATTCATCAGGGTACCTTTAGCATCTGGCAAGTTGCCCTATGTTCTCTCAATAGTCAGCCCATAAAGTGTGACTCTACTGTGTGCCACTGGGAGAATACAGACAACAGAAACTAGGTCTATCGGGGCTTAAAGTCTAGTTAGTAAGCGCTTAGAAACCAATCAATACATATTGTGGTGGAAGGAAGGAAGGGAGGAAGGGAAGGAAGGAAGGAAGGAAGGAAGGAAGGAAGGAAGGAAGGGAGGGAGGGAGGGAGGGAGGGAGGGAGGGAGGGAAGGGAAGGGAAGAGGGAAGGAAGGGAAGAGGGAAGGAAGGGAGGGAGGGAGAGAGGAAGGAAAAGGAAGGAAGGAAGGAAGGAAGGAAGGAAGGAAGGAAGGAAGGAAGGAAGGAAGGAAGGAAGGAGGAAGGAAGGAGAGAAGGAGGGAGGGAGGGAGGAAGGAAGGAAAGGGAGGAAGGGGAGGGAGGAAGGAAGGAAGGAAGGAAGGAAGGAAGGGAGGGGAGGGAGGGAGGAGGGAAAGGAGGAAGGAAGGAAGGAAGGGAGGGAGGAAGGAAGGAAGGAAGGGAGGGAGGGAGGGAAGGGAAGGGAAGGGAAGGGAAGGGAAGGGAAGGGAAGAGGGAAGGAAGGGAGGGAGGGAGGGAGAGAGGAAGGAAAAGGAAGGAAGGAAGGAGAGAAGGAGGAAGGAAGGAGAGAAGGAGGGAGGGAGGGAGGAAGGAAGGAAAGGGAGGAAGGGGAGGGAGGGAGGGAGGGAGGGAGGAAGGAAGGAAGGAAGGAAGGAAGGAAGGAAGGAAGGAAGGAAGGGAGGGGAGGGAGGGAGGAGGGAAGGGAGGAAGGAAGGAAGGGAGGGAGGAAGGAAGGGAAGGAGGGAGGAAGGGAAGGAGAAAGGAAGTAAGGGGGGAGGGAGGGAGGGAGGGAAGGAAGGAAGGAAGGAAGGAAGGAAGGAAGGAAGGAAGGAAGGAAGGAAGGAAGGAAGGAAGGATTCTAAAATGGTGTTTAAAAACACCCAGTTTGATGAAGCTTAGTGTTTTCCCAAGACATCTGTGTGATTACTTATAGTATACTTAATTATCTGTGCATTCACTTTCAATTATGACCATCTGGGAAACAGAATTTTATCTTCCATCACATTTTTTAAGAAATCACAAAACAGCAAAACAATCTTGAAAATAATTTTAAATAATACTTATAGCCAAAGGGCAAGTAAAGTTTGAATTAAATGTTCATGTGTGAACCAATGTATAATTTATCATACCGAACTCTGTTTTTAGGTTTCTCTCCCCCACTACATAGTTTGTTGAGAACGACCAGTTGTGTCTTACTCATTTTAGTGTCCCCAGCATTGAGCATGATGTCTGGCACTTAGATGGAGCCTGAAAACACAAGTTGCATGAATGAATGATCTGTCTTCATATGTCTTAAGACATAGCATACAGCTTGGCAAGTTCTGACATAAGACAAATCATGATTCCTATGAAAGCATTATCTCCTTTCTTTATAACCTATGCTAATTTAATTTAAATTTAATTAGTGTATTGAACAGTAACACAATACAATGTACCCATTCTGACTCTTGTCTACTTTTTAAAGGTTTCAAATAAAATGTTAAGGCAATGTTACCCTTACCTTAAAAAGGAAACAGTGTTAGAATAAATACAGATAGAAAAATGCTAAAATTTAATAAGTAAAACCTAATTCTTTTCAGTGTTAAAAGTTATGCAGATGCACTCTAGCAATAATGGATGTGCAGTTGTCTGTGGAGGCATTCAAATGCAGATGACTAATTTGTTCAAGCTGTATGTAAACTTCAGCGTGCTCATTAGTCCTTGTAATGGGCAGGCATATTATGAGCATTACTAATGCTCTGAAATGAGAACGGGTCTAAGACACATTGGCCAAGAAAGCCAGAAGTTGAAAAGAGTTGGGTTTTTTCTTCTCCAAGTGGGAAAAACAATGATTAGAATTATTCCTCTCTCGCTTGCAGATTTGTGACTATGTTTAAGACCTTGGAGCAAGGGATGCCCGGGTGGCTCAGCGGTTGAGCATCTGCCTTCTGCTCAGGGGGTGATCCCAGAGTCCCAGGATCAAGTCCTGCATTGGGCTCCCTGCATGGAGCCTGCTTCTCCCTCTTCCTATGTCTCTGTGTCTCTTATGTGTCTCTCATGAATAAATAAATAAAATCTTAAAATCTCTGTGTCTCTTATGAATAAATAAATAAATCTTAAAAAAAAAAAAAAGGCCTTGCAATAAGAGCTCCCTGGGGCAGATATGCAACCTGTGTGATTTTCTCATTTTACTTAGTAAATCATTTTTTATCACATTACAGTCTGCACTGTCATTACTAACAGTATTATCTTTCTCTTTTTTTTCCCATTTTATTAATAGCATTTTCACAAGAATATATCTGTATCAGCCACTGACCTAACTTGGTATGATACATTGCACTAAGTTAACATTGCTTTTTGTAAACTTACACTATAAAATGAATGTCATGAATTACAGATTGTTATTTAAAAGCGTATAAAGATGCAAGCAAATCCAGTGTGTGTGTGTGTGTGTGTGTGTGTGTGTGTGTAGTGAAAGGTTACAACTGAAATGTGCAAGAGGTCAGGGAAATCTTAATTGCATTTCTAAAGAAAAGGCTTCATAGAATAAAGTTTCATGAGTTCTTAAAAGTACCTAGGAGACAGAACTCTGGAGTATCTAATATCCTATAGCACTACTTTAGTTTATAAAGCACATTCATTTGTTATTTATTTCTCACCCAAACCCTGTTATAACAACTGGTACTTTTATTTACATACAAGGTGCTAGGCTTTGTGCTAAGGATTTATATACCTCATCTGTGAATTAAGATATTACTGTTCCCTGTGTTCACTAGAATAAGTCCAATTGCTATAACAAGTACATCTTAAATATTTAGAGAACAGGACATGTATTCCTTTGATACCAGGATGGTCGTTCACCATCAGAGGGAGTTCTGCTTCATGCTGACATTTAGAAACCAAGTCTTGAGTGACTATCCATCATATTCAAAATGTGGCTTCCAATGTCACTGTAGTTGTTGAGTGGGGTCAGAAAGAAGAAAACTGACGGTGGAGGATATGTAGTGGAGCTCACAAGTTTTTACTGGCCAACCTCAAAGGTGTCCTACCTCTCTTCCATTTATATGTTATTGGCCGGAACTCTTGTCATATGAAAAATCTATAAGACAAGTTGAGAAACACAGTCCAGTGGTGTTGGCTTCGGAAGAAAAGGAGAAAGGATCTTGAGTACCAGCTAGCGGAAACTGAATAGTTCATGAGTGGCAAGACTTCACCACGTGACTCTGAACCCCCAACTCCGAGACTCAGTTGTAGCTCAACACAGTTGTCTGGTTCAAAGAGCTTTACCACACAGGTTAAGACTGGATTTTTGGTTAGAGAAACAGATTTATGCGTTTCTTTTGCTTGTACATTATGATAACTCTAACAGTGTACTTACTAGAAGTAAACTTGATCTCACCAATAGCTATGAATAGCAAAAGTGTTATCACTCCAGGTGTGTGTGTGTGTGTGTGTGTGTGTGTAAGTGTGTACACAAGCAGTTGCTATAATCCAGTGCAATAGGGGTAATAGCATTGAACAAGATAAAGCTCCTGTACTTCTGGACTGTAGTGGAGTGGGCAAGACACAGATAAAATATGATGAGTCTGAGTGAGAAATATTATGGGAGGGAATTTAAAAGGTCAGGGGAATATATACCAGGCAAAACAAACAAAAAAATATGAGGATGGAATATGAGGATATGAAGAAAGTCGGTACAGCTAGAAGGTAGAGTTGGAGGGTGATGAGGTGGGCAGACAATTAATAATGAAAAATACCAACTTACTGCACTGTTTTCTCTCCTATGGGCTCATTCTTTTGCTAGGAATGTCCCATTTATAGGCCAAGGCTTTGGGCCTTCACACTTCTTCTTTCCAAGTCATTGTAACTCTTTTATGGGAGATTCACATGCACATGTACACTCATGTGTCAAAGGACCATGGATTAATGAGACCTGTATTATCAAAAAACACATCTGAATTTCCATATTCAAAGCAGCCAGTTTATTCGTAGCTGAGATTCCTAGCTGCCTATGCCTCTTTTTTTTTTTTTTTTTTTTGTGGAACCTGTGTTTTGAGCGGGGCACACTGGTAGCTAGAATAAAAGTCTCTATATTTCCCGGTCTCTGTTGTCTCTAGATGCAGCTCTGTGGCTACGTTCTGCAGCCCGTAAGCAAAGTGTGGTGAAGTACTTCTGAGAAGTATCCATAAAAGGGAGAGAAAGGCTTTTATTCCTCTTCTTCCTTCCAGCTGACCAGATTGTGGATGTACTAGCTAAGCTACGAGTGGACATTTCAGACAATGAAACCACATAAAAGCCACATGCTGAAGTTCAATGAGCAGGAGGAAGAAAAGGTGCTTGGGTCCTTGTTGGCACCACAAAGCCACAATACCAGCTCCGAATTGCTTACTTTCAGACTTCTTGTAAGTTGCAGAAATAAGCATTTAGACTGCTTAAACTTCTGTTTAGGTCTTCCAATAAATCATACTGAACCTAGCAAGCCTAGTGATCCTTTCATTACACAAAACATTTTTTTTCTTTTAAAATTAACTTTCTTATGGTACAATTTACCTTATCTTGGTTTATATATTGGGGGAATGCTGGCCTCCTAAAGTGAGGGCCAGTGTTGGGAAATATTTCTTCCTATTCTATATTCTGGAAGAATTTATCTAGATTAGGGATACTGCTTTTATACATATTTGAATGAATTTACTAGGGGATCTGGAGTTTTCCGTGTTTTAATATTAATTCATTTCGTTTACTGAGCTATTCAGGTTATCTATTTCTTCTTGATCCTTGACAGTTCACATTTTTCAAAAAATTCATCCATTTCATCTTATTTTATCAGCTTTATTGGCATAAAGATGTTATAAATACTTTCTTATTATCTTTTGAATGTCTATAGTTTCTACAATGACATTTCCCTTTTTGTTCCCAATATTAATAATTTGCATTCTCTCCTTTCCTCTTGATTAAACTGGCTAAGGGCTTATCAATTTTATCAATCTTCTCAAGTAAGCTTTATGTTTTTTTTAATATTTTTTTCTTTATTTATTTATGATAGTCACACAGAGAGAGAGAGAGAGGCAGAGACACAGGCAGAGGGAGAAGCAGGCTCCATGCACCGGGAGCCCGACGTGGGATCCGATCCCGGGTCTCCAGGATCGCGCCCTGGGCCAAAGGCAGGCGCCAAACCTCTGCGCCACCCAGGGTTCCCTATTTTCTTCCTTTTTTAAAAAAATTATTTATTTGAGAGAGAAAGCACACAAGTGGGAGGGGCAGAGAGACTCTCAAGCAGACTCCCCACTGAGCGTGAAGCTGGATATGGGGCTCGAGCCTATGACCTTGAGATCACAAACTGAGCAAAACCAAGAGTTGTTTAACTGACTGTACCACCCAGGCACCTTGTATTTAGTTTCTTCTTCTTGCTTTGGGGTTGTTTCTTCTCTTTTTTTTTTTTTTTTCCTGGCTTCTTAAGGTGAAAGTTTAGATTTTTTCATTTAACATTTAGACATATATACATATATAGTATAAACATTTGATATTATACATTTTCCTTTAAGTACCTAGTTAGCTGCATCCACAGATTCTGGCTTGATTTTCTTTTCATGTAATCCAAAATATTTGCTAATTTTCTTTGTGATTTCCTATTTCACCCTAAGGTTATATAGAAGGGACTTCTTGAAGTTCCAAGTACATGGGATGTTTTCCAGATATTTTTATGCTTTTGATTTTTAGTTTGACTCCATTGTAATCAGAGAATATACTTTGTATACTTCCAATCATTTAAAATTTGATGGGATTTGCTTTATGTTTATGGTTCAGGAAATCATCTACCTTGAATTTTTTGTGCATACTCGAAAATAATTTGTATTCTGCTGTTTTTGGGTGGAATGTTAGATAACTATAGATTAAGTTGCTTGTAGTGTTTTTCAAGTCTTCAATATGTGTACTAATTTTATTTTCTTGGTCTACTTATTCTATCAGTTAATGAGAAAGGAGTGGTAGAGTCTATAAATATAATTTGGGATTTTTTAGGTTTTTTTCCTTTTCAATTTTTTATTGTGATGAAATATATATTATGAAATTTACCATCCTAACCATTTTTAAGTGTACAGTTCAGTGACATTAGGTGTATTCACACTGTTATACACCCATCATCACCATCCATCTTCAGAACTTTCTTCATCTTCCCAAATTAAAATCCTATATCCATGAAACAATCACTCCTCATTCTCCCCCATACCCCTCCCCCAACAACCACTCTTCTACCTTTGTCCCTATGAATTGACTACTCTAGGTGCTTCCACAGATGTGAAGTCATGCAGGATTTGTCTTTTTGTTGTTGACTTATTTCACTTAACATAATGCCTTCAGAGTTCATCCACATTGTATCATATGTCAGGATTTCCTTTCCTTTTAAAGCTGAATAGTATTCTGTAGTATATATCTACTATATTTTGTTCATCCGTCTGTCAGTGGATACTGGGGTTGCTTCCATATTTTAGCTATTGTGAATAATGCTGCATGAACATGGATATACAAATTCAGGACCCTGCTTTCAATTTTGAGGGGTATTTGCTATGGTCTGAATGTGCCTCCTCAAAATCTGTACGTCTAAATCCTAATGACCAATGTAATGGTATTAGGAGGCAGGGCCTTAGGTCATCAGGGCAGAGCTCTCATGAGTGGATTTGTGCTATTGTGAAAGAGGGCTTGCTTGCTCCTCTGCCATGTGAGAATATAGCAAGAAGTTGGCAGTCTGCTACCCAGAAGAGAGCTGTCAACTATATGAAACTATTTTCTCAAATTCTGTAAGTTGCCTTTTCACTCTGTTGATAATGTCCTTTGATCCATAGAAATATTTAATTTTCATAAATTCTAGTTTGCCTATTTTTCTTTTGTTGCCTATGTCTTTGGTGTCATAGCCAATAAATTATAGCCAAATCCAATGTTATGTTTAGGTCTTTGATCCATTTTGAGTTGATTTTCACATATGGTATTAGGTAAGGATATAATTTCCTTCTTTTCCATGTGACTATCCAGTTTTCCTGGCACCATTTGTTGAAAAAACCACCCTTTCTCCATTAGATGGTCTTGGTGCCTTGTTGAAAATCATTTGAATATATGCAATGGTTCATTTCTGAGCTTTCTATTTTATTCTTTTAGTCTATGTCTATGTTTATGCTAGTCTCATACTGTTCTGATTACTGTAATTTTAGAGTAAGTCTTTAAGTCAGGAAGTCTGAGTCTTTCACCTCTGTTCTTTTTCAATATTGTTTTAGCTACTTGGGGTCACTTGAGATTCTATATAAATTTTAGGGTAGATTTTTCTATTCCTGAAAAAACATCATTGAGATTTTGATAGGGATTTCATTGAATTAATAAATCACTTTGGGTAGTATTTTCATTTAGACAATATTAGTCTTTCATTCCATGAACATGGGATACTTTTGCTTTTTTGTGTGTGTTTTCTTTAATTTCTTATAATAATGTTTTATAGTCTTCATTGTATAAGTCTTTCATTACTTTAACTCTTTTTGTTTTCTTTATCAAGGCTTCTCTTTTCAATCCTATTTCATTCATTTTCTGAACTCTATTTTTTATATCCCTAATTATGAAACAAAGATATCCTGAGAAGTAAATCCATTTCACTTCTAGGTACATCTTAAAATAGAGAATATTGGGGATACCTGGGAGGCTCAGTGGTTGAACATCTCAGGGCATAATCCCGGGGTCCTGGGATCAAGTCCCTCATCAGGCTTCCTGCAAAGAGACTGCTTCTCCCTCTGTCTATGTCTCTGCCTCTTTCTGTGTCTCTCATGAATAAATAAATTAACTCTTAATATGTATATACATATATATTTAATATTGACTCTCCATGGAATGCCCAAGCTAAGAAAAATTTCCCCTGGATCTCACAGGGTACAGTAGTTTAAGAGTCAGTATTTTTTTTTTTTTTTATGGTCCTCAGGAGTTTTGGATGTGTAGAAGACCATCAAGAAGTGGCTTTTAAGTTTTCAGTTCTGTGAGTGCTACTGGAAGGAATTTAAGAGGAAACCTACAAATTTCCTCTTCAGGTCCTTATTAAGTTAAGATGACTTATGTTTAAGGTTAATTCTTTATTTTTTTTGATGCTGGTATAAATGGGGTTGTTTTCTTAATTTCCTCTCCAGAATGTTTGCTGTTAGTGTGTATAAATGTAATTGTTTTCTGTGTTGGCTTTTTATCCTGATTCCTTACTGAATTTATTTATTTTTTCTAATGTCTTCCTATGGAATCTTTAGGGTTTTCTACATTTAATATGATAACATCTGAGAATAGGGATAATTTTACTTCTTCCTTTCCAATTTGTATGCTTTTTTTTCTTGTCTAATTGCTCTAAGACTTCCAGTCCTATGTTAAATAAAAGTGGTAAAGGCAAGCATCATTACTTTGTTCCTTGTCTTAGAGGAAAAACTTTCTGTCCTTTACCATTGGATGTGATGTTTGCTGTCGGATTTTCATATATGGATTTATTATATTAATATAATTTATTGGATGTTTTTTCATCATGAAAGGTGCTAATTTTATCAAATTTTTTTTCTGCATTGAGATGATCAGATAAGTTTTTTTCCTTAGTCTGTTAATGTGTACATTACATTGATTAATTTTCATATGTTGAAATATCCTTGCATTTCAGAAATAAGTTCTATTTGGTCCCTTTAATACGCTGTTGAATTCAGTGGGCTCGTATTCTGTTGAGTATTTTTGCATCAATGTTCTGTAGGGGTATTAGTCTGTTATTTTCTTGTAGTACCTTTATCTGGCTTTGATATTAGTATAATGCTGATTTCATAGAATGAGTTTGGAAATATTCCCTCTTCTTCAATTTAAAAAAAAATTGAAAAGGATTGGTGTTAACCCTTCTTTAGATGGTTGGCAGAATTGGCCAGTGAAGCCATCACCAGATCCAGGATTTTTTATCGCTGGGAGATTTTTGATTACTTACTCAATCTCCTAACTAGTTCTAGGTCTACTCAGATTTTTTTCATTTCGATTTCTTCATGAATTTGCTTTCACTACTCAAATCCCACATACCCTTTGAAGTGGTGTCCATCTCCAGCATTAGTAATGGCATTGGGCTTAATATTTCTTATTTGAAAGATATAGAACATAAGATGGGGGGTTAAGTCTTTTGGGGAGATGTGAATGGTGTTAGTCATGAGACTAGATGTTTCAGATTGTGCTGTGCCAGGGCTGGGTGCAGAATCCCATGGGCAGGGAGAGAACTGTGTAATTTTCATAAAGTTTTGTGTAGTGCATCTAGCAAATTGGGCTGAGAAATAGAACTTCATATACAGGTTGATGTATTTGTTTCCCTTTTCTTTACTCCTAGAAGAATATAATATATTCAATTTTTGAAATCCTGTATGAACATGATAGCATCAGTTCTGCATTTAGAACACATATTTAGGGGTGCTTGGGTGGCTCAGTTGGTTGAGTGTCTGACTTGGTCTTGCCTCAGGTCATGATCTCAAGGGTCATGGGACTGAGCCTTGCATCGGGCTGTGTGTTCAGTGGGCAGTCTGCTTGAGGATTCTCTCCCTCTGCCTCTCCCCCCACTGTGTACATGTTCTCTCTCTCTCTCAAATAAAAAGATGAATCTTTAAACAACGCATATTTACCCAAGTTTGCTAATAGAAGCTGCTATTAATAATGTTACATTGACTACATGTTGAAATTATATATTTTGAATACGTGGGGTCAAATAAAATGTTATTTAAATGATTCAAATTATTAAAATTGATTTCACCTGTTTTTTACTTTTAAGACATGGCTACTAAAAATTTTTAAATCACTTACATCATTACATATGTGGCTTGCACTATATGTCTGTGGGACAGTGCTATTCAAGAGGATCATGGATTGCCTGCTTGGATCCCCTAACAAAAGCAAATATATTTGAACTCTAACTCATAGTCTATTACTGTTGTTGGTTTTTTTGACATTGTGATGAATCTGTTAATATATAGATTCATTGCCTTTAAAAAATATGCCAAAATATCCATACCATAAAGTTTACCATTTTAACTATTTTGAAGTACAGTTCAGTGGCATGAAGTACATTCACACTTGTGCAATCCTTACCACCATCTATCTTCAGAACTCTTTTCATCCTCCCAAACTGAAACTCCATACTCATTAAACACTAACTCACCATTTCTCCCTACTGCTTGGCAACCACCATTCTCCTTTCTGTCTTTATGAAGAAGGAGTGTTGACTACCCCAGGTAACTTGTGTAAGGGGAATCACACAGTATTTGTCCTTTTGCGACTGGCTTATTTCACTTAGGATAATGTCTTCAAGGCTCATCCATGTCCTAGCATGTGTCTGAATTACCTTTCTTTTTTAATGCTGAATAAAACTCTATTGTGTTTACATACCACATTGTATTTATCCATGTATCCATTGATGAACACCTAGACTGCTTTCGCCTTGTGGCTACTGTGAATAAATGCTGCTGCAAACAAACTGTATGAGTCCTTGCTTTCAATGCTTAGGTTTATATATATCCAGAATTGAAGTGGCTGGATCACATGGTAATTCTATTTTTAATTATTTGGGGAAACTGTCATACTGTTTACCATAGTGGCTGTAACCATTATACATTCTTACCAATAGTGTGTGAAGGCTTTAATTTCTCCACATCCTCAGAAACATTTGTTACTTTATGTTTTATTTTGTTTTTAGTACCACCCTAATGAATTTGAAGTGCTGTCTTATTGTGATTTCATTTGTAATTCTCTAATAATTAGTGATGTTGATGATCTTTTCGTGTGCTCAGAGATTATCTGCCCAGCCTCTTGGAGAAATGTCTATTCAAGACTTTTGTCCATTTTTTTATTTTGTCCATTTTTTAATTGAGTTGCTTTTTGTTGTTGTCATGAGTTATGGGAATTCTTTATGTATTTGGTATATTAATCCCTTACCAGGTAGATGATTTGTAAATATTTTCTCTAATTCCATGGGTTGTTTTTTCACTCTGTGGCTAGTTTCCTTTGATGCACAAAAGTTTTAATTTTGAGGGAGTCCAGATTATTTTTTCTTTTAATGCCTGTTTCCAAAGCTAAAGCTGTGATGTACTTCCCCTGTTTTCTTCTAAGAGTTTTGTACTCTTAGGTCTTACCTTTAGGTCTTTGATTCACTTTGAGTTAATTTTTGTTTATGATATAAGGCAAGAGTTCAAGTCTTGTATTCCCAGCTTCAGTACTGTGTAATCTTAGATGATTGCATAGTAAGAAAATAATATCTATGAGGAATAGCAATAGAAATGTGCTTATTCAGAGTCGACCCTTTATGATCATCTTAAACTGGATAAAGAATTTTATATGGAGTAGCCCACTTCTTAAAACATAGAAAAGCTTCAGGTTGAGCTTGAAAGCTCTATAGCATTCTTAGTTAAAAGACTCATTTAGGGGTGCCTGTCTGAGGGATTCAGTTGGTTAAGCTTTTGACTCTTACTTTCAGCTCAGGTCATGGTCTCCAAGTTGTGGGATTGAGCCCCACCTCCAGCTCTGTGCTTGAAGCCTGAAGAATCCCCTTCAGATTCTCTCCCTTTGCCCTCTCTCCACAATAAACAAATAACATCTTTTTAAAAAAAAAAAGATTTTTATTTTAAAAAATTTAGCAAGTTCTCCTCTCACCCCTCCCTAAAAAAACCCTGAAATTGTCCAAATATTAAACAAAAACCTCACTGAAACAGCTTTAGATATAGAAGGTTTTCCTTGAAATGGGGGAACTAATGTTTAATAATTGCTTTCTCTGTGCCAAGCTGTCTACTTTAAATAAATGGTCTCCTTACACTCCCCACACGCGGAGAGGAGGGCACTGTCATCTTCATCTTACAGCTGAGAAAACTGAGGCTCAGAGAACTTAAGTGATGCAGGATCTGAGCCCTCCACAAGCTCAGATTCATCACTCAGCCAATACACATTGTCTCCAATTCTTTGTGAATAACCAGGAAATGTTATTCATGTAAAATTAAGCAAAATATGAATCCCTGTTTCAATGGGGCTGGAATAAACACTATTGTGAACAATGAAAAGAATTTATCTTTATGATTCAACCTCAATCTTATTAGAGACGTGCCCCTAGCATTTGCTCTGATTCCTTCATTGGCTCTATTTTTAACTGTTCCCACATTTCCGTTGGCAAGCAGATACGCAGTAAAATGCCACTCCAGCTGTCAGAGTAACAGTCTGCGTTTTTCTGTTATGTTTGTACTTTCAATTACTGCTGTTCTTAGTACTTTCACTTGATTAGTCTTCACTTACCTAAAGCTTCATCTTTATCAAAGGATGTGAGACCACACTCTTACTTTAGAATTTTCTAAATTCTAAATCTCTAACGCATAGTTAGAATGAAAGTTTTCCAGAAATGCCTACAGTATTTTGTGACATGTTGTGAAACCTCCCTTTTTTATTTCAAGCTAGCACATAATTTGATATTTTCATTTCCTCTTTTACATTAAGATAAAATCCATGTAACACAAAAGTAAGTGTTTTAAAGGGTACAATTCAGTGGCAGATAGTACATTCACATCCTTTAGTTCTGAAACATTTTCAATATTTGAAATGGAAACTCTGTACCAGTGCATGGTAACTTGCCATCTCTCCTGCCCTTTGGCCCCTGCTAGCCACTAATCTACTTTCTATCTCTATGAATTTGCTTATTTTAGATATTTTGATATGAGTGGAATCATACACTATTCATCCTTTTTTATCTGACTTATTTCACTTAGTATGATGCTTCCCAGGTTCAACCATATTGTATCACAGGTCAGAATTTCATTTCTTTTTTTTTAAAAAAAATTTCATTTATTCATTTCAGAGAAAGAGAGAGAGAGAGCCCAAGCTGGGGGTGGGGGAGGCACAACAAGAGGGAGAAGCAGACTCCTCACTGAGCAGGGAACCCGACACAGGGGGCTTGATCCCAAGACCCTGAGATCATGACTGAGACAAAGGCACACCCTTAACTGACTGAGCCACCAAGGTGCCCCAGAACTTCATTCATTTTTATGTTTATCCATTGCATGTATATATCACATGTTGTTTATCTATCCATCCATATGGACATTTGAATTGTTTCTACTTTTTGACTAGTATGATTAGTGCTTCTGGGAACATTCAGTTTTTGTCTGAATAATCATTTTATTTTTTATTTATTTTTATTTATTTTTATTTTTTTGAATAATTATTTTATTTTATTTTATTTTATTTTGAATAATTATTTTAAACTCTTGAGGGTAGAGAATTCTTTTCAATTCTTTACTTGGGGTGGATTGCTGGGTCCTATAGTAGGACCCAGCAAATTCACTTTCTGAGGAATTACCCAAATGTTTTCCACAGTAGCTGCATTATTTTCCTTACCCAACAGCAATGTATAAGGACCCCAATTTCTCCACATCCCTACCAACACCTGCTATATTCTATTGTTTTGATGGTAGCTGTCCTGTAGCTGTGAGGTGGTATCTCACTGTGGTTTTCATTTGCGTTTCTCTCATGACTAGTGATGCTTAACATTTGCGACCTATATGCTGGCTATTTATAGATCTTCTTAGGGGAAATGTCTCTTTAAGTCATATGCTCATTTTTATTTGAGCTTTTTGTTGATTTGTGAGAGTTCTTTATATATTTTGGATATAAATATTTTTTCCCATTCTGTGGGTTGTCTTTTCACATTCCTGATAGTGTCCTTGGATGCACACACATTTTTAATTTTTGATGATGTTCAATTTACCTATTTTATGCTTGTTTATGCTTTTGGTGTCACATCTAAGAATTTATTGCCAGATTGATGTGGCCTGTGTTGATGTGGCCTGTGTTTATGTGGCCTATGTTTATAATTTCACAGAAAGGTGAAATTATTTACGATCATTTAAGAAAAGTGAAAATAGTTGAGTTAGGATTGTTGAACAGTCTTCAGTGGGCAACACTGCAAGGTGTTTTGCTTTATATATATATATTTTTTTTTTTTTTCAAAATTAAGATGTGAAATTTTTAAAAAATTTAAAATGCCATTATCAAAAACCTCTAGTAACCCAGACATTTTAGGGTAAATGATATTCTGGCTTATTGAATTCAGAGAAAAACTGAGGAGACTTATTGAAGAATCTTTCGAAATATTTTAATTTAGGCAAATATTTTATGACCATGAAGTCTTAGAGAGTATCAGTATGAACAATTATCACAGTAAATCCAGGCTAAATCTAGATAATTTTCTGTATTTATGTTATTTAAAAAAATTTGTTTAAAGATGTATTTATTTGAGAGACAGTATGTGCGTGCAGGGTGGAGGGGCAGAGAAAGAGAGAGAGTCCTAAGCAGACTTCCCACTGAGCATGGAGCCCGGTGCAGGGCTTGATCTCAGGACCCTGGGATCACGACATAGCCAAAACCGAGTTGGACACTTAACCGACTGTGTCACCCCGGTGCCCCTGTATTTTTGTTATTTTAAATAAATGTACTGAACTGATTCTCTCACTTCCCACTCTTTTCTGCCTTTTCCTAAACACGTGGAAAACTATTTCCAGTTAGCTGAAATGTCTAGGTCCTGGAGGCTGAAAAATGAGATGTCTAAATCATAACGTGTGACAGGCAGCTTCCCATGGTAACCTGGAGAGTGTTTTTAACACAATAGTATTGATATTGTGGTTCAAATAATGTGAGAACAAGTTCCAGATATAAATACTAATGACCTCTGCTGCCTAACTTTAATTTCCTTCATTTAAAAAGGGAAGTTTGCTGACACGTTGTGTTTCGGCGACAGGCAGACAGACAGGCAGACGCAAAAAGGGAAGTTAGAGTAAATTTTTATTACTTTTCGAGATTCCTCTCAGCTCTGAAATCCTAAGATTTAAGGAAGACAAATTGAAAGCAAGTGAATTACTGTCTCATAGTTACCTCTCTTCTACTTTTTGTCTGGTTTGGAGATAACTCCTCCAAAGGAAACATGGAATTTCTCAAAAAGATTCCAGATGATTCAATATCTCTTTATATGGTATTCCAAATAAGGTAGTGAAGAGAATCTAAAACCTGCATTGCCACATTCAGTAACGAAGTACATGCTGATGGACCTGAGAATGTAACATTTTCTTGAGCCTAATTTCTCTTACTACATAATGAGTGAACCTCAGCACATTTATTAGTATTTTATGCTCTTCTTATAAGCCATCTTGATACCAGAATTCCTAGCTCTCTGAATCATGTATTTAAGGAAAATGTCCCAATCATACATGAAGAGGCATCTAAAAGGGCTTTATAAATAAAGTACTAATAATGGTATTTTCTACCAATTACAGTACACTAAATTCAAGCATCCCAAAGCACTTTATAAATTAATGAAGCCTCACGATATTTTGGCAAATAGATTCTATACTGTCTGTGGAAGACTTTGGGAGTAATGACATACTGTTGTCACATAAACCATAGACATAAAGCAGATACAAAATGCCTTATGGTAATGGTAGGATAAAAAGCACCTTTCTTTCATCCTAAAAGACCTCAAAGGGTTTTGTAAGGGTAAATGAGTACACTTAAGCACAGCCCCACGTAAAGAGATCAGAAGTGTGCCTTTGATCCCACACATCAACAGGATAACAATTTGGACGTATTGCTTGCTTGACTGCAGTAATACATTCCTCAACAAGCAGGTAAAAATGGGCTTGGGACGCTAAGACATCATGGTTAACAAAAATGAGTAGGTAAGTTAAACCCTAAGTAACAGAAGTGTGATATTTCAATGAGATGTATGCACAATTTGAATTTTTTACATATACTATGTGTTTAATATGTACCAGGTGCTATACAAGTGCTTCCCACATTAATCCTCCCAACAATTCTGTGAGATAGGTCCCATTATGATCTCCACTTTCTAAAGAGGAAAAAGATGCTTAGCAAGGAGAAAAATCTCGCCTGAGCCTGAGCAGGCCTCAATCATATAATTGATTTTATATGTACATACATGTATGTGTATAGGTATAGATGTATTACATATATGTATATATATTGATTGGAATATAATCATTTCTACTATTGGTATTAGAGATCTGTCTTGGAATCATCTAATTATAAAATGGATAATTTTGTCCATTTTATATGGTTAAATTTTGTCACCGTCCTTCATTGTACTTGTATTTTAATCCATGAAATAAAGCTAATGTTCTAAAAGGAAAGAAAGAGGAAAGGAGGGCAGAAGGAAGGAAGGAAGGAAGGGGGAAAGGAGAGAGAATAATCTGCTGAAATCTTTTTGGATCAAGGCTGTTATATAATGAACTTCATCATCAAGTCTGGGTCGGAATAGGCCAGGGAGTCTGGGTCCTCTCATCTGAATAAAACAACAGTGTGCAAAATGGCTTCATGCCACAGGGGCTTGGTCCAAATACCCTCAAATACCATCCTGCTCTGTGGGGCCTTGGAGAAATTCTTCTACCTCTAGGGAGAAGGCTTCTGATCCATATTCTCAAAGTTATGGGTACTAAATGTAGTAATAAGCATAAGGAGGTTTAACGAATGGTCACCAGTCCATAAATATTAATCCTTCTTTTTTCTGTTGGAAGAGAAAGAGTTGAGTGATTCCCCTGGGCTTGGTTAACTTCCACTTATCTATGGCGACAGTAAAGAGGCAGTGGATGGGAAAGAATCTCATAACTGAGAAGCTCATGCTGCTAATTCTGTTGTGATTACTTCCCTTAGCATCTTCTCAGAAAGCATTAGCTGGTTGCTGGGAATCCTTCAAATGCTGGGTTCTTTATACAGTGATTCTGAGGCCTATCTGCAGGTGTCTGTAGGGTCAGGGCACTCACTGCCCCTTCCTGTGTGCCAAGTGATGAATGTGGTGACCCACGGCTCTCTGCGTCTCTCTAGCCCTCTGTCTCTCCCTCTCTCTCACACACACACATGCACACATTCCCATATACCACACACTCACCACTCACACACAATCCTGAGGAATGAGAAAAGAAGGGAAAAAGGGGATTCCTAAAACATGGGGGACCGATACTCTTCAGCTTTTTTTTTTATGGGCCTCACAGCTATGATCCTAAACCAACCACCAAATACTCATGAAACGATAACATTCATTTGAATTAAAATATTTTCACAGGCGCTCGAGATGCAGAACATAAAATATCACATTTCAAAATCTTCTTGCTGATGAACAACTGCAGCTCTGACATTTGTGTAATAAAAACAAAACAAAGCAAAAAAAACCCCTGAACGTATCTAAAAGATCTTGTTACCAAATCTCTCGATTTTCTCTTCTACAATAGAAATTCTGTTCTCCTGATTGCCTTGGCTGGAACCTTCCGTGGTATCTTTCTTCTTTGTCTCTCCCTCCAATCAGATAGGACATTACATTAATTCCTCCCTTACAAATGTCTTTCTCTTCTGCTGTCATCATCCCAGTCAGCAATACCAAATCTCAATTTCTCACTTGACATCTGGAAACCGCTGCAGCGCGGTGGTCCAGAAGCCTCGCTCTCTCCATTCACGTCTAAACACTGCCAGCAGATTCATTTAAAAAGCAAAACACTGCCTGTGACAAGCATCTCTGGTATGCAGAAAACTTTCTACCCAGTTCTCTGGGCTAAGGCCTTGCTGCTGTGTCAGACCCTGCCGGTCCCAGTAGAGGCTCTTGGCTCCCCTCTCTCTTTCTCCCCACACTCTTCTGCCCCCCAGCCTTGGAACCTTTACTCTGCTCACACCCTCCTTTCTGCTTATTTGTGTCCAACTTTATATCCACCATCTAGAGTCACACATATGGATGGGTGCATGAACCAACAAATTAGCCCATCGTTCAGACCATCCGAATTGAAAGAGAAAAAGGCTTCGACCTCATTCTCAGGATGTGAAAGCAAACCCCACACACAGTCAACTCCCATATATTCGTGGGTCCATGGTTTTACTTCTTAAGTGTGAATTTGGAGGGCAATAATACGATGACTTACAAAGGTTTGGGGGAGGTACATGATTTTGTCACCCTAGAAAATGATGTTCTATTTTCCAGGGAATTATGAAAGTAGATGCATAGAATTTAAATGTGTTACTTATATAGTTAGTACTTTAGAAGTATCTGTTATTATTGATAATCAATTCCTGATACAAGTAAACCAAAATAAGTAAGTCCATCAAACTTTCTCAAGAACAAATTGAACCCTATGAAGGACATGGGATGGGGTCTCAGAGACCTCAGAAATTTATCTGTTCCTACCATGGCAGATCGGATTCATGATTAAAAGTACTTAGCACAGAGGTGCCTGAGTGGCTCAGTCAGTTAAGCATCTGCCTTCGGCTCAGGTCATGATCCCTGGGTCCTGAGACTGAGCCCTGTGTCGGGCTCCCTGCTCAGCGGGGAGTCTGCTTCTCCCTCTGCCTCTGACCCTCCTCCCTGCTTGTGCTCTGCTCTAATAAATTAATAAAATCTTTTTTTTTTATAAGTCCTTAACACAGATTGCTTGCATTTGTATAGTATGTGGAACACTGGTTTTTCAAGGACAATTTTTAAAGATTACGTAATGCTGGATAGGCCTATTCTGGGCATCTCATATCAATTCCAAAGCGAACTTTAAAAAAAATTGTTTTTATTACCTCTCATAAATTATCCATCTCTTGATTTAATATGTAGCCTAGTAAAAATTATCCCAAGACTACCCTTTTTACATAAGAATTTGCACATTTAAATGGAAAAATATTTAATTTTTATCTTAAAATTCTCTCTAACTCTTAAAAAAAAAAAAGAGAATTAGAACCATGTATGAAAAATCTCCCTCCTTGGCTTCCACCAAAGGCCCATAGCAGAGAACTTTAAAGCAGCACATCAAAATGGTGTTATAAGATATAAATCTTTCTGTTTCTTTGGTATTATGTAATATAGTGATGAATTTTAGCCTCAACAAATAAGGATTTTTAAACAGAGTCTATTAATATGAGCTTCTTTAAAATTTGTTATAGACAATTCTGTACGATATACTTTGACAAGGTTCCGGGTTAGTTTTCTGCATTTTTACCTTTACTTAATGTAATATTAAATGGCAAGTGAGTCAGAACACAAGTGGGCAAGTAGTATGAGTAATCAATCTTTTTTTAAGTTTTGCAGAGCAGGTTTTGGGAGAATGGTGGTTATTTTCAATAACTTTTTTTTTTTACTTAAAAATTATTCCCTACATTCTTCTTAACGTAGTTTGTTGTCACCTTGCAAATTACATTTACTATGTTTATTTTAGTGGATCGATGGTTGATAAAGTAATCTGTAATGCTCTTTAAAGTAAGGAAATGACCCACATGCAACACTGGGGTAGGGGCCATATGCAGGGTTCAAGGACTATAAATTTTTCTCAACATGGTGTTGAGAAGATTCCATAGAACCACATCCATCAAGAACTAAGATTGCTTTGGACACAATGAGCCATCAGTAAAAGTTAGTTATTATTACTATGATTTTATTATTATTAAAGGTATCCCAGGGTTTGTGAAGTTTAGTTCTAGATAATTTGAAATTAAGCAAATTTCTCATTTTTTATCTTAATGAACATAATCTGAATCAGTATAATTCTTTCTATAACGAATGGCAACATTTCAAAAAATAAAAATTATAGAGCATGTCAGAAGACAATACAAACATCAATGCACTGCATTTTAAAGTAATTTTAGTGCTGTAATTGTTTTCTTTTCTTTTCTTTTTTTAAAGTAAGCTCCATGCCCTGCATGGAGCCCAATGTGGGGCTTGAACTTACAACTCTAAGATCAAGACCTTAGCTGAGATCATGAGTCAGATAGATGCTCAATGGACTGAGCCACCCAGGTGCCCTACTATGATCGTTTTCTTGATGGAGTTTTGAACCATGCCTTTTAACCCCACTGAACTCTAAATTATGCTTAGTTTAATCTTCAATGAGATTATCATTAGCTAGAATTATTACCTTGAGGTAACATGGGAGGCTAAGTAAAAGACCTTAGAGCTGTGATTTTCTTAGTCTTTTTACTGAAATACAGCATACATAGAGGATAGTGCACAAATCATGCGTATATATAGCTCCATGCATTTTCACATAATGAACACATTTGCATAATCACTACTCAGATCAAGAAAACACTATTAGCACCTTAGAAGAATCCCAGAATCATTCGTGACTTTTTGGAAACCACCGTTAAAACCAAACCAAACCAAACCAAACCAAACCAAAACAAAACAAAACCCTCTCATGATTCTTGACACTCTATATTGGTTTTCTTCTTTCTGAATATAACATGATATGTCTTTTTTGTATCTTGCTTCCTTCACTTGATGTTACATTTGAAAGCTTCCTCTAGGTTGCTGTATTTGTAGTCTGTTCATTTTCATTTCTGTATAGCATTTAATTGTATGAATATACAACAATTTATCTGTCCTTTCTATCATTGATGGACTTTTGGGTTGTTTTGTTTTGAGGTAATTTTAAGGAGTGTGTCTACGAATGTTCTTTGCACTTCTTTTGTAAACACGTGGACATATTTCTATTGGGTATATACCTAGAAGATGAATTTACTGAGTCATAGGATATGACATTCAGTTTTAGTAGATACTGTCAAACAGTTTTCCGAAGTGGAGTGCCAATTTATATTCTTAACAACAGGGAGAGTTCTAACTGCTTCACATCCTTTCCATCGTTAATCTTTTTTATTTTTAACCATTCTAGAGGATGTGTACAGTGTCAAGTGTCAAGGACTGTAAACATCTGAGATTTTTATCCTATACTCAAAGTAGTTCGTTTACTCCACCTTCATGAACCTTGGAAAGAGACTCAATATTCCTGGGTCAGAGATGAAGGACAGTTTATTTCACAGCAATTATAGTAACCAGAATATCCACATTTCTGCATGGATTCTCTGAGCCCCAGATCCTGCAGAACAATGCAAAGAAAGCCAGATGGCACCCACCTGAGGTGTGAGTTGCATTACAGGAGAGGCATCCTGTGTTAAGGAACCTAAATCTTTTATAATGGGCAGTAAGCAGTCCAGTATTGCTCCAAAGACAAACACTATTTCCATCTTCCCAGTCTGCATAGTCAAAGACTATGCAGACGTCTTTGAAAAGGTAGTCTGGAACAAAATACAGACTCTCAAGGCAAAATGTTACTTACCTCTGCTTGCAAGACATGCATACACATGAGAGACTAATGGAGAATTATTTTCAGGGGCAGTGGTAGTGCATTATGGTTTTGACATATGCTTCACTGATAATGAAGATGAACACCTTTTTCATAGTTTTTAGACATTTGTATATTCTCTTTTAAAAATTGCATATTCAAGTCATTTTCTTCAGGACCTTTGACTAGCTTGGATCTTCACCACGAATCTGGGAGAGTCACTAGTGTTTTTATCTTTGTAATTGTATATCCCTTTTCTTATATCAGACAATTAGAATTGTGTAAACAGCAGGCCCTGAATACCTAGATCTGCCTCCAATTGCCATTTAACCCTTTTATCTCCTAGGCAGCAATGTTTCTCTTTTGTGGGTTAAAAGTCTTCTTTCTACCAGCTAGAATCCTCTGATTACCCAGGGTTTGTGAAGCATTACTCACACTTCCTCATGAACTCAGCTCTTATGCCCATGATGGCTTCTCTGACCATTCTTGCCTTCATCATGACTTGAGATTTTTCTCACATTAGTAGCTAGTAAAACTAACTGCCTAATTAGTTTTCCCAGTAGGATAGGGATTGGCTCATCTTGTCCTTTTGTACCAGACCCCATTATAAATCACTGATCAACATATGAAATGACTGTCCTGTGAAAGATCTCTATGCCAGATTTAGCAGGGTGCCTCAGGGCACAACACTACTGCCTACTTCTTCAACAGGTTCTCTTGTCTGTCATTTCTAATATACACATAGTGTCCAAAAAAAAAAAAAAGTTAATTCAAAAGAGAACCTCAGCTTCTGGGTGAAAGTTCAGAGACTGAAATACAGCCCCTGCAAGCCTCATTGCATACATTAGGTAAAGGTATGGCAAGAATCCATTACTTATAAATCTGTAAGAGAAAATACCAGATCCATAGACATTTGGCATTAGCTTGTATTCTCTGAGTCAATTGCTGGCCTCAGAATCTCTGAATTAGGGGGAAATCTTAAAATAGCTCTGGATCAACTCTTCTGCAAAATCCATGGCTAATCCTGTATTCCTGAAATGGAGGGACCAGGAGGAATGACGGCTTTTCCCAGAATAGTCAGATTTACAGTGCGTGCCATTTATTACTGAGCCCAGAGTCATCAAACATATTGATAACAGGTAAGACATACCAGTTTTTACTAAATTATTCTTATGGTCGTTTAGTGATGATATGATTTGCCTCATTGTTAGAGATTGATTTTTTTTTTTAATTTTGATCATGAAGATACTTAATTACTAGAAAATGTTAGGAGAGTAGTTGAGAGTGCCTCTCTACACGAAGTTAGTTCTCACCAGTGTTTAGAACAGGCTTGTTAGACATGGAACAGAAAGGGAACTAATTTAGCAACACAAAGTACATTTGAGTTTTATAAGGAAAATAAAAAGTTTGTCCCACAGAGGAAATCAGTCTCTGTGTGTGGGGGGGTGGAAAGACAGTTGGGAACGTAGGGACAGAGCCAAAGAGAGGAAAACACTGCAGCATCAGAAGAGAGGGAGAAGAAGTAGGCTGGAAAACAGCCCCCTCCATTAGCAACAGAGCCGGACAGAGGACTTGGGTTGATTCACAACGAGGTTACCCTAAAAACTACTCTGCTACATGTAAGGCAGGGATGGGCAACACAGCGTTCCCTTCACTGCTTGGCTTTCATTTGTCAGGTAACTGAAGAATAATATTCCACAAAGTTCCACAGGTCTCTGTCTCTGTCCCTCCTTGCCTGTCCCACTTGCCGCTACCCTTTCCTACCCACCACCACTGCTATCTCTCTTCTTTCCTTATGAAAATGTTGGATGAACTAATGGGATGGACCGTAATATATATAGTGTAATATATATAATACAGTATAGATAGAAGAGGGAAGAAGATATAAGACAGTGTGCAGTTTTTTCCTTCGCTACACTTGTGAACAATTATATACATATTCATTGGATATTGACTATGGGTAAAACATGGCACTAGTTCAGGAAAACAAAGCTCAATTTCGATCCTGTTAATATGGATGAACTAATAAAGCTGGTGTGTACATGTTAGAGTCTATATCCTCTCCCCTTCTCAAAGATGGCAATTCAGGAATCTCCCCATTTCTCTCCTGTTTCATCCACCTCCAGCCTTCCTTTTGAGCATTCCCATCAGCAGACGAATATCCTTTCATCTTAAAACAAAGACACAAACAAAACCAACAAATTCCTCTCAACCTACTTCCTCCAATGCCAGCTTCCAATTTCTCTGATCCCTTTAGTAAACTTCCTTCAAAGGTCTCTGTTGACATTCATTGTTGTCAATTCCTCTCTCTTCAGTCCATTTCAATCAAGCCTCTTCTCCCTCCGTTCTATAGAAATTACTCTTGTGAGTCAGTCTTCATCTTATGATCAGTTTTTAATGCAGTTAATCACCTCACTTGACTTCCAGGATGCTCTCTTAGGTTTCTCCATACCTTGCCGGTGGCTCATCAGTATCCTCTGCTCATTTGTCCTTGTGTTTGGACCAATTAATGGAGGTGGTTTCAGGTCCTCTCCTTTACCCTCTTTATACCCACTCCAGTTACATGGCTGTCTCATCTAAGTACTAAAGATGCCCGATTTTTTTCCAACTTAGACTTTTCTCCCATACTGATTCAAATGTCCAAATGTCTACTTGTTGTAGACAAATTGAGTGTCCCAAACTGAGATACTAATAAACTCACATTTACTCCATCCAAAGTATTCCTTATATCAGTTCATAGAAAGTTTGCCCTTCTGGTTGGTCAGACCAAATCCTAACAGTGCTTTCTCAAATTCCTGCTTGCTTTGAATTCCCTCAATTATGAAATCCTACTATTTGGTCCTTGCAGCCATCATTCATTCCATCTCAATTACCATAATAGCCTCCTAAGAGGCTTCCCTGCTCCTTATCTTTGTACCCTTACAGTCAATGCTCCACAGAGCAGCCTGAGCAATCCTTCCAAAATGTAAGTCAGATGGTGTCAGTCTGGTGCTGAAGTTGCTTCACATTTCATGTGAGTAAGAGCCAAAACCTCATGGACTTCCAGACACTATGGGATATGGTTCCCATAACTTCTGCAACTTTCTCTCTGGCTACTTACTCCTCCCTTACTTTCTGCTCTTTAGCCAAACCAACCTTCTTGTTCTCCTTCCAAAATTCTAGGGAGGTACGGCCTTGGGGCCTTTACCACTATGTAATAGTGTCATCTTTCTGTATGCTCTTCTCCTAGGTCTATCTAGGGTTGTCTCCTACATCTCTTTCCATTTTTCCTTGATTCTCACCCTCTCAGTCTTGTTTACGCAAACTAAAATTGCAATCTGCACCTCCGAATACTCTAGATCCCTCTACATCTCCAGTTTTCCGTAAATCACAACCTTCTTACATAGTCTGATTTACTCATTTAGAATGTTATTGCTTATTGTTTGTATTTTACCCAGGATCCAAGCTCCATAATGGGTAGAACTCTCTGTTTTAATCACTGATGGCTCCCAAGCACTTTGAAAACTGCCTGGCATGTAGAGAAGCTCAATCATCATTCGCTGAATTTGAGATTCCCATTTGTGAGGAGCTTATGTGTTAGTGGGAGAGAATGTACAGGCACAATTAAGTGTGTTCAGTTACTTGAGAATCCAGAAAAAAGAGTCATTTACTGTGTAAGTTGTGTGTGTGTGGGGGGGTGGGGGTTGGTGAGCACTTCAGAAAAATGCAAAAAGTGTCTTTGAGCTAAATCTCAAGGTACGAATAGGTAAAGCTGAAAAGTTGGACTGGAAGCCCAGAGAAAGGGAAGAGCACTTAAAGTAGAGAATTCAGCACGCATGAATTTATAAGGTATATTGGTATGAGAGAGGCCAGAAAATGAAGCTAAAGAATGTATAGTTTCTGTTATCTTTATTTATTACCTTTACTTCCCCACTATCATTTTCTTTGTTTTTGTGTGTTTTTTTTTCTGCTTAAACATTGAATTCTAATGTATTTACTGTTTAAAACTATAATTCCTTAATTGAAGAAGTATAGAGAGGCCAAAATTTACTATAAAAGACCAGGAAGTCACTCAGAGGGAATGATCCAGGAAGGTGGATGAGGCTGGAGGTGATGGTAGAGATAGAGCCAAAAAGAGGAAGAAGGAGGAGCTGGTGAAACTTTGAGCAGCTGCCATGAAGACTGGAACTTTAGAAAGAAAATATTTCTCTGAGTTGTGCAGTGTTTCCTTTCTTCACCAGAAAATTTCAGTAAAGAACAACATGGCACCCATGCTTTTTGGAGTTAATTTGTGTTGGTTTTCATTAAAACATTTCTAAGCATTCTTATGAAGAAACAATAGTTGATTTGGAGGTAGACTGGGCAGCTGAGCTGACTTAGAAGATGAAGTTCAGAACAATTCTGAGGTTATTAAGCAAGAAAGTTTGGGTAGATGATGACACTACTGGACAAGAAGAGAACTCAAAAGGAGAATGTTGGCAGCTGAGAGAGGGGCTTAAAATAACGTGACAACACTTAAAGATGTTGAGTTTGAAAATGCTAAGGGGTATTTGAGGGAGATGCCCAGTGAGCCATTGGAATGCAAATCTAACACTCAGGAAAGCTGGAAGTAGAGAGTTTGGTTCCCTCACCAGACATGAGAGACTTGAAACCATGAGCATCGATGTGATCATCTAGGGACAGTGTGGAGAGAAAAACAAGAGATCCAAGAATTGATTGAAAGGGGTGGGTAGAAAAAAATGGAGCAAGAAAAAAGAGCAGTGTAAAAACTAAAGGATACCCAGAAATAGTGCCATGGAAACAAAAGAGAAGTTTCAAGATTATTTCTGTCTCTGTCTCTTAAACACACATACACACACACACACACACTCACGCTCCCCTCCTTTTATGATCAAATGAGGTCCAGAGTCTAAGCTGTGAACGGCTGAGAGGAAGCACTGCCCACTTTCACCTCCTCACACAATGCCTTCTTAACATTTTAGCTAACTCCAGAGCACTAGATCCTTAGCAGGAACAAGGAAATAATAACAATAAAAGCCAACCTTTGTTAAGGACCTATTACTGAACTAAGATTTGACATAGATTATCTCCCCTAATCCTCATGACAACTCCATGTGAGCCTTAAAATTTCTGTTAAAGATTCAAAAGTGTTGGTACAAATACTTAAATCATGTCCAAAGATCAAAGATCTGAGCAAGTGGCCAAGCTGGGACTTAAATCTGAACAGAACATATGAGGTCCCTGTTTTGCATTCCACCTCAGTGAGTTGCTACATTTTGAGTATTCCAGTAGATGAAAACAATGAAGAGTTGCACTGAATTATTATTATTATTTTTTGTAAGAAAGCTAAAAGAACTAAAACGAAATTTTGAAATCCACAGTGGTAGAAGAAGGCAATACCGGCAATTAAGTAGAAACCTGAGTATAATGAAAAAGATTTTAAAACATGGGCAGATTAGGAAGGGGTCATAGTGATATAAATAATCCCAAGTGTTGGGGAATATTTATTTATTTTATTAGAGACATAGAAATACAAACATTTGAAAAGCACTCACAAAAGAAAGCTGGTCTTCATTCCTATCCCGTAGATCATTTCTGACCGCACGGCTTCCACTCTTCCCCTTGTTAAACTCCTAATCCAGATAAATGTTTAGTCATTTTACTTTATCAGAGAATGTCAAAGTACCTGCACTTACGCCTTCACTACATGCCCAAAAAAGGATCACATTTCCTGTGTTATGCTGGCTATTTCTGATAGCGGAATCTTCAGATACGCTCTTTACGGGTCCCATGATCTAAGTCTGTTTTTAGAAGAACATTTTTCAGCTTAAATAAATTAAGAGCAATTTAACTTCATTTGTTATTAAAGATTCTGAGATTTTTTTTTTTCAGGACCCAACCTGCACTCTATTTATAAGGTTTTACCTTTCAAGACTAAATTGAATTGTGGATTTATGGGTATCCTTAAATACACTAAATTTGTTACTGAATATCACCATCCTGATGGGGTGAAACAC
This sequence comes from Canis lupus baileyi, assembly GCF_048164855.1. Classification (NCBI taxonomy): domain Eukaryota; kingdom Metazoa; phylum Chordata; class Mammalia; order Carnivora; family Canidae; genus Canis; species Canis lupus. The sequence continues at coordinate 19,471,623 of NC_132842.1, forward strand.
TGTGAGTGGTGGGAAGACCAGTAATTATAAAATCCTCTATTTTCCAGATCACAAGATGTCTAAAAACGGCTCGACCTTTTATGGTGTAGAAAATATGGTATGATAATATTTCAGTTTCTTGTCAAATATAAACCTATCTAAGAAATAGATTTAGGTTGGCTAATTTTCAATGTCTGACTCTCTGAACTTCTACCTTTTCCACTCTTTACTGTCTTACAAAACCATAGAAGATAACAACTTTGAAAGATTCACTTTGAAAAATCCAAAGAAAGGATGGAGAAGATGCCACTCCTCCACCCTTGCACTCGATCAGTCAACTCCGACTATGAAAGCAGATAAGAGGAGGGCTGAGTGAAGTGACATCTGGTCCTTGTCAATGCAGGGGGTAGTGGAATAGGGGGCACATTTGCTGGAAGCCAAGAAATTGGGCTTCGTTTCTGGGCTCGTTCCATAAGTCGTTGTATGACCTTGGACTAGGAATAGCCCTTAATTAAACAAGGCCCAGAAAGAGATTTCATTCATTTCATCATTCCTTCGACAAACATTCATTCACTCGCTGTACCCTAAGTACATTGCTAGACGTCAGTTATAAGTTTGAGTTGGTTACTGGTAGACCTCTATCCAAGCACAATTTCTACATACAGATCAAGCCTTATCTCAGCCTCCCCTGCAATGGTAGATTCCCCCTAGTATCTAAGCTCGACTGCTGAGAAACAGCAAAAGGAGTGCTACTATATCCCAGTGGAGACCTTTCTCTAATAAGAAAACTAAATAATAAAATGAATCTTAGTTTACCCCAAGTGTATTTTTTTCTACAATTCATGCTTTCCCTGATAGTTTCCATTACTTATTTTCTAGAGTAGGGAGGACGAAAGTGGATGTCACAAGAACATGACAGAAAATTTTAGAACTTGGAGGACTAATTACGAGTGTTAAGTAGGTACATCAGCAGCTTCTCTCATTAAGTTGGGAGCTATTGGGTTTTTAACTTGAGTAAAATCCAGAACAAGAGGAAAAATTCCAATGTAAAATGCTTATGAAGAGATAGCTATAGAGATCTTGAAGCCATGGACATGCTAAAACAGACTGAACAAAAACAAAAGACCAGGGTGAGTTAGGTGGGCGTATTCTACTCAAGTATAAAAGAAAACTAGGTTGAACTAAGCCATGGTTAATGCAAGCTGGTTATTTTTTTAAAAAATATTTTATTTATTTATTCATTCATGATAGACACAGAGACACAGAGACAGAGAGAGAGGCAGAGGAAGAAGCAGGTTCCATGCAGGGAGCCCAATGCAGGACTTGATCCCGGGACTCCAGGATCACGCCCTGGGCCAAAGGCAGGTGCTAAACTGCTGAGCCACCCAGGGATCCCCGCAAGCTGGTTATTAGTGAGAAAAGATGCCTAAGCAACTACATTCTTTCAGGCTTGCCTTAAATCGTTTTAGAAATAGTTTATTAATTGAAAAAAATTTTTAAAGATTTATTTCTCTAAGAGAGCAGGGGAAAAAGGAGAGGGAGACAAGCAGATTCCCTGCTGAGCGTGGAGCCCAATGCAGGGCTCAATCCTAGGACCCTGAGATCACGACCTGAACCAAAATCAAGAGTTGGGCACTCAACCAACACAGCCACTCTGGTGCCCTGGAAAATATTTTTAAATTGAATTCTACTATCATGGAACATGTCCAGTTGAGTGGAAAATTGTGGAATTTCTTTGACTTGGATGCCTTTGGACCAAGATCCAAATAGTGGTTACTGTAACTTCAGAAAGGTGAAATAACCAGCCCCCTGGGATAATGATCTTGCAGTTCCAGACCTGCAAAGCATAATAAAGATGAAGGCTCCTCTCTCAGTCACCATCTAAGGTCTTTGTTTACTTTTATAGTCACGACTCTTGTTCCAACCTCACATCAATCACCTGTATCCTTCGATTTAACCCAAAAGCCTCTGAATTAAGTTATGGTCATACTTTTGATATAATTGCAAATGACTAGTTTGTTGTTCTCTAAACTTTAACCAATCAAATTGTATTTCTTGTGTGGTTTGTTCGCTGAGGAATATTGGTCAGAAGGTACAGAACACCACATGTATTAGAAATTGGATTGCTATTCTAGATGCAGCTCAATGATTTAGAATGTCTCTGTCACTGAACTACAACATTGGGCATGGCTATTCCCTGTATTTTATCTAAATGTCCAAATTGCTGGACAGGCATCCTTAAGCATTAATATTCCAGAAACACAATGAACAGGCCCACATCCAAAGGCAATATGGAGTGTCGCAAATCTACAATGTCAAATATTTGTGGTAAGTACATCAAGACCAGGATATGGTCTTCTTATACCAACAGAATGAGTATGATCAATAGTCACAATCAGGAAGACCACCAACACCATCATGACCCACATGGGGACATTTTCACCTCTTGTCATAATTACTAGTTTACCAGACTATCTTTAGAGCAGGGTCTGCAATTTGTTCATTGTTATATTCTCAGTGTTTGTATTGCCTGGCAAAGGGTAGGCGATCCTTGAGTCTTCTATCAATAGCATTTTTCGGATGGGCTTATGGAATACATTGGGAGAGCTAGAATCAGCAGTTAGAGCCAGAGAAGGTTTCGGCAGATTCCCTTCTAAAAATCTTGTTTTTGATTTTCTGTATCAGCAAGTAGAGGCCAGGCCAGCAGAGGGCAGTGTGACAAACGATGGGACTAGATTCATGGAGGATGTGAGGATCAAAGACCCTGAGAGAACAAGAGGTTGTTGGTATCTGAAACCTTCAAGTTTCTGTCATTTGTCTGGTGCAGAATGCTATCATCCCTCATTTTTCTTTAAAGCTAGTTTGACACAGGGTGCTATTAAGCTTTTGTGTGACCGGTAGATGTTCAGGAAAGAGGAACAAACAAACCCCTGGTTTCTGGCTGAATGCCCAAGTCAAGGGGAGGGCATCACTTTCCCAAAGTTACTTGGTTCCCTCAAGACCATGGGATGCACAGTCAAATAGCCATCATGGATCAACATATTGTAATATAGCATTTTAACAGAAAGCATTCCCCAGGTTCTAAAGGGAGATTTCATGCTCGTGAAAACAGGACCAAAAATAGAAGAAGTTACTTCAAACAATCCTGAATGATTTAGTGTGTTTCTGACAAGGGGAAAGACAAAGGGCATTTATTTTGCCTGCCGCGAACACCAGGAGGCACTAACATTATTTTTGGCAATGAGGAAGAAAATGCAAATCATTGTCATAGTTCATCCTCAAACTCTGCATGCTCATTCATTTTCTAGAACATGTGGAAGTATTTTGACCATTCTTTTTGGAACTAAGTACCACAGGTCATTCTGAAAGCAACATTTTAATAATTCTGAAATCTCATTTTAATAATTATGCAAATGTTAAAAATATGGTTTGTTGGAGACAATGTACCTTTCAGAACGCTCCTTAACACCCTCAATACCATAAGCATTTATTTCTTATCTACAGTGTGTGACGCACTCAGCTAGTTTCATTTGTTACTGTCTTCAAGGAATTCTATTTTCCTAATACCTAGATTGAGTGTACAGCAAAGAGAAGTTTAGCTGATGGAGTCCATTGTCACCTTCTCCCTCTCTCAAGCTTTGATCATCCCTGGCACTTAAAAGAAAAAAAAAAAAAAAAAAGCAATTTCAGCAACATTTACTGATTCCTTACTAAAGGTCTAACATTTTGAAGCGCATAGAAGCGGCTTGGAACTTGTCCAGGCTTAGGGAAATTCTGCAAAGTTGGGGGCTTAGAATTAAAAGTACTGCCTAGAGATGTTCCACGTAGTGTGGTGAGTAAACAGTAACGGTGAATTTTATATGTCAACTCGACTGGGTCACGTGGATTTGGTCAAATGTTATTCTAAGTGTGTCTGTGAAACTGTTTCTGAAGGAGATTAACGTTTGAATCTGTGGACTGAGTAAAGAAGATTGCCCTCCCTAATGTGGGTGGGCCTCGTCAAACCAGTTGAAGGCTTGAATAGAACAAAAAGGCTGACTCTCCCCTACATAAAAGGGAACTCCTCCTGCCTGACTGCCTTTGAGCTAGGATATCATTTTTTCCCCTGTCTTTGGGTTTACACTGAAATGTGAGCACTGAGTCTTAACCTTGCTGACTTTTTAACTAGAATTACACTACTGACTTTTCTAGGTTTCCAGCTTGCTAACTCACTTTGCAGATAGATCTTGGGACTTACCGTCTCCATAATCACATGAGCCAATTCTTTATGATAAATACCATGTCTCTCTATGCATGCAAATATACATACAGGCTATTGGTTCTGTTTCTCTGGAGGATCCTGATTAATACATATACCTAGGCCAAGACTGGAGGGATCAGCCCATTTGCTACCTACCTAAGGAACTAAGCATTCCAATGTCAGATGAAAATTGATCAAGGTAATGACTTGGGGAAAATAGGATGAAGTTTTCTTCCCATAAGCACCATAATGAACCTATTTTAATAATTGAGAATGCCATGTACCAAAAACCCAAATCTATCTCCAGGGTTCATCAATAAAACATAAAGGAGATTTTTCTCTATTAACCACTAAAAGGATTTGAAAGGAAGTCAATCTGGCTTTAGCAGTTTTGTTTCATTCTGGTTTTTAGACCAACACAGATTTTAACCGGTTGATGTTCTTACCTTCTGTTTAGTATGGAGAGGATTGGTAATCCTAGTTCAAGCAATGGAATAGGAAAATTGACAGAGTGAATGTATTCCACAAAATTTGCTTATGTTCCCAGAGTGACTATGCCCCAACTCCCAAGTCAGTTCTATGCCCCACATCAGGTTACTTCAAGCAGAACTTTGGCTTGACATTTAAGAAAGGATTGTGTGTGTACTTGTGTGTGTGTGCGCATCTGTGTAGTGTGTGCGTGTGAGTATATGAGTGTGTATATATTGAAGCAAAGGTATTAGGCTTTTCTTTTCCTTTTCAATCAGCAGTGTCTCTAAAGAATCACTAAAGACACAGAATTATCTTAGCACTTATGCTCACTCTGCTTATTACTGGAAAGGATATTTTATGTTCTTCTAAAAGAGAAAAATCTTTATTATTTAAAAAAATTGTATCCCTTTTTCTGAGGTGTTGTAGCTTTCTAAACTTTTCTTGAAAAGTCAAAGTACTTTAGCAATAATTTCAGACACTAGAATACTCACCAACAATTTCTGAACTTGAGGAATATGCAAACATAAAGGAGGCCATATAGGTGGTGATAAGTCCTGGCATTAGATAGAACTGGATCTTAACTCTATTGTTTATTGTGTGCACTTGAGCAGATTTCTTCATGTCTATGACCCTCGGTTTCCTCTTTTATAATATGGGTTTATAAGACTACATACCTTACAGGGTCGTCATAAGAAAGAATTGAAGTAATATATCCATGTGTTTAGTGCAGGAATGGACATGTAGCAAGTATTCAGAAGTATTAATGAAGATAACAGTCATGCTTACAAAATAGAACTTAAATATAGTGAAAACTAGACATTATAAAATATAATACCCTGTCATTGTATATAGTATTCTCCATCTCCTTAACATCAGAAGTCACATGCTATTTTTCCAATGCTACTGTCCTTTAGTGTCTTTAGTTGACAAAGAAATTTTGCTTTGTCATAAATGGTAATATCTGTGAAATAACAGATTTAATGTGCTAGTTAGATTTTCTCTAATAAGCAACATAAAATTAAAACTTAAAAATTTTGTCTGTACATCACTTAGAACCATCTCAAATCTCCCCAGCGGTCCACATATCACATTTTAGGAATAAAGGGATAATAAATAAGTGGATATAAGAACCAATAAGGTAAACTGAGGAAGGCTTTGTGGAGGAGGAAGATTGGAGCAGGAGCTTGAGGATAAATAAAATCAGAAGACTCATACTAGAACAATTGTTGAATCGACTAATGGATGTATCACCAGGTCCCTTAGACCTTTGTGTATCAATGGAACAGGGTAACTAACAGAAGACAAACGCTCGGTGACATTCTTGACTTAATTTGTGGTCCCCTGGCTGATCAGAGGCACCATGTACAGAAAATCTGCAGAAATTTTACTCTATGGGATCACTAAAAACGGAAAAAACAAAAACAAAAACAAAAATACCCTACCAGCCCCTAATTATTTGCATGAAAACTGTCTGCAAAAACTGTCTGCCACTTTCTGGATGTGTGTCCTGGGCAAGTTATTTTCTCTCTCTAAGCTGTAAAATGGAAATAATACTTGCATCACAGGTGATTGTCAGGGTTAAAGGAAATAATACCATGTGAAGTCTTTCTCGTGGTGCTGCCAACTTCTCAATACGGTAGTTACTAATATTATTACTATTATTGTAATATACAATTATAATGATTTATCACAAGAGTACCTAGAAGTTTTCATAACTAAGTATCAAGAAAAATAACAGGGATTCTCTATCTGACAGAGGAAATATTCCTATTGAACCCATGTAAGTATGTGGGGATAAATCTAAGCAAACTTAATTGCTTCTGAAAGAAGCACACAATGGTTAATCTTCATACTTCTGACGATCCATGAAGTGTGAGATCCTGTTCATATTCTCTTCTCTAAAGGACCCTGAGCACTTTCAAATAGAATTTTGGTAGAACATAAAGGATGAGGCAAAAGAGTATGTTTGAATGTGCTTTGCACTCTGGGGATTTGCTTAGTTATTATAACAGAAATGCTATTGATTCAAGAAAGAAGGTGTGGTTCCCTAGAGCCTCTAAGAACTGAACTAAGAAACCTGTGAGAAATACAGGGGACTTACCTGAGTTCATGGAACATGTTCTAGTGGATACAAGGACCGTATCTGTTTCCATTTGTTACTTGTAGTATAAGAGTAATCTTATTTGTGGCTTGGTTTTGATTTTCACAAACTAATTTGTGAAAATTCACTTCAAGGGAATTGATCAGAACCAAGAGAATAAGGCCTGAAAATCTGAGAAAATCCACATGTGCAAGTACTGTTTAATAGAAAGAATATTTTACTAACATGTTAAATTACAATTTATATCCAGAGCTTCTCTTTCTGCAGAACTCAAAGTATTCTACAAAAAAGCTTTTAGCATTTCTTTAAAGCAGATATGAGGATAGTATTCCTATTTTGCAAAGGAGAGCAATGATGTGATTTTCTGCAATCTTTACCTCCCTCCAGAGTTTAATAATTTAAGAAATATGTTGCCTAGAGAAACTTTAAATCTAAGCAATATGAAATGTTATCAGCAGGGCATGGACAAAAGCTGGCCAGCTCTTTAAACAGGGCCAGAGTATCTTTCGTCACCTGCCTTCCATAGCCAGAAAGCACTCAGTCTTGGGCTTTGACTTACCTTGTGACTCCTCTCACAAAAACCTTACTCAACATTCCCTTTTCTTTCTTCTTTTTAAGACAACCCTATTCAGCATATTCCCAAGACCACAAATTTATCCTTAGATGAATGAATCCTACAGAGTCCAATAATATCACTATTTCACAGTGTTTGAAGTATCAACAATCAGGGTCCTCACAGCTCCAGCAGGCTGAGTTGCTTTATACCCTCCCAAATCAGGAATTAGAGTGACCTTGCAAGAAGTGTTGAAGTGAAGGATGAATGGAACTGAAATACTGAGTGCTCTTGGCCAGGCCTGAAAATCCTTTTAAAATGTGACCTTCTGATTGAACATTCTGGAAATTCTTTTCCTCGCCTTGGCTTTGATGCCACTCTCTGAAATAGCAATGTGTTTACAGATAGTACTGTGAAGATAAAAGGAATGTTACCAGGGCCATGGCATTATACTATATAAGTCAAAATTACAGGAAAATCATTGGAGACAAAAAGCTCAGACTGAGTCATCCTCACTGATTAGGAGGAGGCATTATTCCCAGCTAGAGGCAGTTTTGTGGGTAGGAGTCAACCAGATGACTAGTTGTGGGGGTGATAGAGTCTTGGGGCTGAGTCTACCTGCCACAAACAAATCTAGAATATACTGGCATTGAAGAATGAGTACAAAAGACAGCACTTGCTCGTCCTTCACTTGTGATTCTTTCACATGCATGTTCAAAGGTTCCAGCAGCCCAGCATATTTGCCAGAGAGCTGGTCAATAACCAATGGAGGACAGACTACTGATGGATCAGAATTTTTTTTTTTAAAGATTTTATTTATTTATTCCAGAGAGAGAGAGAGAGAGAGAGGCAGAGACACAGGCAGAGGGAGAAGCAGGTTCCATACAGGGAGCCCGATGTGGGACTTGATCCCGAGACTCCAGGATCAGGCCCTGGGCTGAAGGCAGCACTAAACCACTGAGCCACCTGGCCTGCCCTGGGTCAGGATTCTTTTATCACTGCAATAAGGCCAAAAGAGTTTAGAGAACCAAGGAACCAAATCGAATGCCCCTGAGAACTGACCACTCATCTGTCCCTGGACAGGTACAAACCTAGTTAAAGAAAGATGGAAAAACCCAAGCGACAAATTTTCATTATGTCTCCAAAAAAAAAAAAATTGTTTGGAAATCTCATCTTTCCTTTTTCTGAAATCTTTTTGTAGCCTCTCAGATCTAGTGCATTCTCCGGAGCTGGCTGTATAAGGGAAAGAGAAAATCACACTGAACACCCACCATATGCCAAGTTCTAGGAATTATCTTTGTTTACCTGCCTACCTACCAATCGATAACCTCTAAGTTTAGCATTGTTATCTCAGCATTTCATATATGAGGAATCTCGAGGGAGGTTAAGAATTTACTATGTTTTGGGGAACACTGAGCTAGGATGAAAAGTCCAGTCCATGTGACCTTGTGCTTATTATTTTTATCTGGTTACAAGGGCACCTCTGATTTTGATATTCGTGGCTGAGATTCTTCTCATAAGGGCTTTATATATTTACCCTTAGGGCAAAGCCAATTTGAGGTGATAATTCCCAGGGAGGCTGGAGTGAGGGCTGCGCAAAGAAAAAGAAAGGGTACTGAAGAGTCTGAGACAAAACCCTGAGGTTTTTCTGTGCAGAACAACGTCCTAACCTCTACTCCTCTAGCCCCGTCCTCACTGAGACTCCTTAGAGGACTGTGGCTCCTTGGAGAACGACACCACCCTAGCCCTCCTTTCTGGATGTCTTTCCTCCCTTTTCTCCCAGAGGCATGACTTTGTTAATTGATTTCAAAAAGAAACTTCAAGGGTGTCTTGGTGGCTCAGTTGGTTGGGCATCTCAGTTTTGGCTCAGGTCATGATCTCAGGGTCATGGGATGGAGCCCCAGGTCAGGCTTCTGGCTCAACATGGAGTCTGGGATTTCCTCTCTCTTTCCCTCTGCCTCACTTCCTGCTCACACACACACACATTCTCTCCCTCTCAAATGAATAAATAAATCTTTTTAAAAAGGCACTTTTCATATCAGACAAGTGAAGGATTCTCAGTTACTCTGACAATGTTGAATTCTTCCTCAAAAGCAATTAGTGGTCTGTCCATATATCTCTGGTGGGATTTATTCTGATAAGAAGAGTCCCCAAAGAAAAATTGGAAGATGTATAGATGGATGGATGGATGGATGGATGGATATACAGGTAAATGAATAGAAAGATGTAAATAATTATTAATATTTTTTATTTTCTTTCTGAAAATTTGATTACTTTCAAACACTAACAGAACTCTAAATAAAAACTTGAATGACATAATCGGCAGATTTAGGGGTCCTTGTATGATTTCATGAAATTTATCAATGCTTCCAATTTGACAATTATCAGGCTGTGTTATAATTACCTGTTTACCTGTGTTTTATGGTAGCATCCAGGTCTTCTACCTTTCTGGGATTATGCTTTATCCTATTCTAATATTCAAATAACTATCTTAAGGCACAGCCCTTTGTGAAAATTCTAACATATACTCTCAAGAATTCTGTGGAACCTCTGCATGAAAGACGGTTATTTTGTGGTCATCTTTTCTTATGAATTCTAACTCCTGCTATATTCTTTTTTTAAACAATTTTTTCTTTTTTACTTATTTTTTTAGTAATCTCTACACCCAAAGGGGGAGTTGAACTCACAACCTTGAGATCAAAAGTCACATCCTCTTTCAACTGAGCCAGCCAGGCATCTTCTCATATTTTCTCAATCCTTGCTTATTTACGTTTCTCTATTGTACACAGTCTATACAGATTTTCTCATAGTGTGGCCCCTATCTTCTTTTTTTCTTTTAAGATTTTATTTATTTATTTATTCACAAGAGACACACAGAGAGAGGCAGAGGGAGCCTGTTTCTCCCTCTGGGGAGCCCAATGCAGGAATCGATCCCAGGACCCCACGGATCCTGAGCCGAAGGCAGATGCTCAACCACTGAGCCCCCCAGGTGCCCCGAAAGAAAGTTATTTAAAACATCTATTTATTGTATTTTAGGATTAGTAAAAACTGGGCCAGTCCTGGACAGCAACACAACACAGAAAAGCAGAGGATAGCTTGGAATTGAAGACTGGGTGTCACTGTTACTCCTCATGTCATTTGTAGCAGAGAGACGTTCTTGGGGGCCATTCTCCTCCTCAGAGAAAGGGCATCCCCACCAACCTCCGCTCTTCTCTCTATCCAGGTATCTTTCCTGTCTTACCTATTAGGAGGCCAGCCTCTCCCCTTCTCTCATTTGGACTAGCTCTGAAATTTATTTGAGGAATCTAATAGCCTGTTAGGTGTTTTCCCATATAAAGACCATCTTTCCCTTAAGCCTTGCTCTGTCCTTCTAGGGCAGTCTGTCCAAAACTCTGCCAGCTTTGACAATAAGCGCATTTTTTCTTCTGCTTACACAACCACTTAGGCTCTTCGGGAACATCCCTGGAATTTTCAACACTTAGCACACAGTGAGTCTGCAATAAAAGCCTGTTCTTTTACAATTTAGGGGCAAACTGAATTCAAAGAATTGACACTGAACTCAGAAGCCTTCCTCAGAAAGCTCATGATATTCAGCTTTGCCCAACAAAATCTGATCTGGCTCGTGACTCAAAGTCTTATAGAGGGTACATTATTCTTAGCGAGGAGAACTTACTCTTGATGATTGTAAGAAAACATATCTCCTCACATCTCAAATACCCTTTCAGCAGCCTGTCTGCCCCACCTAGCCTGTGGGTGGGTAAGGGTTACACATGAAACCCGGCTGATAATTTGAAATAATCAGAAGGCTAAAAAAATGATTCAAATGCAATGTTTGCTTCTTGTTCTTTACATCATTGCTATTTGGTGTATTTCCAGAATGTAATAAGCTTAACACTCAACTCTGTTATTGCAGAAGTTATGCTTTCTATTTTTGTATTTTAAAAAAAGGCACCCACTTAGGGAAAGATGAGTTCATTTACAAGATAGTTGCAGAAAATACAGAGATATTCTTGATAGGGAAGGCCAAACCAAGGCCTGGTAAGAAGACCCACTGGGAGGCAAAGATGATATTTGCTTCTAGGTTACAAAACTGTGTGCCTTCATTTTTCACTTTTTTTAAGTTGCAAGCTCTAGTATCTATTGTGGTAGAGGGAAAGGCAAAAAAAAATTAAGTGTGTAAAGCAGGGCTCCAGAGAGGATACTGTGTAAGCACTGGGGTGATGGCATCGCAAGGTGAAGGGCAAGTGTGTCCTGTGAAGTCTATGCCCGGTATTTGGCAAATCCATGGTCTATAACTTGGGACCGAACATGCCAGGTGTTCTCCAGATTTTCATGAGCTTTCTGAGGAAGAAAAGGAAAGGGATCCTATATGCTAGGAATCCTCACCTACCTTTAATCCTCACAACTGTCTCAGAGAACATTCTTATCCTCAATTTGGAGATGGTGAAAAGTTCACTAGCTTGCCCAAGGTCACACTCAGAGCCCAGCCCGGAACATAGATAGGCTCCTGTGATTCGACACTGTATACCCTCATTCTATTTTCTATTACATGCTGCAGCTAGAAGATTGGTTAAGTAGGATGTAATCTTCAATGTACTCAGGAATTCAGAAAACATTATGTTTAAGAATATTTGGAGCATAAAATTGTAGGGAGAAGGAAAAACAAGAAATAATGAGCAGTTCTTACATTTAGTCAATATAAAGGATTTCCTATTTAGTTTCCTTTCATGTATTTCAATGACACGAGCTACCCTCCATTCTCATTGTTAACACCCTGGCCCAAGTCCTCATAACCACAGGCCTGAATTGGTATAACAACTTGTCCCTGGACTCCATGACTCCACCAACATGGCTCAAGCCTTCATGCCCCACCAACAGGCACACACCACTGGCCTCCAATCACTGGGCTATCCTTCCCAAGGTGCTGCTTTTGCTCCCATTCCAACTCCTCATTCTCCCAGGCCCCAAGCTCCAGCTCCCCATGAAGCCTTCTCAGGCTGGCCCAGCCCTCACAGATGCCCCTCTTCCCTGATTTCCTGTGTGCTTTGGGTTCTGCTATGTTAGTTCTATTTCTTCACTCAGGTGATAATCTCTTTGAAGTGAATGAGGCTCAAGGCTGGCCATGTAGCAGGGTCTGCACAGGGGCCAGTGCAGTGCTGACCTCACAGCAGGAAACCACTACAGGCTGATGAGCTCATTCATTAATGTCAGAATTGTAACAGATGACCAAAAGGCTCTGAAAAGGAAATAAGTGCCTTGTGTGAGGGATACATGGGAAGGAAAAGAAATTTAAAGGGTGCTGCCAGTGTTGGTCAAATGCAACAGTATCTGAGATGAACAATATATGAAAATGATTTGGGAGCCTCTGACCGCATCTCAAGGACATCAGAATAAAACATCTCAGTCATAAACATCTTCCCCTTTATGATACTGCTTCTCACAAGAGTTACTCAGAGGCTCTTTGGAGTTCCTCTGCACCCTCCCAGCCCCACTGTCCTCACATTTCCCTCTCCCAAGGGCTGGCTAGGGCCTGGCAATGCATGCCTTATCAGGTCCGTTATCTTCCCTCTGAGGGCAAAGCTCAGTAAACCCCACGAGCCACCAATTCACTAAGCCTGCCTGATGATGGGGCTGAGTCAGTCACACTTACAGTAAACAACAGATGATAAATGAAGTGTGTAGAGCAGAGCTTGTTTGTCACTGATTCCAGGAGAGACTCACCCGAAGTGGCAGATGGGACATTTGGACAGCACTCAGGCACCTACTGGGTGGAGACCCTTCCTAGGCCACCTGGGTTTTAAGGTCTTCCTAGAAGAGCTCAAAGAGGTGATGTTGCCAGTTCAGACAGTCAGCATTTGAAAAGAGCAGGAGAGGAGGCAAATTGCAAACCTGCCTGGGCTTATTTCCGAGGCATTCCAGGGGAACCCTTAGCCAGGACCTTGAAACTCAAAAAAAGTGTTGACCTAGTCCCTTGTGCACATTTCCATGCATGTTTGGCAGGGGCGGTTGGTAAAACTATGTCCCAGTTGCCTTTACTTAGGAACTCCCAATATTTTTCCAACTGTCCGAAGATCCCACGACTGGTCCCAAATCTATCCAACATCCATTTCTTGGGTGAATTAAGTGGGCTTTGACTCAGCTATATTGTGTTCCATCTCTCCGCGATGCACAGCCAATGATCTAACTGCTCAGAGGTTTACCAGACAGTTTCTCCATAAGTAACTTAGCCGAACTTTCTCAACATATAGACTTTCCAATGTTGTCTTAAAATATTCCTATTCATTCATTCATCCATTTGTTCATTCATTTATTCATCCGTTCATTCATTCAACACACACTCACTGAGCACCTACAACCTGTCAGGCACTGTGCTAGGCTCTGGGGAAACCACTCAATAAGACATAGCAATTTCCCTCAAGGAGCTAACACAATATCTTTGAAGGACATATTTTTCGATCGTCTTATTATTGTCCTTAAATCTCATTGATATACAAAGAATCATGCAGATCCCCTCAACTATTACCCCAAAGGAGCTCATAAATTTAAAGCCAAACACTTAGTGGTAATAGACAATTAGTATATTGTGCTTATCTTTAAAGAATGATGGCAAGGTAAGGGAATCTCTGAAGCTATCAAGCTTAAAATTTGAGGGAAGGCATTCTAGCCGGCCCCCTCCAACACATCAAACCCCGTAATCCAATCTGAAATCTGCATCTGCCGCAAGTTGGAATCCTATCATTTGGGGGGAAATTACATTATGGGAATTTATATACAACTGCTCCTTTCTACATAAAGCCTTTGTTCTAAGTACTCTGTAATTTCTAAAGCTATGATATTTTGTTAAACCCACCCCCAAAATACAGCCTGGGTAAAGCTGCTGATTAAAGGCAAATAGAAAGGAGTACTAGGTACAGGGAGACCCAGCACATTCTGAAATACTTGGAGACCAGGCCACAAAGCAAAGCACCCTAGTCTTTTCTAAAATGATGACAGCCTTTTATCTACTGGTACTCGGAATCTGTTCAAAAAGGGAGCTTTGAACTCTGTGTTGGGCGCGCTTCCCAGGAGTTTCACATATCTTCTTTTGGCCCCCTGCCAGCTAGAGCCAGCTCGAGGAGGCTGGGCTGTGTTCCTCTGAAGTGCTCTGAAAATTCTGGCTTCTCATTCTGGGGGTGTCCGCCGTGTGTTGAGCTCTCTTTTTGGCCAATTGGAGGCCTTTCTTCTGAAAATAGTTTTGGCCCATGAACCAGAGCTCAGGTTCCAATTCTCCCACTTTACCTTCCTTAATAGTTACTAAGACTTCCAGAGAAAGTAACAGCTGGGTTTCCATGTTAAATTAAGTGCCTGTGATAAGTTGTCCTGTTCCATGGTCAAACATTTCCTTTAAAAACAGAACACATCCTTAAGGTCATGATCACCAAGTACTTCTCTGTGAAATTAATGAGCAGTTTCAGCCAAAAATAATGCAGGACTGGGGTCCCTGCTCAAATGCTGTAGTATTGGCTTTACCCCCCCCAAAAAAAAAATGAAAAAGTAAAAGAAGACAACTTGGAAAAAATATATATGTGAAATGCCAAATTGAATAATATTAGTTAGGGCATCTTGCTAATAAAATCTCAGTTTATCAATTACTTACTTCTTTAGGAACCTTTAAAAACAATTCCTCTCATATCAGGGTTTGATCAACTCCAGAAAGTGAGGCATCCACCTACTGCTGCTATTTTGTTACAGTGTTGGACTGTATCCCAAAGGAGGCCCAGGTCCCCACAGGATTGTTCCTAGTCCAAAATAGCTTCCTTATATCATCTACTCATTCACTATTTGTTTGAATTAATAAGCTCAGCTTTTAAGATGCAAATAACCTGTGTGGGAAATAAACATAACAAACTTTTTACCTATAACATCCACAGATTTAGAACATTCCACAAATTCAGTTGCTCTGAGGAAAAGGAGGTTTTGATGGGAGGGTGGGGGCAGGAAAGAGCAAAATGGAAAGGCTCTTGGGGAAATAGAATGTCTGGGAGGGAGTGCTGAGGGTTTGAGGAGTCCAAGGGAAGCATCAGCACACTAGCTTCCTTTCTCCTGGGAAGGGAGATAAGGGGGCGCATTCAGAGGCAAAAGGGAAATTAGCCATTCTAGGAGGCCTGTCTCAAATTTTCCTCAGCCCCTGGTAGCTGTCATCTTCTCCCATAACACAGCAAGATGTCCTCCCAGATGGTTTTCTCTAAGCAGAAAACTTCATTCTTTAAATTTTGTTGACTTATACAGAGCCCCCTAAAGGCACTGAGAAGGCGACTTTTGAGCAAAGCAAGGTGAAGGAGGGACTCTGTGGATCCCTTGGGTAAGGGCTTTTCAAGCAAAGGAGGGAGGCAGAGGCTCTGGAGGGAGCAAGCCCAGCAAGGGCTGGAGAAGAAAGGTCAGATCATGGAGAGCCCTGGAGGGGATGGTCAGGGCTTGGTTGTTCTGTTTTTTTTTTGTTTGTTTGTTTGTTTGTTTTTAAGATTTTATTTATTTATTCATGAAAGACACATAGAGAGAGGCAGAGGGAGAAACAGGCTCCCTGCAGGGAGCCCCATGTGGGCCTCTATCCCAGGACCCTGGGATCATGACTTGAGCCAAAGGTAGACACTCAACCCTTGAACCACCTAGGTGCCCCTGGGTTTTTATTCTGAGTGAGGTGGGAAGTGATAGAGGGTTTTAAGCAGAGGAAGGTCATAATCTGAAATAGATTTTTAAAAGTTCTGGCTGTCATGTTGACGGTAGTCTTTCCTTAATAACTACTGCTTGTAAGCAGTTGCTTTACCCTAGTGAATCCAAAATCAGCTTACTATATAATTATGATGTTATTTTTCAGCAGCTCCAGAATGAGTATCTCAAAAGCATTCCAAACTAGTATAAATCATGTTATATATTGTACTTGAATATCTATTCTTACGTCAATCGGCCGAAGCGTTGGAGATACTGAATACCTATCATTTACAAAGATCTCATAAAACCTGGCTGGGCATTATATACACCTGGGCGATAACCTGACCTCAGTTTCTTTATCTATCAATTGAGCATTTGAACTAGTACACCCATTTATTAATTTTATCTAACATTTACTAATAAATATTTCTTTTTAAAGATATTATTTATTTATTTATTTGAGAGACAGAGAGAGAGAGAGAGAGAGATAACATGAACATGGGGAAGGGCAGAGAGAGACAAGCAGACTCCCTGCTGAGCAAGGAGCCTGACTCTGGGCTTGATCCCAAGACCCCTAGATCATGACCTGAGCCAAAATCAGATACTTAACCAACCAGTGCCCCATATTAATAAATAATTCTAATAAGAGTAGGGACTATGCTGAGGAAAGATCCTCTTTCTTTTCAAGGAGCTTGTATCCTACTGGTGAGACACCAGCAACAGTCTAAAGAAGGAAGTTATATTTTTTGTTTTGTTTTGATGGGTCTAAGTGTTTTTTATTTCTGAGGAAAATGAGCTATAGATAGAAAGATATTGAAGATTTAGGAAAGCAGGAAGAAAATCTATAAATTGCTGTCTGGCCCCCAGAGGCCAGAGAGAGAGAGAGAAGGTCAGGTTTTCCTTTGTGATAAAACATTTACTAGAGAATATTGGAATATTCCCAGGTTGGAAGGTGAGAGAATTATCATTAAAAAGGCTTCAATTTTCCCTCTGAAGCAGCAGTTGAGGTCACCTGCTAAACATGAGGAGGGTGCTGTAGGGTAGAAGAATTGAGAAAAGCAATGAAGTCTTGAAATACCCACTGTGGAGAATGGGACAGTGGTGTCCAGGGATTAGTTCTTAGTGGTGCCACTCTGTGCTTTTGGTGATTTTATTTCTGAAGAGTACAAATGGGTGGAGTCGTTTGGGGAATGGGTCCACAGCAAGATGTGACCATGTCTAGAGGAGATTGGTAAAGACTAGTTGACATGAAGAAGCATTTGTTCTGGCTGGATGGGAAGGTAAGGGGAGGCAGGAGGAGATAAAGACTGTAGGGAAATTGGGGGTAGATTGGATACCTCATTGAGACACTGGCTGGTGTAGTGGGAATGCCTGAGAGGGCTAGAATGAGGGGAAGATATAGTCAGAGTGCAAGGTTTGGATTTAAGATTTTACAAAGGAGCCAGTTTGTGGGGTATAATATCTGGAGTCTGATGAGGAGAGTGGAGAGTGAGAGAAGGAGGAGGTTACTGGAGCTCAGGGGGCCCAAGAACTGGGCGATGGGAGCACAGGAAGTAAGGGTGCTTACATGGAGTTTGAAGGCAGTGGGAATTCCAGCAGTGTTTTCAGCAGAGAGGATCATGGTCCCTTGTGGCTCTAATGTTACATATTATTTAGATTCATAAAAGTAACTGGCAACTAAGAAAATGCTGACTTTTAGTGAATTTCAGTGAGTGATACTGGATAACAATTGGTTAAGAATTCCTTTAATTTACAAAGCAATTCCATGTTCATCTCCAACGAAATATTATTGTGTGTCACAGAATAGCATAAATGGATAAATTTTGATGCAGAAGTCAGTCTGACCAACCATTTATCACCTCTGTGGCTTAACTTCTCCAAGGACCTTTCATGATTTGTAAAACAGGAATAGCAATACTGATTTCTTGTGATCACTGAGATTTTGATATACTCTGCCATATATGAAATGGATCCCTACGATGATTTGCTTAGTAGCCCCTCCTTCCTTCCTACCCCCTGTGTGTCCTACCCTGAGGCCATACAGGAGCTGCCACATTAAAAAAACATGCCTGTCTTGGGATCCAGTGGATTGGTTCCAGGGTGGGCACCTGGCCGGGTGAAGCCAACCTGCTATCTCATTTTGCGCTCCAATCAGAATGAGTATGGTTGCAATGTTCACAGTAGCAATGCCCATGATAGCCAAACTGTGGAAGGAGCCACGATGTCCTCTGACAGATAAATAGATAAAGGAGATGTGGTCTATATACACGATGGAGTATTACTCAGCTATCAGAAAGGATGATACCTACCATTTACTTCGACATGGATGGAACTGGAGGGTATTATGCTGAATGAAATAAGTCAATTGGAGAAAGACAATTATCATATGGCCTCACTCATATGTGGAATATAAGAAACAGTGAAAGGGACCATCAGGACAAGAGGAAAACTGAGTGGGGAAAAATTAGAGAGGAAGACAAACCAGGAGAGACTTGTAACTCTGGGAAACAAAGAGTTGTAGAAGGGAGGGGACGCAGAGGGATGGGGTGACTGAGTGATGGCATTAAAAAGGGCTCATGATGAGATGAGCACTGGGTGTTATACTATATGCTGGCAAATTGAATTTAAGTGAAAAAAAAAAAAAACAATGAGAAGAATGAGTATGGTTAGTCTCCCTCCCACAGCTGAAACCCTGGGCTGTAAAATGCAAAAGGGATATTTTTTTGAGAGAAATGGAGCTGGTGTATAGATAGGAGCCAAGATACATACCCCCTCTTTTCCCTGGATGGCAGGGTTGGATTTCTTAAAAGTGTCACAGACATAGTGTATGAAAGTTAATAGCAGAGGACTTGACCCAGTTCACATGCTGTAACAATTGCTTTAATTTTTTCCAAGGTGTTGTTATGTAGGAGAGGAATTAGAAGTCAAAAGTAATTTACATGATTTATCAGACACTACAAACACACACATGCATGTGACAGCGACAGGAAAGGAGGTATTAGAAGGTAGGCAAAGGCAAGACAGAAGATTATGAGAAATCACAAAGGAGAAGACTTTTCCAGCTACAGAAAACAATTCCTCCCCAAAGAACCAAACATGCTCCCTGTCCCTGCCCTCTCCATCAAGCCAAACTTTGCAGAGCTCCCAGGAATGAAGACACAAAAGCATCAGGTATCCTGAAACCAGAAAGAAGTGAGAGAAGAAACACAGTGGTCTGGAGCTGGACCAGCCATGAGAAGCCAGCAAACAAGTGATCGCTCTACTGAAAAGTGCACCTGACGGTTCAAAAAACATAGTCACCAGACTCTAAGAACAGACAATAGTGTGGGAGGCTGGGCTGAGGCTCAGCAGTGGGGAAACATATCATAAAATTCTGCAGCCCTGAGGCGCTGAGCACAAAGCCCTGAAACTCGTGGCCTCTGCAGCCAGAAAGCCAGAAAACCAACTAATGGGAGAAAGCACATTAGATCCATGTTGTACCATGAAGGGCAAATAGGACAAAGGCCCATCCGACTGATGCTTTTAATGGTGGAGACAATTCCAAAAGAATCATCTACCACTGAGCAGGATTGTATTCAATCCTTGAAAAATTGGTAAAATGTACCGAGTTTTGAAAATTGTGCCCATTTCACGTCTAAATGGACTTTCTAAAAATCCTGCTTTTTTAATTCATTTGGCCTAAAGTCCCTTACAGTTCTAACCCCAAGTTTAAGAAAAATTACACTAATTTTTTATTGACCAGCTCTGTAAGGGACAAGTAAACACAGAGACAAACATGGTATAATTGTCAACCCTAGGTTATAGGCGCCCAGATGATTCAATACTTATTTCAATTTTTGATCTTATCAGCATAATGACACATTATTCAATGTTGAGAAAGTAAGGGATCCCTGAGGAGGTGTCACCAAACCCCCCCAAGACCACGGAGTCCAGTGTCAGGGATGGGGAGCCCAAGAGTAAATATAGCTAGGCTATGTCTTGCTTGGCTCTAAGTAGGGTGACCTGGTTGGGTGAGGGGGAAAACAAGGCAGCTCTACCTCAATGGCCATTCCAACAGCTCAGGAGGAAGGTGCACAGGCTGAAGGAAGTCAAGGGAAGGGATGGGAGGATTTTGAGGAAGGAAGGAAGGTTCACTGCCTCCTCATGGCTCACTGGAGGTGGAGGCTTGAGAGAGAAGGGAACGGTGTTCCTAAGTGTCAACCCCACATATATATTTAGGCTTCAGGGATCCTCTTTAGAGCTGTGTAATGTGGTAACAAGTTTTGGAGTGCAGCTGATTAAACAAAACTCTAGAGGAGATATTTAGGCCCACTTCGAGTGGGATTTGTAATTAGAACCCCTGGGCCCTCTTCTCAAGTCTGCCAATTCTGGGAACTTGAAATCCCTAGGATTTGTTTCCTGGTCTGTAAAATGGTGGGTGTGGGAGAGAGAGGACACCATGCTCGAAAAGAATCATAGGGCAGCCTGACACAAACACCCACCGAGAGAAAATGGTGTCAGACAAAAATTAATTCTGGAAACCCTTTTGTAAATTGTACAGGCTACAATGAACTTAGCCTTTCAAAGAGAAAAACCTGAAGTCAGAGATAAGATTTTAAGAAGTAATTTCAAATACTTGCTGCATTCTCTGCAGACAGGAGTAGCAGCTTGGCTTTCTAAAAAAGTGGCCATTTACAGCTGTCATCTCCTAACAGGGCCTCCTACATGGCCTCCTGGACTGCCCCCCACCCCCCAACACCAGTATGGTCAAAGACACAGAAAGAATTTTCATACAAAAGAAACTTTCTGCTGGCTTGAGTAGCTGTTGAGTTGGATTGTGATTGAAGATCAACACATTTGATATTATTGTCACACCGAGGCTTGCTTTTTGTACCAGCATAAAGAATGGAAAATTATCCCTTTTTACTTCAAAGAGTCACGCAGATTTCCTCGAAATATGTAGCACTTCGGGGTTGCTCAGGGCAACTGATTTAATTCAAAGAGATCCTGTCTGTGGATTGACAGCTGAAAAAAGGTAAAGTTTACTTGTAATAGATTTGAGAATGGGTTATAATAGGTATGTGGGGAGATAGCAAGCAGTTAAGAAAACAACAGATTTCAGAGAAGTTTAGCCAGCTGAGAGAAGAGCCTATTATGGAAGTTTGAGTTCTTGCGAGAATTTGCATGTGAGCTATTGGTAACTTCTAAGAAAAAGATTAACTGGAGGCATAGAAATAAGTAAACAGATCTGGCTAATGCATTTTCACACAGGGAACAGATGTCGCTACATAAAATTCAATCCAAAGCATTTTATCCAAAGTTCACCCAGACTGGGCTAGAAGTCAGATACAGGTATTCGGTATAGACACTGTGGAACAGACAGTCTGAAGTGGACTTTGGAGATGCCACTGGATCCCCAAAGCCCCCAGTTTTATATATTTTTATGGGACTATATGACTGTATATGAATATAACTACCATTTTGTTGGTTCACTTCCCTTTGAAGAAAAGAAGCAACTAGTAAACCTTTCAAAGACACGCGTTTTCAACCCAAGTAACATCACAAAATGAATTGTTTATTGAACATGGCTTCTGGTGAGTTCTAATTTGCTAGCTAAGTCTGCCGCTTGACAGTAGTCATTAGTGAGTCACAGAGTGACTGATGTCAGATTGCACTCAGGGCTTGTCAAAAACTATGGAAAATAACTGCAATATTCAGATTTTCCTGTATTGTTTTACATGCTTTCCTCAGACCAAAATAGACCACTTATCCTATTGTATTCCTTTTCTATCACGTCCCTATATTGCAGCACGTATGTCACTGTTGTTCACTTAATTTTCTTCCCTATCTGTCCCCTGCTTGTGTGAAAGCCTTAAAGAGCAAAGAATAGCATCCTTCTATTTTTAGCTCCTGACCAAGTGTTTGGCACAGCAGTTGCCCTCGATAAAAATGTATTGAGTGAATAAATGAATGGATAATTGTTTTCTTCAATTTGTATTAAACTTCACACATCTAAACCTAATAGATTTAAAAAGCCATCGAAGGGAATCAGAATATGTCATCCCGAAATATGCCACTTTGGCATAAGGATTATTTTGAGCTGAAGAATCAACAGATGCAGGAAGAGTTCTCTGCCCCCACTTCTCTGCCTAAAAGCAGGGCATACGTTTCCCTTGGTGAAGATTCCCCACCCTCTCCCCTTTCTCTTCCCTACCCAGCCCAGAAAGAGAAGAGCAACATCTTAGATCACAGAGACAGGGGAGTCAACATCAAGATTAATTTGCATAAACAGATCTTACTAAAATAGCTTTCTCTTCCATTTGTTCTCCTACATATTTCCTAGTTACTTCCCCAATATGTCTCGTATCTTGAAGCCCAGTCTCTCCTGCTTTTTGTTAAAAGTGTATATAACCCCTGAGTCTAACCACTTCTTGGAGTTTTACTTCTTTTTGTGAACTCCCATGCATTAAATATTAATAAAAATTGTGCACCTTGTCTCTTGCAAATCTGTTTTTTTCTTAGTCTAATAGGCAGCATCCCCGGGTCTCAATGTAAGGCAGTAGGGGTTAGACTTTCCTTCCTGACACCACTGTGTTTATTCCTATTTCTCTTTAAACCCATCAAAGAAATCTCTGTTCTGGCTATATTCTCTTTATTTCTTATCGCTTCTCGCCTCTTATAACATTTCAAAATAGAAAAGTAACAAAAAAATACAATCAAAATAGCAAACTTCTATCTTGACCACATGGGGTTCTTTTTAAAGGCTCTTCCTTCCTGTTAACATCTCAAACCAAAAAATAAACTCAAAAGGTTTCCACTTTTTAGCCCCTGCCTTTAGCCACCCCAAACTCTCATCTTTGTTCAGGTTATGAAAACTCTCTCCTTGAACAAAGTTGAACCAGGCTGCTCTGGACCCTCTTCTTAATTAGGCCTCAACCTTTGGAATTCTGCATCCATCTGTGCATTGCCTATCTAATTTTAGCAAAACCCCTGCTAAGTCAGGGTAGAAGAATTCACGCATTCTCGATAACAGATCACTTTAATGTCTGATCAAATTCTTGGTCTCCCAACTCCCCCCAAGTGATGTCTAACTACACATCCTGTCTTCAGCAAAATTCTGTCAACTTGAGTTAGCCAGAACCCCCTTTATCCCAATGTTTCCTTAGTAATGTTCCATCCACTGACCCTCACCATGTTCCTGGGCTATAAATCTCCACTTGCGCATACTGTCTTCAGAACTGAGCCCAGTCCTATTGCAATCATTCTTGAATAAAATCTCTTTTTCCCACTTTGCTACTAGGTTCTGATTTTCTTTATTTCTTCTTCTTCTTTTTTTTTTTTGTAAATTTATTTATTTGAGAGAGAGAGTGTGTCTGAGTACACATGGGGAGGGGGAGGGGTGGCGAGGGAAGGAGAGAGAAGGAGAGAGGGGAGAGGGACAGAGAATCTCCAGCAGGCTCCCTGTTTAGCACAGAGCCTGACTCAGGCTCAGTCTCACGATCCTGAGATCATGACCTGAGCTGAAATCAAGAGTCAGACACTTAACCACCTGAGCCACTTCTGATCTTGAATAACATGTATGGGGACCGGTATCTCAAAAAGGACCTCTAGCAAAGGAGCTTCTCTTTACTTGTCACTCACTTTGCCCTGCTAGAGTATAATTTTCAAAAATTTCAAAACTCTCATTTTGAAGATGAATGAGGCTCTCATTCCTCTTCATCATCCATCTGGTAAGAATCATCAAATAGCCCATAAAACTAAATCCCTCATCATTGCTGCAACCAATGGGAAATGACATAGTGGCTGCACATGAACTAGGATCAAGAACAACATAGACACATTCCAAAAACCAAAAGCATCAGAGAGGATAAAAGAACCTAAAGAACAGAGAGTCTGCAAAGTTAAAGGGCTCCTGCTTTTGTGCTATTCGCTCTGGGAGCCAAGAAAAGACAAGGCTGGGCTTACACAGCTCTTAAGGGGCTTCTCAAGTGGTGCATTTTACCAGGCTTCTATTTGGAGCCCACTTAGGCATGGCACTGCAGCCTCCAAAATTCTTAAGATACAGTTTTTTTTTTAAATGTTGAAAACATATATCTCATGCATGTATCAAAAATGAACATGGGGTGCCTGGCTGGCTCCATCTGTGAAGAATATGATTCGTGATCTCAGGGTTGTGAGTTTGAGCCCCACACTGGGTGTTGAGATCAAAAATATTTTTTTTAAATAAAATCTTAAAAAAAGAACATGTCCAAGATTTTAACCAACTCCACAATCAATGAAGAAACCAGTAAGATACTAGGGCTATTTCAAGAGACTGAAGAACAGAGCGGTACATAATCAGTTACCAATGCTGAAATAAAGCTGTTAATAGAAGTAAAATGTGTTCATATCTTATGGGGCAATCAGATATAATGCTTGATATGATCTTTTATACCAGGAGGAAGTGAGTTGTTTCTAAGTATAACAACATATTTTTTTGCATCATTGTGGGCAAGAATAATTTGTGTTGCTATTAATTTTCAGAAAGCTAAATTCTTCTCTTCCAGAGATGTAGAAGTGCCTAGATAATAAAAAGTCAATCAGAAGTACACAGTGCTGCAGAATCAGAAAATCTCCAAAGGACTTGCCAGTCCTTTGCTGAAAGGATGCTTGGTAAGCTCTTTTTCCCACCTTTAAGTTTGGACCACTTCTCCTGACTTCCTTTTGGAATCTTATTTATCTTCCCTACCTCTCTCCCTTCTTCTTTCTCATTATTATTTCTTTCCTTCTTTTCTCCTTGGGTATTTAACGATCATTTACTGTGTTCTAGGTCATCACGGACCACTAGAACACTCTCTGATAATGGAAAGGTTGTCTATCCATACTCTCCAGTATGGTAGCCACTAACCACACATGGCTATTGAACAGTTGCAATGTGGCTAGGATGACTATGAAATTTTAATTTGTCAAATATGACTAATTTAAATTTGAATGGCCATATGTGGCCCTGGGTACTGGAGAGGAAGACATAATTCTGGCTACTTTGTGAGATTTATCAGTATGTAAGTTACTGTACCCCCAACTCCCATGCTTTTTCCCTACAAGTTTTATATGTTCTAGAGAAGTTAAGGCAGTAGGAAAATCACTGTTTTAGAAGGCAACAGGTGAGCACTATGACATACTCTGTGAATTCAGAGGGGAGGCTACTTGTAGATGGGCTCAACTTCCAAGGCTTTAGATAATGTTGGATAAAAGTTACATTTGCCAAAATAGTAGAGAACGATATTTGCAGGGGAGGGAACAGTATGACAAAAGTAATGAGGTAAGAAGGTCCAATTCATGTTTAGTTATCTTAGCAGGCCAGAGCACAAAGCTCAGTGGGCAAGCTGTGAGAGCTAAAGTTTTCTAGAAAGGCAAGGGGATGGAAACAGATTGTAAAGTCCTTTGAAAATCATTGATGAGCTTAGGACTTTGGTAAAACTTATGGGAAGTCACTAAATACACCAGAGATGACATGACCGGATCTTTATTTTTAAGAATCTCCATAAAGATACATGGAAGCAGATTGGAAGGCAATAGCCACCGATGTTCAGAATACTTGTTGGTAGGCTGTCAAAACCATCAGTGTGACAGGTAATGGGGTCTGCACTTGTATCCTAGTAACCAATAACATAGAGTGCATCCATTTGACATTGCTTGAGCCCAAGAATGGGTTTAGTATCTTTTTTTATCAAAGGCTTCTCCTTTTCTTTCTTTCTTTCTTTCTTCCTTCCTTCTTTTTTTTTTTTTTTTTACTTTTTTAAAGATTTTATTTATGTATTCATGAGAGACACAGAGAGAGAGAGGCAGAGACATAGGCAGAGGGAGAAGAAAGTCCCTCCTGGGACATGATCCCTGGACTCTGGGATCATGGCCTGAGCAAAAGGCAGACGGTCAACCATTGAGCCATCGAGGAGCGCCCCCTCCCTCTCCTACTTTTAAGTGTGCTTCTGACAACACTTGGATCCACACAGATAATTCAGGATGATATCCCTATTTTAAGTCAGCTGACTTATACACTTAATTTCACCTGGAACCTTAATTCCCCATTGCCACTGTCCCATCCCAAGGTCCTTAACTATAATCAACAACAAATTCCCTCCTGACATAAAAGGCAACATATTCACAGATTCCTAGGATCAGGGTGTGGGCATCTTTGTGGTGGTGGTGGGGGGCATGGGCATTATTCTGCCTACTACAAACATATTATTTAATTTCCACTGCATTATTACTATGATTATTTCCATTTTACAGAGCCTCAGGACTCTGGTACTAGGTTGTAGATAATGAACCTAAAGCTTAGGGAAGCTGAATTCAATGACTCAGTGAGATATTTTGAGCTTGAGGCTTTCTTAGCACTTATGGGGCATTGATATTTGTCTGCTTTGCTTACTGTAGAGAGAGTCTGAATCCCAGGCAAAGCTTGAGGACTAGGGTGACAAGGTTTTGGGAGTGTTGTTATCTTAGAGTAAAGTGGGACGGCGCCTTGCTGCACTTCTTGTCCTGGGAGCCATCCACTTGCAATATCAAAAGACAAGCTGACCACATACATTCAAAATTAGCTCCCCCTAAATAAAACATTCAGTTTATTTTTAAAATGAGAGAAAAGCTAAAATGCTAGTATAAATTGTATACCAAAAACATGCATGGAGATCAAATGTGCTTATTTCAGAAATTCAGGAATATCAGGCACATTCAGTGGGAGCTCATTTTTGAAAAGGTATGGTCTTGTTTTAAAGCTACAAAATGTGCTGTTCAATGGTTTCTTTGTTTGTTTTCTTGTCCTGGTCTCTTTCATCAGCTAAAACTGCAAAAATCCATCAGGGTCTTCTGGGTAGTGTCTGATTTCTTGATTTGAGTGCTGGCTGATGCATTAACTGACGATTTGTGTGCTTTCAGTATGTATGCTACACTAAGAAAATTTAAAAGATACTAATTACAGAAAGTGAGTGTGAAGGAATGGTCTTGATACAGGAAGCAGAATTGCGGGGTAGCAGAAGGCAATTTATCCTGAAGCTAATGCTCTAGAGCCCCTCACTGTAGGTTCCAATGAGTGTGAGAACTGCTAAGGAGCAGCTGAGCCTTCTAAGTGGGGAAGGGAGGACAGACTCCATCAGAAATTGCCTGTAGAAGGGATGCCTGGGTGGCTAAGTGGGTGAGTGCTTATCTTTAGCTCAGATCAGGATCCTGGGTCCTGGAATCGAGTCCTGAACCGGCTCCATGCAGGGAGTCTCCTTCTCCATCTGCCTATGTCTCTGCCTCTCTATGTCTTTTATGAATAAATAAATAAAATATTTCTTAAAAATAGCCTACAAAGAAAAAGGAGAGAAGGAACTGATTTCTAAGGACTCAATGACTCCATTTCTTATTCAAAATACATACTCACTTTTTGATTTTAAAAAGCAAACAAACAAAAACAAATTAACCATGCACTCACCTTTGTGGCAGTCACAGTGCTGGGCTGGAAGCAGCCCTGCACAGAAGAACGGGAAGGACCACACTCAAATCCATGCTAAGCAGGAAAGACGAACACTTTGAACTGCTGCCATATTGATTTCCAAACAGAAAAGCTTCAAAAAGTCCTGGAGGAGTTCTTGTGCACCTTAATGTCTTTTGAATCCCTGCCTTCCTGGAACTTACTTTCTAAGGGGGCGGGGGTGAAGGGGGTGGCAAGAGACCAACAAAAACAAAACAAAAACAAGCCCCACAGACTTCATCAAGATAAGAAGCTTTTGCACAGCAAAGGATACAGTCAACAAAATAAAAAGACAGCCTACAGAATGGCAGAAGATATTTGCAAATGACGTATCAGATAAAGGGCTAGTTTCCAAGATCTATAAAGAACTTCTTAAACTCAACACCAAAGAAACAAACAATCCAATCATGAAATGGGCAAAAGACATGAACAGAAATCTCACAGAGGAAGACATAGACATGGCCAACATGCACATGAGAAAATGCTCTGCATCACTTGCCATCAGGGAAATACAAACCAAAACCACAATGAGATACCACCTCCCACCAGTGAGAATGGGGAAAATTAACAAAGCAGGAAACCACAAATGTTGGAGAGGATGCAGAGAAAAGGCAACCCTCTTACACTGTTGGTGGGAATGTGAACTGGTGCAGCCACTCTGGAAAACTGTGTGGAGGTTCCTCAAAGAGTTAACAATAGATCTGTCCTACGACCCAGAAATTGCACTGTTGGGGATTTACCCCAAAGATTCAGATGCAATGAAACGCCAGGACACCTGCACCCTGATGTTTATAGCAGCAATGTCCACAATAGCCAAACTGTGGAAGGAGCTGTGTCCATCGAAAGATGAATGGATAAAGAAGATGTGGTCTATGTATACAATGGAATATTACTCAGCCATTAGAAATGACAAATACTCACCATTTGCTTCAACGTGGTTGGAACTGGAGGGTATTATGCTGAGTGAAATAAGTCAATCGGAGAAGGACAAACATTATATGTTCTCATTCATTTGGGGAATGTAAATAATAGTGAAAGGGAATAGAGGGAAAGGGAGAAGGAATGGGTAGGAAATATCAGAAAGGGAGACAGAACATGGAAGACTCCTAACTCTGGGACACGAACTAGGGGTGGCGGAAGGGGAGGCGAGAGGGGGGTGGGGGTGACTGGGTGGTGGTCACTGAGGGGGGCACTTGACGGGATGAGCACTGGGTGTTATTCTGTATGTTGGCAAATTGAACACCAATAAAAAAATAAATTTATTATTAAAAAAAAAAACAAGCCCCACATACAGTGATTAGAAGGAGAAGAACGCTATGGAAAAAAATTAACCAGAGACAAGAAAGGAAGAGCCATGGCAGGAATGATGAGGATAAGTTGTGATTTTTAAATAAAGTGAACAGGGATGTCCTCACTGAAAGATGGCATTTAAGCAAACATCTGAAAAATCAGAATCTTGGGGTCATCTGTGGAACTGTATTGAGGTAAGAGGAGCAGCAAGTGGAAAGGCCCAGAGGTGAGAGACCACAAGGAGTCAGTGTGGCCAGGACAGAGTTGAGTGAGGGGTGAGGGGTGAATGGCAGGGAAAGTGTGCATGGGCTGAGGCAGGACTTGCAGGTGTCCTAAGGCACTGCAAGGAGTTTGACTTTTAGTAATTTGAGGAGAATTTGATCACAGGAGTGATATAATCTGAGTTAGACTGTAACTGTATCATTCTAGTACTGTACAGAGAAGACAAAATTTGAAAGTTGGTGCAGAAGCAGGAAAAGGAGCTAGGACCCTACCAAATGATCCAGATAAATACAGGAATGCTGCTGGAGGTAAGAGCAGATGAGGTGAAGAGGGGGTCAGAGTCTGTTCACACTTCAAAGGCAGAGCAATAGGACTTCCTGACAGATTGGATGTAGGTTAAAAGAGCAGGAGAAGAGGCAAGAATGATGCTAAATTTTTTGGACTGAACAATGAAAGCATATAGTAGCCTCTGACAGACATGGGAAAACTTCAAAGGACCCATGAAGAAAGTAAAAACACAAAACATGGAGTGGAAAAGAATATTCACAACTTAGATCTAATAATGGTGTAATACCCAGAATATATAAAGAACTCTTATAATTCATCAATAAAAAGACAAGTAACACAGTTAAAAAATGGGCAAAGTATTTGAATAGACATTTTTCAGAGAAGTTACACAAATGGCCAATAAGTGCATGGAAAGATGCTCAACATCATGAGTGATTAGAAACAGGAAATCAAAACAAAATGAGGTAACATTTCATACTCAGTAGAATGGCTACAATAAAAAAGATTGACAGTAATCAAGGATGTGAAGAAATAGAACCCCCATACATTGTTGGTGGGAATGTAAAATTGTGCAGCCACTTTGGAAAAGTTTGGGAGTTCCTCAAAAAGTTACATATAGAGTTGCCATATGACTGCAATAGAACCCCTTTGGTATACAGCCAAGGGAGTTGAAAACTATGTTCACTCAAAAATATGTACATGAATGTTCATAGCAGCATAATGTATGATAGTAAAAAAGCAGAAACAACTCAAATATCCATCAGCTGATGAATGGATAAAAAAGTGTGGTATATCCATACAGTGGAATATTACTCAGCAATAAAAATACTCAATACTACTAATACATACTACCTGGATGAACCTTGAAAATGCTATACAAAGTGAGAGAAGCTAGTCACAAAAGGTCACGTATTGTATGATTCCATTTAAGTAAAATGTTCATAATAGGTAAATCCATAGAGATGGAAAATAGGTTAGAAATTGACAGGGGCTTGGGGAAGGGGTATGGGGAGTCAATGCTAGTGGGTACAAAGTTTCTTTTCAGGGTGAGAAAAAAGGTTCTGATTAGAGTATAGTGATGATTACAAACACACTAAAACCACTGGATTATACACCTTAAGAGGGTACATTTTACCATAGGTGAATTATATCTCAATTAAAAAAAAAAGAATGAAAGTCTTTGAGAGTTAAGTTACTCTTAAAAGAAAATCTATGAGCAGGACATGTATCAATTATTAAGACTTACCATAATCACAGTAACAAAATCAAAGTATGACCAATAAAACAGAAAACAGAGGTTAGAGACAGATCCATGTGTATCAGGGAATTTAATAGTCCAGTGGCACCACAAACCAATGGAGAAAGAATAGATTATTTAGTAGCTAGTTTAGGAAACTGTATTACTATCAGAAGCAAGTAAACCTGAATTGCTAGCTAGCACCAGCCAGACGGACTACAAATGGATTAAAGACCTAAAGTTATTAGAAAATGTAGAGGAGTATTTTTGCGACTCTTAATGGGGTAAGTTATTAAATGAAACTTCAAACAATAAAGCTCAAACTTGATGAGTTTGATTACATCAAACTGAAAAATGGCTGTGCAGTGAAGAACATTGTGGACAAAATTAATAGACTCGCAGAATGGAAAAATGATCTGTAATGGCTAAAATCAACAGAAGATTAATATCTGAGAATACAAGAGACACTTTCGTATCAACAAAGAAAAAGGTAACAATTCTAATAGGAAAGTCAACAAAGGATACACCGAGGCAATTTATAACCGAGGGAAGTCACATGACTCTAAAGCATAAGAAACAATGATGTGATAGTGATCAGAGACAGGACATATCACACAATAAATTGGCAAAATTAGATAGCTGGGAAATGACAAATGTTGGCAGGGATGTGTGCGGATATCTGAATCCTCATGCACTGCTGGGGGAAATGTAAGCTGGTGCTGTCATTCTGGCAGTAGCATATATACCTACCCTATAATCAGGAATCTTTTTTTTTTAATTTTTATTTATTTATGATAGTCACATACAGAGAGAGAGAGGGGCAGAGACATAGGCAGAGGGAGAAGCAGGCTCCATGCACTGGGAGCCCGACGTGGGATTCAATCCCGGGTCTCCAGGATCGCGCCCTGGGCCAAAGGCAGGTGCTAAACCGCTGCACCACCCAGGGATCCCTATAATCAGGAATCTTGTTCCAGGTATACTATCAAAGAAATCCTTGCCTGGGTCCATAAGCAGAAGGATTTGAGGATAATTATTGCAATATTGGTTTTGGTATCAGGAAGTTACAGGGAATCTTGCTATGTATCATTTGGGAGAGCGGATAAATAAAATATATATACTTTCTAAAGTTCGTATACCCCTGTGTGTGCACACACACACACTCATGCCACATATAAATGTTCAGTAGCCTTAAGAATGAAAAAAATGCTTTGTTTCTACAAATCTGATTTGCCTGAGCCTATTCCTAGCTATAATCATAGAGAACCTCGTATTTATCTTGAGTCCCAGTTCACCTACCCCACACAAAACTTACCATGCCAGGCTGAGATAATGCGATTTCTAACACCTACACTCAGGCCAAAAGAACTATGCTTTTGCATTTTTCCACATTTTGAATTCCCGGTACAGACATAAACTGGCTCTCCTGGTTACCCTGTAAATCCTGCAGACAGACTTGATTCTTCTGTTTTCCTTCCAAGAGACTAGATCCTGTAAATCTGAGCCTAAGCAGGAGCTCTGGTTCTCTTGAGATTCCCGTCAATGGCCGTTCACTTAAACTTCAGAGCATCAGCCATCTGGATTCCTGGATCCATTCTTTGCATGATAACCCTTTGTAATTCAGCTAAGACCTCTCATGAGCTCTTGACTTTGATCAGGATAGCAGCTTGTTGAGTACTTGTTAGACCTTGAATTTGCCCTAGTACAATGAAGCCCTACTGGCACCTGGGCACATTTGGTACCCTGCGGTAGGTAGCTCTCACCTCTTGTCAGGTCCTGGCCATCCCTATCTTCCTTGTATTCTGACTTGAAGAGTAGACCACAATGCCCATTACAGGAGGCTGAATAGTGGTCCCTGAGCTGAGTCCTCCACCTTCTTCCTGAGACCTATGAATGTTGCCTCATACAGAAAAAGGGACTTTGCAGAGATGATTAATTTAAAGATCTTTAGAAAAGGGAGATTATTCCGGATTACCCAAAGGGCCCAATATAATCATAACAGTCCTTAAAGAGCAATGATGAAGGAGTTAGAGTAGGAAGAGAAGGTGACCTCACATGGAAACAGACTGGAGTGATAGGCCTTGATGATCAGGAAAGGGCCACAAGCCAAGGAATATAAGTGGCTTCTAGAAGCTGAAAAATGCAAGAAATCATCAGAGCCTTTGGAGGGAACCAGCCTGC
The DNA here is from genome assembly GCF_048164855.1 of Canis lupus baileyi. NCBI lineage: Eukaryota > Metazoa > Chordata > Mammalia > Carnivora > Canidae > Canis > Canis lupus. The sequence goes on from NC_132842.1 coordinate 19,504,343, forward strand.
TGACACCTTGACTGAACCCAGTGATGGATTCTGGAGTTCTGACCTCCAGAAATGTAAGGAAATAAGTTTGCCTTGATTTAAGGCACTACATTTGTGGTAACTTGCAGCAACATCAATTGAAAACAAATATATGCAATAAACACTCTCGACATGTTATATGGAAGAACTCATGGTCATAATACCCAGTGGTCTTTTCCTTTGCCCCTTCCTTCTTAGCCTCTCTTGGGAGGCTGCCAGACATAGCCACAGGGAAAATATGGGTTTTGAGGGGAAAATCCAGATCTGGTTCTAATTAGTGTTTCCATGCAAGAATTTTTTTTTTTTTTTTTTGGTCATTTCTCAGAAAATTTATATGTTTTTCTACATTCTGAGAAAAGTCAGTTGAGAAACTGGGGAAAGGGGAAAATATAATTCTCTAGCAAAAATGAAAGCTTAGCAATCAACATAGAAAGGGAATATTTATGATCTAATCAGTCAGTCTTGTAGATGTTGCTATAAGGGTGTGCTTCTGGCTCTACCTGCTGCTAATAGCGAGTCATTCTGGCACATAAAAGAAATATTAATAAGTTTATACACATTGTATGCTTCATTTAAATCCTGTGGATGATGTTTTAAGAAATAACAAGTGTTAGAGGCAAATGAATCCTTAAATTGGCAATTTCTATACAAGAATATTTGCATTTCTTTAATCTTGCTGGGAGATGTAAATATTACATTATTTGAATACTAGCCAATGCTGTTTGCTGGCTTTTTCCAATGTTTGAACATTTGTCACAATTTATAAATACTATTAAACTTAATATTTCTTATTTATTAAACACAAAATTTTAGATATCCATAATAATGAGTGAAGTGCATAAAAAATGCTGGAAGTATTTTAAGAATTACTTATAATTTGGGGGAATTCCTAAGAAATCTTGTAAATTATGACATGTCATTCCTGAACCCCCAAATTAATATCTATTAGGAATTTGGAAGCACTGTTCAAATTCCTGCTCTATCATTTTACTAGTTGCACATTCTTGGACAAATTATTATTTTAAGCTTAAATGTCTTCATTAATCAAAAAGACACAATAATACCATATAGGTTTGCTACAAAGATTAATAAGATTATATATGAGACGTGCCTGAGAAGTAATGTCTTTAAACATAGTTCAAGACAACATGGAGTAAATCTTCATAATCATGGATTTGGCCATGGATACTGAGATATGACACCGAAAACCCAAGCAGCTAAAGATGGAGTAGATTAATTGGACTTCAGCAAAATTAAAAACTTTTGTGCAACCTACAGAATGGGAGAAAAACCCTGCAAAGTATAATATCTGGTATATACCTGATTATACTTCCAGAATACATAAAGAGATCCTAAACCTCAACAACAAAAACACAACGCAATTTTGAAAAGGCGAAAGACTTGAATAGAAATTTCTACAAAGGGATCCCTGGGTGGCGCAGCGGTTTGGCGCCTGCCTTTGGCCCGGGGCGCGATCCTGGAGACCCGGGATCGAATCCCACGTCAGGCTCCCTGCATGGAGCCTGCTTCTCCCTCTGCCTGTGTCTCTGCCTCTCTGTCTCTCTCTGTGTGACTATCATGAATAAATAAATAAAATCTTTAAAAAAAAAAAAAGAAATTTCTACAAAGAAGATACACAAATAGACAATGAATGCATGAAAAGATGCTCAACATCCTTAGTCATTAAGGTGAATGAAAATCACGATGAGATTTATACCCTCTAGAATGGCAATAATAATAATGATGATGATGATAATGATAATCAAATGGAAAATGGTAAATGTTGGCCATTTACCAAGGATGCGGAGAAACCCAAACCCTCCCATTGCTGTTGGGAATGTAAACTGCTGTGGAAAACAGTTTGGTGGTTCTTCAAGAAAGGTAAACACAGAATGCCCAAATGACCCAGCAATTCCACTCCTAAGTGTATATACCCCAAATGAAAGAAAGTAGGGACACCAACAGATGCTTGTATGATTGTGGCATTCCATATAATAGGTAAAATGTGGAAGCAAGCCAAGGGTCCATCAGCAGGTGAGCAGATAAAGTATGGTATATCCATACACTGGAATATTATTTAATCATAAAAAGAAATAGATGAGAGAGACAAGAGAGAAAAGGCGGTTAAGAGTACACTTATCATGATGAGCACCGAGATATGCATAGTCATGGAATCATTATATTGTACACATGAAACTAATATCACATTGCATGTTAATTATATTTCCATTTTTCGAAAAAAGGACGGAAGTTCTTAGACCTGCTACAACTTGGATGAACCTTGGAAACATATGCTGGAGTTTACTCAGGCAGTGGCAGGTATGGGGAGTCATTGCCTGATGACCACAGAGTTTCTGGTGGTAGAAGGAGTGTGACATGTAAGTGATGACAGTAGCACATACTGTGAATGACATTATGCCTCTGCATTGTATGCCTAAAAATGGTTTAAGTGGTAAATTTTACATTAAATATATTTCATGCCTCTTTCCCTCCAGATTCTCATCCTCATGGGGGCTTACTCATGAGATCATGCTTGAGGAAACAATTCAGGGGCTGGGAGACTGAGAAGTCGCTCTCCCCGCCCCCCCCCTCCCCGGGTGCTGCCCCTGGAGTGCTAAGTGTCCCCTCTCTTAACAAAGACATTTTATTCCTTCACCTGATAAAGTTTCTTTCATTATTTTTCTTATAACAAAAGAAAGGCCTGCGAAGAGAATATATAGAAAATCTCATCTGCTGGGAGCCATAGGCATCAACATCTCATACTCTACCTGCAGAATGGAATCGAGAGAGCCCACACTCCATTTCCCAGTCTCCTTACCTGTCCTGAGCCGGTGCTAGATTTCTAAAAACTGGGTAGCACAAAAGCACTGTCCTCCCTCTGACCTGAATGACAGCAGCTGGGTTGGCAAAGTACAAGGGTGCTGGAAGGAAGAGGTTGCCACTCTGTTAGTTTCTCCATGTTCAGGAATTCTCCAGGACGCCCTGGTTGGGGCAGGTGTGGAAGGGAGGCGGTGGTTTTGAGGTGGCCCCCACCCCACAAAGACCACAAGCCCTGGGTACAGAGAGCCCAGTGAGATGAGCATGGCCCTCCCAATGGCCAACTGTCTTGCTAGCTTTTCCTCACACTGGATTCATTGCAACAGGAGACCCTAAGCCAGCAGATCTGTCACCATAAAACACTAACACGAGGCAGGGCCTACTGCAGAGTTAACCTTATCTGAAAGGCATTATGTGATCAAGGGAGATTTGGCAAGCTTTCCTGTGCTCTGCTCCGCAGAAAGGGCTGAAGTGCTGATTTTCGCTTCTCCAGCTCATTTTGACTCAGCTAAATGAAGGAATAGCAAACACAGTGTCAGTGTGATGACTGAAAGGACACAAACCAGATACAGGCTTGCTAAGTTAAGTACATTCAAAGGAGAAATATTTATATTTTACATTTTAAATAGTCCCTGAGGGAAGCGCAATATGTTTTTCATCTCGCTTGTGTTTAAGAACTTATCGTACTTGAAAAGCAGAGGAGGCCCCGCAAGCTATGGATTCAAATGACAGTGATTGTCTTATCGTGCAGATCAAAATAACAGACTCGGAATACAAACGAGGCTTTCTGTGCAAACATATGCAATATAGGTTACACAGCAGAAGAGGTAGAAAGGGTTGTACTAACAATGAGCAGACATTCTGCACCCAGGCAGCTAGGCGGTAACATGTCTCCACACTTCTCCTGTAACACAAATGCACGTTTTTAGGAATGTGTTACCTGAGACCTTGGGCAAAGGATATAGAGATTTGGCCCAAAGGGGACTTAGGAACAGTCTGGAAAGATTCAGAGAAGGGGACCAAAAGGCACATAGATTTCTGATGTGGGTTGACCTGCAGGGTGCGGTATGGATGAAAAGGTGCTGTTTTAAAGCTATAAATCTCTTGAGAGAGTGGTAACTTTTCATGGTCTCCACGTGAGCAGAAAGAGTAAAGGGATCTGTATGGTTGAGTTGTTTTCTGAGAGACAAAGGACCACTCAAGCAGATGGAGAGAGAGAAAGAACTAGATATTAGGGGATTGGAAGAAATCATTATCTAAGGAAATGAGAGAAAGAGGTAACATGGAAGACAAGTCAACCAGTTCATGGAAGATAACCCTCATCTCCAACACAGGGTACACAACCTTCTACTCTGTGGGAATTACCAGGACTATTTGCTGTGACACTTCCATGTGAGGAATGTAGGATTTGGCTTACCAGGATTTGGGTCTTAGCTTCACCTCTTGCTAGCTGTGTGACTTTGGCCAAGTCACATACTCTTGTGAGTCAATATCCCTGATAAATGAGGAAAATAATAGTATTTATATTTTTTGTATTAATAAACACACAGCTTATTATATGCCAGTTGCTATGCTAGCTATTTACAAGTATTTACTCCTTGATTCTCATAATGAACTTTAGGTAGTAAAGGTCGCTGTGAGGATTAAATAAGATGATACAGGTAATTATTTATAAAACAGTGCCCAAAATATAGAAAATGCTTGGCAAGTGTTGCTAGTATGTTAGTATTACTATTGCTTTTGAACTCAATTTAATCTTTACTCATTTTCTTATACCTGGGCTGATCAAAATATTATTAACAGAAGTGACATTATAGCTATCATTTATGGACTGCTTGTTATATGCTAGGAACTATGTTATGTTGCCCTGAAAGGCAGAAAGTATTACACTGGCCTCAGATGGGAACTGAGATTCAGAATGGTTAAGGAATTTGTTCAAGTTAACACAACAAATAAGTATCAGAGGCAGGCTTCATAGCCCATGCTCTTTTAATATGCCAGGCTATGGAAGCCAGAACTAATAAACAAATTTCATGATCCCTGAACAGACCACAGAAAGAAGTAAATTCATTTGAACTGTTGAATGATACCCATATGTGGCTATGTATGTTCTCTAAACATCAGTGAACTCATGTAAAAATAACTACCTCCAAGTAGTAGATACTCTCATAGTGCCCGGTACACATTGGTGCTTCACAAATGAAGGTAGTTGCCCTAGGGTTGGCAGTGGTATGAGGGGGCAGCTATTCCCATGATGTGATATGATGTAGATGTAGAATGATCCCTCAAACCTCTCATTCTTTCAGTTACAAGGTTACATAAGTAATATCGCTAATCCTTTTGCAAGAAAAGTTCTTGTTGAAGAAAGAGACAATGGAAGTTCCAGAAAGAAGACCTTGGCAGAACGTAGACTCAAAACAGACAGTGTGGAAGACAGAGGATGAGTCAGGGGAGCTGGATTCTGGGCTCAGCTCTGCAACTCACCAACTGCAACACCTTGGCCAAGGTCAGTGTGACTCCCCAACCTCCATTTCCTGGATTCCCGAATCCTCTGATGAGCCAATAGTAGTAGAGTGGGACTTGGAGGTGGTGTTGAAATTCAGAGACACCCGTCTAAATCCTGAGATGCAGTGACTCATCCATCATCCTGGTCAGAGCCTCAAACCCCAGCCCATCTGACTGCTGTCTGGATTCTTTGATGCTAAATGGAAAGAAGGCTTCTGGAATTAGGATTGAGGCTATGGCACCCCTTCCAATATTGTGTCTGGGCAGCTTTCTCTCCCACTCCCAACTCCTTGTCTCCAATGACAAATCAGTTTCTCCAAACCTCTTTCCGTAGTTCTCTTTCCCTTGCTGCCAACATTTTGTCATCCAGAACCTATATTTCCCCAACATACTTCTAATCACACTGCATTGTACTAGCCTTCTAGTATTTTAAGTTCCACCTTTGTAAAATAAAGGATTGAGCTGGAAATTGTCAAAGTTTCCTTCCAGACCAAGCATTCTCCGATTCTATACATGAAGTTGGATATAATCATATCATATATCTATTTCAGAGAAGAATTCTGTTTAACTTTTAATGTACTGACTTATCAGATCAACAATAGTCTTGATGCAGAACATAATTGGACAACCAGACAAATATTATTACATGCGCTTCAATCTGAGTGTCTCCTCTTTAAATAAATTGTGCAGAATAAAATAATCTACTATTCGTTTAGATATTTACTGTTTGCAAATACTCTCAAATGCACTTTCTCCTGTACTTCTTATACTAATCCTAGAAGATGGATGTTAACTGCTCACCAATTTCTTACAAACATCAGTATACGCATGTAAGAATAACTATCTCAAAAAAAAAAAAGAATAACTATCTTAAAATTGTACTAAGGTTAATGGAGATGATACTTACAGCACCTGGAACAGTGCCTGGTCTATAGTCAGTGCTTACCCAGTGGTCATGGCACTGGCAGTGGTGTGAGGGTTATTGTCATTATGTCATATGATGAAGATGTGGAATGCTCCCCTCTCATCTCTAAAATCACTATCTTCTTAAAAAAGGTATCTAAACAGAGATCCTGTTGCATGTTTTACCTATCTTTTTTCATGTTGGTCAGAAAGGAAACATCTGAACAATAGTATACCAACTCTTGAGTTCCAGTGCTAGCTGTAGCCTCTGAGTTTGACAAAAGAATCTATTGGTGACTCACTAGCATCACCTTTCCTGAAAACCAAAGTGTCTTAGTCAGTTTGGGCTGCTATAACAAAATACTGTAAACTGGGTAGCTTATACATACAAGAATTTTATTTCTCACAGTTCTGGAGGCTGTGAAATCCTAAATCAAGTCCTAGACAGATTTAGTGTCTGGTGAAGGCATGTTTTCTGGTTAATAGAGGCTGTCTTCTTATTGTGTACTGACATGGTGAGGGTGAGGTGAGCTTTCTTATAAGTGTCCTTATAAAATGGACTCCATTTTATAGGGACACTAATCCCATTCATGAGTGCTCCACTCTCACGACCTAATCAACTCCCAATGGCCACATCTACAAAAATTCTCCTTGGGAGTTAGAATTTCAACAAATGAATTTTGGGGATATACAAACAAAATTTGGTCAATAGCACAAGGCTGTTTTATCCACCTCATGACACTATTGGAATAATAACTAAAAGATTTTTTAAAAATGATTTACAAAAATAAAACAAAAAAGGAGGCACCTGGGTAGTGCAATTGGTCAAGTATCTAAGTCTTGGTTTTGGCTCAGGTCATGATCACAGTCATGAGGCCAAACCCCACATCAGGTTCCATGCTCAGTGCAGAGTCTGATTGGAATTCTGTCTCCCTCTGCCCCTTCCACTCATATTCTTTCTCTCTCTCTCTCTCTCTCTCGTAAATAAATCTTTAAAAATAATAATGATTTATAAAAACATCAGACTAATACTTGCACAACTACAGGTAAATACTTTGAATATCCTACTTGTGATCCCAATCCAAAAGATTAGGCTGGAATTTCATTAGATTGGTCTCATCTTTTCTACTCAATGGGTTTCAGATATGGAGAGTGGTTTATAATCTTCATTCCAGGAGAAGAATTTAAGAGATAATTGTAATCTCTTGATATTCAAAGCCTCCTCAAATACTTGCATTAAAACAACACTGAAAAAAGAATTGTATACCATTATTTAAAAAAAAAACAACCTCATAAGTAATTCTTTGTAGCCTAAAGATTTGCACAACTCCACCAGGGATTAACAGTGCCATTTAGGTAAATTAGATCTGCTTTTTATCTGTGAAGAAAAAGCAATTTGGCATCTCTATGAGGTTTTCTGTTTGTTTTCAAATAGACTTTGAAAATATCTTAGAAACTTAAATATTGGTTTGATTTCCAATACAATTGCCAAAGCACTTTAATTGATTCATTCAGTTATTCATCAGATAGCTACTGAATGCCATCAATGGGCCAGGTAAAGATCATGGTTCTATAAATATCAGGATAAACAAAATGTAGCATCTGTTCTCAAGAAGATTGCCTTCTGGTGGGAAAAAGTGCTGTCTAAACAGTGATATGCCAGAGCTCTGGGTACCATGATAGAGAGTTAATGGAAGGAGAAAAGATGGTGATAGAATCCCACTGGGTTTTGTAAGACCTAGGAGGAAGAATGAAGAGAACTTCTAGAGGAAGTCATACCCAAGGCATGCCAGAGAAAGGAAACCACTTTGCAAACACATGGCTATGAGAAACAGCAATACCTCAAAGAAAATACACAAGCATTCTAATTTTATTGGAACATAAAACACAAAGAAGGAATGAAAATCCCACAGGAGAAGTAGAAAGAGGACAAATCATGGATTTGTGAAGGTATTCCATGTTAAGTAACTTGGACATCTTCCTGAAGGCAACAGGGAGAAACAAAATATTTTGATTAAGGGAATGACATGCTCTGACTTGTTTTTAGACAGTTCATTTTAACAAATTTTTATTTAGCACCTTGTGGGTGATATGCTAGGTTCTAAGAGTATAAATGTGAATAAGAGAGATCATTTTACCCTGGAAGAACTAAAAGTGTAATGGAAAACACAGACAAGGAAGGAGTTAACTTCAAAGTTTTCAGTGAGTGCTATGATAGCAACCTGGATATTTGAAAAAAAGAACCCTCAGATATAGTTGGCAAACCTAAAATAGCTCCAAAAATGGATGGGAAAGTGTTTCTCTCCCCTAAATTGTATGTAGTATGAAGTTTGAGTCTTTAGAACACAAATGTGTTGTCAATTTCCATTCCCTCCAACAAAATGCCTTTGCAGGACTGTCAGCATCTAGCTTGGTGGTGGTGATGGTGGTGATGGTGGTTGAGGGTGCTTAGAGGTCATCTAGCTCCACATCTCCTTATTAAAAGCCTTTCCCAACTGGGGAACCCCCTCATTCCAAGGCATCTTGCTCCATTGTTGGAAGTTGATGTGTAAGAAAGGGGATTCCCACACAGCACTTCAGAAGGACCTCTTCTAGTGCTGCCTTTTGAGTTCCTTGTTTGAGGCAGTGGAAAGACCCAAGACCATGGAACCACAGTAGCTCTGCCATTTATGAGCTGTGTAATCTTTAGTAAGTTACTTAAGCTTTTTGACTCAAGCCCCTCATCTCCAAAATGGCTTAATATAGGACTTAAACGACAAGAGAAATAGTATAGGTAAAGTAATAAGCCATGCCTTGTATAAAGAAGTTCAATGAGTAATAGCTATTACAATTATTATTAAAGTATAATTCTGGATATACCCTCTGCTCTTACTTAATTAAAAAATAAAGCAAAACTTATCTCCATGAACTCTCTCTAAATGTTGGTCTCAGCATTGTACTTATTACTTGGGTTCATCACACATAACACTATCACAGGAAACACTCTCTCGAGCAGAAAAAAATATTTACACAATTTTTGTCATCTATTCCTATCTATTCTTTTATTGTGACTGATGATCTGGGTAACTTAGTATCTGCAGGGTCATCTATCTTTTCCAGGTTGGCCTGATAGCCAGGTATTTCTCTCTGCATTTTTTTTTTTTAAGGGCAATGCATTGAAAACTCTAAATGAGATTTAGAGGATTTTTTTAAAAAAGATTTTTAAAACTTATTTGAGAGAGAGTGAGCAAGTGAAAGAGCACAAGCAGGGTGGAGGGGCAGGGGAAGAGAGAAAAGCAGATTCCACGCTTATTAAGGACCCCAATCTGGGGCTCGATCCCAGGACCCTGAGATTATGATTTGAGCCAAAGGCAGGTGCTTAACCAACTGAGTCACTCAGAGACCAGTTTTTTAAGCCATAATAAACACATTAGGTGACCTTACACATCTAACATTTTGTAATTGCTTACTATATTGCTCCAAATCACAAGATAAATAAATAGCTTCTCATTCAAGATGTGGATGTAAAAGAATCCTGAACTCACCTCTTCCCACAGACAAATCTACAACTGCATAAGGAATAATTTCTTCTGAAAAGAAAGTCCCAAAACTAGCTGAGTGACTCCTCCATATGGGGCAAATCAGAAAAAAAAAAAAAAAAACCCATATTGAGGTGGGGTGGAGAGGCTGAGACAATTTTACCATCAACCTTACCCCTAGCATGATAACTTAAGTTGAGAGAGAACTCAATCCCGACCTTTTTCCTGAGGAATGAAAGGTTTGACTCAAATATCTGGCATCCCAACTCTAAGAGCTCTACCTGAGAGATGAGCCCCCAAAACTTTTTTCAGTTTAATGAGGCTTGCCCCCACTAGGCACACAAACCTATGGTGAACTAAGAAACAGTGCTTAAATAGCTTACACAGAGCCCATGCCAGGGCCCAGGGCAGAGGAAGTTGAATGAAAAGTACCCAAACTTTTTGTGAAAGAGACTTATTTGCTTATTCTAAAGCATCAGCCTGAGAGGCAGGCATCCAATTTAACACACAGCTAAAGGCCTAGTGAAATACTCTTCAAAGACAGAGGCTGGCAGGCACCATATTAGTGCTCTCCCTCTGCCTCATTTCAGTGCCAGTTTCTCCCAAAAAGGATCTTCTATATTTATCTGGCACCCTGATTTTTACAGCTGCTGCCCAAGACAAATCTCTAGATTGCCTGGCTCTCGTGGCCAGTGAGGCTTCTGCTAGTGCATCCCACAAAACTGTAGCAAAGAGAGAAAGAGTTCTCAACCATCCAATCCACAAAGCATAGCAGAGAGGTAACAGACTGAGGTAACCAGTCTTTTTGTTCAAGAAACCCATCAACTTGTCTTCACAGCTGTGGCCTGAGGGACAGGTTTCCAATTAAACACACACATAAGGGTTGACCATAATCCTCTTCAGATGAAGATTAGATGAAGCAGAAGAAAGGATCCGTGAACTCAACTATAGGACAGTGGAACCAACTTACTTAAAACATCAAAAAGAAAAAAGAGGGCACCTGAGTGGCTTAGTCACTTAAGTGTCTGCCTTTGGTCCAGGTCAAGATCTCAAGATCCTGGGATCAAGCCCCACATGGGGTTCTCTATTCAGCAAGGAGATTGCATCTCCCTCTCCCTTGGCCTCCTCGCCCTGCTCATGTTCATGCTCATGATCTCTCTCTCTCAAATAAATAAATAAATCTTTTTTAAAAATCAAAAAGGAAAAATAATGAATATAGCTTAATGGACTTATGGGACACCATCAAGCAAACCAACATTTGCATTATAGCGTTCCAAGGAGAAGAGAAAATAAAATGGTCAGAAGATTTATTTGAAGAAATCATGGCTAAAAACTTACCTAATCTGGGGAATGACACATACATACAGATTCAGGAATCCCAGAGAGATCCAAAGAAGAGAAACCAAAAGAAACCTATACTGAGACACATTTTAATTAAAGTGTCAAATTCAAAGACAAGGAGAAAATTTTCAAAGCTGCAAGAGAAAAATAAGTTGTTAAGTACAGGGAATCCCCATTTAATATGAGCAGATTTTTCAGCAGAAATTTTGCAGGTCAGAAGAAAGTGGCATGATATATTCAAAGTGCTGAAAGAAAAAAACTGCCAACTAAAATATTCTACCTGGCAAAATTTTCTTTCAGAATTGTAAGACAGATAAAGAGTTCTAGACAAATAAAAACTGAAGAAGCTTATTATCACCTGACAGACGTTACAAGAAATATTCAAGGGACTCCTTTAGGCTGAAACAAAATGCTGCTAATTAGTGAAGGGGAAATATGTGGAAGTATAATTTTCACTGGTAAAGGTAAATGAATGGTAAAATTAGAATAATCTAATGTAAAGGTGATGGATTAATTACTTTCACATGGAAAGTCAAAAACAAATGTAGTAAAAATTACTAAAACTACAATAATTTGTTAATGGATATATGAGATAAAAAGATGTAAATTGTGATATAAAAATAAAATATTGAGAGGGATTATAAAAATGTAGAGATTTGGATACATTCAGACTTCACTTGTTACTAACTTAAAATAGATTGTTATAAATGTAAGGTTTTGTTTTTTTTTAATGTAAGCATCATGTTAACAGAAAGCAAAAATCTATATTAGATACAAATAAGAGCAAGAGAAAGTAATCTAAGATCCCTACAGAAAGCCATAAAATCATCAAGAAAGAGAACAAGAAAGCAAAAAAAGAATTACAAAACAGCCAGAAAACAATTAACAAAATGGCAGTTAGTGTGTACCTATCAGTAATTATTTTAAATGTAAATAGACTAAATGTTCCAATCAGTAGACATAGGATGGCTGTATGGGTAAAAAAAAAAAAAAAAATTCCCATTCATATGTTGCCTACAAGAGGCTCACTTAAGAAGGAAGGACATACACAAACTGAAGGTAGAGTGATGGAAAAAGATATTCCATGCAGATGGAAACCAAAAGAAAACTAAGATTGCTATACTTACAACAGACAAAACAGACTTCAAGACAAAAATGGTAACAAGAGACAAAGAAGACCATTAAAGAATGAAAAAGGGATCAGTCCAATAAGAGCACATAACATTTGCAAATATTTAGCCACTCAACATAGCAGCACATAAATATATAAACCAATTAACAGCCCTAAACAGGGAAATACACAGCAATACAATATACAGAAATCTGTTGCATTTCTATACTAGTAATGAACTACCAGAAAGATAAACTAAGAAAACAATCCATTTCTATTACATCAAAAATAATAAAACACTTAGGAATGAATTTCACCAAAGAGGCAAAATGCCTGTAGACCGAAAACTATCAGGACATTGATGAAAGAAATTGAAGAAGACACAAATAAGTTGAAAGATATTCCATGTTCATGGATTAGAAGAAGTAATATTGTTAAATGTCCATAATACTCAGAGCAACCTACAGACTCAATGATTTCCCCATGCAAAATCCAATGGCATTTTTCACAAGAATAGAATAGTCCTAAAATTTGTATGAAACCACAAAGAACCCAAGTAGCCAAAGCCATCCTTAAGAAGAACCAAGCTGGAAGCATTATGCTCCCTGATTTCAAACCCTATTATAATGGTAGAATAATCAAAACGGATTAGTACTGGCATGAAAACAGATCAATAGATCAATAGAATAGAAGGCCAGAAATATACCCATGCACATATGGCCAATTAATTTATGACAAAGGAGGCAAGAATATGCAATGGGAAAAAGATAGATCTCTTAAATAAAGTGTTGAGAAAACTGGATAGCTACATGCAGAAGAATGAACCTGGACCACTGCCTCATACTATATACAAAAACCAACTTGAAATGGACTAAAAACTTGATTATAAGACCTGAAATGTTAAAACTCTTAGATGAAAACATAGGTGGTAAGCTCCCTGACATCAATCTTGGTAATGGCTTTTTAGATTTGACACCAAAAGCCCAAATAAAAATAGCAAAAAATGAACAAGTAGGACTTTATAAAACTAAGAAGCTCTGAACAGTAAAGGAAACCATCAGCAAAATGAAAAGGAGCCTACCAAATGGGAAAAATATGTGCAAATCAGAAGTCTGTTAAGAGGTTAATATCCAAAGTAGATGAACTCTTACAACTCAAAAGTGAAACAAACAGGGAATCCCTGGGTGGCTCAGCAGTTTAGGGTCTGCCTTCAGCCCAGGGCCTAATCCTGGAGACCCGGGATCGGGTCCCACATCGGGCTCCCTGCATGGAGCCTGCTTCTCCCTCTGCCTGTGTCTCTGCCTCTCTCTCTCTCTCTCTCTCTCTTTCATGAATAAATAAATAAAATCTTTTTAAAAAAGTGAAACAAATACCCGCAAAAAATCCAATTAAGTAATGGGCAGAGCACCTGAATAGACATTTTTCCAAGTAAGACTTCCAAATGGCCAATAGGTATATGAAAAATGCTCAAAATCTCTAATCATCAAGGAAATACAAATCAAAACTGCAATGAACTATCACCTCATATATATCAGAATGGCTAATATGAAAAAGACAAGAAATAACAAGGGTTGGTGAGAAACCAACCTTCCTTTCTTCAGAGAAAGAAAACCCTTAAGAGAAAAAGGAACCCTTGTGTCCTGCTGGTGGGAATGTAATTGGGGAGGCCACTAGGGAAAGTAGTATGGAGATTCCTCAAAAAGTTAAAATAGAATTACCTTATGATCAGCAATTCCACTTCTGGGTATTTATCTGAAGGACATGAAAATAACTCAAAAGGAAACCTGCACCCCTATTTTTGTTGCAGCATTATTTATAATAGCCCAGATATGGAAACCTGTGTCCATCAATGGATGAATGGATAAAGAAAATTTGAGATTTATATTTATACATATATATGGTGATATATATGTGGATATATATATATCCATATATGTATGTGTATATATATCCACATATATATGTATGATGGCATACAAATATTATGTGGTGATGAGTTGTATATATCACCACACACATATATATCAATATTCCTTTACATATATAATATATATTCTACATATATATTAGTATTTCATTATATAAACTCAACACAATGGAATATTATACAGCCACAAATAGAAGAAAATCCTGCCATTTTTGACAACACGGATAGATCTTGAGTACATTAAATGAAATAAGTGAGACAGAGACAAATAAATACCATATGATCTCGCTGATAAGTGGCATCTTAAAACAAAAAACACCCCCAAGGAAACATAGAGGTTTAGAGAACAGATTGGTTGTTGCCAGAAGCAGAGAGATGGGGGTGGGAGACACGCATGATGGTGGTCAAAAGATATATACTTCTATTTATAAAATCAATAAGGGGATCCCTGGGTGGCGCAGAGGTTTGGCGCCTGCCTTTGGCCCAGGACGTGATCCTGGAGACCCGGGATGGAATCCCACGTCGGGCTCCCGGTGCATAGAGCCTGCTTCTCCCTCTGCCTGTGTCTCTGCCTCTCTCTCTCTCTGTATGACTATCATAAAAAAAAATTAATAAAATCAATAAGTCATGAGATGTAACATGGAATGGTGACTATAGTCGATATATTGTGTTGTACATTTGAAAGCTGCTGAGAGTAGATCTTAAAACTTCTAGACACAGGAAAAGAAATTTGTAACTATGTGTGGTGATAGATTGTAACTAGATAGACTTACTGTGGTAAACATTTCATGACATGCAAATACCATCTTATTGTATATCTGAAATATGTTATATGTCAGTTATATTTCAATTTAAAAAAAATCTTGCT
Source organism: Canis lupus baileyi (assembly GCF_048164855.1). Lineage (NCBI taxonomy): Eukaryota > Metazoa > Chordata > Mammalia > Carnivora > Canidae > Canis > Canis lupus. Next base: position 19,519,351 of record NC_132842.1, read on the forward strand.
GCTTAGACTCTACATCCTCATGGGGAAAAATTAACATGAATTGGGTAGTAAAAGCAACCTCTAAATAAATAAATAAATAAATAAATAAATAAATAAATAAATAAATTTTTTTTTTTAAAGTAACCTCAAAAAAATAAAAAATAAAAAAAAAATAAAGTAACCTCAAATGACCAAGATCTTGCAGGTGAAGAGTTTGACTGGGCAAGACCAGCAAGGCCTGGAGATTGTTAAGATGGCTAGACTAGAGCCAGAGACCTGAATGAAGTCCTATGTCAATTCCTTTCCAGGGATAAGAGCTTAGGAAATCATTTAGACTCTCTGAACCTCAGTTTCCCCTCTATAGAGGCCATGTGATATACAGATTAAGATTGCAGATTCTAGAGCCAGCCTGCCTTGGCTCTGTAACTTGGGCAAGTTAACTGACCTCTCTGGGCCTCAGTTTGTTTATTTGTAAAAGGGAGCGTGAAAATGGTATAAGGCCTACATTCTCAGGGTTCTTAAGAGAATTTAATGACTCTCATAAAGCACTTTTAATAGTGTCTGGCACAGAGTGCTATAAATACGTTTGCTGTAACGACACGACTATAAAATCAAAGAGTTGAATTAAATGGTTGACTTTGGTTCCCGCACCAGCATTATGTGATCCAGTAGGCTGTCAATGGGCACTCGGCCTTGCTTGATGTTTAAGGGAATGCTGAGACCATGAGACAACATACCTAGAAAACAGAAATCCTAGATATTTTCCAAAATTTTGAGTGAAGCCAAGGGTACAGATGGGAATTGGTGGGAGTGCAGGTAAAGCATCCCTCTCTGTGAGTAGGGGAAGAGGGAAATTTTTTGATGTTGTTAAGTATGATTAGGGATGTGGAGGGAGCTATATAAGAGAAGCTTCTGAGATGCAAGAGACTTTGCAAAACTGGGTGTGGGGCATGGAGGAGTGTGCAGGGGAAGATCTATATGACAAACATCCTGCTCTGAGATGTGGATATTGTGGCGGGGGCAGGGCAGGGTGGGTGGGTGCATGGGTACAGTCAGGTTGTGCAAATACATTCCATAGGTAGGCCCTTCAAGGAGCAATGGGGTGGGGTATCCCTTTGGATTTGGTAATGTCTCTTTAGCCTCTCAAACTCCCTACAGTTTCAGTTGGGTTTTGAGAGGTGCCTATGTAAGTAAAGTATGAGAATGTGGGGCTCGTCCCCCCACATTGAAGAGAGCTATGGCGCTTGGGGTGTGCACAGCATGTGGGGGAGATGAGCACCACTGTCCATGGTGTTCTTGGGGTCCAGTGGAGGCTATGTGTGCTGCCAGCCAGGGGGCAGGTCAGGCTGTTTAGACAGGCCAGGCCTCACTGTTTAGATAGCAGGTGCTCTGGCAACATGGGCAATCTACTGAGCTACTTTTTGCTCTCCCGGAGTTGAGATTGAGTCATAACAGTAACCATAACCTCAGGGCTCCATGATTCGACCTCTACATCCTTAGAAGTATGAGTAGAGTAGAACATAACAGGTTTTCATCTATTATGAGAGAGAAAGGGAAGGAGAGAGGGGCTCACACTGAGCACAAGCCTTATGACATGTGGATAAAGGCTTCCCAGGGAGATGGGCGGAGGAGGGTCAGCAGCCCAAGGGGGCCCCATCTCTCTGGATCTGGAAGTGAGTAAAGGTGAAAGTACCTGCGCACAGCTCAGAACTGGTGGGGGCTGGCTTGTAGGCATCACCAGAGGATCTCAGACATTACATAAAGAAGACTTGATCACCTTTCTCCAACAAGACAAGACATTTCCTTGACCCAAAATATAGCTCTGAGAAGTAAACTGTGAAACTGATGACAATGGGTAATTTCATCTTTCTGGAGCCATGTCTATTTTCCAGGTACTGTGCTAAGTGCTTTGTGAGCAGTAGGTATCTCATATGGACCTCACCACAATCCTATGAGTTAGGTTCCATTGTTAGTTTAATTTTACATGAGAAGACATAGTTGTACAAAGAAATTATAAGGCCACTAAATGGCAGCACTGGGATTTGAACCAAGATTCCAGTTTAAAACCTGATTTTTTTTTTTTTAATCGATCACACAAGAGCCCCAAACCGAGTAGTCCAATCTACCTGGTTAGTAGCAGTCCAGTCTACCTGGTGAGTAGCAGCCTCAAACCCTCCAGCTTTGAAGAGAAAGGAACAGGTAAGTGTGCAGTATCCTGACAGGTGTCTTAGAAAGAGGCACAGTCTCACCTCCAAAATGTGAGTTCTGGGAGGAGTGGTATTGGCCACAATTTCTAAGTGCATACGTATAACAGTCTCATACTGGTAAGCTTACAGCACTGAAACCATCTTCCCAGGCCCTGCACTTAGCATCACAGTGACGTGGAGCCAATTCCCCTTCCCCTAAACATGGCTGTCAGTGGGTGACAGATGTTCAAGTAGGATTTCTGTGTGATTTGCCCCTTGATTTTTTTTTTTGTGGACCATTTCTAGCTCAGTGACTACAAAACAAATCAATCACCAAGTAGAAATACACTGGAATCCTAAATTTAGGTCTGGCAAACAGAAATACTCTAACATTATTGAGAAATCTGCCTTCAAGGAACACACCAATTACGCCAAATCTCAGTGAGTAACACATAATTTAAATGACTTACCGGGATGACAAAATTCAGCCATCCCAAATTTAGGCTCTGTGCATATTTAGAAGGCAAATAGTTGGTCTAATAGGTTTATCATTATCACTCAATTTTGAGGAACAAGAGAATTTCTAGCAATTCTAAGATTGTTTGTGGCTGGAGCTCCATCTCAGACTATTGGATTACTCAGTGGATTAGCAAACAGCCAGCTCAGGTAGGAGAAGGAAGTAGTCGTGAGCCCAGAAAGGTGCCCTCAGAAGCCATTACATCATGCTATTCTTAAGGTTACCTCTACAGGTGGCCTATGATGGCTGGGACTCTGCTTACAATCAAGGCCTTAGTTGTAGGCTTGCAAAATGCTCATGGAGGATGTCCCTCCAATCATTCCAACACATGACTCCCTGCAAACACCTATGCCCACATCCTCATCCTAGAGGTCAGGTGACACTCACTCTAACTTGAAGGTTATGGAGTAGCTCACATCAAATATTTTATTTTATTTTATTTTATTTTTTTCACATCAAACATTTTAATTTAGTTGGCCCCAAACCACTCTAAACTTTACCTTGGAATAAAGTCATCTATCAGAGCTTTTCTAATTAAATTGGCATAAATTAGGGCTTAATGTCAAAATCAGAACTTGGTCATAGAAACCAAAACACAGATGATGCCAGGTGCTTCTTGTATGCAACCTCTGTGCTGTGTTGACCCATACAAAGGCATTTTTTTGTTCAACTACAAATTACTATATTCTTTAACAAAAGAAGGGCAAAACTCAATGTGTCAGGTCTGCTTACCTTTAAGGCAAACATAAAGAAAAGTGCCTCTCTGTGGACTCCTCATCCAGTGACTCCTCTGACTGGTCAGATGCTCCCAGGCAAGGACGTAAAGAGGAATGAGTTTCAACCCAGGAGCACTGGTCTGGTTTGAGCTTTGCCGTGTTAATCAGTTTAATCAGAATGACCAGCTCTTGGGCAACAGCTTTGTGTGCCTGGATTCCACCACACGAGTGTAGCTCAAAGGGGGGGCCCAACCAGCAGCATCGGTACCACCTGGAGGTCGTTCAAAACCAAAGTCTCAAAGCCTACCCAGACTTACAGAATCAGAAACTCCCAAGATGGAGGTGAACATTCTGTGTTTGAATAAATCCTCTAGTTGAGCCTAATGTTTGCCAACATCTGTGAACGACTGCACTATGTCATGAGGCCCCCTTATTAAATCAAGCTCTGAAGACAACTGAAGAAGAAACAAGCCTCATTTTGAAATCAAATAAAGGTGGTTGAAAAAGACTGTGCTTGGGTGGGACATGCCAGAGTATCTGCCTACTGGTAAGAAAGAGGCAAGAGATGTATTTGATTGTCATGAGTCATTTTGGCAGAAAAATGGGCTTTTTCCCTAGTCAAGATATATCATTAAAAAAAAAAAGAAAAATATTAGGCCACTGTTTTCCAAGAAAAATAACTAAAGCCAGAGTTATTTTCTATTTTAATAATTTTGCCGGGTTGTCAGTAATGCTGCTTGAACATTTCATGAACAATGTTTAGGTCTCCTCAAGCAAATACAAACTATATCACATTGTCAGTAATATTAGATCCATAAGTACACTCTGATGAATCTGTGTGACTTTATGCATTGATCTACTGCCTCACTGCAGCTTTATTACTTAAAATTCTTAACTTCCCTTTTTGTTTCCAGTTTTCCTTACATAGAACAGATTTCACTTGGTGATTAGATAGGACGCTGACCCATTATCCTTTAGGCTTCCTGAGTTTGCTGACTTAAAAGCATTCATGAGTCTGTGGGTAATGCTTCCAGGTGAACAATACTATATTGGTTTTATAAGGATTGACTCAGAATCTGACACCCAGTAACAGAAGGTCATACAAATCATAACATCAACACTAGACTTTATTACATTTGTTTGTAATTTATTTTGCTTATGGCTTATCATCTTACAAGAAGAAAAACATTATTGACATAGAAGAAGTTGCAGCCAATTTGATCCCAAGAGGCATCTATCTGCTTCAAACATTCCTTATTGGCAAAACAATATTGTTTGAAAATTTACCAGAATTAATTCAGAATTTACTAATTCCTAAAAAAAGATGTGAATTCCATCAGGGTGCTGGGCTCTACTATCAAAATCTCAATTGAGGACAATCTGACATTTATATTCTAAAACCAAAGTGCATCATAAAATTAATAAGTTAATGAACTAAAAGACATACACTCTTCCTCTAAGATAAAAAGACTTAATTTACAAGCCACTATCGACACTTTCAACAAAAGAAACAAAATGAAGCCATATAAATTTATTTGTGAAGGATTTTGAGACTCTTAACTTATATTTTAATATTTTGTTCATATATAGCCAGCAGCAAGAGAGAAAGCCAACCTAGGGTCAATCCAAAGTTCTGCAGGAGAAACATCAACCAGGGTCGCCGTGTTTGAACATGAGTCATTTCAGGAAGCTAAAAAAAGAATAAAAAACCAGAATAAGATCCAGATATATTCACTGCTGGGAAAAGTTTGGTGGGAAAACATGAGAGGCTCTGTTATTCAGAACTTAATAACCTTTCAAATTCCCCAAACAGTTACAAAATGCTTAATACCTACTCTTGACCAAAATTTAAAAATGTAAGATAAATTAAGTCATTCGGCTGTGGTTAGAAGGATCCTAGGGGTTGCCAGAAGTCTTAAAATGACATAGTGATCAGCTGAAAGCAAACCCAGAACTTTTTACTTATGTGTTCAGAAAGCACTTAAATGTGAAATAGATAACAGATTGAAAGTATTATTTTTGAGTGTTCTGCTAGGTTTATGAAGCCGTTAAATGCAGTGGTTGGTACAAAGTACACATTTGTCTCCTTTCAAAGAGATCACAAGGTCTTCCTGACCTTTAGAATCATAAAGACATCACGCCCTAAGACTGTACGTGACTCTCAGACAGGCAAGTGGCTGCTGTTTCGTTAGTGGAATGACTTCAACACCATGTAGAGGAGAATGTTCTTGTGGATATCTTGGGGAAGCACCTCAACATGTCCTTTTTTTCTTTGTATTTATTTTTTTTAATTGAAGTAGAGTTGACACACATTGTTCCATTAGCTTTGAGTGTACAACATAGTAAATTAATATCTCTATACCTTAGGCTATGCTCACAAGTGTAGCTACCGTCTGTCAACTTACAAGGCTATAATACCATTGACCATGTTCCCTATGCTGTATCTTTCATCCCCATGATGTTTTCATCTCACGTTCCTTTGAATCCCTCATCCTGAGGAGATGAGAGTGAGTGTATCTCTTGTACGACATGGTCATTTCCATTGGAAATCTGGCTTAAGTCAACATGGAGGAAAGACTTAATCTGACAATGACATTATTGACATTTTGGGTCAGATCATTCTTTGTTCTATGTTATAGGGGCTCTCCTGTGTGTTAGAGGATCCCTGGCTTCTACTGGATGGATGTCAGCTGTACCTGACCCCAGCTGTGACAACCAAAAATGTATCTAGATGTTGTCAAATGTCCCCTGAGGGGGGCAAAAAAATCACTTCTGTTTGAGAACTACTGGATTATTTACAGAAAAAAAATATAAAATATGCAAGGGCTTTAGGTACATGGCAAAAAAGGGTGATGTATTCTTTTGCTCAGTTGACATTTTTTTTTTAATGTCTGTACAAGAGTATTCTGAGTGCTCTCTTTGGGTATTTCTCCCTTTTAACTAGATAAATTGACAGAATTAAGATTAGGATGATTATAACCTGCTCTCACACCCTAACATGGATGAGTAGAACAAAAGGCAAAGTAAGATCCAAAAATGCTGTCCTGGGTGGATGACCTTAAACAAATTATGTGTCCCTTTGGTGTTTTTCTGCCATATTTAAACGTGAGGTTAACCATGCTTCTTTAGAGTAACCCTGTATGGTTCATCATCTATTATACATTTAAATGGCATTTTGAAAATCCATATACTGTTCCCAAAAAGCTGGCAATTAATTGATGGTACTCTTGAGGGACTAACAAGATACAGGCATTAAAATTACCCAATACATCTGATTCTCAATAGTCTATAAGCAATTTCCAAGAGTTGACTTCAAAGACAGACAATGTAGGTGACCAGTTTCCTTCTGTCTCAATAATTTGTATATCAGACCATCTGTGAGACACAATTATGCCATTTTATGTCAAAGGCTCAAACTTTGATTAACCTTAATTCCAAATACACTAAGACATTGCGTTGTTCCCTCACCTTCTTGTTTTTCAAGCAAGGTAATTAATATTCATCGGAAGATATGGATGACTTAACAGCTCACCTTATGTCTACTGTGTCTAGTGCCACCTGGCTATTCATCTCTGATGAAGTAGAAGTAATTTCTAAAAAGATTTTTTGGGGCAAGTACTCACAAAATATGAATAACTGACTGAACTATCATGATGGTTTTCAGTGAATTGTTGAGAAAAACAGACAAGATATAAAGCATGGTGGTGGAAATTGTTCTAGTTCAACAGATAGAACTTGAAATATATTTTCAGCCCATCAATGTCTTAACCTACACGTTAGAAAGCTCATTTTCTAATTCCATCTTTGCCTTGAACTTCTACTGAGAATCTTCAGTTGGAAAGAAGTAGGTCTTTTTTTTTTTTTTTTGGAAAGAAGTAGGTCTTAATTAGGTAGATTTAATAGCCTCAACATGAAACTGCAGAGATTAAATTAGTGTCTTGGGACATCGTTCATAATCCCAATTAGCTTCTGTCCCAACTAAATCCAAAAATACCACAATTTTTAAAACAATTGTTTGACCTATTGTTTTTTTCACCGGCCTAAATTTATAGAACATCTGTTGGTTTGTAGTGTGCAACACATGATAGCATTGAATAAATGTGTTTATAAGGGCTTCTAGGCTATGTCAGTGGCCCCACTCCCAGGAAGAACACCAAGAATTCTATATTCTGAGTATGTGGATGGCATTATCCACAGGAAAACATCATGAGTATTTTACAACTCTAGGAGCCACCATTCACATGAACTCAATGTTTTCTGGGAAATTTTGCAACAAGATTCCAGCTTTTTACTTTTTGGGGGGCATTTTTTTGCTTTTTACATTTTAATCAAAAGAACTGGCTCTACAATATCTTGCCATCCATGTAGGTGTGCCTTCCAGCAGCTCATCTTTCTCTTGAGGTCTTCCAGGATGCTGGGACTAATAGTCTTATGCAGCACTTACTTTCATTTACATCTGTCTTACCATGCGCTTTCTTATATTGTCCCATTTACTCCTCATAATCCTGCAGGAGAGAAAACTATTAACTCCTTTTAGTTTTGAGGAAATAATGGCTCAAGGAGGATAATGACTTACTCAAAGTCATATAGATGTGATGTCAGAACTAGGACAAGAAGTCAGCTCATCTCATTACTGTAGAGGACTGTAGGAGTACAGACAATATTGGCTCTATCTTTGGCCCTCCATCATGTTCATGTTTGCTCAGTGACCTCCTTTGGGGCTACATGTTCCAGGTCCCTTGGAGATTAATACATACCTTAGAAATGCCCACCCAGGCTGGGATTTGGGGAAGGCTTGTTTTGGTCTCCCCTGAATCTGTTAGAGATAACATAGTTATTCCTCCTTCCTGATGCACAGGTGATGCCCAAGATCTAATTAAAGATTAGCTGTCAATTAGGGGCAGGAAAGTCCTGTGAGGTATGTGTGACAATGCCCTTCTGTGTGTCCCCTCACTCTATATAATCTGTGCCCTAAGGTCTGGATATTGCAGAGAATAGCTATGCGGCTGCTGTGGATCATTGCCTGCCCAATCCCCCCACCCCTACCCTCTGTCAGTAAATTACCCTGAATAAGATTCTATGTAAACTAAATGGAGTGGCCTCTTCATTTTCTATTCTCCAAGTGCCTTCTCAGTTAGTGTCCCTCTTCCACCTTTTTTTTTTTTTTTTCAAGATTTTATAGATTTATTTGAGAGAGAGCGAACTCAAGCAGGGCCAGCAGCAGAGGGAGAGGGAGAAGCAGACTCCCCACTGACCAGGGAGCCCAACTTGGGCTCCATCTCAGGATCATGACCCAAGCCAAAGACAGATACTTAACCAACTAACCCACCCAGATGCCCCTCTCCCCTACCTTCTAACAAGGACATTCAAAGACCTGTAAAGACCAGCATTCTACCTGAAACTCATCTCTATTATGACCAATTCCTTTCTACCTAATTAGAAAAAAGTGGAAATATCAATGCTAAAAATGTACAACTAAACATAAAAGTCATTGCATGTGATGAAAACATAGAGAAAATATATTGTGCAACATATAGATATCATACTGCTTTTGTTATAACAGATATGTTATTAGGTTCTGTTTTCAAGGCAGACCACATGTACTTGAAAAGAGCTACTAAAGAAAGACTACTTTGTAAGCCTAGAGAAATAGACAAACAATGAAAATCAGCATTTCAGAAAAAGTTTAAGGAGATTCTCATTGTGATATGGATCATCTTATTCTGGATTGTCTATACGAACTTTTCATGTCTGCACATAAATGGGATTGGTAAGAAAGTCCAGCTAAGCTTGCTTTTGAGACAATACTTGGTTCTTTTTTGGATAATTATGGATGAATATGTAAATTGTAATATTTCTTGGATATACACCAAAATGCCAAATACCAAAGAGTGTTACAAAAAGTCTTTCTAAAAGATCCAAATATAAAATGCCAAATCTCAACAACGTCTGCCACATTTCACTTACTTTGAATCTACTTATATTTTTTTTATCATTGCAGTCAGTAAATTTTGAAGGAAAATAAAGATCCATAGAGTTTATTTCCAAGGGTATGTATTTTGTTTTTTCTTTAAAAAAAAATTCTGACATCAGTTTTAGTGCTCCCCATTTTCCCTGGATTTTAAGAGAGGGCAATTAAATTCTTTTGTTGAGCAGCATTACAGATCTTAACTTTCTTTTATCCTAAGACTAGAGGGGCTGAAATGTTGGATACAGTATGTGAATAATGAAGAAAAAGGTCAGGAAAAAAGAGAAGAAATGTTAGCAAAATACCTTTGCCCAGAGATAGAGCTAAGATATATTTTTTAGATTTCTACCAGAAACTTGGAAACCTTGAGGTGGAAAGTAACTTACTTTTTTAGCAAGTTCCCCAACTCAAATCAGCAGATGCCAAAACATGATAGTAATTTTCTGGTGAAGAAGAAAGAAAAGAAAGAAAGAAAGAAAGAAAGAAAGGAAAGGAAAGAAAGAAAGAAGAAAAAAAAAGAAAGAAAGAAAGAAAGAAAGAAAGAAAGAAAGAAAGAAAGAAAGAAGAAAGAAAGGAAAGAAAGAAAGAAAGAAAGAAAGAAAGAAAGAAAGAAAGAAAGAAAGAAAGACACAATGACCACGACAAAGGGGGAGGGAGGAGGAGAAGAAGGATGAGGGGAAGGGAGGGGAGGGGGAAGAGGGTGAGGAGAGGGATAAGGAGGAGAAGAAGAAAAAGAAGGAGAAAAATCTTTACCTAAAAGATAGCCCTTTATCATGCCATTGTTTTGTTTTGTTTTCAAATTTGAATCAGACACAGCAGAGAAATTCCCTGAGATGCACCAAGCCTACACAGTACCTGACTTGTCTGCACATAATGACCCCTATAATTCTAACTAACTACCTGAGATGTAGATATGATGACCAACTGCTCATTAGAATTTTTGAACATTTTAGAAAGTGATATTAAGTAAATGATACACTTGAGTCAGTGCCTATAGCTATATACATAGTCAAGCTAAAGTTTTAAAAGGAATACTCACAGAGAATGTTAGAACCCACCAGGCAAGAAACTGGATAAATTCTAAAGGCATGTGCTATGTAGTAATTATGTACTAGGAAAAACTAATCACAAAGGAGGGTGATCTATAAAACATTCTCTGAAACTAAGATCTTTGGTCTCTCTTTACAATTCTAAGCTCAGAGTCTTGCCATGCAAAGCCTTCTCTGTCTACTTCCACCCTTAATCTGAAACTGGTTTATGGTTGGTGTTAAAGATCTCTCACTAGATATTTCAACATTTACTTTCAGTATGAATCATAAATGTACATAGTGAAAAAGAAAGTTCAGCATCCAGTGTTTCTAAAAAAGCACTAAAAAAATCAAAGTCCTTTCATTATGAAAAATTTACAATTTAAATATAAATATTCAACATTCACTTACTGAAGACATTCAGTGATGTTTCTTTTGAAGGTAAGATTGTAATTCAAATATTTTTCCTCTCTCAGGAATGCTCAGGAATAGTTTTTGGCATTGTCCACTTTCAAGGGAAATGATTTGCCTCTCCATTCACGAAGCTCCCTTGATAACTGACATACCACCCTCTTTTCAGAAAGTCCCTAAAATCCATAGTGCACACTGAATTAGGTATACATTTGCATTTGCTAAGAGGAGCCACTCTTGTTCCTAAGAAATATGATGAGAGAGAAAACCTCAAAAACTTATTTTATAGGCTATCCTAATAAGGCTTAATCTCTCTTGGGGCACATATTCCATGGACTGCTCTTACTGTCACATTTGTGAAGAGTTTAATTGTGTCTTTGCAGAAGACCAACATCTGAGAACAAAATGGAAATTTGTTAGTCAAAGTCATGATTTGGTTCCCAAATCTGCAATTTCCTGTTTGCATACGCAAACAATATACTTAAAAATTTAACATCAAAGACCTCTGGTTTCTGGTATGTCATACAAGATTATAAGTCACCAATTCATTCAACAAGTAAAAAGATGAAGAAACTGAAAAATCAACAGCTCTTCTCAGATATAACAGAAAAGTGAGGTCAAATGGCTGGCCCAAACATTGGAGAGAAACACAAGTGTATACAGAGAATCACAACATACCTGAGCAAAAACCTACAAGCAGAAATTTGTGTGGCAGGGTAGAGAAACAAACTGTAATTGACAAATTATTAGAGGCTTAGTGTAGACAAGCCTAAAAGTTAAAAACTCTAGGGGGATCCAGTCTTAAGTCTTAATTTCCACTTTTGTGGATTTTTCTGCCAAGAGCTCTACTAAATTCTCACAGTGAATATTGGGGGGGTGGGGGAATCCTCTCATGCTTTTATCAGGAGGGAGATAAAGGAACCATTTTGAGATGCCAGAGGATTGTGATCTTAACAAGGAGTTCCCTTATAAAAGCTATGTTATCAGAGCCTACACTGCTGGGGTTTTATCAGAGTTTATACCTAGGGAAGGGAAATAGTCAATTTCACCCTCCTCTAGCCATTCTCATCCACCTAAAGGGGAAGGAGACAAGAAGCTCATCATCTGGGAGCACTGGCTCACCAAAAGACCAAGACCTAATCAAAGAACTATAGAATGCTACTGTTCTCTCCATACCTTACTATTACATTACTAAAGGACTATTTACTGCAGTTCCTTTTACCCACTACATCATGTCATCCTTTCAAAAAAAATAACATGAATTACTAGAAGGCAAAAAACACAGTTTGAAGAGACTGAACACCCATCAGAACCAGAGTGAGATACAGAAGGAAAGTGGGCATTATCAAACCAGGAATTAAAAAACAAAACAAAACAAAAACTATGATTGATATGGTAAGGAATTAATGGGAAAAATAGACAACATAAGCAATCAAAGGTGGGTTATAAAAACATAGAGATAGGAATTCTAATAAATAAGAAATGTTAGAGATCAAAAACACTGCAAGAGAAATGAAGAATGATGGGCTCATTATTAGATTGGATGTGGCTGAGAAAAAAAACTCTGAGTTTGAAGATATGACAGTAGAAACTTGCAAAACTGAGAAGCAGAGAGAAAAAAAAGACTAAAAAACCCAACAACCCAAAATACAATATCCAAACCAGGAGGGAAAAGGTGTAATGTAGGTGTAATGGTGTAATGAAATACCAAAAAAGAAGAGAGAGGAAAAAAACCTGAAGCAATATTAGAAGCAATAATGACTCTGAATTTCCCCCCAAATTAATGTCAGGTACCAGATCACAGATGCAAGAAGCTCAGGGAATAGCAAGCAGGATAAATGCCAACAACATAAAACAAAAACACAAAACTCTACACATAGGCATATCATTCTCAAACTTTAAAAAAACAAAGGTAAGAAAAAAACCTTGAAAAAGAAAAAAAAAAAAAAGAAAAAACCTTGAAAGAAGCCAGATTAAACAAACAAAAAAACAAAACAAAAAAAAATTTTACCTTTAGAGAAGCAAGGGTAAGAATTATATCTGAATTCTCTGGAACTATGCAAGCAAAAATAGAGTGAGGTTAAATGCTTAAAGTGTTGAGAGATAAAGCTACCAACTTAGAATTCTGTACCCCCACACTTAACCTTCAAGAATGAAAGAAAAATAAGACTTTCTCGGACAAAAAATTGAGGAAATTTGTTGCCAGCAAAAAAAAAAAAAAAAAAGTTAAATGAAGTTCTTTGGAGAGAGGAAAGTAACAAAAGCAGAAGCTTGGATCTACATAAAGAAAGGAAGAGCATTGGGGCACCTGGGTGGCTCAATGGTTGAGTCTCTCTGACTTTGGCTCAGGTCATGATCTTGGCGTCCTGAGATTGAGTCCCGCTTTGGGATCCCTGCAGGAGTCCTCTCCCTCTCCCTATGTATCTGCTATTCTCTCTGCCTCTTTCATGAATAAATAAAATCTTTTAAAAAAGGAAGAAAGAGCATCAGAAAGTAAATAACTGAAAGTAAAATAAAAGCTTTTATTTTTCTTACTTTTAATTGATCAGAGATAATGGCTTATTTAAAACAATAATAGCAAAAATGTATTTGATTATGTATGCTTGTGTGTGTATTTTTATGTATGATCATATAATAGTGAAATGATTGACAGCATTGATGCAAAGAATGGGAAGGATGGACTAGGAATAATTTCTTTCTTTTTTTTTAAGATAGATTTATTTATTTATTTATTTATTTATTTATTTATTTATTTATTTATGATAGACATAGAGAAAGAGAGACAGGCAGAGACACAGAAGGAAGGAGAAGCAGGCTCCATGCCGGGAGCCCAATATGGAACTCGATCCTGGGACTCCAGGATCGTGCCCTGGGCCAAAGGCAGGCGCTAAACCGCTGAGCCACCCAGGGATCCCCGGAATAATTTCTTATTATAAGGTATTTCTATTACCCATGAAGCAGTGTGATTTGAACGTAGAATTGGATTAGTTGTAAATGTATATTAAAAACTCTAGAGGAACCACTTAAAATACTAAAAAAAAAGTAAAATTAATAAGCTAGTAAATGTGTCAAAATGGAATTATATAAAATGCTCAATTAAAATCACACGGAAGAAAAAGTTTGGAAGACAAAAGTAGCAACAAAGAACAACCGGCAACGATTAGAAAACAGTAACAAATATGGTAGATATTAATCTAATTATAATAACAATTACTCTAAATGTCAATGGACTAAATACACAGAAAAAAAGCAAGGATTTTTCAGAAAGGATAAAAAAATAAGACCCAAATATATGCTGTCTACAAGTCCACTTTAAACATAAGGATGCATATAGATTAAAAGTACAGAGAAGGAAATATATCATGCTGACATTAACCAAAAGAAAGCAATAATTAATTTCAAACAGAACAGAATTCAGAGCATGGAATGGTATCAAGTAAAAAGGTGGCATTAGATGAAAATAAAAGAGTCAATGCTCAAAGAAGACATAACAATCTTTAATGTGTGTGCACTTAACAACAGAGTGTTAAAATATGTGAAGCAAAAATTGGTAGAACAGAAAAGAGAAAGAGATGTTTCCACTATTCTAACTGGAGACTTTAACACTTCTCTACCATAAATGGACAGATCCAGCTGGGAAAAAATCATTAAGATCACAGTTGAATCAAAGAGCACCATCAATCAACTAGATATAATTGACATCTGTAAACTACTTCATTCAATAACAGGAGAATATACATTCTTTGCAAGCTCACATGGAATATTCACCAACATAGACCACATTCTTTGCCATAAAACGCACCTTAATAAATTTAGAAAATTAGGAATCATACAATGTCTACTTTAAGATAATAATGGAATTAAACTAGAAATCAATGACAGGAAGGTAGCTGAATAATCTCCAAATACATGGAGATTAAACAACACAATTTTAAATTATACAAAGATCAATGAAGGAATCTTAAGAAAAATTTTAAAGTATTTGAACTAAAAGAAAATAAAAATAAAAATTATCAGAATTTGTGGCCTCAGTGAAAGCAGTGAGTAAAGGGAAACTACAGCATTGCATGCATGTATTAGAAAAGAAGAAAGATCTAAAATCAATCATCTAAATTTCCAACTTAGGAAACTAGAGGAACAACAAATTAAATCCAAGGTAAGGAGAAGAAAATAAATAATAAACATTAGAGCAGACACCAATCAGACTGAAAACAGGAAATCAATAAAGAAAATCAACCAAACCAAACATTGATTCTATGAAAAGATCAATAAAATCAATAAGCCTCTATCCAGGCTAAGAAAAGGACAGAAAACACAAATTACTAATATCAGAAATGAAAATGATATCATTACAAATACCAAAGATGACAAAAACATAATAAAGGAATGCTATGAATAACTCTCTATCCACAAATTTGATAATCTAGATGAAACCCACCAATTCTTTTAAAAACTGCCAAAGTCACACAAGAAGAAATATGCAATGTGGGGATCCCTCGGTGGCTCAGCAGTTTAGTGCCTGCCTTTGGCCCAGGGTGTGATCCTGGAGACCCAGGACTGAGTCCTACATTGGGCTTCCTGCATGGAGCTTGCTTCTCTCTCTCTGCCTCTCTCTGTGTGTCTTTCATGAATAAATAAGTAAAATATTTTTTAAAATGCAATATGAATATGCCTCTATCTATTTAAGAAAATGATTCAAGAATTAATAATCCTCCAAAAGGTTATTCACCATTGAATTCAACCAAACATTCAAGGAAGAAATCATACTGATTCTCTACAATTTTTAAGAAGATAGAAGCAGAGGGAATACTTCCCAACTCATTCTATGAGGCCAGCAATGTCTTAAACTGAAATTAAAGCCATTACAAGAAAACTATAAAGCAATATCTCTTATGAACAGAACTAGAAAACTTCTCAACAAAATATCAGCAAATTGAATCCAGCAATATATAGAAAGAATTATAAACCACAATCAGGTGGGATTTATCCAATTCTACAAGGCTGGTCCAACATTTAACAATCAATGAATATGATCTCCATTACAACATCAACCAACAGGCTAAAGAAAATATCCATAGGTGCATAAAAAGCATTGGCAAAATTCAACACCCATTTATGATAAAATCTTCCAGCAAACTAAGAATAGAGAGAAATTTTCTCAAATTCATAATGAACATCTGTAACAAAAAAACCTGCAGGTAACATCATGCCCAATGGTGAGAAACTAGAAAATTTACTAAGATCAGGTAAAGGCAAAGATGTCCCCTCCCACCACTGCTTTCTTTCTTTTCTTTTTTAATTTATATTTATTTATTTATGATAGACATAGAGAGAGAGAGAGAGGCAGAGACACAGGCAGAAGAGAGGGAAAAGCAGGCTCCATGCCAGGAGCCTGATGCGGGACTCGATCCCGGGACTCCAGGATCGCGCCCTGGGCCAAAGGCATGCGGGAAACCGCTGAGCCACCCAGGGATCCCCCACCACTGCTTTTCAACATCAAACTCAAAGTCTTAGGGAGTGCAATAAGAGAATAAAAGGAAATAAAAAGAATGCAAAAAATATTTTATATGTATAAAATGCAGAAAATAAAAAAAACCCTCCTAGAACTAATAAGTACTTACAGCAAGGTTGCAAGATACAACATTAATACACAAAAGTCAATTCCTACATCTGAGGAATTAACAAGTGGAATTTGAATGAAAAACACAGTACCATTTATATTAGCACCAAAAATGAAATATTTAGGTATAAATCTCAAAAATATGTACAAGATCTTTGAGGAAAAGTATAAAAATCTAATAAAAGATATCAAGAAAAAAAAACAAAATAAATCTAGAGATATTCCATATCCATGGATAGGAAAACACAATACTGTCAAGATGTCAGTTTCTCTATAGATTCAACACAATCCCATTCAAAATCTCAGCAAGCTATTTCATGGATATTGACAAACTGATTCCGGAATTTATATGGTGAGGCAAGAGACCCAGAATGGCCTCCATAATATTGAAGGAGCAGAATGAAGTTGGAGAGTTGATACTATAAATCTTTAAGATTTATTATAAATCTATCACAAGGGCAGCCCTGGTGGCTCAGCAGTTTAGTGCCGCCTTTAGCCAGGGCGTGATCCTGGAGACCCGGGATCGAGTCCCATGTCCGGCTCCCTGCATGAAGCCTGCTTCTCCCTCTGCCTGTGTCTCTGCCTCTCTCTCTCTCTCTCTCAAATAAATAAATAAAATCTTTAAAAAAATAAATAAATCTATTACAACAATGTGGAACTGGGGAAGAACAAAAAAACAGTTTAATGGAACAGAATAAAGAGGCCAGAAGTAGAACCACCTAAATATAGTCAACTGTTCTTTGATAGAGGAGCAAAAATTATAAGATGGAACAAATATTGTCTTTTCAGTAAATGGAGTTGGAACTATCAGCCATCCAAAAAACCCCAAAACCAACCAACCAACCAAACAACAACAACAAAAACACCCTTTAATGAGTCTATACACAGAACTTTTATCCTTCACAAAAATTAAGACAAGACGAATCATAGGTCTAAATGGAAAACACAAAACTATGAAACTCCTAGAAGGTAACAAAGGAGAAAACCTAGATGATCTTGGGTATAGTGATGCCTTTTTGGATACAATTCCAGAGACATGATTCATGAAAGACATAACTGATGAGCTGAATTTCATTAAAATTAAATTTTCTTGGGATGCGTGGGTGGCTCAGCAGTTGAGTGTCTGCCTTTGGCTTAGTGCGTGATCTCAGGATCCAGGATCGAGTCCCACATCAGGCTCCCTGAGATGAGCCTGCTTCTCTCTCTGACTATGTTTCTGCCTCTCTCTCTCTCTCTCCCTCTGTATCTCACATGAATAAATAAATAAACTTTTTAAAAAATTAAATTTTCTTCCCCACAAGACACTATCAAGAAAATGAAAGATAAGCCAGAGACCAGGAAAATTTTGCAGAAGACACATCTGATAAAAGACTGTTATCCAAAACATACAAAGAACTCTTGAAGCACGTAAATAAGAAATGACCCAGTTAAAAAAAATGGCTAAAAGACCTGAATAGACATTCCCCAAAGAAGTTAAACAGGTGGCAAATAAGCATATTAAAAAGTATTCAATATCATATGTCACCAGAAAATTTCAAGTGAAAACAGCAATGAGATATCACTACACAACTATTAGCATGGCCAAAATCTATACATTGACAACACTGAATGCTGATCTGGAGCAATGGGAATTCTCCCTTATTGCTGGTGGGAATGCAAAATGGTACAATCACTTTGGAAGACATTTGGAAATCTTTTATAAAACTAGATGTATTCTTGGGACACCTGGACACCTCAGTGGTTGAGCGTCTGCCTTTGACAGGGTCCTGGATTGAGGAATAAATAAATTAAAAACCTTAAAAGAAAAACTAGACATATTCTTATCATACTATCCAGTGATTATACTTCTTTGATATTTTCCTAAATATACAGAAAACTTAGGTTCATACAAAAACCTGCACATGAATATTTATAGCAGGTTCATTCATAATTGCCAAAACCTGGAAGCAGCCAAGATGTTCTTCAGTAGGAGAATGGATAAACGCACCGTGGTACATCCAGACAATGGTATTTAGTGCTAAAAAAGAAATGAGCTATCAAGCCATGAAACAATCTGGAGGAATCTTAAAGTATATTACTAAGGGAAAGAAGCCAATTTCAAAAGGTACATATTGTACAATTCCAACTACATTTCAGTCTGGAAAAGGCAAAACTACAGAGATTTAAAAAAAGAAAGATTAGTGGTTTCTAGGGGTTAATGGAAAAGGAGGAATGAAGAGGCGGAACACAGAGGATTTTTAGTGCAGGGGAAATATTCTATATATGACAAGGGTGGATACGTGTCATTTGCCAAAACCCATAGAATGCACCACACCACACAGGAATCCAAATGTAAACTACAGACTTTAGGTGATAATATGTCAATATAGTTTCATCAATGATAACAAATGTACCTCTGTGGTGTGGGATGTTGAGAGTGGGTGAAGGTATGCATGTGTAGGTCAGATGTCACTTGGGAATTTTCTGTATTTTCTACTCAACTTTAAACTCCTCTAAAAAATAGGTTTTTCTAAATTAAAAAAAAAATCCATATCCCAGTTACAGTAACCACATTTCAAGTGTTTGATGAGACAGCCACACATGGGCAGTGGCCACTACTGCTGATGGTACAGACAAAAAAAAAAAAAAAAAGAAATAAATAAAAAAAAGAAAGGCTGATTATCTAAGTCACTAGATAAATTTTTAAAAAGGTTTTATTTATTTGAGAGAGAAAACAAGAGAGAGCACAAGTCTGGGGAGGGGCAGAGGGAGAAGCAGCTTCCTCACTGAGCAGGGAGCCCAAAGCAGGGCTCAATCGCAGGACCCTGAGATCATGATCTGAGCCCAAGTTAGAAGCTTAACCAACTGAGCCACCCAGGCTCCCCAGTCATTACATAAATTAAAGAAACACTCTTAGCTGGAGGTATAGGCCTACTGGGAGAAGAATTATAATGGTTATGTATCATGTTGTATTTCTTCTGTTCCACCCACACATTCCTATTATTCTAAAAATAGTAAAAAAAGGAAAAGAAAAAACTAAAGCATATTTTGAGTTACTGGATTGTTTACTGGCTTAGGTCAAACTAGATAGTGCCATTTCAAAATCTTCTATTTAGACTCAGAACAGAAGGATTTTTTTTCCAAATATTTTCCACAGTCTTAAGCTACTAATATATCTAGATTTTTTTTTCCCAAATGATCATCATTGCTACAAAGAAGCACTGGAACATTTGTATATTGTCCAACGCATGAGAAAAAAATTAGCTTTTGAATATTCACTCATCCACATATTTACAACAATGTTAATAAGGCAATCAATTAATTTTTCTTTTGCTTTTCTGAAGGGTCATTTGATAATTATTCATTAATAACATTATCTAAAAAATGATTACAGAGAGACATGTAGGAGTTTGTCCATTGAATAGGTAGATAGGTTTATTATAGTTCTTAACAACACCCAAATTTCACCCACTGTTTGCAAAGCCTAACACTCAGTCTATATGATTCTTTATACATACACTGTCTCCAAGAAAATTTTCTGAAGAAGTCATCCATGAAATCACAACTTGCTGAAAAATGGAGAAATTAGACTGTTGGCCTTTATATATCCAATAAAAATAGGTGGACTGATTTATGTTTGTCTTTCGTCTTTCATCTGTTAGCTGACCAACTTACTCATTTTAGTAAGTATTCAACCGCAGAAACAATCACATGACCTTATTGCTTTTCTTTGAGACTGTTGACAACATAAAGCCATACATAGGCTGTTTCTTCATAGCAGTGATCATCTTATGCATTCAATAAACTTCAGATGAACTGAAGTGTAAACAACTGATGTTAGTGTTGATAAGTAAACAAGATTGTATCTGGCATTCACTGTCACAGACCTCAAAGATTTAACAAGGAAGTTACTTTAGTAAATGAAAAATCACACAAGGATCAAATTTGTCATACGGTCTTCATTAAGAATTTAAGAAAACATTGTCCCTTGTAACTTTAAGAAAAAAATATTTATTTATTTATTCTCATCAATGCATGTTTATCTATTCATGTAACTTAAAATTGAAGGAAAAGAGAAACAATATGAATAAACACAGATTTCTTTTCTGGTGATTAAAAAAAAAACAAGAGAAATGAGCTCATGTGGTTAATGATGGACTTCTTTTGACTTGTAAATGTCTTTAATTTAAACAATTGTATTCACTGTAACATTACATTAAAATATACTGCTTATTAAACATGTCCTTCTAATAATAATTTGTTACCCAGTGCTAATACCTTTTTTTACTTCTGAGATGTTAAAATGCAATTTAAAATTCAGATACAAAATCATCACAAAAATCTGCTGTGTTTCTATACACGAATAATGAACATTTTGAAAAGGAAGGATATTAAGAAAACTATTCCATCTGCAATAGCATCAAAAGAATAAAATACTAAGGAATAAATTTAACCAAGAAGGTACAAATAAAGGAAAAGACATCCCATGTTCATGGATTAAAAGGCTTAATATTGCTTAGATATCAATATTAGGTAAGGTGATTGACAGATTTAATGCAATTCCTATCAAATTCTTAATGATATTTTTACAGAAATAGAAAAATATATCTTAAAATTATTTTAAAGATCTCAAGGGCATCAAATACCCAAAACAAATTTGAAAATGGACAAAGTTGGAGGTCTCACACTTTTTGATTTCAAATTTAACTTCAAAACTTCAATAATTAAGAATGTGGTCCTAGCATAAAGGCAGACATATAGACCAATGGAATGCAATACATTTGCAAACACAGGCAATTGATTTTGGCAGGAGTGCCAAGATAATTTGGTAGGGAAAGAACAGCCCTTTCAACTTATGGTATTGGGAAAATTGGATATCTACATGCAAAAGAATGAATTTGGACTCTTAGTTATACCATATACAAAAGTTCACTCAAAATGGATCAAAGACCTAAATGTAAGATCTAAAACTATAAAACCTTTAGAAGAAAACATAGGCAGAAATCTTTATAACATTGGATTTGGCAATGATTTCTTAAGTACATTGCTTAAAACTCAGGGAAGAAAACATTATAAAAATAGATTAAATTTGATTTTACTAACATCTAAAGCTTTTATACACCAAAGGACATTATAAACAGAGTGAAAGGGCAACATGGAAAGGAAGAAGTATCTGTAAATCACACATCTGATAAGAGGTTAATATCCAGAGTATGTAAAGAACTCCTACAACTCACATTCACACAAAAATCGAAACAAAATGATCAAAGGACTTGAAAACACATTTTTCCAAAGAAAATATTCAAATGGTCAATAAGCACTGAAAAGATGCTGAGGAACATCACTTCTCATTCAGGAAATACAAACGAAGACGAGATACCACTTGACATCCATTAGGATTGTTATTTTCAGAATGATAGAATATAACAAGTATTGGTGATGATGCAGAGACACTGAGAGGGTAAAATGATGCAGCCATTATGGAAAACAAGTAATTAAAATTAGAATTACTATATGATTCAGCAACTCAATGTCCATTGATGGATAAATGCATCAGCAAAATGTGTGTGTGCACATACAGTGGAATATTATTCAGCATTTAAAAGGGAAAAATTCTGACACATGCTGACATGAATGAACCTTGTAAACTTTATGCTAAGCTAAAGAAACTAGTCACAAAATGACCAAAACTCTATGATTCCACCTAAAAGAGGTCCCTTGAGTAGCCAAATTCATAGAGACAAAGTAAAAAGGTGGTTGCCAGAGAGTAGGGGCAAGGAGAATAGGGAGTTAGTATTTAATGAGTATGGAGTTTCAGTTTGGGAAGGTGAAAGAAGTTATATAAATGGATAGTGGTGATGATTGCACAACAATGTGAATATACTTAATGCCATTAAATTATACACCTAAAATGGTTAAAATGGTAAATTTCACATTATATGTATTTTACCAAAATTAACACCACATACATGCAAACACACATACACACATGCAGACACACACAAGGAATGCTTTGATTAACTCTTTAGCTTATAATATTAGAATAAGCATTTAGGGCAGCCCCAGTGGCTCAGCGGTTTAGCGCCACCTTCAGCCCTGGGTGTGATCCTGGAGACCCGGGACTGAGTCCCACGTTGGGTTCCCTGCATGGAGCCTGCTTCTCCCTCTGCCTGTGTCTCTGCCTCTCTTTCTCTGTGTGTCTGTCATGAATAAATAAATAAAATCTTTTAAAAATAAAAATAAATAAAAAATAAAATAAGTAGCATTTAATAAGAAGAGTTGTCATTCACTGCCTGGTAAGGATTCATTATCATCACTTTGCAATGAGAATCATGTGGTATGTTTAGATCTCAAAGTCCTGGAGCATAGATATTAAGGACTGAATGTTTTCCTTCCCTTCAAATGTGCATGTTGAAACCCTATGCCCCAGTGTGATGGTATTAGGAGGTGTGGCTTTAGATGAGGTCATGAGAATGAAGCCCTCCTGAATGGAATGAGTACCCTTATCAGAGTCCTGAGTTTGCTTCTCTCCAAGCTCTACCGTGTGAGGACACAGCAGGACAGCCATCTATCTGAAAATCAGGAAGAAGTTCCTCACCAGATACCAAATCTGCCAGCACCTGGATCTTAGACTTCCCCGCCTCCAGAATTGTGAGAATAAATGTTTAAACTACCCGGGGGGCGGGGGAGAAAGAAAAAGAAAAAAAAAAAAAAACCACCCAGTGTATGTTTTATGTTTTTTTATTATAGGAGCCCAAATGGATTCAGACAATTAACCCGTAAAATAATCCAATTATAGAGGATTAGAATCCCCTTTTTTAGTTTGCAGTGTGGACTACTTCAAATTTCTTTGTGATTGTCAGCTATTACATGATGGAGAGAAGTCTATGTCTCCTTTCCTTGAAGGAACCTGGCTGTTTCTCTGGCTGTAACTAGTTAGGGAAGGTTGCTTATCCATAGAATGAGGTTTTACCAGCTGCAAAATCTCAAGAAGGTCCTACTAGATTTCTCTTTCTGCAATATCCTGGAGAATGAAAATTTTCCTTAGAATATTTGCTGAAAAACATTCTATCAATTCTTGCTTCTAACAATTTCCAAAAACTTAAATTCAATAAAAGTTTGATGTTTCAACCTAATCTATCCTTTTGTCTATTATATGTTTCCTTTTTGTTTTGTTTTGTTTTATTGAATTCGTTTTCTTAGTCATTTCTTTTGACAGCAATTTAAAGGAGAAGGTTAGAAGTATGTTCTATTTTATGGGCAGAATACATGAACAGACATTTTTCTGAGGAAGACATCCAGATGGCCAACAGATACCTCATCATCAGGGAAATGTAAATCAAAACCACAGTGAGGTATCATCTCACACTAGAATGGCTAAAATCACAAACATAAGAAACAACAAGTGTTGGTGAGGATGTGAAGAAAAAGGAACTGTTGCGCACTGTTGGTGGGAGTAAACTGGTACAGCCACCCGGGAAATCAGTATGAAAGGTCCTCAAAAAATTAAAAATAGAATTACCATATGATCCAGTAATTCCACTACAGAGTATTTACCCAAAGAATGTGAAAACATTAATTAAAAAAGATATATACACCCCTATGTTTATTGCAGCATTATTTACAATCATCAAATTATGGAAGCAGCTCATCCATCAATAGATGAATGGATAAAGAAGATGTAGTATGTGTGTGTGTGTTGTGTATATATATAAACACACAACATATATATGTATATATATGTTATATATATACACAACATATATATATACACACATAACATACACACCACACACACTGGAATATCACTCAACCATAAAAAAGAATGAAATCTTGTCATTTGCAACACCATGGATGGATCCTAGAGGGTATAATGCTGAGAGAAATAAGTTAGAGACAAATAGGATTTCACTCATATGCGGCATTTAAGAAACAAAATCAATAAACAACAAAAAAGAGAGACAAACAAAAAAACAGACTCTTAAACAGAGAGAACAAACTGATGGTCACCAAAGGGGAGATGAGTGGGGAGGGATGGGTGAAACAGGTGAAGGGGATTAAAAAGTAGACTTATCAAGATGAGCACTAAGTAATGTATAGAATTGTTGAATCACTATATTGTACATCTGAAACTGACAGGACACTGTATGTTAATTGTACTGGAATTAGAAATTCCATGGGGGTAAAAGCAGTTGCCAGAATAATAATACTGTCTTGAAATAAAATTCACAGATTCTATATGACAAAAAAATGTGTGTTCTATTTTAGCATCATATTTGATTACTAATAGTAACACTCTCAACAAAGATCATTATGTTTACTTGACCATCTCCTAAAATTGGGAGATTTGTTCCCGTTGACGCAAGTCCTTTTTTGAATTTGTCTTTTTAATTATTTTATTTTTTTTAAAGATTTATTTATTTATTCATGATAGAGAGAGAGAGAGAGAGAGAGAGAGAGAGAGAGGCAGAGACACAGGAGGAAGGAAAAGCAGGCTCCATGCCTGGAGCCCAACATGGGACTCGATCCCAGGACTCCAGGATTGTGCCTGGGCCAAAGGTAGGCGTCAAACCGCTGAGCCACCCAGGGATCCCCGAATTTGTCTTTTTAAATTAGAAGCTCTTTTCACAAAACAACTTAATAGAGCAGTTTTAATTTTCTCTTGCAAGAAAGAAAGCAAGGATCACAAGCTTCTGTACTTGGGATCACCGAAGTGAAGGTACCAAAGAGGAGGCTTATCATAAGGTTATTTTTTTAACATGCAGCATTAGATATTTTATTTAAATATTCAGGTACAGGATACTGTAGACTTCTGATTTCCTGATCTTATCTTTCCAAGGGAATTTATGGAGCCATTTACATCAGAAAATAAAATCTCCTGTTTTGAAAACTGAGTTGTAAGACAAAGACCACAATGTCACATACAACTCAGAGAGACAAGGATGTTATTTTCTTTTAACTTGGATTTAACAGTTCATGTCTCCATTTTTTTCTTAGGGGAAGTGATTTAGTTAGGCAAATTCTTAATTGCATAGCTCAGGAAAGAGAGTCATTAGCCATCTTTAATATTTTCCTAAGAAATGGATTACTTTGGAAGATGTATATGCATGCACATGGTTTGAGAGCCTGGTTAGAAGAGAAAAAAATGCAAGGAGCAGAAAAATACAATTGTTTCTGGTGGTCAAGTTTTTTGAAATCACAGGGTTCAACATTGATCAAATTGGGTCTATTAACCATTTTCTCAGTAGAAAATATCTAAGCATAGAGCTTGAAAGATTTATAGAGAAAGAGAATAAAAATCTTTCAAAATTGTTGGTATGATTCATACTTCTTGCTATTGTGAAGAAATAATTGTGAATGTTAAATTACATTAATTTTGCTGCCTGAAAAGGTTTTTAAATGCTTGTCATTTTCCCCCCACAGAAAGAGTATTTTAAATGATGTCAGTTGCACTCATTGATTTCAGTACAATATGTGTTGAAAGCAAATATGTATATCAAGTAATTTTTATCTTCCAAATAAAATATCTGCTTTCTATATAGATGCATATTGTTTAAAGGGTATCACACCTTGCTACTATCAAACTTCAAAGAAAAGATAGCTTAATAGTTTTTTTGGAGGGAGAAATGACTCTTACCAGAACCAACTTGGTGATTGTAGATTATTAACTGAATTACATTGGATATATCTAGGTTTCTCTGAGAAAGCAAGACTCCAGCAAAATCAATAAATTGGAAGATAAAGAATAATGGGGAAGTGGGAAAGAATCAGTATCCTAAAAGTATAGGATTCTATTTTAGTTTAATTTTGTAGTCAGGTGATTAAGAAAAGATGAGATGCCTTGCTAGAAAGTTGACAGTTTTGTCAGTCAATTTATGTCCTTTTCACCCAATCCACTATCATGAATTAGTTAGATTTGCTGAATTAAAATAAACATAGAGAAGCCAATGGATGCTCTTCCTCTGACTTAATTCCTACTTATTGACTGGGTTTAATATATAGATCTTATTTTTGTGTGTTTGGGCTTATTTTAAAAGCAGAGGATCTTGAGGTCAGATTCAAAATACTCTTTACCCTGCCTTTCACTCAAGAAAAAATATCTAGAAATTGGAGAATGCTCTAGACACAAGTCTGGCTGTGATACTACTCCAAGGAGATACTTCCCAGAGGATAGAGCCACAAGGTAGTCTAGACTGCTCTTCAATTTTGCAGTTTTCTCCCCCATTATGTAAGTGAAGT
Organism: Canis lupus baileyi; assembly: GCF_048164855.1. NCBI lineage: Eukaryota > Metazoa > Chordata > Mammalia > Carnivora > Canidae > Canis > Canis lupus. The sequence goes on from NC_132842.1 coordinate 19,545,994, forward strand.
CAGAACATTAGTAATAATCCGGAAGAGGAAGAGAAGTTTTAAAGGAGCATTCCCTCAAACAAACAAATAAACAAACAAACAAAGTGTAGATGGGAGGGAAAGAGATCCAGAGAACTACATAATTAGGGAGATTGGTAGAGGAGGCGGCTGGAAATAAGGTCTATTCTCAATTAGTTGGCCTTGGTGTATATGGAGGGGGCACCTGCATTTTGTTTCATTTTGTTTTGGCATGAACTGGTGAGCTCAGCACTTCCTTCTCTGCTACCTACCTCTCAGAGTTACAGCCTCTCCACTATCAGCTTGGATGCTATTCATGTATTGAGTCCTGGGCACTTGTCCAGTTCTGATTGTCGCCGATTCTGGGGACATCTCTACTTACATCTGTGGTGATAGTCCCTGGAGGTTTCTAGGGACTTGTTGTTATGGAAACAGTTTTGCAGGATCTAAAACCTTAGGAAAAATGCCTAAAGGTCTGAAACTTGCTTCAGATCCAAAATAAACCTTCCCATGCCATAACCTCTTATGTTCTTTCAAATGAGTTAATTTATTTTTTAAATAATAAATCCTATTTATTAGAAATAAAGCCTCTTACCCGAACTGCTGAAAAATAGTACTTCCAGGGCTTGTCTCTTCCTTCTATTTGAGAAAGTTTGTAAACTTTAGAGACGGTGAATAGGACTTTTTAGTTCTGAGACTTTTCTTAGAAGGAACTTCCAGTTCTCAAATAGAATGAGACAGTCCTACATAGCTGTCTCTGTTCCCAAGCACATCTAAACCAGGGTTGGTAGTTAAGGAGTAGTAGTAGGGATACGTTAGTTTTCTATGGTTGATGTTAACAAATTACCACTAAGGTAGTGGCTTAAAACAATACAAGTTTATTATCTTACAGTTCTATAAGAACTTCAAATACTCTCTCAAGACTCTACCACTTACTTTCTACAGACAGGGGAAGATGAAAGGATGGCAAAGATGTCCTGTGCAAACAATAAGCAGAAAAGCAGATGTGACTACATTAACATCAGACAAAGGAAACTTCAAGATAAAGAGTTTTCTTAGAGGTAAAGAGGGATCTTTCCACATGATAAAAGTGTCAATTCAATCAAGAAGACATGATAACCCTGAATGTGCATTCATGCAATAACAGAGCTTCACGTGCATGAAACAAAATTGATAAAACCAAGAAAGAAATAGGTAAGCCCACAAACATTGGTCTGTCCTTTAACATCACTCCCTCATAATTGACAGAACAAGTGAAGAAAGAAAATCAGTATGGAATTTGAAAATATGAATAAAGCCATCAACCAGTCTGACTTAAATGACATTCACAGAACTCTATGTCCAACAACTGCTGAACTCATGGACTTTTCAAATGAGATGAGAGCATTTATCAGGATAGACCATACACTGGGCCATAAAATTCACATACTTTAAAATATTTCAAAGGACTAAAATAATATAGAGTATTTCTCTAACAGTGAAGGAATTAAATTAAATAACTAAAAGCTACTCTTAAAAGTTATAAATATTGAGCAATTAGGTGCCATACTTTTATAAGAAAAAAGTTACATGAGACATTTAAAGACGTTTCAAAGTTATTGGTATTAGAAGCACAGAATATTAAAATACATGGGATTCAGCAAAACAGTGCTTATGGGAAATTCATAGCTTTAAAAGCTTTAAACTTACAGCTTTAAATTTAGAAGAAGAAAAGATTTGGGGCACCTGAGTGGCTCAGCAGTTGAGCATCTGCCTTTGGCTCTGGGCGTGATCCCACAGTCCCAGGATCGAGTCCCACATTGGGCTCCCTGCATGGAGCCTACCATTCCCTCCACCTGTGTCTCTTCTTCTCTCTGTGTGTGTCTCATGAATAAATAAATACAATCTTAAGAAAAATAAAGGAAGATAAGATTTAAAATCAATGATATGTCATTCTGTTTCACAAAAGCAGAAAATAAGCAGAAAATTAATGCAAAGTGAATAGAAGGAAGGGAGTCAGAGAAATAGCAGAAAAAGAAATCATGAAGCAATGGTCCACCATCATTGCTAGCTCTTCCACTGATAAAATTTGTGCTTCCTATTCCTGTAAAGTTTAGCACTGTCAGATCACAGATCTTTGTTTCTGAAAACACACCAGGGAGCATTTCCACTGAACCTGAACCCATGAGTAGGGTTGAGCCCCTCCTCCCAATAGATCAACCAGCAGAGATAGATGTTATCAAACTGGTGGGAGTAATTGCCACTGGCTACCATAAGTTAGGGGGCTGGCAGGAAGCATGGCCCAACCAGGGCAAAGCAGACCCATCAGGGAAGACCTGGGCTGCCCTTCTAGGAGAGAACTCTGGGTCAGCCAAGATTACCTCCTCAGGTGATGAGGGGAATCAAAGTTGAGTGCCAGAGGACAAAGATGGTTGAATATCAAATACTGCCTCCAGACCAATAGGGTTTGGAGCCTGATTCACCAGCTATCAAGCATTAAGTCTTTCCTGACTTTTTGGCTGGCTACTGCTCCTGAGGGTGGCTCCTCATATCCTCTCATCTCTGATGCTCAGCCACTGGTCCAGAGACTATTTCCGAGGGGGTGTTGATTAGTTTTGCACAGAACTTTGCTTCAGCCCACCCTGCATTCCTCTTTCTCTTGCCCTGGGCTTTGAACGATGGAGTTGGAGCCACCTCAGAAGGTCCTGTTGGCAGATCCCCAAGAGCGGAGATCGACTTAACGAAAATGCATCATTTTATTGACTTATCATTTTCTGCTCCACTCTACCTGCCCTTTATTCCTGCCCCTGGGATCACCTCCCAGGTGAATCACCTTCACATCTGCCTTTAAAGGTCTTGCACTGTTGGTGGAAATGTGACCTGGTGCAGCCACTCTGGAAAACTGTGTGGAGGTTCCTTAAAGAGTTAAAAATAGAGCTACCCTACAACCCAGCATATTGCACTGCTGGGGATTTACCCCAAAGATACAGATGCAGTGAAACGCCAGGACACCTGCACCCAATGTGTATAGCAGCAATGTCCACAATAGCCAAACTGTGGAAGGAGCCTTGGTGTCCATCGAAAGATGAATGGATAAAGAAGATGTGGTCTATGTATACAATGGAATATTACTCAGCCATTAGGAACGTCAAATACTCACCATTGGCTTCAACGTGGATGGAACTGGAGGGTATGATGCTGAGTGAAGTAAGTCTTTCGGAGAAGGACAAACACTATATGGTCTCACTCATTTGGGGAATATAAAAAATAGTGAAAGGGAATAAAGGGGGAAAGGAGAGAAAATGAGTGAAAATATCGGAGAGGGAGACAGAACATGAGAGACTCTTAACTCTGGGAAATGAACAAGGGGTGGTGGAAGGGAAGTTGGGCGGGGGGATGAGGTGACTGGGTGATGGGCACTGAGGGGGGGCACTTGGTGGGATGAGCACTGCATGATATGCTATATGTTGGCAAATTGAACTCCAATAAAAAAAAATTAAAAAGTAAAAATAAAGGTTTTAGCCTCTGCTTGGGGCAAACCCAGGCTAGCACACTAATCTTTACGACAGAATGAATTGCCTCTGGCCACCCAGGCCTGCATTCATTCCAAACTTCCCTTAGAAACCATTCAATGCCTCTGAGAGTCAGTGTGCTTGGATAAGGCCATACCCCTTCGGAGAATTTAGGCTGCCAGATTTCCCTGGTGAAGACTTTCTGCTTTGCTGACTTCGCTGCTAATGGCCCCCTTTTTGCTCCTAGTTCTTTTTCTTCTGGGAGTTTGAAATAACACGCCCAATTTCTTTGAAACAAACAAGCAAGACAAAAATGTAGCTAGTCTTTTCACATTAGCCCTGCTTAGAAGGTGCCTGGTAAATTTCCAGCATTTAGGAAATAACCAGTGTATGAGAGTATCCCCCCCCCTTACTCTTTAGTTACTGTCATTTATTTTCTTTGCTGTTTTACAGTCTTGAAACCTTGTTTTCTTCCTTTTAAATGACAAAAAACTATTTTCTCTGGCACAGCCCCAGAGCACAGCAACGGTTAAAGTTGCTGCTCTGTGAGAGTCCTATTTGTTTAGAAGTTACTCAAAAGGCCGTGAGAGCAGGCGACCTGGATTATAGGAAGTAGCCCCAGGAAACTCCAGAGTATTTTCTTTCCTGTCTTCTTGCCAGGCTGCCAGTTTTTCCTTGGCCAATAGTAATTTGCAACAAGGTCAAGATTCATTCTAGTTGGAATCTCAGAGGATATCTTCCACATTTCTTACAAGCGATTGCTTACGCTTACAAGACCAAGGGGAGAAAAGAGTGAGGGGGAAAATCATGTATTTAGCTGAGGGTTCTACGTGAAAAATGGTTCCTGATAATGTCCTCAGGTCTGTTTCAGGAGATCAGACTCTCTAACAAAGAAAAAGCATTAACTAGATAAATATACATCCATCATAGTTGAAGAGAGATCCAGACTTTAAAAAAACAACAAACAAACAAACGAAAACAGAATAAACTTCAAAAGAATACAGCAGCTGCCCCCAGTTGAGTCATAAAGAGGAAGTTAGCAGCAGAAAACAAAATCAGGAGACTCATGAGTGAATTTGAGGACTGATACACAGACGTTTTTAAACAAAAGGTAGCTTGCAATATTCAATGATGAGCGACAGAGTTCTTTTGAAGCCACCATGCAAGGCTAGCAATCCAGATTTCTCAAAGTGGAAGGCTCACAGGATTGTCATACGGACCTTGCTTGGCTTGAGGATTGGGGCTCAGAAGAGGTGGGTTGAACTTGGGCCACTAGCACTGTCTTCACCATCAAGATTAGGAAACTCCCCGAGTATCGTAAATAATATGTAAGAACATTTCTAAACACAGAAGTACCTTTTGGCATTTGCCTCCTCTATCTGAATCTCAGGAGAATTAAGAAAAACAACCAAAAAGAAGTATTTAAACTGAGGTTTAAAATGGTTGTGTTGGGATCCCTGGGTGGCGCAGTGGTTTGGCGCCTTCCTTTGGCCCAGGGCGTGATCCTGGAGACCCGGGATCAAATCCCACCTCGGGCTCCCGGTGCATGGAGCCTGCTTCTCCCTCTGCCTGTGTCTCTGCCTCTCTCTCTCTCTCTCTCTGTGACTATCATAAATAAATAAAAATTTATTTAAAAAAATAAAATAAAATGGTTGTGTTTACTTGAAGAGCCTTCTTACTGAATTCTACTTCCAGAATTCACGGTTATCTAGTTGTTTTAGGGCAGGTTCCTGCCTTTCAGATTTTTTTCTTCATGAAACATTTCTCTTTACTTACTTCCAGGACAATAGCAAGATTTTGCCCTATCACAAGTCAATCACAAGGGTCCTGTTCTACATATTACCTTCAAGATTGCGTATTTTACTTTTCTGCTCTAGGATTCATGTAACCACACATCTTCCTTCCATTTGGATTGGATTTCTACTGATTTTCACTCTTAAATATTTCTTTCATTCATCTGTATCATGTACATGATTCCAACACAGAAGAAAGGATATTAGGACTTAAATGAACACATCTAAGTTGTACCAAGTCTAATAGAAGGGGACCTTAAAAAAGATTGGTTTATTTTGCAGATTCCAGAATTTAAGAGGCCGAAAAAAAAAAAGTAAAAATTTCCAGCTTCAAGAGATTAGAGAGAATGAAAAGTGATAACAGAGTTACCATTAGTGTCCGCAAGGACCACTCTCGGAAACACATGTTGTAATGTTAGAGACTCGATTGTATAATCTTTCTCTTTTCACCAGCATGATAGCCCTTTGGTAAGTAAAACTTAAAGTTGAAATCATTATTTTTAAAAATACAGTTGGTTAATTAAGTCAAACAGCTAAATAATTTAATGACAACTTTAGTTGAACTATTTTCCAATGCATAAATAATATAGGTAGCTGTTTTATAGAGCTTTCCTCAGCTAGAAGGATAAGCATTATGTAGAGATGCAAAGCTGGAGCAGAATGAACTGATGATCACTCTTTGGCAGTTCTACAGGGTTCATTCATTTCACTTAATTTCACTAAAAGGATGTCAATATTTTCTGTATCTCAAATTATGTTTCTTCTGCCTACAGCTTACTTTCTTGGATTACACAGAATATTTCCTTAGTCTTTTATATTATTAAATATATTCTTCTCATCTATCCTTCTATTTTATGGCTTTGTCTCTGTTTTACATTTTCAGAGTTTAGAAAAACAACATAGAAAAGCCACAAAGCTTACCATTTCCACCAAGGATAAATATAAGAACATCCCCGCAGTAACTGTTAAGATCCAGTTTTGAACACATGGATCAGTGGATACAGAGAGGCCAACGTATAGTCCTATGAAGGCAGTTAGAGCACTTAGAAAATTCATAAGGATGGCAATCTTAATAGGAATTCCAGAGCTTAAGAGTACAGCAAAGTCTCCTAAAATTTAAGGGAAAAAGAAAATATAATCATTATATAATTGATGATGACTTTGCTGGATTAATCTGCTACTAGGTTGTTTCAAATTTCAGCAACTGGGGCCCATTTTATAAGCAAAGTTTACTGACCAGTTGATAAAACATTTTCTGATATTTCTCTAGGATTCTTATTATACAATTAGGAAGTTACATTTCAAGAGTTGTCTTCCTTTTACTTTTCCTTAAGATAACATAACATACGCCGGGAGAACCATGACATATTCTTTATTTCCTGGCACTCTGTGACATTTGCAACTTAGATAAATGCAGAATAAAGGACTTGCTGTTTCAGGGTTTTAAAACCTTTTTGCCTGGAAACTTGCCAGGCGAAATCACGTTATATTGGCTTTTGTTATCTATGTCTGCAAGAACTCCTGTGGGGAAACAGACAACTACTTAATATGAGATTTTAAAATCATTGGCAAAGTTGGTTAGGAAAACAAATTTTTTCCTTTAGAAAATGTTTTACTGCCTTGATGATTATAGAAAAATGATCTTATTCTCTATATACCTTTCCTCCTAAAGAAGAATGATCTTTTGATCTGAGAGCCTCTATTTCTTAGTTTGGGAGATAGAGGAGGCCTGAAATTCAATAAAGAGACAGTCTTGCTACTCAGTTCGTTAGTTCTATTGCAAGTTGGTCTTATGAACAGGTCTTAAAAATGTCTCTGCTGGCCTGCCATAGACTGTCACACTCCTCTGTGGTTTTATTATGATGTCTAAAAAGCAAGGCCACTGTATACGGCACCTGGACCAGCTACATTTTAATGGTTTCAGGAAGGTTCTTGGGTAAATTGCTCTAGGAAGGGTGGATGGTGAGTTGGTGACAGGATTTCGGGCAGTAGACACTGAACACCAGAGGTTGGGGTGGCCCAAAAGGTCAACGTAGACCTGGAAGTGGGGGTAATAAGATTGACAAGAGCCCCCTCTCTAGGTCATGTGTGTGCCTGGAGCCAGCCTCTGCTGTTCCTGGGCCTGTTTCAGAAATGCCTAGTCTGTCTCTTCCTGTTTCCCAGGAGGCAGAATTTGAATTACAGGGCTATTAAGATTATCCAGAAAAAGAGCCTTCTGTGCATCTGCTACCATACGCCCGTCATTTCAATTTTATGCTTGGCCTTAGACATTTTATATAAATCAAGTTGATGAAACCATGGTTTGGCTTTAATTTAAATGTTATTTTATCTCATTGGCCTGTTTGCTGACATAATGGGTAAAGTTCCCCTCTTAATGTTTTCCCCACATTTAATATGCAGATCTTAAAGTCCTTGCCAAAGTTCTTTAAAACGAGGTTTCTCTCAATGACTTTCTTCCATATAGAACTCTCCAGAATCCAAAACAAGTGACTTCTGACCCTAGGTAAACATCATAAAGAGTCTAAATGAATTTTGTCCCACGGTACAGAAGTTTACTTTTCCAGTTGTCTTCTAATCATTTAAATAAATTATGAATGGAAAGTATTCATCTTCAATTGTGTGTTGGAAAAAGATGTCCACAGACCATAGCTAGAAAAACACTACGGCTTTCTCAACAAGCAGGGACAGCCATGATCCTACGCGACTTACCCATTTCATGTGGAATTTCATGACACAAGATAGCAAGCGTGGTGGTTGCTCCCGACTCAGATGAAGATGAGAAGGCTGCTCCTATCATGAGGCCATCAGCAAAATTATGCAGGCTGTCCCCAACCAGTATCATTATTGCTAGCAAGCTAATGGTGTTGCCTAAAGAACCAAATAAAGGTGTGAGAAGCATTAACAGGGCTCTAGACATTTCCCGGAACCCTTCACACACAACCAACTTTCCCACCCACCCTAGACATTCTTAAATTGCACCAAATTAAGCAACCCCACTTTGTTTCGGCTTTTAAAATAAGTCAAGACTGGAGACACAAAAATGGTAATTGACACTTCAGGCTGTACGGTCATTGTTTTTTCAACAGATCTGACTAGTAATGAGATAAATTATGCACCAGTGTTCACTGTTATGTCACTTTGTTCAACTACCCCAGGAGAAAAAAAAAATTGAAGCATCATTATAGCCTTCCAAAATACCATCAATGACCTTTCCATGTGCATCTTTTGTAAAGCACTTTAAAATAATTTAGGACCCTCCCTGTAGAATGTCATTAAAATGGAGGCTATTTTCCAAAACTGTCTCTGGGTCAGACTGTCCCTGGCATGAGTCTGCTGGAGTACATTCCTGCCATCTTCTGCTCATTGAGTTCCCCTTTCTGGTTGGCACTCATGGCCCTCCCAAAGTATCTTGATCACTCTCCTGCTGTGACCTCCACAGAACCACTATCAGCTCTGCTGGCCCCCAAATTAGCCTTGGAACAATTAGTTTGTCTTTCTGAAAAATAACTTTCAGTACTAGACCAGCTGGATGTTGAATAAAATAAAGAGAAGCTGTTTTCACGGGATTCCATTGCCTAATATACATTATCTGATTAGTGGAGAGTCACTGAAATAACTAATATCATAGTTTTGATCATAATTGGGTTCAAGCTTTTCATGGACAGAATTTCTGTTTTCAAAAACCCTGACATTGGGATCCCTGGGTGGCGCAGCGGTTTGGCGCCTGCCTTTGGCCCAGGGCGCGATCCTGGAGACCCGGGATCGAATCCCACGTCAGGCTCCCGGTGCATGGAGCCTGCTTCTCCCTCTGCCTGTGTCTCTGCCTCTCTCTCTCTCTCTCTCTCTGTGACTGTCATAAATAAATACAAAAAAAAAAAAAAAAAAAACCCTGACATTTTAGATTAGTATAACCCCCTTGTGCAATTGAACAATTAATACATTCAAAAAGTACTCCGCGGATAACACTTATCCTGACAATAAGCCACTTAGGTATCCATTTGATAAGAATAGCCTTTCAAATCAATTTCCATAGTCTAAAACTTCATTAATTACTCAGTTTCTATCCACTGTGTGCCTGATGTCAACACTAGCTGTTGTTGCTGTTAGAACTAAACCCAACATTCTAATAATTATATACTCAGTAAAAATAGAAAGAGGTGGGCAGCCCGGGTGGCTCAGCGGTTTAGTGCCATCTTCAGCCCAAGGTATGATCCTGGAGACCCAGGATCGAGTCCCACGTCAGGCTCCCTGCATGGAGCCTGCTTCTCCCTCTGCCTGTGTCTCTGCTTCTCTCTCTCTCTGTGTGTCTCTCATGAATAAATAAATAAAATCTTCTAAAAAAAATAAAAAGAGGTTACCTCCTGGTTTCTGTTACATGGTCTAAGACTATAGGGGCACTGTTTTATAATATGGCTTTCTATCTATTTCATTTGGGGAATACAGTTCAACTCATTTCATATCCCATACCATCAAATAACTTCAATGAAGTAAACGGCAGATATAGCCCAGACTATCAGCCAGGAGACAGAGTTATTGATATATACAAGCATTTCACTTCTAAAATTCATGGCTTATTTAGACCTATTACTATAAAACTAACTTATATCCTTCTTGTGGTTTACTACTTCATTTTACTCTTTATTTAAAATGAGAAAATTTCAAGCAATGATCATAGAAACACAGAATAAATATCAAATTATCGAATTCAGGGATTTCTTATTGACATGGCCTGGAAGCTCTCAGAATCTCATCATCCTATCAGGTCACTTTGCTGCCAACTTTCAGAAATAAAGCTCTTCTTTGCGAAAATAAAACAAGTTAAAGTAATACATTTGGCAACATTGCAGCATGCAAATAAATTGTGATTTCCATGTACTTTTACGTAGTTTTTGATATTTGTAGCATATATTCAAGTGGAAAATTTTTACTCAACTTATACTCTGCTAACAGTGTGACCTATTTTTGTTGTCCTTTTTTTTTTTTAAGATTTTATTTATTTATCTGAGAGAGCGAGTTCACGAGTGGAAGGGAGAGGCAGAGAGAGAGGGAGAAGTAGACTCTCTGCTGAGCAGGGAGCCCAACTTGGGGGTCTATCCCAGGACCCTGAGATCATAAGCTGAGCCAAAGGCAGATGCTTAACCAACTGAGCCACCCAGGCGCCCCTATTTTTGTTATCCCTTATTTTATTACCTCCAATTATGGGTTTCTAAATGTCATATCATGGACATGTAACAAGCCACAAGGCAAATATACATATTTGCATGTAAACTTCAGGGAACACACTGTACATATTGTTTAAGATAATTTAAATATTATTCGGTGGAAGATAAGACCAGCATTCACTGGTAATCTAGTGTACTTATTACAGAATTATCAATAATATTTTATCTTTGCTTATGTACCTGGCAGTCAGATTCATTTCCACATTTCTAACTTATCAGAGGTTTTCCATGGTGAAGCATGGGCTGGACCTTGTATCATTTTGCTATTTGTTTATTTAAATCAGACTGTGGGTAGGATTTTCACATCCTGTCTTTTGAAACACAAGCTGAGTTCCACCAATGAGGTAATGTGAAACAAGTAATCAAATATTTGAACCTAATTCAATATGTCCCTGGAAAAGGGCAGTTGAGTAATCAAATTTGGATTTGTTCACTGTGCATTCTGTATGCCAAGCTTGATATCTGAAGTGGAAAGATACGAGGCCTCCAAAATACTTGAGTAGGACCATCGTTACTCCGTGACCTAGCATCTGCCACCACACTCATAACGTGCCTGGGCGTATCCTTCTTTCCTCTTCTTTGCTTTCAAAATCAATAGTGAAGAAATGTCCATTGCAGACCTACTAGGTGCCAGGCATTCTAGAATCTCTCCTGGAACTAAAGATTTAGAAGGAGAAATATTACTAGCCATGTCCTGAAAGCAAAATTGTATACCAAATGGGTATATTAAATTCAGAAATAGGGAAAAATCATAGAAAAGGTTTGGTTAGAATTTATATGAACAGGTGATTTAGAATAAGATACGATTGATGAGTTATCTTGCACTTGAACTCCACCATTCCAGTGACAACATCACACATTAACAGATGTTGGCACTAAATTTCAGTAGACTGTGCAGAAATCTCCAGACTTCTTAGAGAAAGAAGTAAAAGGCTCAATCATCACATAAGCATGAATTTTTTTTATTGATGTTTAGTTGACACATGTTACATTAGTTTCAGGGGCACAATGTAGTGATTCCACAAGTCTATCCTGTATGCTGCGCTCATGATCTTAAAGGAGGCTTGATAACTACATACAGATTTACACTAACTGCAGTCCTCAGAGGATCAGTTTTAAACAGTTTAGGGAAAAATCATTTTTAAAGAATGGAATAAGATTGATGTAATGCACAGTGTGTGTGAAAAACTCCTAGAAATGAGTATTAAACATTTTCTCGTAAAGGCTGCAATGATGAAACACAAACCCAGTGAGAAATCTGTATGATTTCCACACACTATTTTCAAGCAGACATAACCTTTTTCTGTGGTGCTTTCTATATTTAATGTTTAGCTCTTGAAAAGTGGTACTCACATTTTCTGTTGGAGGCTGTCATACTGCCTCCAGGAATTTCAGCTGCCTGTGAATCTTCTGGGCTTTTCTATTTTAAATTAAAAATAACTGATGAGAGATCAGCAATGTTCATCATTTTGTTGTAAAAGTGAAACATCTGGAGAGTAAGGTGGACTTTTAAACATTTTAATACTCTAAGGTGTACTAGAACTTTGAAATTTCAGAGGCAAGCATAGAAGGGAAAGCTGATGGGCCAGAAGGAAACCTTTGGCACTGTGTACCTTTAGATGAAAATAGCACTCTTATGTAGATCAGAACCTTCCACACAGAGCTGGAGGCTCCTGAGACAGGCTGTAACTCAGGCTCTTAAATTATGGAAGCCTTATAAAACCCAAAAGCTGAAAAAAAAAAAAAACCCGATTCTTGATTCTTGACCTAATTTAACACTTCTGTATGGTGGACTGCAGGTCTAGGATTCATTTTCGGATGCACATCACATATTGCAGAGAGAGAACAAACCCATGCAATGCCTCACAGTATTCATGATAGCATAATATTCTGTGTTGGGGGCTTTGCCCATGAGTGAAAGAATCTTGCCGATTAAGGAAGTAAATCAACAGGCTTACAAAAGAGAAATATCATACATTTTAAACTTCTTTAATACATTCCTAAGACAGAGAATTAAGACTTAGAAATTGACTTCTGGGAGTTCAGATGATGTGATTTTATTTCAGAGACTGACTCATGTTCCAATTTCAGGAAAGTCATTTCCATCCCTGTGCCTCAGATTCTCATTCTATTATGTGAAAAAGAAGACTTTTCATAAGTAGCCTCCGCTTTTCTTAAGTTCATACTACACGCCTTTGATTTTATGAAAAACCTACACTAGGACCTGTTTTCACTAACTGAAAGAAGCCCAAAGAGGATTTTTGCTTTTATGAAAAAAAAGCCAAAAAACACAAACAGCATTCAGCCTCCTTTTGGTAGAAGGCTAAAGCAGCAGCAGTGAGTGGTGCTTAAAGCTCGTTCCCCAGGAACTCCACTCAGCATCTCAGCATCAAGCCACCGGAGCTTTGACCTATTATCTGTGAGCATTGGTGCTTTATCTTGATTTATCATGTGCACCTGTTAGCAAAATGGGTCCTAAGATATTAAAAAGTCCTAAGACAAGTAAGTTTTTTTGTGTCTGGGGATGCTCACCTGTTTTTCCATGTAAATTAATGGTAATTGCTTCTTCACTCTTTTACCATTTTGGCTTACAAAAGAACTCACAGGAAGGCTCTGTTTTCGGATGGTGAGGGAAACCTGTATCTGCCAACTGAACATGTCCTTTTATTTTTTCATTTTTATTTATTTATTTTTAAAGATCTTCTTTATTTGAGAGAGAGAGAGAGATAGGAGAGCACAAGCAGGGAGAAGCAGGCTCCCCACTGAGCAGGGAGCCCTAGGTGGGGCTCAATCTCAGGATCCTAGGATCACACCCAATCCTAAGGCAGATGCTCAACCAACTGAGCCACCCAGACATCCCAGAACACGTCCACTTAAAAGCATGTTCACAAGGGCACCAGGCAGGCTCAGTTGGAAAAGTGTGCAACTCTTGATTTGGGGTCATGAACTCAAGCCCCACGTAGAGTGTAGCAATAACTTAAATAAATAAATTTCCAAAAAAAATAGCTTATTCATGATTCCATTGCCCAAAGTTGTGAGAATTTTGAGACAAATTTAATGAGAGGCATAAGCATCTTTTTAAAAAATGTGAAACAGAGAAAGTAAACTCGTATCCACATATTACAACAGTAGGAGCTACTCAAAAGATGCAATAATGGGCTATTTTGGGATAACTGGCTGAGAAGTAAGGTAGGGCCCGAAAGATACAGGGTGAACAAGAAAACCTTTTTTACATTACATCGAAAGCCTGATTAAAATAAAAAATTTCAAAAAAAAAATTTCTATAGTTCTCTTAAAAGACAGGACTTCAAATGTTTATTCTAGGATTTTTTCCCCAAAAAACCTTTATACTATGTAAAGGAATTTAGAGGCAAGCATCCAAGACTCCTTGATTGGTGAGAATTAGGGGTTCCCCTCCATCCTGAAATACCAGGAACTTGAACCAAACAGTCCTAAAAGTTCATATTATTTCTATTCATTTAAGGTTGATCTTAGGGCTAAAATAACGAAAGGAATAATGATATATTCTTAGTGAGCTAACATATTCAAAGAGTTCAAAATTCAGGATGCCTGGGTGCCTCAATGGTTGAGCGGCTGCCTTCGGCTCAGGGCATGATCCTCAGGTCTAGAGATAGAGTCCTGCATTGGGCTCTCTGCGGGGAGCCTGCTTCTCCCTCTGCCTATGTCTCTGTCTCTCTCTCTGCGTCTCTCATAAATAAGTAAATAAAATCTTATAAAAAATTCAAAACTCACTAAGCATCAGATATTTGCTTATACGCATCTTAGGATTCTGAAACCTCTTCACTGAAATAGAAGGAATAAAGTCAGCCTGAAAGTGATTTTAAAACTAATCTCAGCCTGAAATTATCTTCTTCCAAGCCACATGTGAAGTATTTAGGCAATAAACATAATAAGGCTTTCAAAATTACTTGTTTAAAGGGATGGCTTTGTTCATATTTGAGTTTAGCTCTAGATCCACAATCTACCAGCAGACTTCTCTTAGCTGTGGCAATGTCTCAGGCTCAGCTTACTTATCTCTACTCGGTTAGGAATCTATCCTTGAACTGTAAACACCTCCCCCAAGGCCTTGGTTAGAGGAGGCAAGCTTTCTGTTATTTACTTTCATATTTTTTCCTGTCCCTTTACTTTGAGAATAAGAGTGGGAACTTTGGGGCAGCCCAGGTGCTCAGTGGTTTAGCGTCGCCTTCAGCCCAGGGCCTGATCCTGGAGACCCGGGATTGAGTCCCACGTCAAGCTCCTTGCATGGTGCCTGCATCTCCCTCTGCCTGTGTCTCTGTTTCTCTCTCTCCTCTCTGTGTATTCTCAGAAATAAATAAATAAAATCTTAAAAAAAAAAAAAAGAGTGGGAACTTTTGTTTTAAACCTGACTGAAGGTTGTGTTTTGCAAATTCACAGGGAATATTTGTCCAAGAAAACTCAATGTAACAGAAGCCATTTATTTTAAGACAGCTTATGTGCCAGAATCAATTCTTTTCTGCCATATAAAATGATCATCCCACTCCTAGATGCACTAATTCTTTGCTCAGCAATTATTTGGCCCCATCTAGTCATGGCTAAGGATTACTCAGGATGGAAAACCTAAAGGTCAAGTGGTTTATGAAAACTTGTAAACAAAATGATCAAGATAAATGTACTGTCAGACTGACCATATGTGTTTCAAAGTGGTGTAGATAGCAAGGATTTGAATTTGTGGAAAAGTTTTTTCCCCCTTTAAAACAGCTTGTGGGTGCTTGGCAAAGCTTTCCAAACTACTTAGCATGGTTAAGAAAGGCAAATCAGGAGTGGATTTTGTTTATCTAGCCTACTGATTTTCATGTATTCATCAGAGTATAAAGGAAAGAAGGTAATCAAATCAGTAGAGTACCTCAGATCAGTAACGTACCAACTGGAGTGTTGAAGCAGATTTGCCTCTGCCTGACTGGTCACTTAGTTCAGAGTTGAGTACAAGATGGTGGGAGTGTCCCCCATGCCCATTAACCAATGATACACCCTGCTGGATGAGGATGGTTTAAAATTAGCACCAAAGCCAGAAGAACACAGGTGCAGCCTGTGTCAATTCCATGGTTCTAGTTAACACTTTGCTTAATGGCCAAAGTGGTGGGTGACACACAGAAAAAGCATTGAGAGAATTCATCGTGATAAATACTTACTAAAATGTCTCACCTTGGAAAAGCACAGGACTGCTCTGAAACATCATTCGTACTCCAAATGACTTCAGAATGAAACTTTAGGTATGTCTAGTTATGATTTTAAAAGACTTGAGTGGTGGTAGTTTTTATATTGTCTTGTATTTACTGAAAAGTTGTATTTACTACAAAATTCAATTCTGAATTCTTTCTGATGGGGATACCAAAAGGGATGATAATTGAAACTATATTATACCCTAGAACTCCTTAATATCTTCAGAAATGCATTCATCAGTTAAAGCACTCGAATCTTCTAAAACATTTGCATTCTTTGATTTTACTCAACATAATGAGTCTTGAAATTCTATGCTTAAAACTTATTAAAAAAAAAAACAAACTCATTTTAAGTTCCCTGACAAATTCAAGGACAATCTGAATGAACTCTACATTTTTGGATGGCCAGAATTTATTTCACTCATTTCTATCCTGGTTACCTTTCTAATTATTACACACAGGTTGATATGTTGACTTTGTCATTTAATTTTCCCAGGCTGAGAAAGCTAATCTATTGTGGCAAAGGGGATCTATTATTGTCTTTTGTGCTTATTGAGATTAGAACCTCTTCTGTGGAGGTTAAGTTGTTGAGCGCCCAAGGGTAGGGACAATCAAAGCTACATTCCTAATTTCTGAATTACTATAGCATCCTAGCTTGAGCTCCAGGACAAAGAAAAACCCTGCTTCATTAAAAAGAAAATTTCTATAGCATTTTATTTACTGTGAAAAGTTTCAAATACACAGAAAAGCTGAAAGAGCTGTAATGAGAGCACTCAAATACTCCCAAGATTGTACCATTAACATTTGACTACAACCATTTTACCACCTTTCTTTCATCTATCATCCCTTTGTTCATCCATAAAACCATCTTATTTTTTGATGCATAGAATCTGGATCTTGGATAACATTTAGGAATAATAATAAACAAGTGCTGAATATTTTAAAAGGCTGCTAAAGTTTTCCCTGAGCACACATATTATAAATTACGTGAACAAGGAGAAAGCCAGAAAATAAGTGGAAAACCATGGAGGATATAGAGCCCTAGGACTTTGAAGGAAAAATTGCTATATTTTAGTCTCCTAGAGTTGTTTGCAAGCATTTATCTTTTTAACCAACCCACCAGCTAATCTATTGTCTGATAGGATAATGTGTAAGAGCAAAACAAATCCATTAAAAAACCATACTGCATTTTACGTTTCATCACAGACATAGAAATTGATCAAATACAGGCACAATGGATGCAATTATTCAGCTGAAAAAAAAAAAAAAGATCTGCCACAAATCCCATTTCTGAGCTCTTTGTTTTTATAATTTTAAATGCTCTTAGGCTAGAAAATGATGGGTAATTTTGTGAGTTTTCAAAGTTTTTGCCTGCATGTTTATATGTTTTTGGGTAGGAAAGACATCCAAAATGCTGATTAGTAGCTAGGCCATTGGGTCCCTTCATTCTCAGACATGAAATAGTCTCCTGTTTCTAAACTAGCCACGAAGGTCAAAGAGCAGGTTTTAACAAGTACCTTAACAGGCCAGCAACAGAGGTTTAAAAAATTAATAACCAAAAAAAAAAAAAAAAAAATTAATAACCATACTTGTAGGGAAGCTGCCATTAAGAATGATGTGTGTATTCTGGAAATCAGAGTCCCATCCCTTACAGAGAACTTTATGAAGATGTCAACTACTTTTCAACATGGACTTTTTAAATAAAAGATGAATATTAAGAAGCTTTAAAGCACAGGATAATAAAATTTAAAATATACCTCAGCATTTGGTGATACCAGAAGAATAAAACATTTTTCTATTAAGAAAAAGCCATGGATGCCTCCAATTAATCCTAACAGTTTCCAAATATGGCCTTTGCTTTCATGGAAATGTCCAAACTCTGAGCCTTCCTGCTTATGTAAACCAAGAACCTTAAAAAAAAAAAAAAAAAAAAAAGATACACAAAGAAATAACTTTTGATGATTTCAATATTAATTAATAGGAGTAATGAATATATTCACCTTTCCTTCTGGGGAGGACATGACAACTGCTGGAATCATTCAAAGCCAAGTTTGCTTTTAGTTGTACAAATACTGCCACTATATGATTTAATCAGAGTCAAACAAAATGTGTATAAGAGAAAAGACAGGAGAACCAAATTTTCATATACTCTCAGTCCTTCCCTCCACCCCAGAGTTTAATCTGTATCTGTTTGCACAGCAAGTCTTTATAACAGATCAACTTATTTTATATCCAGAAGAAATATAAAGATATATTTCATCTGGGGCTTATTCTCCCTATGCCCCATTGTAATTAAACAAAACTTTTTAAAAATGTTCAGATAAGTAAGAAATCTGCCTGAAAGATTTCTTTCATGGAATGTATACTGTGTACCCAGCAATCCTGTCAGCTCTCTGAGAAACAAAAGGATACAAGAAATGCATTAAGAATTTTCCTTTAGTTGACTCATCCCATTGGTTGACCTCATGATTTCTTGTGAGCCAGTAAATCATCATGTATCATATTGCCTCCCCGGGAGAAGGCAGTTTGGGAAACAGCTCAGTGGTTTCTACATTTAGGATGCTACTGACCATCAAAGTAAAAAAAGGAAAAAGCAATCCTATGAGTACATACTGTACACATATGTGTGTTCATAGATGCATATGTATATTTAGGTACATACACGTAGGTGCACATGAGTACGTGAGTGACTGTATATATATATGCAAGAATATACATTGAGTTTCTGAACATAACTCAAAACCAATATATGTTAGTCAACTTTTCCTTTTGGTAAAGACACTAAAAGATACCCATCTAATATTTGTAATTACTGTAATTTCACAAAATAATGGACACAGTAAGTTCATGAAACAAAACAGAAGAAAACCCCACAATCTCAGAATAAAATGTAGACCTTTAAGTTGAGTAAATTTTGCTAGTGAAAAAACGGAAATCATGGCAGTCATGTTTTTCTTGTTTCTGTGCAGTCCTCTGAACACTAACCATGGATCACCGTTGGGAGCCACTGATGTTTCTAGCTTTCCACCACATTTGTACTGCACCTTTCTTTCTTTCCCCAGTAACTTTTGTCCACGTCTCTTCCCTCAAGTAAAGCAGTTGCCTTCCAATTTTCATGAAACCTAACTAATCTTTTAAGCTCCTCTCTGGAACATGTCTCTGCAGAACCAGTTGAGGGCCCCAGCCCCTCCTCCTACCCCCAAGTCCATGCCTGCTGTCTGGAGTTACATGCCCCCCATGGGCAGTGGGGGAAGGCACAGGAAGCCATAAGACCCTTTTGCTGTTTTGCAGGATCCTGGGCAGCGAATAGCTCTGCAACCCCGAAAGGGACCTAGGAAAAGTCTTCGGCCACTGCCTCAAGCCAATAAACCCTGAAATATTTCCAGAAAATTAGATTAAAGGGGAAATTAAAACAAATAATGGTTTGTTTCATTTTCCAATGCTCACTTTGTGATTTTCAGAACATCTAATAATCATTGAGCCCCTGAGCAACAACAGTGACCCGGTAGGAAATTGCCAGAGTCTTGTGGAAATTTTTAACATCTCCAGCTTTGCAAGAGGGGAGATGGGCTCATTTGCCCATCATTAACTATCCCAAGAGATTTCAGAGGGAAGAAATAACCTCATCTAAGAGCCCCTTCTGTCTGAACTCTTGCATCTCAGGTCTTTGTCCTTTCATTTCTGACAAATAAAGAGCCTCAGAAGAATTCAGCAAAGAGCCAGCTTCCTGGTGCTTATGTTTTTCTTAAGGTAAATCTAGATATTATTAGGCTAAAAAAAAAAAAAAAGGAAATTCATTTTGATTGTTCAAATGAAGAGACAATACTGATGGGGCAATGACAGAGGTGTGGGCAACAAGGGTTGGAACAAGGGATAATGAGACACCTGGAAGCTAGCAACCTCAGGAAACCATTTCCACTCTTAGGGCAGAAAGGGCAAAGGTTGGAACTAAAGTCTATAGCTCAGTGGGAGGTGGAGCTGGGGAGGGGCCTCCCATGGGAGCTGTAGTCTTGTAGGTAATCAGTTGCTTCTAGAGCAAGTGCAGAGCCAGGAGTGTGGGGAAGAAATATCCCTGCCTCTTTCTCTTCCTACCCTGGCTTTTCTGTTGTGACTCCATTGGCTCAATCCAAACAAAATTCAGCTCCCAAGGAAGCTGAGGAGAAGCAGTCTTCTGGGGCAGAAAAAAAGCAGCAGAGAGGGCAGAGAAGGGATCTGATGAGAGTTGGGGACAACTGGAGAAAACTCAGCCCAACATCTTGCAGCCCAATTCATTTTCATTTAACAGATAAGTAGTAAATATTTCCTGAAATTTTGTTAATAGGAATCTGCATCTGCAACCCTTTTTTGGTCTATTTCAAAAATAACAATAACATGTGGTGAACCTAAGGACTGGTTCTCTTTTCCCCTATAAGTGTTTTGGGGAAACAATACTTATTTCCAAGGAAGACGCTGGCCAAGTCACTGTGAAATTTTGCATCAACATCTCCAGTGATAAAATGGAAATGGAAATTAGAAACACACCATTGAAAACAGAAAAGAGTTACCTGAGGGAGAAGGTGGAGCAGAGCATCTCCAGTAAGTGTCCCAACGGCCAGGCCCACAAACAGCTGTAAAATAAGCCTGTAGTTCTCACAGCTGTGGAACAGAATCAGCGTTGTCCCAAGCATGGAGCCCAGTGTGAGCAGAGCCACGGCCACTGTGCTGTAGCCATATTCTAAGCCAAATGGAGATTGCAAATTAGTCAGTGCTCATCATCTATTACCAGAGCCCCAGCCAGTGAAAATGCCAGAAGAATACATCTTACAGTACAGCTTATAGGGATATGGAGTTGTTCTATGAGTATAAAAGTCTTATTTCTTAAGGAAAAGAATGAAAAGACTTTCGCCATTAATCTTGTCGCTTTGAAGTTACCCCAATGACTCCTTAGTAAAGCAAGCGAGGACCTAGCTTACCTCTCACTACCAAAGAAATTAATTTCTTTCACTATAAACCACAGCAACTGCTGCCATACTCTGGTCAGGATTTCCTTTGAATCCCACTTAAACATTCTAAAGTCAAGGAAGCAGAGTTACAGAGGAAGCATGTAGTTTGGGCCCTAGAAGACTTATGTTTCTGTACAAGGGAAGTACATCCTTCCAAAAGTTCTCAAAATTATTCATAACGTCAAAAGTGTTTATTATCCATGGTGCCTAAAATGACAGATCAAGCACAAACAGAGGGAGCAGGGGAGAGAGAAGAAGGCTTCCTCTTGAGCAGGGAGCCCAACACAGGGGCTTGATCCCAGGACCCTGAGATCATGACCTGAGCCAAAGGCAGATGCTTAACTAAGCCATTCAGGAGCCCCTGGACAGGCTACATTTTAAATTATTGCAATAATTTTTTATAACCTATAAATTTATCTCATGTTTCTAGGCTCCTAAATTTTCAAAAAATATTTAAGAAGTGCAATTTTTAAGATTTTTTTCAAACAAAAGCAAATATGTATGAAGGATGAAGCAGCAAAGAAGGAAAGAGAAAAGATTAAAAGAGACAGAAAAAAATGGCTTTCAGGGTCCAGTTGACCCTTGAACAATGTTAAACTAGAGGGTTTTTTTTTTTAAGATTTTATTTATTTATTCATGAGAGACACGGGGAGGGGGGAGAGGGGGAGAGAGAGAGAGAGAGAGAGAGAGGCAAAGACACAGGCAGAGGGAAAAGCAAGCTCCATGCAGGGAGCCCGATGTGGGACTTGATTCTGGGACTCCAGGATCATGCCCTGGGCTGAAGGCGGGCGCTAAACCGCTGAACCACCCAGGGATCCTCCTAGAGGGTATGTTATTAAGAAAATCATAAGAGGAGTGCATGGCTGGCTCAGTTGGTTGAGCGTGCAACTCGATCTTAGGGTTATGAGTTCAAGCCCCATGTTGGACATGGAGCCTACTTAAAATAAAAATTAAAAAGAAAAAGAAAAGAAATCATAAGAGAAAATACATTCACAGTATGGTACTGCATATATATTTAAAAATATGCATATAAGTAGACTTGTGCCATTCACACCCATGTTGTTCAAGGGTCAACTGTATAAACAATTGGGGGATAGAGTTTTCCAGGCCGCCATTTTCCTTTGCTTGCAAATATTCAGAGCAAATACTCTGTCTTCTACTTATTTAGAAATTACTTATAAGCCATGGCAAATTGATTTGTAAACAGTGAAGGAAGGTAATTACAAAATTAAACTATCATTTCCTTTAGTGACTGCAGATAATAAGTTAAATGAAATTCAGTTATCATACTAATTAAAGCCCATTATAGATTTTAAGAAACTATCATCTTAAAGTTTGTTGAAATAAAAGGTATTCTATTCTTATTCTTATACTTTTCTGGAAGGTTCATCCTCTACATTATATCATATTAATATTAGCTGGTAACATGGTCTTACGTTTTTAGGAGGACTTCTTTGAATCATAAGTTCTAAATTATAAGAGTCTAATATTAAAATAGAGTTGGCAGTGTACTCAAAAGAAGCAAAAAACTTTCAAATTTTAATTTTCCCAGGCTTACCACCACCCCTTCACTTCTAGTGAACCTCTACAAGACAATTGTTCAATGGATATAGAGTTGCAGTTTTGCAAGCTAAATAAAAAAGTTCTAGAAATGTATTGCACAATAAAGTGAAAATACTGCTGAACTATATACTTAAGAATGGCTAAGTTTCATCTCAGTTTCAATTTTTTAGCCACAATTAAAAACTAAAAAAAAAAAAACCAAAAAACAAATGGTTTGGAACCCTCATATACTCACCTAGAGGTCTTATTTTATTCTGACTTAGTAAAAATATCTGTGTTATAAAAACATCCCAGCTACTTAACCAAGGTTCATATCCCACTCTTCCACAAATAGATTCTATGTGGGAATGTCATTCTTTTCATTGAATACATAAAGACATTTGAAGTTTAACATGAGCACCTGGATTGTCTAATAAAATTCAAAGTTGCCACATTTTTATGATAGCTACAAAAGATCAGAAAATGTTGAGAATTCACAAGGATAAATTAGGGTGTGGCACTTCCCAGGCAAAAGGCAAAGTTTTCAGTCCTTTGATTCTTCTACTCCTCTCCCCTTTGTCCTGAAGGGATCCACGGTGTGGTATTGGAGAGGAAAGGGTACTTCCTAATTTTAGAGCTTAGAAATCTGTTTAGGTCCTCTGTAAATCAGATTTCACCTGTTCTTGTGTGGCAAAGATAGCCTAAAAACCATAAAATCTGCCATTGGTGGCCTCAGATGCTGCTAATTACGCCAGGTCCTCAGAGAGGTGTCATGGCATCTTGACTGGAGTCAGGCAGCTTGCAGACAGGTTCTATATAAATGTTTCCCATCATTACAATAGTAGGATGGAAAACATTCCCTAATAATTGAATTCCTAGCCATTCTTGAGCAACTCCCTCGAACAGGTCTGAAACCTGTTATACTTGGCCACAATACTCTTTCCTGTAAAGGTTATGCTTATTAGGGGTCAGGTGCCAGCACACCAAACACTGCTCTTCATAACCTCTCTCCTGCCTCTGTCTTCATCTCACATTTTCTATTGTTAAGCCTTTCCCTTAAGTTACAAATGCAACATTTTTAATTGAGCACAGCAATGTTTTGGGGGGTTCTATAGTACGTGTGATTTCTCTGAATTTTTCTCAGGAAGACCATTCTCCAGAAGGGTCTAGACATCCATTAGAAAGATAAACATTTTTCACCAATTTCCAGTTCATAAAGCTATTCTGCAGCAGTCCGTATGTAGCAGATACCGCAGCAAGTGATGGCCATGTAAATATCCTCATGGAGGCTCCTAGATACCATGGTCTGTCCCCCTTACCCATTTCTGAGCCATCGCTGACCACCAGGTGCTGAATTATTTAATTATTCAGTTTTAATGAAGCTCTTTTCCTTTCAGTGAATGTGGAGTCTTAGATATTTAGGTCTGGCAGGTTTTTGTTCATATAAAATCTTCAAATGAACCACTTGATGCTGCAGAATTCACTGTGTGTTAGAAGTGCATAGCTGGACAGTTCTTCCCTGATGGGCATTGCAAGACTATCTCAAAGAGAGAGAAAAATGCTCTGAAAAAGCATTCATAGGCTCTCAGATCGCTGGTAATATTTTAAAGGGTGCGGGTGTTAACTGTCACATTTTTGCTATCCATCATGGATGTTCTTAGGCCGCATTTTCTCTTTTAAAGTGCTTTAAGTTACAGAACATATTTTTTGTACACATTATCCCATTTGAAACTGAGAGCTACCCTGTGAGGCCTTTCAGCAGAGCTCACCTACTACAGTGATTCAGTGGGGTAAGGTGAATGCAAATATCTTTTCTTCGCTTCCTGGGGATTCCAGCCAGGTCTGGGAGCCTGGCACCTCCCTCTACGGTCACTTCCACCCCAGAGAGCTCTTTGGTTTACCACAGCATGTCTTCGTTTTTTATGTGTGTCATGATGTGTGAAAGGATAGTAAGGAGGTATCACTGCTGTCCCACCCTGCAGAAAAAAGACAGGCCCAGGGAAATAGAGATGGCTTAAGATCCCAGAGTCGGCTGGGGATAGAAGGCACGACTCAACTTTGAATTTCTGATCCTATCACTAATGGTCTTTCTCTTATGCCATGTCAGTTCTTAACTAGGAACTTTGACGTTGATCCATGACTGAGTCATACATAGAGGACAAAATCAGTTTGTGTAACTTATATACACAATAGAAAATATTCAATGAATGGTATTGTAGCATAATGGCTGACAACGAGGACTCTGGGACCAGCTTCCTGGGGTTTAAATCCCAACTTTGTCACTTATCAGCTGTGTGTCCTTGGGCAAGTCACTTAACTTCTATGTGCCTGTTTTTTTTTTTTTAATTTTTATTTATTTATGATAGTCACAGAGAGAGAAAGAGAGAGAGGCAGAGACATAGGCAGAGGGAGAAGCGGGCTCCATGCACCAGAAGCCCGATGTGGGATTCGATCCCGGGTCTCCAGGATCGCGCCCTGGGCCAAAGGCAGGCGCCAAACCACTGCGCCACCCAGGGATCCCCTATGTGCCTGTTTTTGATCTACAAAATAGATACTATTATTATCTAGCTCAGGGTTCTTGTGAGGATTGAATAGTTGAGGAATGTAAAATGCTTAGAACAGTGTTTGATATATAAGTATCCTGTGGTCAGTGTCATTATTATATTACATGCACTAACTTTCTTGGGGAAGAACCACAACTTACTCTCCAGAGTGGTCGGTGGCAGCTTTGCTTGCTGGTCCTTAGGCAGCTGGCAAGAGCAGCTGAGCAATTGCTGGATAATTCCTGGACTCATTCGCTTAAAGTCCTCCTTGGAAATGGGTGAAAGGCTGTTCTGTAGAAATATCTCCACCAGTTGCCCTGCAGAGAAGCAAGACTATGGGGAAAACATCATTGTTACTAATCTCAGCAAACAAACTTCCCATCAATTGCCATTCCTGAGAAGTCAGAACTAAACAGAAGGGCTAAAAAGGACACAAGAAGCCATTGCTACATTTTCCCCTTGCAATCTTTTGTGTATATATAATTTCCCAAGATTATTTTAAACCTCTAATCAAAGTCAGCTGTATCTCACTTTCATTTTGAGTATTATGTAGTATGAGTTTTGCACCCTTTTATCTTTTCTGAAAACATGCACTGTATTTTACAATGTGTTGAATGGTTTTCTAACCAGCAGTTTAAGGAAGCTTTGATACTTTTTTTTGCTCTTCAGTGGGATGGCTTTGTATCAACCAAATCAAGATTTTATATGATAAACAGGAGCTCTGAGGTAATGAGATCATTGCCTTTAATATTCTCTGATTTAATAAGCCTATGTAGGCAACACATATTTTCAAAAGCAATAAAAGTAAAGTAAATATTTTAAAAAGTGAATGCTGTGTCAACCAGTGTGTGTGTAAACACTAAATAATATGGATATCTTTGTAACTGACCTCCCATCTCCACAAAAATAATTGAAATAGTTATTATTTTCTACCGCTGCTTATCTAAATCTTTGCAGTTTTTCTACGTTGCATAGACATCTTTATAAGAGATAAGGATTATAGATAAACAACAAATGCACTAGGTCTCTCAAATTTGCTACGAGGAATCTGTGTATCTCAGAAGTGTTTGGGGCTGATTTTGTGTATCAAAAATTACATTTAAGAGTTTTAATGTGTCTATAGTTCCACCAGCACAAATGGCGGCTTCTACTGAAATCAGAGCCTTGCACAATGTCTTTTTGAGCTTTAGTCACAAATCTATGAGGTATTTGAAGAAAATCATTCATTTACGAGGCTCGTGTGATTTGCTCTGCTGCAGAATGCAGGGATTTTTAACAAAGGCACATCACTGATCAGAAAACGACGACATATTTGCTGGGCTGTCCCGTGAAATTTTTGTGGGGCTGAATCCATGAATATATCTTGATTAGAAAATGTTTGACTGTAGGGAAGGGAACCAACTCGAACCAGAGAGAACCAAGAAGAGATTGCACTAGAAGGCACTAAGGATTTCTGAGATTGAAAAGCTAGCCACCCTTCAGGAGGAACTCAACTTGAAGCTAGAAAACCAGAACCAAGGATGTTTCTGTCTCTCTCTTTTTGGGGCCAAGTATTTTCTCCTTTCTGTTTCCCTCTGAATATATCTATTTCCTTTCGTGGTCTAGTGTTCTCTCCCTTAGTAAACACATGGCCATACAAGCCCCAACTCTGAAGTGACCTCTCAGCCCACAAACCCAAGACTGAGTTGAGTCTGCAAGTCCCGACAGAGATCTGATTGCTTCAGCAAAGCCACAGATGGGCTCTCTTGGGTCAGACGTCCCTCTGGTTCAATCAGTTTTGCCGGCGAGATGGGAGGTGGGATCATACTGTTCAGACATGGTTGCCAGCCTCACGCCTGTGGGTGAGGAAGGCATTTCTCAGAAAAGGACTTGGCAAAACTCCAAAAGATTTCTACTACAAAAAGCAAGAACAGAAAGCTAAACTTGGGTGGGTTTTTTTTTTTCCCTTTGTCAAAAAAATTTGTGCCAAAGACAATATTCTCTTTTGCACCGTTTGTTACTAATGGAATAGAATTACTTCATCATTAAAAATACTGACCACAAAGGGAAACTGGCAATAAACTTTTGATGATGAGTCCTTTGCAATATTCTCATTGAAAAGTGCCTGACTGGTAGGTAAAGTAGTGAGGAGACAAACATGAACGGAGTGCCATGCATCTCTTTCCCCAGGTCACTGTCAAGAAATTGAATAGTTCTGGTCTTAGACTACCTTCTCCTAGAGTAAGGATATTCTATTATAAGCTTCTGTGCCCTTGATCTTTATTTGCTGTTCCTGGGCTTTTTAGGTCATTTGTTTGTTTTATATTTCTTCTGAAATCACTAACATACAAATGTCCTTGATGGTGACTCATTATATTCTATGAATTTGAAACCCAAACTATTTTTAATAAAGAATAAAATAGAATGAAAATTTGGATTATCCAGCCAATAACCTTTAACATATCTTTATTCCTTTATATAAAGCTTCAATATATGTATATCCTTATTTTGATGTCATCAGACTTCTTTTTTTAAATTTTTTTTATTTTTTTAAAAGATTTTATTTATTTATTCATGAGAGACACTGAGAGAGAGAGAGAGAGAGAGAGAGGCAGAGACACAGGCAGAAGGAGAAACAGGCTCCATGCAGGAAGTCTGATGTGGGACTCGATCCCAGGTCTCCAGGATCACACCCTGGGCTGAAGGTGGCGCTAAACCCTGAGCCACCTGGGCTGCCCTGTCACCAGACTTCTATGGTAACCTTACAAAGATATTCTAAAGCAGGAGTTCATAAACTTTAGTTTTGAGAATCACTTGAAGGGCTTGTTAAAAAGAGAGTTCTGGGTTCTACTCTCAGAGTTTATGATTCAGCAAATGCTGGGATGGGACCTGAGAATCTGCATTTCTAAGAAGTTCTCAGGTACACTTTGAGACTACTAGTCCAAATGACATAGGCAGGATCCTCAGATCTGGTCTATCTTAGGGTCCTACTGAGAAGCACAAGGAAAGTGACATGCAGTGTTAGCACAGGAAATGACTACTACTGTTCTTAGAAGTCACATGCTTTAAGTAGGTAGTTCCTAAATTTTAAGAAACAATTTTCATTCTTTATGAAGATAAGGTCTCATTAAGCAAATTTGCTTCCTTCCTAAGAGTCAGCCCTGTGGAAGCATCAAAGAAGACTTGGCAAACAAAGATTAACAGAGACATCACCTCTCTTCACTATGAGTTGAATACAATAAGCATGAGTTTGAAAGAATCAAATTTAATAAATGTCTTTATATCTTAGATATATACATATATATCTTGTATATATATCTTATATGTAGAAGTAACAGAAATTGACCTTTAAAAATATTAAATATTCTAGTTAATCACCTGTTTTTGTCTAAAAAATAAAACAAGTGAACAAACAACAGAAAAGAGAAACAGACTCAGAAATATGGAGACCCAACTGGTGGCTGCACTAGTTGGGGGGGGTTATGGGGGTTGGGAAAATAGATGAAGGGGATTAAGAGATACAAACTTCTGGGGTTGGGGAGGGAATATATGATACTGCTTGATCATGTCTTCATAACTCACAGCAATAATATTCTGCATTATTAGGCATCTGTAAGGGATTTTGCTCTTCTAAGGTACAGACTGTACCTTGCTCATCTAAGATACAAATAACAAAAATAGTTTTATTTAAATCAACATTTCCCAAGCAATAGCACAGTTGTTAAGACCACAGAATATGTTATCAGACAACCTTTGTGTATATCCTCAGCTTCTGTCAACTGAAGCAATTATTTATTAGCTCCATGCCTCAATTTCCTCATCTGTAGTATGGAATAATATACACTAACCTCATATAGTTGTTATAATAATAAAATAATTATAATAACAATGCCCATGAAATAGTGCTATGCTATGTCTAAGGCATAGGGCATACTCAATAAACATAAGCCATACTCATGGAACATCAATTTCTCAGGATTTTAAATGATTAGGGCAGGGAAGAATTCTACAGTCAAAGTTTGAGAAACACTGGATTCAGTGAGATTAAAGAAGTTTATTTGCTAAAGGACCTCCCCAAATAACTTAATATGCTACAGTGCAATATGCATTTCTAGTATTTTCTAAACCAATTTGACCACAGAACCCCTTTTCAAGGAGCATTAATATATCCCAGTGAATGTACTTTGGAGCATAACTTTAGGAAATATGGATATAAATATGTTTATAAGTTCATATATCACCTTTTCTCTTTTTTTAAAATTTTTTTTATTTTTATTTTTATTTTTTTTATATATCACCTTTTCTCAAAAAACTTCTCAGTGTTACCTACTATACAAATATTTCTCTGTTGCTCACAGCTCTAAGTAATCTCTTCATAATCTATCCTGCATTTTTTTTTAAAAGATTTTATTTATGTATTCATGAGAGACACAGAGAGAGAGGCAGGGATATAGGCAGAGGGAGAAGCAGGCTCCATACAGGAAGCCTAATTTGGGACTTGATCCCAGGACCCTGGGATCACGGCCTGGGCCGAAGGCAGACTCTCAACCACTGAGCCACCCAGGCGTCCCCTAACCTGCATTTAATGCATTCATTCATCATTGTAAATATATATGAAAAATTATATCCTCCTACTATCCGGCAAGCTCCAAAGGAGTTGTGCCTATTTTTGTTCAGCACTGTATCCCTAATGCCCATGATGGTGACTGGTAGGTAGTAAATACTCAGTATGTTTGCTGAATTAATTATTTATGCATTCAATACAGACACAAGGGAGGAAAGAGTATATTTATATTTATATTTACATTTATTTATATTTATACCTATATATACTCTATGTTTTTCCTACATATCTTGGCCTCATGTTTATGCATACAGAGATCTATTTATAGAAGGAAAAATCCATGACCACTCTAGAAATAGAGTATTTTTACATTTAAGAAAATACACATTATCCTTTAAATTTTCCACAAGTCTTATAGAACTTTTACAACATTGACAGTAGCAACTTGTGATATAAGAATAATGACCATACCTCATCCCAGGAAATGGAACCATCATGTGACTCTTGGTCCATCGATACAGATAGATTAGAGCCCCAATCATAGATTGTTAGGTTGTTTTGTTTCCTTTGAAGTTGATGAATTTTATCTTTTCTGATACAGGTACTTTTGGTCCAGAGAGTATTGAGGAGTTGCTCTAGTTCTAGAAATTTCATACAAAATCTGGTGTCACATAGAATAAAGACAGGTGAATCTTAGGATAATCATAATTTCTTATGGCCACAGCATAGATATTTTGCTAAATAGATTTGGTTCTGATGAAAAGTCAAGATGTTACTCTGAATAATACTAAAAGAACACTTAAACTTCATGGGAATATTGATTCCTTTGCACAATTTTAAGCTTTGGGGCTAAATCAGCCTTACAAAGATAATCCCACCATTTTTATCTCGTAGGGATGATACAATGGTCAATTCCTGTAAAAAATAACTTCTCTTAAATCAACTACTTCTTTTTTTGAATGTTCCCTATAAAACTGCAAACAAAAGATAGGACTGGTCTAATCCTTAAGAAGTTTATTTCCTTGAGGTACTACATACATCCTTAGTAGATTAACTACAACTTTAATTTGATTAAGTCAATAAAATGATTTTCCTTTTAAGGATTTATTTATGCAGAAACAAGAAAGGAAATGAAAGGGATCTCAGGTTGTAGAGATAAGCCGACTTTGTTTTCTAGTGATACTGCTGTATGGCTGCCAGTTTATAGATTACAGTTTAGTTTCCCTTAGTAGAGCTCTAGGCTTTTATTTTTTTATTTTTTTATTTTTTATTTTTTTGAGCTCTAGGCTTTTAAAAATTGATCACAGAGAATAATTAAATATAATGGTGAATTTCTTTGGGTTTATCCATCATCTTGCTTATGAATACAATGTCCTTGAATTTTCCTGAATGTTATCCTCAATGACAGGAAAAATTAGAAACTAGTTACTACAATATACTTTTTTTAAATTTATTTATTCATGAGACACACAGAGAGAGAGGCAGAGACACAGGCAGAGGGAGAAGCAGGCTCCATGTGGGGAGCCCAACGTGGGACTCGATCCTGGGACTCCAGGAAAACGCCCTGAGCCAAAGGTAGGCGCTCAACCACAGAGCCACCCAGGCATCCCCAATATTTTATTTTAAATGACTGGCTTTCAGTGAAAAAAAATTATAAGACTTGCAAAAAAAATGGGAAAATACGACCCAGAATTAGGGAGGAAAGCAGTTAATTAAGTAGGCCTGTAAGTATTCCCAGGTGTTGGATTTAACAGAAAAAGACTTCAAAGCAGCTATTATAAGTGGGTTTAAGGAACTAAAGGAGAGCATATTTAAAAAATTAAAGTGGGACAACAAGTCAACAAATAGAATAAATAAGAAATTCAAAATTACATAAAAGTCCAAATGGAAATTCTGGTGTTGAATACAGTAAGTGAAATGAAAAAAATCGCTAGAGAAGCTCAACAGCATATGTGAAATGGTAAAAGGAGGAGTTACTGAAGATGAAGATAGATTAATATAAATAATCCAGTCTGAAAAGTAAGGGAGGGAGGAAAAGATTTTTAAAAAGAACAAGTTCAGAGACCATAGACAACAGCAAGTATACCAAGCTATATACAATGGCAATCAGAGAAGAGAAAGTTGTAGAAAAAATATTGGAAGAAATAATGTCAAAAACTATCTAAATTTATGTAAAAACCTTAATCTAAGGCTTAAGAAGTCCATCAGACATCAAGAAGGTTAAATATAAAAAGATCCACACCTAGACCTATTGAGGCCAAATTGATGAAAGTCAAAGAAAAAGATAAATCTTAACAGCAGCAACAGAAGAATGATTCATCACATAAAAGGAACCATCAATACAATCAGTAGCTTACTTCCCATCTGAACAATGGAGGCCAGAAAGTAGTGGAATCACATACTCAAAGTGCAAATAGAAAAGACTGTCAATCAAGATTTTTTATCTTGTAAAACAGTTCTTCAGAAATGATGGTGAAATAAAATAATTCCCAGATAAAAAATAAATGAGAGGTTCATTGAGAGAAGACTTGCCTCATAAGAAATACTAAATGAGGGGATCCCTGGTGGCTCAACGGTTTAGTGCCTGCCTTTGGCCCAGGGCGTGATCCTGGAGTCCCGAGATCAAGTCCCACATCAGGCTCCCTGCATGGAGCCTACTTCTCCCTCTGCCTGTGTCTCTGCCTCTCTCTCTGTATCTCTCATGAATAAATAAATAAAATCTTAAAAAAAAAAAAAAGAAATACTCAATGAAGTTCTTCAGGCTGAAAAGAAATGATTTAAATGATAGATTGAATCTATAGGGAGAAATGAAGAGCACTAAAAATATAAGTATAAAGTATAAGGCTAATATAAAAGACAAATTTATATTTTTCTCATTTATTCTAAACTCAGGAAACACTACAGGCTTTTCTTTCAAATTCAGAAACATGATAATAATGCAGACTACCCACAGTTTTATTTACTATTTATCCTTAGTACTATTTAAATAAGAAAGCAAGCAGAGACTTAATTAAGACTTAAGAATTGGAAAGCAAGAGGCAAAACCCTAAAAAATGTAAAAATAAAAGATTTAATGGAGGTTATAAAATTAGTCTACGAAAATCAGAATCCTTGATATATACAAACAAATACCAGTTAGAAGATATAATGAAAGAAAGGACACCATTTAAAAAAACCAAGAAAAACGTTAAAAGCATAAGTATAAATGTAGCAGGAAATGTCTAAAACCTATGAGAGTAAAAACTCCACAAAAACACACATGTAGACAAGAACAATGGAGACATCCTATATTCGTGGATATAAGGATGCAATATTACAATGCTTTTTTTCCAGAGTTTGACATTTTGATGATGTTTGTTAGGAAGGAAAAATAAGCCGGGAATATGCTGAAAAGAAGAGCAATGAAGAAGGCTAGCTCTATCAGACAGTAAAATATACTATTAAGCCACTATAAGTAAAACTGTATGGTATTGGCACATAAATATGACAAGCTGGACAGTAGAATAGGAAACAGAAATAGATATAATTGCATTTATCAATATATTATATAGAAGTGGTATCTCAAATCAGTGGAGGAAATAATTTCCACTGCTTTTAAAATAATAAGTATAAAAAAGTGAATAGTCATATAGAAAAAAAGTGAACAGTCATATAGAAAAAAATAAACTGGATTTATTCTTCACAACATATACCAGAATTAATCCAAAATGAATGAGAAATGAAAACATACAAATATTAGAAGAAAACATAGGTGACTTCGTCTAAAACTTAGGAATGTGGAAGACTTTCTTAACTATAAGTCAAAATCAGAAAGCACTAAAAGAAAAGTCTGACTGGGATGCTTGGGTGGCTCAACAGTTGAGCATCTGCCTTCAGCTCAGGGCGTGATCCTGGAGTCCTGGGATCAAGTCCCGCATTAGGCTCCCTGCAGGGAAGCCTCTGCCTAAGACTCTGTCTCTCTCTCTCTGTGTGTCTCTCATGAATGAATGAATGAATGAATGAATAAATAAATCTATCTTTTTAAAAAAGTCTTTAATTTGTTTATATAAAGATTAAAAAGGGCACCTTTGGTTGGCTGAACGTCCAACTCCTGATTTCAGCTTAGGTCATGATCTCAGGGTCCTGAGATCAGGCCCTGTATCTGGCTCCATGCCCAGTAGGGAGTCTGCTTCAGATTCTCTCTCCCTCTGCATCTCCCCACTGAAGTGCACATGCACATGCACTCATGCTCTCAAATAAATAAATCTTTAAAAATAAAAACAAAATTACAGAAAAACTGATTCCAAGTCTAGACAGGAAATGTACAAGGTAAACCTGAAATATATCATAGTAGAGAACAAGGAAGATAGAAAATGTCCTAAGAGTTTTGTCAGAAGGACTTAGAAGTCAACTTGAATATGATTCTACTGGGCAAAGAGAAAACAATATGAACACTAATTAGGATAATAATGACAACAGATTGAGAGATATGAAATCACGATGATATAAAATGTTCATGGTTCTCCTTTGAAGGATGTGAGGAAATGTTATTGTTTTGAAAAGCGGTAAAGTAAAGAATCAAGAATTTATTCTTACTTTAAGAAGTTCGATAAAATGAAATTGTGATGAGGGGAGGCTTTCCATTACAGAATTATTACGCTAATAAATGAAGAATAAATGAGTAAATTAGAAGAATATTATTTCATTAGCTATAAATAATCAATCTAGTCAATTATCATCAATACCTTATGACTTCCCAAAAAGAGAGAGACAACTAGATGTTATGTACCTTCTGGTAGAAGGTACTGACTATAAGACAGTATCCCCCAAATAAATAAGCCACCTAATCAAACCTCTGTAACCAATTACCTGAAACACAGTACAAAGAAATACATATTAGATGACTAGAAATGTCGTCATCAGAATCCAGACACAATAAACAATCCTCCTTTTCTTCCAATAAAATATTTGCAACAAAATACAGAAGGTGGAGTCAGGAGAGAGGCATGTTATCTATAAAGAAAACTGAAGAGATACACCAACAATTCACATTTCGTGAACCTTATTTAGATTTGATTTGATTTAAAAAAATACTTTTTAAAAATCAGAAAACTGCACATTAATGAACTTTTTTGTGGTACTAAGGAATCAGTATTAATTTTTTAGTTATGATATTGGTGATAATGTGCTTTTAAAAACTCTTCTCTATTAGAGATTCATACAGAAACATTTAATATTTGCTTCAAAATAATCAAGTGATGGGAAAGGGTAGAGGCAAATATAAGACAAGATTATCCAATTGTTGAGATTTAGATCTAGTGTTCATGAGGGTTAACTATATTACTGTTGCTGCTTTTGTTTATATTTTTATTGTATGTCACTTTTGTTTTATTATACAGAATCTTTATAATAAAAATATTTTTAAAAAAACACTTAAAAGTGACTTCTGGGGAAGACAACAGAGTAGGAGGACCCTAAATTCACCTTGTCCCATGGATACAACTGGATAACACAGCAGTGTAAATAACCTAGAAAATGACCTGAAGACTAGAAGAACTGACCACAGCTAAATGTAGAGAAAGGGGCCACTTTGAAGAGGGTAGGAAGGGTGGAGACACGGTGAGGAGCTAAACAGATTGCAGGGCCGTCTGCAGGAGGGAGGGATCAGCAGGAGAGGAGAGATTCTCTCACCAAGAAGCCCACTCAGGGAAGACAAATACCTATAATATTCAGCTTTGAAAACCAGAGGGATCAGATTTCACAAGTTCTTCTCTTTTTTTTTAAATTTTTTATTTATTTATGATAGTCACACACAGAGAGAGAGAGAGGCAGAGACACAGGCAGAGGGAGAAGCAGGCTCCATGCAGGGAGCCCAACGTGGGATTCAATCCCGGGTCTCCAGGATCGCGCCCTGGGCCAAAGGCAGGCGCTAAACTGCTGCGCCACCCAGGGATCCCCACAAGTTCTTCTAATCAGTGGGGCTTAAAACCTGGAAATTTAAAAATCAGTAGGCTCAGCTCTGGGAGAACTGGGAGAACTGGGAGGGCAAGAGGAAACAGTGCCGGCCCTTAAACAGCCCAGTAAATAGCCCCACTATGATACAGCATGGAAGCAGCTGTTTGAAAAATACCTGGAGCACACAGGAGAGATTTGTTTACTAATCTCAGAGCTCAAACTAGAGGAGCAGGGATTGTTGGGAGACTTTTCCAGGAACAAAGGAGCTGGTGGGTGCCATTCCCTCCTTCCATCACCTCCCCACACCATTCTGGACACACAGACACCTGGGGGTCCAGTGCAGCACCTCCATTCACTGTGTGACTTGTAATCAGCATGCCCTGCCCCTTGTTCCCCTGCAAACACACTCCCTCCAGCCAGGCCTCCATTCCAGGTCCTCTCCCACAGCAGACCCAGGCAAGCCTTGCTAACACCATGTCTTCACCCCTATATACTTCTGGAGATCTGCGCATCCAAATGCATTCTTGGCTTAGCCCATCCAAAATCTTTGGGATGCAGCAAAAACTGTTCTAAGAGAGAATTTTATAGTAATATAGGCCTGCCTCAAGAAGTATGAAAAATCTCAATTAAGCAACCAAATTTTACACCTAAAGGAGCAAGAAGAAGAAGAAACAAAACCTAACACCAGTAGAAGGAAGGAAATAATAAATATTAAGGCAGAAATAAACAAACTAGAAACGAAAAACCCTTCAGATCAATGAAATCATGAAACTGGCACTTTGAAAAGATCAAAATTGGTAAACCTTTGAGACTCTTGATTAAAAAAAAAAGAGGGATCATATTCAAATTGACAAAATCAGCAACAAAAGAGAAGAAATAACAACCAACACCAAAGAAATATGAAGGATTTTAAGAGAATATTATGAAAAATCATAATATGGCAACAAACTGGACAACCAAAAATAATAGATAAATTTCCAGGACCAGACAACCTCACAGGGCAAGTCTACCAAACACTTAAAGAGGGGTTAACATCTATTTTTCTCAAACTATTCCAGAAACTAGAAGAGG
The DNA here is from genome assembly GCF_048164855.1 of Canis lupus baileyi. Classification (NCBI taxonomy): domain Eukaryota; kingdom Metazoa; phylum Chordata; class Mammalia; order Carnivora; family Canidae; genus Canis; species Canis lupus. The sequence continues at coordinate 19,582,313 of NC_132842.1, forward strand.
AAGGAAATCTTCCAAATTCATTCTATGAGGCCAGCATTACCCTAATGCCAAAACCAGATAAAGACACCACAAAGAAAAAAAGAACTAGAGGCTGGTATCTCTGATGAACATAGATGCAAAAATCCTCAACAAAATATTAGCACACTGATTCCAACAATACATTTAAAAAATCATTTACTGAGGCACCTGGGTGGCTCAGTTGGTTGAATGTCTAACTCTTGGCTTTGGCTCAGGTCACAGTCTCAGGGTCCTGAGATTGAGCCCCAAGTATGGCTCCATGCTCAGCAGGGAGTCTGCTTGAGATTCTCTCCCTCTCCTTCTACCCTTCTCCCTGCTTGCACACGCACACTCACTCCTTCTAAAATAAATAAATCTTTAAAAAAAATCATGATCAAGTGGGCTTTATTCCTGGGATGCAAGGGTGGTTCAATATTTGCAAAGCAGTCAATGTGATATATCACATCAACAAGAGCAAGAATAAAAACCATGTAATCTTTTCAATAGCTGCAGAAAAAGCATTTGACAAGGAACAACATCCACGCATGATAAAAATCCCTTAACAAAGTAGGCTTAGAGGGAACATACCTCAACATAATAACAGCCATATATTTAAAAACTCACAGCTAACATTATCCTTACTTGGTAAAAACTGAGAGCTTTCCGTCAGGTCAGGAATGAGATAAGGATATCCTCTCTCACCACTTATTTGACATAGTGCTGGAAGTCCTAGCACAGCTATCAGATAAGAAAAAGGAATAAAAGCCTTCCAAATTGGTAAGGAAGAAGTAAAACTTTCACTATTTGCAGATTAGATTATATATATAGAAACCCTAAAGACGCCACCAAAAAACTAGAACTGGTAAATGAATTCAGTAAGGTTGCAGGATACAAAATCACTATACGAAATCTGTTGCATTTCTATATACTAATAAAAAAACAGTAGAAAGAGAAATTAAGAAAGTAGCCCTATTTACAATTGCACCAGAAATAATAAAATACCTAGGAATAAATTTATTTAACCAAGGAGGTGAAGGACCTGTACTCTGAAACTATAAAATGTTGGTGAATGAAATTGAAAATGACACAAACAAATGGAAAGATATTCCATGGTCATGGACTGGAAGAACAAATATTATGAAAATGTGTATATAGATTTAATGCAATGCCTATCAAAGGATTTTTCACAGAATTGGAACAAGCAATCCTAAAATTTTTATGGAATTACTGAAGACCCTGAATAGCCAAAACAATCTTGAAAAAGAAAAACAAAACTGGAGGGATCACAATCCAAGATTTCAAGTTATACTTACAAAGCTATAGTAATCAAAATGGTAATGGCACTAAAATGAACACTTAGATCAATAGAACAGATTAGAAAGCCCCAAAGCAAACCCATGATTATATGGTCAATTACTCTTTGACAAAGGAGGCAAGAGAACGCAATAGGAAAAATGGTCTTGGAAAAACTGGGCAGCTATATGCAAAAGAATGAAACTAGCTTATACCATACCCAAAAATAAACTCAAAATGGATTAAGGAAATAAATGTGAGATCGAAAATCATAAAAATCCTAAAAGAGAGCACAGGTAGTCATTTCTCTGACATTGGTCATAGCAACATCTTTCTAGAAATGTCTCCTGGGGCAAGGGAAATAAAAGCAAAAATAAACTATTGGGATTTTATCAAAATAAAAAGCTTCTGCACTTCAAAAGAAACAACAAAACTCGAAGACAACCTACTGAATAAGAGAAGATAATTGTAAATGAAAATCTGATAAAGGGTTGATGCCCAAAATATATAAAGAATTTATACAACTTGACACCAAAACAACAACAACAACAACAACAACAACAAATAATTCAATTCATTTAGTAGGTATGACTTGGCAGTGAAATTCATGAAAAGCACCCTTACCCGAGACGTGGAGAGTAGTTGTCCTATTCAAAAAACTGAAAATATATTCCGTGAAATAGTCTGGGGAAGGCAAGTTTCTTTGGCCCAGACAAACTCCTTGGAGGGACAAAGCGATGATTGTCACTGCCAGCTGAGGAAGTGTGTTCTCATCAGCACCATCACTGCTCAGTATTCCAGACTTTTCCTGCAGCGTTTTGGTTTCCATACACTGAAATCAGATAAACCAGAAAGAGGAAAGTTTGAACCTCTGAAGTTATTGTGATTCAAGTATCTCTAGGATTTCCTCCAAAAGACAAGAAATAGTTCTTCACCTTGAAGAGGTCTGAATTGTTTGTAGGAACATGATGACCATCATTCTCTAGTCTCAGAATTCTGTTTGGAAAATACCCATTTCTTTTATCCTCCCAACACTGGATTTTCTAGCTCCCATCCTACGGATGCTTATTTACCTAACATTGCTCATTACTCCCTCAGAGATGTGTTTTCTCCAAGAAGATCTCTTGCTGCTCATGACCTTCCAGTTGGTGAATTGTTTCTCTCCAGCTTCAAGTACAGCCCTCAGTGTAATGACTTTCACATCTATATTCCCGCCCTTGACTTCATCCTCTTTTCACCCTTGCCTTTCTTCTCAAGATCAATGCATGCTAAGTGCAAATCAGAGCTAGCACAGTCTGTGTACTTTGAACTCCCATAGGACCTAGGATCTTTTCCACGTGTACATCAATTTTCTTCAATTGAATCATGAGCATCTGAAAAGCAAGAATCTTGCCTTGCATTCCACTAGCATATCATTCACTCATCCAACCGTTTATTGAGTCCCTGTTATGTGCCAGACACTATGAGAAGTCCATTACGTTATGTCCTCTTTTCATTCTCCCAGAGCTCTGTGCAGTGGATACTCTTTACACAGATCACCTGGCCAATAACAGAGTCTCAGTGTGCATGCACATCTGACTCCAAAGCCTATGCTCTTAAGTACTCTTCCCCTTGTACATGGAAATAAATGGAAACGGAGGATGGTGATGGGACTTTCATACCATCAAAGCCAGTTCCATTACATAGTGCTTAGGACAGACAGAAAAGGCTTTAATATTAGCTCTGCTATTTGTAACTGAGTAACCTTGGGCAAAATGATTAACTTTGCTAACCTTCATATTTTTTATCAGCAGAAAAGGACAATGCTGCCCACCACAAAGGTTATTAAGATTAGATAAGCTAATGCGTGAGAAATTCTTAATATAGTAGCTGGTACATTTAGGACATGGTCTGCTAATCTTTGGCACCATTATTGTTGGTCCCAGTGTCTAGTAGTGCATCTGATAAACAGTAGGCTGAAGAGGTGACAAGAGCCTTATATAAAGTGTGATGAAAACTCCCCCTAAGGGAATGGCTCCTCTGGAGCCATTAATGTTATAAACAAAAGAATAATACAGTAAGATAGGTTATAGAAATATCACTCTGGTGGCAAAATAGTAAATAAATTGCCAGGGCTCAATTTAAGAGCAGGAAATCTAGTTAAGAAGTTACTGATTAATCCAAGATACTTCTTGACCTAAGATGGTAGCACTTGAGATGAAAAGAAGCGGAAGTACTTAAGAAATATTACAAAGGACTTGGAAGAAAATGTGAAGGAGTCCAAAAAATTAAACATGGCTGAGGTTTCTGGGTTTGCCAACTGTATGATGGCAACACCATCCACTACGCCTCCATTATAAGAGTCAGGGCTAGTGGAGAAGTCTATACAGATCCTTGTTTATTTATCATGGAAACAGCAAACAGTAGAAAGAACAGAGAGAGGTGGAAGCAAGAGACTGAGTCAAGGAGATAAAACAGTAGTTGGACAAAAAAAAAAAAGGAAGGAATGGAGGGATATTTACATTCTGGTCCACTAGGGAGGGTGGCCAGATTAGGGCACTACTGTGTAGAGCTGCATCCTGGTGAGCTGATTAAGGCCCACCTGGAGCAGCTGTTAGGGCTTTACATATGGAGACTGAATACTGTGCAGACCAAGAACTAGAGATGCTGGTAGTAGTGGGCCTGGTCAACCAGCACCTTCTGTGACCTCACACTCTCTAGTCGGAGAGAGCGGCATCCTCCACTGAGATGCCCAGCCTCCTGTAAAAGACTGGCTTGACTGACTAATGATTCCTAAGGGCATTCCAGCCCACGTGTATGGGCTAAAGGATGACAGTGCCAGCCTCCGGAGACAACTGGTCTAAGGCTTAGCAAGGGTTGCAACTCAACAAGAGATCCGAATCCTTGACTGAATAGATGGAGAAAGTAGGTCGACACATAATACTGAGTTATTTTATTCTGTTCTAGGAATGTTTAATCTCACATATACTTGGAAGCCCAGGTATTTGCAGTATGTGTTGGATAACCAGAAATCTGCGTTGAATATATACACACCATCTGCTTTTAAGTGCTGGGTTTTCATTCCCATTTAATCTGCATCAAAACGCAGTAACAGATGGGATGACTAAAATCCTGTTGGCTAATTTGAACCGATCTTGTATCATATAGATGTTGCACTGAAAAAATTATATGTGGGCCTATTTCCTTATTTAAGAAGAAACTGAATTCCAGAAAGGAACCCATTTTCTCAATTGGAAGTAGAAACAAAAATATGGCCCTATTTTGAGACTCATGAAATGAGAGTTACCAAAGTGATGCTCACACAGCCCTTAGGAAAACGGTCTTTCCATCTGTGTGCCAAGCACAAGAGAAATTAACATTTTTATGGCAAACTGGAGGTTATGTTTGCTGGCTGGTAGGCCACAGCATGATTGCACAGATACCTATGGGTTCCCAGGAGCCAGAATGGAGGTCAAAAATCAAATTCACCTGTACATGTCACTATTGCTTGAATGTCTGTGTCCTCTCCTGCCCCAAATTCATGTTGAAATCCTACCACCTACTGTGATGGTATTATGAGATGGAGCCTTTGGGAGGTGATTGGGTCATGAGGATAGAGCCCTCATGAATGGGATTGATGCCCTATAAGAGAGACCCTGCAGAGCTTCCCAACCCCTTCTGCCAGAGGTGAAACTCTCGTAAGAGGGAACCATCCCTCTTATGAACCAGGATGGGGGCTCTCACTAGATATCAAATCTGCCCAGTGCCTTGATCTTGGACTTCCAGCCTCCTAAACTATGAGAAATTTCTATTGCCTATAAGCCACTCAGTCAATGGTATTTTTGTTAGAGCAGCTCAAAGACACAGGTCAATGAAAAATTCAAGAGAAAAAAAAATCACGTTTCACAATACTCTTCAAAATGTGCCAGAGGCTGCTCAATTAGTTCTTTAAGAAAATGTGGCTTTAAAAACTTTTCTTTCTTTCTTTTCTTTTTTTTTTTTTTTTTTTTTTTTTTTATGTTCAGAGCACTTTATCTGCTCAAACTCCCCACTGCAAAGCTGATAAAGGTAATTGAAAGGCCAGCTTTTGCTGGAACGGTAATGAAGGCCAGAAGGGACCAGGAGCCCACGTCCTCACGGTGGGAGCCCCGAGAGGAGAAAACCACTTCGAGAGATCCCTTGAACATAAGCAGCACGAATCAAAAGCTGCAGAAGAGATACTGTCTGTGCTGACGGTCATGAATAATGCTTTTTGCAAGCTGTTAACTAATGATAAATTCATCTCTCTCAAATGGTACTGCCTTCTTTTTCCCTGGCCAGAAGGCAAGGCAAATAGGCACAGTGCCCTCCCCACCACGGGTCAGTCCTTGGAGAATGATCAGGAGCTGTGAATCATTCACTTTCGTGTTCGGGAGAAGAGAGCTGCCCTGTCACCTGGCTTTCCTGCCCACCCACCCACCCACCCACCCACCTTCTGGCTGGAACTTATTTTACAATAATTACTCATCACATCTCCCCCTTTCATACTCAGAATTTTAAATGACATCACTTACCACCCCATAACTGAAACCCACAAATACCTCTCTTAGAAGCCTTTGACTGTCTTAGGAATAAATAAGTGACAGAAAACGAGGCTCTCAGACCGTATCTCAGCACCAAAGCCAGTTGGCACCTTCCCCCTTCTTACCTGGCTTCTAGAAGTGTCAAAGTACCGCCTGGTGAGTGCCAAGATATCTTCTGTCTCGTTCTGTGAAAGGAAATAGGAGTCTTCGTCCTGCCTGAGGCTGAGGAGGCTGTGTAGGTAAAATTTATACTCTTTATTACTCATGTTGAGCTTGGAAGAACAGATCTCTTCCTGATGAATAATATAATAGAGGAGGAGAAGAGAAACTCTCTGGACCACTTCCTCTTGGAGCTGCTCCTCAAAATCTCCTCCAGCTATTAGTAATAGGGCATCTGGTTCAAAGCACTGTTCCGAAAACAAAAAATAAAACAAAAGTAGAGACAAAGTTTAGCGGATAGTCCTGGAACACTAACGACCACCGGATCGCCACTGCCTATTATTTTATAAATAGGAGGCATGGGGGCAGGCCCAACACTCAGCTTCAGATAAGACAGTCCTGGTTGGACTTTGATACCTCAGTGATGCCTTATTCCCTGACAGTAGTCCTCCGATCTCCAATTGTCTATTTGCTGGCTTGACTAAAACCAGTTGACTCTTTGGCTTTTAAGGTAATGCCTCATTGCATTTAGAATGAAATCCAAGCTCCATACAGCTTTCTCCTTGGTCTGGCTCTTGCTTACCTACCTCCCTTACCTCATCCTAACCTCCCCCTACCTCTCTCACTGACCTTTTCCATCTGTCCCACCAAGCCCTTTCCTACCACCTTTCAGATCTTCTTTCCCCTCATTTCTCAGATCTCAGCTGAGAGTGACACCCCCTTGGAGATGCCTTCCCGAGCACCGTATCTAAAGTAGAAAGCCCCAACCCCTGCCCCATGTTCTCCAGTGTGGCACTGTAGCACTGTTCGATGGAAACATGACCCAAGCTACAGAGGTGAGCCATGCATCCCTTTAAATTTTCCAGTAGCCTCATTTTAAAAAGTGAAATTAATTTTAATAATATATTGACTATAATGCACCTTATTGAAACACATGTGCAAGATATGATCACTTCAACATGTCATCACCATTTAAAAAATTACTTATTAGCTACTTGACATTCTTTTTGCCATGCTAAGCCTTCAAAATCTGGAGTGTACTTTACACTTCCCAGCATGTCTCAATTCAGACAAGCCATGTATCGAGTGCCCAACAGTCACATGGAGCTAGTGGCAGCCCCAGCACATAGCATGTTTATTTTCTTTGTGGCACTAGTGTTCTATAATTACTTTCTCTCCACGTTTGTCTTTTCCCTTGAGAATAAGTGGTCCATTAGGGCCAGGTTTTGTCTGTGCACAGTTCTATCCTCAGCATCTAGCACAATGCCTGGCAATTACAAGGCGTGAAATGGAATGAATGAACGCCATCTGCCTCGCCTTTATCCTACCTAAGAGAATTGCTAAAAATACTTCCATGATGCTTCATTTGTTTCACACCCACAGCCAGATGCCCGGCAAGTCTCATCCGGGAAGTTTATGAGGCAGAAGGTGTTTTGGGTAATGTGATGGGACAATGAGAAAAAGATACACACGGGGTTGTGGAGTGGAAGCTCTCCTGGCAAGACAGGAATAGTCTTACTTAAGACAGTGAGGAGCTCCTAAAAATTCTCCTAGGATCCCAGGAGCGTCCCACTGCACAGTACCAGTTTCAGAGTGAAGGCATGCGGGGATGCCTGTCCTGAGCCCCAGAGGGATTTTTCCCACTATGGGACAACTTACTATCACATCTTTTAATCTATTCTCTGAGGTGGAAGTTTCAGGTATCCTAATTCCATATGTGCTGTGTGTCCCACTGAGTAACCTGGGACACACTATCTGAGTCAGGAAGAAACATGTCATCTGTCTCTAAAACAAAGCACTAATCACATTCTTCACAAGCCATATGGATTCTGTTCTCTCTGGTTCAAGTGTACTGGGATAAGAACTCAGCAAACGGAAGGACCCGGGCTTCCCAACAAGACTAACTCACTGTGACCATTAAGCTCCACCACTAAAACCAACCCAGCCCTTTTGTTTCTTGATTAGCCCACAAGAAAAGTGCATGGGTTGGTAGCTGTTGGCAGGGCTGATGCCAAGACTCAAGCAGGCGAATCAGGATAATAAAGCCATTCTTTGTAACATATAACCTCCTGAAACCAAACTATTGATAGTGTTAGCTATCCTTTATTGGAAGCCATGTGCCCAGGACAGTGCTAAACACCTTAGGTACTAAGGTATTCCTCAGTAAATAGATCTAACTGGTTCTGGAAAAAATGTCAGATAACAAATTTTTTGATGGTAAGAATATTAGTTCATTATTTTAAAAAAATATTTAATTTATGTATTCGTGAGAGCCACAGAGAGAGGCAGAGACATAGGCAGAGGGAGAAGCAGGCTCCCCGCAGGGAGCACGATGCGGAACTCGATCCCAGGACTCTGGGATTGCACCCTGAGCCTAAGGCAGACGCTCAACCAATGAGCCACCCAGGTGTCCCTTATTCCATTTTTTAAAATGGAAAAACAAAATATCTCCAGCCTATTTGATAACCCACCAAATATTTCTGCATAATGTTAAGCACCGAGACTACCAATTACCCATTTATTTAATGCATAGTGAATAACGGGTACATTTCTATGCAGTATGCAAGGACACTGCACAGAATCCAGCATGAATTATGTCTTCTTTCTATGAGAAAGTTATATCTGTAGCACATGTGAAAAGCAAGTCTAAGAAAGGGTAATGTACCTAAGGTCACAAGGCTAACAGTGGTGGCCCAATCTTAATCCCCTCACCCCCCACCAAAGATAGGCTTTTATTCTCTTATCCCTTCATTTTGTGCCTTGAAGAACTAAGCTACAGACCCACCTATGTACTTCATGTGCAGCCCCTTCAACTAGTAATTTTCTCTCCCTCCTCTTTGATAGAAAAAGAGGTCAATTAGGAGACCAAAAGATAGGTAAGCCTGTAATATAAATCAATGAGAACATAGTACAACTAGAAGAGTGAAGGAGTTCTTTCTGACAGACTTTCAAGTTCTGCTCAGGTTGTTTGAAGAGGCTGGGTAGGTTGGAAAAAAGAGTGCCAGTGACACGAGAAGTGGGACTTCCATGAGGCCACCAGACCAGACACATGTGGCCAGGGTTTGCTTGACCACACACAAGAGTATGCAGCCACATTTCATCCCATTAGAGGTGCCCAAGATCCCTCCCTATTTGTGGTTCCTTCTCAACATACCCTTCTAGGATTGGGGTAGGAGGGATGTGGCCTGGGGCAACAGAGGATAGGGTAAGATACAGTTTGTGAAAAGCATATAACATGGAAGGTAAATTGATTTGTAACTGAAAATTTTTAAATAGCTGTGGAGCATCTCATTTTGTCTAACTAGAAATTTCCTTCATCTTGAATGAACAGAAGTTGCCTAAACCTTGCTTTAATTTTTTGAGGCTTGCTCAAATAAAGCTCAGTTGTGAATCAAATGTCTGTGAGCTGAAATTTTTCTGCCTTTTTAGGATATTTGACTCTTAAGAAGTTATTTTTGTATGGAAGGCAGTGGCTTGAGGAGACAATTATAGGGATCATCAGAGGGGCTAACAGACTTTGACATTACAAGAAGCACTATGGGGATTGGTGGGGGATTGGACTTTCCAACTCATTGTCACTAGATTTGTTTTAGTTGTTAGGGATCTTAGGAGTGGCTAAGTTGTGTTGGGGAGAGAATATTTAGTAAAATTTTGCAAATACTTCCACCCCATAGGCATTCAGATCCGTCATCCGTCTGGTGAAATGAGTCTTTGTTAAAGAAGAATGGACTCATTCAGGAATAATCCATCGATTTTTTTGAATCTTGTCAGGTGGAAGCACAAGGTTTTGGGGGGTAAAAACACAGATTCTGGATTCCTTTAGCCAAATCAGATCATCTTCCCCAGTTGCTTCATTCAGTTTTGTTCATTGCTAACGCTAAGAAAGCTTTACTGACAAAAAGCGATATGAAATCTTACTTCTACATTAATGGGACAGTTATCAGACTTGTAGGATAAACTTTAAAGATTTTAAATCCAAAGATACTTTAATTTGATTTTGGGTTATAGATAAATCCACTGGATTTTTTCAAGTTCTAAGATTTTTGTAAGGTCTTTTTGGGGGATTGTGTCGACTATAAAAGGGAAATTACATTTCTTCCTTTTCCAGACAAACCAAGAGTTGGAAGGATGTTGGCTGATGGCAGACACTGGCTTTTTGTGGATCTAGACCAAATTCTGTGGCATTTCTGACTGACAGAGATAAATCTTAGGGTAATAAGAAAAATTTGTTAGATCAAAAAGTTAAGATAAAACTTGAGCTAACCCCTGTTTATCCTATAACAAAAATGACAAATGGGGGAAGGGAGGTTGAATGAAATGCAGGACCTTAAAAGTAGCGGTTCTTTACCTTGAATGTATCTGAGACTCTTCTAGAGATCTTGGATAAAAACCCCTAACCTCTGGGACAGAGAGGGGAGGGGCCTGGGGATGGGCAGGATGTTGACACTGAGGAAGGTTCCATTTCTTGGCAGCACTGCAGGTACCTCACCAGCACTGCTCCGGTGTCCAGGGGATTGGAAATGCCCATGATGTATATGAAACATGAGGGGATGGAGAGAGCCTGAGCTGTCCTGCCCCAGCTGTCCTCACACACAGCTCCCTGAGGAGAGAACCAGCACTTGGGTCTTATGGATGAGAGAGCTGATGTTCAATATGTCCTATCAACTAGAAGGTACCAGAACAAGGATTTGGGCCCCGTGCTGACTCCAGACATCCAAGTTCTTATCCCTTCACCATGTCTGCAACCTATGTAAGCTCATGGTTCTCACCATAACTGAAGTGGAATTCATTCTCTTAGAGTTAACTTAATCCCTCATTAAGTTCACTAAAACTCCATTTTAATCCTTCTCATTAAAAAAAGAAAAAAGGGCCATGATCAGGCAAGACTATCCATTTTCAAAGGCTAAAGCTTGAATGGATTTATTTTTAAATGCACAGTGCTTTCAGATACTTTAGGTTGATTTATGTACACACACACTCCCATTCAGTTTTTACCTAAGTCTGAAAATACAATTGCAAACATTTTTTCTCCCCACTTCCCTCTTTTTTTTCAGACATTTAGGGATAGGAACTTACACCCCACCTGCCCTCTTTTTACCACAGAATTTTTTAAAAAAATATTTTTAAAATTTATTCACTCATGAGAAACACACAGAGAGAGAGGCAGAGACATAAGCAGAGGGAGGAGAAGCAGGTTCCATATGGGGAGCCTGAGGCAGGACTCGACCCCACGGTCCTGGGACCATGACCTGAGCTGAAAGCTGACAGACGCTCAACCACTGAGTCACCCAAGTGTCCCCTATCAGAGAATTTCTAATATACACCCTGCCTCTAAATGGAAAAGTCCCTAAAAAGACATAAGAGAGATTCAATAACAAGCTCAAGCCCTGTGGTCTGTGCTAGACTGCGGTTGTTTGTAAAGCCCTAGGACACTGTTTCTCCCTGGCTTTTTATGAATGACATGGAGAGATTTCGTTGGGATCCTTGCTTATAGGTGATTCAGGTGAAGTGTAGCCCTCTGAGTAGGTGAAGTAGAAATTTGCTTTTTTTTTTTTTTTCTTTTTTTAAACCACAGTCTTTTCCACAGAGAAATAGCAGCAGCAAGGAGACTATTAAAGACAAGTGTTTCACTTCCCGGGACAAAGACATAGCTTAGACAGAAGCTAAGTTGGCCAAATTAATGTCACAGTAAACAAAAAGTACAAAACAACCTCTGCCCTGCCCCCCCAAAAAAAACCAGAACAATTTTGCATGTTTACATTCTCGCTAGCTAGACTAATATTCAATCAGCCTTAATAAGGCACTTTATGTCATTAGGGGAAAACATTTCCCTGAAGCAAATTCTCAGAGGACATTAATAAGATATGACTCCTACTTATTTCCATGGGGAAGTCTTATGTTGCTATATATATAAATTAATGTCATCACAGATGAGTTGCCTATTATAACACATGTTTTCTCTGGGAGCCCTTGGGAATTTCACTAATTATTGAATTATTTATTGTTTGTACAGAGCAGAGAAAAATTCTCTATTAGTAAGACCCTCTGTCATGAAAAAAAAAAAAAACCACACACACACACACACACACACACACACACAAACACACCAAAAAACACAAAACAAAACACTTGGCCAGGAAATGTTTCCCCTAGACCTAAGCACGATTGAGAAAATCTGCCAATTTTTTTTTTTTTTCTGGAGGCAGTTATTTGCTTCTTTTTTTTTTTTTTTTTTGCTTCTTTTCTTATTTATTTATTCATTTATTTGTAGGTTCATTCTGAAAAAAAAGTCTCATCCATCAGGAAAGGGATGGTGAATGGGTTTTCGTTTGTTCCTGTTTGCTATCGTTTACAATACACGCTCCTGACTCTGGTGCTGTCCCTGTGGATCCCTCCGCCCTCACGGAGACATTCTGATTCTACATTAAAACAGATTTTACATTGAAGAGGCCTGTAGAGGCTTTTTAAAAAATTCCATCCCAGGCAAGTTAAATCTTATCTACGGAGGGAGGAAGAAGCCCCAGTGTGGTATTTGGTGAAAGCTGCCCAGGCAATGCTGAGGTGTGGACAGGGTTGAGAGCCACAGGTAAGGCTGGGAATCGTGGCCCATGAGCCATAGGCCTCATTTGAGCTCCGTCTACAACACTTCTCTTCCCCAGTTCAGATGTGTCATTTTTAAAAAATAGTTATTTATTTATTTATTTATTTATTTATTTATTTATTTATTTATTTTAGAAAGAGACAGAGCATGAGCAGGAGGGGCAGAGGGAGAGGGAGAGAGAACCCACACAGGGCTCCATCTCACAGCCCCTGAGATCATAACCTGAGCCGAAACCAAGAATCAGATGCCTAACTGACTGAGAAATACATTGCTCTCTCCTTGGAACCTGTGAATTTGAAGATGACTCCTGCCTGGTCACAACATGGGAATCAGCAAAGTGTTTAAAAACTGTCACAAGACAAGGCAGTCAGTAGGAGAGCATGTTCAGAGGGAATATCTGTCCCAACAGAATTACACCAAAGTATATTTTCAGGATGACTTTCTTATTTCTGCCATCTACTGGAATAAATTATTTTTCAGCTTTCTGTGGAAAAAAAAAAAAAAAGCCACCCAGGCGCCCCTCAGATGTGTCATTTTTAAGAGGATGATTATCACAATTCATTAGCGATCTACCATGTAAAATACTAGAAAACACCAATCAAGATCCAGGATAAAGTACTTAAAAATTCAACATTTGACAAATATCTTGTCACTATCATTATACTCTCAAAAAGGAATAGCGTGTAACCAGTGATGCACAAGTTCTCTCTAACCACAAAAAAAAAAAAAAAAATTTAGTTAATCAGAAAGAAGAGAGAACTAAAAGTTCACACTTGCAACTTAATACCCTTTACCATGCGGCAGGGGTGCAGACAGGCTTTCATAAACATTACCATCTTAATAAAAGAACTTCTCCGTGTTTTTAAATGCTATACCCGGAATGCTGAATGGCTTCCTATATCCTGACCATGGGAGTTATTATACCACAATGCACCGCCCACTTGGGTACTGCATTAGAGTTTGCTTTACTGAAATAAATGGCAAGAGAATCCATTGCTCCTCTTTGAACCTGCCTGGCACCTGATCCCATATTCTATTGCACTAACCAGACTGCAATCTCCTTGCATTGCCTTCGTCCTCCGTGGGCAGCCAGTTTTCTCCAGCAACGTTTGGATGAGGCTTCCAGAATGGTTCCGGGGTGGGGGGTCACCAGCAGAGAGAGCTCGCAGTATTTCCATCAGGTGGCCTGGGCTCCAGGCGCTGCTGCTGTCCTGGTTCGAGGGTCTCTCTGTCTCAGTAGAGGGAACGAGGCTGAGTAGGAGGAACAAAGACACCCCAAATACTGGAAGCTTTGTCCAGAAGCACATTTCTACTCTTCCTTTACCTTCAGTCAGTGTCTGAGGGAGTTGGGTGGCCTGTTGGTGCACACTTGTAACCGGAGGAATTTCTGTAGTAAAGGGGAAAAATAAAGGCTTTAATTATTGTGCCTGCAACATGTTTGAAAGGATTCATTAATTGGGTGGCTAAGCTGATTTGCAAAGGCAAGCTGTTTCTGGACAGCAGGGGGTCCGTAGGTCATTTATAACCACCAGCAGCAGGCAACTCTCATGGCCCTAGACTTTCAAACTGTAGGAAGAGCCAAGAAGTTTGTTAGACTGCCTCTCTCTAAACTAAACAGAGGAAAAGAGTTAGGAAGAAGAAGTTTCTCTCTTCATCTTGTAGATGGTACAAGTCAGAGGACCCAGATGAGAGGTACTCTCATTTTATCCCATCCTACAGTAGAACCCCCAGTGCTGTGTGGTCCTCATCGCTCAAGTAAGTAAATAAAAATAAACAGAAAATACATTCCTTTTAAAAAATATTTTATTTATTTATTTGAGAGAGAGAGTGAGAGAGAGAGAAAGAATGAGCAGCAGTGGGGGTAGGGAGGGAGAGGGAGAAGCAGACTCCTCACTGAGCAGGGAGCCCAATGCGGGGCTCGATCCCAGGCCCCTGAGATCATGACCTGAGCTAAAGGCAGGTGCTTCATGGACTGAGGCACCCAGGTGCCCCCAGAAAATCCATTTCAATAAATTACCCATATCACATCGAATGAGATAGTTATAGTCAAGGAAGGGTAAATAGAAGAAAACAGTCATGCCCAGAAAACAGTGGCCGTTTTTTAAGTCTTTAGTCCAATCAAAGTACGAACGAGCAGAAAAGCCCAAGAGTTCCAAGACTGCAAGAGCCCTGATAAATCCATATACTCAATGGTCACTAAAGGCATGAGGGACAGTGTCCGAGCCAATCAGCTTTCTGCAGAAAAAGTTAATCTTTTCAATGGACTGCTTAAGGAAAATGCAAAATGTTAACAGCATCTCATGTCAGATCTTGGCCTGGCGATGGGCTAGTAATGACTGCGGGGTAGTAAGAAGAGATAGATAATTGGGATTACTTTTACAGTTAAAAGAGAGAGAGAAAGTTCAAGATTCTTATTTTAGCATTTAAAGAATGACAGCAGAGGAGACAAACATTTCCGAATGCGGTGCTTACCGTTAGAAGGAAGATAAATGATTATTTATCTGGAGCTCCGTGGCCTTTTAAATCGCGCAGAGTATTTTTCGGTTACAAAGTCCTCTTGTTTTTAAAATTCCTTGACTGTGCACTGGGAGCTGGAGAGGATTATTTCAACCCAGAGAAGTTTTCAGTTGCTATGGAGAGAGCTGCTCTGGGGGTAACAATGAAGGTGAATAAAAATGAGAACTTTCTGTCTGGCAGATTTTTCAGGAAAGTGAAATAAAAGTGGCTAGCGAACCTGACTTTTAATATCAATATTTACCAATGCTCCTCAAAATCTAAGAAAATCTTAGAATTTCTCACAGTCCCTTGCCTCTCTCAGGGACAGATCTAGGTCAACCGACTTCACCTCGCTGAATGTAAAGGCTTTAGTGTTAGGTCAAGATTTCTTTATTCTTTCCAGTTGATTCCCCAACTGTTGTAGCCACACTCAAGAGGTGAAGATTTGTGGAAAAGGTAAGCTCTTTATAAAGCCTTAATTTTATAAGGTGCAGAGGTTTAAAAGATTTAAGGCATTTGAAAATCTGTAAAAAGAGGTCTTCAAACAAGGAGAAAAGCACGTGTGGGAGGCGTCGAGTTCTCAGCTGGGCAGTAGCAGATGGAAGCAGGAACACACGGGAGCACGTACACTCTGGCCCCTGCGTCTGCGGGGGAAGAGGTCGCAGGAGGCTCTCGGCAAATTATGAGCCAACCAACGACTGGAAGAACCAAGTGGTCAATTGTGCAGGAGGTAAGAGGAGTTCAGACCCACGATTTCAGAGTGGACAGAGCGCGTGTAAATGGCACGGGGTACATGATGCTCAAGGATGTAGGGGAGGGTCCGGGTTCTGGGTTCAGCTCCGAGGAAGGTGGGGGGGGTGAGGGTGGGGGTGGAGGCAGTGGGGTGAGGGAGGCCCGAGGCAGGGGAAATGCAAAGAGGAAGCAATCAGGAGAATTAGTCTCCTCCTGCGTCACTCGCTGGATGTGAAACCTGGCAGCCAGAGGGGGTGACAGTCCCCAGGGAGGGCCGTGACCCTCGGGGAAGCTGGAGGCAAAGGCTCCCAGAGGCCGCAGCTCGGGTTCAGCCCTGCGGAGCTCTCGGGTGAGCGGAGCCGGGGTCCGCGTGCAGCCGGCAGGGGAGCGGGGAGGGGGGCCGGCAGGGGGGCCGGCAGGGGGGCCGGGAGCTGGCGGGGAGCACGCCCGGGAGATGTGCTTGCACTTGGCGGACGTGGAGTGCAGGCCTGGCGGCCCTGACCGCGCGTGCCATCTACGGCTTCTGCTCCCAGATCTGCGACCCCGCGACCGCTGGCGCTGTCTGGCAAACGTGGAAGGGCTTCGCGGTCCGGCTCGGCAACGGGGCCAGCGTCCGGGCGATGCCGCGGGTCCGCCGCAGCGTGCAGGCCACATGCAACCCGCAGGTCGGTTTCACGGCCTCCCAGATGCTCAAGGTGTCAGGCAGCGCCGAAGGAGGGGTGGGGGGAGGGGACAAGCGAGGGGGAGAAGAGGGGAAAGGGAGGGGGAGGAGGGGAGGGGAGGGGAGGGGGAGGAGGGGAGGGGAGGGGAGGGGGAGGAGGGGAGGGGAGGGGAGGGGGAGGACGACTACGACGGCGACCTGGAGCCCAACGAGGTGCGGCGGGAGCAGCAGAGCAGAGAGGACTGACGTGACCCTTGACGGCCCCTGTGCCCCCCCATCCTCCAATACAGCCTGTATTTGTATGTCAAAAAAAAAAAGGTTCCTGGGGGGGCGCCTCGGCCTGATGTGGCTCAGGGGCCGGTTGGGAGGTGACTGAAGCCCAGTCCCACGGCCACAGAGCGCACGACCCGGCGCCCCGACAGGTGACAGGCGACAGGCGACAGGCGCAGCCTTGGGCCTGCGCTAGGCCTCGCTGGGGACCGCGGCCCTGGCTCCCCGGCCTGCCCCGCCAGCAGCTGCTGCAGCTGTCGCCTCACTGACCTGCGGGCAGGCCGAGCCCCGCCTGCTCCGGGTCGGGTACTGGCCGCGGCTCCCACAGCCCACGACCCCGCCCCCCCAGAAGGGCCTCGGGCCGCCACCTGGCCCCCGGCTTGCTGCAGCCCCAGCCAGCCACCAGCCGCGCTCCTGTCCGCGTCCCGGCCCCACGGCCAAGGCGGCGCAGCCAGAGGCGGGAGGGAGGCTCCAAGTCAGGCCCAGCCTGCGGGGCTCTGCACGACCCGGTCGCCGCCTCCGCCCGACTCGGGGCTGCAGCTTGAAGGCCGGGGGCGGGGCGCAGGCCGCCTGCTTGCCCAGCAAGCCCGGGCCGGCCTTTCTTTCTTTCTTTTAATTTTATCTATTTTTTCATGAGAGAGAGAGAGAGAGAGAGAGAGAGGCAGAGACACAGGCAGAGAGAGAAGCAGGCTCCGTGCCGGGAGCCCGACGCGGGACTCGATCCTAGGTCTCCAGGGTCACGCCCTGGGCCGGCCGCCCCGGCCTTCCCTAACCGGAGCAACCTGCAGGGTAATGAGTTCCAGACGCTAGCTAGCCGGCGGCATCAAGAGGAGCTAATCTAGTCCTGATTGATGGTTAGGAGGCCGGCAGCCCCGTCTGGGACCACGCTCATCTGATGCAGTCGCGTCTAGACGGACAGACAGCGCTGCCGCGGGAGGGAAAGTGGGAGAGAAGCTGGGGACTGACCGGTCTTTCCTTCAGGTCGGATTCTTTGCCTTTTGGTACCGCCTTCACTTCAAACTTCTTTAGATTTTTTTTTTTTTTTTAAAGATTTCATTTATTTATTCATGAGAGACACAGAAGGAGAGAGGGAGAGAGGCAGAGACACAGGCAGAGGGAGAAGCAGGCTCCGTGCAGGGAGCCCGATGTGGGACTCGATCCCGGGACTCCAGGATCAGGTGCTGGGCCAAAGGCAGAAGCTCAACAGCTGAGCCACCAGGGCGTCCCCTTCTTTATAATGTATTTACATGTGTACCCTGCCTTGAGCTAGAAAGACTTTAAAGGGGCCCGGCAGGAACCGTAAAATAAATGGGACCAACTAAAGAGACTGAAACCAGGATAAAGCCATCTTGTGGGGATAGTTCAGGGCTGCCCTGTACAGTGTTGCAGGTTGGGCATTGTACAACTGTAGGGATCATCATTCACTTGCCTCTTCATCACAGATGTATATATTTATTGGAACAATTTTCCAGCAACCTTCATGAGGAAAGGAGGCTTTGAGCTGCCAGAGGGCTGCATGTGTGCCTCTTCCAGCATCCAGCCTAGCCCGGTTGGGCCAGCTCTGGCTGTAATAGGAGGTCCTCCTGTTCCAAGCTATGCCTGGGCCCAGTCTGGGCCCCATTTCTCCCCATGTGCCCCTTTACATGGTCTTCTTCCCCCTTTTCCAAGACACTACCCTAAATAATAATAATAATAATAATAATAATAATAATAATAATAATAAATAATAATAATAATAATATTTATTACCACTTTTTGAGTGTCTTTTACGCCTAGGCACTGTGCTAAGCAGCTTCATGTATATTTTCTGGTGTTATAGCAATTGAACCTAATGAACCTCTCACTGTACATTTCAGAACTAGCCAGTGTCACACAGCTGGTAATTGTCACCAGAAATCAGGCCCGTCCACATCGAAGTTTTGGTACTTCTACTCCAGGCATCCGTGGGTTGCAATGAGCTCCCTGGTTTTTATTTGTAAATGCAAGCTTCTTTTACAGCACAGTGTGGGATGGGCGGGATATGTGAAGGAAGCAGATGAGAGCCCATCATCGAGGAAATCATCTGCTACATTCTGATTTTCCAATTCTTCCCCAAAACCTTGCAGCTCAAAACTTCTCAGAGGAAAAAAGAAAATGTAAGCGGAAGACCATACTTTACAACAAACAGAACCTTAGGCTTTATTACTTTTATGTGATACTTAACAGGACTACCTACCAGGCATTTGAAACAAATTCTCCTTGTTCTCTAAGTGATTTCTCAGAGGAAAAACAGAATATCCCTCTGGGAAGGCAGCCCTATGGGGCAGGGACTGTCTAATACGGCTTCTGATTCTCTGACACGGCCAATTTCACTGTGTTGACAACAATTAGAATATGTCAGTTGGTTTGAATTTAGACCTTTAGGCCATCTTTGACTTGGAAGCCGACTTAAATAAAACATACGCTTCATTATGTGCAACCTCAAACAATATTTTTCTTCTCTTTATAAAAGCCATAGATTATCACTAGTAAAAACAAAAAACAAACCTAGAGAAAATACATGATGTATTAAAAAAAAAAAAAAGATGGTAGTCTCTGTATTCTCTTACCTTTTAGATCACCTAAAAGGTAGTTATCTCTTTTTATGATTTTAACCTAATTTGGATGTTATATATCCCTGATTCTAAAGCTCATCCTTTTTACTCATTATTTTGTGCCAGTCTTATTGGAAATGGATCTCTCTGATTAGTCGTTTCAAACATTCACCATCCCATTGGCTTTGAT
Organism: Canis lupus baileyi; assembly: GCF_048164855.1. NCBI lineage: Eukaryota > Metazoa > Chordata > Mammalia > Carnivora > Canidae > Canis > Canis lupus. The sequence continues at coordinate 19,601,826 of NC_132842.1, forward strand.
ACCTCATTTATAGATTGCTTTCCATGCCATTAGTTTTCACCCTTTTTATTTCCTCCCTCCCTTTTTCCTGTCTTTCCATGGTTCCTTTTGTGGGAACAAAGCTTTGAGTGGCAGACTTTGCTAAACATCCACCCCATGTCCATCCTTCCTTCTTCCATTTGTTCAAGGCAACAAAGTGCCCAACTGAAACTCCTCACTTCTCCAGACTCATTAAAAGTGAGGGGGGTGCTGCAGGTCTAAGGTGAATCTGAGTGGAAGTCTGCTGGGGATGTTGACAGGAGCGTCCTGTCTGGAATGCAGGTGGCCCCAGCAACCCAAGGAATGGGAGGCCAAGGGCCTCCCCACTCAAGTTGGAAGAACAGAAAGACAGAAGAAGGGGCTTAAACACTAGTTACCATCCAAGCCACCGTGGGAGCCCTGGCTGCCTGTCCCTGGAGGTTTGGGCTCCTACCTCTGTGAGGTCCGTGCCTCCAAGTCTTCTGTTCATTTGTGCCACATGCATATGCTGGTACCCCTTGAGACAAAAATGATATGTGTTGTCATCTTTTTCTGTTTCTGGAAATGACATTTTCAGACAGGGAAAAGCTACTAGAAATGGAGAGTGGGTATGTGAAGAGGCCTGCTGACCACTTAATTTCACAACTAGCTTCTGACTCACTCTGGGTGAATCATTGTGTAAATAGGTGTATTAGTCATCTATTTCTGCATAACAGATTAACACAAATTTAGGCTCCCAACAGGACACATTTATTATCTCACAATTTCTGTGGGTCAGGCATGGCTGAGACATGTATTCTGTGTTTTGGAACTTCATCAGGCTGCAGCCTAGGTCTTGGGCAGGGTTGGGGTTTCTCTGAAAGACTCTGTTGGTGGAAGGATGCCCTTCAAACTCATGCGACTGTTGGTGACCTTATAAATTCCTGTTTCACTGGTCAGAAGGGAATCACATGTCCCATCCACACTTGGGGGGAGAAGGGCACCATAAAGAGGTGGGGATCACTGGGAAGCATTAAGTGTTAACAGGAGAACCATAGGGAAATCAATTCACATTGACAATTCACATTGGAAAAAGCTGTATTTTTCATCCATACTCTTTCCGGGGGAATTGGAGACAGTGGAACTTCTTACAACATCTTTCTTGATCCTCCAGCCACACCCCAACTTCACTTGTTTCCCAGCCCTCCTGGGGTTAGCCACAAATATTACAAAGGACATATTCAACATTTAATATTTGTTCAGAATCTTCAGCACCAGTCTAAAACACTGGAAATTCTTTCCTTTTTAATTTAATGTCTTATTTGCTTATTCCTAAAACGAAGAACTAATCCTTTGTAAATTGAGATGAAAGAATATTAAGGTACATAACCCTCAAACATGTTTTTTTTTCTGCAAACCAAAACCATTGCAATTTCTAGAATATTTTTAGAAAAATAGAATCCTGAGTTAGCATTTTAGCCTGCTTTTACGATTAGGGTGTTGGTGTCAACTGATGGGTATTTCAGAATTATGTGCTGAAATTTCTCTTTTAAATATCCTTTATGCTAATGAGAATTTCAAAAATTTGTTAGACTCTAATATTGCCAAAGAGAAGGATTCAACACTATTTATATTGATTCAACTAATGGCATTCACAAGAATTCTACAAAATAAACTGTTCAGTACTTATTATTTGGTGGATTTTATTCTAAGTATGGAAAGAGATCTTTCCAATATTTATCCAGTTATTAGGCACATTGTATAATAAGAGAAGTTATTTTTACACATTTGTACATAATGTTATGTGGATCATAATTATGTCAAATATATTCATGGCAAAAATATCACTATAATTAAGTAGTAATAGTTCCTTACTGGTTGTAGGAATATAGGTGATTTTTCCTTCTTTTTAAAATATTTTCCACATTTTTATAGTAAATATGCATAATTTTGTACAACAGGGAAAAATCATTTTTAAAAGAGGGCCCTTTGAAATACTTTTTAAAACTGCCAGCCAGGATGGTTTTGGAGTTCTTTAAAGGAGGCCGTGGTGATAATACGAATCAGACAGACCTGGGGGAAAGAATGCTGGCCCCATGTAGGATATTTTATGGGGCCCTCTGAGCCTTCTTCTCATTTTCAAGATGGGGGTATCACCTGCCTTTATGGCGTTTTGGCAGCTGGCACAGCTATGAGTACAATAAATGGACTGTCATCACTGCAATTATTACACAAGCTCTACAGTATGATTCCATGAAAAGTCCTCTCCAGCCTCTTTCTTTGGCTCCTTCTCCAGGCCACTTGCAGCCACTTCTCTTACCCTGAGCATCTCTAGGGTCTAGTATTTGCGCTCTTTTCTCAGGATAAAATGGCCCTTTCTCCCCTGGCCTGCCAAACCTATACTTTGTTTTGTTTGTTTGCCTTTCCCTCAGGCCCAGCTCAAATACCACTTTCTTTTAAAAGCCTTCCATGGTTCCCCCTGCCGTAGTAGAATCTTCATCACCTGTGCCTTGTGATACCTTGTTTTTATCCTACTTGTCCCATGATGTGGAGGCGTATATGTTTATCTTATCTCTGTGCAAAACCCTTGAGGCAAAGAGGTGCTAAAATCCCAACTTCTGGTTCAAAATAGGGCAGGAAATACAGAGGGCTGTTTGGGAGAAATGATCCCAGAATAGTTCATGTTAGAAAGTGGAAGTGGTCTCTACCATATACTGAAAAAATGGTTCCCTTAATGGTAAATGCTCCAGAAATAATTTCCAGAAAATCTTGAATTCAACACACAATAATTCAGTTCAGCCAGCAACTGTTTAGAACCTGCTTTGTGCAAGCTCCTGTTACAGCTTGTGTGAAATACAATGACCTACATATATTCTCAGATCTCCTGGGCCCTCATCCTGGTGGGAGACCTCAGCCCACCCCCAAACAACAATGCTACATAGTGGTTCAGGGTGTGTCCTGTGTTCTGTGTGTGGGTGAAGGGACCGCTCAGCTCTGATTAGTGGGAGAGGGTAGTACTTCATTCTTAGTGGACTATATCCAATGAGAAAAATAACTCCGTCCAGGGATTTCCTTTTTAATTCAACTTTGGAGAGCTGAAAGGAAAATAAAAAGATTGTCTCAACAGGGCGTTTGTAAAGACTGGGAGCTAAGAAATGGGGCGGGCTCCCCCCCAAGCTTCCACCTTGCTCACTCTGTGCCTTTTTGCTTCTGTACTGTCTCCCCACACACTCTTCCCTGCCCACACCCCCAGCCCTTCAGTCATCAATTTCTCTGAACTCTGACTCATTCCATTCTTTTCAACTTTCTCAAGCCTTCTCTGACCTCAATATGTACCCTCATGAGCTCCTCGAAGTTTCTTCCATTATACTTTCTTTATTTTTTTTCCATTATACTTTCTTTTTTTTTTTTTAAAGATTTTATTTATTTATTCATGATAGTCACAGAGAGAGAGAGAGAGAGGCAGAGACACAGGCAGAGGGAGAAGCGGGCTCCATGCACCGGGAGCCCGACGTGGGATTCGATCCCGGGTCTCCAGGATCGCGCCCTGGGCCAAAGGCAGGCGCCAAACCGCTGCGCCACCCAGGGATCCCTCCATTATACTTTCTTTAATAACAATTAAAAGTTCTTTATGAAATCATTTGTTTAAAATATGTCTTTCCTATAGCCGCCTAAGGTCTGCGGGAAGAAGGACTATGTCTTCTTGTCACTGCTATATCTTGGTTTTCACACACAGTGCCTTGCATAGAGTGGATGCTGAATAAATATCTGATGAATGAATAAATGCATAATTGAATGAATGAGCCAGAGGAGGAAAAATTGATTAGAACTGTGTGATCCCTGTAAGGATAAAAGAGAATGGATGTGACCAGCAGACCTGCTGCTGGGGAAGAAGAGGACTAGTATAGAAGTAGGAAGCTCAGCCACCGACAAAAGAAAAAGTTATGGTCAAGAGGATAAGGTGCTGAAAGAAGAAAATGGTATCATGGGGAGCCATGCTCTGATCTCTTGTTCTTTTTTTTTTTTTTTTTTTAAGATTTTATTTATTTATTCGTGAGAGACAGAGAGAGAGAGGCAGAGACACAGGCAGAGGGAGAAGCAGGCTCCATGCAGGAAGCCTGACATGGGGACTCAATCCGGGGACTCCAGGATCACGACCTGAGCCAAAGGTAGATGCTTAACTGCTGAGCCACCCAGGTGTCCATGATCTCTTGTTCTATTTACAATCCTCCTCTTCTAAAGACGAAATGAAGAAAAAGAAAAAACCTCCTAATGTCTGGGCCTCACTTGCTGAACTGAGCACCTTTGTTCAAATAATTGCCATGTCTCAGATTCCTACTGTGAAAGGTACGTTGCAAACACCTAGATCAGAGCTTCCTTGAAGTCTTGAAGGCATTTCCGTATTTCTCCTTACGAGAAGCTTTGTTGGGGCCCCATAAGGGCTGGTAAAGAGTCCTGGCTTTATGAGAGTGAAAGTCTTAATCTGGTATCATTCACATAGTCCATGATGGGAATGGTGCCAACCCAATTGTATTAGTCAATTTCTCCAGAGAAACGGAACTGGTAGGAGATATATAGATAAAGTTTAGACAAATGATAGATAGACATTGATTGATTGACTGATTGATTCATTGATTATAAGAACTTGGCTCATGTGACTATGGGACCAAGAAGTCCCAAGACATCTAGTCCAAAGGCCTTAGAACCAGAAGAACTGATGGTATAAGTTCTAGTCCAAGTCCAAAGGTAGCAGAAGATCAATGTCCCAGCTCAGAGATCCTCAAACAGAAGGAGTGAATTATTCCCCCTTCACCTTTTTCTGTTCAGGCCCTCAACTGGCTAGATGTGGCCCACCCACATTATGATACCATCTGCTTTACTCAGGCTACTAATTCAAATGCTAGTTTCATCCTGAAACATCATCCCAGACACTTCTAGAAATTATGTGAAATCAATTACCTGGGCAACCCTGTCAGGTTGACATATAATATTAATTATCGTATCAACATAATATTATTGAAACCCAGCTTCCTGTTATGTTAGAACTTCTGGAAACTCATTATCTCTTTGAAACTACATAGCATACCCCATCTGAACTTCCTTATTAGACTTCAGAGTTTAAGAAAGTGTAAAAAGATTAAGGCTAATCTAGGGGAATACCGGAGGCATAGGGTGCTTTGGGATGGTATCAGACATCATAGATGGGATGCCTTCAAGTAGAACTTAAACTGGTTCTTATCAACCAGTTCCTAAGAGGGTGCTGTTCTTATTTTTAAATGCCATTTGAAGAGAACAACAGACCTGGAAAATTGCACTCAGCATATCCTGTCCTCCCAACATACATTTAATTCACAAAATTGAAGTTTGATCCAATCTATTCATGGTGGTCAGGAATCAGCCAGAAGAGTATATAACAAGCAGCCCCAGGATTTAAGAGAAAGGTTTCAGGCAGATGTAAATTTAAATCCTGGGCTCTGTCATTCACAAGACTTATAACCTTGGTCAATTTACTGGATCTTTGTAAGCTTCCATGTCCTTATCTCTGAAATGCAGATGATGATTTAGTACCTATTTTATGTGTGGATTAAAAGAGAGAGACCATGTAAAAGTACAGCACCTGGCACTGATAATGTCAAATGAATATTAGTTGTTATTATTATTAAAATCAGGATTTTGTTAGATTTCTTTCTTCCTTCAGTTGACGCAGCTTCCCATAGATCATCTGTGACTGCCCAAGTCTGGATCTGTCTCCAGCTCTGCTCCATCAATACCTTTTCTGAGGCTATGAATATATAACGAGACTTCTGGTTAAAGGTGGTGTGTGTTTATCTCAGAGCTCTCCTCCAAATTCCATTTTGATGACAATAGAGGATTTTTTTTTAATAAAAGAAGCGTAACTCATCAAATAAAGAGAACAGAGAAAAGACAGCAGTGTGAAAAAAAAAAGGCAAGGAAATCTTAGAAGGATGAAAGTGGATGAGTGGAGACTCCTATATATATATATACACATATGTGTGTGTATATATAATACTGTTAAAAGTTTCTTGTATATTCTTCCAGAGAAATGTTGTGCATATATAAATATGCATGCATATGCGTGTGTACACTTATTTGCGTGGGTATATATAGCTGATCGCTAGAAGAATATACAAGAAATGTCCAACTGTGGTTGCCAGTGGCTGAGGAATGGGAGTTACAGGGGTGGGTGGTATGGGGGTTCATCATACTCTTGAATCTTTTTGTGTACCCTATATATGCATTATCTATTCACAATGATGATGATAAATGAAACAAAGATAGTGAAATACCTGATTTGTTATTCTCAGTGCCAATATTGGCAACTGAAATCCTTGATATCACACCCCACCCCAATGTCCCCAGGAAAGAGTCATATCCTGGAGAAAGAGGAGTGGGTGGTGCTGGGAAGCCTGCTGGCCTTGCACCCCCACCACTATGACCCCCTGCTCTGGGCTGCTGTCTCTGGTGAATACTGCTCTACTGCTGGCGCCTTTGGGTTGTGCCTTCCCTTTGGTTTTTACCCAGGCGCAACCCTGTGGCCAGCTCCATTCCAGCCAGACCTAGTCCACCTCGGTGACCTGTGCTCCCTCTTGCGTGGAAATGGAGTTCAGACAGAGAAAAGTCCTTCTTTTCCTTACTTCCTTGCCTTTTTTCTTTCAGTCAGCTTACTCACTCAAGAGCTAGCCTGTCTAGGCTCCATTTTTGGTTCAGCCACTTACTAGCTGTGTGACCTTCAATGACTTTCCTAAACTTTCTATCAGTTTTCTCAGTGATGAGAGGGTAAGAGTAGAAACTTGCCTTCACAGAACTGTTGTAAGGGTTCTCCTAAGTTAAATTAAATAATAATACAATGAATGACTTGTACATGGCACATAGGGAATGCTCAAAGAGCATTAGATGTTCTTTGCATATTTACATAGTATCATACTCAGATATTTACTGAGCATGCCTATGTCACTGTATGCTGGTGAGACAATGACAAGTGGAACAGGATCACTTCCCATAATCACAGTTTGTCAGAGAACAGCCTGGCAAACAGTCCAACAGCATGCAGCAGGATAAGTCCTATGATAGTTACAGCATGTTCTGTGGGAATCCCTTACCCTGTGTGGGAGCCATGGGAGGCAACAAAAGGCAAGATGACTTGAACACTGTAGTAAAAGTGAGAGGTCTGCGCAAAGTCAAGTGAAGCAGAGAGGTTGGAAATATCCTTGAACAAAATGATTATCAGTGAGCATAAATTACCTTCTAGCTTCAGTTCTCAAGGTTTCCTCTGGTGACATATAAATAAGACTTTTGAAGTGACCCCATGGAGAGTCACAGCTTATTCTGGCTCATTAGCAGATAGAAGCCTTCCCTCACTTCGTTGGTCTAATGGCTTAGCCTGTGCAGGCTTTTCTGAGAGGAAGGTTAGGAAGTGTTGAGAAAGGCAAGGGCAACTCTACCTCTTGCAACAAAAGTTAGATCCTGAATGGCACTGGGGTTCTCATTTCTGTCATCTAAGCAGAAATCTGGTACAATCAGGCAGCATGCTCTCAACTCTCTTGGGTATGAAAACTTTCATTCTCTTGGGTATGAAAACTTTCATAACACAGATTTAATATTTTCCTTGCATTTTTTTTCATCAAATGTGTCCTGCTTGCTGAAGTCAAAAGAGAGTAATAGTTAGGTACATAGATTTGGGACATAACCTAGATTAATAAAGCCTCACTCTGTACACCAGCCACCTATACTTGTATGGAATATGAAGTCCCAGTTTATCATCTATAAAATAGTATCTAGCTCATGAGTTACTATAAAAAATTAAATGAGATAAACCACATATAGTATCTAGCACAGATTTTTTCACATATCATTTAATATATATTTAAATATCATCTATCTATCATCTATGGTTAAGCCTCCACCCCTGAAATCAGCAGACATCATGGCTTTCTCTCCCAGCCTGACATTGTCCTCTATAGGTGGGGCCAGAGAAGGTGGTCAATGGCTTGGCCTATCTATTCCTTTGCACACTTTGTAAGCCTCTGGACTATCTTGATCTTATGTAAAATGAACAGCACAGATTTGCCCAGAAACGAGCAACACTGATAAATAGAATTTGTTCTCCTAAGACCTCTTTAGGATTTAGAGTGAGAGAAAACTTGAGACAAGGCCATGCGCACATATCTTCCCCAGAGAAGACGAACCTGAGTGGAGGACATGATTTGTGACTGTTAAGTTTTCTTGATTTTGAAGGTGTCAAAAATTTCTACAAGAAAAGGAGAGCCAAGACATTGCTAAAGTCCAATTTATCCAATCCTAGTCTCCCCCAGGGTGGAGATCATTGAGAAATCAATAGCATTCACTATAGCCTGACTCAAGTAGTACTCAAAAATAGTAAAAGTAGGGGTACCTGAGGGGCTCAGTCTTGGTTTCAGCTCAGGTCATGATCTCATGGTTTGTGAGATTGAGCCCCAGGATGGGCTCTGTGCTCAGCAGGGAGTCTGCTTGAAGATTCTCTCCCTCTGCCCATCTTCCCACTCATGCAATCTCTCTCTCAAATAAATAAGTAAATCTTAAAAAAATAAAATTAAAAATCTTTAAAATTTAAAAAATAGAAAAAGTAAAAACATAAGTAAATCTTTAAAAAAATAATATTAAAAATCTTTAAAATTTAAAAAATAGAAAAAGTAAAAATAATGTAACCACTTCACATCTTTTAGTCGCTACTATCAAAAAAAAAAATGGGTAAGTAATAGAAAACAGTGTTGGCAAGGATATGAAGAAATTGGACCCCTTATATAAAATGCCATAGTCACTGTGGGAAACAGTATGGCGGTTCCTCAGCAAATTAAAAATAGAATTACCATATGATCCAGCAACTCCACTTCCAGGCATTACCCAAAAGGGTTAAAAGCAGGATCTTGGAAGGATATTTATACACCCATGCTAATAGTAGTATTATTTATAATCACCAAGAGTAGAAGCAAATAAATGTCCAAAGACCAATGAATGGATAAACAAAATGTTCTATACATACAGTGGAATATTATTCAGCCTTTAAAAGGAGAATAATTCTGGGGCGCCTGAGTGGCTCAAACAGTTAAGCATCTGTCTTTGGCTATGTCAGGATCTCAGGGTCCTGGAGTCCCTCATCAGGCTCTACACTCAGCATATAGTCTGCTTCTCCTTCTCCCTCTGCTCCTCCCTCCCACTCATGTTCTCTCTCCCAAATAAATAAATAAAATCCTAAAAAAAAAAAAAAAAAAAAAAAGGGAAAGGAATTCTGATGTATTCTACAGGATGGATGAACCTTGAGAACATTACACTAAGTGAAATAAGGCAGTCCTGGGATCCCTGGGTGGCGCAGTGGTTTGGCGCCTGCCTTTGGCCCAGGGCGCGATCCTGGAGACCCGGGATCGAATCCCACGTCGGGCTCCCAGTGCATGGAGTCTGCTTCTCCCTCTGCCTATGTCTCTGCCTCTCTCTCTCTCTCTCTCTGTGTGACTATCATAAATAAATAAAAAATTTTAAAAAAAGGCAGTCCCAAAAGGACCAATGTGCATGATTTCACTTATATCTCTAAGGAGCTACTTAGAGAAGTCAAATTCATAGAGGCAGAAAGTAGTATGGTAGTTTCCAGAAGGTGGGGGTTAGGGGAATGGAAAGTTATTTAATGGGTATAGAGTCTTAGTTTTGCAAAATGAAAGAGTTTTGGAGACTGGTTGCACAACAATGTAAATATATCTACTATTAAACTATACACATAAAAAATTATTATTTTATAGTTTGAATTCTTTCATTGACTCACTGGAGTTAACATCATGAGCCAAGGACTGTTGAAGGCATCAGAAATTCACTGATGAACCGAACTAGACATTGGTTCCATTACATTGGGATTGGTAGGGAGGAAATAAATAAAGGAAACATTAAGGGATTATGAGTGTTATGGAAACAAGCAGGAGGCTGAGTTTAAGATCAATGGAATTGGAGGTTATCCTAATGAAATTGACCTGAGGGATCTATTGTGCCTAGCTCTTGGAGCTGGGAAGAAAGCACATTCCACGTGGAGGGTTCAACACGTGCCAGTGCCATTCAGAAGCTTTGTGACAATAAGCGTGTATTACCCAGAGACCATGTGCCATCTTGGGTTTGTTGTTAGCATCCTCAGCATTTTTATAAGCTCTGTCAAAACAAAACTGAGAGTGGCCTCAACTCTAGATTTTTCTATTACCAGTAATCTGCATAATGCCTCAATCTCCTTCTTGAAAGTTGTCAGGTTTCATAATGTGCATGTGATATTGGGTGTAGCCTTGAGCTCCACAGTCAGTATGGATGGTACCTTCATTTCTGACTCAACTCTTCATGTCCTGGTGGTGATCATTGCTGTCTTAGACATGACTCCTTAGGGGTGATGGTATTCATCATCCCCGTGATGGTAGTTTTGGCCTCAACACTCAACCAAATGGATGTAGCTCTGCTTTCTGCCTTAACTACAGAATGGCTTACCAGAATCTCTGGGTTGACATCCTTTGCAGATTTGTCAAATATTTGGGGAAGTCGTAATGTTATGACTGGTGTGTTCAGAAGAACAGAGTGTGTATATTTGACCATTTACCCATGGCTAGGTCCCAGAAACAACTTTAGAGTTTGTAGCTTACACTGTCATTTTTCTGCTTCGGTTCTTTATAGCATTTTATTCCTGGGCACTATCGGAGCCAATGGAAAGTGAAGTACCATTGAATGAAGAAAACAAAGTGAGAGCTAAAAAACCCCTCATGATTATGGGTGTTGATGTCTACCCAGGTGTGGTACCTGTTATGGTCAATAAAGTACCACATTGCCCATTGTGTTAGTCTTTTTTGGGTGCCACAGGGTTGGTGGCAGCTACCAAAGTAGCTTAGGTTGGCCGATCCCAGGAATGCTTGGAAGGGGAGTGACTGTGTTCTTTCCAACAAGAACTCACTCTAATTCTCTTTAGGCTTTTAAAAAAATCTTTTATTGTCTCAGTCTATGTGATATGTGTTGGCAGAAACACATATAGCTAAATCATTAGCTTAGCTAAATCATTCTTCTTCTTATGAGAGAGAGAGAGAGAGAGAGAGAGAGAGAGAGTATTTTGTAAATGGTTCTTGATATCCTGAGGCTTGGCACTGTAGAAAATGCTTGGTTGAAGACAGTCCAAAAGAACACAGTGGCTTGGATACTCTAAAGATCAACTGCAGGAAAGGTTACCTGATACTGCCTGGCCTCCCCAAACTTGTTCTCCTTGTTCCTCTTTGCCCTCATGGAAAGCCCAGAGTACTGTGCTTTTGCTGCTTGTCAAGGGAGAAATCTGGCTTTTAAACAAGAGTAGGGAGGAAGCAAAACAAGCGCAATGACTATACACATCTTGAGGGGGAGCTCAGAGGGAAGCTGTGGCTTCTGAAGCTCCAGTTGGCTAAGGCTCTTCAGAGATTTTGCCAGATTCTCTGTTGTTTGGCAGTGGAATCTCTGTCAGCTGCTCAAACAAAGGCCCCAAACTGGATCTGCTTCCTCCTTCATGTTCTGTAAGCCTGAGGGGTCTTCACTGGGTGAGACGTGGCCCTGAGGATGAGGAAGCAGGAGTCCCCCTACCTGCATTCTGGTAAAAACACACCACAGGAGCTTGAGACCAGTACAGGTAATTCCAGCAGAACTGCAGTCCAGGTGGGGAGGCAGCCCACAACAGAGTCAGGGGCCAATGGGGTCCATAGGATATGGAAACAGACTCTTCTTACATAATCCATAGCTAGTTCCAGACTATTGACATGTGGAAGCAAAGGCCCAGGGAGAAGTCTGGGCGCATCCAGAGAAAATCGGGACTTTTTATTGAGACCCTTAATAAAAGGGTCATCCCTTAACCCAGTATTTCCTCAAGGGAGTCAAATCCTGCCTGATAAACTGACTGTCATGTTTAGAGATGTGGGTACATAGAGATTATCAATCTCACATCCTTCCTTCTTCTCTGTTAGAAACTTCAGATCTCCTCCTTTGTTCCCACAGTTCAAAAGTGAAGACCTGTGGGTTTTGGAATTAACCCGTAGGGTGGCACATGGCAGTCAGCAGAACACAAGAAAATAAGAGTGAATTAGATTGATGGTGGTCATAGCATTAGAAGGTTTCCATGTACTTCCTTTTATAACAAGAGCAAGCTCTGAGCCACAACAACTGACATTTCCATGAGCTGGGAAGCCTCTATGGATGGGATAATTTTCTGTTATCACCCACAGCAAAGAGAAATGATGCTTTTCACAAAGATCTAAGGTTCTGTCCAGGACCACATAATGACTGGCTTTTCCCTTCTCTGAGTTTATATTCTAAGATTGGATGAGAGAGACAAATCATCAATTTGCACATATTCATTAATGGTGATTATAAAGGAACTGTGTAGGCACAGGATAGCACTGGGAGACTGTCTTAGACCATTTGGGCTGCTCTAATAGAATACCATAGACTGGGTGGCCAGAAACGATGAACATTTATTTCTCACAGTTCTGGAGGCTGAGAAGTCCAAGATCAAGTTGCCAGTAAAATCAGTGTCTGATGAAGACCTGCTTCCTGGTTCATGGACAGTAGTCTTCTTTCTTCATCCTCACATGATGGAAGGGACAGGGAGCTCTCAGGGGTCTCTTTTATAAGGCACTAATTCCATTCACAAGGATTCCAGCTTCATCACCTATTTACCTCACCTCCTAATACCATCATACTGGTAATTAGGTTCACAACATATGAATGGGGACGGAGGATGCAAACATTGAATAGAAAGCAGAAAGTATAAGGCAGTTTACAAAAAAAAAAAAAAAAAAAAAGTAGTACAGAAAGATTTTAGCATCTACAGTTCCTGGTTAATTAACAGGAAGAATGGAAAAACTGAAACTTTGGTTAACTCCCATGCTATCTGGCTATCCTGCTTTTACCTCACAGATTATGGGATTATGTGAGATATCTAACAGTTTGGAGGAAATGCTATCTCAATGCAAAATGATTTCGAAATAGAGCATCTCATCAAAATAGAGCACTCATAAAGCCTGAGGCCATCAGAATCTCCTGGGATGCGTCCTGAAATGCAGATTCCAGGACTCCAACCCAGCTCTACTTAATCAGAATCAGAAGCATGAGCCCAGAGAAATCTGTATTTTGAATAAATTCTCTATGTGGCTCTTATGCCCATCAAAGTTTGAGAACCCCTGCCAAAACCCCAAATCAGGAGCCAGCCCAGTGAGTCTTGAACTTTCCCATCCTTCAAGAAAACAAAAAGTTCACAGAAAAGAAAGTGTGATAGCTTTGTGGAGTTCTCTCACACTCCTGGAGAACTGTGTGTACATGAGCTGTAATCAGACCCATAAGGAGAAAGCTGTGACAGGAAAGGTTTTCACTCAGCCCACAGAGCTAGTTGAATGAGATCAATAACCTTTGCCAAAACCTAATCATGCAGAGCCGCCATGAATAACTTTAATATTTTAAAGCCCCCACAGCACAGCCAGGATCTCCAGCCAACTCAGAGAGCCTTTCCAATGTCAGTGCCACCTTTTGTTTAAAATTGCTGCCTGTCAGGGCGCCCTTCCAAATCAAAACATCATTTAAAGAATGCTATAGAAATTCTAATACCAGAATATGCATTGCGCCAGTTTGGACAAAATTTCCAGTGGAAGGAATCTCCTAAAACATTTTTATGACAACATCTATTTAAGCTTGACCAAAAACAAGGTTTCAAGGAAATTTTCTTATTTGATATTTGGATACAATATAAATTCCCTAAGAAAAACTAGATGTATGAAAAGGCAAATTATAATATTACTATTTTTGGTGATACCTTCTTTTTAGTTAAAAAAAAAAGTTATATTAAAACCAGCCATTCTACATCATGAAATTCGCCAACTGCCCTCTGCTAATTTTGAGAAATATTATCGTATTCATGTTCTCAAGAATTTTGACCTATTAGGGAACCCTGAAGAATAATTAACACTTACAAAACTGTCCTATTCAACATTATTTCTTCATTATCTAGTTCATAAATTCACCCGGCAAGCTTTTGTTGGTTTGCCTTGTTCTGTTCTGCTGGTCAGGCTGCCAATGGCTGAGTCTCACTCCCAGATTCTTGTTTCACGGGTCTGAGGTGAGGCCCAGGCGACTACAATGTGCAGCCAGGGTTGAGATGTCCATTTACAGCCAATGCAATAGGTTTTCCCCAAGATATTATCAGAGAAGAAATTTTCACTGATATAGGCGCCTTACATTCATAATTCAAGAGTTTCTAAATTAAAAGGATTTTCAGCCTCTAATTCTGTTATGCAAACAAGCCAACTGTTCTATGCATCCCATAGTTATGTGATCTAAGTCTCCAGGAGTCGCTGAGCCTAATTCTTTCGGAGTCTACTAGGGTAACTCCAACATCTGAGTATAAAGAGTGTTATTTCTGAAGACCTCTCTAAGTTGGGCCAGGTTATGTATGCAGCTTTGATTGTGCGTGTTAAGGCACCGAACTATTGAAACATGTTGTCTCCTTGGTTAGGTCTACTGGGCGGAGCCTGATACATCAAGATGCTCCCAATGCAGATGAAGGGGAGGACTCAACAGAAGATGGCTTGCTGTCAGTATTTGAGGCTGTGACTCCCAAAATTCTAGTCCCTACCACCTCAATCCCACTTTACTCCCAATGTACAACCAGTGGTTTCTCATCTCATCTCTTTGCTCAAGATTTGCCCTGCCTGGCATCTGTCCCTACCCTCCCCCTCACCACTGAAATACTCTTTTCTCTCATCTGATCGAACTGTGTTCAGGTCTCTCCAGTGGCACTTCTCTCAGAAACAACCTCTGACATTCAGAGTGATTCTCTAGTAAAACTTTCAAATGAAGCATAAACTGGGGGGTCCCTCACTTGCATGTGTCCCTTCTAAGCCAGTGGATAGGGTCCTAGCAGTGTTTTCACATGGTTGGGTTTGTCAAATAAGATGTTCAGAAGTAAGATATTGTTTCAGACTCTCTACTTCAACTACCCTTGGATTAAACTTCCTCTTGTATCAGGTAGCATGGGAGTGACCACGAGCACTTTTGGGAATCAGGGGAAAGCGACATCGAGTTTGGAACACATTTGGTTGGTTTAATGGAATAATATATTTATGTGGTTGTCAGTACAGGAATAGTGTATCAATCAGAATTTGGGCATAGAAAGAGAACCAGTAGGAAATATTAACATAATGGAGAGAGAGAGAGAGAGAGAGAATAGGCAAATGTCTATAGAGAAAGGGAAAGTCAGGAGCAAGTTGGAACTCCATGAGCCAAAACTTTCTGAAAAGCAGGAATTTGCCCCCAACCCCCACCCTTGGGAAAGCCTAAGCCCAGTTTTGAGACCATTCAACTGATTAAGTTAGGCCTGCACAGGATAATAGCCCCAACTTAATGTCACCTGATTAGGGACTTTAATTACTTTTGCAGAATCCCTTCACAGAGCAGCTGTGAGTACTGTAGTTCAGCCTTGTGAGACTGCATGTCCAACAACCACCTCTCAATTGGTTTCTGGGAATGTACCTACCATCCACTGTATCCAATCGTCCAGACCCAATTGGAAGGCTGACAACCAGAATTAATTTATTCAGCAGTATGAGCATATCCTTAATGTACCCAGGACCACAGTAAGTGGACTTAGAGAAGAAACAACATTAAACATTTGAAACCAGACACTAGTCTACGGAAATTCCTTCGATTACGACAGGGTAAAAAATTTGAGTAGAAATTTCAGTTGCCATCAGAGCCAAATCAAAATGGAGGGTTGAAGTAATGCAGCATATACAATATAAAAGCACTATGTGGCTTTTCTTTTTCTCTTTTTTTGCTGGGAATGTGGTCAGAGTTTTATTAAATACATTACTTCACCTGTAACTTGGAAAAACATTTTTGTAACACCTCAAAAAAAAATGAGAAATTCTTCTATAGGTGCTGGTAGACTGCACATTGGGATGTGTAGAAAATATACCTTATTTTGTCATTTTTAAATTTATTTGTTAAAGGGGTGCCTGGGTGGCTCAGTCAGTTAAACATCTGCCTTCGGCTCAGGTCTTGATCCCAGGGTCCTGGAATCGAGCCCCACACTGGGTTCTCTACTCCACAGGGAGTCTGTTTCTCCCTCTGCCCCTCCCCATACGTGTGCTTTTTCATGTTTTCTTGCACTCTCAATCTCTCTCCCTCAAATAAATAACTAAAATCTTTTTTAAAAATAATAAATAAATAAAAATAAATAAAAAAATAAATAAAATTTGTTAAAGAATTAGAGTAAAATACAAGCCAAATGAATGGGAATATAAAACTGTAGAGGCCGAGAAAATTAAGGCCATTCCACCTCAAGTTCAGCGTTAGCACAAGTTCAGCCATCTCAGGCCCCTGTGAATTAGAGCTGAACTTTACCTTACTTCATTTAAGGCCCATATTAGAATGAGAACAGAGCTGAAGCCAGTGGCAGGAGCCCCATATCAGAATGAGAACAGAGCTTAATGCCCTTGAAAGCCCCATATCAGAATGTAAACAGAACTTGAGAAATTCCTCCACCCTTTCTGAAGGTCCCCTAGACCAGCCCATTTTTATAAGCTAAGCTGGAACCCACCTTGGGGTCCAAGTCCCTGCTCCTCTGTGTCGGGTATACTTGGACCCAAGCTCGAGCTTGTTAATAAACCCTCATGTACTTGCATCTGTGTCGGTTCCTTGGTGGTTTCTCGGATTCGCAATCTTGGCCACAACAGAAACAAAGCAAAAATAAGCCAACAGAAAATTGGAAATTTTGAAAGTTGCAAAATGAAACCAACAGTATTATCTGACATCAAGATGGAAATAGGAACAAGAAAATCTTTAGATCATTCCCAAAGCAATAATTTATTAACAGGAAGGGATTGATTTCAAGTTGAAGTAATGAAAAGACTCTCAGGTTATATGGTAATTTAGTTAATGATGAAAATGAAGAGAACTGAATCATATGAACATATTAGAAAAAGATTTGAATTGTTAGCTGATTTGACACAAAATACCAACCTCACCAAACACATCATATGACATTATAAAAATGTCAACAAACTGATTAGTGATTATTACAGATTCAAACTTGTTTATGATTACTCATTATACTTTCATGCACACACATGTGAACTCAAAATAAATGCCCTAATGTATTAGTGCTTGTAGATGAATGAAATTCAAGAGTTTTTTCATATTTTCTCATAATTCTAAAATGTATACATTATCAATAACATGTTATATAGTTAGAACTATAAACTATCAAAGAATTTTTTAAAAATTCTATCATGCTGAAGACTGCATTATCTTTCTATTCTCTCCATAAAAAAATATTGCAAAAACCATTGCCATAAAGGGGGGAGATGGTTAATTTATGTGTCCACTTGTTTGGCCATGGTGCCCAGATAGTTGCTCAAGCATATTCTGGACGTTTCTATGAAGGAGTTATTTTGGATGAGATTAACATTTGAGTCAGTGGACTTTGAGCAAAGCAGATTACCCTCCTTCATGTGGGTGAGGCTTGTCTAATCTGTTGAAGGCCTTTGTATAGAACAAAGCCTGACCTTCCTTGAGTGAGTCTGCCAGCGGACTGCCTCTGGACTCAAACTGCACCTGGGTCTTCAGCCTGTCCACCTAGCCTGTACATTTCGGACTTACCAGACTTCCACAATTGCATGGGCCTTTTCTTTAAGATATCTCTTTCTTGGGTTGCCTGGGTGGCTTCAGCCTTCATGCCTTCAGCTCAGGGCATGATCCTGGGGTCCTGGATTGAGTCCCACATCGGGCTCCCTGCAGGGAGCTTACTTCTCCTTCTGCCTGTGTTTCTGTCCCCCTTCCCTCTGTGTCTCTCATGAATAAAAAAAATAAAATCTTTAAGACAAAATAAATAAAATACAATATATCTTTCTCCATTTAGATAACTAAGTAGATAAAAAGATAAATAGATGGCAGGTAGACAGACAGCCACATCCTTTGGTTCAGTTTCTCTGGGAAACCCTGACAAATACAAGGGACAATCAAAAGAAGTGCTGAATTGTGTCCCCCCACTCCCCCCAAATTCAAATATTGGTGCCCTAACCCCTAGTACCTCAGAATGTGACTGTATTGGAAGACAAGATCCTGAGGGAGGGTACCAAGTTAAAAAACAAGGTCTTTGACGTATGACCTAGTCCAATCTGACTGGTATCTTTATAAGAGGAGGTAGGACAGGGACGTCTGAGTGACTTGGTAGTTGAGCATCTCTGCCTTAGGCTCAGGTCATGATGTCCTGGGATCGAATCCTGCACTGGGGTCCCTACAAGGACCCTGCTTCTCCCTCTGCCCATATCTCTGCCTCTCTCTCTGTGTCTCTCATGAATAAAAAATAAATAAAAATCTTTAAAAATAAAAGAAGAGGTAGTACACACGTGGAGACACCAGGAACCTCTGCACACAGAGCGAAGACATAGGAAGGGGTAGCAAGTAGGCAGTGATCTGCAACCCAGAGAGACAGCATCAGAGGAAGCCACCCTTTGCCAGCACCATGATCTTGGTCTTCCTGCCTCCAGAACTATAAACTGTCAGAAAGCTGAAAGACAATAAACTTCCATGGTTTAAGGCATGGGTCCATGGTATTTTGTGATAGTAGATGCTAGAAAACCAATACAAAGTATATCGGGTAGCTAATAATTAAAAAACAAGCATAATTATCTTGAATTTATGATATTTGCTGTACATGCCAACTTTAAAAAATTGTAATTTCTCACATTTCTTTTTTCACTTTGAATACATTTTCACTTTTCGTACCTGTTTTTTTGTATTATCTTTCTTTAAGAGCCCCACCCTCCAAAGTGAATGCTGCAGACCTGCAAAACCCAGTTCTTGCACTGCTGAAACTGTGTCTGCATCTGTCACTGCTCCATTAATATCTAGACATATTTCAAATTATAATTATGTGAAGTGATGGATATGTTATCTAACCTTAGTCATTACTTTGCAATATACAGATATATCAAATCATTATGTCGCACATCTTAAATTTACACAATGTTATATGTCAACTATATGTCAATAAAGCTGAAATTTTTTTAAGATTTTATTTCTTTGAGAGACAGAGGGAATATGAGCAGTGGGAGAGGCAGAGGCAGAAGCAGACTCCAAACTGAGTGGTGAGCCCGATGCAGGGTTCGATCCCAGGACCGCAGGATCATGACCTGAGCCAAAGGCAGATGCTTAATCATGAATCACCAAGGTATCCCAAGCTAAAAAAATATCGAAGCCTATTTCTACCAGTGTAACCACCCACTGTTATAAAATGATCTGTGTCTAGACCTCCACTAGGCTGTGCACTTTTTATGGACAAGCACTGCTTCTCACCCATATTTGAATCTCCAGGGGGTCACTCAATGCCTGGCACATGTAACTGATGCTCTAGAAACATCTGAAGGATGAAGGAGCAAATATATAACTTGGCACACTAGCAAATACTGAAAAGTAAATTAAGAGTCTGCAAGTCTCTGCAAATATCAATTTTAGCTTTAGAGTTCAAGTTCCAAGCTATTCACATTGTCTGTACTCAACGGGGGGGGGGGGGAGGGGGATATCCTTAAGAATCTTCCAGCTGCTGGATTCTGATCCAAACTTGAAGCAAGTGCAAAGCCACCGAGTAGAGTACTTACACATTTAATCCACCAGATAGAATTTTCTGGTTAAGAAACAAAACTCAATTTCAACAACCCAAACCAAAACTGTTCTCCCCCAACCACAAAATATCCTTGATATTTTAGGAGTATATTTGGATACCTGTGTAGGTATAAATGATTTAACTATTTGATTATATATTTGAGTGGACAATGTGAATGTAAAATATAATGCTCAGCACTCTACCAAATATGGACTGCTTCTTGAAAAGGTAAGACATTTAAGTCTGAGATACATGTTTGAAATCCAAAGTATCTTCTGTGAAGATATGGCTCTGAGTTATAATGAAAGTGACTTCTGTAAAGAATTTTTAAATCATGTTCTCTTATGTATTTCTCCTTATTTTATATTTCCAATTTACTCTTGTATTTTGAGGTAAAAAAATATATATTAGGAAAGGAATATATATATAGAGAATATATATTATACATATGTCATATATTATACTATATATAGTATAACATATATAATATGTATAATATATATTAGTATATGTAGTATATTATATAATAAATACATGTTATATATAACACATAGTACAGTATATATAGTGTATATAATACATACTATATATACTATACATATATTATATATTAATCATAATGTGTTTATAGTATAAAATTAATTATAATAGTAAAATAAAATATATTAATTATAATATAATAAAATAATTTAGTAAAATAATATAATAAAATATGGTATAATAAAATAATTATAATGAAATAAAATTATAGTATATAAGATATATAATAAAATTATATGTATATATAGTACATATATTCTATATATAACATGGTATATATATATAGTATATACTATATATACTATTATATATAGCTCACTAATATTATATATTATATATATATATATATAGTTCACTATTATTATATATAGTTCACTATTCACAGCTGTGATACTACAGCCATCATTCCTGTTGGAACTTCTTCAAATGAAATATGCTTTATCCTTACCAAGAAAATGAAAAACAATATGTTTTCTATTGTTTCAGATGTGAGAGGGAATCCTTTGTGCTCAGCGGGCTGTTCTCGAACTGCCTGTCACTTCCCATTTCTTTCCACCTGTTACTCATCTGATTTGGGGTATTAGAAACTCCATCCTATTCCAACCCAGTGTTCAGTTTATTCATCTTTTTTGAATTACAGACTTACCCAAAAATCTGCTATTTTCTTCCCAGGAAAAAAAGAAAGAAGGCACACACACAAATTGGTACAGCACTTTGCATGCAATTTTTGGACGTTCCTAGATCTCTTAACACCAACCAAGGTGTCCCATCTGGAGACCTCAGGTAAGGAACTCCCGCCCCGGACCAATCCCTTGACAAAGGCAAGGATGAACTGATAGTGTGGCATGTGTATGAGATGCAAAATCTCTAAAGTATTACATAGTGCACAGGAAGCTTTATCTAAGGCAACATTTTTTTTTTTTTTTTTTTTTTTTTATTTATGATAGTCACAGAGAGAGGGAGAGAAAGAGAGACAGGCAGAGGGAGAAGCAGGCTCCATGCACCGGGAGCCCGATGTGGGATTCGATCCCGGGTCTCCAGGATCGCGCCCTGGGCCAAAGGCAGGCGCCAAACCGCTGCGCCACCCAGGGATCCCCTAAGGCAACATTTTTAAGGCAAAAAAGAATTATTAAAGTGAAAAAAAGATATTTAGAAACCTAATTCTCAATAACAGTGCCTTTGTTGAATTCTGACTTGAATCAGTGTTACAGAGGAAGATCTGGGAAAATCATGCAAGTCACTATGAGAAAAAATTCATTTTATACCTGGTGTTTTAGTGACATATCTTTTTTCCAAATAGATGGAGGGTTTAAAGAATTCCTCTTGCTGATCATACTGTTTATTTTCAGAGTAAAGTATCAAGTAAATAGATAAATAAGTCACACTTAAAAGAAATTTTACATTTACCAAGATCACCAAGATACAAATATATTAAAAATAGACCTTGTCTTTGATGTTTATTTCACATTATCTAAGTACATTCAGTTATGCAAATTTACATTTTTATGTCACATCTTTGCGTTCCTGATATACATACATATAACAGGACAAAGAACACATTTGCAAGATTCAGCCTGGAAAACCCTTCTCCGGGCAAACAAGATTCTCAGCTGCCTCATTCTTTCTGCAGGTGTACAAATATAATTCCAAATAACTGAAGTAAAACATCAAAATTGGTAAGAGAAAAAAGTGACTAAATTTTCATGCCCCCTGAGGATATCTGTACTTGATTTTTTCATCAATGGTCTTCTAATTACTGAATTACAAGTCAATAGGTAACATTTCTTTCTTCGGGAGCTCCTTAAACTATTTCAGGAATCTTAGGTATTTGGGGTTCTCCTAATCCACAGGCGGTTGACACTAGCTGCACATCAGTGATGCTTAAATGTTGGCATTCTTGTGCTGTGTATTCACCTAAGATATTTTTTAAAGTGGTAGTCAATATCCTTATTCTTCTTTTGTGAATATACCTTGCCAGGCTAGAAAATGAGCAATTATTTCTTCAATTAGGCAAAGAAAAAGGACAGGTCAGTTCAATACAGTACTAATTTTAAAGGAAACAATCACATTGAATTAAAGACCTTAACATTTTAGTTATCATGTTATAAAATTCAAAAATACCTAAATCACATTATGATACTAGATGCCTGCATGTTCATTCTGTTCAATGTTGCCCACGAGATCTTTTGTGTCACTAGTTCCTGGACTCGATCTGCTGTTAAAATAGAGAGTGTTTTCAAAAGTGTTTTCTTGAGGTAAGTGCACATGTCTTTTCTTATGAAAGAAATATGCAGCGAGGCCAGCACCCGTTATGATTAGGAGGACCACCATCACCACGACTCCTGCCACGCTGGAAGACGGCTTGAAAGGGTCCATCTTCCTTGGGTCAGCTAGAAATAAATAAAACCATGAGGATAAAGGTGGAGGGAGGCAAAAGGTAGAACACTATGGAGAAGAGTACAACTTTCTTTTTTGAAAGGCTAAAATGCATCACTGTCCTTTCATGTCCAATATTCATTGACATTTGTCAGATAGAAATGCAGGGCATGAAAACAAGTCCATGTAAAGGATTATTTTCAATATTAAGATTATTATACAGCTGCAGGAATATTTCATCTATCAATGTTTGTTTTGTTTTTTAAAGTTTTATTGACTTGAGAGAGAGAGTGAGTGTGAGCGAGAGTAGGGGGGGAAAGGGCAGAGAGAATCTCAAACAGACTTTGCACAGAGCACGGAGCCCTGCACAGGGCTCGATCCCACAACTCACGAGATCACAATCCAAACCAAAACCAGGAGTCAGATGCTCAACCAACTGAGCCACCCAGGCACCCCAATTAATCAATGTTTTAAAATATTTACACCTGTTTCAAAACAATTTAAGGCTGTTCACAAATACATCATATGAAGATAAAGAGAATAGTAATTATGATGATTTTTTTAAAAATGCAAGGGAGAAAATTAGGGAAAAGAGAAAACAAGAGTAGTGGGAATCTGAGCTCATGAGTATAACTAGTTAACAAACAGCACCCAGAGGTTAATAAAGAGGTTGAAGACAAACCATAAATCATACTTTGAGTTTTTTTAGCTGCCAACAAAATTGGTGAAATAAGATCAGTTACCTGATTCAAGTTGTCTATAAAAAAAAATTTAAGCTATTGCTTTTAAAAAAGGTAAAAAACCCACAAGGATTCCTGAGAGAAATCTCTCTCGGGGTTTTCACAAGGCACCTCTGTAATGCAGCAATGTCTTCAATAATATCTATGGTAAAAACACCAATCCAGTGCTTGATTTGGCCCCACATATACTAAAAACACCAACCTGACTCTAAGGTCTGCTTTCCTAGAGCATCATTCAAGCAAGACTGATGACGCAATGGCAAAGGCTAAAGTAGCCCAAGCAATTCTACTGAGCATACAGGGGGTGTAGGAAGGGATCATTATGGTTTTTTAAATGAGCAAACCATATTGATATATTACTAACAGAGAACTTAAAATTTCATATTGGTCTTACCTTTTGTTGCAATTAATGTGTGAGTAGGCTCAGCATCAATAACTGTGAAATAAAAAAAATAATTAAATACTTACAAAAACCCATAATAATTGCATGCAGATAGTGACTATTATGTGGTTCACAAATACATGAAATCCTCCATATTTGGTTCATGATGGATGGTATGATATATATGTATAGATAATAAATGATACATAAATAGAATCTACGAGACATATATACATATATATGTATCATCTATCTATCCATCCGTCCATCTGTCCATCCATCCATCCACGCATGCTGCATCAGAATCCTAGAGCTATAGGAGTTTAAATACAATGAAAATTCTGAAAATATAATCCACTGAGTTGCATTTGACCCACTGATACTGACCCTCAAAATTTATCCAATCTATCCAAAAATAATGTATTCTAATCTAGCTGTTTTTGAAGCCTAAAGTACCATAAGGCATTGGGATGAAAAGTAAAATAAGATTCTAACTCTGCACCAAAGTGTCTCAAACAGAGTTTTAAAAGCCTGAAGAACTACACAATTCCAAAATAATAAAATCTACTGAGGATAGACTCTTAATTTATCTAACTCACTTATTTAAATCTATTATCTAATTAATAATTTCATCTTTTGGGAAGGATACTGTGTGAAGTGGAATGGCATAAAAATAGTCTTAACGTCTAGACAGTACCACATCACGGGTATGTAACACTATTAATTCCCCCAATCCCTGTCCTTACATGGTCTGCCACCTAATCTCAGAAGGAGATTTAATTGGTCTTACATGATTTATTCTATACTAAGTTCTGATTCCTCTGCAGAACCCTAATCCCTTCTGGTTTAGTGGAGATGACTATTTTAACCCCTTTTCCTTTTATGCTGTAAGACTTTTAAGCTGGTTCTCCAAACTGCCTGGAACTCCACAGTCTATATGCATGGGCATCCCCTCCCAAATGTACTGATAGACCAAAATCATTACATCAGCTAAGAAGACAGAGTATGCTCACTTGGAGCTGCAGCCAACAGCTGATCACTAGGGCAGATTGGATTTTTCACTTACAAAAGGGGAAAGTTTGCAAAAGACCTATAATTGTATTATAATCCCACACATGACCCCCTAATATCTGAAAGAAATGCTGGCCTGTGAACATGTGTACTGCAAGGAAAATTCTTACTGACTTTTTGGTCTTTTACAAATATATCCTTTGTAGGAAGAACAGTGAATGTTATTCCAAAATCCAGAAGATGCAGACAAAGCCACACAATCATTTCGTTCACCAGAGGGATCTCCTGTGTTCCAGTTGACAAAGGAGACTGGATTGTTGTTTATCCAAAGCCACATTCCTGATGATCAAATAAAGTCAATAAACACAGAAGTTAAAAGTCACTCTAAAATAAATTCAGCCTATTCATGCAAAATTTCTATGCATCTTGTATCATATTATAATCAATAGTTGTTTACAACTAGACTTTTAGTATGCAAGAGCATAATAATGACCAGTTGCTACAGAGAAAACAACAAAAAAGAATATGTTTCTCACATAGCTTTAGTTGAAAATGTATTCCCACTTAGAACAAATAGATATGCTTTATCCTTCCCTAATTTTTTTTTCTGGCAAAAGATAGAAACTATTTTTTCAAGCTTCTTAAACTACCTTAGCTATGGAAAACACTCTTTTAACCAACAACTTTCAAGATAGCGTAACATGTGAGTCATTTAAAATTTCAGTTCTTATTTTAAATGAAAATATAAGTTTGAATTTTCAAACTCTTCACAAATCAATCATTATTTAAGGCAAGACTTTCTGGAACAGAAAACTGTTTTGCACAGAACATTTTGAAATATTTGTTATTAAATTATTGTTCTGCAAAGTCACCTTCAACATTTCTGAACAATCCTATCCAAAAGTTGGTTTTGCTTTGAAGTGGCTCTACTCGATAGGACAGAAAACTTGATTCAGCAGCACTTTCAATGGAAACCAAAGAGGAACCTGTAAAGTATAAAAAAAACAATGTGATGGAACTGCATTTAAGGAACGAAAAATATTTTTATAAGGACAGTATTGATAGTAACTAGAGCAACAAAAATCACCCCAACATCTCCACTTAAGGGGAAGGATTTCAAAGAGTGGACATTTGACTTCTCAAAATTTCAGTTTCCCTTCTGAAAATCTGATTTTCAGGGTGTGCCTGGCTGGCTCGGTTGGTTAAGTGTCTGACCCATGGCTGCAGCTCAGGTCATGATCTCAGGGTCGTGAGATTGAGCCCTGCACTGGGCTCCACGCTGCATATGGAGCCTGCTTAAGATTCTCTCTTAAAAAAAATGTTTTTTTTTTAAGCATAATTTTTGTACAAGCATTGAATGAGTTGTGGCAGGATATGCAAAGACCAGTAGGACAATGTGTCTTTTCTTTTTTTTTTTTCTTTCTGAAAACTGTTTTAATGTTTCATAGGCACTTCAAGCTCCACATGTACAAAAGGAAATGCATAACATTTTTGTCTAGAAATCTTATTTCTCTGTAGCTGTTTGCATGTTAGCGAGCAGCAGCATCTTCCCACTTGCTCAAGCCTGAACGTGAGAGTCATTCTTGATTTCCACCTTTTCTGTTGCCTGTGCCTAAATTCTGTTGATTTTACTATTTAAATATTTGTCACATCTGCCTGCTTCTCTTTGTTTCTATTACTTCTACCTTAAGAATGGCCACTAGCATCTCATACTCAAATTATGGCCAGGACTTTTGGGGTAGACATAATCTAAGATGGCTCACTTTGATCCTTGCCTCCTAATATTTACACATTTATGTAACATGCCTCCTCTTGAGTGTGGGTTTGGGTATAGTGACAGGTGTGTGAGTGATTTCTTTTATTTGAATATATCTGACACACAATGTTTCATTAGCTTCAGGCATACAACTTAGTGACCTGACAAGTTTACACATTAATTACGCTATGTTCACCACAAGTGTAGTTCCCATCTGTCCCATCACATCACTATTATAATACCACTGCATTCCTTATGCTCTGCTTTTATTTCCTTTACTTCCTCATTCCATAACTGGAAGCCTGTATCTCTCCCTTCCCCCACCTCACCCACTTTGCCCAAACCTCTACATCCCCTTCCCTTTGGCAACCATCAGTTTGTTCTTTGTATGTAGAGATCTGATTTTGAGTTTTGTTTGTTTATTCTTTTTTATATTCTATTTATGAGTGGACTCATACAGTATTTTTAGGCTTATTTCACTTGCAAAATACCCTCTAGGCTACGCATGTTCTCTCAGAAAAAGCACAAACTTATCCTTTTTATGGCTGTGTAATATTCCATGTTTTCCTTATCCATTCATCTACTGATGTACCCTTAGTTGCTTCCATGTCTTAGCTATTATAAATAATGCTGCCATAAACAGTGGGGTGTGTATATCTTTTTGAGATGGTGTTTTTGTTTTCTCTGGGTAAATACCCAATAGTGGAATTATTAGATAATATGATAGTTCTATTTTTAATTTTTGATACATTTCCATACTGTTTTCCATGGTGGCTGTATCAATTTACATTCCCACTAACAGTGCATTAGGGTTGCTTTTTGGCAACACCTTGCCAACACTTATTATTTATTTTCTTTTTTGATTTTAGCCATTCTGACAGGTGTGAGGTGATACCTCATTGTGGCTTTGATTTTTATTTCCCCAATAGTTAGTGATGTTAAGCATCTTTTCACATGTCTGTTGGCCATTTGGATGTCTTCTTTGGAAAAATGTCTATTCAGGTCATCACAGAGTATGTCCTAACAAGGTTATGTTATCTACACTATACTATCAGGAGATAGATGGATGTATTACAAGAGAAAATAAATACAATATGTAATTGACATGTCAAATAAGGAGATTTGTTTTAGGTGGAACAACTAAAGGGGAACATGGAGAAAACAGAATTTAAGATATTAAGAAGCATAGGATTTCAAGTGGAAAGAATAAAAAATAATTCCAAGAAGAGAAGGAATAAGAGAAGAGACAGAGAGAGGGGAGAATAGAGCTTCTTTAAGAACATGGCATGCAGATACATGGATTCCTCCATATCTGTTTTATGATGATATGATACAGACAAATGATGGAAAGATAGATCTGACTATTGCAAGGAACTTAGAGTGTTAAAAGATGTCTGTTTGGCTGGACTAATCTGGTTAACAGGTGAAAAAGGCTTGAGTTAGGCCTCATTGTAGATGGAAAGAGATTGGTATTCAGGGTAGTGATAAAGAACACTTAGTTTTTTTTTAGGCAGCAGAATTAATTATTAATCCTGTTGTTAGGTATAGGACCGTACAGAGTAAAAAGAGAGAGGAAAACTGAAAGCCTGGTTAGATTACTATGGCATCAACATCTCACATTACATTAGGGTTGACTCAGTGTCAGCATTAGAGTTTATAGTAAAATATATAGCTTTATAATAATAACAACTAATATATTTTAAGCACTTCATGCCAGACATTTCACATTGGGCTTTACAAGAATGATCTCACTAGGAATTTACAACCAAAAAAAAAAAAAAAAAAAAAAAAAAAAAAGGAATTTACAACCACCTTTTTAAATGAACGCTACTGTTACCCTACTTTATAGATAAGGAATGAAAATTACAGAAGGTAAGTAATTGGTCAAGATCCCAATGATAGTAGTGAGCTGAGTCATAGCATGATCCAGGCATTCTGAATCTCAAACCCTACACTTAACCATGTGCCTGCATCCCATGTTACTGCGTCCTGGTTGATCCTCTTGATTATTGCTTTTATTGTATAATTTTATGTTCCATTGTTTAATATATTTCAGAGATAATAATCATTTCAAAATATCTGTGACATGCTTTGATATATGAGAATCATTTATTTTATTTACAGGAAAACATAGTCACCTAAAATTGAAAAAAATGTTTCCCATATTCATTGCAAGTTTTTTTAAAAAAAACACTTAGCAACATGAAGGAAAAAAAAATTTAATTAAAAAGTTCCAAAGCAGACTTCGGTGACACCATAAAGAATGGCAGAGTAACTATCCATCAAAATCCTCTCCTCTACAAAAGTGGTAAGAACCCTGAAAAATTTCAGACCCCTAAAAATTAAGCAACAGTTGTAACAATACAGGAGGTATTTATATAAAAAATATTCAATCTTTGGATGAAGTGTGAGATTCATGGTGTTTAACTTGTTCTAATTTCATTGCCTTATCTTCAGGTTTCTGTTTACCTTAAAAACAATTGGCACCCAAATCACAGTGAAAACCAGCAGCCCAGAAGCCATTGGAATAGTCAGAATGGGGTTGGAGCATTTTCAAAGTCTCAATTCAAAAAATTTCCATTATTTTATCTCTCTGACAGTTCTGTGGAAAGTCTCACTTGCAGAGCTTGGCTTTGCTTGTCCTAATTCAAAACCCAACAGTGTAAACAGCCTTCTTCCTGAGGGAATTTTTCAAAAACTGGCAACTGTCTAACATCATAGACACCTGAGGCAGGGATCACAGTTGAGGAAAAGAGGATAACAAAGAATAAAAGCATAAAAGGAAAAATGGGAATAAAATGACCATATTGAGCTCCAAAAAACTTTGATCCATTCTAGGGAATCTAGAAGGCCACAGACATGCACTAGAGTGTGTACACACCCAGGACTACATGCCTGCTTATGAAAAATTTGAGGGATTCCCAAGCTCTCACCCCTGGCTGACCTTGAGGGTCTGCACAAACAGGAAGTGAGGACTAAGACAGAGTTGTAAGCTAGCTGAATGAGTGTAGAAGGCAGTATTTTCAGGCAGAGTCCCTTAGGAAAATCTGGGAAACATATCGGTTTTAAGAATTTAAGAAATCTGTTCCCAATCATTAGCTGACCACTAAACTAGCTAAGCAGTGACTACAGTGACTACCCATGAAAAAGAATACAATCTTTACAGAATTAATGATAGAAAATCACTAAACCAGAAAAAAAAAAAGAAAACAGCAACAACAGCATACTCTGGAATGGAAAGAATCTCATCTCCAGAGTTGCCCATATTATTTAAAATGTCTAGTTTTCAACAAAAAATTACAGGAAATGCAAAAAAAAACCCCCAAAAAACAAAAAACAAAAAACAAAAAACCCAAGAAATTATGGGCCATACCCAAGGAAAAAAGCAGTCAATATCAACGGTTTCTGAGAAAGCCACACCTTCAGTTTACCAAAGACTGAATCAGCTATGTTAAAGAAATGAAGGAAAATGTGTAAAAAATGAACAAAAAAGTATGAGATAATGTCTCACCAAATGGAATATTAAGAGAGAGAGAGATAGAAATTATTTCTTAAAATTCAGGAGATGAAAATTATAACAATTGAAAGGAAAAATTTACTAGAGTAGCCTAACAGCAGCTTTGGTTAAGCAAAAGAAATAACCAAAAACCATGGAAATAGGTAAATTGAAATTATCCAGTCTGAATGATGGGGGAAAAAAAGAAAAACTTACAGAGCCTCAAAGATTTGTGGGACATAATCAGGTGTATCAAAATATACATAATGGGTGTCTGAGAAGGAGAAGAAAAAGAAAGAAGCAAAAAGAATACTTGAAGAAATAATGGCCAAAAATTCTGAAATTTGATGAAAACCATTAATGCATACATCTAGGAAATTCCACATCTATTTAAGCTCCAAGTGGGATAATTGCAAGGAAATTCATATTGCAAACTGTCAAGATAGAGATTCTTAAAATCAGCAAGAGAGAAGTGACTCATTGTGCACAAGAGATCCTCAAAAAAAACTGGCACTGATTCCTCAACAGAAACCATGGAGGCTAGAGGGCGATGCATAAGATACTCAAAAGGCTGAAAGGAAACAATTATTGACCAACAACTTTCTATCCAGCAAAACTATCCTTCAAAAATGAGGGGAAAATTAAGACATTTCCAGATACAAAAAAAAAAATGGAGAGAAATTATCACGAGCAGATTTACTCTACAAGAAATACTAAAGAGAGTTCTTAAGGCTGAAATGAGAAGATACTTGACAGAAACTCAAATCCACATGAAGATATAAAAAGCACTAGTAAAGGCACCTATGTAAGTAAGAATATGACATATTAATTTATTTATTGTTTATAACTCATTTTTAAAATCTTACATGATATAAAGACAACTACATAAAGTTAATAATTATAAATCTGTATTGATGGGCATACAATATATAAAATACGTTTGTATGACAATAGTAACAAAGCATTGTGGAGGGAATAGACTTATATAAGTGCAAAAATTTTATGTATTATTAAAATTACATTTATATTAATCTGAACTAGATTGTTGCATATTCAAGTGGTAATTATCAGCCCCAGGTCCACCATTAAGGAAATAAACTATATATATAGTAAATAATTAATAAGAAAATTTAAATGGTATACTACAGAGCATGAAAATAGAGAAATGCTGGCAAAAGGGTAAAATGTTTCACTTATAAGATAAATAAAGTTTTGGGATAGAAATGGATAACATAGTGACTACAGCTAATAATGCTGTATTGTATAATTGAGATTTACCAAGAGAGTAGAAGTTAACTGTTCTTACCAGGAAAGAAAAAAAAAAAGTAAATATGTGATATGATGGATGTGTTAATTAACTTGATGGTGACAATCCCCTCACAATATACACCTATATCAAATCATCATGTTGTAATGATGTAAATCATCATGTTGTACACTAAATATGTGATATGATGGATATGTTAATTAACTTGATGGTGATAATCCCTTCACAATGTACACCTGTATCAAATCATGTTGTAAATGATATAAACATCATGCTGTACACCTTAAATGTCTCATAATTTACTATATTAATTATACCTCAATAAAGCTAAAGAAAAAAAAAACCTAATAGGAAAAAAAACAAAATCCAAGGTTGACTTTTGAATGACTTCTAGGAAATGAGAATAAAGCTCTTGTATGAATATATATATATCACTATTGGATAAAGAACAATGACATACAACATAATCAAAATTTAAAAAAGAATAATTCAACAGTTTTTCAAAAAGTAGGATTTAATTAAGTATTTTTAAATGCAATCTGAAAAATTAATTTTAACATTTTTATTTTGGGAGGAAAATTATCCATCTCTGTCATGTCTTTTTGAGTTTTGTTTTGTCTTTCTTCACATATAAAATAATCAGAACTAAAGGCTTTTCTATTAATGGTAAAGCAAATGACTCTTAGGCATTTGTCGAACCTGAGCTTATAGTGATAAGAGCTGAACACAACACTCTACAACTGAGAATGACAATCCCAACAATTGAGAATATTAGGACAGAAAGTAAGGAAGACTTATCCAGCAGATGATTACTTTCTACTGTAATTCTTTAAAATTTTGAGTCCATGATGTTATAAATTATATTTGTGTGGGACATGATGTTGACTATTCATTCTGTTATAAAATACAGAGAAAAATAAACAGGTATTTTTGCATTCCATATGATTTAAATGTACAGTGTTGTTCATATCATGGTAGTCCAGAATAGGTGATTATGGGATTTTTTAGAGTAAATGTGACACTTACCCATTCGGAGGCATTCCAGAGACGCTTGACCCCAGTTTCTTGTAAATGAAGATTCAATATAGTAGCAGTGACCGTGGAAAGGAATCCATGCTGTGTGCTCGGACTCTGGGCATCTGCCAGGCAGTTGTGGGGGTTCAGTGGCAGGGATTTCTGTTAATAAAATGACTTATAATAAAATAAAACCTGAGGTTTCTATATTAGCAGCTAAGAAAAATTTCATCGCCAATCATTATTTGTAAAAAGTTCTAATGGTAATCATTTGGATCTGCCATTTTTTGTTATTGGGTGTTCTTTTTACTTTATCTTTTTGTTTTCATTTTAAATATATTTCAATAGACTGTATTCTGGTAGAGTAGAAATCACAGTCATAATGAAGAAGGCAGATCTATAAATACTTACAAAGATGTTACGTTTCTTAAAAAGTCACCTAAATATAATTTGCAAAGCGTGTCCCCCTTCAAGACACTCTTTTCTGGAACCCTAACCCCTATTAATGCTTGTTAGCTATGACTGATGTCTGTGATATAACGAAATGTGACCATGAAAATTCTAGAACTTTATCCCTGTCCACTTCTAAGACTGTATTCTAAGAAAGCTAAAGCCATAAATCACTGATTCTGTTTAATCTATATGGATTCTGATAAAACTATTTTGATATAGTTGTGCTGTCAACATAAAAAGTCATCATAATTTCCTGACAAATCTGACATCAGAGATTCAGAGGATAATCTCAACAATAAAAATTCAAAAATCTACAAAGTGCAAAGAAACTCTAGCAATGAAGAAAATCTTCGACCTCCATTATTTGCCTCTTTATATATTTGTTTATTACCAAATCAGCCTTTCATTAGGTGAAGGGATATGTTCTGTTATCTTACTCTTAAGATACCTAAGACATGTTACGGTTTAATAATGTCAATAATGGTGTATATTAGCTCATTGAGAAAATATCAGATCCCTTGATTGGCTTTGTGTATTTGATTACCATCTGATCTTTTGCAGAGAAAATAAAAACTTTCATTGCAATACGCTGTCTTCCAGTGACCATCAATATCCAGATAAACACATGCTGATTTCAATTTGGGCTCATCAGCAGCCCAATTGGTGTATCTCATCCTCCATTTATCTGTCCAAGCATACTCATTATTGGTCTGCAAAGACAAAAAAAAAAAATTAACATGGAGTCTTGTTTATTTAGAAAACACCAAAAGAACCAAGTGAGGAGTAGAAGTATATTTAAGACTGTGATTTGACAAATCTTCAACATTTGAGAACAAAAAGGACATTATAAATCATTTCTACCAACTTAAATTCAGTTTAATGTCACCTTTCTTTTATAAAGACCCTTGGACTTCTCCATAAAGACATCCTTGAAAGATAATTTGTAAAACATAGACTTAAAAAAACCCTTATGCTGGGGCAGCTGGGTAGCTCAGTGGTTGAGTGTCTGCCTTTGGCTCGGGTCGTGGTCCTGGGGTCCTGGAATTGAGTCTCACATCAGGCTCCTCATGGGAGCCAGCTTCTCCCTCTGCCTATGTCTCTGCTTCTCTCTCTGTCTCTCTCATGAATAAATAAAATCTTATAAAAAATAAAAATAATTATAAATGTCGGTATAGTGGAAATGTTGTTTAATCATTCTAAAAATAAATAAAAGCCTATTTCAAACTCATGAGAGAATTGTGACCATGCCTATAAGAAGAAAATGAGTGAACTATCAAGCAAATTAATTACTAAAATTAGAGTCAACATAGACATAAAAATGTCCTGCCTAAGCTTAATCACAGAAATAATTATGGAACTACTTACTTTTAAATATTCAGTTCCCTACTTAGGAAGTTCTCTGCCCATAAAGTGTACATTTTGATCTCTGTAGCACAGCATTAGAAGCTCTATCAAATCTGACATCAACCTACTTTCCAGTTTTATCTCCTTCTGTCCATTTCTCTCATCTTAGTACTCCTTATGTTCCACCATCCCAGACCATATCTATAAAGTCCACTTTCCCTAAGAAGCCTTCTTGGCCCTCTTTTCTGACTCAACCAATCCCTTTCCTCTCCTCTTTAAGCACTTTTATAGACTTCTCTTCAACCTTCCTGATCTTGTCTCTCTTAGTTACTTGTAGAAATCTCTATTTCTTCTACTAGGAAGTTTGCTGGCTGACTAGATAAGTGGATGGAGGATGGATGGGTCACAGACCATCAGAGAAGGCTCATTTTAAGAATATTTTGGCAACTCCATCACCACTCTTAGTTCTGTGACCCCACCCCCACCCCAGTTCTCTGCTAACCTGCCTTTTTCTTTTATGGAACACAGAGAATTGACTGCAGTGAAATTCTTCACATAACTTTAGGACTGATAACTCTAGAATGGCTTGCCACAGAAAATAAAAAGTATCCTCATCATCTAGGAACTATGCCTCTGATCTGGTTTCTTAATTTCCATGGCACAGCTATAATTATGACACTAGAGAGAAACAAGTTAATAAAAAAGGCTTAGATGTAGAATCTAAGTTTAACATTCAAAAGCAGAATTAAAGTTAATATAAGTTATATAAATCTTAGTTTGATTTCTGACACATATCACTAGCTTGCTAGATCCTTGAAGGCATTGGATCCTGCAAGACTGGATCTAATTCACATTAGCATCACTCACATTGCCTGGCTCAGCGTCTTGCAGTTATATGTAAGACATAAATAAAGAAATAAAACTTATTTTAATTGATTAATATAATTAATTTAAATTTAAATACATTTTATAGTATATAATTTGATTTATTTAATAAATTGATTTAAATTAAGTTTATTTAAAATAGATTCATGTAAAAGATTTTATGTAAATATTCAACGGAATGAACAGAAAGAGAATCATGCTTAATCACAATTTATCAATCATGTCAAGTCACACATGTTTCCAGTATCTTACCAAGTTACTGTTCAGGGCGATCCACACAGGTTCATTAAATCTTTGCATTTGCATCCATACAAATGCATTGCTATAGGGATCTAGAATGCTAGCAATAAGGGAAGTGTGAAGCTTGCAATACTTCTCTGCTTCATGCCACTCTAACTTTAATCTCACGAGTGAATAATTACTTTCCCCATATTTAATAAAGCCATCTGTTGGAATTGTTGTTGGAGAATTAGGCAAGGAAGAGTCTGGAATAAAAGATTTGTTTTTATTAGCATTATCAATGAACATTACTTTGAGTGTTAATGGTACATTATATCTATTACCATATCTCATATATTATAAAAATAATAAGGGTAGCATAAATCTAAACCATCAGGTGCTAAAAATATTTCCATGAGTCATTTCATACCAAACACCAAAAAAAGCTCTGTTTTTTTAACCAGTATGTCTGGTTGAATGAAATAATTTCCAAACTGTATTTAGATCATCAATATAGATATGTAATCATGTTTCTAAACTATATAAAAAAAAAAAACCCAAAAGGCTTGCAAATTCAATGAGATCTAGTATCTGAATGAAAGAAACAACACAGTTTAATTCCATCAATTAAAAATATCTATCATCCTGTCATTACTAATCTTTAGTTTTACCATCTTGGGCATATTTCAAGGTTATCAACCATCTTCTTCCCCCTCCTCCATCTGTTGCACCCAATGCATGAATTTGCATCTATTTGTATCTATTTGACTCAACCTGTTCATAAAGTACCTTGAAGAGACTGCTTTAAGTTCTGGCATGAGGCCAGATACCAGCCCTGGATTCATTCAACCTTTATTCCAGCATAAGTCTTTTCTCCTACTGATGATTGTCAATGCCTTTCATCCTGTACCCTCATATCTCAACCAAACTGACTCAGGGACCAGAGTCACTTTGACTTTCTGAACTCTTCCTCAGTCTTCTAGCATGGGTTTCTAAAGGCTGTTTGGGCCCACCCATTCTTTGTGACACTGTCAAGACCCCCCCCCCCAAAAAAAGACCTTCTTTCTGGGCCCCTTAATAGATGGCCTAGGGTGAGAGGTTAGCAAATGACAACCATAAGGTGAAATCTGTTGTCTGTTTTTGTAGCCAATGAGCCAAGAATGGCTGGACAAAAAAAAAAAAAAAAATTCAAAGAAGATTTTGTGACATGTCAACATTGTATGAAATTCAAATTTGTGTCCATAAATTGAGTTTTATTGGAACACAGCCACGGTCACTTATTTAATGTTGTCTGTGATTGCCTAGTATCACAGCAGAGTTGAGTAGTTGCAACAGAGAATGTACATTTACAGCCTAAAATATTTATAATGTGTCTCTCTACAAAAAAAAAAAAAAAAAAAAAAAAAAAAAATTTGCCAATCCCTAGTCTAGGATTCTAGATGTCCTTGCCTACCAATTTTGTCTTGGCTAATTCTCAGACATGCTCCACTATATACGGACCTAATCTACCATCTGCCTTGTTCTGTCACTGTACAATGCCAAACCTGGTTTTGATTATGCCTAGTATGGTAATGACTTTATTTTGGCCGGGGCAGCTTCCCCTTTCTTTTGCTGTTGCTGCCACCTTGTGTTGGTAGAAGAATATCATTAAACCAAGAGACCCAGACCAGCACCCTTCCAATGGTACAGCCTGTAGAGACTGAATAACCACCATTTCCCAGCTTGGGGAGCTCTGAATTTGTCTTAATACCACTGGAAAATTTGGGGAGCACTAAAAGTGGCAGAGGAGGCTTGACGTAAAGCTTAAAAGTTTCTTGGAAGGCTATATGCAATTAGGAAACAGCTCATCTGTCCAATTTGCTTGTTTATTAAAACATTCATAAACCAATTATAATGAAAAACTAAACTAAAATACTGGGAGGTTTTTTTCAGGTGGTTTGATCATGGGTACTTTTTTCCTTCGTGCTTTTCTGCACTTTCAGAAATGTCAACAAAGAACAGGTGTTATATATTTTTTAAATGATGGGTTTTATATTCATTGATATGAATAAAAACATGAATGAGTATGTGAATATGGTTACCAATATTTATTTTTTAATAAGTTTTGATGAGTGGCAAATTTCTATCACTTATGGTAAGAGAAAGATTTTCAAAAAGCTTGTAAGTCACTATTCAGTCCTGGAAGGATACTTCTTCCTTTCCTCAAAACAGAGGCACAGATGGCATGTTTGGCATTTCTGGTGGCCTGAGATTCTGGTGCCATAGGACATAGCATAGAGGGAGAAGCAACACGTCCTGTACATAAATTAATGAATTAATGAAATTAATTCTGAATTAATGAAAGTTTAGAATTTCTACAGTACTTTTTAATCATCCAAAAATATCTTGTGATTTCCACTCATTGTTATGAGTTGACTTAGTTCCCTGACTCCCACGAGAATATAGAAAAATCAGTTTGATGCAGAAGAACAAGTACCTTCCAATTCCCACTCTAAGAACTGTGCTCAGGATGAGAGAAGCCCACCCCACCCTACCTCCTCCTCTCTAAACCACCTTTTAATTTCTGGCTCTTTTTGTACAGGAAGACATTTGTATTCTTCTTTCACTGGAGGCTAAAGTACAAACATAATCTTGACTCAGTAACTATGCACATTTTCTGTTTTATTTTTCTGTAACTATAGGGCTTCCCTAAGATACGAAAGAAACATAAATCAGATATCTAGGGATACAGAGTTGGCTTAGTCAGTAGAACATGCAGTTCTTGATCTCTGGGTTGTGAATTCGAGCCCCGATGTTGGGTAGAGAGATGACCTAAAATCTTAAAAAAAAAAAAAAAGATATCTACATTTTTAAAGGCAGAGAGTACAGAACCAATGGAGCATATATAATGTTCTGTGCCAATGGTTCTCAAATTATGCAAGCAGAACTGTAATATTCTTACTGTGACATTTTTTAAATGGTGTACCATCCTAAACTTCTAATGAGGCTAGAAAAAGTTCCAACCTCAAGTGTAAACTGCACAAAATGTTTGTAACGGATGAGGCGGTACACCCAGGACAAGGTCATAGGTGTCGCCCTTTTTTCTGTTATAGACACACATGGAATGAGGTGAGAAACAATGTGCAAGGCAATGGCCATTCTTTAAATAAAACTTTATGTTTTTAGAGCAGTTCAAGGTCTACAGCAAAATTGAGAAGGTCGTTTTTTTAGACTGTTAAATAACCTCAGCTCTTTGGGACGGCGAGGTTCAGTACAGCTTACCAGGAAGTGTCTGGCAAATGTAGCCCCGCTTGCTGTCACACGTGTCATCCATCCATTTTCCTGCATCTCTTGACTTCCCTCCAATAATAACAACACAGTCAGCCTGTACATTTGTGGAGAAAGGGCGGGGGGAGCAGCGTGAATCAACAATTGTTTAAATAAATTAATAAGCCAAAAAAAAAATCCCTCATTCCCAACCACCAAATTTAAAGACATCATCCTAATTCATTGACAGTTCTGGCCAATTCACCCTTACTTTCCACGCAACTGCTCACACTTTCTATGTGGATCTCTCACAATGAACTCTTGCTATTGTTTTTAAAGATTTTATTTATTTATTTGAGAGAGAAAAAGAGAGTGAGGGAGCATAAGCCACAGGGAAAGGCATAGGAGAGGGAAAAGCAGTCTCCCCACTGAGCAAGGACCCCTATGTGGGGGCTCAATCCCAGGACCCTGAGATCATGACCTGAGCCAAAGGCAGATGCTTAACTGACTGAGCCACCCAGGCACCCCTGAACTCTTGCTGTTCTTAATCAAAAGTCAGATAGATTTGGATAATTTTAGAGACAGGTTGGAGAAACTTTGCCATCAGAAATTACATTAATCCCTATCAAAATTTAGCAATCAAATGTTAGAATACAATGTCTTCTCCATCTTAATTCTCATGATTCAAACCCCCAAACAGGTATCCTACTGTTAAAGGGAAATAAATATAATCTATATTTTTTATTGCTAATTTAATTCATAAAATATCATTATGGATTCAGACCAAATTGTTGGCATGTAGCTAGAAAGCTTCCCATCTTATTTGCAATCTTACAGGGAAGTATGCCAGGCTGCAAAGAGTTTTCTATTTTTTGTTGTGAATATGTTTGCAATATCAAGCTTCCATAGGATAGTCTGAGCCAAAGCAAATAAAAAAGTCATAAGATCTGCACCTGCCAAAGTTTTCATCCAGTGTTTCAGATGAAGATTTTGATTTATTACATGTTGGGCTTCTTTAACCTATCAGTTCTAATAATTATATTTCACACCTATAATATCTGGCATTGTTCTAAGTACCATCTATGTATTAATTCCTATAAACTCACATCCATCCGATGTGGTTGGTATTATGAGTATGCCCATTTCATAGCTGAGAGCTCTGAGGCACAGGTTAATAGAGGCACAGGTTAACTTGCCCAAGGTTGTACAGCTAATAAATAATAGCTAGGATTCAAACTCCAGGCATTCAAGCTCCTAGCACAGGCCTTAGTCACTGCACTACCCAGCTTCTCAACAAGTGAGGAATGCAAAGCATGCTATGAGCAGGAGTGGCCCCCCAGGAAGGGTTTCTTGTTGATAAAGAGCCACAAAGGAAGGAAGATTGGGTGTTTTCTTGACTGGATAGAACGACTGGAACTTCTCTACCATGCAGTAATGAAGAGCTAAACCAACATACCAATGATGTAGAGCAGAAAGATGGAAAGAACCCCAGTTATTAGTTATTAGTTACCCCCTAATCCCTGATCCATAGCTACCACTGCTTGCAATGCTGCACCAACTGCCTTTGTGACCTCCATGCCTCTAGCCTCATTATCCTATGAACCTCAACCCCCAGGAACTCCTGATCCTGCATTTACATGCTCCACTCATTCCCATCTTCCTTCTTAGCTTTTCTTATCTTCCATTACCCTGGCTTACACCCTACGCTCTACTTCAGAAAACCTGTACAGAACAAGTATGTTTCCACTACAAAAGACATATGAAAAGCTCTCTCACACTCTCTTTATCACACCGTGTTTAATCCTCTTCATTTTTCAAGTCCTAGAAATTGTAACAACACAGTATGTGTG
Source organism: Canis lupus baileyi (assembly GCF_048164855.1). Lineage (NCBI taxonomy): Eukaryota > Metazoa > Chordata > Mammalia > Carnivora > Canidae > Canis > Canis lupus. Next base: position 19,642,065 of record NC_132842.1, read on the forward strand.
TTTTGATTACATTTTTGTGAGATAAACTTTATATTTTTCACATACGAAGAACAAGTCTACAAATAAATTCAACAAAAAATTGTTTTTTCCTGGATGATGAGATTACAGATTTTGCTTTTATTGTTTTTGCTTGTCTTTATGTTCTCAAAACAAATGAACAAACAAAAACCACTTGAGCAATAATTTTTACACAAAATTCATGTCTCATCCAGAAATTTTTCTAAGCAAACCTTGCCTCATTCCATTCTGCTTGAATTTCTTCACTAAGTTTTTAGCCTTCGTGAATGTAATGAAGATTCAAACAATTTCTCCACAGAAAATCACCAACCCATCACCTAAATGTATCTGCCCTACACAGAGCTAACCCAATTAGTTATTGTAAAGGCACCATTGTGATCAGATAATTTTTCTGCTCTAACCTTTTCTTGCTGCCTATCTGACAAAGTCCAATTTAAATGGGGCATTTAAATTTCTCTAAATTCTGCATCAACCTTTCAAAGTTTACTCCTACTTCCTTTCTGTATAAAAGCCTTGTTATATCCAAAGTCATGTACTCCTGCCCAGCCCTACCTGGTGTCTTTTTCCTGAAGACTTTATTCACCTTGCCCAGTTAGCATGGCCTTCCCCACCCCGCACACCCGATCATTGTTTTAAACCTCTTGAGAGATCACTCTATCCCACAGTAAGCTTCTTTCCTCCTAACTACTACAGGGCTTTATAACTGATCCCGCCATCACGCCCTTGCATTTCTCACCATCTTCTTTCCCGTGGAAGACTTGTAGTCTAACAAAAGTGTGGGCTTCTTTAAGACAAGAACAAAATCTTTTGTTTCTTCATGTTTTTCCTCAATGCCTAGTGCGGTGTTTAACACTGATGGGTTGACTGTCCAATGATACAAGATTAAAAGTACTAAAATAAAGAAACAATTATCTGTCTCTTAGGTTAATATATGAGAGCAGCGAGCACAGTGGCACACAGTAAGTGCTCTACAAGTAGTAACTCAATCATGATAATTTCTATCTTTAGAAGTAGTAGTAGCTGGGCATCTGTGTGGCTCAGTGGTTGAGCGTCTGCCTTCGGCTCAGGTCCTGATCCTGGGGTCCTAGCATTGAGTCCCACGTCGGGCTCCCCACAGGAAGCCTGCTTCGCCTTCTGCCTATGTCTCTGCCTATTTCTGTGTCTCTCATGAATAAATAAATAAGAATCTTTTTTTAAAAAAAAAAGTAGCAGTAGCTGCCAGACGTAAACCCCTAATGATACAAGCTTCAAGAGTTTAGAGGCAGTTGATACAGCTAAAATTGATAACTCTGGGTTCAAGTGTACATACTGACTGCAACATAGGCCCAGATTGGAGCTGGCTTTCCCATCCATTGAGGCCGCCACCACCTACCCCACAAGCTGAAGAGTCCATAACTGAATTTACACCCCTTCCCTCGAGGTTGGCTCAATCTAAAACACTTAAGATCCGCAAGAATGAACCAGATCAAGGAGAACTCTGGTAGATTTTTCACAGATTAATCACTAATATGATGACTCTAAGTAGGCTGACGGTGCATGGAGAGGTGACCTGAAACTGATATTTACATCTTCATAGGAAAGACTGCTCCTTCTTCCACCAGGGTAACCTTTCCCCCAGTTTGTAAAATGAACTCCTCGCCCATCCGTCCAAAGGAATGTGTGCTCTGAATTCACATCATTCAGCCCAATCCAGGCATTAAAAGTGGAGTCCTTCATATGATAGGTAAGAAATGCTGAAAGAAAGTTCCACAGGGTAATTTTAAACTTTGGTGGGGGAGGGGAGGAAGATACTCAAACTACGGAAAATATTCAAAATACGTAATTTTAAAACATTGAGTACATGATTCATGTCTTTATTATGATTTCAAAGCACTTACCATGAAAACAAACACATTCTAACCTAACATCACGTTATCACTTCACTTTGTACTTTGGAAAGTTTCGTATAATAAAAGTCTGGGTATTTATCCGGGCCGCTGCAGATAGTTGTGCAGGCCGTGCCCTGCCCAAGGGCAGTGGGGAACTGGGACAGGGTGGCTGAAATCCATCCCAGGCCCTGTGCTCCATTTCATACAGCCCAATCTGGGTTGTGGCTGCCTGCCATCCTGCAGGAAGAGGCACTGTTTCTAATTCATACGCAGTCATCCCATGAGTTTGCAGGTGTCCTGATTCTTTAAATAAGACAATCTGATTATAATAATGAGGGGGCAAACAGGGTGCTTCATCCAGAAAACTTCTAAAAATGAAACCTACTTGTCAAAACAAGAAGCATTAGGCTGTCACATTATCACTACTTTGGATTTCCAAACCAAAAGAGCCACCCAATTAGAACTTCTCCCGGGGAGCAACTGTCAGGGGTTGGTGGCCGTCCACCAGGTGTGCTTGGACCAAGGGGGCATCATGATGCTAAGCACTCCCCTCAGTAGGAGAGAAGATTTGGAAAAATGCACAGAATGTAGAACAAGTGTGGCCTCTTGCTTCCTTGCCAGTTCTGCACAGAGAGGTTGGTGGCAAATATTCAGATGCTGTAAGGGGCTTAAGTGAAGACATGCCCCATCCCCTGTCCATTTGCCCTTCTGCACGCCTCCCACACCACACGCTGCCTTCCATGGCTAGTGACCTCATCTGCCAGCAGCCACGGACACCTAGGTGAATGAACATCAACTCTACAGAATATTTTCCAAACATGCTTAAATCCGACTCCCAAATGCAAATAGGATACTGAATGACTAAGCATTTGGGTTATTAAAAAGAAAATGCAAAATAGAAAGAAGCCTGAAGAGATACAATTATCTGTTTATTCATGAACAAACATTCCACAGAAGGGTCACTGTTACGTGTTTATTCTCCTGCCAGACTAGCAGACGCAGTGACCACTGTGCTCAGGGATTTGCTTATTTCTCAATCAAAGGTGAAAAAAATAAATAAATAAAAATTAAAATTAAAAAAACAAATTCTTTCAACATTTTTTAGAGCGAGAAGAACACAGCTAGATATTTATTTTGGTTTTGTTTTATTTCCTAAATAAGATCAGAACTTTCCCCATCCCCAACTTGAGATGAATGTGGAAAAGCACTACCTGCCAGGATTTCAGCACTGACTTTGTTTCTGCCAACAACCACAATAAGAATTCAACAACGTGTGTCTGTTTTGCCAGGAATAATGTTATTTTATCTGAAAATTGTTTCCTTCTGCACATCTCTATTACCCAGGTTCTAATTTTGTGATGCCAGGAATCAGCACTTTGTGGTTAAGAGAAGAAATCAATTATTATGTTTCTCTGCTGGGTAGCTAGGTCCAAAATGTGGTAGGCCAGTTAGAGAAATATGAATATTATATTCTTAAAACGTTTCTATTGTGTGCTATGGTTTGACCCTTCTCTTTCAATGTCTGGCAAGCTGCTGAACTTGACAAAGGCTCTCAGTGAAACTTTGTTTGATTTATTGTATCATGTGTTCCAAGAGAGCACATGGCGGCATTTACAGAGTAAACATTTGAGACAGTGCCACAGAGGGTTTTCCTGTGTCTTTCTTCTTTTGTATATTTTGTACCATGTTTTCTAGTAAATGATTCTGGAAGTCAAAGAATCTCAGAACCAAAAGGGAACTTAGAAATTATGCAGTTCCTCAGCTCCCCCTTAACATCTCACATAAACTCATTCGTACAAACACTCGTTGTAGATCTTTCGTGCTTTGTACCAGTCAGCATGTGTGACTCTATGACATCCCGTTGAGAACTTCCCAGTGTAAGCATTTCACAGCCCCGTAGAGAGCTCACAGAACAACTTATTTAATCAGTTCTAATTGTTAGAATGGCTTCCCAATTTTGAGCCTAAACCTATTTCTTTGCAACTGCCATCCATTGCTTCCTTCTGGAACTATACAGGTTTACATCTTCTCTTTTCAAAGCCCACAGCCTCTCTTTCTGGGGCTGTGAAAGCTGAGGTTCCTTCAAACAAGCCTCACTCAATGCCTGCTGTGGCTTCCAAAACTTCCATGAATTTAGTTACTTCATCTGGCTGGTCTGTAGGTGGGCAGCATCCTTCTTAAAATGACAGGTCAATAATATACTGTAAAATCTATTTCAGGTAAGGTGGCCATGAAAAGACCATTGCCAAATTGGTCAACTATCTTTCTCTTGACAGTATAATAAATTTTCCAATCTGTTCTATAGATATGGTGAGTTTTCTCCTTCAATATTTTCTTCAAAGCTCTGGTTTATCCTTACATTTTATGGGGGGGGTGTCTCCATTTGCTCAAAGTTCATATTTAAAAATTAGTTTTATTGCATTTTAAGGTATGTGATCAACCAGTTAGAGGCACAATAAATGGAAAACAAACAATTTTTCCGTTTTACTTCTAGAACTACTCTACTTCTTTGACTGCTTGTAGGGTGAGGATAACCTGCTTCACACAGTTGTCCTAACAATGAAAAGGGACTTTTTCAATCGGAGAAGGATAAACATTATATGTTCTCATTCATTTGGGGAATATAAATAATAGTGAAAGGGAATAGAAGGGAAGGGAGAAGAAATGGGTAGGAAATATCAGAAAGGGAGACAGAACATAAAGACTCCTAACTCTGGGAAATGAACTAGGGGTGGTGGAAGGGGAGGAGGGCGGGTGGTGGGGGTGAATGGGTGACAGGCACTGAGGGGGGCACGGGATGAGCACTGGGTGTTATTCTGTATGTTGGCAAATTGAACACCAATAAAAAATAAATTTATTATTAAAAAATAAAAATAAAAAAAAATAAAAGAGATACCACCTCACACCAGAGAGAGTGGTGAAAATTAACAAGACAGGAAACAACAAATTTTGGAGAGGATGTGGAGAAAGGGGAACCCTCCTGCACTCTTGGTGGGAATGTGAACTGGTGCAGCCACTCTGGAAAACTGTGTGGAGGTTCCTCAAAGAGTTAAAAATAGAGCTACCCTATGACTGAGCAATTGCACTACTGGGGATTCAACCAAAAGATACAGATGCAGTGAAAGGGCAGGACACCTGCACCCTGATGTTTATAGCAGCAATGTCCTCAATAGCCAAACTGTGGAAGGAGCCTCGGTGTCCATAGAAATATGGAAAAAGAAGCTGTGGTCTATGTATACAATGGAATATTACTCAGCCATCAGAAATGACACCCACCATTGGGTTCAATGTGGATGAAACTGGAGGGTATTATGCTGAGTGAAGCAAGTCAATCAGAGAAGGACAAACATTATATGGTCGCATTCATATGAGGAATATAAATAATAGTGAAAGGGAATAAAGGGCAAAGGAGACAAAATGAGTGGGAAATATCAGTGAGGGAGACAGAACATGAGAGACTCCTAACTCTGGGAAACGAACAAGGGGTAGTGGAAAGGGAGGTGGGTGGGGGGTTGGGGTGACTGGGTGACGGGCATTGAGGGGGGCACTTGATGGGATGAGCACGCACTGGATGTTATGCTATGTTGGCAAATCAAACTCCAATAAAAAATATGCAAAATAGAAAAAAAAAAAAAAAGGGACTTTTGTGTTAAATGCCCAGCACAGTGCCTACAACTGAATAAAATAGTTCTCCACGTGTGTTTGGGTTTTCTTCCCTGCCTAATGTTTACTCTGGAAAACCAAAATATCATTTACTATCAGCAGGAGAAAAGAATTACATATTTAAGGGCATCACTGATTATACAATGGTTGCATACCTTGTTCTTTCTCATTGTGGATTGATACCAGATTTCCCCCAAATCCTATGCAAGCTTTTCGCGCCTCTTGCCAATTTTTTCTTTCTTCTTCAACAAATCCAAAGATTTTGAAACACTTGGATGAAAGAAAAAAAAAAAGGAACTAAGTAAAGATAATAGTGTTTGCTTTAAAGAAATTAAAATTCTTCATGAAGATTATAGCTAAATATAATTTTTTTTCCAACCAAACAGAGATCCAAAAGGCTAAGTTAGTTTTATCACCCACAAACTTCCTTTGCAAAGTTGTTTTCTTCCTCAGAACAAAGGACACATCCATTTGGAGAGTATCTTCAAGTATACTCTCAATTTCCATAGAGAACTTGAAATAGCAACCTCTATCCTTGCCTAAAATTTTCTAAAGTCACTAGAGAAGCAAAAGTTACCACCATACTGAAAGATTCGCATTGTCAATCCACACACTGATCAATGCCACAACTACAACTAATTTTTTTAGTACCTTGTTATTGTAAAAATGCCAGCCCTCCTTACAACCTCCTGGGACAGAAGGCACTGTAGGAACAACTGTGGCATTGATGCTGCTGTTGTGTCTCTGGCAAATGAAGGCATTTGGATAACCACAATTAATGTCATTCCAAAACCCTGGCAAAGAACAAAATAGCTAAGTTAGACTTACATATTTGCATTTAAAAACACTCTTTTTTTAAAAAATGCATTTTTTTATAGATTTTATTTATTTATTCATGAGAGACACAGAGAGAGAGGCAGAGATACAGGCAGAGGAAGAGGCAGGCTCCCTGTGGGGAGCCCAATGTGGGACTCAATCCCAGGACTCTGAGATCACAACCTGAGCCAAAGGCAGATGCTCAACCACTGAGCCACCCAGGTGCCCCAGTGCATTTATGTTTTATAAGGAGTCTCAGAAAATGGATTAGACTACAACCATCATTTTTACACAAGTAACTAGAAAGATCCATGCCATATTCTTTTGTTCTTTCACTTAAACTGATAATAGTTCAACTTTATAGATAGCTTCCTATGAGCCCAGAATAAACTTAGTGTTGCAGATGTATTATCTATATCACTATTAAGAACTAATAATAGTAATCTAATAATATCTAAACTTATATATACGAAGCATTTGTTTAGTGTTTTAGATATATTACATCTTTAATCTTCTCAACAATAGGTAAATTCTATCATTATTCTCATTTTACAGATAAAGATGTGGAGAGAGAGAAGGGAGATAGATAAACATTCTGGATATTTTGCTCAAATCAAAACATAAAGAAATGTTTCATAAAATGAGAAACGACACAATTGTGTCATGTATTAGAGCAAATGTTAAGCATCCATTCTCACAAACAGTTAACACTGCTGAAATTAAACTTCTTTATTTTCTCTGCTTTTCTTGCCTGATTTAAGTGCACGACTTGCTACTTTTAGCCTAGGGATGTAGCAGATGACACATCATACGACAAGGCAAATTCACGAAGATTTTTATATTGTCTACCTGAATTTGAATACATGGTCACGCAGTTTTCATCGTCATTTGCAAAATTAGGTTCACCTGTGGCCCAAGCCACGTAATCTACTTTGCTTCCATCCATCCAACTGGAAAAGAAAATTCAGGCATTTAGCAGTAATAATACAAACATTAGGATAACTGGCTGCAGTTTGGTGTGGGAAACAGATTAGTCAATGAAGATGAAGAGAGTATGGAATTTTAAGCAAACAGAAGAGAGGAGTCTACAGAGACTAGCAGGAAAAAGCCCAAGAAGTTGCTGCTTCCCGTGGCACTGGGCTCCTCTGCAGCAACCTGATGCCTTGGCTAGTCTGTCTTCTTTTCCTTCCCTGGAAGAAGCTACCTTTAGTCTTGAAGTGAGAGAGATAATGGAGATCCCAGTTTCTCTGGAAGTGGGTCAGAAGCAAACAGCCTCTCACAGTACTTATTAGACATGATTCCTACAAAACAAAACCACCCATAGAGAGAGACCAAGAATTCAGAGTTTCTCATTAAGCCCATACTCTGATTTTTATGTTTATTCTAGGTTTCTCCTAAGGTATGTGGGTCAATACTTATTTTCATAAATTATAGAAATTCAGAGACTGTTAGCTGGAAAGAGAGCAAGAGATCATCAAATTCAACCCTCTTATTTTAGAGATGATTAAAATGGGTGCTTGTCCAAAGAAGCATCAAACATTTCTGATCTTTAAAAATAATGAGTGTGAGTTTTGTTCTCTATTGCTCAAAAATGGCAATTAATGGTCAAGCGGAACATATGTGGCTAAAACATCCGTGCCTGAGCCAGGAAGACATATCTGCTCTTCAAGCTTAGGAGAACATTGTATTAATGAACAAGGAAAGAAACCCCAAAAATGTACTAATTTCCTCCCTCCCACAGCTTTTCCTGGCCCCTGTATCTAATGGAAAACAGTACAGTCATTCCTTTGAAGGGAAAGCATTTCGTGCAGTTGAAAGGGGATTTCAAAGTAGTGCTGTGAAAGCAGTAAGTGGGGCATCTTAAAGGCCCCTTTAATCCTGTGCACCAAGGATGGTCTAAATGGGAATCATAATTTTTAAAATAAGTTCAGTATTCATATATGTATAATATATCTTCTTCGTAGATCATTGGCTAACATGTGACAAAACCCTAAAACAAAGACAGGTGGAGTTTTGCAAGATTAAATCAGACTTTGAGTTATCTGTTTGAGAATTATGATGCTGAAAATATGAAACAGGATTTTTAAAAATTCCTTTTGTTTTTTTAAAGACGCATTTTAGATTGAGAATTCAGTAGGATTTTTAAAAATGTATTCAGCAAAACTAAAGTCTTAAAAATAACTCTTAGATATTTATCAGATTAGTCTCTGAAGCAAAGTTGTTTTATTTTGATGTACTTACATAAACTTTTTATCCAAGCTGATCATTAAGCCAATAAAATATGCTGGCTGTGCATCATTCCTGTTTACCTAAAGGATGGAAGTTTACATATAGTTCAATCCATACTTATATGATAGGAAAATTCTTTTTTTTAGAATATTTATTTATTTGTGAGAGAGAGGGCAAGTGGGGTGAGGGACAGATGGGGAGAGAAAGAGAATCTCAAGTAGACTTCATGCTGAGCACAGAGCTGGGGCTGACATGGGGCTGGATCTTAGGACCTCAAGATTATGACCGAAGCCAAAACTAAGGGTTGATGCTCAATCAACTGAACCACCCAGGCACCCCTATAATAAGAAAATTCTTAAACAAAATGTACTTATTAATGAGGCAGCCCATTTGGAACCTTTTCTAAGAACAGATTCATGCAGAGATTTTGTTGTAAAAGTTATGTTTTTCATAAAAATTAAAAGAAAAATATTGGGGTGCTTAGCTGGCTGAGTCAGAAGATCATGCAACTCTTTATCTTAGGATTGTCAGTTCAAGCCCCACATTGGGTGTAGAAACAAAGAAATAAGCTTTAAAAAAGAAAACTATGCACACTATATAAGAATGTGAAGTTATAAAACAAATACCTTAAATCATTCTCTATAATACCAAATGGCTACAGTAATTATTAGGTTGTTGGAAGATATTCTTGAAAACAAAGTAACCACATGGTATTTTGTTTCTGAAGAAAGACTTCATCCACATATATATTTGTGCAAATTAGGAAATATCCTCAAAATTTCAAACCAAAATATATCCACAAAGATGAAGGTAAGTCAGACTATACTCTAATCCCTTTGTCAGCAAATGAATTTTTATTTTTTCATTACGTTAACTTTATTTTTTTCTGCTCTCCCTCTTACCTCCCTTCTGATAAGCAACAAGGATGTCATGAAGATTTTTAAAAAGAAATACTAAGCCAAGTGCCTTTGGAAAAAAAAAACCCTATACTTTCTATGTTATGTGACAATTTCTGTACAACCAAGAAAGATTTTTTTAAAAGATTTACTTATTTATTCATTCATGATAGACAGAGAGAGAGAGAAAGAGAGAGAGGCAGAGACATAGGCAGAGGGAAAAACAGGCTTCATGCAGGGAGCCTGATGTGGGACTTGATCCCGGATCAAGGATCACTCCAGGATCACTCCCTGGGCTGAAGGCAGACGCTCAACTGCTGAGCCACCCAGGCATCCCAACCAAGAAAGATTTTTATGTGAATAATCAAGCTTTTTTTTTTTTTTAATAATCAAGCTTTTAACCAACAATTTGGTCGAAATAAGATAGGTTTTTAAATAATCAACCTACACTGTACACAAAGAGTCCAGGATTGATATATAACAACGAGTTAAGAATTATGATATTTGAAAATCAAATTAGTGAACTCAAAGCCATCATGTGTAGGTCTTCACAAAGCCTCGACTAAAAGCTTTCTGGGTTCTGTGACTCTGCATTGAATATTTAAGCAATCAGGTCACTTGTTTCTGTTACGGCCACCACTTGCCTGTCCTCCTCTGGCATTCACATCTTCCCCAACCTTAGAAAATTCAAATACAGCACATAACTTGAAATTGCACCATGGGGTACCAATAGTAGGCATTATCTTTGCTTATCACATCACTGTTTCATTCTTAAATTAATCAAATTCTTACATATTTCCATAGAAACTTCTTTTTACTTTCACTTTGAATAGAAACAAGATCGCCAAAGTTCTTCTTGCAAAATTCTCTGGCTTTGTCCATGGTTTCCTTCTCTTTGCTAAAATAATACTGGTAGTCTTTGTAAATAACCCACCCATCTTCAGTGACTGGCGGATCTGAAAAATTAATGAAAAAGGGTGATGAATTTTACTTAGACAAATTCAAGAATCTGGTATGTGTGGTTCACAAAAGTGAAAAGGACAGAGTCGCTTTATCAGAGGTATCTGAAACTCTGAGAACCCAAATAAGCAAGATATTTAAGCCAAATACAGACTGCATTGCCTAAGGCCAGATATCCACCTTGCATCAACTCTGGAACTTTTTCTTCTCAATTAAGTTCCATGTATCATCATTGGGTAAAGGAACTCTTAGCGTTATTTTTATCAATAGGATCACAGAGCTGGCAGGAGTTACATACCTGCACCCATGATGTTCTGAGTTCAAGAAGTGGAAGCTGGGAGAAATCAGCTTTCATCTCAATATAACAAAGAGCCTGTAACAGATGGACTTGGGTGCTTCAGTGTATACCTGGAGAATCAAGGAATTCACATACCAGGAGGCCTCCTAAGCCTTCTTCCAAACCATGGTATTCTACAATTCTGTGCTATTGTAGGCTGAATAAGAGTCCCCAAAGATATCCATGTCCTAATCTCTGGAATCCATAAATGTTACCTTATGTAGAAAAAGATACTCTGTGCATGTGATTAATTTAAGGGTTTTGAGATGGGGGTGAGATTATCCTAGATTATCCAGCGGGCCCTAATATAATCACAAATATCCTTAAAGAGGGAGATCTGACTACAGAAGAAGAATAGAATGTGATAAATGAAGCAAGATGCTACAGTGCTGGTTTTGCAAGATGGAGAAGGGAGCCACCAACTAACAAGTGCAAGAAATGAAGTTCTAGAAGTTAATAAAGGCAAGGAATCAGATTCTCCCTTAGAGCCTCGGGAGGAAGCATGATCCTGCCAATTTTGACCCAGTGAAACAGAGTTCATATTTCTGAATAAGTGTGTGTTGCTTTAAGCCACGGGGTTTGTGGTAATTTGTTACAGGAACCATTGGAAACTAACACAGTACTAAAGAGGCGATCCAGCCCCTTGGATTTGATTCAAGTGGCCTTGAGATATTGTATTAAAACTCCTTGTGTTTGTGCATGTGAGCATCTAGAGGAAAAGGTCCAGACTTCCACAAGATTCTCAAAGATATTAAGAACTCTGCTCTTCCCAGGTTAAGTATGTCTCATAGAGAAAGGAAAGAGAAGAAAAAAAGGCTACCGATATGGAGTTCACAAAATATGAAAACACCTACTGTCTTGAGGAGCTGGCGTTGGCTCAGGTTTTGGTGTTTTTCCTGGAAAACAAAAGAAAATCAAATCATAAAGTATGCTGGAACTTCTGCAATCACATGTCCTTCTAATTTTACTATTTTCACTGGGTCAAAATAGCTAAAAATATAACTGCTCTCTCTGTCTCCTCCTCTTCCACTCCCTAATTCTCTTACCATGTCGTAGAGTTAGAGAATGAAGGACAGCAGAATTAGGTAAGTAACAGCCACCAGAAATTGGAAGACACTTTTCAGGGCCAACAAATAGTGTCATATAAAGAAAAAAAAGGAACACAAGTTTTGGATTCAGAAAGCCTAGGTTCAAATCCCAGACTAGGGCTTAAATTGCCTACCTTCAATTCTTTCAACTGCAAAAAGGAGTTAGTAGTATGTGTAGAGAGGTAGGGTAAAATATGTGTGCTATTGGTATGTAGAAGGTACTCAATAGATGATAATTAGCTGTGAAATTACTTAAAATTTTATTATTTGAAACCATTAAAGATGAACTATTTGTTTATAAAATGTTTTCTTCAAAAGAATCTCATTTTTATTAAATGTATATTTTACTAAAAGTTAAATAAACTTTCTGTCCAAGTAGTTAATGATGTATCTGGACTTTGTTGGAACCTGATAAAAGGACTCAGGTTACCCAGCTTGACTTAATGTATTTAACATCTGTTAAGAATAGAGCTACTAACAATACACAAAGAAACTAGTCATTGGGAGTTAGGAGACCTCTAAAGAAAAACTGGTCACCATTTATTCCTCCATTTGAAAAACTTTGAAAACACTAATCTATGCAGAAGTAGGGAAAATAAGCAGACAGACAGTGGGAGAGCAACAGGGTTGTGTCTCTATCTAAGCAGTGGCGTTGGGACAGTAGCCAAGGTCCCCAACAGCAGAGGGCAATGTGGTTCCACTTAACTGTTTACAAAGGAGGAAGATTATGTAAAGTGTGGTTCCAGGGAAGATCTGTTTATTCCTTTATCTGAACATAAGAACCTGGATCCTCTGACTTCAATGCCTGACTCGGATATGCGGAACTTTCTGAGTCCCAGATCATAACTGATAGCATGCAGTGATATTTTTTGACCACCAATAGCATGGTGGGTGTAGTAGTACCAAGCACCTCAAAATGGTGCTTGTGCTTTGTGCTGAACATTTATTTAAGAAATCAATATTTAGAATATTTGGGAAATTTTCACCTACTGGATGGCTGACATAGGTCAGGGGGTAAATATCCCCAAAAGAAATGGTATTTGCATTACACCCACTCCTACCCCTGTAGAATGTGAGCCAGAATCACAGCTCGTGGGAACTCTTTTAGAGGACGTGACTCTTGTCCAGGATTCCCGGGTGGCCTTTTGATCTCCTGTTCCTTTGGAACATTTATCTGTACTCAGTGACTTCATTCTTATCCTGTGAATTGATGGACCCTGCCAGTTCCCTTATTTTGTTATTTTGTTTGTTTGGTTCTTCTAATAAAGGGAAAATATTAGGATATCAGGAGGTTAGTTCTCCAATCTAGGATAAAATAAAGCACAGGTTATCATACCTTTTTGTATCTGGCATATCCAGTTGTTAAGATGTTCACAGTTAATATCATTCCAGGACATACCAGAGTCACCTTTCAACTCACCACAGTATTCAACATTTTGATAATTGTTAGGTTCTCCATAAGCCCAATTTTCATATGAAACCTATGTTAGAGACATTACATTGTAACCATTAATCATTTATATCAGGCCACTGCCTATCATTTATCCAAACAGGAAAAGAAAGGTATATTAACATTTTTTAAATCCTTTTACTTTTTTTTGCAGTACTTTGTTTTGAAAGCAAGGTTGATGAAAATGGGTAGGAAAGAAATAGCACCCATTACATAGAAAGTTTCAAAGTTTAATAGAATATGCTATTAATTATTATAAAATTTTCTGTGGTCTGGGGATCCCTGGGTGGCTCAGCAGTTTGGCACCTGCTTTTGGCCCAAGGGATGATCCTGGAGACCCGGGATCGAGTCCCACATCAGGCTCCCTGCATGGAGCCTGCTTCTCCCTCTGCTTGAGTCTCTGCCTCTCTCTCTCTCTCTCTCTCTCACGAATAAATGAATAAAATCTTTAAAAAAAATTTTTCTGTGGTCTTATTAATAAAATGGATCCAGGGCTGCAAAAGTGGGATTTAGGGATCCCTGGGTGGTGCAGCGGTTTAGTGCCTGCCTTTGGCCCAGGGCGCGATCCTGGAGACCCGGGATTGAATCCCACATCGGGCTCCCGGTGCATGGAGCCTGCTTCTCCCTCTGCCTATGTCTCTGCCTCTCTCTCTCTCTGTGTGTGTGACTATCATAAATAAATAAAAAAAATTTTAAAAAGTGGGATTTATATATATAGGGAAAACTTAGCAAAAAAAGCCCCACTTCTCAGTATTGGGAATCCCTAAATCTGTCATATCCCTACTGCTTAAAGGATAGTATTTCACTGTGATGTTGGAAACTTTCTCTTTTTAGCTAGGCAGGATAGAGAAGTGCAATTAAAAAAAATTTAAAAAAAAAGAGAAGTACAATTAGTTCTTCTTATAAAAGAAAAGGACTTATGAAATACTCCTAACAAAGCTACCACACTTCACCTAAATTAACAGTGAAAATCAATGAAGGGGATGGGTTCAGGTTCCCTTTGCAGTTTTCAGTGTGGAATCAGAGCAAAGAGAGTTTTAGATGAAGCATTTTCCAAAAATATCAATATGAAATCCAAGTGCCAATGGAGCTATGAATTAAATCACTTTACTTCAGTGCCTTGAAAAATTGCTGATGGTTTATAAGAGGAGGTAGAACTGAAATTACACAAAATCACTTCCTGGGATGACTGGAACACTAAATGCCGCCAGCATGTGTCCTAGCCTCTCACTTCTCCATTCCCGAGAATGGGGAAGGCTGACAAGGCCTAGTGGTTACTAATGGATTCTTGAAATTTGTTCCCAGATCTCCTGGTCTATAAAAGGCTGTAAACACTCAATTTTTCATATAAGTTTTTAATTTTAATTCCAGTATAATTAACATACAGGGTTATATTAGTTTCAGGTGTACAATGTAGTGATTCAACAATTCTACACATTACTCAGCACTCATCATGGTAAGTGTACTCTACATCTCCTTCACCTCTTTTACACATCTTCCCACCCTCCTCCCTCTGGTGACCACCAGTTTGTCCTCTATAGTCAAGAGTCTGTTTCTTGGTTTGTCTCTCTTTTTTTCCTTTACTCATTTGTTTTGTTTCTTAAATTCCACATATGACTGCAATCATACAGTATTGTATGACTGACTGGCTTATTTTACTGAACTTATACTAGCTAGCTCCATCTATGTTGTTGCAAATGGCAAATTTTCATTCCTTTCATGGCTGAATAATATTCCATTATATATAGTAATTTACACCCCACATCTTCTTTAGCCATTCATCTATCAACGGACACTTGGGCTGCTTCCATAGTTTAGCTATTGTAAATAATGCTGCAATAAACACAGGGGTGCATGTACCCTTTGAATTAGAGTTTCTATATTTTTGTTGTAAATACCCAGTAGTGCAATTACTAGATTATATGGAAATTCAATTTTAACTTTTTGAGGGACCTCCATACTGTTTTTCAGGGTGGCTATATTAGTTTGTATTCCCATCAATGGTGCACAAGGGTTTCTTTTTCTCTACATCCTCGCCAACACTTGTTTGAAACTCAATTTTTAAGAAGTTGAACTACTCGCACAAAATTTTGCATGATAGAATGAAAACATTATTTTATTTAAACTAGCAAAATGAGTTTTCTAATTTTTTTTCATCCAGTCCACTATGCTTATAACCTTGGGTGAACAGGAAAACTATATTAAGGCAGGAGCAGAATAAAGATCCAAAATAGCATTTACTTCTGCATAGAAAAATGTTTCTAGTTATTAATAATAATCTGTTTTATGAAAAACTTGGATTAAGCCATAGGATAGCATGAAAATAAATACATGATAAACTAAGAAAATGGTATATAATTAAATTACTCACAGGAGAACCATCACTCCAAGTAAAGCCCTCTGAAGGACTGCCATATGTCAATCCCAACCAAAACAGTTCATGGTAGCTTCCACTAGCCCTGTAATTTACAAGACACCAAGAGAGCTTATACTATTGGATAAAACAAGTCTAGTTACCTAGAAGAGCTAATCAAATTTAAACTACCTTCCAAACTTAAATTAGTATACAGGGAAAGAGATTCAATGAATAAATAAAAGCATTATGCAATTGCTGTGCAATTTGGTACACCTCATAAATATATTGAAAAGGAGCCGCCGATTGAGCATATTTAATTATAAAGCACTGAAAGATATTAATTTATTGATTTAATAACATGTATTGAGTGTCTGGTACTTTTATAGAGCAATTTGTCACAGGATTTATACCTACAAAATTAAAGCATTTGGAAGTGAAGCCAGATCAAAAAGGTCCTATGGATTTGGTATACAGTATAGGCACTCAAAGTAGCATTATGAGCCAAAACTTTCAGAAATATAAGAATTTTCTCAACATCATTAGCATCAGATAGGTAAAAGAAAGGAGTATTATATAAAAGACACTTACGTTATTAATCGCCATATTGCTTGCTGTTCTTCTTTATTATTGATACTAGCTAGATCACCACCCAGAGCTCTACAAAAATCTCGAGATTCAAACCATGTTTTCTTCTCATGTTTTCCTTTTGCAAATAGCTAAAGATGATATAGTTTCAAAAGTTATTTTTCACTTCATTGCTTACCAAATCAAGAGAATTAATTATTTACTTTTGATGAGATTTCACTTTAGAGAAATAAGACACCTCTATGGTGCAAAACAATGTAATTCTCTTGGTTGAAAATCAATTTAGAAGTAAGTATTTGGGTAACAAAATGTGCGAGATGATTTTGTTGAGAAAACCTTAAAAAATAAAAGCATGTTATGGCACAAGAGAAATTAGATTAAAATCTTAGAAGTTTCAGAAATATGGGAAAGCATACAGCTCACTGTAGAAGACAGGCTTAATTTGGTTAGGTGTAGAAAGCAGCACTGAGATGGGAAAGAAAGAAAAACTTTTGTCTCTCTCTCTCTCTCTTTTTTTTTTTTTGAGAGAGAGAGAGAAAGCTTGTGCAAGCAGGGGGAGTGGAGGAGCAGAGTGAGAGGAAGAAAGAGAATTTTAAGCAGACTCCACACTCAGCCTGGATCCTGACTCAAGGCTTGATCTCATGACCCTGATATCATGACCTAGTCCAAAATCAAGAGTCAGACACTTAACTGACTTAGCCACCCAGGTGCCCCCAAAAACTTTTGAGAGATAGCAACAAAACACAAATAAGGAAAACTTCAAAAACAACAAAAAATGTGCCATAGTTTGTTATCCTGTTTAGCTTAAACAATGAATAACCTGGCAGTATTCCAATACTCTGTAGCTGGTGTCCTTTACAATGGTCTTGTCTTTTTTTTTCTTATCATTGCCTGTTTTAACAACTTTTAAAGCACATGCCACAAAAGACATGTATTTGGTAAAGCATCTAAAAAGGTTATGAGCTGAACTAAATTTAATAGATCATATAAATTAGGGAATATCTCCTATTACCCAGAAGCCTACAGTGAAATGGAATCCCAGACTGGGAAATACCTGTCTGTATGCAAATATTGTAGGAGTCCATTGTATCCCCCAACTTTTCTAATTTTCATTCATTGTTTCTCATGAGTCATGGTCCCTACTATCATAGGCCTGTGGGAAATAGGATTTGCTCACAACTGACTATGGCTGCCCAGATGTCACCACATAACTCAAGGCAATCTTCACCCTGACCCTAACTTGAGCTATCTAGACAAAAAGTACCCTGAGCAACTTTCCACATCAATAACTCCCAAGATTCCTGTGAGCACCTCAACCTGCTCAACTGTGATATAAGATTTTGTTTTTTCTTAAAGATTTTACTTATTTATTCATGAGAGATACAGAGAGTGAGGCAGAGACACAAACAGAAGGAGAAGCAGGCTCCCTGCAGGGAGCCTAATGCAGGACTCAATCTCAGGACCCTGGGATCATGACCTGAGCTGAAGGCAGACGCTCAACCACTGAGCCACCCAGGCACCCTAAGATTTTCTTAAATAAATTTACTATCACCTAAATTTTATTAATAACTCCTATATCTTAATATGTACAAAGATGGTCCATATATTTCCAAACAAACCCTATCTAAGCACCTCTAAAGCCATATAATTTTCTAACGAAGCACATATTCTAATTTGTTGAATATCCATCTGGATAACATCTCTACCAGAACCCTTGTTCACTTCCCAGCTCTGAAGAATTCTACCACTTTTCTCAAAATCCTGCAACAAATCTCCACAGCCTACCACCCTCCAGTGAATGGCCATGTATAGGATGAAATTGGCCTTTGTGTACTTAATTCAAAAGTTTCCAGATGCCACAATAAACACCTGATTTGCTTTATGTTCATCTTCAATTAACTCATTTACAAAATCCTCTTCTATCTTGGCCCCAAATGGTCCCTTCTAGGCAAATTATGCATTTAGCCCAGACTGGACTGAACAGGTTAGCAGTCTCCATGGCTAGTAGTGGGAGTGGCTAATCCAACTAGTCATGCCTCATGAGTTCCAGAAGACTAACCAGCCTCATTCTGATACATGTTAGTAATTCAAGTTTTCCCTTAGCCTTGCCTAAGTGTGTACCAAGGCATGCCATGGTCATATGCCACTCAAGGGACTAAGTAAAAGAGGTCCTGAGAGTGGGACATTAGAGAATAGTATCATTAAGCAGTAGATAAACACTTTTCTGTATTTGACTAAGTCTAATTTTCTCAAGAAAGGATGAAAGAGTGAAAAAAAAAGACACAAATGCGTAATTCACTGAAGTTTTTATCTCATTCATTTTAGTCAACTTGACTCCCTAAGTAGAAAATGGATGGTGTGATCTTGGAATGGATAAAATGATAGCAGAATAACAAATTGTCATCGAAAGGGCACGGAATGCCTTCACATCCCATCAGGTGTAACAACCAGGCACTAAACCAGAAAAATGGACCATTACCTCTAAGATGTCCATTTGGCATTATCAGTGCACTTACCTAAAAGCTTGGGCTCTAAGAACAGGGGTAAATGAGATGCAGTGGGATCACATGAAGTGAAACAGAAATTTTCATTTGAGATGCAGACAAGTGAGAGCTCAGACTAGGGCAAGGAAGCCTGGGAGCAAGGAGACACAGAGGGGGGATCCCTGGGTGGCGCAGCGGTTTAGCGCCTGCCTTTGGACCAGGGCGTGATCCTGGAGACCCGGGATCGAATCCCACGTCAGGCTCCCGGCATGGAGCCTGCTTCTCCCTCTGCCTATGTTTCTGCCTCTCTCTCTCTCTCTCTCTCTGTGATGACTATCATAAATAAATAAAAAAAAAAAAAGGAGACACAGAGGGAGGGTGATGAAGGCAAAGCATGTGAAGAAAGCTTCTGTGAGTTGGGTTTGTTAGCTGAAATGCAATTGGTCATTGACATGCACTCAAGGAGAGCTTTTTTAAAAACTGAAGCCCAGCTCCCTTTCCAAATTAATAAAATTAGAATTTTCACGGGTAGAGCCTGAGCACTGTGGTTTTTGGTCCTGTTTGAATTCCTCACATGATTCTTTATTAGCTTAGCAATCGATACTCACCTTGAAACACAAGCTTGTTTTACTGTTGGTGCCCCAATCCTCTGGACATTTGGGTTCAGGGGTTGTTGTGGGCTCCGGCGGGCGAGTTACTCCTTCTGCCCAGTGTTTGCACACAAATTTAGCCTTTTCTTCACATCTCAAAACATCCCACAAGCCCCCTGCAAGTCCCGTTCTCATGGCAACGCATCCTGTTTTTCGGCCTGTATTAAATACATAACAGAATTCACTTAACAGGTGCTATTAACGGTAGACCACGCTCACAGAAGAGAGTGCAAACCTGAGTGTCAAACGACATGGTAAAGTCTGTATGTGAAGACAACATATAGGTGAGAAATCCAGCAGCATTTTGCAATTCATTTACACTATTTTGAACTGCTATTTACCTTTTATTTCTGTGGCCTAAATCCCTGAGCAGAACTTTGATATCATATGTCAAGGTTTTGATAACATTTTGTATTTCTAACGTCTGACAAGGTGCCCCGCATATAGATATTTAACGATACAATAATTTTGGTATGATGAAATTTACCATCATGGTAAAAATAGTGGTTTAAGGTGAGTTATTTAAGGGTTTTTTTAAGAACCCCTTTTTTTCCATAGGTCTCTCAAAACAGAAATTCTTCACACACTTCAAAATGAAATACAACTGAGAGAGAGATTTTAGTTATTCATAGATAATGTAACTATGTTGAATTGGTTTCCTCACCTTAAAAGGCAAATATCCCTACCTACCTTACAGAGTTATAATGAGGGCCAGCTTTAGTGGATAAAAAGGCACATAAAATAAAATAAAATCTGTTTTACAGTTGTGATTATTTCCAAATAGTAATTCATTAAGATGGAACATTGAAACCAGCAGGAGTCTTTGCTGCTAGAATGAGATAATCTTTTATTGCTATTCTTTTAATGGACTTCAAGCTTTTAGAGGTAACTCTCAAAGTTCTGGGGAGGCATATCTTTTCCAAAACATTTTCTTTAAGATCTCTCCTTCTCCATGGCTCTGATTTCATCCATTTTTATTTCCAGCACATTCCAGGATGAATCTCTCGAGGTCCCCTGCTGAATGAGCAACACCCGTGAAAATAAGGAGTTTGGCCTAGAGAGTAAGAATTACCACTCCTACTGATGTTTAAAAAAAAGTCTATACTTAGTTTTTAATATCCTGTCCAGTTAATAATTTAAAAATAAACTGGTTGTACTGCCTTTCAGAACATTCAACAATTAACCAAGAATCACACTATCCAAATTACTCATCTATTTTTTTGTCAATAATTTGTGAATACAAATTAGAAGAACTTTTGAAGATTGGGACTTATTAGGGACGCCTGGGTGGCTCAGTGGTTGAGTGTCTGCCTTCGGTTCAGGGTGTGATCCTGGGGTTGCAGGATGGAGTCCCACATGGGGCCCCCTGCAGGGAGCCTGCTTCTCCCTCTGACTCTCTGTGTCATGGATAAATGGATAAATAAATAAAATCTTTAAAAAAAGATTAGGACTTATTAGGCCAAATAGCAAATTCATGAACTTAAGCTAAGGGTCTTGCTTTAGCTTTTAGCCCAGACACAGTGAAACATTTGCTATAAAGGATGTGGAATTTCTGGGCGGTGTTACACTGAATAATGTCACATGCTATAGCAGTATATAAAGAAGGCAAACAATCTTTCAGAGGCTATTTCCAAAACTACTTCCCAGGGAAGGCAAATCAAAATTGATAGGGAGTCATGGCAGTATTAGTGCAAGTAGTACCGATCTGGGAATTACATAGGCTAGTCTAAATCCATGCTTGCAATATTTCTAGTCACATAAATTTTCTGAGTTCTAGTTTCCACATCTTTAAAATAAAGATACTTAAATTTACCTTGCAGGTTTCTTATAAGGATAAAATAAAATCCAGGATATATAAAAGGCTAAGGGCAGTACATACAAGACAGTAGAATAATGAGTCCCATGTAAGCACAATTCCTTGCCCCACCACTGAAGCACAAGAATAGTTCCATTCATCGCTGCACTGAAAAGTTTAAATCCCTTTAATATAATTTTAAGGTTACAGAAATAAGTTAACCATTTGGAACATCTGTGGCCATTTAGGATTTCCTAAATATTTTTCAAACA
Source organism: Canis lupus baileyi (assembly GCF_048164855.1). Classification (NCBI taxonomy): domain Eukaryota; kingdom Metazoa; phylum Chordata; class Mammalia; order Carnivora; family Canidae; genus Canis; species Canis lupus. Next base: position 19,663,531 of record NC_132842.1, read on the forward strand.
AGGTCATACCAGACAACCAGTAGTTTTTCCTTCCCTGTTTTTACACCACTGTAAACGAATTAGAAAATTAGAAAGAAACAGAGAATGAAATATAAAGTGCTGAAAGCATAATTAGTGCACACAGTCTATCTGGAAAGGCACATGGAAGGATAATAAGCTTTGCCCAATCGATTTGGAGGTTGAATGAAAACCGCAGCCCCAAGTACTGAACATACCTGGCATATCTGAATTCCAGTGGGTGAACAGAACCTTTTCCTCAATGGTCCACTGAAAGGTCCCTTTGTTTTGCACATCTGAAAGTCCTGTCCAAAAATATCTTTCAGGCCTCAATCCAACCAGACTAGTCAGAAAAGCTTGTTCATATCTTTAAAAAAAAAATTTAACTAAATTTTAGAAATGTGAATTTTTCTAATTAGCCACATGAAAAGTATCTCAATTGTATGTTTGAGTTAATGATTTAGTTGGTAATTCAAACATAGTGTGTCATGTTGATATGTCATTTAGATTATGCAAACTTGAGGTGCCTAAGTGGCTTGATCGGTTATGTGTCTGCCTTCCACTCAGGTCATGATCTCAGGGTCCTGGGATGGAGCCCCACAGCTGAATTTCTGCCCAGCAGGGAGCCTGCTTCTCCCTCTCCCTCTGCCTGCTGCTCTCCCTGTTTGTGCTCGTGCTCTCTCTCCCTCTGTCAAATAAATAAATAAATCTTTAAAAATAAATAAATAAATAAATTACACAAATTTCTAATAAGGAAATGAGGGAAAATACCATAGGGCTGAGTGAATAAAATCATTCATATATATACAAACCATTTATCCCTATTCCTCACCAGTCCCTATGCCCATCCTCAAAATGTAAGAGAATTCTGAAAACGCAAAGTAGTTCTTTAGCCTCTTTGAAATACATTGTTTAAAAAAAATTAGTTCTTTAGCTATAAAGAGTTCTATAGCCTCTTTGAAATACGTTGTTTAAAAAAATTAGTCCACTTTTCAAATATTTCAAATGCTCTACACAGTTCTTAGTTAAGTAAATCGTGAGGCTGTAACATTATCAAGGATGATACAGATGGAAAAATCTGTGAGGATTTCCCCTTCAATTTTATTCTCTTATCTCAGGTCTGAAACAAAAGAGGAAATTATTGAGAAAAACAGAGAAGCAGAGATTCAATGTCTAGAAAGAACTGGGAGCAGAGTCACAAATTTCCCCATTTTCTCTCCCTTTAGATCTTATCCACCATGTATTTGACATAATCTGGTAATGACACAATTTGGTTAGTAAAGCAACCAAAGTTTGTCTTCACTGACAAACATTACACAATGAACCAGAAACATGGGCAAAAATCTTTCTTTGGAGCAAAAGAAAAGTGAAGGGATCCCTGGGTGGCTCAGTGGTTTAGCGCCTGCCTTCAGCCCAGGGTGTGATCCTGGAGTCCCGGGATTGAATCCCACATCAGGCTACCTGCATGGAGCCTGCTTCTCTCTCTGCCTGTGTCTCTGCCTCTCTCTCTCTCTCTCTCTCTCTCTCTCTCTTTTGGTGTCTCTCATGAATAAAGAAAATCTTTAAAAAAAAAAAAAAAAGAAAAGAAAAGAAAAGAGAAGTGAAGCTCAAAGTTTCCAGCAATGAAGAGAGGTGATGGCTCCAGAGAGAGCAGAGACGGAAATGTGGAGGTTACCATAACAGAACATTGATATGACCCTAATCTGAGTAATTTCATTCCCTACATTGAAAAAACAAAAAAATGTCAAAGTCCTAAACTCAATTTTTCTCAAATGTCTAGAAATCAAATTTAACCACAGAGTTAGGGAGCTCCTGAATATAAATATCATAGAAAACACAAAGGAAAACAAACCCAAAATATAAAATATAGGGAAATCTCTGCTCTGATGAACCAAAAGATCAATTACAATGCAGATCAGAATATATTCCCATAATACTTAAAGATGTAAAGTTCATCTTGTCATAAGATAAAAAAGGATCTATGTTCAGATTTTCAGGCATTAGCATTATATGAGTATGCAACAATATATTAGGTATTTAATTGCACATGAAAAAAAGAATATGGTTGAAATACAAGCTCTTTTACAAAGACTATACAAATTCTATGATATCTCTTTTTTGTTTTTATCAAAGAATTTTTTAAAATATCAATAGCATTCTCTACATTTTATTGGGTGTGCCTTAAAAGGCCAATGGATATAACTTCTTGCATTAAAACACAACTTGTTTTTATCTTTTTATTATAAATCAAATGCACATTTTAAAATTTCTTTTAAGTTTCCTCAGTGCCTAATCCAGTGCTTTGTAAAGATTATGGGCAAGATAAATAAAAACTAAAACCTCAAAGATGGTTGGGACGCTAGAAGTCAAAAGTTATATAAAATATCCTCTATGTCTATGTTATTTTTCTGGACCTAACAGTCTAGCAAGCATAGCAAAGCAAAAAAGAAAGCACAGAAGGATATAAGGGAATAATAAAAAATTTATATTCATTAAATCTCTCTATCACCTTTTTTGGTGCAGATAGTGGTAAGATAGAAAGCAGCATTTTTTGAACTAATAAGTTTTACTCAGTTTCCTTGCCTTAAAAAATTTGACATATACTAGATCAGAAAAAAGTCAGACCCACAAACTATGTTTACTAGAATATTAATAAACTGTCCTGAATATTGCTTCATAGTTCTAAAAGAAGCAAAATACTTTATAGTATTTACAAGTGAATAATTCCAAAAAGAATATGATTTTTTTAATGCTCCTACTTCTGCAAGCCATACCTCAGGATAGATCACATGTAACTTCCAGAAATTTAGAGCATGTTGATATTTAGGCTTCTCTGAAAACATTTCATTATTTGACATACGTTCAAATAAAATTAAAGTAGTTGCATACCTGTCTTCAATAGTTGTTAAGTAAGCCTTCTCATTTATACAGGTTTGGTTAGCTTCTGTAAATGTTGAAAGTGTGTGTCCAATCAAATAGCAGTAAAAGCCATGTCTTTTCCAGCCCTGTTAATGTTATCAAGCAGATTATCATGGATACTGATTAAATAATATTATTTCAGTAATTCCTCTACCATGAAACATAAATTGATAAATAATAGGAGTATGTGGAGAACACAAATCTGGAAAATTTGAAATGCAATGAAAAATATTTATATGAATAAAGAAAACAGTAGTACATTGTTCCTCTTAGGACAAATTATGCCACAAAACTAGAGGCAGGACATTTACTCTCACCACTCCTGTTACATCTTCCAACAAAAGTGATTTTTGAAATGCTTACTGAGGACCCTGAACAGAATGGCGAAGATTTCAGTGTTAGAAGAAGTAACCACAGGAAATAATTTGCTGAGTAGCAAGCCTAGTTGCCTACTGAAGCCAAAAGTAGGTAGTGACTGTAAAGCTGTATCATCTGGTCCTAGGAGAATAATTATCACACTTATGGCAACATGATTCTGCATGGTTCTTCTCCCATACTTCAAACACACAGAAATGCTAAATAAAAACATAACAATAAAAAAAATCCATGCATGAGGAAACCTTCAGGAACCAAAAACATATAGAAAACTAAAATGGTAGAATGGGAAATGCTCAAGCTGAGACTGTAGTTGTCCTGTCATGTACTAGACCTAGACTAGGGTCCTAGGGTCTCAGGGTAGGGGTACTAAATGTCCGTATAAATGAGGGTATTTGGCTATCAGACCACCTGAGGCAGGGAAATGGAACTGAAGTCCTTACATAAAGATCATACTGACTGGGGTGCCTGGGTGGCTCAGATAAGTGGCTGACTCCTAATTTCAGCTCAAGTCATGATCTCAGGGCCCTGGGATCAAGCTCCCTGTTGGGTTCTGCACTCAGTGGGGAGTCTTTTTGAGAATTCTCTCTCCCTCTGCCCCTCCCCCCACCCACTTGAGCGCTCTCTTCCTCTCTCTCTCAAATAAATGATTTTTTTTTTAAAGATGATACCCACTAAGGGGAGCCCCTCCAGGAAAGTAGAGTGAGAAAACTATATTCACAGAACCAGGCAGTGGCAGATTCTTGTCATCTGCTTGGGCTTCTAGGTATAGGAAAAAAAATTCTTCAGTTAAAAATAAATAGTGATTATGTGTCAGAGATGGGTGCTGGTCCCCAACTTGACATTGTTCACGTTGTATTAGAATCCACAGCCAAGTCATAAAATAAATCTTGGTTTACAAAAGGAGAAATTCCTCGGTACTCAGGTAAGTAAAATGCAGAACTACACAACTGAAATATTTCTGCAATACAGGTCATGTATAACTATGACATTTGAGGTGTAGGGTGGAGATGAGATGGGAACTAATCACAGTTGAAAATTATCAATCATGTGAGGCTAATTTTAAGGGAAAGTCAGCAATGTAACATAATAAAACAATTTCAAAAGAATATAAAAATAAGCATGTTTCTGATGATTTAACAAAAGAAGGCAAAAAGAAGCAGAACCAATAATGAAAGATCAAAATGCTATGAACAAAGAACACAAGTATCTGAACACACAAAAAATAGAATTTCTAGAAAAGAAAAAATATAAAGTTAGAAACACAATGACCAGATTAAATATAGAAAATGTGGCTTAGTCAATCAAATGAATGCATCAGAGAGATGAACAAATGAAAAGAGATTTTAAAAGCATGAAGAGAAAACAAAATAATACAATGAGAAGTTTCAAAATCAACCCAAGAAAAGTTTCTGAATCACCGAATAAAATTAATGACTGATGACTTTCAAGAATTAAAAGAAAGAGACAAATTCCAAAAATGAAGAAGCACATGGAGTACCAAACAGAAGAAAATAAATCCAAATTTCAACATATTGTACTAAAAGCCTGCATAATGACAAAGACAATGAGGAGATCTTAAAATCAGAGAGAAGATACAGAGTTCCCACTTTAAAAAAAGCAGAATTAGTCAAATAACAGGAATTCCAATGGCAAAAATAAAGGCCAGGAGAGGGGATCCCTGGGTGGCGCAGCGGTTTGGCGCCTGCCTTTGGCCCAGGGCGCGATCCTGGAGACCCAGGATCGAATCCCACATCGGGCTCCCGGTGCATGGAGCCTGCTTCTTTCTCCCTCTGCCTGTGTCTCTGCCTCTCTCTCTCTCTCTCTGTGACTATCATAAATAAATAAAAAAATGAAAATAAAAAAAAAATAAAGGCCAGGAGAAAATGAAATGATATATACACAGCACTCTATGAAAACTACTGTCAACCTAGCATTTTAAAAGAACCTACCTAAGTTATTATGTAAGATGAAGATGGATCAAAACATTTTCAGATAAAGACAGAGAGTTTTCTACTCCCATATCATTGGTGAAAAAAATCACTAAAAGATTTACTTTGGCAAGAAGGAGTTTAAATCAGGAGGAAGTGGGCTAAAAGTCTACACTGATCAAAGAAACCAATAGATGCCTTAGTGAATCCAGGTCTAAATGCTTGTAGGAATAGCAAAGATAACTAATTGCAGGTGGGAGGTTAAAGAATGAGAAATTAACAAGATGTATAGTTTAGTTAACATATTGAATCCCGGTCAGTTACCTAGCTGTGATCCTGTACTCTAATTACATAAGGGGTTCTCACTGGAGGGAGCAGAGTAGATGGCACAGGGGAATTTTCTGTACTCTCTTTTACAGTTACTTGGGAGTGTAACATTAATTCCAAGTTAAAAAAAATTTATATTTACGTGGAATAATAAACTTCATTTTGTTCAGGAAGCTGAGAAAGATGCTGCTTAACTTCAAGTCAGAAATGTGTGTTAAAAACAGAAGGTTAACCATTAAAAAAAAATTAGAAGTGGAATATGATTCCCATACGTGTAGAGAAGGAAAAGGTGATAAAAACATTCCATAGAACCAGTGGAATGTAAGAAAGGACGCACCAGAAAGGAAAGAAAACAGAATGGTAAACAAAATAAAGCCAAAATAAGATGCTAGAAACAAATACATGAGTATGCAAAAAAAAAAAAAAAAAAAAAAAATCTAAGCTCATGTTTGCCAGGAAAAAGCCAGAGTTCCTCCAATTAGATTTTAAAAAATTAAAATGCAGATACATATTTACAAGAGCCATTCCATGACATAGAACGATTAAAAAGAACTAGTTGGAAAAAAGAGAAAGAAAATACCAAGCAAAAGATAGCTTCTGTGGGCATATTAATATTATTTAAAATTGATTTTACGGTTAAAAGAGCATTATAAATAGGGAAAGTAATTGCATAATTAAAGGATGGATGTATCAGGAAGATACAACATAGACTAAAGTATATAAAACAAAAACTGACAGAATTGCAAGGAGAATATTTTGTCGAACAGACAAAATATTAGGAATATAGAACATCTGAATAATATAAATTAGCTTTTTATCTAGTCAATATCTATAGACCCCTGAAGCCAACAATCAAAGATCATCCTGTTCAAATACACTGAATATGTACAAAAACTATGAATTAGATCATAAAGGCTCAACAAGTAATAACCAGACCTTTATATGACCACAATGCAGTGAAATTAAAATCAACAGTTTCTAATTATTTAGAAACTAAAAACCAAAATTCCCATCCCTACCACCAAACTGCCATCAATATCAACACACACATAAACACTTCTAAATAATTCAAGGATCAAAGAAATCTTAATGGAAATCAAAAATATTTGGAAGTGAATCATAATGAAAGCACTAGACAAGAAAATTTGGTTGATTGGTCCACGGTTCCAAGTTCATCTCTCATTTCTGTAAGAATTCAAAAACACATTCATTTGAATGTCACATCCATTAATCCCACCATTTAAAGTTCCTGATATAATTTCAGATTTCATACTCATCTGTAAGATTCCTTGTCAGCCTGGCAGAGGGAACGTCTGCATAAAATGGCTTAACATTTGTATCTGTCAGATATCCTGAAATATCAGAGACTCAGGACCACTTTGCCCCGGATGTCTCACAAAGGTAGCAATGAATTGAAAACTGATCCCAGATCTGTAGAACACATCTGCGGCTTTGAATTCTCACAAAGATCCCCACACCACGAAGTGCCCAGGCACAGATTAGAAAATAAATAAATTAATTTTAAAAAATCTTATCTTCCTTTGCTAGTGAGTGGATTTTTTGCTGTTATTGTTGTTGTTCCAGTCTTCTCAGCTCTCTAAGGAAGCTACCTATCACAGGTATTTTTAATCTGGTCAAATTATTTAATGTCTCTGAGCTTCACTTTCCTCTTCTGTCTAACTAGGAACATAATATTTATCCTTTAAGATAATTAACTGTACTCAGCAAACAGTTGTGGATATTTTCTTATTTTTCTTATTACCACCTTAATGATTAAATTGGATTTTATCAGACATTGTAGATATGACAATTACTAGACTATACATATAACTTTTATTATACATAGAAACTGTTACATGTATACAGACTTTGATCCATTGTACAGAAGTAATAACATCTAAGGATTTTTTATTATTTATAGAAAATTACAACAATATACACAATCCTGTATATCCATCCCTATGATTAGACAAAGAATATGTAAGTACACTGGTAGTGAAACCAGTAATCTCAGTGTAGAGGCATAGGGTTGGGAGACCAGAGTTCTAGCCTTGCTTCTGTCACTCTAATAAAGTCATGGCTTCTTCCCTGGGCTGAATTCCCAGAGCATAATAATTAAAGGGGGGGGTTTGATTATCACAGAGATATCGTGAACTAGCTCTGATTTTCTGTTTCCGCTCAATGTTTCTTTATGATTTATTTGGACAGTTCTAAATTATGTTTCATGAACTCTCAGCCTTCTGGTGTTTGTTTATAAGATGATCTGATCACAACATGACATGCTTGGAAAGAAAATTAGTTTCTACTTTATTTTTATCCAAGAGAAGTGAGAAAGGTAAAAAAGGGGAAGACAAGACAAAGGAAAAAAAGGGGAAGACAAAAAGGAAAATGATAACCATACACCCTGTATTTTGTAGTTTCTGGATGCTTTTAGAAATTGTTTCACAGAGATCATTTACTTCAACCTCAAAGAATTATAAGAGCTGCAGAGAGGTAGTATTAGCTGACATACAAGTGGGGACAAAGCATAATAACTTGGCATGGCTTTATAACCAGCTATTACCAGCTAATCTGATCCCCTGCTTCCCACTGGAGGGATCTACGGGAAGAATCCCTATCAGAAGCAGCACCCTCAGAAATATTATAAATGGAGAAAATGACAGGACAGTTTGCTATCCAAAACTTGCGGTTATCTATGGGAAATGTTTCTACAAACCATAGGATCACTGACTACCAATGCCTCAATGACCCTTCTTCCATGACTATAACTCACTATAGTCTCATTGCCCTCACCAGGCTCCATAGAAGTGTGGTTTTATTTTCTGTTCTCATTCCCCCATTTGGGGCAGGAGAATTGCCATGATGTTCTTTAAGCTGCTACTGACCACATGCACCCGTATTACCTGTAGAAGACACCCAAAGATGCTTTTGGGGAGAACAATGATACCAAACACTAATGATAACCCATTGGATGGTTAAACAGTTAGAACACATGGCTGGCTACCTAAACAATAATAAAGCACTTTCACAGCCAAAAAATAAAGCCAAGGCATCACATAATATTTTCTACTCTGAAGTTATTGTGCATGTTCTATACTCACTTTCTGGCAGCCTGTTTCTGCTTTCACTGTTCCTGTGGGCTGGGTTTGAGATTTCATCTTACAGATGTAGTCAAGAGGTCTCTCGCAGGCTCGATCTGCCCAGTACCCATCCTGCAGAAAGCAAAGAGAAAAACAATGAATGATTATCAGTTGTTTGGCTCTGAGGCTGTTTCCTTACAATCAGGCCTCAGGAAAAAAAATAAATAAAAAGGTTCTTAAGAGAAAAATGGTATCTCTGAAAGGAAAGGTAAATTGACATTTAATAAGTGAATAGCAAATTTGATTCTGGCTGCAAAGATGTGAAAAGAGATTGCAGCCCCAATGTGTTTTTCTATTTTGGCTGTCCATGCCACTGTAGAGTAGAGGGATCTAAAGAGAAACTAAGAAAAGCTTGTAAGTTCTTAAGTGATGGTGTCAAAAGAAGGTCTATACACAGCCTCTTCTATCAGCTGCTTTCAAGTGGTTTCAAGTGGTTTCCTCTTCCTAGGACCCACTTCTTCCTATCCTTTCAATAGTTAACACCTACTCTTTTCTTTAGCTTTCAATTAATCACAATGAAAACAACCCCAATGATGAAATAGCCTCTAATACTTACTGAACAGTAGGTTTGGGCCAGTCACTGTGCTTGTTTTATGCATCAACCCATTTAATCCTTTGCCCATCATTAAGTTGGGTACAATTATTATGCCTATCTTATAAATGAGAAAAATAAGCCATGCATCAAAACCCAGCCTCTTGCCACCATGTTCATCATCCATTAGCAAAAGATAATTTGATGATATTCTTTAGTCACTAAAGTCGTATTTAAGGACATGGAAGCAATCTTCTCATACATCTCCATGTAACCTAAAAGAACAAATGTAGCTCTCCAAGTACAGACTGCAGACTGTGGTATGTGGATGTACTTAAGTACATCTACTCAGAGCAACCAGTCAGAAATAGAACCAAGCTCTCATTTGACCAGTCAAATCTACTCAGAGCAACCAGTCAGAAATAGAACCAAGCTCTCATTTGACCAGGCAAGCTCTATATATTGCCATTTAGAACCCAGCACAGGAACAATATGAATATGGGTTATTGGTTAATTTCACCCTTGAACTGAATGTTTCTGTCTCTTGCTTTTTTTTGTCCCCTTAGAAATTTCACCTTGCTAAACAACTGAAATGTAGATAGATCACCTAGACTAGAAACAATCTAAATGATTATATGAGTGAGTGAGGCAGGAGGGAAAATACCCTCAGGCTTTTGCTAGGTATCAGCAAATACAGTTGCCTTACCTTGCCTTTCATGACGACACAATCTTCCTGCCTGTTGTTTTCATGGCTTGGTTCCCCACGAAGCCATTTAGTAAATGTTACAGGGGTCCCATCACTCCACTCAAAATACATTTGAATCTTGATGTCATTTAAGCCAATCCATAACTCATCATTTGGCTCTAAACAGGAAGAAAAACAGAAAAGTAACATACACATATTTTCTTTCCAAAAATCAGGTTATCAGGAAAGAAAGGTCCCTGTTTTATTAGCAGAGGTCTATTCCCTTAATATTATAACAGATAAAAGAGCATCCTCTTGAGTGTTAATCTGAGTTGCCTACTACATTTTATGTTGTCAATATTAGTTTACACAATGTATTCTTTATATTATGAATGCAACTTTATTCTTTTATTGTGTGAGTATAACTTATATCTCATGGCAGTTGCTAAAATGAAGCTGAAGTTGATCCATCATTACTCCCTATTTTGTGAAGTTACTTTTTTGGTTATAAATAACTTTCCATATCTACTGCACACTCAGTGTTGGATATATGATAACTTCCTTATATATTAATCTATTCGACGGTTATTAAACTCATGAATGTTTTAAAGTACTATTAAAAACCACTTGTAGGGATGCCTGGGTGGCTCAGCAGTTTGGCGCCTGCCTTCGGCCCAGGGTATGATCCTGGAGTCCCGGGATCAAGTTCCACGTCAGGCTCCCTGCATGGAAGTTGCTTCTCCCTCTGCCTATGTCTCTGCCTCTCTCTCTCTCTCTCTGTATATCTCTCATGAATAAATAAATAAAATCTGTAAAAAAAAAAAAAACACTTCTATTTTATTACTATGCTATTTTGAAGAACATACTGGGTGTTCCCATTAAAGCTCAATATCTATAATAAGAGTGAGAAGATATATAAACTGAGGGGTTGAACTGTCTCTCCTGACATTTGGGACTTATTTATTCGTCTATAAATATAAATGAATATGAAGTCATTTTCACTATAAAATACCAGAAAAAATTCAAACAAGTAAAGGTTAAAACAAAAACAACCAGGTACAGATATAAGATGTGACCATTTTGTTTTATTCTATGAAGAACATTGATGATCTTATCTGTAGTTAGAATTCTAAAAATTCTAAATGTTTTAACTAAAATGGGATAAAATTTAAGGCCTAAACTTTCATGGCTAGAAACATATATATTTGCAAATTCAAAAAAAAGAAAGAATAGACAATGTCTATTTAGTTTGTACTACTGGAAATGTCATTATGAATGTCTGACTTATGTTCTTTACATGGTAAAAATAAAATTACTCGCCAAAGGATTACAAACATGATGTTGCAGTAGAAAATGAGAAAAATGCCATACCATATAGGAATTTCCCTAAATGGTTTCATCTCTTCCTCCTAAAAGTTGTCACTCAACTTTGCTTTTGGAGAAGTCTCTATTGGCCCATTGCCAGCCCCTGCAGATGTTTCCAGTACCATGAAGCATGAATGACATCGCCAGGATGATCCCCTTTTCCTTTCACTTAATTTGGGAGATCATGATCTTTTGGGCAGAAAATATAAGCTTCAAAATGACCTCATGTGCCCTTCTAGGATTTAGATTGAAGACTAATAAAAATGTAAACTCTCAAGTCCCACAATTAAAGTATTAAGAGTTCCCTATAAACATTTTTTCTCACTAAATTGTGCACCTCCCTCTAGTTTTTATAATTCCTAAGCACAATCTAGATTCTATAAAAATACACAATACACAAGTTTAAAAAGTTGTTAGACCAATTGTTATGAATCAGTTAGGGAAGCTGTCTTAGTTGATGTAGTCATAACTTATGTGGGCAAGTGTCAATTTCTCCATTGCGTTTCCACAATTAATATAAAAATATTTTTTAAAAAGAGATATTGTCTCAACTACTTAAAGAGTTTTCTAGGCTTTTGATTTAGAAACAATAATTTTGTTTACCTTTACTTTTATTTGTTTTTATCTATATTATTGTTACTGTTTTAAATAAATCAGCCTATCAACAATAAAGAAGGGAAGATTTCCCAGTGAAAAAGTATTAATTCCTAATCTGAATTGTAGAACAACCTTTGCCAGAGGCAGCTCCAAACAGCAGCAGCATATGAAGATCCTGAACTCAACTCCTCCAACGGATACAACAAATCTATAGCTACCTATGGAACAATTCCTCTGAAAGGAACCTGACAGCTAGCTGAACCACTATTCTACAACAAAAGATAAAAAGGCCATGTTGAGATGGCTAGGAGAAGCAGAGACTTAGTCCTGCCAAAAACCCACCATCAGGAGGGGTCTCACAAATATGGAACTCCTTCCTAAAGAGCAAGGAATTTGTGTCTCACATCAGGCACCCCAACTCTCAGGATGTGTACTAGAAATGAGACCCTAAAACATCTGGTTTTGAAAACCAATGGGGCTCAAATCCAAGAGAACCATAGGGTTGTCAGAACAGAGGTCTCACATGCAGTGGCACTCAACCCAAAGCCCAAGGCAAAAGCAGCAGTTTGAAAAGATCCTAGACCATATTCAAAAGAGATTCATTTGCTAATCTTAAAAATTGCTGGGGGTGGGGGGGTGGCAAAAGTCTGTTGGAAATCTCTCCAGAGAAAACAGTGCAGAAAGGCACCATTCTTACATTCTTCCTCTACTTTGCTAGTGTGGGGACTTAATAGGTGCTATTTTTGTACTATCAATCTAATCAGGTAATGCAATTCCATCACACTGATGCTGTAGCCCTGCCAGAGGCAGTAGGTGAGGGCCCCACACCTCCTTCCACTACTACAGCCCCCTCCCAAAAACAGCAAGCAGCACTTTGCCTCCCTACATCCCTTCAATGCACAGCCCACACAAAGGATGCCCCTTGAGTCCTGGGCTTTGGTAGCCAGAGTTGGGGGACAGTTTCTGGGCCCCGTAAGTCTGAAACATTGGAGAGACAATTCAAGAAACAGCTAATGATTAAAGCAAAGTTAGATGGTAAGGATCATCACCCACACAGGGCCACCACTTTAAGACAGAGAGGTAGCTGATTCCTGACACACAGAATCCAACAGAGAGTTAAACAAATTGTAGAAACAGAGGAATATGTTCCAAGTTTTTTTTAAATGAAACTCCAGAAAAAACTTAAAGAAATAGAAATAAATAATTTACATATACAGAACATTCCATTCCCAAACAGCTGAATATATAGTCTTCTCAAGTACACAGGAATCTGCTCAAAGATAGGTCACATGTGAGGCCACAAAATAAGTCTCAATAAATTTAAGAATACTGAAATCATATCAAGCATTTTTTCAACCACAATGGTATAAAACTAGAAATCAACTACAAAAAGGATACAGGAAAAAATCAGGAATAAATTGAGATTTTTAAAAATGCTACTGAAAAATCAATAAGGTAGTAAAAAGATCAAAGGAGATATAAAAAAATACCCTCAGACAAATGAAATGTAAATAAACATACCAAAATCTATGGGATACAGCAAAAACATTCTAAGAAGGAAGTTCACAGCAATACAAAGTTTCTACCTCAAGAAAAAAGAAAAATCTCAAATAAATGATCTAACTCTACACCTAAAGGAACTAGAAAAAGAAGAAAAAAATGAAGTCCAAAGTTAGTAGAAGGAAGGAAATAATAAAGATCAGAACAAAAATAAATGAGAAACTAAAAAGGCAACAAAAAGACCAATGAAACTAAGAGTTAGTTCTTTGAAAAGATAAACAAAAATGACAAACTTTTAGTTAGATTCAATCAGATAAAAAGAAAGGTGCAAATAAATAAAAATAGAAATGAAAGAGGAAAAATTACAACTGATACCAAAGAAATACAAAGTATCATAAGAGACTACTGTGAGTAATTATATTCCTACAAATTAGACAACTCAGAAGAAGTGGATAATTCCTAGATATATACAATCTTCTAAGACTGGACATGAAGAAATAGAAAATAGAAAATCTGAACAGACCAATTACTAGTAAAAAGACTGAATCAGTAATCAAAAGAAAAAAAAAAAAAAAAACAGCAAACTGAAGTCCAAGATCAGATGGCTTCACCAGTGAATTCTACCAAACATTCAAAGAAGACTTAAAACTTATTTTTCTCAACTCTTCCAAAAAATTGAATAGGAAAGAAAACTCTCAAACTTATTTTATGAGACCTGTATTACCTTGATACCAAAATCAAAGGCATCACAAAAAACAAAAAAAAAAAAGAATCCCTGATGAACACAGAAGCAAAATCCTCAACAAAATGTTAGCAAACAGAAATCAACAATGCCTTAAAAGGATCAAATACCACGATCAAATGGGATTTATTTCAGGCATGTGAGGATGGTTCAGTATCTGCAAGTCAGTCAATGTAATACACCATCATTAACAAAATGAAAATCGTATTATCATCTTGAGGCATCTGGGTGGCTCAATTAGTTAAGCATTAAACTATTGACTTTGGCTCAGTGTTTTGAGCTATTGGGCTCCATGCTGGGTGTGGAACCTGCCTAAGATTGTCTCCCTTTCCTTCTGCCTCTCCCTCCACTCATGCTTGCTCTCTAAAAAAATTTTTAATTTAATTTTAAAAATAATATCAATAGAGGCAGAAAAAGCAACTGAAAAATCAATATTTATTTATGATAAAATCTCTCAATCAATTGGAAATAGACAGAATGTACCTTAACATAATAACACCATATATGGTGTGCCCACAACTAAGGTACTCAATAATAAAAAGCTGAAGGCTTTTCCCTTAAAACAAGAAAAAGAGGGGCATCTGGGAGCCTCAGCGGTTGAGCATCTGCCTTTGGCTCAGGTCATGATCCTGGAGTCCCAGGATCAAGTCCTTAATCAGGCTCCCCATGGGAGCCTGTAATTTTTCCTCTTTCATTTCTATTTTTATTTATTTGCACCTTTCTTTTTATCTGATTGAATCTAACTAAAGGTTTGTCAGTTTTGTTTATCTTTTCAAAAAACTAATTCTTAGTTTCATTGGTCTTTTTGTTGCCTTTTTAGTTTCTCCCTCTGCCTATGTCTCTGTCTCTTTCTCTGTGTCTCTCATAAATAAATAAAATCTTTATTTAAAAAAAAAAAGAAAAAGAAAAGGATGCCTGCCCATTTTCCCCAGTTTTACTCAACATTATATTAGAAGTCTAGCCAGAGCAATTAGGCAGGAATAAGAAATAAAAGGTATCTAAATTAGAAAGGAAGAAGTAAAATTATCACTATTTGCAGCTGACATGATTTCATAGACAACTCTAAAGACTCCACCAAAAAAATTGTTAAAATTAATAAACAAATTCAATAAAATTGCAGGATACAAATTAATACATAAAACTTTGTTGCCTTTTTATATGCTAACAATGAACTATAAGAAAGAGAAATTAAGAAAACAATTCCATTTTCAATTGCATCAAAAAGAATAAAATACCTAGGAATAATTTAACCAAAAAGGTAAAAGCCTTGTACACTGAAAATTATAAAACTTGATGAATGAAATTGAGGAAGAAACAAATAAATATAAAGATAGTCCATGTTCATGGATTGGAGAATTAATATTATAAAAATGTCCCTATTACCCAAAGTAATATATAGATTCAATGCAATCCCTATCAAAATATCAATGTCGTTTTTCACAGAAATATAATGAACCTAAAATTTGTATGGAACCACAAAAGATCCCAAACAGCAAAAGCAATCTTGAGAAAGAACAAATGTAGAGGTATCACACTCCTAGATTTCAAACAATATTACAAAGCCAAAGTAATCAAAACAGCATGGTTTCAGCATAAAAGCAGACACACATCAATGGAACAGAATAATGAGCCTGGAAATAAACCAATGTATATATGGTCAATTAATTTACAACAAAGATGGTAAGAATATACTTTGAGGAAAGGACAGTCTCTTCAGTAAATTATGTTAGGAAAACTGGAAGCCACTTACAAAAGAATGAAACAGGACCACTATCTTACACCATAAACACAAATTCATTCAAAATAAAGACTTAAAAATAAGCCCAGAAACCATAAAACTCCTAGAAAAAAAAAAAACATAAGCAGTAAGCTCCTTAACATTGTTTTTGGCAGTATTTTTTAGCTCTGACTCAAAAGGCAATGGCAACAAAAGTAAAAATAGTCAAATGGGACTACATCAAACCAAAAAGCTTCTGCTCAGCATAAGAAAGCATCAACAAAATGAAAAGGCAACCTACTGAATGGAAGAAGATATTTGCAGACCAAATGTTCATTAAGGGTTTATATCTAAACTATATGAAGAATTCATACAGTTCAATAACAAAAAAAAATCTGATTTAAAAATAGGTAGATAACGTGAATTGACATTTTTTCAAACAGTACATAAAGATGGCAAACAGATACATGAAAAGATGCTCAAAACCGCCAGCCATCAGGGAAGTGCAAATTAAAACCATAATGAGATATTACCCAATGTGTGTCAGGATGACTATTATCAAAAGGACAAGAAATAACAAGTGTCGGCAATAATGGAGAGAAAAGGGAAACTTTGTGGGCTGTGGTCGGAGTATAAATCGGTGCAGCCACTATAGAAAACAATGTTGAGGTTCCTCAACAAGTTAAAAATAGGTCTACCATATGATACAGTGATTCCGCTTCTGGGTATTTACCCAAAGAAAACACTAACTCAAAAAGACACATGCACCTCCAATATTCCTTGCAGCATTATGTACAATAGCCAAGATATAGAAGTAGTCTAAGTGTCTGTCAATGGATGAATAAATGAAGAATACATTTCATATATATATTCCATTGTAAAAAAAAAATATATATATATATATTCCATTGTGTATACACACACACACACACTGGAATACTACAAAACCATAAAAAAAGATTAAAATCTTTCCATTTACAACAACATGGATGGATGGAGCTTGAAGGCATTATACTAAATGAAATCAGAGACAAATACCCTTTAATATCACTTATATGTGAAATCTAAAAAAGCAAAACAAATGAATAAATAAAATAAAACTCATAGATACAGAGACTGGATTTGTGGTGGCCAGACATCATGGTGGGCGGTTGTTGGGGGAAGATGGGTGAGAGGGTCTAGAAGTACAAATTTCAGGAGCACCTGGGTGGCTCAGTCAGTTAAGGACCAGGTCATGAGCTCTAGGTCCAGGGATCGAGCCCTGTGTTAGGCTCCCCCACTCAGCAAGGAGCCGGCTTGTCCCTCTGCCCCTCCTCTCACTCATACTCTCTCCCTCTCTCAAATAAATAAATAAAATCTTTTTTTTACAAAAAATATGAACTTCCAACTATAAAATTAAAAAGTTATGGAGATGTAATGCACAGCATGGTGACCACAGTCAAAATTGGTAAATAGGTTTATTGTGGTGATCACTTTGGAATGAATACAAATGTGGCATCATTATGTTAGATATCTGAAACTAATAAAATGTCAGCTATACTTCAATAAAAAAATAAATGAAAGCAACCTTTGTCAGTCAACTTCCCTACATAACTACAGTAATAAACATAAGCTGCTTCTTTTACTATATCATGTTATATAAAGTAGAGAAAGATTTGCACTTTGGGTCTGTGGTATCTTAACTAATCTGTTTTCCAGATTCATTTGCAAACTTTATTACCTGCTGTAAGTATCATGACTTGGATACTATGATATTATTCAGACATATCAGTCTTGATTACATTATTATCTTCTAGTCTGAATTCTCCAGAATGCGTAGTTAGAGAATATGAAGAAGTTGTTTACAGGCTGCAGCAGGCTATTATCAGGGCCTATTAAATGGAGTCAAGTAGACAGAGGGGAAAGAATTCCGTTTGGCACAGGTGCTAGGAGCCCTGGTGTTTTGGGGTCTTTGCAAAGGTTCTCTGTGACTACTCTGCTAATTCCCATCTTTTGTCAACTGCTGAAAAAGCCCTCCTTCACTCCCCCTGACTCCTATCAATTTTCAGGCAATAAGTGTCAGGAAGCCTCCCCCACCATTGCCACCATCCATTTCCTCTTGTTTTGCTGGCTGGAAATGAACAGCTGTCGCTAGTCAGTAGGCTCGAGGGGGAAGCACAAAATGAGCATCACTGAACCAGCAGGTACCCAAGTGTCAGTTAGCATTCAGTTCCTCCTCTCTTGCCTCCTCTTTGGGATAAGTGTTACCAGTTCATTTTTCTTTGTTTTCTGATAGAATCAATTTTTGAAAACCTTCCAGTATTTTGTTTAGTACATTCTCTGTATAATCTTTAAATTACATACCTAAAATCGAGGCATACCTTTCTTTAAGTTTAGGCCACCACCTAACCACCCCAGTAAAATATCCTGTTTCTTTCACTGCTCAACACTGTAGCAGTACTAGCTAGGTCAATAAAGAAAATAAAATCCACAGTACAATATGGCTCATTTAGAGATATTTCTGGTGAGAGAAACTATGGGTGTCAAAAAAGAAAATACGTACACACCAGTACTTCCAATAAATGAAATATTAATGACAAATTTAAGGTAGACTGTTCTGCATGCAGATTATATAGAAAAAATAATATTTTAAAAACTATATGTCAGTTGATTATGTATTAAAAGAAAAATAAGTCAAATTATCTTCTTGATAAAAGTTTTTAAAATTTTGGGTGCCTGAGTGGCACAGTAAGTTGGGTGTCCAACTCTTGATTTGAGATCAGGTCATGATCTTGGGTCCTGGAATCAAACCCCGAGTTGGGCTCCCTGTTCAGCATGGAGGCTGTTTGGGGTTCTCTCTCCCTCTTCCCCTGCCTCTGCTCATGCACTCTCTTTCTCTCTCTGTCTCTCTCTCTCAAATAAATAAAATCTTTTAAAAAAATTCTTTAAATTTCTAAATAATTTCTACTATGCATGATTAATATTTATATTTATCAAATAATCTCACTATTAATCTTCAATTATTAAATTAAATTTAACATTTATGATTAAATTTTCCAAGAGATGGGTGGAGAGTGGGGGAGAGCCAAGCATATTACTGCTATAAGGTTTCTCACCATATCCGAGCTGGGAAATGATAAAGTCAAATTCCTCGATGCTGTGGACACTGGCTAGATCACCACCTTCCTTCCGACATGCAGTTAAGGCATCTCTTTGAATTTTCTTCTCTTTTCTATCAATCTTATAGCAGTGACCTGCATATGGCCACCACTGACTTGGACAGTTAGTAGGCACATCACTTTCTAGAGAAAAAAAAAAAAGAGTTTGGAAAACATTTAAAAGGGAAGATGTTTTTAAAAGTATAACAAAATTTTCTAAGCATTTAAAGGTAATGTTTACTTTTCCTTTTTGGCACACATACTCACAAATGATAACTAGGTGGAGACAGAAGCGCCACCAATGAGCCACAGAAACCACAAGAGCATAAGCCGGCCACTGGTGCCTCTACACTGACCCACTGGCTCTGGCTTGTTTCAATGAGATGGCATATGATACTGTAGTGACCACAGAGCTTTAGATTCAGAAGTCTTTCAGGCCAAACCTGAATGTGCCACAAGTTGTGTGATCTTGGGCAAGTCATAGCACATGAACTAAAGCATCCATATATGTAAAAATATTTCAATAATGTCAATAACAATACTAATATGAAGCTATTCATCTTCACTGTGTTCTTCTGAACTAGAAAACACTTGGGATAATGTCACTATAGATGACAAATATCATACAATTATTATTTAAATCAAGAGTAACAGTGGCCAACATCCTAATTATTGCTACTAAGAGTTATGGTCAAATTTCATAAATCTTGATTTCGCATTGCAAAATGAACTAATCGTAAAGAGCTGGGGAAATGGAAAGGAAGGATGTTTGAAGACAGAAACTCAAGTTATCCATCCTTGTATGTCCCAGAATTGGCATGGGGCCTGGTACATGGCAGGTGTAATGAATGTCGGTTGAGAAAATATATTTGATATATAGCAGCTCATCAGTTCTCTTCACAGATACTATTTCAAACTGCAATTTCGCAATAGACCTTGCTTAAAAAGGGACTATATTACCAAATGAATGTTAATTTATACATTTGTTTGGTAGTGAATGTTCTCAAATGTGCTGCCTTAGTAAATGCTCAATATAGTAAATGTTTGCTATTCATTTAATGAATGCTGTACAGCCATTATCCCGAGAGACCAGGACTGTTTGCCGTATCTTCAAGTTACAGGATTGTGTTTACACAGTCATATAAGTAAACAGTCACTCATGATGACCAAACGCTCTGTTATTGTCATAGAAAAAATGCATATACTTAAAAATTCTGGCCCCTCAATACAATTTAGATGTTCAACATTGCCACGTTACAAAATAAATAAATAAATAAGTTAGTATAGCTCTGGAGCCCTCTGGTGGGATATTTTGACTTTGCTACCTAGGAAGCTAAAAATAATGTCAGCAAATGCTGAGGACTTCAAAATGTGCAGATGACCTTTAAAAATGTTTAAAACAATCAATGAAATGGCATTCCATGGGACAGACACAAAACATCACTTGTTCCTGTAGAGCAACACTGTCTATTAGAGATACAATGTAAGCCACAAACAAGAGTTCCATACATAGTTTTAAATTTGCTAGCAGCTATGATAAATTCTCAGAGGGGGAAAAACAGGTATTAATATTTCCCTTTACGGATGAGGAACACAAAACTGGGGGTTAAGTATCAAGGCCAAGTTCTAGAATTCTACTTCCCATACCAGGGAAGCTGTAAAACAACCATTTTTCTCTTCCCCTAAGTGGCAATTCCAAATCTTCCAAAGGAGAATTGTATGAGCTTTTCCAAGGAGAAAGAATGATACTATTTCTCCTATGGGAGGAATAGAGGAGATGAAGTACTGAGGCCTCCTGCACATGTGCTTATAATCATCATGGTGTCTCTGGAAATATCAATGAACCCAAGAACCAGGACCCTCATCTGTACCCACTGGACATCTTGACCATATCTGTATCTATTAAATTTGCAAAGGTACCTACTCTTTGGTCTGGCAACTCCACTTCTAGGAATGATCACTCGCATGAAATGACACGTGTATAAAGTTATTCATGATAGGAATGTTTCTGATAATAAAAAAAATTGGAAGTAAACTGAAGGTCATATGGTGACTGGTCAAAAAGTATACATGGTCTCTCTCTGTAATGGCTATCATGCAGCCATAAAAGTAAACCAAGAGGCTATTTGTGTACTGTATGGAAAGATGTCCAAAATTTTTATCTGAAAAAAGTGAAGAATATACATAGAGTATGCTTCCATTTGCATACTAAAACAGACAAAAATGATTATAGACATATTTGTTTATATATTTATACAATAACTACATAAGGATAAATATCCAGAAACAGTTTACCTAGGAGGAGAACTGGATGTTAGAGGTTAAGAGGTGGAAGGAAAATACTATTGCTTCCTATCATTTTTATACCTTTTGACTTCCCAGGCATGGAAAAAGTCAAAGAGAAAAGCCAAGAATGCCACAGTGTCAGATTTCTCAAGCAGAATACATACATACATACAACTAGAGAATTTCTGCAAAAACAGCCGATAGTGAAAAAAGTGTAGGTTGCTTGCTTTTTGCCAGTTTGAAGAAAAAAAGGTGCATTCTTGTGTAACTTAATTCTTCTCAAAATTATAAGAGGGAGCATAATTGAATTCTTTCCCCAGAGTCTAGCCTATATATAAAATTCATTGAGTACTTTTTGGATGTTTTATCTCATTTCTGTGAAGACTGCCATTGAAGATACTAAACTTACAGCACTAGAGCCAGATGGATCCTTAAATAGCAAGAATATAATAAAAAAAAGTCCCTTGCAGAAATCTATTTCCTAGCTTGGATTCCAGTTTTGTCACATGTGCAAGTTTTATAGATCCTCCGAATAACCTCTTCCTCGTCTAGAATGTGTGAATAATAATGCCTAGCTCACAGAGCTCCTATGAGGATAAATTCTTATTTATGTTCTTTCAAAGGCTTTGTACATGCCTGAGCACCATAGCACACTAGTTGGTTACTAGTAACCAACAAAAAGAAATTCCATAGGGATATCATTACGTTTACCCCATAAATTATCAACAAAACCTGTCATTTCACACAGTTATGGCTAGACTATAAGTTTTCTTCTTTAAAATACAATATTTTATACACTTCAGATCAAATAGATCACTTACCTGAGGGAATCACAAAAGAATTCAAAGTTGTGTTGCCCTTTTTACAAATATAGCCTAGTCTCTGAACACATTCCAGATTTTCCCATTTAGCATTTTTCCCAGGATTTAGGGACACACAGCTTTTTCCAGGTTCTGCTGATGGACTTCCTTTGGGGAAAAGGAAAAATCAAAGTGGATTATCATAGGTTTTACAAGCAGATAGCCCCCACAATGGCACGGCTTCATCCTTGGTATTTAATGGATCCCATTCTGTCACTGGCTTCACATTCACCAAGAAATCTTTACTGACTGCAGAGAAAAGACATGTTGGGTGTCTATTTCTTTTCTTGTCATTGGATCATTCCAATGTTTAAAATGTTGATTATATGAATTTACTTCTTTGAAACAACTTTTTTCACAATATCAACAATAAAGCTAGACCATATAATCTTGAACAATCTTCATGTTGGGTTTCGTGATGTATAACCAAGAGATATCTAACAAAATGCAAAACACATGATGTTCCAAACCAGTCATATTGAACACTGTAAATACCTACCAAAAATCTAAGTAATGCTAACTGTGAGGAGCAAACTAGAGAATTTCTGAAAGTGGGAATCTTTCTCCAACAAGAGAGAGAAAGACAGCAACGAGGAGAAAGACAAGGGGAAAGGGAGCTTGAGGTGCAACATGACATGGGAAATGCTGATAAGATACACCCCCAAACTAAGACTCTTCCTCAAGATTTTCTACCCAGCCTACTGAAGATTTTTAACGACTAACCCTTCATCCCATATCTTACAGAAAAGTGATAAAAGAACCAGATAAAGTCAACTTCAGGGATGCAATGGATACATGCATTGATGCCCATATTTCTCATGCTTTTTCACTAGTTAATATTCTGCAAACTAGCACTCCATCTCTCACCTGAAGACAGGGGGATGAGCCACATTGTGTTAATGGCTCTGTTTTGTGACCTCTGACATGTGTATAACCTGGACCTGGACCTCACTTTGCCTTCTTTCTAGATGGGAATCATATCACCTGCTCCATAAAGCTTTTGTCAAAATTTTTTGAAAGTTGTGGAAGAGCACACAAAGAAAGACATTGTTAGTGATGAGGACTTTAACATATCAATCAGTAGTGATGAGGACTTTAACATATCAATCAGTTGTCTTTCAATGGCTACCACAGTTCTATATTTGAATTCACACTTCTACATCATTTGTGTAAAATATCCTCACTTAAACTGTGAATGTATTTCAATAGATACATTATTACTTGGTAAGTACTCAATTGAATGCTTGATCAAATAATTCATGCAATGACAGCTTCTACTATTCCAAAAGATTTCTGGTTTTAGTTTGAAGAAACTCTCATTATTTCAGAAGGGATTTAACCTTGCAGCTACTACTTCTCAGGAATTTGGTTTAATAAAGAGAGAATTTTTCTTTTCCTTTCTCAACCATATTCCAATTTCATTCCTTACTTTCACTGAAGTTAACCTCTCAATTTTCTTACTGAACTCTTGGAATGCAAGTGGTTAAATATTACAATAATTATTCCAAAATTGCACAATAAAGTGACTTGCCTAAGATGCAATAATAAGCAGCAAAGAATACACTCTAGTTCCTTAAAAAAAGAAAAAAAGATTGGGGAACCTGGGTGGCTCAGTGGTTGAGTGTCTGCCTTTGGCTCAGGTAGTGATCCCAGGGTCCTGGGATCCAGTCCCGCACAAAGCCGGGAGACTGCTTCTCCCCCTGCCTATGTCTCTGCTTCTCTCTGTGTATCTCTCATGAATAAACAAAATCTTTATTTAAAAAAAATCATTATTATCTAAAGATCTGATTGAACCTAATTGGCATTCTCCAATTTAATCTGAGTAGGCAGGCAAATCAAATCCTCATCCACAAAAAGGACATTTTATATTCCCTTGCAGTAATGTTTAGTTCCCACATTGTAAAGGAAAATAAAGCCAATTCTAGGACAGCCCTGTAAATATGCACTGAAGGAATGCACTGGAAGTGGAATTTCATAGTAAAAGCCAGTCAATTTAAACCAAAATGTATCCTCTAAAATTTCCCTCTTGTGTTTTAGCATCTATTCTGAATATCCTTCCTTCCTTCTTTTCTTTCTTTCTTTCAAGTTTTCATTTTCTCTAAATACCATAAATCAGTAATACAGAAGAGTTTAATTTCCTAAGCCAAATGCAAAAACCATTCAGTGGCTTTTAAGAAAGCAGTCTGACCATATGAAGGAACACTGTATCATTACTTTCTCATAGCAGAACTAGTAAATGAAAATATGACTCATCCTTTCCCACATCCATGGCATTCAGTAATCATTAATTATTGTACTTTTTGCTAATAAACCAACATTAATTAGTACAGGGGTATGGGTGGAGAGTTCTGAATCACACTTGATAGAGCACCTCAAGCAGCTACTAATGGTTGGCATTTGTGAATAAGATAAAAGTTTTTTTTGTCATCATTGGTCCTTTTTTATTTTCTCTGAATGATTGCCATGTATGTAAAACACATTTATTATTTAGCCTCCTTTATGTTCTGTTACCTGTATGTTATGAAAATGTAGACATAATTAGTTCACAGCATTTTCTGTCCTCCAAAAAATTTGACAGCTGTTGAAGTCTTGGTCATCCCCCAATAGCATTTCTTTATAATTAAACCACAAATTGCCAACGAAACTGGTAATGAATTATTATATTACCTTGGAATATTATCATCTGTCTGAAATATTATTTTAATGCAGCTCTATTAGATTAACAACAGGAAACAATGAAGTTAAGATCATTATAACAATGACAATCAGAGCAAATATCACAAATATCTCAGGGCTCAAGATAATGAGAAATTTTCCAGCCCCAAATAATCCACACTCACTTAAATATGTGTGTGTAAATATAAATAAATACATATAAAGTCTTTGAATATATAATATAGCATTATATAGTATATATCTCATAAATATACATTTTATATATAAGCATTTTCAACTGGAACATTGTAAAATTAGAAAATTTGATTTTGAATATAATACCTAGCCAATGAAGAATACTCAGAGAATATATATACACTTTAACAGTGTCCTGTATTGATTGGTGTCACAATCCTTCCAGACAAATCCATATCCCAGGAGCCATAAAAACTTTATGGTTTTAGTATACACAAATCTAGTTGGCAGATTTCAAAGCAACATGAGAAATGGACTATATTCGGTAAAGTTTCCCAATTCTTTTCTTTGAGCTCTACATGTGAGATGATGAAGATCCCCATGGTATCCAGATAAATTAAATTTAGATGAATTTATTCCCAGGCAAGCTGAACCCTACCTGGTAGCCAGTTCAAATATCGGAATGGACTGCCACCACTCCACTGCCACCCACTGTTGAAACTCAGGCTGTTAAGTCCAATCCAGAGTCCTGAGGTCAAGGAAGTAGTTAATCCTATACAAGAAAAGCAAAAACAAAACTGACATTTGGAAAAGACAATGGAATCGCATTCAGAATTAAGTGCTTGAATCAAAATGTATTTGAGAGAAATGATTAAAACACCATGCCCAACATTTCTCCTTGCATTCTCTTGAGGTAAGTACAACTACTACCTCCACTGGCTGATAAACAGAGGTGAGAGCCTAAGTAAGATTCTTAGTAAGATTCTTGGTAAGCTTCTAACCCAGATCTGACCAGGCTTTACTCTATTGTCTTGAATACTCCTATAGAATGGTATGAGTGTGCTTTTTTAATTTGGATAACACTCTATCATCAAATAATAACATTCTTACTTCACTTTTGAGTACAAATAAGTTTTTTTTTAAAGATTTTACTTATTTATTTGAGAGAGAGAGATAGAGAGAGAGAGCAGGGGGAGGAGCAGAGAAGGATGAGGAGACTCCATGCCAAGCGCAGAGCCAGAATACGAATGTGGGGCTGGATCTCACGACCCTGAGATAATGACCTGAGCCAAAATCAAGAGTCAGATGCTTAACTGACTGAGCCATCCAGGTGCCCCAAGTGTACAAATAAAATTTATTATGAATAAAATTCAAAATATTCTATCATAAAAATGTTTACTAAACATTTTGATCTATCATGCCCACAAATTATTACCTAACCTTACATTCTAGAACTTATTCTAAGAATTTTATTTTATAAAAAAAAAAAAAAGAATTTTATTTTATGGCATCTTTTAAGATCCATTTTTCTCTCATTAATATTTTGCTTAAAGTCTAAGCAAAAATCTTTGGCTAACATGAACAACATTTTGTTTAGGTACTTCATAAATTGTAATTATAATGTTCCAAACTGTGTGAGGTTGGCGGGTGCTGATGTAGACTTAAAAAACAAGCCACAGGCAGCTCAGCCCTCTGGTGTTAAACACTCTCATTTGTTACTATTTATACTTTCTAAAAACCACACAGATTCTCTGTTCTCTTCACATTCTTTTTAGTTGATTATAAAGAGTTCATAAAAAATAAAACTATCCTCTGTCTTTAATAAAGTACTAAACTTAAGTTGGTATTCTTGTCAATGGCAAGAATTAGCACTTATTCTATTCAGAGCACTGCCTGTGTTCATTTAATCCTCACTAGCTATGCTAGGTGTCTCGTGACACCAAAGTGCAGACACTCCAGTTCTCCAACTGAGCTACCTCAAAGTCATTAACATTTTCCCCAATTTTTCATCAAATCATGTATGCATGCACACATTCAAGTCACCAATTCAAGTGAATAGGGGTCAAAGTGACTCAGTGCCAAATAATCAGATCTCACATTTATTGCGTCCACTTCCATAAAAGTGAAGACAATGGTTTTAGAGATAATGTGACCTCATGTTGCACTCAGATTATTCAGCATCTGGCAGAGAGGCACTAGCAAAGGGCAGTCCAAATATCCACTTGAAGATATGATTAGGTTGATATTGATTAGGTAGGCTGATTGCTTAATAAACTGAACTGAATTCAATGCAGGAATTACTTACTGAAAAGTAAACTTGACTTTACTTTTCAGGAAGTAAAATAAACTCTACTGTGTGATTTTTTTAAATAAAGTGATAAAATAACAATGGGATGAAATAAAATACTGGAATGTAAAAATGGGTGAAAATGAATTCAGACTCACTCATTTTTGTCAAATGTTCAAGAAAAAATGTTTGAGTTAGCACAGCTCTTACAGGCAGGTACTTTAAGTACCTTGGGAGGCATCTAGTTCAATCTCTTCATTTTACAGAAAAAGAAACCAAAGACAGAGAGATTAAGGAACTTTTAAAGTGAAGGAGATTAGCAGATCAGGATTGGAACCCAGGGTTCAATGTGGTTTCTCCAGTGGCTTCAATTCCTGCTTAAATTAATCTTGCCTGTGAGTTACTACTAATACCTTTTCTAGATAACTTTAAACATTAGAGCACCCTAAATAAACAACAGTGAACTAGACAGATATTTCCAATACATGCCCTTCCTCTCCAAACAATAGCACATGCCAGAACTCATTCCTATCACCTGCAAAGATGCAGCTTTTGGTTCTCCAAAGTTGGAATTTTACCAAAAAATAGAAATGTTTATTGTAAACTACCAAGGAGATGAGATTATCAAAAGGACAAGTCTTGAAATTTCTTTAGCCTTAAATCTCTGGGATGAGCATCATCAAGTATGATTGCAATCATCTGAAAAAATAATAATGTGATAAAAATTCATTCATATTAAATCAATTTCATAATTATTCATCTTATCAATGGTTTCTTTTTAGTTTGTTAATTATTTTTTACATGTAGTTATTTAAACTATTTTGAGTACTATTTTATTACTTAGGTCACTTTTGGATAAATGAAAGAAATCAACTTAAAAGTTCTGTCCTCCCTCATTTATGTAATAGGTAATTTGTGTCAAGAGGAAATACTTGCTTACTGGTCTGTGCATTAGAAATGTTATTCTGGGATCAACGTCATACCGACACTACACTTTATGTTAGTAATTACTCTGTTAAATACTATTGGGCACTGAATGATTTTTTTCCATAAATTATTTAAAGTTGTAGTAACCTGGAAAATAATTATCTCTATACTTACAGAGGGGTATACTACAGAAAATGATGCTGAAAGTAGCATTTCACAAATGTTAAATATAGCTATTTATTCCCTCAAATCAAATACTCTGGTATTTTTTTAATTGTTATTAAGAAAATAAGCATTTCTAAGCTTTTAAAACTATAAGTAATTCATGGACCATAGGAAGAATTAAAGTAGATTTTGTCTGAGATGGCTTAAATTACTGTGTTTGGCAAAATGAGAAAAGAAGATAGCTTCTTATAGGAATTATCTATCCTCTGATAGCCTGAGTCTGCTCTGTGTACTTCTAGGCTTGTTTTAAAGTATTAAATTAGTAAATACTTCTTAAATCAGGGCCTAACACATAATATGTACCCAATAAATGTAAGCTGCTATTGTTATCAGTATTAGTACTCTATCTTGAATCAGGGTTGGCAAAACCTGTGATTAGAAACAAAATTCAAATTTTGTGTTAAATATATCATCACCACTTAAAGCAGATGAGCATTGTCTACAAATTTCTTTCTCTAATGTGCTTTTGTAATATCATAGAGAGACCTAGGGTTGTTTTTTGTTGTTGTTGTTGTTTTTAGCATTACTATACAAAGTATCGATTCCACACACTGAACTTTTTAATGCTTTATTTTTCTGCATGTGCATTGTCTGAAATGGTTATGCACCTATTTTTGAACCTAGTTATAACAGAAGATGCATTCACGTCCAATGTTATCCTTCCCTTTCATCTTTCCTGTACTGTGGTCCAATTCACTTTCCAACCAGCACCAAAAACAATCAGGGAAACAAGCCAACTTTCACTTCCTACAGCTTATTTCAGTTCTGTAAACCCTAACCTGGCACATATGCTGTTATAACTCTGATTCAGAAATTGAAGGATAAATAGCTTTCCAGCAGAAGTTGAGGATGATGCAATGATCATAAATGATATAAGAAGTTGCCGGTGGGCAGACGCAATAAGCCCTGCACACAAGGGGAAATCAGATCACCATTTTAAACTAAATTCACCAGAATGATTTGTTGATACTTAAATTAAGGATTCTCTTTAGTGATTTGGAAATCACCAGATCCTGGCTCATTTCATGAGTAGGACCGGGACAGAGCAAATGGAAAGATAGTGGGCAGCTCCAATCCAACTGTTTTCTTAACAGGAGGTATTAGGCAAATTTCTAGCTTCTTCCTTTTATTTCATCTATAATATGGAGACATTTAAAAGTTTGGTATGAGCTTTAGAAATAAAGCCCAGTGTCTGGCACACAGCAGCTGATCAATACATGACAGCTCAATGGATCTGAGTCATAAAAACGGTTTACACCTTTTAAAAAAAATGTTATTTACACTGCTTACAGTCCTCACATGGAATAAATCTTATTTTGAAAGTATAACTATTTATGGGTATACATTTTTTTCCTTTTAGTGGCATATTACCTCAAATGGAGTAGATCTACAATTCTTCACTCACACCATTATTTTCCAGATTCTTTCCTACTACCTCCCAATGAGTCCTGAATGCCATGACTATCTTCCCTTCAAAAAACAAAGTTCTGTTTTACTTTATGAATTCCCCTTTAGACCTCCCCCCCCCCATCTGTGATATTTCTGACTTAAAGAAAAGCAGGAAATGCTACAAATCTCACTAGTGAAATCATTCTCATCCAGATTTCAGTTAAAATTTGCTGACTAAAATTCCGGAGGCTTGGATAAGATTCAAACAAGTATCTGAGGTGAACTCGGCCTCTGAGCCTCTTAGCGCCTGTCTGCGCTCCTGAGGGACCCAAGAATAGCACTGGCTGATTAGGAAAGCATTTCCTGATGCCGGAGCTGGAGCCGCTGCACTCACATCACCCCTTGCCTCCATGCAGCTGGTAAGGCAGGTAAAAAGTCACCTGCATTCTGTACCTTGGCTTCCAGAAAGCCAGAAACCAAGTAAAACTTGGTAGAGTCTAGATAATACAACGCAGAGTCCCTTAAAAAAAAAAAAAGCCAGCTCAAATCATTTCAACTTTTTTTTTAAGTTTTTATTTTAATTCCATACATCACCCTCTGCTCATCACCACGAGTGCCCTTCTTAACCCCCATCACTCATTCTCCCCATAACTCCCATCCTCTGGCCACTGGTAACTAGCAGTGCGTTCTCTGTGATTGAGGCTGTTCCTTGGTTTGCCTCTCTCTCTCTCTCAATCTCTCCTCTTTGCCCTTTGCTCATCTGTCTTGTTTCTTAAACTCCACATATGAATGAAATCATTTGGTATTCATCATTCTCTGACTGACAGAAACCACTTCACCTCTGATAGTTTTCTCTCACCCAGGCCAGCTCACACAGAAAACACCTGACTTGTCTGATGTCATCTTTTCTCTTCCTTGATCATCTACATGAATTTAGTTTTGTCTCCGTCCATGCTTTCTGCCCTGATTTTTATACATGGTCGTAAATATTAATCACTCTGATACTCTGCCCTGATACTAGGAAGGCCTCCCAGACCAACATGAAACAGAATAACTGAGGAGACATGAGGCATAATTCTTTCTCTGAGTTTATGAACACACAGGTCAGGTTGCTTTTCTACTATTGGTCTCGGTCATAATAATAGAAATAAAATGGTCAATTGCTGTCTGTACTGAAAAGAGACCATTAATAAATGCTAAGCTTGGCACCCCACTATTATTGCAAGAAAGATTCTATTACAGTGGAGCAGCTCATGATTCAGTTCTCAGGAATGGAGGAAGAGTAGAAAAATGCATTTCATGGGGCTCCTGGGAAGCTCAGTCAGTTAAGTATCTGCCTTCAGCTCAGGTCATGATTCTGGGTCCGGGGATCCAGCGGGCTCAGCGGGGAGTCTGAGTCTCCCCTGCTTATATTCTCTCTCTCTCTCTGTCAAATAAATAAAATCTTTTTTAAAAAAATGCATTTCACAAGGCTGTGCTAAATAAATGTGTGTTACCTCTTTTCTCCAAAAAGAGAATGGAATAAACATCTTCTAATTCAATTAAAAATAATAATAACTTACAGGGGAAATGTGTTCCAGTCATTGAAGACCTATCATCCAAAAAGAGAAAAAAAGGCCAAGCTGGGGACATGTTCCATCCCTTGTATTGGTTTACACATACTCCCCCCTTTAACAGATGATGTGACTGAGGCCCAGAAGCTTCAAAGCTTCGAAGAGCTGAGACCCAGGCTGTCTGGCTCCAGAGTTTACTCTCTCTCTCTCTACTCCTACCTTCTGCTGCCTGGTGGCTAGTCAACTAGACTGTGTAGGCATTGCTGACACAGCAGGCGCTAACACAGTGGTCCCTCAACCACTTGCCCCAGAAGTACCTGGAAGGTTGACAATATGTAGACTCCTGGGCCCCACATAACAGCTACTGATCTAGCATCCCTGGCATTCATGTCCATGTATCTTCATTTTAACAAAGTGGCCCAATGATTCATATGCAACTTTACATTTATGAACCACTGCATTAACCATCTTCTTGCCATAAACTGACCACCTGTCCACACATGAGGCTGAATTTCTAAATAATTACTCTTATTGTGCGACACCATCAATTGTCATTTAGCAAACATTCTTTGAGACTCTCTTCCTTGGACGTTTCTATGTGAATCTCTATGGGGGCTGAGGGATATCACTATTCATAAGACTATGGGGGCTGAGGGACATCACTATTCATAAGACATTCCTCATTTTCAGCGATTTGCTCCTATAATCCATCCTTCACATGTCTTTAAGTTTTCTTTTTTCATGGCACTCACTAAAATTTGTATTTATCTATTTGTCTTCTGGTTCATGCTGGTTTTCCCCACTGGACTTTAAGCAACATGGAGACAGGACATGACTGGCTCTGGTCACCCTCATGTCTCTAGGACCTATCATAATACCTCACACACAGATACCAGCCACCTGGTTGAATAAATGAATAAGAAATAACAAATGAATGTATTTATAGTCTTGTAGGGGAAGTGAGGCATATACATACACAGCTATTATAAAAGTAGTAAACAAATAAGAGAAATGCAGATAGAAATGAATAAGATTGCATTTCACCTGTATGAAATTTGGGGATTCCAGGTATAAAACAGCATGGGAAAAGATATGGCAATGAGAAAGTATTAGATAAAGATGAGAGACCCAAAATTCTTCTGTCAAGACTGCAAAATACCTAAAGGAGAACAGCAGTCAGGGAAGAGCCGTCAGCCTCTAAATGCCAGGCAAAGGTGTTAATTATTTGATAGGAAATAAACAGCCATGATGGCTTTTTTGAACACGATAGGCATAGGATTAGAGATATATTAATCTGGTAGCAGTGTCAGGGTGAACTAGAACTGCTCCTAATCTCTCGGCTCCCCAAGTGTGGACTTCAGAAGCTAAAACAAATAGTTTGATCTCAAGCAAACACTGGTTCTCTTCCCATCTTCACAATCCTATAAGAACAAATGCTTAAAAAACAAACACATTGTGGGAAGAACACCAATAAGGCCTGAAAATCAGTAGAGTCTGGGAGTTTGAGAGGCAGGAAGTAAAAAGGACTCCAAGTTTCAGAGCTGCTCTTGACTCATCCCTGCTTGTGGCAAGAACATATGATATACTTCCTTCTCTCCTTTTGAATTCCGTGATGCTGATGGAAAATCTTTGGCTTCAGGTTAGATCTGGAATGCTTGACCAGCATAGTACCCCTGCCATGTCCAAGAACATCACTGACTGATTGTGATGCCTTCTACTCTGAGCCCAGGTCAATTCTCAGAATCCTTCTCAACACAGGTTCTTGAAACTGTCATAATTGATGGAAGAAAGTTTGCTCCTGAGACAAAACCTACTTGCCATTCCGGGGGGCAAATCTATCCTACCCTTGTAATACCTGCTCAGGACTGGCTCTCTCCTAATGTCTATAATCAGATGCACCATCTGCTTTTAAGCTAAACTAGATAGAAATAAAATCAGCATGATCTTACAACTTTCTTTTCTTTACCCGTCATTACCTGTCAGGTATGTTTGCTCATGTATCTCCGTGATACTCAAGAGTTCAGCACTCTGTTGTTGGCAGCTCCTCCTCGCCTGATGCCAAGTTAAAGCAGATTTGGAGTTTATCTGGTAAGAAATGCCAGTCAGCGGGTCTTTATTCCATAAGCTTTCACTGCCCTCAACTGTAAGAGAAGTCAATGGAATTGGCTGCATTAGGCATAAAAAGACTTTCAAAAAACAATATTTTTAAACAATTCTAATAGCATTTTTGTCTGAAATATATTTATTTTCTTTTCTCTTACTTATTTTAAAAGCACCTGTGAGATTTTCTTCACGCCTTTGATAGAGAAAGAGAGTTTTCAAAAGATCAACCACACCTAATTTTTTTTCATCTGCCTAAGAAAGGAAAGAGAGGTATGGTCTCCCTATTTTTGTGTCAAGATGTTTGGGATCAATTGAGTTGAGAAGTGAGCCAATGCAAAAACTAAGAATAGAGATGCCAGCCCAAACTCCTGGAGAAATGTGGGGAAAGAGAATATATGTATCTTCTCTCAGGAGGTGAATATTTTGCCTGGACATTCTATTTGGGTCTTCTCAGACCAAAGGCATGGGTGTTAGAAGGCAAAGTCGTGGACTCTACCTGTATCCAGGCAGTGGCACTCACTAGTTTGTCCTTAGTTTTAAAGTCTTTTTCCCATCTCTAGAATATATTAAATTTATGTAGCCCCAGCCAGAAGTAGATGGTTAGTTTTCCTTCCTTTAGAGTAAAAAATAATTCTTTGAGCTTATTTCTGCCTTTGCTGTTTTACAATTCCCAATATACTCTATAAGCTTAGTTATACTTTATGAAAGGCCAAGAGTAGAGACTGATAAATATTATTTGTAGTGTGTTACCTACAAGATGTTTGGGAAATTAGTCAACAAATGAAATATTTCTGTGTGCTTCATGTTATGAAAATGTCCCTTTTTTCTCTCTCTCTCTTTAAAAGATTATATTTATTTGAGAGAGAGAGCAAGAGAGGGAGAGCATAAGCATGGGGGGAGGGGCAGAGGCAGAGAGAGAAGCAGACTCTGCTGTGGAGCAGGAAGGAAACCTGATGTAGGGCTCAATACCAGGACTGCAAGATCATAACCTGAGCTGAAGGCAGATACTCAATGGACTGAGCCACCCAGGTACCTCCCTCTTCTCTTTTTAATAATATAAAATTCTATTTACAAATCCTAGGGAGTAATAATTTCTTCACTTATTCCTAAGGAAGAGGAGGAATCATATAACTTCCCAAATTTTCTGAGAAGTGTTCAACCTGCCAAGAAGTTGGCCAGTTTCCCATAAGCATATAACCTACGCTGCCATGAATCTTTGTATGTGACAAGGAAGTAACCTTTTTCATACACATACCACATAATGTGATATGAAACTTGTGGTTCTATGAAACATCAAAGAGGAAGAAAAACAGATAAAACTTCATTTGGGCAACAACATAGAAATTTCTATGTTGGGGATCCCTGGGTGGCTCAGTCATTTAACATCTGCCTTCGGCCCAGGGTGTGATCCTGGAGTCCTGGGATCGAGTCCTACATCAGGTTCCCTTTGCCTGTGTCTCTGCCTCTCTTTCTCTGTCTCTCATGAATAAATAAATAAAATCTTAAAAAAAAAAGAAATTTCTAAGATGTTTTCATTATAAAATGACTATATATTTACATAAAGATAAATTTGAATTGATAATGTTAAACTTAAATGATCAATGATCATGATGTGGGGCACCCGGGTGGCTCAGTCAGTTAAGCATCTGCCTTCAGCTCAGGTCATGATCCTGGGTACATACCCTGTACCCAGATTCCTGCTCAGTGGGGAGTCTGCTTCTCCCTCTCCTTTTGCCCTTCCCCCTGCTTGTGCTTCTCTGTCAAATAAACACATAAAATCTTAGAAAATATAAAACAAATGATCATGATCTGAGATCTTACTAGTTCTCAGATTCTTCTCCACTAAGTGAGACCATCCATTCACATGAGACTGGTTTAAGGGTTATTTGAAGATGGAGATGTTTTAAATACATATTTTTAGAAATTTGGAGATCTAATACGGTAAACAATGTGAGACTTCTTTTTAAAAAGAAGGGATTATTTTCTTGCCCAGAAATGGAAGTAAGAGATATACATGATCAAAGAAGGAAATGTGATTTGACTCTTCTCTTCATTTAAAGAGTATATTTTGCACTGTAGATCAAGGAATTAAAATCTATTTCCCAATGAATATATAGGTTTGCTGACTCTACACCTCCCCATATCGTTCAAATTCCCACAGTAAACCAGTACAACTGATGTGGAAAGCTAAAGTTGCAAGCTCTGGAGAACTGAGAGAAAGGGTCTTTTCCTTTTCCTGTTCTCATGATACTTTAAAATAAATGTCTAAACAGAAGGAAAACATTACAATAAACAACACAAAGGACAATGAAGATTAGGTCAATAACTGGTACCTTATCTTCCTGTATTAAACCTGCTAGTTGAAGGCTAATATTTACAAAAAAAATGCTCTTTTGAAAGGAACACAAAGTAAGGAAAAAAAGTAGATTGGGAAATCACAAAGCCCTTTAAGAAAGGCATGAATGTATTAAATGTGCTTTAAATTTTTAATGCACACTAAAGTCAAACAATTTTTTAAATTTCCTATAGTTATTTTACTTTTACATTTACCAACTACACACACACACACACACACACACACACACACACATTGGTTTTGAAGACATAAATTAGAAGTAACAAGACTAAAAGATTATTCAAGAAAATACTCAGGATACCCCTCCAACACACATGGATCCCAAGGTCGTGAGGTTTTTTCTGTTTTTTTTTTTGTTTTTGTTTTTGTTTTTATGATTAGTGACTAGTCATTTGTCTTCCATTTAATGATTGACTAAATCATACATACATCCAACAACTAACTCCTTCATCAATATCACTTAAGTGCAAGATGCTGTAGACTCATGAAATCCACACCTCCAAGAAATTCCTTGATAACAGATTTATAAAATACCATTTCTACTAAGTAAAGGTGAAAGACACTCCTCAATCATTGGAATACAAGCATTACTTTATCTTAGGGGAAAAATATCTCAATTCCAACAAAAAAAGACATCTAATACAGAGGTCAGACATCTATTAACTTTTCGTGGGAATCAAACTTCTGAAAATTGTTATAAGAGGCAGATACAATTACTTCACCCAAGAACAAGTTAGCAGCATCGCCATGAATGGGAAGCCTATGAGTTTTTGCAGATATTAGCCCAGAACATGGGAACTGCACACAGAAGAAAATTATAATACTATATGGGGCTGAAAAATAAAATTTATTTTAAGTGGGATTATAAATCTAAAAAGAGAAATAAGCATGATTCTTAGGATTCTGGCTTTAATGTGAGACACTAAAACATTTTTAGCATTATTAATTTATTTGTTATTATTTTTATTAATATTACATTCATAATTAATTATTAATTCACAATAATGCTTGTGTGTAGTTCCCAAAATTCAGTGGTAAGTGATGCTATTGCAATTCAGGTGGCCTTACAATCATCCCAGACTGCATCTGCACCTAACTCCTCTCCTGCACCCATCCCTCTGCAGGCCAGCAGGAGAAAGCTCAGGAGAATAGCACAAACAGGAGTTGCTGTGCTCTATAAAGTCTGAGGGAGCAAGAGCAAGGGTGAAGTTTAGGGGGTAGAAAAGGAAGAGGATAGCTGGCAGGAGGCTGAGGAGGGGGGGTGATAGCCCTGCCTCCTTCTTCAGTCTCAGCCTTGGCTTCCAAGGCTCTTCCACTCCCTTCTCTCCTGCACCTCAACCAGCTACACTGTTTCCTTACAGATTCTTGAGTGTGGAGAAAACACAGGAGAATTCTTATGTTCTGGCTGCTTCCTATCAATTCCATGCAATGCCACTTATTTTGTATTACTGCGTAATACGTTTTCATTTTAAAAATCCTTCAAGCATAAAAATAATCTACTTCCATTTGATTCACAGCAAGGTTAAATTAAACGACACTGTTCTTAAATTAAATTTACTGTCATTACTATTCATTACTATCACTTTCACAGGAAGGCGCCCTTTTCATTACATTGGCAAAACATCAGGAGTCCCTCACATCTCTCTAGCCCCATCAAACCACATGCTTATGGCATTGTTTAAATTTTGGTTTTGAGGAACTCCTGGGTGGCTCAGTGGTTGAGCATCTGCCTTTGGTTCAGGGTGTGATCCCGGGTCTGGGGATCGAGTCCCGCATCAAGCTCCCTGCATGGAACCTGCTTCTCCCTCTGCCTGTGTCTCTGCCTCTCTTTCTATGTCTCTCACGAATAAATAAAATCTTAAAAAAAAAAATCTGGTTTTGATCTATGGTTTAATAAAGGTAAGTCCCAACGGTGACAGTATTCAGTATATATAGCATCAGCATAATTTGCCCTAAAGTCTTAAAAAATAACAGATAGAACAGTAATAGTTGAAGGAAAGAAGCAGTTGATGGAAATAAAGGAGTCATGTATGCAGCCCAGGGCTGAGAAGTCAGAAGATCTGTGTCCTGGTCTTCAGCCAATATGGATCACTTTCTCCATTAGAAAGTGGGGACAATGATATCCGTACAGGGTTGCAGTGGAGTGTGACAACATGATAAGTGGGAAATAACTTTGAGAGAGAACATAGTCCCAATAAACACAAGGTCTTATCGCCATGTTGCTGTACTAAATGTGGCAAATTTTCTTGACGACAACACTACTTACATTTCAATGGACAATATCCAAATAGCTTGTCTGCGTCATAATCTGCGGTGGTTCCACACCAGAGCCATCCATCTGATCGCCCAGCACTTGTGCAATCTGCATACCACTTGTTCTCAAACTTGAATGGAAATGCACATGCTGCCCCATTGGCATTGCCCAGCAGTGTGTACATGTCTAGAAGAGACACATTGACCACACTTAGAATGTAAGTCAATCTTCTGAATGGTGGCTTTGCAATAAGAAAAATGCCGAGGATGGGTCTTACTCTTCTGATCACATTTAATGTTCCCACACGGGGAATTCATTTCTCTTTCCCTTCTCTCTGTACCCCAGTCCCTTTCTGAGTACACACAGCTGTCTGTGTTAGGAACAACTCTAGTTCCACTTCATTTCTGCTGTCTTTTAGGACAGATTTTCCTCTTTCCTCATGTTAGGCAAAAGTAGTCAGCTCTAGTGACACCTGCCTTGACTTCTGCATTTTCCCTCAAACAGAGAAGAGGCTATCCTTCCTCTTGCTTGGTATCACAGAATTACTGAATCTCTACATTGAAAAATAACATTCTAGCTGTGTAACTCTAACGCACAAATCCCCTCCTACCACTTCCTGTCAAGCCAGCCTCTACTGGAGTCCCTCAACAATGACTATGAGGAAGGGTCAGAATTTGAACATAACTCTCTAATCCACATCATAGAAAGAAAGCACTCAAAACCATTGGATACCATTTATAATCAATATTTGTCCTTCTTAAAACTGAATTCAAACAGAGCAAAATGGGAAGCTCTGAGCTTACCTAGAAAAGAAAACTGAAATAAAAAAATCATTGTTGATTATGGTTTGGCTTAAGCCAAAGAATTAGAGAAGCTCATATCTCCACTGACAACCACACCACTCCTCTAACTGCATTCTTCAAAATGTTTACTGTCTCTGTCCCTGTAGAGACACCGTCCCCACCCCCGCCCCGGAAAAACAATAACCCTCTATAGGGTAGTATTTTGCCTATTGCCACCTGATGATACTCAGAATTTGTCCTAGATAAAAATACTCTTTTCTTCATTAAGTTTTGTAGATTCATGACTTTAAAAGGAGTCCCTAAAAGATATCTCAAAATCCGATTTAGACAATATAAAATGTATAAAACGTAGCACAACACCTAACAAATATTAAAATTGTAATTCATGCTAAGTTCCTTACTCTCTTTCCTTTCTCTTCAGTCACTGAGAAAAAAACATGGGAATTAAGGGTTGCCAGATTTGGCAAGTAAAAACAGGATGCCCAGTAAAATTTGAATTCCAGATAAATACTGAATAATTTAATACCAGTATATCCTAAGTTTAGTAAGCTGTGCGACCTTTGGGATATACGTACACTAAAAAGGTATTTGTTGCTTCTTTCTTTCTTTTTTTTTTTTTTTTGCTTATTTCAAACTCAAGTTGAACTGGCCTAGATTTTATCTGATAACTCTTGAAGGGTTGGTGCATGAGCCTCCTGGGGACACACATGTGTGCTCCTCAGACCAGTCCATCTGGTCTCAAGTGAGTGGGGTTACTCACTGGGAGTATTCAATGTGTGGACAAAGGTCTAGTGTGACCCAGACTAGAAGCAGGGGCTGTAGCATCCCAGGGACCTAATGGCCTTGTCCTCCACACCCAGCTGGGTGAGAACCCCATGAGAGAGGGGCCATCACCCATGACCCTGTACTCATCCAATCCTCCTGACAAACTAGGCTTATTTTCATTTACTAAAAAATTAACTTTTTTGTCAATTAGCTAGTTGTTAGGAACTTCAAAATACAGTCCTACCTTTGGTTCCACTATATTACAGGACCAGTTCTCCAACTCATATATTGTATAAGGAACATGCTGGATTTAGATATAATTGTGCCACCCTTAATCACTGGGTATCCTGTTCCTTCATATGAAGAAAGCCTGTTAAAACCACTTCAAGACCAGCTGTACTCTTAATTAAATTAGCCAAGAAATTTTCAGGGCTGGGTTTAGAGCTCTCAATCAGAAATGGCATTTTCAGAACTAACCCTATTTATTTAAACATAGCCCTGATGAGGCCAAAAGAACCAAATTCCATTCTAGCCACTTCACTGACAAATCATAACTACCGTCAATTTTTCTTCCTATGTGGTCCAAACTCCCAGATAACAGTTTGATTCTACTAAGTCTACAATTCTGATTCTCTTATTCTAAAATAATTCTTGGCCTCAGCCAGTTATCTTCCTCAAGTGTTCTTTTAGAGAGACAGATTCTATGTATACCCTCTCTACATTATCTTCAGATCAAATGTGTATACCAATGAGTAGATTCCAAGATCCCTTTGAAAGGCTAGATCTTCTAGTAGGAATAGCTTAAGCTCTGAGAGAGACATGAAGAGCAGACAAAATGTGGTCAATGGACCATCTTCATCCAACCACCGAGGTGCTCATCAAGATAATTCAATAGATTCTTAGATCTTACCCCCTATATGCTAATTTAGCTTCTGGGTAGGAGGGGAACCTTAGTATCTGCACTATTAACAAGCTTTCCTGGTGATTTGTAAACATATTACAGTTTGAGAAC
The DNA here is from genome assembly GCF_048164855.1 of Canis lupus baileyi. NCBI lineage: Eukaryota > Metazoa > Chordata > Mammalia > Carnivora > Canidae > Canis > Canis lupus. The sequence continues at coordinate 19,703,946 of NC_132842.1, forward strand.
CACTATCCCAAACCCTGTGCATCTTTTTCTCAAATAAGCAGGAGAACACAAAGGATGATTGGATTTGGGGATTGGGGTCTATGTAACTTCAGTGATATATTTTTAAATAAGAAGTCTGATGTCTTAGCACCAATCTTCCTTGTTTTGAATCCCTCAATTAGGATTATTGTGTCATCTGTAGAATTTGACTCCATCAAGTTTGGTTCACTCTTGTCTTGCTGAAGTTTTCTATTGAGTTTCTCCTGAAAGGTTATACTACTTAGGTTGCCTCACCTATAATTTTAAAACTTCATTATGTTCATTAAGTGGCTCAGGAGAGCCTCTTTCTGAACCCTTCTTCTCATTCTTCTACAATGCCTACCCTCCCTCCTCTTTATAAAAAAGGAAAATGGAAAGCTTATGGCCTTAGAAAGAGCTGAACTTCCCAGCTCTGATTAGCTACGGCAACTAGCTAATCAACCAATCTTTGTAGCCTCAGGAACATAGTAATTTTGGAAACAGGTAATCTCTCATCCCAAAAGGCAGGCTATTTCTCTGACTCTGAGGTTGTTCTAGATAACACTTCCAAATAACCAAGTGTCCAAACCTGGAATGTGGTTATCATATCATCCGACACAAGAAGGTTTTGTAAAAGGTTTCAGTTCTGTTTTATTTGTGTTATGTTGTTTCTGTGCAGCCACCAGAGAATGAAATTTGGCCAAGATAAAACTAAATACTCTGGTTTTATTTAACCTTCAAGAGCTTAAGGAACCAACTTCATATAAAATTATTTTCTACCCCACAGGTGCTATCACTTTCTAAAATAGCTGACTAAATATGTTACATGTAATTTGCAAGCTAATTCCTTAGATGTTCTAATCTTGTGATTATTATATTTTTTAATGCTCATAAGGGGACAGAGAAACATTTAGAAATTTAAGAGATCAAGAAATGCCAAGCTTTCGTTTTAGGCAATTTGACTCGAGAAAGAATGTTGTTCCATGTGTCATTCTCTAGGGAAACATAAACCAAAGGAAAAGAAACATCTGGTTAGATTCATTTATCACAATAACCAAATAATGTCAAATGGGAAGCTTCTGGTCAAAGACTACAGTGCAAATTCATTTCTAAGAATTGCAATCCATAACTTAAAAAATATTTTAAAAAGTTATAAAAACGCAAAATAGTCATTCCATTAATTATAAATAGCTAAAGTATCATTCACTGTCATTTATTTATAGAACGTAGAATAGTCTAAAACACAACCAATTAATAATTCTAGCACAGACTAAACAATAATATACTTATTTTCTTGAATTAGATTCCAGCTATAAAGATGAGAAAAACTTGACAGAAAGGCAAGACATTCCATGCTTCTTACCTTCATAACCTCTGGAGCATAAGTCATCTGTAGTTCCATAGACTTTCCATCTGCTCCATAAACCAGAACCCTTGTAAAGCATAATATTCTTTTCTTGTTTATTGCCATAATTAAAAAATAAATCTTCTCCCTTGATGCCCAAAAGTGTGTCATTTTTGCACTCCCATTTCTGAAATTCGCTCTTCGGGTCACAGGCATACAGAGTGACAGCAACCCAATCAGTTTTTGATGGCACCCCCAAACATAATTTAAAAGCAATACTCATAATCCGGGATTCAGACACCCATCGAAATTTCTGTGCTTCATTGTCCTGGTTGCAAGTAGCTGTTTGGACTGCACTGGGACTTACTGCTTCCACACAGCGCTTGTGATCTTCATTGTATATTAAAAATTGCCTAGTGTCTGTTTAAAAAAAGTAATAAGAAAACATGCTTAAGTGGATACATATGACAAATAATATTTTTGGTCAAGATTCCCAACGTTTTTATTTCCATAAAACTCATGATCCCAGGAGAAGGGGAGAAGTGGACTCTACCTGGGCCAGCTCTGCTCCCTCTGCTCCAGGCGGGGAGGAGGGTGGTGCAGGAGACCCAGAGCGGGAGTGTCCTTGAGGCTAGAGGAGAGACTAGGGGGAGAGGCTCTCCCTGGAGAACACAGGGCCCCCAGCAATCGGCTGGAAATCCTGAAGACTTCCTAGTTCATTACAGGGAGCATTACAAAAAGGTTTGCCTTAAATGCACACAAATTATAGTAGAGTAAGCATAAAAGGAAGATAACAGAGAAAGAAATAACATGCATTTGAGAAAAGACAATTTAGAAATATATCCAGGGGATCCCTGGGTAGCTCAGCAGTTTAGCACCTGCCTTCGGCCCAGGGCATGATCCTGGAGACCTGGGATTGAGTCCCAAATCAGGCTCCCTGCATGCTTCTCCCTCTGCCTGCCTGTCTGTCTGTCTCTCTCTCTCTCTCATGAATAAATAAAATCTTTTAAAAAAGAAAAGAAATAAATCCAAAAAGCAGTAAAATTAAATATATGTGTACCCTGGAATAGAATTTTGAAGTCTGATTCAACCCTACTCTCTTTGAGATAAAGGAAACACACACATAATTATTCTAATTACAACATTAATGAAGCTTTTCTGTAACTTAAAAAGTAATTTTATTTTAGGAAATGTTACCTTTATGTCCAGCCAATCTTTGAACTAAGTGCTTTCTGGATAGCCCTACAAGAGCAGTGTTTTGTTTTGTTTTCCCTTGCAACAATAGGTAACTTAGAGATATAGCACTGAGATAGAAGTTAGTATCTGTTATATAATTTTAACTTTGATTTTATTGGCATACTCAGGCTAGCCTTTGTATAACAAAAAGAAACAATGAATTTGTCAAATTCACAGTAAAGTTTAATTAAGTATACATCCTTACTTCATTTGAGGTAATATTTTTTAGAATAACTACAAATAACTGTGTTGTTTTATACTTACAACTTGGGACTGGTAATGTAAATAAATATATGTGGATGGCTTATACTCATCGTACAAAGCTGCTAGCTGGCAAAACTGAACTTCCATTTTGCAAAAAGAAAAAAGAAAAAAAGAAAAAAGAAAAGAAAAGAAAAAAGAAAAGAAAGAAGAAAGAAAGAAGAAAGAAAGAAAGAAAGAAAGAAAGAAGAAAGAAAGAGAAAGAAAAGAAAGAAAGAAAGAAAGAAAGAAAGAAAGAAAGAAAGAAAAAGGAAGGAAAGACGGAAGGAAGGGAAGAAGAAGGAAGAAAGAAAAGAGAAAAGAAAAGAAAGAAAAGAAAAAAGAAAAGAAAAGAAAGAAAAGAAAAGAAAAGAAAGAAAAGAAAAGAAAAGAAAAGAAAAGAAAAGAAAAGAAAAGAAAAGAAAAGAAAAGAAAAGAAAAGAAAAGAAAAGAAAAGAAAGAAAAGAGAAAAGAAAAGGATCTGGCAAGTTTCCCCGCCCCCCCCCCCTTAAATCAAAACTGAATTCATGGAAAGGTTTTTTTCTTTTCTGTTTATTTTTTTTAAGAATAGACAAATGAAACTGACTTTTCATTTTATGACATAACTATCAAACATTACTTCTGAGAATTTACTAAATTCCTTCTAAGTAAGTGTTCTTTCAAAATGAGCTGCCAGTATTGCAGATATTTGAGGGTCTGACTAAATTAGTTCTTTATTTTTAATCAAATCATCCCAGTGAAATGTCTTAAAGTAATAAAAGTACCACTAGCAGAGTGTACATTTACAGAACCTTTTCACAAGCCATATTCTTTTTACTGTCTCAACACTCCTGTCAGGTTAGAACCACTTACATCCTGAGATCAGTTATTGGACCATTAATTTGCCTTGAAAGTTTATTTTTCCCTGCCCTGCTCCTGCATCTGCTCTTGCCCCACACTTGTTAGAGACCTCCTGCCTCTAATCCATCTGGGTTCCTAATTTGGTGCTACTTTGAACCTTAGCCGGGCGTCCTCGGCTGGGTTTCTCATTTCTGCTGGTTTGATTTCTTGGAATTGGGACTCAATAGTCTCAATTCAGAACACCTGCTTCTGTTTGCTTCTCTGGAGTTGACATCTGTCAACTGAGTATGCAATGCCTGGCTGAAGCTCCTCCCATTTAGCTGAACTCCTTCCCAGACTTGATCTCATCTTGTTGCTGCCCATGTCCTGGTGTGACAAGATGAGTAACTTTCTGTGTTGGCAATAAAATTAAAATATTAATAATATCATGTTCTGTTTATAATAAAACACAGGACATAGGGGAGAAAAGCTTACTATGATAATTCGCCACACACAAATGTAAGTCTACGCTTTTCTATCTAAAATGGTAATGAAGTCTGAAATTTTTCATATATATCTGTGAACTCAACTATATTGTCCTTTACATTTAATTTGTATGCTATTCCACCTATTGTTTTCCTATCTAGACTTATCTTCAGACAGTTTTGCTCAGTAACACCTCATAAACAGTAATATTTTCCACCCCATACTTCAGCATCATCAAACAGCCAACATTTATTAATCACAAATTCAGTCGTTCAACTAGTTGGTAACCAGATATTTAAGGTAAGGTGCTTGAAAGTCTTTATGCACAAGTAGTGTTGTTCTTCTTTTAGAGATTTTTATACTTATTTGATTTTTATTTCATGCAATTTTCATCTGCAGTTCCATCTTGATTTTTCTCTAAATATTATGGCATTTAATAAGCAAACCTCCAATCTTCCGTTTTTCATTAATGGTATCATCATCCACTAATATCCATAAGCTAAAACCCTAGGACATCCTGGATTCCCTGATTTCCTTCACTTTCTAGAACAAAAGCAGAATCTATTGGCTCTATCCAAAAATATACTGTGATAGTTAATTTTATGTGTCAGCTTGGCTAGGTCACAGTTTCCAGATATTTGGTCAAACACTGGATGCTGCTGTGAAGGTTTGTTTGATGAGATTAACATTTGAAGCTAGACTTTAAGTAGATTATCCTCAGTACTGTGGGTGGGCTTCATCCAGTCAGTGGAAGGCCTGCAAGATAACAGACTGAGGTCCCTAAAGAGAAAAAGAATTTTACCTCCAGACTGCCTTTGAACTTGGACTGCAATATCAACTCTTTCTTGAGTTTCCAGCCTGCCAGCCTACCCCTATTTTGGACTTGCCAGCCTTCACAACTGCATGAGCCAATTCCTTAAATATTCTCAAAAGATAGAAGATGATTGATAGATGGGTAGACGGATGGATGGATGGATGGATGGATGGACAGACAGATATAGAGATACATACACATACAAACACACCCACATAACCTATTGGTTCTGTTTCCCTGGAGAACCCTGACAGATACATATACTCTAATCCATTCTTTTCTGTCTCCACAGCTACCATCCTAGACCAAGCCACCATAGTCTTACTCTGGTCTTCCTCTTAAAAATGCAAGCATCAAAGAATATAACACTTGATTCTCCCAGTTTCCTGGGTGAGATGGGCCTACTTTGCTACCTGACTCCAAACCACAAAACCTACCTCATGTAATAGGTTGTTTCTATTTAACTACATAGATTAGTCTGATTTTTTCCCCCTTTTTGCAGTCTTTTTAGTAGATTGCCTGTGATGTGCATCCCATTCTGGTTGAATGCTTATTCAACCATGAAACTGTTTTCTTTTTCTTCTAGCTTTGTGAGAGGTTTTCTAAGCTGGGAGGAGATTTTGTTTTTAACTATATCTTCCCCAAAATTTAAAACCTTCAAGAGTACACTATTGTACATAGGACAAAAATATCAGCCTCCACATCCTAGCTCCCTAGGGAGGACATGATTCTGTCTGGCTATCTCTTAGGATACCACCTTCCAGCCACAGGCCTTTCTGTTCCTCAAACACTTAATTTCCACTTTAGAAATTTCATATTTCAAGTTCCTGTCTGGCTATCTCCTAGGCTACCACCTTCCAGCCACAGGCCTTTCTGTTCCTCAAACACTTAATTTCCACTTTAGAAATTTCATATTTCAAGTTCTCTCTTCTTGGGATGCTCTTTAAGGCCCTAGTTCAAGTGTCAACTCCTTAGTGAGCAGACTATCCCAATTTTGCTCTTTTATTTTCTATATAGCATTCACAACCATCTTAAAATATATTCTCTTTAAGAAATCACTTAGTTATCTTTTGCCTGTATCCCTCCACTGGAATGTAAATTCCACAAGTAGACTTCATTTTTCTGGTTCAGTACTCTATCCTCTCTTTTTGGAGCATTATAGTCTGTCGACAAATACTAGTTGAATGAATGAAAGAATATTAATTAAATCTGAAGCACCTTGACTAGACACCCAGACACATTATTTTATTTAATAACTGATTAATGATGATGAGTACGTTTAATGTTAGCTTCTTTCCCTGAAAGTTTATTTTTACCAAAGAACAATCTATAAATGTTTATACAAGGAGTACTTGGAAATGAAAAGCTCTATTTCAATTCACCCTTATCTATTCTGGCTTCCTTTATTTATCTTTGACATTAGGGAGCAGTGCAAGTTTGATATTGCCTTTGCCAGACAATATAAGGAAATGTAAAATTATCATTTTATGATTCCACAGTCATACATAATTCCTCTCCCCCACTAGTCAACACTGAGTTTTACTTTTATCATGGTATCTGTGTAGTGTCTCTGATTTAAAATGTCATATTACTTCCTCTGAAAATGATCCAAGGCCTTGACTAAAAGTCATCTTGTGGTATTTTTGCCACTATCAACCACACCAATGTTTTCTGTTCTTTTTCTATACTAACTATGTTATTGTAATAGAAATATTACAAAGCTAACAAAAGAGGATGGTAGAATTTCTATATTCATTTCCCTGCCATCTCAATTATGGAATTAATTGTGTTTTAATTTTTGCTTATTAAATACTTACACATCAGATATTTATTTACAGGATTGAAGAGACCCTTCTTCCATCCTTAACTCTATTTTTCTAACCTCATATTAATTTTTCAACAAATATGTGCCAGGCACTGTGCAAGTAACCTTGCAAGGACAAACCAGAGACAACTTTTGTGCCACATTGAGCTCACACCACCCGCAGTTAATTTAAAGGCAGAAACCTCAAAGGTCAAAATACACACATGAAAGAAGCAGTAAGTTCCAGATGAATATTTCAAGTCAAAATAACTGAAGACTAGATACCCAATAACATGAGTGTGAATATTCTTTTTTTTTTTTTTTTTAATAGGCTCCATGCCTACCAAGGAGCCCAAGGCAAGGCCCAAACCCACAACCTCAAGATCAAGACCCGAACTGAGATCAAAAGTCAGACGCCTAACCAACTGAGCCACCCAGGTGCCCCAAATATTCTCTTAAGCATGTTTTAACAGATTTAAATTTTTCCATTGTCATTGGGTTAATTTTTCCATTGACATTGGGTTAATAATTAAATTTCTAAATTGATTAGCAAAGAAAATTAGGTGATTAAATTTGACTATCTAGAGATATAAGTATTATATGCTGTATTTCCTTATACATTTATAGACTTTCCCTGCTGGCAAATAAAATGCTGAGCTGCAAACATCTTTATCTTTTGCAAGACAGTGAAGCTGGGTAAGAGGAAAATAAGTGGATACTTTGTACCAGATACTGCCAGAACCCTACTTATCTCTTCTTGCCTTTTGCCATTTCAGTGCACATGAGCCCCACTCCCCAAGGTCAGCATAGCATCTCTGGGCCTGGGGGGCATCTGAGTCCCCTGTGCCTACACACTGTGAAGACAAAAAAGGCCAGAGAAGCCCCTGAGTAGTAGCCTTTTACCAGTGACTGATAGCAATTGATGAATGAACACCCCAAGTCCCTGGCACGTTGGGAGGGATAACTCTGAGGCACATATCCTACATTGTCACCCAGAGCACTCTAGCAGGGCTGAACCCCAGGTGTTCCCAGTGGTCACTGGCTCCTTCCCTTCCAGTCCCACCTCCTTACTCCTTTGCCAGGGTTTCCTGGGACTGTCTCCCAAGAAAACTATTCGCTCAAATCATTGTCAGAGAGACAGCATCTTAAGCAGCCCAAACTAAGAAATCTGTCCATTAGCCTCAGTAAATGAATGTAAAAACCTTCATTTGTGTCCTCTAAGAACCGAAGTTAAGTGAAAAGCAGTTATTTATCATTCACCTAGTACATGCAAAAAACACAAAACCAAAAACTATGCCAAGTACTGGGGGCATGGGGAAGACTAAGGATCACAGTGTTAGGTTTGGCAAAATTGAACAAAAGAATAAAGGAAAAATTAAAAATTATTTTGGTTGTCACTTTGATCTTTCATTCATTCACCAAATATTCAGAGAGCCTAATAATTTTAAGTCACTGCATTTGGCCATTTGGGGAGGTACAAGTGTGAATCCAATAAGGGTTATGACCTCAAGGAGAAAGGAGAGGCCAGGCATAAGACATTTATCCAACTTCCTGTCTTCCTTCCTAAAGATATGAAGAACTACACCCTTCCTGGGTTTGTTCATTTCCATCTCAGTAGGTCTCCCTCGGTCTGCTGATTTCTTTACCTATGTCCTGGACTCTACCCCTCTCTGCCTCTCCACTTGTTCTCCTTTTCTTTCTCTCCTAGAACTTCAACCTCAGAATGCCAGCCTCTCCCCTCGTTCTAGGACAAAATCTATAGGTAAAAATTTGACACTACACCAATCTTCTTCTCTTCGCAGCCATGCTCATTAATTAGTTCATCTTTATGGGGACACCTGGGTGGCTTAATAGTTGAGCGTCTGCCTTTGGCTCAGGGCGTGATCCTGGGGTCCTGGGATGGAGTCTCACATTGGGATCCCTGCTTCTCCCTCTGCCTGTGTCTCTGCCTCTCTCTCTGTGTGTCTCTCATGAATAAATAAATAGAATCTTTAAAAAATTAATCCTTATGTATCATGTCCATTTGACCATGGCATAATCAGAACTCTTGTCACTCACTGGGTGTGTGACTTTGGTGAAGTTTCTAAACTACTCTGTGCTTCCTTTTCACCATCTGAAAAATGAGGGGAAAATCTTAGGACTTGCTGGTTGTCGTGAGGCTTCAATGAGATCACCCAAATAAAGCACTGAGAACAGTTCCTGACACACAGAAATCGCTATATACATGTTAATTATTATCATTAACTTAGGAAAATCAGTTTTGAAGACAGCGTGAAATGGTTCAGAACAGGATGAGACCAGAGAAAATAGAGCTGTTGCAGCAGACCAGAGAAAGGAACAGAGATGATGGAGACTCCAGTTTCCAAACTCAAGAGACAGATGATGTGGTGGAGAAGGGTATATTCTTTGAGGTCAGCAAACTTGTGATCAAATTCTGACTCCATCATTCGCTTGTGGTATTGCCTCAGTTAAAGTAATCACTCCAGCCTCGATTTCCTCATCTGTAAAATAGGGATAATAATGCTCCTTGATAGACTTACCACAAACTTCTAAATGAGATAATTTATGTAAAAACACCCAGCATGTCATTTTGCATAAAGCATACATCCCAGTATTAATAACCTCTTTCCCTTCCCCGAGTGAAAAGTCTAAACAGTTGATATAAATAGAGGGACTAAGTCCTTCTTTGACATACTGTTGTTTTGAGCACATTTTATGTCTTTCCTGATCTATATCTTCCCTGGTCTACACACCCCAGCTGGTAAATTCTTAGCCTCGGAGCCAGAAGACAATAGTCAAGAATCAGCTCTGGTCCTTATTGGCTAGCTGACTTCTGAGCCTGTTTTCTCCTGTAATAAAAGGTGGATGGTAACACCGACCCTTCTTACATCATGCGGCTGTTGTTAAGGATCTGAAAATGATTAATGAATGTGACTAAGGTTCTGAAAATGCTCTGTGACTTTAACTTGGTTTGTAAGTGGACAAAGTTGTCTTAGAAGGTTTTTTTTTTTCTTAAAATTCCTTTTTTTAAATAAAATTTATTTTTTTGGTGTTCAATTTGCCAACATATAGAATAACACCCAGTGCTCATCCCATCAAGTGCCCCCCTCAGTGCCCATCACTCAGTCACCACCACCTCCTGTCCACCTCCCCTTCCACCACCCCTAGTTCATTTCCCAGAGTTAGGAGTCTCTCATGTTCTGTCTCCCTTTCTGATATTTCCCACTCATTTTTTCTCCTGTCCCCTTTATTCCCTTTCACTATTCATTTGGGGAATATAAAAAATAGTGTTTTCTCCTATGTCAGATTCAATTCTTTTTAAAAGGGTATTGCTTTCTTACCTCTTTTATTCTTACTTTTGTCCTGATTTTCACTAGTTTCCTCTAAGGACCAAACTAACCCCATGATGTTTCCATCCAACAATGCATGATGGTAGCCAAGAAACAAGAGGACACTAATATTCTCATTATGATGTCAGTTTCATTCCCTCTCTGCTATGGAGGTAAGCTACTTCAGAGGCTACTTTCCTTTTGTTCAACTCCTTTCGTGGCCTCTGTGACCTCCTAGCTCTGATCCTTAGCTGCTCATGTTCCAGTCCCAGAGGACAGATCTGAGTGTTGAAGGTCTTCAGCTCCTTTCTGAAGACAAGGGTTCTTGTCTTTAACTGATGTTGAGCATATTTGACTCTGTAAAGTTGACATTTAACCAATGATGACTCCTTCTACTGAGAAATTAGGTTCAGCACCCCCTAAGGCACTGAATTGTCATGTGACAAGGCAACTGTCATCTTACCTTTGTAATATCCTACATACACAGATCTCCATCTCTCAATTTCAGAAAAGTCAGATGAAGTTTGGAACAGTAACAGGAAAAATAGACAAATATAAGAACAGTGGAAAAAAGAAAATGACAAGAACTTGGTTTTGCTCAGTAACTTTAGAAAGCATGTCTTAAATCCGGTGTCTAAAAGAAGTCACATGTAAAGGAAGAAATGAAGAGATTAGAGATAAAATTAGAAATCTTTTTTTTTAAATTTTTTTTTAAATTTTTATTTATTTATGATAGTTACAGAGAGAGAGAGAGGCAGAGACACAGGCAGAGGGAGAAGCAGGCTCCATGCACCGGGAGCCCGATGTGGGATTCGATCCCGGGTCTCCAAAGGCAGGCGCCAAACCGCTGCGCCACCCAGGGATCCCTAAAATTAGAAATCTTATAAAGAAAATTTTATGAAAATTAAAATGACTAAGGGAATGGCAAAGGGGAATTATTTCTTGAAGAAATTCTAGATTGGTATTAACCAATAATTCATATACCAAAAAAATGCATTGCTTCTGTTTATTTTTTAATTTTTAATTTATTCATGAGAGACCCAGAGACATAGGCATAGGGAGTCTGATGCGTGACTCAATCCCAGGACCCCAGGATCATTCCCTGAGCCAAAGGCAGATGGTCAACCACTGAGTCACCCAGGTACCCTGCATTGCCTTGGGAGTCAGGAGCTCTGAGCACTAAATTGGTTGTGCCATTAACTAGTTGTGAGACTCTGGAAAGATCACTTAACCTGTCAGGACTTCAATTTTCTTATCTATCAAACAAGGACGGTGGATGCAGCATGGGACTGTGCCAGAGATCAAATTCACTGTATCTTTTTTTTTTTTTTTTTTTTTTAATAATCACTGGCTAGTGAGGTCCTACTATTGGCATCCTTTCCAAGTCTGCCTCCAGTACCATTACATTGGTAGTTTGAAATCAGCTGTGACAGGAATGTTACACCATGAAAATCAGTAAATGCCACAAATCAGTGCTTTTTTTTTTTTTTCTTCTCTGGGAACTAATTGTTAAGTTTACCAACATATTATTGCTTATGCACCAAACCATCCCATTTTAAGCTATGTTCCTCTGCTGAGGTCCAACCTCTGAGTCTGAGCATCTCTCACTGTATCATGACTATGACTATATCACCACTGAGGTCTAAACATTGGTGCTGAATGCAATTCTTTCAGCTAAACAGCAGGGCAAGAAGAAAGCTAAGAATTGCCCCCCCGTCCCCCAACCACATGCCTGGCCTCCTAGGACCTCAAGGTAGGACATGGATGCTCACAGTGCTGATGACGTGGAGTGCGCTGGGTTCTGAATTGAAAGAAAAATAAACCACAGAAAGTAGGGAGACCTTTCTGTGGGTTTTCTTTATGGGTAGGGAGCCAGGGCAGGGGGTGCAGGGGTAAAGGAATTCATATACCCTTTGTTCTACTGCTAACTGAGCAGTAACTAACCTCTGTTCATGTGCTGTTTGAACCAAGAAAAGGTAAAATCAGAATTATAGGTTCTCAAGTTAAAGAAAAAAATTCTGTAAGAAGCTCCCTTACCCATGTTTCTGTTTGTTTTTTATTCTCTGAGTAAACAGATCTTCAGCAACTCCCTGCTTCCCCCATATTTGTGCCTATGAAGAGGAAGACATTCATCAGAGTAAAGGCATTCTGCTGTCTCAAGGAGGAAAACTCTCCTAAGCAAATTGAGAAACATTTCTTGTCCCAAAGCATTAAGAGTCAATTTAGAGAAAATTAGTATCTATGGGACCCAATATGGTAGCCATTAGCCATAAGCCATTGCATTCAGCACCAAGTCTCTGGTACACTTGAAATGAGGCCAGTCTGAATTGAGAAGTGCTCTAAGTACAAAATACATTCTGGATTTTGAAAATCTAACTTTTAAAAGATGAATATAAAAATATCCCAATACATTTCTTTACTAAAAATATTTTAGACATATCAGGTTAAATAAAAGATATTCATAAAATCAATGTTTTTTAGTGTGGCTATATAATGTAGCTAATAAGGTTTCTTTTTTTTTTCTTTTAAAGATTTATTTATTTATGATAGAGAGAGAGAGAGAGGCAGAGACACAGGAGGAGGGAGAAGCAAGCTCCATGCTGGGAGCCCAACGCGGGACTCGATCCTGGGTCTACAGGATCACGCCCTGGGCCAAAGGCAGGCGCTAAACTGCTGATCCACCCAGGGATCCCCGCTAATAATGTTTCTATTGGACTTCCTGCGTTAGGCTCCAGGTCACATACAGAGAGCCCTTGAACTGTTCACCTAGATTCTGCCTGAAGACTTTCAGTGACAAGGAACTTAATCCTATGCAGATGATTCTATGTGGGACAGCACAAGTCTTAGAAGATTTTCATTGGTCTTGGTTTTACCTCTTCCACTTGCAGACTTGCAAGATGAACACTTGAAAATGTGGTTTTCTCCCACTTGGGTTAAGCATCTCCTCCTCCAGCACCCCTTACTCAATCAGAGATCTGCTTTGTAGCCAGAAATAAGGCAAAATATCTTCTCAGGCTCTAAATTTTTCCTCAGCATAGTTTCTTGGGAAATCTCTCCTTTAAATCTACTGCTTTTATTGGATAATTAGTTACTACTGTGGGAACAAGAACTCACTACTTCTAATTGTCAGCACTTAGGGAGCAATTCCTATGGCCCATACTATGTTCCAAACATTTCATATTTTGTAACTCATTGAATCCTTGCAAAAGCATGGGGCAGGTAACATTAAGCTCCCTGTTAGAGCAGGGAACTAATACATAGAGTAATTCCGTAGCTTCCCTGCAGGGGCAGGAGGCCTTCACTTGTATAATCACTGCTACTTTTTTTTTTTTTTTTTAAGTAGGCTCCACACCCAGAATGGAGCCCAGTTTGGGGCTTGAATTCACCACCCTAAGATCAAGCTCTGAGCTGAGACCAAAAGCCCAATGCTTAAGTGACTGAGCCACCCAGGTGCCCCATATAATCACTGCTACTTAATGCTTAATGATTTAACGTTTTCTGTGGTCAGCACCCTCTCTGAAGTCTCCTGATGGTTGGAGTTTCTGTGTTATTAATATGCTCCCATTCCTGCTCTCACCATTACATGGAAGGTATGGAATGCCATTGGCAGAGGTGGCCTGTGCTGATGTAGGAGAAAAGGGGGATCAGGAACCAAAAGTTCAAAGTTGAGATCCTTTCAATCTCATTTCAAAAGGGAACTGGGAATGAAAATTCTAACAGGCACTCTCATTCTGAAGTTTAAGCAGTTTGCATCTAGAGAACGAGAAAAGACAGACTCGACAATGTGTTTGAGAATTGAAAAGTTATATAAAAAAAAAAAAAAAAGTTCCTCATGAGCAATCACCAGTCGCCAGAAAGAAAAAGAAAAAAGAAGAGGAAGAAAGTGTCAGTTTGAACAACTTAGAATACTGATAAAGATGAACTTTGTAGCTATAAAAACCATGAATAATTAAAAGATTTGTTCACAGAAAAACACGCATTGTAAAAATCTCATGGAATCCCTCTTTGGAGGATGATCTATGATCCTGTCCTTAGACCCACCATGAGGAAAGACACCAGTGCCTTCCTCCTTTTGGCCAAAACATTCCAGAAGATATTTCTTGGTGGTTAGACAGGATTATTGTGAATTGAAAACCAGAACGCAGAAACCACAAAGGAAATCCCTCTAAGAACAGAGCAGAGAAAGAATGATGGGACGTGGGAGAAGTCAGGAGGAGACAGGGGTTCTGTGGGGCTCGAGGCCAGGTGGCACCTCTGGCTGGAGAAGCAGCCTTGCTTCTCCAGGCCCCGGGCTTCTAGGCCTGGCAGCCAGGAGGAGGCAACCGGTTTCCCACAGAGCTGATGGGGCGCGGGACTTTGGCTTTCCTCCTCTCCACAGATATTAAAAGGAATCCATCCATTAACCTTGACCCCAAAGGAAATGTGGCATAGCCCCCAGGCCCCAAGTCTGAAAGCTTCTGCTTCAGTCAACTTACCCAACAGCTGTACAGCAACCGGAATAAGAGAGAGGAAAACCAGGAGTAGGGACAGCTTCATGGCCCAGAGTTTATCCTTCGCTTCCACTGATGGAGACGAGGGGGTAAGAAGGAGCCAAAACAATGCAGGCACCCGCTCACCCCTTCCCCTACTCTGTTCTCAGAGCTGCCCTGCTGAAAAGAGGTATGGAGGAAGCTGTCACTTTTAAAGGGCTTCTGAAATTAGGGAAAACCTCCAATAAGGAGATATCCTGTCACATGAGGGTAGTTGGAAAAACAGGAATTCAAAGTTACAACTTTGCTTTGTAAGCTAACTTCTGAGAAGAGCAGACAGAGAGGAAGGGAAGAAAGGGACACATGTGGGAGAGGGGTGAGGAAGGGGGGTGGTGAAAGGGTGATCGTGAGAAACCCGGAGCCAGGCTGGCCTGCAGAGAAGGGGAGAAGTGAAACAGCTGTGTGCCCGAGAGCTGGCTCAGAAGGGGCTGTGTGACAGGAGGCCATTACCTGGGCCAGAAAGCTGGGGTTCCCTCTGGGAAGCAGCTGAACCAATGGTCCCTCAGCAGACAACCCACCCCAGACACAGAAATAGCAGGCAATGAAAATGCTTCATGCTGGAACATTTTCTGATGTGCTGAAACTGATCCCCCTCATTCTCTATATTCAGTGCTTGGAGTGTCTTTTTTTTTTTTTTTTCTTAGATTCAAAAGACACAGTTCTCACAGAGCTCTGTTCCTTTAGCCAGAAGAAAAGTGAGAGGCTAGACATAAGAAGAAATCTCCTCGAGGCTGGGAAGCAGAAAGTTCTAGAAGGCTTTCTCTAGAAAGTTCTCCAGAAAAAGAGAGAAAAGAGTGACAAAAGATTTGTAATAAAGCCTTGATGCCCAGCCTCAACCATACTGGTTGTCTTCAAAGTCGGAAAGTTCCTCTCAGAGGAGAAAATCTGCTAGTTCGTTCACAGGATGCATATTCCTTACATGATGGGTGGATTTCTTTCTTTAAAAGCAAAAATAGGAGCACCTAGATGGCTCAGTTGGTTAAGCATCCAACTCTAGATCTCAGCTCAGGTCTTGATCTCAGGGTTGTGAGTTCAAGCCCTGAGCTGGGCTCCATGTTGGGCATAGAGTCTACATAAAAAATGATAATTTTAAAAAGAAAATACAAACAAAAATGTTTATAAAACACAATATTAGCCCCTAAACACCTATTTTATTATTTTTCAGAAGTAAAACATGGATTAATATTTTGATGCAGATATCAGTAATTAGATAGCCAGCCCACATGTGGAATGTTGGTAAAGATAAGCAATTCAAAATGAAGCTGCTGGAAACATTGCATTTTTTTTTTAATTTTAAATGAGTAGTTTATCATCAAGTGGAAAGCCCCAAGACTGACCATTTTTGTTAGAATTATAAAAGTTATAAACTGCTACCTAATAAGAAATGTGATATAGTCCTCTCATTGATTTTTTAAAACATTCTAAATTTAAGGTTATTCAGGCAGGATGCAAAAGGTGGTAAAAATATAGGACAAAGGTCTTTTGTTTTTTTCATTAAGCCAAGACTTGACTGACAAAAATAAGTTGGTTATGAAACAGATGAAACAAAATGTTTGTTTCTTAAACACTTTTACTGATTTATCGCACACAAAAAGATATTTTAAATGAGTCATTCATGACTTTTAAATGTACATAATTTACATAAATTCAAAAAATTTGGCCTGATTTGGATTTGTATCAATTTCAGAAGCAAAGAAAAGGTAATTATATTTTCTCACACTCACCCTCAAGGTTTTTTGAATTACATAAATGTGTCACATGGCCAACCAGGATTAGTGGTAAATCTGACTTTGAAACAAAAGGAGGCCAACTGTTCCACAAAGAATTTACCCAAGACCTTGACCTTATTGAAACAAAAATATATCAGGCTAGCAGGATAGGCAAACTCTCCCAAAAGCTGGACAGTCAACTTTTGTGAGAGTGACATCACAGAAGATGGTGGGAATAGGAGACTCTAGGAATCCATCATTTCATCTAAACAACTATTGAAATGGTGGGAACTGTCCGAGGTAATTATTTGGGAACTCTGGACTCTAGTAGAAGTCTTAGAACACACAGTGGAGATCTAGTAAATTTCAATGAATTTCAACCTTTCCCTTATGGTAGTCGCTACCATATTCCCCAATCTTTGTGGCTGACAGCACAAGGGCCACAGACTGAGTTTCTAGTGCAGCTTGCTAGGGCCAGGGTGGATAGAAAGGACCTTGCCCTTCAAACTATCAGAGTTGTGGGTTTTGAAGGCTGACTGCTGCTTTTAATTGCTTTCAACATAGTACTAGAAGTTTTAGCTGAATTAATTAAAGAAAAAAAAACAAAAGCATCAAACTCGAAAAGAAGTAAAACTATCAAAGAGAAGTAAAATAATCTCTTTTCACAGATGGCATGATTTTATATGTGGAAAAACCTAAAGCTTCCACCAAAAAAAAAAAAAAAGAGCTAATAAACAAATGATACAAAATCAAAATCCAAAAATCAGTTGCATTTCTACATACTATTAATGAAAAATCTGAAAAGGAAATTAAGAAAACATTTCCATTTACAATAGCATTAAAAAGAATAAAATACTTAGGAATAAATTTAACCAAAGAGGCAAAAGACTTATACAATGGAAGCTACAAAACATTGCTGAATGAAATTAAAGAAGACCTAAATAAATGGGAAGATATCCCATATTCATAGAATGGAAGACTTAATATCTTTAAGATGATGGTACTATCCAAAGAATTCCATAGATTCAATGTAATTTCTATAAAAATCCCAATGACATTTTTGCAGAAATTTAAAAAAAACTCATGATGGTACTATCCAAAGAATTCCATAGATTCAATGCAATTTCTATAAAAATCCCAATGACATTTTTGCAGAAATTTAAAAAAAACTCATCATAAAAATCACATGAAATTTCAAGAGATTTCATAAAGGCAAAACACTCTCGAAAAAGAATGAAGTTGGAGAACTCAATTCATATTTTCTGATTTCTTTTTTTTTTTTAATTTTTATTTATTTATGATAGTCACAGAGAGAGAGAGAGGCGCAGAGACACAGGCAGAGGGAGAAGCAGGCTCCATGCACCGGGAGCCCGACGTGGGATTCGATCCCGGGTCTCCAGGATCACGCCCTGGGCCAAAGACAGGCGCCAAACCGCTGCGCCACCCAGGGATCCCCATATTTTCTGATTTCAAAATTTACCACAAAGTTACAGTAATCAAAATAGTATGGTGCTGGCATAAGGGAAACATAAAGACTAATAGAATAGAGTAGAAAGGCCAGAAATAAATTCTCACATATGTGGTCAATTGATTTTTTTCACAAGGGTGCCCAGATCATTCAATGAAGAAAGAATTGTCTTTTCAACAAATGGTTTCAGGAAAACTGAATACCCATATACAAAAGAATGAAACTTTCACCTTATACCATATATAAAAATTAACTCAAAATGGATCAAAAACCTTAAAGCCATAAAACTTGTAGAAGAAAACATCAGGAAAAAATCTTCATGCCATTAGACTCAACAATGAAAGAAAAAATAGATAAATTGGGCTTCACCAAAATTTTGAAAATTTTTTATATCAAAAGACACAGTCAAAAGAGTGAAAAGACAGTCTACAGGAGAAAATATTTACAAATCATATATCTGATAAGGGATTAATATCCATAATATATAAAGAAGTACAACTCAATAGCACCACAACACAATCAATTTTAAAAATGACAATGAGCTTGAACAGACTTTTCGCCAAAGAAGACACACAAATAGCCAATAAGCACATGAATTCAATATCACTAGTCATTAGGGAAGTACAAACAAAACCACCATGGCATATTACTTCACTCCCTCTGGGGTGGCATCTATCAGAAAACAAAAACAGAAAATAACAAATGTTTGTGAGGATGTGGAGAAATTGGACCCCTCGTGTACTGCTGGAGGGAATGTAAAAGCCACTATGGAAAATAGTCTGGCCATTTCTCAAAAAGCTAAACATGTAATTGTCATTTGATCTAGAAATCCCACTTCTAGTTATATACCCAAAGAACTGAAAATAAAGACTAAAACATTATTTGTACACCAATGTTCATAGCAGCATTATTCATAGTAGCCAAAGGATAGAAGCAACCCAACTGTCCATCAGCAGATGAATGGATAAACAAAATGTAGTGTTGGTCACACACACACACTGGAATATTATGTAAAAAGGAATCTGATACTTGCTACAACACGTACAACCTTGAAAACGTTATGCTAAATGAAATAATCCAGGCACAAAAGGGCACATAATGCATGATTCCACTAATATGATGTATGTGGAATAGGTAAACTCAATAGAGACAGAAAGAATAGAGGTTCCAGGGACTGGTGAGGAAGGGAAAGTGGTTATTATTGTTTAGTGGGTAGAGAGTTTCTGTTTGAGATGATGAAATGTTCTAAAAATAGTGGTGGTAATCACACAACATTGTGAATCTACTAAAGCTACTGAATTGTACATATAAAAACGGTTAAAGTGGGAAATTTTATGTTACGTATATTTTACAGCATTAAAATCTGTTATATTCTTCTACTAAGCTTTGGTTCTGGTTTTTGCTTAGCTGTTAATGATGGTGGCAGCTTTTAACTAGCACTTCCTTCAAGTTAATGATGTATTTCTCTAAAATGAAGAAAATCCTTACTTTTTTAATTGGCAAGATAATTGCTGAACTATTTTATTTCCTCCTAGACATTCTCTTTCTCAAGCATAACATAATTGACACCCACTCAGTTCCATAAAAGATGAACTTGGTGACTCTTTTGCCCTGGAAGTTCCAAGAAAATAGCTCAACAGATTTTTTGTAACCTGTTCTATCATTTCTCATGGTTAATACTGGCAACTGATTCAGAAGTTCGTTTTGTTTAAGCAAGCCAATCTTTTGATGGGCAAATTTCCTCAAATGGTATCACGATAATTATGGCCCAGAAAGAAAAAATAAGATATAATGATGCAGTTGGGTACAAACTTAAATATTTAAAGGATGGAACACTGTTTATTCATATTCTTATTCCTCACACTTTCCACTCCTTACCAAAATACGTCAAAGCACAATAATTGCCTTACTGCAATTAAAAAAAAAATTGTATTGGCTTGTCTAAAATTTGACTTTGTGATTCTCTCCAGACAAAATATTTAGATTGACTATAATTTACCATATATATATATATATACACACACACATACATATACATACACACACAGAGACACACACACACACACACACACACACACAATTTGAGGGGCCTGTGAGTTTTCCAGTTCTCTAATTGGTGTTTTGTTTTGTTTGGTACCACACATGTCTTTATAACACATTTATTTAACTTTGCAAAATAATTTAATTAGAAGGTCATTTGACCCATTTAATATTTGAGAAAAATTTTTTAAATAAAATTAAAAATGTACTTTAGGGTCAAAGGAAAAGTACCGAGACTTTATAGATGGAAGCCAAGACACAAAAACATTAGATTTCTTCTCCTGAACTACACAAATATGTAATGTTACCTATAATATTTAGCAATTCAGAATGTAAATGTTATATCTATTCACTGAAATATTCTAGAAACCCTATTCTCTAAGGTACCTAAATCTTAAAAGAAAGAAAGAGAAAGAAAGAAAGAAAGAAAGAAAGAAAGAAAGAAAGAAAGAAAGAAAGAAAGAAAGAAAGAAAGAAAGAAAGAAAGAAAGAAGGAAGGAAGGAAGGAAGGAAGGAAGGAAGGAAGGAAGGAAGGAAGGAAGGAAGGAAGAAAGAAAGAAAGAAAGAAAGAAAGAAAGAAAGAAAGAAAGAAAGAAAGAAAGAAAGAAAGAAAGAAAGAAAGAAAGAAAGAAAGAAATACATTGTAGGGGAAGAAGGCATTGCTGAAAACTCCATTAATATTTTATTTCAAGGGCAGCCCGGGTGACTCAGCAGTTTAGCGCCGCCTTCAACCCAGGGTGTAATCCTGGAGTCCTGGAATCGAGTCCCACATCAGGTTCCCTGCATGGAGCCTGCTTCTCCCTCTGCCTGTGTCTCTGCCTCTCTCTCTGTTTCTCTCATGAATAAATAAATAAAATTTTTTAAAAAAATTTATTTCAATACATGAGAAATAATGACATTTTTAATAGGAACATCCTGAAAAATTAATATTTGTGTATATAAATGCAAACTTTCACAGAAAATATTACTATAGTAAATATTATGCCCAACACATATAAAATCATTTTTGATATATTTAAGACTACCCTATTTTTTTAAGATTATTTTTTGAGACACTTAGTTTACAATACATTTGAGAGGAAATTTCCCATATACTCCTCTTACCCCTCATGTGCATACTCTCCTCCATTATAATCTTCTGTACTTTACTTGTTCATCTTTTTTTATTGTATCTGTAGTTTTGCCTTTTCTAGAATATCATATAGTTTGAATCATACAGCATGCAAGCTTCTCAAACTGACTTCTTATATTAGTAATATTCAGGTAAGTTTCCTTCATGTCTTTTCATGTCTTGCTAACTCATTTCTTTTTAGTGCTTAATAATATCCTATTATCAGAATTACCATAATTTATTGAACTATTTTACCTACCTAATTACCTACAGAAGGACATCTTTCTTGCTTCCAAGTTTTGACAATTACGAATACAAGCTACTAAAAATACCCATATTCAAGCTTTTGTGTTGATATAAGTTTCCAACTCCTTTGGGAAAATGCCAAGAAGCATGATTGTTGGATGGTATGGTAAGAGTATGTTTAGTTTTGTAAGAAACTGTCTTTTTATCTTCCAAAGTGTGTGTACCTTTGCATTCCCACCAGCACTGAACAACAATTTCTTCTGTTCCACATCCTCCCCAGCATTTGGTGTTGCCAGTGCTTTGATTTTGGCCATTCTAAATGATGTGTAGTAGTATCTCAATGTTTTAATTTGCATTTCCTTGATGGCATATGATCTGGAACATCTCTTTATATGTTAATTTGCTATTTGTGAGGTGTCTATTCATTTGGTGGGGTCCTTTTGTCCATTTTTAGGTTAGGTTGCTTGTTTTCCTAGTGTTGGGTTTTGAGAGTTCTTTGTATATTTTGGATAAGAGTCTTTATTAGATATCTCTGCAATTTTCTCCCAGTCTGTGGTTTGTCTTCTAATTTTGATATTGTCTTTCACAAAGCAGAAGGCTCTTTAATTTAATGAAGTAAAGTTTATCAACTATTTCTGTATGGATCATGTCTTTGGGTGTTATACCTAAAAAGACATCACTGTACCCAAGGTCATATAGGTTTTCTCCTATGTTATCTTTTAGTTTTACAGTTTTCTATTTACCTTTTGGATCTATGATACATCTTGATTTAATTGTTGTGAAGGGGGTAAGGTCTACATACAGATTTATATTTTTTGCATGTGGATGTAGTAGTTCCAACACCATTTATTGAAAAGACTGTCTTTTCTGAATTTTACTAATTTTGTTCTTTCTCCAAAGATCAGTTGACTATTTTTATGTGGGTTTATTTTGTCTCTATTCTGTTCTATTGACCTATTTGTCTATTGTTTTGTCAATACCATATTGTAAAGCTACAAGTAAGTCTTCAAGTCAGGCACTATCAATTCTCCAACATTGCTCTTCTCCTGCAATATTGTGTTGTCTGTTCTGGACATTTTATCTCTCCATATAAACTTTAGAATTAGTTTGTCAATATTATTTTTTTTCTTTTTTTTTTTTTTAAGATTTTATTTATTCATGAGAGTTACAGAGAGAGAGGCAGAGACATAGGCAGAGAGAGAAGCAGGCTCCATGCAGGGAGCCCGATGTGGGACTCGATCCCAGTATTCCAGGATCATGCCCTGGGCCAAAGGCAGACAGTCAACCACTGAGGCAGCAGGGTGCCCAATCTCTGTCTTTTAAATGGTGTATTTATATCATTGTCATTCAGAGTGATTATTGATAAAGTTGAATTCATATCTATCATATGCATTACTGTCTTCTTTTTTGCCAATTTTGCCTTTCAGTCCTTTTTCCTGCCTCTTATGGTATTGAGCATTTTATATGACTCCATTTTGTCTCCTTTCCCAGCATATCTGTTTACTTCCTTTTTTAAATTTTTTTTAGAAACTGCCCTAATGTTTGCAACATACTTTTACAGCTCATCCAAGTACAGTTTCAAATAATGCTATACCACTAGCATGAATGTATCTTGAAATTAAAAAAAAATCCTAATTCCTTCCTATCACTTCTATCATTGCTGTCATTTGTCTTACTTACATATAGTTGTACAAACCATGTATGTATACACTATATACATAAGCATACATAGATGAAAACATTGTTCCTATTATTATTTTGAACAAACTGTTACCAATTAGGTCAGTTAAGGATTTTTTATAGTTTTTATCATCTGTTCATTTTCTGATACTTTTCCTTTTTTTATGTATCTCAGTTTCTGACCTATATTTTTTCCTTCTAAGACCTTCTTTAAACATTTCTTGCAAGGCAGGTCAACGGACAACAGATTTCCTCAATTGTTTAAGAAAGTATTTCTCCTTGCCTTTGAAGAATGATTTCACAGGGCACAGAATTCTGGTAGTTTTCCCCCTTAATTATTTAAATATTTCACTGTTCTCTCATGGTTCCTGAGAAGGATGTTAGGGATAGGGTGCTTTCTTCCACTGGCACATCTCTCAGGATATTTTTTCTTTGACTTTCTGTAATTTGAAAATGATATGCTGAGGTATAATTCTTTTGCCATTTATCCGGTCTGGTGTTTTTGGAACTTCCTTGATCTGTGGGTTTGGTGTCTTACATTAATTTGGGGGAAATTCTTAGTCATTATTGTTTCAAATATTTCTTCTGTTCCTTTTTATCTTTCTTCTGTTCTAGTATTTCTATTACTCATAACTTATGCCTTCTGCAGCTGTCCCACAGTTCTTGGGCATTCTGTTCTATTTTTTTTTCAGATTTTCTTTGTTTTCAAACATTCTATTGCTATATTCTTTAGTGCAGATATTTCTTCCTCAGCTGTATCCAGTCTACTAATAAACCCACTAAATTCAGTCTTCATTTCTGCTACACTGTTTTTTGTTTCTAGCATTTCTTTTTTTGTTCCTTCTTGGGAGTTCCATTTCTCTGGTTAAAATGTGCATCTGTTCTTGCATGCTGTCTACTTTATCCAGTTGAGCCCTTATTATTAACCCTACTTGTCTTAAATTCTTGGTTTGATAATTCCAACATCCCTGACATGTCTGTTTTTTTTTTTTTTAATTTTTTATTTATTTATGATAGTCACAGAGAGAGAGAGAGAGAGAGAGGCAGAGACACAGGCAGAGGGAGAAGCAGGCTCCATGCACCGGGAGCCCGACGTGGGATTCGATCCCGGGTCTCCAGGATCACGCCCTGGGCCAAAGGCAGGCGCCAAACCGCTGCGCCACCCAGGGATCCCACATGTCTGGTTTTGACACTTGTTCTCTCTCTTCAAATCATATATTTTTGCCTTTTGGTATGCCTTGTAATTTTTTCTTGATAGCTGGACATAGTATGTAAAAGGTAAAAGGAACTTCTGTAAATAGGCCTTAATAATGTGGAGGCAAAGTATGTGGTGGGGGGGAGCATTTTATAATTTATGACCAGATCTCAGTCTTTAGGGAATCTATGCCCTGAGACTGTGAACTGCACAAGAGTTTCTCTGGTTTTCTTTTTTTTTTTTTTCTCCACTTATCCTAAGGTCGACAATATAGCAGAGTGGGCTGGAATTGGGTATTTTCCCTTTCCTCAAGTCAGCTAGGCTCTGATGATTACCCCAACATATTAGGCTCTGGTTAGCTAGTTTTCCCCTGAGGGCAGGCTTTATTAAGAAGAACAGAGTGGTCTGGCTTATTTCAAAAAGGTTTCTTTTCCCCTCCCCTGGTAGAAGCATGAGGGGATTTTTCTCCAATATTTACTATGGAAACTTGGTCAAGCTCCTGGAGGTTAATCTTACAGTGTTATAGGGAGCCCCTATGACATGGTCCTTCTGGAGGTTTTAACTCAGTTATTAACACAGAGCCTCCAACAATTCATCAATTACAGTTGAGGTTTTCCTACCTGGTGCTGGTGAGTATCTCCTTCAGGCAGCTGCGACTTCCTATCTGTCTCTCCAATCTTGGAAATATCCCTGATGTTATTCTTACTTGTTGAAGGTGAAACCCTTCCGTTTCCTATTCTTTCACTTGATTGTATCTTTTGGCTCAACACTGACCAAGAGGGGAACCCATTTTGGAGTAAGTTTCTTTTTTTGAAGGCCACTGCATAAAGATGTTCAGATTGTTCATTGTTAAACCGAAAGGGATGCCCTTCCGATTGGCTACCCCAGTCATACATGGCAGTTCTGAAAAATACATGAAGCAGCATGATTTAGAGTTCATGAATTAATGTCTCTTAGTGAGACACTGAAACACCTTCCCAATGCAGGTACAGCAGAGGGACCCACCCACCAATATGTCCCCAATAGTTGCAGCTGGATCTTGCAGACAGCTGTACCATGGACTAGCTTCAAACACAAGCATACCCATGGTAGCCACAGTTGGCCTCTTAATCAACCACAATGGGCCAGTTCTGCCCACCAGTCACAGCATAGCCATAACAGAAGGGCACACACAAACCACACAGGGGATACCTCTGGAGCACTTAGTTCTGGTGACTGGAGGATTATACTTCTGAGACTCACAGGATATCTGCATAAAGGCCACTTCTTCAAAGCCAGGAGATGAGGCTGACCTACCGAACACATAGAAACAAACACAGCAAGCAGGCAAAATGAGGAAATAGAGGAATATGTTCCAAAAAAAAAAAAAAAAAAAAGCTACAGGAAAAGTAAAATGAAGATAAGCAATCTACCTGATAAAGAATTGGAGGTAATGGTCATAAACATGGTCATTGAACTCAGGAGAAAATGAATGAACACGTGAAAATGTCAATGAAGAGATAAAAAATGCAAAAAGGAACCAATCAAAGCTGAAGAATATAATAACTGAAATGAAAAATACACTAAAGGGAATCAACATTAGAGAATACAGAAAAAAAGATCAGTAATCTAGAAGACAAGATAGTTAAAATCCAAAGTGAACAGCAAAAAGAAAAAAATAAGAATGAGGATAGTTTCAGTAACCTCTGGAACAACATCAACCATACTAACATTTTATTATAGGGATTTTGGAAAAAAGAAGAGAGAAAGATTAGAAAACTCTTTTGAAGAAATAGTAGCTGAAAACTTCCCAAATATGGGAAAGGAAACAGATATCCAAGTCCATAGAGCACAGGGAGTTACAAACAAGATGAGCCCAAAGAAGTTCACACCAAGACACATAATAATTAAGGGGACAACTGGGTGGCTCAGCAGTTAAGCATCTGCCTTTGGCTCAGGAAGTGATCCTGAGATATAGTCTTGCATTGGGCTCCCTTTGAGGAGCCTGCTTCTCCCTCTGTCTATGTCTCTGCCTCTGTGTGTCTCTCATGAATAAATAAAATCTTAAAAAAAAGACACATAATAATCAAAATGTCAAAAGTTAAGGATAAAGAAAGACTCTTAAAAACAGCAAGAGAAAAACATCTTGTCATGTATAAAGGAACCCATATAAGACTATCAGTTGATATTTCAGCAGAAACTTTACAGTCCAAAAGGGACTGACATGATATAGTCAAAGTTCTGAAAAGGAAAAAAAATAGACAACCAAAACTACTTTACCCAGTAAGGTTATCATTCAGAATTGAAAGAAAGATAAAGGGTTCCAAAGAAACAAAAGTTAAAGTTTATCACCACGGACTTTCAAGTAATGTTAAAGGAAATTCTTTAGATGGAAAAGAAAAGGCCATAACTACAAGTAAGAAAACTATGAAAGGAAAAATCTTGCTGGTTAAAGCAAACACATAGTTAAGGTAGTGGATAAACCACTTATAAAACTGGTATGAATTTTAAAAGACCCAAAGTAATAAAACCAACTATAGTTATAGTAATTAGTTAAGGGATACACAAAATAAAAAGATATAAAGTACACCATCAAATCATAAAACATTGGGGAAAGCATAAAAATGTAGCTCCTTTAGAACATGTTCAAACTTAAGTGTCCATCAACTTAAATAGACTTGCACATACAAAGGGTGCTAAATATAAATTTCATGATAACAATAAACCAAAACCCCATAATAGGTATGATACCAAAAATAAAATAAAGAGAAAGAATTTCAAATATAACACCATAGAAAATCATCAAAACAAAGAGAAAAGATTAAGCAAGAACAGAGACTAACTACAAAAACAACCAGGAACAATTTTGAAAATGGCAATAATTACTTTAATGGTAAATGGACTGAATATTCCAATCAAAAGACACAGGGTGACTGATCAAATAAAAAATAAATAAAAAAGACCAGAGCTTATTTTTTGAGTGGCTCAGTTGATTAGGCCATTTGACTCTTGATCTCATCTCAGATCTTGATCTCAGGGTCGTGATTTCAAGCTCCACATTGGACTCCATGCTGTGCAGTAAGTAAGTAAGCAAATAAATAAATAAAACCCATCAATATACTACCTATAAGAGACTCATTCAGACCAACAGACACATATAGACTAAAGTGAAGGGACAGGAAAAGATTCCATGCAAATAAAACCAAAAGAAAGCTGTAGTAACAATACTTGTATCAGACAAAATAAACTTTAAAAGAAAGACTGTATCAAGAGATAAAGATGGACACTTACATAATGACAAAGAGATCAGCCCAACAAGATGATATAACACTTACCAATATGTATACTCCTCCAAGTTGGAGCACTAAAATATACAAAAGAAAATGGTAACAGATCAAAAGGAGACATTAATACAATAATAGTAAAAAATTTTAACACCCCATTTATATCAATGAATAGTTCATCTGGACAAAAAAAATCATTAAGAAAACAGTGGCCTTAAATGACACATTAGACCAGATGACACATTAGACCATACTTACCAGATAAATACAGAACAATCCATCCAAAAACATCAAAATACATCATGTGTACATTCTCTTTAGGTACACATGAAACATTTTTCCAGGATAGATCACATGTTAGGCCATCACATGTTAGGCTTCTCCAAGTAGGAGCACTAAAATATATAAAAGTAAATATAAAAAGGAGACATTAATACAATAATAGTAAAAAAATTTAACACCCCATTTACATCAATGAATAGTTCATCTGGACAAAAAAAAAAATCATTAAGAAAACAGTGACCTTAGGGCAGCCCGGTGGCTCAGCGGTTTAGTGATGCCTTCGGCCCAGGACATGATCCTGGAGACCCGGGGTCGAGTCCCACGTCAGGCTCCCTCTATGGAGCCTGCTTCTCTCTCTGCCTTGTCTCTGCCTCTCTCTCTCTCTCTCTTTCTCTCTGTGTCTCTCATGAATAAATAAATAAAATCTTAAAAAAAAAGAAATAAAGAAAGAAAACAGCATCCTTAAATGACACATTAGATCAAATGACACATTAGACACATTTGACTATACTTACCAGATAAATACAGAACAATCCATCCAAAAACATCAGAATACGCATTCTCTTTAGGTACACATGAAACATTTTCCAGGATATATTACATATTAGGCCACAACACAAATCTCAATATATTTAAAATGATTATAATCATATCAGCATCTTTGTGATCACAATGGTATGGAATTAAAAATCAATTACAAGAAAATAAACCAGCAAAACACAAGCACATGAAAACTAAACAACATGTTGCTAAACAACCGATGGGTCAATTAAGAAGTCAAGGAGGAAATAAAAAAATACCTTGAAACAAATGAAAATAAAATGTACCAACATCCATGGGATACAACAAAAGCAGTTCTAAGAGGAAGTTTACAGTGACAGGGGCCTACCTCAAAAATCTCAAATAAACAATCTAACCTTAAACCTAAAGGAACTGGATAAAGAAAAACAAACAAAGCCAAAGTTAGCAGAATAAAGACAAGAGCAACAATAAATGAAACAGAGACTAAATAACAATAGAAAAGATTAATGAAACAAGAGTTGGTTCTTTGAAAAGATAAATAAAATTGATAAACATTTAGCCAGACTCATAAAAAAAAAGGACTCAAATAAAAATCAGAAAGAGAAGTTACAGCAGACACCACAGAAATACAAAAGATTATAAGAGAAAAATATGAGCAACTAGGGTAAAACAAATTGGACAATACAGAGAAAATGAATGAATCCCTAGAAATATACAATTTTTCAAGACTGAATCAGAAGGAAATAGAAAATCTGAAAGATACTGAGTACTAATAAGGAAATTGAATTAATAATAAAAAAATAACTCCCAACAAATCAAAATCCAGGACCAGATGGCTTAATAGATGAATTCTACTGAACATTGAAAGAGGAATTGACATCTTCCTGAAACTGCTACAAAAAATTGAAGAGAAAGGAATGCTTCCACATTCAGGAGTCCAGCATCACCCTGATATCAAAACCAGGCAAAGATGTTACAAAATAATTACAGGCCAAATATTCCAAATGAATGTATGCAAACATCCTCAACAAAATATTAGCACACTGAATTCAAGAATAAATTAAAAGGATTCTATACCATGATCAGGTGGTATTTTTCCCAAGATGCAAGGATAGGTCAATATTTGCAAGTCAATCAACATGATATACCATATTAACAAAATGAAGATAAAAATCATATCATCTCAGGACATCTGGGTGGCTCAGGGGTTGAGCATCTGCCTTTGGCTCAGGGTATGATCCTGGGGTTCTCGGATCGAGTCCTACATTGGGCTCCCTGTAGGGAGCCTGCTTCTCCCTCTGCCTATGTCTCTATGAATAAATGGATAGAAACTTTAAAAAAAATCATATCATCTCAATAATACTTAAAAAACATTTGACAAAATTCAACATCCATTTATGCGGAGAACATATCTCAACATAATAGAGGCCATATATGACAAACCCATGGTTAAAACATCATATTCTATAGTGAAAAGTTGCAGCTTGTCCTCTAAGATTAGAAACAAGACAAGGATGCCCACTTTTGGAACTTATATTCAATATTAGCACTAGAAGTCCTAGTCACAGCAATCAGACAAGAAAAGAAATAAAAGGCATCCAAACTGGTAAGAAGTATAATTGTCACTATTTGCAGATGACATAATTGTATATATATATATAAAATGCTAAAGACTCTACCAAAAAATTGCTAGAATAAGTGAATTGCAGTCAAGATGCAGGATATAAAATTAATATACACATATCTGTTGCATTTCTATACTCTAATAATGAATTGTCAGAAAGAGAAATTAAGAAAACAATCCCATTTACAATTGCACCAAGAAGAATAAAATACCTAGGAAAAGATATTTTAAAATACCTATTTAACCAAGGAAGTGAAATACTTGTACACTGGAAACTATATGATATTGATGAAAGCAACTGGATAACACAAATAGAAAGATATGCCATGCTTATGAATTGGAACAAGTAATATTGTTAAGATATCCATACTACCCGAAGCAGTCTATAGATTCAATATAATCCTATCAAAATACCAAAGCCATTTTTCAAAGAACTAGAACAAATAGTCCTAAAATTCGTATGGAAGTAAAAACAACCCTGAATAACCAAAGCAATGTTGAAAAAGAAGAACAAAGATGGAGACCATCATACTCTTTGACTTTAAAGTATACTACAAAGCTTTAATAATCAAAACAGATGATACACACACACACACACACACACACACACACACACACACACACACAAAATGGACATAAAAATCAATAGAATACAGAGCCCAGGAAAAAACCCACAATTATATGGGCAGTTAATCTATGACAAAGGAGACAAGAATATGTGATGTGAGAAAAAGTCTCTTCAGTGAATGATGTTGGGAAAACTGGACAGTTACATGGAAAAGAATGAAACTGGACCAGTTTTTCAATCCACATACAAAAATAAAGTCAAAATGAATTAAAGACATTAATTTAAGACCTGAAGTCTTAATATTCTTAAAAGAAAATATAGTCAGTAGGCATAGCACATGGGTCTTAGCAATATATTTTTTGTACCTATCTCCCCAGGCAAGGGCAACAGAAGCAAAACTAAACAAATGGGACTACATCAAACTAAAATGTTTTTGCACAAAACCAACAACAAAATGAAAAGGCAACTTACCAAATGGGAGAAGATATCTGCAAATGATAAATCTGATAAGGTATTAATATCCAAAATATATAAGAAACTAATAGAACTCAACACCAAAAGTAAATAAATAATAAACAATTTACTTTAAAAATGGGCAGAGGAGGGAAGTGAAGAGGCATCTTCCAAAGAAGATGTACAGATGGCCAACAGACACACAAAAAGATGCTTAACATCACTAATAACTAGGGAAATGCAAATAAAAACTACAATAAGATATCACCTCATACCAATCAGAAGGATGAGAAATAAGCGTTGATAAGAATGCGCAGAAATGAGAACCTACACCTGTTGGTGGGAATGTAACCTTGTGCAGCCATTATGGAAAACAGTATGGAGGTTCCTCAAAAAATTAAAAATAGAACTACCATACAATCCTCCGATTCCACGTCTGGGTATTTATCAAAAGAAAATGAAAATATATCAAAAAGATAATGTGTGTCCCTATGTTCATTGCAGTACTGTTTATGATAACCAAGATACAGAAGCAGCCTAAGTGTCCATCAACACATGGATAAATCTAAAAATGTGATAGATATACAATGGAATATTAGTCATGGAATATTGCTCAGTCATTAAAAGAATGAAATTTTGCCATCTGCAACAACATGGATGGTTCTTGACCATACATGTTAAGTGAAATAAGCCAGACAAAGACAAATGCCACATGATTTTATTTATATGTCAAATCTCAAAAACAGGACAAATGAACAAAAAAACAAACAAAAAACAGAATCAGACTCTTAGATACAGAGAACAGACTGGTGGTTGCCAGAGGGGAGGGGAGTGGGTAAATGAGTGAAATTGGTGAAGAGGATTAAAAGGTACAAATTTCCAGTTATAAAATAAATAAGTCATGGGAATATAAAGTACAGCATAGGGAATGTAGTCAATAATATTGTAATAACTATGTATGGTGACAGGTGATCATTAAAGTGATCATAGACTCATGATTATAGACTCATTACAGTGATCATTTTGTAATGTATGTATATCAAATTACTATGCTATATACCTAAAATTAATATTGTATGTCAACAATTTAAATTTTTTTAATTAAACAAAATACTGAAAAGCATTGAAATGAAAAAAACATAGACTTGAACTTTATAAACTTGTATACTCTCGAAATAAAATATTAAATTAGTTACTCAATAATTCTCCTCCTATATGTACATGACTTTACTATTTGTATAGTGTTGTGACTTCCCAATATATCAGGTACATCCATTTTCAAATATTAGATGCGAGATGCATTCTAAACTCAAATAAGTAATACTTTAGTTTGAGCACTGTTCACTCTATAAATTCCAATATAAATATAATGTATGTAAAATATATTATCTAAGAATATTACAAAGCAACTACTTCACTATAGGTTCCTTAAAAAAGATTATCATAGCATAATTTGAAAGAAATTATTTGAATTCTCATCTTTTAAGAGTTATAAGTATTATATAACTTCCTGTTGGACTGGCAGATGAAGTAAGAGATGCATTGTTAAACAAGATTTAGGGAATTTAAACAATAATGGGGAACTCAGAAAAGTAAATTCATAATGAAAGTCTTAATAGAGTATTATAATTTAGGGTCAATGAGAACTCAGGAGGGATGGTCAAATGCCTGATGAATTCACAATAAATTTAATGTGTATATTCAGTAGGTTGCTCATTTTTGTACTTAATGCTGCTTGATGAAAAATTACTATCTGAGGTAACCTTAAGATTTTACATATTATTCTTTACAAATGCATGGTTAAAATTGTTATTCCCAGACAGTAAGCAGGGTATGCAGCAAAAAAATGAGACAGACAAATTAAAACAATACATTTAGCTACTTGTTTCTCTGGGATTTGGTACATTTGAAATATTTAGAATTTATCTGGTTATTATTGTTTGCCAGACAATGTCATGAGAGCATTTCCTGTCTCAATCCTCTCAACCCTCTTAAAGTACAATTCCAACCTATTGAGATACTATTATTAGTCTCACGTTTTAGATGTGGAAACTAGGGCTTTGCATGGTCAAAGAACTAGCCCCAAGCCATAAAGCCAGAAGCTAAGCTTTTAATAACTGTGAATAGATCTTTTCTTATAGTGTGAGGAAAAGCCATAAAGCATAGGGGGCCAGTGAGACTGAGGAATTTGGTGGACAGTAGGGGTGGCATGCAAGTTCAGTTATCCATCCTTAAGCTATTTATTGCCACAGATCACTGAAGAGACTCATTAGTTCAGCACATTACACAGAAGCCTCTCAAATTTTTCTAGCAGCTGAATATCCAAGAGTGTCTGTCCCAACACAGTGAAAGCAAATTCTGTAATTATGTATCTAATCACTTAACATCAAGATATTCATTATACATTCTTACATAAAACACTAATGCATTTACTAGTATGGTCATAAACTGAACTTCTAATTCTAAACAGGGCTTGCAATTATTTTTAGGATGATCTGAAATTCTACAACCAAAATACTATTTGAAATCCACATCTTCAATTTATGGCTCCTTCCAATTATAAAACCTTATCTAGGTATTACTGATGTACCTAGACTTCATTATATTAAATAGTATTTATATTAGTACTTCAGTACTAGTAAAAGAACCGTGCCTTAAACTGAACCAAACATCTATTACACTGAATTGCCGCTTATGCTAAAATCAGTTCAATTACATAAAAGTCATTTGCCACACGGATTAAAGAACATAATCCCATGCTTGAAGAAGACCTTAAAACCGTAATTCAAATTTTTAAAAAGTATAATTTAAAAATGATTCAAGAACTTTAGGCGCATTTTCTAAAAAAAAAAATAGTTTAATTCTTGTAATGCTCTTTAATTTACATAAATGATAAAAATCTCATTCTTGGACTTAGTGGGAAAACATGTTCTAATTTTTTTAAGGCTTTAACGAAGAGTGTTTTTAGAAAAAGAGTGGTGTGTGTATATATATATATGTATATAACTAATGAAAATAGCTAACATTTTCTAGAGATCCCGGGGAGCTAACTTATAAGAAATAAATGTTGCTTAAATTTAACAGCATTTGAATATATTTTTTAAAAAGTGATATGCTACAGTTATTAAAAATAGTGTTCTCTCTACAATCTATTCCTATTTCATTATATATTACAAAAACTTACACCCCAGAAAAAAATTACAATTATTTTGTAATGTACACATGCATAATGAAGAGGTTTGACTACATGACATTTTCTCTTTAAAACGAAGACGTTTCAAAGGTAGAGAAAGCCCAGATTTTGGTTAAGTAATTGAAGTAAATGTAAGAGAAAGTCACTAGTACGTTTTTACAAAGGCCCAATACAGGTGTGACAGTTCCCAGGGCAATGATTAAACCAAGTCTAACAAAAATAAAGGGTAAATCCTGGAGAAGAATGCTCAGGAAATTCAGAAGAGGGTTCTGAGGAGTTAATATAATTCGAAGGATAGAAATAAAACTGAAAATGTAGACTGGGAATAGCCAGCCTGACTTATACACCGAGGGGTGGCCAGCCACGCGCACCATTTCTATGGTGTCAGACCATAGCACGAAGCTCCACAGGAAGATTTGGGCTCGATCATCTTGCAGGGACATTGCTTTCAGGACTCTCGAGTGAAAGACAGGCTCTTGGGGTACCCTCAGCACTGGAGTGGAGATCTGTGTCCTTGTTGCTGATGGCTGTGATGCCTGGGTCGTCCAGGCTAGCTGGGGAGGTGAAGTGTTTTCTTCCTTTTGTTTCACTTGGTCTGTCACAGTTTTTATTTGTTGCAAAGTAGTTGTATGAATGTGCCTGTCTTCATTACCTGCAAAAAATTGATTTATTCGAATTTGTAATTTTAAAAAATTTATGTAAGTTAACATTTTATTTCAAATTTATGTAAATTCCAGATTTTTAAATTTTAATGTAAAATTTAAAGATAAAATTGTGTTATCTTATTTGATGTCTGTTTTACACATGGAAATTCAGACAAAAGTGGGAAGCATAATGACCAAAAAGACCCCCCTCACACACAAAAAAAAAACCCTCCAAAAGAACAGAGGCAGAGAAGGTTCTTCATATTTTTAGTTTTTTCTAGATATGGATCTCAAGTCATTTCTACCACTTCACAGTACTAGCCCTACTGGCTAGTGAGCTAAGCACTTTCACATATTACCTCATTTAATCCTCAGAAAAAATCTGATAGATGGGGATTACTATCCCATTTTATAAATATAGAAACTGCAGCCCAAGAGATGAAATGACACCCTAATTCAAATACACAGTAATGATCAGAGCTGGAATTCCCACCCAGCTTTATTTGACCCCAATTGACAATCTCTTAACTTTATGGCTGCTATTACCATCTGGAGGCAATACATCATGTGCTAATTATAAAACATAAAAAAAAACATGAAATCAAATGACTCCAAAAGTCCAATGGTCCAATCTCGTCCTTTTTAATAAGAAGTCCACAAGGATCACTACAACCCAGATCTCCAGGCTCGGAGCTTGGTCTTAAGAGGGAATCTGTTTGACCATGAGAAAATCTTAGTGAAGGGTGCCACTCGAATCCGAGATTTTTTTAAGCTGTAATTTTTTTAAGCTGTAATTTTGAACCACTCAGTACAATTAATTAGACTAATGCAACTTGTTTGTGGCCATAAGGCTATCCCTGAAAAACATGACAATCTTCTGAATAAGGGAGATAACTTCTCATGAGTATCACATTGTGTATGTGCTCACACATGGGTCTCTCTGTGCACACATGGGTGTTGAGGTTGGGAGAGTATGAAGGGATCCTCAAATTTCAAAACTTACTACCAATGTTAATAGTCTGGTTTTCATACATGAAAAGTATAGCACATTATTTCTCAAACATTCATCTAGTTAAGCACCATTTTTTGCTAAGAATTTTTAGGTCTTAACAAAGTTTATTTATTCAGCAAACATGCTGAGCTGTCATATTACTTGATAAGACAAAATTTAAAGGAGTCATTATGCTGAATAGCTCTAAAGGTTAAAGACACGAAGTCAATAAAAGTTTGAACTATATTGAACTGATGTGAAAACATTTTAAAATAAATAAATTATGATTAATGATTAATACTTGATTACTATAAATAGGAGCTGTTTAAAGAACAAACCTGTTTTTTTTATATAATGAACTGCTGTAAAGTTTTAAGTGTGAATTGAGTTTACCAATAAACTAAAACGATAATTTAAATTCTTGATGAAATATTACTTACTTCTGATATGAATCATTTGTATACATAGTTTTTAAGGGTCCTACTATATATATAGAAACTTCTTTACCAACCTTAGATGACATAGCATGGATGAATATCATTTTTATATATAATAGTCAAGTAAGAAAGAAAATTATACACTATTATTTTAACATTCATAAAACCATCTCTTTTTAAACTCAGATGCTTACTGGCATCAATTATATCTCTCATTTTACAAAAGAGAAAAAAAAAACATGGAAATCATGTTTCTTAGAGTATGTCATGTCCTGGAGAACTCTCCTTCACCTGTCTTAATAGATAAAGCCGTTTGAATGGAAATCCAAATTTCTTTGTCAACATAAATAATGCAGTGCATAATTTGGGCTTTGGAGGACGATTGCAAATTCAGCACTGTTTCAAGGCCAGGAAGCAGCAATCTTAAGAAGTGACACATTAACATCTTTTTTAAAGATTTTATTTATTTAGTCATGAGAGACACAGAGAGAGAGGCAGAGACAGAGGAAGAAGCAGGCTCCTCGAAGGGAGCCTGATGCAGACTCAATCTCAGGACCCCGAGATCACACCCTGAGCCAAAGGCAGATGCTCAACTGTTGACCCACAGGCATCCCAACACATTAACATTTTTAAACAGTCAGTAAAAATCTTAATATCTGTGGATAAGAGCCGTGAGATGAACAATGAATTCTTGGCTAGAGTTCATTTTTAATAAAATAATAAAGTCCTAATCCATGTGTATTGGTGAAATTGGGGCTGGAAGCTTCATATCTCTCTATAGCTCAATAGAGACTGAGGGATTCTGTTGTCCCCTTTCCAACTGAGAAGTACTAGAACTATCAGCTAGAAAGTTCTGCTGGCCTGCCAGAGGGCAACGTAGTGTTGAAGAAGCCAAGAAACTGGTCACAAATTTATCCTCAAGCAATGTAAACTTTCATGTATTCAATACTATTCCATTTGAGTCAATAACTAGTTCCCCTTCAAATTATTATTTTTTTAATTTCCACTTTGTTCTTTTGTTGTTGTTAGTGTTCTATTGGGGTAAAATGATATTTATTTGTGCAAAATCCATAAAAAATATAAGCATGAAGAAAGAGATCTACTCACTTCCTTAGAGTCCCTACATAAAGCAAAAGTAGCAGGCATTCTGTGGAGTTCCCTACATCTAATGCCAGGTGTCCAAACAACTTTTTGTCTTCATTGTGAAAGCTAAAGAATAAGAAAATATCATTTAAATCACAGATAAAAGTTTAAGTAGGTAACTCACATCTATTTTACTTGATTTTTTTTATTATTTATTTATTTGAGAGTGAGAAAGATAGAGCATGACCGGGGATGGAGGGCAGACAGAGAGGGACAAGCAGACTGTGCACCCAGCATGGAGCCCAATGAGGGGCTGTCCCACCACTCCAAGATCATGACGTGAGCCGAAACCAAGAGTTGGACACTCAAGCAACTGAGCCACCCAGGCACCCCTTGATTATTTCT
This sequence comes from Canis lupus baileyi, assembly GCF_048164855.1. Classification (NCBI taxonomy): domain Eukaryota; kingdom Metazoa; phylum Chordata; class Mammalia; order Carnivora; family Canidae; genus Canis; species Canis lupus. Next base: position 19,741,459 of record NC_132842.1, read on the forward strand.
CTATTTTGATGTATTTTTATCTTTAACTTGTCCCCCAAAGTTTTAGATAGCTCACAGGGAAAACCTAAGAACAACAATAACATATCAGTAGTGGAGAATTTTCTAAAGTGAGCATGTATTCCTCTGGCGAGAGAATAGGAAAAAAATAAAAGATATTTATATACAAGAGAAAAAGAGAGAATCATAAGGAAAGGTGCCTAAAACCAAGACACAAATGGAACTAACACTAAAAATACACTGGTTAGGCTCCCAATGTCTGTCAGTAGCAGACAGATTTTAGAGTGCCATACCAAGCTCAACTGGGGATAGAGGATGGTAGCAGATACTGTGGAAACAGCAGTCCTAACCTCACCATCCTGTCACCTGTGATCACATCAATAAATACAGAAGAATAAAAAGTGGTGGGACTTTAAAAGGAAGGTTAGGGGGTACATGGGTGGCTCAGTGGTTGATCATCTGCCTTCAGCTCAGGTTGTGATCCCAGGGTCCTGGGATCAAGTCCCGCATCAGGATCAGTCCCACATCAGTCCTGCAAGGAGCCTGCTTCTCCCTCTGCCTATGTCTCTGCCTCTCTCTTTGTGTCTCTCATGAATAAATAATTTTTAAAAAAATAAAAATAAAAATAAATAAAAGGAAGGTCAGTTCTATTGAATGGGTCTGAGACTGGAGGTCAGGACGGCTCATCTGAGAAGTAACAGTTAAGCAGAAACCTGAAGAGTAAGGAGGAAGGAACTTTCTAGGTGGTAGAAAAGGCATGTGTAAAGATCTTCCAGCCAGAGTGATTGAAAGAGGGAAAGTTTTATAAGGAGTTGGGGAGGCAAAAAGGGAAGAAGAGCAGAAGAGCCAAAACCTAGTAAGTGCTCTCTATATACCAGGCACTGTTTAATTCATTGAATCCTTAGAAAAACTCTATAGTATAGATACTTTTATTTTCCCACCTGGAAGATGAATAAACTGAGGCACAGAGAGATTAACAATTGTTTCTAAGGTCACACAGCTAGCAAAAAGAGCAACCAGAACTTGAACCTCAAACCCTTTGCCCCTAGATCACATTATAGGTGGCGGAGTCAGGCATAAAGTGTGTGGCACCTAACAGGCCATGGTAAAGTCCTTGGGCTTTCTTCTAAGCTCAGTGGAAAGCTGCTAAAGATGGAAACTGGAAGGCAGAGGAACCAGAAAGGATATGGAGACATCAGCAAAGAGGTTCTCAAGGCCACAGAGGCAGCTGCTGTGAAATGAGACTGGTACCCAATTCACAGCAACCGGATCAGATCAGAGAATTATTCAGGAAAAATAAAATGTTCTAGAGAAAGTGAAATGCTAATAAATTAGAAATAACATTATGAGAAAAAAAATCTGGAAGAGAAGAAAATTAATTGTCATTACATATAAAGTATGTTAAGCACACAAAACACGGGGTCATAATCTTGGTGACTACAAAAAAATGTAATAAAATACACTGCAGGGCACTTATCTACATTGTTATTTTGAAGGTATCTACTAACTAAACTCAACTGGACTATGGTATCAGTTGTTTCCTTTGAGCAGCACATCTGAGGTCAGGGAAAACCACTAACTTCACTGCCAAATAATAAATGATGAAACCAGGACCTCCCTCACAGGGTGGTTATGAGGAATGAACAGGTCAATATGTGTAGAACATTTAAATAGCGCCTGACACACAGAAACAGACATATGTGTTAAACAAATCAAACAGAGCAATCCCTAAATATCAAAGTGCAATAAATAGTAAAAGGGATCAGTCTGTTAAACTTTGGTTATAGTTACACTGTTACCCACTATCCCATTTATGGGGGGGAAGGAGGACAAGTTTGAGAAACTGTGTCATACTACAGAGCCTTCAGGAGGTCATGACTTTAATTCTTATATTTGCCTGTTCATACCACGCAGAAAAATGCTCCCTCCTTCCAAATATAAATAATACTAGCAGGTGCAGGTGCAAGACAACTTGCAACAGCTAACAGAGGAGTCTATCATGTGCATCTCTTCCCAATTCCATAATCAGTGTTCAGTGACATCATCGCCCTGGTAGCTTTAAAATGGTCACAGAAGGAGTAATGACACCAGAGAAATGGTGGAAGGCTACAAATCAGGGTTTTTCCATGGACCTCCTGCAGAAATGGCTGTTTACACGTTGACCAGAATACTACTGCCTGTGTTCAAAACGGTACGCAAGTTCTCACCAGATAATAATTCATAACAATAATGACTTCAAGACAAATATTCAACCCACCATCAATGCTGCAAGAGCTCATGGACTTTCTTTAGAAAAAGCATTATCCTGTTTTCCAGTACGTTCAAAAGCCTATTCACTGCCAGTTCCCTGCCAGGCATGAGAATAAATAAATGTATCATTTCTGAATTTTAGGCAATGTAAAATATTAAGAAAATTCTTTTGTCTGATGTAGCTTGAAGGCTGGATGATTTAAAGACCATCTTCCCGGATATTATATATAATAATGCAACAATTAATAATTATAATATATTACATATATAATATGGTCAATTATAAATATATAATATACATTAATATATTATCATTATCTATTATATAATATTGAATATATTATATTGAATATATATTGAATATATATTTAAATAAAACATAAATCATAAAGTAAAATGTTGAAAAGCATGTGGTTATCTTATTTCCAAATATAAATAATACTAGACTTTGAAAAGGTTTGAAACGTCTTTACTGGTAAGTGCTTGGATATAGAGCAAAGCTTGGAATCCCAGCAGGAACCCAAACTGGTTGACAAAAATGGACACATAGGGAAATGAGCCTGTTTTGGGCCTTCAGAGCACTTGCCCCAGCTTTAATTATACACATTTGCTAGTGTAGTTTAGTGTGCTATCATGTCCACTAAACTGAGAGCTCAAAAAAAGGGGGACTCTGCCCATTTTCACTCACCACTGTACGCCCAGGACCTAGCAGAGGGTCTGGTAAAGATGCTGTGTAAAAGATGGGAAATGTTCCTGTTCTGGGGTCTGTTTGCATAAAGGAGCAATGGGCATCTTGGGGGGGAAATGCACACAAAGGCAAGTAAGCCAAAGCATGAATACCAGCAGAATAACAATGCACCTCCCCCTCCCCCTCTGTTCAAGAGGAAGGACTCTGGAGTCCCGCAGCACGGGATCTGCCACTAAGATTGCCACGTAGCCCAGATCCTGGAGTAAGACCATGCGACTGCTTCAGTGAACAAGCCCTGGAGGACGTAAGGAGGTCCTGGCAGCACAGCCCGGCCCCTTGCAGCTCAATGGTGAGAGGAGACGTCACACACGGCTAGAGGCCCAGGAGAGGAGCCAGTGCCACGTGTCCCCTGCATTGCCCAGCAGGACTGGGACAGCCATCAACGGGAGATCCACTAACAGCAGACATTTCAAAGGCTTCCCAGGCATTGGCCATGTCAGGAGTCACCCAGTCAGGGAACAAAAATGCCCATGTGTGATTCCGAGAAGCCAGCGTTTGTGAGTTCATAGGAAACACTTAGAATACCACCCCATCCAGAAATAGGCGGACATGGGTTTCTAAAATAGCAGGTGGAAGCAGAGCCACAGCAAAATGGTGCTCCATAAAAAAAAGACCCTACCATGTGAAACACAGAATGACCAAGAAGGTCCATACATTATGCAGACCATCAGCTCAACAACCTTTTTTACTCTCTCCACTCCAAGACCAGAAAATCTAGACATGGAAAATCAATGACCTATGCCTTTACTTTCAACCTGGGACCATAATCTTTGCTGATTAATAATGAGAGGAAGAACAAGCCCTGGTAGTATCACAAAGTAAATGCATGCTGAATCCTTTGTGTTCCCTTATTTCTATCCGTCGCCCTAAAATATTTACTTTGAAAATAACCTGCAACTCTCAAGAATTTCACTTTATCTGCTAAAGCTGTTCATAATTTTTCCCCATGTAGGAAAAAAGTAACAATTAAGTGCCAAATTGTTACAGTCATGTAAAGCTGTCCTAATCAAAGGGTCACAATTTGATAGCACCTGAGCTCCTACATCTATTGGCAGGAGTATTGCTACAATATAGTTTCTGGCCCAATATACACTGACCTAATCCTGACAGCTGGTACTTCATTAGAAGGTGTAAATCAGAAATCCTACCCTTCTCTCATCCTGTTCTGGTAAAAAGATACTTATTTCTTGAGAAGGGGGAAGAAAATCCTAAAACTAACACACTTTTCTAAAACTTCCTTCTTTTAAATAGCAAAGGGGGTTGTGTGTGAAGGAAATACATCCCTCCTTTTTGGCATGGCCACGAACACAGTGTTCCTCATATGTACTCTCTAAACACATATTGCAAAACACATTATGGAAACCCAGCTCACACGCTGGGCTCATATTGTATAATAAGCTTTTTCTTAAAAAGAAACAAAGGGGAACTCAAAGTGCCATTCATTTTATTCAGAGAAAAAGCAATGTCTGGTTTTTATCTCCCCTTTATTGTCTGTGGTAGCTTTTACCTTCTATTTGGTTAAAGTGTGTGGCATTCCCTTTCAAGGAAATATGGAAAGCTAGTAGCTTCAGGAATTTGGATTTGGGCTTTCAGCCTTTAACTTGGTATATGTCACAGTTCCTGATACGTGGGCCTATTACCAGGGGCCCTTAGTCAGGGTGGGTACCAGAACTGTTTGGAATTTTTAAAAATTGTGGATGCCAGGCCTTAAAGCCTGGCATATACTTCAAGCCAGAAATTGCTGGTCTAGGCATGTAACCCGAAGAAGTAATTGTAGATGCTGAGACCCTAACAACTGTCCCCTGGTGTACTGATCAGTAGATGGTGCTCATGCATATGTATTTTGCAAAGATAACTCTGGTGAGTACCCATGGGTGAGTCCCTGCATACATATTCATGGGATGGTCCATGATTCACTGGAAATAGCTTACACGCTCAATAAAAATCATCATTGTCATTCATTTAAGAAACTGTAGAATTCAATAAGAAGAAATAAGTAGTAAAGTAACAGATCATTTTCCTTCTTCCATTCCTGCTCTGCGAACTCCTAAACCTGGATCAGGCCTCCAGTTCTATCTTTTCTACAATCAATGCCCAGATTTCTCAGTATCGTTGAAGTAAGGGCTCATAATCTTGATTGGTCCCAGGACAAATTCCTGGTTTCCATTCTAGACCAAACCCTATGCATCTCTCATGCATCCATCTCCTTGCCTTTGACCCTCAGCAGTTATTCCAAACCTTACCCATCCTGTTACAGATTCTCTCCCTTCCATCCATCCCCAGTGCTCTCTACAGGTAACTTTGCTTTCTATTTCACAAATGCACTGGGGTTTTAATAGGTGTAAACTGCCCCTGCTTGCTTTCTGTGCATCCCCTTGAAACGCATTCACAAGTGTAAATCACCTAGGGGGCTTTAAAAATTACTTGTGCCTGGTCCTATCCTCCACCAAAATGATGATTTACTTATCTAGGGTTAAGTCTGGGAGTCAAAAAAACTTCAAGTCCCTTAGGTGTTCTGAATGTGCAGTCAGAAGTGAGAATGACTGCTCTTAATTAGGGATACAAATCAGAATCCAGTGAGGTTTTGTTTTTAAAAATTTAAATATAGGGGCAGCCCCGGTGGTGCAGCGGTTTAGCGCCGCCTGCAGCCCAGGGCGTGATCCTGGAGGCCCGGGATCGAGTCCCACGTCGGGCTCTCTGTATGGTGCCTGCTTCTCCCTCTGCCTGTGTCTCTGCCTTTCTCTCTCTCTCTCTTTGTCTCTATGAATAAATAAATAAAATCTTAAAAAAAAATAAAAATAAAAATTTAAATATATCCTCAGAGATCCTGATTCACTATATCGGGGGTTGCTGTGACTGACACATTTTTAAAGCGCTCTATTAAGTCCTTTTTTTAAATGTTGGAAATACCAGGAGAAATGGACAGAAATACAATAGAGGCAGGAGTCTAAAAGCTTTGCCTTGGGGCGCCTGCGTGGCTCAGTCAGTTAAGTGTTTGTCTTATGGGTCAGGTCCTGATCCTGGGGTCCTGTGATTGAGCCCTGCACTGGGCTCCCTGCTCAATGGGGAGTCTGCTTTTCTCTCTGCCTCTGCCCTGCTTGGGTGCTCTTTTTCTCTTTCTCATAAGTAAATAAAAATCCCTTTAAAAAAAAAAAGCTGTATAAGATCAAGTAAATAAATATACTAATTATCATTTCTGATCTATTGGTTACCTATAATTAGTGAGTTTATACCCTACAGAGATTCCAACTTCTTCTCTTCAGGAAATATATATTTTTAAGATTTTATTTATTTATTCATGAGAGACATGGAGAGAGAGGCAAAGACATAGGTAGAGGGAGAAGCAGGCTCCCTGCAGGGGAGACTCAATCCCAGGACCCCGGGATCATGCCCTGAGCCAAAGGTATACGCTCAACTCTGAGCCACCCAGGTGCCCCTTCAAGAAACATTTATATGTACAAAACTTTTGAGAAAATAATTAGTGAATATTTATATCACATTGGAGTGAAAAAAATTTTTTTAAAGCGTAACACTGTAGACAGAGTCCAGAGAGGAAATATTTACAGATTGTATTATGTCACAGTTAGAAAATTCCTATATCAAAAACACTATAGTAAAATTAGAAGGCAAATAACTCTGTAATATATATTTCTGACAGGCAAAGTTTAATGTCCTTACTATTTACAGAACTCATGAATCAGTAGTAAACAACAACAAAAGAATGGACATAGCAACAGAAAAACAAATCGAGAACATAAATATATGATTTAAAAAAAATACAATTAGCCAAGAAACCTATGAGAAAATGCACAACACAACTACTGCCTTAAGCACATTATTAAAATAATAAGATACTATTTTCACCAATGAAACTGGCAAAGATGAAAAGGAATACGTTACCTGAAGTTACAGGGTTGAGGAGAGATAGGTGTTTCCTTACACTACTGTTTAGATGGTAAATTAGGGCATTCATTGGAGGGGGCCATTTGATTTACTGACACATCAAAAACCTTAAAACCTTGTATATACTTTGAGACAGAAACTGTTCTTCTAGGCATTTAACCTAAAAAAGTAATCATCTATACTTCTGAGATCCTGCAGCCCTTGGCCCCAATCTCTGGGTATTAAAGAGTCTACACAGTAGGAACTGGACTAGGTCCACTGAGAGCAGATTTATTTGAAAACCTTACACTGCCAACATCGTACCTGGCACTTCTTACTGATGTGACAGTGGAAACCACCTCCTCTGCAGAGCTCTGATGTTTTCCACTCAAATAGCCTGTTGATCTCACCTCAAGCAAGCCGTCTCTGACTGTGCAGATATCCCTAATGCAGCCAAACCATCTTGCTATCCCGTTGGTACAATCCCCTACAAACGACCCCCTGTGTATTTGTCTGCATGTGCAGCCAGTCCATAATAGTCCCATTTTCTCTGGCAAGTGTCATTGCCAAGGAGTCTGGGCATGTGCAGATGCTCAGGGTCTTCTGAGGACACTCTGTGGTCATCCTCCTGATATCATTCGGCTGTGATCCAGTGGCAGTTAACTCTCTCTGTCCCCAGCCACTGCTTGGCCAGTCACCTACAAGTGGCTTCTAACTCTCATATACAGCCAGGGTCCTCCAGACACTGATCACCTGCGCCATCAATGCATGTGCACTCTCCACACATGGCTTGCCTCCCCTGCTTAACTCCAACCATGTCACCCTGCTCATTCTCACCACATCCTTTTGCTTTTTGCTTTTTCCTGCAACCCTTTTTACTTCTGAATAACAGTCATAACAATAGTGTTTTTAGTAGTTAAAAACTAGAAAATAATCTAGTCATCCAACAACAGGAGTTAGTTAATCACAGTTAAATATGTTGGGGTTCATTAATATAATGGATATTATTCAACCAATCAAAACTATGTAGCTGAAGAAGATACAATAATAAGAATGATACCCACCACATATTGTTAAGAAAAAAGATGCAAAATAGGTTTCCTTAAATGAAAAACGTCCATGAAGATGTTATTATCAGTTATAAATCTCTAGTCTACAGGATCATGGTTGACTTCCATTTTCTTCTTTTTTTTAAAAAAAGATTTTATTTATTTATTTATTCATGACAGACACTAAGAGAGAGAGAAGCAGAGACATAGGCAGAAGGAGAAGCAGGATCCCGAAGGGGAACCCAGTGCGGCACTTGATCCTGGAACTCCGGGATCATGCCCTGAGCCGAAGGCAGACACTCAACCACTGAGCCACCCAGGTGTCCCCCATTTTCTTCTTTTTTGTTTATGTTTATTTGACGATCTTTTAAAATTAATATGTATTATTTTGGGAAAACATTGGAAATAAAACAATTTGAAGTAGAATGTTCAAAAAATGCATCTGTTTTTTATATGTGTTGGGCCTCAAAACCTATGTATGCTCTGGTGGGATGGACCTGCTCACCCAGCAATGCTATATTGTAGTGGATTTTAGTATGTTGTATAGTATTGTATTGTATCCTATCCCAGAGCAACAGCAGTCACAAGATATTGGATAAGGATGCACTTTGTCCTTTGGTGGTTCAGTGCCATGATGCCCAGAGATCCATGGGCTGGAGAGGTAGAGAACTGGCCACCTGAGTTATGGTATTGCCTTAGAATCTAAATGAGGTCTGAGGTTAATGGTTAACAGACATTTTGCAGGAAAACCATTTTCTTTCCAAATGAAATCTTACATAAAATATCAACTCCTAAACAAACAAAAGTTGTATTGATTTGGTTCAAGTGGGATTTGGGGCAACCAATGACTCCAGTTAAGCCACCCTTTCTGCCCACAGCCCCTGATAAGCAATGTTGTACAGGTTTCCAAATGGATTATTTGAGAATCAAACAGTAGCTAGTTTTAAGAAGACAACTTTCATTCCACCAATAGGTTTTCCATTTAGGGAGTGAAATTCAACTGGTTATTTTTGCCTGTGTATTACATGTATACCTGACTTTCTTGAGACCCAATCTTCCTTCTATGTAGAAAACTTTCCTCACTATGCCTGCTTGAATTCCTACAAATCCCAGATATTCCCTTTAGTTTTTTTCTGATTTCCAAAACCCTACATTAAATGAAGTACTCCTTCACATGTCACCGCATAGTACTTTAACTATGACACTCTATTATTCCTCATGTAACACGGTGCCTGAGCTAGGATTATACTATTCAAATGAGTCCTTGCAGGTAGAACTGAAAATATGCATCCTAACCACAGACTTCTTTGTGTGTCTGTTTGCATTGCTGGCTTTTATGGAGGTTAAGGAATCTACATGGGGGCAAAGAGAATCTAAGGGTGACCATGATTTGGGGTTCAGAAAATACAAGTAAAACTGATAAAGGAGAAACTATGAGATCCCATGGAAAAAAACTACCTCAAGAAAAGGAATCTGGCTCTACCAGAATCAGCCACAAGATCTAGTGATAGGAGGGGAAATGATGGTTTCCAGTGGAGTGGAATGACCATTACTTGAAGTTGTTAAATCACAGCCAATCTCTTGGTACTTATACATTCTGGGCATAAAAGACTTGTGTTCCCAAATGAAAATCTATTGCTCTGTTTGGAATGTCTCTAAACAAGTAGAACTCAGTGAAGGAAGTCAGTCTTCCAACTGTCAAAAGAAAAGCAATCAGTCTAAAGCATCAGCGGAACATCAAATAATATCCCAGAGGCAAGTAATAGCAGTACTAAAAGCATTTAGAGCAGAGTCAGTCAAGAGTGGTGGAAAAATAGCATGACAAGTTGTTTGTCCATGATAACTGAAAAAAAGCAGGAACAATGGAATATTTAGCAGTCTGGACCAACAAATGAGACTACAAGAGACTCACCTTCGGTCTGGCTTAAAAAATGGGAAAGGGAACAATATGGAAGAAGGGGAATGGATGTCTAGTCATTCATTGGTTGGGATTGAGCTAGTAAAATTCAAATAGAAATATCAAAGTGTGCTCATCTGTACCCTCATCCTAGTAAGAGCTGGGGACATTCAGGCTGTATACTTATTATTTGATCCCATGACTGGGACTGACATTATTAGGTATGGCATACATCTGTGAGACAGCTGTGCCTCAAAGATCTGTGTATCAAAAAATATTCCCATGTGAGGCTCAGGATATGTGAAATGATGAGCCTGGATGTTGTGACCTGATAATCACTTGATACTGAGATATTTCAACTGGTAATGGAAAGTTAGCAGAATGGACTCCTTGATTCAGTGAAGACTGCTTTAAGCATAAGCATATTTTTCTATATTGAATAACTTTTATTTAAAATTATAGAAAAGGAAAAGCTACACAAAGATCAAGCTTTTCTAGCTTGTAATTGAGATGGTTGAGATGGCATGAAAGTGTCCAGAAAGCGTTGTAGATTATTTTATTTTCATCTCACATAAGGTCATAACTGCTACAAGCTCATAGATGGGTAGGTATTTCAAACTCTCTGAATAAAGCACAGAACAGAATATACTCCCTTTCCCAAACATTTTCCAAAGGAAGCCAAATGTTTCTAAAGCTTGTTCACCACCCACCCCTACCCTACCTCTTGGATTCTGAAGTGCCACATGCAGTGACAGCATATTTTAGCATACCGGCTTATGTTCAGATTTATGAATTACAACTTCTATGTTTATGAATTTATGTATTAAATTCCAGAGAATAAATGAGAATTCCCCATAAATTCAAAATTCACATAATTTATTTTATTAGTATGCATGTCGGAATGCGTATGGCGGACTATTTGAGTTCAAAAGCTTGCATAACAGTTAAATTAACATATATTCATATTTGCAAAGGTATTTTGAGTGAATGCTTGTTTTTTAAAGCATGATTTTGTTAAATGGTGGAGCTATTAAACCAGACATTAACCCTCCCAAGGTTGGTCAGACAAGAGCTCAAGAAGAAGGGTCTTCAAACAAGAAAAAGCAGTTGTGCAATATGTTATCAAGTGTTGTCTCCAAGACTGACTTCTTTGGAGTTTTCTCATTTCAATTCTCAGTGTAATTACTGGATACAGGGAAAATTCCCCTTTAACAATCCAACTCATCACTTAAAATATAAAATGCCAATAATTTATTTCCAAAAATGCCCATACGTTTTTTAGAAAGAGAACTTTCACTAAGAGCTTAAACAGAAAGTCCACATTAGAATGGAAGTTATAGCATTATTAAAAACAATCCAATTTCAAAATAGGTTTGCATCAGGAGTCTAGAGAAGTAGCAAAGGATATGACAATTCAGACAATTCCCAAATTCCAAATCCCATCAGATTCAGACAAATACTCTTGACTCTGGAGGGCAGATGTAACTTAAGGATACCTTTTCCTCAACAGATGGCCACTAGCTACCATCTTACCTACCTTATCATACCCTATGTTATGTTAAACTAACAACCATCATCTCCTACCAAGGACAAAGTACAGAACATGAAGCTCAGAGTCTCAGATTTCCTGATGGCCTCCCAACTCAGTTTAATTTCTCAATTCCTGGAAGGCTGGTGGCTCATGTGCCATAAATGATTCTCTGGTCTTTTCCTTCCTGGCTGTAGTAGTCATCCCTATTACTCTAAAAAATTCCCTAGTGACTCACTCAATTTAACCCAACCACCCTACCAGGCAGGAAGTGAATAGACAAAACTTACCCACTCCAAATATAAAATCTTAGCCATATAAGAACTAGAGCATACACTTATAAATTAAACACAGATATTATCACACAAAATTAACTGAAAGTTGAGAAAATTTAAGAACAAACATAATATTCAATTAGCAAAATACCTTTTTTTTAAAGGCCAACCTAAATTAGGTTTGATTGATCTTTTTTGCAGGATTATTTGCAGTATATCTTGATTTTGTTAGTGTGATATTTAGCTTTTTGACAATCCACAATTAAAAACACATAATTCTCTAGGACATAATTGCAGTAGTCACATTGATTTCTGTATCAAAGATGTCCACCCACAAAAAAGCAAAACAAAACAAAAAAACCCACAAAGGTGTCCCAAATTAAGCTACTTATTTACCTAAACTTAAGGTTTTAGGAGAGTTCCTAAAAAATATAAATCTATAATAATTTACCTAGATAATTTTCTCACTAGAGTAAACAAAATTTTTCATATTAAATATTTGTAAGTTTATTCTTTATCAGTACTACCAAAATACAAATAATCTGTCAAACTCCTAAAGATATTTATATTTAAAAGAATACTTACTCTTTTGCTGCCCTCTAAGAGGATATATCCTGAGTTTTTCGATAATATCAACCACAATCAAGGAAGTCAGAACCAGAGAAACTGGCAGGTCAGGTAATGTTTCAGGTAAGGGAGACGCAGGACCATTATTTTTTTTAACCTGTTTTCAGAAAACCATTTGGAAGGATTACATTTTCATACTTTCTTTGTTTAAAATTCTTTTTAATAGTCTGAAGCAGCACTAAATTAATTATAAAGATATTTCCTAAAAGACTAGAAATTCGATTTACAGCTTTTCAGGTGTTCAACCCCATAAAACTTGGTAAATACAGGCATAAATATAACAGCAGGCTCCTGGTAATGATGGGATGGGTAATTTCCTCCAACTGTACTGCTAAGCAGAGCCTTTGGAAGTCCCAAGGTCAAAGAATTAGGGGCATAGATGTTGGATGGAGTTCAGTGTCGTCCAAGAAGGGAGAGTCCTGGTAAATCCAGCCAACTTTTGGGACACTGCCTTCATCTGATTAAGGTATCTACCAAAAAAAACCTATAGCAAACATCATATTAGTGGTGATATGTTGAGAGTTTTCCCTCTGAGACCAGGAAGAAGACAAGGTGCCACCATGACCAAGTCTATTCAACATTGTACTAGAGGGTCCTAATCAGTGTAATGAGGCAAGAGAAAGAAATAAACACTGTAAGTATTGGAAAGAAAAGAAATATGTATCATTATTCATAGACTACATAATTGTACATGGGTAAAACCTCCCCCAAATGGATAAATTATTTCTAAATACCCATAAAGGGAAAATGACATTTTTAAAAAATGATACCATTCAACGCAACCTCAATCAAAATTCAAAGTTTTTGCAGAAAATGATAAGCTGATTCCAAAATCCACATAGAAATACAAACAGCAAGACATTTAAACAAAAAAGATATAAAGATTTACTCTTTTGGATATAAAGAGCTATTATAAAGCTGTAAGAATTCAGTGTGGTGTTGGCATAGGTATATAAAAGCAGGCAGTGGACAAAACAGAAGTCTTGAAATAGATGTGTGTGTATATTCATATATATATCACACACACCCACATATATATCAAATAGACACACACACATGTGATTTGTAACAAAAGTAGCACTGCAGAGAAATGTGGAAAGACAGACTTTTTAACAAATAGTGCTCTATCCATTAGACATTGATTGGAGGAAAAATGAACTCCCGACTGCACAATATATGCAAAAAGTAGTTTCAAATGGATTGTGAATCTAAAAGAGAATGTAAAACAAGACAGGCTCCAAAATAAAGTATAGGAGGAAATCTTCCGGTCTTTGAGGTTCAGTCACAGTATGACATAAGATTCTCAAGTTATCAAAATTACTATCTATGAAGAAAAGAAACTGATAAATTGGGCTGTTTTTAAATGAACAACTATTTATCCAAAAATAGCATGAAAAGTAATAAATCACAGAGTGTGACTATATTTGCAATACATATAATCAACAAAGAGCTTGAAATGAGAATATATATATATATATATATATATATATATATATATATATATATAACTTCTGAATAAATTCTAAAAAGGTAAGTGACACAATAGGAAAACGTAAGAATATGCTCAATTAGTTATTGGGGAAATGCAATATAAAACTACAATGAGATTCAAGAATATACCCACCAGAAGGGCTCAAAGACTTACAAGGTAAGGTTAGTGAGGATATAGACCAATAGGCATGCTCATTCTCTGCCAGTGTTAAGTCTAAATTAGTAGAATCTCTTTGGAAAACTGGCATTTTCTACTACAGTTTAACATTTGAATATATTAAGACCCATCAATTAATACTCCTGCATATTTAACCAAATAAAATTCTTGCATATGTGCATCAGTAGACATACTCAAAGACATTCACAGCAGCATTATTTGTACTAACCAAAATCAGACACAACTGAATGGAGGCATCAAAAGCAGAAATGATAAACTAACATATTCACAAAATGAAATATTCTACAGAATGAAAACGAATGGACTATGGTTGTATGAGTCACACTTTTGAATAAAAGAAGCCTGACACATATTAGGTAGATAATTAGATATACAATAGATAAGTGGCAGATATATAATTGTCTTTCCCTTTAAAAAGATTCAAAAACAGAGAAACCAATCTGTGGCATTAGAAGTTAAGGTAGAAATTACCTTTGGATATTGGATAGAACTGAGGACACTAGTTTAAAAGACATCTAGTTAAAAGAAATAAAGGTGGATCTACTTTCAGATTCCTGCTTTTTTATTTTTGAAATTAATGTTCCTGTCTCTCATACACAAACACAGAAGGGTTTGTTTGTTTGTTTGTTTAATTAGCTGCTAGACCTTCCTTCACAATCTCAGAGGTAATGATGATCTTAGGACTTTAAATATATGCAATGTAACTTGAGGAGGACGGAAAGGTGGTCATTGCAAAAAACATGGGGGTTGCATTTAGGGAGCTGGCAAAGTATTACTTTTCGACCTGAGTAGTGTTTACACAGGGGTTCACTTTGTGATATCCATTAATAGTGTATATCTTATGTTTTATACACATTTCTATTTGTGTGTTATACTTCAGAGAAAAATTAAATGAAAGAAGGAAAAATGCAACAGTGGGTAAGAGCATAATAGAAAACAAGCAAAAAGGGCAATCAAAACTACAAATATACAATCATTTTATGATAATAGCTTTCCTTAAAATGTTGTAAACTGAATTTTTAAAGGTCTTGGGAAACTCTCAAGTGCTTTACAAAGTCTTTGGGGAGGAGGGAGGAAGAAATGATAAATCTAGATAAGAATATTCACATATTGCTGTTTGATGCAAAGTACATTTGTGGAGCTCTTCTGAGGTCACTAACACATTCATACATTGTCCTAATGTAGCATCTAAGATATATTCTAATGACCATGTATTTCTATTTTTTTAAATTTTTATTTATTTATGATAGTCACAGAGAGAGAGAGAAGGGGGCAGAGACATAGGCAGAGGGAGAAGCAGGCTCCATGCACCGGGAGCCCGACGTGGGATTTGATCCCGGGTCTCCAGGATCGCGCCCTGGGCCAAAGGCCCGCGCCAAACCGCTGCGCCACCCAGGGATCCCCAACCATGTATTTCTAATGATATCATACACTACCCAGTACTCACTTCTCTCATAATGCCTATCAGAACTATTCTAATTGCCTATTATTTTTCTCTCTACTCTTAATAATTACTGAAGGCCAGAGGCTCTGTCAAATTTTCTGAGTGTTCTATCCCAGTACCTAACACAGTGCCTGGGATGTAATATGCACTTGATAAGTATCTACTCAACATATTTCATCTATGAAATATAAAAGAATTTAAGTTGTTCACTTTGGAGAAGTGAAAATTATATTTTTCATAGCATCATGTAAATTAATAAGGTTAATAGGGCATTATTCTTCTAACCTAAACTTCTCACAACCTGGAAATTTTGCCTATAATATTTGGGAAAAATGAACTGAAAACCCTCTGGAACACCACAGTTCCTGGAAGGCAGCTTTGAACCAGCCTCTCACATAAGGGAGTTAGACCCTCAATCCATAGGAGTTGTGTATGTGAGGTAGATATACAATCTACTGAATGCTGAGAACCAAGCCCTATAGATGCCCATCTACCAGAGTCCTTTTGAAGCTGCATTTAGTCAAAATATAGTCATATTTACTTTCACATAAAAATGATGTACAAATCCTTCGCCAATGGATATATTATCAAAGGTCTTGTAATGTGAGTAGTTCTTCCTTTGGATATTGTTTAGAACTGAGGACACTAGTTTAAAAGACATCTAGTTAAAAGAAATAAAGGTGGATCTGCTTTCAGATTCCTTTTTTATTATTTTGAAATTAATGTTCCTGTCTCTCATACACAAACACAGAAGGGTTTGTTTGTTTGTTTAATTAGCTGCTAGACCTTCCTTCACAATCTCAGAGGTAATGATGATCTTAGGACTTTAAATATATACAATGTAACTTGGAAGAAGCCTAAATAAAATAAACTTTAAGAGAATTTTCAGGCATATTATTCTATCAAAATTCAGTAACAAGGGAAATTTCAAAATCTCAAAATCTTGGAAGAAATAAAAATTCCATACCTCAGTAACTGCGATAGAAAAGCTGAAGCTGGGAAGTGTAGTGAATACAACACACATCACCATAACAGGTCTCCTAGCAAAGGAGAAAAAATAAGCAAAAGCAATAATGTACAAGAGCAACAGTTCCTGTTACATTTTGCTAATTTTGCAGTTCCTGTTCCATTCATCTATAGTTTTTCTAAGAAACAACTGCTTCCCTATTTCCATTTCCCAAATGTTTGAGTATGGCAAAGGGCAACACATGCAATAACCGGAATATTTTCTAGAACAAAGGGGTGAAACATTTCCAAATAACTAGCAAACTATGGATTTCTAAGAGCATCTCAGTGCAAGACAAGAGACATTCAACATTTTCATTATTCATTATTTGGAATCTTGCCCCAAAGTTCTAGCTCTGATGACCAACTAGAAAAAAGAACATGACTTTATTAAGGTATATTATACCCTATCTCTAAAATTGTTTTTTCAAAAAAGACATTTACAAATCATATATCAAGAATGACTTCAAGTGAAAACATTTGGATAATTCGTACTTGAACCAAAAAAATTATATATATATATATATGATATATAAAAGTTATATATATCACATATATAGAAAATATACATACAAAAATATAAAATTTTATGTATGTCACATATATATAAAATCACATATAGTGATGCCTGAGTAGCTCAGCGGTTGAATGTCTGCCTTTGGCTCAGATTGTGATCCCGGGGTCCTGGGATTGAGTCCTCATTGGGCTCCCCATGAATAAATAAAATCTTTTTAAAAAAATCACAGATATATGTATGCATATATATTTCACACATGTTTTTGGACCACTTCTTAAACTTTGCATGATTAATCAAATAGTTATTGAGATATAATACATATATAATACATAAAATGTCTTATGACAGAAAGAATTAAAATATACACTTACCATAGTTAATTTATGGGAAGATAAAATATATTCAAAGCTTCTGTATAATGAAATACTCTTTCCTTAAATATACATTTTACTAATTATATTTATATGATAATGTGTTTCTAAGTACAAAAAGTATTGAACTCTTTCAAATAACTACAGATTTTCCTTGGTCCCATTTATGCCAGCCTGGTCTTAGATGTTCAGGATATAGATGTAAATTAGGAGGCAGGACAGACCTCTTTCCTAGTAAGACTCAGAGGTACAATGAGGTTCTTAAGGAGTAGCTTTGCTTCCTTTCCTGATGCCAGATCCAGGATCTTGTAGCACCCAGCTCTCTAAAACTGGCTAGAGCCTTCACAGAATCCTCTTCTCAGCCTGTGTTCAACAACAGAGAGTGCCCCAGGCTTACTTCTGCTCTTCTTCTTTGTGTATATTTTCTCCCTCAATTATCTCAGCCAATCCTATGGCCTAAATACCACCCACTTACCCATGACTTCCAAATATAATATTTTTATGACATGTATATATATATATATATGTATTATATATATAATATTATATATTCCTGAGCTCTGGGCTTGTATGCCCAATTCTATTTGGTACCTCCACTGGGATGTCTAACAGGCCACTCAGATTTAACAGGCCTGAAAATGACTCCACATCCTTCTCCATACTTGTTCTGATTATCATCAAACGCTGTCTGGTTGACTGCAAGTAGATTTACTGAAAATACATTTCCATTCCATCCTTTGTTAACACTGTAGCTCATCTGCTATCATCTCTCATCTGACTTCCTAACCGATTTCCTGTTAGTACTTCTATTCTTGCCTAGCAACGTTTTCTCCATAGAGCAAACTGTTATATCTTTAAAATGAAAAACATATCACTGCCCTGCTCAAAAATCTCCAATGATGGGGGTGGGGTGAATGGAGAGTTAGTGTTTTGTGGAGATGAAGCTTCAGTTTTAGAAGACGAAGAGTTCTGTGGATTGATAGTGGTGATGGCACAACAGTGTTTTTTATTTTTTTAAAGATTTATTTATTTATTGACTCACGAGAGAGGCAGAGACAGTGTGAATGTTCTGAATGCCACTGATCTATCTGTACAGTTACAAATGATTATGATGATAAACTTTATGTGTATTTTTCATAAAATATACACGTATTTTATATATTTTTAAAAATATCCAATATGTGAAAAATGTAACTAGAATAAAATTGAAACCTATTACCCTAGGCTACATGTTCTATACATGGTTTCTCTTCTTCCTCCTACTCTCTTTCTCATTTAGAATGACTTTTCTCTCTCTCAAAAATTGTTTTTACTCCAGCCATACTGACCTTCCATTTATTTCATGATCACAGCAAGCTTGCCCCACCTTCAAGTTGTACATTGGCTACTCCCTTTGCCGGGGGCTCTCTATTCCTGGATCTTCTGTGTCTGACACCCATTGCCATCCAAATTGTATATAGTCACAGCCTTATGACTATCTGAAATTCTGCTGATTATTTCTTGTTTACTCTTTACACATTCCTTGTTGCCAATCCACAAACCAAGTTCCGTGGGAGCAGGAAACTTATCTGAGTGGTTTCACTATGTTATCTCCACTGGCTAGAACAACATTCTAGAACTTTTTTTGTGCAGTGAAACTTCTGAGAATTTTATAAATCCTATGGATGTTTCTCAAAATATAATTTTTAAAAACAAAGCAATTATGTTGAAATTCAGTTATCCCAATTTTTAAAAATTCTGATATAGTAATACATGTGCCTATCTATGAACACATTTTCTTCTTATTTTCTTTGGAGTACCCAAGATCTAGTGGAAACTGAAATTACTCATAATTTCAAGGTGGTGAAGATCATAAACCATAGAATGAAGTAATGTGATATGAAAAGACCTATGTAATGAAATTACAGATTCTGGTAATAGTACTTGTGGTTTGTTACCAACCTTCAAAATTATACCTTTCAATTTTAGAGAGGTTAGTAAAAATAAAGATGTAACCTGTTCCTAATCCAAGTTCTGTGTTTTATGTAACCAGAAATAATGATAATTTATATTTGAAAATCTTTACTGCTAATATATTTTTATAATTTATTACTAAGGGTTGTGGGTTAAATTGTGTTCCCCCCAAAAGATATGTTGAAGTTCCAACTCCTGGTACCTTACAATGTTACCTAATCTGGAAATAGGGTCTTTCCAGAGGTAATAAGTTAAAATGAGGTCATTAGGGTGGGCCTTAATCTCACATGGCTGGTGTCCTTATAAAAAGGGAAAACTTGGAGAATGTATAGACAGAAGATATGTGAAGAAACACTGGAAGACATTGCATGATGAGGAAGGCAGAGATCAAGCAGTGTGATGCATCTTTAAAGAGTACCAGCACACTGTGAGAAGCTGGGAGAAAGGCCTGGGACAGATTCTCCCTTACAACCCTCAGAAAGAATCAACTAACACCTTGACTTCAGATCTCTGGCCTCCAGAATTAGGAGACAGTACCTTTCTACTGTTTAAGCTCCCAAGTTTGTGGTACATTGTAACAGCAATCCTAGGCAATTTATACAATGAAATTTATGTTGAAAAACCCACAGACACATCTTTGAAGGTGTACTCATGCTAAGACTAGTGCAAGGCTGTAGAATGCCTAAGGAGAAGGACCTGTGGATGTGGTGTAAGTTCCAGATGGAAGGATGAGTTAGGTCACTACCAGTAGAGCTCTGTGGGCATCTGGAGTAAATTAGAAAGAGACTCCCCCAGGAGTAGGCCTACATAGAAAGACCTCAGCCATGGTAAGCTAAAGATTCCTATTTGTGCAGGAAGGAAGACTTATGGCCCTGAGGTTTCTCATAGAGAAAGTATGGTGAGTGGAACAGGTCAGATAATAACTTGGGAAACCACTCTAAGCTCAGAAACTTGTACACATTCTCTATCACCTAGCTCTTCAAGTCAAAGTTTCCTTCCTTGTCTTTCAAGACTTCCCATGATCTGTCATTAACTTCCCAACAAAAAATAACACTTCTACTTGACACTATCCCCAGTGAGCTCATAATATAAGTCAAGTTCTGCATTTATCCATTCATATAAACTGTTGTTAAATATGTGAACTACACTCTGTTCCCGGGACGGAAAGATACATAAGGCACACTCTGACTTTGCAGCACTTAAAGGCCATGGAAGTTGCCTCAGCACAAGATGAGGTAACTGCAATGAGAGCAAGTTTTTCTAGAAGTCACACCCTCAGTTTTGAAACTCCTTATAAAAGTGACACAGTTCTAGTTGAAGTCAATACATCACACCAATGGCTGAAGCTGAGTTGCATCAACAGGACATCAGGGTTATCAGTGAGATCATCTGAAAATTAACAAGCCAGTCATCATCCCAAGGAAATATCCAAAAGGGCAAAGGGTCCAGAAATCACAGGACAAGAATACCTGATGAAACCTGCACACCACAGAAGATTTAGGAGACTGCCATGGGGTGTGCATGAGATGGCAGGGTGATGTCACTACTTTCAAATATTTGAAAAACTTTAATATACACACTTTCCTCTAAGTCACCCCTGGAGACACAATTTTGGGAATCATCATATAAGTGGCATTTTATATTATGAGACAATTAGAGTTCTTGTAAAGCAATAAAAGGGAGGAAATTGGAGGACACCCAGGTGGCTCAGTCAGTTAAGCATCCAATTCTTGACCTCAGCTCAGGTCGGATCTCAGGGTCGTGAGTTCAAGCCCCATGGGCTCCATGTTAGACATGTTAGACATGGAGCCTACTTAAAAAGAAAGGGGGTTCTAGGGGGTTCTAGAAAATTGGGAGTGGGGGTAATTGGGCAGAGTTCCTGGACATGGCCAAATTCACTAGCATATAAAGGGAGGACAGAGGACATGAAGTCTACAGAAAAGATGGGGAGGAATTTTCATGATGGCAGATTTTATTTTCATATATGGAAATAAGGAAGACTATTTTCATAAAGACACAAAAACTAGGGTATCAGAGCCCCAGCATTGGTTAATAAAATGTTCTTCATGCTTCCTTGAACAAAACAACCAGGACAAATGATCTGATCTTGGTTTTGAATATATGAAAATTTGGGGAGCCATGTCCCATGTATGATGATGGCCCTGGAAGTTAGTGCCTAACTCGGGTGAGGAAAACAGTCATGGAGAACAAAGAGGTAATGCAAGAGAGATGAAAGAGGAAGATTTAATGGAATCTGGTGACTTACTGCTCAAAGTGGGAGAGAAAAGCAAAAGTAAATATACTCCTGATATACTGGATATCATGGGGGAAGAAAGAAAAAGCCTACAGTCAAGTATCACAAAATTACTGCCAGTGAATAGAAGATGGACAAATACATTGAAAGAAACAAGAGTGCTCTCGAAAGAAGTAACTGTGAAGCACCAGCGTTTAGTTCATGGTAACTTACTAATGACCTTCCCAGTCCTGAAAAGAGCAAGCTCTACTTCCTTCAGTTTATTCAGCCTGTCCAGCAGTGCCCAAGTATTATTACCACGGTGCATGTGACCTGCGTGTGCTGCTGTGGAATATTAAGGTGCTCAGGAGACAAGGCTCTGGGGACAGAGCATCCTGTGGTCAGTGTTGGCTCCACAGCTCACTCACTGGCTGCATGGTCTTGGAACTTCTGTGCCCCAGTTTCCTCATTTGTCAGATGGGTGCTCTAAGTGTTCTCACATATAAAGGTTAGAAAATAAGCTAAAATAATATAGGCAATGTGTTTACAACTATGCTTGGTACATAGTGCTACTATTGAACAGCTTTTGATAAGTACTTCTTTTATTTTACTATAAGTACAATTACTACTACTATTACTAGCACAAATCAACAGCAAATCCTGTCTAATAGGTTAAGCACTGGGATACCTGGGTGGTATCTGCCTTTGGCTCAGGTCATGATCCCAGAGTCCTGGGATCAAGTCCCACATTGGGCTCCCTGCTCAGCAGAAAGTGTGCTTTTCCCTCTGCCTGCTGCTCCCCATGATTATGCTCTCTTCCTCTTTCTCACTCCCTGATAAAAAAAATAAAATCATAAAAAAAAAATAGGTTAAGGACTTAAGCAAGGCAAAATGTAGTCCCAAATGTTGATGTATTTCAAATGTGGCATTGCCCGGAATTCCTGACATGTCATAATCTAAGGTAATTGTACTCTGAAAGATTGGAGAGAATTCCTGAAATGCATCCCTGGGTCCCAAGGCTTTCTGGGAATCCCTACACGCCCTCCATTATTATCCTGTCCCCAGGTGCCCTCTTCATTGAGATCGATCTCTCCAGTTGCAGACTAGCCCTGTAGCTCAATGGTTTCACACATTCACTGATATTCCCAGGATCTCTCTTATTTACTGGGATATACAATGTGGTGTGTATATAAATAGCTTTTCCTCATTCCTCAAATCATCTCCCTAGTCTATTATGAATTATGACAGGCATCCCTAAAAAGAAACAATCATTCTAAAGAGAATGAAGTGTTTCACAAGAGTAAAGGAAAGAGTACTGGATTAAAGTTCAGATTCTACTGTTGATTTAGTGTACATGTCTTAAGCTCTTTGGCATTGTTCCCTCCCTTACAAAATAGGAATTATATCCACTTGGTCAATTTCACAACACTGGCATTCAGGTTAAGTAAGAAAAAAAAACACAAAAAGCACTATATGAATGGACAGATACTTTGCAAGATACTCATGGTATTATCAAATATACTTTGCAAGATACTCATGGTATTATCAAATACTTTGCAAGATACTCATGGTATTATTATATTGGTCTTCATTTTTTCAAAGAATAAAGAGACCTACAAGATTTTCCAAATTCAAAGGGTATCATTTATGGCATATAATTGTATTCATCATTTTTTGATCATTACCTCTACCACTTCTCAGAGTCATTCAGAAAATTTAAAAAGATCATGGGTTTTTTGTTGTCTTTTTTTTTTTTGTTTTTTTTTGTTTTTTTGTTTTGTTTTTAATTGGGGGGATGGGGTGAGGAGAAGCAGAGGAGAGAATCTTAAGAAGGCTCCACGCTCAGCATAGAGTTCAAAACAAGATTCAGTCCCACAACCCTGAGATCATGATCTGAGCTGAAATCAAGAGTTAGATACTTAACCTACTAATTCACCTAGGTGCTCCTAAACAAGATCATATTTTAAGTGGAAATACTAAACTCAGCCTGAGGTAATAACAATAATATTCATTGAATCCATACTATGTGCCAGGCATTATGCTTGGAACTCATTATCTTATTCCATTTCTTAAAGCAACACTCAAGTGAAAAAGCTAGGTTGTCCCTGTAATGCTCATGAGAAAATTAAAATTCAAAGAATTTAAATAACTCACAGAAGTCCTCACAGTCACTGTCAAAACTGGGATTTCAACTTAGGTCTGTACCTCTCAGCTGTATGGCCAGGGCAAACTCTTTACTAGTTGGATGACTCATTCTTTCCTGAATACCAAATTCATGAGGCTAATAATGCCATCATGAACCTACAGGGAGGTCCTCAAATAGGCTCATCAACAATCTATCTGTGAATGCTAAGGATCTATAAAATTTTGCATAAACAATTATTTAAGCATTCTTCAGAAATCATTATTTCAATTCCTACTTTTTATAATACCAATTATTTCTGCATCATCTTTATCTAGCAATTAAGATCAACACTCTACATTACCACATATATTAAAATATCCATAAATATAATGTTGAGAATCATATAGTGTACAATTTGATGTACAATCAAATATACATCATTGGAGAGAATAGATCTTAATGACACCAAAAGAGTTGCACTGATCTTAAAATACACTTGGCACTCAAAGATAGGAAAAAAAATAAAGGAAAAATTATACAAGTTAAAGGAAATGGCATAGATTCAGACCAATCTGGGTTTACAAATCCCAGCTCCACCACTTATGAACTTTATTACCTGACAAAGTTGATCACTTCTTTGAGATTCCACTTCTTTATCTATAAAATGAGAACACTGGCATACACCTCATCAGACTGTCATAAAGCTTAAATTTAATAGTATAGAATGTGTAAAGCTCCTAGAATAGTGCTGGGTAACTCTTCTCTTCTATGCCAGTAAGAGATAGCAATATGACAGTGCTTATGAATGAGGCCATGAGGAAATAGTTTCACAGTTGTGCTGAAATTATAGATAACCTGTGTCTATTTAGAACACCTAGGTCAGCCACACCTACAAAAGAAAATGAAAGGCCAGAAGAGTATTTCCCCAAAGAATTCACTGGAAGTTATAACTGCAAAAGCCCAAGACTCATTAGCAGAAGGGAGCACACGATCCAAATTTGTAAAACAAAATGTGTACTGGAGAGTACAGAAATGAAAGACTATTCTCCTCTTTGCCCTCAACTAAACCCAGCAGATTGGGATCTTGTCATTCAAAGACAGTTTAGGAGAGTGGTTAGAAGTACCAATTATGGAGTCAAATGGATGGAGGTCCAAAGTTTGGTCCTTTCATTCACTAGTTAAATGACCAGGGAAGTTGCAAAGCCTCTCGAATCATGTTTCCTCTTGGGAATAATAATGAAAAATTCAGGAAAATACCTAATTCACAAGGTGGTATAAAGGAAATGAAATCCACATGTAAATCTCTTAGCATATATGTGATCAGTAAAGAAGCAGTTATAACTTAAGATGATGATAATAACTGATATGGAAGGTTTGTTGCCTGACTGATATTCAGAAACTAGAGTCCTAGGGATTTGAGTCAATGTGAAAAAATTAAATAAAATCAAGAAGTGCCTTCCTGGGTGGGAGTAAACCAATGGTTCCTACAGTCATTTGGATATTCCACCCTTCCCTCAAAACTCCCAGTCAAGCAAGGAGTCCTGGACAGTCAAAGCAACTCCTGGTGGTATGAGGAGTGAAGGGCCTAGCTCAGCTCTAAACCTGCTCCTTAGGTAATCATGAGACTTTGGGGCAAGGTTTGGAAAATCCCTAAACTCCACCGATAAACACAGTGTCAACCAAATGGTTTATTCCCGAAACCCTTCTAGATCTTTGCCCTCAAGGAACTGAAAGTCTCCCAGCAAGATTTGTGGAGCTATATCTAGAATTGGCACCAGAGAATGCTCATGAATTCCACATTTCAGTTCTCCTCTTCTTTACCCTCCTGATACAACTAGACCGCTGTCTCTATAATTTTCACATTCCTGCCCTTGTTAAAATTCCCAGCTGCTTGCTTTTCAAATGTGTTGATGTTGTTTAACTTTAAAATAAAAGATTCGTATGAAAGAAGGTTTAACTTAGCAAAGAAAACTAAAAACTCTCAGATGAGTAAAAATATGATCTGCAGATCTAAAAGTTAAAATAAATTAGTATCAGACATTATTTGTACTCAGTCAATACAGGTGATACAGTCATCAAATTACTGCTGAATTAACATTAAATCTTAATTTATTTAAATTATTTCTGAATTATTATTGAAGTAAACCCCCCCCACCACATACAAGGGAAAAAGAACTTACTAACATAGTAAAGTATCATTTTTTAAAATCTAAGTAAAGAAATCAGGTGCTTAAAAATCTCAGTTGGTTAAGGGTCAAAGGATGCTTTAGACCTGCAAAACAATGCAATGTAAACATCTTAAAACAGACATTACTTTGTTTCACACAAAAGTAAAATTCTATGTTATAAATTTACAGTTCTGATTTCTATAAATTCACTGTGATAACTTTATGCAGTTCAGTGAACAGAGGAATTAGGTCCAACATCTAGTACTCAGAATATCATAGACTCATGCTAACTATAAGCTAATGAACACCTGTAACTTGTTGCTACCAGTCAGAAAAATGCCCCTATTAAAAAAAAAAAAAAAAAAAAAAAAGGAAGACACCAAAATAACACATTTAAAGAAATGGCGATAATGACTTCTCACTAATCA
The DNA here is from genome assembly GCF_048164855.1 of Canis lupus baileyi. NCBI lineage: Eukaryota > Metazoa > Chordata > Mammalia > Carnivora > Canidae > Canis > Canis lupus. The sequence goes on from NC_132842.1 coordinate 19,767,625, forward strand.
TAACGCATATACCTTATGTACATTCATGCTACGCTAATATCCTTACACATAATACCTGAGAAAGTATCTTTGAAAGCATCACCGAGATTCCCTGCTTTAGAACCCTTCTACTTACCATCCTTTAATTTTTTTGTAAAGGCGGTACTTCTTGTATAAGAGAACTTTTATGGGAACCCAAATCAGTAGAGTCACTGAAGCCACATAGGCAATGGAACAGGAAACAATCAGCCAATAATGCGTTTTTCCGGGGGTACCTGTTAGGCTCTGATAGGCAGAGGCAAACTGTTCCATAATCACAAGCGTGGGTGTGGAGAAAGCCGCAAACTCAAGCAGCTCAAAAACCAGGAGCTTGATTATTCTTCCAGAAACCATCCTGAGGAAGTTCAAGCTGCTGAGGATCCAACACTCCCCTTTTGACTGTGAGCAGCATATGGACACTGATAGTGAACTAGGATCAAGTTCCTTGTACTGAAATCACTAACCAGTGACTTTTTATTCTTTTATTGACCCTCATATGGTTCAATGATCTTCCAACTTAACAAGCGAGGTCTCTTAAAGAAACAGAACAGTTGTGGAAATGATCATTTAATGTGTTTGCATGTTCATTATTCAAAGTCAAATGAACTTCTGAATATGCCTTGCAGCACCGGCAAAAAGCTGGTCTTTCCGTGTAGCTTGGACTGCTAATTTGAGCACATACAGAAACATATGTAATATTCAACACTTGTTAAGTAGAACCACTAGAATCATATAATTTTAGAGTTAAAGAAGAGGGGCACCTGGGTGGTTCTGTGGTCGAGCATCTGCCTTTGGCTCAGGTCTTGATGCTGGGGGCCCTGGGATCAAGCCCCACATGGGGTTCCCTGTGGGGAGCCTGCTTCTCCCTCTGCCTATGTCTCCGCCTCTGTGTGTGTGTCTCATGAATAAGTAAAATCTTAAAAAAAAAAAAAAAAAAGGAGAGAAGAGCTGTAATTCAATCCCCAATTTTTATATCTAAGCAAATTCAGGCAAAAAGACATACCCCAAACCTGGGTCTTTATCAAGGAAGACTACCCCTCACTTTTCTTCAAAGCACTTGAAAAGGGTGTTTGGATTCACATGCCAATCTCCTAACCAGATTTTTCCCTGGTACTTGAACTATCTGTTCTTACACATTAATTGTTATATAACATAGATTAACATTTTTATTTTGATGGTGAGGAAACCAACATATGTTAGAAACCTGTTATCATGATTGACACATTAAGAGCTGTCTATATCTAGTCCAAAAGCATATCAAATATTTAAAACACAACAATCGTCTCCATGAATATCCTTCCTCAAAAACTACCTTTGAGCACCTACAACAAGCACTTGGCTTTTGCTAGGTTCTGGGGTGTGAAGGTGAATGGACAGAAGATTTCTGTCCTAAAAATACTCAAAGTTCAAAGGAGAAAACAAACCTGTGAACAACAAAAATCACTGAGGTCAGAAGTACAAATCTAAGTGCTATGGTAACCCAGACAACTTCCTCTATGTGCTGTGGGAAGGGGAAGGAAAGATAAGGATGAGGAGGACAGATGGCAGGTTCTGGGGTGTCAGTGACATTCCAGACACAAAGAAGCCAGGAGGCTGGATGGTAATGAGAATCTGGTGTTGTTGATTGGCAGAAAGTAGGGACAGGTGATGTTATAAGAATTGGCTGGGGTCAGAATATAAACGTTTCATGAAGGATTTGGGTGAGTGTATGTGTGTGTGTGAGTGTGTGAGACAGGCAGTGAAAAAGCAATGTATTCTGGACAGAAGAGCCACTTACTTGATCTTTTGGAAAGGGGAGTGAGTGCTGGTGTGGAGGAAGGACAGGAGTAACGTCAACCTGGAAGTGGGGAAGCCAGTGAAAGGAGCTACAGAGCTGCCTGGACAGGAGGGAGAGCCTTGGCTACAACCAAAAAAGAGGAATGAGGGGAGCACCGCATCAACAGATACGGATTCTGACTCTTCCATATGCTTGCTTCTTTAGATGGCTTTTCCTGTGCCTGCTGACAGCCTGAGGCACACCAGTATCTCCCTGGGTTCCTCTCTCCCCAGGCAGGCCCTTTGTACAAGGGGCTCTGTGTGCCTGGCTCCTCGGTGCACTTGGGACTCTGGTAGTGGCTTGAGGATTAATGCCTCCTGCCCTCCTACTGCAACAGAATTAGCCCGTTTGTTTCTCGAGCTATCTATTTTACTTGAACCAGAATCTCCACTCTGATGGTGTTTAGCAGAAGTCCTCTCAAATGAAAGAAGAGACCTGGAAGACAGGTAACAAGAATGTGAAAGGACAGGGTAGAAAAACCATCTGAGCAGCAGTTCTATCACCAACTGCTTCTAATACCATATAATTGTCATTAATTCTCTATATCACATCATCCCTGACAAAATTTTCTATTTAAGAGAAGCTAGGTACAAATTATACTCTAACCTCCTAGCCCTCTGTCTTGAGTCATCAGTGCTATGTTGTGTTATAATTTCTTCTACAAATTTTATGTATTAATAGGAATTGTGACTTGGGCAGTTGAAGATAGTTGTTGAATAAAATTGCCTGGCTCCAAGCAAAAGGACTCTGGCCTGGGTCTTTAATTCCATTTTAAGTACTCAATTTTTATTTCCAAATATGGGAATTTTATTTTTTTAAGATTATTATTTATTCATGAGACACACACGAGAGAGAGAGAGAGAGAGAGAGAGAGAGAGAGGCAGAGACATAAGCAGAGGGAGAAACAGGCTCCATGCAGGCAGGGAGCCCGATGTGGGACTCAAACCAGGACTGCAGGATCAGGCCCTGGGCTGAAGGCGGTGCTAAACCGCTGAGCCACCCAGGCTGCCCCAAATATGGGAATTTTAAAACGGCACTCGCTTTATATTTCTCAGATATAATTTGCCAGCAGTTCCTAATATGTCTTCACCTTTACCTTCAAAGACAACATTCGTGTGATGTGACCCACAGTTCTTACAGCACAGAATTCTCTGAAAATTAGCTGTGCTTTCTCTAAATAGGAGGGAGGTTGTGATTCTCACCCTCTATCCACAACAAGCCCGCCTCCGTGTAAAGGAAAGAGTGCCTGTGTTAACATTGTTTATTGAACACTTTGTATGAGCAGATCATGATAGAGATATAGTATTGATTTACATTCTGGTTAGGGAGATGTCACAGATGCACAGGTAAGACCTGAGAACACTGAGGGAATGAGCTGAGCATGTCAGGGCTGTGAAGGGCTCTCCTAAGCACAGTCCTCCACACCCCCCTCTAGCCACATCTGGATGAATAGGCCCTGGGCCACAGAATATCCCTCCATAAACTGGGCCACTTGCCCAAGCTTAGAACCTTGAACTGAGAAGCACAAGGAGAATTTGGTAAGTGGAACAAAAGGAAGCCATGATTTGGAGTCAGGATTAAAGCAACCCAGGAACTACCCTGGTTATGTTGAGACTTTCAGTACTTATTTGCTGAATGAATGGATGAACAAATGGAAGCCAAGTGGTGAGGGAACAGAAAAGTCAGTAAAGAAGCCAACCCAGAGAGTGAGAAGACTGGAAGGGATGAACAGGGAGATGTAAGCACACAGAGAGACACCAGTCCCTCGGTTCTTGAACATTCCAGTTCATGTGTATTCTTACAAATGGGCTCTTTGTTCTTGGCAACCAAAAGGGCTTGAGTACAAGAAAGGAATATGTTTATGAGCAGGAGCCAAACATTATACCAAAAGAATATGTAAAGACTACATGATTCAGCTAGCTGGTCTTCTGCTAACTCTGGGAAACGAACTAGGGGTGGTAGAAGGGGAGGAGGGCGGGGGGTGGGAGTGAATGGGTGACAGGCACTGGGTGTTATTCTGTATGTTAGTAAATTGAACACCAATAAAATATAAAAAAAAAAAAAAAGACTACATGATTCAGAAGAAAGTATCGAGAAAAATCGAAGTAGAGTTGATCAGAGAGGGCTTCCCGAAGGAGTTAAGTTTTGGCCAAATTGATTTTTCTTTTGACTCAGAGCGATATCCATATATTACTACAGCAACCTTCTCTGTGTCATATAATGACATTTTCTTTGGAAATTAGTACTAAGAATGTTCATGATGTAGTGAACCTAAAGAGAGAGAGGGGTAGGAAAGAAGCAAGTTGCAGAAGCTACATAAAACAATGTGAATGGCACAATCTCATTTTTGTTTTAAAATATCAGAGTTGTAGATTGGAGCATAAATTAAAAATCAGGAATACATTCATCAACTGTTAATAGTGCTGCTCCTGGGGAATGGGTTGAAGGGGTTTTCACTTTTGATTTATTAATATTTGCAAAGCTGTAATATTTCACCAGTATAAAAATTAGGAAATAATTTTTGATTAATAAAAATCAATTAAGCAAAGCAATTCTGGCTTAATAAAAATTTTATGTTATATTTTTTAAATCTTTCCTCCATCAGTTTGTTTTCCCTCACTTCTGAGCAAAAGCAACATAAATAAATCTCACTTCTACTTATCCCTTAAATGGCAGCACTAAAGAGCAATGAAATAACCAAGAGGCAAGGAGAAAATGAGGAGAAACTTGAATAACTGTTTGCCGAATGGGTTATGAGGGCAGAATTTTATTACCTTCTGATCTCACAAGAGAATGGGAAAAGCATAGCCTTTATCCTTCAGGCTCCACTCTAAGAGTTTCTTCCTCTCTGAAACCCTTCCTTGCTCTCCTTTAGAGAAGCAGAAAAACAGAAATAAGCATTTCCTCCTTTGAGTCAAAACACCTTCTGAATCCTCCTGGATTTGTCCACACTTACACCATAGCACTTGCCTCCCTGTATTGTTTGTGCACTGGGTCCTCTACAAAACTGGAAGCGCCCTGGAGGCAAAGACTGCTTGTATCATCATATCTCAGCACAGTATCTATCAAAAAATAGGAATTTGTGGAAGGAATGGATGGAGATGAAGGGTAAGAGAAGTGGTAGACAGTTGGGGGAATGTACTAAGCTTTGATAATAGCTAACTCATCTTTTATTCCAAGGGAATCCTGGCTCTCACACTGATCTTTCAGAAGGAAAAATCATGTATTACCTACCCCAAAACAATCTGTTCACTCAGCCTATGAGCTTCAGTTTCCTTGTATGGTCCCAAATACAGCCACCAGGTCTCCTTCATCTGCACCCATGGTTCCATAGCTTTCTAGAGAAGAGAGGAAACAAAGCCTCTGGGGATTGCAGTTTCTTCATCTCAAGATGCAGGTTAGGAAAAGACCTCTTTCCAAGCATTCACAAAGACTCAAGTTCCAGTGTTAAAAAATAATCTTTCCCAACATTTTTTAGTACATATGCTCTCAAAAGTGCATATTCCATCATGGATTTGAACATTAACAAAGGAGGCTGGAGAAAACTGGCTGTTTCTTTGTCTGGACCAAGGCACAACCTTCAATTATTTCAGAGTCCTCAGCCCTTCTAAAGTGTCCATTTGTCTAAAATGTCCATAACAGTTTGGGAGGCAGGGTAGATTCCTTCACCAGGGATAGAGCAACAAGTTAGCTTGGCAAAGAAAAAGAATGCCATTATGGCAGCATTTAGCTACTGGGAGGAAATAATGCTAGACCCCCAACTTGGAGAAAGAGACAAAAAGAGATGTGAGAGGGTTTGAAATCACCTACCCTTCAGCTGAGACCAGTTTATGCCAATCCTGATTCTTTCCCTTCTAAGTCCCCTGACGAGTCCTCCATGCAACTGCACTGCCAGTAACTGAAAGGACAAGGAAGGGGACATTTTCACACCCCCAAATTCTTTACTTGGATTCATCCAAGACTGATTCAAAGAACTCTGCCCCTTACTCTGCTCTTTAATGCTGGGTTTAACAACTTCCTGGTAGGAAACAGATCTGGTTTTCTGGAGCTGGGTCTGTGGTGGAAAGACTGAGTCTTGTGGTTAGAACTCACTTCCATGTAGGAATGTTGATGCAGTGTTTTTTATTTTAGTAAGCAGAAGATATCACGCTGTTCAGGGTAACACCTGTTCTCCACACTTCCAACTGTCATTTCCTTCCTGCCCACAGGAAGTCAAAAATTGAAAGTCTCCTAAATTGTTAGTAAGATCATTTGTAATCTCAAGGCTTATTCATTGTTTTCAGTGTAGGGTCTGTGAAACAAAATGTACAGACAGCCAGGAATGCTCTGGCATATCTGTGGCTTGTTTCCTGTGATCGTATGGGGTTGATGTGCAGAAAGGCCGGCGCTGCTGGCAAGAAAACTGCTCTACAGATCAAGCTGGATCTACGGAGATTCTTGGGAAGAGGTGAAAGCATGTTCCTGGGCCTAATTTATAATTTATAATTTCCAAAAAATATTTCCAAAATACAGTACTGATCCTCATAAACAAGTGTCACCAAACAAACTAGAAGAATTCAGGAAGATTATGTTACCATCTGATTATGCCCCTTTTACCTTTTACCAATGCTATGCGATCATAGTCCAGATAACATTCAATTTATATTATAGGAAAAAAAGTATAGTTTCATCTTCCTGGCTACTAAATAAACAACTTTGTAAGAGAGCAAAGACAATAACATATTCACTTCTGCAACCCTTTAGTATCTGGTATTTATTTAGTGCTCTATTCTTGAAATAAACAAAATTGGGAGAACGTCCTTACTTTTTAAAACAATCATGCTCCCCTGCAATATTTTTTTCTTTTTTTTTTTTTTTTTTGCAATATTTTTTTCTATTAAAATTGTCCAGATCTCCGGCAGCCCAGGTGGCTCAGTAGTTTAGCGCCACCTTCAGCCCAGGGCGTGATCCTGGAGACCCGGGATCGAGTCCCACATCAGGCTCCCTGCATGGAACCTGCTTCTCCCTCTGCCTGTGTCTCTGCCTCTCCCTCTCTCACGAATAAATAAATAAAATCTTAAAAAAAAAAATTGTCCAGATCTCAAAATTTTGAAGGAATGAAGGATGGAAGGATGGAAGGAAGGAAGGAAGGAAGATGATTTAAGATTTCCCATTACACAAATTGTGTGTAGTGGCATAAGTGGGAGCTAGTAAGTAAAAATAGACTATTAAAGAAAAGAGGAAGTCACTTCATTCTGTACAACGTAGTCTCAGATTTTATATTTTAAGAGACTACAACAATCTGGGCGAGCCTTTCAATATTCCAAAATAACAAATTTCAGCCAAGAAATAATCCTATTTAAATGTAGATGCAGCCCTAATTAATTACTGTATATTCATCCCAAAGTTCACAAAAATGATTTAACCTATATTTCCTAAATCTTTGCGGCTAAGGACTTGATAAGTTTGCGGCTCTTCAATTTTTTTTTTTTTTTACTTAAGATAAAATAACTAGACATCGCCATATTTTTGCAAAGTACACAGAAATGACAACTATTCAGTTATTTTGCTTAATGTAGATAAAGGATAAAATTTCCAAATGGTTTGCTTAAATGTAGTGCTCCCTAACTCCACTGGGTGGTGGAAGTTTTGTTTTGTTTCAACCATAGATTTTAAGTCAGTATTTTTAAAGATATTACAGGTTTGGAGTCTTCTAACCTAAATTACTCCTTTTATTTTATTTTTTTTATTTTTTTATTTTTTTAAATTTTTATTTATTTACTTATGATAGTCACAGAGAGAGAGAGAGGCAGAGACACAGGCAGAGGGAGAAGCAGGCTCCATGCACCGGGAGCCTGATATGGGATTCAATCCTGGGTCTCCAGGATCGCGCCCTGGGCCAAAGGCAGGCGCCAAACCGCTGCGCCACCCAGGGATCCCTAAATTACTCCTTTTAAAACCTAGACTATAAAGGCATACAAGTTATATGTCTTCCTGTACAATGCTTATTGGTCCCATTTAGTTCCAAAAACATTTCATGAGTAAGTTTACTTATCTCTTCTCTGTCCAAAGCCCCCCAGTGGCTTCATATCTCATTTAGAGTAAAAGCCCAAGGCTTTACCAAAATTTTTGAGGCTTCCCACAATCCCCCCAACCACCTTTGTAACTTAACTTCCTATTACTCTTCCTCTCTTTCTTCAATGTCTTCCAAACATACCAGATATGGAGGCTTCATCCTTTATGAAGCTTTTGTCCTTCCTATTCTTCACTCCCACACCAAAACATACAGAGTCAACTACTTCACTTTCCTTAGGTCTTAACATAAATTACACTTTCACTGTGAGATTGCTTATGCAAAATTTCGACATACCCACCCCCTCAATTTCCTATTCTTCTCCCTCTTTTATTTTTCCTATTACTTAACAATAACATAATATTTATTTGACTTATTATATAAATTATCTGCTCTCTCAACTGAAACTTAGGTTTCTTTAGGGCAGAAACTCTTACCAATTTTGGACTCTGTTATATATTCAAACCTAGACTAGTGCTTGATATATGGTAAGATCTCAATAAGTATTTGCTGAGTGGCAGAATGAATTCACAAATGAACTGAGTGGACTCTCTATGCTAGCTTTCGTGCTTATGCTGGGGTAAAAAGATGACCAAGACACACTCTCTGCCTTTACAGGCTTACAGTCTACTTGAATGGACAGACATTTCCACAAGTGATTTCAACAGAAGTGCAAGGAGACATGTATACCCAAGTCATATGGAAGCAAAGAGGACAGCAACATGGAGGTTCAGGTAAAGATTCCTGACAGAATAAAGAAGTACATTTTCTGTGCTCAAGAAAGTAGTCTAGCTACAGAAATACAATACTCAAATATGAAGATCAAAGGAGATTTTAAAATATCTTGAGACAAATGAAGACAAAAGCACAACATACCAAAGCTTAAGGGATATAGCAAAAAAAAGTACTAAGAGTTATAGTGATAAGAAAGATCTTAAACATGCATCCTAAATTTATACATGCCACTAGCAAAAGAACAAACTAAACCCAAAGTTAAAAGGATGGAAATAGTAAACGTCAGAGAATAGATGAAATAAAGAATAGAAAAATACAAAAATAAAGCTAAGAGTTGGTGTTTAAAAGACAAAGTCAACAAAACCTTAGCTAGACTAAGTATGAAAAAAAGAGAGAAGATTCAAATAAATAAAATCCGAAAAGAGGGATGAGACATTACCATTGATGCCACAGAAATAAAAATATCATAAGAAACTATCATGAACAATTATATGATGAAAAGTTGGACAACTGAGAAAAAATGGATAAATTTTAAAAAATATAAAACCTAAGAATGAATCAAGATAAAACAAAAAGGGGCACATGGGAGACTCAGTTGGTTAGGTGTCCAACTCCTGATTTCGGCTCAGGTCATGATTTCAGGGTCATTAGATCAAGCCCTGCATCACGCTCTGCACTGGGCAGGAAAACTGCCTAAGATTCTCTCTCTCTCTGACCCTTCCCTTATTCACATGCATGTGCACATTCTCTTTCTCAAAAAAAGGATGAAACAGAAAGACTAAACAGATCAATAACAAATACAGAGATTGATCAATAATCAAGAACTTCCAGAAAAAAAAAAAAAAAGCCCAGGACCTGGGTTTCATAGGTGAATTCTATCAAACACTTAAAAATAATTAATAGTAATCTTAAGTTCTTCCAAAAAATACAGAGAACACTTCTAAACTGATTTCATAGGCCAGCAATCACCCTCATAATGCCACCAGACAAAACACCACAAGAAAACTATAGGCAAATATACTTGATGAACATGGATGTAAAAATCCTCAACAAATTGTTAGCAAAATTAACAGCACATTAAAAGGATTCACACACCATAACCAAGTGAGGTTTATCCCTGGAATGCAAGGATGGACTAACATACACAGATCAAACAATGTGACATATCACATTAACAGAAATGAAAGACAAAAAACAATTACATGATCATTTATATAAGTACAAAAATTATTTGATAAAATTCAGTACTTTTCATGATACTCTAAAAAAATAAATAAATAAAAGGGGTATAGAAGGAACTTGCCTGAATTCAATAAAACCCATATATGAAAAGCCCAAAGCTCACATCACACTTAATGGTAAAAAGCCAAAATCTTTTCCCCTAAAATCTGGAACATGACAACACCTGTTAGGATGGCTATTATTCCACACACAGCCCAAAAATAATGCAGCTGATAATGATGGATATGAAGAAATTGGAAACTTTGTATAGTTAGTGGGGATGCAAAATGGTGTAGCCACCATAGAAAATATTATGGAGGTTCTTCAGAATATTAAAAATAGAGCCACCATGTGAATAGGCAATCCTACTTCTGGTATACATCCGAATGAATTACTTACAACAGCATTACTCACAACAGACAAGTTGTGAAAATAACCCAAGTGTTCTTAACAGACGAATGGATATAGATACACACACACACACACACACACACGTATACATACAATGGAATATTATTTGGTGTTTAAAAAAAAAGGAAATCCTACTATTTTCAGCACATGGGTGGACCTGGAATTTTATACTAAGTGAAATAAGTCAATTGCAGAAGGACAAAAATATTGAATGATTCCTCTTACATGAAAGCATCAAAACAATCAAATATAGAGGAGAGTTCAGAGGAAAATGGCAGAGGAGAAGGATCCTGAGCTCACTTTATTTCATGGACACACAAATATAACAGCTACATCTGTACAACTAACAGTGAAAAGAACCGCAAAACTGGCAGAACAGAACTTCCACAATTAATCTTCCACATGTAAAAGAGTAGGAAGGGGAAGGCACAGTTTAGAACCACAAATGGAAGGGAACCCACAAACCAGGCGAAGGAAGAGGTTCAGACCACACACCCCCAGGCACTGGGGACCTACACTGGGAAGACAAGTCCCCATAATATTTAGTTTAAGACCCAGTGAAGCTTAACCTCTTGAGCTTTTACAATCGGTGAAGTTTAATTCCAGGCATTTTAAAAACCAGTGTGTTTAGACCAGGGAGAGCAAGAGGAAACAGTCCCTGCCCTTAAAGAGCTAAAATAATAAATAACCCTGCTGAGACAGCATAGAAAGAGAAGTTTGAAAAATGAAGTAGATTTATTTACTAATCTCAGAACATGCCCTATAGGGGAAGAGATCTACAGGAGATTTCTCAAAGAATAAAAGTGCCAGCTGGTGCCTTTTTCTCTTTCCTACTCCAGTCCAGTCTGTCATACCTCTGCTCCTAACAAAATTAACTGACTGGCCTTATACCTAAAGGAGCTAAAAAAGAAGAACAAAGCCTAAAGCTAGCAGAAAGAAGGAAATAACAAAGATTAGAGCAGAAATAAATGAAACAGAAACTAAGAAAATCAATAAAACAGATCAATGAAACCAGGTGCTGGTTCTTCAAAAAGATAAACAAAATTGATAAACCTTTAGCCAGACTCATCAGGAAAAAGAGAGAGGACTCAAATAAATAAAATCAGAAATGAATGAGAAAGAACTATACCACAGAAATACAAAGAATTGTAAGAGAATATTATGAAGAATATATGCCCACAAATTGGACAAGAAATGGATAAATTCCTAGAAACATACAATCTTCCAAAACTGAATCAAGAAGAAACAGAAAATTTGAACAAACTGATTGCTAGCAATGAAATTGAATCAATTATCAAAAAAACTCTCAACAAACAAAAGTCCAGGACCAGATGGCTTCACCAGGCAAATTCTACAAAACATTTTAAAAAGAGGTAATACCTATTCTTCTTAAAATATCCAAAAAAAAAAAAAAAACCAGAAAAGTGGGAAAACTTCCAAAGTCCTTCTATGAGGCTAGCATTACCCTGATACCAGAACCAGTTAAAGATGTATAAAAGACAAGAACTGCAGGCCAGTATCTCTGATGAACATAGATGCAAAAGTCCTCAACAAAATAATAGCAAACTGAATCCAACAATATACTTTAAAAAATCATTAATCATAATCAAGTAGTATTTATTCCTGAGATGCAAGGGTAGTTCAATATTCATAAATCAATGTGATACACCACATTAATAAAACAAAAAGTCATAAGATCAACTCAATAGATGCAGAAAAAGCATTTGACAAAGTACATCTATTAATAATAAAAACTCTCAATGAAATAGATTTAGAGGGAACATACCTCAACATAATAAAGGCTGTCTATGAAAAGCCCATAGCTAATATAATCCTCAATTGTGAAAAACAGAGATTTTCCCCAAGATTAGGAATAAGACAAAGATGCCTGCTCTTATAACTTTTTATTCAACAGACTACTTAAGTCCTAGCTGTAGCAGTCAGACAATAATATGAAATAAAAGGCATCCAAATTGGTAAGGAAGAAGTAAAACTGTCAGCATTTGCAGATGACATGATACTTGAATAAAGAAAATCCTAAAGACTCCACCAAAAAACTTACAAAATGAATTCAGTATATGTGCAGGGTATGAAATTAATATACAGACATCTATTGTGTTTGTATAGACTAAAAATGAAGTATCAGAAAGAGAAATTAAGAAAACAATCCAATTTACAATCATACCAAAAAAAAAAAAAAAACCCATAGGAATAAACTTTTTTCCCCCCACAGGAACAAACTTAGTCAAGGCAATGAAAGACATGTACTCTGAAAACTATAAGATGCTGATGAAAGAAACTGAAGATGACACAAATAAGTGGAAAGATATTCCATGCTTTGGGTTAAAAGAATTAATTTGTTAAAATGTCCACACTACCCAAAGCAATCTACTGATTCATTGCCATCTCTATCAAAACATCAAAAGTATTTTTCACAGACCTAGAATCAAGAAGACAAAAATTTGTATGGAGGCACAAAAGACTGAGCAGTTAAAGCAATCCTGAGAAAGAAGAATAGTACTGGAATATCACAATCCCAGATTTCAAGATACATTACAAAGGTGTAGTAATCAAAACAAGATGGCACTGGCATGAAAGCAGACACTTAGGTCAATGGGACAGAATAGAGAACCCCACAATAAGCCTATCCTTACATGGTCCATTAATCCACAACAAAGGAGCACAAATACACGAGGGGAAGGGACAGTCTCTTCAACAAATGGTGTTGGGCAAAACTGGACACCTATATGCTAAAGAATGAAACTAGACCATCCCCTTACAATGTTTATTGGAGGATTATTTACAATAGCCAAAATATGGAAGCAACCCAAGTATCTATCAATAGATGAATGGATAAAAATGTGGTATATAAATATATATATACATACACACACACACCCCTACGTCATTACTCAGCCATAAAAAAAGATGAGATCTTGCCATTTACAGCAACATAGATAGACCTAGAGGGCACTATGCTAAATGAAATAAGTCAGAGAAAGACAAAACACCACGTAATTTCATTAACGCAGAATCTAAAAAACAAAAACAAACCAAAAAATAGACTTTTAAATGCAGAGACCAAACTAGTAGTTGCCAGAGGGTAAGTGTAGTGGGGATGGGTGAAATAGATAAAAGGGATTAAGAGGTACAAACTTCTAGTTATAAAATATTGTAAATATGTACACAGAAAAGAACAGTATAGGGAATATGATAATATTGTAACAACATTCTGTGACAAATGGTGACTACAATTGTGGTGAGTACTGAGTAATGTACAGAATTGTTAAATCACTATGTTTTATGTCCTAAATTAATACAACACTGCATGTTAAACTTCAATTTAAAAACAGAAAAATGTAATAAGTAAATAGTCAAATTACAGAAGTTGAAAGTAGAATAGTGGTTATCAGGGCATGGAGAGAGATATGGGAAGTTCATGTTCAATGGGGATGAAGTTACAGTTCTATAAGGTTAAGTTCCAGAGATCTGCTATACAACATTATGCCAATAATTTGCAATAAAGTATTTTGCACTTACAAATTTCTTAAGAGGACAGATCTCACGTGAAGTGTTCTTGCTACAGAAACAACAAAACGATACCAGGACACTCTGGGCAGTGATGGATATGTTCATTACCTTGATTGTGGTGATGGTAATATAGATGTATATACTTGTATCCAAACTCACAAAATTGTATATATTTTGTGTAATTATTTATATATCTGTTAGTAGCTCAATAAAACTGGGGAAAATGTTTTGTTCCAAAGCATTAAAATGTTTAGTGCCTATATCTGATTTCCCAGTTGCAATATTAGCACCATCTCTTCTTATAGTACTTAACACATTACTGAAGTTTACTTTGTGCTGTACTTTTAAATGTACATGCTTTATTTCTTTACACATTTATGACCTCCTTAAAGGCAGGTACAAGTACTTTGCTGCATTGCAAGGGCTCCCAGCACCACCCCCAGTTTTGATGGTTCACTAGGAGGACTCACAGGGTTTAGCATGTTGTACACAGGGCTATAATTTATTACACCAAAAGGACAGTATCAGCAAAAGGAAAAGGTGCTTGGGGTGGTGAAGTGTAGGGGAAACCAGGTACAAGCTTCCAAGAGCCTCCTCTCAGTAGAGTAACACAGTGAGTTTCATTCCCCTAGCAACAAGTTGTGGCATGTGTGAAATGTTGCCAACTAGGGAAACTCATCAGACTTAGTGCCTGGAGCTTTTACTGGGGGCTGATCATGCCATGCCCTCTGCCTGGCATATGCCCAAATTCCAGACTTCCAAAGGAAGGCAGGTATTCAGCATAAACCACATCATTTGTGCAAGTAGTTGGGTACAGTGAGACCCTCTTATCAATTCTGGGAATGGTGGGAACCCTGCCCAAATCCAAGTTCCCAAATGTAAGCCAAAGGCCAACCTTGGAAATGGAACTTTGAAAAGACAGCAGTCAGGCCTGCTATGCTATTTTTCTGTCCACTTGCCACTAACGAATTCCATTTCCAACCTTATGCAATTGATTAAATGAGGCAATGGGAATCAAAGAAATAAGAATTTCATACATATGAAGAACTATGTTTATATCTTAAAACTGTCTGCATGTGTTTTTGTTTTTAAAGATTTAATTTTTTCATTCATGAGAGACACAGAGAGAGAGAGGCAGAGACAGAGGCAGAGGGAGAAGCAGGCTCCCTATGGGAAGCTGGATGTGTGACTCGATCACGACCTGAGCCCAAGGCAGATGTCAACCACTGAGCCACCCAGGTGCCCCTGCATGTTTTTAAAAACTGTCTTGCCCCATAATGAGTTTTTTTCCAATACTCTGTAAACTTGGATAAACCAATTTCATATAAACATCTGGCTAATTGTAATAAATATAGAAGTAAACAATATGTAATGGTTAAATCACCACCACAGAGACAATGGCCCAGATAGAATTTCTGGTTTTTTTAAAGATTTTATTTATTTACTTGAGACAGAAAGTTAGGAAGGAGCTCATATTTACATGAGCACATGCAAGTTAGGAAGAAGGGGAGAGGTAGAAGGAGAAGACTCCTATCAGGGAGCCCGATGTGGGGCTTGATCCACTTGCTTCACCACCGTGGTACCAGAATGACTTCTGCTGTGGTATGACCTGGCCAACTCCAAATTATGCTCTAAACAAGACGGCTATCTCTAGAATAGAATAAATTAATATATATACCTTGACAGATCAATATAGTCGGAAAAAGCCAACTGCAAACTGTAAAACCTACCTGGAGCATTTCCTTAATAGGTCATATTCTGTGTATTTAAAGAGATTTTATTTATTTACTTGAGAGAGAGAGAGAGAGAAGAGCAAGCAAGCACAGGCAGGGGGAGGACACAGCGAGGAGGGACAAGCAGACTCCATGCTCAGTGTGGAGCCTGATGCAGGGCTTGATTCCACGACCCTGAGATCACGACCTGAGCCAAAGCCAAGAGTTGGGTGCTTAACAGACTGTGCCACACAGGTGCCCAGATTATATTCTGTATTTTGATGAACTCAAATAGGCTTTAAGAAAAGCATACTGGTTCCTTTGATTTTAATTTTTCCATGTGTTCAGGAATATAACCTGAAAATTTTGCTCATCTTTACAGGTCCTGAGTATGATGGGTATAATAAGGCAAAAGGCTCAATCAGTTAGGGTAGACCTGGATTACAGAAAACCTTGAAATCTAGCCTTGGGAGTTTTAAAACGATTCTATAAGATGAGGGTTTGTTGGGTAAGTGATGTAAAATGGACTCTAAGCATCTCTGAAGCACCTGGAATTATATGTAAAGCTCCAGGTAGGAATATTTTTCTGGGAGAAAGTCCCAGGTAACTGTGACCCTAAAATGTTTGTGAAGCCTCAGGCCCAGTATGTAAGGACATTTAAGTCGAAAGGAAGCTACATATATTAGTGTTTCCAAAGTAGTGTGACCATAAGGATCACTCAGGATACTTGCTAAATTATAGATTTCCAGGATACCTCAAAATCAACTAAATCAGAATCTCCAGGCAAATGGCCTGAAAATGTGTATTTTACCAAGCACCTAGTTTGAGTGGTAGACTTCAATCTTTAAAATTCATGTCAGGTTAGACATTTTACAACTCTATGGGTTTTATGGGCCTACTCCTATTGGTTAAGGCCCGTACTACTGTTTTCTGAAGCATGACAGGAAAATGGTATCTTGGTAGGTCAACAAATCATTGCTCCTATTTGTCTCATGAGATGATGCTGCCAGAAATAAAGTGAAGTTCCTTGTGTCTAATTCTTCTCCAGAGAACTCAAATGGAACTGTTTAAAAAATCTTGGTACACATTATGATTCATTGCTTAGATCTCTAAAAGTAAATTAGAACAAGGCAATAGTTACCTTTCCCAACCCCCAGCACAGCAGGTCAGAACATTATCAGAGTTCTATAACATGCCCATCCTAGAGATTCTGTGGAGATACCTTGGTTGCTGTTCCTGATTGTTGGGCAAATCCAATATAGCCCATATGGTAACTAAATCAAAATTCTAAAAATCAATGCTTTGCAGAATGCCATGAAAAACAAGGAATCAGAAACTGACTGGATTGTAACATTATTTCCCAAATAACCTGAATTCTAGATAAAACTGCAGCTAAATGTCTAGTTTCGATTTTTCAGGATTCAATCTCAGCAGCACCACCTACTGATGATTTAAATTCAGTACTTCACATAAATTCCTAGCAATATGAATATTAAACAGTTAACTGGAAAATAACTGGAACACACTTTGGCTTTTCATAAAATAGGCATGATAACTGATAGAGGAAATATTTAGTAATTTTTGCAAATGGGAATCAAATTGCATTAAATGACAAGGCATGCTCTGATCCTGCTATAGAATGAACGTGAATCCCCCTAAAATTCATCTTAAAATCCTAACCCATAACTTGATGGCATTAGGCAGTGAGGCCTTTGAGATGTGATCAGGTTATATGAGCAGAGCCCTTGTGAATGGGATTGGTACCCTTATAAGAGAGACCCTGAAGAAGCGTAAATCCCCCTCCTCTTGCCATGTGAGCTTACAGGAAGAAGACTTAGCCCTCTATGAATCAGGAAGTGAGTCCTTACTGGACATTGGATCTTGCCAGAACCTTATTCTTGGACTTCCCAGTCTCCAAAACTGTAAGAAATAAACTTCTGCTGTTTATAATCACCCGGTCTATGGTGTTCTATTATAGCAGCCTGAATGGACGGAGACAAATCCAGATGTGTTTCTAACATGCTGGCTATTTCCCTTTTGTCCCTCTCCCTATCATTTAGTATTCCAGCTGGGTTCAGCCAACAGGAGGATTATTGGCCAGTGAGCAGAGGACATCTATCCCTCTTGTCTGCCTTTCCTGCCTGCTGTGCCAGCCACCGCTGTCAGTCTGTCCCTCCTCTGTAAGTCCTACAGCTCTGCTCTCACTGGGCTCTGCATTTACTGTATAATAGTCAGCCTTTTGATCCAAGAGTCACAACAGCAGAGTGTGCCTCAACAATACCCCTTGTCTGTTCCCTTGGTCATCAGTAAGCAGTTCTTTCATGCGAGTTGGCTCAGTTGGACCTCCTGAGTGTCACTTTGCTTCCTGCCAGGGCCCTGACAGATATGGAGAATCACCTTGTATACTTTAAAACTGAACTGATCATTCACATAACACTTAAGTGAATACCGTGAAAAAATATTGTCTTAGGTGCAACATGGATACAGATACAAAGATGAAAAACATTCCATTATTATCCTCAAGGAGCTCACATTAACGTATATAAGTGAGATGTGAGTTGACTAAGAACTTTCAAAGAAAATAATGCAGGGTAACTTTTAATTTTTATAATTTTATTAATCTTATCTTCGGTATCAAATAGGAAAGCCTTTTGGCCAATTATATCTGCATAGTTCCCTAAAAGTCTCACCTCATTTATTACTACCAGATCAGAACCCTAAGGTTTGTTTCAACAACCTTAACCTAAAATGTACACTTTTACAGTCAAAGTAAACATGTTGTATTTACATACAAATGTTTGCATTGGAGTCCTTCTGTGGGTCACCTCCCCCCCACACACACACATATACACAGCACAAAATTCTCACTTTGTGTGAAGATTCTGGAGAGCAGAGACCTGCCTCATTCACTCCTGCAGCTTCCAGAATTCTCACAGGGCAGAGAGTGAATCACTTTTTCAATGAAGAGCTGGGAGCAGCACAGCATGGTGGAAAGGAGTACAAATTTCACCTAGGTTTGAAACCCAGCTATGTCACCTTCTAGTTGGATGACCTTGCGAAAATTATTAGACCGTCTGCCTCAGTTTCCTTACCTACAGTATCATTTAAGAGTGGTGCCTGTCCCACACTAAGAACAATGTAAATGCTCATCAAATAAAAATTAAAGTGATGCTATTTTTATATATTATGTATATATTTTTTATATTGCCTGGAAGTACGTAGTTGGAAAGAACCTTAAGAGATGTGATTCTCAGGCACCTGGGTGGCTCAGTGGTTGAGCGTCTGTCTTTTGCTCAGGTTGTGATCCCGGGGTCCTAGGATCAAGTCCCTCATCAGGATCCCCGCAGGGAACCTGCTTCTCTCTCTGCCTATGTCTCTGCCTCTGTGTCTCTCATGAATAAATAAATAAAATCTTAAAAAAAAAAGGAGATATGATTCTCTCATTTGTAGGTGATATAACTGAAGCCCAGGAAAAGTTAATACAATCAGCTAGTGTAGAAGATGTGACTGTCTAAGGTAACTTTACTCCTAGGAAGATCTACTCACTGATACACCATGCCGAAGACATGAATAGTGCCATTGTATCCAACAAAACAAATAAAAATCTTTTTTTCAGGGAATAGAAAGTCACATGGGTACCCAATCCATTTTGGAAAAGGTTTAGTCATAAGTAAATTAATTTCTGTTCCATAAGAAATAAAGTCTTGACTTTATTATTATTATCCAATACAAGTTTCAAGGTCTCTGAAGGCTCTGAGATTTTATCTTACTTGCAAGCTAACAAGTTAGTGCCGTCTTGTGAATGCTGAAATAAGAAGACACAAGACCCATGGGTCTAAGACAGAGGACTGTATCATTTACAGCACCAGCAGCAGGCAGAGTGGCAGCATTTTCTTGTGCCAGTTCCCTGAACACAGGGAGAGAAGTGGGTCAGGTAATACCACATGCAGGGAGTTGCAGAACAAAAGGGGAACCCCAATCTTTGATCCTGGTAAGTCTGCCCACCCCTTGTTCCAAAGGGAGGAATCACTTCTACCTTTAGCAAGGATATTCACTACACAAACATCTTTTAAAAAGACAGTCTAGAAAAAGGACAGTTAGTGCCTCTGCTTGTAAGATGTGCAAAAACACAGAACTATGGACAAGTATCTCTGAACAATTTCTACCCTTCCTGTGTACACCATCTTAGTCCTAGGGAAATTTTCATGAATGCACCATTCCATTGATCACTGATAATCTGACAGGCTGGGATCAACTGTTTGTCTCATGTAGTATTCAACTAAAACTACAGCCAACAGGACTCATAACAGCAGGCAGAGGAGGTTAATTTCAAACATACCCGAGTGGCCTGGACCAGCCAATTAAACAAATCTCACAAACCCTCAGAATTCATCTTCGCAAGTCAGACGGACCTGGATTTCCTCTCCATGAAGTGACCTACACAGGGAGCACATAATAATTAACACGCTTTTTTTTCTGTGAGCATAAAATCAAAACAAGAGAAGTTAAGCTCCCCTGAACCAAAGCATTATGTATTTCCACCTGGAGAACAGCTTACTTAAAAAGCTAGGATACTCAAAGTACACGGGCTAAGATTTACTCTCCCCAGTATATCCCCTTTTGCTAGACTTCCATAGTTCTACACTGCCCACCACCCTTTTCCTAGGCTATGTGTTCTGTTGCTGAACAACAAATTACTACAAAGTTAGTGGCTTAAGATACGTTTATGATCTCACGGTTTCTGTGGGTCAGGATCCTGGGCATGGCTTATCTGGGTCTTCATCAAGGCTGCACACAAGATGTTGGCCAGAGGTGTGTTGTCATCTGGAGACTTGACAGGAAGGCTCTGCCTCCAAGCTTAGTCTGCTAGCATGACACAGTCTCATATACCATAACATAATCACAAGAGCAACATCCCCTCACCTTTCCAAAGTCTGCTGGTTATTAGAAAGTTCAAGGGAAAGGATTAAACAAAGGAAGGGATCATGGGGGCATCCACCCTAGAGTCTATTTGTCTCATCACATCAGACATATTCTTGAGAATTACATACTCAGGTCCTAGAAGCCTTGGATCAGCACTGTCCAATAGGAATAGAATGTGAGACACATTTTAATGTTAAGCTTTCTAGTGGGTACATTAAAAAAATTTAAAGTACACAAACACTATAGCAATATCATTATGTGTTCCAACGGTTACAGTGAAATACAGTTCTACTGAAATGATAAAGTTATATTTAAGAGGAAAAGTATTTTTACGTTGCTTCAGCTTTTAAATTAAAATTAAAATTAATCAAGATTTAAAATTTAGCTCCCCAGTTGCACTCGCCCATTATAAGTGCTCAAGAGTCCAACTGGACAGTACAGCCTTAGATCTACTATCTTTTAAAGCAAGAATCAAAGCCTCATTTCAAGGGGTCAGGTAAAAACAAATGAAGTGGTAACAAGACGTTCTTTGACCAAACTTTGGTCAGTCTCCTTTAAGGTTGTGGTCCCTGTCCTTGCCTAGCCTAAACAGCGCCATTTTAGCAAAAATTCTGCTAGGTCAGGTTAGAGAGAATCCATCTCTCCTCTCCTTGAGATCAGATTACCTTGGCCTGTCCTCAGCAAGGATCCTCCCTATCTTTGATGGCTCTTCAAAATTTTTCCATCTATGGATCTCCCACACCCCTACTACCTCTGCTTCCTAGCTATAAATCCATAGTGTTTTTACTTTATTCCGGTTTGAGTCCAGTTTTATATTGAGGTCATTTCCTCACCTGCAAGTTTCTGGATTAAAATCTATATAGTATTAACTAGTATCTGTCACTAGTTCTCATTGACAACTGGAAGGGTGAAATTTTAATAAATAGAGGGCTCAGGGGCAACCCAGAGATAGAACAGCCAGCTGCGGGAATAATACAGGCCTTGTGTTGTTAGATGATTTTTTTTTTTTTTTTTTGGTAAGGAGCCAAAAACCTGTATTTTTCATGTGAAATCACCTAGTCTTAATAGAACATTCATTCTTTAAAAAAACTCTAATTCTATGCACGCCAAATAAAACATGTTGGCTCTATTTGGCTGAGCCACCAATTTTTAATGTCTGCTTTAAGTTGCCGATCTGTCTACTGTGGTTCATTTTGTATTAATTTTTCTGTTTGAATCATAAGGGGTAATCTTATTTCCTTAGGGAGCTACATCACTGTAGTTCCTAAGAACTGACCACATCCAGGGAAAAACACGCTTCTCTTGGGTTCTAAGGATCTCTCTGCTCAGCCTTTCCTTTGTAATCCCACTCCATGCCTACCTTTGGTCTCACTTAAAGACAGTCTGAGAAGGAAGTGGAGAAGATTGCCTCTTTTTTACTCTTCCTGAAACTCTTAAATGTCAAGAAAAGGGGTATGTTCTTCTGATTAATTTTACTTCATTCTTTGGTACATTTGCCATTTTCCCAAAGTATAAATGAAAAGCAACAGGCAAAATGGGAACTATGTTTCCTTGGTGCTTCCCATTGCTGAATTAAGATATAACATTCCCTCAAATAGCTGGAGTCATCAAGGAAATGAAAATACCATATTTCCTTTGAAACCCCACAGGGAGGGTATTATAGGGAAAGATTGGTGCTTGGGAGTGAGGAGAAAGACCACCTCTTTTCCACTCCTCTCCTCTTGCACCAAGGGCCATGTGCCAGGAATTGAAGATAAACTCCAGTTCTAAAGATGGAGGCAGGGCTTTGGATTCCCTAGGTGAGTATACAAAGTTGTAGCCTTTTGTGAAATAAAGGTAAACAAACTTAAGGCTTATCATATAGAATAGATATCACATTAGCCTGCCTGGGGCCTCTGTTTTTACTTCAACCTAGGGCTTGCAACTGTAGTTAGAAAAACACAAGTCACCCCAGGGATAGAAAGGAATGGTGAGACTGTCTTCAGTCCTCCAATGGATTGGGTAGAGTGAAAACGTGATCTGAAGGGGCAAGTTGTGAAAATGGTGAAGATAAGTACATTTATCACTGGATCTCAAAAAGGAGAGTACACACTGGCCTATACTGGGTACTCAGAGGTACAAAATGAGTTAAGTGTCTCTGTTTATGGGTAGATGGAGGGTCTGAACCCACCAGTCACAGGTAGGAGATAGGCTTCTGGCAATCCGTATTTGGACTCTTGAGTGTGTCTCCCTACGGAAGCATCTGTGGCACATAACTTCAACACACCATTAACACATCACACTTTGGTTACATCATGGCTTTAACAGAGTTGAGATCCTAATCACCAGGTTCAACACTGTTTCTTAAACGTGTCCCATAACCTGGTTAGAAATAAGCTTTTGGGGAACCAATTAAGGATGATGTAAACAAAAGACCTCATAACATACTGTATGACGATTAAATTTTGACAATAGAGTAAAACCACTAGTACGATTGTTTTTTTTGATAAGTTCATCTGTTGATATGAAAATGAATTTGTAAATAAACTGCATCCATATATTCAGATTTGCAAAGATATTATTTAAATATTTTAGGTAATGTCTTAAGGTAAAATGTTAAGGTAATGTTTAGGTATATATTTAAACATTTACTTTAAATATTTAAATGTTTAAATAAATACCCATCCGTATTGAATGCTGACATGTAAAAATTTAGAAAGCAGTTAGTAAACCTTGAAAACCCGGTATACACTCAAATGTCAACCAAATGAAAAATCAAGTTAATAAAAACCAATGAAAATAGACATAATGGCTATGCCTCTGTAAGTCAGAAAATGATGTTATCCTTTTCTTTCCCCTTTTTTGAGGTGGGGAGAGGGAGGGATTTTTTAAAAAAGATTTTATTTATTGGGATGCCTGGGTGGCTTAGTGGTAGAGCATCTGCCTTTGGCTCAGGTTATGATCCTAGGTTCTGGGATCGAGTCCCTCATTGGGCTCCCTGCATGGAGCTTGCTTCTCCCTCTGCCTATGTCTCTGCCTCTCTCTGTATTTCATGAATAAATAAGTAAAATCTTTAAAAAAAAAAAAAAGATTTTATTTGAGAGAGAAAATAACTATGAGGAAAGGGGAAGCAGCAGAGAGGGAGGGAGAAGCAGGCTCCCCGCTGAGCAGGGAGTCCTATGTGGGGCTTGATCCCAGACCCCAGCTGAGGACAGACACTTACCAATTGAGCCACGCAAGTGCCCCGATGGCAGGACTGTAGGGCATACAATTACTCACAGACTGTCTTTAAGCAAAATATATAATTCTTTGAATCCATATGTGCTCACAAGTTCAACTGGGATACTTTCTGATCTGCTAAGGAGGGAGAAAGCTGTCCTACATGTCCATAATTCTTATCAATCACTTCAAAGTTTAAAAGGAATTTTTTTCAAGTTAGAAACATATGGTGACTAGACAGTCTCTAAATCGCTTTCAGAGACAGTTCTGATATAAGGATTATTTGGAAACCACATATTTGTTGCAGGAGACTGATATACTAGGAAACAATGTGAGTATCTTCGAAAGTACAAGAAAGGGCAGCCCAGGTGGCTCAGTGGTTTAGCTCCTGTCTTCAGTCCAGGGCGTGATCCTGGAGACTTGGGATCGAGTCCCACATCGGGCTCCCTGGATGGAGCCTGCTTCTCCCTCTGCCTCTCCCTATGTCTTTCATGAATAAATGAAATCTTAAAAAAAAAAAAAAAAAGTACAAGAAAACTAAAATATATTTTATTCTTAGAATTGTTTTTATATAACTATATATATAAAATAAAGGATCCATGTAACTGACACATAAGAAAAAAGGTTGATTAGAAAAAAAAAAAACCCTTTAACAGTTAGCTAATGTTTGTTTTGAGTAAAATAACTTGTAACCAAACAATGTAAAATTGGCATTTTTCTAGGCCAATATTTGGGGTTTTTTTTTGGGGGGGGCAAATATTTGTGATGTGAAAAAGTGCAACTGCTGATCCTACATCTTACTTGGAATATTAGAAATAGACTCTCAGCCAGCACTTTAATGTCTCAAGTAATCTGCTTACCAAGTAAACAAAACAGCTGAAGGATGGTCAGTGTAAGCACAACATGGCCTCCAGCATTATTTTCACTAAGACTAACTGTACTACTTTGTCTATGAGAACATTAACAACATACATAGTCTGATGCTACTTATCTCTTGCTTGAAGCAATATACAAAACAGTATATTATTACAAGAACAGTATATATTGGGCACCTGGGTGGCTCAAACAGTTGAGTGTCTGCCTACAGCTCAGGTCATGATCCCAGGGTCCTGATATTTAGCCCCGTGTCCAGCCTGCTTCTCCCCTCCTATGCCACTCCTCTTTGCGCTCTCTCAAATAAACAAACAAAAACAGCATATGCTTCAGAGCTGTAATTAATAATTCCTCCCCCCACAGCACCTCAAATCAGCACCAGTGAAAATGAAAGTACTGTTAAATCAAAGCCCATCTACTTGGAATGAAGATGTTCCTGGTGAGATTGCTCAAACATAAAAGGCTCAAGTGTTTGCAAATAAAGTATCCCAATTACTTTCAGGAAGCATATTATGAATGCCAGAAATCATATGCCAAAGTTTTAGTACCACAGTACTCCACCCCATTCCATCCTGCTTCCTCCTCTAACCTACGAGATGGTAACTACAGTGCCAGAAGTGAGTTATTCAGGCCACAAGGCAGGGATATTTCAGGTGGACAGAGGTAGAAGATCTAAAGCACAGACATTCTGCAAGCTTCAAAGAATTCTGTGGTTATACTAACATTACAATTGATAAATCAGAAGGGCAGCCCAGAGAGATTCATGGAACTGCCTAGATCACTATCCAGCCGATACTCTTGACAAAATATATACATCTGGCTTAAAATACAGTCCTCTGATTTCCTTAGGGCAATTAAGTGAAATTTCCACTTAACAGCAGAAAAAAACGGCAGCAAACGATCTAATTTAGTTCTTACTCTTCTTAACCAAAAACTACCACCACTTCCTTTACAAGAAACCCATGTGGTCACAAACTGATAGATTTTACAATGCAAATTTTACAATGAAACCATTTTATCATGTGCCATCCATCATTTATAGAAACTGACTTGCTACTGTGAAGCTTCTATGAGTTTTTTTTACTTTTTTTTTTTTTTTTTTTTTTAAGAGAAAGAAGCAGAGAGAGTCCTAAGTAGACTCTGCACTGAGCAGAGGGCCTGATGTGGGGCTTGATCTCACATGCTTGATTACAATTTCTTTAGTCATTTTAAGCAACTCCTTTAGTGTGTTATCACTGAATTTTTAAATTACAGAATATCAAAAATACTCATATTGAAACCTTCCTTTCTCTGAGGGAGGAACAAATTCCAAAGTAGTGTAGGGATATTCTCGTGTGTTTTTGGTTCTGAGAAAAATAACCATATCACATGGATGTTTCATAATATTTGGCATCGAAACTGTCTAACATTATATCACACATATTTAAGTGAAAATATTCTCAACTGTTTATATGCCATATGTCGTTTTAAAGTAACAAGTTATTATATATTCTGGACTTAAAAAACTTCCTTAAAAAAAAAAACAAAAAAACAAACCAACCAAATAAACAAACCCACCAGAACAACAAAACTTCCTACATCCTCCCACAGAAACAATGGATTATAAACATTTATTCCATTTTTAAGGCCATTAACCAACCAAAATATTCTAAGGTCCTAACCCAGCTATTTAGTAACGTGATAGCATACATTATTGTAACTTGCACATTTCTAACTTGAAATGTGGTTATAAGTGTTACTTGATCTGATTCCAATTTGGTAACCAACTTGAGGAAAACTTTTAGGAAAGGGTTTCTTTCCGTATCAGTGATTATAGTATCTTAAGAAGATATGACTATACGGTAATGAGAAGTCTTTTAAAATAAACATGTCAAAAATGCACGCATCCATAAAACAAAGTCCTTTGGCACCTGGTGGCTCCGTTGGTTAAGTGTCCAACCCTTGATTTCAGCTCAGGTCTTGATCTCAGGATCATGAGTTGAAGCCCCGTGTTGGGCTCCATGACGTCATGGGGCCTACTTAAAACAAATAGAGAAAAAAAAAACCACAAAGTCCTGTAATTGTTGATCACATTTCTAAAATCTACTTTAAAAGCCATCCACAGTGAATTGGGTGGATGAACTTGAGAAAATCTGATTTGGGTTTGAATGGGGGAAAAAGGAGGTTTTGTTTGTTTATTTTTTATATATAATATATATTATATATATTTGATTTGTGAATGTTGACATTTTATAGACATTTTAAGAATATTTTTCCAAATATATATATATTCTATTATCTATCTAGATTTTTTTATAAATTTATTTTTTATTGGCGTTCAATTTGCCAACATATAGAATAACACCCAGTGCTCATCCCGTCAAGTGCCCACCTCAGTGCCTGTCACCCAGTCACCCCCACCCCCCGCCCACTTCCCCTTCCACCACCCCTAGTTCGTTTCCCAGAGTTAGGAGTCTTTCATGTTTGTTTGTTTTTAAAGCACATATTTTCTTCAGATTCTAAATGCAATTTGAAATGAACACAGGGGTGCCTAGGTGGCTCAATTGGTTAGGTTAAGTGCCTGCCTTCAGCTCAGGTTGTGATCCTGGGGTCCTGGAATCAAATCCTGTGTTGGGCTCCCTGCTTAGCAGGGAGTTCAGTCTTGCTTCTCCTCCCTCTGCCCCTCCACCCAGCTCATGCTTTCTCTCAAATGAATTAAGACCTTTAAAAAAAAAATACAAAACTGTACTAAGCTATGGTTGTATCAATGATCTAAGTATACAGTCTGTTATACTTTAAGGTAATACACTTTAAGATTAATGATGTTCATTTCTTTTTTTTTTTCAAACAAACTACTAATGGTTTGTTTTCCTTAATATTTTATTTATTTATTCATGAGAGACACAGAGAGAGAGGCAGAGACACAGGCAGAAGGAGAAGCAGGCGCCATGCAAGGAGCCCGACGTGGGACTTAATCCTGGGTCTCCAAAATCACGCCCTGGGCTGAAGGCGGCGCCAAACCGCCGAGCCACCCGGGCTGCCCTGATGTTCATTTCTATGTATGGTTTTCTGATAGGAGCCTGAACATTTTAATCATTTTTAACCATAAATCATACAGTTCTAACTGTAATTCTTTTAGGATTAAGTAATAAGGTACTATAATGAAAATAGAGCATTAAGTTTAATATCATAAAAAGATAAATCCAGAATGTGGGATTCTATGAGACAACTGGTATAGATCTTTAAAAATTCAGTAGCAGGGAGTTAAAAAAGACAAGGAGATTAATCCAGATTAATAGAGAATAAATGGACATGGGAAATATGTGGTATATGTTCCTGGATTTTTAAAAAATTTGTAAGTAACAGTTTGGGGGACATATGATAATAATATCATAGAATTATGATTAATGTTCTTAGATGTGATAAAAGTTTAAGTCATGTAGAGGAATGTACTTATCCTTACCAGATACATGACAAAATACTTAGGGGTATGGCTGACAATATTTGGAACTTCTCTATTCACACAAAAAAGTATGCGTGTACACATAAAGACATGTTTATACACATATACATATGACATATGTATATATAAACATATATAAAGAAACAAAGCAAATATGACAAAATGTTAAAGATTAGTGAATCAAGACACAGTATTTGGGTGTTCAATGTATTATTCTTTCAATCTTTCTGTAGGTCTGAAAATTCTCAACATAAAAATTGTTGGGAAAAGCACTGCTTGTAGTATCAGATACTTCAACATGCCAATTTACTAATCATCTCCCATTCCCTCTATCTAAAGCAGTGCTCTCCAAATCACAGACATATCCTAGGACACAGACAAAATGAACCAGAGATACAGAAGGAAAATATTAGAATTTCTATTAACATTTTTTCTCTCACCCTTCTAAGATGTCTATTTTTCAGTGTCGCGTAATGTACAATATGTAATTGCCACAGTAGAACCTGTAGAATTTGTAAGTACATATGCATATGTACTTTGAAGCTGTATACTTACAAATATTTGTTACTGTGAGGCTATCTGATAAAAAAAAAATTAGGATACAATTCTTTAAAATAGACATAACTATTTTTAAGTTTCTGATCACCAAAAGATCATTAAAACCAGTTCTTTTTGCTTTTATCTGAGGGAGGGCTAACTCAATAATTTAATATATAATCCTTATCAGAAATTCTATGAAATTTTAAGAAGCAACAAATAATCAATGGTGGTAGTGGGAAGTATTAACATAAGCTAAAGAGTCAGAAAATCAGCAAAGTACAGAATGACCACAAGTTATCACAGATAAAATGCGAAATTTTGTTCAGCAAGGAAACCTATGATTTTAAATACTAAGATTTAAAATGCTCTAGAACATAAGAAAAAAAATGTTGTTAAATCTAGGAAAACTTCAGTTGTATAATTTCAAAGAAAGATTATACTAAAAAATAATATAGGAAACAGCTTTGATTAAAAACTGGGGAGAGGAATGTTATCAAAAATAGTATAGAAAATAATCTAGATACTTTACAAGAATACTTAATAAAAGATAACTGAACAGAAGGCCTTCAGAAAATATTTAGCTAAGTTTCTTCTATGTATTTTATTTTGAGGGGTAGAGGAAGTTAACTGATAAAAAATAAAAGAAAGGAAAATGATGTAAGAATGAAAGCTTGAAACTACAGTTTTGTTCTTAAATATTTAAAAAGTGATATAAGTGATATAACAGAAAGCTCTGTTAGTATTATTGCTAATAAAATAATAAACCAGGGAAACAGATGAGAAAAAGAAAACAGTGATTTTAAAGTATTAACCAGATGAGGGTCTGACTAGTAATACCAAAGGACTTCATTTTAGAAAATAACAGTTTTTATAGCTGCATAGTTTGTCATACAGGAAATTAATATGTCTTATATAAACCTGAAGCTCTGGATTAAAGGTATTTCTGAGTTGACTTATACATGTCATATATACATGAAAATTGTACCAAAAAAATGTTAGTGGTCTTAATTATTAAGCATTTTAAATTCAAAAATTAAAAGGTATAGAAACAAAGTTCCAGAAGTTTTTAACATAGACGGGAATCTCTAAGCCCCTAAAATGGATCCTCATTGAGTAGGAGAGGGAAGTAAAGAGAGGGATGATCTGAGAGCTGGAAAGAACTATAAAATCAAAGTACACACTACACATTAGTCCTAGCAGGTTTATGGCACTGACATATTGTCACATCCAAATGGCCGTGGTTTGTCAGTTACTTATGCTAGATAGGAATTGGGTGAATTTTATATACATGGAAAAATTCATGTTTATGTATACACATTCAAATTCTATAAAGGACATAAATTGAGAAGTCAAATTTGCTTCACAGAAATACACATTCTAGTTAATTCATTTATAAATAATTCTATTCCTTAAAAAAAGGGAGGGGGCAGCTATATTTTAAAAAGACTTCTTGAAAGTATGACACATACACTGGTTTCAGAATATTCATTTGTACACGAATCATTTGTGCTCCTAACTGATCCTTTCCCATTTCTATCCTTGCCATGTCATCTGAATGAAGGAAAATCCAGGGGTTCCTTTCAACTAGAGTTTTTCTAACTGGTATTTTTAAACCAAATAAATGCAAAGCATAAACTATTATCAATTTTAAGTTCTCATTATTTAAACCTTCATAAGGCTAATAAAAGATAACAAAAATATATACGTTGTAATAAGGGCAGCTTTTTTTCATTTCAGCATTTGTTGATTTTTACAGCTCAAAAGGATACTAGAGACTATGTAATTGATGATACAGCATGAAGGATATCAAGATAAATAATACATTTGCCATTGGTAAACAGAAATCTATCAAAAAACAAAGAGAAAAATACAATATGACTTAGGGAAACGTCTACCAGTTAAACTAGATAGTTAGTTTAACTGGTAGTTTCCATTTCAAATTGGAATGAAAAAGATTATAGTCTGATTCACAATATATTAAAATTTTTTTAATGTAAAGTATGAATTCCAGTTTTAAAATTATTTTTTGAGAGCAACATACTTTAAACTCAGGATAACACAACACTAGGTTGACAAACTGAAGTTGAAGATGACGCTCTAAGTTTGAACCTCTGACTTTAGTCACCATTAAGATTACTTGCCACAGATGGAATCATCTGTCAGAAAGGAAAGGAACAAGCTACCTGATTACAAGGGTCTTAGAAAATACACATTAAATTTTCATTTTTAGTGTGAAACACGTTAAGTCAATTCATTTAATATAATGCTGACCTCAATTTTTTCTGTTGTTTAGTATTAATTAACAGTATAGCACAAGTAGGGAAATTATAAATAAGATTAAAATGTCAGTGGAAAACGTATTTCATGTAGGTCAAAAAGAAAGCCTGCATTCAAAAATACTCCTGAATAGGAAGCCAAAATAATTCCACCAGAACTTTGAGAGGAGCCCCAAAAAGTCCAGTTTCAAAGATAAGAATAAATAAATATACAAACTATTAAGCAAAACCAGGAATATAGAATACTTTGAAACATCTGCTTACAACCATTTTAATGAACAATTAAAGGATACAATGTGTTAAAGACATATTGAAAAGACTAAGAGTGGGAAAAGACAGATGAATCAAATTTTGTTTATATCCTAAATAATTACAAGAGACTTTGAAAATGTAGTGTAATTCATCTTTTCTTTCCAGTTTAAAAATTTCTATCCATTGCCTCTATCTTTGGTGTCACTGCCACCAATAAACACAGTATACAGCTTAGAAATCTAATTACTATCTTCAACTAGGAAAAAGTAAATCAACATTACTCCTTTAAAAATGAGATATAAAGAATGTGATCCTACTTAATTTTGTCTCATGGTCCCACAATATTCTGAAATATCATGCCAAAATGTAAAAGTTTAAAAGGGAACGTCATCATTTGCTATAATTAAACCAAAAATTTAGCTACTGTACGCTGGTGTGATGACAGCTAGTAGTATGCAGAGGCTACAGAAAGACATAAAATACATATGTTTAGCTCACAATTAGTCAAAGGAAGGTTCACTTTAATGTGAAACTGAAGCATGGACAACATAATGCCTTCATGTAAATATGCTACAGCTTTGTTCTCTTGCAGTTTAAAGGGATGGTGTAATTATCTTAAATTTACACAAAACATTATGAAACATGGTAGTTGTTCATGATTAAAATAAAATAGCAATGTAAATTAATTTAACAGTGTTAAATATATTCACATGATCACCATTGTGATTCAAAATGGCCACTAATGGAGTTACACAGCAATATATGTACATAACATTTGCCACAACAGTTTTTGTTAAGTTTGACTTTTTGCAGACCAGGTAATTTCATGAGACAAATAATCTTGTATCATTCTTTCATATTATGAAAGGAATTAAATGTTGTAAGTAGTTTCATTCCTCTAGGGGAGGGGGAAGGAAGAACCTCTAAAAAGTCAGTGCAAATTGAAGAGAGTTCTACCTTCTTGAATATTTGAACTTGTAGACCAAGATAAGATTCCTATAAGCTGAGGATAAACAAACCTTAAGATATTAAAGAATCTCATAACATTGTCAGCGGCATTTAGCGGGTATTTGCCACACAGAGGAATCCCAAGTCCTATAGCAGAGCCTTCTGAGAATATTGTTGCTGTGGCTGAGGTGGCTGTTGACTGCCTCCTGGCTGAGGCAGTGTTGATGATGTTAAATTATAGTTTGGCACCTGGGACATATTAGTTCCTGCATTCTGGTATATAGTGACATCCGCAGTAGCAGCAGCAGCAGCAGGAGGAGGACTATATACTGAAGCCTGGGTGGGATATGTATTTCCTTGAACGGAACTGACCATTGTGCTGTGGAGGGGGGGAAAAACACTCGATTAGATCAATACTGACTTATATAGCCATTTAGAGATAAATAGGAAAGCCATTCATTAAACATTCATTCATTCATTCATTCAGTCCAGACCATAAATATTTATTAAATACCTATAAGAGCCAAACCCAAACATCACTAATTTAGGCACTGGGAGATCATAAAGAAAGAAGTGAAAAGAGTCCTTATTGTCAGGGAGCTTAAATTCCAGTAGGAGAAAAAAGATAAATTTATAATAGGTTAAGTTGTCATAAGTGATACGAAGAAAATGAAATCACAGTAGGAAGACCAGGAGCACATGGGACAAGAGATTCTAGTTCATGAGCAGTGGTAAGGGAAGGCCTCTCAGATAAGACAACATTTAAAAGACAGCTGAAAATCATGAAAGGAGTCATATTGATTATCAGGGGAAAGGGGTCAGTGTATCAGGCAAAGAGAACAGTAAATACAGAAGCCTTTGAGGGGAGAAAATGCCAGGCATGTTCAAGGAACAGAAGAGAGGCCATGATGGAAGCAAGAGCAAGCAAAGGGGAGGAGACCATAATATCAAGTGGCAGAAGGAGGAGGAGAGCCTTAGACTATGTAGTGCCTTGTAGACCATAACAAGGATTTGGGCTTATATCTGAGTGAGATGAAGATACTGAATAGCTGGTTTTGGACAGAAGACGGATATAATTTGACTTTGGTTTTAACAGACTCACTTTGGGCCAATGAGAGATACAAGGATACCTGAAAGGAGGCTACTGAAATTGTCCAGATAAGAGATGACAGGTAATTAGAGCCATGGTGGACATGGTAAAGAGGGGAGGAAAGGGTCAGATTCTGAAGGCAGTGCCATCAAAATTTGCTCATGGGAAGTAGTTAAGTGCCTGAAGTTTTAGAACTGAGTACCTTGGAGAGAAGCCATTCACTAAAAAGGAAGACTGCACATAAGGACTACAGTAGATCTGGGGAGGGAAAATCAAAGTGCAGTCATAGACGCATTAAGTGAGAGACCTAGGAGAGTCACAAAAGATAACAGGCCTAGAGTCCAACTGAGAGGTCAAGACTAGAAATACGCATTAAGGAGTCAGCACACACCCAGTATTCAGAGTCATGGACCTAAATGAGATCCTCTGGGAAGTGACTACAATCAGAGAAATAAGTAGTTCTTATTTAAACCCTAGACTAGAAATAAGATAAAGAGGCACCAGGCAAAAACTCACAATTTACCCAATACTCTCTTACATATCGCTGCTCTGCCCTAGTTCTCCAGCTTGTCACCCATATGCAGTCATTAGTTAATCTCCTTTAGGATTTAGGATTAACTTTTTCCCCATCTCTTA
Source organism: Canis lupus baileyi (assembly GCF_048164855.1). Taxonomy (NCBI): domain Eukaryota; kingdom Metazoa; phylum Chordata; class Mammalia; order Carnivora; family Canidae; genus Canis; species Canis lupus. The sequence goes on from NC_132842.1 coordinate 19,801,299, forward strand.
TCATTTTGTCCTGCAATTAGACAATCATTTGTTGTCTAATATACACAATCTGCCAGCTGCTTCTTTAAAAAAAAAAAAAAGAAAAAAAAAAAAGAAAAAAAAAAGATTTATTTATTCATGAGAGACACACAGAAACAGAAAGAGAGAGAGGCAGAGACATAGGCAGAGGAAGAAGCAGGCTCTTCGAAGGAGCCCGGGATCACAACCTGAGCCGAAGGCAGACACCTAACCGCTGAACCACCCAGATGTCCCACTCTGCCAGCTTCTTACCTAGCCTCTAAAAATTCATCTATACTACTGCCATTTATAGCCCTTTAATAACAAGCTTTCCCAGACAAGACCCAACCTCTTTAGCATATCTATATATAGAATCATTCATTATCCTTGCCAGTAACTCCGAGGGTATCTCTCCTCTGTTCCACCACAAGACTTTAATCCTCTAGTAAGAGTGCACTGTTTGGTAATGTCCAAAAACATGCCATGTGTTTTCACAATTCCTCAGTTTATTCATTCCATGAGTACCAAGCCATTTCATACTACCAACTCTTTACTAATGATAGAAAAATCTTTCTTTATTCCTCCAGGCTAAGAATAACATAGCTTGAACATATTTTCTTGTAAATCTTCCCTGAACCACAAGGTTCACCTACAAGTATCATGCTGCAAGTACCTCTATTTGTAATTTGTTATAATTACATATTTGTGTCTGCCTCTACCAACCATAACCAGTAAGCACTTTGAGGCTAAGAAATTCAATGGTCAGCTAGTATTTGACCACGGGGCCAAGACTACCCAATGAAAAAAGGACAGCCTCTTCCATAAATGATGCTGAGAGAACTGGATAACCATGTGCAGAAAAATTAAATTGGACATCGGTCTTATACCATTCACAAAAATGACCTTGAAATGGATTAAAGACTTATATTGAAGACCTGAAACTCCTAGAAGAAAACAGAGAAAAAGCTGTTTGACATTGGTCTTGGCAGCAATTTCCTGGATATAACAGCAAAAGCACAAGAAACAAAAATGATGTTAGCTTGATGTAGTCAAACTAAAATGCAGTGCAAAAGACACAATCAACAAAATGAAAAGGCAACCTACAGAATGGGAGAAAATGGTTTTAAATCATATACCTAATAAGAAGTTAATACCCACTATATAAAGAACTCATATAACTCAACACCAAAAAAACTAACAACTTGATTAAAAAATGAGCAGAGGAAATGAATATATAGTTTCCCAAAGAAGACAGAAAATGAGCAGTAGGTACATGAACAGTGTTCAGTATTACTCATCATCAGGGAAATGGAAATGAAAACCATAATGAGATATCACTTCACACCTGTTAAAGTAGCTATGGGAAAAGAGAATCCTTGAGCAGTGTTGCTGGGAATGTAAACTGGTGTAGCTGCTATAGAGAACAGTATGAAGGTTCCCCCCAGAATTAAAAATAGAACTACCATATGATACAATAGTCCCATGTCTGGATATATATCCAAAGGAATGGAAATCAGGACCTCATAGAGATATCTGCCCTTCCATTTTCACTGCAGCAATGGCTCACAATAGCCAAGATATGAAAACAACCTAAATGTTTACCATTGCATGAATAAAGATGTGGGGTACGCGCGCGCGCGCGCGCATACACACACACACACACACACACACACACACACACACACACACACACACAATGAAACATTATCAGCCAGGACAAAGAAAGTAATCCTGTCACTTGTTACAACTTGGATGAGACAGGAGAACATTATGCTAAGTGAAATAAGATACAGAAAGACAAATACCATATGATCTCACTTAAATGGTTACCAGGGCATGGGGGTTGCAGAAAATGGGGAAATACTGAACAAAGGGTACACATCTTCATTTATAAGATGACCAAGTTTGGGGACCTAATATAAAGCATGGTAGTTCTAGCTAATAATACTGTATCATATACATGAATGAATGCTGCTAAGGGTTAATCTTAAATGTTCTCATCACACACACACACAAACACACACACACACTACACACACACATAAATTGTAACTAATGGAGGGGATGAAGGTGGTAGCAAATACTATGGTGGAGTGGTAATCATTTTATAATATATAAATATACCAAATCAATAAACTGTATACCTCAAACTTACACAATTTTTTTTTAATGTCAGTTGTATCTCAATAAAACTGGAAAACACTCTTAAGTCATAATGGCACAGATGAAATGTTCAGTAAACATCTGTTTAACAGAAATAAATTGAAATAAGAAACCAGTACATAGCTCTGCTCATCTTAATACTATCACTGTCATCACTGCTACAGGCAGGTTTAGGAAACTGCATCTAGTACCACTTTACTAAATTATAAGATTGTCCCAGGGTGACAGAACTCTGGACAAATGATAACCCTAAAACCAAAATTATATGTAAATGATTAAGAAATGGCCATCTAGGTATGAACTGAGGGACACTTAAAAGCCTGCCTACCAAAAATAGAAATAAAAATTATTCCTCATTGACTGTCATCTGTAATTAAAAAGCTTAAGTCAAATATGTAGTACTTCTCTATCAAGCATACTTCCAAACTCAATTCTTGCTCCTCTCAATTTTGTTATCCTACATTTACTTTGTTATCAATTTTCTCATTTAAACACGTAACTCTAATTTTTATGTATTTATAAATATATGTTATATATGTATTTGTGTATGCATATATCTTTTTAAAACTATATAATATAAATAGTAAAATATAAATATGAATAATACATATGTATATTTAAAAACTTCCTTAAAGCCTTTGTGAAGCCTTTGCAAGGAATTTAAAAAATATATCTCGTTGGCTTAATAGAGCACTTGAAATTCCCATCAATATTTGAACATTTATTTATCAAATACCCACTGAGTTTCCAGCAGGTATAAAACTGTGCTATACAGCATGCACACAAAGGTTAAAGAGATCTAGCACTAGCTCTCAATATATAATAGATCAGGGGGGATATAAACAAGTAAAAAAGTGAAAGGCAGGAGGTATGCTGGGGTCCTGTGACAGCAACAAAAGAGGAACAGTGTTGGGAGAGGCAGGAAAGGGGAAACAGGTGCTCTAGTAAAGATGAAGGTCAACTAAGAATAAGAATAGGAATCTGCCAGGTAAAGAGGGCTAAATATTTCAAGGAAATACTCTACAAAAGGCACCTATTGAAATATACATGTGTTTCTTAAGAGATGATATTGATAGCTACAGTGTATCAGTGGAATCAGGGCCCGGAATACAGAGCAGGACCCTACACCAGGATTTCACATCTTCACTGCAGAAGCAGATACAGCAACCCACATCAAAAAAGCAAGAGGATGCTTCAGCGCTATAGCATAACACAGTTTAAGCACCTGCCGATAAATTATCTCTATGGGCCTGACCTAAGAATGGTTTCCAAGCAAGCTCTAGGAACAAGGATGCTACAGCAGTATATAACACAGTAACAACAGACTAGCTGGGAAAGAGGTAGCATTTCTAGCTAATAATAAAGTATCTATGCACATTCTCAACAATGCCTACCTGCTTTGTATCTAGTTTTTAAAAAGCATGTTATTTCCCACCAATCTGCTTATTTTCCATATAAGTGTATTCGTTTTCATCAAATTTCAACTTAAAATTTTAAAAAGTCCTAGAAGAGAAAAAGCTATTATACCTAACTTTTTATCCCTATGCTATACAACCCAGTAGAAAATGACCTGTTTTTTGGTGCCTATAATAGGCTTCATTACCCTTCTTCTTAATGTCATTTAGGAATATTAGATGTGACCACAAAATGATGTGTGAAAATCCCCAAGAATCCCCAGTGTGACTTTTCTGAAAATGAATAATACAACAATGATGGCAATATGTTGGCATTTCTGGACAACTTCAACACTGATGGATAGGTTTATACAAATTGTGCCTATGTACACAGGCACAGGCCTGTGAACATACAAAATACTTCTGTTGTGAGTCAGAATATCATGACGTCTAGAATGACACACTGCTGACTTCCTAATGTCTATCTTTTCTTCACTTCAAAAGAAAGACTTTGGTTTAGGGCCCTACTGAAGCAGAAGAAACACTTCTATAATTAGACATTTTATCATATATAATCATTAACTATGTGCTAGGAGGCATTATAAGTAAAGAGCCAAAATATGGGTCTGTCATGTCATACTCAGCTACCTGATGCATGAACTATACAGGCATACGGCTTCTTGTACCTCCTTTCAAAGGTTTATCTTGTTATAATATACTAAATTCTGACACAGGGCAAAAAGAAGGAAATGTCTGTCTTACAAGCCATCCCAGAACTATAAATTCTAAAACAATAATGATAAAAACATTTAGATTTTATATGAAGTTTGTGGAGGATAAATTATAGTTATCAAATTTAAGTTTCATTTAAGTCCTTGAAGTAGCATCATATACTCAAACAAAAAAAGATTAAGGGCTGGGCTCAAGATGGCCCTAAAGTCACTCCATTTCATGAATGTAACAAATACACAACTACATATGAAACAATTTACTCTGAAAAAGATCAGAAAACTGGAAAAACAGAACCTGTGCAACAAAGGACAAAAACCATTGAGACAGGCAGGAGAGGCAGACCATGTGGACAAAAAAAAAAAAACCCATCCCAGGCACTTTGATCTACAATTGAGAGAGATCTCAAATATATATACATTTTCCCTGAGGAGAAATTAACCTTTAGATCCTGCATGAGGGGAGTCCCCAAAATGTTGGGCTTTGAAAACCTACGGCACTTCTATCCAGGAAAAACACAGACTATAGGGCACAAAGAACTTGTTCTTAAAGGTCTAGTCATGCAGACTCACTCAAAATCCAGCACTACAATACCAATTTGAAAAGTGCCTAGACCATATGTAAACAAGAACCACTTACTAATCTTGAAGTGCCTGCCAGAGAAGCAGGAAACTGCTGGGATTTTCTTCAGGAACACAGATACTGGTATGAGCCATATTAGTGACCTCACTGTACCTTGCCAATGTCTGTGTTAGCAAGTACCATGTTGGAACTATCCTTTTAACCTGCTAGAGCCAGTAGTCATGTCCAGTGGAGAACTCTGCCCACAACCACAGCACAACCATGAGGAACCATCATGCCAGGACAACAGCCCCACCTACCACCCTGACACAGCACATCTGTGATGCACAGCCCAATCAGGCACCAGCCCCACCCACCTCCACACCCCAGACTGGGCCCTGACACAGCAGAGAAGCATGTATAATCTACATAGGGGACATCCTATGAGCATCTAGCTCTGCTCAGACGGGATTATGCTTCTGTCTTCTATATGCTATTTACTACACAAGGTCACTCCTTCAAGATCAACACAGGTAGTTAATTTACCTAATACAAAGAAATGAACAGTTAGGCCAAAAGAAGAAACAGAGGAATATGTTCCAATGAAATAACATGGAAAAATACCAGAAAAAGACATTAATGAAAGAGCAATAAGCAATCTGACAGAATTAAAGTAATGGTCATAAAGAAGTTCATCACACCCAGAAGAATGGGTGAACAGTGATATATTCAACAGAGAGATAGAAAATATAAGAAAGTACCCAACAAAAGTTACAGAAATGAAAAATACAATAACTGAACTGAAAAATATACTGGAGAGGTACAACAGCAGGCTGGGTGAATCCAAAATTGGAATACAAAACAATGAGAATTCATCCAGAAGGAATAGAAAAAAAGAATGAAAAGAAAACCTTTAGTAAAATACCAAGAATAGCATTCTCATTATGGGGTCCCATAAAGAGGAGACAGAAAGAAAATACCAAAAAACTTATTTGAAAAAAGAATAGCTGAAAATTTCCCTAATCTGGAGAATGAAATGAACACACAGGTCCAAGAAGCTTAAGAGAGTTCCCAAGAATATGAACCCAAAAGATCTACACCAGGACACGTTATAATTAAAATGGTGAAAGTGAAAGATAAAGAGAAAATCCTAAAAGCAACAAGAGAAAAAAAAGTTATTTCATACAAGAGAACCCCCCATAAGGCTATCAGCAGATTTTTCAGCAGAAACAGCGGAACAGAAGACAGTATTCATAGGGCTAAGAGAAAAAACACTACAATCAAGAATTCTCTACCCAGCAAGATTATCATTCAGAATCGGAGAGATGAAAAGTTTTCTAGATAAGCAAAAGCTAAAGAAATTCATCACCACTAAACTTGGTTTCACAAGAAATGTTAAGGAGATGACTTTAACCTGAAAAGAAATGGCACTAATAAGAAGAAAACATACAAAAGTAAAAATCTCATTGGAAAAAGTAAATATAGAGTAAAGGTAGAAAAAATCACTTATACAAGTAGGAAGATTAAAATACAAAAATAGGGGATGCCGGAGTGGCTCAGCAGTTGAGCGCCTGCCTTTTTTGACTCAGGGAGTGATCCTGGAATCCTGGGATCAAGTCCCACATCGGGCTCTTTGCATGCAGCCTGCTCCTCCTCTGCCTCTGTCTCTGCCTCTCTCTGTTTCTCATGAATAAATAAAATCTTTAAAAAAAATACAAAAATAGTAAAATTAACTATAACCGCAATAATTAGATAAACTCAAACCTTAGCTAGATGAACCAAGAGAAAGAGAAGGATCTAATAAACAAAATCAGAAATGAAAAGAGTTTTGACTGACACCACAAAAATACAAAGGATAAGCAGCAACTACTACTTGAAATGTAGAAAAAAATGGAAGTTACTTGAAACAATCTTCTACAAGTGAATCACAGAAAAACAGAAAATCGGAGTAGATCGATTAATAGTAGTAAAGATGGAATCAGCAATAAAAAACCTCTCAACAAACAGAAGTCTAAGACCAAACAGCTTCACTGATGAATTCTAGCAAACATAAAGAAAATTTAATACCTATACTTCTTCTCCAACTCTTCCAAAAAACTGAAAAGGAGAGAATACTTCCAAAAATCAATTTATGATGCCAGCCTTACCACCCCCCCATACCAAAACCAGATAAGGAAACCAACCACACACACACACACACACACACACACACTAATTACAAGCCTATCACTGATGAACACTGATGCAAAAATCCTCAGCAAAATATTAGCAAACCAAATTCATCAATATATTAAAAGGATCATATACTATGATACCAAGTGGTATTCATTCCAGAAATGCAAGTATGTCTCAATAACCACAAATCAAACAACATGATATACTACTTTAACAAAACTAAGGATAAAAATCACGATCATTTCAGGGGCACCCGAGTGGCTCTATGGGTTAAGGCCCAACTCCTGATTTCGGCTAAGGTCATGATCTCAGGGTCTTGGATCCAGCCCCAGCATGAAGCCTGCTTAAGATTCTATCACTCCCTTTATGCCTCCCATCAACACCCCCTCCCCCACTCAAAAAAAATTTTTTTTAATTGTATCATTTTCATAGATGCAGAAAAGCATTTGATGAAACACAGTATCCATACAGAGGGACCATTACTCGACATAAGAAAAGACATAATGACACAGCCACAGTAACACTATACCCAAAGGAAAAGGCTGAAGAAAGCTTTTCTTCTAAGGTCAGGAACAAGACAACGATGCCCACTCTAGCCACTTTTATTCAGCATACTATTGGAAGTCCTAGCCACAGCAATTAAGCCGAAAAATAAAAAGAAGGAAGGGAAAGGAAAGAAAAGAAAAGAAAAAAGAAAGGGAAAGGGAAAAGGAAAAGGAAAGGAAATGCATCCAAATGGGAAAGTAAGAAGTAAAACTATCATTAGCAGATGATGATAGGATACTATATGTAGATAAACCAAAAGACACCACCAAAAAATTGTTAGAATACATGAATCCAGTGGTCAAAGATGCTTGAAGATTTTGTAAACACACAAAATCAATATACAGAATTGTGGCATTTCTTATATACACTAATGACTTATTAGAAAGAGAAACTAAGAAAATAATCCTACTTATAGCTACATCAAAAAGAATAAGATACCTAGAAAAAAATTTAACCAAGAAGGTGAAAGACCTGTACAGAAAACTATAAGGCATGATGAAAGAAATTAAAGATGACACAAATAAATGGAAAAATATTCTGTGCTCACATGTTAGGAGAATTAATATTGTTAAATCTCCATACTATCCAAAGCCATCTACAGATTCATTACAACCTCTATTGAAATTCCAAGGGCATTTTTCACAGATCTAGAACAAACAGTTCTAAAATTTGTATGGAACCAAAAAAGATCCTGTATAGCCAAAGCAATCTTGAGAAACAACAACAAAGCTGGAGATATCGTGCTGCCTGATTTCAAACTATACTACAAAACTACAAAAACCAAAACAGTGCAGTATCAGTATAAAAAGAGACACAGAAATCAGTGGGACAGAACTGAAAGCTCAGAATTACGCCTATACACATGGACAATTAACTTACAACAAAAAAGCCAAGAACGTACACTGTAAAAAAGGATGCATCTTCAGTAAATGGTGCCAGCGATACTAGACAGCCAAATGCAAAAGAATGAAACTAGGCTACCAGCTTATACCATACACAAAAATTAATTCAAAACTGGGACGCTGGTGGCTCAGTGGTTGAGCATCTGCTTTTGGCTTGGGGCATGATCCTGGAGTCCAGGGATCCAATCCCGCATCAGGCTTCCTGGGTGGAGCCTGCTTCTCCCTCTGCCTATATCTCTGCCTCTTTCTCTCTGTCTCTCATCAATCAATAAATAAAATCTTAAAAAAAATGGATTAAAGACTTGAATATAAAACTTGATCACCATAAATTTCCTAGAAGTAAACACAGGAGTAATAAGCTCTTTGACATCAGTCTTAGCAATATCTCTGGGGATCTGGCTCTAAAGGCAAGTGAAATAAAAGAAAAAAATAAATGAATGGGATTATAACAAAATAAACAGCTTCTGCACAGAGGTAACCATCATTAAAATGAAAAGGTAAAAAAAAAAAAAAAGAAAAGGTAACCTACTGAATGGGAGAAAGTTTTTGCAAATCATATATCTGACAGGGGATTAATATCCAAGATATATAAAGAATTCACATAACTCAACAAAGGAAGAGAAAACCCAATTTAAAAAGTGGGCAGATGATCTGAATAAACATTTTTCCAAAGAAGACATAAAAATGGCCAACAGACACAGGAAAAATATTCATTCCACATCAGTAATTATGGAAATGCAAATATAAATCACAATGAGATATCCTCTCACACCAATTAAAATGGGTATTATCGAAAAGACAAGAAAGAAGTATTGATAAGGCAGTACAAAAAAGGGAACCATCATACACTGTGGTGGGGATGTAAAGTGGTGTAGCCAACAGTATGGAGATTCCCTAAAAAATTAAAAATAGAATGATTATATGATTCAGCTGTTCCCCTTCTGGGTATTATCTGAGGAATACAAAAATATTGATTCGGAAAAATATATCCAACCTTGTGTTCACTGTAAGTTTATTTACAAGAACCAAGAAATGGAAATAATCAAAATGTCCACTGACAAATTAATCGATAAAGATGTGTGGCATATGCCTTTGTGTGTGTATACAGTACTGTATGTAGTATACATATACTACTCAGGAGTAAAGAAGTCTTGCCATTTGAGACATTAAAAGTATTATGTTATGCTAAGTGAAATAAGTCATATAGAGAAAGACAAATAGTGTATGATTTCACTCAAATGTGGAATCTAAAAAAAAACAAAACAAAACAAAAAAAAAACCACAACAGCCAAGCCAAGCCAAGCCAAACCAAACCCACAAAGAAAACTGGATGTTACCAGAGAAAAAGAGGGCAAGGGAACAGGTGGAATGGGTGAAGGAGGTAAAATGAATGGTGATGGATGTAACTAGACTTTTAGAAGCAATCACTTTATAGCACATACAGATAGAGAATTAAAATGTACATCTGAAACTTATGTAAGTTTATATGCCAATTTCACCTAGATAAAAAGAAAAATTATAAGAAATTTTAAAAATACAGAACCAAGACCTGAATATAGCAGTTCAGTGAGTAGTAAGACAGAAGACTAGCTTGCTGGTCAGTAATGCAATACTGCAGAGGTTCATATAAAACCCACTCATCACCACAAACAGGGCTGACCATCTGGTATTAAGTGATGGCATCTATCCTAGGTTTTACTCATGCAGCTCTTATGGTTACAGGTGATTTGGGACATTTAAGAGTTATAATAGTAACTCCAAACAAAAGTAAGAAAATAGTAAAAAATCAAATTACTTAGGGTAAGAAGCCTGAGTCTGCTGACTGGAAAGAGCTGGGTTTACAGATGGTGGAACTGCTCCTTGGCTGAGAGAAGACAGTTGCTCTGGGGGAAGACTGTAGCTCTGGAGATGGCTCATCTGTGCACTCCCTGCAACCAGGTAAGTACCACTTTGAGGAGGTCCTGGATATACCTAGAACAGTTCATGAAAAAAAAAAAAAATTTTTTTTTTACATTTTCTAAGATTTTAATAGGTATGCCAAAATTTCTTTGTATAGGCATTCAGTTACAAAGTGAACACAGTGAAATCTCTGAAATCTTTCTAAAAGTTACTTCTTTTGATAGGCATTTTAAAAAATACTTTTCAGTGATGTGGGCTTTTGATTTTTGTTCTTAGGTAAACATGAGCTAAGTTCATGTTTATCTCATATAGAAGCACTGAAGGAACTTACTTTGAAACTTTATACTAATATCATTTCTCTTTCCATATTGATATTTTAAGTACTTCCCTAAAAGAAATCCCCCAAAAATGCTTAAGAAGTGTCTTTGAATTCACTGTTTCAAGTCAACAGACTTCGGGATCCCTGGGTGGCGCAGTGGTTTAGCGCCTGCCTTTGGCCCAGGGCGCGATCCTGGAGACCCGGGATCGAATCCCACGTCAGGCTCCCGGTGCATGGAGCCTGCTTCTCCCTCTGCCTGTGTCTCTGCCTCTCTCTCTCTCTCTCTGTGACTATCATAAAATAAATAAAAATTAAAAAAAATAAAAATAAAAAAAATTAAAAATAAAAAAATCAAGTCAACAGACTTCATTTGCTTATAGGTATATGTATTTCCATTACAGTTTAGTAAACACAAAGCACCTAACTTTCAAAAGGAGGGGTCAACAAACATTTTTGCAAAAGTCCAGATAGTAAATACGTTAGGCTTTGTGGGCCTCTCTGAACTCTGACCATATAGAAAGCAGTCAGAAACAATGTATAAATGAATGAGAATGGCTACGTTACAGTAAAGGTTTATAAAAAAAAAAAAATGGCTGGGAGGCTGCATTTAGTCTTTGGGCTATTGTTTGACCATTCATGCATCTATAAACTATACTTACTTTAATCAAAAGAGACTGACCTCTTAAATGCCCAAAATCTTAAACTTAATATTCTAATTCTCTGTTGTATTAATTAGATCCCTCCATTTCACGTTTACAAGGAGAACTCCCATTGTTTATGTAGTGAGATTCTTACCAGCTGTTAAGATAGTAGTAACATAGTCACCAGGAGATAAAATGATCTTAGCAGTTCTTTTAAGCCATAAGAGACTCGCCTCACCATACATCAGAATACAGAAGGTCTTAATTATAAATGGAGCTATTCCAGCCTTCTCAAATGCATTATTTTTTTGTACTTTCCAATCGAAACATGCAAGAATTTTGTGTTGTTCTTTCCCTCAAACTGGAATCAAGAGCCATGAGTAGGTATCACCTATCCCCGTGTTGCTCAAGTCTGGCTGTTCAATTCCAGAATCTGACCCTTCATTTCAGGGGAAGTGGGCCATTTTAAGAAAAAATATGCATAAAGTTTATTTCCTCAGTTACTCATACTCTGTATGAGTAGATGGAGCACTTAGCTAATTATTCCCTATATAGTAAACTCTCTGAGTTTGTGGAAAAGGGGCTCTTGAAATAGTTGATTACAATGAATAAAGGGGAAAAGGGCTCTATTTTATATTCTATGCCTTCTCATGTAATGGAAGAGGAAAACTCAGATTAAAGCATTTTACTATAAAACCTAAAATGTAAATACTCAGAAAAATTTAGTAATAGATATTTTACTCAGACCAAAAAATGTGGTTCTTAACCAGATAATTACATATGAAGTTTTAAAAATATATAGATACTTGAACCTTATTCTTGAATATTCTGATTCAGTAGGTTTGGGGTAGGGCCAAGGAACCTGAAATTTTTTTTTGAAGTTTGATTAATGATTCTGATGTATCTCCTTGAAGAAAAGCAATTTTTTAAAAGGAATATTTGGAATAGTGTATTATACACATGTATTTGTCAAGTAAAAAATTCTTTTAAACTTTATTCTAAGATTAGTTTTAGAAAGTTTCACATCTTACAAAAACACAGCTATTCCAAATAATCTCAAATATATTGAGAACTTAAAATGATATCTTAATAAACACCTGGGAGGCTCAATCAAGAAGTGTCCAACTCTTGATTTTTGGTTCAGGTCATGATCTCAAGGTCTAAGATCAAACCCTGCATCCGGCTCCACACTCAGCAAGTATGATACTGCTTGAGATTCTCTCCTTCCCTCTCTCTCTGCCCTGTCCCCCTGGTTCACATGCTCTAAAACAAAATCTTAAAATAAGATTATAAAATAAAATAAAATGACATACTTAATTTTTAAAAGCTTACCTGAGAACCAGAAACACCAGATGACTGCATATAATACTGCTGATTCTGTAATTTTGCATACATCGAATACATTGGATCTTCATTCATTAACTTGGTATACAATGAAAGTGCTTCCATCACTTTAACATTAAGTTCTGAGAGTTCTGAATGTTTTCTGAAATATTACATAGCAATTTCAAACACACAGTAATTTCAAACACAATTGTATTATTTAAATAATACACTGTTCTAAATAAGAAGACATAAAAATAGCAAAAATATTAAGTAGACATTACTAAAAATTTAACCTTATGGCAGAAAATACCCTGTATTTTAGCTCCAAGGCAACCAAAATTGTTTATGGTATTGTGCTGGGAGAACTTTAGCTTATTATACTTGACTTTACCTTGAAATAACTAGGTGTCCCTAGTAAATAACAGATGGGTAGGTCATTTGTGGGCTCTGGTAATGCCATTTATAGCATTATAATGATTACAGTAAATTACCATTTTTTTTAAAAGACTAATATAATTAAGGTGAAATAAATGTTCACCTTAAAAAATAGATACGTCTAATTCTAATCCCCATATCTATAGTGGAAAACAACGGAAGGAGAACTGATTCTTTTGGCATATCTTTAAAATAATAATAAAAAAGTACACCTATCCCCATATGCACTTAAAAAGAACTTCAGGAAAGATAAAAAGTATAGATATAGCATGTGTTCTTTTACCTATCAATATCTTCCAGCTTTTCATCAATGAGCGGTCCCATCTGGTGACACATTGCTAAGATAACAAGATTTAAAGAAATATAAGAAAACATAGCAAAAAGAAGCATCTCTCTCATGGATATTCATATAAGTGAGACTAGGTTATAGAGGAGTGAAAAATGTTAACTTTTTCTTATAATTCTCAATTTTATTTAAATATAAAGCCATTCTATAACAGAACACTATATAGCCTCTAATTATTCTTTATGTGTAAGGCTAATGGCAAGTTTACCTTCAAGATGAAGTAACTCTGGAAGATCTGGTTGGTCATCACTGGGATCTGTACTTTGCAACATCTGTAGCAATTGGTCCATTTTGTCCTACAAGAGTATTTTTAAATAGTTAATAGGAGAAGCAATAAATCCTTAGGCAACACTAGGGTCTCACCTCATTAATTAATGATAGAGAATGTTTGTGATTCATATGGGATTCCAATTTTGCTTTTATGTATTTAGTATCTGTGCATTCTCTTTCATACCATGTGTGTCAGAGCCTTGAAAGTTCTTCCTACTTACTTTCAAAACTGCAGAGACTTTCTTAAATCAGAATAAAGAGCCATATTTAAACTTACAATGTGTGAGTTCTTCAATCTGTTATGTCATGCTTATGGATTTGTGTCATTTTGTTTTGGAGCAGCTGTAGTCTTGCCATGTTGACAGGTGTAACTTCTCTCTCAAAATGGCATTGCTTGTGACTAACAACTCGTTATTATTTTTCTACCATGGTGAATGCAGCAGCTGTTTTGGCGAGGCATAGCTCAGCTATGGAAGGAGGAAGATTTGTAGTTTCTCTGTTTTCCCATGTGAGAAGGCTGGAAAAGCATCTCAAAGCAAGTACTCAGATCTATTTCAGAATCTTTCCTTGTAAAAACCAAAGGAACTAATGAAGCCATCATTACATAAATATATCTATCTATTACACAAGTATATATATACTCATATGTAAGTTTTTAAAAATCAAAATAATGATCTCATGTACCAAAAAATAATACTGTAATAATTACTAAGTTTTATCCATGCATGGTTTTTACATGGCTATGTTACTAAACATAGGTATATTAGGTAAGTAATGTAAGACTACCAATTCTAAGCAGTCATTTAAATCAAAACAAAACCTATGTTTCTGCAAAGAACAGCTTGAGAGATAAATGGTCACTGGACAGTGAAAGCAACATAAGTATATAAAAAACTCTTCTAAAGTCAAAAGAATTTTGTATCTTGAAATGGATACTATTTTTCAATGTAAAAGATTCACAATTTTCATTTTAAATGGCCTTAAAGAGGATGGTGTCAGAAGTTTGCCTACAGAAAAAAAAAGGGGGGAAGTGGGAGTAACATGAGAATCAATTAACGTGGATAATTTTTGTTTTATTTGTTCACAGAATATTATACCCTATTTGAAATGATCTAATATCCGAGAAATGAGATTTCTATTCAGACAACTAGGCTGACTACTGTACACATATCCTCTTATGTAATACAACTGGCCAAACATAATACTCCCCATCAGTCAGATTCCCTGGCTCTCAGCACAGTCTTCTACAGCTTCTCTAAAACAACACAAATCAGACTTTCTGTTTATGGCTCCTCCCAAAGAAGCCTGAAAATCTTTTTTTTTTTTTTTTAGAAGCCTGAAAATCTATAAAATCCTTTCAAATATCTTAAAGAGGACATGTCATTTTTCATCATAAGTTTAAAATGTTAAAAAGGATGTACTTTCCAGAACATTAAATACTGATCTTCACAAATAAAAGCCACATATTCTATTAAATATATTCTATCCAAAAAAAATTTCACAACAGTTGTGTTAGCAATAAAAAAAATTTAAAAAACAAAAAACTGCAAACAACCTAAGTTCCAATAGTAAAAGAATTAATCATATAAACCCATTCTATGAATACTAAGCAGGAATTTTAAATATTGAGGTACAGAATGGGACTAGAGAAGACAGTTTCATGGATAATCTTTGCTTTGTCTATATTGCTTGAGTTTCAGAACATAAAATACAAGCATTAATCAAGTAATCAAATTTTTGAAGAAGACTAACAGGTACTTCAACTTCAATACCAAGTATGAACCACTCTCATGGAGGAAATCACTTACTTCATCAATAAAGGCTTGCTCCGGTTCTGGCTCTATTGTTTCTACTTGAACATCATCACTAAATTGTACCGTCTTCTTCTCTGTTTTGACTGCAAAACATGTAATATTTATCTTTTCCTTATAATAAACTTAAAATTCTATCCTAAGTACTTTAAATTGCATGAGAGAATTTGGATTTTTCTTATACTCCCTTCAATTTGGGAGACTCAATTTAAGGAATCATTAAACTACAGATTTAGGCAATAATAAGAGAACATTATTTTATGGAATTCTATGAAGATTTCTTAATTTTCTCTTCTAAAGATTTTACATTTTCCATAATAGATACTTCATTAAAAATAAGAGATGTGTTTCTGAAACAAAGATTAATCACCTACTACATATGAGAGTTTAGTAAATCGGTGGACCAAAAGTAAAGTTTTACAAGTCATAAATGAACTCTGCAAATTAAAATAAGTCCTCTTTTAAATTTCCAGTCCTTTCAAAGAAAAAAATCTCATTGGAAAGATCATGCTATTTCCATGTAGTGAACTAAAGTCAGCTATACATTCTATGGCAAGCCACTCAGACTTTTTAGTAAGAGAACGACATCCAGGTCAGTGAAGAACTTTATAAGTGACATTGGTAGTGATCTGAATTTTCCACTGAATTGGCCTGCATTTTTTAGTTACATTATTCTTTGAAATAAAAATGGGATTATGAAGGGATCTGCAAACCACTGGCCAGAAGCACATATTTCTCTTGCTTAACAAAGCAATCTTTTAAAACTATTTAATATATCATTAACTAGTAAATATAAAGCTATGATTAATAGAGCAATTAACTTTCTCCCCCAAAATATTGAGAGGCCCATACAGCTTTAAAGGAAAGAAATTCTTTTCTGCATTTTTCATCCTTGTACCAATGTGGTTAATCAGTATTAATAAAAATATTAAAAATCAAGATGAGAAGGGGTTTGGGAACAGAGCAGAATTAAGAAAGAAAAGGAAATATATTAAATTTTTACATGTGCATAATAGAATATTACATTTCCCCCCAAATGAATCTCTTATACCATTTTTTTTTAAGATTTTATTTATTTATTCATGAGAGACACACAGAGAGAGGCAGAGACATAGGCAGAGGGAAAAGCAGGCTCTCTGGGGGGAACCTGATGTGGGACTCGATCCCATAAAACTACGGGATCATGCCCTTAGCTGAAGGGAGATGCTCTACCACTGAGCCACCTGGGCGTCCCAATCTCTGATGCCATCTTATGAGATATGCCCATTTTAAAAATGCGGTTAACAGCAGCACTAGTAATATTAAAAACACTTGCAAAGGGAAAGCTAATGTATGACACAGCCTGGATTTAAATGCCAATCTATCTGGTGCTACCATCCCACATACTGGAATCTGGCTAATGATTTTTTTACTCTAAGAACAAGAACCCATACCACTTATGTATTCTGTGTTGTATGCTTCTGTATAAAATGCAGATAATTTAATTTCCATTCAAGTCACCATACAGTAAAATTCTATATACACACAAAAACTTTCTGCTGATTTTATTTTCCCATGGGGGTAAAAGAGACATGTGCTAGAGATATTTCTGCATATGCATGTGTGTATGTATTATATAGGTACACAAAATAAACTCTTTTCACAGTATCTTCCTACACTTTCACAAGGAAAACAAGCTAAGCAGGGCAGGTACTTCTACTGAACATTAAGTAAAGTGGGCTTGTTTCCTCATAAAGAATAATGCTATGAAGATCATGCTAATACTCATTTCCCAAGCCTAAGAACTACAATTCCATTACATAAGCTCTGCTGCTCCTGCTCTTCTTTTCAGTAGTCTAAAGTAAAACACAAGAAGAGCCAGAACACTCATTTTAAAGCTGCACTGATATATGTTGGGGGGGAAAAGATGAGCTGGCTATGATCCATAGGAGATCTTGGATCTCATCTTGAACAGAAGTCCAAGACAATTCTATCTTTCCCAATAGCTTATTGAGGACAAAATAAAAACAAAAAACCCAAACCTCAAAAAACAAAAAAATCACTACCATGAGGCCAGGTTAAAAAGTTGGCACACAATACATTGCCATTTAAAATGGGTTCTACAACATATTTTCTGAGCTCTAACAAAAAAGAGCTCCATTACTAGAATGGGGATCAGGAATCTGTCACTCTCATAAATCTGTCATAAAATGACATGAGACAACTTGGCAATAATTATGAGACAACATCATTTCATCAAAGATGAAAGTAATGTCTGATTTATTGTTAAAGCCTTCTCTTCAAAGTGAAGTGTTCCTAAATTTTTTCAAGAAAAGTATCTCTTTTATATATACATATATACACACATACACATGTATGTAAATATACACACACACATCTATGTATCACTTTTGTACAAATATTTATATAGTCTGTATCCTGGGTAAGACTGAGTACTATGGGGACACCTGAGTGGCTCATCAGTTGAACATCTGCCTTTAGTTCAGGGTGTGATCCTGGAATCCCAGGATTGAGTGCCCTTGGGGAGCCCGCTTCTTCCTCTGCCTGTATCTCTGCCTCTCTGTGTTTCTCATAAATAAATGAATAAAATCTTTTTTTAAAAAAAGAGTACGACATGCTGTTGGATATGAAAATATGACTAAGACAAAGATCCTTTCTTAAAATTCTTGTAAACTAAAAAAGACCTAAACATCCTGCAGCTTGTAACTGTCTCTAATCCCTTCTCCTGGCACTAGAAAACTAGATGAGGTGAGATATTTTGCCAGGTAACTACAGCTTACCAACTTATACATAAAAACTCTTAAAATTCTAAATCTTTCAGTCACTAAAATCTTTCTACACTAGAACATATTTCTGTTTCCTTAAAATAGAGAGAGGTTATGACTTAATCTTGATGACCCTCACTCATCATTATGATGATCAGTGAAGTATAGTATTATGTAAAAATATAGTGAACTGTCTACCAACATTTTGGTAGATTATCATTAGTTACATCTCCTGCAACTATTGTGCCTGCCAATAACATCACTTTTCCTCCTATGCACCACTTCCAAGTTTATTTCCCCTAGTAGCCCAGGTTTGGAAACCAAACAAAAAAGTACTTACATGATTAGTTATGGCTCCTTCTGACTATCTGACATGGAGGCTTAGGAAAGCCATTATATTGCTTACAGGCTACTGCTTCTGTTTGGAGCTAGACACTAAAGAAACGGCCTTAATCTTAGAACAGCAAGAATTCTCTAGAAGATTACACTGTACTAGTCATACTTTATCAACTGAAAATGAAAATACATAATGCAAAAATTTCATAACACTTCTTAATCTGCAGTTTTATAATGGCACATATCTAGTTTTTCAAAAGAAAAGTCCACAGTCAAAACAAAACAAAACAAAACAAAACAAAACAAAACACACACACACACACAAAAAAGTCCACAGTCTGCCCAATTATCTGATTAAGGACAATCTTAGTAGACAATTTCAATTTGTAGATAATTAGATGATTTCTGGTAAATAACCTACTGACTAGTAAGCTGCACTTTTTTTTTTTTTTTTTTTAATTTTTATTTAGAGACGTCTGACTGGCCTAGAGGTTAAGCGCCTGCCTTTGGCTCCGGGCGTGATCCCAGGGTACTGGGATTAAGTCCCACACCGGGCTTCCTTCAGGGAGCCTGCGCTTCTCCCTCTCTCTATGTCTCTGCCTCTCTCATGAATAAATAAAATCTTTACCAAAAAAATTTTTTTAAATTCCTGTTAGTAAAAAAAATAAATAAAAATAAATAAATTCCTGTTAGTTAATATACAGTGCAATACTGGTTTCAGGAGTAGAATTTAATGATTTATCACTACATACAATACGAAAATATGGAATGCTTCATAAATCTGTGTGTCATCCTTGCACAAGGGCCATTGTAATTTCCGTATCGCTCCAATTTTAGTATATGTATTGCAGAAGCAAGCACACAAGATGCAATCTTTGTAAACACTTTGCAGGCACTATCACCTGAGAGTCCTAGCTCAGCTTGTAACTTTCCATAACTTTCCATAAAGTTGAATTTACTCAACTTTCATTTAGAAGACAACTGTGGATTATCATCCACTTACAGACTAGAAAATACTTACTCATTTCTGGTTCAGCAGTAAGATCAGCAGTCACAAAATTAGAAGGAAATAACCCCATACCTTGATGGGTTTCACCTTTCCACCAGTTGGGATCACTAATGAGGAACAAAAAAGAATACCTGATTATAATAAAGATTTTTATCTCTATAAATGTCTACCTTTTACAGTGTTTAACTTGCATTATTACTGGATTTGAATCCCCCAAAAATCTAATGAGGGAAGAAATGAATGTACCATTATTACAAATAGAAGATGAAGCCTCAAAGATGTTAAAGAAGTGTTTAAACACACAGCTCTTATCTTTTGGAAGGCTGGTAAATGCTTTGAGGATTTAATACAAGATTGTGAACTTTCTCCCCAAAAGAGAGATCTCTATATTTGTCTTCAGGTAGTTCATGAGTTCCACTGTAAGATTCTTTTGTAATAAGATAATGATAGGCTCTTAATTCAGATTCATTCCTAAATGAGCGCTCTCTGTTGTATATACTCGCACATTCCCATCCCCACAAGAAACAACATGACAGATGACATTGTTTATAATAAAACGTTCACAATGAACACTCTCAGATACATCCCATGGTTCACCATTGTACCCTTGGAGCCTAGTATAAGGAAAGCTAGCAAGCTCTCAATGAACATTTTTGAATGAATCAATCAAGGTTTTGTGCAATTTCCAGCTAAGCAGCTCAAACTTCATTTTCTTTTACTCAAGAAACAACAGAAGTGTGATACTATAGGAATAAACTAAATTTTTTACAATTTATTTTTTAAAACCACTTGCAAATGTTAGTACTTCATTATCAGTAAAAATCATCAGTAACAATTTTTGAGTGAACATAAATAAAACTAGAGTCAAAAGCCAGATGTTCTCATCAGAAACAAAGTTGCTGAAGGGGAGAGGCATAGAGGGATAACTGGGTGATGGACATTAAAGAGGGCATGTGATGTAATGAGTACTGGGTATTATATAAGGCTGGTGAATCAATCCTAGACCTCTACCTCTGAAACAAATAATATGCTCTACATTAACTGAATTTAAATTAAAAAACAGGGATGCCTGGGTGGCTCAGCAATTAAGCACCTGCCTTTGGCTCGGGGAGTAATCCTGGGGTCTCGGGATCGAGTCCTGCATCAGACTCCCTGCATGGAGCCTGCTTCTCCCTCTGCCTGTGTCTCTGCCTCTCTCTATGCAGAGAGAATAAATGTCTCTCATGAATAAATAAATAAAATCTTAAAACAAAATAAAATAAGAAAACCGATGTATTGAATCACCTCCCATAATAATGTAAACGTATATAATGCCATGTAAAATGAATTTGTCCCACACAGATATACTATTATGCTATTTTTTGTGAATAAATAAGTTCAATATATTATGTATTTATCACATATTACATAAATACAAATACATATGTGGTATATTATCTAAAATCTTAACCTTAAAAAAAAAATAAAATAAAATCTTAACCTTACTAATTTAAATAATCTATATTATTAGATGGAACAAAAAAAATGAATAAACTAGATCTCCAAAAAAATAAAAACTATTTAAAGAAAAGATGAGAAAAAAAATTAAACTACAAAGTAAGAATCTAGGCAATATGACACAAACAGAGCAACCAACTATCACACACAGGAAATATTTACATCAATATTTTTTCTTATTACCTTTGATAATGGCAATCAACAGGAATAATATGAAACACAGAAGTAATGTTATATATTTTCATATGAACGTCAACTTAATATCAATTTGATATTATCCATCACCTGTCATCAAGAACTGTAATAATTTCTCCAGCTTTAAAAGTAAGTTCATTATCTTCAGCAGCTTCAAAGTCATATATAGCACGAACTTTTCGACCTTCGTGTTGGTGGTTAGTTAAAAGATTAGATGTGCTTGGGTACAAAGTAGAAAGGGTGGTTGACTGTTGCCTTTGCTCCTTCAAGGATAACTCAATAGCTGGAAAATAATGAGTTAAAAAGACCCAAAATGTTAATATATCCAACGATCCAAAGAAGTACAAAAAGGTATCTGAAGGTAAAATATATTCTTTTAAATGTGGAGCTGGGAAGTAGGACATATCTTGACACACTGAACGAAAATAATTTCATCAATTTTATTCATTCACAACTGAAAGTTTAAAGAATAAACTATAAAAAAGTTGAACAGCATAATGACTAGTTTTTTAAGAGTTTATTTTTTTATGTAATCTCTGCACCCAACATGGAGCTTGAACTCATAATTCCAAGATCAAGAGTTGCATGCTCTACCAACTGAGCCAGCCAGGTGCCCCACATAATGACTACTTTTACTGAATGGATAAAAATTTAAATTATTCTGGGTAATAAAAAGATATAATCTCTTAAATCCACTTTTTTTATTTAGTTAGATATTTTTATTTTCTTTCATCTTTTCAATATATTTTTATAGCTTCTGTTTCCAAAATGCTAAAGTCAATTGAGAAGTCAAGAGTCCCAAATCTCAAGGAAGACTTACTAAATCAGGGTATCAAAGGTATTATCCAAGAACCTGCACTTGGCTCCAAAGTTAAATCTTATGTAATTAGTCTAATAAGTGGATTTGGAAATAACTCTAATGAAGTTTCACGTGACAAATTCCCCCAGAGAAATTTCAAATGTGTGTTTTTCTTATGGTGGGGGGAAGGGGACAGACGGAGAGGGGGAGAGAATCTTAAGCAGGGTCCACGCCTAGCGGGGAGCCCCAGGTGGGTCTAGATCTCACAAGTCTGAGATCATGACCTGAGTCAAAATCAAGAACCAGACACTTGACTGACTGGCTGAGGCACCCAGGCACCCCTCAAATGTGTCTATCCCTTCCACTCTTCCCCTAGTAAAGGCTATCATCATATGTCACTCAGGCTCTGCAATGTAATCTGCACTGATTACCCAACTTTCAACTCAAACCATGACCCCTTCATCCCTTCCATCTCTGTTCTACATTGATAAAAGACCTATAGGACAAAGAAAACTTTAAAACTATCATAAGGAAATACAGGAAAGTACCTTTTAAGATTTGGGGTTAAGGAAAAATAAGATACAAAAAAAAGCAAAAATCATAATAAGCAAATATTTGACTAGATTAAAATTTTAAAATTTCATTTGATAAAATATACCATTATCAAAGTCAAAATAAAAGCCAAAAATCAAGAGCAGGTATCTATAATAGAAATAACAGGCAAAAGTTTAACATCCAAAATTAAGACTTTCTACATATCATTATCTTAAAAAGCCACACACACACAAAAAACCTCAGTAAGAGACATCATCAGTATAGCTAATGAACATACAAAAGAGGACCAGCCTCACTAGTAAGCAAGGGGATAAAAGTCAAGATAAATGGACATTATTTCCAACCTATCAGAATCACAAATATTAAATTCTGACAATATCAAATGTTTTCAGGAGATAAAAAATACAATAACTACTTTCATGTACTGCTAATGGCAAAAGAAAGAATAAAACTATTTTGCAAAGTTGAAGATGTACTTCCCCCATAAGCCAAAAATATCAGTTGCAGTCACACAAAACACACACACACAAAAGAAAATATGTACAAGAATACTCAATGCAGCCCACTTACTATAGTAATAAAAAAACAAACCAACCAAAAAACCCAAACATCACAAGAAAATATGTACAAGAATACTCAACGCAGCCCACTTACTATAGTAATAAAAAAAACAAACCAACCAAAAAACCCAAACATCCATCAGTAGCCGGACAGATAAACTATAATATATATTTATCAGTACAATGGAATATTATATAATGGCTGAAATAAATGAATTCGATTTATATGTTTTATTATGATCGTAGACATACTGTTGCATAAAAATAAACTACAGATGGTATAACTACTGACAGAAAAAATGTGGTGGATGCATAAAAGTATTTAGTATTGTTTATAGAGACAGAGTGTAATAAAAACAGTATTGCCCATAGACTTAAAGGACATATGAATACTAGTTGTCTTAGAAGAGTATCAACTGACACCAAAGAGGGGCACAAAGCAGATTTCAAGGTTAGCTTATAAAGTCCTATGTCTTTTATTTTTAAATATCTCAGTAAACAAATATTAAGTAAGGGACCCATTTCCTTCCCACCTTTCCAACATCGGGGACTTAAAAACATACCTTTTGCTAAGTCTTCTTCTTCTTTTTTGTTAGCCACAGTACCAGGATCTTTGGCAACCAATGCTGGGCTTGCTTTTGCTTGATCTGCAGCCTAACACAAAGAAAGGAACACAATATTTGAAGACTGTTCTCAAATTTTCCTACTTCCTTAATCTAAGAACTTTCAAGAGCTTTCTTAATCAATCTACTAGATTTTTAAAGCAGAAGATAATCCAAACGGAGCAGTCTCCACTCTGAAAGGAGAAGAGTTCGAACTGGAGAGAAAAGACCTGGACACTGAGGATGAAGAGCCTAATCGCACTCTCTTAAATTTGTGTAAAGATAGGAAGCTGAAAGAAGACAAACAAAAGAAGACAGACTAGGGGAGATTTAAAAATTGTTAGAAAAATCCTAAAACCAGAAAAAGGGAGAGAGACTCTTTCCCAGAGATCTTGGGAAAGGGAAGGCAATACTATTTTAAAAACAAAGTTTTTAAATTTAAACCATCTATTCACCAGTTATATTTTATTGCTTTCTTGCAGATTAAGAGGCAGGATGGTATCTTTAGGAGTAGAGACTTATATACAATGATATAATATTCATAAAATTACACTATTTTATAAACTAAAATACAAATAGTTAATTCTGACAATATAGTTCAGTTACCAGTAACTGCTAGCGAGCGCACACACACTCACTTTTCATATCTCTGACGCTTAATAATGTCCTCCCCTTTGGCTCCTGTAACTCTGTCCACATTTTTCCCTATTGAGTTTTAACTCAACAGCTAAATAGTTTTAGTCAACAGCTAAAATAATCACTTTCTCAATGAAGCATTCCTAAACCCCTAAATGAAGTACTCCCTCCTCTGTGTTCCTCTGATAGTATTTTTAACAAGGTAAAAGGTATGCTCTGGGTAGTTAAGAATGTAAATGGTGGAGTCAGGCAAACATGGGTTCAAAACCTAAATCTACCTGGTTCAAATATATATATAGGCTGTGAACAGTTACAAATGTTTATCAGAATACCCAAATCAACCAAGAACGACAACAAAATTGGAATTCCAAAGTATTCAAATTAACACATGCACAGCACATAGAACAATGCCTGGCACAAAGTAAGAGTCAATACATCTCAACTTCTATTAAAATTATCTGCTTATATCTATCTCCCTAACCGTGCTCTATGTTTCCTGAGAATATATGTGCCTAAATATGGATTGTGAGCAATCAAGAAATAATTATTGAGTAAATAAAAGATAAAATAGTCAAAATTATAGTAAAATACAGTATATCTACATTATAATATTGTAATACATTATAATGTATATCTACATTAGTATATTTTATATTGTCAAATGAATACACAAAGCACTTATCACTGTCATTCAGAACTGAAGAAATGATAAAGAATTCCCAAATAAGCAAAAGCTACAGGAGTTCATCACTACTAAAAGGGTTTCACAAGAAATGTTAGGGGGGGATTCCTGGGTGGCTCAGTGGTTTAGCGCCTGCCTTTGGTCCAGGGCGCGATCCTGGAGTCCCGGGATCAAGTCCCACATCAGGCTCCCAGCATGGAGCCTGCTTCTCTCTCTGCCTGTGTCTCTGCCTCTCTATGTCTATCATAAATAAATAAATAAATCTTAAAAAAAAAAAAGGAGTAAAAACCTTTAAAAAAATAAATAAAAGAAAAGAAATGTTAGAGGGACTACTTCATGGGGAGAAAAGCCCCTCAAGGGCATGCTGGGCTGCACTGAGGACCAGGTTGTTTCCTGCCATTTTAACAGTGACACCTATTCTTCCAATTCAACGTTGGGGCCAGCATTGCCACCAATGACCACTCTGTCAAGCTCATTTCCTGTTACGAAAACGAATTTGGCCAAAGCAACTGGGCGGTCCACCTTATGGTCCACATGACCTTCAAGGAATATCAGCTCCTGCTAGAGCACAAGAGGAGAGAGAAGCCCTCAACTGCTATGGAGTCCTTGCTCCAGCTCATCTCCCAACATGTGGAGAATCTCCCATCCTCAACAAAGTTTTCATCCTAGACACCATGAAGAAGAAAAGAGGCTTAGAGAGCCTACCTTGTACCATCAGTAAAGCACACTGTACTAAGCCAAAAAAGAAAGAAAAGGACAACCAAATCGTAATGGAAGTAAACTGTCACTATGTGCAGATGACATGGTACTATATATAGAAAATCCTAAAGACTCCTCTGAAAAACTATCAGAACTAATACATTAATCCAGGAAAACTGAAGAACACAAAATTAATACACAGAAATCTGCTGCACTTCTATACACTAATGACAATCAGAAAGAGAAATTAAGAAAACAATCCCATTTACAATCCCCATCAAAATGAATAAAATGCCTAGTAATAAATTTAGCCGGGAAAGTGAAAGACCTGTACCCTGAAAACTATAAGACAATAATGAAAACAAATGAAGATGACCCAAATAAATGAAATATGTCAAACTTATGAATTGGAAGAATATTACTAAGATGTCCATACTACCCAAAACATCTACAGATTCAATGTAATCCACATCAAAATATTAATTATATTTTTCACAGAACTAAAACAAAGAATTCTAAAATTTGTATGGAACTACAAAAGATGCCAGAGAGTCAAAAAAATCTTGAGCAAGAAAAACAAAGCTGGGAATATCACACTCCTAGATTTCAAAATATACTATGAAGTTATAATATAACCAAAACAGTATGGTACCAGCACAAAAACAGAAACACAGGTCAATGGAACATAAAAGACAATCCAGAAATAAAATAATACTTGTGGTCAATTAATCTATGACAAAGAAAGTAGAGATATACAATAGGAAAATGAGTTTCTTCAACAAATAATGTTGACAAAACTGGACAGCTACATGCAAAAGAATGAAACTGGGCCACTTTATTGTACCACATACAAAAATAAACTCAAAATGGATTCAAGTCTTAAATGTAAGACTGAAACCATACTACTCCTAGAAGAAAACAGGTAGTTAAGCTCTCTGACATCGGTTTGTTTATTTAATTTATCTACCTATCTACCTATCTATCTATCTATCTATCTATTTATTATAGTCACACAGAGAGAGAGAGAGAGGCAGAGACATAGGCAGAGGGAGAGCAGGCTCCATGCACCAGGAGCCCGACGTGGGATTTGATCCTGGGTCTCCAGGATCGCGCCCTGGGCCAAAGGCAGGCTGCGCCACCCAGGGATCCCTGACATCGGTCTTATATTTTTTTGGATCTATCTCCTCAGGCAGGGACAACAAAAGGAAAAATAAACAAATGAAACTACAACAAACTAAGAAGCTTTTGCACAGCAAAGGGAAATATGAATAAAACAAAATGGCAACCTACTGAATAGGAGAAAATATTCATAAATGATATATCAGATAAGAGGTTAACATCCAAAAAATATTAAAGAACTCATATAACTCCGTATTTAAAAAAAAAAAATACAATCTAAAATAGAGAGAGGACCTAAATAGACATTTCTCAAAAGAGACATACTGATGACATACATGAAGAGATATTCACTAACAATTAGGGAAATACAAATCAGGACCACAATGAGACAATCACTTCACATCTGACAGAATAGCTAGTATAAAAAATAAATTATAAGTGTTGGCAAGGATGTGGAGAAAAAGGAACCCCTGCATTGTTGGTGGGAGTGTAAACCGGTAAAGCCACTATGGAAAAGAGTATGTAGGTTCTTCCTCAACAAATTAAAAATACAACAATCATAAAATTTAGCAATTCTCGTTTTTATCTGAAAAACTTCTAGGTTCCTAATCCAAAGACAAAAAAACACACCAATTCTAAAAAAAAAGACATATGCACGCCTGTGCTCACTGCAGTACAAAAACCAAGACTGGAAGCAACCTAAGTGTCCTCCCATAGAGGAATGGATAAAGAAGATGTGGTATACGTGTACATGCGCGCAGAAGCAAGCGCGCGCGCACAAACACACACACACACACAATTACTGAGCCATAATAAAAAAATAAAATCTTGCCATTTGCAACATGTATAGACCCAGAGGGTATAATGCTAAGTGAAATAAGTAGAGAAAAACATATGGTATGATTTCATGTATTATATGGAATATAAAAAGCAAAACAGAAACAGACTCAGATACAGAAAAGAAACTGAAGGCTACCAAACAATAGGCAGGTGAAGGTGATGGACAAAACAGGTGAAGGGGATTAAAAAATACAATCTTCCAATGTGGTTTACGTATACAATGGAATATTACTCAGCCATTAGAAACAACAAATACCCACCATTTGCTTCAACGTGGATGGAACTGGAGGGTATTATGCTGAGTGAAGTAAGTCAATCGGAGAAGGACAAACATTATATGTTCTCATTCATTTGGGGAATATAAATAATAGTGAAAGGGAATATAAGGGAAAGGAGAAGAAATGTGTGGGAAATATCAGAAAGGGAGACAGAACATAAAGACTCCTAACTCTGGGAAACGAACTAGGGGTGGTGGAAGGGGAGGATGGCGGGGGGTGGGAGTGAATGCGTGACGGGCACTGAGGGGGGCACTTGACGGGATGAGCACTGGGTGTTATTCTGTATGTTGGTAAATTGAACACCAATAAAAAATTAATTTATTATTTAAAAAGAAAGGGAAAAAAAGATACAATCTTCCAATTATAAAATAATTAAGATGGAGGGATATAATGTACAGCACAGAGAATCAATAATACTCTAACAACTCTCTATCGTAGCAGATAACTAGACTTATTAAAGTGACCATTTCATAATGTACATAAACACTGAATCATTATGTTGTACACCTAAAACTAATAAAATATTTTATGTCAAAATTCAATAAAAAAGAGAAGAAAGTGCAGAAATAAGTATATTATCCTATATTCCTGAACTGCACTCTTTAAAATTCCTTCCTATTACTGGGTTCTAAGTGCAGCAACAATACATACACTAGTAGTCAGTCAAATACAGTCACGGTGCTAGCATTTCTTTTATCTCTATGTCACAAGTTAGGGCTACAAGAACTGCAGCAGAATGAGTTAACTAAGTATGACTTTTCTTAATATTTTTGTATTATTTTCTTCTGTACTTAGATGAAAAAATGTACTTTAAAAATTCCCTTTACTTTTGGAGGCTTCTCTTAAGTATGCTGACAAAGATCTAGCCTGATCAAGATGAATAATGATTATGCAACTGAGTTTAAAATCTAGAGGTACTTGTGATGATCCTACAAGATACATTTTTTTAAAATTTTTTTAAAATTTTTATTTATTTATGATAGTCACACACAGAGAGAGAGAGAGAGAGAGAGAGAGAAGCAGAGACATAGGCAGAGGGTGAAGCAGGCTCCATACACCGGGAGCCCGATGTGGGATTCGATCCCGGGTCTCCAGGATCGCGCCCTGGGCCAAAGGCAGGCGCCAAACTGCCACCGAGGGATCCCCAAGATACATTTTTCATTAAATATGAAGTTCTTCACAAACATGGTTTTCAATGATAAACTATCAGATATTATTTTTTTAAATCACCGTTCTACCTCATCATATTTTACTTTATATGCATTTTATGTATTTCTTGTGGCTGAAGATAATAACTACAACAAAATTAGCTTTCATATACTTTAGAACATACCAGATGAAAAAAAGTAACTCTTTACTATCGCTGATGTGTGTCCTGAACCTCTTGAACAGGAGAGTAACCTAACTTCTGTACCAGTCAATAAATAAATGCTCTTGCCAGTGTTCACTCCACTTCTTGTCCTTTGAAGCCTAGTCCGGACAGACACATATCCACTAACCTCTATATCAAACGGAAGGCAGGATCGTGTAGTGGAAAGAACACTGGACTGAGAGTCAGGAGGCCTGTGTTCTAGTTCCAGCTCTGTCAATTACGAGCTGTGGCCCTGGGGAAGTCACTTAACCATTCTGGGTCTGTTTCCTCATCTGTAAAATGAGGGCAGTAGATTAGAGAATCCCTAAAGCTGTTCACACAACTATCTGAGATTCTAGGTTAACCAAACAAAGCTACATATCACATGGGTCATTAGTTCTCCTTCCTTCTCTAACTAGAACAAATCCCTTTGTGGCCTGAAAAGCAGTTTTCACCTGCAGTGAGAGTTGTACTCAAAAGCAGCATGTCTCAAACTTAAATGTGCACACAGAATTATCCAGGGAGCTTGTTAAAATAGAGATAATGAATCCATAGGTCTAGAGTGGCACCCAAGATGCTGCATTTTTAACAAACTTTCATGTGATGATGATGAAGTAATAAGCTCTAGAAAAGCTTTTCAGGGCACAGAAACTACAATCTCATTAATCATCTTTATGATTAATATACTTCCTCATTTTCTGCGAGTCTACCCTTTGATAAATAAACAATGCCTCTTTTGTCAAGGAATTCATTAGAAGATTTTTCTGCATAAAATTATTCCTTAATTATACAGATTTTAGAAATTATTCTGAGAGTAGTAAAAAGCCAGCTACAAATTATGAATAAATACTTCTTAAAGATATATTTCATCATTGTAAAACCATTCATAAGCCAAATTTCTTCAAGTAAGAAGAAAAATATCCTTTCCTTCCTTCATCTCTCAAACATACTTTTGGATCTTCACACTTCAAGAATATTCAGATAAACTAAAAGAGTGCTCTGGGGAAGAAATCTAAAAAGAGTTTTCTGTGCGTGCTTTCACACCACTTGTGATATTCTGTCCCAATAATGGAGTAGGGAAAGGCAGTATAATAAATTACCACACATTTTAAGTCCCCTAGATTAGCAGGAGATCCCAAAGGATGGTTACCCAGAATAGAAAAAAAAATGAGACACCCTTCAATTTTTCCTTTAATACGTAAATTAGAAATTGATCCCATTACACATAAATTGGAGGAGGAAGGGGCAGAAAGGAAATTTAAGCCTTTCACTCAATCATCTTTACAAACCAGTCAGCTCTTATTAAGGGAAAAGAGGCTTTTTGTGCTTCTCTCCTCTTGACTCCCTTATCTCCTTCTCATTTCTAATACAAGTATTCTTAAATTGCATAATAAAAAGAACCTCTATACTCATCCTTAAATTTTAAGGATATCCTGATTTTTAAGCTGTCATTCTTTGTAGACAAAATTAAAGCATGAAGCCTATTTAACAAGATTGTCAGTACCACCTAATATCATATAAAGCAATTTTGTCTATGTTATTAAAAACTCTAAAAAATCTTAAATTGGGGCAGCCCCAGTGGCGCAGCGGTTTGGCGCTGCCTGCAGCCTGGGGTGTGATCCTGGAGACCTAGGATCGAGTCCCACATCAGGCTCCCTTCATGGAGCCTGCTTCTCCCTCTGTGTCTCTGCCCCTCTCTCTGTGTCAATAAATATATAAAATCTTTAAAAAAAAATCTTAAATTGTAAAATGCTAATCTAATTTATTTCCAAGGAAGGAGAAAGTGTGGGAAGGTAGAAGTTAGAACACATTAATATTCCCCCTGTATTTTTCCGGCACCACTGATTATTAACAAAAATTATTAAAAGATTATTTTAAAAAATCCTTTGCAGTAGTAAAAACTACCTGGGTTTGAGGGGGAAAGAAAAATTCATATAAATGTGGCTACATTAAAGACACATGCAACTTTACAAAATACCTGAGAACCAATAGCTGGAAACGTAACTCCTTGTTCCTTAAGGTTCTTAATCATTGCCGATATTAGACTAAGCTGTGGATCATTCTTAAATTCATCTGTCCATTCAACCATAAGAGCCTTTAATTTTTCACAGACTTTAGGATGACCCTGAAAAAAGAAAAAATTTAATAAAAACTACTAATTTCCTGGCTAATGTTTTAACACAAGATACATTAAATATAAAAATTATAAAGTGCGGAAGATATTTTTTAAATCACAAATTACCCCTAGCTATAGATGATACAATAAGAAAACAGAGTGGATTACCATAAATAAGTTTTGTCACACTATGAAACAATAGATGATATCAACATACATACCTTATGTCAAAGTAAACATTAAGTATGTATTAACTTATTTTGGACGTCAGAGTGATGGAACTTTTTAGAGTATTTTGCAACTAAGTGAGCTTTGTACATCAAGAAGACAAAAGTAGTCTGTTTTGTTTTGGTTATTTTGCAGACAAAAAAAAAAAAAAAAGAAACAGTTGGAAAAAGAAAAAAAAAAGACAGTTCCTTTATTCCTAATCCCTGACTTTTAAAACTATGCCTGTGTATTTTTTCCAAGTTATCTAATTATCTGAGACCTGGTTTGTGGTCCACTATATGTCAGTATTTCTAGAAACTTCATTTCTTCAAAATAACATCTCTCCCTCAAGTATAAAATCAATATGTTCACTATAAAATATTGGAAAATAAAGAAATCCTTTCTCTTATATGTAGCTGTTTGCTTTTCAAAATAGTTGTTCATGCTACTAACTACAAGTTCGAATATCTCATCTTCAATTTAATTACAGAAAACACTATATACTAAAATCTCTTCATAAACAGTCATACATTTTGATGGACATTCAGGACATTAAAGGAATAGTTATTAATTAGTGGAAAATACCTAAATATAATTGAATAAAGCAAAAAAGGAAAAGAACACATAATCATACTCGAAAACAAAGTACAGAAATTCTGTAAAAAATTATTTAAATAAACTTTTATCTCATTTCTGGACTGTTTTCTATTAAAACCTAGAGAGAAACATTTTTTCCCCAAAAACACGAGGTATTTTCCCTCTTAACATCTTAAAATTTTTCCTGATTATATAATATCCCATCCTCTCTCCTCCTCCCAAAAGAGTCAGAAATAATTACCTTCACAATGCATAAATTTTTACTGGAAAAACTCACGTTACTTAGAAACTTAAATTCTTTTAATTCCTTGAATTGCATAAATGGAATTCTTTTTTTTTCATAAATGGAACTCTTTATTGCACATCCAGTTAAATGAAAAGCATAACATTAAAATCCTGTCATGGTGAGATAGTGGCCTTTCTTGTATCACAATGAAAATAGTGTCATACTTTGGCAGTATTTCTGAACAGCTCACATTGGGAAAATACCTCCGTGGCTACACAAAAGGTTACAAAAACTGTGACTAAAATAGACTGGTATTATTTAATCAGATAGAGAAATACATGTATTTTCTTATTAGATGAAAAGAATGATAAAACAGATTAAATATACTCTAATCTGGTTAAAACAGCAAAAATAATTCTCTAACTATATAAACTTGTAGTCTCTTCAGCAAAATAGCATTTACCTTACTTACATATTGGATAGACACAGCCTAGGAAGGATTTTTAAAAAAAATAAAGTACAGACCAGTCATTTGTGATTTAAAATGTGAAAAACTGAACAATGAAATACAGGAAGACAATTGTGTTCATTCATATCTAAAAATAATGTTCCTTACCTTGTTTAATACGTTGCTTACTTCACTAGCAAAATCTCTTGAACATACTTCTAAATGAAAAATTTTGCCACAATTTGATACACATGCTCCTAGAAGCTAAAAGTAGAATATCACAAGTTAAAATGTCTCAATTTTAGCAGTTTACTTTGTGGTAAAACTTAAAATGAAATCACTTACAGTCAGAGCTTGCATAGCAACATGAGGATCTTTATGGTTCACTCTCCTCATAATAGATCGAAGACAATCTTTAGGTCTGAAAAATAAATATAACAATCAATCAGTAGTATACCCAGGCTTTTCCCCTCTTAACTGTAATAGGCAACAGACTCCTATACAAAAGGTAGACTATAGTAGAGAGGCCTAATTTCTATTAATGACACAACTGAACTGTACACTAAGAAGTTCCTTTAAATTTTTCAAACAAAATTAACAGGCTCTCTTCCTTAGCAATCATAGATTAGTCATTTCACACTACTTATAGGTGAAAAAGTTCTGAAAATGAAATGATAGACCCAAACTTCCACTTCTAGTTATGATGGAATAAACTGAATTAGACCTATACTCCTGCTACAAATGAGAAAACTGGAAAAATATATTTAAAATATACACTCAGGTCCCTGTGACATTAGGTCACAGGCAGTGCTGAATGATCTCTAAGAAGAAATTATTAACTACTAAGCCCCAACTTTTCATTCAGAAGCACTTTCCAGCTATCAGTACAGGCTTTCTGCCTAAAGGCAGTTTCTGGATATCTGTGTAGAGGTGATCCCAAGAAGAGAATGATGATGATTTCACTGAGTTGAAAGGACAGAAATCAGAATTCAGGGAGGCTGAGGAAGCTAAAATTCATAAGACAGAGTAAAAGGAGCTACATGAAGAAATAGTTCTGGATACCTACATAGAGTCCACTTAGGTCTACCAATGCCACACATGCATAGATTAAAACCTTCATAAGGCTGGACAAAAAATGACTGCAAACTATATACTCAAAGAGTTCCCAAAGCTCACACAGTTGTCAGAGTTCATATCAAAATGGAGAGTCCTTGCTAAATAATCTAGAGCATTCACTGGATACACGGAGTTTAGGCCTTAGTACTGGGACTAACCTATCCCAAAAGACTACTCTAAATCCATCCTAAAACAAGCTAAAAACAAGCCATAAGGAGTTAATTCAATGTAACTTCAGTTGTTGAGCGTCTGCCTTTGCTCAGATTGTGATCCCGACGTCCTGGAATCAAGTCCTGCATCTGGCTCCTGTGGGAAGACTGCTTCTCCCTCTGCCTATGTCTCTGCCTCTCTCTGTGTGTCATTCATGAATGAATGAATAAAATCTTAAAAGAAATATTTTTTGAGAACCTAAACACATAAGTGTTCCACAGATTTAGTTACTTGTTATTACTATTACTGCTACTTGTGTAAGCCTAAAGGGAAGAAGCAATTACCACTAATTCATAAAGAAAATGTTTTTAGCATTCCCAGACCCCAAACATAACTTCTCTTAGGCTTTTCTGATACCTTAGGACACGTCTTACTAATGGATGCACAAAGTAAGTCAAAATAAAGCAGATGCTCACAGACATAGTTCAAAACTATGGTGGCTTGATGCTGAGATGCTGAGTGTAGCTCCTCAGAATAGAGCTGGGAGGCACTACTTTTGCTGCTACAGGGGTGTGCTATCTCTAAAACAGCGCAAAGAAAAACTGAACGCCATTTTCACTTCTGGCCTTTTTTTATACAGTGAAAATACCCTTCAAATCTCTTTTAGTTAAGGTAAACAGGTACTAATGTAGGTCCTTCCATGAGAGCGAAGTGGCATAATACAAAACTTCCAGAAGCAGGGGATACTTATACTTTCACGTGACTGTGGCTTCTAATGACTTTTTCTCAAATAGACCAGCCACAAGACAGACTTTTTAGGAATGTACACAGCTGCCTTGGCATATGTCAGTTCTGGTGAAATAAAGCATCAAATTCAGTTTCATTATCCATAGGTATTATTTCAATCCACCTCAACAAACTACTATGGGTTTCAAAGAAAGTAGAGCTTTAAGAGGGGCCTCTTTTCTATCAAATCCTCTCTACTCTACTTGTCTCCCACCATACCACTCAGTCATTTGGTTACCATGTGAAGTTACAACTACTAAACTTAAGCTACTTCATGCTCAAAGGTAAATAAAAATTAAGGCGTGAACCCTTCTTAACCTTCAGACACAAATACCACAGAGCCATGCTACTGTGCTTTCTTTTGCAATTCACACTTTTCCAGTTTCCCACAGAAAACAGAGCTGCACGATCCTGGAGACCCGGGATCGGATCCCACATCGGGCTCCCGGTGCATGGAGCCTGCTTCTCCCTCTGCCTGTGTCTCTGCCTCTCTCTCTCTCTCTCTCTCTCTCTCTCTCTCTCTCTCTCTGTGACTATCACAAATAAATAAATTTTAAAAAAAATTTATAAATAAAAAAAAAGAAAACAGAGCTGCAGAACTTGAAGCTCTTAAGGCAATTCTGAAAAGCATATATTCTTTAAACAAATTTTATCAACAGTCACTTCTTTGATCTAACAGTGATTAATAAAACTTTTTATTCTTGCTCATTCATCTTATTGGAAAAAAGTACCCAGAAAGCAAGAGCCCTCTACATATAGTACCTTACATTTCTATCAGTGCTAAAGGATACTGACCCTATGATTAAACCAGTTTGGTCACCAAAACCGTCACACTGAATCACCATCTCCATGTAAATTACAAATTACACTGTGAAAAAAATATTCAACAGGTAGCAAATAACTGCTGATAATGCTTTCATTAACTAACATTATACTGTCATCTTCACTTTTGCTTTTATGAATTTTCATAAGTTTTACCAAGTCATGTATATAAAACAAAACCATGAAAGGTCACCATGAAACTAAATCTTTATGACTACCTAAATCTTTATGACATGTTAACTGTTCTGTTCTTATTTACAAATATTTACAAATGGGTAGAACTCTTTCAACACATAATAACAATTTTCTATGTAAAAGTCATAAACAAATGTTAGATGATAGTAGTAAAGGACCCTCACACCACATTTTGCCATTCAAGTTCCTAATGACTGTGTATCTCAAGTATCAAAACTGGAACTATTTTGTTTACTAAGGATCCACTGTTTTGTTCTAATGATATATTCATTGTTTTATTATCTAGGTCAAAGCTGTCATTCAATATTTACAGACCAGACCTCTGTGGCAAGTTATGTATTCCAAAGATAACCACAATAACTCCTTTTCCACATGCTTTTCTACAAAGTGACCTTACCACTTCCCATAAAGAGGTACAGTTTAATAATCTTCCTCTTAAATGTGGGCTGACCCCAGTGACACGCTTGATCCACAGAATGTAGTGAAAGTGATAATCTGAAATGTATAGTTCACAAAAAGCTATGTAGGGGCTCAGTCGGTTAAGCTTCTGCCTTCAGCTTGGGTAGTGATCCCCGGGTCCTGTGACTGAGCCCCACATTGGGCTCCCTGCTCAGCAGGGAGTCTGCTTCTCACTCTCCCTCTGCCCCCTACCCTTGCCCCTCATGCTTGCTCTCTTTCTCTCCCTCAAATACATAAATAAATAAAATCTTAAAAAAAAAAAAAAGCTATGTATAATACAACCTACAACTCTTAGAACACTTATTCTTAGGCTGCTCCCTCTGGGATCCCAGGTACTACTACTCTGTAAGAAACTCATACCACACATAAGCCTTGGCAACTATTTCAACTGAGAGCTCCAGTTGAGATCCCAGTTGACTGCCAGCCATATAAGAACATCCAACCCAATCAGGGCTTCAGAGGACTCCAGTCCCAGCTGTTAGGTAACTGCAAGTTCATGAGAGACCTCAAACAAAAAGTACCCAGCTGTTAACCCACAGAACCATGAAGATGGTAATAAATGCTCATTTAAGCCACTAAGTCTTACATTGGTTTGTTATGTAGCAATAGATAATTAGAATCACCTATAACAAAGTGTGCTGACAGCTGTTAGCTTTAAACACTACTGTATTATTTACAATTGTTTGGGTTTGCTTTTCATCTTTTTTTTTTTTAAATAAAATTTTAATAAAATTGCCTTAACTGTTTATCTCCTCATCTTAAGAGTTCCCGAATGGGCAGCCCCAGTGGCACAGCGGTTTAGTGCCACCTGCAGCCCAGGGCGTCATCCTGGAGACCCGGGATCGGGTCCCACATCAGGCTCCCTGCATGGAGCCTGCTTCTCTCTGCCTTGCTCTCTCAGTGTGTCTCTCATGAATAAATAAATAAAATCTTAAAAAAAAAAAAAAAAAAAAGAGTTCCTGAAGATGGGATCCAGGGCTACACTGCTCACCCTTGGCTCCCTACTCCTTACCACCCATGGTACATAATTATGTTCTCAAGTGAAATTTGAGGAAACAAAAACAGGAATTATTTAGCTGATGCTGCTCACCAGTGACTAAAGGTAAACATTTTCATTCTGAATGCTGCCTAAAATAATGCCTTGAACAAGGTCAATGCTGAATAAAAAGTCAACAAGCTAAGTATGGAAAAACACTACTTTTCACTGTTGTACAATACTTAGTATTTAGAATAATCAAATAATCTTCCTTTCAAGCTCTATTTATTACCAACTCCCGTATGTCTTCCACTGAATTAGTTTTCTATGAGAAAAATGTACATTCTTTCATAAAATCTTGCCTTAGAATTACAATAAGATAAAAAAAAGAATTACAGTAAGATCAAAATAAGGGGAAAAATGCAGATTAAGTAGTGCTGGGAGGAGCACAGGATGTAAGGTGGTAATAAACATAAATGAAGTATTTTGTAAAAATACATGCTAAAGATAAAATGAGCATGTGCATTAGAGTCTACCAATGATTCCCATTACCCAACCTCTGCAGTCTCTTGCAAAAAACCTTCTCAAAATTCCATTTTGGTATTTTAAAACTTTTGTAAGACATATCCTCTTTTCCTTATCTTGAGATGGGAAAACAAAAAGATTGGGGTCAGGGATAGGGATAAGAACAGGGAAAGGGAAAATTTTCACCTTTCCCAGTTTTCCAACCCCAAAATAACTTTGCTGCTCTTAACCTACCAAGTGAGAAATGGGCACAGCACAAATCTCACCACTGTAAAATATAGGGGAATAGTACCATTTCCTGGGGTGTGTTTCCAAAGTCAGGGCACAGGTGAAAATTATAATTAGCCAATTTCTCTTGATCAAGGAGTTACCTGTTGGAAAACATACTCTGCCATCTCTCAAATATGCTCAAATAGGCAACTTTTCCTCAATTATTAAAGCAAAACTGTTATTTTGAGCCTCCATTAAAGAAGGTGGCTTTCATATAGGGCCACGTTGTTTAAAACATGCATACACTGAGCAAGAATCACACTCAGTACAGTGAGCTATTCACACTCTATAAGAAAATGAAAACTGTAATGGGGAGATAGCACATAATAAGCTCACTAAATGGAGAGCAGGGACAAGCTTTCTGGAAAAATTCAATTTGAGGGGGCTACAAACAATACAGTTAAACACAGTAAGATAAACATGCATATGATGCAGCTCATATCAGTTGTCAGAAGATCAAGGAAAAGTAAAGCTAATTTCACATTTCTACAACTCTCTTTTCAAAGATAATGAAATTTCAAATCTCTTTAAACAGCCTCAAGTAAATTTCCAAAACTGTTCATTACTTATAAATGTCTACCTACTTACAAGCATGTTGCTGTACAGTTATGACAGATAAATAGCTCAACACTAGTCTCCTAGTCACCAGTTAGTGGGATTACCTAAAAGGTCTTTCCATTAATATATATGGAAAAAGTAAGAAACATTTTGCTGGATAAAGCAGTCAAGTTTTGTGACATCTTGTGCTTTATAAAATTTTTTTTAAAATACCCTTATTTCAATTATGTCCCACTCGTCTACTTTTCATTTGAGAAGTATTTTGTATCATAAAAATAGTAACTTAAACTGTGATAAGGTTTTATATCCTTAAGGAAATTATTACCATTGAAAAAACAGTAAATTTAAATTCTAACTCCTCCATCTATTTCTAAGTCAATCAATGACCTTAGACCAATACACTTTTCAAAATGAGGATACTACTTCTTCATTATCCCCCTCATGGAACCTGACAAAAGAATAGGTTATTTTCCTTAAAATATTGCAAATATTAAAAAAAAAAAACAGTAATAATAATGTGTAACACAGTTAATGAAAGTGCTTGCATAGTTAACTTCTCATCACCTATGAAGCAGGAATGAAAAAGTACAAAGACACTAGCAGTAGATTTCTAAATAGAAGCACTATTATGTGCTCAGGGCATAAAATTCTTTATAGTATAAGACTATCTGGAGTATCACATCCCTATGCCCCACCTAACCCTCATATGTTGACAATGAAAACCATCCCTAATATAAACATATTACCCAGGCTGAGAACCAATGCTAGACATAAGCAGAGCTACAATACAGTAGAAAAAGTAGAAAAGATCTGAAGCTTGACAGACCTCATCCTGAAAGGGAATTTTAACGCTTCCTGATCAGTTATGTTATTCCAATACTTTGAGAATTGTCCCAGGGACATAGAGAACTTCAACAACATTAATTCTAGTTTGTTCTTCTATCAAATTACTTTTACAACTTTAGCTTTCAAATTATTTTAGACTAGAATGATCTGACCTCTAAACTGTCACTTTACATACTCTAAAAAATGCTTTACAACTTAACCTTTCAAGGAATTACATTTATCTATATTGTGTAGTGGTGAAAGGCTAAACGTGTACAAACAGCTTTTATAGGTCTTAGTATAGGGTAGTACCTAGCAGGCACACACTAAAAGATACAGGAATTTAAATCTTAATTTTTTTTTCAATTAACAGATAATAAAAACCTTCCTTGAATACAGAGAAGAGTCTAATGTAGAGGATGCCTTTCAAAAGCGTAAAAGCAAGAGACTAACTTGAAGAGAACTCTAATATAAAATAGGAAAGCAATCAGAACTGAAGCAAGTAATTGTATATTCTATGACATATTGAAAAGATAGATTTGATCTATAATACAGTTTACATAAAACACAGTCTACACAAGGGCAAAAAGGGTGAAACACTGAGCACAAACATCAAATTCTTGACTTTGAGCTTGTAAAGTAGGTGTGTTTTCGTGAGATGACTGATGGAACATGAATTCAGTATACAAATGATATTATCTGGCTATATAAGGAACAAGTTCAACAAAGGGTTCCAGAAGGGGAGGTGGGTGAGATGATGGGGTAACTGGGTGACGAACATTAAGGAGGGCACATGATGTGATGAGGACTGGATGTTATATGTTGGCAAACTGAATTTAGATTAAAACAAAACAAGTTCATGATTCCAAAAGACTTCAGCAGAAAAGTAGGTAAATTAAACTTCTACATACTACATATTGAGGATTAATAAAAAGATAAGTTACTACATACTTAAATTCAGTATGAGGATATTTTGAGTTTCCTAGACCATATAAGCTAAAGCATATTTCTGTCAAGCAAAATACCAATATAATACATGGGAGAGAAAGGAAGCACTCAAAACTTCAATATCAAATTGGCATGTCTTGATTCATGATTTTAACTTTCAAATAACTGCTCATTATAGGCACCTAAGAATGTGACACAGATAAGTGAGAAATAAACATAAGATTGGGAGTAAAAGGGATCCCTGGGTGGCACAGCGGTTTGGCGCCTGCCGTTGGCCCAGGGCGCGATCCTGAAGACCTGGGATCGAATCCCACGTCTGGCTCCCAGTGCATATGGAGCCTGCTTCTCCCTCTGCCTGTGTCTCTGCCTCTCTCTCTCTGTGTGACTATCATAAAAAAAAAAAAAAAAAAGATTGGGAGTAAAAACCTGACTTTGATTTTTGCTTATGCTACTACTTTTGGAAGTCACATTAAAATCTCAGGGCTTTAGTTTCCCTATCTGTGAAACCATCTCTATAGTCACAAGGATTCTATAGGTCCTAGCCATAAAATACATCGTGTTTTAAAAATTGTAGTAAAATACAAAAGTAAAATCACTGTCTAGGGCAAGTAAAGATGAAAAAATGAAATTGAATCAGAACCCTACCCTAGTCAAGGACTTGGTTCCTGCTACTATCCCCCCTTTTCCCTGAATCATCATCTAAATTTCCTGCCTTAAAATGGATCATTCTCTTCGGGATACACAGAATTTATAATACAGTCCACCGATGAAAAAAGAAAATTCCTTTCAAACAACCAGTAAAAGAAAGACTCCACTTAAACAGTGGCAAAAGGACAAAATATCTCATAAGAAACTTTACCAAAAATATTCAAGACTTGTAAGAGGAAAATTTCACAACACTACTAAAAGATACAAAGATATGTTCTATTCTTGGATAAGAAGATTTAATATCATAAAGACAATTAATTTAAAACTAAGCCAATTTAAAAGAAACAATTTTGTTTTTAGACTAGTCAAGCCAATCCCAAAGTTTATCTGGGGAAGTAGAAAGGGGAAGGAGTATTTAGAAAAACTCTTAGGAGGACAAAAAAGAGGAAATTTAGCCCTGTCAAATACTGAAATGTATTCTAAGGCTTTAATAATTGAAACCATGTGGTAGCAGCACATGTATACACATGTACAAATAGGACAAAAGATAAAGTTTAAAAAATACACTGGTCATACATAGTGGGAGTGTCATACATAAAGGCAGTATTTCAAATCAGAAAGGAAAAAGATGTACTATTCAGTAAACGTCACTGGAATTTTGGGTAGCCAAACAGAAAAGAATAAAGTTAGAACCATACCTCATATTTCATAAGAGGATATTCCAAAAAGAGCAAAGATTTAAATGTAAAAAAATGTAACCACAGATACAGAGATTTTGGAAGACAGTTTGGCAGTTTCTCACAAAGCTAATCAGTCTTCCAAACCATGATCCTAGGTATTTACTCAACTGAGTTGAAAGCCTATGTCCCCACAGAAAAAACCTATACATGAATGTATTTCATAGCAGCTTTATTCAGTTACCAAAAACTGGAAGGAATCTAGATGTCCTTCAATAGGTGAATGTAAAAATGATATATAGTACATCCATATAATGGAGTATTATTCAGAAATAAAAAGAAATGAGCTATCAAGCCACGGAAGGACACAGATGAAGCTTAGATGCATTTTGCTAAGTAAAACAAGCTAGTCTGAAAAGCCTACATATTATATGATCTTGATTATACAACATTTTGATAAAGGCAACATTAAAGAAGCAGTTAAAAAATATACTGTCAGAAGTGAAGAGAAAGAGAGGAGAGGAATGAATAGGTGGAGCATAAAACATTTTTAAGATGGTGAAGCTATTCTGTGTGATATTTTAATGATATAGATCATTAAAGATTTGTCAAAATCCATAAAACTGTACTAAAATGAGCTTTAATGGAAACAATGGACTTCAGTTAATAATAACATATCAATATTGGTTCATTACTTGTAACACATGTACTATACAATGAAGGTGTTAATAATAGGGGCAGCTGTATGTGAAGAATAGGGGGGATATATAGATTTCTTTATACTGTCTGCTCCATTTTCCTGTAAATCTAAAACTGTATTCAAAAACCAGTCAACTAA
This sequence comes from Canis lupus baileyi, assembly GCF_048164855.1. NCBI lineage: Eukaryota > Metazoa > Chordata > Mammalia > Carnivora > Canidae > Canis > Canis lupus. The sequence continues at coordinate 19,844,123 of NC_132842.1, forward strand.
TTATGAAATTAAAAAATGAAACCATAAAGAAAAATGAGTTAATTCCACCAGAATGAGTTAATTCCACTAAAATTCTGCAAACCATAAGACTGATAAATTTACCTACATAAAAAATTAAAACTTCTAAATGGAAAAAAAACAAAGTAAAAAGAATAATACAATATATATATATATATGTGTGTGTGTTTGCATGTGTGTGTATACATACAGACACACACAACTCAAACTATAGACAAGATATGCCCCTACTGTATCAAAGACTTCAAGAAATGAAAGGATATATACAGTTCACAGAAAAGGAAACGTCAAAATCTCTTGAACATAAAAAATTATGTTTAATTTTGCAAAGGATAAAGTGAGCCTTTTAATTAATGTAAAACTAACACATGATGAGCCCAGGGTGATGTAGGAAAAGTGCTGAATTACAATACATCTGAAATTAATATAACATATACATCTGAAATAACACTGTATGCTAACTAACTGGAATTAAAGTAAACAAACAGAAAGACTGGGGCACCTGGGTGGTGTAGTCAGTTAAGCGGCCGACTCTTGGTTTTGGCTCGGGTTGTGATCTCATGGCTATGGGATTAAGCCCCAAGTCTAGCTCCATGCTCTACATAGAGTCTGCTTAAGATTCTCTCTCCCTCTGCCCCTCTCTCCCCCCGGACATGTGCATGCTCACACGCTCGCTCTCTCGCACGTGCTCGCTCTCTCCTTCTCTCAAATAAATAAATAAATCTTTATTTATTTTTTTTTTATTGGTGTTCAATTTACTAACATACAGAATAATACCCAGTGCCCGTCACCCATTCACTCCCACCCCCCGCCCTCCTCCCCTTCTACCACCCCTAGTTCGTTTCCCAGAGTTAGCAGTCTTTACGTTCTGTCTCCCTTTCTGATATTTCCCACACATTTCTTCTCCCTTCCCTTATTTTCCCTTTCACTATTATTTATATTCCCCAAATGAATGAGAACATATAATGTTTGTCCTTCTCCGACTGACTTACTTCACTCAGCATAATACCCTCCAGTTCCATCCACGTTGAAGCAAATGGTGGGTATTTGTCATTTCTAATAGCTGAGTAATATTCCATTGTATACATAAACCACATCTTCTTTATCCATTCATCTTTCGTTGGAAACCGAGGCTCCTTCCACAGTTTGGCTATAGTGGCCATTGCTGCTAGAAACATCGGGGTGCAGGTGTCCCGGCGTTTCATTGCATTTGTATCTTTGGGGTAAATCCCCAACAGTGCAATTGCTGGGTCGTAGGGCAGGTATATTTTTAACTGTTTGAGGAACCTCCACACAGTTTTCCAGAGTGGCTGCACCAGTTCACATTCCCACCAACAGTGTAAGAGGGTTCCCTTTTCTCCGCATCCTCTCCAACATTTGTTGTTTCCTGCCTTGTTAATTTTCCCCATTCTCACTGGTGTGAGGTGGTATCTCATTGTAGTTTTGATTTGTATTTCCCTGATGGCAAGTGATGCAGAGCATTTTCTCATATGCATGTTGGCCATGTCTATGTCTTCCTCTGTGAGATTTCTGTTCATGTCTTTTGCCCATTTCATGATTGGATTGTTTGTTTCTTTGGTGTTGAGTTTAATAAGTTCTTTATAGATCTTGGAAACTAGCCCTTTATCTGATATGTCATTTGCAAATATCTTCTCCCATTCTGTAGGTTGTCTTTGAGTTTTGTTGACTGTATCCTTTGCTGTGCAAAAGCTTCTTATCTTGATGAAGTCCCAATAGTTCATTTTTGCTTTTGTTTCTTTTGCCTTTGTGGATGTATCTTGCAAGAAGTTACTATGGCCGAGTTCAAAAAGGGTGTTGCCTGTGTTCTTCTCTAGGATTTTGATGGAATCTTGTCTCACATTTAGATCTTTCATCCATTTTGAGTTTATCTTTGTGTATGGTGAAAGAGAGTGGTCTAGTTTCATTCTTCTGCATGTGGATGTCCAATAATAAATAAATCTTTAAAGCACAAAAAAACAGAAATAAAGACTATCCCACCTCAAGCCTCTTCCCTTTATGGACTGGGGTCAAAAACAAGCCCCAACCACTTCTTCCTAGGCCTCCAAGGATCCATCCATAAAGGTCAGAAGGAAGTCTTGGACACCCTACTTTCTCTACTATCCAATAATTGAGAATTTGAGAATACATGCCTATAATTCCTGTTTACACCAGTCCCTACAAGAAGCTCCCAGACTAGCCTTTCCATCATTAAACAGTTCTACGTGTGTATTACTTTCCCCCTTTTGAAACTTCTCCACTGTGTCCTCTAGAATTTACAGTCCAATGTCAACAAAAGCCCCAATCCTCAGTCCTTTGCTTTACAGAAATCTGGCTCTCCAGGGAGGATACTATTCCCACTATAATAGGTCGGTACAAGATAAGGGTCTTCTTTGCTTCCATTACTACTTCCTATTCATTCTCCCTCCCTCTTTCCTAACAGTCCAGCTCTCATCAGGTGGGACTATCTTCTAACTGCACTTATTTAAAAAAAAAAAAACAGGGATCCCTGGGTGGCGCAGCGGTTTGGTGCCTGCCTTTGGCCCAGGGCGTGATCCTGGAGACCCGGGATCGAATCCCACATCGGGCTCCCGGTACATGGAGCCTGCTTCTCCCTCTGCCTGTGTCTCTGCCTCTCTCTCTCTCTCTCTCTCTGTGACTATCATAAAAAACAAAACAAAACAAAACAAAACAAAACTCACGTGAGGTGCCTGCATTGCTCAGTCAAGTACCCAACTCTTGTTTTTGGCTCAAATCAGGATTTCCAAGTTGTGGAATCCAGTATCCCTTTAGGCTCTGTGCTGGGCATGGAATTTGCCTGACATTCTCCCTCTTCTCTCTCTAAAAAACAAAAAAAAGTCCTCAATTACCCCTTCATCCCTCAAGGATTTTAACTCCTAGCTCATTGCCACTCTCTCCAACACTACCTCTGTTTCAATTCCCTCAGAGATGTTAATTAATTACTACATGAGTGATGTTCCCAACATCTTGGCTTTTTAACTTCTATCACACTTTATTAACTGCCATGGTCACATCCTAGACTACGCCATTACCAGGAAGTGAAAACTCTCTATAATCTCAATTTCAACCATTCCAACTATGACTTCGATTTTCCTAACTCACTCACTCTTATATTCAACTCTCATTTAGGGCAACTCACCTCTGTTCTTGCTACTCTGTATCTTTGAAGTTCTTAGCACCAACCATTTTCTCTCTTGTAGGATTCACTTAGGTATTATTTCCTCTGCCTGGAACCTCTGCTTTCAGCTCTTGGATTCTTCTCAACTTTAAAATCATAAATGTTATCCTTTCACACTGGGCCTTCCTCAAAAAATCTAAGTAGGTCTCCCCTTTTATTCTCCACTAAAGCACTATCTTGGCTTGTTATCTGTCTACCTATTTATTTCTACCTTCCACTAGCAGACTGTCACCACAGCTGATGACAAAGGCTTTGTTGTTTTATTTACCACTGCATACACAAAGCATGATACCCAGCTAGTACTCACTGTTTTGTCATATAAAAGAAAAAATGACTGATGCAGAGAGAATGAAACCAACTAAAAATAAGTCCACAATGTAAAGTAAAAAAGACATGAAAAACCAAGATCACACTTTACAAAAAATCCTTTAATTTTATTCCTCTTGGGATTTCTAATTTAAATTATATTTAATCCTAAATATGAATTATATTCCATTTGTAAACTGGAAAAACCTATAGTACCTAGGGCTGTGATAATTATATAAAATGTTTCTAAAGAACTTAAACAAGACTTGACAAATAATAAGCCATCAGTAAATGATGGCTATTATTCTTAAAAGAGCACTTGGAAGACTCTGAAAATTAAGGCTTATAACTTGAAGATATGATTATCATACTATATATTGGAAGAAATGTGTTCCTCTATGTAATTGAAGATGTCTGGGTCAGAGACTACTTTTCCCTTTAAAAAAATCTGAAAATACTACATCAACCTTCAGGTGAAAAACAGAAATAGTCACAGCCCAGGTCTAAGACAAGGCAATACAGACAAAATGAAAAGTATTTTTAGCAAACTCTTTTCCAAAGGCTTATATTTGTATTCTTCACAAAATGTCAGTCATAACTATATATCCTTCTAATTCTATAGGAATAAATCAAAGATTTATCATCTAAATAATCCCTTAACCAAGTTATATATCATGTTTTCCACATTCAGTCAACTCTATCTCTGCCCAAAGCTAAGCAAAGACAGTTCAGATACAAAGTAACAATACAAATTAATCTGGATGTCAATCACAGAATTTTAATTTTAACTTGTATTGTGGATAATCAACACCTACCCTCACATTTATTCTTCATGTGAGAATATAAACAAATGATTTAGAACAAATAAAAGCTATTCATTATGTGAAGACATGCTAAAGAAAACTGCTACCATCATTCTCAAACTTCTCTTGATTCTAAACAAACAGACTTTTCAGTCTATCATATGACCTCATTGGTTAGGCATTTTTCAGTACTTACTCATACACTGGAACTGTACCCTAAAAATCATGTGAATGTCCTAGGAAGTCAGAAAAATTTTTCAAAATGTTCTTTAAAGTTTTAAGTCCAGCATATTCAAACATTTCAGGCTTAAAAAATAACCTCTATAACCTATATGAAACAAACAATAATTACAACTACTAGGTTTCCTGAGACTGATATAATTATTTGCGATTATTAAATAATTTGTTAATTTTTTTTTTAGGATTTTATTTATTATTCATGAGAGAGAGAGAGAGAGGCAGAGACACAGACAGAAGAGAAGCAGGCTCCATGCAGGAAGCCGGATGTGGGACTCGATTCTGCTCGATTCTGGGACTCTAGGATCACGCCCTGGGCCGAAGGCAGGCGCCAAACCGCTGAGCCACACAGGGATCCCCAATAATGATTTTAAAGTGTGGTAATATTCTACATGCCACTAATTAAAACCTGATGTTAAACTACAAAATGATTTCTGTATGTTGTCAATTTAACAACCAATGCATTGCTAACAGACATTAAAAGAAATGTATTTCTAAGGCTATCAGGATATATTAATGAATTAACTAATTACAAATGTGGAATCATGTATACAATATGCTTATTATATATCAATGGAAAATAAATTCATACTCCTGTAAAGAAACAATGAAAAGATATAAAAGCAAGAAAAGCAGCTACCTATATAGGATGGAGGAGAAAAAGAGATCGGAGTTAGTCTTATCCATGTTCATCTTTTCAAGTTGCTTTAATTTTTGAGCCATGTAAATATAAATCTATTGTTAAATCAAAAAAGTACATATTTTACATAAACATAAGTATTTCCTGAAATCAACAAACATAAATACATTCACACTTATGTATGGTTTAAAGAAGAGAACAGTAAAATTTTTAAAAGAGAAAGAATATAAGGAACATTTTTCAAAACAATGGAAGCCATGTTTCTGGGTCACAGTTCTAACTAAATAAAATTTCACAATAATGGCTTTTTCTTCCCTTAAAAACTTGAGAATATTTTCTAAACTACAACAACTCTAAACTAGATGATGCTTGAAGAAGAAGAAGAAGAAGAAGAAGAAGAAGAAGAAGAAGAAGAAGGAAAGAAAGAAAGAAAGAAAGAAAGAAAGAAAGAAAGAAAGAAAGAAAGAAAGAAAGGAAGAAGGAGGAGGGAAGGAAGGAAGGAAGGAAGGAAGGAAGGAAGGAAGGAAGGAAGGAAGGAAGGAAGGAAAGAAAGAAAGAAAGAAAGAAAGAAAGAACGAACGAACCAAAAGGATCGGGGGGGGGGGGGGAGAAAGACTTGACAAAAGTTATTTTATTTCTGCACTAAATAATTCCACAATATACTGATGGTTATAAGTAATTTTGATAAAAATATCAAAGCTTATAGATAAAGAAAAGCCTTTCCTAAAGTTCCCTCTATAATCCCCAAATCCATCCTCTTAAATAAATCTGTATATTTTATAAAATTAAATTAAAACCAGGGGATCCCTGGGTGGCTCAGCAGTTTAGTGCCTGCCTTCGGCCCGGGGTGTGATCCTGGAGTCCCAGGATCAAGTCCCGCATCGGGCTCCCTGTGTGGAGGCTGCTTCTTCCACTGCCTGAGTCTCTGCCTCTTTCTCGGTGTCTCTCATGAATGAATAAATAAAATCTTTAAAAAAACAAAAAAAAAAAAAACCCCAAATGGTAATGCTTTTTTAAAAAATCTAGACTGCTGCATAGTACACAACTAACCTTATGAAATGCATTCCAATCCATAATTTCCCATACTTTAGCCCACCCTATCTAAATTTGTTTCAGGAAAATACACAACACATGTGTATGGTTTCAGGAACACCTCTCTCAAACCAGTGACATTTCTCAGTCTTAACTAAAGCACACCGGGTCCCTCGAATATCTTGCTGACAACCTACAGTGATATTCAATAGTTTTATGCTACCTTCAGGAACCCATAACTAAATATATGTATGGAGGTTCCTAGGTAACATAAACCAGATCTCCACAAGTTCTCCATATACACTAATTACAAAATGATTTCAAAGATTAAAAACAAACTCTAAGTGGTTCTAAGTGGTTACCAGGTGCTGGCAGGGAAGTGATGAGGAGTTGTCTAATAAGAGTTTTAGCTGGGGTTGATTAAAAGTACTAGAAATGGGTAGTGGTGATAATCCCACAACAATGTGACGGTACTGAATGTCACAAACATGCCACAAAATGGATAAATCCTAAGTTTTATGTTATATATATTTTACCACAATAAAAAGAAATAAGCAAACAAAAGAAATACTACAAACACCATCATAAGTATCCCATATGGGCAGCCTGGGTGGCTCACAGGTTTAGCGCCACCTTCGGCCCAGGATATGTATGATCCTGGAGACCTGGGACCAGGTCCCACGTTGGGTTCCCTGCACAGAGTCTGCTTCTCCCTCTGCCTGTGTCTCTGCCTCTCTCTGTGTGTCTCTCATTGAATAAATAAATAAAATAAGATTAAAAAAAAAAGTATCCCATAGTTTACTGCTCACTTGAAAAGCACCTTAATAATTTTACTACTACTAAGTTGATTTGAAAATATCTGTTTTTTTAAAGATTTATTTATTTATTCATAAGAGTCACAAAAAGAGAGAGAGAGCGCGCGTGAGAGAGACAGGCAGAGACATGGGCAGAGGGAGAAGCAGGCTCCTCGCAGGGAGCCCAATGCTGGACTGGATCCCGGATCCTGGGATCATGGCCTGAGCCAAAGGCAGGTGCCCAACCGCTGAGCCACCCAGGCATCCCGATTTGAGAATATCTTACACAATTGTGTAACACCACTTATCCTTAGGCATGTAGATGCAACACTTAGGGCTCACAATAATTTTAGGGGCCCATAAAAATAAAAATTTATTTTAAGAGAAAAAGAAAAAAATGAACTTTTGGGGCAAAGAATGTCTGGGTGTATAATAATATAGTTGTTTTTGTAATAATGCAGTTATAAAACAGTTTTATTAATTTTCATGGAAAAAGGGACCCATGAGGGCAAAAGTGTTGAGGGCTAGTGAAAATGAACATGGCCTTAATGGTTTTCATTTCCTATTATGAAATTATCAAGGTACAAGAAAGTGAAAACACAACTAGATATGTATATAAAACATTATTCTCTAAGAGAAATCATAAAATTTAAGGGTGACATTTTTTAAAAGCTCAGCAATATTAGAATAGCGTCTCAATTATTATTTAATCCTTTTCAAATAATTCTTTATTAACGGGAGCTATGAAAAGAGATTGTATTTATATAAATAAATGTTTGCAAATTAATGAAGATTTAAAGGAACTAGAGCACAATAAATGTTAAGGGAAGAAAAAAATAAGTAGAAAGAAAAAAGGAAGAGAAGGAAAGAGGAAAGGAAAAAACATTATTTAAAAGGAGAAACAGAACTACATCTCGTTATTTAAATCAGCAAAGTTGAAAATACTTCCTAATTCACAGACTTAGCATTATGTCAATTAAAACGCCCAAAAGATAACTGAAATATTAAGGAACATACTGACAGGAAGTATACTGTCTAAAATAAATTTGAAAAAAATGATCATGTATCTAAACCTACTGATACTAGATGAAAAAGAGACAAGTTAGGGGGGAGGGGCAGTGCCTAGATGGAACAGTCAGTTAAGCGTCTGACTCTTGGTTTCAGCTCAGGTCTGATCTCAGGGTAGTGAGATCAGCCCCATGTCAGGCTCCACATCCAGTAAAGAGTTGCTTGGGTTTCTCTTTCCCTCTTTCTCTGCCCCTCCTCTGACAATGATCCTCCCCCCAGCCAATTAATAAATAAATCTTAAAAAATGGGAGAACTTTTTTTTAAAGCTACAAATTAAGACATTTTAAATATATGAGGTCAATATGGATGGACCTTGAGGGCATTATACTAAGTGAAATAAGTCAGAGAAAGACAAATACTGTAAGATCTCTCACTAATACGTGGCATCTAATAAAACTGAACTCAGAAATAGAGAGTGGGTTGATGGTTGGCAGAGGTGGGTGTGAGGTGAAGTGGTAAAAAGAGGCAAAAGGTAGAAACTTCCAGTTTTAAGTAAGTTCTGGAATATAACATACAGCAAGGAGAGTATAGTTATAATGCTTTATTGGAACTTTAAAGCTGCTAAGAGAGTAGGCCTTAAAAGTTCTCTCATAAGAAAAAATAAGGAAAAGAATAATAAATAGTAGCAAAAAAACTGTTAACGTGAAGAAAAACAAACTGAAGGGAAAAAAAACTGAAGGAGCCTGAGATGTCCTTAAACAGATGAATGTATAAAGATGTGATTGATATATACACACACACACACACAATGGAATATTACTCAGCCATCAGAAAGGATGAATACCTACCATTTACATCGACGAATGGAACTGGAGGGTATTATGCTGATTGAAACAAGTCAATCAGAGAAAGATGATTATCACATGGTTTCACTCATATGTGGAATATAAAATAGTGAAAGGGACAATAATGGAAAGGAGGGAAACTGAGTGGGGAAAAATCAGAGAAGATGACAAACCAGGAGAGACTCCTAACGCTGAGAAACAACCAAAGGGTTGTAGATGTGGAGCTGGGGGGGGAGATGGGGTTGAGGTATTAAGGAGCGCACATGATGTGATGAGCACTGGGCATTATAGTATATGCTGGCAAAATGAATTTAAAAAAAAAAGAAAGAAAAAAAAGAACTACTCATCTCTTTATCTTCATTGTACATTATGCAGAATTTCAGATAAATTATAAATTTTTTAAATGGAAAAATATGGACTATTTCTAGTAATGAAAAGCAGTTTATCTTTGTATTTCAAGCAACAAACCAAATTATTTAAAAAGTATCTACCAATGTAAAAATGAAAAGAAAGCCGACAGAGTGAAGAGGGGAGGCACTTAGTAACTGGAATGCTAGATAAAAGTTTTATCTCCAAATTATACTGGGATGGAATTAGGTTGATACCTAATCCTTAACAGACAAATTGTCACAAAATTGAACTTAATCAAAAAGAGGTTAAGTTGCACCCATTTAACCATGTGCCAGATACTACTATAAACATTTTACATTTGTTAACTAATCTCACACTGACAATAAGCACCTTGTGAAGAAGCCACTATTTTTACTCTTACATAGCAAACCAGGAAGATAAGATACTTACCCAGTATGACACGGCAGAGCGGTCAGAGCCAGAATATGAACCCAGACGGTCTCACTTCAAAGTCCATGCTCTTAACCACTAAACTATCTGCTTCTTTCCTCTACACAACAAAAATTCATGGACCTTTTCATTCTATAAATCTAAGTCTATCAGACAGACATAAACTATGATAACACAAAACAAGACACAAAAAAGAATGATTTTGATAGACTGCTTTGAGGATTCACAGGACCATAATATGATTTGCAATAAAGGGGATAAAGAAAGGTTTGTGGAAGAAATGAAGTGTATATTGGGCCTCGAAGGATATGAGACAGAGAGACAGAAAATGAGAGAATCAAATACTTCACACTAAAGGAATACAATGACCAAAAGCCTTAAACTAAGGTAGAAAAGCACTAGCAGCTGAAAAGCTTGACTTGAAAAAAAACAGTACTTAGAGGAAAAACAAACGGAAAATAAATGAGTCAGAGTCCTAGAGAGAGGTCAGACAACTCACTGCAGAAGGTAGGGGAATGACATGGTCAGAGCTGTTATGGGGCAATTAGATATAAGAAGTAGACAGAAATGAAATGGAAATGGAAAGAAATGTCAGAAGGTTAATTCACTAGTTTAGGCATGAAAAGGAATGTCTCAAGTGGGACCAACAGCAATAGAGAAAAAGGAATAGATATACAGCACACAGTAGCTACTCAAATTCCAATTAAATAAAGGAACTAACAGGGTCAGAAACAAAGACTAGGTACACTAAAATGTAAAGACAAGAAAGCAGATGGATAAGGCCACATTTGGAGGCCACAGTCTGGGGAACCTAATGAAGGCTGTACGTTACAGGCCAGAAAGGAGCTTGATTGAAGGGTCAGAAAGACTATGAAGACAAACTGCCCCTGCCTGTGTTCAAGAAGTTAATTGAGGAGACTTTATAATAATATCAACATTCTGTGAGATATTTTGGAGGCAGATTGATAGAATTCAACAATATTAATGTGGAAGTGACTCTGAGGTATTAAGTGCAAATGAATTAATCTTGTCATTAACAGAGATCTACATGGTGAGATGAAAGCTTATATAGTATGATGTCCAGAAATAATGATGTGTCCACAAGACTAGTGCTAGGATGAGAAAAATCAGGGCCAAAAATATAGATGCCACCCATATAAAAATACAAACAAATTGCAAGATTTAAAAAAATGTACTGGCAAAGAAAAAAGTATTAGAAAAAAAAATGGATCTAAGAAAGTTTAAGAAACTGCATATATTTAGAAGGGAAGGAAGGAGAGCCAAAAAAGCATCATCAGATGGTTAAGATTAGCAACACAAGAGTCAAGTAAAGGGGCACCCAGCTGACTCAGTTGGTGAAGCATTCAACTCTTGATCTCAGGGTTATGAGTTCAAGCCCGTGTTGGATGTAGATATTGCTTAAAAATAAAATCTTAAAAAAAAAAAAAAAAAAGAATCAAGTATAAGACAGCAGTGCTCTCTAACATTTTTCACAGCAAAGTACATAAATAAGACAAGATTTTTGTGGCACAAAGGGGTAAATGAGGCTGCTAATAACCAGGTGTTTATTAGCCCAGGAATTAAGATATATTAGTCTGTATACCAGTTAATCCACTCACTGTATTAAAAGCTCTGTATTAACAAAAAAGGCTTTATGCCAAAAAGTTTAAGATTATACTGTCCTAAAACTGTCTATGCACTGATTAAGTAGGTGGGATATTCCAGATATGACAGTGAAGAAAAGAACTGAAAAATAACTGCGAAAACTTAAGAAATCACTTACCTGAAAAAACACTATTGTTTTAAAAGTCAGTGGAAAAAGCTAGGCTTCAAGAAGCAACTATGGACAAGGGTGTTTAATTAAAAAATCAACATTGTTACCAGTCATGTTACCCTAATTGGTTGTAAAGGATAACTTAAATGGGATAATTCCTCAAATCTTGCTAGCAAAAACATTGCCTTCTTAAACTAAATTATAATTGTAATATGCTTTGCCTTCTAATTCTCATTTTATTCCTGTTAATAAAGAGAATATATATTTCTGAAACTTGGCAACACTTACCCAGTGCGAGATTGACCGACTTTATCACAAATATCCAAAATGAGGCCCCAATCCTCAGCAGTATTCATCTCACTGGTTGCTTTCTCTGTGTTTATGAAAAGAAATTGCAGGAACATTATTTTTAAAAATCTTTAAGAGGTAAATGACCACATTCAAATGACCAAATTGTGATATCGTCAAGTATCAACTAGAAATCAGAACAGCTGCCAGCAATCTGTTTAATGAGATGGTCAAGTACATCCTCAAAAGAGGGTAGGGTCACATTTACTCTCTATTACAATAATTTTCCCCATTCACACTTCAGTTGCTTGTTATTTAATATAAGAAATAGGCCAGGAATTTAAGAAACAAAACAAATGAACATAGGGGAAGGGAAGGAAAAGTTTAAAAAGATGAAAACAAAGAGAAAAAAACTGTAAGAGACTTAACTATAGGAAAGAAACTAAGGATTGCTGGTGGAGAAGATGGTAGTGAGGGGCATTCAGGAGGGCATTTGATGTTAATGAGCACTGGGTGTTATATAAAACTGATGAATTACTAAATTTTACCCCTGAAATTAATAATACACTATGTTAAATAAATTGATTTTAATTAAAATTTGAAAAAGTAAAAAAATCTTTAAAAAGAGAAGAAACAGGCCATTGATGGGAGAGCTGGGTGGCTCAGTTGGTTAAGCACCTGGCTCTTGATTTCAGCTCAGGTGTTGATCTCAGGGTCTAAGACTGAGCCCCCACATCTGACTCCACGCTCAGTATGGAATCTACCTGTCTCTCTCCGTTTCTCCCCTGTCCCCCTGGGCTCTGCTCACACGTTCTCTCTCTCTCTCTCTCTCTCTAACAAACACATAAATAAAATCTTAAAAAAGAAAAATAGACCATTGATACTTATTTATAAAACAACAAAAAAACTACATACAGATCTATCCCTTTCCCCATGAAGAAAGACTAAAATAAGAAATAGTTTCATCATCAAAAACTTTACTTGCCAGTGAAGAAACATAACTAAGTACAAATCTTTAGCAAAAAGTTTCAGGTAATAAAATTATTATGTAATTTTGTCGATTTTTGTATCTGACATGGGGAAGGAAGAAAATGAACAAAAGAAACCAAGCTTTAACTGAGGATTTCCCATTAAATGAAAATGACAAACTTAGAGATATCACAGATTGAGCTCAATCATCTCATTAGGCTCCCTCTCTTAATTAAAATAAAAAGTTCTGGGGGATCCCTGGATAGCTCAGCAGTTTGGCACCTGCCTTTGGCCCAGGGCACGATCCTGGAACTCCAGGATCGAGTCCCACCTTGAGCTCCCAGCATGGAGCCTGCTTCTCCCTCTGCCTGTGTCTCTGCCTCTCTCTCTCTCTCTCTGTCATAAATAAATATTTTTTTAAAAAATGTTTTTAAGGCAAACACACAAGGACAAGGAAAACATTAGAAGCAATAACAGCAACAGTATCTCAAAAACTATGTAACAATATAGATATGGTTACCTACTCAAAAGACCTAAAAAACATGCATCATATACCAACCAGCAATAACAAAAAAAGCTTAAGAACCAGCTTGTTTTATACCACTGAATTCTCAGAAAAGTCAAGTACTGGTAGCAGAAGGAAATGCCTGCAGTTGACAGTGGAGAAGAAAGAGGATTTAGAATGGAATAATGCTACAAAGTGTAGGTAGGTATCTATTTTGCCTTCCTTAATCAGGAGCTCTGGTAACCACCTCTCCCCAGCCTCCTGAGCAAATGAGTGAAGATTTGCTTTCTGGAGATAAAGCATAGCTGAGACATAAGCACCAAAAATAAGTAATTATTTCCAGTTTCCAATACAGCATTTAAGGAACTTGGAAATTATCACTCTATCCAACCAAGTAAAGAGCTGAAAAATAAACTCTTCTGAGATCCCTCAGAAGTGAAGTCACAGGCCAAATGCTGTGCCCAAAATCAGAGATACAGACAGATGGATACACAGAATAACAATTTAATAGATCAGAAACCCATAAGCAGAAATATCACCAGGAACCAGTACCACAGATCTAAGCTGTAACAGACAAATTTCCTGGAGCTAAGTGTGCACAATTCTGAAGGCTAAAATCCAAAAGGGTACACAGAGGATTTCCCACATTTTTATAAATTTTATTCTCAGGAGCTCTCCCAGGATCTCAAGATAAATTCAGAGAAAATTTTCCATTTTTTAGCAGGATGAGGGGGACAATAACCATTGTGAGATACACCAGAGCCTTCTTTTCTGAACAAGGACTACTTGTTAATTATTTTAACCAGTACCTAACCAACCAGGGTTTTTACCAGAGATTAACCCACCTACAGTTAGGGAAAAGTCCCAACACCAGCCTCCCATGTGGAAGAAAGGGAATATCCAACTTCAGCCCATCTAGCCATCCTTCCTCACCCAAAAGAGGAAAAAACTGAGAAGCAGTGAGAAATTCACATCCCAGGGGCAGAAGGTCACTTTAAAAAACTGAGACCTAATCACGAGACTACAGAACATGTCTTACCTCATCATTCCTTACTATTACACTATTAAAGGATGGTGTTCTTTCTTTTTTGGGAGATTGGGGGTATGTTGTTTCCTTTATCTAGGACATCATGTCTAGCTTTCAGCAAACCACACTATAAGGCAAAAAACACAGTCTGAAGAGTAAGTATCAGAACCAGATTCACACATGACAGGAATGGAGTTATCAGACCAGGAATTTTTAAAGCTATGATTAATATGCTAAGAGCTCTAATGGAAAGAAGAGTCAACATACAAAAACAGATAAAGAATGTACGCACAAAAATGGAAATTCTAAAAAAGAATAAAAAATACTAGAGACCAAAACTGGTATAACAAAAATGAATGCCTGTGATGGACTCATCAGCAGATGGAACACAGCTAAAGAATCTCTGGACTTGAGTATATATCAATCGTAACTTCCAAAACTGAAGAGCAAAGGGGAAAAAAATGACTAGAAGAAAAAAAAAACTACAATAGATTATCCAAGAACTGTGGGAAACCATAAAAAGTAAAACAGGCATAACTGAAATAGCACAGGAGAAACAGAATACTTGAAGCAAAAACAACTCAACATTTCCCCAAACTGATGTAAGACATCAAACCACAGGTCCAGGAAACACCAAGCATAACAATTATCAAAAAAGCTACACCTAGGTAAATCATTTTTAAATTGCAAGAAAATGAATGATGGAAGAAAAAAATGGAAAAAGAAGTCAGCAGAAAAAAAAAAACAACACCTTACTTATATAGGAATAAACGTAAGAATTACATCTGACTGAATGGATAAAGAAGATGTGGTATATGTAGACAATGGAATATTACTCAGCCATTAGAAACAACAAATACCTACCATATGCTTCAAGGTGGATGGAACTGGAGGGTATTATGCTGAGTGAAGTAAGTCAATCGGAGAAGGACAAACATTATACGGTTTCATTCATACGGGGAATATAAAAAATAGTGAAAGGGAATAAAGGGGAAAGGAGAGAAAATGGGTGGGAAATATCAGAGAGGGAGACAGAACACATGAGAGACTCCTAACTCTGGGAAGTGAACAAGGGGTGGTGGAAGGGGAGGTGGGCAGGGGGTTGGGGTGACTGGGTGACGGGCACTGGGGGGTGGGGGGGACTTGACGGGATGAGCACTGGATGTTATGCTATATGTTGGCAAATTGAACTCCAATTAAATAAATAAATAAATAAATAAATAAATAAATAAATAAATAAATAAATATCTTTTATTAAAAAAAAAAAGAATTACATCTGACATCTCAGAAACCATGCAATCAAGGAGGAAATGGAGTGAAATAGTGTTGAGAAAAAATAACCATCAACCTATTATATATCCTGTGAAATTAGTTTTCAAAAGGAAAGGAGAAATAAAGACTTTCTCAAACAAAAAACTATTAAGGAAATTTGTTGCCAATAAACTGACTTTACAAGTTTAAAAAAAGTCTCTATCTGTGAAGATAGAGGAAAAAATCGAGATATACGGTATATACATGTGTTTCCATTTATGTAAAATAAATGACAGCAAGGATATCAGGAACGAGAGAGAGGAACTGGCAATATTTTGTTATTTATTTCACTTGCCTGCACTACACAGTGCACTTCACACTACCACAGTCAAGTGGTATAATGCTATTTCAAAGTGGATTTGGACTACTTTTAAATGTACACTGTAAATTCTAGGGCAACCACTGAAAATAACAAAAACGTAAGTATAATTGATGTGCTACAAAAGAAAAAAAACTAAATCATATGAAATGCTCCATTAAAATCATGAAAGGCAGAAAAAAAAAGAATGGAAAAAAAAAGGAACAAAGAACAAAGGCTACAACTAGAAAACTGTAACAGATATGGTAGGTATTAATCTAACAATATCAATAATTACTTTAAATGTTAATGGTCTAAATACAATTATTATCAGAGTGATCAAACTCCAATTATACATTGCCTACAAGAAGCCCACTTTAAATACAAAATGATCAAACATAAATTCCAATTATACACTGCCTACAAGAAGCCCACTTTAAATACAAAATGATCAAACATAAATTCCAATTATACATTGCCTACAAGAAGCCCACTTGAAATACAAAGACACATGCACATTAAAAGTTAAGAGATGGAGAATGATAAAGCATGCCAACACCAATTAAAATAAAGTGGGAGTAGCTATATTAATTTCAGACAGAGCAGATTTTGGAGCAAGGAAAGTTATCAGGGATAGAGCATTACATAAAATAAAGGGATTAGTTCTACAAAAAGACATAATAATCCTTAAAATGTTAATGCCTAACTACAGAATGTCAAAATAACAGTGTCAAAAACCAATAGAACTATAAAGATAGATGAAGCCACTGTTCTAGTTGGAGAGTTCAACATCCCTCTATCAGAAATGGATAGATGCAGAAGGCAGAAAATCATTAAGGACATAGTTGAACTCAACACCATCAACTGTATATAATTGGCATCTATAAACTACTTTATCCAACAAATGCAGAAGACACATTCTTCTCAAGCTCACATGAAATACCAAATATGTTGCATGGCCATAAAACACACCATAACAAATGCAGAAGACTAGAAATCTTACAATATCTGTTCACAGACCACAATGGAATTAAACAAAAATCATTAACAAAAAATAGCTGGAAAAATCACAAAACGTGAAGTAACACACTTCTAAATAATACATGAGTCAAGGAAGGAAGCTCAAGAGAATTTTTAAATATTTTGAACTAAACAAAAATGAGAGTACAACATACAAAAATTTGTAGGACAGGGACCCCTGGGTGGTTCATTTGGCTAATTGTCTCAGCACAGATCTCAATCTCAGTGTTATGTGTTTAAACCCCATGTTGGGCTCCACACTGGGCCTACTTAAAAAAAAAAAAAAAAAAAAAAAAAAAAAGTAGAATATAATTGAAATCAGTGCTTGAGAAGTTTATAGCTTTGAATGCCTACATTAGAAAAGAAAATCTAAAGTCACTAATATAAACTTCTACTTTAGAAAACCAGAAGAACAAAAAAAAAAAAAGAAAAAAAGAAAACCAGAAGAACAAATTAAATCCAAAGTAAGCAGATGAAAAGAATTACAGCAGAAATCAATGAAATTGAAAAAAGAAAATAAAGAAAAATCAATACAATCAAAAGTTGGTTCTCTGAAAATATCAATAAAATTGACAGTTGAAAAATAAAAAAGAGGGACTCCTGGTTGAGTGGTTGAACATCGCTCAAGGCATGGTCCCAGAGTCCCAGGATCAAGTCCCACATCGGGCTCCCCTGGAGGAGCGTGCTTCTCCCTCTGCCTGTGTTTCTGCCTCTCTCTTTGTGTCACTGATGAATAAATATCTTTTTAAAAAAGATAAATTACTAATATCTGAAAGAGGGGATGTCACTATAGATTCCATGGATATTAAAAGGATATTTTTTTTTATATTTTATTAAAAGGATATTATATGAACATTACTATGGCTCAATAAAGTTGGGGGATCATGGGAACCACCAAATTATGGCCAATCAATAAGCACAGGACAGGGATGCCTGGGTGGCTCAGTGGTTCAGCGTCTGCCTTCGCCTTAGGGTGTGATCCCGGGTTCCTGAGATCAAGTCCCGTATGGGGCTTCTTGTGGGGAGCCTGCATCTCCTTTTGCCTGTCTCTGCCTCTCTCTCTCTCTCATGAATAAATAAAATAAAATCTTTAAAAAAAAAAAAAAAAAAAAAAAGGGCAGCACAAGGACATATCCTGGACTTTGGCATCTGAAGTGAAGAGTGAGGACAGTCTTGTGGGACTGAGTCCTCAACCTGTGGGGGCTCTGACACTATTTCTAGGTAGATAGTGTCAGAACTGAGTTACATTTGTGGGACACTGGTCAATGTCCACTGAGAATTAGAGAACTGCTCAGTAGTGCTGGAAAAACACCCATAAGAATTATGAACTCTATGCCCACAAATTTGATTAGATAAAATGATCAATTCCTTGAAAGACACATCTGCCAAAATACACACACAAAAATAGACAATCTGAAGAAGGCTGTATCTATTAAAGAAATTGAAGCAAAAATTAATAACCTTCCAAAACAGACAGCATAAGGCACAGAGAGGTTAATAGTAATTTCTACCAAACATTTAAGGAAGAAATTATACCAATTATCTGCAATATCATCTAGAAGACAAAAGCAGAAAATACTTCATTCTATGAGAGCAATATTACCCTAGTACCCAAACCATACAAAGACATTATTAGGAAAGAACACTACAGACCACTATCTCTCATGAACACAGATGCAAAAATCTTTAAGAAAGTATTAGTAAATCAAATTCAACAATACGTAAAGAGAATTCTACATCACAACCAAATGGAATTTATCCCAGGTATGCAATGCTGGCTCAGTATTCAAGTCAATAAATTTAATCCAGCTCATCAACAGCTAAAGAAGAAAAATCACATGATCTCATCAATAAAAGCATCTGACAAAGTCCAATGACTCATGATAAAAATTCTCAGCAAAACAGGGATAACAGGGAACCTCAATTTGATAAAGAACATCTACAAAATAGCTATAGCTAATATATTTAATGGTGAGAAACTAGTAGAAGCTTTACCTAAGATGAGAAACAAGGCATGGATGTCTTCTCTCACCATACCTTTTCGTCAGCATACTGGAAATCCTAGCTAATACAAAAGGACAAGAAAAAGATATAAAAGGTATACATTTGAAAGGAAGAAATAAACTTATTTTTCCTTACAGACATGTTCATCTACGTAGAAAAGCCAAAAATATCCACAAATGGAACTAAAAAATGAGAGGCGCCCGGATGGCTCCGTCGGTTAAGCCTTCGATTCTTGTTTTTGACTCAGGCCACAGTCCCAGGGGCTGGAGATCAGCATCCCCTCCCCTCTAAGCTGTTGGGCTCCCTGCTCAGCAGGGAGTCTGCTTGCCCCCCTCCTGCTCCTTCCCCCTTGCCCCCTCTCTGAAATAAATAAATCTTTAAAAAAAATTATTTTGGCAAAATTGTAGGATACAAAAGTCAGAGGCTTTCCTAATATAAGCAACAAACAGCTGTAATTTTAAATTAAAAACACAATACCATTTATATTAGCACTCAAAATACTTAAGCATAAATCTACAAAATACATACAAGATTCCATATGAGGAAAACTATGAAACTCCAATGAAAGAAATCAAAGAAATAAATGGAAAGATGTTCCATGTTCATGGATGTCTACAGCAGCTTTCTTCATAATTGCCAAAACTTGGAAGCAAACATGATGTCCTTCAGTAGGTGAAGGGATAAACTAAGGTACATCAAAACAACAAAATATTATTCAGTGCTAACAAAACCCTAATAAGTCATGAAAAGACACGGACAAAGTTTAGAGGCATATTACTAAGGGCAAGAAGCCAATCTGAAAAAGTAGATAATACATATTTCCAACCATACATCATTCTAGAAAAGGGAAAATTATAGAGACAGTTTAAAAAAAAAAATCAGTGGTTGCCAGGGGCTGGAGCAAGGGCAAGACGAACAGGGAGCACAGAGGTTCGCCACGCAGAGAAACTACTCCGATGAGACACCAAGAGTGATGCTAATGTAAGCTATGGACTTTGGGTGCTGATGATGATGGGGATATGTGGGTTCATAAGATTTTAACAAACATACCTCTCAAGTACAGGATGCTGATATTTGGGGAGGCTGAGCATATGTGGGAGCAGGAGGGATATAGGAAATCTCTATATTTTCTGCTTAATTTTGCTGTGACTCTAAAACTACTCTAAAAGTCTATTATTTAAAAATTAATAAAGGAAGCAGCAACTGCATGAATGCTCATACCTGCTGCACTGAAGAGTTAACATAGAGGCCTGTTATACTTTAAGAAGCCTGTTTATGCATTTCCTGGTGTATAGAAACTTGAATATAGGGAGAGTTCTCACCATCCTCAGAAACGAGAAGACTGGCTCCCTAGGTCTAAACTGACTGTACAGACAGTATGGTTTATTCTGAATATCCGCTTTCCTTCCGGGAGTCTGGAGTTTGGGTACGTGCCAAGCAGAGTATGCCTACAAGATCAGCTCCAAATAAAAACCCCAAGCACTGACTCTAATGAATGGTACTTCCAGACTTCACCCATGTGCCCTTTCACTTTGCTGATGGCACTCTGGATCCTTTCACTATAATAAATCATAACTGTAACTATATGCTGAGTATTGTGAGTCCTGGTGAATCCTGGAAGTGGAAAGGTAGGAGGGTAGTCTTGAGGTCTCCCACACCCCCATCAAATATCTGCCCTCTCAGAAATTATTCTGTTCTACCCCCTCACATTCATCCATACCCTCAGAGAAATTACAGAACTCTTCTCTGGGGATTCCAGGTCAGTCCAAGAGGAAACAGCTAAAAATACTCAAGATAGGGACACAGAGGGTAGAGAGAGATTCCACAGTAAATGGCATACCATATCACTTATAATGAAGTTCAGTCAGTAAGGCCTAACCACATGATCACAGCTTCCAAAGCGCTTTCTATTTTTCTAATATTAAGCTTGGGAAGACAACCACGGATTAGCAGCTGAGAAAGTCTTCTATAATATGCAAGATAAAGGAAAAAAAACAAAACAGGCAAATATGGCAAAAAAGAAAACAGAATAAGGCAAATTAGAAAAAACAAGAGTCTATGTGGAGAGGAAAAAAACTTCAAAAGAAATCGTTATTATCTTCTGAAACAAAAGCTACACAGAAGCAGAAGGTAACCTGTCTTGACTGGAACACCGTGACTCAAAGAACAGATATGCTGAAAGACAGCATCACCGTGATTCCCACTAACATTGTCCTTTTTTTTTTTTTTTTTCTTTTAAACCTGAGATGGGTTGGGAGTAGGAGGCCTGATCTATACCAATATTCCTACCTGTAAGGGGCTGGTCTTGGTGAGGACACTGAAATTCTTGCTCCTTACTTTCCTTCAAAGTCCTGTTCCCTGGTTCAACAGACAATAATACTCATTTCCCCATTCTAGAATCTACTATGGAGAGCTGGAGATTTAAAGCACAAAATAGCAAGCAGCCAATTCTGTCCAACCTCTTTGTAGGCTTACAATTCCTGATCCATAGAACAGCCCCAAGGGATAGAGAAACACCTACCAGTTAGTCATTGCCACTAGGGAATTAGATTAAGTATCTAATAAGGTGGTAGTAGGTGATAACCAATGAGTAGTAGGTACCTGTGCTTAGTCATCCTACCATCTTCCAATAGAGATTTTAACAAAAGCAGGTAATTCACACAAATTCCTTGTGTAAGAATACAAATATCCAAGACATCTGAGATCCTGGAAAGGTGACTTATTTGCAGAAAGTAATAAAATCTGGATATTCAACAAAATGGAATAAATTTCTAATCTATGCCAGGCCCCATCTGAAGTACTTAGACTCTAAATAAAGAAATGAAACCAGCAGATAGAGATCTAAATAGACAACAGAAAAAGTGTCACAGAAAAAAATGGAAAGCCTGAAGTAAGCTGGAAAAAACAAAACAAAACAAAACAAAACAAAAGGTAAAGACCTGGGGGGAGAGAAAGGAACACTCAGGAAAGGCTTCTTGATATACTTAAAAACTAAGAGAACAGGATTAATAATACACTCGTGTCTCTACTTAAGTACAAATATACAGTATATATAGTATAATAAAGAATAAAGTTATGAAAACAGAAGAGAAGTATAACAAAGAATCTAGGCTGGCTACAATAAAGACTACTTTGTGAAAAGTTGGAACCACTCAAAAACCTAAAATACAAGATGAGGTATTTGTATTAGCTCAAGAAACAGCAAAGTTTCCAACAAGAAATTATCTGATCAGAACTGGACTTTCAGGGGGGGGGGGGGAAAGAATCAACTGCCCATATGTGAAAACAGTTTGCATGAGGGAAAAGCAACAAACATAATGAGAAACTAACACTACTCTAGAAACTAAACAGGTTACTTATAAAGCAAATGCTGAGATGCTGTTGATTTTGTTCAGGCTGTAGTGTATGCCAAAAGGATAACTGAATCAAACTTCCCTGTCACTTTTCAAGCTCCCATAAAAGACTAAATCCCTTAAAAATAATAACAATTTGAACTTTGGGCAATTCTTTCAATATTCATGTTCTCAGCCTAAGAACTCAATAAATATTAAATCCACTCAGGTAATTTACAGTATGAACCCATAAAACTCACAGGAACACATATACCTTTAATGGTATCTACTTCAATGATTTTCAAACTTTACTTTTCAGTGCATAAAAGTCTCTACAATGCAACTGTGATGCTACCTATCTGGAGCTTGTTGGATTGCACTGTGCACTGGCTAAGGGCAGAGAACTCCACAAGTTTCCCCACTTCAGGCATAGGCAACAAGCTCTGGAGTTCCCAGGTCATATGCACGTCTGACCAACTGGCTACAAAATCAGGGATTCCCAATATCCCTTTCAGGTTCATTAATTCACTGTAACAACTCACAATACTCAGAAAAGCATTATGATTACAGTTTTATTACAAAAGATACACATCTGAACCAATCAATGAAGTGTGGGACTAAGGCCTGGGACAATCCCAAAGCCAAAGCTTCTATGCCCTCAGGATGCATGATCCTCCTGGCACACCAATGTGTATCACCAAGAAGGCTCAACCAAGTTTTGGTGTCCAGAGTTTTTATTGGCATTTCAGTAAATGAAGTATTATCGGCCACCTCCTGGAACTCAATCTCCAGGCCTCCTACCCTTCTCTGGAGGTCTGGCTAATATCATATGACTCAAAGTCCCAACCATCTAATCACAAGGCTAAGTCTTTCTGGAATGACCAGCTTCCATGCTGAGTCATCTCATTAGCATAAACTAAAATACTGTCCTAGGAGCTCTTCCTGAATAGGATGCTCCTATCATCACTCAAGAAATTCTAAAGATTTAGAGGGTCCCTCTCAGGAAACAGGGACAAAGACCAGTGACACACTTTATTACTCATTATTCTCTTTTATAAGAAAATTTTACCTTCAAAGAAACTCAATATGTAAACCAATCCAAGTGGAACTGCTCTGGGGAGTCCCAACCTCATAGATCCTAACCTTTAGGAAGCCAAAGAATATTGAGTGAATCACCTGATCAATATCCTCTGGTCTAACATTTACTTCATCTTAGAAAAGGAAAGTAAGTCATCACTTTGAGCTGATAGTGTATTTAAATAATTAATCATCATCCTTACTGACTGGTAGCCAAGCAGGCTTCTTAAAAACAATGCATTTTTGTAAAAGAAAACACTTAAATTTTAAAACTCATCGCCTTATTTAAAAATACAATAGCTAAGCTATTTAAGTCTTAACTTACTAAGTCAATTGTTGACCAGATATGATATGCTTATGTCTGATCAAATATAAATGGCTTATTACCGTAGCAAAGTATGATCTCACAGTTCTTGAGTTAAGATGTACCTACTGAACAGGTGAACAAGGTAAACAGTCATGAACTACCTACCTTCTTTGCTCTCTGATACATAAACAAGATCAGAATCTGACTCAAACTTACATAAATCAGAAATGCAACCCATTTCCAAACTCTGAAACTATTCAGATTATTTATTGATGCTGGCTCAAGATCAACAAGAGCAGTAGCACAGTTCTTCTCAGTTACAAAACAACAAATACATTTTAAATTGGAAGAATAAAAACTATTAGTAACAATTCAACATGGTTTTGTGAGCAGCAAAGTCAAAACTATTTTCTAAGACAGAAAGAGGGTTTGTAGGGAAGGTAAAAGTGCCAAGCAAAAAAAAAAAAAAAAAAGGGACTTGCTTCTTAAAGAATTGAAAGCTTCATAATGATCTCATTTTATCCTCAGATCATCCTTACTCTGATGCAAAGTTCATTTTATTGCACTTCACTTCACTCTATTGCACATTGCAGATACTGCGTTTTTTTTGTTTTTTGTTTTTTTACAAATTGAAGTTTTGTGGCAACCTTGCTTTGTGCAAGTCTTTGGCACCATTTTTCCATGTGTCACATTTTGATAATTTTTGCAATATTTCAAACTTTTTCATTATTATATTTGGTATAGTGATCTGTGATCAGTGATTATGATTTGCTAAAACTCGGATGATGGCGAGCATTTTTTAGCAATAAAGTATTTTTTAATTAAGGTGTGTGCATTGTTAAACAGGATGCTACTGCATACTCAATAAACTACAGTATGGTACAAATGTAACTTTTATATACACGGGAAATAACAAAACTCACCTGACTCACTTTATTGAGATGTTCACTTTATTATAGTGTTCTGTAACCCAGCCCACAATACCTTCAAGGTATGCCTGTATACAAAGACCAGTAATCTTTTTTTTAAGATTGTATTTATTCATTCATGACAGAGAGAGAGAGGGAGACACAGGCAGAGGGAGAAGCAGGCTCCATACAGGGAGCCCGACACAGGACTCAATCCCAGGTCTCCAGGATCACACCCCGGGCCGAAGGCAGCTCTAAACTGCTGAACCACCAGGGCTGCCCAAAGACCAGTAATCTTTAATGTTGCAACTCTAACTGTTTTGAAGCATCACAAATTGCATCCATATTAAGATGATGAACTTAATAAAGTGTGTATATTAACTGTCCACTGGCCATTCTCCCATTTCTCTCCTTCTCTTTGGGCCTCCCTATATTCCCTGGGATACAACAATATCGAAATTAGGCCAATTAGTAACTCATGATGGCCTCTAAGTGTTCAAGTGAAAAGAAGAGTCACATGTGTCTTTAAAGCTAGAAATGAAAAAATAAATAAATAAATAAATAAATAAATAAATAAATAAATAAATAAAGCTAGAAATGATTAAGCCTAGTGAGGAAGACATGTCAAAAAGCTGAGATAGGCCAAAAGCGAAGTCTGTTGAACCAAACAGTTAACCAAGTTGTGAATGCAAAGGAAAAGTTCTTGAAGGAAATGAAAATACTCCAGTGAACACACAGATGATAAGAAAGTGAGGCAGCTTTATTGTCAATACGGAGAAAAGTTTGAGTAGTTTGGAGAGAAGATCAAATGAGGCATAAAATTCCCTTATACCAAAGCCCCATCCAGAGCAAGGTCAATTCTATGAAGACTGAAAAATGAAAGGAAGCTACAAAAGAGAAGTCTGAAGCTAGCAGAGGTTGATTCATGAGGCTTAAGAAAAGAAGCCATCTCTGTAAGATAAAAGAGCAAGGTGAAGCAGCAAGCGCTGAGGTAGAAGCTGCAAGTTATCCAGAAGATCCAGCTAAGATCATTAACGAGGTAGCTACACTAAACAGATTTTCAACATAGACAAAACAGCCTTATAGAGGCAAAAGATGCTGACTAGGACCTCCATAGCTAGGGAAAAGTCAATACTTGACTTCAAAGCTTTGAAAGACAGGAATGACTCTCTTGTTAGAGGCTAGTGCAGGTGGTGACTTTAAGTTGAAGCCAATACTCATTTACCATTCTGAAAATCCTAGCGCCTTTTAAGAATTATGCTAAATCAACACTGCCTGTGCTCTGTGAATGGAATAATGCCTGGAAGATGGCACATCTGTTTACAACCTGGTTCAGTAAAAGTTTAGTCCACTGTTGAGATCTGCTCAGAAAAAAAAAGATAATTCCTTTCAAAATACAAGCTCTCATTGACAATGCACCTGGCCACCCAAAAGCTCTGAAGGACATATACACCAAGATTAATGTTGTTTTCATGTCTGTTAATACAGCATCCATTCTGCAGCACTTGGATCAGGGAAGTCATTTTGACTTCCAAGTCTTAGTACTTAAGAAATACATTTCCTGGGGCACCTGGGTGGCTCAGTCAGTTGAGTATCTGACTTTGATTCAGCTCATGATCTAAGAGTCCTGGGACTGAGTCCTGAGTTGCTCAGCAGGGAGTCTGCCTTGTCCCCTTCCCTCTGCTCTGCCATCCTCCCTCTCCATGATATCTCTCAAATATAATCATTAAAAATATTTATGTATTTATTTCCTAAGGCTACAGCTGCCATAGATACAAATTCCTTTCATGGATCTGGGCAAAGAAAATTGAAAACCTGGAAAGGATCACCATTCTAGATTCCAGTAAGAACATTCACAATTCATGGGAAGTTTGTCAAAAGATCAACACGAACAGGAGTTTGGAAGAAGCGGATTCCAGCCATCATGGATGACTCTGAGGGGATCAAGACTTCAGTGGAAGAAGTAACTGCAGATGAGGCAGAAATAGCAAAAGAACTAGAATTAGAAGTGGAGCCTGAAGATGGGACTGAATTATTGTAATCTCATGATAAAATTTGAACAGATGAGGAGTTGCTTCTTATGGATAAGCAAAGAAAGTGGTTTCCTGAGATGGAATCTACTAGAAAATGCTGTGAAAACTGTTGAAATGTGACAGTATTTAAACGATTACATAAACTTAGTTGATAAAGCAGCAGCAGGGTTTGAGAGGACTGATTCCAATTTTGAAATAAGTTCTACTATGGGTAAAATGGTGTCAAACAGCATTGCATGCTACAGAGAAATAAATATTTCAATGAAAGGAAGAGCCTATGGATGTGGAAAACTTCACTGCTGTTTGAAGAAATTGCCACTGCCACCCCAGTCTCCAGCAACGACCATCCTGATCAGTCAGGAGCCATCAACACCAAGGTAAGACCCTCCACCAGCAAAAACATTATGACTTAATGAAAACTCAGATAATGGTTAGCATTTTTGTTTAGCAATAAAGTATTTTTAAATTGAGGTATATACATTTTTTGACATGACGCTATTGCACTTAATAAACTATGGTATAATGTAAATTAACCTATATGCACTGAGAAACAAAACTCATTTAATTCTCTTTATTGCAATATTTGCTTTACTGTGGAAATCTGAAACAGAACCAGCAAGATCTCCCAGGTATACTTATACCCAAAAGGAGAAGACTGAGAAATTTGCTTAGGTACCCAGAAAAACACATGCAGAGCCTCATTTGAATTTCAACAGTCTTCTCAATGCATTGGATATCTTTTTCTGATAAGCAGCTATTTCTGATTTTCTCAGGATTTATGACTATCAAAGATTTGGGAAGGTGAGAAATGCTGACAGGATGATTGCCGATTATGTTCTGGCTATGGGGGGGGGGGGGAATCAATCAGCTTAGAGATGTAACAGTTCGTCAAAAATGGCTAATGAAGAAAGCAAGTCTTTAAGAAATTATTGTCTTTTGGAGATGATGGTTATCAATTTTTCCAAAATGTTTCATCTAAAGTTCCTATCCCCCCTGACCGCCAGAAACTGTGTTTACAAAGAAAAGCAATCTGAAGCTCTACTAACCAGAAAAGAAGTAGGCATCAAAGGAACAGCATGGAAGCATCTAAGAGAAAAGTGCAAAATAGAAATGCAAACCTGAAAAGCTACAAGAAATATACCTAAGAGAAGAAGTAAAATCAAAACAGAAGAAACACTGAGTACAATTTCTTACCCAATGGTTATCAGACTTTGAAGGGACCTATATTCTAAATTTTCACATTTCTCCCCTGAACATATTTTCACAGTAACTGATTCCACCCCTTAGAATGTGAGCAGTCTCTCGAGGCTCCACAACTACTACTAATTATATTATAAGAGAAGATAAAATGTATCCACTGCTGCTTATATGGCAAGTACTGTATTAAGTGCTTTACCATGCATCACATCCTTAAATGAAGACTAATGAAGAGAAGGCTATGCCAGGCCAGAGGTTCATACCTGAAAAAGTAGCAGTATAAAAGCAACAAGGAAACATGCCTTGAGAAACGCAGTGGAAAGTAAGGATGAGGAGGTAAAAAGGAAGCTAAATGCTAAAAGGTCTTACATTCTATGCTAAGAAGTTCAAATTCCTGTGAAAGGTGTAGATTCACTGAAATGCTTCAATCAGAGGAGATATATGATTATATTACATTTTAGAAATATTATCAGCCATCCAGAAAATGGCAACAGACTGCAGGCAGGGATAACAGTCTACTGTACTAATCTAAGAGTTGAGGGATCTAAGCCTGCCCTAGCAGAAGAAAGGATGGGAGGCATGAATGGAGGGAAAATAAGTGTGGATTCAAGAGCTTTATACGGAAGATAAAGCATACAGACTATAGCAATACCAAATCCTTGAGGGCACGTTCCATGTGCCTGGCACCTAGTAGACAGTATGTGCTTGTTGTCTGGAATGTAGAAAATTACAACTACAGAAGTCAATATTCTTGACATGTGTGACTAAACTGAAGTACCATTAATCAGAACAGAGGAAAAGCGTATTTGAGAAGTCTGGATATGATTTTGAGCATACTGGATTTGAAACATATTATCTCCAGAAAAGAATTAGAATGTCATGTGTTTCTATAACTATTTCTCATAGCAACTCCTTGGGGTATTTTTATCCATATTTACAAAGGTGGAAACTGAACTTACAGGGCTTCTGTACTTGCCCACACTGTGCCCGTTTACTAACAGCAAATGCTGCACCTGCAATTTAAACCCAAAGCCCAAAGTCCTTCCATCACGCCATACATACTGAAGAATAATGTAGCATTAACATTTATGAAAATTAGGGCAGCCCCGGTGGCTCAGCGGTTTAGCGTCGCGTTCAGCCCAAGGAGTGATATTGGAGACTCAGGATCGAGTCCCGCATCGGGCTCCCTGCATGGAGCCTGCTTCTCTCTCTGCTTGTGTCTCTGCCTCTGTCTCTCATGAATAAGTAAATAAAATCCTTAAAAAAAAATTTATGAAAATTAAAATGGCTGTGTTTTATGACTGAATGGACTAAAAAGATAAGACTAAAAATATGGCCAAGTCTACAGGATACGAACTGGTCCAAAGTACTTTGATTAGAAATACAAAAGAGTACTATTACAAAAACAAAGATATGATGATTTAGCAGAGGCAGGGTAATGATTCGAAGATGTCTCTAGGGTTTCAAATCAGGATAACTAGAACACCGTAAAATTACTATATAATGAGGGGGGGTCCCTGGGTGGCTCAGCAGTTTAGCACCTGCTTCGGCCCAAGGTGTGATCCTGGAGGCCTGGGATCGAGTCCCGCATCGGGCTCCCTGCATGGAGCTTGCTTCTCCCTCTGCCTGTGTCTCTGCCTTTCTTTCTCTCTGTGTGTCTCTCATGAATAAATAAAATCTTAAAGAAAAAATCTACTATATAATGAAAGTATAATCAGACTGGAAAATAAATTTGGTTTTCTGATAGATTGATGTCTAGGTAATAATAGAACACCAAACAGAAATACAAGACTGGAGATAAAAAAAAAATGAGTAATTCATTATTTGATAAATACTTATTATGTATTGAGTATGTACCAGATACTGTCCCTAGGTATTAAGAGATAAAAATGAAAGTCTCCTTATGTGGAGTTTATACTCCACACAGGAGACAATCAATCAATCAATGTCATTTAGTTGAGTACCATAAAGAAAAATGAAATGGAACAAGGAAACAAAGTGAGGGAGTAAAAATGGATTTTTTTTTTTTTTACAGAAAGTAATTAGGGAAAGACTCTCTTAGAAACTCATTTGAACAGTCTTGAATGATGTAATGGACATCTGGATCTTCAAATACCAAGGGGAAAAACATTCAAGCAAAGACGACAGCACAATATAAAGGCAGGAATGACCGTGGAGTGTTCAGACCCAAAAAACTTAGAATGAGAAAGTTTGGAGATCAAATCATATCAGACATACAGGAAGGGGCCTAATTGTAAGCCACAACAAGGAATGTGCATTTCCCTGTAAGGGGATGGAAAGCTATTGGAGGGTTCTGAGTAGGTGACATTATCTAAGATTTTTAAAAGATCAGGGGATCCCTGGGTGGCGCAGAGGTTTAGCGCCTGCCTTTGGCCCAGGGCGCGATCCTGGAGACCCGGGATCGAATCCCATATCGGGCTCCCGGTGCATAGAGCCTGCTTCTCCCTCTGCCTATATCTCTGTCTCTCTCTCTCTCTCTGTGTGTGTGACTGTCGTAAATAAATTTTAAAAAAATATTAAAAAAAAAAAATCATCAATGACCTTTGTAGAGGAGAACTGACTATAGAGGGCAAGCATGTAGTGCAACTATAAACCTCTTGCCGTAGTCTAAGAAAGAGGTACCAATGACCAGAATAAGACAATAATGGGAAGGTAAGGAGAAGTGACAAAATTCTGGATATATTTTTAAAGTAAAGCCAAAAGATCTTACTGATAAAATGGATGTGGAAAGTGAAAAAAGAAGAAACAATGATGACTTGAAGACATCAGAGATGAGTGACAGGATATAGCAATGCTGCCATCTAAATGAAATAGGCAAGGGTGAAGAAATGAGGATGTTCAGGTAAGAAAACTAAGAACCATTTATCACTATCTCCCATATTAAAGACAAGGAAACTGAGGCACAGTGTCACTTTCACTGATAAGCAGCAAAGTTGGGGAATAAATTCAAGCAGTACAGCTCCAGAGTCTGAATTTGTAACACTAAGCTAAATTGCCTGGTAATACTGCACGGGGAAAAAGGTCAAAGAATTTCTAGGACTGAGCCTGAGGCTTGGTTTGAATTTGGAAGTCACAAAAACAAGAAGCCAAGAAGACTAAACAGAAGCTAAGCAGAAAATGAGCAAAAGTTTGATATCTTGGAAACCAAGTAAATAAAGTATATCAAAGAGGAAAGCTAAGAGATCAACACAGAAATAGACCAGGAAATAACCGTTAGACTCGGCAAGATTGAAGTCACTAGGGGACTTTGAAATAAAAATTTGATGGAATAAGTTATTATTATAATTCAATAATTGAACTGATCAAGAAATACAACATCCAAAAAGAGACTCATGTATTCAATAAATGTTTGTTGAATGTTTTATTAGTAGTCTACATGTTTGGGATATAGTATAGAGCAATCCCTGTCCTTATGGAGCTTACATTCTAACACATCTCAGCATTTCTCACAGGGAAAAAGCTATAACCAGCATTTTGTCTCTGTATAAAATGTTACATTCTATAAATCAGTGCATTTCTGATTCACCATCTCAGTTTATGAATAAAGCTAAAGGCAGTTAATTCTGAAGAAGTACAAATGTATATTCTGTTAAGTGATAATTAAATCAAGTGACTTAGTATGACTAATGTCACATACTCATTGATAGACTAAGAAGGAATGTTGTTAAATTTATTCTACATACCATATTCTATATATTAGTAAAAAAAAAAAAAATTAACATGGGAGTCCATTGGACTCTTTCCAAGGATTATTTACTGTAAGTCTCTGACAGGTCTCCTTAGGGTAACATCTCATATTTTCATGAAGAGCAAATGGATCCAAATACCAGAACCTGACTAACTTTAAAAGATAAGCTTTCCTGGAGCAAAATAATGTCCTTACATTCAAGCAGCTTACTGTTTAACAGCCTCAGTTGAGACAGTCTCAATCAAACATTTATTAGGCAACTACTATGTAGCAACTAATAAAATAATTACGGAGCATAATACAGGATATAACTATCTTTAATACTAAATAATTCGGTAAAGACAGAAAGCGTTGCAGGAGTTTGGAAAAGGGAGAAGATTACAGTGAGCGAGAAGAGTGGTGGGGGGGGGTGAAAAAAAAGAGTGGTTCTCAGCTGAAAGCTATTTTATGACCCCAAGGGATATTTAGTAACGTCTGAAAATTTTAAAAATCATGGGGGGTGGGGTTGGCACTAGTATCTACTGGGTAGAGGTCAGACCTGCTGTTAAACCCCCTACATTGCACAAGATAGACCTCCACAACAAAGGTAATTATCTCGTCTAAACTGTCAATACGATTACTACTGAGAAATCCTAGGCTAGACTAATCAGGAAATGATTCAATAATGAGTTGGATTCTGAGTTATCCTTTAATCATGAGCACAGGTAAAAATGTAGAAAAAATAAATTAGAATGAACTGACACGTAAGACATTAACTAACCAAACCCTGGTGTAGGTACTTGGGAAATTAAGTTTGTCATTAAGAAATTGATTTAAATGTGTGCTTAAAAGTTAGTAGGATAAGTGCACCTGGGTGACTCGGTTAAGCATCTGATCCTAGGGTCCTGGGATCCAATCCTTAACCCTGAGCCCGGGGTCCCGCATCCGGCTAGGAGCAGGGAGCCTGCTCTCCTCCCCGCTAGTGCTCTCTCTTGCTATCTCTGTCCCTATCTCTGTATCTCTCAAATAAATAAAATCTTTAAAAAAAAAAAAAAGGGCAGTAGAATATAAAAGTGAATGTAGTTAGAAACTAGATTATATGCAGCTATGAAAAACAGATAAAAGTTCTGAAAACAGAGGTATTAAGAAATTGTTTTATTTTAAGCATTTGCCCTAGAAATTACTGTAATGTGATAAAATTGCTTGAAAGCAGCAGCCATGTCTTACTCACCTGTGATGTCACTAAGACAATTTCCTGTAAATACAGATCTTTCTAGACTTATGATAGGGTCAGGTCTCAAACCCACGTAAGTTGAAAATATCCTAAGTCAAAATTGCAGTAAATTCACCTAACCTACATTACAGCTTAGGCTAACCTACTAAGGCTACTTAAGAGTGTGCTCAGAAAACTTACTTTAGCCTGTTTGGGCAAAATCTAACATAAAGCCTATTTTATTTAAAAAAATGTTGAATATCTCATATAATTTATTGCACAGTGTACTGAAAGTGGGGAAAAAACAGAATGCCTGTATTAATGCAGAATGGCCCAAGTATACTGGTAGTTTACCCTTGTGGTTGCATGGGTGACTGGGAACTGCAGGTGGGTGCTACTGCCTAGCATCATGAGAGAGGATCATACCGACTGCATATGGCTTTCCCGGGAAAAGATCCAAATTCAAAATGCAAAGTACAGTTTCTACTGAATGCATATCCCTTTCGCACCATACTAAAGTCAAAAAATCGTTAAGTTGAACTATTGTGAGTCGGGGACCATCTGTACTGTGTGCTAAGTGCTTACTGAATTAAACGCAATTTTCCAATTATTTATTAAGTATTATTGGCCATCTCTAAAGTTCCATCCACTGCTGATTCAGGCCATGCATTTAAACTGCCACCAAAAATAGCTATCACTTAGATGACTACTCTACAAAGGCACTATACAGGTTATTTCGTTGAGCCCTCTACATGTATCATTTCACGGAATCACAAACACAATGTGTTTTTTCCCACGTTTTAAAGATGAGCAGCACTCTGGGACTCAAAGAGCTTCAGGGATTTGCCCATGATCTCACCATGAGCTAGGCAGTGGCCAAGATGGGACTGAACCCATTTTCTAGTCTTAACCCAAACCTCCAAGCCTCAGTGACATGTTCTAAGGAAGAGTTAAAAAGCAAAAATCAACACCTACCATTTGTAATTAAACAAAATAATAAAAAGCAACTCCAGAACGCCTGGATGGCTCAGTGGTTGAGGGTCTACCTTTGGCTCAGGGCGTGGTCCTGGGATCCCGGAATCCAGTCCCACATCTGGCTCCCTAATGGGAGCCTGCTTCTCCCTCTGCCTGTGTCTCTGCCTCTCTCTCTCTGTGTATGTCTCATGAATAAATAAATAAAATCTTACCAAAAAAAAAAAAAAAAGCAACTCCCTAAGGGTGTCCTTACATTTCTTTACTATAG
The DNA here is from genome assembly GCF_048164855.1 of Canis lupus baileyi. Lineage (NCBI taxonomy): Eukaryota > Metazoa > Chordata > Mammalia > Carnivora > Canidae > Canis > Canis lupus. Next base: position 19,877,997 of record NC_132842.1, read on the forward strand.
TAATTAGTCACGGTACCTGGCTTGCTTTCATTCCATACTTGTGTGCCACAGTAGTTCCTAAGTGCATCCAAATCACCCCAAAATTCTACTCCAGGAAACTCAAAGTCTGTAATTATCACCCTCAAACCCAGGAGAGTGGGGAGGTGGGGGAATCCCTAACCTGTTGAATTGGTATGGTCAGGACCCCAAACCAGTGATTCAGAAAACAGAAAAACAAAACAGAAGGGACATTTGAAAAATTAAAACAAGGCAGCACTTCCAGATTTAAGGTCCTCTTGCACACTTCGTGAAATACTGAGACACTGCCTAAAGAAGGCAGCACAGTGGCTCAGGTCCCCGGTTCGGTTTCAGCTGTTGCCAACTATTCCATTTTCACCTCTCCCGACATTTTTGTGATTCTACCCTTAGCCAGCAGCTCCCTCCACCCGTTACAATTGCAAAAAATAAAAATAAATAAATAAATAAATAAATAAATCCTAAAATCCCCTACGGAAGCTAACCTACAACATCCCCCTAGTTCCAAACGTTTGACATTTGTCCAGGGAAACACTTTATTGGAGGGCTTATAGTCCTCCCCTGGGTGACCTCCTGCTGCTCTGCCCTCCACTCCCCGTCCTGCAGAGGCGCCGTCCCAGCCCCAGATGCCACACCAGCTGTTCCTCCGAGGCCCCCCACACCAGCCCTCTCCACAGCGGGGCTCCCGAAGCCCACAGCCCTAGTCTAAGGCCCACTTCGCAGGCTCTCCGAGTCCCATTTCTTCCCCAAAAGGGCGAGCCAAGCCCCCAGCCTCCTCCAGAGTCTTCAGGACGGAGCCTCGGGGAAGGCGAAGCGGCGGGCCGCGGCGGGGGTCGGGCACGCGCGCCCAGGGCCGGCGGGCAGGGCGGGCAGGGCGGGCAGGGCGGGCAGGCGCTCCCGCGCGGGGTGGCCAGGGAGCGGCAGGAGCGCTTACCAACATCCTGATCGAAGGGATTGGTGGCAAAGAGAGGCATCTCCGCTGCGTGCCCGGGTGTCCGCGGGGACTCCCCCTCGACACCACGGGAGTCCGGGGGCGACGCGCGCGGGAAGACTGCCTCGGGCAAACACGGCAACGCGGACGGACTCCACAGGGGTGGCGACAGCCCCACCTCTCACAGACCCCCAGCAACCGCGGCGGCGGCGGCGGCGGCGGCTGCGGCGGCAACAGCGGAGGCGCAGACAAGCCCCTCCCGCGCGCGGAGCCTGTCGGGAACCGGGGCGACCTCGGCGCTGCCTGCTCAGAAGCTGCCCGGAACGGACCCCCCCGAAGCCGGCCCCGCCAACGCGCCCCCGTCTGCCTGACTCCCCTTGCGATCGGTCGTCCCGGAGAGTGGGAGCGACGCCTGCGTCTTCTGCCTTCGCTTCGGCCGGGAGTCTCCGGAGGACGGGGTCCTTCAGGCGCGCCGGGGCCGCCCCCCGAGCCCCGGAGTGAATCAGAGGCTGAGAAAGAAAGAGGGTCGCGTGAGCGTTGAGCGAGACCCCGTGCTCGCCCCGCACGCCGTGGGCTGTGAGCGTTTCATGGTCCCCAGGGAGGGAGGAGGGACACGCCTTCGCGGGGGCGGGGGGGTATTGAAGTTAAAAAGCCGTGAGTTCGGTGTCTGCCTGAGGTGACCAGAAACTTGCTTGGATGAAGTCATGTGAGCCGAACCCGTTGGCCCGACTCCTTGGGGAGGGAGGGGAGTGTCAGGGCGCGCGACTCCGGAGAGGCTGAGGTAACGCGGCAGCGTCCCGACGGCCCGCGAACGCCTGCTTGCGGGGCCCGGTCGGGAGCGCCTCTGGCTGAGGCCGAGGCTCCTGACTAACCGCGCAGTCCCTGAGCGGCGGCGATGTTCGGAAAATACGGCTCACGCCCTGGGACTTACTCTACGGTAAACCCCGCTTCCCCGCGAAGACCGAGCAAAATCCCAAAACAAAGCTGCGGATGGAGCTGGAACTCGATGAGGGCTTCCCAAGGACTTAAAACGTTTATTTAGTGTTTTGTTGTTGTTTTGTTGTCGTTGTTGTTTTAAGGAGTGTTTTAACCAGCGGTGCCTACGTCGTGTCGGATTTCTTAAGGAAAGCACCCAGACGCTTTGCGTCCCGCTTGGGACAGAGGAGGAGCGTTTGCGCTCAAAGTGGAATTACGTGGATCATACCTAAATCCGAGCACCTCGAAGCGTAGCGTGGAAAACAAGGGTCTAGGACTTGTCATCGACGGGATCGGTGTACGAAGAATGCTTACAAGCACCGTTCACAATGAACACTCTTCGTTCCCAAAAGTGAAGATGACGTTTTTTGTCCGACAGGGATTAAAATGGGATGTGGGGAATCGTGGACTCACGTTGTTGCCTGAAGTCTAAGTTAACGGGGTCTTCCCAAAGGACACCCCTGAACGTCTGTTAGAAGAGCTTTCAGAAATGAGAACTCTTCTGGACCCAGCAGTTCTTCATGGAATTCATCATAAAGATTTTTTTTTTTTTACGATTTTATTTATTGATGAGAGACACAGGCAGAGGGAGAAGCTGGTTCCACGCAGGGAAAGATATTTTTTAAGAACATGAACAACGATATAAACGCTGTTTTTATAATACCAAAGTATTGTGAACCACTAACATTGTCCAATATTAAGAAGTGGTATGAATTACTTCACCTCTTGGCGCCTCAGTTTCTTATCCGTGAGGAACAGGAATAATAATAGCGTTGTGAAGGATCAAACGGATGAATACAAACCAAGCCCTTGAGTGCCTGCCTGGCATATAGTAAGCACCAAATAAGTGCAAGAGATCATTATTAATATCCAAGTAGATTATAGTAAAAACTCCCCACAGCTAAAGGTGGTTATATAGGTCTTTATTTTCATACAAAGACATCTAAATACGTAAGTTTTTAAAAGGTTGCAAAAACATGTAAAATTACAGAATACTCCCAATTTTCTTAAAGTCTGAAAGGAAATAAATGAGAACCACATATGGTTAAGATTTGGGATGATTTTTTTTGTTTTTTTGTGCATTTTATATATTCCAGATATTTTAATGAGCCTATATTTCTTTCAGAAACAAAACACAACAATGTAAAAAAATGTGGTATGTTAGTAACACCAGTCCTTAACATTTTAAGGAACCAATGCCAAAAGCTTGTTTGTGTTCCCGTATGGCAAGTATTAAATTCTTCTAAAACATCACTATTGATAGAAGCAGAACATTCTCTCTCTCAAAAACTGGTTCCTGATGACTGGGCTGACAGAATCAAGTGACAGCTTGTCCATCTTAAGCTCCTGAGCAGTGCCTGGGGCACCTTAATCATAGGCACTCTGCATCAAAGTCAAATATTTATGAAAATGCATTTGGATGTGCTTTTACTTCACTAAGGAGACTGAATTACTGTTGCCAGCAATAAGCCAGTGACCAAATTGTTCAAGCCTTGATCATCAATATGTAAAAGCATTGGGAATAGTGAAGGAATTAGTATTGGTGGCATTATCCATGTCTTCTGACCTAAAAGAATTACTTTACCTACTCGGGGACTTTATGATGACTATACTATAAATAACTTTTAAATGTAGAACTTTTAATACTATTGTTATATTTAACATAAAAGCCAAATATGAAAACTGAGATGGGTTTGTATTTTGAGGTTAGCTTTCCGTTATAATCCCTTAAAACATTGAAACTGCAGGAGTTGCACTTTTAATATCAAAAGTTTTTTAAATTGACTGTCAATTTCACAGTAAAACATTTCTATAGTATGTGTTTACTAAATTCAGTGGTTAATTTTAAAATGTTAAATCCTTTTTTTTTTTTCTGGTTCGATTTTGAAAAATCTACATTAAAAAACAATAGCAATGTGCAAATGGAGTTATTCCAAGAAAAATCTATAATTTTAAAGTTTAGGAAAAGAAATACCCCAGAAAGATTATTCACACTAGTACACACCCTCATCATCTCTTATATGAATTATTACATCCACTTTCTACTATGCTTTTCTCCTTTCTTACTGCTATGGACTGATTTGCATCCCACCCAAATTGACACTAAAGCCCTGCTCTGGTATCTGATGGTATTTGGAGATGGAGCCTTTGATAGATCATTCAGTAATTAGGTTTAGATAAGGTCATGACGGTGGGGCCCTCATGGTGGGATTAGTGCCCTTTTAAGAATAGACACCAGGGAACTTGCTCTCTTTGCCTTGTGAGGACACAGAAGAAAAGCAGGAATAGAGTTTTCACCAGAACCTGATCATGCTGGCACCATGGTCTAAGACTTAAAAGCTTCCAAAAATATATTTCTGTTGTTTAAGCTTTCCAATCAATGAACATTTCTTAGGACAGCAGAACTGACTAATGCTCCTACCTGTCTCCAAACCATTCTCCAAACCCCTGCTGGAATGATTTTTCTAACACGCAGATCTGACCGTGTCATTCCTATAAAATTCTCACATGGTTCTTCAGTCACTCGGTATACATATTTATTCATTCCTTATGTGAGCCAGGTACCATTCTGTATACATAAGGACAAATGCTCTATATGAGATAACCTTTTTTGAAGTATATCCTATGGGGAATACAGTCTTTAAATAAATTGCATGATTACAATTCTGCAGAGTAGTCTCCTGCCTTCAGGGTTAAATTCTGATGCTTTAGTAAGTATATCCTTACTGAGCTGGTCTCTAGTACCTCAACTCTTCAGTCTTTTTTCGTAGTCTAACATTTCTGATGCTCCATGGTTTCATATCTTCGAACAAGCAATTTTTTCTACCTTTCCTTCTCTGATTCGATACCTTTTCTAAACCTCTACTCAGATTTCACTTCCCAAAAGCCTTCCCTGACTCAGTACCTGACCAGTAACAGGCATATAATAAATATATGTGAATTAATTATTGGCCACCTCTGTCACAGCACTTAATGGTATTATATTTGCTCCAGGTGTCTTTTACTATATAGAAACCCCTCCAAACTTGTCTTAAGGCAACAATAATCATTCCTTTTGATTACCAATCAGAAATATAGTCAGAGCTCTGCAGGCACAGATTGCTTCCCTTCTACACAGTGTCAGCAGGGGTGCCTCAAAGGCACCTTGGAATTGGCATTTGTTTGAAACCTTTTGCACTTACATGTCTAGCAACTGATGCTGGCAGTTGGCTAGGTCACTGGAGCTGTCAGCTAGAATAGCTATATGGGACCTCCTATGTGTCTGCTTGGTTGCTCCTAGCATATTGGGCTGAGCATTCCAAGAGACGAAAAGGAAACTGCTAGTTTCCTAAGATTGCTAGTTTTCCTAAGACAGGAAAAATAAACTGCTAGTTTCCTAAGAGATAGGAAATGGGCACAGTATCGTTTCAGTTACATTCTACTAGACAAGCAGTCATAGTGTCTACAGTCAAGGGGAAAGGAAATAAACCCAATTCTTGATGAAAGGAGTGTTAAAGAATTTTGGGACTATATTTGAAAGCAACCACAATACTGTAACTTCTTACTTGTTTAGTAGTATTAGTCTGTGACTCACTTATCTCTAGATTTCCTCAGCAGGTGTCCCATAAATATTTACTAAATGTAGTAAAGAAATAAAATATGTCAGGATTAAAGTAGTATATTTCCAATAACATACTTATCAGCCATGAGGCAGTAACAGGATCTGGACTTCTCTTTTTACCATAACCAAATAGAACACTGAACAAAATGTATGAAACAATTGATTTCAAACATCGGACAACAGACTGTAATCCCAAGGATAAAGGAATCCTGCATGAACCCTCCGATTGCCACAGCTTTCTGCCTAGAGTCAGTTTCTGGACTATACTATGGAGAAAGGAAACTCAAAAGGAACCAAATGGTCTTATTATATTAAAGAGAAAAATCAGAGTTGGATAGGCTGAAGGGCTGGAATTTAGAAGACAGGACGGTGCTATGTAGAGAAAGAGCTCCAGGGATCCCTGGGTGGCGCAGCGGTTTGGCGCCTGCCTTTGGCCCAGGGCGTGATCCTGGAGACCCGGGATCGAATCCCACGTCGGGTGCATGGAGCCTGCTTCTCCCTCTGCCTGTGTCTCTGCCTCTCTCTCTCTCTCTCTGTGTGACTATCATAAATAAAGAAAAAAAAAGTAAAAAAAAAAAAAAAAGAGCTCCAGAAATTTGTGTAGGAGTTCCCTTGAGACTATGGCTGACTGCTAATCTAGTCATGGGTCAGTAGAGCTCTACAAGTCTAGGTAAAGAACTTTCAAGGAAAGAGCTATTTCCAGGGAACCAAAATCTGAAAAATCCCACGAGCTCAGACAAGTCCGGAAATCACTTGAGTTCTCAAAGCCAGAGGGAAGAAACCTAATTGACGATATTAGATGTTTAATAACCCTCAAAAGGTAATGTCTTAATAGTGAGGAGTGGCCTGAAAGAGAAGGCTACTCTAGAGCTGCTCCAAGAAAGCTTTAAAAAGTACCTCTTGAAAAAATCAAGACATAAATGAAGGGCAAACAAAGTATGAAATTAAAAAGTATACCCCCCCAATACAATACTCAAAAAAATAAAATGGCTAGACTTTTTTGTTGTTGTTTCAATGTTAAGGTTTATTTTTTTTTCCAGAGTGAGGTTAAGTAACAATTTAAATAATTATCAGGATGTATAAATGAACATCCATTTAGATAAAACATTGCTGCTTAAAAGTGGCTAAGAAATATTTTGTATGTAATAAATATATTCTACGTTTAGGTTAACAGGCACCATCTTGAGAGCAGAAGAGGTATTTTAAACCAATAAATAAATTACATTCAAGAAAACAAGATGTTTATATCTGAAATATGATATATCTTTAAATGTTTTTCTTCATATAGCACCCAAACTTCCCAAATGTCTAGAAAGTATCTCCCAAAATATAACTTATACTTTAAGTCATAAAAATAAAGGCCAAGAAAAAATCAATTTAAGACAAAGTTTAGTTTATATTCTTAATTCCCCATTTAATAAAATATCAATTGCCAATTTATTAAAAGTAAATGAACTGTATATATGCAATCTGTTAGTGCTGAAAATCTGAAATATAATATTCTTAAAAGTCACTCTTTCTCAAAGTATTTAAAATATTGTATCTCTGGTGGCAAACCTGAAAACTATCAAGCATTTTATTTCCCTAGTTTTCATTCTTCCACTCCCATCTCTACACCTTTATTTTTTAACAGCCATCCATTGTTTTTGATTTATTTGTTGTTTTTGGTAAATACATAAAATGGGTAGACTTGAATAAAAAGTTACTGGACACATGAAGGCCCAGGAAAATATGACCAGTAACCAGTAGGGCAAGCAGTCCATAGAAATATCCAGAAATTAAACAGATGATTGGATTAATACAGAAATATTTAAAGAACTATTATAACTATGGTCAATAAAGTTAAGGCTTTACAGATGAACATAATGAGGAAGGAAAATAAAAGATATCAAAAAGAACCAAATGGAAATTCTACAGATAATCTAATACCTATGATGAAACTCACTAAATAGAATTAACAGATTAGACACTGAAGATATAACAACTTAAAGACACAGCAACAGGAAGTATACAAATTGAAATACGTAGAAAGAAGACAAAAAATTGTCCTCAATGACCCATAAGCAAACATGAAAAAATATAATGTGTAGTTTCACAGCAAGTAAGAAAAAGGGAAAAGAAAAAATTTTTAATACCAAATTTTCCCTAAATTGGATGAACACTATTGCCACAGATCTGAGAATGTAAGTGAATCCCAATCATAACTAATGAAAACAATAATAAAACATGACACCAAGGCACAGCATGACCAAATTACTGAAAATCAGTGATAAAGACAATTTGGAAAACAAAAAGACAAAAACAGGAAAAAAGAATTAAAATAGATTTAAACCGTGCAAGATAAGAAAAACAAAAAACACTGTAGCAGGACCTTTAAAGTCCTTAATTTTAAAAATGTCAACCTAGAATTCTCTCTATAAAAATATTTTTAAAAAATGAAGGTGAAATGAATATTTCCATTAAAAAGCCTCAGCAGCAGATCTACACAATGAAAAATGTTAAAATATACAAATGAAAATAATTTTAGGCAAAGGAGTATGGTATCTATGATACAAATCTTCACATGAGGCATGAAGAACATTAGAATGATCATGTGAGAATAAGTGTAAAAGACATTTCTACTTATTTTTAAATTTATTTAAAAATGAAAATATCAACTGTATATTTTGAAACTGATAATAGGCAGAAATAAAATAGCACAAAGGATGGCAGTAGGAAAATAGAAATATAGGGTTGGAGGAGTCCTTATATTATGTATAAAGTGGTATAATATAAATACAATTTGAAAAGAGATTGTGATAAGTTCAAATGCATATCATAAGTCCTAGAGCCATAGCCCTCCCAAAGAAAATCAAGCAAAGGGGTATAGATAAAACAGTAGTGAAAATAAATGCAATTTTTTGAAAAATTCAAAAAAAAATTTAAAAGGCAGTAAAGAAAGACCAAAAATAACAAATGGGACAGAGATTTAAATCCAGCCATATCAGTAACTACATTAAATACAAGAAATCTACTTCTTCCAATTAAAAGATAAAGATTGTCAGACTAGATTTTTAAAAAAGCAACATCCAACTAGATGATGCATTATATAAGAAACTAGTTTTAAAAATAAAGACAAGGTAGGTTAAAAGTGAATGGTGGAAAAAGATACTTTTTGAAAATACTAAAGAAAGCTCTGGTTATATTAATATCAGACCAAATAAAAAAGGAAACTTTCCAGGGATAATTAATGACATTTCATAGTGGTGAAGGGATCAACTAACCAAGAAGACATATTAAACATGTATCAACCTAATGATAAACTTAAAAAAAAAAAGGAAACAAAACTTCAAAAATTTAAAGGAGAAATAGATACATCCATAGTTGCCGTGGCTATTTTTTTAAAGTTTTATTTATTTTAGAGTGTGAGCATAGGGGAGAGGCAGAGAAATTTAGCAGACTCTTTGCTGGAGCTCAGAGCTAACACAGGGTTTGATTTCATGACCTTGAGATTATGACCTGGGCTGAAATCAAGTTGGATGCTTAACCCACTGCACCACCTAGGGGCCCCTGTGTTGGCTATTTCAAAATTCTTTTCTCAGGTAAAGATAGAATAGAAAATCAATAATTACTTAGAAGAGTCAACTCTATCAATTAATTTGATTTAACTGACATAATGACCCCACAAGTCATGCATTTTTGTCAAATAGGCACAGAACATTAACAAAAATAAGAATATGCTGACCTTAAAATGACTCCATATAATTTAAAGGATAAAATCCTATAGATTTTGTTCCTTGACTAAAACAGAATTAACTTAGGAATATAAGAGAACATTTTCTGGAAAATTGCAATTTATGTAAAGATTGACCCATGCAGTTATTAAGTAACTTAGGTGTCAAAGAAAAATCAAAATATTTTGACCTGGATGAAAGTGAAAATACATGTCAAAATTTGTGGGATGCTGGTGTGTTGCTTAGAGGAATACTTCCAGCCTTAGATAATAGAAAAGAAAAAATCTAACATGAGTCCTTTAAGATAAAAATATGAATTCAAAATAAAGAAGAAATAATAAAGACAACAGAAATCAGTAAAATAAAACACAAAGGCGAAATCAACAAAACGAAATTTAATCCTCTAAAAAGATTAATAAGATGGGTAAAACTCTACCTACATCAAAAGAAAAAAAGAGGGCACCAGGGTGGCTCAGTGACTGAGCATCTGCCTTTGGCTCAGGTCGTGATCTCAGGGTCGTGGGATTGAGTCCTGCATCTGGCTCCCCACGGGAAGCCTGCTTCTCCCTCTGCCTGGGTCTCTGCCACTCTCTGTGTCTCTCATGAGTAAATAAATAAAATATTTTAAAAAGAAAAAAAGAGTAAAAGAAAACACAAATTACCAGCTTAGGGCAGCCCCGGTGGCGCAGCAGTTTAGCGCTGCCTGCAGCCTGGGGTGTGATCCTGGAGACCCGGGATCGAGTCCCACATCGGGCTTCCTGCATGGAGCCTGCTTCTCCCTCTGCCTGTGTCTCTGCCTCTCTCTTCGCTCTCTCTGAATGAATAAATAAATAAATCTTTAAAAAAAAAAAACAAACAAATTACCAGCTTAAGGAATGAAAGAAGCACTATGACTACATATCCTGTAATTAAAACATTATAGGAATTAAATGATATTAAAACATTCATAAAGGAATATTCTTAAATTCTATGCCAATAAATTTGAGAACATAAGGGAAGTGGAAAAAACCTTTGAAAGATACAAATGGCCACAACTGGTAACAGAAAACCTGAAAAGATATATATCAATAGCAGAAATTAAGTTCTTAGTTAAAAACACTCCACAAAAATCTCCAGGCCCACAAATTCAGTAGTTAATTCTAATTCATCAATCTTATAAGGAAGAAATAATATCAAACCTATACAAAATCTTTTAGAAAATACACCACGAAGGAAAAATTTCCTACTTATTTTATGAGATCAACATTACCCCGATAGCAAAATCAAACAACATATCATGGGAAAACTTCAAAAACTATCCTTCATTTACATAAATATAATAATCCTTTAAAAATAGAGATTTACAGCAATATACAAAAACAAAAATGCATCATGACCAAGTAGAGTGTATCCCAGGAATACAGGGTTACTTTAGCATTCGAAAATCAACACAATTCACCATTTTAACAGAATGTAAGAGAAAAACATGATAATAGATGCAGAAAAATATTTGAGAAAATTCAAAAGCCTTTGTGATAAAAACTATTAGCAAACTAAGAATAGAAGAAACCTTTCTCAAAAATAATTTTTTTAAAGAAAGAAACCTTTCTCAACCTGACAAAGGGAATCTTCAAAAAAATTTAAAGCTAACATCTTACCCAATGGTGAAGGAAAACAGTGTTTCTCTCTATGATAAACAGAAATACAAGAATGCCCATTTCACACTATAGTTAAATATCATTATGGTGGTGACACTAAAGACAAGGGAAAAAAAAGAATATAGGTTTCAGTTTGACCTTTGATCTAGAAGGAGTAACATAGGCTAGATTTGTCCTCCTGCATGAAGCAACTGAACAACTGGACAAAATATATGAACAACAGTTCTCCTGACACTGGAACATCAGACAACAAAGGATAATGATCACTGAGGGGTGGGACACAAATGACGTTAGCCTTATGATTGTCCTAGCTTACTGCTTGGGTAGTTTTTTCAGGCTATCACATATAGTGCCAGTCTCCTTGACATATAGACTCAGATAGGAGTCCAGAGGGGCCAAGCCTGAAAAAGTTTGCAAAAAAGAGTACTGGAGACATGCTGGAACACAAAAATATCCATCACTTGAGAAGATAAAATATACAGTGTCTGACATCCAATAAAAAATTAGCAAGCTATCTATAAGAAACCTACTTTAAACATAACACTGTGTTAATAATCCTACAAAGTAGTTCAGGGAATATTACCAGAGATACGGAATGTAACTTTATAATGAAAAAGGAGTTAAATGAGAGAATCTGACCTATAATAACAGAACATCAGAGAACATAAAAACTGATGGAATTTCAGGGAAGAACAGACAATTCCACAATTAAAGTTAAAAATTTCAAATCCCTTATTTCAACAGTGATAGAACAAGCAGAAAATCAGTAAGGCTGTACATGACTTAAACAATACTATCAACCAACTTAATTGTAATTGATAAAGCACTACAACCGATGTGAACTGAATATTCTTTTCAAGTGCTCACGACATATAAAAACAAATCTCAATTTAAAAGGATTCGAGGGAACCCTGGGTGGCGCAGCGGTTTGGCGCCTGCCTTTGGCCCAGGGCGCGATCCTGGAGACCCGGGATCGAATCCCACGTCGGGCTCCCGGTGCATGGAGCCTGCTTCTCCCTCTGCCTGTGTCTCTGCCTCTCTCTTTCTCTCTGTGAGACTATCATAAATAAATAAAAATTAAAAAAAAGAAATTAAAAGGATTCAAGTCTCACAAAAATATGTTCTCTGACTATAGTGGAATTAAATTAAAAATAAATAATAGAAGAATACATAAAAGTCATCAAATAATTTGAAAACTAAATAACACAGTTCTAAATAATCATCGGTTGGGGCGCCTGGGTGGCTCAGTCAGTTAAGCGTCTGCTTTGGGCTCTGGTCGTGATCCTGGGATCCAGTCTCACATCAGGGCTCCCTGTTTGGTGGGGGGGCGTGGTTGTCCGTCTTCCTCTGCCACTCCCCCTGCTTGTGCTGTCCCTCTCTCTGTCAAATAAATAAATAAATAAAATGTTTAAAAATAAATGACTGTTGGGGGATCCCTGGGTGGCGCAGCGGTTTAGCGCCTGCCTTTGGCCCAGGGCACGATCCTGGAGACCTGGGATCGAATCCCACGTCGGGCTTCCGGTGCATGGAGCCTGCTTCTCCCTCTGCCTATGTCTCTGCCTCTCTCTTTCTCTCTCTCTCTCTCTCTCTCTCTCTCTCTGTGACTATCATAAAAAAAAAAATGACTGTTAGTCAAAGGAGAAATAAAAATGGAAAATAGAAAGTATTTTGAAGTAATAAAAATGAAAACATCAAAATTTGTGGAAAGCAGTATTTACAGAGATATTTATAATACAGCCTATATACTAGAAAGGAAGAAAGGTCTCATCAAAAATCTCAGCTTTCATTTAAGAATCTAGAAAAAAATAGTAAATGAAATCTAAAGTAAGCAGAAGAAAATAATAAATGTCAAAGAGAAAAACAATGAAAACAGGAAACAATAGGGAAAATAAAACTAAAAGCTAGGTTTTTGAGGAGATAAAATCGATAAAACTATGGTCAGACTGATGAGGAAAATAGAAAAGAAACAAATTACCAATTTCAGGAATGAGGGAAGTGACCGTTATAGATGCTACAGATATTAAAAGCACAGTAAGGGAATATTATGACAAACTTTATAAATTGAGTAACTTAGAAGAAATGGCAAATTACTTCAAAGGCACAAATTACTAAAGCTCAAAAAGAAATAGTTAACTTGAATAGAACTGTTACTACCTAGAAATGCAATTGCTTGTTAAGAACCTTCAACAAAATTAATTGCAGGCCTAGATGAATTCTCTGGGGATTACAAAAGGTGCATGAGGAAATTGGGGGGTGAGGGTTGATAAGTTATCTTCATTATTTTGAGAGTGTTGATAATTTCATTGATGTACATATATGTCAATGCTTATCAATTTGTACATTTTAAATATGCACATATTATTGTATGTTAATTAGACCTCAATAAAGCAATTAAAATTACTAGAAATTTATCCTTCACAACAAGTTTATAGTTCTGACGAAAAATTTTAAATCACTTAAAATATGAGTAAAGGTAAAAATGTTTGAAAATCAAGGCCTCAGCCTGTTCCCCAACCAGATTACCCAGCCTCTCCTAATAGATAATTTTGGAACAGCTGCTTCTTAGTGTAACATCTTTTTTTGAGCAGACTGGACAAATCTGTCTAATGCCATGGTTTATAAATAGCCTTTTCACAACAAACTATAGTTTTTATAAACATAGAAACTCCCTTAATGTAGTATACATAAATTGGTCAGTTTCACTTTTTTCCCCCTTTACCCCTATAAAGATCATGTATTTTCTTTAATAAGTGCCAAACACTGGGTAACTAGATCAGCCACACTCACCAGCTGGTCTGGGTTTATGATGATTCCGCTGACTCAATTTGCAACTGGTATATACTTGGAAAAGATCCGCACCAAAGAATCTGCTCTGCCCCAGTTTTACCATTCAGACTTTTCAGAGGCTTTCAGGCATATTAAAAATAAGCCACAATTTTTAAAACAGGTGATGCCAGTTTTTAAGGTAGTTCATTTCTAGCAACAATGAAAAACATATACGCTTGTGTAGGGACACTGATAGGAAAAAAAAAAACGCATTTTCATTCTAAGTTCCCTGTACTATATCTGCGTCCATGTAGAAAATATTTCCGAAAGAAGCAATTAAAATACTATTTTTTATATTATGTTTAGTCTAACATAATTAGTGTTTATGATAGCATATATAATTTCATTTTCATAATCAGTTTTGTAAAGAATGAACTAGCTCTTTAGTAATGAAGTTCTCATTTAAAATAATACATGAAAAAATAAATAAATAAATAAATAAATAAATAAAATAAAATAATACATGTGGGGCAGCCCTGGTGGCGTAGCGGTTTAGCGCCGCCTGCAGTCCAGGGCGTGATCCTGGAGACCCTGGATCGAGTCCCATGTCAGGCTCTCTGTATGATGCCTGCTTCTCCCTCTGCCTGTGTCTCTGTCTCTCTGTCTCTATGAATAAACAAATAAAATCTTTACAAAAAATAAAATAATACATGTATAGAACTAAAGGATTTTACTTAAGAAGATTTGACTTTCAAAAAAAAAAACAAAAAACAAAAAAAAGAAGATTTGACTTTCAGCTGACGACCTAAAACCAAATTTGTATGATTGATTCTGTTTTAGAGGAGATTCTAGATAAGCTCTAAAGACATCACTGTGGCTCAGTTTTCACATCAATAAAAAATCAAATTAACCCCAATCCTTCCAAACTACAGTGCTCAATTTATCATCTTCTACATTAATACCTCCGTGTTTAAGATTCTGATCATTCTTCACATTTCAGATTTTTTCTCACATTTCACATTTCAGCTTTTAACTATACTTCCATTACTCACTTAGGCTGCACTTTACAAATACTCTCCTCCTGAATCTACCCACTTTCTGTCCTCTCATAGTCATTCCTGTTGTGATACTTACAAGTAGAAAAACTGCTTAAAAATTGTTTTGGGGATGCCTGGCTGCCTCAGCAGTTGAGCTGAGTTCTGCCTTCGAGTCAGGGCGTGAGCCCGGAGTTCAGGGATCAAGTCCCACATCAGGCTCCTGTGGAGAGCCGGCTTCTCCCTCCCTCTGCCTGTGTCTCTGTCTCTTGTGTGTGTGTCTCTCGTGAATAAATAAATAAATAAATCTTTAAAAAAAAATCGAAATTTTTTTTCTTAAATTAGTGACATCACTTTCCATTCTTCCCATTAATGATATTATTTCTCTTATCCTGTTGAAATAACCACACCAAGGCCAGACAGATTTTATCATATGCCAAAAATGTACATGCATGACAGATCACTTACATCACTAACACTCTCATTAACCCTGATTTCAAGATTTGTTATTAAACATATGATACTCAAGATATAGTATTGGTATAAAGATAGATAAAAAGATCATTGGCACAGAATAGACATTTCAGAAATCTATACATACACAGATAACTAATTTTTGACAAAAGTACAAAGGCATCTCAGTGGATAAAGGATACATTCTCAACAAATGGTGCTGAACACTTGGATATCTATAAGCAAAAAATATGAACTTCAATCTGGATCTCATATTATATACAAAAATTAACTCAAAGTGGATTATAAGCGTAACTGTAGAACTACAAACTATTCATCTTCCACAAGAAAATTGCACAAAATCTTTTGTGAGCTTGGGTTAGGCAAAGATTCTTAGAGATGACACTAAAAACACAGTCTATCAAAGACAAAATTGGTAGATAGAACTTTACCGAAATTAAGATTTGCTGTTGGAAAGACATTGTTAAGAGAATGAAAAGCAACCCACAAACTGGGAAGAAATATTTGCCAATCATATATTTGATAAAGGACTTAGATCCAGAATCTAGAGTACTCTCAAAATTTATTTACAACACAGATGCACCACTAAGAAATGGGGAATAGATTTGAAAAGTCCCTAAAGCAAAGAAAATATACAAGTGACAAACACATGAAAAGAAGTTCGGCATCATTAGCCATTAAGGAAATTAAAACCATAATAAGATAACACAACATATCTATTAAAATATGCAAAATCTAAGACTGACCATACCAAGTATTGGCCAGGATAAGGAGCAACTAAAACTCATATATAGCTGTTTCCCTACCTCAACTTTCTGTTCCCTACCTGGAAATAGTTCTACCCCCATTTCCTTCATTCCTACTGAGAAAGAAATGTCTTTTCTCTTTTTGAAAACTAATTCCTCCATCTATCCTCTTACTCTCTTATCTTCCCACAGTCAGAGGGATTTTGCTCCATAAATAGCCTATTTCACATAGACAGTCTCTCCCTATTCAATGGCACCTTCACTTCAGCAAATAAACAAAACCCTTTCTTTGATTCTGTTCTGTCTCAAGAGATCTCATTCATTCATTCCCTTGTTCATTCTGATCACCAACCCAATTCTGGCCTTTCTTATTCTCTTCTGGAGGACGACTGATCTCATTTCCTGCCGCCTAATTTTCTTCAAAAAGAGGTTTCTTTAACATGATTCTCCTCCACACAAGTCTTTAGTAGAAGTTCAATTCTACCTTTTAAAATAGAGTGGTTCTTGACACTTCTATTCAGTCCTTCTGATCATTTTAAATTTTAGTCAAACCACACAATTCACTTTTCCTCAAGCTTGTTGGCGTGGCCTGTCTTCATTGTTCCTGGTGAGCACTCAGCCTGCCTCTTGCAATCTGTCTGTTGGAATAAAATATTCAATGGCAATTTCTCGCACAAAGCCTTTTCTAATCTCCCAAATTACATTTCCTGACAGCTCTTTAAATACCATAGCACTTTGTGATCCAGTTTTCAAATTTATTTTACTCCACATGTTGATGGACCTGTGAATTATTTTCACAGTAAGAGGTTACTATGAATAAAGCTGCTATGGACATTTGTGTCCTAATCTGTGTGAACCTGTTTTTGTTCTCTTGGCTAAATAACTAGCAATGCAATTGTTGGGTCATATGGTAAGCCAGCATTATGACCATCTTTTAAAGAAATGACCAAATTGTTTTCCAAAGTGTTATTCTCTTTAGCCATATATGAGAATTCCAATTGCTCGACATCCTTGACAACATTTAAAATATTAGGTATAGTGATATCTCATTGTGGGTTTGATTTACATTTCTCTAAAAACGTAAGGTTGGGTGTCTTTGCGTGTGCTGTTGTTATTTACATATCTTCTTTGCAAAGAATCTATTCAAATTTTTGCTCATTTTTAAAAAGTTGTGTTATTGCATTGTGAAGATTCTATATACCCTGGATACAAGTTCCTTGTCAGACACATGTATTGAGAAAATCTTCAACTTTTAAGTGTTGTCCTTGGAATTACAAAAGTTTATGTTTTGACAGTTTTGTCTTCTCCTTTATGATTAATGCTTTTTCTGTTATCGGATCTAAGAAATCTTTGCCTTCTCCAAGACCATAATGAATCTCTTTTCTTCTATAAGCTTTATAGTTTTAGCTTTTATGTTTAGGTCAATGATCTATATCAAATTAATACTTGGTGTATGGTATGAGGTAAGGGTCAAGTTTTTTTTTTTTTTTCATGTGGATATCCAGTTATTTCAGCACAGTTTGTCGAAAAGACATACCTTGGCATCTTTGCGAAAAATCAGTTGACCATATATATGACCATATATATGGGCCTGACTCTATTCTGTTTCACTGATTTGTCTACCCTTATGCTTACCACAGTCTTATATAAAACTGTGGTTAATACTGTTCTGAAAACCAGTGGGTATGTGCCTCAACTTTGTTTTTCTTATGTATAAATTTTAGAGATAACTTGTCAAATTAAAACAATATATATTCTGTTGGCATTTGGGGGGAGAACTGACATTTTAACCATAACATCTTCCAATTCATCTTCCAATTCCAATGGTTTCCAATGTATAGCCATTTAGTTAAGTCTTTAATTTCTCTCGGCAGTGATTTATAGCTTTCAGTATACAGATCTTACGGGTTTTGTTAAACTTACCCTTAAATATTTCATCTTTTTGTTTGCTGAGCATTAAATGGTTTTATTTTTAATTTCAATTTCCAGTTTTCTTTTCTAGTATGTAGAAAACAATTTTTGTTACATTGACCTTGTAACCTGCAACTAGTTCCCGTGGCTTTTCTGTGGATTCCTTAGGGCTCTTCTAATTATACAGTGTTGTCATTTGTAAATAGTTTTATTTTTTCCTTTCCAATTTAAATGTCTTTAAAAAACAGTCACTCATTGTTTTCATCAAATGTGAACATTTTCAGCCATTATTTCTTCCCCAGGAACATCTCAGCCTCCTCCTCCCTTATTGGAATGTCTTCCTCAAAATTATCATTTCCCAAGCAGGCCGGTAGTGCCCCCCTGGACAGGCGCCCAGAGCCCAGATCTCAACAAAGGAATGAGTCCTTCTTTTTCCCTTATGGTGACCTCTCCCAAGTTCTCTTCTGCGTAGAAATTACTCCATACCCGGAGGAGCTACTGGACTCGTAGCTATGTGGTCCCCTGCCCAGGGCCAAGCTCAGGTTCCAGCAGCACAGCTAACAACAAGCAGATCGCTTCCACAGGCCTGAGCAGAAATTTCTCTTGCTGGATCAAGGGAGATCCGAGTCACCAGAATGGTGCTAACATGCTAATTTGGGGGAAGGGGGGGGGGTGGGCAAAACTGCTTCAGACCTGTAAGTGATTTATGTGGGTGATTTAAGTGTGGGTGATTCCTAAGTGTGAGACTTGCATCTCACAATAACCCACGACACAGGTTTATAAATCATTCCCACTAAGGAAACTGAGGCACAGAGAAGTTTAGGTGCCCCCGTTCACAAGCTTGTAAGACTGGGGGAGCCAGGAATCTGGGGTTTGAATTTCAGTAACCCGACTCCAGAGCCGGCTTTCCCAACTGTGCGCTTTAAGGGGAAAGAGCAGAGAGCTACTGGGAGAACGCACGGGCGTTTGAGGGAAGATACGGAAAGGAAAGGGATGGAGTGGAGAGCAGCGGTGGTGGCGGCGCAGCTGCAGCTTGCCCGCAGGGGCCCCAGCGCGTCCCCTTGGGTCTCTCGCCAGGCCCTCCCGCTCCAGCTCCCCTCTCGCCTCCGCCACGGCGCCGCGACGGCTTTAGGGCCCCGGCCCCGGGGAACCCACCCGAGGGAGGCGATTCTGCGTGTTCCCCCCTGTACACGCCCCACCGGCCGGCAAAAGTGAAACAGACGCAAGTGGGCGACTCCTCCCCCGAAGGTGTTGAGGCGTGCTTGGCGGGAAGGTCGCCCTGCCCGTCCCCCTGCCCACGGTGCCTTCCCACGGGCTGGGCGGGGCAGGGCCTCCCGGCTCCAGGTGCGCGCCGTCCGCCCCGAACACACGCCCCAGCCGGGCACAGGGCGCCAGCGCGCGGGACGCCCCGGCCGGAGACGCGGACGGCTTTCTGCGGGGGCCCGCGGCAGCCCCGCGCCCCCGCGCCCCCGCGCCCCCGCGCCCCCGCGCCCCCGCGCCCCCGCGCCCCCGCGCCCCCGCGCCCCCGCCGGGCGGCCAGATCCCCGCGCCGCGCGCGCTCCCGAGGGCCGGGGGCGGGGCGGGGCGGCCGGGGGCTCCCGCTCCTCCCCCTGGGGCGGCCGGGCTGGCGGCGCCGAGCCCCCTGCGCGCGGCACATGGGGCGCCTGACCGAGGCGGCGGCGGCGGCGGGCGGCGGCGGCGCTTCGGCTGCGCGCTCGGCGGGGCCCCCTCCCGCTCCCCTTCCCCCGGCTTCCACCTCCCCCGGGTGCACGGCCACCATGGCGTCCAGCGAGGAGGACGGCACCAACGGCGGCGCCTCGGAGGCCGGCGAGGAGAAGGAGGCCCCCGGCAGGCGGAGGCGCCTCGGCTTGTTGGCCACCGTCTGGCTCACCTTCTACAACATCGCCATGACCGCGGGGTACGTGCGCCGCCGGGGGCCCTGGCCTGCCTCCGTCCGCGGCCCCGCGCGGCTGCCCCCCGACACTCAGCGCTCGGGGCGCCGGCTGGGCTGCGGGCGCTCGCGGCGGCGCGGAGGGGGCCGGGGGGGGCGCGGAGTGCGGAGCGGGGAGGGGGCCTGGGGGCGCGGGGGGCCCGGGGTGGGGCGCGGAGCGGGGAGGGGGCGCGGCCGGCGGCGCGGGGGAGGGGCTTGGGCGCCGCGGCGGCCGGCGGCGTTGAATGGAGCGGAGCGGGGCGGGGGGGGCGGGGGCCGGGCCCTGCTCGCCCGGCATTGCCTAATACGGTGCACGGCGTGGCGCGGCGGCCCGGGGCGCGGGCCGGAGGTTAAGTATAGACCCGGGCAGGAATGCGGGGCCGACCGGCGGGGGAGGCGGGGGAGGCGGCTTCGGCCCGGCCGCCCCGGGCGCCGCCGCCTGCTGCTGCTGCTGTTGAAGAAACGCCTGTGTGCGGCGGCCCCGCGCCCGGAGCTGTCCCGGTGCCCGCTGCCTTGCGCCGCACCGCGCAGCGCAGAGCGCTCTGAACCGCCAGTGCCGGCACGAGTGGCTTTGGGTTGGGTGTTTGTTTGCTTTTTCCCCTGAGCCCCAGAACTTCTTCCTGGGGACAGTATTCTCGAAACCCTGCCGCATCGGAGCGTGGCCCTCGAGCCCAGCATCTCTGTGGGCCGGTGCTTCCCGAGTCCCCGAACTCTTATTTCTGACTTTGAGGAGGCCTTACAAGTTGAGGTTACGCCACGACTAGCGCTCTTCAGAGAGCTGTCAAAGTGACACTTTTGTGTCGATCGCTTTGCGGGACCTGTTGGGAAAATGCTCTGTTTCTAAAACGCATGGTCTTTTTAAGAACTTACTGTCTCATGGTCACATGGAGTATTAATCCATAGAAGTGTGGGGGAATGTCTGGTATCTTACACTCTCCCCGGGGCTTGTAGAGAAAGAATAAATAGTTTGACCCAGTACCGAGTCCCTATTAGGCGTTCGGTGTAACCCAGAATACCACATACGGTTCACGAACAATACGAGGATTTACCATGTGCCAGGTACTGGGTTGATTACTTTAATTGTGCTATCTCAATTTTAGTTCTCTACCATCCCGTGACGGGGTGCATGATACTACATTTGACAGGTCAGGAAACTGAGGCACAAAGAGGTTAAGTATGTTGCTCAAGATCATGCAGCCAGCAGGTGTCAGACTTGGATTTCAGCCTAGACAGTCTGACTCCAGAGACCTGCTACTTCTTTGCCTTTATGCTTTACTGAATTTTATAATCTTGAAACAGAAAAATAATATACTGAGAAAAACTGGGGAATAGTTGAGTACCCACCGTGCGCTACTGTCTTTAGGGACAGTGCGAACTGATAGAATTTTCTCTCCCGTGATAGTCTTACGCGGTTAATATTTCTGGGAGACCTGCCTTTAACTGGTCTGCTGTCCCTTTCTACCCAGTGCACTCTCCCTTCTGAAAACCAGGTTAACCTTTTAAAAGTGAAAATCAGTGCATAACTCTAGTTAAAAGCCTTCAGTGACTCCCCATTACCTCTGCTGTAATCCAAGGGATTAGGCTATATGTCATTCAGGGCCCTTTGCAATTTGCTCCCCTATTTCCCATTCCAGTTTTACCGCGTTTGAAATCAGCTGTAACTCATAATGTGGGCAAAGCACCACACATTTTTATTTTCACCACTCTCTCTGTTCTTGCTCAAGCTGTTCACTCTTCATATAATATCCTCCTTGTTCCTCGTATGATATCTAAATCAAGCCATCCTCTGAAGGTTTCTAGGTCTCCCACCCTATCTGGAACAGAATTAAATGCTCCCTCCTTTGTGTTCTCACACTTCCTATCTTTCCTACCTGCCCAGCAAATTACTGCGTGTCTGAAACTTATCTGTCTCCCTGCCTATTTTGGGAAGGTCACTTTTCATTTTCATCTCTGTTTAAAAGCAAGGTAACCAAAATGGAATAATCCATGTAACCTTTTGGAGGCTTTCTAGAGTCCTTGAGATTTGAAGAAGGAATAGGATTGGCATATGTGGAGGGTAGATATTTCAAGTGAGATAAATTCTAGAAATAGGCATGAGATGCAAGAAAGCTTGGTATATTCTCTTGACCTATCTGGAGGGTGATGTTGGAGAACAGTGGTAAATAAGGTTGTGGTGTGTAAAGTGGGACACCGAGGTATACATTGAATAGTATGGATAGCAGAAGGTTAGCTGAGGTGCTTTTTGTTCATTTACCTTGCTTATTTTGTTTTTCTCTTTTAGCAGAACTCTGAAGTATGTTAAATTTTTATAATAGTTTTGAAAACAATAATAGGTGAGAAGTCTTTACATAAATGTAGAAAAAGAACTTGCCTAATTCTATAAGCTTAGCATGACCTTTTGTTTTTTGTTATCTTTAATGTATCTAACTTCCTTCAGGCTTTCACTCAAATCTCCATTTTTAGGGCGGCCTTCCTAGCTCTCTTCATGCAGAAAGCATATACCCCATTATGCTATCATTCCTCCTGCCTGCTTTGTTTTTCTCATTGCGCTTATTGTCATAAACGTAGTAATTTGTCTTGTTGCTTATTGTCCTCATGTCCCCCATTAGAGTGTCACCTCCTAAATGTACTTATAAAGCATTGTAGTTAGGGTGTCTGCCCTATTACATATTCTACTTTCACCTAATATTCTACCAAATATTTCTGCATAGTTTTCATAAATGTATTATTTCATGGCTATAGAAGAGTGTATAGAGTTAATGCACAATAACAGATTAGATCATTCCCTCAATGACATTTGCTTTTACTTGTTTCTTTTAAATTAGTTGCTTAGGATAAATTCCCAGGAGTGGAATTACACCTTTAAAGGATGTGAGGATTTTTATGGTACTTGTTCATAACAGGTACTTGACCAGAGAAGTATTTCTCTCTCTCTCTCTTTCTCCGTCTCTTATTTTTTTTTTTTTTTAAGACTTTTGAGCCTGTATGTGTCAAGTGCATCATCCTTGGTCAAATGAGAGACATAAGATAAATATTTTAGGCTCTGTCCTTGAAGAAGTGTAACCCAGGGGCATTTGTATATTGCAGTGAAAGAATGAGATAAGTGCTCGACAGAGGTGACAGAGGTGACAGGTCAGACAGGTAGAGGGAATCAGAGAGAGCTTTGTGGTGAAGATCATAGCGTTTCAACTGAGCTTTGAAGGATGAGTAGGATTTGATAGGCATGAATGAGGAAACAGCGTGACTTAAGGTACAGAGATGTGACATTCCTAGACATGTTGCTGAGGTGATCGCAATTGGGCCTGAAGTGTGTGTGTGGGGGTGAAGCTGAATGGGAAGCCTGGACCATTGCACAGGGCCTTAAACGCCTGGCCAACATGTTTGGGTTTTAGTCTGTAAATACCACAATGAGGTGTTGGTTAAAGGCAGTATTTTACTCCTTTTTAGCTCAGAGGACTAGTAACCTCAGAGAAGTTACTTAACCTCTCTGACCTTGAGTTTTCTTATCTGTAAATTAAAACACTACTTTGCTAGATTATTACAAAGAATAAAAAGATCATGGATATGAAGTGATCAGTAAGGTGGTTGATAGACAAAGAGAAACTATTTAAGATGTTTTCAGAGTATACATAGTGTGGGTTATTAGAGCACCAAACCTGGGGTTCAGACATATACTTTTCCCAAAATGTTAAATAGACATGTTTAATCCCTGAGGAGGGTAGTTCTGTTTTATGGACCTTGTTTATCCAACTTGTTTATCCATTCATCTGTTGATAGACGGTTCGGTTCTTCCCAATTTTTGGCTGTGACAAAGCTGTGAGCGTTCACGTCCAAGTCTTTGGACGTATGCTTTGGACGTATGCTTTCATTTTTCTTGGGTGAATATCTTTGAGTGGAATGGCTGGGTCAACAGTAGTCACATTCTTGATTTCTTAAGAAACTGCCCAGCTTTGCCAGAATGATTATACCATTTTACAGCCCTGTGGGCAACGAATGAGAGCTGCTATACATCCTACCCACACTTGATATTGATCAGTCATTGTAATTTTAGACATCTAAGAGGTGTATTGTGTTATCTCTATTGTGATTTTATTTTGCATTTCCCTGATGACTGATGACGCTGAACATCTGTTTATGCATTTACTTACCAATTGTGTGTCTTTTCTGGCATAGTGTCTTTTCAAATCTTCTTTGCCCTTTCTTTTTTTTTTTTTTTTAAAGAATGAAGCTGTTTGATTTTCTATTACTGAGTTCTGAGAGTTTTTTACATGGTATGGATATAGGTCTTTAATCAGATATGTAATTTGTAAATATTTTCTCTTAGTTGTGGCTTGCTTTTTATTCTCTTCAAAGAGCAGGAGGTTTTATTCTAAATGGAATTCAGTTTATCTTTTTTTTTTTTGGTGAACCTTTCAGTTTAACTCCATTGTCTCGAATGTCTATGTGCATTACCTTGAAACACATATTGGCTGCTAAATAAAAATTTTAATTTAGGAAAGGAGGTTTACAGGTGTCAGTGAACAATACATGAAAGTATGGATGTGGGGCGCAGTGGTTTGGTGCCGCCTGCAGCCCAGGGTGTGATTCTGGAGACCCGGGATCGAGTCCCACGTCGGGCTCGGTGTATGGAGCCTGCTTCTCTCTCTGCCTGTGTCTCTGCCTCTCTCTCTCTCAGTCTCTCTCTGTGTGTCTCTATGAATAAATAAATAAATAAAATCTTAAAAAAAAAAAACAAAGTATGGATGCTATGAATGTCAAAGACCATCTCCGGTAGGAGCTTCCAAATGGTAGTTTTATTGAAGGTATCAGGAAGAAATGACACTAGAATATCACCATTTTTCAGCAACTGCTGAAATAATGGATCTGAACAATGATCGGCAGTGAGTGCTAGCATCACAGACAAACGAGAGGGACAGCCAGAAGGTATGTGCTCTTTAGGGAAGTACACAACACAACTTAGGAATTAGCCTCAAATGTGACTCTATCTGACAAGCCAGGAACTGTCAACACGAAATAGAGGGAACAGAAGAACATAATAAATGACCCTGGATATCTAATTAGCAAAACCCAGACTGAGGGTAACTTTGCAGGACAAACCACTCAGTGTCCTGGACAGACAAATTTCACAAGAAAGGAGGAGAGATGAGATGAATGGATAGAGGGAGGGAGGGGAAACCTATAGATTAAAAGAGTCGTTGAAAGGCATAGCAACTACTTACAACATGTGAACTTTATTTCAATCATGATTTTTAAAAATTGTGAAACAATTGAGAAAATTCATAACCTGACTCTGTTTTGTGATCTGTTACTGACTTTTTACATGGGATGGTGGTATTATGGTAATGTTTATCAAAAGCTTTTTATTATGAATTAAACTACAAAATGTATGAGATTTCCTTCAAAACAATGAGGGGAAGGGATGGTGAGGAGAGAAGTGAATAGAGGCTTGGATGACACAGGATTGTCCATTAAGATGATAATGCTTGAATCGGGGGAGTGGGTATTTGGGGGTTCCTCGTACCATTCTCTGTATTGTTGTGTATGTGCGAAGTTGTTCATAATTAAAATCTAAAAAGAAGTGCTGGAATAAAAAAGATACAGGTGTAGAACTTGGTGTAACCAAGTTCCTTATGGAGCAGTTTGTCTCCAAGAAACTTCAGGAGTGAAAGAAGCACCAGAGACAGCTAGAAGAAAGCACTTCTCTGATAAGATTTTTCAGGGTCATCATAGCGTAGTGACATGGTAAGGAAGGCCTGGTGTTTAGTGAATTGTGGCACATACCTCCTGTTGTAGCACTATTTAGTTTTATCCACTTACTAATTTAATAGTTCTTTGAGGCAAGGACTAGGTTTTACTTAT
The DNA here is from genome assembly GCF_048164855.1 of Canis lupus baileyi. Classification (NCBI taxonomy): domain Eukaryota; kingdom Metazoa; phylum Chordata; class Mammalia; order Carnivora; family Canidae; genus Canis; species Canis lupus. Next base: position 19,903,589 of record NC_132842.1, read on the forward strand.
TTCTCATTTCTCAACATGTAGCACACTTTCTGGCTTAGCAATAAATGTTGAACGTGAAGATGAATGAGTTAAGCAAGCAAGCAGTCTTTTAAGTATAAAGCACACGTTTATATATTTTCCAAAGACAGTACTTTCTCAAGGACTGAGCATAGCTATCTCGGTTCATATTTGGATTATCAGTCGCTCTGGCCTATTTTTTAAAAACAGTATTTCTAAAAAAAGAATTCCCAATTGCAGAAGCTCTCATCGCTTTTGCATTTTTTAAAATTACAATTGCTAAACTGATGAATGTAGGAAGTCTGAAGTTAGTTAAATGGAGGGTCCTTGTGGGAGACTTGACTGTCATCCTGTTGTGATGGTGGGCTTAGTGACCACTGATTAGTTCAGATTAGCTCCTGGCCATATTGACTGAAAATAGATGAGAAGTTAGGATAGATGTCTCCGTGGTCCTTTCTAACCTCACCCTGTTAATTTCTTTTATTTTGAACAAGTTTGTTATTGGTGTTAAAATAGTATACTAGGTGGTACAATACTGCCACCTATGGAACAGCAGTAAAATTTGTGACCATGTTATAACACATGGATTTTTATATCTTGCTATTTCAAAAGAAAACTTGCTGTCTAAATGAATCCTTTAATGAACTCTTTGGTAGGTTAATAATTACCTCTCAAAATGATCTTTTTGGCGTTTTCCTTTTTTTAAAAAAAGAGACAAATGTATGAAAAATGTGAATTTAAACAGCTTAATACACTTTTTCTTATTGTTAGTATAGGGACTTAGAATTGAAGATGGTGAAATCATAACACTTTAAACCTGGGAGGCATCTAAATCAGATTGGCCCAGCACAGAATTCACCCGTGGCCCTCATATGGGATGAAGCCATCAGTTGAATCCAGTAAAGCCAGGGTATCATGGAGAGAGAATAGCATGGGGGTTAAGAGACCTCAGAGGGTCTTTTTTTCCCCAGCCCCATTGACTTTAAGACTTAGGGTAAGTCACTTGACATCTCTGCATGGTGACTGTCTCATCTACAACAGTGGCCCTCAAACCTTTTTGATAGCATACTACTATCAGTTAAAATATTTGAGCACAATTTTTATAACTTTTACTTATTTACTTATTTATTTTAAAGATTTTATTTATTTATTTATTTGAGAGAGCATGCATGGGCATGAGCTGGGGGGAGAAGGAGAAGTAGATTCCCTGCTGAGCACAGAGCCCTACTAGGGGCTTGATCCCAGGAGCCTGAGATCACAACCTGAGCCAAAGGCAAATGCTTAACTGACTGAGCCATGCATGCCCCCCTCTTTATAACTTTTTAAATTTACTTGTAATTCAAATATACCAAATACTATGATTAACTAATATCCCAAGGCATGTATATACCTAGAGCCAGACCAGTACAGCATCATGGTACAAGAGTATAGATTCTAAGCAAGAGCTCACTGGTAGGTTTATACCCCAGCCATGTGACCTTTTCTGCCTGTTTCCTCTACAGTAAAATAGGATAATAGCAATCTCTACCTCACAGGGCTTTCTTGAGCGTGAAATATTAATATGTTAAATGTGCATTTAGAACCTTGTGTAGAATATTGGAAGCGTTCTGAAAATATGTTATTATCAGCATTGTTGTTATCACTAACTTTTCCATCTTTCAGAGGTCTTGATAATTTCAGATTTTACCTGACTTCTTGTCACACCTCATAGGAACACCCCTGCTTTCCTCTCAGTGTGTGCTGAGGAGGAGTGGAAGTGCCCAGAGCAGAAGTGCCCGCTGCCATCTTCTTCTGTTGACCTTGTTGATCACATTTATCATATTCAATCACTAGTTCCTTTGTGGGGAATCTTAAGCCGTTTGTCCATTTTATGAGTGATCTTTAATTAAAAAGTTAAAACCGTGGCAGCCCAGGTGGCTCAGCAGTTTAGCGCCGCCTTCAGCCCAGGGCCTGATCCTGGAGACCCGGGATCGAGTCCCACATCGGGCTCCCCGCACGGAGCCCGCTTCTCCCTCTGCCTGTGTCTCCGCCTCTCTCTCTCTCTCTCTCTGTGTCTCTCATTAATTAAATAAATAAAATCTTTAAAAAAAAGTTAAAACCGTATAATAATGTATTTCATAAACCCATGTAAGTAGACACTTTGGAGACCACCAAATTAAAAGCCTGGGTTAGGTACTCATTTCCATGGTTGTGTTACTAAAGATTTTAAAAAGTTACAGATGGCGCAACTTTTTAAAACTTGAAAGTGCTCTTAAAATTGTGACAAATTCAATTTGTCTTTAGCGGATTGAATATAAGGTGAGAAACTCGATCTCCACAGGTGTAGCTTGTGTATGAAGTGCCGGTAATTCACAGCATAGAACCTCTGTCATGTAGAAATAGAAGTTGAAAAGGGAAGGCATATGTATTTTGTATTTTGTCCTTTTGTAAAACAAACTCTTTGAAAGCAGGCCCAGATCAGACCTTCTATATGTACACCTTCTGTGGTGATACAATTGTGGTAATAACAATTGTTATTATTTTGTGCAAATTGTAAAAAAATTAAAAAAATAAAAAATATGAAAGATCTTTATTTATACTTACATGTAAATATATACTATATATTTAGATTTTTAAAAATATTTTCTTTATTTATTCATGAAAGACCCAGAGAGAGAGGCAAGACATAGGCAGAGGGAGAAGCAGGCTCCCTGTGGGGAGCCCAATGCGGGACTTGATCCCAGGACCCTGGGATCACAACCTGAGCCGAAGGCAGATGCTCAACCACCCAGGTGCCCTATACTATATATTTCTGTATGTACACACACACAGCTTTTTACCATAAGAAATATATAATTATGGAACGCTTTATAATGACCTCAATTGGGTATATAATTTCTTCAGTCTGTCAGTTCACCTGCTGAAACCAAACATGAAATGGACATTGACATTTGAATCCAGTTGATCTCCAATATGTTCTATTCATCCCCTCGAAGAAGGGTCAGTGTAAAAACCATGTCATTTTTTCCAGTGGGTTTTGTTAAAAAGAATAATGAACTGAGAATGTAATAAAACATACATATTATTACTATGAATTATGCCGTTTCCTTTCAGGAAGATCACTGGTATTCATTTTTATAGAACTTTACAAAACACTTTTATTTTTTCTAGGTGGTTGGTTCTAGCTATTGCCATGGTACGTTTTTATATGGAAAAAGGAACACACAAAGGTTTATATAAAAGTATTCAGAAGACACTTAAATTTTTCCAGACATTTGCCTTGCTTGAGGTAAGTTTTCAGTGATGCTGTTTTTCCATTGTACTATTTTTTTGAAAAATTATTTGTTGAGCAAAATCAATCTTATTTTTCTGATGACATATATCACCTTCAAATTTGTAGAAAACCAGCATTCACGGGTTTATTTTATGTTGCATGCTATTGACTTGTGATTTTTTTTTTATTTGCTTACAGATAGTCCACTGTTTAATTGGTGAGTTTCTGATTTAATTTTTATAGTCGGTATAAATTGCCTTTAGGGCAATGGTTGACTTGTTTTTCTCTTTAAGGGATTGTACCTACTTCTGTGATTGTGGCTGGGGTCCAAGTGAGCTCAAGAATCTTTATGGTGTGGCTCATTACTCACAGTATAAAACCAGTAAGTGACACTAACACTTTCTCTTTGTGAGCCTGCAGGAAAGCTTTTTTATTAATAGGAATCTAAAATACCAATGTTGCTATAATTCAGGAAGCAGAACCACTAGACAAAAAAGGGCTGAGTTTGGATTTAGGTGTGACTGTACATTGACTTAGCACATTAGTAGAATGACTTTGAAACACAAGCAAAACTAAATATTCATATCTATATTCTATTCTCCTCTGATGTTTCCCAGTTTTAAAAATTAATATTCATATTCTGTCAAACGGTGGAAAATTTTATATGGATGTATATTCTCTTTGATTATGTATTGAAGTCGCCGGCATAAACAGTATATTTTTCCTCATTCGCCATGGAGTATTGTAGCAACAGGCATAAAAAGCAAATGTAGTTTCATAGATCTGAGCAAACGGGAAAGACTAAATGAAAAGTTGGAAGGGCTGAGGAACTTAGGGGAAATTAGCATATTATTTATATTATAACAGGCATGACAGGAGACAGACCTGAATCTAATTAATGGCTTAAACCCTTCTAGACAAACAAACACCATGCTCGCTATGTGAAGACACTGGGCCTTTTAAACCCATGACAGAAACATTTCCCAGATGGGCCCTTCTGACCTTCTGACAGCCTCCAGCGTCTCCTGTCTACTTGAGGACAGATCTCTGGCCTCCTTTCCATTCCTGAGATGCCTTTCTTGTCCTTAGTCTGCTTGACATGATACCTCACTCCCTTCCCCTGCCTGCTGGACGTCCTGGCCCCTGTCTGTGTGGGGACAGATCCCTGCCCTTGTGCCCTCTTTCCACTCTGCACGTTAGCCGTCCTGACTAGCGTCTCTCACTGGGCTTCCTCGGCCCACCTGGCCCCTCACGAGTGACTGCCATGCACTTAGCAGTGAGCGCATGCCACGTGCAGAACCAGACTCATTCAGATCGCCGCGTGCTTTACAAGCAGGAGTCGGACATAAACAGAATCAAAGAAAGACTGTTCCAGACAGTGAGTGACTGTAATAGCTGGGCCAGGACTACAAAGAGTCTGAAGACTGAGGAAGAAGAAAGACCAGACAGGATGGCCAGCGTCAGCTGCAGAAAAGAAGTCAAAGAGATTCTAATGGGTTGCCAGTGCCCAGGAGAAAAAAAGACCCACCTGCTCTTTTTTATCCTCCAAAGGATCTCTGTCTTAGTATTACTACTCAGTTTTCTCAAACAACAGTTTGTTTCTGGCACCATTCCGCTCCTCGTTATTAATTCAGCCAACATTTATTCAGTGCCTTCTATACACCTGACACTGTGCTTATGTCTGGATTTATTTGAAATGGATAGGGCACTTCCAGCTATGGTGGGTACTGGTTGGGGGGGGCAGTCAGATGTTGAATCATTCAGCAAACACTAACTGCACAACTGTTCTATGCCTGAGACTATGCTAAGGATCTGACAGTTAATAATAGAAATACAGTTCCTGCCTCGTGGATCCTGTAATTGGGAGAGACAGTAAGCGAGTAGTTGCACAAATACAGTTGACCGTGAACACCATGTGTTTGAACTGCATGTGTTCGCTCATAGATTTTTCTTTTTATAGATTTTTTCTGATACGGTACAATACGATAAGTGTATTTTCTCTTGATTTTTAGATAAAATTTTCTTTTCTCTAGCTTGCTTTATTATAAGAATATAACATGTAATACATATAACATGTAAATATGTGTTCACATGTAAACATGTGTCAACTGTTTCTATGTTATTGATAAGGCCTCTGGTCAACAGTAGGTTATCTTCTGTTAAGTTTTTGGGGAGTCAAAACTTATGTACAGGTTTTTTGACTACGCAGCAGGGGTTGGTGCTCCTAACCCTCATGTTGTTCAGGGGTCAACTATAATAATTTCATTATATTAGTTTTAGAGCTTTGAAATAAGAAATGAATATGTTTCAGGCAGCCCCGGTGGCGCAGCGGTTTAGCGCCGCCTGCAGCCCAGGGTGTGATTCTGGAAACCTGGGATCGAGGCCCACATCGGGCTCCTTGCATGGAGCCTGCTTCTCCCTCTGCCTGTGTCTCTGCCTCTCTCTCTCTCTCTGTGTCTCTCATGAATAAATAAATCTTTAAAAAAAAAAAAAAAAAGAAATGAATATGTTTCAAAGTGTATCTGGGGACTTAGCCTGGCCTAGGAGGGAAGGAAGGCTTCCCTGTGGAAGAGATGTGTAAGGAGAGTTGAGAGCACCAGTGGATACACAAGTCAGGCAGGTAGACTTTAATACAAATTGGCAAGTGTTAGAATATGGACATGAAAAAGGAAAGTGAGCAAGTAAATGGTCAGGGCAAAAGGTGGGATATGGGAAAAGGTTTCCAGAGGGCGTGATGCTTTAACTGGATCTTACAGGGTGAGAAATAGGGTGGTAACTAATAAGGGAGTAAGTAGCGTTCTAACTGGGGGGAAGAGCGTATTCTGGAAATAATACAAAGTTGGTGTCACTAGAGAGAGAGGCGGTAGTGGGAAGTTGAACAGATGAAGTTGGAGAGATTTCTGAGCTCAGATTGATCGTCGAGAACCTTGAATACAATCCTTTTCTCCTGTTAGGCAGCAGGACTGCCAAAGAAGCTTTTAAATCACAGGACCACTGCTTCCAAATGCATTTTTGTTTGTTTTGCTTTTAAGAGAAGACTTTCATCCATGAAGAGAATAACGAGTGGAGAGACTATTTATTTAGAAGGCTGTTAGAGTAGTCTGGGTGAGAGACCATGAGGCCCTGAATTCAGATGGTGGTAATAGGACAAAAGGCGAATGGGCAGGTGCAGTAGCTGGTGCTCCAGTAGGATGGGTACAGCCAGACAAGCCATAGAAAGTTGGGGCATCGGATTGTTCCCACTCTGGTTTTGAGGGGCTGATGTCCTAGGATGGTTACGTCAGCGGCTGGAGAGAAGGCTGAGAAGGAGAAACCATTAGAAATTTGACCATTTCTGTGTCTAGGACATATTTGTGCGTGTCATGAATTACGTAACGGTGACTGTGTTGAGGTTTCTGTCTTGCCTCTGTCCACCCCTGACATTCCAGTGTAATCAAAGACACATAGTAAATAATTAAAGTATATTCTTCGTGGAGAAAAATGTTCAAGGTTGAACGACACTGTGGATTTCTCTGTGATTCTGCAGATCCAGAATGAGGAGAGCGTGGTGCTTTTTCTGGTCGCGTGGACTGTGACAGAGATCACTCGCTATTCCTTCTACACATTCAGTCTTCTCGACCACTTGCCATACTTCATTAAATGGGCCAGGTGGCGATGTCTTGCAGTTTAGTTTCTGACTAGTGCATGCGTGTTTTCTGTGCTGAGCTAACACCAGAGAAGGAAAATTTGTGTCTTAGCTCCATGATGCCAGGATGCTGGGTGTTTTGGTTTTTGTTTTTTTGGGTTTTTTTTTGCTCTTAATAGTATTAAAACTTGAATTCTAAAGTCTTAATTTAATGACCAGAGAGAAATCATATTAATGTATTTTGATTTTGAGTAAAATCAGTGCCAGACAAGTTAGATCAGTATCCTTACCCAACCTGAATTGGTCATTCATTTTTCTCTGAAAGCAAAATATACAATATTTTTTAATCATATTAGGTAAATTCTGTGCCAAAATATGGCATTTTGTCTGAATGACTTAAATTATTTTAATAATTAGTATCCACAGTTTTTAGTATCTTATGTATACAGTGTCAGCTTCTTTGGTGTCTTAAGTAGCAGAGACAGACATTTTTAAAAGTCACACTTAAGCTGTATTTTTTGGAATGTGGACAAAATATGTATTTCAAGGGTTCTAAATGTATATATCCTAAAGAAACAATTTTTAAGGCAAAAAGATTTTTTTTTAAAGTTTGAAGTCCTTGAGCAGCTGATATTTTACAGTTATAAAAGCAAGACTGTTCTTTGAAGAACAGATCATAAGCCAGCATAGATTTGTTCCTTTTGTTCTCGGTGTTATACTCACATTCACAACAATACGTGTTGTGTAACGACGGCATATCTGAGATGCAAGTTTGAACACAAGAAAAGCTCTGTCCTCTCAAGACGTAAGAGACCAAAAAATAAAACCACTAACAGACATGTGAGATGCCAGATAGTGGGAAGTTGCAAGGAGACAATTTGGGTAAGAGGGCTGTATCCCGTCTGTGTCTGTCTCCTACATGTCTGTTCCACATGGGTAAGGTAAAAGGGTTTGAGGATATTTTCATTCTTTAAATTGTTTTGTTAAACTACATAAGTAATATGTTTTCACTGTAAGAAGCTCAAAAAAGTACAGAAATATATAGAATCAATATGGAAATTTCCTATTTATACTCCTCCCTCACCTACTCCCTTTCTTGGAGGGAAAAAGTTTAGAGTTTAACCATCCAGGCTTTTTCGTATTGACAAAACTGAACACACAAACATGAGTTTCTAAAAACATAAGCAGAATGACATTATATTTGCTTTTTGTTTATATCTTGGAGCTTTTATTTTTTTAATCAAAGCAGGAATATTTAGATCTATCTATAACCTAATGCTGCCCAATGTTCTATAGTATGACATACCACTTCTCTGTTGCCAGAATTTAGATCATTTCCAGTTTGCTAATATTATAAATCCTGTTTTGAGATATTATAAACAATACTATATCCATATTTCTAGTTTTTAAAACTCTGATATTTAGATTAACACATTCCTAATTTGTTTGAAGGTAACATACAACCAGTGTCAGATTTGTTTTTACTGCGCTACTGTTTATATATTTTAGGTTGATTTTATTCTTACTGTAACTGAACACTTTTTCACTTTGAGTAGTTGGGCCTTTCACACAGTTGGCAGTTTGGAGTATCGCCGGACTAATCCTAGAATGCATCTCAGTGCATCTCGTGTCTTGCATGACCTCAGTCTTCTGGATCTCTAGCACCTTTGAAAATACTAATTCATGATATAATCTCATTTGCCATATAAAAAAAATTTATTTGCAGAAGATAATGATCTTCAATGTTTTGTCTGTCTGCCTTTTGGAATGCATTTTGCATGTCTTGAATTTCTGAAAAAGTTCAAAACATGTTTAAATTTGCTGTTTAGAAATCCTTTGTCAATTGCATTAGTGTTAAACCAAGTACTGTAAGATCTTTCAACTTTGAAATGCACATGTTAGCGTAATACATGTCAGTTCATCATAATCATGAGTAATTGTATTTCATGTCAAAAATCTTAAAAGATCCCGACCATTTATATATATTTGCCAACCTTATTAAAAAACCCAAAATAATATTTGTATTTATATTCAAATGTTGAAGCTGTCATTCTCAAATAGAACTTTACAATAAGAATGACTTCTTATTTATAAATAGCTGGCTTACTATGACTAGTTTGAATATACTTCAATTCCATTTATGTGTTAGAAATGTTCCTAGAAAAGTCCACTGAATAGGCACTTATATGTTGTTATGTTTTATGTTAATTTATGTTTTAATTTCAAAAATGCATTCCCTTAAAAAATTTTTAGACAGCAATTAGGAATCTTTAAGGAGGAATTCTTTTTCTGAATAGGTAGTTAAATTGCTCATGCTGCCATCAAAACTTGCAGTTTTTTTTTTCTCTTCGCAGTATTAAAACAATCTTTTTAAAGTGAAAAGAAAGTGAATTATATACTTTGTTCTTAGTGCATTAAGAATAATCAGTGGCTGAAGGCTTTAAACTAGTTTATTCTAGGAGAGATATATTTTTTTCTGTTGAAGAATAGTGCTTCCAGAAAAATCATCGGAGAGTCACACAAAGTTGGAAAACTATGTAACTAAGTTTAAAAGTTTTACTTGAGAAGGGATTAGAAAATGTTCAGTTATATGATCTTTATATTGAGTTAGGAAATTAAGATTAGAAACGAGTGATTTAAATAATATACAAAAAACTACACAAAACTAGTAATGATATACCCACGGCAAGGAGGGGATAGAAAGGGACAGTAAAAGGATCATTCATCTTTTCTTTTACCCCTGAATTTATTTTGGCAACTACTTTTGTTTCCCTACCGTCTCTTACTGGTGTGTATCCTTGACATAAAATAAATAATAAAATGACTTTTGAGTTGCCTCCACATTTCTGCTATACTGATGATAAACTTAATATTTCTTTACCGATATCTTAATGCCAACAACATGATGAAATCAAATACAGATTAATTTGATTTCTGTCTTTTTCTACCAAGATTTTCACCTTTATTTTCTGTGGTAACTGCCTTGGAGAAAAATGATTTTCTTTAATGGAGAAGTGTTGTTGCCTTGGGTCCTTGAAGCTCTTCCTGCTAGAGGCCTATAGAGGCCTGCAGAGTGTTCCCCTCACTGTAGTCATGAATGATGGCTGGTCCACTCTATGTGGGAGACCTTGCCACAGCCCAGATGAACAGGCTCTGATTCTGGATTTTGAATAGAACTTTCTCCACTCTGTTTTAAGCAAACTGACTGTTCCTTTATTGTGGGAATTTTCGAAACAACTTGTTTTACCTATTTTGTTATGAGAGCAGTTTTAGACAATATATTCATCAAGTACTGATAATTTAGTATTATTTATATATTAAATACGCTAAATATATTTAGTATATTTATATGTTAATATATAAATATATATTTAGTAGTATTTCAGTTTTCTGAAATAGTAATTAATTTTCTTTTAATTGGTAACTGCAAAGAGGCTTCCAAATGCCTCAAGAACCACTTTGGTAATTTTAAGATTTAGATATAAAATTAGGATTATAACTGGTCTTTTAAAGGACAGCACTTGATCAATAAATGCTGAAAGGAAAAAAAGAACAAACCACTCAGTTTTGATTCCAGGTGTTAAAGAAGTTACCTTTACAATACTTTATAATACTTATAGGTACTTTACAATATAGTATTTACAGCATTTACATCCTTTACAATACACACTACATATACATTGCTAACACATATACCACTGTTTCAGTACTGTAAAGTTGTCTTATTTTATTAATATCTTACCATCTAAAATAGAAACTGCTATGATAAAAAAGGATAATTAAATTTATAAGCAAATGATAATGTAGAAAAAAATTAACCTTCTGTGAGAGACACTGTAAATATGTGTGTTTTTAAGTTTAAAGACAGTAGTAGCCAAAGAATGATATCAACTCCAGTCATTATTCTTTTTTTTTTTTAATTTTTAATTTATTTTTTCCATTTGTTATTCTAAAAGAGTAATTTTCTGGGGGTCTTTCTTTTTTCAGATACAATTTTTTTATCATCTTATATCCTGTCGGGGTTGTTGGTGAACTCCTTACAATATATGCTGCCTTACCATATGTGAAGAAGACAGGAATGTTTTCGATAAGACTTCCTAATAAATACAATGTCTCCTTTGACTACTACTATTTTCTTCTTATAACCATGGCCTCATATATACCATGTAAGTATGTGGACATTAGTACTCTGATTTAGCGTGTGCTGCAAACGTGTCTGTAAAAATATCATGGTACACTAGTTTAATAAGCAAGGAGACCTGATGGCTTACAAATACATCAAAACCTCTGTTCAGGGGCAGCCTGGGTGTCCCAGTGGTTTAGTGCTGCCTTCAGCCCAGGGCGTGGTCCTGGAGTCCTGGGATCGAGTCCCATGTCAGGCTCCCTGCGTGGAGCCTGCTTCTCCCTCTGCCTGTGTCTCTGCCTCTCCCTCTGTGTCTCTCATGAATAAATAAATAAAATCTTAAAAAAAAAAAACCTCTGTTCAACCCCACATGTATTCATAATTTCAAATAATGGAAGAAAGGACTCTTTCCTAATTATAAGGAAATAAGTAAGTAAATAAATACACAAATGATTGCCTTCTCAGAATCATTTAAAGAGAAGCTGAATATGACTTTTTTTAAAAAAATGAGCACACATCAGTGAACCGTTTGCCAGCATTATTTATCTAAAGATAAACATTTTGTCCAAGAAAATATCAGGTCATTTCTGTCTAACCCTTGAGCATATACTTGGAAAAGTTATTTAGGAATACCTTTTAGTCTCGTGTGTGTTGCTCTACATATTAGAAAATAATGAAACTGCTTTCCTTAAAATATTTTGAATAACTCAACCCATTGATTAATTTCTCATCACCTCTTAAGAGTTGCTGTGAATTGATGAAGCTTTACTCACCTCACATAAATGCCAATAGTGGTATTTTTTTAGGTCAAATTTTGATAGTCACTAGCAGGGAATATGGGTAAAGCAGGGCTGTTATTTACCCTTCTCAATGAAATTGGAGACTGGTACCAGTGAGGGGAGAAAGAAAATAAGAAAAGTTTATAGTATCTAAGATCTGCATCGACATGATATTTAAGTAAAATGTAAAAAAAAAAAATGTACATAAAATATTTTATGTAAAGAGAGTGAGCATTAAACTTGGCTAGTCCCTTGAAGCCTCCAACTTTTAAACTTTTTCAAAATCAAAGTTGCCCTGATGGTCACACTGTTTTCACTTCCCTCATCTTCAGTCATTTCAGCCTGACTCTCATCAGATTATCCACCAGGGGCAGTTCAGGAGGGCCCAGGGTGGTCACCCATAGGGCTTGTTTGCACCCTTTGCTTCCCCAGGATCTGGCGAGGGGCCCCAGGTGTGGAGCAGAGCAGGGCTGGCTTCTGTTCATATTGTAGCTCTAGGTTTGGGTATTGGATTCCCCTCTTCCTTACGACTACTGAGGCATCTCCACGGAAACCCAGGGCCCAACAGGTCATGGTTTGAAAATATCAAACCAATAACTTGGCTGTGTGTTTTCAGGTATCCTGGGAGACGTAGACTCTGGCCTGTGTCAATAGCAGCTTCTCAGTTCATCGTAGCTTTAAGTATGTTTTACCTGAGTATGTTTAGGCTTCTGAGTATGGTATGATGATTACATTTATCAAAATGGGTATACCTAAATTTACTAATTTCCTTAAAGATTTTTTTAAACATTATTCATGAGAGAGGCAGAGACACAGGCAGAAGGAGAAGCAGATTCCCTGCAGGGAGCCCAATGTGGGACTCGATCCCGGGACTCCAGGATCACGTCCTGGGCTGAAGGCAGACCCTCAACCACTGAGCCACCCAGGCGTCCCTGGTAGTACCTAAATTTAAAGAAATAAACTCTGTTGTGAATTTTTATTCCATTTGGACTAAGTTCCAAAAATAGTTCACCAAAGTTGCCTAAGCAAGATTCAGAGGCTTTTTTGGTTATTAAGTTAATTGGTTTTAATCCTGTCCATCATTCTCAGAAACATTTTTACGTTTGTATTGTTTATAGCTGCTAATTTGTTCATCCACTAACATTTACACAGTAAAGCACTATAATAGAAGCAAATTTGAAGTAATTCTTCAAATTTAAAAGGGCAGATGACCATTTATCTAACTGATTTAACACACACATGTAAGTGTGTTTTTAACAGAATAGCCGTATACCCAGCCGAGAGGGGCTCCTGTTCTGTACCCTGATTTAGAGGACCCTATTCTGGCCCTCCTCTAATCACTCCTCCACCAGGCCTCCCCTTCTCCTTCTAGACCACATTCTAGAAACCTGGGACCATGGACTTTACTACCCCGAGGGCACTGACCATGTGTCTAGGGACTTCACAGAAGCCTTTCCCCTTCTGTTCTCCTGAGGAGTAAACCATGTCCTCAGTGTATGCTTCCCTGAGATCAAGGGGTAGCTGAGGGGCAGCTGTCTGTGAAGGGTATGGACAAAGCTGGGTTGTGTGGGCTTAGATACCTACATGTGTTCATGAGACCCCTCACAGTGCAGGACAGCCAACGGGCTGGAGAGAGGGGGGCAGTTTTCCTTGTGCTGAACATTCTGGCAGTGTTCCAGGTCATTATGAAAGTATATTTATCAAGATACTTAACTTTGCTAAAGAATCCCCAGCAGTTAATGGCATTACAGACATAGTGCAGGTTCAGTTCCAGACCACTACAATAAAACTAATATTGCAATAAAGTGAGTCAAGTGAATTTTTTGACTTTCCACTGCAAGTAAAAGTTAGGTTTACATTATACTGAAGTGTGTTAAGTGTGCAATAGCATCAGTGTGCACGCCTTGATTAGAACATATTTTATTTATTGCTAACTGCTCACCATCATCAGAGCTTTCAGTGATTCATTACCACTGATCACAGATGACCGTGACAAGTACAATAATAATGAAAAAGGTTGAAATATCGGGGGATTCCCCAAAATGTGACACAAGAGACGAAATGAGTAAATGGCTGTTGGAAGAATGGTGCTAGTAGACTTGCTTGAGGCAGGATTACCACAAACCTTCAATTTGTAAAAAACACAATAAAAGGAGGCAAGCCTGTGAAACGTGTAGGCATATGGTGTGCAGGCCTCCTCTTGTACTCTTGGCCTGAGCTCTATAAATGTCCGGGGAAGGGGGGAGCTGTGGTGGGAGATGGTGTGCTTACCCTCAACAGCTGCTAACATAACATGTAAGAGGTTCCAAGTATAAATAATTTTCAACAGTATCCTTTGTCTTCTCTCTTCAAATAGTGTTCCCACAACTCTACTTTCATATGTTACGCCAAAGAAGAAAGGTGCTTCATGGAGAAGTGATTGTAGAAAAGGATGATTAAATGATCCCCCTGAACAAGGTGCTTTTTCCAGAATAACCAGGATTACTTGAATCCAAGTTTTAATAACAAGAATAAACAACTTTATGAAATATTACAGATTGTATGATTTCTTAGACTGTATAATCTGAGACGTGATATTTGCCAATATTTGTCTTCACATTGTGTTAGGTCCATTTTCTATAAAGAACTATGCAAGTATTTACTAGTATTTATTACCAACTCCTGGGAAGGTGATCGTTAAAATAATTGGGTGCATGACCTAGGGGGGGAAAAAAACCTTTTTAAAAATTTTTACTTTTTTTTTTTTTTTTTGCAGCACATGCTCCAAGGTTTTTAAATCAATATTTACAAATTAGTTTAATGATTTAACATTGTTAACTTGCCAGTGGTATTTATGTGATATTTATAAATGAAAGTAAATGCAGAATTATAATGACTTATTAATAATATATTGATATTTCCTGAACCCAGATCTGTTTCCTACAAGTTATAAGGCAATATTTTTGATTAATAACCATTTTTGGGAGCATGGACATAATTTGCTTTGATAGAACTTTTGATATAGGTAAAGTAGCTGTATAATAAAAATATTCAAGTAGATGTCACAATTGGAAAATATTCTTTGAGTATGTGTCTAGGCTGTTAAAATTACATGTACTGCTAGGCAAATTTATTTTTATTTGGATTAACCTTCAAGGACAACCTTTTCAACTCTAAGGATTTTAAGGGATTAGAAAGAATGCAAGTGTATACTTTGCCTCACTTGTAAAAAACAAATAACATTGGGTCTGATCATAATGTTAGAACTCTGGCGGAGAAAGGCTTCTCTGCACCTGGAATGATCTAATAAAAATCATGTTATGATAATCCCCTTGTGATACTAAGGTAATGAAAAGTTTTGGAGTATGACCTGACAGACTCACTTTATTCTGAATTCCACTGAATTTCAAGCAAGAAGTCTTATAATAAAGTTCCTATCCTTGTGCTTAGTAGAAAGACATTACAAAAAAAAAAAAAAAAGAAAGACATACAAAGATACTTTAATACTGCTTTAATTCTTAAGTAGGCCTTTTAAATATTTTTTCCCTTTACTTAGGTAAGGTATGCTGCTTTACGGACCCAGTTTAGAGACAGTATTAAATGTGTGACTTTAAGAGAAAAGGATTTTTTTTTTCCCTATTACGGTATGGAGGAGAATTTTGGCTTTAAATGTTCTGTATTGTGTTTACAATCAACATGTACATTACACATTTCAAAACTGTACCTCCTCAGTTTTCTTCATGTGAAAATTTGCAGTTCAGAATAGTTTTTGCAAACTATCATTTTAGGTAACATGATTTTTAAAAGGTGCTATTTCCTTTATTACATTTTAATATTTCTCTGCAGCTGAATGTTTTAACCAGCCCTGTGTATTCTCTGTATGAGGTTACTAATTCTTAAAATGCCAGTGTTCATTCTGCTCTCACAGTATTTGATCCGTTTTTATCTTGAATTTTTATATGGAAGAAATTTGGGGGGAGAGTTGTTCCCTTTGGTACCATAGTATGTATAAGAAGTTCATTTACATCTTGATCCTGTTAGATGCCTGTCTTATGAAAAATATTTTAAATGCTGTTCCCAAAACTTGTGTTAATTCAACCTGTACTCCCTTCAAGCATCTGTAATAACTCTTTATTTCCTTCAGTTGTAGAATATCCTGAAGTAGGAATTGTGATTAATAAAAACGAAAATGCATCAAACTATTTAGTGACCTTTGTTGGCATAGTACCCCTAAACTTTAAATTTAGTTTATCTTCAGTATCTTTGATACTCAACTAATTCTAAACTATCCTGTGTGTAGAAAACAAAGTGATTAAATGAGAGTTTGATTTGAGAGACAAAGTATTTGAAATTCCTTTGCACTTGTTTCCTGCGCCTGCACCTTTTAGAATTCTCCCCAAGTCTTCCCCACTTTCCTTTTTCAATAAGCAAACCAGGACATGAATCAAACCGAACTTCCATTCAATCCTGTAGCCCGCAGCATTGGAAAAACATTTATCAAGAAACTGTGATACTAGCAACTTTCATTTATATTTGGTGACATTCCACAAGATTCTGGCTGCTTTTCATTTTTCGTAGTCTTAAAGATTGATATATAATATGTACAGTGTGTGCAAGTCTTTTTTTCCTTTTCCTTTTATAGTCTTATTTTGATATTAATACAACGTCCCTGTTATAACTTAATTTTTAGAAGTATGCCAAAATAAACATAAAGTCATTTTCACCGAAAGCTTTTATTAATTGACCTTTGTAGATTCTCAGGAGCTTTATTTTCTCATCTTTGGATTTGTAAGCATCTATTTCATATGCCACTGTCTCATGGTTTCTGATGACACGTGGCAGGTAATACAGAATCATACAGTAACCTGCCCCACACAAACAGTTATTTTGTGCCATCTGTGTGCCAATTACTGTTGTAGAGAATTGGTTTATTTTTCCTGTCATACCTCTCTCCACCCTGCACACAGTAAGATCTCTCACACAATTGTTAGGTTAGATTAGTTAGGAGATGCCATTGCAAAACATTATAAAATGCCATGCATTGGTAATCTGATGTGGCAGGATTTTTTCTTTACTTACGTGTATACAAGTGTATTGGTGCCACTAAATAAATAACATTCTGGTTTAAAACTACTTTCAAATAGACTCAAAATCAATTATAGATATGAAACGGATAAAATAAATCATTAAGGCACAAAGAAGGAAGGAAATAACTATAAGAAAAAATAACTATAAAAACCAGCATTTGAATTATTTTTCAGATGAATGTGTAGAACATAGAAGTATTTTCCATTAACCTATATAGTGATCTGGAATATATACACATCCAATAGAAGAAAAAATAAGAACAACACAATTTTATAGTTTCTAGTATGAAGTCATTGAATGGATTTGAAAATTCAATTTGTTCATATTTTTAGTCTAGATTTACAAAACAAACTTAGACATAAGTACTTCCTCTAGATATGAAGCTTAAAAATGTATTCTAAAAATATTAGATTTTTTTTTTAGTGTTCTGATTGACAACTCTAAAAAATATTTTTATCAGTTTTTGGTTTGGACATAATTTTAAACTTAACTGGAAAATTGCAAGGATGCTAGAAAGTGTTCCCTTGAATTCCCCACACCTAACACTGTGCTCCATTTGGTGTAGTGTTCCCTCTCTCCCTCTCCCACCCCACCTCTCTCCCTCTCCCCCTCTCTCTCCCTTCATTAATATTTTGTGAGCCATTTGAGAGTAGGTTGAAAACATTAACTTGTGATTACTTCACAAAATATTTCCTAAGAACAAGAACATCCTCTTGCGCAGCCACAGTACCGTGACCCAAAACAGGAAATTCACGTTGACACAGTACCTTGCGCTAGATGACAGCCGACCTCACACAAACCTCCTTAGCAGTGTTCCGAACAAACACATCCACGTTCACGGGCAGGGTGCAGTCCCAGTTCAGGCGTTACAGTTACTTGTCACCTCTTCCCGTCTAGAGTGGCTCCTTGATTTTTCTTCATGCTTCACAACTTTGGCATTATATTTATTTAGGAGCTCCTGGGTGGCTCAGTCGGGTAAGTGTCTGCTTTCAGCTCAGGTCATGATCTCCCCGCAGGGAGCCTGCTTCTCCCTCTGCCTATGTCTCACTTTCTGTGTCTCTCATGAATAACATAAAAAATGCTATTTATTTATTTGAGAATAGTAGAATGTTATTGAAATTAAAAAGTGTTATTTATTTGAGAGAGAGAGATCACAAGCAAGGGGAAGGGGGCGGAGGGAGAGGGAGAAGCAGACTCCTTCCTGAGCAGGGAGCCCAAACTGGGGCTTGATCCCAGGACCCCAGGATCATGACCTGAGCCAAAGGCAGACACTTAGTGGACTGAGCTACCCAGGCATCCTGACTTTGACATTTCCAATAGCACAAGGGAGTTACTTTGTAGAAAATCTCTCAATTTGGATTTCTTTGATGTTTCCCCATGATTATAGACTTAATTTATACACTCTTCAACAGGAGTATAGATTTGCTCCATTTATCAGTGATAACTTGGATGTGTTAGGGTTTCTGTTAATATTTTGGTGACAGGGTAGCAGGTATTTTAGTAATAGAAGACCTTTTGGTCTAATTCTTTAGAGTTTGTCTTTGAAATCAGGCACTGGGATTTTTTTTACCTGATTAATATGTTTGTCCTCTGATACATGAAGATTGATATCTTTTTAAGGACTTAAAAAGTACTAATTTTTTTTACACATGCAATTTCCGGGGACATTATTAACTCACCTTTATATTGACTTTTATGCCCCTAGACTATAAATTTCTGTGATTAATGTACTTCGGTTTTGCTTAAAATTTCTTAACCACAGCATTCTGTTCTGTGCTATTATATACTCTTCTCATGCTATTATTCTGCTCAACTAAAATGCTAAGTAACACAAGATTGAGACTGTTGTAGAAATTAATTTTATTTCTTGATTTATGGTAGTGCCATATCCCTATATTTTAAAATGCAGTTTGTACAGTTTGAAAATTAAAAATTATCCTTAAATCCACTTAACGCTTTGTGGTTTTTACTTTGAGGATAATGACAACAGAAAAATGGTTTTCAGATGGCAGCTTTTATAAGAGTCAACTGAGATCACAGACTCCCTCCCTTAGGTCACACCAATGGCTGTGGAGTGGAGAAGTCTGCATTTTTAGCAAGGTGCGAGGCAGTTCTGGTGCAGGCATTTGAATTGTTTCACCACCTCTGAGGGACACTACGGGAGGGAAGTATATATTCTTTGTTGAGTAAACATTAAGAGAAGGAAAGAAATCATGACCACATTTATTTTAAAGTTCTGTGGAATGGAAACTGAATTGAGCACCAATTCCACTCTCATAGTGAATGAAGTGGATTAACTTAAAGCTGTAAATATGTCCGTAGAGCTAAAAAAGAGTACATGGATTTATTTCTTGACAAATAAAAAATGACTATACCTTAGGATATTATTATTAGGTTTTGATGACAAGTATTTTAAAAGTCTCTCTCATTGGCCCCGTCCGGCAGTGGAATAGTGATGAGTGGAATGGTGAAGAATGGGGCATGGGAATAAGACTGCTAGATTTGGGGGAAAGTACCTAATTTTCCAAAGTGTCAGAGTCCTCCTTTGTAGTTAAGATGTTGTCTGAATTGCCAATGAGAGAATATCTATAACTGTAGCACAGAATCTGGCAAATATAAATATTCAATAAATGTTGGTGCTAATGACAATTTGCTTTTTATGGTTCTATAACAAGGGTTTTGTGCCAGGTGAATTTCTGCAGTCATACCAAACCCACATTTCTTTTGTAGAATTTCATATCACTTACAGAGAATTGTTTTGGTAAAATTTTCTTTTTTCTATATATTTTCCTTTTTTTACCGATTTGAAAGATGACTTATATTTTTAAAAAGGTTTTATTTATTATTTATTCATGAGAGACACAGAGAGAGAGGCAGAGACATAGGCAGAAGAGAAGCAGGCTCTGTGCAGGGAGCCCGATGTGTGACTCAATCCTAGGACCCCAGGATCATGACCTGAGCCAAAGGCAGGCCCCCAACCACTGAGCCACTCAGTCTCCTGAAAGATGACTTCTGTCTATCAAATTTTCTCATCTTGGGTTAGAAAAAGAAGAGCATAGTTTCATTTAATAGAACGGTGGAAGAGAGCTACCAATAAATTGATCCCTTTTAGGGTATATGAGGTTTCCTGATGGGCATGTCTTTCAATAGTGAGTATTTAAAATTAGGCAGAAGCTGTGGTGAGCTATTTTCCAGCCAGCCTGGGCCCCTGGCAGCACTTCCAGGGAAGGAGGAGGGAGATTTTGATTCCCTGACAGGAGTCCCAGGGCTGAGGGCATGTGACCACCTTCCTTAAAACAGGAGATTCTTTTAGAGAATTCCATTATGTCAGCATATCATTCATAATTTGTATGTATGGTATTAACTTAAGAATATAAAAGATTCATAGGTTTCTCAAAAGAATTCCTTAATCAGAATACGATAGAATAATTTTATTCAGAAATACCTCATTAACCTGCCATTGTTAGCAATAGGATGATTTTCCAAAAGACTTAAGCTCATCTTAGGAACCCATTTAGAAAGATTAGATGTAAATCTTTGCCATCCCAGATGGTGTGCAAAATCTAGATTATGAATTATCTTGTCATTTCTAATCTGAAAAACTAGATGACCATATTGAAGTCATATGGTCCAGTTGTTACAGTTTTAGATGAGTCAAGTTCATTGGTTTTGGAGAGGCCATGCCAGCGTAGATTGCTGTTTAGAAATGTTTAGAATGCCTAATTTTAATGATGCAGGGTAAAATGTAGGTTTGTCTTTTTCCCTTTGTTCCAATACTTCAGGCATTACTAACAGTTTGGTATCTTTATAGACCTTTATGAAACACATTCACTCTTCCCCTTTATACACACACACACAGTTAAATGGAAATATGTACAGATTTTATATAATTTTGATCGTACATTTTAGAGTATTGTATTTACATATTCATGCATGCTATTTCATAATCTGTATTTCTCCATTGATGTACATTTCATTTATAATTTATAAGTACACAAACATAACTATCATAATTAAATGGTAATGATGGCAATAATACTATATAACATTTGTTGAAATTTATTTTGTACCAGGCCATGGGCTAATTAATAAACGTCATTTAAAAATAACCAAATGAGACACACACTATTAGAATAAACATTTTACCAATAAAGGATTGGTCTTAGGTTAAGCAACAAGCCCAAAAACATTGTATCTTTATGCACATACATACATGCCAGAGATTTCTAGGTGTAAAATTGTTAGGTTAAGGGGAACACCCATTTTAAATTCTGGTAGATACTGCTAAATTGTGTTCCAAAAAGGTGTTATCAGTTCAGTCCCAACAGCAAGGTATGAGGGCACCTCTACCCTCATATTTTTCCATGAAATAGAATATTCACCTGAGTTTAGAATAGAATATTCACCACCTGAGTTTTAAAATTGCACGTATTTTCATATGCTTAGTGGCTACTTGTATTTTTACTGTGAATTGTACTTTCAAGTTGTTTGCCCCCGTTATGTTGAATTGTTAGTCATTTTTACTGACATGTGAGGGCTCATGTACACCATTGATATGCGTTCTTTAACATACACATTTCTTTCCTTTGAGTGCCTATGTTTAGCTTTGTTTATGATGGCTTTCATTTTACAGAAGATTTAACTTTTTATGCACAAAACCTGCCAGCCTTTCGTCTGATTTTATGTTTGTTCAAAAAGACCTAGACACCTTAAAATCTTAAGTACATTTTCTTTTCTTATTCTTTAATGGCTTGCGTAACTTTATTTTCATCTGAAATGTTGAGTGTTGTGGTGTAGGGTAGGAATCTAATTTTATTCTTCCCTGCCTGAACCTCACATTATTCTAACAGCATTCACTGAGTAAGACCTGTCTTCCTCTCACCAGAGTGGAATGCTGCCTGTGGCGTATGTCAGGGGAACTTCTCATTTCAAGGTTACTTGAATATACAGTACTCTTAGGGGACGAGGGAAGAGTCTTAGACTTGTCACACACACACACGGGATTTGCACATTTAAGTTCCCCTTCTTTATTCTGTTTTTGTCTCCATGTCTCTTCAAATACAAGCATGAATCTACTTTCATTCTGACATTGAAATATTTGTTTGGTGGGGGGTGTATTCTGTGTCTCAGCCTATGGATAGCAATGCCTTTGGCTGCAAATACCTGGAGCACTCACCTGGGCCCAGGCTGCTAATGCGAGCCCCCACACACATTTACCCAAGCAGAGCTCTTGTGACTGACCCAGACCTTGTGGCTATTAGGATTGCAGGATGCACCCCAGCAACAGCCATCAGGGAACTTTGAAAAAACAAGGTTCATTACTCATAGGTCTTGGAGGGTGCACAGCACATCCAAGTCCAAGGGCCATACAGCAAGGTCATGGAGAGAGAGCGAGCATGGGGTTCTGACTTCATTGGGTCCAAGGGTAGGGGGCCTAAGGTTTTGAGGACTCACTCTTTATTGGTGAATTGAAAATGTGTGGGATTTAAAGGGCAGGAAGGGAGAAGCACGGTTACTCAAGTGGTCAGTTATCTAGGGCACCCAGGGCTTTCTAAAAGGGGAACTCCAGGGCTGGGGCAGCCCGGTCCCTTGTCTAATGGTGTGGCTGGCCGTGTGCTTATTCGAGATGGAGGTCTTTGAAATGGAGCCCTCTGCCTTCAAAAGCTTAACATCAAGCCCTTACATCACAATAAAAAAAATAATTGCCAGGCACTTAAACTACAAAGTGAAATAGGAAAAATCCATTTATGACCTACTTGTTAATTATATTTTTCTTCTCTGAGGGGCAGGCCTCGATTAGAAGTGGCATGTTTGGCCATTTATGAATCTAGAGGGAAGGAGAACCGCTAATGTAAAACTCATACCTTTCTGTGGGTTGTGTAGAAATCCTGTAGTGGAACAAACAACATTTTAATATAGAGCCAGCAATATGGTAGAATGTTTTTAAGGAATATGATTTTAAAATTGAATTCTCAGAGCACCTGAGTGGCTCAGTGGTTGATCCCTGCTTTCGGCTCAGGGGGTGATCCCGGGGTTTGGGGATCGGGTCCTGCATCTGGCTCCCTGCAGGAAGCCTGCTTTTCCCTCTACCTATGTCTCTGCCTCTCTGTGTGTGTCTCTCATGGATAAATAAATAAAATCTCTAAAAAATTACAGAGTAGAATTCTCTACATATAAAAATCTCCAAGATAAATTGTTAATGGGGGAAAAAAACAAGGACATGGAATGGCATGTATAAGTGCATGTTTAAAAAGTGGATGATGGGTATTAAAAGCATGTGATGGAATGAGCACTGGGTAGGTATTATTTGCAACTGGTAAATCACTGAAGTCTACCTCTGAAACTAATAATACACTATATGTTAATTAATTGAATTTAAGTCAAAAAAATTTTAAGAAAGTCGGAAGAGGGGGGTGCCTGGGTGGCTCAGTGGGTTGAGCATCTGACTCGTGATTTGGACTCAGTCTTGATCGCAGGGTCATGAGTTCAAGCCCCACCTTGGGCTCCATGCTGGTGGTGGCACCTACTTATAAATAAATAAAAATTGGGAAAAGGAGAAGCATATATGTGTGTATATACAGAAACACTAAGAAAATAAGGATCGTTCTTACCTCTTGAGGGCAGAGGTGGCAGTGTCAGTGGCCAGGGGTGGGAAAGAATAGAAGGGAGACTTCCCCCTGGTGACAGTTTTAAACTTTCTCATCTTGAAACCAGGTGAAAGTATTATCCGCATAGTCTTTTAAGGATACGTCTTTACTCAAAAGCAGCAGCAATTTCAGAGAGGCGAGAATGGGAGGCTGCCTGTAACGTTTCCCAGTGATTTGTTAAATTAGGAACTTTACAGAACACATTCTTTGGAGTGGCAGCAGCAGACGCTGGGCTGTGTGCAGTGAAGTGAAATGTGAGAAGTATTTTTATTATATATATTCCTGAGTTAAGAAACCACACCAAAGTGTAATGGCTTATACAACAGTCCTGTGACTCTCACATCCTCTGAGCTCAGCTGAGAGTTTTTTTTTCTCCATGTGATGTCAGTTAAGGCTACAATCAGCCAGGGACCCAGCTGAGCTAGAGAATATCCACAAGGATGCACACATGTGGCAGGGATTTATTTGTCTCTGCCTCCAGGGAGCCGAGCTGGGGCTCTCCACTGGCTTTCCTTTGCACAGACTTCCTACATGGCTTGGCTTCTCCAGGTAGGTGGGTTCTGGGAGGCAGTGTCCCCAGAGGAAGGAAGGGGAGGGAGGCGGTCCCCATAAAGGTGAGACCAGGAACTGAGCCCAGCACCACTTACAACACATTCTGTTGTCCAGGGCCAGCCTAGACTCACAGGTTGGGGAAATAAAGTCACCTCTTGATGGGAAGAGTGACAAATAATTTATGTTCATCTTTAACCAGTCATGGGAATAAGCTTTTGCCCAGAATTAATTATAACTAAAGTCACCACTGAACAACTCATATTAAAAAAAAAAAAATCCTAGGTGGGAAAATTACCAGCTTATCTGACGAAGATTGTAACTCCAAACAAATGCGAATGCCCCACTTCTAGAGGATCTAGAACGAGCAGCAGTAACGGGTTACTTCATTCAAAATGTTTGGACAGCTTGAAAGATTGTGTTTAGTGAATTTTGCTTTGGAATTATGCCCTCTGCTCACCTTGAAGGAAATTACAACAGTCACAGGCAGTCTGCTTCTGCATTTCTTTCAGAGTTTGTGTTTAATATCCTCTGCATATGCGAAGAGCATTAAAAAAAATTTTTTTTTCAAATCCTAGTGTTAGGAAATCTTTAGTTCCTGGGAGGAATTGATATGATTGTTTCGTATAGTCAATGCAAAACTTATTATAAAGAATATCAAAAAATTAGCAGGTCGAATTTAGAAATACTGTAGGATATGAGTTGCATAAATTTACATGTTAACTATGCCTTAATGAGGATTTTTTACACTTGCTGTATTTTCCATGAAGTTCATTGCGGTCTATTTCTACTTTGCTGGTTTAGTGTGTGGTGCTTAGATATCTTCTAAAATTTTTTGTAATATAAAACAGGCTGCATGAATGAATGAAATAACGCGAGCATTGTTATCTATGTGAAGATAGAACATCTTTGCACCGCAGCGAGTGAAAGTAAGAGTTTGCTGAATAGAGGGGCCAAAGTAGGGGAATACTGAATCCCTAAGCGTCTGACAAAGTCTCAGGGAGATAGGAAGGGTTTGCTGTTGGTGCCAAAGATCCTCTCTCAAAAATTCTTGTTTACAGATGCCCTCTCTTCCAACAGAGGAAAAAAAAGGATTTCCTTAATCCAATGACTAGTATCTACAAAGAGCTTACACCAGACATCATACTAAAGGATGACCCAGTGAATTTTTTGCCTTCTTATAACAAGACAGGTGTGTTTATTGTTACATTTTCAGTTCAGCCTTGTTCTGGAAATCCCGGCTAGCGGAACAAGGGGGGAGGTGAGGAAAGTCTAAGAGCAAGGAAGGAAGAAACAAAACTGCCATTAGTCACAAACCATATTACAGAAATTTAGGCAACACAGAAATTATTCCTGGTTGTTGGGAACAAAGAAGAAGTGATAGCTGTAACAAAGTTTGCAGAAATAGAAATGCAAAGGACAAAATGAAAGGTAGTATTCCGGTGTGTCATAGACTTCTAGTTGTCCCTTGCAACGTGTCCCCTGCACCTTGCAGCATTGTATCTGCTCCCTGCTTTTATAGTAATTGAACCCTTGAGTTACAACTTGGCACTGAGCATGAAAATGGATCCCAGGCTCCCTTACAGCTAAGCATGGCTGTATGACTGAGTTCTAGCATGGAATGTTGAGTAGAAAAAGTGAGGAGTGCATCTTCCAGTAAGCATGTGCTTACTGGAATGTGGATGAAGTGATGGATCTTGGAACATGATGGATCTTGGAACACCCTCGGAATAGTGGAGCAATGGGAAAAAGGGACATTGATCTCTACCACCATTGGAGCAGCCATAGGGCTGCCAACTACAGCCATGCAGTCATACCTTGCAGTAGCCCAGTGGGCACCATTCCCAAGGCTGACAGTGTGAATAAGCCCCCAGAGTGCTGCAGTGTACATCCTGCACAACCACACACAGTAGCCAGTAGCCCAGAGCCACCTGTGTGGGTAGGCCAGACGGGAGGAGTAAATCTTGGGAAGCTTCCCCCTGGACTGTTTCAACTCTTCTGGCTTTCTGTTACAGCCTCTGAACCTTTATAACAAGTAATACAAGCTTCTAAATCAGGGATAAGTTGTAGTGTCCTTTAGCAAAGAAAGGAAATCAAGCAGAATGGTAGCCAAGGGACGAGGTGAATTTAACACTGGTTGAGTGAATGCTAGGTGCAAAGTTTTAGAGTGAGAGTTGGTGGAAACTAAATAAAGGACAGTTCCTGCCCTCCAGGAACTTAAGGTCTAGTGGAGAAACACATTCATAAACAGCAATAACTTTAGATAATATAGCCTTCAAGGAGTTTATAATCTAGTGAAGAAAAATATATTTATACTAATAACGTTAATACACAGGAGTGAAGTGCAGCTGTGGGGCAGCAAACTCGTAGAAGAGGCATTTATACCAATAATGTTAACATGCAGCAGTGAGGCGGACACCAGAGGCACTCCTGATGCGGCACAGAGTGGAACCAGCTAGCCTCAAGTTGCCAAATCACAACATTCATCACTTTTCCCTTAAGATCTCTATTTCAGTGTCCTTTAGACATCTGGCTTTCTGCAACACATACGCAGTTTGCCCAGTGTGTTTTAAAGACCTTTTTTTTTTTCAGCAAAGAAAGAGAAAAATCAATATTTTTTTATTGGCGCACAAAAATGAAAACATACTTGTCCTCAGAGGAACAAAACATCTCATTTATTCTACAATGTTTTCTAAATATTACTCCGGAGAGGCTTATATTTATTGAGATTCTCTGAATATGACCTTTAAAATACTTACATTGTGTTGATGGTTTTGTTCTAAACAGACTCTGATAATAAATAATATCCTATAAAAGAAAATGCACTTACAGAATAATTGTGTATACTGCTTATGTGTGGGTAGGGACCAGCTGAAAATTCTGCTAATCTTTTCTTAATATTAAGGCTGTTCTCATTGCTGTCACAATTTGCTATTTGAGCCTACTACGAATATTTATTGCGGATCTATTCTGAGCAGTACTTTGTGGAGAACTGTAGCAATGGGATTCACAAAATGAGCTCTGCATTCTCATATAGTTGGCCACTATCCAAAAGAAGGCAGAGAAACACACATAAATCACCAATACAGAGCGCTAAGCAGAGGCCCAAAGGGGTGTGAATATGTAGAAGAGGAAAAGATTAGTTCTTACTGGCTGAAGCTCGAAGCTATTGGAATAATGGATATTAAAAGGGTTGGAAACATTCCAACATGCACAGTTAGAAGTGAGTTTGGGGCAGGGGCAGGTGTGGAAGATGGGCTGGCGCAAACCAATAAAGCTGAGACCAGGAGCATATACAACAGAAGCAAGGGGCATGTGCTGGTCCATGTAAGAAAATGCAAGGCTGGAAGAGCATGTTGCGTAGATTTGTGCTCAGAGGACAGACATGGCCTTTATTCAGCAAGCAGAAAAAGGTCGTCAGAGATTTTTTTTTTTTTTTTTAACATGGTAGGTTTGATTCCATCCATGCTTTCTTCATCCTGGGAGAAACTGGAAGAGTTGAGTATTGAAGGCTGGAAATGAACTGGGAAGTCGCTGCCTTCTAGCTAGCAATGAGTCCTGAGAGCCAAAACTGAAAGAATGGGAGAGAAAAAGTAAAGGCGGAGGAGACATCCGAGATGTTGTTGAAAAAGAAGCTTCAGAGTTGGTGACAGGGGAGCAGTGGAGGAAAGGGTACATCTCAAATAATCCTCAGGATTTGGAAGCAGATAAGTTGTAAATGTGACCTTATCATCTAAAAGAAAAAGGAAATACAGAAGACACCGTCTAGATTTTCCCCCAAAGATAGACATGAATAGAACCCTACGTATCATTCGATGGCCAGTCTCTTCTACTGATCCTCTCACCTTGCTGTCATCGCTGATGGATCTTGCTTCCTCTCGTAACTTAACCATTTGTTGGCTTGACCTTCAAAATCTAACCAGAATATGAACATTTCATATCTCCCCTGCCGATACCATTCTGGGTCTGGTCACCATGTTCTTTTGCTTGCATCGCTGTGTCAAACCTATTTCCCCCAAGGCAACCTTTACTACTTGTAGTCTGCTCTTAACATAGCAGTTAGAGCTATCTCTAAAACAAAAGTAAAATCAAATTCTATACTCGAAGCCAATATTAAGCATATATGTTAAGTAACTAGAATTTAAATTAAAAATTGGGAGAAAAAAAAGTAAAATCCTGGGATTCCTCTCCTCAAAACCTTCTAGTAATTCCCCAGTTTCCTCAGAGTAAAGACCAAAGTTCTAACTCCAGCCTAGAAGCCTTGCATAATCTGTTGCCTCTCTCCCACAGCCACAATCACCTTCCACCTCATTTTTATTATTATTATTATTTTTTTGCTACTTGGCCCCAGCCACACTGGCACCTTGCTATTTGTGGAGAATTGCCATTCATACTTCTGCCTCAGGGCCTTTGCACTTGCCATCTGTCACCCCTTCCATTCCCTCCAGGTTTTTGCTCATAATGTCATTGTATCAGAGAAATTTTCCCCAACTTCCCTATGAAACAGCAACTGTCTTCCCTCCACTGCACTCTATATCCACTAAACTCCAACTTAATTTTTCATAACACTCAGCAAAGTACATATCTAGTTAGTTTGTATCTACTCTAAGGAGAGAAGACATTAGTCTTTTTACTTTCTTTCATTGCTGCATCTCCAACACCTAGAATAGCATGGCACAGTAGGCACTGAAATACTTTTTGAATGAATGAATGAATGAGTTCAGTCAGCATAAGACTGGATTCCATAAATGTGTACTAGGTGCTCCTTTTATCAACACTTACCTACCAACATAGCATCTGATGTGCAGACAGGCAGCTTGTTAGGAAGACCTGGTAAACTATTGCTAAGTTGTAACTGGTAAACAAAGCCTCGTCACTCCAACACCTTGCGCCAGTTGACTGCATGCTAGCAAACTAAAAAACTTTGTGGTAGGGGGTTAGATTAACAAGTGATCGTGGCATCATTTTTTTAAAAGATCTTATTTATTTGAGACAGAGACTACAGGCAGGGGGGGAGCATGAGCCGAGGGGAGGGCTAGAGGGAGAAAGAAAAGCAAACTCCACGCTGAGCAGGGAGCCTGACGCTGGGCTAGGACCCCAAGATCATGACCCCAAGGATCCCAGGACCCCAAGATCATGATCTGAGCTGAAGGCAGGCACTTAACTGGCTAAAACCATGCAGGCTCCCCTTGGCATTATTTTTTAAAACAGTTCTAAGATACAGAATTCATTCAATCAGTCATATGACAAATTTATTAAACAACTATCTATATATGCCAATACTGTGTCTCAGGGTACACAAAAATGAAAAGTTGTTTCTTCCCTTAAGGGGCTTACAGTTTGAAAAAAAAAAAAAGGAAAGAAAGAAAGAATGAACAACTGAAACTGCAATTACAAATGGGTGTGCCAAGGAGCTCCCAGCTGGCTCGGTTTATGGCATGAGCAACTCTTGACCTTGGGGTTGTGGGTTCAAGACCCATATTGGTTGTTGAGATTATTTAAAAATCCTTTTTAAAAAATGCGTGTGCCAAGTGCTTTGTGAGCAGACCATGGGAGCACAGAAGAGGGGCAAATAATCCAGGCGAGAGCCTCGAGAGAAGGCCAGGCTGGAGCTGAGTCCTGAAGGATGATGTAGATTTCATTCAAGTGGCAGAGGCACGCAGTTCTGGAGGAGCTTAGGGTAGGAAACTTCGAGGAGTTCTGTAGGGCTCAGACACAAGGTATCTTCTGAGAGATGAGGAAAGATGAGTATTGGGGATCCCTGGGTGGCTCAGCAGTTTGGCGCCTGCCTTTGGCCCAGGGCACAATCCTGGAGTCCCGGGATCGAGTCCCGTGTCGGGCTCTTGGCATGGAGCCTGCTTCTCCCTCCTCCTGTGTCTCTGCCTCTCTCTCTCTCCCTCTGTGTCTATCATAATAAATAAATAAATAAAACTTTAAAAAAAATAAAAAATAAATAAATAATAAATAAATTATGAAAAAAAAGATGAGGATGGAGATAGAGGTGAGCCGGGTTTATGAAGGAGACAGAGTACAAATGCTTGCTGGTCACTCCAATAGGGAGGGGCCCATCATGATGGAATGGGGACTTGTAGGGAGGAGAGAGCCACACAGTGCTGCTATGTTGTCATATTAAAGTTCACTTTTAATTCAGGTGCTGTTTAATAATTTTTTTTTTCAAAAAAGCTCTCAGGTATTGTAGGTTAAGTTTAAAAATAAACAAGTTTGGGCTCTAATCACTCATCAGCTGTGATTAGATTAATTGAATTGAAAAGTTAATTATGAACTGGAAGTTATATGCTTCTGTTTTATTTGTATCAGGTAAAGTTCGTGGTACACCTTTGACTTTTAAAATTAAAAAAAACATTTTTTTCCTGCTTAAGAGTTCGTATTTTTCATTGTTGATTCCTTTTTAAAGGCACTTAAATCATCTTTGAAAATTTTTTTTAATTATTTTAGAGAGTGTGAGAGCAAGCGGAGGGAGGGAGGGGCAGAGAGAGAGAATCTCAAGCACACTCCCCTCCCAGACCCTGAGATCATGACCTGAGTGGAAGTCAAGAGTCGGCTGCTTAACGGACGGAGCCACCCAGGCGCCCCATAAAGGCACTTGAATCATCTTGCCAGCTGCATAAGGCCCTCCCCTCCCCCTGTCTGAGGGCAAGCAGCCTTGAACTACAATTACAAGATCCCTAGAGAAATTCCCAACCTTTGGAGCAGGATGGCAGTTTCTCATCTGACCTGCCAACTGACTGATCATAATCACACTGACATTTAAACTCTTTGAACCACAAGAGACACAGTGACTAAACTTTGGCCTGTGGAGGCATCCCATGGCCCTATGTTCTCAGACGTCCCCTTCTTCTGCTTGAGCTTCGGGGCCAGATAACTCACCTCTGTCTGCTGAGCACCCACCTGCTCCCCCTGGCCTCAGAGTGGCCAAGCGCTAATGTTCCTTCTTCCTGAGGATACGGGGTAGGATATTTTCAAATGCTTGTTGACATGTTAACACCAAAATTTTGAGTGTTTGATTAGGTGGGGGAAAAAAATCTAAACAGAAGGAAGAGTGATGACACATGACAAAATGAAACAGTTTTCAATGAAGGAGGGAGAATAGAACTAGGATTATCTGCACGGGAGCTAAAAAGTTCTGACTCGGAATTTCTGCCTGCCTGAGCTCCAACTTTCCTACTAATTCCTTGCTAAAACTAATTAGAAATCCTCACACTGAAACTCAGGAGGTGGTAAAGCTGGCTACCCTGACCAATATAGTCAAAGTCTCAGCAGTTTGCTGTCAAGCCAAAAATGGATCGGTATGCAATTTGCTGCCAACAGTGACTCGAGGACCTAGGCTCCTTCTAGCTCACGGCTGTGCCACGTGTCACATGTGGCTTTCCTGAGTCAGTGTGCCTGTCTGTACCAAGCTAGAGCCCCAGAGAACAGAGATTCACATGTGGGAACTTTTCATGGGCCAGATGTGACAGTGGTATTATTCACCGGTTTCCATTAGTTACATTGTCAGAACGAATTGTGAAAGACACTGGGGCCCAAGAAGACAAAACAAGTCGGTCAAGAACTTTCCTACTTCTCAAAGGAAAATTTGCTTTCCCTGTAAGTCTCTTAGGACCTAGTTTACAAAGGGTCCCCATTTTTATTTTTAAAAGATATTTTTAAAAACCAAAGAAAAATTGCAGGAACAAGCCCCTAAGTCCACTCTATAATTTCATACGTTTATAATCACATAATCTTTTACTGATAGCATTTTTAGATCTATGCATAACAGTTATAATTATCATTTGAGATAGTGGTATCATACTTCATGGAACTGATTATTTACATCATTTGCCCTTTTGGGCTATTAATCTGGCTCTAGGCTTTTCCTTTTCTACCACTGTAAGTAAGCCTGCAGTGATTACCTCATAGCAGATAGTATTTTCATCAGTTACACTGTTTTCTAATAATTCTACAGTTGCATTATTGTAAGAATAATTCTGAAGTGAACACATTTCAGCAGATAGTTTTTGCTTCTATTGAATTATTTTCTTAGAACAAATATTGATAAATTGCATTACTGAGTTCAATGGTATGAATGTTTTAATAATTCTGGATGCATTTTTTTCATCATGTTACCTTTCCAGAAGTTTATACTAATATTCAGTGCTAGTGACTTTACTATTTTATTCTGGCCTCACTAGCATTTATAAAATGTTTTCTGACACTAATTTAATAGATATACAATGGTACTCCAGAGCTGTCTTAATATTGATTCCTGAGATGCACATTTTTGTGTCTATGGAATTTGAGATTTTTTTTTTGATATATCTGAAAGAGCTGTTTATCTGGTACAGATATTTATCTTCATTCAATTGGTTTTACCGCAATTTCCTTTCCTCTCCATTGTGTCTTGTGGTTATAGGTTTCCTACACCGCCTCCCCAGGGGACACAAGTACTTCAGTGGACACAAACCTTAACGTTTTCCTTTGTGATGTTTCTATTATTTGGAACCATAGAAATCCATATAGAGTAGGATCTATTTTGGGCTTTGTGTTTTATTCCATTGGTCTGCATGTTTATTTTTGTGGCAATTCAGCACAGTCGGTAGTTGAAAGATAATCAGAGATAGGGTTGTGTAGGATGAAAGAAGACATCAACCACTTAATCTTCTGCATACAATCTTATTGGGCTGATTTAAATCTTTCAAAGAACAGAGGAGTGTGTAGGGATGTATGTGTGTCTGTGGCAGGAAAAATGAGAGGTAAGGAAGGACAAAGGGAAGAAGTATTGAGAAACTGTGGGGTTTGGGACAGATGTAGTAGCTGGTAAACTGTTTGGGTTTCATGTAATCACGATTCTACATTTCTGTATTGACTTCATGGATTCCAAGCAGTTTCTGAATGGTCAGACTTGATAGAGCACAACTTTGTTTTTGATTATTAACTTGTGATTTAAACAAGGTTTCTAAAACAAATCAATCAAACAACCTAGAGAGGTATTAAAATTAAATGCAAAAAAAAAAAAGCTATCAGGATGATAGCATTGTAGTGTTTAATAAAAGAATTTTTTTCAAGAAAACAGAATAAATGACTTTTAAAATAAACACTGCAAAAATTGTTTGCAGAATTCATATTTTCTTATGCTGAAAGACAAAAAAATTACTTCAAGTGCGAAGAAATTTATAGTTCAGTTATGAGAATGCATTATAAAGGAGAATTATAGCTGCTTGAGAGTTATTTGCATTTATAATGAAGGGAATTCAGAAATAAAGCACTGGGGACTTGATCTATCCAATGTTGTGATCATTCTTAAGACTCTCCAGATTTCTTGATAATATAAAACCTGATTGCAGCAGAGTTATTGGAAGTATATGGAATCTGGACAGAATCCAGAATCTAGTAGAGTCTGGAAAAAAATCCTTTCGTGTGGTGAATATATAGAGGCATGATACAAACAAACCTTCATCTATTTTTTCTAGTTCATGGTCTGGTCATATCCCCTGCCAAAGCTTTTCTGGGAAGCTGTAAGGAGAAAATGATTTGTTGGCCTAGCTTCTGACTTGACTTCATTCCTCTCTGTGGGGGATCACTTTACATTTCCTTAATTGCTGGGACAGCTTGTATGGTTGGCAGTGGTTTGAATTGAGAAATGGATTTTAATGAACTACAGTTTCTTTTGCTCAGCTGGAATTGAAGTAGTCATAGACTAAATTAACAGCCATGGTCAAAGCTAAGATGACAGCTGTGTCACTGAAAAGGAAAGGTAAGGTTTTGTGCTACTATATTAGGATCATGCTCTTAAAATAATGGGGTTTGCAACTTCACACTTTTGAGTTAGATTGCTGTTTTTTTTTAAGGTACCAAAAGGCTCCTCCAAGGTAGTTTTAGAAATGTCAAATGTCAGCACAGGGAAAGCAACCTGGCTGCAAGTCATTCATTTTTAATCAGATAATAATTTATATTCATCTTGTGATTTAGAGTACATAGTCTTAGTTTTTTTTCTTCTTCTTGGCCAAATCTAATAGGTCGCAAATATTCCTACTGAACATCTAAGGATACAAATAGAGATAAAGGTTAAGTCATATGGACCAACAGAAAAAATTGGAATTATACTCCCTAATGGTTAATTTAACATGTGACATAACTTATACTGCTTCTATATGAATCACAAACATTTTCTAGGCCATTTGAAAACACTTTTTTTTAAACTGAGGTAAAACTGGAACATAACACTATATTAGTTTCAGGTATATACATAATAATTCATTATTCGTATACACTAAGTAGTGATTACCACAACAAATCTACTTACCATCCATCACCATACAAATTACCTCAATCACCCATTTCACCCACGCACAACCCCTTCTCTTCTGGTAATTACCAATCTGTTCTCTGTGAGTTTTGGTTTTCTGATTGTTTTGGTTTGTTCATTAGTTCTTTTCTTAAATTTGACATATAAGTGAAATCGTACAGTATTTGTCTTTTTCTTCCTGACTTCGTTCACTTAGCATAATATCCTCTAGGTCCATTCATGTTGTCATGATAGCAAGATTTCCTTCTTCTTTGTAGTGGAGTAATATTCTCTCTCTCTCTCTCTCTCTGCGCGCGCGTGCACACACACACACACACACACACACACCATCTTCTTTATCCAATCATCTGTGAATGAACACTTAGGTTATTTCCATGTCTTGGCTATTTGCACGTAATGCTGCAATGCACATGGGGGACATATAACTTTTCAAATTAGTGTCTCCACTTTATTTGAATAAATATCCAGAGGTGGAATGGTTGCATCATATGGCAGTCCTATTGTTGATATTTTGAGGACCTTTCATACTGTTTTCCACAGTGACTGCACCTATTTACTTTCCCACCAACAGTGCATGAGGGTTGTTCTTCCTCCACATCCTTGCCAACACTTATTATTTCTTGTCTTTCTTATTTTAGCCATTCTGACAGTATGAGGTGATAGCTCATTGTGATTTTGACTTGCATTGACTCCTGGGGGATCAGTGATGTTGAGCATCTTTTCATGTGCTTGTGGGCCATCTGTACGTTTTCTTTGAAAAATGTCTATTTAGATCATCTGCCCTTTTTTAAAAATTTTTTTTTATTTATGATAGTCACACACAGAGAGAGAGAGAGAGAGGCAGAGACATAGGCAGAGGGAGAAGCAGGCTCCATGCACCGGGAGCCCGACGTGGGACTCGATCCCGGGTCTCCAGGATCACGCCCTGGGCCAAAGGCAGGCGCCAAACCGCTGCGCCACCCAGGGATCCCCACTGCCCATTTTTTAATCGGATTGTTTGGGTTTTTTTCCTACTTAGTTGTTTGCTTCTTTATATATTTTTAGATATTAAACCTTTATTGGGTATATGGTTTGCAGATATTTTCTCCCATTCAGTAGGTTGCCTTCTCCTTTTCTTGATGGTTTTCCTTGCAGTGCAGGATCTTTTTAGTTTACATTTGCTTTTGTTGGCCTAGCTTTTGGAATCAGATCCAAAAATTCAATAGCAAGACTGATTTCAATGAGCTTACCACCTAGGTCTTCTTTTAGGTGTTTTATGTTTTCAAGTGTTAACAATCAAGTCTTTAATCCGTTTGTATATGGTATAAGACAGTGGCCTAGTTTAATTCTTTTACATGTAGATGTTCAGTTTTCCCAGCCCCATTATTGAGGAGATTATCCTTTCTCCATTGTATTTTTGTGGTTCCTTTGTCAAAAATTAATTGACCGCTTAGGCGTGGGTTTATTTCTGGGCTCTCTATTTTGTCCACTGATGGCAGGAGTTTAGATTGGTAACCTCTTTGTAAAAGTGGCAGGCAGTATTTTCTAAAGGTTCTTGACTATGTACTCAAGAGAAATGAATGTATATGTCTACCAAAAAACACATACAGCTATATTTCCAGCAACTTTGTTTACAGGAGTCTTAGATTGGAAACAACCTGGTATCCATTAACAGGAATGGATGAATAAAGTGTGAGGTATTCATAGAATATACAATTCAATGAGGTAATATCACAGAATGAACTACTGCTACCCACAACATGGATGATGCTTGTAGACATTATGTTGAGTTCAATGTCAGATACAAAAGAATAAATACAGTATGATCTTATTTATGTGAAGTTCAAGAACAGACAAAGCCACTCATGATGAAAGATATCAGAATTGTGGTTGGCACTGTTAGGAACAGAAGATTGGCTTGGGAGAGCATGCGAGAGCCTCTAGTGTGCTGGAAGTGTTTTATATCTTGATCTGGGTGAAGGTTGAATAAATATAAATAGATGTAACCCTTCACTGAGTTGTATACTTAAGATTCTTTACTGAATGTATTCAGATATCAATGAAAAGTAGAAATATTTGCTCTGGTTTATTCTATAATTCTAGAATAAAGGGAACAAGTTAAGTTGAGAAATGGCAAAAAGAACAAAGGAAGAGAAGACTTAGAAGTCATATTATAGCTCTCTTCAAACAGTTGAACAGCTGTTATTTGAAAAAGAGATTTGCCTTATTTTGTATGTTTTTTTTTTTTTTAAGAGAGGGAAAGGAAAGAGCAGACAGAAAGGGAGAGAGAGAATCTTAAGCAGACTCTACACCCAGAACAGAGCCATCATGGGCTCAACCTCACAACCCTGAGATCATGAACTGAGCTGAAACTAAGAGTTAGTCACTCAGCTAACTGAGCCACCCAGGAACCTCTTATTTTATTTAGTTTGATTGAAGACCAAGAACCAATAGGAAGAGTTGGATGCAAGAAAAAATATTTGAATATATTGGGGGAGGGGGTTTGTTTTGTTTTTATCTTTTTAAAAATTAAGGCAATTAAATAAGAAATTTTTATTATTAATTTTTAGAAATTAAGAATAATTAAGAAATGTATTGAATACGCCACAAGGGAGCAGAGGAGAGGCCATCTGCCATGAGGCAGTGGGTGTAGAATACACCACACGGTGGTGGGCAGAACAGTAGAGGAGAGGCAGTCTGCTGAAAAGATTGTCTAAAGATTGTCTACACAGTTGAGCCATCCTAGTATGCATCTGCCTGTGTGTTGTGATGTTCCCATTCCTCCTTTACAGAAGTAGAGTCTTTTTATCCACCATCTTCCTACCTCTACCTCCTGGCTTTGCATCTGGGCTAACCTGTTAGCTTTCACCAGAAAAATGTAGCAGAAGTGATGTTGTCTGAGTTCTGGGTCATAGGTCGCAAGAGGCCCTACAGTTTCTGCCTTCATTCTTTGGGAACAGTACCCTAAGACATGTGATGAAGTCGCTTGAATGTGGAGGAGGGTGAGAAACTATGTGGTAGAGAATCAATGTCCTCCAGCCCACAGGAAGCACCACCTGCCAGTCAGGGGAATGAAACCACCTTGGATCTTCCAACTCGGACAATCCTCCAGTTGAAAGCAGTAACATAACAGCCCAGGTGAAACTGGTAGGCATAAATTCCACAGAAATAAATATGATTAGCTTTGGGCTATCCTTGCCAATAATCTTCAAATTTTTTGAGGGTTTCAATCAGGGACCCATAAGCTTATCTAAAACCAATCTCAGTTTATAAGTTTTCTATGTTAGATCAGAAGATCAAAACAAATAAAAAGATAATTTAAATAATATGCATCTCATACATAAATGCATGGGCATGACTATGCCAGAAAAGTTCATGGAGATCAGATGCTTGCCCTGCTAGGCAAATTCACCATGAGTGTGATAGCTACAAAGGTAGAGGATTCGGGAGTTTTGCATTTGTGACTCAACTTATATGTGCAGTGCTTCTATCAGTGATAGGATTTTCTAAAATGGTGACCAACTCTTGACAAAGTTCCAAAACAAACAAATTCTAAGTTTCCCTCAAATATGGTAATTACTTTTCTAGGAAATTCAGTGTATAAAAGTGTGCAAAGACATTATTTGGTTTTCATATACATCTGAGTTAAGTTCTAAGCTCAGGTAGTTATCAGTGGGTTTTAATCTACATGAAAGTCACATGAAACATAGGATCCCACCTGATGAGAGAGGACTCTCCCTGAACTGGAGGAGTTCCAGCCTCCCGGATTCCTACCAATAACGTGTCAGCAGTGATCCCCAATTCCATGCCAATTTAAGCTGTTCTCCCTCTGTGTCCCCCAGAAAGCTTGGAGTGGATTTTTGTTGAGAACCACTGACTAAAATATTCTTTCCTTCATTATTGAGCATTTTGCCTTCAAACCAGTGATGAGAAATTACATCTGATTTCTGCACATAGTAACTAAAGAATAAAAGTCACCTTTTTCTAGTACTAAACTGTTGAAAACTTAAAAATTTTATATAATATATATAAGTATACATAATATATATTATATATGGTGGCTTCCAGCTCTGAAATTTTACCAGATATTGCATTTTAAATACATCGCTATGACATGAATCACGTTAGAAGAAAACTATGGATTTATTCTTATATATGAATGAAGGGATAGTTTTAAGTGATTGACTTTTTATTCTTTAAAAAATTGCACTTAAAATTGAACACCAATAAAAAATAAATTTATTATTAAAAAAATAAATAAATAAAAATTGCACTTAAATGGTCATATGTACACATTATAATAAAATTGTCACAATTCAGACAAATAGAAAGATAAATTATATGAAATAACAGAAGCAAATCAACCAAAGAGAGTTAATATTAATGTTTTTAGTTAATTTACTCCCAGGTTTCTTTCCATGTTTAATTTTTGTCTGTAGAGCTTTAAAATATTCAATAAACTTTGTATTTGCCTTTTAAACTGATGTTCTGAGCAGCTCCCTTATTATTTCAAATCAGTGGTAGTCTTAAATTTTTACAAACATTGTAACATTAAAATATGCTATGACAGAAATAGCTAGTTATTCTGCAATACATTTTCACGCCCAACCCCCCCCCCCCCCCCCCCCGCCCCACTCCACAGTAATGGAACTCAAGTTTGCAGCTATACACGTGACTGTCTGGAACAGGGTTCCGCATAGGCCAAATTCAGCCTGTTGTCTGTCTTCGTATGTCCTACAAGCTAAGAATGTTTTCACAGTTGTGTTTTGGTTGGGGTTCTCTGGAGAAGTATACAGATATGAGTTGGCTCACATGAATATGGCGACTGAGAAGCCCCACCATCTGCCACGTGCAACCTGGAGAACCAGCAGAGCTGATAGCATAATTCAGTCTGAGTTAGAGACCTAAGAACCAGGAACTCTGTTGCTTGAGGACAGGAAAATATGGAGTTGCAGCTCAAAAAGGGAGAGGAAGAGTTTGCCCTTCCTTTGCCTTTTTGTTCCATTTGGGCCACTAAGTTTGGATGATGCTCCCCAAGCCTTCTTTACCAGTCTACTGAATCAAATGCTAATCTCTTTTACAAACACCCTCACAGACACGCCCAGGAGTCATGTTTCACCAACTGTCTGGGCATCACTTACACCCTCAATCCTGTTGACAAGTAAAATTAACCATCACAAAGGAATTGTTGAGAAGAAGAGGAGGAGGAGGAGAAGGAGGGAAGGAGGGTGGAGAGAGAGGAGAAGGAGGAAGAAAATGCAATGGAGATGTTATGTGGCTAAAATATTTACTACCTGGCCCTTTACAGAAAAATGTTTGCTAATCCTTAATATAGAAAATAGACATTTCTCAGCCTCCCTTGCAGCTCCTGTGTGGGTCTGTGTGCCTAATTCAGGCCTATGTACCTGGACTCTATCTTTGCTCGTTGGAGGGCATACTTCTTTGCTCACCTTCCTTTCTCCTGCTTCCTGGCACATGAAGGTGATAGTGAGCCATGTAGAGAGGAACACCCTAGGGGCGGAGAGGTAACAAGATTAAAATAGCCAAAATCTGTAGGTGACCTTATCACACAGTGACTGTAGCAGCCCCAGATCACTTACCTACAGATAGTTACCTACAGAGAAATATATTTCCATTTCATTAAACCACTGTTTAGGGCAGCCCGGGTGGCTCAGCGGTTTAGCGCCGCCTTCAGCCCAGGCTGTGATCCTGGAGAC
This sequence comes from Canis lupus baileyi, assembly GCF_048164855.1. Classification (NCBI taxonomy): domain Eukaryota; kingdom Metazoa; phylum Chordata; class Mammalia; order Carnivora; family Canidae; genus Canis; species Canis lupus. The sequence continues at coordinate 19,943,628 of NC_132842.1, forward strand.
CCAGGATTGAGTCCCACATCAGGCTCCCTGCGTGGAGCCTGCTTCTCCCTCTGCCTGTGTCTCTGCCTCCCTCTCTCTCTCTCTGTGTCTCTCATAAATGAATGAATGAATGAATGGCATTTTGGGGGGATGCCTGGGTGGGTCAATTGGTTAAATGTCTGCCTTCCGCTCAGGTCATGGTCCCAGGGATCCTGAGATGGAGCCCCCCCATGGGGCTTCCTGCTCAGTGGGGAGTCTGCTTCTCCCTTTCCCTCTGCCCCTCCCCCCCACTCATGCTGTCACTCTCTTGCTCACTCTCTCAAATAAAATAAAATATTAAAAAAATAAAACAAAAAGACTTTTATAATAGATTCTTCTAGGCTACTTTTTGCAGATTTTTTAAAAAATCATATATCCCTCTTGTGCATACCTAAGAATGAACAAAGAAATATAAGCAAAATAAATTGGTTAAGATAATACTAAAACTTCTTCACTTATAGTGCAATTCCTCTAAATGATTTTTGACACAAGATCATCAAAGTTTGTGTTTTCCACGTGATATCGTCCTCTGTGAGAACAAGAGTGTTATCAATGCCACATTGCTTAAATGAGTGTTCTTGACTCTGGGATGGTCTTCCAAACTGCAGGCACTGAGTAGTCTATAGTTTGGATATTTATGCACAGACCATGACAATTATGTCACAAGTGCTGCCTGGTGGAGAGTGATTGTAAAGTGCATCCCAATCCTGGAGCTGTTAACGTGTGAAAGGAGGCATCTTTGAATCAATGAAAACTGCTTTTGCTGAACACTTGGAAATTACTGACAAACAAAGAAAACACTCACAGATACTCTCAAGGACATTAATACTTTGGTGTATTTCCTTTCAATGTTTTTTTGTTTTATCACATTCTAATTCCAGAATAGTTAACCTACAATGTTATATTAGTTTCATGTATATCCTTTCAATGCCTGAAAAGCTTCTTCATTTATATAATGGCTATCAAAACGAACCTACTAAATCCTGCTTTCTTAATGAGCATAATTTCATGTTAGTAATGGTTCTGACATATACTAGGTATATAGTATTCACTATGTAGATGTCCAATAATCCACTTAGTTATCTCATTAATAATTTAGCTAACTGGGATCCCTGGGTGGCTCAGTAGTTTGGTGCCTGCCTTTTGGCCCAGGGCGTGATCCTGGAGTCCCAGGATCGAGTGCCACGTTGGGCTCCCTGCATGGAGCTTGCTTCTCCTTCTGCCTGTGTCTCTGCCCCCCTCCCCCCTCTCTCTCTCTCTCTCTGTGTCTTCATGAATAAATAAATAAAATCTTTAAAAATAATAATAATAATTTAGCTAACCAAATTCACAAGCCAGAATAGAACTTCCTGATAATTTTATGTGAATTAGAGTTGAGTATAAAGAAATGACAATGGAATCAACTATGTAGGCTGTCAGGGTATTTTTTTCCTAAAAACAAATATATGCCCTTACAATTCCTAATAACAAATGAGAAATTTAACTTAAGGCTTTTGCAGTAATTTTGCAACAGAGAAGACTCTTCCTTGGCCTTATCAAATACTACACTTCATGCTGCATGATCACCAAAGGATGAACATAACTCCCACCTGGCAGGGAGGATATATCTTGCTATGGAAACCATTTTATCGAAATGTCTTTTAAGAGTATTGAGAGAGGACCTTAAATGCTAACAGTTTAGGTTTGAACAAAGACCCAGAGACTGAAAAAGCACTAACAGTAGAATAAAGATCTCAGGTCATATTATAGTTATCTTGTCATAGGAAAAGCCCATGAAAAAAACAAGTGACCTGATTTGATACCATGTCTGAAGATAGACAGACATATAATGGGCGAAGCCAAAAAAAAAAAAAAAAGAAAGAAAGAAAAGAAAAAAAAGAAAGTAGTAACTGGGATAATTCTATTCCAGGACAAGTATTTTGGTTAATGTTCCTTGTAATACAAACTTTTGGGTTATTAAAATTTTGAGATGGCCTAGACAGAGATTATCACTTGCTCGGTGAAGGATTACGGCTCCTAAAAAGACTTTCATGTTTACAAAGCACAGCAGCAGATACTGACAGCGGCAGAAGAAGAAAAAGCAGCCCTAATAGAGCAAGAAGTTCATCCTTAGTGTTCGGAATTTTGACAGAGCAACCCTTGGAGACTACCTAGAGCTCCAAGATGGGGCATAATCTTCGATTTTATGAGTAACAGACAAGATGAGAGCATTTATTAAATAAAGATCTTTCTCTCCCTCATTCTCTCTCTCTCTTTCTCTCTCTCTCTCTCTCTCTTTGGATGGTTACAGATACAAAGAAATAAAAACTGCAGTGCAAGATAAAAAGAACAAGTGTCTCAGAAAGGAGCTCCACGATTCCATGTCAAGGTAATATTTGTCTTTGACAATTACATGTTAAATAACTTCAGAATGCTAACATTGAACTTTAGACAGGAAAGAAAGGAATAGAGAGAAAAATATCAATGTAAAAAGAATAACATCCAGAGTAAGTTTTCTGGCATTGTTATAGTCTTCAATAAGTGTGCCTAAAGTGTGTTTAGTTTTGAAAAATTAACATGCTCACAGAATGGGAAAAATATTTGCAATACATCTGATGAAGCACTTGTGTCCAGAATATATAAAGAATTCTTACAACTCAACAATAAAAGGACAAAGAACTCACAATAATGGAGAGGATTTGATTAGACATTTCTCCCAAGAGGCCGTCCAAATGGCCAATAAGTACATGCAGAGATGTTTCAGTAGCATTATGATTAGGGAAAATGAAAATCAAAACCACAATGAGATGCCAGTTCAGACCCACTAAGGTTGATAGAATTTTAAAAACAAGTCTAATCATAACAAGTATTGACGAGGATGTCTAGAAATTGAACACTGCTGGTAAGGTTGTATAATGGTGCAGCCACTTTGGAAAACAGCTTGGCAGTTTCTCAGAATGTTAAACGTGACATTATCATATGACCCAGCAGTTTCACTCCTAGGTGTATACTGAAGAGAATGAAAACTATGTCTATACAAAATCTTGTACATGAATGTTCATAACAGCATTATGCATAATACCCCAAAAATGGAAATGCTCCAAATGTTCTTCAATTGGTGAATGGATAATAAAATGAGGGATATCCATACAATGGGCTATTATTAAGACATGAAAATTAATGAAATACTGATCCATGTTACATGGATGAACCTTGAAAATATACTAAGAGAAGTCAGTCACAAAAGACACATATTCCACTTATGCGAAATGTCCAGAATAGATAATTAATAGAGACAGAAAGTGGACTAGTGATTGATTGCCAGGGGCTGGGAGGAATGAGGAGTGACTGCTAATGAGAATGGGGTTTCTTTGAGGGTGATTAAAATGTTCTAAAATTAGTAGTTATTTTTGCACTTTTATTCTTGTGGACTCAAAAACCCAAATTGTATACTTCAAAAATATGATTTTTTATGGTATGTGAAATATAGCTCAAGAAAGCTGTTATAAAAGTTGATAACAAATTTAGACTATAAACGGAATTTCTAAAAAATCAATATGGTGAGGGGTGCCTGGGTGCCTTAGTTGTTGGGCATCTGCCTTTGGCTCAGGTTAAGATCCCCAGGGCCTGAGATGGAGCCCCCACACTAGGCTCCCTGCTCAGCGGGGAGTCTGCTTCTCCCTCTCCCTCTGCAGCTCCCCCTGCTTGTGCTCTCTCTCTCTCTCTCTCTGTCAAATGGATAAATAAAATCTTTAAAAAATAAAAGAATCAGGGGATCCCTGGGTGGCGCAGCGGTTTGGCGCCTGCCTTTGGCCCAGGGCGCGATCCTGGAGACCCGAGATCGAGTCCCACATCAGGCTCCCGGTGCATGGAGCCTGCTTCTCCCTCTGCCTGTGTCTCTGCCTCTCTCCCTTTCTCTCTCTGTGACTATCATAAATAAATAAAAATAAAAAATAAATTTTAAAAAAAATAAAATAAAATAAAAGAATCAATACAGGGTTTGGTGTCTAGATTCCCATATACCCTTTCTTTCAATATTATGAATGGCTAGACTGCCTTTGTTTACTTGACTGAATCATGAAATTGAAGTGACAATTACTCTTCCATCTGACCAGGCTATTTGTGGGTTTTGCTTTCCTTCATTTATTTATTTCCATTTTATTACAAATCAGGAATGAAAATGGAACTCCTAATTTAATTATTTGTTGATATAAAGGAAAGACTGACTGCTTTTTAAAATTTTAATCTCTCTCTTTGTGTGTTCGGACAAATGTCAACTTTCCCCCCACCCCAGAGTATACCACTAAAGGAAATGATTGACTAGAGGTGGAGTGATGGCAAGTGATAAGCGCACACACACAATCCTGCTCTTTTTACGGAACTTTCTTCACATTTAAACCTGATTTCCTACTCCATATGTGCATTTTTATTGCATAAATTTTTATTTTATTGGATAGTTTGCTTCAATTAACACTGTGTCAAGAATGCTTTACCTAGGGGCACCTGGGTGGCTCAGTCAGCTAAGTGTCTCCCTTCGGCCCACGTCATGATCCTGGGGTCCTGAGATGAGTCTCCCATCAGGCTCCCTGCTCAGCAGGGAGTCTGCTTCTCTCTCTGCCTCTCTCCCCCAACCCCCAGCCCCCATTCATGCTCTCTCTCAAATAAATAAATAATTTTTTTTTTAAAGCATGCTTTTCCTTGCTTTGATATTTTCTGATCATTGTGGAGGGCAGGGCAATCCCCCCCATGTCCTTCAGGATGTCCACATCCCAATGCTGGAATCTGTGCCTGCCTACCATGGGCCAAAAGGGGCTTCGCAGGTGTGGTTACCTTAGGCATCTTGGTATGCAGAGATTGCCCTGCAATATCCTGGGTTGTCCAAGTGAACCTGCTATAATTACAACTGTCCTCCCAAAGGAAAGTAGGGGGGAGGACCTGAGAAGATGTGAAGGTGGAAACAGAGGTCAGGTCTGTTTTGTTTTGTTTTGTTTTGTTTCAACTGTGGCTCAATAAACTTTTATTTTTTGTTATTTATTTTTATTCAAAAGAATTTGTTTCCCTATCACAATAATTAGATAACCACACATCAACAGCAGCAAAGTCCATAGAGTTACATTGATGGTGGAGAGTTCACTGGGTATTCCCAATGTCCCAAAAGTCGTGAAGGAGAAAAGAAAAAGAAAAGAAAAAAAAGAAAAAATACTCAAATCCAAAACCCATGATGACTTTGGGGAGAGACATCACATGAGTTTCTATCTTCTCTCATTGTCAGCTGCAGATGTATTTCAGCAGGATCAAAAACAATTTAACTTGAGTAAACCCTTCCTACCAACTCCAGCACCTTAATTGTACCCTGTTAGCGATCAGCACATTGGACTCCCCATCTGGCAATGCCCTCCAGCACACAGCACTAACAAATTCATTTGTATCATCTTCTTTTCGGTCTTTATCCAGAACACTATTGACCGTATCAAACTTAAAAGCTAGCAAAGTCTTAGAAAGTCCTTTATTGTATAAGTAGAGAGAGTTGTTCTCACTTCCACAAGCTATATAATCGCCATTGGAAGCGAGGCCTACAAAGTTTGTTTCATTGATGTCAAGGACGAGGAATGGAGCAGCCCCTAAAAGCGGGAAAAGGCGAGGAAACAGGTTCTCTCCTGCCTCTTGCTGATCCACTGTGGACGTCTGACCTTCGGAATTGAATATGATAAATATAGCATGTTTTCGGATGCCCAGCCTGCGGCCACTGGTCACAGCGGCCACGGGGCCTAACACAGGCATCACCAGAAGCACCGCTTGTGGTCCCAGGGGGCCCGTTTCCCAGCCCGTGTCCTTGTTTGGAAGCAGCACTTGACTGAACGCAGCCCCGTCCGCCTGCGGAGGTTTGGGCCGTGGCTGTGGAGGGCGGCCAGCTTCCAGGACAGCCTGGCAGCGTGGCCTCTGTCCCTGCCATCCCGCTTGTCCCTCCAGGGCAGGTTGGACACCGAACAGCACCGCAGGGCGCTTGGCACCAGCACCCCAGGCCCCCTTCCCTGTGTCCCAGGTCACACCACTCGAGTGATGTGAGCTGCACAGTCACATGGGCCTGGGCTGAAAAACCACATTTTCTGAACCAAAAATTGGGGGACAGAATAATTGCAATCGGGACTTTGGGGCAAGCTGGAACCTCCGGGTATCATACACAGGGCCCAGCGAGGGAGAAGCGGTCATCTCAGTTGGTGCACAGCAATGCAGGCATGCAGAGGGCGGAGCTCCTTGGCTTTGCCTTCTCAGTGACTGCCACGCAACGACGGCACCCGGTGTCTCCCGAATCCCTGAAGTGGCCAGCCGGGGTCAGCAGGTGGAGGCTCAGCAGCAGGGGCGAGGATGGCCACCCGGAGAGCCCCGGTGGACTCCCGACCGTGGACAGCCCAAAGCGTCCTAGAATTCAGCTTTTATGGGGGAAAACAAAATCAGGCGACAAATGTTCCATTGACTTCTTTAAACCTATGGGCAGGGCATCCCTGGGTGGCTCAGCGGTTTAGCACCTGCCTTCAGCTCAGGTCATGATCCTGGAGACCCAGAATCGAGTCCCACGGCGGGCTCCCTGCATGGAGCCTGCTTCTCCCTCTGCCTGTGTCTCTGCCTCTGTGTCTCTCATGAATAAATAAATATAATCTTTAAAAAAAAAACAAAAACAAACTATGGGCAGATAGGCTAGGTTAGGCTACGGGAGCTATAAACTGTGATGACCAAGTACACATTGTCCAATTAAACTTAATCTGACACATATGTGGGGATAGGGACCAAGGTTAATATGCTGTATGAGGATTAGGGAAAATGGCAATTAGCTCGCATGAATGACGGTAATTAGTATTATTTGCACACAGAGGCATTTTCAACACTTGTTTTCTTCTTTTTTATTTTCGGAGTTCTCCAGTATCTGGACTCGATCAGAAGCACTATTCCCTCCAATTCCATGCTATGTTCTCTAGCCAAATCATCGCACAGAGCACTCCACAAAGCAAAGGTCCAGAGTCTCACCAGGATTTGCCCTGCACTATCATCCTGAGCAGACTTGAGGCTCCTGACGCTTCCTTTTAGGATTCTATTCTCCTTCCCAGGACTGCTCCATTTCCTGCACTGCATGTTCTGGGCAGTGAACCTTTGTGATGAGAGGTTTGGACTGCTTTCCACTTGCACTGGTGGGTGGGACAAAATCGTTTGTTGGTCTAAGTCCTAAACCACTGCTGTGGTTTACTGTGGAATTTTAAAGGTATATATATGCAATCTTCAAAGAAGAAAAGTTTAACTTCTTATTTTGTAAAATATATCGGATTCTGGACAAATACTAATTCAGAGAAGGCCTGGTTATATAATCACCCCAGGCACACATGGACTTAGCTCTCTGTTTGTGTTGAGAGTAACCATGTCATACATCAGATCAGCCCATCTCAGCGGTGGTCTGTGTGTCCAAACCCTATAAAACTATAAATTTTTGTGTTTACACAGTGGGTTGAAAATTAAAAAACTGTAGTGCCGCGATTGTAAAGACAAAGACGTAGAAATCAAATTGCTTCGATCTATCATTCCATGTAACCATTTGGAGATTTAATTTTGTTTTAAATTTCTGGACTGCAGGCACATTTGGAAGCTGCCCGAATCTATCCCAAAGAAGTCAATAGGCAGACAGCATTGCAATTTCTAGATTTTAAAAGGATTTTTAAAATTTTCTGTCAAAATTATGCTTGCCTTTCAGACTTTTTCTACTTCTGTTTGTTGTGAAATAAGCTTGTTTGTTGTGAAATAAGCTCTTGAAATTGAAACTAATAAAGTGTGCTTTGATCACCTATAGGCACAAATAGGTTGGCAAATGTAGCTATACTGTTTACTGCATGAAAATGCAGAAAAGATCTGTCTGGGTGGAGTCAGTTAGACTCTAAGACAGAAACTATAATGTTATTTATTATTCATTACTAAGATTGAACAATATGTGAATATGTTTTCCTCTATTTTTCAAGATGAAGATCTAATTTAAAAGTATCAATCCGGGCGCCTGAGTCAGTTAAGCGTCAGACCTAAGTGTCCGACCCCTGATTTCAGCTCAGAACAGGATCTCAGGGTTGTGAGATCAAGCTCTGCTTCTGGTTTGGCACTGAGCGTGGAACCTGCCTAAGATTCTCACTTTCCCTCCCCTTCTGCCCCTCTTCCATCACCTCTCTCTCCCTCTTTAAAAAAAAAAGAAAAAAAAAAAGGATCGATCCATTACATTTTTCCTTGTTGGAATTATAATATTTGCTTCAACTTTTATTAACAATGATTTTCCAAAGAAGATTTTCACTGTATTTTTTTCTGGCCATTATTATTATTTGTTTCATTACAGGATATTCTTAAAGATAATTTTGTCATGGGGGCTGTGTTAAAAAAATCGTATGCTCTTGGTATCACATAGGTATAGCACTGTGAGGAGTCCCAGTGTCTGAGAGTCTAGTGCTAAAAAGAAGAGAGGAAAAACCATATTACAGGAAAAATAAAAGTAGGAGAGATATAAGGTATCTGATACAAACATTTTTGACTGCTTGTTATACACTAATGTTCTCATTGTTGAGATCCAGCAATGAACCAAATAAAGCTCTGCCCTTCTAGAACTTACATACTACTAGGGGAGATAAACAATGTGAAAACTAAAGCTAAATAAAAGATTATGTAGTAAGTTAAAATGGGATAGATGTCATAAAGAAAAATAAAGCAGGGAGGGAGATGAGTGTGGGCAACATATATATTTTATACTTTAGTAATTTATATACAATAAATGGACAAATCTTCAGTGAACAGCTTAAAATTTTATATACATAATATATATATGTGTATATACATTATAATATACCATATTTATATATAAGACCATTATATATAAAACATCACATATACATCAGTTCCATTATTCCAGAAAATTCTCTCATGCCTCTTTCTAGTCAGAGCTCACTTATTCAGATGCAACTACTGGTCTGGTTTCTAACAGCACAGATAGAATTGCTTCTTCTTGAACTCCATCTAAATGAAATCTTACAGCATGTACTTTTTTAATGTCACAATAGATAATGTTTTTGAAATTCATTGATTTTCTAACGTATTTCAATTGATTATTCTTTTTATTGTTGTGTAGTATCCCATTGTGTGAATTTACCATACTTGGCTTATGCATTCTCTTGTTAATGAGCAACTGAGTTGCTTCCAGTTTTGAACTTCTGTGAATAAAGCTTTAAGGAAAATTTCTGGACAAGACTTTTAGTGGATCTATTTAGTTGTTTCTTTGGGGTATTTACCAAAGAGGAGAATTCCTAGGTCATGGGGTAGTCCTATGTTTAACTTTATTAGAAATTACCGGATTTTTCAAAGAGACTGTGCTTTTTTAAACTCTCAGCAATATAATTCCTCCTTCTCCCACTTCCCAGTCTCCTGGCATCACATTGAATCTATAGATTGATTTAGGGAGAATTGACGTCTTAATGATAGCGAGGCTTCCATTCCATGAAAATTGTATATCTCTTCATTTATCTTTTGTAATTTATTTTGGTAATGTTCTGTAGTTTCCAGTTTTGAGGTCTTACACATCTCTTATTAAATTTATTCAAAAGTAGTTAATGTCATTTGATGCTATTGTAAACGGTAACTTAAAAATATTTAATTTTCCAATTGTTTATTGATACAATTGATTTTCGTGTGTTGACCTTGTATCCCACAATCACGTTAACTCAATTAATTCTAGCAATTTGTTTGTTCCTTTGGATAGTTTCCATGTACAAAACCATTTTATCTGTGAATAACAGTTTAATTCTTCCTTTCCAATTGTTAATGGCTTTTATTTCGTTTTTTTGTGCCTTATTGCACCGGCTAGTACCACTAGTACAAGACTGAGTAGAAGTGATAAGAGGGGACACCATTATTGTGTTTCCAGCATAGGAGGAGAGCATTCAATAGTCCATCACTGAAGGTGATAGTAGCTGCAAGGTTTTTTTATAGACATTTTATCAAATTCAGAAAATTCCCTTGTATTACTGGTTTGCTGGTAGTGTTTACATATGACCCTGTGTTGACCCTTTCCTTCATCCACTGAGTTAATTGCATAGTCTGCTCATATTTTGATGGGGGAACAGCCAGTTGGTAGAGCAGTCACAACATACACATTTGTCAATTAAATTCACCGTCTTCTATGGGCATAGTTTGGGGCTCCCCAAAACAGTTATGATAGTAACATCAAAGAAACTAACTGCAGATCACCATGAATGGACCATAAGTTCTGAAGAGCACAGTGGCAGGGGTTTTAGGAGAGAACATGGAGCAGGAGAGGAGGTCAGCGGAGGGCTATGCAGAACTGTAGGATTATTAAAATACAGAGTAGGGGCACATGGGTGGCTCAGTGGTTGAACGTCTGTCTGCCTTTGGCTCAGGTCGTTCCTGGGATCCTGGGATCGAGTCCTGCATCTGGCTCCCTTGGGGAGCCTGCTTCTCCCTCTGCCTGTCTCTGCCTGTCTCTGCCTTTCTCATGAATAAATGAATAAAATCGTTTAAAAAAAAAAAAAAAGTAAAGTGTGACCGGGGAGCCTGGAATTACTCTCAGTTTAAACTAGAGACAAAGGTAAAATGGGATTAACACTGTGGTCTCAGGGCTAACATTGTGGCCAGGCTCTGAGTGCTGGGGATCAGAGGGGTGACATTCGGGGCCCCTCATTATTTCTACCTAAGGAAGCAAGGCCGTGAGGAGGTAAGGGGGCAGGACAGGTAAGTTTTCTCTGGGCCCAAGGGGCTCCTGAGAGTGTGAATAAGTTCAAGGTGACAAGGAGAGCATGCTCATCATTACTCTGCTTGGATAGGAGTAGGAGATTTAAAAGTGGGGAGACACCATGGGCTTGAATATCTGGGATCTAGTGGTGGAACTAATACCAGAGTAAGAGAGAGAAAATAACAGAGGGAAAGATTGGAGATGCACAAAAATAAACGATTTTGCAGCCTTCATGGTTTTCCTCACTTCATGGTTTTCCTCACTTTATTTCCAATGAGCGGGAACTATGATGGAGACATGCTTTTATTTTTGTCCAAACTGTCAACTGCTTTGTGAAGTGGTTTGAGAAGAGAAGAGAACTCTTGGAATAGAAAACAGCTTTATTGTATCTTAAAAATAAAGTTAGGGACACTTGGGTGGCTCAGTGGTTGAGCGTCTGCCTTTGGCTCAGGGTGTGATCCCGGGGTCCTGGGATCGAGTCCTGCGTCAGGCTCCCCTCGAGGAGCCTGCTTCTTCCTCTGCCTGCATCTCTGCCTTTCTCTGTGTGTATCTCTTATGAATAAATAAGTAAAATCTTTAAAAAATAATAAAGTTAATGCTCTGCCACCAAAAAGTGAATGGAGTGCCAAAAGGTGAAGGAAGAACCAAAAAATGTTATTGTCCCCCAAGGGCTAGAGCCACTTCTGACATTTTAGTGCCTTTGCCTTCAAAAAAGTTGCAGTGTTTCGTTTTTTGTGTGAGTGGACCCACAATGAAACCCAGATGCTAAAAACAAGACAGCACATACCGATGGTTTTTCAAATGCGGCTTCCTGACTTTAATATCCTGCACCTCTACACAAATGTCAGGAAGTCCAGAAAAGTATAAAAGTAAATTAAGAATGCTACGAACTCCATCACTCAGCTTTATGTATTTTCCAGAAGGCTATTTTATTTACCATCAAGTATCCCAATATCCTATGTGTGGCAGTTTTAAAGAATAGTTACCACCAGCCTGCTTCAGTGTTTTCCAGGCTGGGCTCCGTGGGCATCAGCACCCGAAACTCCTGGCCCCACCTCAGGCCTATTGAATTAGGATCACCAGGGGATGAATCCAGGAGTCAGCATTTATAGCTCCTCAGCTATTTCTTACAGTCAAGTTTGAAAATGTGACCTTGAGGGGAGACAATATAAGCAGGAATTTAGTCACAAATCTCTGGTCTGTTAACCTTTTCCAATTAAAATAATTGAGTCACTGAGGTTATAGTCAAAAGTGAGATAACTAAAATTTATTAAGCTAGGATGTATTTTACGGAGGGAACCCAAACTTCCCTAGGACACTTAATGAATTAAGTTACATTAGAGATTTTTCCCCCCCATTGGTTTGTGCTTTTAAATTGCATAAAGCAGTCTGGTCCCTCTCCAAACCCTCCCCTGTGTTCGTGACGCCTCTGTGTTGCCTAGAAGCAACTAGGTGCACTATTATCACCCATATTTGCTGTATCTCCAGCCTTACTAGTTTCACTGGTACCTCTATGGATGAAGATTCTCCAGAGAAAGAGGACAAAAAGATGTGTGTATATATAAAAAGGGATTTATTATAAGGAATTGGTTTATGTGATTATGAAGGCTGGCAAGTCCCAAGACCTGCCGGGTGAGTCAGCACACTCAAAGTCCAGGTGAAGTTCCAGGCTGAGTCCAAAGGCCCGAGAACCAGGAGAAGCAAAGGTATGTCTCTGGTCTGAAGGCTGGCAGACTTAGACCCAGGAAGAGTTTCAGTTTGAATCCAAAGGCAGGAAGGAAGCTAATGTTTTAGTTTGGAGACTGCTCCATAGGGCAGAAGGAAGTCTCCCTTACTTGGGGGAAAGTCAGCTTTTTTGTTCTATTCAGGTCTTCAACTGATTGGACGGGGCCCACTCACATTGGGGAGAGCAACCTGCTTTACTCAGTCTATCAATTTAAATGTCTGTCTCATCCAAAAATACCCTCAGAGAAACAACCAGAGTAATGTTTAACCAAATATCTAGGCACCCCATGGCCCAGTCACACTGATGTATAAAATTAATCATCACATTGTTTTTCCTTTTTTTAAAAAAGATTTTATTTCTTTATTCATAAGAGACCCAGAAAGGCAGAGGCAGAGACACAGGCAGAGGGAGAAGCAGGCTCCCTGTGAGGAGCCTGATGTGGGACTCGATCCCAGGATTCCAGGATCACACCTGGGCTGAAGGCAGGCGCTCAACCGCTAAGCCACGCAGGCACCGCACATTGTTTCTCCTTTATTCAATCCAGATGGTACACATGGTATTATATAAATAAATTAAATACTTTTATATTACACCTACTTATTAGAGATCATATATCATTATCTATTAAAATGCTAATTCAGATTTTTAAAACAAAGCATTATGCTTTCACAAGCTAAATTTAAGTACAATAACTAAGTCTAATACTAATGGAGAAGTACTGTAGTTGGCCTCATGTTCTGGCATGTAAAGGACTTTCCTTTATCTTGACAAAAAATTCTGTCTTTGCCAATTCTTTTATTACTTACCTGTATTATTTTTATATGGGTTTCTCAAAGAAAAAGCATATTCATTAATTTTGTTATCAAATATTTACTGAGGGCTTCTGCTGTGCAGTCACTATAAGCAGTGGAGATGCTCTTTATGAGAGGCATGGAACAGCAGAGTCAGAGATGAATAAGCAAATTATCACATAAGTAACTTCTAGGATTACTTGGGGTGTCAAAGGAAAACACAGGATGTAAGTGGGTGGGGAGATGGGGTAACTGGGTGACAGGCACGAAAGAGGACACATGATGGCATGTGCACTGGGTATTCCATGCAACTGATGAATCACTGAACTCTACCTCTGAAGCTAATAACACACCATACATTAATTAATTGAATTTAAATAAAATAAAAAAGAATTAAATGCAGGATGTGACGCATAATGAATCCTCCTTCCTAGAATTGAGGGGTTATGAAGTTGTGGAAATTTCTCTAAGCTGAAGCAATAAAGGGTGATTTAAAGCTAGCTTCGCATCAGGTGGAAATAAAACTATTTCAGGCAGAGGAAATGGAATGTGCAAAGCTTCCGAGGCAGAAGGGAGCTCAGAGCATTTGGACTAAAAGAAGTCTGGGGTGGCTGAAGCCAAGTGCAAGAGCCAGTGCAGACTATGCAACCCCTGCTGAGGTCTTGGGATGTTTTCCTAAGATTAATAAGAGGCCTCTAAACGTTTTTGGTGCTGTGACTGGAGTTGGAGAAGATCACCCCAAGAGGAGCTGGAATAGTGAGGGCTGGGGGAGGGGCAGCGAGGAGATGGTTTGGAGGTTACTGCGGAAGGGGGAAGCCATGACGGCTAGACACAGCGTGGCGGTGGTGATGAGGAACAGAACGTATCTCCAAGAAATTTTGAAGAGACAGACTTATAGACTTGGATGCAAAAGAGGGAGAGAGAGGTATCCAAAGCCACCAATTTTCTAGGATAACTAATGGGGTGAATGGTGTTGCCTCTTATAGGGAGAAGTTATATTGGGAGGATATCAACCTTGAGGGGGATGATTTTGAACTCCTTTGGACTCAGAATGTCTGTGGGACTTCCAAGTGTAGTAATATCAAGTAGACAGTTTATAAGGAAGGGAGAGATCCAGCATATTGGCATATAGATACTTTGGTTTTGACCCAATCTGGGAAGAGTAGAATTTTCTAGAATGAAAAGTAATGCTTCCAGACCTCCACCTTCTTTTCTGCCCAGTTGAGTTCATGGTGATCTCAATCTCCCAGTGGATTTTGGGAGACAGGAACTGATGACACTGGATCAGGGATACGTTAAAGGTGAGGAAAGATCAAAAGAATTCTGAGTGTCTCAAAATTATACTCACACAGAAGTGTAACAACAGCTGCCAACTTCTCCAGTGGCTTAGGTCTTGTATACTGGGCCTGGGAAATGATCTTAAGGCAGAAATAGTCTTTCTTTATTCTATTCAGTAAGGCTATTCTCATTTTGTTTGCAATTCCATTGGATGTATATTAAGTGGCAATTATCTCCAATATGAGGATTCTGTGGTGGTGTTGGTTTTTAATCTCTTTTATTGTTGTGCAGTATATTTTAAGGGGAATTCAGAAAGCTGAATCAGAAACTACCAGACAGACACCATTTTAAACCACTAGTCAAATTTCTTGCTTTCTGATTTTAACATATATTTTTTTGGGTTTATTTGATTCTGCATAGCTGTGTCATCATAGTTTAAAAGACACTGCAAACAAGAGGAAACTCTTAACTCTAGGGAACAAACTGAGGGTTGCTGGAGGGGGATAGGTAGAGGGATGGGGTAACTGAGTGATATGTAAGGACATGTGATGTGATGAGCACTGGATGTTATATGCAGCCGATGTATCACTGAACTCCACCTCTGAAACTAATAATATTCTATATGATAATTAATTGAATTTTTAATAGAGACTGGAGATCATGGGGCACCTGGGTGGCTCCCTTGGTTAAGCATCAAACTCTTGATTTCAGCTCAAGTCATGATCTTAGGGTTGTGAGATCGAGCCCTGTGTCAGGCTCCACACTCAGTGGGGATTCTGCTTGAGATTCTCTCTCCCTCTGCCCTCCCTTCCCCTGTGCGCTCTCTCTCTCTCTCTCTCTCTCTCTCTCTCTCATTCTCCTAAATAAATAAATCTTTTCTTAAAAAAGACACTCCATGCCCAGAGTGAGGCTTGAACTCAAAACCAGGACATTGAGACCTAAGCTGAGACCAAGAGTTGGATGCTGAACTGCCTGAGCCACCCAGCTTGCCCTTCTGCTTGCTATTTTGAGAGAGTTTCCAGCAGAGGGAGGGAAAACACAGGCAAATCAGATTCCTTGATTTGAAAAGACAGAAACCAAAGTCCAGGAAGAGTTTGCAGGACTGATACTGGAGGAAAGAGTGCTGCACAGGGGATGGACTTTACAGACCTGCCGAGTGTCCCCCTTGAGTTCCATCAGTGGACCCAATAGCCGATACAGGTAAGAGAGCTGCCAAAATCAGGGGGAAGAATTAAAAGCACCTGGCACTTACTTGGGGACAGGAATAATGTAAATATAACCCAAAAAGCACAGAGTAGAATGCTCAGAAAAGTCTTGTCTCAATAATGAGGAATAGAGGGCTCTAGACTATGCACCACATTGGTCCTGAATAACAAATATTAAGAGCAAGACTTGAGAAGATTAAAGTATTTACAAGTAACCTTAACTATGTCCCAGAAACAAGCTCAAGGTTGTGTATAGGAATACAAAAATATTCAGCACCCACAAAGTCAAAGTCGATAAAAAATTACCAGACAGGGGGCACCTGGGTGGCTCAGTTAGTCGAGCATCTGACCCTTGGTTTGGCTGAGGTCATGATCTCAGGGTCATGAGATCGAGCCCTGGGTTGGGTGGGGCTCCATGCTCAGGGAGGAGAGTTCTTGAGATTTTTTTCTCTCCCTTGCCCCCCCCACTGCTGCTGTGTCTCTCTCTTTTTCTCTCTCAAATAAATAAATAAATAAATCTTCAAAAAATTTACCAGATAGATAAAGAAGGAAAATACAACCACTAAAGAGAAAAATCAACTCATCAAAAACTGACACAGAATCAATACAGAGTTAAAATCAGTGTACAAGAACATTAAAGCTTTGATTATTAATATAGTCCCTATGGTCAAAGGTTAAATAGAGACACAGGAGATACAAAAAAAGACATAAATAAAGTTTCTAGAAGTGAAAAATATAATGTCTGAGATTAAAAAATGAAAAACAAAACTGAATGGGATGACTGGCAGATTAGACATTGTAGGAGAAAAGAGTCATGAACTGAAGACACGGCAATAGAACTATCCAAAATGACACAGAAGAAGAAACTGTAAACATGAAAAGATTATTAATGAGCTGCAGAAAAACTTTAAGTAGCTAATACACATGTAGCAGAATATCCAAATGAGAGGAAAGAAAGGAGGTGGGGAAACAGGAAAAAAAAAAGATTTTTGTGGATTTAGGTTAATTTTGCATACTGTTTCATTACTATCGTGTTTAGAGCATTTCTTTTAAATCTAACCAGAAACATATGAAAAAAGATACTACATTTTAAATAACTCCTCCCAAATTTTAAAGATGGAAAATTAAAGGTAATAATAAGAACTCAATAAGCTATTTAATTTTAAAAATTTGTATTTTCAGAGATCAATATTTAGCATGAATGGGATATTCTCTTTTATCCCACTGGATGAGTTAATAATGATATTATAATAGTAATGTAATAGTATGATAGCAATGTAATAATACTATAATAATTAAATAATAATAGTATAATAATATATAATAAAATGTACTAGTAGTAATAATAATATAGTAGTAATATATTAGGCTATTATACATAAATAGTCTAGACTATATATATATATCAGGGAATTTGGTATATTTTATTTTTATTTTTCAAAATATTTATTTATTCGAAAGCAAGAGTATAGGGGGAGGTGGGAGGGAGAGGAAGAAAGAGAATCCTCAGGTAGACTCCTTGCTGAGTGTGGAGCACAACACGGGGCTTGATCGCAGGACCTCGAGTTTGTGACCTGAGCCAAAATCAAGAGTTGGACACTTAACTGACTGAGCCACCCAGGTACCGTGGCATTATATTTTAAAAGTAAGTCTTGGTATTTAGAGAGCAACAAGAGAACTCAATCCTTAGGTAAGGATTTTTTAAATTATTATTTAGACACTATTTGTTTCCTGCTTCTCAAGGATATTTGATGTAGCTTTCAATAGAATTCATAAGTAGTGTCTAATTCACTTGGTTGGGAGATTACAGAAAATGATATGAATGAAATGAATTGAATCAGGATTTCTTAACCAAAGAACAACAGACATTGTACCTTATTCATCTTCCTTGTTTCCTTGCACTTCTTGTCTGATGAACTCTCGAAAAAAAATATTTTCATTACAATATGTAAAATATTTGGGGGCATTCACAGAACATCAGCACTAATTTAACCAAATGTCATCAGTCTTTTAGTGCAAAGATAAAGCCATCCATAGTGCTTATTTGTGTTAGTAAAATCTTCCTTCCTCCCTCCCCACATCTCTTTCTTACTTTATTTTCTTTTTTCTTTCTTTTTCTCTTTCTTTCCCCTTCCCTCCCTCCCTCCCTCTCCCCCTCTCTCCTTCTCTTCCTTCCTTTCTTGCAACTAACTACTCAGCACAAAACATTTTGCCAAAATATGTAGGGAATATGTGGATGTCTTCAGCATGATGTGGCCCTTAAAGGACAGATATACAAGCACGTGATGCAAGCGGGTGATCCAAGAGATAGAATGAGTTGGATGTGCACTAAACACGGGAGCAGCCAACTTCTGCATTCCAAATTTGAGAAACTGGGTTTATGGCATAGTTTTGGCAAGGCTGGGAGCAGGAGAACTGGCCAGATGGAAAGGGCTTTTTCAAATCACCTTAGTGACTGAATCAAGTGATTTGCTAACAAAATTCCCAATTCAGTACTAAAAATGAGGATTTTTGCGATTGAAAAATTTTATGAGTAAAATTAGAGGCTATTAAAAGCAACATCCAGTTCCAAATGACTTCACTTGACCAAGGGCCAAGATGCCTTTGTGGATCACAGTTGCTAGTGAATAGCACTCAGAGGTGAGTCAGGAGCCAGAACAGACTGGCCAGTTGTTTCCGCACCAAGCCAGAACCACTAAGTGAGCCAGCTGCCATACTCTGAACCTCCTAACATTTTGAGCTGTTTTTAAGGGTAGCTTCGAGCAGAGAGACTTCAATCTTGGCTGTGTTGCTCTCAAAGGCCTTATGAATTCAAGATAAAAATGTCATATGGTCAAATGAGCTTGGGAAATGCTGAGTAAAACAAAGTTGAACAAGATTTTCTACTACAAGACCTCTCCAAGATTTTAACACACTAATGTGTGCTGTCAACCTACAGAAATATTTCCCAAGTTGGTTTGTGCAGTGGACTCTTTTCTCTGGAGCATCTTTTAAGAGTTGTGTTCCACAAAATATACTTTGGGAAACATTTTACTAGACTAAGCTTTAAATGTAAGCTGCAGCTGGGGGTGACCATATGATTTATTACCCAACATGAGAGTCTTTGAGAATATTCAGGGAGCTATTAATAATTGTGCTCGACAAGTAGAAAGTGGGATTGCAATGGGCAAAACAGGATGTGAGATCTTCTGGGTTACAGCTTAAAAGAGATGTTGCAACAACAATTGGTATCCTTTCAACATTGTAAAGGCAAAGGCTGCCCGTTGGAGAAGTCCCACATTGGGCAGGAATAGGCTGGTTCTGGCACTCTTATTGTGGGAACTATGCATGGGAAGTTTGGCCTCGGCCTCCCCACAGCAGCTCTTGAGGATATCTGAGAGGTAACTGTCTGTGACTACCACCTGGGTTAACTTGAAAAAAATTAAAAATTATTTGCTGAATTGCCACCGTAATTATTTCAACCCCACTGTTTGGCTCTGGAAATTGGACCATAGCCTAGGTCCCCACAGCCCAGTAGAAGAGGCTGACATTTCTTCGTAATTGGGAAATTCTGGGGCAACGAAAGTCTCCTACCCTTAGTGGGCATTCCGTGGAAGAGCTGTTAGTTACCCCAGAAGGTGCAGTTCATCAGAAGAAACACATTTATGAATAAGGGAGGAGGATCCCACCCTGGGCTTATAGGTGGTGTTGCTTCCAATTAAATTATATTAGATGTGGTATTTTGCAATGGCAGCAGCATTGTCACAAATCCATGTTTATGGTTACATGGCTAATTTCTGTTCTTGGTAAATCCTATCAGAGAGATAAGAAAGCAGAATTTCAGCAGTTTGGGATTCAAAGCTCAAAAGCTTCCATGGCCCTGACTTGGCTATTGAAACAAGGCTCTCAGTGATTTTAGTGTACTGCCTGTGGCCACATGTACATAGGCCAGGATTGATGACCTGCATAGTAGATAGCTCTCTTCTTCTCTGCAGCTAACGCTGGGTGGAGATGGATTCTGACTCAGAGAAGTAAAATGTAGCATTTGTCCATGACTGTATTCCAAATCCAAAATAATCAATTGTGATTATGCCTGGGATGGCTAATTTATGTTCCAATGGGGCTAAGGCCATGAAACCCAGATATTTGGTCAAACAGTAGTCTAGTTTTTTTTTTTTTCTGTGAATGTATTTTTTGATGTGGTTAACATTTAAATCAGTAGGCTTTGAGTAAAGCAGATTACCCTCCATAATATGGGTGAGCCTCGTGCAATCAGGTGAAGGCCTTGAGAATAAAAGGACTGAGATCCTTTGGGGAAGAGCGAATACTTGCCTTCAAATTACCTTTGGACTCAAGCTGCAACATCAACTCTTCCCTGAGTCTCCAGCCTATTGGCCTACCCTGCCTGCAGAATTTGGCCTTGCTGGCTGCCACAATCACATGAGTTAATTCCTTAAAATAAATCTACACACACACACACACACACACACACACACACACACACACACACGCACCCCTATTGGTTCTGTTTCTCTGGAGAACACTGACTAATACAGCTTCTTAGTAGAGAGGAGTCATGACACACAACATCTTAAAGGGTGGTTAATTCAAGTAGTCGGTATTTTATCTTGAAAAGCATCATCTATTCCTCCTACCCCTGTGTATCATCTTAATGATGAGGAAAACTATAAATAATAGTATTGATAGTAGTAGTGGTAGTGAGATTGTAGTTGGAGTACTCGTACAGAGTACTTACTACGCGTCAGGCATTGTTCTAGGCCCTTCACACATATGAACATTCTGAGTTCCCACTTAATAACCCTACAGTGAGGATGATTGTCCCCCATTTGTATATGGGAGAACTGAGGCAGCGTGAGGTTATGCAGCCTGCTAATAGGAGTGAGTCACCCAATGTCTTCTGTTGTTTGACAGTTTTTGCCCTATAATTGTTTAGGTATTGAGATTGGGATGGTGGAGGGGAAGGGACACCTTACATAGGGCTCAAGGAACTTGTAGGAAACAGATTTCATTGCCTTCTCTTTTGACCTTAAGGGAGATATGGTTTAAAGACTCTGGAACAGGCTTCCTGGGTTCAAATGCCCCCCTGTCAGTTACCAGATATGTAACCTTACTTCTCTGGGTCTCTGTTCCTTCATGAGGAAAAATGGAGCAAAAATTAAGGTTTACTTCTTCTTCTATATGAAGATGAAATAAACAAAATGCCTATTATTTATTTATTTATTTATTTATTTATTTATTTATTTATTTGCCTATTATTTCTATTATTAAAGATCAGTATGTCAGACCCCTTTGAGGACTGAGGAGTTGCTGATTGATGTCTAGATGGCTTGCAAGGGTACCAAAGATTTCCAAGATGGAGATTGCTTCAAGGAAGGATGTCTGGACACACAGCTGTGGATCTCTTCCCAAGATCTTGCCCCTTGGGTGGGGTAGGCTGGTTCCAGCACAACTTTTGAATGAGGCTACCAATCTCCTCCTGCCTCTGTTAGCCTGGGTGGGCTCCAGACACAATGACTGAGCAGATAAATACAAATGAAGGAACTTAGCCAGAAGTGCCCTGTCATGAAGAGCCTTCAAGAGAGGGAAGGACCTCTCTTGTTTTAATAAAATGTATGATCTAAACGAAATAGGATCATCAGTGAAATCATTAAAACAGTGAACAATGGCATACAGCCTTCAAAAAACTCTCTGGCAGCAACGCCAGCAATGGCAATGAAGTAGGAACTAATCAGATCTATCGTTTTCACTCTACCTGCTATTTGGAAGCCAGACTGGCCACTCTAGATTGAAGGAATTCTTGGTAATTCTCGGCAAGAGGGTATTGGAATACTTGATTTGGAAATTGTGGAGTTATAGCTTTGTGCTGAAGGTGGCAAGATAGTCATGCTAAAATATTCTTGAGATGGATATTATAATTGATTTTAATTTTATGAATATGTAAAGACTTGAAAGCAGTGCCAGGATTGAGAAATAGAGGAGGAATCCGATCTAGGATTTAAAACATACTTGAGACTTGTTTTACAAGTACTTTTGCATTAGCCTCTGTTTTGAAATACCACAAAGCATTTTCTAGACCTCAGCAGTGGTACTAGTAATCCCAAATTAATTCAAATTCTCCCCTACAACGTCCAGAAACAGATGCAGAAATACAAACCATAATAGATGCCTTCCAAAGCGACAGTGAGTCATATCAGAAGAGCAACAATCAGGAGAGGTAGGCTGAAATGATGCACAGTCATCCATCTGATGGACTGTGGGTCTAATCAAGTTGAAGCTTGTCCTCCAAAGGGACATTCTTGTTTTTCAAATTTATTATAATGTGTGTGATGAAACCTATCTATTTTTGACTAGTCTGTAAGGTGTTGCAGACAGGATTGCATCATGTTCTGGAAAGAGACATGGAGAAGGAAGAGAATGAGGTTCTCACTCTCTCTCCAGCACTTAGTGGCCACACAAAGTTACTTAATTTCACTGGATAAAAAAATGCCTTAGCTACTAAGGTAGGAACCAGATCAGAGCATCTCTTAGAGTCTTTCTAAAATAGCTAAATGTCTTTTCAGAAATTAAAGGTTTGTTCTATGTTTCTTGGTACAATAATTATCTTTCTCATTTTCTTCTTGTTTTTGAATATTATAAAATGAGGGTTTATTGAGAATTGAAACTATTTAATAAATAATTTACACTATTAATGTACCTGTTTTCTCAGTTCAAGAATTGATATTTAAGAAATTTGACTGACATAACTCTGATTTCCATACATTATTTTAAACATACAGTAAAGGGGATCCCTGGGTGGTTCAGCAGTTTCGAGTCCTGCGTCGGGCTCCCTGCATGGAGCCTGCCTCTCCCTCTGCCTATGTCTCTGCCTCTCTCTTTCTCTGTGTCTCTCCTGAATAAATAAATAAAATCTTTAAAAAATAAAAAAATAAAAATAAACATGCGGTGAAAGGGAGACCTTGATCCTAAATCTTTTGCAACACAGTCAATCTGATGCTCTGAAATTGAAAAGAAGAACTCTTCTCTGATGTTCCAAAGGCCACCCAAATTCTCATTTTGTGTTAATACTGTGAGGATAAAGTGTTGGAGCACCACGTTCCTTGTTGGTTGTGAGACGATGGGCTGGTTTTTTAGTCTTTCTTTTCTGCCATCTGTAAAACAAAAGTTGCTGTGTGGATTGAAAAATGACCACAAGGTCTTAATAGATTGGATCGCTCTGTAGATGTTGAAGAGCTGGTGTTTATTAGAATTTTGTAAATTAGTTGTGCTAACAGAAGGAAATTATTTCCTTCAACATTTTTCTTTGTGTAAAAATATTTTTGTGTTTTTCAATTACAGTTTCTAACTATAGGTTGCCAAACATAAGCTATTGTTTAATATGCAAAAATTGTTGAATTTTCTTAAAATCAAATCTCAATGTCACAAAGTGATGTGTTTGTTGCATTTTGATTCCCTAGAATGGGATGTTCTTAACAGAATAGTCATATTCTCGAAAGAGTAAGAATAAAAAATTCAAGAATTAAGAACAAATAGACTAGTCATTCTCATCCAATTATAATATATACTTGAAATATCTTCTAAAAAGGAGCATTTCTACCTAATGAATTCATTCACTGGTGAGCAAAAAATAGAAGGGATGGTAAAATTATGAAAACCTTTAAAGAGATATTAGACATTAAACATATGCTCTAAATGGGTCAGCAGTGGAAATATCTGAAAATTATGAGCAATTTAATAAGCTTATATTTAAACATCTGCTCTTTAATAAGTATCAAGTACATAAACAATTTGGTATTTCAAGAAGGTGATGTAGAGATAAAAATGAGAAGGTACAAGTGCCAATCTGATTTTTTCTTTCCTCTTATACAGAGTATTGTACTATAGTTGACTTAATATACAGTTTCTTACTACTTCTGTCATGAAAATAATTCATTTGCCTGATGTCTTGATATCGCAGGCTTCTCAGTTATATTTTGTCTTGTTACGAAAATTTATGTCCTCACAAAATGCAATTGTTATTATCTTAGTAGTGCCTTGGGGTCTTCGATGTATTAATTGGCTTGTCACTTGCCTGCCTATGGTGTTGTGACAGGCAGAAGAGAGAAGAGTGGCTTTCCGACAGCAAAGCTTCTGACACATTGAACTTGTAGTGATCCTTTCTGGTGGTGGTGGTGGGGGGGATTCCCTTCAATCTGAGGGGATTGCTGCTTGTCTGGCTTCTAACCTGGCAAAGAACATGGCCTGTGAATTCCTTTTCACAAGGAATGTGTGTGGATTCAACTGTAAGTCTTAATCAGTGCATTTGTTATGTTGCCTTCCTCCAGAAAACTCAAGTTTCCAGGAATATACATCGGGAAGCATTTTCCACCCTTTTTTTCCAGCACACATTCATACATATACACGAAGCGATGAGTATATTCATTCTGGCTTTCTCACATCCTGGAACCTTCTAAAGTGTGTATTTTGTGCCCTTTTTTGGAGATTTTCAGCCTCCAGCTCTGGTAAGGGGCTCGCTAACTTTGGCTGCTTTCCCTTTTCTGTGTCTCCTTCCATGGAAACACTCCTCTTAGGGATCACTTGTGTGGCTGCGTTCAGCTGGGAGTTCTGCTGGACCAGAACATTCACGACGGCTTCTTTCACATATCTGGTACCTCAGCTGGTGACTGGAATGGCTCAGGCTTTCTGGGTCTTTCTTTCTCCATCTGGATTCTCATCACCTTGATCATCCAGCTGAGCTTCTTTACCTGCTGGCTGGCTTCTAAAGTGAAAGCAGAAGCTCCAAGATCTTTGAAAGCCCTGACTCAGAGATCCCAGTAAAGTGAAGACCCTTTACTTGCATTGCCCCCTCTTGATCAAAGCAAGCCCTTAGACCAGTCCAGATTTAAGAGGCGGAGCAATAAATTCTACTTTGTGTAGCATGTACCTAAGGAATGAGAAGAATTGTTGGTGGCCATCTTTGGATATCATCTGCCATTAGCACATAATTGCTTTCACTGGTACTTTCATCTTATTTCTCCTCCTTTTCCCATTATTTAGCTTACATTAGCCAGAGATTTTCTTCCCATTTTCCTTGGGTCTTCAATCTACCAGTGCCAATCCATTCTGTATAATATGCCTCTTTTGCACATATCCCACTAGGCGTAGTGGGACCACTGGGAACAACAGCCGAGATATCTCCTACGTAACAGTGTTGGTAGTGTCCTGGGTAACTACTTCAGTGTTACTGTCTGTACTTAAAAGTTTTTTTTATTTTTTATTTTTTTATTTTAAGTAGGCTCTATGCCCAATGTGGGACCTGCACTCATGACCCTGAGATCAAGTGTCACATGCCCTACAGACAGAGAGAGCCAGGCACCCCTTGTGCTTAAAAGTTCAATAAATTTTTTTTTAATTAGGAGTATAGTGGACACACAATGTTACATTAGTTTCAGGTGTACATCATAGTGATTCCACGGCTGTATGCATTAGGCTGTGCTCACTATAGTAGGGCAACCGTCTATCACCACACAACCCTACTGCAACACCGCTGACTCTCTTCCTTATGCTCCTTATGCTGTACCTTATGCCCCCAGGACTTATTCATTCCATAACTGGAAGCCTGTATCTAGTTAATTATTCAAAAACAGAAAGTTTCAAACATCTCAAGATATCTGTTTACCAAATAAGTACCCAGAAAAATCGCCTTGACTGTTCAAGTATTCTTGTCATATGATCCTCTTCTTGTCATTTTATAAGAGGCACGTATAACAGGAAGTTAGAGTTGGCTACTTGCAAAATTAGCTTCCTTTTCCTGGAATTTTAATGGGTGATAAATCTAAGAAACTTACAGTCATACCTTTGGAGCTGCCACTTGAAGCAGCTTGTTGGCCTTGTCCTTGGGGAGACCTGTCAAGCATTTCTGTCTCATTATCTCCCAGAGTTCCTCGTGATGGAAGAGGACTGTGGACTTTAGCCATTTACCGTTCTTCCCACCTCCTTTCCTCAGAGAGTACTCCTTGAATTAAACACAAGCCAGAGACCAGTTTTGGGGCAAAAAGTATTTCTTCCTTTTCTTATCTTCCTCTTTTGCTATTTTTTGGTTCTATTAAAAGATTTGCCCTAGAGCCAAGAGGATTTTTGGACAGTGTTTTAGAAACTAATTAAAAAGAGACATCTTCTGTATCTTTAGTATTAAATAAAATGAAATTATTTACTGTTTGCCCTTTTCTCAGCAGGGAAATAATTCCTCAAGTGACTGAAAACTATGTCCTCTCACCTCATTTTACAGAGATTTTGAGACCTCTTTTCTGCTTCTCTAAAGAGCAGTTTGAGAAGCAAAGGTATTTGCATATTTAATTTGTCATATTATAATTGTAAAATCAAACCATCTAAGAAATTAAGAAGGTTTTCATCTTCACATTACTTTCATTTTATTCTACATGACTTAGTTAACCAGAATAAGACTAGTCTCATTCAAAGGATGGAGCAGATACTGGAAAGTTCAATGTAGAGGCAAAATATACAATTCAGAGGGCATTATCAGCCAATCAGCAGGCCAGCTATTAGTTCCATGAGGTGTGGGGTGTGGTTGGGGAGTCTGGCAAAAGTGTTACAGTGCCCCACAAGGCTAGTCTGGCTTGGTGAGGGATAAAACTGGCACAAATAAGTTTTGGAGTCCTGATTGTGAACTTTTCGTGTTAAAGAAGACTACTGTTGCTAGCAAGGCCTCCAGCCACTACCTGGGGGTTTAAGAAGAAAATTAGAATTTCCTAAGTAGTTGATAAGTAACAGCAAGACAGGACCTTAGTCCAAGAAGAGCTAAGATTCCAGCAGGGTTTTCAACTGGAAAGTGACGAAAAGACCATTTGTCAGACATGGAACACAGACATCAGAGAACGTTGTTAGAGGCTGAGCTAGACCTCTTCAGATTCCTTCAAAGTGAGGTGCCTGCAGTGGTGGCTTGCCTTCATCCAAGGGATATTAAGACTCCACAGGTTAGGAACCAGGCAAGGCTCACCGCTTTGTATTGTCTCTTCCACCAACTGTGACAGAGTAGGTGAGAAATTAGGGACTGTTTTAATCCAGGGTGACTTTATGAAAGTATTTTTTTACTTGTGATGCTAATATCCTCAAACTGGTGGGGACTCCCCACCCTTAGGTGGGGTTTTGTCTCCAGAAAAAAACTTTTTGAATGCTTTAGGTACAAAAATTCCTTCCAGTGTTTGTACATGATGAGACATAATAGGTTATAGTGGTGGACAGAGGATGACAGTGACAGGGCTGGACTGTGCACAGGATTTGAGGGTATGGAAGAGCAGATGAGAGGAGGAAACCTCACTCCGTAGCTGCAGTGAGGCCCCCTGCAAGAGCCATGTCTCACATTTGCTAGCCAGGATCCCTCATTTCCCAGATTAACTATTACTCATTGAATCCAAGTACCTACAATTTTGTCACCTTAGACTTAGCTGAGAAGGCAGGAATTAAATGAATTGCACAATCTGATTTCTCACTAAGATAAATTTTAGAATTTAATAGACTGCAACTACAACTCAGTTTCTTTTCATAACATAAAAAAAAAGAAAATCCCCCTCAGGTCAGGAAAATGAGGTTGTGATTTCTCTACAATTTTATCCTTTCTGTCCTCAAGTCTGTAATCACTTCAAATTAGCAATTATATCTTAGGCATCTCTCGTATACCCCAAACTAACTATTTTGAGTAGAGCCAAATAAGTAGAAGAGTTAGCCTTGGGAAGTCCCTTTCACTGAGTATTTATTTTGTCAAACACCAAGTTTGTTGCCTTATATATATGTCTCATTTAATCCTTAGAATAATTCTTTGGGGTATTGATCCAGTTACTATTGCTGTACAACAAATAACCCCAAGACTTGGCAGCTTACAATGACTATTTTATTATACTCACAGATTCTGGGTTAAAAATTTAGACAGATCACAGAGGAAATGGCTTGTTTCTGATTCATGAAGTTTCAGGTCTCAGCAGTGACAATTTGAGAGCAGGATCTAGAACCATCTAAAAATGTCCTTACTCACATACCTGGTGGATGATATTAGCTGTTGACTGGGGCTGTTGACTAGGGTTATTAACTGAGGCTGTTGACTGGGGTTGCTGACTGGGGCTGCTCACTGGAGCACCTCTAATCGGCCTCTCCATATGGCCAGGGCTTCCTCACACCATAATGTTCTCAGGACCTCCAAAAATGATTGTTATAGCTAAGAAGGAGGAACCTGCATCAGCTTTAATGAATATCCCTGGATGTTCAATATTATTTCTAATGCATTCTACTGGTTATGATTGAATTTCAAGTCTACCCTGAATTCACAGAGAAGCTACATAGATCCCACCTCTTGAAGAAAGGATGTCAGAGAATTTGCAGACGAATTTTAAAACAGTCACAGTCTGTCCTCATGTAAAACACATTTGCTTCCTCCCAAGATCCCCTAAAAGTGACATGACATGTCATTAGACTTAGGCTTGAGGTCTACTATCTCAAGAACAAAATCAATCCATTTGTGGATGAGACTTCTTGGAGACAATTTCTCAGGTATGACTCTTAAAGTTATGATTCCTCTTTATCCAAGAACCCAAGGATCCAAGAAATGAAGTATTTACCCTACACACACCCAAAGATGGGACAGGCACGGGATAAGTGTTTATACATCCTGGTTCAAAAGGGTAGAGAATGGAAAGCACACAGCAGTCAGTGGTCCATAGTAATTCTGAAATCCAGTCAGACATGGCTGCCAAATCTTTGATTAGAGCTCAGTTCTACTTCTTAGGACTTTGGCTTTGTGGTTTTGGACTCTACCTTCTGAACTCTTGGTTCAAACCTTTGAATCCATCTTTTATTTTTCATAAGAATTGGTCCATGTTTGCAATTGAGTAGACTTCTCATCCTGCTTCTTGCCCATATTAGTATGTACTATTTCTGTCCCTCTGGGTTCAAACCAACATGTTTCCAACTGTACAAGTTTCTTAAAACTTTGTGGGTTTTCTCTGGCTCTTATTAAGATCCATTCCATTATACAAAAGCCAAAAGCATAGATATCTTCAAGCTATCTTCTTTATCTTGAGGTCTCTGAGAGGCTGCTGAGTGACAAGGCCCTTGAAATTACTTGAAGCCCTTTAAAAGGGAGGGTCAATGAAATAAGCCTTTGATGTCTCTAGAGGTCTTTTTGTATGTCTGAAAGTTTCTATTAGAATCTTTGAGATCTTCTGAAGGCCTCAACAAATGATTTTACAACTTCCCCTTTAGATGTTATCTTTGCCCTAGAAATACTTCTTAATTTAGAAACTTTTTGCCATTTGAAGATGCCAGGAATGTGAAACAGTTTTACTTTTGAGCTCAGCAATGTCTGGTTCCTGTGTGTTTCCTCAAAATTTTGCTTGAACACTAAACAGTTTGCCTTTTAGCTCATCTCACTTGCATTTTTTTCACAGGCAGCAAAAGGAAGCCAGGTAGCTTTTTAAATACTCTGCATGGAAATCTGCTTAGCTAGATCATCAAATTCCATAGGTGTATTTCCAATTCTTCATATTACCACATAGGATAGTCTGGCCAGACTTTCCACCACTAAGTAGTAAGATTTCACTTCCTCCTAGCTTCTTGGAACATTTTCCTTGCTTTACTTCAAAACCTTACCAACAGCCTCCTCTAACCTTATCAGGTTCCCATTAACTGTCTCCTTAAGACTGAGCTACAGTCAGACAGTGATCTTAAAGTCAATATCTCATGCTTTAGGTTTTTGATACAATAGCACTCTGCTTCTAAGTATCAAATATCTGTCCTAGTTATTATTTCTGTCTAGCAAATTGCATCCAAAATGAGCAACCTAAAACAACCATTTCATCATGCTCAGGTATCCCATGGCTCAAGAAGTTGGACAGACCCAACACAAATGGCTTGCCTCTGCTGCATGATGGTTGGGTCCTCAGTTGGGACTCAATGAGCAGGCAGTGATTTGACAGTTGATGGCTGGAATCATCTGATGGTATCTTTGCTTGCATGTCAAGCAATTGATGCTGACTATTGGCTAGGACCTCAGCTGGGGCTCCCTACCAAACACCTAACCCCATAGTATGGTGGCTCGGTTGACTCCAAAGTCAAACCCCTCCATCATTAAGGTGTATTGCCTCCAAATATGCTAGAAAGTAAACATTAAACACAGGAGATAACTTTGAGCTAAAAGATGTGTTTTTTTTTTAAAGATTGTATTTATTTATTTAACACAGAGAGAGAGAGAGCACAAGTGGGAGAAAGGCAGAGAGAGAGAGAGAGAGAGAGAGAGAGCAAGCTCTCCATTGAGTAGGGAGCTCAGTCCCAGCCCTCAATCCCAGTACTCGATCCCAGGATTTGATCCCAGGACCCTGGGATCATGACCTGATCTGAAGGCAGAGGTTTAACCAGCTGAGCCACTCAGGTGCCCCAAAAGATGCAGTTCTTTTTTTTTTTTAATTTTTATTTATTTATGATAGTCAAAGAGAGATAGAGAGGCAGAGACACAGGCAGAGGGAGAAGCAGGCTCCATGCACCGGGAGCCCGATGTGGGATTCGATCCCGGGTCTCCAGGATCGCGCCCTGGGCCAAAGGCAGGCGCCAAACCGCTGCGCCACCCAGGGATCCCAAAAGATGCAGTTCTTGAGCTGAACTTGGGAATAAGTGGTGAAACTAGAATTTTTTATGTTATTAAGAAAATAACAAAACTAGTTTTTTATAGAATAAAATGCTTATGAAAAAATACATTGTACAACTATAATATACTGTGAACATATTTTGTTACCTAATAAAGCAGCAAATAAACATGCAAAAAAAAAAGAAATATATTCTATAAATTTGCTTGAGTGCAGGGTACATTGGAGGTGGGCAGGGAGAAAAGGCTCGATAGGTAAGATGGTAGCATCTTGTGAAGAACTTGAAATTTTTTCTGTAGATAGTGCCATCTAGGGTATGAGCAGGAAAGCAATATGATCCAATCTGAGCTTAAGAGAGATAATTAATTTCAAGATGATAGATGGATTAGAATGTTGTAAGAACAGAGGCAAACAATTAGAGGATAATTATTAGGCATGATGTTATTTTATCTCAGAAGTAATTTTCTGGCATCAGACATGCTGCCGTTGCACCACAAGGTCCTTTGGATATAATTTTCTAAAGAGACATTAATCTTTGGTCTTTGTCATCCTCTCCCCCCACCAAAAAAAGACTGACTCTCTAAACTGCATTCTTTAATGGAAATAATTATTTATGTGTCTGCATACTTGTTTACCATATAAAGATTTTGATATGGTTTAAAAGCAATATAAAATGTGAGAGTGATAAAAAAAAATCAAAGCCAGAGAATATATAGGCACACTATCAAGATAAGACAAGCTGGAAAATGTTATGGAGCAATGAGAAGAACAAGGCTTTCTGAGTTGACTAACTGGGGCTACAGATTTGACTCTGAGCATCCGGGAAGCCAAAAGAAAAAGGAAACTCAAAATGCTATGAACTTCATATCATCCATGGGACATGATCCATATCACCCATGTCATTTCCAAAGGAGAAAGAGGGCAACTGGCGGTCATGTGGATTGAAAGGTTATCACATAGAAGTCAAATGAAATTAGTCATTTGATTTTGGTTTTAGTAATAGAAGGAGCACATTTGTATAGATTTTGATGAGAAATTCTCCAATGAGAAGAGTGAGACAGCACTGTGATTCAAACAGCAGAAGGATAATGTGGCAAATGAAGTACAAAATAAGGCAATAGAAAAAGAATGAATCTGTCTGTCATGGCTGGTGCATTTCAGGGTACGGTGAGAGGTCAAGAGACACAAGGAGTGGTATCATTCTCATTGCATACCCCACAGAAAGACTATATACATATTACACAAATCACCAGTTTTTAACCATTTTAGTATGCATTTCATGTGAGTTTGTAGCTCTTTTATCATGTGTATATTTAGTTATGTCTAAGTAATTAATGGCCATGCTGGTTCCTCGGTTGGCTTGTAGCACAGAACTCAACTGATGACAGTAACTTACCTGCAAAATTGACTTTATAGTAGAAATCATTCCAACGTCCATGGAAAGATAGGATTCCTACAAAACCAAGCTGTGTCACTGTGCCTAGTCTGTGAATCTTTGCCAGTGAGACATCTTTCATCAGTATCCATTTCTTTTCCCTTTTGTCTTTACTTTTTTCAGTGAAGATTTTATTTTTGAAATATAGCTACTCAAGGCAAATGGCCAGGGATAATTTGCAGAGAAACACTCTTAAAATAAGACCTTTGACAGCCCTGTACTGAGTGATAATGATTATGAAGCACACAGCACTCTGAGTTTCTTGATAGACAGATTTCTCCCATCATAAAAGCAACCCTAATCATCAGCATACAACCAAAACTTCCCTTCGAGCTCTGCTTTTGTAGCAAGAACAATTTGATGCCTAAATTTAGGGTTTATATTAAAAGCTGAGGAGTCTAAGATCCATAATTTAAATTATACTATGTCATAGTTAATATCTTTTTCCCAAAGGCTTCAAAGGAATGCATCCCCCCACCCCACCCCAAGAAGCAGCTTTCTGGCACATAAAGTACTTTAGGTTTGAGGTAGGAGAATTCGTTTCTACATGCACTTCCTAGATTCCTACCTACCATGTTCAGGGAGCCGCAGTACGTACTGCAGGGAGGCGAAGGTAACAAATGCTTAACTCAGGAAAGCATGTAGTCTAGAAAGAGCTGTGACCAGAATGCAAACAACCACAACCCCAGGGAGGTACAGATAGCTATGGAATGCATGGCGGTGCGAGTCTATGCAAGTTCCCATGTGACTGGGGTGGGGAGAACCAGGACAAGTTTAATAAAGGTGAGGAGAAGTTTGATACAGAGAAACAAGAGCAACTATGTCAGTCAAACTAACTTATCATACTTGTCAACACACTCAAAATGGATATCTAATATTTAGGAGACTTTTTCAGCTGAACTACAAATTTACCATCCAAGCAAATTTCAGGTGAACAGCAGAAAAATATTTCCTCGATAGAGTTATGGAAACCAATCAGTTGAATATTCCCTCCAGTTCCTATGAGGAAGGAAATGTCTGGTTCCTCTTCCTGGATCCACTAAAAAACTTGCCTGGAGGAAGAACTAGGTTGAGTCACACCCACATACCCAATTGTACAGCAGGTAAAAGAGGAACTTCCATTTAATCATTTTTAAATAGTAGAGAGGTGAGAAGTCGAAAGGCTCTTGTAATATGTTCCTCAGTGCCCAACTCTCTCCTTTTTTTCACTCCCCAGAACATACCATCACGGTAGCTTTTAGTTTGTCCTGATTATCTGCAATTTGAGTAAAAACTACTGTAGGAATGATTCTACTTCTACTGAACTGTCAAGAGAAGATGAGCTCACAGTGTAAAATAGTGTGACTTTCTATTTGAAGTATGTCATCCAATTGAGGCAATTTCCGGTGGAAGCCTTCCTGATTTCTTGAGAGATAGCTTATAAAGAAAGCTTTCGCTCACAAATCCCAAGTAATGGAAGAATGACAGAGAAGAGATGAGAGTGCACATAAAAATGATTAAAAACACTTGCTGGTCTTCATTCTAACAGGTCATTGACTGACAGGACATTCATAACCTTAATACTCCAAAAAGGAGGCTTAGCATGAGAGAAACAGCCTCTATGTAAGATGGATCTATTGAAATAATAGGGAAAAACAACAACAACACGGGAAAACCTGAAATCTGAAGCTCTGAGAAGAACAAATCCGTACAAGTCCCCAGGCTGCGTTAAGATTTCTTATTTGTTCAAAAGGAAACTGAAATAGTCTGAAGGGTATTGTGTGATGGGGGAGAAAGGGGCAGGCTGAATAGGAAGCCAGGAGACTAGGTTCTTCCATTCACTTCTGATGCCACGTCTTTGACTTCATGTTTTCTCATTTGTAAAACGGAAATAGTATTCCACCAGAAATCTCATAAATCTCTCTCAGGAGGGATTTTGTTGGAATACAATCAGATAGAAGATCCAGGAGCTTCTTTGAGAAGCACAAAGTATAAGCTAATAATCGTTACCATTTCTATGCACAATGCTTCGTGTATACCTGCATGGGCTTTCATCTAACCTTATTTGAGCCTCACAACCATCTTGAGGGAGGACTACTCACTATTCTATGGATTAGGATACTGAGGCTTAGAGACACTAAGAATTTGCATATAATCATGGCAATAATACATGGTAAAGCCAAGGTTCTCTGATTCAACCGTACCCAATTATATAAGCATTGAGAACTGGAAGGATCCAATGGGTGGTTTTGTTCAATCCTTGCATTTAGCAGGTATGCCTCTCTATTTTCTTTTTTTTTTTTAAGATTGTATTTATTTATTCATGAAAGACACATACACACACACACACACACACAGAGAGAGAGAGAGAGAGAGAGAGAGAAACATAGGCAGAGGGAGAAGCAAGCTTCCCACCAGGACCCTGATGGGAGATTCGATCCCAGGACCCCAGGATCACTACCTGAGCTGAAGGCAGACACTCAACCACTGAGCCATCCAGGCATCCTACCTCTCTATTTTACCTTCTTCCTTCATTCCAAATCATGCCTGTCCATCTTACACAGGTCCCTCCTCTCAGCACCACTGAATTTGTTGCTTTGCTCAAACACTCCTGTCCCCTACTCTTCACTCCTCTGAAACATCTTTCCGGCCTCAATCCAAACACCACCATGGGGATGTGACATTGCATTTACTGCCATATTCCCTGCTTTAGCACGAAGCCAGTCACTTAGTAGGTGCAGAATTGGCCATTCGATAAAAGATTGAATGGAGGTAAACTGGTACACAGAGAAATGAACTGAGTGGACCAATGTCATGTGACACTGCGGATCTCCAGACATTTAAATCCACTCACTGTTCTTTCTACTATACCACTGGGTGTTGTTTATTTCCTGTCCAAAAGAATGGATTTTGAAGCTGCATACTTGAATCATAATCCATTAATTAAAACTTTAGTGATTCCCAAAATTGGCCATGCACTGTAAAAATAGAATATACATTATTTGGGTTAAGAAAAAAAAATCAGGGGTGCCTGGGTGGCTCAGGTGGTTAAGTGTCTGCCTTCAGCTGGGGTCATGATCTCAGGGTCCTGGCATCTAGTCCCATGGCAGGCTCCCTGCTCCTTGGGGAGTCTGCTTCTCCCTCTACCCCTTCGCCCTGCTCATGCTCTCTCTCAAATAAATAAATAAAACCTTTTTTTTTTTTAAAAAAAAAAAAAGGAAAAAACCATCTGACAGGAACCTCGAGATAGCTAAAACAAGATTGGGGACCAATTAATGACAGGCGAATGAGAAGCTAGAAGCAATGTGCAGATATTAGAGAAGAGGCTCAAGCCTACTTCATATTAATTTTTACAGCATATGGAACACTTGGTGTCAATCCAGTTTGAAGAATGTAACACTCTTCCTCCTACTTAACTATGTAAACTTCGATTCCAGCTTCTTCCACAGGGCTCTGCCGTGTTAAAATAAACTGAAAGATGGGGGGAAAATGCAAGAATGAAAATGACTAGGAAAGTAGAAGATCTGATAAATTACATTTAGGGGAACTTGTAATGCAGAGACGGAATCATCATTTTAAAGTGAAAAAAGATATTTTCATGTACTAAGAGGCGGGATAATTTCAAAAAGTGATGCCACCATGCCAGAGATGGCATTTTGCATGTCAGCGTAACCCGTTTTCCTTTTGCCTGCTTAGTATGAAGTAATCACTATGCCACCTAGTGTCTATTAAAATCCATTGACAAATGACAGGCGCCCACATCAGGGGAAGTGGGTCACACTTGTAGTACGATTTAGCCTTCGACTTACAGTCCATTTTCAAATGGCTTGATACCCTGGAAAGTTAATCTAACATGCTCATTGTAGATGGACTGCTTGGGATCCGTTTGGAATGTACAAACAAAACCCAAAAATGACCACGAGTGTTTTTAAAACTCTTCATGATGGAAAATTTTAGGCATATGCAAAAGGATAGAAAACAGTATAAAAATCCCCAGGTTTTATCACTCAGTTTGAACTCAAGGCCAATATTGGCCTCTGAATACTTCTCTCCCTTCCTAGATTATTTTGAGGCGAGTTCATGTTTTATTGAAGCAAATGTTATGATACTGTTCTTATCCTTTGATCCCAAAATATGTTAGTATGCATCCCTAAGTATAAGGACCCTTTAAAAATACAACCAGAACTCTTAAGCCTAAAAACGTGAACAATAATTTCCTGCCATTATCAACTATTCAATTAGTGCTCAAATCTGTCTGATTCATAATTGTTTTTTTACAACTGATTATATGAAATAACATCCAAACATTGCAATCCATTGATTTATCTTGTTGTCGTTGCTGCTGCTTTATCTTTTGTTTCGTTTTATCTATAGATTCCTCCTTTCTCCTCCTTTAGTTTTTCATTACAATTGATTTAAGGAAACCAAAATGCTTGTCTGTTAAACTTCCCATATTCTGGACTTTTCTAATTGCATTCCTGTAGTATATGGCTTAACCTATTTCTCTTCCTTGCACTTCCTGGAAACTGGGTCATGAGATCTAGAGGCTTCGTTATTTAGATTCATGCTTTGGATTGTAATATTTCATGAGTATGTTTATTTCCATCAGGAGGTACCTGTTATCTGATTGGCCTTCTGTGTTATCAACAGTCATTAACGATCATTGCCTAGATCTACATGCATTCTCTCATTAAGGTTTGCCAATGCGGTGATAAGCTAATTTTATCACTCTTTCTTCATTTGTTCGATACAATGCTGTCCAAGTTTCCCTCATCAATTATTGTCCTGAGGTGCAGTTCAAGCATGTAAGGTAAGATAGTTGCCTGACTTTATTTTACCTTCGCCAGTTTTCAAAATAACAAATTGATTCCCTAGCATCTTCCAAATGTGACCAATGAGATTTTTTTTTATAAATCATTAGTGACTAATGGACTTAAACATGGCTGACATGTTTCAATTCATTGCAGTTAATATTTATTTGATGCTCAAATTGTCCTGTTGTGGGCTAGTTAGAGATCTTCAGTTGGGCTCTTAAGTTCTCTTGATGTGATGTTTTAGGCTTATTTTGGCATTACAAGACATTTTAGGCTCATCTTGTACACTTCTTGCTTGAGACCTGGAATCAGTCATTTATCCAAGAAGCCTTGGTTTCTCTGACATATATGTGCATATGTATATATTTTTGTTCAGTTGGGTTTGTTTTTTTTAAGTAGGCTCCACACCTAGCATGGAGCTCAGCACGACTTGAACTCACAATCCTGAGATCAAGACCTGACCTGAGATCAAGAGTCAGAGCCACCCAGGCGCCTCATATATTTATATGTTTTTAAATTATACTCTTAGTTCATATTTACACTTCCAACTGAAATTTTAGATTATAGCGTTTTAACAGTTCTTCAATTTTATCTTTTATTTTTCCTCATGCTGAAAATTCTGGTTCATTCCTAAGAACATCCACAGAATTATTTGTTTTTTTCCTATAGAATATATAATAGTTACAAACAGCAATGCCAATATTATTACTAAACATAGTTTAAAATTTATTTTGTCTTTTTCAGGGTCCATATTGCTAGGGATGTGTCACCAGATTGGCATATTTTAGTCACTTGAAGTACTTCCTCTTACTGTGCTATGCCACCAAATGGATGAACAGTTAGGTTTCTTCATTTCATTTTGCTTTGATTTATAGGGATTGCTTTTTAAAGAAAAATTTGAATTATAATTATTTATAGTTGTGCTGTATCATATAACAACTATATTGTATACTGGCTTCCTTATGACCCTTACTTAGTTTTATGCATAAATACATATTCAGTGTTCATAACCAGACATCATGCCAATTCTTCAACCAAATGGTTGTCTGAGTCATTTCTAGTGGATTTCTCAGAAAGGGCACATGAGAACAGCACTGCCTGACTGCTTACATATTCATGAGTTTTTATATGGCTTTAAAGTTGAATGTCTCTTTTCCTGGATACAAAATCCTTGCCCACATTTTCTTTTTTTTTTTTTTTTTACCTCTTGTAATATAAATGTTACTCCATTGTCCTATGGCATAAAGTGTTGCTGTTGAAAAGTCTAATGTCATTCTATATTCTGTCTCTAATGAGGGGCTTGGTCATTTTGCTTTGATGTCTAAAAGATGTTTGGGTTGTTTTTTTTCCCCCACTTTATTTGAGTTCAATAGATTTGCTAAAATGTGTCTCATTTTTTGGGCCATTCTGAGCTGATTTTTCAGGATCCTCTGTGCCCTTTAAATATGTAGATTCAGATCTTCTTTATATTGGCAACATTTTCTTGAATAATCTTTCTAATACTTTTGATCTAGTTCTTTATTTTGTTTCTGTTTTTTATTTTCTGTCCATTCTATTTTCTCTTTTCTTATGATGCAGATTTGAGCTTGTGTTCTCCGCACTTTTGTTCCTTTCTGAAATGATTTTTTCCTTTTGCTTTTGATTCTCAAACTCTCTCAGCTCATTTTTCAAGCTTTTTTCTTTC
Organism: Canis lupus baileyi; assembly: GCF_048164855.1. Lineage (NCBI taxonomy): Eukaryota > Metazoa > Chordata > Mammalia > Carnivora > Canidae > Canis > Canis lupus. Next base: position 19,981,923 of record NC_132842.1, read on the forward strand.
ATCCAATCATCTCATGTTCTATTCCTGTCTTACGGCATTCTTCCATAGCTCCTAACATTTCTCAAATTCTCTTCACTCATTTGGAGCTCTTGAGTTGAGGTTTTTATTGTTTTTTTTTTTGAGGTTTTTATTCTTTTATGGTCATATCTTTATTGTTGGATTTCACTGTCTATAGGAATAGTGTTCTCTGTCAATTATTATATTTTATTTTTCTTTAAAACAACAGCATATGGATTTAACTACAACCATTGTTATTGCTCATGGTTTTTCTGTGCTCGTAGAGGGGAGAGTGCCCTGGATATATTTCCTTGCTTCCATGCCCTATGGCCCCAATTTCTATTGTTATGGTGGTGTGTTTGGCTCCTTGGACTTACCTTTCTGAGATATGTTATCTTTGCTCCCCCTCTCATCGTGATCTGCCTTTTCTCTCTCTCTCTCTCTCTCTCTCTGTCTCTCAGACTTTAGTGTCCCTGGTCTGTTTCATTTGCATCCAATGCACCCCAGTTTCTTTTCAGTCTGGGGATTTCCTATAGTCTCCACTTTATAAAAATGATGTCAAGTATTGGGTGCAGAAATATTAATGCCTGTTACAACTTCATGGTGAATGTTAGCTTTTCGAGTTACAAAGACTTCTTTTTTTTTAACATTTTTAAAAAAAATTTAAATTCAATTTGCCAACATAGAGTATAACACCCAGTGCTCATCCCATCATCCTTTTAAATGCACTGTGATCTGAGCAATCGGAGGGTTTGTGGGGGTGTCTGGAGCTGGTAATGCCCCTTCCTTGCTTTGGTAATGCCTCCTTCTCTTGCCTGATTGGCCTGAAGAGCTCTCTGTGCTCAGTAGACCCTTTCCTTTGGGAGTGGCTGGCTAACTGTTGGTAATTCCATTCCTGAGCTGTTCTTTGAAAGTCCCTTGTCCTCCTGCTTCCTCCTGTACTTGTCATGACACATCTTGATGCTGCTAGTGCTTTGACCCCTCCTGCTTATGGGAATAAGTACCCTGTCATTTCTGTTGTAGATGTTGTCCATGGGTTTTTGCTTTGCTGTCTCAATTGTTCCGTCTATCATTGTGGGGGAGATTGAAAACCTGTGTTATTGCCACTGGTACTATCTTTCTGCCTATGGGTAATTTGGGAGCAAATGTACTGCTATAGATGTTTTTAAATACATAAAACCCAAGGTGAGATTGTGTTTGCTTTTCTTCGTAATGGTTTTGTTCTTTTTCTCCCCTTCAACATAAGAGATAATAAACATGATCCTCTTTGAAGGTACAATGAGAATCCTTGAGCGAGATTTGGAAAATATCAAGGGTCTCTAGAGAGAATGCCGTTTTGTCTCCGTTTGCAATATTATGGAATAAATCATTCCAATCGCCTTCAAAATAAATACTGAGAATTATGACCTTTTTTCTAGGATAAGCCTCTCAAAAACCTATGCTTACAGAATGTATGAATAATAAGCCCAGCCACATAAACTGGATGAATTAAAAGGAAATGAACTTCCACACTTTCAAGATCCATCTATTGTTGTTCTGTTACTGTATTATGTGCCACTGCCAAATCTTATATCACTTATTTTCTTTTCAAAATGATTAATGACAACTTGTAATTCCTTATCACCTGGTATAACAATCAACTTATGTAATTGACTTCTATTTTTAAACAACTTTCTTTGTCTAAAAGGATCTGATTCTTCTTTGGGGAGTACATAAATGCAGTAAGTAGCATACAGAATCATTTCAGTTCTCAACTTCTATTGTGTATACAGCTAGGGCTACTTAATTAATGTGCCCGCTCTCCAGGAAATGACTCTGTCAACCACTTGGTTGCCCAAGCTAGAAATCGAGGTATCATAGTTGATGCCTTTTTCTACCTCATTACTCCTTTAAAAGAGTCATCAAATCCTGATTATTTTGCCTATGAATGTCTCACATTTTTCTACTTCTCTGTAACCCTGCTACCATGACTGCGGTTCTGAGCACCTTCCCTCTTGGCTGCACCATCGCAATATACACATCTCCCTCTTCTGGTATCATCTCCAAATTTTGATTCTCAAAGCATGAATCTTATGCTGTCTCTTCTCTATGTAAAACGCTTTCAGGATTTCTCATTGTTCCGTGGATGAAGTTCTGAACACGTAAGGTGACTTTTGGAGTCCTCCCCTCCTCTATATTTGAGATATAACTGACAGATAACATTAATTTCAGATGTCCAACATCATGATTTGATGTTTATATGTATTGTGAAACAATCCCCACACTAAATCCTGTTGACATCCTTCAGCACCGAGTACTACATTTGTTTTTTCTCCTTGGGATGAGAACTTTTTCAGATGTGCTGTCTTAGCAACTTTCAAATATACAACACAGTAGGGCTAACTAGAGTCACCATGGTGTCCATGCATCTCCAGGATGCAGTTATTTTATAACTAGCTAGATGGTTTTCATGCTTCACATGTGCTGACCCTCTTTCGCTGTCTGTCCAACGAGAGGCTTCCTTGCTTCCAGGCTTCTCTGTGTGCTATTCTTTCTGCCTGTGTGCTACTCACCTGCTCTCTACCTCTTCTTTAATCTAGACAATTCCTGTGTATCTCTTAGGACTGACATGAAATATCCTTTATGCAGAGAGGACTTCCCTGACCCTTTGCTTCCTGCTGTAGGCAGCCCGTGCTTCTTGTACTTTCTCCATAACAACCATCACCTTGATTGTTGGTGTATGTTTTTCTTGCTGAACAGTAATTTTCACAAGGGCAGGGGCTTACTGTCTTGCCTACTATTCAAACCCTGGAGCTGAACCCAATGCCCAACACTCAGTCAGTGTTCAATAATGTCTCTTAAGATTTTAGACTGTGTTGGGACACCTGGGTGGCTCATTGGTTGAGCCTCTGCCTTTGGGTCAGGGTGTGATCCCAGGTCTGGGGATCGAGTCCTACATGGGGCTTCCTGCATGGAGCCTCTTCTCCTTCTGCCTGTGTTTCTGCCTCTCTGTGTGTGTCTCTCATCAATCAATAAATAAAATCTATTAAAAAAATATTTTGGACTATGTAAGATTCCCATATATGATAACACAGCATCTGTGGGCCAGGGCTGGGCTTCAGGTGGTCCAGGGCCCCTCTGATCTTCAGTGCAAAACTTAGGAGGTGCCAAAAAAGCTTAGTAATTGAGATAAATAATGTTTGTGATAGTTCATTTTATGTGTCCACCTGGGTGCCCAGATATCTGAGTAAGTTATTTCTGGATGTGTCTATGAGAGTGTGTCTGGAAGAGATTAGCATTGAGTTGGTGGACTGAGTGAAGCTGATAACCCGTCCAGTGGTGGGGGTGGGCGGTACCTACCAACCATGGAGTACCTGTGTAGAACAACAAGTACAGGAGTGTTGGATTTGCTCTCTGCCTGACTGTTGAGCTGGGATATTAGTCTTCTCACCTGGGTGCATCTGGCTCTCAAGCTTTCAGACTCGGACTAAAATCTGCACCATTGGATCTCCTGCTCTGAGGCCTTGGATCACACCTCCAGCACTCCTGGGTCTCTAGTTTGCAGATGACAGATGGTCGACATCCCAGCCTTCATAATCACATGAGCTGGTGACTAAAAAATCCTATTGTTTTATATATGTGTGTTCATTTATATATTACATATATATTCTATTAGTCTGGTTTCTCTGGAAAATGCCAATGCACTATTTTAACACAATATTTTAAAACATCAAAATCAATGTAAAAATACCCACGAAGACCAAAATATCAGAATTTTAGGTAAAGTCAGATGAGTAATAGGACCATGCTGAGCCATACTGGAGGCTGAGGCAAAAGGAAAAATCAGTCCAAAGGATCCTCTCTTTACTTAAAATTTTGATATTCGAGGGTGCCTGTGGGGCTCCATCAGTTAAGGTGTGCCTTTGGCTTAGGTCATGATCCAGGGGTCCTGGGATTGAGTCCTACATCAGGCTCCCTGCTCTGTGGGGAGACTGCCTCTCCCTCTGCCTTTGCCTTCCTTTCTCTCTCTGTCTCTCATGAGTAAATAAAATCTTTAAAAAGATTTTTTAAAAATTGAGGGATGCCTGCATGGCTCTGCGGTTGAGCATCTGCCTTTGGCTCAGGGTGTGATCCCAGGGTCCTAGGATCGAGTCCTGTGTTGGGCTTGCTGCAGGGAAACTGCTACTTCCTCCACCTTTGTTTCTGCCTCTCCCTCTGTGTCTTTCATGAATAAATAAATAAAATCTTTTTTCAAGACTTTGATATTCATTCACCATGGATATTTTTGCATTTTTCTGGCTTACTAACCTATCGCATGAAAAGATGATTTGTCTAGACTACTGAGCATTCTGGAGAGCCCTGACATCTTACAAGTGAGGTGTTCCCCTTGCCTCCCCCTCCTCTGACCCTGCTGGGGTCACTTGAAGCCCTCTCCTCTCATACGTGCCCTCCAGATAACAGAATATGCAGAGCAGCAAGTTTCCTTCGGCTGCCTTCCCAGGGCCCCGGGGAATAGGGCTTGCTCACACCTGCTCCTGAGTCCGTATTCACGGAGAGCCTGCTGTCCCTTGAATAGATGGCCACAGCCTCGTGGGGTCTAAACCTGGGGGATCTAGGGAAGCGGCACTTCCTTTCCTGGCTGCCACCTGCATTCCCCAGGGTGCCAGAACACAAGACAAGTGCAAGCAGCCCAGCCGACTTTAGCGACTTTAGTGGCCGGTGGGATGGCACCAGGGCCCACAAAAGCTGAAATCTGTGGTCTTCTCTGCAGGGAATCTGGCACTGGCTGCCCTCCTCTGCAAGGGCTGCCTCCCCTTCCTTGCCCTAGAGGCCACTCCTTTCCTCTCCCTCCCTCCCACCCAAGATCCTGCCCTACCCTCTCCTGAGTTCCCACCAGGAAGCACGCTGGCCATTCCCAGCACTTCATCATGCAACATAGCTGAGCACATTTCTCATTTCTCCTCTCTATGACTGGCTAAAGGTGTCCCAGTTTCTCTCTCTCTCTTTTTTTTTTTTAACATTTTATTTACTTATTCATGAGACACACACACACAGAGGCAGAGACACAGGCAGAGAGAGAAGCAGGCTCCATGCAAGGAGCCCGACGGGGACTCGATCCTAGGACTCCAGGATCATGCCCTGGGCTGAAGGCAGCGCTAAACCGCTGAGCCACCCGGGCTGCCCCAGTGTCCCAGTTTCTAAACCGAAGGGGCTCACATTTTCCAACCCGAATTCCATCTCCCACTAAAATAAATGGGCAAAGGTTCCCCCTCTCTTAGAATGCAAAGCTTAGCCATCGTTCTTTCCTTTAAAAAAATCCTGAGTTTCTTCTTTTCACATGCTCTTCTTCGTCTTTTTTTTTTTTTAATTTAAGTTGATTTTATTTATTGAAATTCAATTTGGCAACATCACATGCCCATCTATTCACTAACAGTTTACTGCTTGGGAGTTGCTAGATTAGACACATTTCAGGGATTTTTAGACGTGCTACTCTCACAACTATGGGAAATAGATATTAGCCCCTCCATGCTACAGATGAGAAACTAGAGGCTGAAGACATTCTAGTCATTTGTTCAAGGTCGTAAACATAGCAAGCTGATGAAAGAATTCAAGTCAGTTCTAACTTCCCAATCTGGGTGGGCGCCACTGGATTAAGTAGCCTCATTTAATTTCGCCTTATTTTGCTTTCTTTCCTGCCGCCTCCCTCCTTCCTTTCGTTTCTTCGTTCCTTCCTTCTACAAATGCTTCCTTCGAGTCTGCCACTGTTCTGAGTACTGGGAATGTGTCATGTCCCTGTCCTCTTGAAGTTGACATTTGAGTTAGAATTGTGCGAGGAGACAGACAACAAACACATAGGCAGATTGGTATATGTGTGTTTGGTATGTCAGATAAGTGCTGATTGTTACCCCCTATTTCTCCCCCCATAAAAGAGAGGCAGCAGGCTATGGGGAAAAAGGGGTGCCGGAGCAGGAGAAGCTTCCCACTTTGTGTAGGGTACACAGAAACATGTATAGAACAAGAACCACTTATTTACTACATATGACAATTTAAAGTTTTCCCCCTCAGCTTCTCTTCCAGATGAATCTTTCCTAAAATGAGAATTTGTCATTTATATGTTCCTCTCTGTAAGTTCCAAGTGCCCTCAATGAGTAGGTAGCTGTATTAAGTTACCTACTGTCAAATGCTTCTCAAATATTACCAACACAGTCTGTTGATAAGACAAAATTTATTGCTTACTAAAATAAGGGGGCACACCACAAGTGTTTACAGGATCTCAAGGGAGAAAAGCAAGGTGGATTTTATGAAGAATTTGAAGCTTTGTTGAAAGTAGGGCTTTTGGGTGGCTCAGTTGGTTAAGCATCTACCTGTGGCTCAGGTCGTGATCTCAGGGTCCTGGTATCAAACCTCATGTCTGGTTCCCTGCTCAGCGGGGAGTCTGCTTTCCCTCTCCCTCTGCCCCTCCCCCTGCTTGTGCTTTCTGGCTCTCTTGCTCTCTCTCTGTCAAATAAATAAACTTTAAAAAAATTAATAAAGCCTAAAAAAAAGAAAGTGGGGCTTTCAAAATATAGGCTTGATCAGGATTGGATAAGGATCATGATAGAACAGTTTAGGATTGGTGGAGACAGCAGAGCAAGAACTTTGAGGCAAGACATTTAAAGAGGGGAGGGAAATGTAAACCAACTGTTGATGGCTCCTAGGGAAGCCTTGGTGGATCTTTTGGGGATTCCCTGTATTGATCCATCGAGTCATTCTCCGGGAAAGTGTCCTGGAATTGTAATGTTATGCTCTAAAGCTCTCAAGAAAAGGGGATAGTGAAATCACATTCGCACAGACACCTATAAGTAGATTGAATATGTAAAATCAAGGTTTAAGATCTTCATGTGATTCCCACAAAACATAATCCAGATAACTTAAGTTTTGAAAAGTTGGATTTGAAAATAACATGAAGTGTCATGATGAGCAATGACTGTCAGTTTCCCACTTGTTTTCTCTATTTTTTTGTCGTTAAATTTCAGAGCTATCTTGGCATCCATTCTTTCTGGTGTCTAGCCCCGTTGTCTAAAATAAGACAAGCATTTTATTTCTGACCTGGCTTAAATCTGTATAGGTAGATTACGTGGAATATATTGTTCTGTTTTTCCATATTGGCCGTGGTTCAAGTAGAAGGGATTCTAGGTCACGCTGTTTTTCCTTGCAACCATGTAAGCTGGCACTCAATTACTAGATTTTTCTACTGACTTTTCTTCCCCTTTTTAAACCTGGGCCCAAATTTTACAGACTGCTTCATGTAAATGCAGCTCTTTTATGATAGTGGCCAGGAATAGAATGGGGGCCAGAAGAAGGGATGGAAAGGGCTTGTTTGGCAAGTTCCCCAAAATACTTTTAAAATGTTCTGGCCAATTCAGAGAAGTGGATCGTAATTCACATTTGGTAGACTGGGCCATTCATCCTTCTTGACGCATTTCAGCTACAGCATTCCTGTCAGGCCAAGGAAGTTATAAATCTTTCTACCTGTTAACATTCACATTTAATTAATACTAATGGGCACAGGTGTCTCTAAGGGTAGGTGATATGATAGAATGAAGTCTGAGCAGCAGATAATAAAGGGAGTGTGTGAAGGTATTATTTTAGGATCAATCCAGTTTGATTGCCAACAGTAGTATCTTCTGTTGATATTTTCCCTATTTTTCTCTTTAGAATGGCTCTGCTGTAGTTTGCCTTTGGGGTTTTCTAAAACTAGACATCTCTACTTTTTCTCCAGAAAAGGTAGGAGGACAAATTCAGACCCAGCAAATTCTCATGTAAGACTTTAGCACTTTTTCTCTCTTTCCTGACACTCATCAGTTTAATCACAGCCCCAGAGTTTCTTTCAGGCACTGGGCTAAGACAATGCCCAGAGGCTGTGATTTCTAAACAGTTCTTGGGCTTAAGCAAAGTCATGTTGACTCAGCAGCATTGAATATGCAGGCATTAAGAGTCCTTTGACTAGTACACGTTAAGATGATGGCCTACCTAAAGTCTCAAGAGCAAATTGCAGGAAAGAAAAACTGAGGATGCCTAGCACAGTCTTATTTCAGTTGTGTTGAATTTGCAATGTGCTTGTAATATATACTGATCAGTAATGGGAAAGAAAGCTTTATTTGATTGCTCTTCTTACCTGAATCCTGTTCATCATCAGAACCTGTTAAGGGACTGCCTCATTAGGGAACTTTCTAGGGAAATCCAAATGTTTTTCTACTCTAGGTCATACCTTTTCCCAGGAATGGCATGGTTGATGGTTTGAGTAATTTGTAGCCATACACAGAGTGTGAGTAGGGGTCCAGCAAGGTCCCATTTGGCTTAGTTTATATTCCTCTCCAGGCTCTAGTGAAGGGATCTTTTCTTCCTTGCAGGTCTAAAAGTTTTAGTATTAATATGCCAATATCTCCATAGTGCCATTAAAAAAATTCCTGTATCTGGTTTTGGCTTCCCATAAGGATGGTAAACTAGGATAAGTTGCTGGCTCCCTACTGTCAAGTCAACCTTAGGAAAACTGGAAGTGAGGGGAAAGCATGGATTCAAGAAACTAACAAAAATGGCATGAACCTCCTTGGGGGGATGACAGGATGGTGAACTCCTCTGTATGGGTAGGAGTCAAATGGAGGGCAGATTGGAGGGAAGAAAAGTAGCTTGAGGATGACAGTGCAAGAGCAGTGAGACAAAAGGTTGTAGACAAGCATCTATTTCCATTCTTTCTTCTTTCTTACATGGCCTTAAGTCAATAGTTGATGGGTTCTTCACTAGAGAAATCAGTTGTTACAGCCCAGGTCTCTGGTGCTGGGGTCTTTGGGTTATTAGCAAGGCAGAGCAAAGGACTCAAGGAGTTTATAAAACTAGGTGAGGGATGACCAACCATGTTCTGGCAATGTGTACACTTCTGTGTCTCTAAAGCCCCAGGGCCAGTTGATTATGACAGAGGGGAGCTACCTACCTACTCACAACCCCTATTCTTTTGAGGGTTTTATTTTTTTTTTTATTATTTATTTATTTATTTATTTATTTTTAAAATTTTTATTTATTTATGATAGTCACACAGAGAGAGAGCGAGAGAGGCAGAGGGAGAAGCAGGCTCCATGCACCGGGAGCCCGACGTGGGATTCGATCCCGGGTCTCCAGGATCGCGCCCTGGGCCAAAAGCAGGCGCCAAACCGCTGCGCCACCCAGGGATCCCTTTTTGAGGGTTTTAAAGATGAATTTTTGACCAGAACAGATGCATCATAAAGTGCCAGATATGATAGAGCTATTAAAAAGAAAAAAAAAAAAAGCAAACAAGATGGGATGCCTGGGTGGCTCAGCAGTTGAGCATCTGCCTATGGCTCAGGGTCTGATCCAGGGTCTGGGGTCAAGTCCTCCATCAGGCTCCCTTCGAAGAACCTGCTTCTCCCTCTGCCTGTGTCTCTGCCTCTCTGTGTGTCTCTCATGAGGAAATAAATAAAATCTTTAAAAAAAAAAAAAGAACCCACACACTGATATGCCAGAGTAAAATTCAAGAACATCCAAGACAAAGAGAGAATTATAAAAATTTCCAGAGACAGACTGTAGATCACTCACAAAGAAACAAAACTCAAACTTCCAAAAGCAACACTGGATACAAGAAAACAATGGCTTAATATTTTTAAAGTATTGAAAAGAAATGAACTTTCAGCTAAGACTCATATCCAGCCCTATCAGCATTTCAACACGAGGGTGTAAAATTTTAAGTACTTATTCTAAATGTGTTGTTTGTATAATAGCAGTTGAGGACTGACAAAGCAATGCCATGGTTTCGGGGGCCAAACTGCCTCTGTCATGTTAGTGTGACATCCCTAGGGGGCTGTGGATACATAGACATGTATCCACATCTCTATGATTCATGGTGGCTGCTCCAGCTATCACCACTATATGCATATTGCAGCCAGCAGAATGAGGAGGGAGAAATCATGCCACTGCCCTTTTTAAAGTTGCAACCAAAAGATGAATATTTCACTTCTACTCATATCCCATTGACCAGAACTTAGCCACGAAGCCATATCTAGCTGCAAGAGAGGCTGGAAAAGGTAATCTTGATTCTGGATGGATATAAGTCCAGCCAAAAATCCAGAGGTTCTGTACAAAGTGGAAAATGAGGAAAGGAGAGTATGTTTCCCATCGTTATATATTCCACACTAAAAAAAAAAAAAAAAAAAAAAAAACCCTTTAAGATAGGGAGAAGACAAGAGTGTCTACTAGCCCTATTCCTGGTTAATATAATTCTAGTGATTTTGTAAGTGGAAAAAAATGATGTAAAATGCTTGGTTAAGAAAGAGATGTCATTATTGCAGATAATATAATTTACCTAAAAATACCCAGCAGAATAAATGTATAAGCTACTAGAACAATCAAGGGCGTTTAGGAAAATTGCTAGATATGTCAACTTACAAAGATTAATAATTAAAAAATAATTGTATTAATTATCTAGAAAATACAGTAAAATGATATATGATTCATAATTCCAATAAAAGGTAAAATTCTAAAAAATTTTAGAGAAAAATTCTAAACTGAGTAAAGGATGCAGAAATGAATCCAAATAATTAAATTTTCAACGTTCCTGGATGAATGTTAATATAAAGATGTCAATTTTTCCTAATTTAACCTATTAATTTGAAGGAAATTTTAAATTCCTGGTTGGATGTACTATAAAATTTATGTGAAAGAATAAACATCCATAAAAGGCTAAATCAGTCTTGAGAAAAAGGAAGAGGGTTCTTGTCTATAAGATATTATGATATACTACAAAGCAACAGTAATTTTAAAAAGATGATATCAAAAAAAAATTTAAAAATAATAATAAATTTAAAAAGATATTGGCATAAGAACAAATATAGACTGGAATAGAATAGACAATTCAGTGACTTAATATATGATAAAGATGGTACTATGAGCTAATGGGGAAGACTGCATGCTAGTAGATGATGTTGGGAAAATGGACTCACCATATAAAGAAAAGTAAAAGTAATAGCCAATCTTACTGCAAAGGTGGACTCCAGATGAATTAAAGACCTCAATGTGCATTAAAATTTCATAGAAGACAATGTCAGAGAGTATCTTCTTAGACTGGGGTCAAAAGGACCTCTACACTTTTACAAGCACATGGCATAAAGCAAGACTAAGGATTTCATTCAATGAAAGATACCATGGACAAGGTTAGAAGTGACAGATATTGGAAACTATTTGATGGTACCTAAAACCTACAGACTAGAACCTAACACATAAGGAAGGGGACTGTCTGCAAATTAAGTAGAAGAAGTTAGGAACCCCAACATAAAAGATGGATTAAGAATATGAAGAGCCAATTTACAGAAGGGAAGACTCCAAAGGTTAACAAGCACCAAAGAGTTACTCAAATACAATATTCATCAGAAATGCAAGTTAAAATTACAATGAAATACTGCTTGACACATGTCAGCCTGGCAGAATGTTAGGGATGTAGAGTTTACCATGTGGGGATATGAGGTAGCCCCCTGCGTGGCTGGTGGGAATATAGACTGGTGTGGCCATCTGGAGAGTTGGCACTCTATTCAGGCAGGAAGTGATCCTATTAAGTGTGTGTACATTCTAGGTTCCAGGAATTTTCTTCCTTGGTATTTCTCAAGGGAATTCACACCCAGGCCCAGAGTGGAACATGAGTGTTCACCATGGCAATGTCTGTGGGAGCTGGAAAAGGTGGATGTCTTAAAGACACAGTGCTGAGTAACTAAAGAAAGAATGGTATAGGGGCACCTGGGTGGCTCAGTGGTTGAGCATCTGCCTTTGGCTCAGGTCGTGATCCTGGGATCCTGGGATCGAGTCCTGCATCAGGCTCCCTGGAGGGAGCCTGCTTCTCCCTCTGCTTGTGTTTCTGCCTCTCTCTGTGTGTCTCTCATGAATAAATAAATAAAATCTTTTTTTAAAAAAGAATGATATATGAAGCCCAATACCCTTTATGTGAGGCTTTAAGAAATGCACACAAAACCAAACATCTGTAGATAAAATATACATTTTATTAGAATAAACACAGATAAGAGAATATTCATCAAAGATATTAAAAAGCCAAAAAAAAAAAAAAAAAAAAAGCCTGGGGCCTGGGGGTTGGAGAGAGGAGAGTGGGAGAGAGAAACCAAGGCAACCTAGAGATGAAAGGAGGGAAGGATCCACCATAGACCACTGCTGAAGACACTCTTGGTTTCCTTGGGAAAACATGGGAATGGACTGATCCATCACGGGATCCTGCCCTGAAGGAACATTCCAGTGAGGACTGTGTGGAAGATGGTATGTAGCCATTGATTCGAAGGAAGTAGGTGAGCGAAGGGACCATCAGAGGGGATCTGCTACTGATAAAGACCCCAAAGCCAGAGAGAACAGGAAACCAGAGAGAGCGAGGTCTTAAGCTGCCAGATTTTCTTTTTTTTTTTTTATTTATGATAGTCACAGAGAGAGAGAGAGAGGCAGAGACACAGGCAGAGAGAGAAGCAGGCTCCATGCACCGGGAGCCCGACGTGGGATTCGATCCCGGGTCTCCAGGATCGCGCCCTGGGCCAAAGACAGGCGCTAAACCGCTGCGCCACCCAGGGATCCCGCTGCCAGATTTTCTATAGGAAAGTGCATAATCTTGGGCAGCCCGGGTGGCTCAGGGGTTTAGCGCTGCCTTCAGCCCAGGGCCTGATCCTGGAGACCCAGGATCGAGTCCCATGTCGGGCTCCCTACCTGGAGCCTGCTTCTCCCTCTGCCTGTGTCTCTGCCTCTCTCTGTGTCTTTCATGAGTAAATATATATATATATATATATATATATATATATATTTTTTTTTTTTTTACAAAAAAGAAAGTGCATAATCTTTAGATAAAAAACAAAAACAACAAAAAAAAACCCAAACCGAGGCCAAGCCAGAATCTCATGGGGACACTTTTCTCTCATTAAAAGCAAAGATCCATCATGTGAGAAAAAGCCTAGAGTCCGCAATGGGAACACAGTCATTACACTGGGGAGTGTCTGACTCCACAATTAATTGGCTGCACCTGGACTAATTTCCCCAGGTGTGATTTGTCTCCACGAGTGGCCAGCCTTTAAAATCTCACAATGCATCAAATAGAGCAGGAAAAAAATGAAGGGGAAAAAAAGTTATCTAGATTTTATTTTTTTTAAGATTTATTTATTTATTTATTCATGAGAGACACACACAGACTCCAGGATCACTCCCTGGGCTGAAGGCAGGTGCTAAACCTCTGAGCCACCCAGGGATCCCTTAGATTTTAAAATCATCTGTAAGATACTAGTAAATGGTATGATGCTGGCATCAGGCTATGTCTGTTTTTTCAGATTCCTCAGAAATTCTTTGTACTTATACTTCTTTATTAATATTTGAACTCTTTTCTCTTAAAAAGCTTCCTGAAGTCTAAAATGTTATGTTTTTAGAAAGCTCTAATTCATTTCTTTCTAAAGCTGTGTTTTTGTTTCCAGTTTCTGCTATCGAGAATGATTTCAAATTCAAAGTCACTTACAAATGGAATAAAATAACATCATAAAAAAACATTTGGGAGTATGGCTGCAGGGAGAAGGTCAGTTTAAGAATATAACAGCTCTGTGTAAGATAGCATCTTATACAGAGATTTTAAAATACGAAAATATATTATTTATTGTGAATAAAGATAGGGTAGGGCTATTACCTCAAATTCAGAAAAAGAAATCTTTTAAGTGAAGGTTTCAAGGGAACACTGGTATTTGAGGTAGATTTTGAAAAGTGGGTGGATTTCAGGTGAAGAAAAGTCACTCAAGGTAGAAGGAAGAAGTTGAACAACAGATCAGGAATGGAGGCACCTAGGTGGCTCAGTGGTTGAGCGTCTACCTTTGGCTCAGGTCCCGATCCCAGGATCTTGGGATCGAGTCCCTCATCAGGCTCCCCACAGGGAGCCTGCTTCTCCCTCTGCCTATGTCTCTGCCTTTCTCTGTGTGTTTCTCATGAATGGATAAATAAAATCTTAAAACAAAAAGATCAGGAATGATAAAAGTGAAGATATGTTGGAGAAATGGTGAGAGGGCCCAAGTAAGATCAGTCATAAGAAGAAACACATAAATACATACCAAGTACTCGGCACTGTTCTAACTGCTTGATGTATGTTAACTTGTGTTCTCATTACACAACCTAAGAGAAAATTTCTCAGGTGGAGAAACTGAGGTGCAGAGATGTGTAGTCTAAGATCACACAGAGAGTAAGTATTGAGCCCTGCTGTCCGGGCACTGTAACAACAGGGGAGAATAGTTGAGGTGTCCATCACAGAATTTCATCTCAACTGAGAAGCAGTGAGGGACACTGAGTGTTAGATTTTGAAACAGCAATGTGATAGACTTAAGGACAGATACTTCAGGGGTGGCATGTAATGTGGATTAGAAAAGGAAGTAAGTGAAGTCAAGGGACCAGTTCTGATTCTGTAACCGGGGAGAGTGGTGACTGTGGGAGTGGACTGAAGAGATGAGAAGTGGGTGGGGTGGAGATTGGAGAAATCTAGCCTGAGTGGCTTGACAATGGTTTGATGGCATCCTTGGAGGAACTAGGGAGACCATGAAAAAGATGTGGTTTGGGAGGAGGAACAGATAAAACTTGTGGGAAGTCAAAGTGGAGATATCCAGCAGACTTCCAAATATATGAGTCTTCGATTTACTAGAGAGGACAAGGCTGGAGGTGGAGTTCAGAAGTCACCCAGTTAGGGAGCAATGGAGCCAATCCATGCATGTGGATGCTTCACTGGGGAGCACAGCAGAGAGGACTGGGAAATGAAATTTATTTATTTTGATTTATTTTTTAAACGTTTTGTTCCTTTATTCATGAGAGACACAGAGAGAGGCAGAGACACAGGCGGCAGAGGGAGAAGCAGGCTCCCTGTGGAGAGCCTAATGTGGGACCCATTCCCAGGACCCCGGAATCAGGACCTGAACCAAAGGCAGACACTCAACCCTGAGCCACCCAGCTGCTCCAGATCTGTCATTTTCAACTTTAAGAGGCTACTTCTATTTTTTAGAAGCTCAACGTGGTATGAGATTTATTTATATATGTCAGCCATCATACTAATGCACATTTTGCAAGTGATTTTTCCATTCCTTCTGTGATTTTTCCATTTATCCTGCAAACTCTTGGAATGGTGTCATTCTGAGTGCTGAGGGTAGAAGGCAAACGAGGTAGGCAGCACCCCTCTCCTCACGGAGCTTGCACTTACAAACAGAAAAAGCCTGGGATTTATATATTTTCTTAAATTAAAAAAAGGACTCTTAAAAAGGAAATAAGCAAAATGGGAAAATTTAAATTTCTGAAATACCAGGAAACATGAACAGCAGATGTATAAGGTTATTCAGTCATTCCAGGAAGGTGGGGATTGTATGAGGGAATGACCAGTTACTTATGTGGGAGGCTCAAAGCAAGTCATGTCATTCTAATACCTGTATGAAAACGTTAGAAATTTTCAGAATTGGAAAATTCTGAAAATGTGTTTTACTAAGAAATAGCTGAGAAAAACACGAGGAATTCGCTTTCCCTGAAATGTCTGTTGTGCTGTGCTGTTTCACAGATGAGGAAATCTTTCCTACCTGTGTTGAATGATACCCATCTGTTCATTTCTGCTGAAACCTGATGACTGACTCTATAAAAAGGTGTTTCTTAAAATGGTAACTCAGTCTTAGTCTGTAATTTCTTGCAATTTCTTGTATCAAATTTTAATTCTCTAGCTATCCTTGCTTTTAATTCAATGCCTAAGCATTTCTATCTTAAGGGCACTGGTTTGTCCTAGATGGCTAGCTCTCTCCCACTGACAAATTCCTATAATTCATACTAACCTAAAAAAAAAAAAAATCTCGGGGCACCTGGGTGGCTCAGATGGTTAAGCATCTGACTTCAGCTCAGGTTGTGATCTCCCCATCCATCTCGGGCCCTGAGATCAAGCCCGGAGTCAGGCTCTTGGCCCAGGAGGGAGCCTGCTTCTTGCTCTGCCTCTGCCTTTCCCCTTCCTCATGCTCTCTCTCTCTCTCTGTCTCTCTCTCTATCTCTCTGTCTCAAATGAATAAATAAAAAATATTTTTAAAAACCCCTCTGAATAAAAAAATGAAAGCCCCAATATTAGCACTCATGCTATTATACCTATTTAACCTATTTTCTGGAACAGATTTAAAATCATTAGGACACAGTCATTCCAAGGTGGACCGTAATCAGTGATTGCAGCAACTTGCAGCTGTTCCCAGGAAGGAGCATGGAAAAATATCTTCTCCCAACTGTGTAGCTCATGGGGCAATATTTGATGGGCACCTGCAGAGACAGTGGAGATGCCTGGATCCTCAGCTACTAATCACTTGTTTTGGGACTAGGGAAAAATCTTTTCACTCCTCACGGGTGGGCTTTCACAGCTGGAATAGGAATGGTAATTAGGCTGTTTGGATAAGGCAGGAAAGAAAAATTCTGGCTCTGTGGGTCTTACTCCAGTGATCCAGACACGAAACATGGTATTGGCTCAGATGATCTGAAGAACTCCTTCAAACTTTTATTTTATGTGCATGTTGGAAACTCAACTGGCCAAAGTGAGAGTCAAAGGAAAACTCAGAGAGAAAGAAAAGTGCCCACGAAAACAGCGAAGATGATGGGCTGAGAAAGGTCCAGCATTGTTAACGGAAAGCCGCTCAAAGGGACTTCAAAGAAAGGGCGAAGTTGCCTTGGCTCTATCATTTTAGTTATAATATAAATTTGGTTCGATTTATATTTCAGCTACATAGCCTTCAGATGTTCAATATCATTGAAAAGTCTTAATGGGGTAATGAGGTGCTAAATTCGGTTACAAAACGTCAGATGTGTAAGGTTCATTATCAAAGTACCCTTTCTCTAACCTAGAGAATCAATCCATTAGAATCAGGTGCCTTTGAACACAGGTGGAAAATGGGACTCATTCAAATATGCAAAACATAATTGAAGGAACATTTTCCAAGGGAAAATTAATTAAGATGGGTAAACATCTGGTTATCTCCTAACTTAAAAGTGAGATTACCATTGACACATCATGAAGGCTCTAAGAGAATAAGAATTCCAGTTTATAACATATATGAGTTGGAACAGTGCAGGGATCCATGTGTTTGGTACGAAGCCAGGCTGAGTAATTCAATGAATTTAAGAGTATAAGAAAATGTTCTCTTGAGGAACGGTGACTCCAAGGTAAAATACTAGGGTGTCTCCTTAATGATTGTTCTGGGGGGGAAATGCTATTTACATGTTACATATATAACAGAATGGAAAAAAATAATGACAAAAAGATAAGGGGGCTGAAATGAAGTACTGTATTCATCAAGGATTTGCTTCATTATCAGAATGGTTTTGACTTAAATAAGAAATTCCATTGCTGTTCATGTGACTCTAGATAAACAAAAATGCCTCCAAACCTTCGTTTTTCATCTCTTAGTTTAGTAGGGCACAGAAGAATGATATTTAATTTCTGTGCTATACTCACATCATGCTAGTGCCATTTGTTAATCCCCAATGACTACCTTTGAGTTTCCATAGGGACAGCCAATTTTTCATACTAGCTTTTGAAACAATTAAGCCTCCTCTGTGGGTGTTTGATTTTTACCAAATTATGCTTTCCTGGGATTTCAAGATTGCTTTTTTAAAAAATTGCTAGTGATCCAAGAAACCTATTTTACCTGTGGAAAGAAATGATGAAATGATTTTTCTTTGGACTTTGAATAATTCACAGGATCTTTTTGGAAAAAAGGTAAATATTTTATATATTTTATGGTAAATAAAACATGTATTTAGAAGAACCACATAAATACTTGATAGGTACCCGGGCCTCTGTTACTTTGGAATACCTTTATGCAGTAGGAGTTATATAGTTAGAACCACAATATATTTCATGTGTTTGCTTCTAATGAATATCCAACCCAGAGTGGTTTGTAAGTCACCGTGGCTTCTGCATTTTACTAGTTATTCTGGGTTAATAGATTTTTCTTTTGAAGGACCCTTGCTTTCAACCCTGTGTTCCATTTTTTCTGTTCATATTTTGGTAGTGGAAAAATGAACAGGTGGACAAGTATGCTACTGATTTAGAGGCTGGTTTGGTGAAATGAATGGCCCATGGGAGCAAAGTGTGCAGAATAGTGGGCAGACCTTAGCAGGTGATGGTTAATGAGTTAGAGATGCTGTCACAGACAGCTGTTTCCTGATGTGTAGAAATGAGGGTTATTCTAGAAGTACTAAGACATTTCCTCTAGTTTTCAGAATTACTAGCTCAGACTGGACCACCTTCTCCTTGTATATCAATGTTCAGAAATGCAGTCTCAAAGTTGCTTATTCACTGTTTAACATTTATTATTGTACTTATTGAAAATTAAACTGCTGTGGATTGAGGTATTTTCTTAAAGATAACTTGGTGAGACATCCATCTCAACTTGACAGGATATGGGTTCAAGTTGTCTGATTCCCATTTACTATATACATGCTAGATTTACACATATGTGACCCCCTTACGTGACCTGTGGGATTCACACTAGAAGGTCTCCAGCTTTCAAATGCTAATCCAGATGAATGAGTTATGAATCCTTGCAAAGGGGAAGAGAACCCCAGTATTGGTTGGAAACCCATATATGGGGGTTTCTTGGCAACAACTTTGTGAAAAGGATTTTTTATTTATTTATTTATTTATTTATTTATTTATTTATTTATTTATTTATTTATTTTAGGATTTTTTTATTTTTGAGAGAGAGAGAGAGAGAGAGAGCATGCCAGCCAGGTGAAGGGCAGAGGGAGAGGAAGAGAGAAAATCTTGGTGAGGAGCCCCATGTAGGGCTCAATCTCATGACCCTGAGATCATGACCTGAGCCAAAATCAAGAGTCAGATGCTTAACCCACTGAACCACCCAGGGACCAGGGAAATAGATATTTTTATGCAATTATCTAATTATTTTGTTTAAAAGATTTTGTTTATTTATTTGACAGAAAAAGAGAGAGAGAGGACAAGGAGGGGAGGGGCAGAGGGAGAGGAAGAAGTAGTTTCCAATGAGTTGATCCCAAGACCCAGGGATCATGACCTGAGCCAAAGGCAGACACTTAACCGACTGAGCCATCCAGGCACTTTATGCAACTATTTAATTATTTAAAAAATTAAATTGCATACTTAGTATTTAATTCAACAAAGACAAAGGAAGATACTATAGCAGAATATCTGACTCACTTCCTCTCCCAGAAGTAAGCACTGTTTCTACTTCATGCATACATACTGATATTTGATGCATATACCACCTCCTTTGCTAAAAAGACAGGTGGAACCATACTACACACAGAGTTCTGTACCTTGCTTTGGACATTTAATATTGAGAATGGTATTTTATCCTTATTTCACAAATGCAGAAATTGAATCTCAAAGAAGTTAACTTGACTGACTGGCCTCGCAATGGCCAGGACTGAGAATTCATGTTTGCCTAACTTTGAATCTCACGTTCATTGGACTTCTAGTCACTTAAAGCATTCAGAGGTGGGGGTGGGGAATGATTTTCCATCTATAGATGGTGCTGACTGCCACCAAGCCTAGGCAGATTTATAAAACACCAGCAAGTTCTTGGATTTGTTCTTCTCTTGCCTTCTGGAATTCCTGCCCAGTCCTGAGCTTCCACTGCCCTCAGACAATGCACAACACTCCACGTTAGCTTCTTCCTTATTACATAGCTCTATCTTTGTTGTTTTCTCCAAAAATGCCTAATGCATTCTCTCTGCTTCATACCTCTCACTCAACAATCAGAGATCAGGAATTCTTTTCTAAATAAAATGGCTAGATATTAGGGCCATCTATGTGGGAAAAGTACACCACAAGGGGGCAGAGAGAGGACAGTCAAAGACAGCTTCCAGGCCACACATGTGGGCACATGACCTCCTTTAGACAGCCACAACTCCTTATCCATAGCATGAAAAAGGTGAGCTCATGACCCAAACTGGGCCCCACTCTGGGATTTTTCTAACTGCAGCTAGGGTAAAAACAGTCTCTTTGAAACCCGAGAGCCTAGTTCTGCCTCTAGCTGTGTTCCTGCCAGCTGAAGAGTCCTCTAGCAAAGGGAGAGAAGGAAGCTTACATGCAAATGGAGGAAGATTTTAGGCAGAGAAAATAAAGCGTGTCCAGAAGCAAGAGAGAACTTGCCCTGCTAGCTCAATGGTGGGAAGGGATGTGTGGCCGGGGTTTAGGATGATAAAAGGAAAAGGTGAGCGGTACTTGAGTCCAAACGCCATTCTAAGGATAGTGGGTATTAACATGAGGCCACTGGAAGTGGTAGGAGGGCTTGTGGTCATTGGAGGGGGTGGGTGTTTCATGATGTGCCAGGCAGGCAGTGCTCTTCGTGCCAGCATAGGTGATTGACGTGGGCAGGAGTGGAACTTAGGGGGAGGATATTTATTGGCTAAGTTCTGGAAATATCAGCAGGCCTAGAGAATAGAGCTGAGAAAATGGATATGGATTAAAGGAGGCCAGGCAACAGGGACAAGCCTGCCAGGGCTTTGTAATCTATTTTTTTTTTTATTGGGCAGCAGAGCAAAGTTTATTGAGCCACAGTAAAGCAATAGCAATAGTACAAAGCTCCAGAAAAGGGAGGGGACACTTGAGGGTTGCCCAGGGCTTTGTAACCTCCACTGCTCCATGGATGAACACCACCACAGAGCCACACAGTCCTCGTGGATTCCACTACCACCAAGGTGGGTGGTTTCCTAGCTGTCTCTGCAGTTTGGTGTCACTTCCTCAATAGAGTTTTGGAGGTGAGTGTGTGTGATTGGCCATACCTGATCACAGGCCTGTAACTTAGCTGCCAGAGAATGTCTGACTCCTATAGACTGTGAGAGTGGGAAGGTGGCTTTGTTCTTACCCAAATTCATAGAATGTGGACTTCTCCCACAACATGGACAAAAGTGGAAAGAACGCTTAGATTATTAAACTGCCAGCAAAAGAGGCAAATGTCTGCTTCTTATTCCCATGTTTGTTTGTGTTCCAGAGTGATCATTCCCTCTCTTGTCTGGGGAATGGAGGGGACATGGTCATAGTAGAGGGAAACTGCTTGCTATCAAATCAGCCAAGAGGCTGTTCCAACAATTCACATAAAGAGGTGATGATGACCTGGGCCATGGAAGTGGTAGTGTGAATGGAGACCAGTGAATGGGTTCAAGATGCCTTAATGATGCAGAACTGAAATATTTTATTAATCAGGTAGGTGAGGGGTAGTGATGAAGAAGAGAAGGTATGAAGGATAGCACTCATTTTCTGGCCTGGGCAACTTGCTGACTACTAAAATTTTCTCCTTAGAGAACCCAAGGGAGGAATAGAGTCCTGATTAGGTTCATTTTACCCCTGTTTTGCAGATGAAGAGACTCAGAGAAGTTAAATAGCATGCTTATAGTCACACCCAGTGAGTGGCAGAGCCAGGATACACACTAGATCTGTTTGAATGAAAACCTCCTGCTCTTTCTTTTTCAACAAAATGCTCCAAGTATCAGAATAGGAAAATCTATTCAAATCTTAGTTCTGTATTTACACATGTGATCTCTTCCAAAGAAGTATTTCTAGTTGACATTTTTAAAAAGATTTTATTTATTTATTCATGAGAGACACAGAGAGAGAGAGAGAGAGGCAGAGACACAGGCAGAGGGAGAAGCAGGCTCCCTGCAGATGGGACTCGATCCCAGGACCCCGGAATCATGCCCTGAGCCAAAGGCAAATGCTCAACCACTGAACCACTTAGGTGTCCCATCCAGTTGACATTTTTAATGGGAAAAATATTTTCATAGGGAAACAACTTGCTAGAATTTTCTAGTCTGTGACTAATTCCTGGTCTTTCATTATATTTTCTTCCGTATTGTTTAGTGACTAACACGTCATATATTTGCTCATTATTACTGTTAGTGTGCCCAAAATTCTAAAGTCCATTCAAATTTTCAGAGGAAAACCAGTATTTAGGTTAGCTACAGACAAATAGTGATTGTGTATCACACACATTGTAGAATATAGATGCATTTATTTACTTAGCAAATATTTATTTTGCAACTTCTAGGTGTTCTAGGCACTAGGAATGCAAGAATAGAGGAAAATAGACAAAGCCTGTGCCTTCACAAAGCTTCTTTTGTAACTGGGAGAGACTGTAGAAATAAATATATAATGTATTTGGTACTGATAAGTGCTATGGAAAATGTACAGCAAGGTAAGGAGGTAAGAAATGCTGAGCACCCAGAGTTGAGGGGCAGTTCTTATTTTATTAAGGTAATATTTGATCAGACTGAAGGAAGAGAGAATATGCCTTGGACATATCTGGAGCAAGAGTTTTTCTGGCAAATGGAACAGAACTGCAAGTGCAAAGCACTGTGACAAAATAATTTGGCCTCATGTTTCCCACGTGTGTTGTATATTCCCTTCCTCATAGTGTAGGAGAAAAGAGCTAGAGATGAGGCAAAAAGAAAATGATCTAAAGTTTATTCCTGATTCCAAAACATGTCTAAAATATTTGTCTTCACTTCTGAGTCATGTGCTCCTGTTCTAGAGACATGGCTGGAAGAAAGATGCCTTTAGAATTCTGAATTGTCAATGACAACAAAAGTTGAATTACTTGTGCTAATAGAGCTAGAAAACTTTCTACTAGGTCTGAAATCTGTGTGCTTTTAGGTGCAGATCAAATTTGTCCCACACAGGGGTGGTGAGGAATATAATTTGGGTTAATTGTTCCCAACTATTGGGGGCGCCTGGGTGGCTCAGTGGTTTGGTTGAGCGTCTACCTTTGGCTCAGGGCATGATCCCGGAGTCCTGGGATTGAGTCCCACATCAGGCTCCTTGCAGGGATCCTGCTTTTCCCTCTGCCTATGTCTCTGCCTCTCTCTGTGTGTCTCTCATGGATAAATAAATAAAATCTTTTAAAAATTGCTACCGAGTATAAAATCAGACTTATTTTATAATTTTCTCTTCTTCAGTTTTAGAGACAGCTGTACAATTAATTCTAATGTTGAGTATTAGATATAGATATAGGACCACTGGCAACTTGCAATTGTGCTGGTACTTAAGCTATGGATGAAAGTGGTGAGTATTTTTTGCATGGTTCCATTTGGGTTTAAAGTGGGGTGGCTCAGTGGCTCAGTGGGCTAGGCGTTCAATTCTCAATTTCAGCTCAGGTCGTGATCTCGAGTCCTAGAATTGAGCCCCACATTGGGCTCTGCATTCAGCACAGCATCTGCTTATCCTTCTCTCTGTTTCTTCTTGTTCCTCTCTGTCAAACAAAACAAAAAAAGAAAGAAAAAAAAGGTTTTGAAACTCATTTTTAGTTTGTTGGGCAGTCAAATGCCATGCCAAGAACCTGCTCAGGACCATGGATATTCTTCATGTAATAAATATTTATTGGGAATTGGTCTCATTCCTAAAAGCAAGAAATTTTTTTAATTAAACAATTAAGCATGAGAAACCTTTTGGTTTGAGATGTTTATTATATTTCTATCACTTTTTTTTTGAGAAACTGCTGTCAAATCCCATTTTACTAAAGATATTTTAAATCCAGGAAATATTGCTAAATTTGATTAAATGACTCTTTTTCTTTTTCTAGGATGATTGTGGCTTTCCTGCAATAATCAAGTAATAGGATAAATAAAATTAGATTTTCTCATGTTGAACTATCTTTGCATCAGGAGAATAAATGCTAGTGGTCCTTTTTTAAAAAAGATTTTATACTTAAAAAACTTTTTAAAAAAGATTTTATTTATTTATTTGACAGAGAGGGAGAGAGAGAGCACAAACAGGGTAAGCTGCAGACAGAGGGAGGGGGAGAAGCAGGCTCCCCACTGAACAGAGAACACCAGTGCAGGGCTTGATCCCAGCACCCTGGCATCATGACCTGAGTCAAAGGCTTAACCAACTGAGCCACCCAGGTGCCCCCGCCAAATTTTATCTTTTAGAGCAGTTTTAGGTTCACAGCAAAATTGAGCAAAAAGTACAGAATTCCCATGCACAGCCTCCCCCAAAATATGAAGAACCTATCAACATCCCCCAACAGGGTGACACATTTACTATAATCGAGGAACCTCCATTGACACTTCATTATCACCCAGAGTCCCCAGTTTACATTAGGGCTCCCTCCTGGTTTTGTGCGTTCTATGGCTTTAGACAAATATATGACACAGATCCACCATACTAGTATCATACAAAGCAATTTCCTTGCTCTAAAAATCCCTTGTGCTCTGCCTTCCTTCCCATCCCCCATCTCCTGGCAATCAATGATCTTTTTTTATGTCTCCATAGTTTTTCTTTTTCCAGAATGTCATATAGTTGGAATCATAAAGTGCTAATGGTTCTTTTAATGTAGTTTTTGAGATTTATGGCATGTAGCCTTGTTCATTCATTTTAATTGCTGAATGAGTAAGTGACAAAATATTGATCATTCTCCTACTGAAGGGCAATTAGGTAGTTTCTACTTTGTACCTTGGTATAAAATTCTAGATTGGTTGTAATTTTGCCTCAGGGTTTTGAAGCTACTGTTCCATTGTCTTCCAGCTTCCATTGTTGGTGTCAAGGATGTGGTAGTAAACATTTATATGGTGTTTAGTTGGCATCGTCTTCACCTCTTTATTTTTATTCTTTTTAAGATTTTATTTATTTATTTATTTTAAAGATTTATTTATTTTTATTTATGAGAGAGAGAGAGAGAGAGGCAGAGACACAGGAAGAGGGAGAGGCAGGCTCCATGCCGGGAGCCCGACGTGGGACTTGATCCCGGGACTCTAGGATCTTGTCCTGGGCCAAAGGCAGGCGCCAAAACGCTGAGCCACTCAGGGATCCCCGATTTTATTTATTTATTCATGAGAGACACAGAGAGAGAGAGAGAGGCAGAGACATAGGTAGAGGGAGAAGCAGGCTCCCTGCAGGGAGCTCGATGTGGGACTCCATCCCAGGACCCCGGGATCGCAACCTGAGCAGAACACAGATGCTCAAACAATATAAAATAGCTCATTTAATATGTATAAAAGCATAATGAGGTTGATACTATTATTAGTAACCTCATTTTAAATATGAGGAGTACACTTGGATGACTCAGTCAGGCCTCTGACTCTTGATTTTGGCTCAGGTCATGATCTCAGGGTTGTAAGATCCAGCCCTATGTTGGGCTTCATACTGGGCACGGAGCCCTGCCTAAGAGTCTCTCTGACCCTCTTCCTCTGTCCCTCCCCTCCCCACTCACGCTCTCTCTAAATAAATAAATAAGAGGAAATTGAGGCACGGAAAGCCTACCCAACTCTCTTACCCCAAATTCTATAGCCAGTCAGTGGGAAGGTCTGCGTTTAAACCTAAGTAGTCTACTTTGTGAATTCCTTCTCAACCACTAGATTACACCACCTCTCATGATAGTTTGATTCCTGATCCTTTGTACATGACCTGTTTTTTAAACTGGTATCCACCGCTGAGATTTCTATATTTGTGCAGGTGTACACTTCGTTGCTATGAATATCTCCTGCTTTCTTCCTGGGTCTTTTCTGATACCATGATGTGATGGTCCTATTTCTGCAGGAAACCACCTGGTCCTCACTCATTTGCCACCTGAAGGCATAAGGGAGTTTGCAGCTCAGAAGACAACCCTTAACATATGGGGATACAAGCTGATGGACAAATGCTCTCCCTTACTGGCTGTCAGATGAAAAATACTGAGGTACATTCCATAGGGTTCCTTAGGGGGCACCTACTGGGATTGAGCTCCTGATTCCAATGGAAAGATTTCTCTTTCCCACAGTCCTACTTCTAGGAATCACTTCTCAAATAAGCTTTCTACTTCCAAGCTTTTGCCTCAGCTTTGCTTGAGGATGGGTGAGTGGTGGGCAGGTCAAGAGTTGGTACCATAAGTAGCCCTAGAAGGTAGAGCCTCAGGATACAGTTCTGGAACTGAATTATTTGCCAGGAAGATCTCTGTGAGGACCCTATTGCTGGTGGTAGTTGGAGTGGTGAGATCCTTTGACATCATAATTACCAAGACTCTCACCAAAGTGAATTGGGGTGAGGTGTAGATGAAGACAGGAGGCTCAGTTAGGAAACAGGCAAGGCATTTGAAAGGCAGGGGCCAATGGTAATAGGAAGGATCAGATCAGGTTCTGTATAATGTTTTACAAGCTTTAAATTAAGAAAATGACAGGCATAAATAAATACATAAAAATGACAGGCTCTAGTTCAGCTAATTATCAACTCAATTCAGGCTTTGGAAGCTAGAATACCCCTGTGTCAGCATTTGAAGGAGGTATTATCACGTGTGACTGCAGAACATTTGGGCCTAGGATTGAATTCTGTGGGTAACAGAGCTACAAAGAAGATTGAATCTACAACAAATACCAAGGTCACGATAGGAAAGGGGTAGGACTTTGAGACCCATCATGGACGCGTTTGGGTAGATGAACCTGAGAATCTTGAACTCCCTGCTTCTTCTAACCTCTCCCAAATGGCAGAAGCAACTCCCCCTCCACTGCCCCACCACCCTGATAAGGACGAGAAGCTTCACCTTGCCTAGATTTTTCCCCTTAACAGACCCTTCTTATTATCATGTCTTTCTTTCTCAAGATCTATCTCTACCTCCCTCAGTGCCTACAGACTAACCACCAGGGTCAAGTCACAGCATGGCACAAGCAGGAAAACACAGTCTAGATTCCAGGAGGAAAGAGAGTACACACGAACCATACTGCAGTACCTGCTGGCAGAAGCCAAGCAGCACGTTTGAAAGTGCCAGAACAGACAAAGTAGAATATACAACTGAAGAGGGGAGAATTCATTAATAAGGGAGCACTCTTCTTTCAATTGAAGTCTGATGTGAGCTCACGGTACCACGGCAGGACCCCTGCCACTCATTCTTCTGCAACCTGAAAAATGTACCATGCGATAGTGGAGATGGAGAAATGCTATCTTCCTTCAGGCAGATGGGACGGATGCACATTCTGCGAGGTTTGTCAGAGGATCCCAGGTGTGATGAAACTCAGCATCCATGGGAATGTCCAGATGCACATTTACACTGGCTTTCTCGCCTCTGCTTAGTTTCTTCAGTTTCACACTCTTGCTCCCAGGGTTTTATTTTTAAACAAACTACCTGCACAAAAGCCCAAGGTCAACTTTGCTTTTGGAGATTGAACGGGAAGACCTGAGCTATTTGGATAATGGATTCCTTGAACTGACATCCTGTTTTTCTCATTTTTGATATATTTCAGAGTCTTGTGCTTTACTTGGCTCTGTTTCCCCAGCATCTTGAGTTGGATGCATAACTCATTGATTTTCAGTTTTTACATTTTTAATATATACATTTAAGGCTATACAGTTTCCTGTTTTTACTACAGTGCACAATTTGATATGCTGTCTTTTTTTTTTTGATATGCTGTCTTTTCGTTATTGGTTTTGTCTTACATATTTTCTAAATTTAATTAAGATGGCCTCTTTGACCTATGGATTATTCGAAAGTGTGTTTAAGTATGGGAATGGTTTTTTATTAATCTGTTATTGGTTCCTAATTTCCTGCTTTGTGATCAGAGACTATGAGCTCTATAATAATGTTTTGCACGGTTTGTTGTGACTTGCTATGTGGAATAGAATATAGTAATTCTATATTACTAGAATATAGAGGAGTTTCAGGTTAGCTTGAGATGAATATTTCTTTCTTCTTCTTCTTTTAAAGATTTATCCATTAATTTATTTGAGAGAGAGAGAGAGAGAGAGAGAACAGTACAAGCAGAGAAAAGGGCAGAGGGAGAGAGAGAGTCCACAAGCAGACTCCCTTTTGAGTGTGGAGCCCAAGGTGCCACTCCATCCCAGGACCCTCAGGTCATGACAGCCAAAATCAAGAATCAGGCACTCAACTAACTGAGCCAAGAGTTGTCATGTTTTCACTTTATAGTGGAGGTCTCTTTTTTCCCCCTGACTTTATTAAAGTATGAATGACAAAGAAAATTATAAGATAATTGAAGTGTATAATGTGATGATTTGATAAACATATTGTGAAACGATTCCCACAATTGAGTTAGTTGGCATACTCATCGCCTCACATATTTTAGTGGATGTCTTAACATTTTAAAAAGTGCATATTTGACTTCACAAATGTATAAAGGCTATTACTATTGCTACTGACTGCCTAAAATAGAACAAGGGTCTTTGTGTGCTTTCACTCTGATAGTTATTGTTCTCCTTCGTGTTATTGCTCCCTATTATTTTAGTTCAATCTTGCTTTGCAATTTCCCTCATAGACTGGTCATTATTTTGTGTTATCTAGCCAATGCTAATTTGCTATTTTCCTTCTTCACCTTTTTTCTTGCATCTCACTCCTTTCTTTTGGGATCAGTTTGTTTTCTCCTGGAATGTACCACTTATAGATTTTATTTTCAAAAAGGGTCTGTGGGTGGTAAATGTTTTCAGTCTATGTAAACACTTTTTAGTTTACCCTCACGTTTGTGTGATAGTTTAGCTAGGTATAAAATTTCAGAATGATAATTATTTTCTCTGGCTCTTAGAATATTTAATTAACTTTAGGACTCTATTTTTGGTCATGAGAAATATGTTGTAATCTAATTATCATTTCTTTGTAAGTTCCATTTGCTTCTCTTTGCTTCTAAGACTTTGCTTTGGGGCTCCTTGGTTTTATTAGTGTATTCAGAGTTGCATTTATTTTTATTCATTCTGGCCAGGACTTGTCATTACTATCAAATGATGTTTCAATCATTAATTAATTCCAAAAAGTTTACAGACATTAGCTCTTCAAATATAACCTCTTTTCCATTCTCTCTATTCTCTCTTTCTGGAATTTCTATTACATCAATATTGGATTGTGGTAGATTAAGATAGCCACACATTATTTGTTATTTCTCTTAGGGATGGAGTCTAATTCATCTCCTCTTGAATATATGCTAGACTCGGGGACTTGTTTGACCAATAGAATAGAGCAAAAGTAACGCCCTGGAATTTCTGACACTAACTCATAAAAAAATGTGCAGCTTCTGTCTAGGCCCATCAGAACAGTTTTGCTGGGAACCCTGAGCCTTTATGTACAAAGTCTGAGTTCCCTGAGATCACTGTGGTGGAGAGTTCATGTGTGGGCACTCCACCTGACAGTCGAACTATTCCTTTCAACCATCCCATCAAAGGGCAATACATGAGGGAAGCCATATTGAACCCTCCAGATCACATTCGACACTGTGTGATATATCAGTATCACCCAGCTCGGGAGTGTCTGAATTCCTGACCCACAAAATCTTTAGGTATAATAAAACGTTATTGTTTTAAACCAGAGGGTATTGGGGTGCTTTGTTACTGCACAGTAGATAGCAGGATGAATCTTCTTTTCTTTTACAAGTCTTTAGCCATGCTTTTATGTTTTCCATCTCTTTATCTTTCAATGAGTAATTATCTCAGATTAGTTTTTTAGGTCACTGATTTTCTCTTGAGCCACCATTGACTAGTTTGATATCAATGACTATATATCTGTTTCTCACAGTTCTGTGAGTCTTTAGGAAAAACTTTTATTATCATTCTTTCCCTTTGTGTTGATTCACCCTTCCATGTTCTTAATGATTTCAAACTGCATTGTTTTCTGATTACTGGTTAATGACCCTTCCATTAGTGATACCTGCTGAGACATATTTTTTAAAGATTTATTTATTTATTTTAGAGGGGAGGAGAGGGGTAGGGGGAGAGGAACAGAGAGAATCTCAAGCAGACTCCCTGCTGAATGCACACCTAACACTAGGCTTGATCCCATAACCCCTGTGATCATGACCTGAACCAAAATCAAGAGTTGAATGCTTAACCGACTGAGCCACCCAGGCACCACCTGTGCTGAGATATATTCATGGGTGAATTCTTTAAGTGTTTTGTAATGGTAATATTAGAAAATATTTTTATCTTTTGAGCTTATTTTTAATGAGATTCTTTCTCTTTGAGTTTTTTATGGAACCAGAGTGGTTAGCACTTTCCTACCATATACCTTAGAACATCATTAGCCAGGGACCAATCTTTATGTTAATTTTGGGGCAAACTTGGGTGGGATAAAATTAGGCCCCAAACTCAAATGAAGCAAAAGTTTTGGAATAAAATAAAATTCTTTTTCACCCAGATCTCAGATGGAGACAAACAGTTGTCATTGTGAGGTATACGGACCTGTGTTTTCCTAGTTCACATATTTTGTTTTTAACCAGAAAAAAATGCTCTATGCAGGAATTTTAATTCTAACTCTTTCTCACTGGAGAATCCAGTCCTCCTCTTTCATCCCCTGCAGAGATGCTAAAAGCCAACCTCCAGGTTACCAGGATCATCATTTCCAGGTGAGCTGCTGGTCACTTTGCACAGTTGGTGCCCTTTCTTTTTTTCATCATTTCTGATATCTGGAGCTTTTCCTTTCCTTATTGAGTGCTCAGTTATGCATTTCTTTTTTATTGGTATATTTTATGAAACATTTCTAAGTGTTTGTAGCAGATCCATGTATTGCTCCAATAGGTATTCTATCTCTACTTAAAAAGTCTGAATTTTCTTTCTTCCTCCCCTCCTTCATTAGAAAATATTTATGTATTTTTGTCCTTTTTTTTTTTTTTTGGTAGTAAAGTAATTACTACTTTTTAAAATGTAGCTGCCTTTTGATGATTTGATTCTATATATTCACCCTGAAAGATAAAGAAAGTAATGTACTTGGACTCTATTCTTCATTAGTATTCTTTTTATTTTAAGATTATTTATTTATTTATTCATGAGAGACAGAGAGAGAGGCAGAGACATAGGCAGAGGGAGAAGCAGGCTCTCTGTGGGGATCCTGATGGGAGACTCCATCCCAGGCCCCTGAGATCACAACCTGAGCCAAAGGCAGATGCTCAACCGCTGAGCCACCCAGGTGCCCCCTTCTTTAGGATTCTTATTTCATATTTCCCACTATTTACTGTGGGCTAGAGATTTTCCTTCCCAGAGTTATCACATCAAGTTTTAATTTTATATTTACATAGTGATTTTTAAAGAAAATGTAATGATTCCATTGTGAGACTCTATTGTTTAGAATTAATTCTATTTTTAAAATGATGTATGGATCATTGGAGTTCTTTTCATCAACACTTCTTTATTGTGAATTCTTTATTTTGATTTATGTTTTAGGTTGGATTATGGCTATAGTTGATTTTTTCCAGGATACATACATAAGTAATACATATTTTGCTTTCTTAAATATTTGAAAACATTGTATATAAAAATATTTGCTTTCATTTATAAAAACTATCTTAGCTGAGTATAGAATTTTGGGGTCACATTTTTTCTGCTCAAAAACCCTATATATATAATTTTGTTCCTTTTTTAAAAAGATTTATTTATTTATTTGAAGAAAGGGAGAGAGAGAATGCACAAGTCTGGGGAAAGAGACAGAGAGGGAGGAGAGAGAATTCTCAAGTAGATTCCCAGCTGGGCACACAGCCAGATGTGGGGCTCAATCCCAGGACCTCATGAGATCGTGACCAGAGCTGAAATCAAGAGTCATCTGCTCAACCTACTGAGCCACCCAGGCGTTCTTAGTTTTGTTCCTTTTGAATCTAATGTTGCTGAGGTGAGGTCAGAAACAAGATTAAGTTCTACCTGTTTCTTCTTTTAGGGTCTTAGGATTCTTTGTTTTTGAATAACCTCTGGTGGAGAATTAATCATGATGTTAGTTCTCTATAAATTTCTCTAGGACATGATAAGTGCACGTAATGAATTCAGACAATGAGAACATAAGACATCTGCCGGTTTACACATATTTTTCAGTAAAGTTTTCTTCTATTACATCCTTAATTTCATTCCTATGCTTTTAAAAATGAATCCCTAATACTTACATGATACATATGTAATATCTTTGATGCATATAATTGTGTTTCTAATGATTGTATTTTCCTTGTCTCTCTTCTTTGTGTTTTCTGTAATTTTAACCAGCCCAATCTCCATAACACTGATTCAGATTTTTGCCGTCTACATTCTCCTCAGGCTTCTAAGGTTCTATAATGGTTTCCGGTTTTTTTTTTTTTGTATTGTTATCAGCTCACTATTGCTTTGCTATCTCTTCTTTCAGTTTTCATTTCTTCTTTGGGTTCTTCTGTCATAGTGTTTATATTTCATTTCCAGGGGCAGGGTGAAGTGACTGATTGTTGCTTACATTCTCTACTGTTTCCTGGAGTAAGTCTTGTTCCAACCTATAGTCTTTCTTTTCTTTTTATTGGTTACATTCCTTTCCTTTTATAGTTTGCAGAACATTTGCATCAATTTTTTTTTCCTTTTGCTTACTCATCTTTGAAAGAAATCATGCCTGCTTTTTTCCTGCTACTTGCCAGGGATATTGTGAATGGAAAATTTTTGGCAGTGCTTCCTTTTCATCTGCCTACTTGTTGAAACTTAGTTTTGCATTGAGGGCTTGGTATTGGATATTTTTTGTTTAGTTATTTAACTTCTTATAGTGTAGGTTGTACACAATGAAGTGGTGGGGAAGAGAAGTTAAGGAGAGAATATGGCAAAGATATATTGCCTTTGCACAGGTAACCCCACCTCCACTCTGTTGAAACAACTGGAGCTCCACCTGGTCTTGCAAATTCTGGAATCAGGAAGGATACTCTGGGAGAGGCCAATTCAGTATAAAAGTATAATGGCTTGAGGGCCTTTTGTTTATTGAATATGGAGAATAGGTGCTAATTTTCTTTTGGTAAATTGACTTTAATCAGTAGCTACCAAATTTTTTTTGTAGTATCTCTCTTCAAGATTAGCATTATCTCGAGGTCATCATTCCTCCGGCTAGAAAGCTGTATTCACTGAAAACAGAAATATCAGTCACTATCTCCCTTTTAACTCTAATTTACACTAATCGCTACTTTTTTTTTTTTTGATGTGACCTACTTCCAGACTTTGTACTTCCAAAGTGTACATTAGTAGGTACATTTAGTAGAAACTTTTCCATTCTCCTCACCCCACAAATTTCAGGTCATAGGGGAGATGAATCTTGAACTTGGTATTCTTGTCCAACTGGTTCCCTGTTAGCAGATATCCTTGGGAGTTTGTGGAATGGGGATTGTGGCCATTTTATAGTTTCAGAGTTTGTGGAATGGGACTGTGGGCATTGTATAGTTTCAGGATACACAGTTTCCATCTCTCTTTTTGGTCCTCAATGGTCTTTTAAGTGGATGTCAGGGAGAGGAGCTTTTAAAACTTGAATGCTTTATACATTGAAAACCTACTTTACACTGCAAATAATAACTCTTATTTTTTTGTTCTGTAATTTTAGTTATAGCACAAATTGGATTTCTTATATACGTTAAGACCTATATGAAATTTGTATATCATCTTAGGTTGTTCTATCTTTAAAGCTAAAACTATTTTATGCGCAGAGTTGCATCAATTTTTTAAATACTCAATTAGCAGTGGGAAAAATCTGTAATAAAACGTATTTGGAAACATAGCTCCCTCTCATACAAGGTTGTTGATTTCTGGAAGTTATTTCTACTTTTATTTATGTCTTACGGTTTATTGAAAATATGTAGCCTTGGTTATACTATCCTTATGAATTTCCTCCCCCCAAGGAATAGTTTAATATTTATGAATGTGATATTGTTCCGTAGTCTTCACAAATCTCTAATATTACTAAAACCAATCAAGCAGCTTGAAGGTATTAGGAACCACCATTTCTATCAGGGAGATAAAAATGTCACCCGCATGAAGGAAAAGATTCTTGGGTACATCAATATTCTGTGTTTCTCTATAGTGAGAGTTTGTACTTGAGTATACAAGCAGATTCAGTAGCTATTTGATAGTTGAGATTCTTCATGAATCCCCAAATCCATGCACATGGAAATGTTTAAAACATTACACTGAAAATGAGAAACCCCAACTTCCAGGAAGATTTTCAATTATTTGGACATTTCTTATAGATCAGTACTTCCCAACCAGGTTTTAATGGTTATTTTCTGAAAGTAAGGGCATTTGTAGTGATAACTAAATAACAAAGGCAAATGCTGGGCAGACTGGGTGAGTGAGATAGGTTCACACACCAGCTTGGACTTCTGTACATCAGCCAGAATTTTTGTTGAGAGTCTGGGCCAATTACTCAAACGACCACAGGGCACAGATCTTTGAGGTTGGTGGTCAAACCTGCTAATGTTAAATTACCAAATACACAGTTTTCTAGTTTGGGTTCTATGGCTGATAATATTCTCATGTTTTTGACAGGTTTTTTTTTTTTAATCTCTTAAGGATAAGCAGGATAATTCATATTTTACCAACCCAAGTCTTCATTTACAAAGCTGGTGGTAAAGTTCCCTACTGTCAAATTTTAACACTGGGTTCAGAATTCCCATTGCAAATTTACACTTGGTTTTCCAATTAAAATGGGCTTTTGTGAGTCCCCTGCTGATAGCCATTGGCTTGATAAAAAGTAACTTCATTTACAGCAAGGGTGTTTAGGGAGCCCAGTGCAAGGCTGACTCTTCTGCTGTTGCCTTGAGCCCAGCTGTGCTGAAATATTAAACTTTAGTAAATTAGGTGAAATTGCAGCTTCCTGGCTGATACAATAATGCCCTTTTCTTTTTCTGCAAACCGTCTCTGGTATGAGTTGTCTGCACAATTCTGCTCTAAGAAGAAATAAAATTCAGATTATCTTCCAAATCCAGACAACTTTTCATTTTCAAGATAATTGTGCCGTATCCTACCTGTCTAACAGAATGCTTAACTTTCAAACACGTAGAACTGGATTGCTTTATTATTTTAGCACCCCTCAAATACACTATTACTTTATTATGCCCTACTCAGATAAGCAGCCATATTCCTAAAAATGTTGGCCTTACATAAAAGGAGTAACTTTCTCTGTATTGATTAGTACATATTTTAACAGCAGGAGTGAGCTATGGAAAGAAATAATATTTCCAGTCACAACTATTTTCAGTTTTTTCCCCCCTCCTTTTCCCTTTAAGAAAAGTATTAGTTCCTGGGTGTTTTAGTCATTGATCCAGCATTTATTGATCGACTACTATGTGCAAAGTTCTGGTGTGTTTTCAACCAAATATTTTTAATTAAAGCAAATGCAGTATTAGCAGAAAGGAACTAGGCAGCCTATATTTCTCTTCTTGATATATGTTATTTTTTTCAGGGACAAAAATCCCTGGAAACAGCTTTATTGAGCTGTCTGGCCAACCTGCTCCCCCAAAGGCTCTTGTGGGTCCTTCAGGTTAAGACTTTAAGCCTCCTGGCACCTGGCTGGCTCAGTAGTTGCGTGTCCGCCTTTAGCTCAGGTCCTGATTGGGGGTGGGGGTGGGGGGATGTCCTGGGATCCAGTCCCACATCAGGCTCCCCTTAAGGAGCCTGGTTCTCACCCTGCCTATGTCTCTGCCTCTCTCTCTGTGTTTCTCATGAATAAATAAATAAAATCCTTAAAAAAAAAAAAAAAAAAGACCTTACGCCTCTAGGAGACTCCAATTGAAATATATTTTTGTACTTGGGAAAGCTAAATCATTAAAGTCTTTTCAAAATATCAAGGTATACTTCTCAAGGTATTTGCAAGACGGTAGAGTCCACATATTGCTTTTGGAAAAATCTCAAATCTGTACAAAAGTAGAGCGTGTGGTCTAATGAGCCCCCATACATCAGTTACGGTTTACGGTTTACCGAGGTTCCTCAAGAGTGGAGTCCTGAGCAAAACTGAAGTTGCCCACGGGGGACTTGGCCATTCAGGTGGCACAGGGCCAGAATAGCTTGGGGCTGAAAGAGGAGAGCCAGATTGAATCGCAGGGTCATAGGATCATTGTCCTACAATTAACGAGACACCAAGAAATGAGGTCTCCCCAATGGGATCTAGACCAACACGATTTGGAACAGGCGCCTGCTAAAGTTCTTCTGGAAAGGGGCTGGTAACTGCTTTAGGCTTAGTGGGCCCTCGGCCCTCGCATCTTTGTCACCAGCACTCCACCCTGCCCTTGCAATGCAAAAGCAACCACGGGGGATGCAGAGCTACATTCAGCCCCTGGTAACACGAAGGAAAGGGGGATGTGGGTGTTCCAAAACGAAGCCGGGCAGGGGCCGAATTCGGCCTTCAGGGGGTGGTACGCCAACCCCTAAAGGTCGCCTGGCGCCTGGCGGTCCATCGTCTGCGCCTCTGGCTGTGCGGTTAAGGGGAGGGGCGGCTGCCCGTGCTCTTGGGCGCCGGGTGTCCCCAGCCCAGCGGAGTCCCTGGCAGCCGCCGCCTGCGCGATCCCGCGGGCGACCGCACAGTTGGGAAAGTTGGGAAGCGGCCCTCCCTTCCCTCTCTCCTGTGCCGCCCCGCGGAGCCCCCGCTCCGCCCGGCAGGGGCGCGGCAGGAGTTGTGGCGCGGGCCTGGGGGGGCTGCGTGCGCCCCCGGGACGAGGCGACGCCGCACAAAACTTGGAGCCCAATCAGCTCCGAGTCCAGCGCGCGAGTCCCAACCTTCAGGTGACCCCGCGGCGGCGGCGGAGGAGGCGGCGGAGGCGGAGGAGGCGGCGGCGGCGGCGGCCGGAGCCCGCAGCGGCTCGGAGCGCCTCCGGGAGGAGAGGAGGCGAGCTCGGCGGATCGTGCGTGGCTGCCCGCCGGGCGCCGGGCTCGCGGTCCGCTGGGCGCGGGGAGGCGGCACGCGCCCCCCCTCCGCACGCCGCGCGGCCGGGCCGGGAGGCAGGGGTGCCGGGGTGCGGGCCCGCGCCGCGCGCCGTCGTCGCCCCTCCCCGCCGCCTTTGAACACGGGAGGTGTGCGCGGCGGCGGCGGCGGCGGCGGCGGCGGCGGCGGGTCGGGCTGCGCCGCGCCGGGCTCAGGATGCGGCCGGGGGGCGCGCTGCTGGCCCTGCTCGCCAGCCTCCTGCTGCTGCTGCTGCTGCGCCTGCTCTGCTGCTCCACCGACGCGCCCGCCCGCTCCAGGTACCCCCGCCCCCGCCTTCCGCGCCCCCGGCCCCCGGCCCCCGCCGCCCGGCCGCCCCGCTCCGGGCGCGGACTTCGGGCCGCCGCGCGGGGAAGCCGACGGAAGGCGGTCGCGCGAAGCCGGGCCGGGAAGGGGCGGCGGGCGGGGGGTGCGGGGCGTCCAGGAGGCGGGCCGGGCCGGGCGGCGGCGACCGAGGGGCGGCCCTCGGCCCGGGTGGGCTCCG
Source organism: Canis lupus baileyi (assembly GCF_048164855.1). Classification (NCBI taxonomy): domain Eukaryota; kingdom Metazoa; phylum Chordata; class Mammalia; order Carnivora; family Canidae; genus Canis; species Canis lupus. Next base: position 20,019,042 of record NC_132842.1, read on the forward strand.
GCGGCCGTCGCTGCGGAGCGGGCCCTGCCGTCGGGTCCGCAGCCGTGTCCCGGGCGCGCCGTCCAGCGCCGGGCTCTGCCTGCCTTCCCGCCCTGAGCTGCCTTCAAACTCGGGGGCCTGGGGGTGCCGCGGGGCCCGGGGCGGGGACGCCCGCAGGTGCGAGCCGGCCGGCGACCGGTGACAACTTAGTTTCTCTTCCCGGCTGTGCAGGCTCTCGGCGGAGCGGAGCAGGGACGGCCCCCGCGGCACCCCCGCCGCGCCGAGGACGCTGCGGAGCCCCGCCACCCAGCTGCCGCGCCCCGCCAACAGGTACCGCGGCGGCGGCCGGACGGGGGGCGGGGGCCCGGGCGCGGGGGGCTCGCTCGGAGCTCAGTGCCCGCCGGCACCGGCTGTGGGCCCCGGACGGCGCCATCGAGCGCGCTCGGGAGTCCGGGTGGGCGTGCGAGCGTGTGTGTGTGTGTGTGTGTGTGTGTGTGTGTGCCGGTCCTCACGCTGCCTCAGCCTCCCGTGTGTGTGTGTGTGTGTGTGTGTGTGTGTGCGCGCCGGTCCTCACGCTGCCTCAGCCTCCCCTGTGTGTGTCCGTCCTCACGCTGCCTCAGCCTCCTTTGTGTGTGTGTGTGTGTGTGTGTGTGTGTGTGCCGGTCCTCACGCTGCCTCAGCCTCCCCTGTGTGTGTGTGTGTGTGTGCGTGTGCGCCAGTCCTCACACTGCCTCAGCCTCCCCTGTGTGTGTCCGTCCTCACGCTGCCTCAGCCTCCTTTTTGTGTGTGTGTGTGTGTGTGTGCCGGTCCTCACGCTGCCTCAGCCTCCCTTGTGTGTGTGTGTGTCCGTCCTCACACTGCCTCAGCCTCCCGTGTGTGTGTCCCTCCTCACGCTGCCTCAGCCTCCCCTGTGTGTGTGTGTGTGTCCGTCCTCACACTGCCTCAGCCTCCCCTGTGTGTGTCCCTCCTCACGCTGCCTCAGCCTCCCTTGTGTGTGTGTGTGTGTGTCGGTCCTCACGCTGCCTCAGCCTCCTTTTTGTGTGTGTGTGTGTCCGTCCTCACACTGCCTCAGCCTCCCGTGTGTGTGTCCCTCCTCACGCTGCCTCAGCCTCCCCTGTGTGTGTGTGTGTCAGTCCTCACGCTGCCTCAGCCTCCCCTGTGTGTGTGTGTGTGTCAGTCCTCACGCTGCCTCAGCCTCCCCTGTGTGTGTGTGTGTGTCAGTCCTCACGCTGCCTCAGCCTCCCTTGTGTGTGTGTGTGTCCGTCCTCACACTGCCTCAGCCTCCCCTGTGTGTGTCCCTCCTCACGCTGCCTCAGCCTCCCTTGTGTGTGTGTGTGTGTGTGTCGGTCCTCACGCTGCCTCAGCCTCCCGTGTGTGTGTGTCCCTCCTCACGTTGCCTCAGCCTCCCGTGTGTGTGTGTGTGTGTGTGTGTGTGTGTCGGTCCTCACGCTGCCTCAGCCTCCCCTGTGTGTGTGTGTGTGTGTGTGTGTGTCCGTCCTCACGCTGCCTCAACCTCCCTGAACAGCTGTAGCTCCCCGTAGAGGTTCTTCCAGCCAAGGGACACGCTCGAACCCGAGCTGCACTTTAAAAAAAAAAAGAAGAAAGGCTGCGAGGCCCTTCTCCGTAACGGCGCGTTGCAAACCCCTGAGAGGCCGCAGCCTGTGTGCGCAGGGATTTGGTTGGTGCGCGCCTTGCCTCTGGGCTTCACATCGTACCCGCGTTAAGGTTCACGTTGGGGGGAGGTCTGTGCACAACGCTGAGGCTGCTTTTGGCCGTAGTGAATGGAGACTTGAAATTGTTCTTTTTCACTCACGGGAGTCGTATTTATCCATGTGCCATAATTGTTTGTTTGTTTGTTTTTTATCTTTTTTTTTTTTTTTTGGTTATAAAAGTAATATATGCTTGTGGCAGAAAGTTAGAAATATGTTAACAAATATCACTCAGAGCTCAGATCATATTAGGGCTTTGGTTTGTTTCCCTTCCAGTAGTTTTTCCTACCTACATATATTTTAAAAATATACTTAAGATTATACTTTGTAGTATGTGTCCTGCCCTCTTTCCTAAAAAAATTAGACAAAGACATGTCATTAATTAACCCCCCTCCCCAAACATTGCTTTTGATTGTTGGGTAGTTCATCGTAGGAACGTGCCCTCTGCTTTAACTGTTTGTAGTTCTAGACATTTACAGTATTTCCTCTTTTGTTTTTTGTTTTATTTGCTGTTAATAATTCAATTAAGTGCATCCTTGTATGTAAATCCTTATCTTCGTATTAAACGGATTCTCCGGGATGGAGTGATAGCGGTCGTATGATTAGGTTGCAGAGTATATGTGCATTGTAGGTTCCAAACACATATGGCCGGTTACGTCCTGGAAGAGTTGATTCAATTTACATTTCAACCAGAAGAATGTACTGTTTCCTGCCTCAGTACAAGAATTGCTAGTACTACTGCATTTTTGTTGTCCTCTTTTTCTTCTGCTTATCTCTTTTGAATCTCTTTCCTTCTGTATATTCTTGGCTCTTGGACCACGCATGACGCCAGGCTCCTGTGTGGCATAGTCATAAGAAGGGTCTGGGGGGGGGGAGGGAGAAGAAGAAGGGTCTGGGGGAGTCTGGGAAAAATCTTGAAGTGCAGGAGCGGTCCTCCACAGCCCTCCTATTGGGATTTTGCAGCATGTTAGAGATACTGAGAAATCCTGGAGTCACGGAGCTATTGCGAAAAATAGTGGCCTCAGAGTTTTCTGTTCTGCTGGTTTGTAGCCCATAGATAGCATAGCTTTCCAGTGATCTGGGGAGCATTCCATCTTCCTCTGGGCCCCGGTACTGTTTCTTATTCATTTTGGCATTGCCCCTTGGGGAAATTTTGAAAGAATGCACTAATTGAATTATCTTGTCCTAGGTCTTTTTTGAGGTAATTCTTTGATGAATTTTTCAGCTTCTTTTGGCATACTACTTGTCTACTTTGCATACTTCTTGAGCTAATATAGGTAATTCATATGTTTTTCTGAATCTGGTTCAAGAATTTTTTTATACCATTCTGTTACGTTTTAAAAAACTGATCTGATTTATTTCCCTCTTTATCGTTTGTGATTTTAATTATTTATGTAGCAGGGGTACATTTTTTAATCTATACTACTTGATCATGTCGGTAGATTATAATTTCTTTTAAAGATTTATTTATTTATATTGGAGAGAGAGAGTATGAATGGGAGGGGCAGAGGGAGAAGAGAGAAATTCTCAAGCAGACTCCCCCCTGAGCTCAGAACACACATGGAGCTCCATCCCATGACCCTGAGATCAGGACCTGAGCCAAAACCAAGTCGCTTAACTGACTGCACCACCCAGGTGCCCCAAGAAATTATGATTTCTTTTTTTTTTTAGATTTGATTATTTATTCATGATAGACACAGAGAGAGAGAAGCAGAGACATAGGCAGAGGGAGAAGCAGGTTCCCTGTGGGGAGCCTGATGCAGGACTAGATCCCAAGACCCCGAGACCATACCGTGAGCAAAAGGCAGACGCTCAACCACTGTACCACCCAGGTGCCCCCAGAAATTATAATTTCTTAATTTTTCTGTAGCTGATCGGATCTTTCCTTCATGAGCCCCATTCTGTAGGTAATAGGTAAAAGTAATAATAGTAACATTAATAGCAGTAAGGATAGGTAACACTTTGTGAATGTTTTTATGGGCCAGATATTGATCTATGCACTTTACATTATTACCTCACTTAACCCTTAAAAACTACTAAGAGAAACTATGATTATCTTCATTTTATAGTTGAGGAAACTGAGGCACAGAGTGATGAAGTAAATTGCCCATAGTCACAGGGCTGGCAAATTGTGAATCCAGGAGTCAGACCTGGGCCATGGGGATCCAGAATCCCATAGTCTTTTTTTTTTTTTTTTTTAAGATTTTATTTATTTATTCATGAGAGACGGAGAGAAAAAGAGACATAGGCAGAGGGAGAAGCAGGCTCCCTTGGGGAGGCCAATTCAGGACTCGATCCCAGGACCCCAGGATCACGACCTCAGCTGAAAGCAAATGCTCAACCACCGAGCCACCCAGGTGCCCCCGAAATCCCACACTCTTAATGTCCCTGTTGTGTAGCCTTTCTTAGATGCTGGGCAAGATATGTGTGTGTGTGTGTGTGTGTGTGTGTGTGTGTCCAGGTTAAAGCTTAGATGTGACAATTTAAGCAACTCGTTCTGGTAATATTTACTCCCTTTTGAGACCAGTTCTCAGCCTCTTATATTGTTTCCACCATCTCTCCTTACTTAAAGATGACACCCAGATATAAGGGAGAGAGAAGGATGATGTGTTGGTAGGATTAAGAGTTGGGATTCATAATCTTAGTATCCTTTGACTCCGCTAATCTCCAGGGTGCTGTTCCTCATTTTCCACCTGATGGCTGGATACTACCTTGCTGATAGCCAGTTAGGAAAGCTCTGCTTTGTGACTCATTCTTTTTCCTTGGCTATTGTACCTTACTGGTATTCCCACTATATTTTCCTCACTGAGCTCTCACCTGCTGCTACCTCTCAGGGATCTGGTGAAGATTCTCTGAAGATCCTCTCCTGTGGTGTCACTGAGAACATTTGTTCTGATGCTGTCTTGCCCAGTTCTGGCTAGCTAGCTCCACAACCAGACTCCCAGTTATTTCTGGAACCATCTAAACATAAAAGAACCAAAGCTGGCTCAGGGATTTAAATATAGGGCCTCCCTCTACTTGCCCCAGGAAGTACATATGACTCTAAGCTAATTTCAGGATGGGAGGCTGTCCAAGAGGTGATCTCCTTTCAGAGTCCTAGTTGGGGGAGGAGGCGAATCTCCCTCTACTCTTGTGGTTACTTTACCTTTCTATTCCCAAGCCAGAGCTCTCCTCTTCTTTTCTCTGTCTTCTTTCCACCTGTGCTCCCAGTTGGGAATGTGCAGGCTACTCCTGTCTGTCATATTTTCTTTTGTCCCGACTCAAACCTCCAGGCCTGATTGAAACCTAAGGCTTAATGGTAATCCATGGGGACCAGGAGTGAAAAGATTGAAAAAGATCTAGGAGCTGTTGTCTTCCAGGTAAGGTGGTCAAAGTACTAAAGATAGAGAATGAGAGGAATTTGGAAAATATCTTCTTGGGGCCGTAACATATCGTGTTTTTCTTGGCTAAAGCTGAATATTGCTTTATCCTTTCTCTTTGCATTTTTTCAGTAACCAGTCTTTATCTCTCCAGAATCCACCAAAGGATGCTTTAAAATGACTGAGGGAAAAGTCATGTCAGAGTCAGAAAGACAAAAGAGAAACAGTTAATAATAATTTTCAAAATATAACCCATTACAGTGGATAAGCTCTGTCAGCGTCTGTCAGGGGTTTCTAATAAGCTCTGTCAACGTCTGTCATGGGTTTGTTTTTCATACAACCAGCTCTTGGGATTTATTTCTCAATTCTGCTATTTTTTCCATGCTGTTATTTCCTTTGTGTTATCTTTAACTTTTAAAAATCATTCCTTTTTTTTCAATTTAATGCCTTGAAGTGAATGCTTCATCTATCTTTCTGTTTTTCTTTGTAACAGAATGTTTACTACTATGAATTTTCCTTTGGATGCAGCTTTGGATCTTTTCCTTACATTTGGATATGTCGTGTTCTGATTTTTAAAAATATATTCTAAACTGTTTATAATCACATTAATTTTTTCTAGGATTTTATTTTTTAAAATATATCCAATGTGGGACTTGATTCACAATCCTGAGATCAAGAGTTGCATGTTCCACTGAACCTAAAATTTTAAATAATTTTTATCTCCGTAGTTACTTAGGATAATATTTTTAAATTTCCACGTGGTTGGAATTAAAAAAATACTAATGGCAACTAATGGCATATTCTTTATTTTTTTAAAGATTTTATTTATTTATTCATGGGACAGAGAGAGAGGCAGAGACGTAGGCAGAGGGAGAAGCAGGCTCCCTGTAGGGAGCCTGATGCAGGACTCGATCCCAGGACACCAGGATCATGACCTGAGCCAAAGGCAGGTACTCAACCACTGAGCCACCCAGATGCCCCCTAATTGCATATTCTTTCCTAATGTTAATTTAATTTTTGATTATCAAAGGAATCAATAAAATTTGCTATAATGTCATAAGTTAGTTCTCAAATATTCAATCATTAGAGAGATTGGACTGTTGTGATGTTAGTCACGTGCCCAGAGCAAGTCTGTGTAACTAGCTGGCTTGGAATTCCAGGGTTTCTCCATGGAAGTATCCAGGTCCTGGTTGTGGCTTGGCACCTATTAGTGGCGGTGTCTATTCTGGCTTTAGCATCTGTGATGATGGATGTTAACATCCCCAGGATCTGGGGCTGGCTGGGATTTCCTGGACAGCAGCAGCTATGCTTTGAATGTCCTGATAATTGTTGTCCATTTCATTACCCCCCTGGTGATGACTGGACTATGAGTTTTCAGAGATGTGGCAACCGTGCTTCTACTTCTCTGCTTTCCTAGAGAGGTTTACCTGCTATTTCCATTAGTGTGCTGACTTTCTACTCCCTATGACCCTTTCTCCCTGCACTAGGACTTTGTCCCTGTTTGAGACCTGGGCTTCCATGGAGGACAGACATCAAAAGTCAGTTGTGTTACATCTCAACTCATTATAGTAGGTAGTGCTGCTGCAGAGACTTTATTGCATGTTTTTCGATGAACACAAAGAAAACGAAAACTGCCTGTCATTTCAACGTCCAAAAGATGAATACGGTTCAGATTTTCAATAACTTTGTATGCATGTATCTGGCAATTTTGCTAGGCATATTTTGTATGGGCTAGTAAAACATTTTTAACAACATCTGAACTTTTCTTCCCATAATTAGTCTTCTTCTACAACATAATTTTTAGAATATGGTGTTTAAATGTGTGTACATACCATAATTTATTCTTGCCTTTTGTACATTGGGTTATTTATTTTTGATTTTGAGTTATACTTTAATATGAACAACTTTATACCCTTACACATATTCTTGATTATTCAGATAAATTCATAGAAGTAGAGGGGCTAAATCAAAGAATATATGAAATTTTAAAATGTTGCTATGACCTACTCAAGAGTAATTGCTTCAGTTTATGTTCCTGTTAGCAGTGTACAGAGTGACCATTGACTCAAACTCCTGACAAGTTTTTCATTTAAGAGTTTCATTTTCCTGATTTAATTCTCAGGAGATAATATTTTATTGATGTCTTAATTTGTACTTATTTGTTTACTGGTGTGTTTAATTTTTAAGATTAAAATTTTTTTAAGATTTTATTTATTTATTAATAAGACACACACAGAGAGGCAGAGACCTAGGCAGAGGGAGAAGCAGGCTCCTCAAGGGGATCCCAGTGTGGAACTTGATCCCCAGGACTCTAGGATCATGCCCTGAGCTGAAGGCAGATGTTCAACCACTGAGCCACCCAGGTGTCCCAATTTTTAAGATTTTTAAAATTTTACTTTCCAAGTTGGCTCTTCATATTCTCATCTATCTTTCTATCAATATACTCTGTTTTCTGGGGTGCCTGGCTGGCTCAGTTGGTTAACGTCCAACTCTTGGTTTCCACTCAGGTCTTGTGATTGAGCCTGCCTTGAAATCCTTACACTCTGCTGGGGGTCTGCTTGAGATTCTCTCCCTCTGTCCCACCCGCTGCTTGTGCACACATGCTGTCTCTCTCTCTCTCTAAAAACAAATAAGTAAAATCTTAAAAAAGATACTCTATTTTGTTACTGATTTACAAGAGGTTTATAAATATCAAAAGTATAAAACTTTTTATTACCATGCATTTAAATTGGTTTTCTTTTTTTTAAAGATTTTATTTATTCATGAGAGACAGAGAGAGAGAGAGAGGCAGAGACATAGGCAGAGGGAGAAGCAGGCTCCCCTCTGAGCAGGGAGCCTGATGCAGGATTTGATCCCAGGACCCGGGGATCATGACCTGAGCCAAAGGCAGACGCTCAACCACTGAGCCACCCAGGCATTCCTTTATTTCTTTTTTGGATTTCAGTTTTCTCTTTGTCTTTTTCCTTCACCCTCTGGAATGGCCTCTCAAATCTGTCCTCTACGTTTCTGAATGATTTTTCTGTAGTGTTAATTCTCTGTGTTGCCCTGTCTAAAACAGTAAATCGGTTACATTTTTATTCTTTACAGTTTTTTTCTTGTCTCAGCCTGCACCTCATCACATCAGTTTATATCTTAGGAAGTATCTAAGGATGCTTTTAATACACCTCATCCTTCCTTTCTTACTTCACGTTTTCTTGTATTTTATTGAGAATGCAAAGCAAGTGCTTTCTAAAGATTTCTTCTGTTGCTTATAGTAAATATTTTTCAAAAATAAATTTTTTTCTTAGATCTTGAGAACAGTGAGCTCCCAACTTAGAGAATCTTTTAAGATTTTATTTGAATTGCACTTAGGTGACATACAATGTAATCACAGTTTCAGGTGTACAATTTAGTGATTCAGCATCTTCGTACGTCATCTTGTGCTCTTCATGGCAAGTCCGTTCCTTAATCCCTGTCACATGTTTCCTGCCCAAGCCCCCCACCCCCCAATTCCTCTCTGGTAACTATCAGTTTGTTTTCTAGAGTTAGGAGTCTCTTGGTTTGCCTCTCTCCCTCTTTTTTTCCCTTTGCTCATTTTTTTAAATTCCACATATGAGTGAAATCATAAGGGATTTTTGTCTTTCTCTGACTTATTTTGCTTTACATAATGCTCTAGCTCTATCTGCATCATAGTAAGTGTCAAGATTTCAGTCTTTTCTATGGCTGAGTAATATTCCATTATATATACATACCTCACCTTTATTCATTTATCAGTGGACACTTGGGCTGTCTCCATAGTTTGATGATTGTAGATACTGGCACTATTAACATGCAGGTGTGTGTATCCTCCTGAATTAGTACTTATGTATACTTGGGGTAAATACCTAGCAGTACAATTGCTGGATCATAGGGTAGTTCTATTTTTAACTTTTTTCCCCCCTATTTTTAGCTTTTTGAGGAATGTCCATAGTGTTTTCCACAGTGGCTGTGCCAGTGTGCATTCCCATCAATAAATGGTGCAGGAGGGTTCCCCTTTCTCTACATCCTTGCCAGCACCTGTTTTTTCTTATGTTGTTGATTTTAGCCATTATGACAGGTGTGAGGTGGTATCTCGTGTAGTTTTGATTTGTATTTCCCTGATGATCAGTGATGTTGAGTGCCTCTATGCGTCTGTTGGCCATCTGGATGTCTTCTTTTTTTTAAGATTTTATTTATTTATTCATGAGAGACACACACACACAGAGGCAGAGACACAGGCAGAGGGAGGAGCGGGCTCCCTGTAGGGAGCCCGGTGTGGGACTCCATCCCCAGGACTCCATCTGAAGGACTCCAGGATCACACCCTGGGCGGGAGGCAGGCTCGCAATCCCTGAGCTACCCAGGCGTCCCTGGATGTCTTCTTTGGAAAAAAATGTCTATTCATGGCTTCTGTTCATTTTTTTTTCTGTTCATTTTTTATTGGTTTTTGGGTTGTTGAGTTTTATAAGTTATTTATTTTATCAGATATGTCATTTGCAAATATTTCTCTCATCTCCCCCATTTCTCTCATCCATCCCCTTTTAGTTTTGGTGATTGTTTCCTTCATTGTGCAGAAGCTTTTTATTTTGATGTAGTCCTAATATTTTTGATTTTTCTACCCTTGCCCCAGGAGAGCCATATCTAGTAAATTACTACAGCTGATGTCAGAGAGGTTACTGCCTGTGTTCTCCTTTAGGATTTGAATGGTTTCCTCTCTCACATTTATATCTTTAATCTATTTTGAATTTACATTCGCGTATGGTTTAAGAAAGTGGTCCAGTTTCATTCATTTTCATGGTGCTAATTTTACCAACATTTGTTGAAGAGATTGTCTTTTTCCCATTCTAAAGACATTGGAAAAGAACTTCCCTGCTTTGTCAACGTTTAATTGACCATATAGTTGTAGGTTAATTTCTGGGTTTTCTATTGTGTTCTGTTGATCTGTATCTATTTTTGTGCCACTACCATACTTTTTTGATCACTGCGGTTTTATAATATAACTTGAAGCCTAGAATTGTAATGCTCCAGCTTTGCTTTGATTTTTCAAGGTTGCTTTGGCTATTGAGGATCTTTTGTGTTTCCTTACACATTTTGTTCCAGCTCTGTGGAAAATGCTGTTAGTGTTTTGATAGGGAGTGCATTGAATGTGTAGATTGCTTTGGGTAGTATAGACATTTTAGAAATATTTGTTCTTCTGATCCATGAGCATGGAAAGTCTTTCCATTTCTCTGCATCCTCTTCAGTTTCTTTCTTAAGTTCTTTTTTAAAAAAATATTTTATTTATTTATTTGACAGAGAGAGAGAGACCATGAGCAAGGCGAGGGAGTGGCAGAGGGAGAGGGAGAAGTAGACTCCCCGCTGAGCAGGGAGCCTGATGTGGACTCTATCCCAGGACCCCGGGATCATGACCTGAGCTGAAGATAGATGCTTAACAATGAGTCATCCAGGTGCCCCTTTCATCAGTATTTTATAGTTTTCAGAGTAAAGGCTTTCAGCTCTTTGGGTAGGTTTATTGCTAGGTATCTGATGAGTTTTGGTGGAGTTGTAAATGGGATTGATTCCTTAATTCATCTTTATCTTTCTGCTGCTTCATTATTTGTGTATAGAAATGGAACAGATTACTGTATATTGATTTTGTATCCTACAACTTTACTGAATTCGTGTATCAGTTCTAGCAATTTTTTGGTGGTGTGTTTCAGGTTTTCTATATATAGCATTGTGTCATCTGCAAATAGTGAAAATTTTACCTCTTTGCCGATTTTGATGCCTTTTATTTCCTTTTTGTTGTCTGATTGCTGTGGCTAGGACTTCTAGTACTATGTTAAATAATGGGTGAAAGTGGACATTCCTTTCTTGTTCCTGACCTTAGAGGAAAAGCTCTCAGTTTTTTCTCACTGAGGATGATATTATTTATGGGTTTTTCTGACATAGACTTGATTAGGTTGAGGTATGTTCCCTCTAAACCTACTTTGTGGAGGTTTCTTATCATGAATGGATGTTGTACTTTGTCAAATGCTTTTTCTGCATTTATTGAGAGGATCATATGGTTCTTATCATTTCTTTTATTTACATGGTGTATTGTGTTGATTGATTTGTGAATATTGAACCATAATTGCAACCCAGGAATAAATCCCACTTGATTGTGGTGTCCAATGTCCTGTTGGATTCAGTTTGCTAGTATTTTATTGAGAATTTCTGCAGGCATTTTTATCAGGGATATTGGCCTGTAATTCTCTTTTTTTAGTGGAGTCTTTGTCTAGTTTTGGTATCAGGGTAATGCTGGCCTCATAGAATGAATTTGGAAGTTTTCCTTCCTTTCCTATTTTTTTTGGAATAGTTTGAGAAGAATAGGTATTAACTCTTTAAATGTTTGGTAGAATTTTCCTGTGAAGACAACTGGCCCTGGACTTTTGTTTGTAGGGAGATTATTATTACTGATTCAGTTTCTTTGCTGGTTATCAGTTGGTTCTGTTTCTTTTTGTCTCAGTTTTGGTAGGTTATATGGTTCTAGAAATTTATCCATTTTTTCCTGTTTGTGCAATTTGTTGGCATATAGTTTTTCATAATCTCTGATAATTTTTTGTATTTCTGTGGTTGCTATTTTTCCTCTCTCATTTGTGATTTTATGTATTTAGGTACTTTCTCTTTTTTTTCTTTCTTTTTGAGAGAGAATGTGAGTTGGGAGAGGGGCAGAGAGCGAGGGAGAGAGAGAGAGAAGGAGAGAAAATCTTAAGAAGGCTCCACGCCCAGTATAGAGTCTGACAATGGGACTCAGTCTCACTGCCCTGTGATCATGACGTGAGCTGAAATCGAGTTAGATGCTTAACCAACTGAGTCATCCAGATCCCCTGATTTCTTTTTTTTGATAAGTCTGTCTAGAGGTTGTCAATTTTATTAATTTTTTTTTTAAAAATCAGCTCCTGGTTTCATTGATCTGTTCTATTGTTTTTTAGTTTCTGTATCATTTATTCATCTAATCTTTATTATTTTCTTCTGGGTTTTGGCTTCACTTGGGTTTTTTTGTTTTGTTTTGTTTTAGTTCCTTTAGGTGTAAAGTGAGGTTGTTTGAGATTTTTCTTGCTTTTTTTTTTTAAAGATTTTATTTATTTTTTCATGAGAGATGCAGAGAGAGAGGGAAAGACATAGGTCCTAGGGAGAAGCAGTCTCCCTCTGGGGAGCCTGATGTGGGACTCGATCCTAAGACTCCAGGATCATGACCTGAGCCGATGGCAGATACCCAACCACTGAGCCATCCAGATGCCCCTTCTTCTTGCTTCCTGAGTTAGGCCTGTATTGCTATATACTTCTTTCTTAGGACTACTTTTGCTGCATCCCAAAGGTTTTAGACTGTTGTGTTTTCATTTTCTTTTGTTGGCATGTATTTAATTTTTCTTTTTTTAGAGAGAGAGAATGTACATGAGGCAGCAAGGGTAGGGGAGGGAGAGGGAGAGAGAGAGAATCTTATGCAGGTTCCTTGCCCAGCATGAGCCCAACACAGGAGCTTGTCCTCACAACCCTGAGCTCATGACCTGAGCCGAAATCACGAGTCAGATACATAACCAACTGAGCCACCCAGGTGACCCTCCACGTATTTTTTAAATTCTTCTTTAATTTCCTGGTTGACCCATTCATTGTTTAGTAGCATGTTGTTTAACCTCCGTGTATTTGTGGTCTTTCCAGATTTTTTCTTCTGGTTGACTTCAGGTTTCATAGTTTTGTGGTCAAACAAGATGCATGGTATAATCTCAATCTTTTTGTATTTGTTGAAGCCTGATTGCAACCTAATATGTGATCTGTTGTGGAGAATGTCCCATGTGCACTTGAAAATAATGTGTACTCTGCTGTTTTAGGATGAGGTGCTCTGAATATATGTGTTAAGTCCATCTGGTCCAGTGTGTCATTCAAAGCCACTGTTTCCTTGTTGATTTTCTGTTAGATTATATATTCATCAATGTAAGTGGGATGCTAAAGTTCCCTACTATTATTGTATTATCATCAATTAGTTTCTTTATGTGCTGTTTGTGTGTTCCTATGTTGGGTACATAAATAATTAGAACTGTTAGATCTTCTTGTTGGATTGTCCTCCCATTTATTATGAGATAGTGTCCTTCTTTGTCTCTTGTTACAGTCTATGTGTTAATGTCTATTTTTGTCTGATAGAAGTCTTGCTACTTTGGCTTTCATTTGGCATCCATTTGCATGATAAATGTTTCTCTGTCCTCTCACTTTCAATCTGCAGGTGACTTTAGGTTCTGATACCCTGTGTCTTTCTTTTGATTGGAGCATTTTGTCCACTTACATTCAGAGCAATTATTGATAGATATGTATTTATTGCCATTTTATTTCTTGTTTGTCATTGTTTCTGGAGATTTTATCTGATCCTTTCTTGTCTTTGTCACTTTTGGTCTTTCCATTCCAATATTTCTTGGGGGCCTGATTTAGTTATCATGAACTCCTTTAGTTTTTGTCTGGAAAACTTTTTATCTTTCCTATCTTGAATGATAACCTTGCTGGGTACAGTATTCTTGTTTGCAGATTTTTCTCATTCAGCACTTTGAATATCATGCTTATCAAATGTATGTTGAGAAATCTCCAGCTAGCCTCATGAGTCTTCCCTTGTAAGTTAAGGACTTCTTTTGTTTTGCTGCTTAAAAAAAAAAAAAAAAAGATTTATTTATTTATTTGAGAGAGAGAGAAAGGGAGAGAAAAAGCCAGCAGAGGGTGGCGGGGAGAGGGAGAGAGAGAAGATCCTGAAGCAGATTCCCTGCTGAGCAGAGAGTCTGACATGGGGCTCAAACCCAGGACCCTGAGATCATGACCTGAGCCAAAATCAAGAGTCAGCTGCTCAAACGACTGTGCCATCCAGGCATCCCCTGTCTTGCTGCTTTTAAGACGTTTTCTTTATCATTATATTTTGCAAATGTAATTACAATGTCTTGGTTTTGGCCTGCTTTTGTTGAGTGTTCTTTGTACCTTCTGGATCTAGATGTCTGTTTTCTTCCCCAGATAAGGAAGTTTTGAGCTATTATTCCCTCAAATAAATTTTCTCTCCCCTTTTCTGTCCCTGTTTTTGTTCTGAGACTCCTATGATATGAATATTACTATGCTTGATTGAGTCACTGAGTTCCCTAAGTCTATTCTTATGTTCTGTAATCTTCTCTCTTTTGTTCAGCTTCATTATTTTCCATCATTTTGTCTTCTGTGTCACAAATTCATTCCTCTCCTTCTTCCATCCTGCTCTTCATCGCATCAAACCTGTTTCCAGTGTCATATATTGCATTCTTCATTTCTGATTGATTCTTTTTTAACTCTTTTATCCCTGTGGTAAGGGTCCCCTGATGTTTTTCATTGTTTTCTCAAGCCCAGTGAGTTATCCTTATGATCGTTGCTTTAAATTTTCCATCAGGCATGTTACTCGTATCTGTTTCATTTAGATCTCTGGCCACGGCCTTATCTTGTTCTTTCATTTGGGATCAGTTCCTTCATCTTGGCATTTTGTCTGCGTCTCTGCCTTCTTCTCTGTGTTAGAAAAGCCAGTTATGTTTTTTTTTTTTGTTCCTGAAAGTAATGGCTTTTTGAAGAAGAGGTCCATGAAGTGTCTGGGGCTGGCACTTCAGGGAGTGTCTCTGGTGTGTGCTGTATGTGCAGCGCTGTTGTGTTTTGGCTACTCTGTCCTTCAGGCTGGTCATCTACAGAGGCTCTCCTTTCCTGCAGTGTGCAGTGTTTGGTCCTTGGCCTGAATGTGGTGAGTTTTAATGAAGTGCGCTCTGGTCTGCTTGTGAAATGAGACCTGATAGTACTTCCACTAGAACTGAGGCCTGGCGGCACTCTCTGCTTGGGAGGTGTGATGTGGACTGGAGTTTCTGCTGCTCTTCTGGGGATGGGGCCTGCACACTGGGACTGAGGCCAGCTTGATTGAGAAGGGCAGTCTGGCCTGAGTGCAAGGGTATGGGACACGGTTTAAGCAAATTAGGCAGCCAAGTGTTGGCACTGCACTTGCCAGCTTCCCGCAGGTGGCTCTGCATTGCTCCTGAGGGGCAGGGAGGGAAATGGTGCCAGCTAGGTCCTTTGTTGCCTCCTAGGGACACTCTGCTCTCCAGTACTAGTGTATACTCTTCCCACTGTGTTCCCTGGTCATTCTCCAGATCACGGTTTCCACACTCTCTGTCCCCCCACCTTCCTGGGTTGTTTGCCTGCCTTCTCCTCAGGAGCAGCACAGTGTCCTCCAGACTCTATCCCAGCCAAGCCTGCTGACCTTTAAAACTCCAGGCTTTAAGCTGCACTGCTTGCAGAAACTTACAAAATTCAGCCCTCCTCATTTTCTCCTCTGCCTACAGCTTTGGGGAAACATATTCCTTGTGCATTTCCCTTTGTGCATCCATCTCTCTCTCTCTCTCTCTCTCTCTCTCTCTTCCTCCCTCCCTCCCTCCCTCCCTCCCTCTCCCTTCTTCACGAACATGGGTCCCTCCCATCTGCAGCAACAACCATCCCATCCATCTCTCTCCTAAACCATGTCTCCACACTTCCTACCTTTTTCCATGTGGCCTCTCATCTCCCTTTAGTTGTGTGCTTTGTTCCAGCAGCCTTCAGGCCGATTTCTGGGGTTTTCAGAATGACTTGATAGTTATCTGGTTGTTTGTGGGACAAGGCAAGCCTAGGGCCCTTATACTCTGCACCCATCTTCTGGATGTTAGGAGTTAGTTGGACAGTCAGGGAGTCAGGGCTGGGGTCCTCAACAGGAAGATACAGAGTCAGGACAGCTAGAATAAAACAGCACTGACATCCTGTTGTGTAGGGTAGACAGGACCACACTAGCGTTCTGCTTTGTAGCCCTTGCAGAAATGACTTCTACAAAATGTCCTGAAATAAGACCATTAACTACAAAGCATTTCTCAATATCACGGGCAAAGGGCAGTGAAGACATAAGCCCCCAGACGTCAGCAAGAAAAGCCCATCAGCATGTTGACATTAACCTGATAGGTAGACATATATGTGACCAAAGCCCTGATCCCCACCACTCGGCACACCGTGGTTGCTTAAGATAGTTCTACAAAAGACCCCATAAACACCCCTCCACTTAGAAATCCTGGGGGCAACCCTCTCCGGCCCCGCCTCCCTCTCTGGGAGCTTTCTACTCTTACTCAATAAACTTCACCTGGCTGCCCACCACCCTTCATCTGGTCTACCTCTTCATTCTTAGAAGTGGTGCAACCAAGCAAGAACCTGGGCTTTAAGGGGACAAAGATTCCATAACACAGAGGGATCCAGTTAGAGAATCTTTTAACGTGTATGTTTTGGAGGAGGTTCTTTTAAATTTAGATATCTCTGCCTGAGGAGGCCTCTCTCTAGCCATGTGCTCATCAGACAAGATGCCTTAGAACTCCTTGTGGCTCCCCCCAGGGGCCGAAATGCTCAGAGCACATGATGTACAGCCCATAAACAAATACCTGAATTTTTAAAATTCAAATTTAAGAAAACAAAACAAAACTGGTAAACTATGGGTAACGTAAAATTTGTTAATTTGAGTTTAAAGACTGGACCTCATATCTGTCTCTTGTTCCCATGTGTTGATCTCATGACTTCCAGAGAGGGCATGTGTTCTTGGGTTGTCCTAATCCACCTGGACTTCTGCTGCTGTCAGCAGCAGTACATGACAAATGTCACCTGAAACCCATGGAGGGCTGGGTCCCCGGGGCTCTCCCCATAGCTGCCATCTCCTTTACATCCCAGGGCCTGAGGACTGATTCCCTGTCCCATCCCCTACCTTCAGTGCTGTTCTATGATGTAATCTAGTATAATCTACTTTGCATTGATAAGATCAAAAAGGAACAGTGGTTGAGGACTTGGCACAGCCTCTGCTGCTTCAGGAAGCGGGTCCTTCCTGTGTGGGAACAGCCACCTGACTTTCTGGTTGGGGCAGGCTCTCTATGTTCAGGGAAAGAAAGGTAGACAGTGGGTGGAAGGTCAAAGCCACCCTCATTTATGTCTCCCTGGACCTGCCATTTCATCAGCTTCTGGTAATTTCTCCATGTGGCTCCATATGCCCTCTTGGTAACAGCATTTCTTCCCTGAATCTGACCAGTTTCTGAAGCAGTTACTGTTGCCATCAAAGTATGTGGCTGTCGCCCTGTGTAGACCTGTGTACTTTTTCCTAAGAATGTAAATAGTCTGGAAGAAAGAGAGAATCAGGCGCTGTTGACTCTCTACTGTCTAATACTGAAAGTTGTGATGATGTTTTATTTGACATTTTTTTGGTTGTCTATGTTCACACTGGGATCATCATGCGAGCTTTGGAAAGTCAAGATTTGTGTGAACTAGAGCTTTTAAAAGGGCCGCATAGAGAAACAACTGTGCAACGGTGGCTTTTCACTCTCTCTTCACCTCTTTCCCCTCTGCCCTATCCTCCACATACGTGAAGACTATCGAACTTTATTTTTGAGAACAATATAATTCATCGTAATTCAGTATCTCTACTATTTTGCTTTTAGGAGTGGTGATCCTGTATGTGTCCTGATTAAAAAAAGAAACCTCAGTGCACTTTATTTTTAAAGATGTTATTTATTCATTCATGAGAGACACAGAGAGAGAGAGGCAATGACACGGGCAGAGGGAGAAGCAGGCTCCCTGTAAGGAGCCCAATGCGGGACTCGATCCCAGGACCTGGGGATCATGACCTGAGCCAAAGGCAGACGCTCAACCGCTGAGCCACTCAGGTGACCCAATTCAGGGCACTTTACAGTTGCTTTGAGTCTGGTTTCTGAAACAGTTTGAAATGAGGCTTTAAATCATGCATCCTGCTCCTTTTCTACTTCCTCATCCTATGTCTCATTTGCAGTCCTTCTCTTTAAGGCTTACAGGGTCTTCTCCACTTCTGCTGCAATGTGGATCACCTGTGTCCTGGCTTTCCTGTGGCCTGGAGGAAGCTGCAGGACACACTTGTCCAGGGGAGCTGTCTTAGACCGAGGCCTGGAGGCACCTGCTGGGCTTCCGTGGGCTTGTTGACGCGTGGGCAGGCAAGCCAGGGTGGGTTGGAAGGACATGGTGAAATGTCCAGCTCTTCCCTTGCGTTGCAGGGTGGGTGGATGCAGAGATCCGGTGTTCGTGAGAAACTGGTGTCCGACTGCCCAGCTGTCACTTCAGAGGTTGCTGGAGGTGGACTTTTATTTTCGGTTAGGCTCATATAACTCCACAACTTCCTTTTCAGGGCGTCTCTTCACGAGGAGGCTGGGTGTTTCTTGTCATGGCTGGAGAAGCGACAGGCAGCAGACGGTTCATGCATGAGTGTCAGAGTGAGGTTGGTTTCATCGCTGAAACCCTCGGTGTTGTCTGGCCTTGTATATTCATTCAGCATGCCCTTAGGAGACATTCTCCTTGAGCCAACAGGCATCGGGATGAAATTGAAGCAAGAACAGAAGTCTGTCAGTAGGAATGAAGATTTTCTTCAGGAGTTATAAGAGAAGCACAAACATTTTGAGAGAGGAGGTACTAACAGAGGGATAGAGAGAGGAGAGGCCTACCTGGAGCAGAAGGGATATAAAGAGAAGAAAAGGAAATAAATATATCCCTTCATCTGCCAGGTGCAGTGGTTCTTTTTAGAGTCACTAATATTAGCTGCTCTGCTCTGTGGTTTCAGGGTGCAAAGGTTTGGCAGCCTCTCTTTTGGGGGCAGAAAAAGAATCCCTTTAAAAGAGTTCCTGAGGGATCCCTGGGTGGCGCAGCGGTTTGGTGCCTGCCTTTGGCCCAGGGCGCGATCCTGGAGACCCAGGATCGAATCCCACGTCGGGCTCGCAGTGCATGGAGCCTGCTTCTCCCTCTGCCTGTGTCTCTGCCTCTCTCTCTCTTTCTCTCTCTCTCTGTGTGTGACTATCATAAATAATAAATAAAAATTAAAAAAATACAAATTAAAAAAAAAAATAAAAGAGCTCCTGAATGCCAGGAGGAAACTTGAGAAAAGTATTCTTGCATCCCGATGTCTGGATGTATAGCTTCTTTCATCCTTAAGATGATGCTTATTGCTGTAGTGTATTTATTTATATACACACTTAAGAAGTTAGCTAGTACAGGTGTGTCACGAGGTCACTATGAAGCCCCATAATGTGAGTTGTGTCTTTCCAAAATGTCAGCTTTATTCAATCATAAGGCAAGGTTAACATAATCGTGTAAAGCAGGTTCAGGATTCCATTTCAGTATTGCATTAAACTTGGCTGCATCCACGCCCCACAAAGCAAAGCACGATTCCTCGGCACACAGCAAACAAGGTACAGTGAGTGGTATGGATTTAACAGACCAAAATCAAGTTCAGTCCAGGAGTACACAATTGGGTGAGGACTTGGTGTGGTCCGCGGCAACCCTTCCTGCTGGTTGTGTTCAAGCAGTGGAAGAGCTCTGTTATGTTCAGAGATCAATCGGATGGAAGCTTCGGTGGCAGTTGCCTTTTCAGTGTGGTCAGATGTGTGAAAAAGTCAGTGTCTGGAGAGTCTTGATAGTCTGCTGCAAAAGTCCTCCCTTTTTTAAAGGAGTTTAATCAATCTTGGGCCTTTGCAGGCTTCTTCTGGTTCTGCTGGTTATCAGTTCTGGGGGTTGTCAACCTGTGTTGGTTTCCCGAAATCTGGTCTTAGCTGTAATGCCCTTGGCTGCTTATGTCATCGCTTGACACGAGTGACTCCATCTTGTTCTCTGTAAGGGTACTTAAACCCATCTTGTCTATACTTTCAAAGGGAGCAATGGAAAACTTCTTTCTTCCCTTTTAGGTTTTTTGGTTGATCAAATGATTAAATTGATATACAACAGGTTAACAGGATAGAAGCAAAAGTTGGGTAACATGTATAGGGCAGAGACCCAGAAAAACTTGAGTCACCCTCCCAAGTGGCCAAAGCCACTTTAAATATCAGTACTCTTAAATACCATCTTGGGCTAAAGACAGAAGGTGTTGGGGGTGGGGGATCAGGTATGGGAGGGAACTACAAGAAAACCTCTTAAATTTTTTTTTAAATTTATTTATTCATGAGTGACACAGAGACTTAGGCAGAGGCGGCACTCGATTCCAGGACCCTGAGATCACAACCTGAGCCAAAGGCAGATGCTCAGCCTCTGAGTTACTCAGGTGCCCCTACATAAAGCCTCTTAAAAATGCGTATGGTTATGCAGATTTAAGTTGTTGCCTTCTTATGGGTAAGAGTTCCTAGGGATTGAGTTATCCCCCACGAGGTGGGACACACCCTGATAAATGTAAATGTCTCTTTAGGAAAAAGTGATTTGTATTCAGTTTTCAGAGTTTGGATCTGCTCTTCTGCTCTTTCTTAAAAATAACCAGCTTAAAATAATCAGGATGCCAGAGAGACTATCTCGGGGTTAGCAGAATTTGGTCCCATTAACAGATTAGAAAGACTTTGTGTCCCGAAGTATGAAGAATGATTTGTGCATGTTATAGATAATCAGTCAGTAATTCCTAGGAACATTCATATCCATGGGCATAATTGTTTCTAAAGATAATTTTGTAGGGCATAACCTGTGCTTTTGAAATTATTGTAAAATAATTTCCATGATCTTATTGTTGTAAGTTATTGTAAAAGCTCTCAGATTCTCTAACATATAATTTTTAAAGTAGTATTCCAGAAAATTGGAGTTGTCGGCTGTGAAGACCATTCATTTTGAAGTGATTAAAAATCTCTCACTGGTTGCTAGACTCTCAGTTGGAATGAAGTGGTACCTTTACATGCTGCCTTTGGAGGATACACTCAATGTGTCATGTACATTCAATGGGTCCTTAAATAGCATGGGTTTGAACTGTGCGAGTCCACTTATATGCGGATTTTTTCGATAAATACAGTATACTACTGTAAATATATTTTCTCTTACCTATGATTTTCTTTGTTTTTTTTTTTTTTTTTAAGATTTCATTTATTTTTTTGAGACAGTGAGCAAGCAAGAAAGAGAGAGAGAGCATGAGCAGAGGGAAAAGCAGACTCCCCGTTGAGCAGAGAGCCTGATGTGCAGCTCAATCCCAGGACCCTAGGATCATGACCTGAGCTGAAGGCAGACACTTAATCGATTGAGCCACGCAGGTGCCCCCCTCCCTTATAATTTTTTAATAATATTTTCTTCTCTTGAGCTGGCTGCATTGTAAGAGTACAGTTGGTAACCTTAAATATAAAACTGCCAGTTATTTTATTTTATTTTATTTATTTTATTTTATTTTTCTACCAGTTATTTTATAAACAAAAATGAGTTTATTCAGGAATAGCAGAGAATTGCAATCCAGGATGAGCATGCCATGGCAAACCTTAGGCAAGTCCACCCAACTAAGGAGGAGAATGCCCCTTTGTAGAGGAGAGGGTAAAGTTAGGGATGCTATTATAAACAAAAAACCCATTGGAATAAACAAGGAGCTGGAAGTATGATGGCTTTTCATTGGCTGATTTGTGATGGTCTCTCACTGATTGGGATAGGGGGCTAGTAATGTGGTATGGTGGGTAAGGTCCATCTCTTCCTGTTGGGGCTGCACCTGACCCCCAGTGGCAGAGCATGAGTGCTCCCAGCTGGCCTCCTATGTCCATTCGAGTGGGGTTTCCCTTTGTTAATTTTCACACAGTATATAATACATAAAACATACAAAATACTTGTTTGTTACTCAAATGTTATCCACAAGACTTCTGGTCAACAGGAGGCTATGAGTAGTTACATTTTTGGAGAGTCAAAAGTTAGATATGGATTTTTGAGTACAAAAGGTTTGGTGCTCCTAACCCTTGTGTTGTTCAAGGGTCAACTTATTTTTTCAGAGATTGTATCTCATTACTTACTTACTCTGTGGGATATAATGTGTGATCCTAATGCTTTGTGTTTGGACTGTATCTTTTAATGCTTTGGGATATATTTTGTAGTATATTTGCTACCTTATTATTTCAGGGAAACCACCCATAGTTTTACATGTTTATATTTGTCAGCATAGCTTTACTATTTGCGCATTAAGTTGCGGACAGATTTTTGTGTTTTTGATTTGGCAATCCATCCAACAGCCCCCGTTCATTTTGGGGGTACCAAAGTACTTGTGTTTTCTGTGTCTGGGAATGTTATTCTTGCAATAGATTGAAATTGAGTGAGGTCTATGCCTTGTCTGTTTCTTTCACCATGGTATCCCCATCGTAATCTGGAATCCCAATTGCTTGGGATTTGAATCCTCTTGCCTTGTCTAAATAACAGTACTAGCTTTGGGGGATATACTTTATCATCTTGCATTGTGAGACACATAGTGTATTTTACATGGTAAAATATCAGTGATAAAACTTGGTTTTATAGTTGTACGCTTGTGTACATGAAATAAAATATTGTGATTAGAGGAGGATGGATTAAGCCTGGAGGATTGAAAACACAGATTTATGATCATTTCTTAAAGGGAAAATTTACATTAATACAGAATTTTAATAGACATTGTCTTATGAATATTTGTACTTAGGAGATTTTTTCTAATAAAAAATTTAGACTGTAGGATTCATATATTTCTATAGTTCATCTTAGAATCCCTGCATTTGTGGGGTTTTGAAAACTCTTTATAAAGCCACTGCATTGGAAACTTTGATAGAAATGTACATTTCAATATATAATGACTTAAAAAATGCATGTTCAAAGCAAAAATTCAGTGTTACTGGGCTTCTGCTGAAAGATCCTTTTAAATCTAGTTTGAACCAATGAGGAAGTATCCACATAAGGAATTTGATTATTTTTTGATATTAATTACCCATGAATATAAACTGTGAGCTGGTTTCTTAGAAAAAGCTCTAACAGTGAAAAAAAATCTGGATTTTACAACAATTTGAACAGTGTAATATTTCCTCTATTTTCCATAAGAGCGGTAACAGTAAGTCATATTTAAAAGATTGTTGTATATCACCTTTGCTCTGAAATAATAAAAATCAGAATAGAGTTGCTGTTTGGGGATAGTTTCAGGTAGCTTTGTTCTTAAAAAATGTAATTTTGTTCAGCACAACAAATTCTGTAAAATGAAACTTAGTTATATTAATTTATAAATTTAGAGGTGAGGCTTCCAGATGGTAGGGTCCAGAGTATAGTCTCTACATGTAATTAGATCTCTACATGCAAAAAGATGAGTTTAGGTTCCTAGCCCACACCATACACACAAAATCATCTCAACATGCGTCATAGACTTAGGAGGTAAAACTATAAGCCTTTTAGAAATAAATAGAAAACTTACATGGCCTTGGATCAGGAAAAAAAAGTTTTTAGATACAACACGAAATGTGTAATCAACAGAGGAAAAATTCATAAATTATATTTTATCAAAATTAAAAACTTTTGTGTTTCCACATACATCACTCAGATATGAAAAGATAAGTCACAGACTGGGAGAAAATATTTGGGAATTATATATTGGACAAAAGAGTTGTATTCAGAACATATAAAGAACTCTTACAACTCAATAGCAAGAAGACAAGCCAATTTAAAAATGGGCAGAAGATTTCAATAGACATTTTATCAAAGAAGTTATATAGATGGCTAACAAACATTTGAAAAGAAATGTTAAACATCATTAGTCATTAGGGGAAAACCTCAGTGAGATAACCTCTCCATACCTTCTATAGTGGCTTTTGTAGCAACTCACCATGATCTGAGCAAACAGCTTCCTCCCCTGCTAGGGTTAGATTATACTATTGAAGCTTATGATGGTAGCCATTTGGTATGACCACAGAAACATTTATTAATCACAGAGGCAAGGAAGTCCCAAGTTGGAGGAGAGGATTATGGCTCTCCAGGAAAAGTTCTGGACACAGGAGTTCTGTGGACACCTTATGAGTCTGTGGGTAACCCTAAAACCTTGAGGCAAACTTTTACACTTGAGAAATTATTACAAGAATGACTGAAACATAGTATTTTATTTTATTTTTTTTGGCTCAGGGAGTTGTGGTGTCATTTCTTATTCTCTTTTACTGAGAACCATGGGCGTTGCAATCCTGAATCCTGGGGTAAGCCCTCCTTCTAATTGCCATAATGGGGTGGAGCCAGAGCAGTCAACCCGTTGAAGAATGTGGACACTGAGAACTGATTTAAGATCTTTCTTCTTTGAGAGGTCCACATAGTTATAGGAGATTACAGTCTGTGTTACACAATTGAAAATAACTAAATACGTGTCTGTTACACCAGAGACTGTGATGAGACCCACAGTTAGAGTTTAGAAGAGGGCACCAAGACTTCTGTTTCCTTCGAAGATAGTCCTCTAGTTAGTCAAGACCTTTAAAACTGTCATACTGAGGGACAGCAGGATTTGGCATATGGATAGTCTGTCTGAGGGTTAGGGCCTGTGTTTTCAGTGGGTCCCATTGTATTATCAGCATCAGGGTGGGCACCAGGTTTGAGAATGGTGGCAGAATGGAGAGTTGTTAAGTGGGAAAGAGAATACTATTTGGGTATTACAGATCTGTAGGTGGGAAATGTTCCTTTTTGTGGCTGGAATGAGAAGAGGGACCCTACTGGGGTAGGGTTCATAAGTTCAGTAGGATGTTCATAAGACCTCAAAGTCAAGAGTTGAAGGTAACAAAGGCAGAAGGCAAAAGAGAGATCCATTTGGAAACATCAATTTTGTAATTTTTAGAGTGCCTTTACGTAGGCTGTTTTGTCTCTTCATTAGGACTTGCATTAGGGCTATTGCCTGTGGACAATAGGAAAAATGGAATTCCCAATAATGCCTTCTTGTAAGACTCATGCCTGTCCTGAAGAAGTAGTGTGTATCCTGGTCAGAGTGGATCATATGTGGGGGCCCAAAGGGAGCTAACAGAGTTTTGGTGAGACTTAATAATAGTGGTTTCAGCACTAGCATGCTAGAAAGAATAAGCCCAGAGTAAGCCAGCATAATTGTTAATCATTGTGAGGGCATAGTGATAAGTGCCTGCAAATTGGGGCAACAGCCCAATAAAATCATTTACTAATGAGTGAAGGGGCATTTGCTTCTAGGTATTATTGTCATTGGCTATGATGCTGGACAGAATAGGGCACAAAAGGCACATGGGAGGCAGTGCCCAGCACTTCAGCTAAAGCCAGTGGTATGAGGATGCCATGGCATTCAACCTCATGTTTAAGAGTTGAAAGGCCACAATGACTGGACCTTCTGGCCAAAGGAATGGGGTGCTATATGAATTTACTGAAGAAATTTGAGCTATCTGGTTAGGTATAGCATTACAAGGAGCCTTCTCCATGGGATCTTTAGTATTAGCTGAGACATGGGAGACTTTAATTATAATACATGGGATGTGAGCCAAAGTATATACCCAACGTGGAAGGCCCCATAGGGAATAATCCTGAATATGAAATCTATTTGTGCCTATTGATGAGACCAAACAGCGGGGCCATAAGCTATTACCCAAGAGTCTGTAAAAATATGGAAAATGAACATACCTTTAATGAGGGTCTTCTAGTGCCAAAGTGACCAACCTTTGGTTCCCATCCTTTATCAGCTATGTCTTGGCAATGGAATGGGAAGAAGCAGCTCTCCAGTGAGTTCCATCACATGTAATGGTTGTGCTGTTGTCTATAAAACAAATGGGTTCCCTTTCTCCTGAACTCGAGACCCCGCAAATGGCCAAGAAGACGAGGAAAGAAGTGATTTTCTTGGATGCATGCATCCAAGACCTGGGCAAGGAGATTCTAGAAAACATGAGAGTTAGTGGGTAGGGCTTCCATAGTAAAGGAATCCTCAGATGGGACTAGTAGCATTATTAGTTGGATGGCCTTTTGGGTGGCTTCCAGGGCTAGTTGTTGGGGTGGCCGTCATTCAAATTCAGGTGATTTTGTGATTGCCTTAATAGATTGTTTTTTTGTTTGTTTTTAAAGATTTTATTTATTTATGAGAGAGAGAGAGAGAGAGAGAGAGAGAGTTGCAGGCTCTATGCAGGGAGCCCGATGTGGGACTTGATCCTGGATCCCGGGATCATGCCCTGAGCCAAAGGCAGACACTCAACCGCTGAGCCACCCAGGAGTCCCACCTTAATAGGTTTTTTTTATTTTATTTTATTTTTATTTTTATTTTTATTTTTCTTAATAGGTTTTAATGAAAAGTGTAGGTGGGGAAGATAATTGCTTCTAAAAGCCAGGCAGGTAGATGTTGAGTTTGGCCTGGTACAGAGTGGTCTTCTGGGGACCAAATGATGCCTCTAAATCTAACTGAGGTGGTGGGATCTTGCATCTTTTGGGATGCAGTGACCCAACTGCAGTTAGTCTGAGCGTGGACCACATTTCAGATGTCTTGCGCAGTAGCTTCATGAATTTGTCCCCTTAGTACAGCGTTGTCAGTAGCAGGCCATACCTGGGTGCCTGAGAACAGAGCAGCCTATGAAGATCCTGTCAGCATACATGGTGCAGAGATGATATACCCCCTAGGTAATTTAATGAGGGTACATTGAGGCACCTCAAAGGTCAATGCAAAGCTGGCCGTGATACTAGAGAAATGGGGGCAGAATCAAATATATTAACTAGATCAAACAGTCCAAGGGTCTGCCTTTGGTAGTTTATCATCACCCTTGATATTTATAAGCTTTCCTGCCTAATCACAATCACACTTGTTGGGGTTTGTCACCCTTGGGCATTTGCTAAAATGTTGGCGAGCTAAGGAGGATTCATAATCTTTGTTGTTGACCTTTATATTGGCTCAAGAGCTCATTAGTTTCCTTGTGAT
This sequence comes from Canis lupus baileyi, assembly GCF_048164855.1. Lineage (NCBI taxonomy): Eukaryota > Metazoa > Chordata > Mammalia > Carnivora > Canidae > Canis > Canis lupus. The sequence continues at coordinate 20,045,764 of NC_132842.1, forward strand.
CCTTAGGAGGTGAGGAGGTAAAGCATTTAGGGCTGGTTTTGCATTTGAGTTTTAGCTTCTGCGCGACAAACGTGAGTCCCTCTGTTAACTCTAAAGCCCAGGATCTTTATGGCAAAGCAAGGGCTGGAGGAGCTGCAAAGGTTTTTGCATTTTCCCTCAGGAGGTGAGCTTCAGCACATCACATGGTGATAGCTCTGCTTCACTGTTCGCCTGGCCTCTCCGAGGACACCCTGGGGTGGGGGTGGGAGTGACATAAACTGGTAGGATGTGCAAGACACAGGTGAGAATCTTAGAGGCTGCTGGCACTAAATCAATCAGCACTGGAAGTCCAAGTGTTAAGTGCTTTGGATAAGTGTTTCAGGGTTTCTTAAACATAAACGTGTCTTACGACCCGGAGGAATTTCACTCCTAGGTATCTACCCCAAGGTAAATAAAAATGTGTGTCCACACAAATGACTTGTGTATGTGAATGTTTACATAGCAACATTGTTTATAATATCAGACAATGGAAAACAATCCAAACATTCATCAGTGCCTGTGAGTGGATAAACAAAATGTGGTGTATCTAGACATGTAGTGCTGTGTACTAACAAAAAAGCATGAAATAGGAGTACCCTGCCACAGGAAGAAACCAGCATGCTGAGTGAAGGAAGCCAGACACAAAGTACTGTATGCAACAGAGGTAAAAAGCGCATCAGTGGTTGCCGGGGGGTGGGGGTGGTGGTTGTTGTTGTTGGTGGGGTTAGACATTAGGAACGAGGACCTCTTTGGGATGATAGAAATGTTCTAAAGCTTACCTGTGACATAACTTCCGGTTGTATAACTATAAAGTCACTAGATATCATTGAATTGTGCACTTAATTTTTTTAAAGATTTTATTTACTTATTCATGAGAGACACAGAGAGAGAGGCAGAGACACAGGCAGAGGGAGAAGCAGGCCCCCTGCGGGGAGCCCGATGGGGGACTTGATCCTGGGACCCTGGGATCACACCCTGAGCGGAAGGCAGATGCTCAACCGCTGAGCCCCCCGGGCGTCCCGCACTTCAGTTTTATGTGCAGAAAATTTTGTGAGGAAATACATGTGCGTGGCCTCTGTGAGCTGTGTCAGCTTTATGTACTGGGTGTGCATATGTGGGGGCAGGTTGTATATTTATATAAATATAAATGCATGTAAGTGCTGTGTGATTGGGATATGCAGAGGATTTAAAAATTTCTGAAAAGCACCACATTTAAAAAAATCTTGGATAGTTTACCTACTTATCGACAGTATTGTGAGGTGAGGAATAGACCAAATGTGACAGTTTCCCCATTAACATGCAGATTGCCTGCATTTTTTTTTCATGTTTTCTACACAGTTCAAGTCAGGTGTGAAACACTGTTTAGAACAGAGAATAATCACCCAAACGCGGGTGTCTATGCTGCCTAGCACGCTGTGTCAAGCTCACCAAAATCAGGAGCTTTAGCAGTTCCTGGGCTGTTAGCACGTGCCCCGTGTAGGACTCTAGGAGGCTGACATCACTTCTCCCAGCAACACTGGTCTGCGGGACTCCAGTAGTCCCATTTCACAGAAGGGGAAACTGAGGCCCTGAGGTTTTAGTCAGTTGTCTCAGGCCACACAGCTGCAAGGGGCAGCCGACTCCCTTCCAATGCTGTCCTCTGGAGGGAGAAACAGGAGTGGGTCACCCGTGTCCCCGTGGATGCGGGGTGATCTCTCGGGTCAGGGAGGGGGCAGTGGGAGAGAACAGCAGGGAGTGGTCACGGGTGACAGACTTGCAGGGGGTGCAAGCCCAGGAGGGCCGGGCCAAGCGCAGAATCCCTTGAGGCCCAGAGTCAGACCGGGGACAGCAGGTGTGCGGCAGGTGTGCGGCAGTGAGGCAGAGAGGGAAGACCTCCGCGCGTGGCCTGTGCTCTGGGGAGCTAATCCAGGCCCCAGGCCATTCTGGGAAACCATCCCGGGAGAGCTTTCCTCCGCCTGCCCACCCGGAATGCTGGGGCAGGGGCTGGGGCTGGGGCCGAGCTTCCCGGGTCTGTGTGGGGCTGGGATTCTGTGCCCAGCCTCAGGGCCGCGCTGCCTCCAGGTGCCCACCTCCTCCACGTAGCCCCCTCGGCCTACAGGCTGACCACAGACTGAGGCAGAGGAAGTGCAGCGAGACCCCGTTATTTCCTTTACCCAAGACGGAACTGACTAATTAGCAGCTGGGCGCCCCCAGGTCTATTGAATTCCCGTGTGCACAAGTGTGCACAGGGGTGTGAGTGCGTGCAGGGGTGTGTGCACGAATGTCTGTGTGTGCATGTGTGTGCCCTCCCCACACTCAGAGGCTCAGGCTCTCCCTTTAGTCCCACCCCGTGGGCCGTGTTTGGGGGTGTCCTGTATGTTGAGGAAGACCCAGGAAACCCCAGCACCCATCCACCACACTCACCAAGAATTACACTAAGGCCAGTCCCCTAAGAAAAGCCTATATGTGTATCTAAACAGTTTTATCCTGACTCACTCAAAAAAAAGGTGATTTTCTTTTCTTTTGAAAATATTCTTCCCAGCAGTGCCATCCCGACACACAGTCAAAGGTTATTAATGGCTTCATTCATCCATTCAGCGGATATTTATGCTGCGGGAAACCTGTGCTCTTATCTTGGCGCTGGGTGCCAGGGGGGTGGATATGCAGGTGGTGCCTAATTTGATTTGGGGGAAAACAGCCTTCTTTCCTTAGGGAGGCAGTTGGGAAGTTCAGCTCAGCGTTTGTGGCAAAGCACATCAATCCTGTAATCTCCAGGCATTTTTCTGCGGCCCCATCTCGTGTCAGCCAGAGGTCCTGGGTCTGTGGCAGCCCAGAATAGCATCAGTCACTGCTCCCGAGGAGTCCTCAGCCTGGAGAGGGAGCAGCAGGCACCCACGATGACCATCCAGTGCCGGTGCTGTCACAAAACGTCCAGGATTGGGGGGGGGGGCGGGGCAGCCCAGGGGAGGCTGGACAGGTGAGGGTGAAGTAGAAATTCCACAATAGGCAGAGGGCAGCAGACGTTCATGACCTGTACGAAGGCTTGGAAACATATAAGCAAGATATGCTGGTGAAGCCAAGACTCTTTCAGAGTGGCTGGAGCTTGGGGCACGAGTGGAGGACGGTGGACATGTGACTATAGAGCAAAGGTGTGCTCCTCGCCAGGTAACACGGTGCAGGGGAACCCGCTGAAGGGCTCTCAGGAGGGACCATGTGTTAAGCTTTGTCATTTGGAAATCCGACTCTGGGACTGATGTAAGGCACGACTCAGGTTCTGCTGGGATGGCCACATCCACTAGGACAGTAGTGGGAGAGTGACTGCCTTGTACGCTGTCCCTTTTCCCAGGGACACCAGAGGTGGCCACCTGGGTGGGCAGGAGCCTGCATGGTGGGTACCTTGCCTGGCACCATGTACCTAGCATCTGTTTCCGGGCAGATGGGGTCTGTTGTGAACCTCTCCCCTGTGCAGATGATGGATGGAAAGGCAAAAGGGGGCACCTGGGTGGCTCAGTTGGTTAAGCGTCCGACTTGATTTCAGCTCAGATGATCTCATGGAGTCTGCTTGAGGTTCTCTCTGCCCCTCCAACTCGTGCTCTCTCTCTAAAAATAAATATATGTCTTTAAAAAAAATAAAAAGAAAGGGGAAGAGCTCTGAAATCAGGAGGCCATTACAGCCAGAAAGTAGGCTGGGCCTGAGTTAAACGCACGTGATGGGAGTGGACAGGAGTGTGAGTGGGAACATGAATGTGAATCCTCAGGTCTTTCTGATGGAGTGGAATTAGGGGGTGGAAAGAGCCTGAGCGAGGTCCTGGGTGTGTGTGTGTGCTTCTGGACTGTATTAGTCTGCTGTGGCTGTTGTAACAAAGTATCATAGATTGGGGGGCCTTAAACAGAAATCTATTTTCTCATTGATTTTAATTTTATTTATTTCTGGAGGCCAGACATCTGAATCAAGATGTGGGCGGGGTTGGTTCCTCCTAAGCCTGTGAGGGAAGGGTCTGCTCCAGGCCTCTCTCCTGGACTTGTAGATGACCCGTCTTCTCCCTGTGTCTCCACGTGGTCTTCACTGTGCGTGTCTGTGTCCCAATTGCCTCATTTTAACTTAATTTTCTCTTTAAAGGCTTTCTTCCCAAGTAAGGAAATATTCTGAGGTACTGGGAGTTAGGACTTCAGCATGGGATTTTTTTGGGGGTGGGCTGGGGACACGGCTCCTGCCCATAACATGGAGACTTCAAGGAGATCGGTGAGCCCATTAAAATTGATCATTCTGAGGAATTGTCTAATGAGGTTTGCCTTTGCTTTCAGTGACCTGAATTGATATGTGTTATTTGTAAGGTGGGAGGGCAACTTTCAGGGGAAAAAAAAATCCCACCAACTAGATTGAGGCAGCAGATCTTAACATAGTTCTGGAAATTCATTTTCTCAACGTCCATGCAGTTCCTTTGGCTTCTCAAAGCTAATGTCAAGGAGAGACTAGCTGAGTGTCAGTGAGTTTCCATAGGATATTTCTGGAGCGCTGGGGTGGTCATCATCTAGCGGTTGGAGCTCTGAATAATGTGTGTGTGTGTATGTCTGTGATGGGTTATTTTGAGCAAGGAGGTAAAGTTCCTTTTGAGGTAGGGTGGGGTCAGATGAACAAAAATTCTCATGTTGGCCCAGTCTGATGGTCTGTGGTCAAGCACACCAACCACAGCCTGGGTGATTTACAAACAGACATTTATTTCTTAAAGTCCTGGAGGCTGGAAGTCCACGATTAGGGTGCCCAGCATGGTTGGGTTCTGGTCAAGGCTGTCTTCCTGGCTTGTAGATGGTTGCCTTCTTGCTGTGTGCTTTCATGGCAGAGAGACAGACAGGGAGGTGGAGACAGAGAAAGGCAGAGCTAGAGCTAGAGACAGAGATAGAAATAGAGATAGAGGTACAGCGACAGCTCTCTGGTGTCTTTTCTTATAAGGGCACTAATCCCATCAGATTAGGGCCCCACTGTCATGACCTCATCTAAACCTAATTATCTCCCAAAGGCCGATCTCCAAAAACCATCAGATGGTGTGTGCTCAATCAGCATTGAACTTTAGGTTATAATTCCAAAGCACCTGCGTCCTGTAATTAAATGCATAATTTGAGAGCCATCGTGCCCCATTTTTAAGTCAATTTTTGCTGTTTTTTAAGTGGTGTATTAAATAGTTAAAAAGCCAAAGAATTTTATTCAGTATTTTCTTCTAGAAAAGATATATGTGTCTCAGACCCATGTTAATACCTAGCGCCTATATAACTGTCATTTATCAGGATGAAAAAACGTAAAATTAGCAATTCCTGCTGCTTTGTCCCCAACCTCTGCAGTGATAACTTTCAACCCCAGTAGCTATTTTTCCTGTTTACTTCCATTTTTCTTAACAATGTGCTCCTACTTCTGCTTCTTGAATTATAAAATTTAATTAATTTATAAAGTTTATTTAATTGAGTTTTATAATTGAATTTATAAATTTAATTTTAGGTTGAAGTCTGTTTATGGCAGAAAGAGAGTCCCCTTATTTTCCATTCCTCAACCCCAGAAGACAGAGACTCATACCTTCACACCTCATTCCCCCCCCAACCTTCCTAATAGCTTTATTAATTTTTAAATTCTGTATTAAGTTTACATTTCTGTAAATATTGCTCACAGCTGAGCTTTATCCTGGTTTATGATTACATCTCATTTTTGTTCACCTGGTGTGTTTTTTTCCTGAAATATTTACTTTTTTTTTTAAGAGCAGTTTTAGATTTGCAGCAAAATTGAGAGAAAGGTACAGCGTCCGCATTGTGAACACCCACCCCCCACCAGAGTGGGACATTTGTATCAATTGATGAATCCCCATGGACGTTTGATCATCACCCAAACTCCATAGTTTATATTAGGGTTCACACTTGATGTTGTAGATTCTATGAGTTTGGGCAAATGTGTAATGACATGTGCCTGATAGTGAAAATGGTATCTCTTTATGAGAATTCCCTTGATTTACTATTTTTTTAAAGATTTAAAAACTTTATTTATTCATGAGAGACACAGAGAGAGAGGCAGAGACATAGGCACAGAGAGAAGCAGGCTCCCTGCAGGGAACCTGATGTGAGATGTGATCCCAGGACCTCGGAATCACGACCTGAGCCGAAGGCAGATGCTCAACCACTGAGCAACCCAGGTGCCCCAATCTCCTTGATTATTAATAGTTGAGTATTAAAGCTGTATCTCAGAACTTCATCTAACTTACACAGAAGTTAATGATGCCTGATGATAGTTTTGCTCTTGTTTAGCAATTATTAAAGCAAGGGTATGTGTGCGCATGTGTGCGTGTGTGTTGGACAAACTGGCGTAGAATGTGTTGTTGTCCTCCTGAGGAAGGTAGAGGGTATTATTTGTTTTCCAGATGTTGAATGTTCGTTACTTTCTTGCATCCTGTGAAGCCAAACAGGTTGGGGTGCACCCTGCCCACCATCTCACACATCTGCTTCCTTAGACCATTAAGCAGGCTTGAAATATGACACCAATCTGTTGATTCCTTGACAAGCCAAGAAGCGCATCTTCATCATCGCCTGCAAGCTCATAATCCCAAACTGTGTTTGTTGGCTTTATTTTTTTTCCTTCCAGCATGTTTTTAGCATAAAGGTCATAGAATGACAATCATAATAAGCCTTAAATGCATGCAGTGTTTTGCAACTTTATCTTTATACACATTACAGTGTAGCCCATCTATGGAGCAGAAAAGGCACATATCCACACTCCTGCCTGGACTGTTGTAATGGCTTCTGAACTGGCGTCCTTCTCGAGTGGAGCCTCAGATTCTCAAAACAATGAGCCGAATTGTTGTTTTAGATGAGAACCCCAGCACATCACTTTCTTCTAGCGACTTCTGTCTAGCGCAGAGCAAAAACCAGAGTCCTTCCAATGGCCTAGGAGCCATTATAACATCTGGGCCCACTTCTCTGACTTCATCCCTTGCAGGTCTCCTCCTTTGCTCCTTGTACTCCAACTCCCCAGAGCATCTATCTACCCATTTCTGGAACATGCTGTGCTCTGGTGCCTTTTCTCAGGCTGTGTCCTCTGTTCAGATCACAGATTCCCCAACCCTCACCTCCAAGTATCGACCTGTACCTTCCTTCATTGAGACCTTTTCCCAAGTTGTCAGATCATTGAGGCATCCCTTATCACCCCACTTCCTATCCTACACTCTGGTTACCTTCTCCCTGCCTAATTGTTCCCTGTACCACTTTTCACTGTATGACCCAACATACATATCATGTCCGTCAGTCACTCTTGCCTTGTCCCTTCTTGCTCAGGAGTCAGCTTCCTGTGGGTAGGGATCTTTGCCTGTTGTGCATACAGCAAATACCTCACACATAGTGGACACTGAACAAACAAGGTATTTCCTGTTTATAAATGAAGAAAGTGTGGCACAAAGAATTAAAATGATTTGCGTCACACCAAGATAGCAAGTCTAAGACTTGGGACTTGAGCTAGGACTCCTTCCTCTGGGGATGATCTTTTGACACAAGGGGTCTCAGCACTGGCTTTCTGAATTCCTCCTGTTTTTACCATGGGCTCCGTTCTTGTGGTTTCTGTCTATGGTTTCTTCATTGCACCCTGGATAGCCTCTATGTTTCAAAAATCTAAATAGATCACAATTACCAATCCCCTCCCCCCTTTGAACTTTCATTGCTTACTCAAATGGCCACTTTCAAATCAGCACTTCATTATTCTGGTCACACCTTGAAGTGATGTGCTTAAAGTACCTTTAAAAAACATCACTGTGAGAAATCCTTTTATGTAAAGGTTATAAATGTGGTTTAAAATACATGCTCTGACTTTCTTTTCTTTATCCTCCATCTCCTGACCTTCAGAACAAGGACCACAAAGATTTCCCCTAATTTATGTGGCATTCTGTGAAGTCACATATCTTTGCTGGAATGAAGTCGGGAGGCCACTTGGCCCAGAGATGCTGAGAGCCTGAGGCTTCCCCAGAGGAATGGGACAGGGTGAGGGGGGATCAGATGGTACTCTGCTTCAGTCAGAGATGCTTCTTCTGTTTCATTAATTTGATATATTAAGCATTTGTATTCAATCTTGGTAGTTAAAATAAAGAGGGGGGGGGGTCCCATGGCAAGAGTTAGAGAAACATTTGTTTAGTCATTTTACAGCTGAGGCCCAGAGAAGCAACTTACTCAATAAGTTTCTCCAACTCTTAGTCTAGTCCTCCCTTCACTGGTTCATGGTTTTATTTAGTTTTATTTTTTAAGATTTTGTTTGTTTGTTTATTTAGTTATAAAAAGATTTTACTTATTTATTCATGAGAGACAGAGAGAGGCAGAGACATAGGCAGAGGGAGAAGCAGGCTCCCTGCAGGGGACCGAGTGCAGGACTCAATCCCAAGACTCTGAGATCACACCTTGAACCAAAGCAGATGCTCAACCACTGAGCCATTCAGGCGTCCCTGGCTCATGGTTTTAGAGCCTCTAGCAGAATTTTGAAACTGAGAACCACGGGCATAGTTATCAGTTGAGGTGCTCATTGAAAATGAGAATTTCTGGGCCTCACCTCATACCCAAGGCATCAACTTCCCAGAGTCTGGATCCTAGGAATGTGCATTTCTAAAGGAGCCGTGTGGCATCTCGTCCCTCCTTGTGTGTCCTGATACTTGATCTCAGCATGTATGCCCCTCATGCACTCACAGGCTGCTTCCCTGTGACCAGGCCTCAGGACCCTTCCTGCTCTTCACTGTCCCCTCTTACACTGTTTTTTTCTTATCCCTTCCTCCTGCTCCACCTGCCCCAGTGGGCTGGGGGGATAGGCCCACTTTTGTAGGTGTGACCCATGCTTCCTACTTTCTTACCTAGGCAAGTTTCTGGGTCCTTCTGTGGATTTTTTTTTCTTTTTGTTCAGGAATCAAGAGTATCCAGAAACCCATCAAATCAGGCTTCGGGGTGTCCAATAGGAGGTCTTCTTGGTAGCAGCTGTGGGTGTACTAGAGGCAGCAAGTAGTGAGGTGAAGTTTCATTTGTTTACACTTGGAGCTTCCAAACGCTGGATCATTCCAGATTAGCATGGAGGTAGGAGGGCTCTCCAGTTTCAAGGAGCCACACAGAACAGTGGCTACCAAGTGCCTGCTTTGGATGCTTCCACAAGTGACTCACCTAGGAGTAAATTATCTTTAGCAGTAAGTAACAGGTTGATGCTTCTCCGTTAGCAGGAGTCCTTAGGTAGCAGACCAGACTGGTGTGGCAGTTCCCCAATGTCATCAGAGTCCCAGGTTCTCATCCTTATGCCTGCAAATGGTGGCCGCTCCCTGGCTGGTCTGCATTGCCATTGGAAGGAAGAGGGAAGGGTCAGGGGCAAAGAGCTTTTTCCTAATGAGGTATTTCCTGCACACTTGGAAAGAAAATCACTACCCAGACATTTCTGCCTAAATCTTTTGGGCCATAATTGTTGCATGGCCTGCCCGACTGCGAGGAAATCTAGAAAGGTCACCGAGCTAGCTCTCCCACCTGAGAGTACTAGAGGACTGCAAAGGGGCCTTGCGAATGGGTCTGAGGCCGTTGATCCTGTCTCTGCCACACGGGGGAGCCCTCAGTCACATTGAGCAAGTGTCACCCTATTATAAAGAATATGGGCACTTTGAAGAGCAGGGGCGAATGTACCAGAATAAAGTACGAGGTGCTAAATGAAGCCCCACACCATCACATGTGAGGTCTAGGTCAACGTGCAGCAAGCACACAGGAGTATATGGAGGTATCGTAGTGGGGTTAGCGGCAGTAACAGTGTCTGTATCTCTGAAGGGAGGATGTGCACACGTGTAAGGGCTCATAACTGGAAGGACAGTAGTTGTGCTTCAGAATAGAAAATAGGGAGGTAGAGAGACTTCTTTTGCAGATACAGGCTCTAAGCCAGCAGCAGCACACCTCTCTGCTTGCTGTGTTGGTGGAACCGTGACTCCCGCAACACGGCAGCAGGTGGTGGGCAGGTAGGTGGTCGGGAGGTGGTGCAGCTCGGGCCACAGGAGCCATGTGGAGGTTGACGTTCCCCTGCGTCTCCTTCCCAGGGTATCGTGGACTGCCTCCTGCCCCTGCTGCTCTGCAACTCTTTTTGCCGAGATGATCCACAGCACAGTCAACGAACACTTAGCCCCCGTGTTACCTGCTTCCTCAGATTGGATACTCCGTTCCTCTCCCTTGACTCCCGTGATGCCAGCCTTTGGGCTTTCCTTCTGCTCCTGTCATTCACTGTCACCTTCCCGCCCTGCATTATGGCCTCTCCAGCCCCTTAGATTTGCTGTTTCTTTCACAGCCTTGTCTACCTGTCTGATTCCTTAGCTCTTCCCTGGAGATCTAGCTCAGCTCCTTCTTCCCCTGGGAGCCCTCCTGACTGCCTTTCCCCCTAATTCTAACTCTCTCCCTCAGTGCTTCTCTGGAATAGCGCATTATCACACTATGGTAAATTGACTCTTTATTTGCCGTCCCCCGGGGAGACAGGGAGCTGTGTGTGAGCAGGAGCTGCCTGTCATTTTTGTATCTGCAGCATTTACTGAGTGCCATAGCATAAATAAAAACAAATATTTGTGGAATAAATGAATGAAATTATTAAGGTTAAAATGCTCTCTAGACTCCAGAGAGAAAACCATCATCATGACTGCTAATGGGAGGGGAAGGGCAGGGATGATGGCAGCTCACATGCAGCTACAAGGGAATGGGCCCAGCTTGACACTTGACATGTACTGCTGGCTTTGTCAACACTGCAGCCTCTGGAATACCTGTTAGAGTGGTTGTGTTAGAGTATGTGAAGAAATGGGCATTCAGATGGGTCTAGTCCCTTAGCTAGGAAGTGAGGACTACTTGTAGGGATAACACTCAAAGTTAATAGAGCCTAAAATCAAGTCAAAACAATGCCTTGAAACACAATAAACAAAATGATCTTGTTTCTTTGTACAAGGAGAAGACTCTTTCTCAGGTGTAGAGAAAATGCTTCCTGCTGATTCTTTCCTCCTTGGATCTGCCTTTCCCATGGACTGACCTCCTAGGAGGCATCTGGCTTTGCCTCCACAGGGAAGGGCAGCAGGAGGATACCACAGGGCATGCAACCTCAGCCTCAATTTATAAGCAGAATTGCAAAATAGACCATCCAGAGTCTTCCTTTCTTGCTACCAGCACCCAGTGCTCCTTGGGTCGCCCACCACCTCTCGGCGTTCCTGTTTCCCACTCGTTTTTCGGGTTCTGCATGGAAGCACCTCCCCTAACATGGATTCCTCACTGCTGCTGCTTGTATTTTATACCCCGTGGTCCCCAAATGCCTTTTGCCACATCATACCCATGTGGTTTTGTGTGGAGCCGTCCATCATTTGGCAAGCAGTATTACATGTTAATTTCCACTGAGGTGCTTCTGTAGGATTCTAGGTCAGTATCAGGGTACTCGCCAGGTGTATCATAGGTCATTGGAAGTCTCTTCGAGACCCTTTGCCTTGCTAGGAAGGGATGGATCTGATATTGTACAATTTCAAATGTGGGATGGATCTACTTGGATACATAGGCCCTTGCAAGAGCCTCTTCTACCTCTCAGCATTCTGAATATGCTTTTGTAGAATGCACATTGTGCCTCACAGAAGGCACTCAATAAGCATGTGGAAATGACAATTGTATGGATGATGAGCCTGGCTCTCGAAATCATGGCTGGGCAATGCTGAGTCAAAGTTCCTTTGGGGCCAAATGCTGAGCTTCAGTAGGGATTTGGGGGAGGAAAGACTTCCTTCTGCCTTGTATTATGCTCCTCGCATCTCAGGGACAGCACTGTGATGGACCTTCATAAGTCACCTGATGGTGAGATTTCAGGGTTTTCAGGTAATCTTGAAATTATTCTTTCTTTTCAAGTAATAATTGATCTGGTAATAGCATCTTGAGCATTTGAATTCAGAAGCGAAAGGTAACGTGCTCATCAGGGTGGTCCTCTTTTCATGAGCCAGTGGATTTCCAGGAGATCAAGACCCTAGGCTGTCTCCAAGGGCAAAAACAGACCCTCACTAGAATAAAGGAATGAAGGCAAGTGTGAGACATTCTGTTATCAACAGATAAGTGCCCACTTTTTGCCTGGGGAAGAATGATCTGGACTCCAGATCTCAGTATCTTCTCCTTTGGAAACCCCTGTCACTCTGTCATGGAGAAGAGGTACATGTACACCAGCACCTTGAGTGAGTGCAGGTTTGGCTGCCATCCTTACGTGTTTTACCTGGACTGTCTCCTTAACTTTGATTTATATAAAGGAAATCTCATAGTCTATTTAAATTATAGTACTACAAAGACAAAGCTACTGATTTTTCTTCTTTTATTTAATTTTACTCTTTGATGATCCATCCCTCTGTTGAGGGGCCCTGCAGGGATGTCATTTTGCCTCAATCACATCTTTATCAGTACTTACCAGTCGCCATAGCTCCATGTTGCAAGACCTTTGATGGAAGACCTTGGCCTAGGACCACCAGCATCAGCACCATCAAGGGACTTGCTAGAAATATACATTCTCAAGGCCTCACCCCAAGCTGCTTAATAAGAGGCTCTGGAGTTGAGACCCAAGCCTTCCATGTGATTTTGATAGATGCTGAAGTCTGAGAACCCACCAACCAAGAGTAACTCATTCCTAAATACTAGAGGGTAGAGAAATGAATTAGCAATGATACTTTAGCAAACCATCAACCATTTTATTTTTTTCTTTTAACGGTTCTCTTTTCAGGGCATGTGGGTGGCTCAGTCGATTAGGCATCCAACTCTTGACTTCAGCTCGAATCATGGTCTTAAGGTCATAAGATTCAGTACTGTGTCAGGCTCTGTGCTCAGCATTGAGTCTGCTGGATATTCTCTCCCTTTAGTCTTCCCTCTGTTCTCTCTTTCTCTCTCTGTCTTAATCAGTCAATCAGTCAATCAACCACACACACAAAAAAACCCAAACAATCCTCTTTTCATTCATAGTGCTTTATCGGTACTAGAAGAGTCTTTTCATGTGTGGATTAGTGCATTTTGAGGAAAAACTTGGGAACTAACAAGATTTTGGCAAAATGGACCATTGCTCTTTCCCACTGTGGTGGTGGGGGCTATGCCTGCATCCCCTCAGGCCTGACAGCTGTACTGCTTGCAGACCAGCCCCATCTGCTCATCTCTGCCTGTCTGCCTGAGGGCTCTCTCTGGCTGGCGGAGCCTCGTTGCCCACTTTACAGCATGTATGTAGTGTGGGAGAATGAATGCTCCCAGGGGCAGCCCGCAGCTGATGCCGGAGAAGACTTAGCTCTCTTACCACATGGGGACGGTATTTCTACACTGGCCCAGAGAACCCTCCAGAGGATGAGCTCTGTTACCCAGTGGCCGTAGTAGTAACCTGCCTGGTAATGCACATTTTATCAGATATACTTCCTTCTGTATCTGTTTTAAGTTTCTGGTATTCGCCCCATTGGTGAGGGAGCGATTCCTGCCGTAGGGTATTGGAGATGCCCAGGCACATGACATGGACATGGATAACAGACCAACAGTAGTTCATTAGTTACATAGACTCTCAGCCTTGGAATAGGACACCGCCTGCCACTCAGAGCCACACAGAGATCGCACTTGGGAACAGAACACCAGGGCTGTGGGAGACCCGCTTTGTAGTATCAAGAGGATGAGGTGTCCCCTCATTTGAATATCTGCCACTCGAGCAAATGTGATTTGCTCATTTGAATAATTCTGTAGGCTGGTGGAGAACTGAAGCCCACTGTGGAGGGATGGACATGGACTGTGTCTGGTCCTATGACAAGGAGGACTCCTTGGTTGGGGGACCTGATCTATGGGAGCAGAACAGGGAAGGGAACTCGGACTTTGGTCATTCAAGGCCCTCCTGGTTTTCCCCAGATGTCCCAACCCACAAAAATATTGAGCCTTCACTGTGGGCCTGACACCACAGTATCTCACTCCCCTCCTGTCTTGCTCGAGGCCCTCTTTCAAGCATGTTTTCTCACATTTGAATCCTTGTCTCATGGTCTGCTTCTGTAGATCCTGAATGAGGACCATCAACCAACCATGTTAGACACACAAGCCCATCTTGCCTCTTGTGTGTTTCTGTGCAGATCAGTAGCTCTTGTAATTTCCAAAAGTCATTCTGTTTTCATTCCCAGGTTGGTACTCTAGTTTGGAATCTCAAATAACTGGTGGCAAGGTTGGGAAGTTCTTTAGATCACTATATTGGTGATGCTTTTTTTTTTTTTTTAAAGCTTTTATTTATTAAAGAGATAGAGAGAGAGAGAGAGAGAGAGCATGAGCATGGGGAGGGGCAGGGACAGAGGGAGAGGGAGAAGCAGACTCCCAGCTGAGCAGGAGTCTAACGTGGGGCTCGATCTCAGGACCCGGAGATCATGACCTGAGCCGAGCCGAAGGCAGATGCTTAACCGATTGAGCCACCCGGGTGCCCCTACACTGGTGATATTTATATATTATTTGTCTCCAAAAGAACAGTAGAAAAAAATAATCAGTGTTTGATGGGAACAAAACTATAAGTAAAAATCTGGAGATATTGAAATAACTATGAATAAATGGAATGAGAGGCAATCTCTTAAGACCTGTTGAAATATCTAATGAAATGTATAATGGAAGTGCAATTTTCCTGCTTCTACAGTGACAATAAGGTCAAAATCTTAAGTACTTTAATAGATGACAGTCTTCACACATACACACCATTTGGAGAACACATGCAGGGTTGAAGTGTGGTGTCTGCCACAGTGATGGGGAGGCAAGAGCAGAACCTGGGAATACTGCTGTCAACGTCGTGGAAGGTAAGATATCAGTATGAAATGTGAGGTGGGCTGATGGCAGGAATGTTGCTTGAAAGCCAGATGCTGAAAAGTGTGAGAATGACCATAGCTGGACAAAATCCTATGTGAGGTTGCTATATCTCTGTTCTCGATGTTGCATACTTTTTAAATAACTGGTACACAGTGTGAGTTAATTAGTGCCTACAATTATAATATAATAATTAATACCTATGATTTCTGCTTCTCTGTAAAGGCCTTTGTAGAATATATGTAGTTATTGTTCTGAAGCTGACTTCAGACTAAGATGTAAAATTGCCCTTAATGATTATTGCTTATATATTTCAGGACCCATCATGGGCATCTGAATGCATTTGAACAAGTGATGTATTTTGGTGTGCCTCGAACAAAGGGGAAGGAGGAATGTGTCCTTTTCCTGTAAATGTCACATTGTTGTAGGGATGCCGCCTGCTATTTGTATTCTCATTAGAGTGGTAGCAGCAGAGAAAGTCAGTTTCTAGAGAAATGCAGGTAACAACCAAAAAGACTGGAGAACAGAGAAAAAAATCACTGATGTTCCAGCAGTCTTATTTATTCATTTAAAAAGGATACTTGACGCACCTGTCATGGGTCCTCCCCAGCACTAGGCATGCAGGGAACGAGTCCTGGGGTTCCGGAGCTGCCAGTCTAGCCAGGGGAGGGAAACATCACAGAACCCAACAGTAGGAAGCTTATATGAAGAAAAAAGAAATAGGGTGATGTGCAAACATACAACAAGGGGACCCATTCCGGAAGCTTTGAAAAGGTTTCCCTGGGGAGATTATTATTAGGATTTGGAAAACAAGACTGAGCCATTGTAAATTCAGTATAGTTCACAAGCTTCCGCTTAGTCGTTTCAGACCATCAGAATTTGTGGTATTGCTGCCACTTCTGGTGCAGTTTCAGTATTTCTATCTAATTACTTGATAATTTGGCTGTATATAATATATCAGGCATGTATTTTTTGTTACCAGACACTCTCTGAGTGTCTTGTTGGCTCTGGTAATGCCAAATGAATGGTAACAGCATTCTATTAAGAATTGCTTCAGTGTGCATTTATTTCCTGTTGCGTTGAAAGGGATTTTCATCATTTTCCTGTCGGGGCGGTGTTTAAAGTGAAATTAACGCTGTCCATCGTCCTCGCTGGTCCATGTCGTGAAACAGTTTCTAATATTTTCTATCATTCCTGTCTCTGTGTCTTAGCACTCTTTGAAGCGCTTGTTTGTTTGGAAAATTTTAGCCGAATTCGGTGAACTTTAAATGATGTTGAATCCACAAAGCCCAGGCATTTTCAGATGATTTTTAAGTACCACTGACTGTAAAGACGTAGATACAGCGCTGCCATAGAAGTAAGAGAAGATAAATTGTTGCCCCCGAGAGTCAGTAAAATAGTTTTTTTACAGTCCATTTCACTAAGTGTTTAGAATGTGTATTACCTGATTAATCAATGTGTCAAGAGCCATAACGACATCAATGCATTTTCACTTGAGCCTGGGGATGGCAGTAAGGGAGGAGCAGAATTATTGAAGGCTGTATTTACCATGGAGTAGTACGTTAGCTGCTGAGATGGTGAACGTAGCTGTTGGCTACCATTTGGTAAAGAGATCAGTGTTGTAGGAAGACAGAAAGTGGTATCTAAATTTTGTCTTTGTGAATCTCTGTAGTTGCTTCTGACTGCCTAAATTCTGGCCCTTAAAAAAACTGTTCATCACTCTTGTGGGGAGTTGATTTAGGCAAAATGATAACCCAGAGCACAAATTGTAGGTGAAAAATGATAATTCACAAAAGTTTTAGAATAGTTGACTTTCTTTCTTTCTTTTTCTTTCTTTCTTTCTTTCTTTCTTTCTTTCTTTCTTTCTTTCTTTCTTTCTTTCTTTCTTCTTTCTTTCTTTCAGATTTATTTATTTTAGAAACAGAATGTGTGTGAGTGTGAGTGGGGGAAGAAGAGGGAGAGGAAGAGAGAGAATCTCAAGCACACTCTGTGCTGAGTGTGGAGCCCAGTGTGGGGCTTGATCTCATGACCCTGAGATCAGGGACCTGAGCTGAAACCAAGAGTTGGAGGCTTAACTGCCTGAGCCACTCAGGTGACTCTACAATAGTTGACCATTTCAAATGTAAGCTTTCTTCCAAAGTACTTTTTTTTTTTTTAATATGCTGGCAGCTATACTTATGGAAAATATCCCAGAAAGGAAATTAAATTCAGTTTAAGACTTGTTCTAACTTTGGGCACCTGGATGGCTTAATCTAAGTGTCTGACTTCAGCTCAGGTCATGATTTCAGGATCTGGGGCTGTAGTCCCACATAAAGCTCTGCACTAGCAGGGGCAGAGGCAGGGGAGGGAGGGAGGTGGTCTGCTTGTCCCTCTCCTTCTGCCTCTGTCCCTACCCTCTGCTCGTGCACATGCTCTCTCTTTCTCAAATAAATAAAATCTTTTTAAAAAGAGACTTGTTCCTTTTTGTATGCATCTTTTTAATTCTAGGATCTTGCTCATTCAGCTCTAGCTAATTGGATAGTTTATATACATGATTTTTTTTCCCGTACCAATTTTAGCACATATGGATTAAAGTACCTCCTACATGTTTTCTATTGTATTAGGGATCATCAGACATTGGGTTCCCCGAAAAGTAGACTCTGGGATGGAGATGTGTGTGGAGGGAGTTTATTAGGAAGGGCTCTCAGGAACCACGTGGGTGAGGGAGTGAGGGAAGCAGAATTGAGCTGTGGGAGGACTTTGACCCTAATGCAGTTGCCATGAAGGCCTTGGCCATACGCTGGCTCCTCTGGATTGATAAAGGGAAGGGCATTGGGGATCCCTGGGTGGCTCAGCAGTTTAGCACCTGCCTTTGGCCCAGGGCGTGATCCTGGAGACCCAGGATTGAGTCCCACGTTGGGCTCCCGGCATGGAGCCTGCTTCTCCCTCCTCCTGTGTCTCTGCCTCTCTCTCTCTCTCTCTGTCTATCATAAATGAATAAATCTTAAAAAAAATAAAAATTAAAAAATTAAAATCCTTATAAAAAAATAAAGGGAAGGGCATTGACCAGTCCTGGGAAGCATCTGCCTTGTAGGGCAAGTGACCTGGCAGGAGGCAGCACCTTCCCCTGAGTGTAGTTCCTGGGGGAGGATCCAGGTGGGCCCTCAGCAGACAACAGTCCCAGCAGCTGGAGGGATGAATGCTGCCCTCCCAAAGGAGGAATTGTGTGGCATTCTGTAGCATCCTCTACCTGTGTGAGCACTAATTTCCTAGGACTTGAATAGACAAGCACTTAAATTGATTCTGAGAGGTATTCATCAAAGTATACGTACGTGCTCTCAGGATGACCCTCAGAGAGTTCTGGGGATGATCAACAGTGACGTCAACATTCCTATGACTTCACCATCACAGAAAAGTATGCTCTCTCTTTTACAAAGCATTTCAGAGTTCTCAGTGTTTGACATAATAATTTAAAAAATTATAGCTATCATTTTACAACTTCATTCCCCTCTGTTTAGAAAACATATGTGTCTAAGCGTTGCCATGTGAGAATGCTACTACAAAATAAAATTCTGAAGATGTAAATGCAAATAAAAAAATTGCGAAGTGCACTTAGAACGTAGGTGACTGCATGGGCTCAGATTCAGGAGAGCTGGGTGGAAGGATAAGAAGTAAGGGAATCTTGCAAAGATGTGCTGTGGAAGGGTCATGAGAAGGCTGGAGGACAGTGGCCTCTGATGACCTCTCATGTGTTTTCATGGTCATATTTTCAGCAAGAACGAGAAAGGGATAAGCTCCATGCTTGGGGCCGATGATACTGTTCCCCAAAGGTAGGGAAATACGAACTGCTCTATTCTGTTATTTCTAACTTCTTTCAAGAACAGTGATCTTCAATAGGAAAATCTCACAGTAAAGAAGAATGGAAACCCAGGTGACAGGTGAAGAGCTGGTCAGATGTCACCTTGTTGCTTTAACTAATTCCCTTCTCCAGATGCAGACAGATTATCTGCCAGGAACTAAGTGTCCTTTACATGGAATTGGATTCCCACCCTGGTAATAGCTCAGGAATCACAGAGAAGAAGAGAGGTGATAGAAAATGAAAAATGGAACAAGTGCTATTTTAATATTTGGAGGGGGGATAAAGATGTGTTGGAAACTGTGAATTTTAGAGCTTGACTTACATTATGGGGAGCATTGAGAAGGGAAGATGGTAACAAAGGGAGGCCACATTGTTGACTAGGAACAAGACATATGCACTTAACCTCGTTTCTTGTTGGGGAGGGATGGAGGTGGCATAGGCACAGAAAGCCAGGCCCCGTAGGCAGAAGCCCTGGCCTCACTCTGCCACTGTTACCTGAATGACTGTGGTCATGTCACATGATCCTTCAGAACCTCTAATTCTTCCCTTTGGAAATCAGGTGCCCGTATAGCTCAACTCCAGGCTGGTATTTGAGGAAACACAACTCAACGTGGAAAAAAAAAATTACATTCTTATTTTCCTATCTCTTGAAATACATGAAAAGGGATTCAATATAGAATCTCCAACTCTCTCCTCAGCTTTTTCTCTCCTTCCCCCTCCAGAGACTCAGATTGGACAAGTGTGGGAAGAATTCTTGGTTACATCTAAACCACATGGATTTTTCCCCCTCTTCCCAATGATTCTTCCCCCCCACTTACTCACTGAGACCTCTCTTCTTTATTATTTTTGACTGACAGCTGATTTCTCCAAGTCTTTCCCTTCCTAAGCCTTTCAGGTTCTATCTTCCTCTATTAATTCTCTGTCAACTCTCTGAAGAGAATTATTCTGAAATATGAAGAGCCTGGCACCAGCCTGGTTGAGACAGCTCTCCTTAGGAGATAGATGAGGTGGGAACACTTGGAGGACAGGGACGGCCACTGTGGGCTTCCCTTGGCATCCTAGAGGTGGGAGAGAGAGTGTGACCAATTTCATTCTTTCAGAGAGTTTTCATTGTATGCCAGGTGTGTGCTCAGTGCTGGAGAGAGAGCAGGGAGCGTAGTATGGCAGACCAAAGCTCTACTCTCTTGGAGTTTACTGTGATACGTAGCGCGAAGGAAATAGTGCTGAGGATGGGTGAGGGTCTGCTTTAGACAGGATGTAGGAAAAGTCCCTTAGAGGGGCTGACATTTGAGTTAAGACCTGAATGATGAGAAAAAATTTTCAAGGCAGAGGGAGCAGTGGGTATACATACACCCTGGGCTTGGCATGTTTGAGAAGCAGAGAGAATGGAACATAGAGAGTGGGGATGGGAAGCTGAGTGGGGAGCAGGGGCAGGGAAGGAGGAGAGGTCTGATCAGTCAGATAATGTAGGATGTAAGCCTTGGTGATGATTTTGAGTTTTGTTCTAATGATAGGTGAAATCATGGAGGGGATTTGTGTAAGAGAAAGACAAAATATGTGATTTAAGTTTTTAAAAGATTCTTCTGGTAGTGGCATAGAGAATGGATGGCAGTGGAGCAAAAATGGGAGCAGAAAGACCAGGTAGGAGGCCACGACTGCAGTCAGAGGAGAGATGAGATGCCTTGGGCTGGAGAAAACTAGAATAGAGATGAAGAAAAGTAGATGGAGTTGAGGCTGACTTGCCAAAGGACTGGATGTAGGAGATAAGAGAAGGGGAGAAGTCAAGGATGATAAAAGTTTTGGTTTGAGTAGTTCATTGCCATCCACTGAGATGGTAAAGTCTGGAAGAGGGAGAGGAAGTCAAGGGTTATGTTTTGGATACGCTACATTTGACAAGACTATTAGACATCCAAGAGGAACTGTCAGCTAGGCACTTGGACCGTATAAATGAGTCTGGAGCTCAGGGGGGAGGTCAGAGCTACACATAATAAATTTGGGTGTCACCGCCAGGGAGACAGGCAAAGCCGGGAAATAGGGTGAGATCACTTAGCGTTAGAAATAGAGAAGATGATGCCAGACGATACAGGGGCAAGTTTTAGGGAGTT
Organism: Canis lupus baileyi; assembly: GCF_048164855.1. Lineage (NCBI taxonomy): Eukaryota > Metazoa > Chordata > Mammalia > Carnivora > Canidae > Canis > Canis lupus. The sequence continues at coordinate 20,066,512 of NC_132842.1, forward strand.
CTAAGATTGAGAGGTTTGAAAGAGGAGTAGAAGCAAGCAGAGGGACCTAGGAGAGTCTGCCACCATGGCTCCAGTAAGAGGAGAATTTTCAGGGAAGGGAGTGACCAACTGGATCAGATGTTGCTGAAAAGTTGAGTAACATAAGATGCAGCATCCATTGAATTTGGAGCATGTTGGGATGTTGAGGAGCTTTTGAGGCCAGCAAAAAAAATGGCCTCAAAAGCCATTTTGAATGGCCTGATGCATGAAAAAATTGTTGAGGGGGAGGCAGTGATTTAGATAGTGCTTTAGAGATTGTTTTGAAGGGAGGCAGAGAAAGGAGGAGGATTGTGGAATCAGAGAAGAGCACCTTTGGATACTTGCAAGAATGACCCAAGAAGAGAGGGACACTGCTTGTAGAGAAGAAAGAGGAGATGAGAGGGTCAGTGATGATCTTCAGAAGCTGGTGAGAGCTGGGGATCCAGAACACATTGGGGGTTGGGGGCTTTTGATGGGAGCAGAGACATTCTTCTTTTGTAAGTCACAGGAAGCAAAGAAGATGGTCTCCCTTAGGGACTGATTTGTGTCTTCACCAAAATTCACACACTGAAGCCCTAACCCCCAGCATACCTATATTTAGAGATAGGGTTTTTAGAGAGGCAGGTAAGGTTCAATGAGGTAGTAAGGGTGGTGCTCCAATCCAGTAGGATTGGTGTCCCTATAAAAAGAGGAAGGGACACCAGAGAACGAACTTTCCACGTTGCACGCACAGAGAGAAGGCTGAGGACACCATGGGAAGGTGACCGTCTGCATGCCAGAAAGGGAGGTCTCCTCAGAAACCAACCCTAATGGCACTTAGATCTTGGGCTTTTAGCTTCTGGAACTGTGAGGAAAACAAATGCCTGTGGGTTAAACCCCCCCAGTATGTGGTAATTTGTGATGGCAGCCTGAGCAGACTAGAGGCCCAGGAGCTGAGAGGTTTCAAACGTAGCAGAAGGCGTATGAATGTGTGGGCTTTGGGCTTCTGTTTGTTCAGTAGACTCTGAGGTAAGGCCATCAGCGGAAGTGAGTGTAGAGGTAGGGGATGGGGGAGGTTAGAGCAGAGAAGAAAAGAAATGAAGTAATGATTCTGAGAGAGATTGAAATTTATTCGGGACACGGGAGGATTGCCAGGTGTCATTGAATGCCCATTTGAAGTTTGTAGAGCCAAATATAAATATGTGCAGTCATTCAGCAGAATTGAGTGCTTTCCCTCCAGCAGGATTTGGCTGGTTGGGGGTAGGCAACCCCCATGGCAGAGAGTTGGATATTTTCAGAGCTCTGAATTTTCCAGGTAGGGCAACGGGGAGACAGAGGCAAGGGAATTCAGAATGCTTTGGGGGGCATGAATTGGGAAGGGAAATAAATGAAGGCAGGTGTGTGTGTATTGGAGGAAGTCGATACCATTAAAGAATTATTGCAGGGAAAGGACTAGCATAAGTGAGCTGGACGCATAGAACATATAAATTAGCAGGGATAAATTATATTTGATATATGCGATTGGTGATAGAAGTACTCACTTTACAGGATTATTCCAAATATCAAGTGGAAATACTTGGTAAAATTTAAGTTGAGGCATAAGCCCAGTAAACTAAAATAATGCAGTAGATATATCTTGATTTCCTTAGGGCATTCCACTGTAACTCACACTAGGAGCAAAATCATCATATGTAAATGGTAGCACATAAAGTAGATTTATGAACAGCAGAATAATTGCATCAAAAATTACTGGTTCTGTTTAGAAAATTTTAGCTCTATGGCCAACCCCGTGGCAAAATGGTCAGTACTTCCATTTCGAGCAACCCTGTGAGTGAGAAGTTTTGGAATGGGACATTGGACAAGTAAGGCTTCTGGTGTTTTCCAGATGCCAGCAAAGACTAGATGGAAAAGATGTCAAAGCACCATGATGTTTATTTCCTGAATATCAAGCAAAAAGTTGCAGAAACTCTGAAGAAATTATATGCAGTCTGTACTTTTTGTGTTCTGAATTGCTCCCACAGAATCAGAATGTGATAAGACTTGTAAATCCCAAATTACATTCAATTGTGTCTAATAAAGAGATTTTAAAAGTTGAGAAAATATATGTTATTACTGGGAAGGAAATACAAGAGTTGAGAAGAAAAAAGATAATAAGCAGTTGAATTAGATGGAATCATTCATCGCCTAAGGAAAAGCCCACAGCTGTAATAAAAGTAATCATTCTGAATATTGTATTTCTGAATTTAAAAAAACGCATTCAATGAATAGGATAGAACAGATTCCATTTTTGATAGAACTGAAAAAAGAGGTGTGTTAGATAACAAAATGCTAGCACTGTGTGTGCCTTTATCTCAACTTTTCCTCTATTCTCTTAGTTAATGTGCACTTACATTGATTACAAGACCAATTCCTGTAGTTCTTGGACACAAAGTACCGAAAAGGCCTGTGTATCAGGGACATGCAGTTTCAGCCGTGATGCAGCTGTGGACAGATACCCTGGGCTCACATTAGGGGTTTCATAGCAACCGGGTCTCCACTCAGGGTCATCCCTGTGAGTGGCCTTGTCAGGCCTACTGCTTGACACTTGATGTAGGAATGGGCTCCCATGGTATGGCTTTGAGCCCCTCCTTGTCCAACATTCGTCCAACATTTGGGGCTGTTTCAGAGTCTGAATCCATACTTTTGAGCCTTTGATTGGATTACTAATTTCTCTGAGCCCCACTCAAGAGGGGCTGGGGCTGGCTTGGCCAGGGTAGGTAGGGTTGGTGGGATGGTGTGGGTCTCTGGTGGGAGGCCAGAGCTTGGGGTAGGGTGAGGGCAGGTGTTGTCCAGGGCAACGGGAGCCTGATGTCATATTGATGTGAGGGTAGTCAGGTGATTGCTGGTCACGGCCCAGAGAGATCCCCAAGGTAAAAACTGGGGAGAGACAGATTTATCCAATGGGAGTAGGCGGAGAAGTTGAGAGCTGGGTGGAGATAGGCGGGGACTTCAGAGGCCAGAGGAGGAGGGGCTCAGAGTGATTGTAGTACTGAGCCTTGACCAGAGGGGGGCTCTCTTTACAAATGGGGCTGTTCAGGAGGGCAGAAAAACAGCCTTAAAAGGATTTTTTTAAATGCAAATATATTCACTGTGAAGTGCAATACATTAAAAACTTATTAGAACGCATTACTGTGTATGATCCCACTCATAGAGATGAGTTGTTTAGATGAGTAGGAAATGTGACTAGGAATTAGTTAAAGACCAAGAAGAGACATCCTCCAGAGGGAAGGCACTCCAAAGGAGAACCTGAGCCATCCAGGAAAAGTGATTCTGTCCCAAAACAGCACGTGGGTTTGCAAAGTTCCAGTGTGAGATTTTTAGCAAAGTGAAAAGGAAACATCCAAGCCAAAACAAACAAACAAACAAACAAACAAAGAAAAACAAAAAAACAACCAGACACAGGAGCTCTGATTGAACTAGAGTCAGATTTTAAGTGAAATAATAGTAGGACATTTGATCAGACAGGAAATTGTGAATGGCAGATAGGAGATTAATAGACTTTATTGTAATCGGGAGTTGAGCTGTGTTGAGTAGGATTATTGCTCTGGATTTGCATGAAATGAGACGTGATTGTGCTGCTCAGAACCCAACACTACATTCTAATAATTGTGTTTCATCTTTTCAAGGATTATTATGTTGTGCCGTTTCCTTGTTGAATTTCATCTGTAATTATATCGCTCCATTTTGAGATGGATAAGTCTCTTAGGATACTCTGCTAACACTTCCTAATTACGGTTTACCTAAGCTTAGTCAATTCGTTTAGCCAATTCTCTTATGCTTTCATTTAGTATTAATAAGAACATTTGGACAACATCATTTTAAATACAGTAAAATCTCATGTAAAAAAACAGGTAGTGGGTTCTTCTGGGTAATTAAATCTTAATAATTAGCTGGGGCTTAATCAGAATACCCTTTTGGTTTTAATGCTTCCTGGGTTTTTTTCTAGAATTTTCTCTGACTATTCAGTCTGAATGACTCCAGAATCTTTTTTTTTTCTTCCACTGACTGAGTTACATTCTTGCAGTACTACCTCGGGTTCAGTTAGCATTTATCCATTCGTCCACTTGTTCAGATTTATGAAAGGGGGCTGCTAAGAGATGAGGAAGATACAAGCATATCAAAGGCAGGTATAGAAATGTGTAACAGTGAAGCAAAGGCAAATTCTAGAAGTTGTTTTTTGACAAATTCTAGTTTATTGTTTTTGCATCACTGTTTTACAAAACATGGGTCATAGGAAAAAATCCTGATTGAGAGGGAGCTTCTGGTTATACTTCCTGTTAAGCTGAATGAAGTAGTCTCAGAATTTTGAAAATCATCGTTATTCTGTGACAGAGCCTTTGCCTCATTGCACATTTATAAAATTGCCAAGTAAGATGAAATGTTCCACTGGCTACTTTTATTTTATTATGACATATCATTTTATTTCATACTTAAGGTGCCTCCAAATGTTTAGACATGATTTCTGAAAGATTTTTTGCACTGATTTTCATTCTGGTAACACTAACCTTAATTCCACAAGTAAACCCAAATCGCCTTTATGGGATATATCACCATTCACTGCTTATGAATGTTAAGCCAGTGAATCAGGATTTTGCTCACTGCTCAGATGTGTTCAGTGCCTAGCTTTTGGAATGTTTATGTTTTAGTAGCATATAATTTCCCTGGAGCTTCCACATTGATTATGCAGCTTCTCCACATTGGCACCTGGTCTTGGCAGCCGTTTGCATTGCTTTGACTTTTCCTTGCTCTGATGATCAGAAACTATTGTACCACCCTATTTAACTTTGTTCATTTTGTTTTTTTAAAGAGGATTGCATAAAATCATCTTCCTAGTGTTTGACCCTATTGCTTCCCCGAAAATGAGTATGAGATACGATTATATAAAAATGAGCGATGGACTTCTAAGTTTATAAGGTTATAAGACAGTTTTCACTCTTTGATGACTAAGGTTGTTTTAAAACTATAATTATGGCTCAAATATTTACGTGGTTTTGAAATCTTAGTGTTATCTGGGGTGCCTGGGGGGCTGATTTGGTTGAGCATTAGACTCTTGATTTTGGCTTGGGTCATGATCTCAGGTTCGTGGGATCGAGCTCCGTGTTGTGCTCTGTCCTGGGCTTGGAGTGTGCTTAAGATTCTCTCTCTCTCTCTGCCCTTCTCTTTAAACTTCCCCCATCTCTGCTTGCACTTGAGCACTCTCTTCCTCCCTCTCTCTTTCTCTCTCAAAAAAAAAAAAAAATCTTAAATGTTATCCACTGTCTATATGGCTACCTCAAACCACTATAGGCTCAGCATAGAAAATAGATAAAAGTTATTTTCTCATTTAAATTCTTATCTCAGAATTCACTTCTCTGAGTTTTATTGAGGAAAATTTTAGTTGACAGAGAAATTTCTTTATTTTGGGGGGGTTGGGATGAAGAGGTTTGATAGGGATTACGTAGCTAATATGGATACTTAAACATGGATTTTAACTGACATTTTAGAGACATTTCCAACTCATGTCCATTGGCCTTTTCTGAGAAAAGGCCATATCCTTCAATTACCATCCAGTTTGCTGGAATAATCCCCACCGGAGGATGGTGTTTGACGGGCTGTTGGTGCTGAGTGGAGGCATTAGTGACAGCAGAGGTTAGTTGTGTGTTCTCTGTAGCAGAGCTCCTGGAAGGATGAGCTCTGCATCTTGACTCAGGAAAGCAATGATGTTAAATGTTCTCAGGACTATAAATCTCTTATATTATTTTTGTTGAGCTTTTCATCTGGAAATTTGAAAACAGCAACAAACTCTTGACAGGGTCACTTAGCTCATTTTACTGTGGAAATTTTTCTAATTTTTCACATTGTTTTTCCCATAAAGGCTTTTGGCTGTAAGGCAGTCCTGCATATCTTGCAAGTCTTCCTCTAAGCTATTATGAGAAACTGTCAGGGTAGGTGACCAATGATCAAGTTAACCAATGATCAAGTTTCTTTGAAGACTTTGTTTCTCCAAGTGTGATGCTCAGTCCAATAGGATTGGCATCACCTGGAAGCTTGTTGGAGCTGCAGACCTACGAGGCCTGATCCCAGATCTCCTGACCCAGAATCAGCATCTTCATAAATCTTACAGGTGTTTCAGAGGCACACTGTAGTTTGAGAAGCGTTGCTTCAAGAGATACCCCTATAGTGACAGCTTCCTTGAGGACTCCTCCTGAGTCCTGCTTAAGTGAGCTCTCTTTTTCAGCCAGTGTGCTGAGCGCATTCATGCATTATCTCCTACAGACTGCATCAAATTCATGCATTATCTCCTGCAGACTGCATCAGGTCTGTCAAAGAGGTAGCATTATCCCCATTTTGCACCCAAGGCTGAAAGCACGGAGGAGTTAAATAACTTTCTTGGAGCTAAGAATCTAGTGTGCAGCAGATCTGAAATATGGTTGGTTTGCCACCACTGCGTATCTCCTTGATCGGGGTAATCTGTTTATTCAATTTGGAAAAAGTCTTTGGCCCTCTCATTCAGAGTTCTGGAAGATAATTTTATGAAAAAAAAGAGACTTTTATTAAAAAGGTAAAAGCATGCCTCTCATACAGATAGAAAAATGAACACTTTTGAAATATTTTGTTTAACTCATCCATAAAGAAACCGGTAAGCTGTTAACATCCAGTTCAAAGTAACAAACACATTTATAGATCAGGAATATTGAGATGAATGTGCAAATCGAGGCAAACCTAATTTTCCTACCGTGGGGAAGAGTTGTCTCTCCACTGGACATAATTCATTTGTACGCCTATCGACAAGAATTATTTTGCATTGCTGTCAGCTAGCTACGATTTATAGAATCACAAAATAGCTCTGTTAAAGAAAAAATTATTCATGTTCCTTGTTAAAATGGGAAGGCAGACTTTATTCAGTTCAGTTATGGGGACCACTGCAGTGGGGTGTTTAAGTAGGTGAGAGATATTGGGCTCTACTCTGAGGACAACAACAAAGAAATGGAGGAGTTTATTGCCAACCAAGGAACACCTGGGGACAGGGGTTAGTGGATGGAACTAGGAACTAGTAGATGTCTCCTGGTTACTAGGAGGAGGCATCAGGGTAAGGGGCATCCTGGTAGGATTCTCACTGGAGGCAGGCCAGGGTGGTCAGATACCACCTGGGGGATGGTGAGGGATGAGGAATTTGGTCAGATACTCAGGATGATCGCATGTGGAAGATGAGGGTTTCTGGCTAACCTGACCAGAGCAGAATTCTTCGCTAAAATGGAACTGTTAAGGAGATGCCCAAGGATGAGGTCTAGTTGAAAAAGTTCAGAGGGGCATGACTAGAGTTTGGTCAAGGAGAGGGTCTTCATCAGCCCCCATAGATTCAGAATCAGGTCACCTCCAGGTGGGTGTTGCCATAGACGGTGAATAGCTCTCCACTGAAGGACAGATTGTCCCCCCCTATTAGTGGAGGTAGATAGCATAGTGGTTAAGAACCCAGAACCATAGCGAACCCACTCCAGTTCTAACTAGCAGAGTTGATTTTAGGTGTATCCTTGAATCTTACCAGGCTCTGTTTTCCTCATCTGTTAAATGGACACAGGGCCTACCCTGTCTATTCATTGCAAGGAATAAATGAGATGATACATGTATTACGTGTTAAAAACAGCGCCTGCAGTAGATTCTGCTCCTAGGATCTTTATGCTTAGCCAGGAGGGCAGATCAGAATGTCTGCATCAAGGAATACGGATATTAGCATTACAAGTATACTCAAGCTATCCAATAATTTCAAATTCAAAACACATTCAAGAAAAGTCAAAAGAATTTTGGCTGTATCGAGCAAGAAAATATTGTTGGAGACGGGTTTAAAAATGCTTAGAAACACTGCACCATGGATGAATTCCACCCCGACCTTACACATTTGAGTTTATCTCAAGTCCCAAGGGTCTCACACATGAGGACAGTGAAATAAGACACAGATACTCCAGTGCCGGTCACTTCTCTTCCATTTGTTCCCAATGTGCTTCTCTTTTATCTCATCTCAATTTTGTCACTACTATTGCTCATCTGGATTTGAAGTTTTAATTAATCTTCATATCTCAGACTTGTCCTTTTGGTAAATTACTTCAACCTTTGAAGAACTCAGTGCTTCCTTTCTGTCCCAAAGGACTCATATCTGAGCCTGGTCCACCTGTTCCCCTTGGGGCAAGCTGTGGAATGGACGGGCTGAAATGTAGCAGAAGTGGGAGTCTATTAGGTTCATTACTGTGGGTCTTTCCATCAACATTATAGCGATGGGCAGGGATACTGTTAATGGTCTAGGGGAAATTTTGTGCTTCAGTGAATAAGTTTGCCTTGTTCAGATCATACACCTCTGAGTTATCTGATTCTGATCCTCTGGGAGCAGTTTTACAACTCTGTAAGTTGTAGTTAACTCAGCAATGCAAAATCATTCTTGTCTATAAATATGCAAATTACGTCCTACCTGGTAGAGGTCCAATTGACTTTCCCGCCCCTCTCTACCTGTTTCGCCCCTATTTGCACATTCATCTCAATATTCCTGATCTATAAATGTGCCTGTACTGTGGCTTCTCCTTTGAACTGATTTTCTCATTATGAATAGACTTAAAATCTTTAACACGTGTTCATTTGATATCTGTTTGAGATTTATGACTTTACATTTTTGAAAACTGTCTTTCAAAAGGGGTAGGGAGCCAGAATACATTACGGTTTCTGATTTAGGAGTGTAGAGAGCTACCTAATTAATCTTTGTCAAGGGTAACATAAGACAGGCAAGTGTTAAGGTGAAAAGTAGAGATTGTTAGCAGAAATTTCTGCAATTTCATTCGGCTGCACTGTTCGTGTATAAAAGAGTGAAGTTCTGTGGTGGTCGTTCTAAAAGCACTTTCTGGTATTTTGAATTAAATGACATCCACCAAAATACAGATTCATGGTTCCTTAAAATGCATATGGTTATAGAAAATAACCAGCATTCATTCTGGAAAGTCAGCATGGTTAGTGTGTCCTTACCTCCTTGCCAGACTCTCTGCTCTAAGGTCGCAGGGACACTGTCTCAGTCACTGTCCTATCTCCAGTAGCCACCATCCTCAGTGGCACATGCTTTGGGCTCCATTGATTGATGACGAACGACTAAACAAACAGGCAGGCCAGGGTCTGCCCTTCATCTCTGTAGGCACCAAGGCATGGTTTTGTCATTGCCTGGGCATGTTTGATATCTCAAGGGCAGACCTGGGTTAAGTAAACTCAGAGAATAATCAAACTCTCCAGTGAGCTGGGTACTTGCCTTTGTTCCTCAGGGAAACTGTATGGTGAGGGAGAGAGGGCACATTATAATTAAAATTTTGCTTGCTGACTTCAAAGTCAGAGCACAGGTGGTCAGGTGGTCACTATCATCTCTTACACCTCTCTTCAGGGGGGTTTCTGCTGGTGGTTGGGAGGGCCTCTTGGCTCATCGGCTCCTCTTCCCAGGAGTGGGGAAGGAGCAAAAGGAGTAATTGGAAGAATTCTTATTCTTTGGGCTTTCCATTATTAGGCTGCACTCTCCATCTGTTAAAACACTGTTTCTTCAGAGAGAGTAAAAAAAAAAAAATTTTTTTTTTTTTCAGGGCAGCCCGGGTGGCTCAGTGGTTCAGCACCGCCTTCAGCCCAGGGCGTAATCCTGGAGACTCAGGATGGAGTCCCATGTCAAGCTGCCTGAGTGGAGACTGCTTCTCCCTCTGCCTGTGTCTCTGCCTCTCTCTCTCTCATAAATAAATAAAATCTTTAAAAAAAAAGAAAACAATTTTTTTTAGAGAGAGTAAAATTGATAAGGCTTTAAAAGCTGCTCATTTAGATTCACACTCTAGTTTTGCCCCCTTATAGTCACTGTAAATAGAATTTGGATGTTCTTGAAAGTCCTTAGCTACAGGCAGATTTTTCTTTGGGATGTTTTACTTCTCCAGGGGACCACTTGCATGATGGCATTCATTACAAATCATGCTCAGAAGGTGATGTAAACTCTACATTTAAAGGTCCTTGTGGATGCCCACTACGTACTGGTGACATTATCTCATAGGGATTGAATCACTTGGCATATTTTTTAAGAGATGATATTCTTTGCATCAACAGAGGCTTAATTTTTATCCTTTTGCAGGAGCTGTGTAGTCCTTATGCTTTTTGCTTTTCTGTGAAATTTTGCCAGGTAGTTTTGTAAAGTGATCACTTTCAACTCCAGACTGACTTAAAAAGACAGTATTTTAAAAGCATACCAGCCACACGGATAATGATAGCAGAAGTGCTTGTTTTTGTGTATGTTTTCCCCAAAATCTTATTATAAAGATGTTTTTCCCCCCTCACACAGCCAAGTGATGAAAATGTGCCTGAAGGGTTGCTTGCCAGAACCAAACAAATAAACTCTATAATTAAATAATAAAAGCAGTCAGAATCCATAATACAACATTTGGGAGGAATGGAGAAAGAGGAATTTATCAGGGGCAGTGAGAGAGAGAGAGGAAGAGACATAGGCAGAGGGAGAAGCAGGCTCCATGCACCGGGAGCCTGACTTGGGATTCGATCCCGGGTCTCCAGGATCACGCCCTGGGCCAAAGGTAGGCGCTAAACCGCTGTGCCACCCAGGGATCCCTACCCAGTCCTTTCAGATGGGCCTTTCTAACCTGATCCCTGAGAATCTTTTCTGGGTTACGCATCAGCCCACATTTGCCTTGTGGCAATCTCTTGTTCCACCAGGTTACCTCTGACTCTGAGTCTTTAGAATTCCTTCTTGCACCTTGATCACTTCTGACTTTCTCTCTTTTAACCTGTCTGAGAGATGTCCCCAAATCAGAGGTTAGGGAGGACTCCAATGTCTTCATTGGCAATGGATGCCAGCTTCTCTGAGAGGATCTGTCCACAGGTCATGTCTTCTCTCAAATCAGAGCCGACAGCGTTTCTTCTTTTCCTCTTCCAAGAGCAAGTAATTCCTTCGTGGTCCTCGGAAAGAGCTCAGATGCAAGCAACATCTAATTCTCACTCACACAGCACAGAGGTCTGGCGAGCTAACCAGGCCATCCTGCCTTCTCCCCAAGGGCCTCAGCCTCTCCATGTTTCCTGGGATTCCTGTTGTCTTTTAGGGTCTCAGGTATTCAGGCATTTTAAAACATGGCAGTTACATTATTCATATGTATTTCTGCCTCTGTGAATGACAGACATAGTTGCTAACAGCATGAATGGAGAGACTTCTCTAGAGGGCAGTGAAAGGGTCTGTATTGATCAGATGCCTAACGTAGGCAAATGTCTGAAGTTTATGGATCCTGCATGTGAGTATCTTAGTATTTTCCTAGGCAGGTTTTAAGGACATTAGATGAAAGGAATAAAACTCTGAAGACTGAATGAAAGGAGACAGGAGAGAAACAGGAAGCAAAGAGAAGTCAAGGGGCTTCCCTTACCCTTTCACAGTGACACAGCTTCTGGGGGGGGGGGCAGACAAGTTTCTGCCCCCACCCCCACGTTAATAACCATGAATCGTTTGAGGAAGGAATACTATGATGTGTTATGAGAGTAAAAACCTGACTTGGATTTAGTGGCTTCTGAGTGTCAGGCATTTATGTGCACATCCTGCATATCCCCTTGTCTTAGTCTGTTCTGGCTGCTGTAACAGGAAACAACCGTCAGTGCATTTCCCTGCTCTGGCGGCTGGAAGTCCAAGATCATGGCACCTTCAGATCTGGCGAGGACCCACTTGATCAGAAGTGGAAGTCCAAGATCATGGCACCTTCAGATCTGGAGAGGACCCACTTGATCAGAGGTGGCCTTCTCTCGCTGTAACCTCACAAGACAGAAGGGGATGGAGACTCTCAGGCTGATTTTATAAGGGCACTAATTGCATTCACAAGTGCCCCCCCTCCATCATGTCTTCAGGACCTCCCAAGGGTCCCACTTCTTTTTTTTTTTTTTTAAGATTTTATTTATTTATTTGACAGTAAGAGAGAACACAAGCAAGGGGTGTGGCAGGCAGAGGGAGAGGGAGAAGCAGGCCCCCTGCTGAGCAGGTTGCCTGATGCAGGGCTCCATCCCAGGACCCTGAGATCAAGACCTGAGCCAAAGGCAGAGCCCAAATGACTGAGCCACCCAGGTGCTCCGGGGTCCCACCTCATAATACCATCACCTTGGAGGTCGGAATTTCAACATACGAATTCTGGGAGGCATAGACATTCAACCTATAACATCCCTATAGCTACTGTATTGAATAAAGATTCTTTATAAAGAGGAAACCCTAAAGGCTGGTCCTACTGGTACCTCAGACCCTGTTTCTCCCCATGACTTCATGCTCTCATCTTCACTTTACACCACATGCACTCTCATTTGCTTTCCATGGATCTTATGTTGATTTTCGTTGGGCAAAACTGTTCTGACTTTTTATTAACAAAAGATACTCTCCAATTTAAGGAAAGTTGTAGGACACTAAATCCTATTGGTACCTGCTTGTCACAGTTGCACAATTCAGAATTGCAAAGCCATCATAATTCAAAGCACTGTTGGCTTGGTAATTCACTTCATTAACGGTGCTGCCTGAATAAAATACACAGCAGATTAGAAATAAACAAATCCTTGGAAGGTACGATAATGTATTCAGAAAGCACAGAAGGTCAGGCCTGAAGACAGAGGAAAGAGAAGGAGGAAGGACGTGGTGGGGAGGGAGGAGAAAAATCCCATCAGGATAAAGAGGGATTTTGTGAGCCTGTATGTTCTCTGTGGACAGTGTTTTTAGAAGGCGTTTCTGAGAACTCTCGGAGAATTAATTACGAAGCTCCCTTTGTCTCTACCTCCTACCTCTTGCTCCCTCACTTCCTGTATCCAATCTTAAGAAATCCTGTGAGTCTCACCTCCAGAACAGATCTCAAGACTGTCAGCTTCTGATCCCTGCTTTGCTGTGGGGCTTTGCTGTGGGGTCAGGCCTGTGCGGAGTGCTGGCCGGGCTCCGTGGGCAGGTACGGGTTAGGGCTTTCCAGCACTTTCTTTCCCCTGCCACGCCCGTTTTGGAAGCAGGTTGTTGGAATGAAGGTGCCATGAGACCGAAGACCTGCTGGGTCCTTAAATTGCAGGGAGCGCAGCTGCCCAGGAAAGCCACCCAGCTGTGCGGTGGGCACTTTGGAGCAGAGCAGGGAAGCACCTGCCCCTGCCGGTTGGGGGTTGTCACATCGTGTTCCGTTGTATCCTTACTAGGAAAACAGACTGCCTTCCTCCCTCTCCTAACCTGCCCACCTTTTCGGCAGCCCTGCCTCCCCTCATCTCATTTCTCAGCAAAGCGAGCTCTTCAAATGTACGTCCGGGCCACAGGACTCCCCTGCTTCCCCTTGTTGTTAGGGTAGACTGTCACCCTGAGCAGGCCTGTGTGCTCTGGCCCCTCCTTGCTACTCCACACATCCTTGCTACTCCACACATCTTTTCCCCTTTCTGCCATGAGCCCCACCTGCCTTCTTTCAGTTCCTCAGACACTGTGGGCTGCCCTGCCTCCCATTCTGGGGCCTTGGCACATGCTTTTCCCTCTGCCTGGAACCTTCCCCCCACATCCCAAAGTTCACCTACCTCACTTACCTTATCCTTGCAGTCTCTGACCTGAACAACACTGTCTCCGTCGCCCCCCCCCCAGGAGGCAGAGGTCTCTCCAGTACACACCACCGTGGTACTGTGGTACCCCCTGCTGTTTTAATGATCCCAATCACAGTCATAGTTCTGCATTCATTGGTATGGTTCTTTGATGAATATGTTGCTCCCTGACCAGACTGCATGCTCCACCAGGGGAGGGACCATGTCTGTTTTATCTACTGAAGCATCCTGTGCTGGCCCCCAGCCTACACGAGGTTCTCAGTAAATACCTTCAGGATGATTAAATAAATGCATTTAAGGCCAAGTCAGAATTGTATGCATGTTTTTGAAGTCTAAGGAAAGTGAGAGTGGATTTTTTTTTTTTTTGAGGATTTATGGTGTCCACCATGGTACCAAGTGCTTTACATTGTTTTCTATGTTGTGTATGTATCAGGACAGTAACTGTAGGAGGTCAGACTAGAAATGTGGAAGCTGATGTCTGGAATGATTAAAAAGCACACGTGTGTCTTCGAAGCTCGTGAGGCCACCCGACTCCGTGATCCATTTCCTTAACATTCTTCTTGATTCCGTTTCTTTCCAACTCCAATTTTCTAAGTTCATGAAAAAACAGCAACAAGCTCTTATAGCTATTACCATAATCAAGGGCCAGATTTACTTTGCTTTCTTTTTGGAGAGACTATTGATCTCTTGTGTCTGCATGCTTGCTGCCAGAGACAACGTCTTTTAAAAATGAAGTGTTTATGGATGGCAGTGATGAAAACTGTTCAGTGATGTGTGTGTTGTAAATACTAACCGCAAAATAGGAAAACCTGAAAATATGAAGTCTTCCATAGAGTTCTTTTCTATTTGACTCTACAGTGTCAACGTTTTTTTTTTTTTGTTTTTTTTTGTTTTTTTTTTTTTTTTAATTTAGACCTGTCAGAGGTGAAAAGATCAATTTCCTTTTTCATGGAGACATCCAGTAATGGAATGAAAATCAGACTTCATTGGGGCACATTTTATCAATTAAATCTGAATGTTAACATCATGTTATACCTCTCATTTTAAATCACTCTTTTAAAAATCTCTTTCGTAAAACAGCACATATCCGAATGAGAAATCGCTCCAGCTGACAGAAATGTGCAAAAGTCTGCGAGATGGCTTTCAGAGATTATATAGCAAAGCAAAAAGGTAAGTTCTACTTTTTGCATTTAATTTTTTTAGATGATTTTATTTATTTATTCATGAGAGACACAGAGAGAGAAGCAGAGACATAGGCAGAGGGAGAAGCAGGCTCCCTGTGGGGAGCCTAATGTGGGACTCGATCTCAGGACCCTGGCATCACACCCTGATCCAAAGGCAGATGCTCAACCACTGAGCTATCCAGGTGTCCCTTAATTTAATTTTAAAGTAAGTGTTTTGTGGTCAAAGTATTTTACAGCTGCTTTGAAACCATTTGGAAAATAAGACTGTGTTCATTCTCAGGCTTCACTTTGGACTGTGAGAAGCTCTCTCTGGTAAGGAGGGTGGATGAGGGGTAGACACTGCAGACCAGGGTCAGACAGACCCTGGTAGGAGGGGACTCAATTTATCTGTCCTTGGATCCACATGTTCTGAAGACTCCATCTGGTTTTACTGGCTAGACTTTTATAGGCCTTCAGTCTTTTTGAAAAAACCTGGAAGCATTCTGGACACTATCCTAGAAAAAAATGTACACTTGTACTGAATCCCTTATAATTCCAGGAGGTTAGCAGATTTATCCTTACTCCTAGCTGTGGTTCACCTTCCACTTCCCCCCTCACTCCCCACACCCACATGCTTCCAATCCGTATTTAAAGAGTTTCATATACCATTTTCTTCATACTGGGAAGGGAGACCTGAAAGCTCCAAGCTTCACATATACAAGAGCCCCTGGTGGCCTAAGAGTCTGATGGGAGTGGTACTGCCTTGATTGCACCTGGAGGAGCAGAGTCTGACAGTTCTGGATGAAGGAAGTGCATGGGGGGGGGGGGGGCTGTGGTACACCTGTAATCTTCCTCAGAGAACTAAGCTGAGTTGCTTTTAGTATTAATTATACTCAGCTGAACCTAGGATCTGCGAAGCAGGTCTCCATGGAGAATGGCACATAGATTATCCAACTTTCTGGGCATAAAAGGTAACTGTTTTCTAGTAGAAATGTTCCTGCTGTGTAAGGAACCCCACGGATCTCACTTGGAGACCTCAGCTACTATTCTAGGCTAGAGGCGCATGTCCAGTGCAGGAAGACAGGACCAGGGTGACCACCCCTGATGTCCTAGGCATCTCTGCTTTATCTGAGCCTCTTGACTGCCTGGGTCCTCGAAATTATTAGAGAAGCCTGATACTGGTTAAGATATCTGATTTGAGTTAATCTGGTTTGACAATCCAATCCTGTAGGGTCCAACCAATGGACCCTGTACTTCCTGGAGAAATCCACTGGGCCTTGTACCTTCCATCTGCCACACCTGATCTGTTTTTTTTTTGTTTGTTTGTTTGTTTTCCCTTTGCTACAGTTTAGTCTGTGCCTTTCTTTGCCCTGGAATGTTGACCCATGAGGACTTCATCAGTACACTCCTTGCTCCTTTTGTCATCTGGTTTTCATTGGCTTTGAACCAGATGGAACACCAGAAGGAGAAAAGAAAGAGGAGGGAGGAAAAAGGATCTTTCTTTGTGTTGTTGCTGTAGGTTCACCACCTTCTTGACCAGAGGAAAGTGCTGCATCTTGAATGAAGATCATGACCTTTGTTAGGTGTCTCTTTCTCTTTTCTTCTGCCTTCATTCTCTCCTAGGACCCTTCAGCTCAGGAATAAGCTGTTATCAACTCCCTGACATTGTATTTGGATTTCCCAACATCCAGCCCCCAGGCCTCTTGAAAAAGTCCCTTTCTGAAACTTCTCTTAAATGACACAGTTGAGTGGGCCATCATTCCTTCCAGGACCCTCACTTACCATAGATTGGTAGAAGAAACTTGTAAATGCTTCTCTACCCGCATGATAAATTTATTGACTTTCGGAGTGGACTTAAAGGAGCTCATGCGTTACAGATGGTGCCACATGTGTGTTTTGATCACATGGTAGCTGTTGGTTTGTTTATTGGGTGTGGAGGTGTACAGGTATTTTTCTGAAAATTCTCCCATGGATCTCAAATCCCAAACCTACTGCAGGCTCCCTGCATCAGGCATTGCACAATGACGTGCAAAATGTAGAACTTGGGAAAATGAGTCCCTGCTCCACGGTACCTTGTGACAAGCTGGTTGTACTCCTTGCCTGATGAAACCACATGAAAGCGCATGAAAGTTGCCTTTGACTTTCTTCAACATTCTCTCTGACATAAACTGTTTTGGCTCCCCGAAGTGACAATAAGTCCTCAATGTAAGGATGATCCATAGCTGTATGTTGGAGCAAAGCACTTGAGTCAGCATGAGAGAGAATTCTTTAATCATGGAAGGTGTTTTCTTTTTTTTTTTTGTCAAGGCCAGAATTGAACAACTTTATTATGTGCAGCAAAAAAAATGGTTAGCTACCGTGTGCTAATGAGAATGCTTGTGCATATGCCCTCATGTTTGCTCTCTCACTTTTTTCTATTGTTTTGGATCTGGTGCTGAGACCTCTTCTCAGCTGTTCTTTAGGGGAATGCATTTCCATTATGCACACAATTTTCAACTAGCTCACATAATTAGCCTGTGCTGGTATTCTGTTTGGCAAAGGTCTAGAGAGAGCAAGGCATGAATTGCCCATTGTTATGAAAGTTTTATTTTGCACACAGGAGACTAATTTTTTTTCTGTTGTATCGTCTATTGTCAGGAATTGTGTGTTCTGTGACACAGTGCTATTATGGACTTACAAGGGACAGTCAGGAAAGCCATTCAGTGTGTAGTGATAAAAAGTAATTTCATTTTCTTAGAAATAATTATTTAGCTCTGTTTTTGTCATGGTCTGTTAAAGACTTAGAATTTTCTCTTTCTTCAACCAATTTGTCCCTTTTGGTTTGCTAAAATAGAACCTAGGGAGACACAGTTATACTGGGAGAGAAACTGCTCTTTTTCTCCATTGGTCTTTTGTACATTTTTATGTAAAGGAAAATTAAACAGTTGCCATTTGGAAGACAGCAGGATAGAATTCCGGTATCACAATTCTTTATTGATTGTTTAAGACTGAGCTCCATGGATGTGGCCCTATCCCATTGCCTTGCTAAAGCCAGAGAGTGTGGGTGTTTGCAGCACTCTCCTTTTCCCTGTCTGGGACAGGTGAACATGAGAGGTCATGGTACTGTCCCGCAGCCGACCAAAAACCAGCATGCACTCCCAGACAAGGCACTACCGCACTATTCCTGAAACTCGTGGACACACATCAAAACATTTTCCCACTGCCTTTCTGAGGTCAACGAGCATGCCCCACCGCTATACTAGCTGACCAGTGAACAGTTATTGGTAAGCCATCATGCTCAGGGCACTTCACAGACTGCAGACTGAAACACAACCTGTCTTTCCCTGAATAAGGCCTGTTTACTTAGCCTGGGGTTTCAGCCTGGGGGACAGGCTGTAGATTTCCCACACATCTGAAGGTTGGGGAGGTGTACCCAGGGAATGTAAGCAGGGAGACAGTATCCTTGAGCCACCACCATGGCCTCACCATAGCTTGATGAGACCCCCCCCCCCAGAGAAGAGGTCATGTACTTAATGTGGAGCCCCAATTTTTGCCCTCTTGTCCAGAGGACACCTCTAGATAGTCTGGAGGCCAGAAGGAATTATGATTATGGCCCTACAGGAGTGTATATATTTGCATACTTTAGAAGCTGCTGCCTGAGGGTCTGGCTTCCGGTCAGTCTAAAACTAAGTGCTAAATGAAATTCCTCCTATTGGAGCACTCACAGTTCTTGGCACACTCTTAAAAACAGGGATGTATAAAAAATAAAGTGTGTGGTTTAGACAATCACAAAGGTTCAAGAGATAACCAACATCTAGCACAAGGTCAAACAAGAATGTTCATCACCTACACAAGACCACTTCTTCAGGACAGAGAGGTAGCTGCTTCATTTAATACACAGAAACAAACACAGGGAGTCGAGCAAACTGAGGAAACAGAGAAATTTGTTCCTAACAAATGAATAAGACAAAACCTCAGAAAAAGACCTTAATGACATGCAGATAAGTAATCTACCTGATAAAGAATTCAAAGTCATGGTCATAAAGTTTCTCACTGAACTTGGGAAGAACACAGTGAGAAATCCAACAAAGAGAGTATGAAAAAGTACCAAACAATAGTCACAGAACTGAAAAATACAACAACTGAAATGAAACATACACAGGAGGGACTAGAGGGGTTCAACAGTAGATGGGGTGAAGTGGAAGAATGGATCATCAAGCTGGAAGACAAAGTAATGGAATTCACCCAGACAGAGCAGTGGAAAAAAATGAAGAAAACTTAAGAGACCTATGGGACAACATCCAGTGGAATGGTCTTTACGTCATAGGAGTTCTAGAAGGAGAAGAGAGAGAGAAAGGGGCAGAAGACTGATTTGAAAGAATAATGGCTGATAGTTTTCCTAACCTGGTGAAGGAAACAGACATCTAGGTTTAAGAATACAGAAATTACAAAACAAGGTAAGTCCAAAGAGATCCACACCAAGACACATTATAATTAAAATGTCAAAAGTTAAAGACAAAATCTTAAAAGAAGCAAAAGAAAAAGCAATTTCCCATTGTTACATACAAGGGAAACGCCATTAGGCTATCAACAGATTTCTCAGCAGAAGTTTTGCCAGGCAAGATGGGAGTGGCATGACATATTAAAAGTGCTGATAGGAAAGAAAAATCTTCCAACCAAAAATACTCTACCCAACAAGGTTATCATTCAGAATTGAAGGAGAGGTAGAGTTTTCTAGAACACAGGAGCTAAAGTCATACTACTATTAAAGTGGCCTTGTAAGAAATATTAAAGGGACTTTGACACTAAAAAGTAATGGCACTAATTAATAACAAGAAAACATGGAAGTAAAAATCTCACTGGAAAAAGTAAATACACAGTAAAGTAGTGTGTTAATCACCTAGAAAACTACAATGAAGATTAAAAGATAAATGTAGTAAAAATTAAGTAAAACTACAATAATTAGTTAAGGGCTACATGAAATAAGTAAAATGTGACATCAAAAACATGAAACATGGTGATTAAAAAATATAGAGTTTTAGAATGTGTTCAAATTTAAATTGTTATCAAGTTTAAAACACATAAGATGATATATACATAAGATATTATATACGAACCTAATGGTAATCACAAAGCAAAAATTATAGTAAATATATAAGAGAAAATAAGAAAGGAATTTAAATGTAACACTAAAGAAAGTCATAAAACCAGAGGGGAAGAGAGAAAGAGAAGAAGAAAGGAACAGAGAGGAACCACAAAAACAGCCAGAAGACAGTGAACAAAATAAATAAGTACAACCTACCAATAATTAGGTACAACCTAGGTACAATAATTGGTACAATCTACCAATAATTTAAATGTAAGTGGTTTAAATTCACCATTCAAAAGACATAGAGTGGCTGAAAGGATAAGAAAAAAAAGATGCATGTATAGAGTGCCTACAAGAGACTCACTTCTGAGAAAAGGACACACATAGGCTTAAAGTGAATAAATGGAAAAAGATATTTCCTTCAAATGGAAATGAAATCTAGTATAGCTATATTCATATCAGATAAAGTAGACTTTATAACAAAGACTAATAAAAAACAAAGGAACTGCATAATGCTAACAGGTCAGTCTGGGAAGAAGATATATATACACTCAACGTCGGAGCACCAAATATGTAAGGCAAATATTAACCTAAATGGTGAAATTAACAGTAATGCAATAATAATATGGAACTTCACCCCGTTTACATCGATGGATAGATCATCCAGACAGAAAATCGGAAACAGTGGTCTTGAATGGCACATTTCACTAGATGAACATAACATGTGTATACAGAACATCCCATCCCAAACTAGCAATATACACATTCTTCTTAGATGCACTGGGCACATTCTCCAGGATACATTACATGTTAGGACACAAAACAGGTCTCAATAAACTCAAGAAGATTGAAATAATACCAAGCATCTTTTCCAACCACAGTTGTATGAAACTAGGAATCAATTATAAGAAGAAAGCTGCAAAAACTACAAATACATGGAGATATTCATGTTACTAAACAACCATCGGGTAATAGAAGAAATCAAAGAAGAAATTTAAAAAATACCTGGAATCAAAGGCAGAAATATGACATACCAAAATCTACGGGATGCAGCAAAAGTGATTCTAAGAGGGAAGTTCATAGCAAAATAGGTCTACCTCAAGAAAAGAGAAATTTCAAATAAACAATTGAACTTTACATGGAAAGGAACTAGAAAAAGAAGAACAAATGAAGCCCGAAATTAATAGAAGGATGGAAATAATTAAAGATTGAACTGGAAATAAATAGAAACTAAAAAGGCATTAGAAGAGATCGCAAACTAAGAGATGGTTCTTTGAAAAGATAAAAAAGACCAACCTTTACATAGTCTTATCAAGAACAGAGAGAAGGCTCTAATAGAATCAGAAATTAAAAAGAAGTTACAACTGATACCAGAGAAATACACAGGATCTTAAGAGACTACTATGAATGATTATATGCAAAAAAATAAAATAAAATAAAACAAAAAAAAAACCGCAGGATAATCTAGAAGAAATGGATAAATTCCTAGAAGCTTACATTCTTCCAAGAATGCATAATGACAAAATAGAAAATCTGAATACACCAGTCACTAGTAAGGAGAATGAATCAGTAATCAAAAACCTAGTAACACAAATCCAGGACCAGACAGCTTCACTGGTGAATTCTACCAAACATTTAAAGATTTAATACTATCCTTCTCAGGGCAGCCCTGGTGGTGCAGCGGTTTAGCGCTGCCTGCAGCCCGGGGTGTGATTCTGGAGACCCAGGATCGAGTCCCGCGTTGGGCTCCCTGCGTGGAGCCTGCTTCTCCCTCTGCCTGTGTCTCTGCATCTCTCTCTCTAAATAAATAAATAAAACCTTTAAAAAAATACTATCCTTCTCAGACTCTTCCAAAAAAACAAGGACGAGGAAATACTTCCAAACTCATCTTATGAGACCTTAATACCAGACTAGGCAAGGACAACCCCAAAACAAAACAAAACAAAAAAAAGAAAGTTACAGGCAACATCCCTGATGAACTTGGATGCAGAAATCCTCAACAAAATATTAGCAAACTAAATTCAGAAATACATTAAGAGGATTATACACCATGGTCAAGTAGGATTTATTCCTAGGATGCAAGAATGGTTCAACACCTGCAAATCAATCAATGTGATATATTACATTAATAAAATGAACAATAAAAATCACATACTATCTCAATAAATGTTAGGTAAACTTTGGACAAAACTCAACATCCGTTTATGTTAAAAACTCCTAGCAGAGAGGGTATAGAAAGAATGTACCTCAGCATAACAAAGGCCATATATAACAAGCCCATAGCTATTATCATACTCAGGGGTGAAAACCTGAAAGATTTTCCTGTGAGATCAGTAAGACAAGGATGCCCACTCTCCCCACTTCTATTCAGCATAGTATTGGGAGTTCTAGCCATAACAGTTAGGCAAGAAAAATAAATAAAAGGCATCTAAATAATAGAAGGCACCCCCAGCAGGCAGGGCACAGGCCGTCGGTACCTGCCGTCGTTGCCCATCGATTATCAGGGACGCACGTTTTTCCCCCAGAATGGGCCCCGGGTGCCTCCTAGTGCCCTTGAGTTCTTAGTTCTTTCCCTGTTGTAGGAAGAACGGGCCCTACATGTTTGTTACTGCAGAAAATAAAACCGAATTACTCAGTTAACTGAGTAATTAAACTCACTGTTTGCAGATGACACAATACTAGATATAGAAAACCCTAAGGACTTCACCAAAAAATCATTAGAACTAAAAAACAAAAACAAACAACAATAACAACAACAAAAAAGAACTAAAAAACAAATCCAGTAAAGTTGCAGGATACAAGATTAACTACAAAAAAATATGTTGTGTTTCTATACACTAATGATGAACAATCATAAGTGGGAAGATATTTTGTGTCCCTAGATTGGAAGAGTTACTTTTTAAAATGTCCATACTACCCAAAGCAATGTATGGAGTCTTCGTAATCTTTATCAAGGTTCCAAAGGCATTTTTCACAGAACTGGCACAAATAATTCTAGAATTCATATGGAAATACAAAAGACCCCAAATAGTGAAAACAATCTAGGGAAAGAATAACAAATCCAGAGGCATCATGCTCTCTGATTTCAAACTTTACTACAGAGCTTTAGAAATTAAAACATTATGGTTTTGGCATAAAAACACATATAGATCAATGGAATAGAATACAGAGCTCAGAAATAAATCCATGTATATAGTCAATTGATATCCACAAAGAAGGAAGAATATAAAATGTGGAAAGGACTCTCTCTTCAGCAGATGGTGTTGAGAAAACCTGGACAGCTTACATGTAAGAATGAAGCTGGATACTATCTTACACCATACACAAAAACAAACTCAGATGGATTGAAGTTTTGAATATAAGACCTGAAACCACAAAACTCTTATAGGAAAACAAATAGTAAGCTCTTTGAAATTAGTCTTTGCAGTGTTTGTTTGGATCTGACTCTAAAAGCAAGGAAAACAAAAGTAAAAATAAACAAATGGGACTACGTTAAGCTTCTGTATAGGAGAGGAAATCCTCAGAAAAATAGAAAGGCAACCTATTGGATGGGAGAAGATATTTGCAAATACAATAAGGTTAACATCCAAACTAGATAAAGAACTCATACAGCTCAATAACAACAACAACAACAACAAAAACAACAAAAATCCAGTTTAAAAATGAGCAGAGGATCTGAATAGACATTTTTCCAAAAAAGACAGATAGATGGCTAATGGGTAAAGGAAAAGATGTTCAACATCGCTAATCAGAAAAATACAAATCAAAGCCACAATGAGATATCACATCATATCTGACAGATCTAGACAAGAACGAAGCATTGGCCAGGATATGTAGAAAAGGGAACCCTTGTGTACTGTTGATGGGAATGTATATTGGTCCAGCCACTATGGAAAACAGTATAGAGAGTCCTCAAAAAGTGAAAAATGGAACTACCATATGATCCAGCAATTACACTATTGGATATGTATCTGAAGAAAATGAAAACACTAATTCTAAAAGATACATGCACCCCTATATGCTTTACACCGTTATTTCTAATAGGCAAGACATGAAAACAACCTAAGTGTCCATCAGTGGATGAATAGATAAAGATGTGTTGCACAGGCACACACACACACACACACACACACATGCCTGTGTGTGCACCCCCGCCCCCGCCATAAAAAGGAATGAAATGTTGCCATTTGCAACAACATGGGTGGGCCTTGAGAGTATTACGCTCTAAAATAAGTCAGACAAAGACAAATACCACATGATTTCACTTGTATGTGAAAAACAAAACAAGAAGACCCAGAGTCATAGATACAGAACAGATTGGCAGTTGGCAGAGGGGAGGGGGCTTAGGAGAGTGGTTGAAATGGGTGAAGGGGTCAAGAGTTATAAAGTTTCAATTGTAAAATAAATAAGATACAGGGTATAGTGTATGGCATGGAGAATACAGCAAATAATATTATATCAACGTTAGTGATTGATGGTATCTAGACTTACTGTGGTGATCATTTCTCAGTGTATGCAAGTGTTGAATCACTACATTGTACACCTGAAACTGACATAATATGGTATGTCAATTATACACCTCAATAAAAAAAAAAAAGACTGAGCTCTAGAGAGCTTGTTCAGGGTTTTGTTTTTAGCACCTGTCACAGGCCTTGGCACATAGTAGTTGCTCAGTAAATATTTGGTGAATGAATGAATGAGTACATTTCTTAGGTCTTCAAATCATTTTGCATACCACCTTTAATTTCTAGCTCTTAAAAAATTAGCCACAGATACATAAACTTCAACTCTTTTTGAAACCAATAGTTTTCTCTTTCTCTTTATTTGAATCTCTAGTTCTCCCCATTTTTCCTTCCCTAATCCTTTGCCCTTGACTATTTCTATGGGTTTCTCCAGCTTAGTCCTTCTCATCACGTTATTTTCTAGGTAAAAATTATACTGTATTAAAAATGCCATGTAACTATCTTATCAGTGCTACTTTGCCTGTTTTTCAGTATAGCAAGATTATATGTAATGTTTTCTGCTTATATTTTTAGAAAAAAATGATTTTTTATGAATATCCAAGCTTTCCATCTTAGTCTACAGTGCTTCAGACAAATGAATTGATTTTTCAAAAAGTAGAAACTTGAGAGCAGCTGATTCAGGAAATGAACTCATTTTTCTCCCTCTCGAGCACTTCTGACTCTGTTGCTATACCTTTTTTTTCTCTTGTGCTTCCATTTTGTCAGATGATCCTGCATCTCAAGAAAATGTACCTTTATATTTGTTTAGTTTCCTCCAGTTAGGGTAGATGAACTGTTCTAACAAAATCTCCCAAAAAGTAACATTGCAGCACACAATTTTATTCTCTTTTATACAGTGTTCAATATAGATACTCCTCCTTGATCAGGCAACTTTCCTTTGAGTATTGATTCAGGGATCCTGGCTCCTTCCGTCTCATGATGTAGTCATCTTCAGTAGACGGTCCCGGGCTTGCTGTTGAAGAAGACACTGTGGAGAAAGCACTCATGACTTGGAGGGGACAGACATCACTTCTAGTCACATCTTATTGGCTGGAACTGGGGCCACCTCCATGTTTGGGGTCATGCAACTAGTTTTGACCAGTGAGTGGAGTTGGCATGTGGTAGGCATCAGGGACTGTAGTACCTGGATGGGAAACTGCTTGTGGCACCAACTATATAATATAGAAAGGAAACACCAATCAGTGGTGATCAACCAGATGTTTCTGCAACATATATATTAAATAGCTCTATTATTCTTATTCTATTGACTCTCGGCCTCCAAGGTATTTCTTAAACGTAAAAGAAAACATTTTTTTTAAACAACAGCAGTCTCTTAATCTTTTGAACACTTTAGTAGTTTATATAGTGTCTATATTGAAATGAGAGATTTAGAGATCTTTTTAGGAATAGGGCAATGTAAGCCATTGCCCTATAACTTCCTATTCCATCACTGAATCATGAAATATTCACTTGTATTCAGAGCTTTTTTGGAGGCTAAGATCCAAATTCTCAGAATTAAGATTTGGAACAACACGTCCTTGCATAGACTAAGTGTGGCTTACACCCTACACTATTTGGTGAGTGTGTATGTTTGGTGAGCTATTTCATGCGGTATCATTTAAAATAACTGACAACAATAGAATTTTCTGAAAGGTATCATCTCGGTGGGACACCATCAAGATGCTAGTTAGAATGCACCATTTTGGAGGGTGAAAGGCAAAGTGAGTTGAAGACTGGCCCCAAATGTTCTTCACTATTTATTATGTTGGAGAGTACAACATGACCTGAATGCAGTTTGAAAAGAAGAGGTATAAATTATGGCAGATCAAACCTCAAAAAACCCGAATGTGAGCATATCACTTGACAGCCTGCTAACAAAGCAAGTATTCCTAAGTTTCAAGTTGTCTATCAGGAAAAATGATTTTTGGTCATGTACAAGATTTTCTTGGCATAGGATGATATATGACTGGTTTCTATTCGGCTTTAAATCTGTGGTGTTTTCATTGCTTCTTAAAATGATATTCACACTTTTGTTTCTTTTTTTTTTTTTTTTTTTTTTTACTTTTGTTTCTTTTTACCTCTGACCCTTTAACTTGCCTTTTCAGATCAGATGTAAGGGCTCCAAAATCTAGCACTTTTTTCTTTCCTTGGTATAAAGATCAGAAAGAAGTTAACACAAAACAGCCACTTGTACCAACATGATACCTTCTTTAATATCTTAGGAAATTTCTCTTGGTAACTAAAACAGTGCTAAGTTTGTTGATAAAAAATTTGAAGTTGAGACAGATGAATTAATATTGAGGCTATGAAAGAGGTCGGTGAAACTTTCTTTGCATTTAAGCCAAACAATTATGCCAGATGTATTAAAAGGTGATTTAACCATCATTCTATGCTCCAGAGAGTATATAAGAAATAATAATCAGGGATCCCTGGGTGGCGCAGCGGTTTGGCGCCTGCCTTTGGCCCAGGGCGCGATCCTGGAGACTCGGGATCAAATCCCACATCGGGCTCCCGGTGCATGGAGTCTGCTTCTCCCTCTGCCTGTGTCTCTGCGCCTCTCTCTCTCTCTCTCTCTCTGTGACTATCATAAATAAATAAAAATTAAAAAAAAATTAAAAAAAAGAAATAATAATCATACAGTTTCAGGAATTGAAGGAATAGTCTCAAATTCTTCAAATCTGTATACTTTTTTTCTGTACTTATCAGAAGCATGTATGACTTTTATTTTCCTACAAAATCTGTTGCCTCAGTTTAAAGATTAAGCAATGGGACAATGACTTGTTTAATGTTAGGCAACCAGTTAATGAAAGGGTGGGAAAATGTGTGTGGTTTTTCTTGGGGAGGGAGGGGTAGTTGATATTGGAAAAGAATTAGCATAATCCTAATCTGAATTCTTTAATTAATATTTGGTAAGAGTTGCTTAGTAAATCTTTTTTGCAGTGCTTAAGATTGATATAGTGTGGTGTTTTATTGTAAGTATTTATCAGTGGAAACAAAGCTGAATTTGCCCTCAGAGGAAAATCAAAATGCTGACTTTCTAGTTATGCTACAATGTTGGTTATGTATTCACATCAGAGGGCTTCGTTACACTTGCTCAAATAACTAGTCATTTGAAAAAACCTTTAATAGAAAGACAATGAACAATAAAAATAATCAAACTTACTTACAGGCATTAAGAAATAATTGAGATTATTTTTTATTTTAGAAGTGGCACAGAGAAAGAAAGTGTATCTGTTACTTTCGCCCAGCATTTTCAAAAATAGAGCAAGTAATGCTAAAACTATGGTTTATTTACTATTCACAGTAGCCAGATCCCAAGATGATGCCCAGTGATTCTCTCCTGGTATCCACCCACTTTCCCCTACCTCCCTGGAGGGGGGGCCGCCATGTGTAACCAGTTAGCAGTATAACAGTACTGCAGAAATAACAAAGTCTGAGTTTCAAGGACAGGTCATAAAAGAATTTGATAGCTCTGTCTTACCATCTAAGATTGTTTGCTCTGAGGGAAGCCAGCTACCGAGTCATGGGGCTGTGGAGAGGTCCCTGTGACAAGGAACTAAGGTCTGCCAATAGCTAGCACCAGCTTGTCAGTCATGTGACTGAGCCTTCTTAGAAGTTGATCCTTCAGCCCTGACCAAATTCTTGACTTTGCAGCTTAATGAGGACTGCTGGGCCAAAACCACTCAGATAAGCTGTCGATCTTCAGAACCTATTTAATAATAAATGTTGATTATATTTTTAAGTTAAGTTTTGGGAGCAATTTATTATATATCCATAGATAATTAATGTATTATTCAATTCATAATCCTTTGCATTATTGTGTTTTTATCATAAGGATATTATTGCCAAAGTTATTAAATAGTGGTAATTTAACAACTACGACTTTTGTGAGCCTTCCATATGTAAGATAATTTAAATGCATCTATAGTCCTGCAGTATTTTTTCAGGTTAAGTTTCATTATTCTAATTACACAAGTGAAAGAAATGAGCCCAGAGGGTTTAAATGGCTTATAGAACATCAGACAGTTACAAATGGCAGAACTAGGATTTGGGTAAAATTCTGACTATTTTGTTTTTAGTACTCTATGGTACTGCTCTTTTTTTTATAAATTTATTTTTTATTGGTGTTCAATTTGCCAACATATAGAATAACACCCAGTGCTCATCCCATCAAGTGCCCCCCTCAGTGCCCGTCACCCAGTCATCCCCACCCCCCACCCACCTCCCCTTCCACCACCCCTAGTTCGTTTCCCAGAGTTAGGAGTCTCTCATGTCCTGTCTCCCTCCTTGATATTTCTCATTCATTTTTTCTCCTTTTCCCTTTATTCCCTTTCACTATTTTTTATATTCCCCAAATGAATGAGAACATATAATGTTTGTCCTACTCCAATTGACTTATTTCACTCAACATAATACCCTCCAGTTCCATCCATGTCGAAGCAAATGGTGGGTATTTGTCGTTTCTGATGGCTGAGTAATATTCCATTGTATACATAGACCACATCTTCTTTATCTATTCATCTTTCGATGGACACCAAGGCTCCTTCCACAGTTTGGCTATTGCGGACATTGCTGCTATAAACATCGGGGTGCAGGTGTCCCGGCATTTCATTGCATCTCTATCTTTGGGGTAAATCCCCAGCAGTGCAATTGCTGGGTCATAGGGCAGATCGATTTTTAACTCTTTGAGGAACCTCCACACAGTTTTCCAGAGTGGCTGCACCAGTTCACATTCCCACCAACAGTGCAAGAGGGTTCCCTTTTCTCCGCATCCTCTCCAACATTTGTGGTTTCCTGCCTTGTTAATTTTCCCCATTCTCACTGGTGTGAGGTGGTATCTCATTGTGGTTTTGATTTGTATTTCCCTGATGGCAAGTGATGCAGAGCATTTTCTCATGTGCATGTTGGCCATGTCTCTGTATTCCTCTGTGAGATTTCTGTTCATGTCTTTTGCCCATTTCATGATTGGATTGTTTGTTTCTTTGGTGTTGAGTTTAATCAGTTCTTTATAGATCTTGGAAACTAGCCCTTTATCTGATACGTCATTTGTAAATATCTTCTCCCATTCTGTAGGTTGTCTTTTAGTTTTGTTGACTGTATCTTTTGCTGTGCAAAAGCTTCTTATCTTGATGAAGTCCCAATAGTTCATTTTTGCTTTTGTTTCTCTTGGCTTCGTGGATGTATCTTGCAAGAAGTTACTGCGGCCAAGTTCAAAAAAGGTGTTGCCTGTGTTCTCCTCTAGGATTTTGATGGAATCTTGTCTCACATTTAGATCTTTCATCCATTCATCACAAATACCCACCATTTGCTTCAACGTGGATGGAACTGGAGGGTATTATGCTGAGTGAAGTAAGTCAATCGGAGAAGGACAAACAGTGTATGTTCTCATTCATTTGGGGAATATAAATAATAGTGAAAGGGAATATAAGGGAAGGGAGAAGAAATGTGTGGGAAATATCAGAAAGGGAGACAGAACATAAAGACTCCTAACTCTGGGAAACGAACTAGGGGTGGTGGAAGGGGAGGAGGGCGGGGGGTGGGGGTGAATGGGTGACGGGCACTGAGGGGGGCACTTGACGGGATGAGCACTGGGTGTTATTCTGTATGTTGGTAAATTGAACACCAATAAAAAATTAATTTATTAAAAAAGGGAAAAAAGATCTTTCATCCATTTTGAGTTTATCTTTGTGTATGGTGCAAGAGAATGGTCTAGTTTCATTCTTCTGCATGTGGATGTCCAATTTTCCAAGCACCATTTATTGAAGAGACTGTCTTTCTTCCAGTGGTTAGTCTTTCCTCCTTTGATGAATATTAGTTGACCATAAAGTTGAGGGTCCACTTCTGGATTCTCTATTCTGTTCCATTGATCTATGTGTCTGTTTTTGTGCCAGTTCTATGGTACTACTCTTAATGAGAGCAGGATTAACAGTCACAAATATAAGACTTTCTAATATACAGAACATTTGACTTTATAATTAGCATCTCTTCAAAAGCAATCCATCTTGAAAAAAATATTATGTGCTTTCTTCACTTTGGGATACTTATTTTACTAAAGCTTCTGAAATGTAAATAGTCTTAATGTGGCATTATCTTGCACAGCAGGGACCATAATTGCAAGTTTGGGATCAGACTGCCTTCTTTTGGTAAGATCATGGCCAATGAGTAATTATTGGCATAGTTCAGAATTAATATCTGAAACCTTTGGGTGTTTTTTTTTCACATTAATGTTCTTAGTTTATTAATCCTCTCATGAAAAATCTGCACAATCACCACAGATAAAGCCACTGCAGAATCTTTGCTCCTTCTGTTGTCCAATCTCCAGCTCACTTTTTGCCAGCACCAGTGTTGGCTTTGGCAGTCCCCCTGACTTTCTTCATTCTGTTTTTGCGTTCTTTGCGCTGTTTTCTTGAAGTCTTTTTCTTCTCATATAGGCCATGTCTTGCAAGTCTGTTTGGGTTCACTTTTCTTTGTGTAATCCCAGGAATCCTAAGTCATGCAAAGCTAGTTGTCTAGCCACCACCAAAATGGGTTCTGAAGCCAAATACAAATATGGCATTTGGTGTGGTCTTGTACATTTTGGCAAGTTTTTCCTGAATTTCTGTCTTAGGTACTGTTGCCTTCCCGGGATGAAGAACATCAATGACCATCTGTTTCCGCTGAAGTAGTCAGTTGGTCATGAACTTCCTGGTCTGGATAGTTACTGTGTGGTTCATGATGGCGGCTGAGCTTCAAGCAGCCGGGGAGGAAAAGAGCCTTTGGGTGTTTCTATGTTCTAATTATATATTAGACTTCAGTTTCAAAAACACACAGCAGATTCTTTGTCTCAACACTGGGACAGGTACAGTGACAGTTATTTTCAACCTGGAAATGCGTATTTTCAAAGTATGTGTAGTTGAGAACTCTTCCACAATAAACATGATAAATTATTTCTTTTTAGCAGCTCACAGTATGTTAAGAAAGTTAGAATACACTGTCTTCTCATTCTTCTTTGCAGATTCCTCATCTCTCACTTTTGAGGCTGGAGTGCCCCAGAACTCAGTCCTTAGGCCTCATTTCTCTTCATGCTCAGTCCTCAAGGACCACATTTAGTCTCTTGGATTAAAATACCACATACATACTGATGATTTCCAAATTTGTATTTCCTGCCTGAACCTCTTCCCAGATTTGAATGTTCCTTTGTCCCATCAACACTTTCCTGGGATGTCTATAAGGCATCTCAAACCTTACACATCCTGCAAGATCCCCTGGACTTTCTCCTAAAGGGAAGTGCTTGGTACTCCAGCACTTTTCCCAGCTTCCATTAATGCCACATCTATTCTTCCAGTGCTCAGGCCTAGATGCTCCAAGTTATTCTTGAGTCCTCTCTTTTTATCCATATCATTGTCTGATATTAAATCTACTGGCTATCTTCAGATCATTTTTAGAAGCTGACTATTTCTTCTTGCTAATTGTACCAATTCCACCCTTGTCCAAGCCATCTTTATTCTACTCTCGAATTGTGGCAATTCTCTTAATTGGTCTCTCTCTTTTCCTAAGAGGCTATTCTCAACAAGTATACAGAAGAAACCTTTTTAAAATGTAAGTCAGATCAAGTCACTTTTCTATCTCAGTGTCTTCCCATTTCACTGAGAAGTAAAGGTAAAATTATTACAGTAGCCCACAAAGCCCTTAAAAGCATTTCTCACACAGACATGTAATATATTTGCCAATAACACCACAAAGGAGGTGTGTGGGGGAACAAAGCTGTAATTGGGCCAAGGAAATGATTACAGATGGTAAAGTAATAATTATAACAATGTGTAGGTGGGTATATAACATGAATAGATATAATATTTATAACAAAATTTCCACAAAAGTGGGGGAAAGGGAATAGAGCTATAAGCTGTAAGTAATATTTTCCATATCTGTGCAGTTAAGGTAGTATAAATTGGAAACTAATTCTGACAAAGTAAGACATGTATGGGAAGCCTTAGTGCAACCACTAAGAGATAAAGTTAAAACTTACTAAAATGCTACTCTATAAAATATTCACTTAAGGCAGAAGAATTCTGTAAAGAAGAAGTAGAAGAACAAAGAATACATGAAACATAAAAACAAAGAGTGAAATGACAGATGTAAGTTTAACTAAGTAATAGCATTAAATGTGAATGGGTTATTACTGATGTAGTTAGTTAGACTTTCCTCTGCTATTTTACCCTTTGTTTTAAAAATGGCATCTGAAAAAAAAATAAAAATAAATAAAAATGGCATGTGGAGTGGCTAAACTGATAATCAGACAAAAGTAGACTTTTAAAAGAAAAAAAATGTTAGAAGAAATAAAGAAGGAGACTTTATAATCCTAAAAAGATAAACTCAGCAGAAAGACTTAATACTTATAAACCTAATAACAGAGCACCAAAATAACAAAGCAATAACTGACAGAAATCAAGGGAGAAATAAATAATTCAATAATAATTGGAGACTTCAGTATCTTATTTTTAGTAGTGAATATAACAACCAAACGGAATATCAACAAAGAAATGGAAGACTTGAATAACACTGTGTACCAACTAGACCTACTAGACTTCTGCTGAATACACAACCCAACAACAGAATGTACATTCTTCTCAAATACACACAAAACATTCTCCAGGATAAATCATATACTAGGCTATAAAACAAGGCCTGAAATAAACTTAAAAGAATAGAATTAACATAAGATACGTTATCTGACTACAATGTAATGAAATTTGAAGTCAATATTCAGGAAAAATTTGAGAAACTCATAAATATGTGGAAATTAGACAATTCTCCTATCATTGCGTCCATGAGGTAATATAAAGGAAAATCAGGATATACTTCAAGATGAATGAAAACAAAAGCACAATATATCAAAATTTATGAGTTGCAGGGGGTGATAACCAAAGTGTACCAAATTTCATTTTGAGGTGACAAAAATGTTCTCAAGTTGACTGTAGTGATGGTTGTAAATATCTGTGAATATTCTTTAAAAACCATTGGTTTGTACCCGTTAAGTGGATGAATTATGTGGTATATAAATTACAGTTGACCCTTTAACAACATGGGATTAGGAACAATGATCTCCCTCCCTGTGCAGTTGAAAATCCATGTATAACTTTTGACTCCTCCAAGACTTAGCCACTAATAGACTACCGTTGACCAGAAGCCTTATTGATAACCTAAACAGTTTAGTTAACACATATTTTGTATGTTATATATATTTTATACCATATTCTTACAATACAGTAAGCTAGACAAAAGAAAATGTTATTAAGAAAATCATAAGAAAGAGAAAATACACTTACAGTACTGTTCTGTATTGAAAAAAAGTCCTGGGCAGCCCAGGTGGCTCAGCGGTTTAGTGCCTCCTTCAGCCCAGGGTGTGATCCTGGAGACCCAGGATCAAGTCCCGCGTCAGGCTTCCTGCATGGAGCCTGTTTCTCCCTCTGCCTGTGTCTCTGCCTCTGTGTGTGTGTGTGTCTCTCATGAATAAATAAATAAAATCTTTTAAAAAAGAAAAAGAAAAAAGAAAAAAAGTCCATGGGTAGGTGGACCTGCACAGCTCAAACCTGTATTGTTCAAGGGTCAACTGTATACCTCAATAAAGCTGTTAAAAACTTTGATGTGCCTATGAATCACTTGTGGATTTTATCTTAATACATTTTCTGATTTTGTAGGTCTAGGACAGGGTCTGAGATTCTGCATTTCTAACAGTTTTAACCATGTTATGCCAGCTGCTAGTCTGAGGTCTTTATACCTTGAATAGCAAGGCCTCTACCATTAGATTTCTTGTTACCTTCCTGACCTCACCTCTTGCTACCCACGAGTGGATTCCTGCATGACTCATGGGTGATTTCCAGCCACCCTGTCTATCTTATTCCTCAAACATAACATTCCTCTTCCTCTGGCCTTTTCATTTGTCATACCTTTTGCCTAGAATGCTCTTCCCATTTCTACAACCCTGTATGTGCCTGGCTTACCTTATCACTTCTTCAAGTCTGCCCAACTCTTACCTCCCAGTGCAGTCTTTCCTGACTACTCTACCTAAATTGCAACCCTATTTCACACACTTTTTCTCCTTTCTTGCAGTATTTTTCTGGCACTTGTACATAGTACTTTAACATGCTATTAATGTACATATTATTTGGTGTGTTAATTTGCTAGGGCTGTCATAACAAATTATCACAGATGGGGGCTTAAATTTACAACAGAAATTAAATTTAAATTTTTCACAGTTCTGGTGGCTGAAAGCCCAAGATTGAGGTGTCATCAGGTTTGATTTTTCCTGAGGCCTCTCTCCTTGGCTGGCAGACAACCACCTTCTTGCTGTGTCCTCGTGTGGTCTTTTTGCTATGCATGCCACACTACTGGCGTCTCTGTATGTACATGTTTCCTTTTCTGGTAAGAACACCAGTCAGATTGGATTAGGGCCACCTTAATGACCTCATTTCAATTTAATCCCCTATTTATAGGCTTTATCTCTAAATACAATCCAGTTCTAAGGTCCTGGGTGTTAGGGTTTCAACATATAGATTTGGGGGAACATAATTCAGTTCATACATTTGGTTTATTGTCTCACGCTCTGTTATATACACATTTCCTGAGAACATAGATTTTTTTAAAAAACAGTCTCATTTTGTTCACTATTATTATTATTGGTCCCCAGAATAGTACCTCACATGTAGCGGATTCCCAAATAGGTATTTCTGAGTAAATATAAAATAAATAAAAGGAGAAGTGCTGTAGAGATATATAATAGATACAAGGTGGTTACTTATATGAGTTAGAAGAATTTAAAGGCGAAAGGTTAATAGTCACTCATATAGGGGTTAAAAATCTTACCAGGTATCCTATCCATGCTGGCTCCTTCACTGTTGTAACTCACTCTAACTATAGGATGTTAACTCTTCAAGAGATGGAGACACTGAATTTATTGGTTCTCTTAGATCCCTTGCAATATGTGGGACTTTAGAAAGGGGACTTTCTAAAAAGTGATAGTATAAAATCACTAAATTGTTATTTTCATCTTTGGTGATTCCTGTCTATGTCTGGAGATTTCTTTCAATGAAGAAAGCAGATCATCCTTTTTCTCATCTTCAGAAAAGTCATGATTGTGTTTTGAGAGGAAATAGGAAAGTCCTAAAGAGCAGCTTTCTTCTTTTTTTATTCATTCTTTCTGTCCTGGTGATGTATTCGCATGTTGCAAATGTTCATGAAGGAGGCACTGAAAATTAAGGTTTTGGTTTTGCTACGAGGTACTGCTTGATTTGGGCATTATATCAAATCAGGCCAGCAATGTAAATTCACTTACCTCCAAATAATTCTGAAAATACCATTATGAATGAGTTTTCATTTGCTCTATAAAATTCCTTTTTAAACCTCCAGATCTACTCTCAATTCTTTTTTATTCTTGTTGCATGCTCTACAAGGCTGACTTTTGGGCTCCAGTAGGTGGACTCTCATAACCATTGGCTTCTGGTTAGGGTCAGTGTATGGGAAATATTTATAGGAGAGTGGAAAGTGGGAAGAGAGGACATTTGGAGTATTTATTCCCCCAAATGCTCTTTATGGGCTTGATTTAGGGATGATACATCCTTTATCAGAGGCCATCACTCCTATCCAGTGGCCTGCTTCTGTACCTCCAACTGTATCTTTGAGTAGCCTATAGGCTTGGGATGCTAACAACTTTCCTACTGTACCATCGTTACTGGCCTTTGAATGGGCTTCACCAATCTGTGTTGCTTTTCCTATACCACACCCCAGTCCTCTGTAGACACCCCACTCCCTCTTGGCTGTCTAAGGTCAGTCACTGTGGCACTCTCCTAGCATGTGTCTTAAACATGTAATTAATATCAAAACTCCAAAAGTTAATTGCCTAGGGCAGAGAAAGTGTTCTTTTCTAAAAAATCAATATCTGACTTTTTCACATATGGCAGTTTGGAGATCTCACTGGGGCTGTCAAGAAGAACATTGGCATTTTTAGGAATTAATTCCTGAGGCTGTTTTAGAATATTTTAACTTGTCTGAGGGACAAGTGTAGAGAGAATAAATGCTAAAGATCCCTTTCTCCTGTGCCAATTGACAATAGCCACAGTGTTCTAAATAGAAGCTACTGTCACATAGAGTTGAAAACAATGTAAATTAAATTCTAATTTTAGTGGATGAAATGTCAGTACAGTATATTTCTATTATTCATAGCTCAATTCAGTCTGCCTTCTGTATACTTCTTTTTGTTAGTTGTCATACATTCATCAGCCATTTCTTTTTTTTAATTTTTTATTTATGATAGTCACACAGAGAGAGAGAGAGAGAGAGAGAGAGAGGCAGAAACACAGGCAGAGGGAGAAGCAGGCTCCATGCACTGGGAGCCCAACGTGGGATTTGATCCCAGGTCTCCAGGATCACGCTCTGGGCCAAAGGCAGGCACTAAACCCCACCCAGGGATCCCTCATCAGCCATTTCTTTAAAAGTTTTGCCCCATAAAAATGATTAGCTGTATTAACTGAAAATCTTATAACATTATACTGATTTGCAGCATTTGGTTTCATGTAGAACTGGGCTCTTCAAGGGTTTGGTAGAAACTAGCTACAAAAAACTAACCTGTACACAATACCAGTTAGAAACCTACTGATTTAGTGGTGTCTAAGTGGCTCAGTTGGTTAGGTGACTGACTTGATTTCAGCTCAGGTCATGATCTCAGGGTTGTGAGGTCAAGCCCTGTGTCACGCTACCTGCACAGCAGAGTCTGCTTGAGATTCTCTCTCTCCCTCTGTCCCTACCCCTGCTTGCATACTGTCTCAAATAAATAAATAGAACCTTTTTTTAAAAAAAATTTATTGACTTAATATTGGTATTTCCCTTAGACATTCCCTTAGACAAAAAGGCTGGCTTTCACCATGAAGTGATGTTATAAGAAACTAAATCAGTATCTCAGCAGCTTAATTGGGATAATAGATTAATATCTTCAAGATTACTTCTAGGTGTCTAGTAAATACCCAATAAGTACCCAATAAGTACCCAATAAGTATTTAATGATTACATGAATTAACCAGAAGTTACGTAGGGCTTTTAAAAAGCCTTATTTCTATCTTAATGAGATGAAACTAGCCATATCGTATGGGTCTTTGTCTCCAAAGAGCAGTTTCTAGGAGAGTATTTTCAATTTTAATATATTTACTTAGTGTCATTTCAAATGTTATTTATAATTTGTATTTTATTTTGAGTATTATTGATAGCTATTTAAATAGACCTTATTTATTCTTTTGAAAATAACTTGCTGCATTATTTAGTATGATTTATTGTATGTCTTGGGACCAGAAAATGTTTCTGATGGGATTAATTTCAGTTTCATTATGAAAATAGATGAGATGCAGTGTGATACATTGGAAAGAGAGCCAGACTGTGAATCAAAAGTCATGAGTTTAATTCTTAGCTCATCCACTTACAATATAATATTGAGCAAGCTATTCATCATCTCAGAATTTTTAGTTATGTCATCCATAAAAATGGGGTAATGTCATAGAGACAGCTGTCTTTCAAGGTTGTGGGGTGAGGACTATCCTAAATGTAAATTTGCAGAAAGTATGATGTTATGGTGTGATTTAGAGCATTTTACTTAACAGGAAAGGTTTACAGGGACACATTTCTCCCATCAATTAGTCCGCACTTGTGGCATACGTGAATTTTACCTTCTCAGATGGTTTTCCACTCCAGCCATGTTCCCATTTTACAGGTCATGATCACAATTTTAATTTTCTAAGAAAGCTGGTTGGTGATTTATTTTTCAGTAGGAAAGGGCAAGTATGTAGAGAAAAATGTGTGTTTTGATATTCTTTATTCTTTAGTCTTCCCTTTGTAATGTTTAGAGGGTAACCCTTCATTTCTAGAGTGGACATACAAAAGGTTCCCTAAGCATAGCAACCTTGGGAAGTAAATAGCTTGATCACTGTCTTCTGATTATAAAATGGCCAGGAATATTTCTTCCTTTGTAATAGGTAGGTCTGCTTTAATGTGTTGACTTAGTTTTAAATATCAGTGACTATAAAGTCAGAAGCCCTTCTATATAGTTAACTTATTAGAAAAGTTAGATACCTTATGATTGATGTCTTTCAATATTAAGTTAAATTGGAGCCAGCTACAATTTATTGGGGGATGCATGTCACTAAAACGATGTTTTAAAGTCACTACATATTTTATAATGCACCTTTATTCTAATCGGCAGTGGATGAGAAGTTTAATGTTCTAGCTTATGCTTGATAGAAAGGCAAACTCTATCTAATTAACTAACACAACTAACACAACTCTGTTTTCCAAGGAAGTCAAAGTAAAAGTATAATGCACTTTTTTTTTTTTTTCCTTGAGCATTTGCTCAAAATCTTGGTGGAGATAAAATCACCTTTAATTTCCAAGATAGCAGTTACTATTTGGATTGAATGTGATAGTTTTGTGTCATTCGGGCTTGGGACCACTGTGGATCAGTCTTGATTGAAGAATCAGGTGGGGCAGCCAGGTCTCCCTTGGCCTTCTTGGCAGGCCTCCAAAAGCTGAAACTAGGGTGGAGAGGTAGTGAAAGGTTTTGAGTCAGGTCAACAGGTTGTCCAGTTAGAGGGAAGTATAGGAGCAGCTGTGCACTCATTCATATTTAACAACTTGCTCAGGAAAGAGGCAGCCCTGATTTGTCACATTTGCCGATGCCTGTGGTGTAAATACTACCACCTTGGCCAGTTTCAAGCTATCAATGTTTTAACAATTTAAGACAAATGATCATATCAAGCATCTTTTCTGACCACGATGGTATAAAACTTGATACTAATTGCTTGAAGGAAACTGGAAAATACCCAAATAGGGAATATTAATCAGTATGCTACTGAACAACCAATGGGTCAAGAAGAAATCAAATTAAGATTTGTTTTTCAGCCTAACGTTATATATCTTGAAAATGTTCTGTATGTCCTTGAGAAGAATGTATATTCTGCTGCTTTTGGATGGAATGTTCATTAAATTTCTGTTTATCTGGTCTAATGTGTCATTTAAGGCTGATGTTTCCTTACTGATTTTCTATCTGGATGGTCTATCCGTTATTAAAGACCCCTATTATTATTGTATTGCTGTTTATTTCTCCCATTAAGTATGTTAATATTTGCTTTATATATTCAGGTGATTCTATGTTGGATGCATAAATATTAGAAATGTTTTATCTTCTTTTGGGTTCACCCTTTTATCATTATGTAATACTCGTATTTGTCTTTTATTACAGTCTTTAGTTTTTTTAAATTAATTTTTAAAAAGATTTATTTATTTATTTATTTATTTATTTATTTATTTATTTATGGGAGACACAGAGACACAGGTAGAGACACAGGCAGAGGGAGGAGCAGGCTCCCTGCAAGGACCCCAATGTGAGACTCAATCCCAGGACCCTGGGATCATGCCCTGAGCCGAAGGCAGATGCTCAACCACTGAGCCACCCAGCCATCCCTATAGTCTTTGTTTTAAAGCCCACTTTGATATAAGCATAGCTATTCCTATTCCACTTTTCTTTTGGTTTACATTTGCATGGATACCTTTTTCCATCTTTTCACTTTCAATCTGTGTCATTCTTATGTCTAAAGTGAGTCTCTTGTAGACAGCATAT
Source organism: Canis lupus baileyi (assembly GCF_048164855.1). Taxonomy (NCBI): domain Eukaryota; kingdom Metazoa; phylum Chordata; class Mammalia; order Carnivora; family Canidae; genus Canis; species Canis lupus. Next base: position 20,106,475 of record NC_132842.1, read on the forward strand.
AGACAGCTCTTGTTTTTCTTTTATCCATTTAGCCACTCTGTCTTTTAATTGGAGAATTTAGTCCATTTACATTTAAAGTATTTATTGCAGGTATGTACTTATTGCCATTTTTTTCATTATTTTCTGGAAGTTCCTAATAGTTTCTGTTTCTTTCTTCTCTTGCCCTCTTCCTTTGTGGTTTGATGACTTTCTTTAGTGGTATGCTTATAATCCTTTCTCTTTCTCTTTTGTGTATTTACTGTATTCTGTTTTTGCTTTGTGGTTACCATGAGGCTTACATATAAGAATTTCTCTATAAGTCTATTTTAAGTTGATAACAACCATTGTAAAGCTCAATATTGTTACTTTTCCCCCTCAATATATTATGTGTCTCATTTTACATCTTTTTATCTTTTTATATTGTGGATCCTTTGATTATTGTAATTGTAGTTATTTTTCTGTCTTTTAACTTTTATACAAGCTTTATAAGTGATTGATCTACTCCCTTTACTATATATTTACCTTTCCAGTGAGATTTATTCTTCTTTATTTGTTCTTGTTACTAATTCATGCTCTTTTTTTCAATGTTTAGTCCCTTTAATTTTTTTAAGGCTAGTTTAATGATGATGAACTCCTTTGGCTTTTGCTCTTTTGTAAAATTCTGTCTCTTTTTCAAGTCTGAACAATAACTCTTCAGGGTAGAATATTCTTGGTTGGATGTTATTTTTCTTTCAGCACTTTGAATGTATCATGCCATCTTCTGGTCTGTGAAGTTTCTGCTAAAAAATCTGCTTAGTCTTATGTGGGTTCCCTTGTACGTAGAAAGTTATTCTTGTCTTGCTGCTTTGAATATTCTTTCCATGTCTTTCACTTTTGACACTTTAATTATAATAGGTCTTCTTTTTTTTTTTTATAATAGGTCTTCATATGTGTTTCTTTGGGTTCCTCTTTTCTGGAAATCTCTAGGCATCTTGGATCTGTATGTCTGTTTCATTCCATGGGTTAGGGAAGTTTTTAAACATTTTTTTTTAAAGACTTCTGCCCCTTTCTGTCTTTTCCTTATGGGAGCCAAATGATATGAACAGTAGCCCTTTTGATGCTGTGCCATAGGTTGCTTAAGCTATGTTCACTTTTTAAAAAAAATTCTTTACTCTTTTTGTTGCTCTGATTGGGTGAGTTCCACTGCCTTGTCCCTGAGTTGAATGATCCTTTGTTCTGCTTCATCTGGTCTGTTGTGGAACCCCTCTAGGATATTTTTCAGTCCAGTGATTATATTCTACAGTTCCATGACTTCTATTTAGTGCTTTCTTATATTTTCTCTCTTTTGAAGTTCTTGCTATGTCTATCCATTCATCTCCCCAATTCTGTGAGCATCTTTGTGACCATTACTTTCAACTTTTTTTCCAGGTAAGTTACTTATCTCCATTTCATTAAGGTTTTTTTTTTTTTTTCCTGAGGCTTTCTGTTCTTTCATGTGGAACACATTCCTCTGTGTTGATTTCTGTAAAATAGATGGAACAATCACCTCACCCAGTCTTAAAGGAGTGGCTTTGTGTAAAATATGAAGCTTGTGTCTCAACCCCGCCCCAGCTCTTGGTTGTATCTCAAACCTTTGTGCTTGCCTAAGCAGACTGTTGTAGTTTTCATCACCTCCAGTAGTTAAGTATGTGCCAGTACTTGTCAGTGTCCCAAAGTGGAGGATCTCAGTGCCTAGGTTCTCGCTGGAAGCCAGAACCTCAGGCATCAGCTTTTTAAAGTATGCCAATATATATACGGTCCTGTGGGACTGTAAGCCTAAACCCTACCAGCCACCAAAATTAGGTGATCTGGAGGTGTTCCATGGATGGCAGTAGCAAAAATCAGAGCCCCAGATAAATGTAATAAACCTTTTCTGGGTGACACAGGCAAGCTAGAGCAAAGCAGAGAGAGTACCAAGATGTGTCCACAGCCTGCATTCTTTGAAAGAATCTCTGTAGGCCATAAATGTGTGCCAAATCTGAAGGCTGCCCCTCAGATGATAGCTCCAGGACAAGTAAAAAGAGGCCTCCTTCGCAGAAAGACTATGTGATGTGCTTCAGATCACTGTTTGTGTGGTGTCCTGTGGGTGATAGCCTGCCAAGAACTGTCAGACTGATTGCCATAGTCCCATGGGACTCAAAAAGGCAAGCCCCTCCAGTGACCAGAGTCAGGTGATTGGGAGGTGTCACCTGGGTGGCAGCCACAAATACTGGGGTACCAGACAAAATGACCAGGGTACCAGGCATGGAAAGCTCCCCTCCAAAAGATGCTGGTGCTCTGGAGGACAGCAGAGTATGAGTGTGAACACAGCACCTGTTGTCAAGGACTCTGGAAAGGATTACAGTCAGCCCTCAGGTACATGTTCAGTTAGAAGCCTGCCTCTCAGGCCATAGTTATGATGATTAGCTAATAGGTTTCCTTCACTAAAGACCAAGTTCCTGAACCACTGAGGATGGTCACTGCTTCCGAATTCTTTCTCTGTTACAGTCCTGTGGGAACCATGAGAGATCGCTCTCATCACCAGAGCCAGGTCACGTAGATGTATACCCTAACAACAGTCACAAAAATTGGGGTGCTAGACAGGGATGTGAGCATCTTTTTGCGGACACTTATTATTACAGTCCCATGGAACCAGGACTGCAAGCTCCCCTGGCCTCTAGAGCTAGGCAGTCAAGGTAGCAGCTGCAGAAATCAGGGCATCATATGCCTAAAAGTTCCTTTATGGGATATACTGCTTTAATGGAGCACAGCAGAGGGAGCATGAAGACGGCATCCGTCAGCCTCCATCCCGGAGAATGGTCCTGCAGGCTTCTAGATGTGTGTGTTAAATTAGATACCTGCCTCCTTAGCCTGGTGTTTTTATGTAAGTAGGGAACCTCTACTTTAAGTTTCGAGTAGTCAGCTGCCATTGAGTTGGGTCCTGGGGTGGGTGAGTCCAAGCACACAAGTGCTTGAAGAACAGTTTGTCAGATTGCTTCATTCTCGTGGGTCTTGGGCATAAGGCCCACTGGTTTTCAAAGTTAGAATTTTAAGGGCTCATCTTACCAAGGGTATGTCTTGAAAGTTGAAATGCACATGAGATTCAAACCCTTTGCTTCTCAGGGAGAATCTCTGGGTTTTGAGTTCCCTGCTAGTTGTGGGCCACTGCATTGGGGGTGGGGTTTATGGAGAGATTGTGTCTCAGCCTTTCCTACCTACTATGACGTTTCCTTCTCATTTGCTTAACATGTAGTTGTTACCCAGCCAGCCTTTAGTTTTGCTTTTGTGTGTGTGTGTGTGTGTGTGTGTGTGTGTGTGTGTTTTTAAAGGGAAATCGTTGCATATGTAGCTGCAGACTCAGTGTGTCCGAGGTGAGTTTAGGATCTATCTGTGTCACCATCTCGAACCAGAACTGTCCTATATTTTAACTGCACATTCAAAGCTAGCAATGTTGGATCTCTCTGAACACATCTCCCTCTGATTCTGACCTCTATTTCTTCTTGAGAGAGCTTTGTAGTTAGTGCCTTTCAACAAATATGTCCATTGTGTGTAAGTTGTCAAATTTTTTTGGCAGAAAGTTGTTGTAATACTTTTATGTCTGTAGGACTGTGAGTCCTGCAATCTGTCATTGGTCTCATCTTGGTCATTTGTGTCTGTTTTTCACCTGAGCAATGTGATAATAAGTCTATCAATTTTATTTTTATTTTTTATTTTTTTTTAAAGATTTTATTTATTCAGAAGAGATGCAGAGAGAGCGAGAGAGGCAGAGGCAGAGGGAAAAGCAGGCTCGCTGCAGAGCAGGGAGCCTGATGTGGGGCTCAATCCTAGGACCCAGAATCATGACCTAAGCTGCAGGCAGACGCTTAGCTGACTAAGCCACTCAGGCACCCTATTAATTATATTTTTAAAACAAACCCACTTTTAATTAGTTCTACTATGGTAGATCTTTTCTCACCTTTTACTTTTGTTTGCTTATATGAAATGTTTATTTTGTAAATAATATGTGATTGGTTCCTGCTTATTGAAAATCCAAGATGACTTTCTCTGCCTTTTAATTGGTATGTTTACATTATTTACATTTAATATGATTATTCATATGGTTGGATTTAAATCTACTATCATGTTATTTGTTTTCTATTTGCCTACTCTTTGTTCCTTTTCCTTTTCCTGCCTTCTTTTGGTTGTTATTTTATGATTACATCATCACTTTTTATGGCTTTGTTGTTACTGATTGCTTTAAGTGAACACTACAGTTTTACCCTAAATAAAATGAATTGCATGGGTTCACTTATACGTTTTGTTGTTGTTTTTTTAATAGTGTAGTACTGTCCATGTATTTTCTCTTCCTTATGACTTCCTGAATAACTTTGTCTTTTCTCTAGCTTACCTTAATGTAAGAATACAGCATAGAATACATACAAATTAACATACAAAATATGTGTTAATTTGCTATTTATGTTATTGGTAAGGCTTCTGGTCCATAGTAGACTATTGGTAATTACATTTTTGCAGAGTCAAAAGTTATATGTGACTTTTCGACTGCACAAAGGGTGAGGACCACTAACCCCTGTGTTGTTTGAAGGTCAACTGTTTACATTTTAATTGTCATCACAATCTGCTTTCAAATGCTTTATATCATCCCCTTTCTGGCCTTTGTTCTATAGTTGTCAGGGGTTCATTCTACATATGTTATAAACTGTCCAATATATTATTATTATATTTACTTTAAATAGTAGGGGTGCCTACTTCTCCCTCTGCCTCTGTGTTCCCTCTCACTCTCTCTCAAGTAAATAAATGAAATCTTAAAAAAATTATTTATTAGATGTAGAAAAAGAAGAAGATTTTTGTATATATTTACATATTTGCCATTTCTAGTGTTCTTTGTTACTTTGTATCGATCTGGATTTACTCTGGTTTCCTTTTTCTTCTGCTGGAAGGACTCCTTTAGCATTCCTTGTACTGCAAATGTGCTGGTATGAATTTTTTCAGCCTTTGTGTGTCTGAAAAAGTCCTTGTTTTACCCTCATTTTTTGAAAGATTTGCTAACTATGGAAATCTAAATTGACAATCCCCCTAAATCATGTTCCTTATTTTAATGGTATTGTTCCATGCCTTCTATTTTGTGTTGTTTCTGACAAGTCTGCTGTAATCTTATTTTGTTTCTATGTATATCATATGTCTCTTTTCTCTATTTAAAAAATATATATATTTATTTTATCTATTTATTTGAGAGAGAGAGAGAGAGAGAGTGAGCACAAGTGGGGCAGGGGAGGGGCAGAGGGAGAGGGACAAACAGACTCTTCACTGAGCAGGGAGTCCTACATGGGCCTCCATCCCAGGACCCCAGGATTGTGACCTGAGCTGAAGGCAGATGCTTAACTGAGCCACCCAGGCACCCCTCTTTTGTCTTAACTACTTTTAAGATTTTTTCTTTATCACTGGTTAAAGAAATTTTATCATTCTGTGTCTTAGTAGTTTAGATAGATAGGAAGATTGATGATTGATTGATTTAGAGACTGTGCTCACACAAGTTGTGGAAGGGCAGAGGAAGAGGGAAAGCAAAAAATCCTCAAGCAGACTCCCCACTGAGAGGGGAGCCCTACTTGGGGCTCGATATGCGGACTCTGAGATTATGACCTGAGTTGAAATCATACATCTGGGTGCTTAACTGATTCAGCCACCCAGGCACTGCTAGTGTGTATGTGTGTGTGTGTGTGTGTGTGTGTGTGTGTTTTAATGTCTCTTGTATTTTCACTTTGTTGAGCTTTTGGGATCTGTGGATTTATAGTTCTTATTTGGAAAATTTGCCACCTTAATTTTTTGAAAAAGTTTTTTGTCTTCCCTGTCTTTCTAGGGTCATAATATCCCATACATTAGACCACTTGAGATTATCTTACAGCTGAATGATTGTAACTTTTTGACTCAATCTTTTATTTCCTTTTATGTCTCATTTTCAGTAGTTTCTACTGCTCTGTCTTCAAGTCACTAATCTTACTATCTTAGCTATGCATCATAAGCAATTAAATTTTCTTTTCATCTTATAAATAGCATTTAAAGAAAACTTCAAACTGACGGACTTAGTTTTTATAAGAGGATATTAATTTCATACTTACTGTAGTTTTATGTTTTATCTTGATAACTTCAAATACAGTTGCAGTTCTCATTGATTTAATTAGAAGATATTTGTATTTGGCTTCTCTCTTCAATTCTCTTTCATTGAGTTTTGTGAGATAGCATTACCTTTGTTACTTTGCCTGATAGACCCTGGTACACCTAGTGTCCTGTTTTGAATATGATCAAATGACTAAAAACCACCTTGCTGATAGACAAGGCCTCCTCCGGGACAGGCAGAGGCCGGGAGGGCCCAGGACAGCAAGGACGCTCCTGCCCCGAGCTGAGCAGATCAGCGGCCCCGCCCCGGAGCCTCCAGGCCCTGCAGACGGAGTTCCTGCCGGAGCTGAATCCAGGTTTCCAGAGCTGCCCCGCCACTGGGGCTGTTCCTCCTGCGGCCTCCCGGGGTAAACAACCCCCACTGAGCCCTGCACCAGGCAGGGGCACAGCAGCTCCCCCAACTGCTAACACCTGAAAATCAGCACAACAGGCCCCTCCCACAGAATACCAGCTAGACTGACAACTTCCAGGAGAAGACAAGGGACTTAAAGAACACAGAATCAGAAGATACTCCCCTGTGGTTCTTTTTTTTTTTTTTTGGTTTTTTTGTTGTTGTTGTTGTTGTTTTTCTGTTTTTTTGTTTTTTTGTTTTGTTTTGTCTTGCTTTTTGATTTGTTTCCTTCCCCCACCCCCCCCTTTTTTTTTCTCCTTTCTTTTTCTTTCTCTTTTTCTTCTTTTTTTTTCTTTCGTTTTTTTTTTTCTCTTCCCTTTTTTTTCTCTTTCTCTTTTCTTTCCTTCTTTCTCTCCTCTCTTTTTCTCTTTTTCCCAATACAACTTGCTTTTGGCCACTCTGCACTGAGCAAAATGACTAGAAGGAAAACCTCACCTCAAAAGAAAGAATCAGAAACAGTCCTCTCTCCCACAGAGTTACAAAATCTGGATTACAATTCAATGTCAGAAAGCCAATTCAGAAGCACTATTATACAGCTACTGGTGGCTCTAGAAAAAAGTATAAAGGACTCAAGAGACTTCATGACTGCAGAATTTAGAGCTAATCAGGCAGAAATTAAAAATCAATTGAATGAGATGCAATCCAAACTAGAAGTCCTAACGACGAGGGTTAACGAGGTGGAAGAACGAGTGAGTGACATAGAAGACAAGTTGATAGCAAAGAGGGAAACTGAGGAAAAAAGAGACAAACAATTAAAAGACCATGAAGATAGATTAAGGGAAATAAACGACAGCCTGAGGAAGAAAAACCTACGTTTAATTGGGGTTCCCGAGGGCGCCTAAAGGGACAGAGGGCCAGAATATGTATTTGAACAAATTCTAGCTGAAAACTTTCCTAATCTGGGAAGGGAAACAGGCATTCAGATCCAGGAAATAGAGAGATCCCCCCCTAAAATCAATAAAAACCGTTCAACACCTCGACATTTAATAGTGAAGCTTGCAAATTCCAAAGATAAGGAGAAGATCCTTAAAGCAGCAAGAGACAAGAAATCCCTGACTTTTATGGGGAGGAGTATTAGGGTAACAGCAGACCTCTCCACAGAGACCTGGCAGGCCAGAAAGGGCTGGCAGGATATATTCAGGGTCCTAAATGAGAAGAACATGCAACCAAGAATACTTTATCCAGCAAGGCTCTCATTCAAAATGGAAGGAGAGATAAAGAGCTTCCAAGACAGGCAGCAACTAAAAGAATATGTGACCTCCAAACCAGCTCTGCAAGAAATTTTAAGGGGGACTCTTAAAATTCCCCTTTAAGAAGAAGTTCAGTGGAACAGTCCACAAAAACAAAGACTGAATAGATATCATGATGACACTAAACTCATATCTCTCAATAGTAACTCTGAATGTGAACGGGCTTAATGACCCCATCAAAAGGCGCAGGGTTTCAGACTGGATAAAAAAGCAGGACCCATCTATTTGCTGTCTACAAGAGACTCATTTTAGACAGAAGGACACCTACAGCCTGAAAATAAAAGTTTGGAGAACCATTTACCATTCGAATGGTCCTCAAAAGAAAGCAGGGGTAGCCATCCTTATATCAGATAAACTAAAATTTACCCCAAAGACTGTAGTGAGAGATGAAGAGGGACACTATATCATACTTAAAGGATCTATTCAACAAGAGGACTTAACAATCCTCAATATATATGCTCCGAATGTGGGAGCTGCCAAATATATAAATCAATTATTAACCAAAGTGAAGAAATACTTAGATAATAATACACTTATACTTGGTGACTTCAATCTAGCTCTTTCTATACTCGATAGGTCTTCTAAGCACAACATCTCCAAAGAAACGAGAGCTTTAAATGATACACTGGACCAGATGGATTTCACAGATATCTACAGAACTTTACATCCAAACTCAACTGAATACACATTCTTCTCAAGCGCACATGGAACTTTCTCCAGAATAGACCACATATTGGGACACAAATCGGGTCTGAACCGATACCAAAAGATTGGGATCGTCCCCTGCATATTCTCGGACCATAATGCCTTGAAATTAGAACTAAATCACAACAAGAAGTTTGGAAGGACCTCAAACACGTGGAGGTTAAGGACCATCCTGCTAAAAGATAAAAGGGTCAACCAGGAAATTAAGGAAGAATTAAAAAGATTCATGGAAACTAATGAGAATGAAGATACAACCGTTCAAAATCTTTGGGATGCAGCAAAAGCAGTCCTAAGGGGGAAATACATCGCAATACAAGCATCCATTCAAAAACTGGAAAGACTCCAAACAGGAGAGAATAGGCACAGTGTCATGTCTCTGTTAAAGAGCCAGAAATTGAGAGAGCCTTGGGTAGGTTGCTGAATGTGTATTTCTCCTTCTCTCTCTCTCTCGATTAACAATGTCTTGCAGAGTCTCTGGGTATCTCCTACCATGTGGAAACAGGTCAATATTTACTCCAGCTAGGAAGTGTCACACTTTAGACAAAGCTTTGGAGGTAGAGTATATAGATATCTCAGGCTACTTGGCATACTGGGACAAGTCTTACCTATGGGAGTGAGGAAAATCTATTAAGGTTGGAGGACTATATACAAGTTAAACTATTTTTAACTTCTCCTGTGATAGCTTTTTGCTTTGCTTCTCCTTTGGTAGATAACAGCCTTTAAGATTTTCAGATTTTCTTAGCTGGGCCAACAGCAGTCAGGGGAAATATATATATATTTTTTATTTTGGCAGCACCATTGAAAAGAGAGATACCCACAAGGTAGGTAAACTTCAGAGGGAGAGGAGTTGCTTGATGACCTTCCTAACCTATAACAAATATCTCTTTCAGAACTAAGCTTTGGAGGGTCTGCATTTTGCTGGATGGAGATGGGGGAGTGATTTCTAACAGGATTTTTCATAGCCCTCTCCCTTCTCCACCCACCCCACCACACATCATCTTCTCCATGCAGAGCCTTTGTCTCAAGTAGTAAGCAACGAATGACTAAGATACTAATTGGAAGAAAATTTAAGGTTTTTTTTTCACACAAAGGAATATTGCGTTTTATTTTCTTATTGTTTTTCAAATTTTAAAAAGATTTTATTTATTTGAAGAAGAGTGTGTGTGTGTGTGTATGTGTGTGAGAGAGAAAGAGAGAAAGAGAGAGAGAGAGGGAGAGACTGAAAGCACAAGTCGTGGGGGATGGGGGAGCAGATGGAGAGGGAGAAGCAGGCTGTCCGCTGAGCAGGGATCCTGACGTGGGGCTTGATCTAGGATCATGACCTGAGCTGAAGGCAGGCAGATACTTAGCCAACTGAGCCATCCAGGGGCCCCAGTACTTGCATTTTAAATGATAACCCTTAAAGTTAGTCTTTTTATGATTAAAGAAATTAATACTTACAAATGGAATTTCAGGTAGAAGGAGATTTACTGGGGACTGGGATTCTGCAAAACCTATAGGTTTTTTATGCCAATATACATCTCTCTTAACTTAATCTGTTTTTTTAGTGTACTATTCAGAATTAAAATTTAAGATGATTATTTTAGGACATTTTATCCATATATCCCAAGGTAAATCAATCAACTTAGAGCATAAAAAAGTGATAAACTGTATATTTATGGTAAACATCTATAAAATATATTTGTCAGTGAGTTATAACGAAATGAAATGGCTGTAAGATATGAATGCGAATTGGGGTGCTGTCATGGTTTATTTGTAATACCAGACTTGACTTATAGTATGCACAAATTATACATTCCTGAATCAACATAATAATTCTTTCCAAATTTATGGTCCGAGAGGTTTGGAAAAGGGTATGATATTAACTTGTTTCTATATTACCTTATTTCAGAAAAGATTTAGAGAGCTAAAATGAGCAGATTCTAAAAGTGTCCTTTAGAACACCTATATGTATGTTTAGCAATATGTGGGATCTCTGTTTTCTAATTTTACTGATGTTTGACTTTTAGGTATTTAGAGAGTGACTATCTTCAGATTATCAGAAATATACAGAACTGTCCATGGAAACGACAAGAAGAAGAATATGAGAATTTTAGGTAAAAAAAAATCACTTCATAAATATTACGGGATTTAAAAAAATGTCTTGTGTATTTGCTTTGTATGGGAAATAACATGTCATGAGAAAGAAGAGTAGAAGGGGCCACCTGACAATCAGATTGATTGACTTCTCAGATCCCCTTCCTGAGACCCAGGGTATTCTATCCCCATCTCTTATATAGAAATGTAATTCTGCTATTGGAATTCATGACAGAAAAACCTTAAGTTCAAAAAAGAAATTTTTGTTGTACTGTTAATTATATTTTAGAGGACATTGGTGCTTTTTTATACCATTTGTATTTGGTATTTACTTATTTTTGTAAATAAAATATGTTAGCATTCAGGAGTGCTTGGAAAACATAGAGTGAAAATGTCATCCACGGTCCCGTCACTTCTGGACAAAAACTGTGTTCCTCTCCATGTTTTTCCTTCCAGTTTTCTTGTTGGCATTTAAACACCAGCATTAAAAAAAAATAAGATAAACACCAGCATCATTCAGGACTGTGAGTGGTTACAGCTGATAATCTGGAGAGGAGCCATCAACCAGACAAGACCAGGTTATCGGTTGATGATTATAGAACTGTTCTGTCCGTGGATAACTTGGATCCCATCTAGACAGAGGGAAATTGCATCAAAGCACGATGCAGCAAGGGGTGCATAGACATTTACCTGGTACCCCTTACTCCCAGCCCTATGGCACAGCTAGGCCATTTGTCTCTGTGCTTGCCTGGTCTACATGGCTCTGCTTCTCTTGGCCACACTCTCATTCTTTGTTCTGCTTTTAACACAGGTTTTGTCCGGGGCCAAGTTATTATGTTACAGTCCAGAAATATGTTTTTATCTTTACTGGTTCATATTTTCAGACTGTAAGCCTTCAGCCTTTTGAAGACCTTCTGAAAGAGCCAGTTTTCCCCTGAGATTCTCTACAGAAGTATCTGCTACTTGTCTTTCTTTACTGTGGGAAGGAAGTGCTTCTTATTTACACAGTGCTGTGGCTTTGCCTGCCCCACTTTCACTTACTTTATGCTCAGGTCATTGGACCAGCTGACTTTTATTCTGCTAGAATGAGAAGGGTTCGGGCCAGCTCCCACTGAGTGAAAGAGGAACTTCCTGACCGGTTTAGAGCTCACAGTGAATATTTTCCCTCCATCAGGTAGACTCATGGGTGTGTCAGCTTCCTGTAGGATGCCATTAAGCATCTTTCCTAACTGATATTCAAGGTGAGGGGCAAGAAAAGGGATTCTTGTGTATTTAATTTCCAGGATATTTCATGCTACATAGTCTGATATAGACTGAATGTATCCCCTCAAAAGTCATAAATTGAAAACCTAGCTCCCAATGTGATGGTATTTGGAGGTGGAGCCTTTGGGAAGTGACTGGGTTATGAGGACCGAGCCCTCATAAGTGGGACAATGACCTGTACAAGATCCCAGACTGCCCTTGTGCCCCTTTCACTATGTGAGGACACAGCAAGAGGTGCCATCTAAGACCCAGAAAGTGGCTTGAACCAGACAGCTAATCTGTTGTCATCTTGATCTTGGACTTCCCAGCCTGCAGAACTGTGAAAATAAATTGATGTTTATAACACGCCCAGTCAATACTGTTCTGTTATAGCAGCTTAAATGGTTTAAGACACAGTCTACTGAAGATTAGACTTGAGAGATCTCTGTGACCAGGAGACTGGATAGAAGTACACATGTGCAGTTATAACATAAATGATCACAAGGTCAACAAGTGGCCAAGGAGTGTGGTTTAGAGAGACTTTTCTACATGTGCAGAAGAGACAAAAGAAGAAGAGGAAGAAACTGACATGCATTGAGCTGTTAAAGATGAGTCCAAGATAATCAGTTAGAAAGACTAGTGAGTAGTGACACAAATCACCAAAGTAGGGGTAAAGGAGCTTTTCCAACTGTGAAATTGCCTTAGTTCAGACCTCTTGCAAATAAATAAAGTGTACTAAATAAGCAAAGTTTACTAAACAAAGCACACTGTTTGAGGGCACTGGCAAGCTACCAAGGCGGGGAGAATTTTTAGGACTAAAATCCAGAAGAAGGAAGCCAAGGGAGGTGAGCCCTGCATTTGAGGCTGCTTTTTCTAAAAAAAAAACTTGCTAAATGCTGACAGGCAGAGAAGCAGAGCAGAGCTTCCAGATATCCATAGAAAAGATCAGTTTTCTAAATGAGTGAAGCCCAGATCTGAATCATTTCCATCCTCAGTTGGATTCAGATCTACCCTAAGCCCAGATGTCTGAGAGAAGCAAAAGCAAATCCTCTCTTGAAGAAGGTAACCTTATTCTCAGTCTGCAGTGATCTCTGCAGATTTTCAGACAATGTCTGGTTCAATTAAAAAATATATGTATTCTCTTTAAAGTTTTTCTTTTTTTTCCTTTCTTTTTTCTTTTGATAAAAATCAGGAGTCTCTTCAAATCCAAAGCTGCTTGAGAGTCACTGCTGCAAATTATGCTGCATAGAAGCCATAGAGATTGATGATATGCAGACAGAATGGCCATTTTCTCCTTAGTACCATCTCAGTATAAAAAGTACATCAGTAACCATGATGATTACCCATGGCCTATCTATCCCTCCAGGGCCAGTTTAAGTAAACATCTGGAACTATAACACTGATTGTTTGTTGTCATGGAAGAGAATAGTCATGGTGACATTTATTTATTCACTTGAATATTTATTGTATTGTAATGTTCTTTTTATGGGCATATTTGTAAACTAAATTATGTACACCCTCAACAGAAGTCTGTACAATTAAATAGTAATTAAACTGTCCACTTTCCTAAATTTTTACTAATACAGCTGGCTAAATCTGGGGCTGGCTTATTTATAAAACTGGTAGTATAGGAACATCTCCTTTTATTAAATTGGCAAAGTCTCCATTTTCTTTATGTGAACATTTTATATTGGAGAAAAGCGAAATGTAACCCTTTAAAAGGTGATAGTATCCTTTTAACAGGAATTACAGAAGGTGCATTAAATTCTGTCAAATATGAGGCAAGTGAGTATATTCTAAATCCGCTTCTACCTAGCAGTTGACACCAAGGGGCTATTGGGAAATTATGAAACTTCTTTGGCCACATGATTTTAAAAATAAGACAGTTTTTAAGAGTTACTTTTCTGAAATATATATGCCACTTGCTAGCGGGGGGCATGAATTTTGTTTATCAACAAATATCTGTTTAGGGTTTTTACTATGTTAAAGAACAATGGACCCCCTCAGCCTGGTATAGTGCAGGATACAAAGGTAGGACCTGAATAAATATATTTCAAATCAATAAACACCTGAAGGTACACAAGAAAAAAACATAAGGTTTTCTTACCAATCTCAAAGAAATTGTAGTCAGTTTGGAAAGACAAAAAAGAAATCTATAAATACGTATATAATTTCATGTCAAAATGAGTGATTTATACAAATACCATGGTATATCACTACACAGTCCATGTGGGATATAAAATTTCATTTTATGGAAGGAGATAGATAGGACTTGAACTGTGACTCAGAGGATGAGTAGAAAGGGAGAGGTGATGGAGTCAGGAGTAAACATCAGGTACTTTCAGGACCAGCTTCACTGGAGCACGTGCTTGGGATAAAGAGAAGACTTGCAGGTAGATAGGGGTGAGCCCAGGACACACAGAGCTCTGATGATCTGAGTAGAGCCCACAGATTTCCTGTAGACACTGGAACCCCATGGAGATACCAAGGGTATTACATAATGAATTTATTACTTTAGGGAATGTGTCTGGTTAGAAAAATGCTATGTGAATTGGACTTTTAGGAAGGAGTGAATAGACTGAAGAAGTCAGAGCAGGGGTCGCCTGAGTGGCTCAGTGGATGAACATCCACTTTGGCTTTGGCTCAGGGCATGATCCTAGGGTCCTGGGATCGAGTCCTGCACTGGGCTCCCCATGGGGAGCCTGCTTCTCCCTCTGCCTATGTCCCTGCCTCTCTCTCTCTGTCTCTCTCTGTCTCTCATAAATAGATAAATAAAATCTTTTAAAAAAAAAAGAAGAAGAAGAAAAAGGAAGAAAGCCAGAGCAGCCAGGGGCTGGCTGTACTGTAGAATGATGAACATCTAGAACATCAGTGGTAGCTCTAAAAATATCAAGGAAGGGACACTTGATAGCTCTTTGGCAGAATGACATCTTCTATTTATCTTTGTATCTCCAGTGCCCATCACCAAGAGGGAGCCCAATAAAGGGGTGCAGTAGACATGACAGAAGAATTGGCAGGACTTGGTTGCTTATTGATTCATAGGTTTCAACTGGAAGAAGATAAAGAGAATTGAGGACAAATGTGAGATTTTTCAGTCGTTTGGTTAAGGATAATAGAGGTGCTAGTGAAAAGCAGACAGACCTCAGAGGGAAGTTGGGCAGGCTGTGTTTGAGAAGACAGATGCAGAAGACGTTTCCTTAATGTAAGTGTTGAGAGATATTGTAGTCCCCTGAAGAGGAAGGGTGATTGTAGCATAAAGCTGGCTTATGACAGAAGTGTGGCCCCATGTGGATGGGAGTAGCCTGATGTATTCAAAGTGCTGACAGGGAAAAATCTGCAGCCAAGAATATTCTATCCAGCAAAGCTATCATTCAGAATAGATGGAGAGATAAGGAGTTTCCCAGACAAACAAAAGTTCAAGGAATTCATGACCACGACAGCGGCCCCACAAGAAATATTAAAGAGGGAACTTTTGGAGTGGAAAGGAAAGACCACAAGCAAGAGTCAGGAAAGTAAGAAGTGTAAAAGCAGTAAAAAGAACTATAGTCATAAAAATCGGTCAAGGGACTCACACAATAAAAGGATGTAGAGTATGACACTACATACCTAATAAAGTGTGGGGAGAGAGGAGTAAGGGATGGCTTCAAACATTAAGTGACCATCAACTTCATGCAGACTGCTCTATGCAGAACATGTTATATGCAAGCCGAATGGTAACCAGAAATCAAAAATGAGTAATAAATATGCAAAAAATAAAGAGAAATGAATCCAAGTATATCACTAAAGAAAGCCAACCATAAAACAAGTAACAAAAACGGCAATAGATACATACCTCTCAATAATTACTTTGAATGTAAATGGACTAAACACTCCAATCAAAAGGCATAGGGTAATGAGATAGATAGAAAAATAAGACCCATCTACATGCTGCCTGCAAGGGATTCATTTCAGACCTAAAGACACCTGCAGATTGAAAGTGAAGGGATGAGGAAGCATTTATCATGCAAAGGGATTTGAAAAGAAAGTTGGGGTAGCAATACTTAAATGGGATAAAATAATTTTAAAACAAAGACGGTAACAAGAGATGAAGAAGGACACTATATAACCATTAAGGGGACAATCCAACAAGAAGATTTAACAGTTGTAAATATGTATGTACCCAACATGGGATTACCCAAATAGCTTTTATTTTAAAAAAAAAAGTTTTCAATATCCTTTAGCCCTTGAAGAGCATTTGACACTGTTGACCAACCCTCTGACTCAGAGCAGTCTCTTCCCCTCTCTTTCTTTTCTCTGATTTTTCCCTTAGTTCTCTGGTGACTCCTCCTTTGTAGCTCCTCAGAGGTCTTGCTACATAGTTACCAAATGTAGTAGTTTTTTTTTCCTTTTTTTCAATTTATATATTTTTCAATTAATTATTAATTAAAATTAATTAATTTTTTTCCTTTTTTTCAATTTATATATTTTTCAATTAATTAACATAGAGTGTATTTTTAGTTTCAGAGGTAGAGTGATTCAGTGATTCATCAGTCTTATGTAATACCACTGCTCATTATATCACATGCCCTCCTTAATGTCCATCACCCAGTTATCCCATCTCCCTTGCCCCTCCCCCTCAGCATCTCACAGTTTGTTTTTTATGATCAAGAGTCTCTTATGGTTTGTCTCCCTCTCTGATTCCATTTTGTTTTATTTTTTCCCTTGCTTCCCCTATGATCCTCTGTTTTGTTTCTTAAGTTCCACATATGAGTGAGATCATAGGATAATTATCTTTCTCTGGTTGACTTACTTTGCTTAGCATAATACTCTCTAGTTCGATCCACATCATTGCAAATGGCAAGATTTCATTTTTTGATGACTGAGTACTATTCCATTGTGTATAGATATGGTATATATATCCATGGTATGTATGCCATATACATACACATATATACACTCATACACACTATATCTTCTTTATCCATTCATCTGTTGATGGACATTGGGGGAAGCACCCAAATGCTAAAAGCAGTTAGTAACAAACATTGAGTAAGTAATTGATAGTAATACAATAATACTTTAAGAAGCAAGAGAAATCTCAAACAACTGAACTGTATACTACAGCAACTAGAAAAGAAACAACAGACAAAACCCAAAAGCATAGAAGGAATGGAATAATAAAATTAGAGAAGAAATAAATGAAGTAGAAACAAACAAACAACAACAACAAAAAGCCGAAAAACCCACAATAGAACAGATCGATAAAACCAGGAGCTTGTTCTTTGAAAAGATCAACAAAATTGATAAACTTTTAGCCAGACTTAGGACAAACAAAAAAGGAAAGAGGACTGAAATAAACAAAATCAGAAATGAAAGAGGAGAAATAACAACCACACCACAGAAGTACAAAGAATTTTAATAGAATATTCTGAAAAATTATATGCCAACAAATTGGACAACCTAGAAGAATTGGATAAATCTAGAAACATAACCTCCCAAAACGGAATCAGAAGAAATAGAAAATTTGAATAGACCAATTACCAGCAATGAAATTGAATCAGTAATCAAAAAACTTCCAATAAAAGTCCAGTACCAGATGGCTTCACAGGTGAATTCTACCTAACATTCCTCAAAAAGTTAAAAATAGGGGATCCCTGGGTGGCTCAGCGGTTTAGTACATGCCTTCAGCCCAGGGCGTGATCCTGGAGACCCGGGATCGAGTCCCACGTCAGGCTCCCGGCATGGATCCTGCTTCTCCCTCTGCCTGTGTCTCTGCCTCTCTCTCTCTCTCTCTCTCTCTCTCTCTTATAAATAAATAAAATCTTTAAATAATCAACAAAACTAAAAGGCAACCTATGGAATGGGAGAAGATATTTACAAATGACATATTCAATAAAGGGTTAGTATCCAAAATATATAAAGAATTGATACAATTCAACACCCCCAAAATGAATAATCTAATTTAAAAATGGGCAGAACACATGGATAGATATTTCTTCAAAGGAGAGATCCAGATGGCCAACAGACACATGAAAAGATGCTCAACATCACTCATCCTGAGGGAAATGCAAATCAAAACTACAGAGATATCACCTCACACCTGTCAGAATGGCTAAAATCAAAACCACAAGAGGATGTAGAGAAAAAGGAATCCTCTTGCACTGTTGGTGGGAATCCAAACTGGTATAGCCACTGTGGAATGTAGTAAGGAAGTTCCTCAAAAAGTTAAAAACAGGGGATCCCTGGGTGACTCAGCAGTTTAGTGCATGCCTTCGGCCCAGGGTGTGATCCTGGAGTCCCGGGATGGAGTCCCATGTCAGGCTCCCCGTATGGAGCCTGCTTCTCCCTCTGCCTGTGTCTCTGCCTCTCTTTCTCTCTGTGTGTCTCTCATAAATAAATAAAATCTTTTAAAAAATTAAAAATAGAACTACTATCCAGTAATCACAGTAAAGAATATGAAAACACTAATTCGAAAGGATATATACAACCCTGTTTATTGCAGCAGCATTTATAATAGCCAAATTATGGAAGCCAAGTCTCCATCAACTGAATTGATTAAGAAGTTATATATATATATATATATCACTTCTTAATCAATATATATATTATATATATATATTATATATATATGTAATACATACAGTGGAATATTATTCATCTACAAAGAATAATGAAATAATAATGAATAAGAATAAGATGAATATTATTCATCTACAAAGAATAATGAAATAATAATGAAATCTTGCCATTTGCAGCAACATGGATGGAGATAGAGGATGTAATGCTGAGTGAAATAAGTCAGAGAAAGACAAATATCATATAATTTCACTTACATGTGGAATTTAAGAAATGAAACAAAGGGGAAAAAAGACAACCCCCTACACAAACTCTTAACTATAGAGAACAAACGGATGATTACCAGAGGGGAGGTGGGCGGGGGGTGAAATAGGTGATGGAGATTAAGGAGTAAATTTATCATGAGGAGCACTAAATAATGTATAGAATTATTAAATCAGTACCTTTTCCACCCAAAATGAATATAACATTGTATGTTAACTATAGTGGTTTAAAAACTTAAGAAAAATTTGTGGCTCTCTAAAAAGCCTATTTTCTCAGCATTCCCTCCACCCCCCACTTATCAGTTTTTGTCCTCTTTTTACTGGTTTTTTTTTTTTTTTTTATGTCTTTACTCATTCAGCACTTCATGTGGAGTCTAAGAACTTGGAGCCTGGGATTTCAGTCCCTGGTTTCTCTGCCTTTCTTAGAAAAATATCTGCAGTCCATGTCATTGGTTCCATAAGTTCTTGAAACTGTATCTGAAATTTTTTCCATGTTCTGGGGAAAAGATCCCTGACTTTCGTCTGCTTTTCATGGAGTCTAGGACCCCCTGAATGGACTAAAACTTTTTTTCTAAGATTTTATTTATTTATTCATGAGACACACACACACACACACACACACAGAGGCAGAGACACAGGCAGAGGGAGATGCAGGCTCCCTGTAGGGAGCCAATGCGGGACTTGATCCCAGGACCCTGGGTCATGACCTGAGCCAAAGGTAGATAGATGCTCAACCACTGACCCACCCAGGTGACCCGACTAAAATATTTCTAAGAACACATCCAGAACCACGGCTCTATTTGCTTTGGGATTTTGTTGCTTGTTTCATCTTCCCTGTAAGTGTGATTACCATTAGCTTAGGTGTGGCCCTAGCACACAAGTGTCCTCTCCCGTCATCTGGACTTTCTCAGTTGCGATTATGAATTGACATTTCTGTGAGATCCTAGTGAACCTAAAGAGGGATTTCATAAGCAAGAGGTGAAGATGCCCTACCTTCTCTTTTTCTCCTGGCATCTCATTTCATTTCCATATAGCTGTACAAAGTTAAGAATGTTGAGCTGTCTGCCTTCTGCTTTTAAAATCGATTCTCCTCTTATAGTTTTTCCCCCAAGCACAGACCAATACACATATAATAAATTTGTGGAAAATCGAACCTGGATTTCAGTTTGAGGAATTACTGCTCTTCACATTCTCTCCCTCGCATTTTTAGAAATTGATAAATAATCATTTGCTTCAGCATGATGCTCACATATTTGAGAGTCATACCAAGATGCTTAAATTTAAATTAAGCATGATATGAAATGCTCCCTGTTCCTCTTTCTCTACTTCTTTATGTCACCCTTGAAAACCCCTTTGTGAAGCTCTGCAAACTTTTTGTAGGCAAATTTTATCTCAGCAGAAGATCTTTGAGCTTCAATAAGTAGTCTTAGATTCCCTAGGAACTGGCCTGGTAATTACTGCATTAGCTTTCATGAACTGTCTTCTTACTTAAAAGAACTGTATTCATTTGTGTAATCAATTATGGAAAACTAATAGGTACACAAAACAACAGTGCTGAATTTTCATTTTACTCTCCTTTTTTTCCCTTGCATAAATGCTCATGCTATTATTTGCTCTTATTTTGTTTTCGATTTTTTTTTTTTTGATCCTCAAAAACCCTTTGATTTCTTTAAACGTCCCTGGGTTTCATGGATGTGAGTCTGAAACCAAAATGACTGAATATTACCAGTCACATATTTACTGAAAATTTAGTGGCAGAGAGCAGTGCTATTATGTAAACGTACACATTTATTTTAAGAGTCATGCAAATGAGATGCTTTTCAAATTACTTGTAAACAGGTATTTTGTGTCTGATTACTTTGTTACAGATAACTATCGCATGGTAGCAATTTTATTAAATTAGGAATTATCCCCTCCGGTTTGATTAGATTAAAATTTCTTGAAAGTTATTTTCTTTGTTTTTCTTGTGTGGGAGGCTCCAACGTTATAGCAGTAGATTTGTTGAGTTTTCTATAACATCAGCCAGTGTGTTGCTTTCATTTTTATTCGAGTCCCTCAAAAAATGGAACAATGAACAAAATGAACTTACAGGTCTTATATCACATAGGTTAATATTTTCTTACTACATGACAATTACATGACTGAAACAGTGCCCTTTAATGATTTAGTTTTGTGGAAGGATATAGATTCTTCAGATTAAGTTAACAGATGTTTTTCAGAAATCATAGCACTGAGTAACCAGATTCAGTTTAACCAACAAAGCTTCCAGCTAATTTCTGAAATATTTCCCCAAAAAGCAGTGCTTATGGTTTGATTTTAGTATGTCACGAGCTTTCACTTTTTTTCATTTATTTTTTTTTCATTTACTGAACATTATTATATCGCAGGCATTTTGTTTTGTAGCACAGATTTCTCAGAGAGAAGCAGGAGGCTTCTCTATGAGGGGGTTCTTTTGATTATACAAAACCATGTTCAGTTTTCTGAGCCACTGTTCCCCTCCTCCTCATATCCCTTAAATGCGTACTGTTTATGATTCATATGGGATGACTGTGATGACAGCTCAAAGCAATACATATTTTATTTTTTTTTAATTTAAGAAGATGTGTGCACTTTATGATAGGTGTTTTGGGTCAGTTGTCAGATTGAAAAAGCTTCTTTTCCTCGTTTCCTCTGCATCGGGAACATTTTTCACCGTTAATATCCTGTCATATCATCTTCTATTTGTCATGCCATACAGCATGCCTGTGCATTTAGAGAAGCAACAAAAACCACACCGTGTCATTACGTCTGCCGTATTTAATAATAGAAACGGGCTCTTGTACATTTAGAGAGTCATTCCTGTGTTAGTTTTCAGAATATAAACTTTGCCGTAAAAAATGCACCAAAGCCACATGAGATTCACTGATCTTCCAAATTTTACTTCAAAACTTATCTTTCAAGTTGTACTCGATAGTAACTGTATTGCTTTATGAACCCAGGTCAGATAAGCATCCTTTTAGGCTGCCCTGCCTTTCAAGCCCTCTGTTCCTTATTGTACTGTTTACACTGTCTTTGTTGGTTCCTTACATTGTTTAAACACTGGGGTAATGAATGTGCCAGCGTGGAGATATTTCTCCAGTGTTCAACAGCACTCCTTTACTTCTCAGTTGCAGTCATCTTCGTGTCTTCTGCTTTGATAATCATATTCTTTTATATTTTATGTTACCTTGGTCTAGTTCCTATATTCTACTCTAATACACGGGATGACCTTTCATAAGCTTGGAAAAAAAAATCAGTGCCCACATTAGCTAATAAGAGAAAAACTCAGTCATCTCAGCTGCTGATTGAATTTCCTCTTTCTTTATTCTCTTCTTTAGCCTGAGACTCGTATTGATCCCATATTGAACACTGGATCACATATCCTATCAGATTTTTCTGTGGCTGCCAGGTTATGCAGCAGCACTTTGAGAGGGTTGAGGTACAGCTAGGATGAACCTTCAGCAAAATGGCAAAGTATGTGAAGCGTTCATTCCTTTTACATTTCATGTATATTTCAAAATGTATTGAGCCTCCGCTCTGTGTCAGGTACCTGGGCTTCCCCCGCCCCCACCTCCGTTTTCTGATAGCCTGTAAAGCTTCTTTGCTTCTCTCATCTCAGTGCAATGCCTCAGGGGTTCAGACACACTGTGCAGCATTAAGTTTCCGTGTTCCCAAATCGTTTCTCCCTTGTCCTTCCTCAAAACTCCAGTTTCTCTGTGCAAGATCTCCACTGAAACGTCAAGTATTAATTCATGTTAAGCTGTGAATGATGAATGGGCGGGCTTTTCTGAACCCCATGCCTTCTATTCTTTGTATAACTGGGTTCATCAAGGACAACCACCAATATCTGATTTTCTAATTCCAAATGCATAGTCCATTGCACCTTTCTCATTTTGTAAGAGAGCCAGGGATTTGAAGACAAAACTCGCCCATGTGATTAGTGTCAATTTGAACCAGGGGTAACTCTCATACCTTTCAGTGTGACACCAGCTGAATATTCACATGGACTAATAGCACATACCCTCTGGGCTTCTGGAATTTCTCCCAGTGCTCCGGGCAGCTAGTTCAATCTCTGGATAGCTCTATTTTAATTCACATGTAGACATGTTGCTAAAAAGAAGTCCTGTCTGAAGCTCCTAATTCTTCTTATCTGCTGTGGCCGAAATGGAATGTTTTAATGCTTTTGGAAGCCATGTAAGTCACTGGAATTCTTAGATCATTGTATTTTAAATGATTCTTTTAGTTTGAAATGTACGTTCATTGTGAGCCAATTGATTCTAAAATCACAGTATTTTAGCGGGTCATCCCGATTTTGTTTTCATTTCCCTTCTTACACAAAAACTTTCTCCTCCAAACCCTGGAAAGCATGGTCTGTACTCCCTCGGTCTCCCACCCACATCTTTAACAACGCTGTTTCCCCTGTGGCCAGTAGTGACCCCACACTACTAAAGCCAGAAAGCATTTTCCATTCTCATTTTGCTTGACCTCTCACTTCTTACCAATATTCTGACAGTCTAGACCATTCCTTATTCCTTGGAAGGTCTTCCTACTTAATTTCTGTGCCATTCCATTTGTTCTCTCAACTCCTTCCTCCTTATCCCCCTACCAATCCACCCTCAAGTCCTGATTGGATTTTGGGAATCTCTTTTGAGAGCACATAGTCCCTGCTGGCACACGGCAGGAGCCCTAGCACTGACTATGGCTGGGCGTACACCGTTGGCCTCATCGTTCCCTCCCCTGTGGACCGCTGCAGGGACCTGCACCCTGTCCATCATGCACCATGCTGGTGTCCTTCACCGCGCCACCCCCCCCCCTCTTGACACAAGAGCCAGATGGATTTTTTCTTGTCTTACTTTTTTTTTAATTTTTATTTATTTATGATAGTCACAGGGAGAGAGAGAGAGGCAGAGACACAGGCAGAGGGAGGAGCAGGCTCCATGCACCGGGAGCCCGATGTGGGATTCGATCCCGGGTCTCCAGGATCGCGCCCTGGGCCAAAGGCAGGCGCTAAACCGCTGCGCCACCCAGGGATCCCCATGGACTTTTTTTTTGAATCGGGCTATGATCTGTGGTCACAACTTGCTTTTGCCACTCTCACCACTGCTCCTACCAAGCCCTGTGTTGCTGGGCCACTATGCACTCTTTCACCCTCACTGCACACCACACATCCCTTGTGACCTTTTCTGTTCCATCTTGGTTCGTCTTTTACTGCCTCACATGTACCTTCATCCACAGTCTTTCCAGCCATCCCCCCTGCCTGTCTCCTTCCTCTAGTTCATGTGTACTAATCTTTTAGATCCCCAACCAATTATCCCTTCTTCAAGAAGACCTTCCCTCAACAGCCTGATCAGGTCATTGCTGCTGTCTGCCCTATAATGCATTCTCCTTTGTAATACTGATCACAAGTATGAATTTCCATGGTCTGTGTGGTGTGATTACTTCATAGACCTGGCAAATCCATCACCCGTGTATTTTCTAAAGTGCGCAATAATGATCAGAAAATATTTTCATCAGGAGGATCCTAGAATCTTTCTCAATGGTTCTAAACATGGGTCAAGGCTCAGTACAGGAACTAGGGGTTGGAAAGCGTAGTCCAGTTCCCGAGCTCAGAAGCACCCGCTCAGCTTCAGGTTGGCTCCATGAATCTTATTATTGACCTTTCCTGTTTGTTCCGCAGGGCCTTTCATTTTATTTTAAATTTGGTCTCCCCCGTGAATGGCTGAGTTCCCACTAGAGTATCTTCAAGGCACCTTTGACAGGAAGCATTAGAGCAGTTTGTTATTTGTGGCATCATCACTATCACTTTTAGCTTAAGCCACTCCTCCCAGCCGGTCTCTTTATCAAATGGAGAAAATACCTTCCTCTGTGAGTTTTTATGAATATTCAATATGCAAAATACAGTCTGTTATATGGTAAAGTCTCAATACTTGATAGCTATTATTACTTTCAGTTTAATATCTTTCTAGCTTGTAATTACTATTCTACTAAAAATAGCTTAAACTCTTGTAAACTCTTGCCATTTGTAAGACACCTAACAAATCCAATGAGTAGTGGTAAAGCTGGAATACTTTCAGTTCCAGTCCTCTGCCTAGGGAGACATGTAAACATTTTTAAGCCTCAGTTTTGCTCTTGTGATGCATTTCGTGTGGATTATCCCATGTGTTTGATAAGGACCAGCATTTCCTATTTAGTTTATTCTATTTGAACTTTCTTTGATCTTTTCATGATGGAAAATAGGTCACACAGAGCAGAAAATATTAAGCTTCAGCTTTCTAGGTTATAAACTCCCTGTGCATTATTTGCAGCGGAAAAGGACTTGCTTTTGTATGAATAGTCTCCCTCTCTTTGGTAACGTGGTAACATCTCTGATGTCTAACCAGGAATGACTCGGAGTTGCCTGAGAATTAGTCAGCCTGATGATAGGCAGAGCAGAGTTACAGGTTCTCCCCTTCCTCCAGATTATCTCCTCCCTCCTCCCCACCACCATTGACAATGGGTATGGGTGACAAGCTCAGGGTGGGACTGGATGATTCTTATCTGTTGGGTGAAGCCTGAGGGCAGAGATGAAAAGTCAGGATATGGAGAAAAGCCCCTCCAAAAGCAAGAGAATAAGTGTACAGTTCCCCAGACCAGGCAGAAACAGAAGCTGGGTTTTGGGGCTGAAGCCAAAAAGGCAGAAGATAATGGATTCCACAGTGAGCCGTAAGTGCCGTCCTGGAAGGGCGCCTGAGATGTGGGTTGGCCTTCCATGGCTTTCCAGGAGCACTTAGGGCCCATTTGTGCATCTGAATCAGAGTCATTATAGGACTGGGAGCTGAGCCGGCCTCTTAGCTCTCCTTCCACCTGTGCAGGACAGAGACTCCGATCCTTAGCCCAGAAGGAGCCCTTTGTGATACATGTGCATTGCTTTTTCATTGAATCACACAATGAGGATTTGGCTTTGGAAATTCAAGACTAAGAAAGGATGAGACCTTATAGGAAAGAAAGTGGTGTAAACAAAACATACTGAGAGCACTTCCCTTAGGAAGTGCTTCATAGATAGCATGTCAGCACGTTTACACATAAGGCTGATTCTCATTATGATGATAAAACTTGGTTTTCACAGGGCTGGGTATTAATTCAGGCTCTTACATATGTTGCCAGACAGTATCGGAAAAAGAAAAAAAAAAGGTTTCTTACCTTCCCTTTTTCTCCCTTTTAAAATATCTGACCAAGTAGAAGTCAACAAAGGTTTGGTATAAATGACTTCTTTACATTCTCCTCATGCATGGAACCATAAAGGCAATGACCTGGATTTTTTTTTTTTTTTTTTGGTCTGCAAAATAAAATATATTCAGAATTCTTAACATTCATCTTAACAGTTGATTTTGTATTTTTAGAACCTGTGTTTTCCACGCTTATGTAATTCACAATTGACTTTAAACCTGATAATTTAAAAAAGGCAGGGGCCAGTCATGTGATGAGAAGACTAGCAGGGGCCTTGAAAGGTCAGTCAAGTCACAGCTTTGCCCTCCTTCAGAAGGACATCAGAAGCCAGCCAGCTGCTCGAACAGCTCTCCTGTTTTCACAGACCTCACAAACCTGCTTTCTCACCAGCTGACTTCTAGATTCCTTCTACCAGTTCTCCTGCTGCAATGTGACCCCATCTTCCCTGAATGAGCCTCAGGATGAATGAAAATAATAAAAGGTCGCCACTTTATTATAGAAAGGCTGGTGCTGGCCCCTGGACCCCTGGCAGGGAAAGCACCACCACTCTCCCAGGGTCAGAAACCTGTGTATTCCTCTTGATGTCCTGTCCTTTAGTCCTCTCTTCCAATCAATCACCAAACTGGAGCAGTCTCACATCCGAAGCATGTTTTAGGCTGATCTGCTTTCCTCTGTTCCGCATCACCACCCTGGTCTGGTTCTTTATGTGGGTCCACTTGCCTAAGTGGACACATATGGCCATAAATGGTTTCAGCATCCAACCATTGAATCAAATGCTAGTCTAGGTGTTGCTGCAAGGGTACTTCGTAGGTATGCTTAACATCTACCGTCAGTTGACTTCAAGTAAAGGAGATTACCCTCAATCATGTGGGCAGGCCTTGTTCCATCAGTTGATAACCTGAAGAGCAGAAAACAGGTTTCCCAGAAAAGAAGAGATTCTACTTCAAAACTCTAGTAGCCACTCTACCCTGAATTACCAGCCTGGGTCCTTCCCTACAGATTATACACTTGCCAGCTCCAGCAATTTTGTGGGCCAATTTCCTAAAATAAACTTCTTTAAATAGATAGGTGGGCCAATTCCTTAAAATAAACTTCTTTAGTTAGATAGATACATATGTAGGTAGGCAGGTAGATACATGGATAGACAGACTGGTGATTCTGTTTCTCTGGAAAGCCCTAACAGATAGAGCTACTCTAATTATTTTTTAACTACCATCTATTTATCTCTTAACTGGTGTTCTGGTTACTTGTTGTGGCATAATCAACTGCTCCATAACTTGTGATGGAGTCATTGGAAACAATGACTTGATAGTCTCACAGAACCATGAGCTGACTGGGCTCAGCTGGGGAGCTCTCAATCAAGGGCCATACGCTCACTGTCCAGAGGTGGCTGGAGCTGGAGTCATCTGAGATGGCTCACTCCCACAGCTGGGGCTTGATTCGGGCCTTCGTAAGCATTCAGCTAGGCCAGCTGTCTCTGCCGCCTTCAGAGGAGTCCCTACATGTGACTGGAGCTTCTTACAACATGATGACTGGATCCCCTCAGGAAGCGTTCAGGGAGTGAACATTCCATGAGACCCAGGCAGAAGCCACAAGACTGTTTAGGACCTAGCTTCAGAAATCCCAGAATGCCATGTCTGTGACATTCTCTCAGTTAGAGAGTCAGAAGGCCAACCCAGATTCAAGGGGAGGAGTTTAGGTTCACTTTCTTGACTTGAGGAGCAATGTGTCTATATGGTACAAGGATGTACCAAGGACAGCCATCTTTGGAGACTACTTACAGCCCTGGCCACTGCTGTATCCTCCCACCTGATCCCACCACCTTTGTCCAGACCCCCAGTTTGTCTTCCTCAAGGACGCTGAAAATGCTTATGTCCTAGTGTCACTGCCTTATATAGTAAGGCCTTTGGTGACTTACCCTTTCCCATAGAAGACAGCCCAATAGTTCGCCTTTGCTTATTTATAAGACTTTTCATGATATAGTTCTGCAGTGTTCCCCACCTAGTACCCTGCCTCCCAAGGCAGATGGGATTTTTTTCAGGATTTTTGCACGTTCCGTGCTGTCTCTCCTTCAGGCTCTCACACTCCCTGTTTTGATGGGTCACTGTGTCCTGGTCGTTTGTCCTGGCCTTTAGTGTGGCTGTGTCTTCCCCTCTGCTTTTTTTGTTTTTGTTTTTTCTCTGTGTTTCACATTAATGTGTCTCTTTTATTTTTATTTACTCATTAGAGAGAGAGGGTGCAAGTTGGGGGAGGATAGGGTAGGAGAGAGGGAAAGAGAGAAAGAACGAGAGTGAGCCTTAAGCAGACTCCCCACCCAGTGTGGAGCCCAATGTGAGGCTCGATCCCACAACCTGAGCTCATGATCAGAGCCAAAGTCAAGAGTCAAACACTTCATGGACTGTGCCACCAGGGCTCCCTGTGTGTTTGATTTAATTTTCTTGATTTCTTTATGGTTTTGGTCTGTGCTTTCTCTATTGCCTTTCTCCTTTCCTCTACAGCGACCCATCATATAAAAACTGAAGATTAAAAAATATTTTCTGAATTAATTAGTGTTCTATTCTTCAGAAAGTTAGAAGCTTATGAATACAAGGCTTCTCCTGTCCTTTGCTCCTGCCACCTCCTGCTGTTTTTCTTCCCATGTGGGTCAGCGATGCTTAATGCAGATGAGATTCCCAGTGTTTGATGGGTTTTCTCTTCTTCAACATAGTTAACAAACTGTTGTCACCTTTATTGCTTTGCTGGGAAGCCTTATTCCCTTCCTGCTTTTGTTCTAAACTCTACCGTCCCAGGGTATAAGACAAGGGAAGGGACAGAGTCTCCTTCATTCCTCGACATGTTCCCAGGGCCTAGCATGGTGCTGGGAACACAGGATGCTCTTGGCAAATTTTTATGAAATGAAAGAATGCCATTAGGGAACGTTAAGAGTTCAGGAGGACCTAGAAGATACCATGTCATACAGCCACTGTCTTTTTTTAAGAAATGATTTCTAACTCCATGGAGTTGTAAGTTTATTTTCTTTCAGTGCTTTTAACTGTTTGGGTTCAATTCCCCAGAGAGAAATGTCTTTCTAGGAACTTTCTTTCCAGTATTTGGAGTTGGATGGGTTTAAATCTTTAGTCTCCCAGTTACTAGCTGTGTGATTCCTTTGGGGAATTAATTTTTCTGAGGTTGTTTCCTCAATTATAAAATAAAAATAAGAATCTCTACTTCAAAAGAATATTATAAGGATTAAATGTAATGTGTAAAACGTATTTGCTGTGTTACCGGCATAAGGGCAGCCATATAACAAGCAGTAGAATAGAGAGCCAGAAATAAAACTCACATATATGGCCAATTGATTTTTGAGAGGGGTGCCAAGACCATTCAATGGGGAAATGGACAATTCTGTTAAAAAAAAAAATGTTGCAGAACAAACTGAATTCCCATGTGTGTAGAAAAAAAGTTGGACCCCTTCCTCACATCATATACAAAAATTAACACACAGTAGACCAAAGACCTAAACTTAAGGACAAAACCATAAAATTCTTAGATGAAAATAGGAGAAAATCTTCATGATATTGAATTTGCCATGATTTCTTGTGAAACCACTATCTTATCTCCTGGCCACCTTGGTCAGTGCCTCACCCATTAAGTAGATCTCACATCTTCCCCCCACCCCACCCCTACCCTTTGCACCCTAAAATCTTTTGCTTAGGGGAGGCCCTTTTAACCTTTAGTTAAACAAACTCTAGTCATAGGCCCCCAGGCACCCCCAGTTGGCCTTCCGCTCTAGCCTCCTGCCACTGCCAACCATCCTCCTAAGCACATTTATTTTTATTCATTCACTGAACACATATTTGCCCTGTGTTCCCTGTGTGCCAGGCACTGTACTAACACCTTCATACCATCTTCCCCTCTCCCCCAGTCAGCTGCAGTACCCTTCCTTGCCGCATGTATCATAACCTCATCTATGTCAACCTGTATGATATTGAAATGATACCAAAATGCCAGTTATGTTTTATGTCTGCCTCTCCTAATGTAAGTAAGGTCCCAGGGAGCAGGGCCCGTCATGCTTTATTCATATTTGTACTTAATGATTTGTAAGTTATAATCCTCATGACCATCACCTGATGAGTGCCTAGTGAATATGTGCTGAACTGTTCTGTGCATGGGTCCTAACTCTGGATCGTACACTTGAACGGATTAAATCTGATTCCTTTTGAGTCCATATAATATTTTCAGGCAGCTCTTAAGTCCCTCCCATATATGCCCTTCTGCAATCTGGACATTGTTCATTTTTCACCTGTCATGAATTTCAGCTCCTTCATCAGCAGAGCCACTCCCTCCAGACAGGCCCTGCCTTCTCAGTGTGCCTTTGAAAGCAAAGTTGACACAACACATCCAGGCACACTGAGTGTACTTTGAGCATCACGAGTAGAGTGAGTCTCTCTCCTTTTTTTCTAGCCACTGTTCTTGTAATTATGTTGTTTACATCACATTTGAATTTCAGAAAGCTATTACACAGTGCTGTTCTCTGAAGTTAGTTTAAAACCTGCAAATCTTAGGGGCACATGGGTAACTCAGTCGGTTAAGCATCTGACTCTTGGTTTTGGCTCAGGTCATGATCTCAGGGTCCTTAGATAGAGCCCTTTACCAGATTCTGTGCTGAGTGGGGAGTCTGCTTCTCTCTCTCTCTCTCTCTCTCTCTCTCTCTCTCTCTCTCTCTCTCTCTCTTCTCTCCCTCTCTCTCTCTCTCTCCCCTCCTCCTCCTCCTCTCTCTGCCCCTCCCTCTGCTCCCACTCTCTCTCTCTAAAATAAGTAAAGTTTATATAGTTTATATAAGTTTATATAGTTTTTATATATATATAACCTGTAAATCTTAGTCATTCCTCAAAGGCCTCTGACTAGGGATGACTTATTTGCAATCTTTCATACCAAATTATTCTTTCTCTCCCACCTTCCGCATGCCCCCACACCACAGTGCTGCACACGCAGGCCACACACAAACACCCAGACACACAGAGCCCTGTGCAGCCACAAGGGCATGACAATGTGTGTGGAGACTGGGCTGGGATGTCACATCATGTGGCATCAGCAGCTACACGATATAGAGGCCATTTGAACCCATAGTGCTCTCTTACGTTTTTTAAATGTGCTTCCAATTATGGACTTGAGGATTCTAGAAAAAATCTATTGGGTAGTAAAATGTGGTCCAAACACACACATATTGGGGATCCCTGGGTGGCTCAGCGGTTTGGCGCCTGCCTTTGGCCCAGGGTGTGATCCTGGAGTCCTGGGATCGAGTCCCGCGTTGGGCTTCCGGCATGGAGCTTGCTTCTCCCTCCTCCTCTGCCTCTCTCTCTCTCTCTCTCTCTCTCTAGGTCTATCATGAATAAATAAATATTTCAAAAAAAAAAACAAACACACACATATTACTTATTTAATGTCCCCCAATTCCTTTGTAGGGAGCATTGCACATGATGGCACTTTGTGGGCAATGGCCTGAGAGCGAGCTCTATAGTAAGGGTTTGAACTTTAGGTCTGAATCTTAACTTTACCGCTTACTGTTTTACAGTTTGTGGAGGAAGAGAAAGGATTTTCACTCCACCCTTTGAGTTCTTGGCTGAGACCCCCATAATAAATGAGAGATGAATAAGAAAAAACAGATTTATTGACATGGAGACCCTATGGGAAACTCCCAGGGAAAGATGAGTATCTCCCTCCCCGCCCCCAACCAGGTGACTTAGAATTCAGGCCCAGATCCCATCCTAATGGGTAAGGGTTGGAGGGAGGTAGAGCTCATAAGAGAGAGTAAATGACTTGTAGGAAAGAGGAGAGCTCATAGAAGACTGGGAGGTGTGACCTTTGAGGACAGAGTCTGTCTGAATGTACTGTTGACTTCTAGTTCCCTCTTCTGTGATAAGAATCCACCTTCCCTCGTTGGTGGAACTGTCCAGCAGGGGATTTATGACAGCTGAGCTCCTTCAGGCAGATAAGGGGAGTTCAAAGAAAACTTCCTGCATTTGCTGTTTATCAAGGGCCTGCTGCTCAAAATAATCAATGTACCAAAGCAGCCTATTTGGGGGTAGGTGCATAACCTGCTCCCCTTCGAATGCATCTTTGTAAGCCTATTTATTTTCTTCCTTTCTAGATCATCAGTAAGATAGAGATGATGTTTGTTATATTCACCAGTGTGTAGACCATGCATCTCAGTAACTAGCTAGGTGCTACATGAATATGAATGAATATGTGCTGTGTGACCTCCTAACTTTTATAAGCCTGGGTTGTCCTCGACTGTAAAATGAATCAACTCTCCCTATTTTGTAGGGTTCTTGTAGGGGCTTACTGGGATAATATCTGTGGAACATTTAGCATTTAGTGAGAATGCACTAAAAAGCTTCATATGGTTATTAGTGGTCAATCAGTGAATTTATATAATGTAGTAGAGTAGGAACAGAAGAAAGCTCAAAAAAAGGGACATCCATAGGAAAAGAGGAATTCGTTGTATCACTTGACCCAAGCATGTTGTGGTTGTGGCAAAGGAAAAGAAATGTGACTGAGAACCTATCAGGATGGTAATAAGTCTCTGGGAGTTGTATGGGCTTTCAGGTTTTACAACTCCTTTTCTGCAGACCCTATGAGAATCTTAGAGCATGGATCTCAGAAAGAGGTAGCTCTTGATTAAACCCTAGAAAGTGCTTGTTCCTTCTGTCTCACCCTGCCTGTACCACATCTCATTAATGAGTTTTGGAGATTTGGATGAACAGAAGAGCTGCCTGTGAGCTCTGCGCTGGGACAGTTAGGTTGTTAGCATTAGGTATGGACTCTGGAGCCTGAGGCGCTAATTAACATTTCATGGGAATCCAGGAAGCATCCCATTTAAAACTGAAGAGGAATTTTGACCTGAGACCTAAAACTGAACAGGAAAAAACAAAACAGAAAAATAAATAAAATAAACCAGGGAGACACTGAGTACCTGCAGCATAAAAGAAAAAGGAATTTCTGCAATTTTAATATAAATCCCTTTCTCCGAAGTATATCTGCTGGACCAACTGTGATACAAAGGTGATTTGTGCATTTTCAGATACCGTCTTTATAGGTGAAGGCTAAACATGGTAAGCCCGATGCTTTCAGGACCAACCTGCTTCTTGAGAGTTAAGCACTTTTGAAGCTATATAAATTCGTTTCAGTTCTGGAACTCCATGCGGTACACAGGGTCTCTGTTCTTTACTAGGCACAGAGAGGAGTGTCTTTGCTTTTGGAAACTGAAAACTGGATTTTGTGGAGGAAGTTGCTGAAGGTATGATACAGCAAGCATCAGATCATCATCAAGCTGGGGGTTTCTTTTCCCTAAACACTGGGGTGTGTTGGCTGGACCATTTTAATCTTGATCTTGTGGGGGACCCTGTATGTCATGTAAACCATGAGCCTTGAATGTCTCAGCTCTATTTAGGGTTTGAAGCACTTATATGTAAATTTTTTGCCACCTTTGAGTTGTGCCTGGGCAAGTTTTCAGTGAGGCACTATCAGAATTATTTTGAGAAGCCCTGTGTTATGGTGGTGCCCTTACAGAAAGCATCCTGAAGTAAGAAGCTCAAGTGAGAATACGACCCCCCAGTTACAACATACTGTAGTGTAAATTGCAGAGAATTGAATGTCAATAGACATAGATTGGAGTCATTTATCACCTGGGTGCCTTGGTCAAGCCATTTAACCTCTCTTGACTCCAGTTTTCTCATCTCTGAAATGGGAGTAATCTTCTGGCTCTCTGGTTGTCATGGGAATCAGGTGATATAACAGGTGTGAAAATTCTCTGGGAAGAGTGTGGTGCTTTACAAGTTTATGATTTGTGCATGCTGGCCTGGTTGGACATTTCCTATTGTGGACGTGGA
The DNA here is from genome assembly GCF_048164855.1 of Canis lupus baileyi. Classification (NCBI taxonomy): domain Eukaryota; kingdom Metazoa; phylum Chordata; class Mammalia; order Carnivora; family Canidae; genus Canis; species Canis lupus. Next base: position 20,140,199 of record NC_132842.1, read on the forward strand.
ACGACATGACACGTGACAGACAATGTAGGTGTCATGGTCAGAGCGTGTTTTCCAGTGTCTTAGTTTTGGCTATTATCACAAAGTACAATGGCTGGGTGGCTAATAAGCAGCAGACATTTATTTCTCCTGGTTCTAGAGGCTGGAAATCTGAGATCAGGGTGCCAGGACACTTGAGTTCTGGTGAGGGGTCTCTTCCTGGTTGCAGACTGAGAGCCTTCTTATTGTCCTCCTGTGGCCAAGAGCAGAGGAGGGGGGGGGGATGTAGGTTCTCTGAGGACCCTTAAAAAGGGTACTCATCCATCACAAGGACTCCACCCTCATGACCTCACTTAACCCTGATCACCTCCCAAAAGCCCCACCTCCTAACACCATCACAGCGGGGATAGGACGTCTACACTGGAGTTTTGAGAGAATACAAATGCTTAGTCCATGATATTCTGCTCACAGTCCACCAGAATTCATGTCTTTCTCATTTGCAAGATGAATCCATTCCATCCCAACAGCCCCCAAATTCTTAACTGGTTCCAGCATCACCTTCCAAGTTCAAAGTCTCATCTAAATATCCTCTAAATCTAAATATCTATATCAGATAATGGGTGAACTTGAGGTACATTTCATCCTGAAGCAAAATTCCTCTCAGCTGTGAACCTGGGAAACCAGACAAGTCATATGCTTCCAGAATACCCTGGTGGGACCAGCACAGGATAGACTTCTCATTCCAAAATGGAGAACCAGGAAAGGAGGAATGACCGGTCCCAAGCAAGTACAGAATTTAGCAAGACAAACGTTTTAAGCTCTCAGGCTCACTGGGGCGGGAGGTGAGGTCCTGTTCCCGGACTATGCAGGCAGGGATCCTGTTGCCAGATGGCCCCACCCCCACAGCTTTGAGCAGAGGCCATCTGACCTGTCGAAAACAGGTCTCCCCTTCTTGAAATCAAGGATGCGTTCCCGATAGCTTGAATAATTTTTGGGGTCATCCTTCCCTTATCTTGAAGTATAGAGTGTGTTCGCAGCCAAATAGCTCTGCGGTCCCATCCTGTAAAATCTCAACCCAGCAGCCTTTCTTTGCTCCTTGCTGTCTCCTTCCTCTGGTAGGAGGTAGTTTTCCTGCTGGGTGGCTGATTAAGTCTGTGGTTCACACCCACACTAATCTCCTTATCAAACAGATGCTTGGCCATACTCTTAGTGTTCTCTCCTGAACATACTTTCTCAGGTTTTTGGTTTTTTTTTTTTTTTTTTTTTTTTTTCAATGTGGATAGGCTGAGATTTTCCAGATCTTTTGACTGGAAGTCCTGCTTTTGACTATAATTCCATCTTCAAGTCATCTCTTCTTGCATTTTATGATAAGCAGTCAGGAGGAACTAAGCTGCTCCTTCAATATTTTGTTTAGGAATCGCCTCAGTTCAATATCCAGTTTCAGCACGTACCTTCCACAAAACACTAGAGCTCAAACACAATTCAAAGCCAACTTCTTTGCCACTTTAAAAGAAGGGTCGCCTTTTCTCTGTTGTCCTTTCATAATTACATCTCCTTCATTTCCATCCGAGTCCTCATCAGAATGGCCTTTATGTGTCGATATGTCTATCTGCTCGGGATCGCTTAGCTATTCTCTGATGGAAGCTTTGTCTATAGCTCTCCTCTTTTCTTCCTGAGCTCTTAACAGAATTGCCTCTAAAATTCTGTTCATGGAAATCTAAGCCTTTTCTAGCAAGTGCTCTAAAATTCTTCGCATTATCCAGTTCCTAAGCCATTTGTGTATTTTTAGGTATTCTCAGCAGCACTCCCCGTCCTTTCTCAGTACCAGTATCTGTATCGAGGCTTTCTAGAGAAACAGAGCCAGTAGGATATATCTTGATACATGGGAAGAGATTTATTTTGAAGGATTGGCTCACACAGTTGTTATGGAGGCTAAGAAGTCCCATTGTCTCCCATCTGCAAGCTGGAGATCCAGGAAAGCTGGTGGTATAGTTCCAGTCCAAACCTGAGCCCTGAGAACCAGAGAAACCAATGGTGTAAGTTCCAGTCTGAGTTACATGGCCCCAAAACTCAGGGAGAGGGTGCAGGGGTGTAAGAAGTTCTCTGAAGATCTGAGAACCAGGAGCATGATGACTCACAACAAGAGATGTTGGGGGCAGCCCTGGTGGCTCAGCGGTTCAGTGCCGCCTTTGGCCTGGGGTGTGATCCTGGAGACCTGGGATCGAGTCCCACGTCAGGCTCCCTGCGTGGAGCCTGCTTCTTCCTCTGCCTGTGTCTGCTGCACTCGCTTTCTCTCTGTGTTTCTCATTAATAAATACATTTAAAAAAAATAACAAGAGAAGTTGGATTTCCCAGCTCAAGCAGAGAGCAGATTGGCCTTCCATCTTTTGTTGTACTTAGACCGTCAACAGATTGGATGATGCCCACCTGCACTGGGCAGGACAGTCTTCTTTACTCAGTCCAGTCATTCAAACACTCATCTCTTCTGGACACATGCTCACAGACCCAGAAGTAGCTATCTTGGCATTGACTTGGCCCAAATCCACCCATAACGTTATACATCACATACCAATAGTGTCCTTTTTATTTTTAATGTTTCCTGTCTTTTATATAACAAGGGGAAAGGTGCTATGTGCCCATTATTGTGAACATAACTAGTTGATTCTAGAGTCCCCAAAGATTAGAAGCGACTGTGTTTGGGGATGATGGAAATGAGATAGCAGAGATAAAATTCCATTTTCTTCTATGTGTCATAAGTACCTCAGCTTTATACTGACACTGGCTGTTACAGGGGTCTCTACCACATGGATGAGCTGGGAAGTGATAACATAACTTTATAATTCTGCTACTGAATATAAAGCCTTAAAAAGTCCCATAGGCCAGTTAAGACAAGCTTCAGAAATGAAATTTTGCATAACTATTCTGATATTTTCCCTGGGAGGTTATTATGAGTGATAAGGTGTTTCACGTTGATTTTTGATAGTGATTTTTTTAATATGAGTGCAAAGGCAATGTCTAAACAGCTTCTGACACATCCATACAGTGGAATACTAGTCCAGCAGTGAAAAAAGAGCAAACTACTGGTAACACCCAGCAACACAGATGAATTGTAAGAGCACTTATACTGAAAAGCATACATTCTATATGATTCTGTTTATATAGATTCTAGAACAGGCAAAACTAATCTTTGATTAAACTCATCAGAAAAGTGCTCGTCTAGAGGTGGGGAGGGCTGGAGACTGGCTGGGAGGGGATATAGGGGATTCTCTGGGGGGGTTGGCAATATTCTGTATTTTTTCAGGAGTTTGTGCACATTTTTACAAGGTCGTGCACATTTTGCAAAATTTCTCAAATGTGCTTATGATTTTATTTTATGTAAATTTCCCCCAAAATAGAAACAAATGATGATCTACATATTAAGGTCTTTAGGACTGAAGTGTACGGATATCTGTATTGACTTTGTTTTTTGTTTTTTTGTTTTTTTTTTTTGTATTGACTTTGCATTGTAATCACCACCACCACAAAAATGCATGGATGGATGCACAATAAAGGCAAATGTAAAAAAAGTTCACAGAAGAATCTAGCTGGTAGTTGTTCAAGTGCTCTTCCAATTCTTCACATTTTTCTATAGGTTGGAAAATGTTATAATACAGTGTTAAGGATGTAATTTCAGAAAAAAATTTAATATAAGAAAAACATGAGAGACGCGGCAGTTAGTGTTTGTTGGTGATGTAATATTCTTAAGCACTGAATATCTTTAGAGAAATCAAGCTACTTGCCAAAGGTAAATGAGAATTTATTCCATTACCTTTGCTCAAAATGTTGCATAAAAGAGATATTTAAAATGATAAACACATAAGGATTTCTGAATTCGCAGTATGCCACATGAGTTGTTGAGATCAAATTTATTATTAAAAAACCACTTAGTGTCCTGTTTTTGCCTACACGTCATTTCATTTTCATTTTTTCCTTTTGTTAATCTCCGCAAACTATCTTTAAGACGCGGTAGGCTCTGAAATCCAAAGAGGGATAATAAGCAGGTGATAGAATTCAGTTAAGAAGAATGTACTTACTTATTTATTTATTATTTATTTAAAGATTTCACTCATTTATTCATGAGAGACCCACACACACACACAGAGACAGAGAGAGAGAGAGAGAGAGAGAGAGAGAGAGGCAGAGACACAGGCAGAGAGAGAAGCAGGCTCTGTGCAGGGAGCCCAACGTGGGACTCGATCCCGGGTCTCCAGGATCACTCCCTGGACTGAAGGCGGTGCTAAACCGCTGAACCACAGAGGCTGCCCAGAATGTACTATTTTAATGATAATAAGTTAACTGATAAGGATTGTTGAAAATATTGATTTTAGGGTACAAATGATATCACAGCACTGGCTTCTCATACCCTGAGGATTATTGAAATTTGGGAAGACTGGAATATAATTCAAAATGACTGTGACAGATTAGAGCACTGTATTTTTTCAAAAGGACAAAATTCAACAGGAACTTGTACAAAGGTATACCCGCCAGGACCAAAACCAATAAATGGGGAAGGACCAGTTATGAATCTAGGATGTCAGCAACAATAGTGTCAGTTCTGTTCATTGAATATTCACTGTCCTTTGTGCTATGGTTGAACCCAGCTTTGATACATATTTTTTAAAGTTTTTGTTTAAATTCTAGTTAGTTAACATATAGCGTAATATTAGTTTTGGTAGTAGAATTTTGTGATTCAACACTTACATACAACACCCAGTGCTCATCACAAGTGCCCTCCTTAATACCCATCACCCATTTAACCTCCCCCTCTTCCAGCAAACCTCTGTCCTCTATAGTTAAGAGTCTGTTTGATATGTATTTTAACACGGAGAAGTAAGTACAGGTTTAAAGAGCAATAAGATGACTATAGTAATGGAAGACTGGTCCTAGGAAGAAAATCTGAAAAGAGGAACTTCTCTAAATGCTCTTAGATTGAAAGCTTCAAGTTCTGCGTGATTATTTGATTATTACCATTTCAATTACATGAAGTGTTTTTATGGAGAGATTCTATGAAAAACTATAATAAGGGAAATGGATTCAAGTGAAGAGATAGGTGAGTTGTGCAAATGGAAGGGTCTCTTGACTTCAAGGTTGATTAAACGCTAGAATAATTATCAGTGATGCTGTGGAATCTGCATACCTGGAGAATTATGTAAACAAAATATAAATTCTGAGTGGATCTAGATTAACCTGCCAGAGGTCAGGGGCAAGCCCTGATGATCCCTGGAAGGACCTAACTGGGTCTATGTTCTATTAATAATGTTTCACTCCACAGTAAGAGTTTTTAAACATAACTTGATACTAAATTACATTCTTTCTATAAGAAATGGCAGCTTTAAATTCCCTTGGCTTAGAAATTCCCCATGTTAATTTACAGTAGTGTGTGGATAGCAATACTATATTGTATACTTGAAATTTGCTAAAGGGATAAATATTAATTATATCACCACTAAAGAAAATAAAATAGTGATAATTATGTAAAGTAATGGATATGTCAATTAGCTTGATTGTGGTGGTGATTACTCCTCAATATATAAACATAGCAAAACATGAAGTGGTACACCTTAAATATAAATAATTTGCACTCGCGAATTGTATCAGTAAAGCTAGAAACAAATCACTGTGTTGAATGATTCTTCTTTTCATTGGACTTGTCTCCTGGTAAATGACTACATGTTGCTTTGGTGACAATTTGTACACTGTCCTTAATTTAGTTTCTGTACTTTATAATTATTATAAAATAATTATGTTATATCCTGTCATTTTTCTCTTTAATGTTACAACATTATCATTAGGAGGACATTTTTGTACGTGAACCATTATGTTCATGAGTATTTTCTGTTGGTGAGAGGGTCCTTACCTGAGCGTAAGCATCTTTCCCATTCCCTGCTCTTTGATGCTGCTAGGTTATCATTCAACTGTCCAGGCCAGTTAGGGTGGAAAGAGATAGAAATGTCATCTATGTGAATGATTTCTCTTCTTTCTGAAAGTCAATATGGCAAAATCCTCTTGCATTTTACATCGTAGCCTCTATTTCTGGTTTCTTAATCTCGTCCCATGGTTCACTTTTTTTCTTATCCTTCGCAGAGCAAAACTTGCTTCCTGTTGTGATGCTGCTCAAAACTTCATTGTTTCTCAGAATAACACTCCAGCTGGGACCAACATGAGTTATGAGGTGGAAAGCAAAAACGAAATCCTAATTAGAGAGAACATTTTTAATATGTTTCCAGTGGTGAGTAAAGATTTGTTGTGGTTTATTTGTGTCACCATTCCAGGTGACTTTTCTCCCATGTTATGCTGTAACTTATACTAATGGAGGAGTTAATTTAGAATTAAAATACCATATGTTGCTTTGATATAAAAGATGGTTATAGTGGTCCATTTTAAAAAGGCAGTTCTGAATGCAAGTGGCTCTTCGGGGAGTGGTATTTATATCTTACATGATAAGCTCTCCGAGTCCTTGAGTCTTCATGATTCATCCTTGCGTGAGATGAGGTACTTGGGCTTTCTGCATAGTAATTACTGGGGCTTGGGAAGAGGACCATTTTTCACCTGGAATAAGGTTCTTCCAGTTGTCAGTTTTGGTGACTGACTCAATTCCTTCACAAAGAACTGTGGGTTTATGTGGCTAATCTTTGGGAAGTAAATATGCCAGGCATTTGTGGTCAGTGGGGTTGCCTAGGTGGCTCAGTTGGTTAAGCGACTGACTCTTTGTTTCAGCTCAGGTCGTGAGATCAAGCCCTATGTGCGGCTCATCTGCTTCAGATTCTCTCTCTTCCTCTCCTTTATCCTCTGCACCTCCCGCTTGTGCTCTGTCTCTCTAAAATAAATAAATAAATCTTTTTTTTTAAATTTTTTATTTATTTATGATAGTCACCGAGAGAGAAAGAGAGAGAGGCAGAGACACAGGCAGAGGGAGAAGCAGGCTCCATGCACCGGGAGCCCGACGCGGGACTCGATCCCGGGTCTCCAGGATCGCGCCCTGGGCCAAAGGCAGGAGCCCAACCGCTGCGCCACCCAGGGATCCCTAAATAAATCAATCTTAAAAAAAAATTGTGGCCAGGGAGCATAACCTCACATTTAGGGATTTCTGTGGGATATGTTCATTGATGTATCCCAAGCTCCAGAACATTTCCCAGTGCATATATGTATTCATTACCTATTCATTAAATAAACTAATGAGTAATGATACAGTATTATTACAAGAATAAACTTCTTAAATATAAATCCAAACTTGGAGAGAATTTTTGTCATGAAGAACATCTCATTGCTTATAAACATACACTCTTGGTCTTTTTTTCATGATTGGATTAAAAGCAATTAAGCAAGTCAGTCTGGTAAAAAATGGAATGACCTTATATAACACAGTTTACCAACTGTAGAATATTCAGTGCTTGCAATTAATTCCCTTTTGTTGGACCTTTGACTTCTTTCAACTAATTTATTGGTCCTGTAAGTTGTTCCAGTTTTTCTCTTACTATTATAATTCAAAGGAAGACTTATTGCCTGGGAATGATTTAAAAAATGAATAGAAAATGATAGAGAAAAAATATGGCAAATTTTCTAGAAGGAAAAAAAAAGCCCCCCAAACCCCACAAAGCATTTTAAAAATGCCTTCATTATGCATTAAATTTACCAATAACTGAAAAGATAAGTACAGAATGTTTATATTCCCAATCAAGGAAATTCACCACGAGTAACTCTTTCACCCTTGGAGTTTTTTCTAGCATTTTCTATGCTTTAGACTGATGAGAACAGAGGAGCTGCTGGGATTTATTTATTTATTTATTTATTTATCTATTTATTTATTTATTTTTGGCTTCTAATTGGCACTTTGAAAAGAATAACCTAGGCTTAATAATTCTGTATGCAGTTACCAACAGCAGCCATTTCCCAAATTTGCATTGATTTTTCAAAATTGGGAAGGAGGTAATTCTGAAGTCAGTACCAAAACAGTTGCAAAGTGGGCCACTTTCCTGTGTTGCTTCCAGCACTCCCTTTGTGGAGATGAGGCATTTGAGGAAGCTGGCCTCCTTCCTGCCCCCCTCCTTCCTGCACACCCACCCTGCCTGGTCTCTGCCACACTCCCCTCAGGAGAACGGCAATCACAATGGGTACTTTTGATAAATGTCATGAAGTCATTTCCTCCAAACACTTTGCTAAGTTATTTGAAAAGAAAACAAAGTTGGTTTTTGTCCAGAGCGAGCAATGGGGAGGCATTGCTCAACCTAGCACAAATTTTCCACTTTCTTAGAAGATTTTTTTTTTTAAGAAGCATTGGAGATTCCTCTTACTGATACATGAGATCCCAAAGCGTATGGGCCTTTTTTACCCCGGTGGACCAAGAAGCAGAGAAAACATGCGTTATTTTGAGTGCTTAATTGGAGACATGTTTTCCTTCAGTAATCTTTTCTGCTGTACCATTAAGCGGATATTTGCATCCTCCCCGCTCTAAAATTCAGAATTTATCATGGTACCATTTAGTAAACTCAGGTTGAAGACATCTTGAACTAGGAGTACAGTGGACTTGAAATAACCTAAGGTATCAAGGAACCATTAATTTAAGAGCCAGGTCCCCTGTCTTCTGTTAGGTATTGCGGATACAAAGAGAAATAAGGCATATAATTAAATTAACATTTTATTCGTTGAATGTGAGAAACTGTGTAGTGTGTAGTGAATAAGAGTGTGGACTCTTTCAGGGCTTTGAATCCCAGCTCTGACACTTGCTAGCCATTACTTAAACCCATGCTTTTATTTCCCATCTATAGAACGTTCATAAGGATTACATGTGTTAGTAAGTCACACACTTGGAATAGCGTGTCTCGTATAATAAGTACCGTATGATTCTTAATTGTTAGAGACAAACCTAGAAGCGCAGAACCAGAGTTCTCTTTACTTGTTTGGCGTCTCTCAGATGGCACATAAAGGGCATCTAACAGTCAGAGGGAATCAGGAGTCTGTTGGGCTTCTCAGAACATACTGGCGAGCTGTTGCCTTGGTGCTGGTAAACTGGCTTTGGGCCCTATGCTGCCCTGGTTTGTACTATTGACTGATTTTAGTGGTGTACCATACCCCCACAGTAGCTGATTTAAATTTACCAGTGATTTCACGGTTTCACCAAATTCCCAACTGTTTACCAGTTGGCTCCCACAACTTGGTACAAGCGAGTCCCAGCACAACCCTGGAGGTGGCCCCCAGCACTCACTGAACCATCACCATACTGTGTACATTACAACAGGCGAGGCCTATGGTGAAAGATGAGGGGAAGTTAAAAGTAATAATCACACTCTCTGCCCTCGGGGACTGCCACTCGAATTCTAAGGACAAAATAGGTGAATCAGGGCCTTGTCACTGTAGAGGCTGGGCTGGTACCCTTGGTGCAGCTCAAGGTCACGTCTAATAACTTCAGGGAGAGTGACCAGCAAAGGAAAAGTACACTGTTAAATTGAGAAGTTATGTGTCAGACTGGGAAGGATTTGGTAAAAGGGGAAAATCTTTTAGGGTGGGCAAGTCAGGTCCTTGGAGGAAATATAAAAGATTCAGGCCTTGGAAATTAATTTGAAATATGTCTGCACAGAGTTCCTAGGCGTCCCTGTAGCCCCGTGGCTGGTCATTTGCAGAGATGGCAGGCATAAATCTCATGTCATCACTGAGCCTGAAGGTCTAACTATTTAAGAAGCACAGGAAACTTCCACTAAATTAGCTATTAATTTTATGCCCAAGAATAGAGGACTTAATGATACTTTCTAATTGCTTTATTTCCTCTATTTTGCTGGAAACATTCCTGTCTGTTGGAAAGGCCAAAAGTGGGATTTTGCCAATCTGATGTTAGGTACTTAATTATGTATGTGAGATACATTAAGTTATATTTTATGTACAAATATATTTTATGTTATTTTAGGGTATATGATACACTGTATATTTCTCTCAAGAGAAAGGAAATACAGGTTTGCAGGACTTTTTATTGTCATAAGTTTTTAAGTCATAAGTTGATCAAGCTGCTGTGGTCATGCTACTTCTGCTTTTTTCCTTGCTCTTTCTCTTTCCTTAGCCTGTGTAAAAAATCAAGCTGCTTGAATTAAATTGATGATGTTTATGATTCTGAAACTAAAGCTATGTCGTGATGGTTTTTTACTGTCTCCTCATAGTCTCAGCCTTTCGTGGAGTATCCCTACAATCAGTGTGCAGTGGTTGGAAATGGGGGAATTCTGAACAAGTCTCTTTGTGGAGCTGAAATAGATAAATCCGACTTCGTTTTTAGGTAAGGCCTGTCAGATTGGTTTCCTTGAAACCAAAGATCAGTTGGATATTTTAAAGGGATGCTGTAAAGACACTCCATGTAAATTTTGACCTTTGAGCTGTATTGCTTAAGTCTACAAATGATCTAGGTAGCCTTTCCTGAAGTGTTAAATGGGTCACGAGTTCCTCAGAATGTTAAAACCAGAAGGATAAAACTGCACTATAGCCACTTTGGAGAAGCTCTTCTTGAAATCATTGTGAAAGAGGATCTTCACTGCAGGACTTGTCAGAGCCTTCAGTGTATTAAGGATACCATGGCTCTCTCAGAAGGACTCTGGAGAACATCTCCCAGGCTCACCAGGAAAAATGGGGGGAAATATATATATACACATACACACACAGAGAGAGAGAGAGCATTTCAAGAAACTTTTGTTCTCAGATAACATTTGAGAAAATGATAACCTAAGCATTGTATTACCATGCAACATCATTGTTTAGTTTTCTGACTTGAAATTAAATAGTGGAGCTTCAAAATTCTGGTCTTTTCAAATGTGTTTGTACCTCAGTACCAGCTAGCTTGCAAAAACAGATGCAAACGTGGTTTCTCTGTGTGCTTGTGCTAATAAGCCAAGCTGCAGAATTTCTGTGCTTTCAGGATACGATGGAAAGGTGATTCATCCCTGTGAGGATGGATTTCAATTGAAATGCACCTTTTTAAAAACTGAGTCGAAATCTGTTTCTTCCTATTTCAGGGGCACTGATTTCATACATCAGAGGAGAGCCTTTGATCCTTATTGGTTTAATGCTGCCCTTTTTAGCACCTGAAAAGAAGCAGGATTTTCAATCAGTAGCTTCCCCCTCCCTGTCCTACCGCTTTAATCTCATTTAAGTTTTTATTGCTAAAGGTAATGACAGAACAATAGACCTGAAAGTCCACTGGGTCATTGAATGTGCTCCTCATGATTCTGTTAAAATGACCAATACCCAAATGATTTAGCCATTTTGTTAAAGCACTCAGTATGAAAAAGCCATAATGAAGATAAATAATTCTTCTTGTAATAGACTTTTTATAGACTTAAAATTCTCAAAACATCTGTAGGGTGTATTATGGCTACACATCCATTTTATCTAATAGCAGATACAGGAAATACAAGTTTAGGTTTAAAAAAAAATCTCATCTTAAAATCTTTTTAATTTATAACTCTGCAGTAAGTGTGCTTTGCTTATTTCTGGATTCTACATTCACTGAGGACACGAATGTTTCTGATAGAGTTCCCTGTATCAGGGAACTGACCTTTCCAGACTGAATGGCCAAATGAGGGTTTAAATGTGGTCATGGTCATTAAAATTTATTTAAATTTTAAGCCTGTACTTTGACTGCACATGTTCAGAGTTTTATCATGACAGTCTGGGAACTGCTTATTATGATTTGTTTTCCGTTTCAAAAGTTGGGGAGCTACTAGTTAAGTGGGTAAGGAACAAAAAGAGATGATGAGTGGTTTTACAAACTACCACTGTATGTAGACAATACTCAATATTTCTCCTTGGAGTCTCCTATGATACTCTCTTGGAAATCACCTTTGATTTTAAAAAATATATGGGACTGTATTAGAAAGTAGATTTGTTATTACAGGATGTCCATTAATGAAGGCATTTCTGTATTATCTGTGATTAATATGTATTTTTCCCAAGGTGCCATATTTAATTATTTTCTAACATCTTTTTTTATCAATGAGAGATGGACACGGTCCATTTGAGTTTATGTTTCATGGAGTGTGGAATACTGTTTCAAGCTCAGTTCTCCAGAACACATCAACTTGAAACAGCTTTCCTTAGGAAGCACTCAGATGCTCCCTTTGTATGTATAGCTTTAAAGAAATGGTCTACTTGAAATTCTGCAAACAATACTTAGGGTGTCATAACCAACTTTCCCTTTTTTTGTGAAAGGAATATAACTACTCAGAATTACAATTCTTAATTTGTTTTGAGTACTAAAAACAAATTAGTACTCAAAAGAGGAAGAGAACATTTATATGAAAACATCATTATGAGAACATTGGGGTTTTATTTATTAACAGCATAATTTGCTAGAAAAACTATCCATATGGGAATCAGGAGATTTCAGGGTTTGGAGACTTTTTTTTTTTTTTTAATGTAGTCTTTGCTTCTGGCAGACTCTGTAAACTTGTTGCAGTCCCTCTGTTTTTTTTTTTTTTTAATCTGTAAATTGATGATCATACCACTGTGGGAATAGAATTAATAGAAATAACAATTCTAATAAAAGGATTATTAACTCTTCAAAAGCTAGGCAAGGTAATGTCATTTCTCATTTTGATATGTGTAAGGGTCTTAATATTGAAAGCTTTTATCAAATTTATGTATTTCGCAGAACCCCATAACAGCTATGATTTTCTTCAATAAAATGACAGTGATCATATGTGTACAGGTAAGTGTACACAGTTTTTTTTATAAGTTGCATTTTGAAAATACCTTTTTTTTTTTTCAAATTTCAGATGTAACCTCCCCCCAATCACAGGAAATATTAGTAAAGATGTTGGGAGCAAAACCAATGTTGTGACTGTAAATCCCAGTATCATAAGACTAAAGTAAGTATCTCTGACTTATACAACTGTTTGAGAACATTTATTGTTTAACGTGTTTCTTAGTTTGAACACTAATCTTGTTGCTCAAATGACTTGCAATACAGCCAGAATGATTTTTGGGGAAAGATATAAGAATATATTCATATTTTACTTTCTTCGAGGTTGTAGCTTATAAGAGGTATGAGCAACTTTACCTCTTTTTTTTTAAAGAAACCCATTTTATTTTATTTTAGGGACTTTATTTATTTATTTATTTATTTTTTTGGGACTTTATTTTTTAAAGTAAACTCTACACCTAATGTGAGGCTCAAACTTTAAAACCCTGAAATCAAGAGTTGTACATTCTACCTCTGAACCAGCTGGGCTACCCAACCAATTGCACTTCCAATGTCATAAGCTGAATATTACTAATCAAGTGAAAACTCATTTATCTCTTCATCTTTTTTAACAATAGTGAAGTTACTTTTGAGAACTTTCTTTCAGAATGTTAGCATTACTCTTTTATCTTGGGAGCAGTTTCTTGATGAAACAGTTTATTTAGAAACTTCAGAGAATGAATGAGGCTTTAGGAGAACCTGGCAAAAAAAAAAAAAAAAAAAAGAAATTTTTACTATGGATAGTTTATTACCAAAAAATAATTCCTATATTTCATTTGCACAGTGTAGCCACTAAAAAATGTTCCTGATTAGTAAAAATCCCATACATACATTGTTTTCATCAAAATTGACTAATAATTAGTAAAAATCCCATACATTGTTTTCACCAAAATTGACTAATAATTATTATTAATACAATACACCATAAAAGTATATACTCATATAGTTCTAGAATCCCTTAAGATAATACAAAATATTGTACCTGTATCCCAAAAGTTTACTTTCTATACACAGACAATCATGCATACTAGTATATTTACTAAGGTAGTATGTAAATCAAGCATATAAAGCTATGGCAATACATAGAGGAAATTTAAAATGTGTGTGTGTGTATGAATATAGTTTTTTAAGGTTCTTTAAAGGAAACCTATTTTATGATCACATGTACAAAAAGATACACAGAGCACAAGTGTACAACTCAGTGATTTTTTTAATGTATAGACATTTTAAGAGTGTGCTATGTTTAGGAAAACATTAATCATTATTAATTTGGAAGATATTTCTGTATCAAAAAGCAACCTTAGAGAAAAAAATTACTGAGCTGGAAGATAATGTAAGAAATGTGTGTCCAGTAAGGATATAGCCCAGTAAGAAAATAAAAGTAGAAGCCTAGGGACACTACGAAAAGAGAGATGAACACCTAGACCTTGATACTTACAGGCACCTTACTTGTACTTGGCCTCTGAATTCAGGGTTTGTCTCTTATATACAGCAGGGATATAGATGGTTCAGTGGCTCGGCCGGTGGTAAATTCAGCCCATGTAACCAAAAATGCTACTTGATTATAATGATGATGTTTGTTTGTTTGTTTGTTTGTTTTAATTTGGCAGATATGGGAACTTAAAGAAAAAGAAGGAAATATTTCTGGAGGACATTGCAACCTATGGAGACGCATTCCTTCTCCTGCCAGCGTTTTCTTTCAGGGCCAACACGATTGCCTCTTTCAAAGTGTATAGCACACTCAAAGAGTCTAATGCAAGACAAAAGGTTATATTTTTCCATCCCAAGTACCTGAGAAATCTTGCCCTTTTCTGGAGAACCGAGGGAGTAACAGAGTTTCGCCTGTCCTCTGGCTTGATGATCACAAGCGTGGCAGTTGAACTGTGTGAGCACGTGAAGCTGTATGGATTTTGGCCCTTCTCTAGAACGGTGAAAGACACACCTGTCAGTCATCACTACTACGACAACAACTTACCTAAACGTGGTTTCCATGAGATGCCCAAAGAATATAGACAAATTCTCCAACTTCACTTGAAAGGAATCCTCAAATTACAATTTAGCAAATGTGAAATAGCCTAAGCATAGTGTCTTAAAATGGGAATAGTTTTAATAGAATGCAGTAGGTGAGAAACAGTGTTTTCAAATCCTAAAAGCAGTGGATGTAGAACATAATAGGAAAAGTCTTGAAACTTGCTTTGATTAAAGCTCCTTGCTAAGGTTGCAATCTCAGCAACTCATGGAGTTGTTCGATCTTCTTCACTTTCCCTCCTTGTAAAATGGGGACCATGATAATCTAACTCACGATAGGAAAACGACATAATCTATGAAAACTCTTGCCAAAGGATTTGGCGTGAGCTAGGGACTTGGTAAATATTTCCCTGTTACTGTCTCTAAGAGCTCTTTCCACTCTCACTGGGCTGATAATAAAAGTCATGCTGTTTTGAAGACCTTTCCTGGAGAGAACAGCTGAATTGCCTGTATTCATTGGGGTTCTTTCCTGAGCAGGCATCTCTATTATTAATAATATCCTTCTCATCCTTCTTCCTGTCCTAAAGAGTGCATCTAAGAAATTACTGTAAACCCTTGATTATCCAGGAAAGAAGTCTTCCTCTTCGGGTGGTAATACGCCTACCTCTGATTACCTTCACTGGGGTCGTTAGCTGCAATGATGTGCCAGTTGGATTTAGGCCAGTTTTTTTCCTCCTCCATTTTTATTTTTAAATGACTCCTTAAAATTTATATTAACTTCCTGCCTTACTCTTAAGCCTCTTCCACTGACAGGAGCTGTTTTAAAAGCATGAAGAGTTAATAATACCCAGTTTTTCTTACCTGTTGTCTGTGGTGTCACACTTTGTAAAAAATAATAAATCATTATTAAAAAATAATGATCAAACAGCTCCTTCATGCCAGGCCCTATAGCAGACTCTGTGAGAGGGACACAAGGGTAACCAAGTTCTGCAGGAGGAAGCTGACATGTGTATGATCTACCACCATGATACAATATGATAAATGTTATTACCACAGCTACGAATAAAGTAGGAGGAGGAACAGAGGCAAGAGTAATTAAACCTGTTTCTGTTTCAGAGAAGAGGTAATTTCTGAATAAAAACCCAGAAAGTGAGTAAGATGTTAACAGATAAAGAGAGGTTCTAGGTAGAGGGAATAAAAAAGTTGTCCCCTTCATTCTAATTCATCAAAATGAGGATATTTTAAGGTAAATCATGGTCTTTTCCCCAAGAACTGTCACTTGAAGGGAGGTTGTAGCATGTGAGAATGGTGGCTTGGGCCTGCCTCTGTGAAACACAAGTTAACAATGACCTAACAGATGTCAGAGGAAAGCTGTAAGGATTAAAATACACAAAAACTTAAGGAAGAGACTTAAGTCTCTTAAGGAAAGGTGTATTATTTACATGAGAAATAAGACTAATAATTTAGCCATCCATATCAAAGCTTAAGTGCTACTGAATATTGCCATTTTTACATCATGCCCGTACATTATGATGCTACCTGTTAACATAGATCATCCCTTCATCCACTGGATAAGTTTTTTAACTTAACTAAGTAACTATATTCCTACTTTCCCTGCTTGTCTTTGTACCATCACGAGGAGAGTAGAAATAGTGGAGCAAACTTGTCAGCATGCCGCATTAATTACAAATAAAGATCTGAATTCTTATCTTAGCCAGATGATTGTTTTACTAAATGTTCTCTTTTCAGAACACTTTGCTGTTATTGCTTATTTTGGCAAAGTACCTCTTTCATTTCATTGTGGTTGACATTTTTTGTGCCTTTCTTTGTTCACATTTTATTTCTTCTTCTATCACAGATGAAACCTATTAGCTCCGTAAATTACCTCAAAGTTCATATATAAATATTTTCCAAAAGGGACATGCTTTTAGTTACATGAGGTCTAATTTATTTATCTTTCTTTTTGTGATGATAAATAAGTGGCTGTTTTCTGCAACTTCTAATGGATTTAATTTGCTTTTAAAAATCTGCTAGCAGTAGTAGTAATGTCTATCATGTTACTAACAGTGGATTATTAAAAATAGAACACTCTAATACTTTATGGTTAGTAAAATGTTTCCCTTAAAATGTTTTCTGGGGAGTATAAATTAAACTTCTCTTTTTGATGGTATGGGAAATATGTGATTAGTGAGTAAAAACGAGAGAATATACTGAAATCAACCATTAAATATACTGTATGGAGATAAGTTACTTTAATAAAAATTACATGTGATTAGGACAGAATTTACTTAAGTTTTTCCCGTACAACTTTCTATTTTATCTTCGGAAATTTTCTCTAGACTATCAAAATAGAATCTTTAAGTGTCAACAATAACAAATTTCAGAAGTGTTCAAAATGATATGTGTTGGTTCACAAACTTCTCTGGAGCTCCCCAGGCAAATTCCAAAACTGGCCCCTGTACACAGAGCACAAGGAAAGACCAAAGAAGAAGGCAGGCCACTCCACATTGTTGGTGGCGGTTTTAATAAGTTGAGACCTTGCATATGGGATCATCTTGGGTGGCTGCAAGACTAGTAGATCTCCACATTTGTCTGGTAATCTTAAATGTTTGTGTAGAGGCCTGCACTGAGTTCAGATGTGTATATTGTCCAGGTGGTCTCAACACCACATCACTATCTTGAGGCTGTTTCCTTTGGAGCAGCTTTTGGAATCAGGGAAGGCAAAGAGAATGCATGCCAGGCAAATAGAATGTACAGGGGAGGGAGAAAGGAGCCTCCATTTGCCAGGGCTCAGCTCACGGGTCAACGGGGTATCATGTCCTATCGATGACCTCCCCCAACACTGAGAGGGCAAGAAGCAGCATCCTAATGATACCCATGTTTGGTAAAGTTCAGTAGAAAAAAAGTTGTGGAGAAAATTGTAGACCTTTCCACATGAACATAACTAAAGTTGGTGTTCTATTTAACATTTATATTGACATTTGTACTGCCATTATGAAGGCATGTTGAAATTTTGCAACAATCTCAGCTAGGATCACCTGTTAACCAAAAGTCTGGTCAAAAAGAACATGTGCATTCTTTCTCTTTCCCAAGTTGATCTGTAACTGTTGTGAAATATGTGGGAGGCCTCAATCACATCTTAACATTTCCTTTTTGGCAGAGGACAACAGTATACATGTTCTATTATGATATGTCAATAATGTCCTTTTGTTCTAAAGGAGAATTTTTTAAACTTCCTAAAATACAATAGAACATAAATTTTGATAACATGTCAGCCACATGAGTTGTAAGTCATAAGCAACAGTTCTTTTTGTTCTATAATGGTAAATTACCACAAGTTTCAAAACCAAAAGAAAACTATGACCTCCACCTTATAGATTTATGGATTTTCCACTAAGTCTCACGGTGACACGCTCAAGAATCTGTGGGTGTAATGAGCATTGCTTAAATGTTGATGGATTAGATTTGATCTTCTGCTCTTAAACTTGAAGTGCATCCATGGGCATTGAAAATAGAAAGTCTGAGTACTGGTGCTAGACAGTACTAAACTTTACTTGGGACTCCAGCTCATAATACCACATGTTGCCAGTTTCTAGGGGAAATACTAACTTGCTTAATTCTATTTTTTACTTGTTCAGCATCACTGGGCAATGTAACCAAATAGCAAGATTCTAAAACAATTTTCATCCAAATCTGAGGATAAGGCAAAAATGTTCATTTAAGCATGTAGTCCATAGTGCTGTAAGGTCCCTGGAAAGGACTCCATGAACAATTGCATAGAGTTTAGCGTTATGCAGTATAATAGTCCTTGAAGTCTCTGATTTTTTTTTTCCTAACAAAAGGGAAAGGCAAATAGATCATGACTCTCATGAAAGAAGATTTCCTTCTGCATGTAAATATGTGGGCTCTCAGCCAGGTAATCAACCAAGGACTTTTTTTTTTTTTTTTTTTTGGAGGACTCTCTATGTATAGAATACTGAATTAAGCCATAAATCAGACCAGTTTGAGGCTAGTTTTTTTCTTGCTTACAAAAAAATGTACCAACTCAGTACTATATCATGTCATTCACTCTAAATCATTTCATGAATTTCAGGAAGCTTTGGGAAAATTGGAAAATGTTACAGATAACAGATCTGCTCACATCCTAAATAGCTACCTTAGAAGTATGGTTAAGATGCAACATGTGATATAGTTAAGACATTCAAAACATTTTATTTATGTACATGAAAATACATTGTTTTGCTAGTAAACACAAGGAATTTCAGAGAGTCACCAGAAGTATCTGAAGCACTTGAACCAATAAGACTATATCTTATTTTTGATTTTTAAAAAATCCACTGAGTAATTTCGTTTCCTATTTGCATATGGCCTCAGAGGCTGACTCCATAGTGGAACTCACAAATACACTCCTGAAGATGGGTGAACAGGAGTATCCTTCTAGCCCATCTTATCTTCTCTGGGTCATCACTCTTCTGAGAGCAATCTTTTTATCAAGAAAATGTGAGTGATACGTGATAAAGATACATTGTATACATAATAGAGAAAAGGTATTCTTTTCCCATACTTTCTTCTGTCCCTCTCCTTTCTTCCTTTTCAGGGACACCAGTTAACACACATGAAACTTCTCAAAATTTGTTAGAGATTACTGACTCTCTGTTTATCTGTTCTTCCTTTTTTTTTTTTTTGTTTTTCATTTTGGATGGTTCCTATTCCCATGTCTTCAACTCGACTAATATTTTCTTTTCCAGTGTCTAATCTGATGTCAATCCCATCCAGTGTGTTTTTATTTTATCTTTTCATTTTTAAAAAATATTTTATTTATTTATTCATGAGACACACAGAGAGAGACAGAGACATAGGCAAAAGGAGAAGCAGGCTCCCTGTGGGGAGCCTGATGTGGGACTTGATCCCAGGACCCCGGGATCACACCCTGAGCCAAAGGCAGATGCTCAACCACTGAACCATCCAGGCACCCCCCCGCCCAGGTATGTTTTTAATTTCAAACATTGTCGATGTTCAGTTTGTGCTTTTTATATCTGCTATGTCTTCCTTTAACATGCTTGTTCGTTCCTCTACCTTCTTGAACATATGGGATATACTTATAACCCTTTCAGTGTCCTTTTTAATTAATTCTATCATCTGTGTCGTTCCTGGATCTGTTTCCACTAGATTTTTCTCCTCAATATAAGCTGTATTTTTCTGCTTCTTTGAAAGCAGGGAAATTTTTTTATTGAATGCCAGATACTGTGAATTTTACTTTTGTGAGTGTTCAATATTTTGGTGTTCCTAAAAATAATGTTGATTTCTTCTGGGCAAAATTAAGTGACCTATATATAAACAGTTCATTCCTTTTTGAAGCTTATTTTTAGTGTTTGTTAGTTAAAACCATAGCAGTGCTTATGCTGGGGTAAATTTTTTCTCACACTGAGACAATACCCTTATGAGTGCCCTCCTGAGTGCCCCATGAATTACAAGATTTTCTTTTCTGTCTGGGAAGAATATGAATTATTCTATCCTTTTTAACTTTTAGGAGTTGTTTTGTCTGCTCCTTTTGGGTGTTTCTTTTTCCCAGGTTTAGGTATTTTCCTCACATATGCTGGTCAATGCTCAGCTGAAGGCTAGAGGAGATTTCTCTCCATGAAGCCTTCTGTACTCTGGATCTGCATTGGAAGTCCCTAACTCCTAAATCTGTAGCCTCTACTCAGACCAGTGAAGTGTGCCTAAGCTTCCCCTCCCTGTGCTGTGGCCTGGGAACCATCTAAGTAGTAAGCTAGGGCAACTGTGG
The DNA here is from genome assembly GCF_048164855.1 of Canis lupus baileyi. NCBI lineage: Eukaryota > Metazoa > Chordata > Mammalia > Carnivora > Canidae > Canis > Canis lupus. Next base: position 20,160,682 of record NC_132842.1, read on the forward strand.
GGCTCCACTGACCCATGCCCTTCCTGAGTTGCCTAATGTCCAATGCCTAAAAACCATCATTTCAATGATGGTTTCATTTCAATATATTTTGTCTGTTGGTTTTTAGTTGCTGTGGACAAGAGGCTAAATCTGGTCCCTGCTACTCTACCTTATCCAGAAGGAGAAATTCCCCTACAATTTTATTTTTGTAGTGTCTGTCACCTGTCTTTTCTTGGGGTTGCTGGAAATATCTTCTAGAAATTTCCTTTGCCCATCTGAAATTTGAGCCTTTTTTTAAAAAACCCAGGTTGTATGATAGACTACCAAAAGTCCCTGGGATCCCACGGGGCCCATTTTATCACAAGAATATAGTAAAAATATTTCATTAAGTGCTTGCTATCCACTTGGCACCTGTACAAGAACTTGGCTTACATTATTTTGTCTTATTTAAACCTAAGTCTGTGAGGTAGATTTGATTATCTCTATTTTTATATATGAGAAAACCAGCTAAGAGAGGCCGAGAAACTTGCCCAAGGTTATATAGCACACAAATGTCAGAGCTAAGTTTCAAATTCAGGTGGTATGCCTGAAGCTGGTGTGTTTCATCAATATTTTATTCTCTTTTTAGTGTTATTGTTGTTCATGTTGCTTTGTATGGAAAAATAACATTATCCAACATGTTTAAATTTTAGCATGTTATCCTCCTCTCTTTGGGTTTTTATTTCTTCAGTTGCCTTGGCCTTCTTGATAAGTTCCAAATTTTAACTTTTCTAAATTAAGGAGTGATGATTCAAGCTTGCACAATACATTTTTATATGTCCTACTATATTCGCTCTAAAGTTTAATTAATTTTGGAAGTTTCCAATATGTTGTATTCTCCTGAGTTCTTTTAGAAAGGAGTATTTAATGGGATAGATTAATTTCTTTTCTCAGCCTGACTCTGTTTTATTTGCTTTAAGGTGTGTGTGTGTGTGTGTGTGTGTGTGTGTGTGTGTGTGTGTGTGTGTTTTGGTGATATTCAATAAAATACCAATGCATTATTCTATTCCTTGCCTTTTGAGGACCTCAAAGAGATTTGAAATCCTTGCTTCAGCTATTGCAGAGTACTCTTTGGAGGCTAATATCACTACTCTCATCCGATATAGAAATGTGAGCAATCAGAAATCAGGGCTGTTAAAAGATTTGCCAAAGATCATTTTGAGCCAAGTTAATAGCAAGTACTCAGTGTGCCAGGCAACTAGCAAACCTGATACCATTTATTGAAAGCTCGTATTGCACCAAGCGCCGTGCATAATATTTTACATGTATTATCATGAATTCTCACAAGATTGCCATGTAGCTGTCAATCTGATTTTCTCAGATAGGAAAATGGCTCAGGAGGATCAGACTACCTTCAGCTGAAAATGTCATAAAGCTCCATCAAACTAGCTTAAACTGTAGAATTCTTGGCCACAGGTCTAGAAGTCCAAAACAGGGCAACCTAAGAATTTTGGTTCTGACTTCATTTCCCTGCAAGAGTCATGGGCTTAACTCAGTGTGTTGACTTCATCCTAAGACTCGTTGAACAAAAGCAGCACATGCAGGCCTCATAAATGTACATCTGTACATATCCAGAGAAGAGGAGAGAGTCACATCTTAACACAAGAGGTGCCAGAGGAAGGAGAAAGAGCTTTCTCCAAAGTCCCATCAAACCTTTCCTTGTTTCTCATGGGTTCACATTGGTCACACAAACATTCCTAAACCAATCATTGACAAAGGGAATATGGAGCCAACTTTTACAATTATTCCTACCCCTGGGATTAAAGGCTTCAAGGGGAATAAGTGTGTACCTGAACAAATTTAGTGTTCTGTTGAGAAGGAGGAAGGGAAAAAGAGATGTTGGGTGGATATCTAACCATAAGCTGCTACAAGTAATTTCCCATGTGTCACTCACCTATTAAGTGATTGAACTAGAGTTTGAACCCAAGTAGTTTGGCTCTAAGTTTCATGGTCTTTCTTAAAAACGCTAAAGCTTTTTATAGGTCGTCCTGTTGATTATGGAGAGAATATGCTATGTGGCCTTTAAATTTTTTTCCCCATAGAATTAGTTACTAGACATTAAATGCATTAGCTCCAGAAGCAATTCTCACAGAAATGATACCTGTTACATTTTCATTTTGGGCACTCATCATTCTTTGGTATTAATCAAAATATAATATGTAGGATCCCATACTCTTATTTGTTTTACTTGTAACACAGTGCTCTGATTAATTTTCATCAAATATGTGAAATGAAATGTTTACTCATGTGTGAAGTCTTAGAAATAAGCTATTAAAACTTTTACCTTATAGTAGACTTGCCGGGCTTGCTGATCTTTGAGTAAACACAGTGATATTTTAACAACTTTGTCTTAAGTACCCAATGCTGATGGGCTTCCCAGAATGGTACCCTTCTCATTAGGAATTTACTCAAGTTACTCTTCTGAGAATCATAAAATTCCCCATATATTAGCTGTAAGAATGGTTGGGCCTCTAGTAATAAACATCTCTGCAGAAAATGCTTATTTCCATTTTGCATCAGTAAGGCAATTGCTTATTGAACATTCATGTCCTGTTTCCCCCCACATAGTCCTAGTGTATTCTCATTTATTATCAGAAGAATCCAGTTCAAACATGTGTGATTCCCCAGTTTCTTTGAAATTGGAATTTCATAAGCAGGATTCAGTGGGGGCTGTACCATATAATTCAGTCAAAAGCTTAAAGTTTGGGCTTTAAACATTCTTAGCCAGAGATGCAATATTTCCACCTCTCTTGAGATTCGAGAGAACAGTATACCTAGTCTCATTGGACAAAAAGTTATGAGAATTGGCTTGGATTTTGAATGTTTTCTATTGTCACAGTGAATGGATTTTGTATTCATGAATGTGCAGCTTTTGAAAGGGCACAAAATTAAAAGACTGTGTGGTCAGCCCCATCTTCTCCCCCAGTCCATTCTATTACCAACTTCCTTTTGGGGCTGTGAATATATTTAATTTCCTTTTCCTATGCTAAGAAATTGGATAGAGGTACCTGCCCCTCAAAATATCTTCACAGAATAATGTGTTCAGTATGATAAAGACAAAAGGAACCTATTCACTGTTGCAGCATATTTAACTCTTGTCAGTTTGTCAAAATATTTCTAAGTAGAATGAAAGTTAGACATTGAAGTTGCTAGAGTAATTATCGCTCTCACGAGAATCAGGAAAATAGTCCATTAGGTGAAAAATAGCATTGGTCCTAATGACAACGTTGGTATCCACTTACTCAAGAGGAGGTGTTGGTATTTATTTTCTCTGTTGATAAAATATTTCTCCTACTGCCATGACACATTGATAACAGCAAATGACTTCACTGTTTATAAAAGACAAAAATAATGATTAACATTTTGACTGCACTTAGAAAAACAAGGAAACATTTGTTTCCTGGTTTTTTTTTTTTTTTTTTGTCTCTCTATTTTTTTTTTTTTTGAGAAACCGCTAAAAATTCCACACTGTTTCTAAAGAAAGTTTCATTTCAGATAAATTCCCAATCCATTTGATTTCATTTAATAACTACCTTTGGATGTATATACTTGTTTTATAACTAAACAGAGCACTTCAATAATAGACTACTTTAAAATGTTTGCATTTCCAAAACCTGGGTATCATTAAGAAGTGATGGCCATTTAATAAAGATAATATCAGCATATTCTATTATCATAGTGGATGTCATGTAGGTACTAAGCTATTTATAATTGGCCAAAATCAAAATGCATAGCCAAGCATAAGTAGAAAATAATTTTTCAGATTTGTAGTAAACCTTCACTAGCTTTTTTTTTTAGTTATGGATTATTTCATTGAATTCTTTGATGTTCTTGCCAGTATTATCCTCATTTTGTAAACAAGAACTTTGGAGTTTCTAAAAAGCCAGAAACTTGAACCAGATTATACAGCTAAGCAATGGAAGTTGGAAGAAATTGCATTTTTAAGCTTTTTACTTTTAAATACTTCAAACTTACAGAAAATGAGCAAGAATAGTATAACGAGTACCTTATCTATGCCACCATGTGGAATCAACAATTGATTGGAGGGTACAGTGAATTTACCATAATCTCTTACCCTAAATCAGCTTGTATTGTGTAAGAACAAGGTTGTTCTCTTACATAAGCTAAATATAATTTGTAAGGGATTTCGGGAAGCAAATTTTCTTCTCAATCAGATATGCTAAATTGTTTCCCTGATCTGGATGAAGAGCGAGACTGTTAGTTACATATATATATAACCTTTGAGCCAGTGCATTGATTTCATTCCTGAGAACATTGTTTTCTAGTTTATGCTGTACTTTGGCATATTCGTAGTCAGCCAGCAAGTGTTATTTTGAGTTGTCGGTGAATGCAGTCTGAAAACAGTTCACAAAATTCTCATTATTATAACTCATTTTGAGCCAACTTTTTAATAGCCTGTGTGGCCTCTGCATAGAAATTAGAAACTGAGTAAGAAATGATAGTCAGCAGGTTTCATCTTCCACAGTATTATTCAATGAGTTACTGTAGTGACTCAAACAAAACAGAATCCTTGGGTCTTCAAAAATCTCTGATTTCTGTATGCCTTAGGAACACTTTAAAGTAGTTTATTTTGTCGCAAACTTTCTAAGGATTATGACTGAAGACCAGAATTGTTATGGCTTCCCCATCTTTACGGCCCAGACTTCCAGCAGAATGTCAAGACTGCTTTAAATATTTCCTTGAGCACGGAACTCTGAAAGCTCCTATGGCATGTATTCTAAGGAAGTTTTACTCTCCTCTTCGTAACACATGTTGAAACCAATGAATCCTGACCTTCCTGACTTCATAAAATTTCCTGAGGTGAGCCGTGCACCTGCTAGCATTTTGTAATCTCTCAACATCATCACCTTTGCAAGGCAAGATAAAAACAAACCAATGTCTCCTCATTATTCTAGTGCAAGTGACAAATTTGACTTTTATTCATGTTCCTTAGTAGATATACAGTAAGAGTGTACGTACAGTAGTAGACATTTTAGAGGTATGACTTGCCAATCTCTGAGACATCCGAGATTGCCGAGCACTTTTGTTTAATCACAAGCAGTAGGAAATGACATTTCTGACACTAAACATTGCTGCTGTCTTGCCCCAGACACTTCATATAATAGATTCCTGAGTAGACAGTGATATTCTAGTTTTGTTTTTCCTATGTCTAAGATCTCCAAGCTTAAAGGTGTTCTATTCTTGAAGTTTCCAAAGTCTCTTCTCTGTATCTGACCCACCAAATTTCAGTATGACTCCCTGTCTTTGCTTCATCGTCTGCCAGATGAGAGAAGAGGCATCAGGGATGCATATTCTCTAGTGTTTGTTGTCCTCATCCCTGCAGTTCTTTTCTTCATTCCAAAAATCAACAAACGGGTGGAAAGCATTCTGTCCAAGATAAGAACAAACTAACCTGGAAAAGGACACTCCAGCAGCTCAATAGCACTTGAAATCATTTTAAATACAGCTAATTGTTTCTTCCAGTTGCCTGAAAAATATTCACAAGTAGGTGACTCTAACTGTAAATAAATATTTTTTCCTTCAACATTAAATAATCTAAGAGCTCAAATGAGCCCAAACTTGAGGAAATGAGCAATTGGAACTCTAGAAGAACATATTGTTTTTTACTGTTAAAATTGTCTTCATTCGAGACCCGTGATACTGTTTTTTGCCAGATGCCATCTGTAGTTCAACTCCTGGGATTTCATGATAAGGAAATTCTTTAAGAAAGCTGTCTTTGATTATCAAATAACATTTTCCTCCATTTCCTTTCAGCTTGATCGCTGAAATGTGTTGACGTTTTGGTTCTCCAATGTGACCAATAGAAAAGCAATTGTAAAAATCTAGCATTCAGTTGTATATGAAAACTAATGTCCCCTTCATTAATTCTCCCCAAACCTACAGAATGTCTATCCTGCACTGGTTTCTAGAGCTACAAAGGTGGGACAATTTACCTATAAGAAACTCATATCCCAGGGAAAGAATAGCATGTTAAAGAATGACAGTGATGTGATCAGAGAGAAATGCCCAGAGAGCTAGAGGAACACAGGAGAGGGGTCCTGACTACCTGGTTGCTGGTTAGGAGATGGTTTTTCATCATTCACTTAGGGGCAGAGGCCCAGGAATAGGCAGGGGTTATAGACTCTTGCCAAACTTAATTTCATTGCTCTAATACTTAGCAGCAGCGCAAGTGTTATTTGTCTTTTCAAAACGAATTAATTTGAATCCTACTCTTAAAGCCAAGAAGGCCTCTGGTATAGATTTCATTTTCTTTAATGTTTTTTCTCGTCTCTCTTTATAAACCTCAGTTTTCTCTTCTCTAATGTGAGAATAATAAAAGTCAAGACCACCACATATGGCATTGGAGGCTGTGTATTACACAACTCCAAGAGGCACCATTTATATAGACCAGTAGATGAGTGGTGCCCCCTGGAGTTGTGCAGTTATTATTAACAGTACCTAACCATAGGGCTATGAGGAAGAGTGCATGAAGATCCACGTAAAGTGGTAAGTACGCAAGGATTCAGTGCTTGCAGCATTGCTATTATGATGAGGACAAGATGAGGAGGATGATTATCTCATAAAAATTCTTTTTTATCTTTTCAAAGTGTTAGTGAGAAAATTCTAGAAGCTAATGATACACAAATGTAACTCCTAATGAAATAAGTGAATATTACATATTTAAAGGGACTTCTCTGCTATATACATTGTGATTAATCAAGACAACATTATGAACTGTCTTATACTTTTTTGGGGGGTAATATAGATGATTGTCTTTTTTATTTCTGAATGGAAGAATTTTAGTAGGTACCCTGTGTTTCTACTTTTTTTTTTTTTTTGTTACAGTGTAATGGACTTTTTAGTAGTAACTTTCCATAGGTTTTAGAAATCTATAATAAATTGTATACTTCAGAGTAAATTAATAGTAGCTGGCTTCAGAGATAGACTAGAATGGCTAGATTTTTAAAATGTTAATATTTGAAAAAAAGCAAAATTAATGCATTTATGCTTCCTATTAAAGTATAAATCTAGCATTAAGACATTTCAGTGACTATGCTTTGTGCTTAAATCCTTGAAGAGCCATAAAGATGTGTTTGGTTCATTATTGATCATTTCCTTAAAAGTGTGTACCTATTATTGATATTTTAGTATTTATGTTCCAGAATAATAAAGATGTGCTGAACATGCTTCTGTGCTTTCATTAATGCAAATTCTAAAACACCACATTTGTCTAATGAATGTCTCCAGATATTTAATTTCATGGACCGTTGCTAGGTAGGATACATTTAACTCTCGTGCCATTTGCATTTCAGGAAATTTCTGAAAGGCAGCACATTTACTTTTATCAGGAAACTTTATCAAGATGTTAAATGAAGTGGAAATATTGAAGTGTGGTTTAGGGTAGGGCTAGCAAGCATATCTCAAGATGTAGAATGTTTCGAATGATGTTGGTGTTTATTTCTAAGTTTTGTAAATTTAGTAGGAGTTTCTGACTGGGAGTCAACCTCCAAGCCATCAGTTACTCTGAGGCTCTGACTTGTTGCACTTCATATTCTGTGTCTTCGATGTGTGATTCTAAAACTTGTCCATTTATATCTATCCAACAGAAAGAGGATAGAGATAGAGGAGTATAGATCTGAGGGCTTTTTATGGGCCAGATCTGAATATGACGCCTCTCATTTGTAATCACGGGTCATTGGTAGAATCCCCCACACAGAAGGGTAAGAAACGTCATCTTGATGTAGAGAAAGGAAAAGAAACAGGTTTGGGTGAACAGCTGGAAGTCTCTTGGAATAAGGCACCTCTTTTGCACACTTCCTCCACACATAGAACATATTTCTCTCCCCACAGGAGGACAATCCCACATCTCATCTCAGTCATTGAATAGAACTTAGAGATCATAGTTTCTGGGTGATGAGCAGTCTTCTCCCTAAGGACCAGATGAGGCTCTCAGCATTTTGGGGACCTGTGAATGAAAAGGTGAGTAACCTGTATGCCCCCATCCTCAGGGTCAGAATAAATGTAATGAAATCTCTGAAAGAGAAAAGAAAAGAGTGAGACACACAGCAGAGTCACTGTTCAAAATCTTACTGGCATTGGGAAGGCAGAGTGAGGTCCTCTTTTTGGAAAGAAGTGAATTTCTATATTATAGTCTATCATGCTCCTTGTTAAAGAATTCTCCTGTTAATGACCCCTAACTCAGCCTTCTGGTTTTTTCTAAGTACCTAACCATAAAATTGGTAAAACAGTGTGTGTATGTGTATGGTAAAATGGTAAAATTTGGTAGAGGAAAGATGACCACATGCCACTGAAACTCTAGCTCAAAGGCAAGAATTTGGAGAACACATTAGGAATGTTAGTTGTTACCACTTATATTTAGGAAAGGATTTCAAGCAAGAGATGAGCTTGGGCAAGAATTGGCTAGCTTGAGACAGAGATGGAAGGAAGTAGAGCGAAATTGTAAATCTGGTGACTCAAAATGTACACAAGCCCCTCCTTTTGAACTGACCTGAGGCTGGAAGAGGTAAGACCCAAAAAAATTATTTTAAGACTGCCACTAACCAAACATGATTTTAAAGTATTAAATGCTGCTGCTCTGTAGTTTCTTGACATTTTCAGCACTCATAAATACAACTTGTAATTGCCAATTTATTTAATGATTATATAAATAGAATAAGCATGTAATGAAATCTAATGTAATCTTCATTAGTTGGTATTCACTGCCCCTATAATAGTAATCATAAATTCGCTATGTGATGAAGCCATATCATCTTTGTCTACAAATATGCACGTGGGCTTGCATCCCCAAAACAATTACATTTTCTACCAATTTACTGTTTTCCTCCATTAACATCCTTTATAATCTCTCTGTAATATTGGGCTTCACTCTAAGTGCTTCTCATTTTGCTCAGAGTGACTTTGTAACAACAACTCCCATTTACTGAATGTAACTACCATTTTACTTACATTCGCGATTGCCCTTATCCTCAGGTACAATTATTTCTGTAGGTAGTATGGTTATTTTCATTTTTCTTTTCATGTAGGCTCTATGCCCAGTGTGGAATCCAAGGCAGGGCTTGAACTCACAATCCTGAGATCAAGACCTGAGCTGAGATCAAGATTTGGGCATTAACTGACTGAGCCACCCAGACACTCCGGGTATTTTGATTTCTATTTGCAGGCAATTCACTGTGTACAACAAGAAAGGAAATTCACTAAAATGTACTATATTACACGCAATTTGGCCTCATAGATGAGCTTAGGCAAGAGATGAAAAACCCTCAGAATGAAGACAACCACTTCTTCAGTCACTACTACGTGTTTCAGAACCACACTGACTTCTTCTATATCAGGCTTCTAAGAGTCCTTTCTCTTTGCTGTCTTTCTCTGCCCATCCCATTCTCTCATTCTCCGGTTCCAGACACAAGCAGAGACCCTGTGTCTGCTACTCCTTCTCAGTGGTAACTTTCAGGGTGAAAATCCGACAGCTTGGGTTTGGGTCAGACATCCATTCCAGGTCATCACTCATAGCACGGCCACTTCCACCCTAGTCCGAGGAGGGGAGTACTAAGAGAAAGGGTACTTCTGTGGGCTCAACAGACACCCTAATATATATATACCTCAACCGCCATTCCAAAAATAAGGAAACACATTCAGAAGGTAAATAATGTAGCCAAACTGTTAATAATAGGAGGAACTAGCAGGATTTGGACTGAGTCTGTGTGAATCCAAAATCCATAATGTTGAGTTTTGCCACTGAGCTTACTGTGGAGAGTACCAATCAGCAATTCCTTGTGGGTTTTTTTTAAAGATTTTTTTTTAATTTATTCATGAGAGACACAGAAAGAGAGAGGCAGAGACATAGGCAGAGGGAGAAGCAGGCTCCCTGCAGGGAGCCCGATGCAGGACTCAATCCCAGGACCCCGGGATCTCTCTCACCCTGTGCCTAAGGCAGACACTCAACCACTGAGCCACCCAGGCGCCCCCAGTCAACAACAGTTCTTTGAATCACCGTCTTATACTTACTTTTCACTACCTGGGTTCGGTTGAATATAAATCCTTTTTTTTTTTTTTTGCGTATAAATCCTAAAGGAATAGTTAAGCTCTTCCTGCCATCATCATTGTCATAATAAATGTTATTAGAGATTTTAATAAATTTTCAATAAACTAGTCATCTCTTTTAGGATTTCTCCCACACTAACACAGCCCAAAGAAGTAAGACTTCAAGGCCTTTCTTTTAATTTATTTTCCCATTAAACCCATTTGGATTTCCCAGAAATTACATACCAAAAAAATAAAAATGTTTAATTCATCGATGGGCAGAAATGTGAGGCCTGTTGAGTCGATGATACAGTTCCCCGCGAGGTGACACTCTGGAGGCTGGTTATTCATTGTTGGAGCCTTGTAATTCTCCTTTATAACCAAAATAAAAGAACACACTTTGAACCAGCTGCTTTCCTAGCTAAGACACTTTTGTCCTGCAAGGAGAAGTGAAGGTGAACAGAGGGTGAAATGTTTGCTGTCATCAGGAAACAGATTTTTAATGATTCTGGGAAAACAAAAGTAATAAGGGAAATACCAGGTGGAGGACTCTGTGCAAAAATGGTTCTGCATGTAATCTCACAAGGAAGAAAGCAGGGACTGCTCTGTGGTGTTGAACCTGTCTAAATGGAAACAGGCTGTCCCATAAAATCAGCACGAACTCATACATGCAATGGCTTTGTGCTATAGATTTACTAGCCTGTAGGGCCCTCTAGGGACCACACCGCAATCTCCAAAGCTCATTTCAATCAGACCACAGAACGAGAGGTGAGATGATAATGTTTCAGGCCACCGAGGTCTACAGCTCAATCTTGCCGCCAAGAGATTTTCTCCAATATGTTATCTGACTTCATTCACAAGGTGCAGAACAAACAGTTGGGGGATGAAGGAGGGAGGCCGAGTCTTATTTTCTTAAAGGATTGTGATTTTTTTTTTAAAGAAGAGGGTGGCTATTGGGGTCAGAATTTTCATAATCACCACGCTCCCCTAATAAGTTGGACTGTGGCTAAATCAGATTTGCTCTCCTCCTGAAATGCAGGACTCATGGAATTTCAGGTTTCCAAGTGATGATTTGGTGTGACTGTTCTCTGCAGTTCAGGGGCGGTGAGGTTGGCTGGAGCTGGGGGTGTCCAGTGGGGTGAGGAAGGCTGACAGCAGCCCGTGGGAGTGCCTCTGCTCCGGTGGCTGCAGCTTTCTCGTACACAGAATGCCACTCACAAACCATAAATTCTGGATGGTCGAAAAATTGGCACCGCTCCTCCTAAAATGGCCATAACGGGATCATTAAGGATGAAACCGAGCCCTGTGATTGCTAAATGGGAGCTGGTAGGAATCCGCAGCTTCTGACTTTCAAAGCTTTCTGAGGATCCAGTGGTTTGCTCAGGGCTCAGTACTCCTATTCGTTGGTAGGGGGATGCAATTCTTACCTCCTCAATGTGGGGACTTTACACCCTCCAATAAACAGTGGAAGAGATTCTTCTATTCACTTGCTCCGGCTTCGGCTTGTAAAGCCTCGGGCATTCACACATTTCAGCTCATGGGATCTTTATTGGGGGCCATTGTAACAATTCTAGCCTGGATCTCCTTTCTGTAGTGGGTCCTCGGTGTTATAAATGATTTAGTGGAAATTGAAAAATATTGATCGATTCATAATTTCGTAAGGCAATGCAAGCAACTGGGGAAAATGAAAGAATAAATGTTTCTTTTTTAAGTAAAATCGCTCTCAGGAAACAGGTAGTTCTTCCCTCTTTTCTCAGGCTAGATGTTAATCCCTCCGGTGCCCCTGTCCTTCCAAAATAGAGTAGCTTAAAGGAAATCTTCCTTTCTATGCGTATATGTATGTCTGAGTGTATGTAAGCCTCTTTCTGGTATTTTTAGCTGATTCTGATATGACAAAACAGTAAGAGTAGTGCTACGAAAAGCAATTTGACCAGAGTGAATAACATGGACGTGAGATTATAAAGAAGAATTATGGCTTCTTACCTTCTCATTTTTTCTATGATGTCCTCAAACTGGCAGCTCTTAATCACCTGTTAAAGAATAATGCTTATATTTTGGTTTAAAAGGGAAATACCAATGAGACACCCCAGCAGTACTGACCCCATATATTTTCTTCTAAAGCATGGTTGATGGGGAAGGGACTTCAGACCTGCCAGGGGTATACAGAGCAGCAGTCTATTTTTGCCTATTTGTATAGTACACCTACCATGTCACAAGAAGGAAAAGTTGAATTTGGTTTGTTCAAAGTAGGAACATTTATCGAGTGTCTTCTGTAGTCGGTGCCAACTCTTCGCTGAACTCGAACTCTTAGCAGGTGCATGGTAAATCTGATAAATGTATCAAACGAACGTTATACAAGCATAAGCGTCAGATGAAATGCTGCGCTGAGTGGGTTGGAAATGTGATGTGGACTAAGTACACACTAGCACAGATTATTGGACTAGTTAACCTCATGCCACTGTCAAAGAAGGAAAAGTGTTTGGGAAGCGGGTGAAAACTTTAACTCCTGAGTAAATAAGAGGGTGCTGTCAGGATAGTAAACTGTTGTACTCAAAATGTGCCAAGGGCAACCGATTGAATAATTGCAGTAGCTCAGGAAGCCTTGACTTCATGCCATGAGGCATTATGTATTAGAGAAATGATTACTACTGCAGAAATAAATTACTGATGATTTGTTTCGTGTTACGAGTCTCCAGGCCCTTCCAAGTATGCCATAGCTTGGTGCATTTCCAAGAATAAATCAGATGGGGACCTTACCTTCAAGAACCTAACAAGCTAGTTAGGGAAGTAAGATACATAGTTAATAACTCCAACAGAGACTGGAAGTGAGACATGGCATATGAAATAGGAAGTGCATTGGCCATAGTGTGCTGTGCAGATCGCAGGTCTTCCTTCTGTAAGGAATCTGTGGCAGGGGGTGTAGTTAGTTAATGGGCTGCAGCTCATACCTTCAGGACACACTGCGGAGGCCATGCCCTCCCTGGCCAGTCACTGACCAGAGGGATGGGATCCTAGCACAAAGCCATTTCTGCCCAATGCAGGACTCTAACATACCATCTTTGCTCTAGGGCTCCCCAGCCTGGTGAGATTTTCACAGAGCTGCCCTGGAGTCTGAGGCTCTTCTATCCAGTCCTCCTGCCTTTCCTTTCACGGATACCAGGTTCACATCTGGTCTGAAGTCTCTGTCAACTCTTACCCCCAGCTCTTCACCTTTCACAGGTGATTCTCCTACTAAATCTTTTGCATTTCTAGTTTTATGTTTCCTGGAAAGCCAGAACTGATACCTAAAGTTAAAGGGCTTGGAAGATTCAGGAAAGAGATCAGTCCATTTATGTGTAGGAATTAGAAAAGCCTACAGAGATAAAGGACCTTTTGCATTCTCTACAAACTAGATATTAATAATAATAAAGTTCAGCATATTTAAAAATAAGTATGAATGGAATGCCTGGGTGACTCAGTCAGTTAAGCATTCGACTCTTGGCTTTGGCTCAGGTCATGATCTCAGGATGGTGAGATCAAACTTCGTGTCAGGGTTGAGCTCCAAGTCTGCTTGAGATGCTCTCTTGCCTTCTCCCTCTGCCCCTACCCCGCTTTCACTCTCTCTCTAAAATAAATAAATCTCTCTCTTTTTAAAGATTGTATTTATTTATCACGGAGAGGCAAGACACAGGCAGAGGGAGAAGCAGGCTCCCTATGGGAAGCCTGATGCAGGACTCAATCCCAGGACCCCAGGATCATGACCTGAGCCAAAGATAGATGCTTAACCACTGAGCCACCCAGGTGCCCCAAGAAATAAATCTTTGAAAAAAGTATGAATGGTTTATAATAATGAATGCTAATATCATTCATTAAGACTGCTCTAGTGATGCTCCATTTATTTCAACACCAATTATAGCAAAATTCATCAGTGAGATTCCAGGACGCCTCTTTCCTACCTGGTATTCTAACAGTTAGTTTATATGAATCTCTTTTCTCCTCCTCTTCCTATTCCACAGATAAGGAAACTACAGGTTGTGAAGTTACATAAATTACTGGGGGCAGCCAAGTGACAAAGTGAAGAAAAAAATGTTCCAGTAATGATCTCAGCCTGTGAAATATTCAGCTACCAGGCTGGGATTTATGTCTTTGAGAAGAGAAACCATTAGTGTCTAGCACATCACTCTACATTAATTTTCCTAAAACATTTACTCACTTGCTCAAAAAACTTCAGTAGCTTTCCCTTTTTTTAGAGAAGATCCAGAGAATACTGAAGTCTCAAAGTGCTCCTTACTCCCCCCAAATGGCAGGGAGTTGTGTGGTTAAACATGATCAACAAACATTTTGCACCTTATCCTATACTGGGGACTCACCATGAGTGTTAGCACACGGAAGATTTTGGAAGTCCCAAGGAAAGACATTCAACTTTATCTCGGTGTTTCCTAAACCTCTTGATCAGGGAGTTCTTTTTTTCTTTTCTTTTTTTTTTTTTTTTTTAGAATTTTTTTTAAGATTTATTTATTTATTTATTTATTTATTTATTTATTTATTTATTTATGATAGACAGACAGAGAGAGAGAGAGAGAGAGAGAGAGAGAGGCAGAGACACAGGAGGAGGGAGAAGCAGGCTCCATGCCGGAGCCCAATGCGGGACTTGATCCCGGGACTCCAAGATTGCACCCTGGGCCAAAGGCAGGCGCTAAACCGCTGAGCCACCCAGGGATCCCATTGATCAGGGAGTTCTTAATTCAACTATACCTAAGACATACCTCACAGAATTAGCCTTTTTTTTTTTTTTTTTGAGAAATTCTAGCTTGGAGAAGGTAAAATGTACTACTTGGCCTTATATATAAATACATAGATGTGTATATTTGCTTTTCCTTTATTTCTAAAACATTTTGTTTGATTCTCATCACACAACACATGTACAATACATTTTAATTAAAATTTATACTCAGAAGTGTAAGGAGGAGCCCTCTTATAGTGACCCTACACCACTTAATTTTGGAGACTTTCGAAAGTCCATTTATAACCATATATGTATAAAACAATACATAAATGTCACATGTTTAAGTCATGTTAGATGTTAAATCATGGGAATCTCCTTTTCTCTCTCTCTCTCTTTCTTTTTTTCTTCCCTCCCAAATATTGGTATTATTCCCATCTCTCCACACTACCAGCTGGTTAACTGTCATAACAATTTGCTGTGTAATCTTCTGTACCTTTCTCCATGTTTTATATAAACATATACACAAATGTTTAAATTTGTTTTTTACTAAACAGAGAATCATATACACTTCTCTAGATCTGAGCTTCTCACTGAATACATTGAGAGAATGCTTCTGGGTTTGATCCTCTTGCTACCATTTTTAAATTATTGCACAAGGGTAGATGGTATGGAGGTGTCAATATTTCTTTAGCCATTTTGCTATTGATGGGCACTTACTTTTTTTTAACTTCTACAATTTTTAAAAAATAATTCTGAACAAGGGTACCTGGGTGGCTCAGTTGGTTAAGTGTCTGCCTTCAGCTTGGGTCATGATCTCCAGGTCCTGGGATCAAGCTCTGTGTTGGGCTCCCTGCTCACTGGGGAGTCTGCTCCTCCCTCTCCCTCTGCCTTTTACCTGTTCCTCTATCTCTTTCTCTCAAATAAATAAATAAAATCTTAAAAAAATAATTCTGAACATATAGGGTGCCTGGATGACTTAGACGGTTAAGTGTCTGACTTTGGCTCAGGTCATGATCTCTATCTTGGGATTGAGCCTCATGTTGGGTTCCTGACTCAGTGGGGGGTCTGCTTTTCCCTCTCTCTCTGCCCCACCCCTGCTCATGCTCACATACTGTCTCTCAAATAAATAAATAACATCTTATAAACAAATTCTTAAAAAAACCAAAAATTATTAAAAATAATTCTGAACATATATTCCTATAAACCACAGCACTTATTTCTATGAGATGGCCATGATGGAGTCCAGGATTGAGAATACTAATACTATTTATATGCATATAAATTATGTATATACGCAAATTTATACACACACACTTTGTTTTGTTTTGTTTTGTTTTTATACACACACTTTGAATTTTAATGGATACTATCAGATTGCTTTCCAAAAGATTTCAGCATTTCATATTTCTACTACCAAATATAAGAGAACCTTTTCCCTGATGGGCCACCAGCAGTAGGTATCTGTTTTATTCCTCCAATAAAGGAATATTATGGTTGCCATATATTATGGGGTCCAATGACACCTATTATTTTAATTTGCATTTTCCTGTCTACTAGGACAATGGGACTGATTTTTGTGTTTGATAGTTGTGGCCAATAACATTAGTGTCCTGACCTATCATCTCACACTTAACCTTCTCTGTGAATGCCAGCTGGACCTTTATGTGCCAACACTTGCATTTCTTTGAGAGAGGGCTTTGTTTGGCTGCTAGGATCCACGTGGCCCATACACATGACAAAACAAAATGTTGGGAAATGAAATGCTCACTGGAAGCAATCCTCTACCAGTGACTGATGAGATAACTTGAGCAGAATAACTCTGAACTCTATGTCTATGATATTTCCCCAGAGTTCCCCAGCTACATTAAGCTCCAGCGTCTAAAAATGGTGATTTACTTAATTGTGTACTTTTTACTGGCTCCTTAACTTCCCTGTCTTACTCTCCCACTCCCAAGTAGGCCAGACTCTGTGTCCCAGAGTCTGTGTCTAGGGGAACCTGGCCTAAAAGGTAGTCAATTTGTATTGTCTTTTAGGAATTGTCTGTTGGTACATTTTCTTGATTGAAGCTTGATTCCCCAGAAGACCTGTCTTACAAGGGCTGAAACTATGGAAAAAGAAAAGACACAGCTGCTGCTGGAGTTGCCACCTGAGGCAGAGAAATGCCTTGTCTTTTCCTTCTGTCTTGATTTCCAGACACCCCCGTCGCCTATCACTGACTGGAATCCAGCCAGACCATTTGTCGAGGGTACAGGAAAATGCAGCCTGCAGGTCCCAGTCCCTGCTATTCAAAGTAGAGTAGCCAAAAGACAAGGAATGAATTTGAGACCCAACAGACTCAGACCTGACCCATGGCCAAAAGTATGGAGAGCCAGTTATGTCAGTGCTATTTATTAAATCATCTTTTCTTTCCCGTGAATTGAATATTATATTAAACTCCCATTTATCCTACCCAATGAGATATATATCTATCTGGGGAGTCGATGCTGTTTCACCAATCTGTTTGTCTAATCAAATACAAATAACAATGTTTTGATTACAACTTTAAAATACTTAGTCAAGTGTCACCTCTTCTTTTTAATCATCTTTCAACTAATCTCAAACACTTGTTCTTTCATATAAACTTTAGGTTGTTTAAATTAAATTTTAAAAATTACACTCATGGGAATTGCAATTACAAATTAATTGTTTGAGAGGTGACATTGTCACATCTTCTGATACTATATCCTTAGTTCCCTTAGTTCATTGTGTTTTAGCTTTACATCTTTGAATAAAACTTTATAGTTTTTATTATAGGTTCTTTGTTAGAAAAAATTTATTCCACATATTTTCAACTTTTGATACAATTGTGAATGCAATTTTCCCTATCTAAATTTCTAGCTGTTGCTATGACATAGACATAATTATTACTATAGGGATTTTTGTATGTTTTTCTTATATCTATACACCTCAACCAATTCCCTTATTAATCTAACAGATTTTTCAATGGTCTTTTAAAATCTATTTCTTTTTTCTTTTTAAATTTAAATTCAATTTGCCAACATATAACACCCAGGGCTAACAGATTTTTTTTTTCAACTAGGGGTTTTGAGTTTTCTAGGTATACAGTGTGAACAACAAAAACTTTTCTCTCTTCTTTGCAGATACATTACCAATGTGTTTTTCTGGTATTTTGTATTTATCAGGACTTCTAAAGCAACATTCCATATTAATATGAGTGATGGGCATCCTCACCTTGTTCCTGATTTTAATGAAAGTGGCCTTAGCATCATTTAGGATAATGTTTCCTATTGCTTTTTGTAAACAGAATTTATCTGACTTATATGGTTCTCTTCTATTCCTACATTATTTAGAATTTTATTAGACTAAGTTGTTTTATTTTATCAACTGACTTTTCATCATCCATTGTCATGACAGATGCTTTCTCTCCTCTAACTTGTTAATATAATGAATTATGTTGATAGATACTATGATAGTAAAGCATCCATGAATTTATGAAACAAATCTAGCTTGATTATAATGTTTTATTCCTTTGAAAAGGTTGCTGGATTCCATTTCTAGTAGAATATTTTGTATTTCTATTTATGTAAGATTGGTTATATTTATGTAAGATATTTCCTTTTCTTTTTATATCACCTTTATCAGTTTTTAAATAGAAGTTAGGATTGCTTCCTAAAAGGATTTTGGAAGCTTTTAATATTTTCATCTGATCTAGAATTGTTTAAATACCAAAATTCAAGATTTTATTTTTGGAACTCAGCTGTAACAATACCTGGCACTACTGTCTTTTTTTTTTTTTTGCCCTATTTTTTAAATTTTTATTTATTTATTCATGAGCGACAGACAGAGAGAGAGAGAGAGAGAGAGAGAGGCAGAGACACAGGCAGAGGGAGAAGCAGGCTCCATGCACCGGGAGCCCGACGTGGGTTTCGATCCCGGGTCTCCAGGATCGCGCCCTGGGCCAAAGGCAGGAGCCAAACCGCTGCGCCATCCAGGGATCCCGCTACTGTCTCTTTTATGGTAAATCTTTAATCATCTTTGCAGTCTTTTCTATAGTAATTTGTCTATGTATGGTATTCACATCATTTGGGATCAATATAGGCAGCTTACATTTGACCCAAAATATGTACATTTTCTTTAGGCTTTGAACTTGATTGCTATGAATTATATCTAACATTTTCTTAAAATTACTTCATCTTTGTTATCTATTTTTCATGTTTTCCTTAGTCCTAATCTTGTACATTTTTGTTCTCTTTTTCTTGGAAGCTCTTGATCTGGTTTTTAAAACAGCTTTATTGTGGTATAATTAATTTACAAAAAAATTCCAAATATTTAATGTATACATTTGGTGACTTTGAACATACACATACACTTCTGAAACCATCACCACAGTCAGGGTAATAAACATCTTCATCACATCCACAAGTTTCCTTTTACCCCTACATCATATTTTTTGTGGTAAAAACACTTGAGATCTACTTTCTTAAGAAACTTTTTAGCGTATAACATTGTTAGCTATAGGCATTAGGTTGTGGAGCAGATCTCTAGAACTTGTTCATCTTGCGTAACTGAAGCTTTATATGTATTGAACAACAACTACCCATTTCCCCCACCCCTAAGCCCCTAGTAACCACCAATATACCTTCTGCTTGTATGAGTTTGACTGTTTTAGATATCTCATGTAATAGGATCATGTAGTATTTGTCCTTCCATGACTGGACTCTTTCCCTTAACATAATGTCCCCCAAGTCCATCCTTGTTGTTGCATGTGTCAGGATTTCCTTCTTTTTAAGGCTGAATAATATTCCATTGTATGTATATACCACATTTTCTTTATCCATTCATCCATCATGGGACATTTTAGTTTGTTTCCATATCTTGGTTATGTGTAAGTGCTGCAACGAACACGAGAGGGCTAATATCTCTTTGAGATACTTTTTTTCAATTCTTTCGAATAACTACCCAAAGTGAGATTGCTGGATTAAATGGTAGTTGTATTTTTAATTTAGCTACCATACTGCTTACCATAGTAGCTATACCACTTTATATTCCCAAAAAGAATGTTACAATGGTTCCAATTTCTTCTCATCCTCCCTGACATTTATTATCTTTTAAAAATAATAGCCATCCTAACAGGTGTAAGGTGATAGCTTATTATGATGTGACTTACATTTCCCTGATGAGTAGTGATGTTGAGCATCTTTTCAGATGCCTTTTGGCCATGTGTATATCTTCTTTGGAGAAACCTCTACTCATTCCTTTGCCCATTTTTTAAAGTGGGCTATTTGGGTTTTTTGCTATTGAGTCTGTAGGAATTCTTTGTATATTTTGGATATTATCAAATATATGGTTTGCAAATATTTTTCTCTCATTCTGTAGGTTGTCTTTTTGCTCTGATGATTTCTCTTATGATGGTGCTGTGCAGAAGTCTTAATTTGATGTAATTGCACATACCCGATTTTGCTTCTGTTGCTTATGCTTTGTTGTCAAATCCAAGAAATCATTGCCAAGACCAACTTCGTGAAGTTTGTCACATGTTTTATTCTAGGAATTTTATAGTTTTAGATCTTACATGTAGGTCTTCATTTTGTGTTGATTTTTGCATATAGTGTAAGATAAGGATCCATTTCCATTCTTTTGCACTTGGATTTCTAATTATCCCAGCACCATTGGTTGAGGACACTCGCCTTTCTCCATTGTGTATTCTTGGCACCCTTGTTAAAGATCAGTTCACTGAATACACGTGGCTTTTTTGGGGGGCTTTTATGTTCCACTGGCCTATTTTTATGCCAGTACCATACTGTTTTAATTTTTTTCTTTATTTTTTTGTTTAATTTGAGTATAGTTAACATACAGTGTTATATTAGTTTCAGATCATATTGTTTTAATTACTATAGCTTTGTAATATGTTTTGAAATCAGGAAGTGTGATGCTTTCAGCTTTGTTCTTTCTCAAGATTGCTTTGGCTAGTTGGAATCTTTTGTGGGCCCATAGGAATTTCATGGGTTTTTTTTTTTTCTATTAAAAATGCCAGTGGGGGGATCCCTGGGTGGCGCAGCGGTTTGGCGCCTGCCTTTGGCCCAGGGCGTGATTCTGGAGACCCAGGATCGAATCCCACATCGGGCTCCCAGTGCATGGAGCCTGCTTCTCCCTCTGCCTGTGTCTCTGCCTCTCTCTCTCTCTCTCTGTGACTATCATAAATAAATAAAAATTAAAAAAAATAAAAATAAAAATAAAAATAAAAATGCCAGTGGTATTTTAATAGGGATTGCACTGAATTTGTAGATCACTCTGCATAGTATGGATATTTTAACAATATTAAATCTTCCCATCCACAAACACAGAATGTCTCTCCATTCATTTGTCTTCTTTAATTTCTTTCATCACTGATTTGTAGTTGCTGGTTTAAAACTTTAATCTCTTTTGTGAAGTTTATTCCTGAGTATTTTATTCTTTTTATGCTATTGTGGATGGGATTGTTTTCTTAATTTCTCTTTCAGATAATTTGTTGTTGGTGTATTTTTTTACGTTGATTTTGTATCTTGCAACTTTACTGTATTTATTTAGTTCTAAGTTTTATTTATTTAGTTTTTGGTGGAGTCTTTAGGATTTTCTCTCTCTGTATATGATCATGTCATCTATAAACAAATAATTTTACTTCTTCCTTTCCAACTTCAATGCCTTACATTGCCTTTTTTTCTGTTGTGTTAGGACTTCCAATAGTATGTTGAATAGAAGTAGCAAGAGTGGGAATTCTTGACTTGTTCCAGATCTTAGAGTAAAAGCTTTTGGAGCTTTTGGTTTTTCACTATTTAGTGTGATAATAGGTTAGGCTGTTCACAAACCTTTATTGTGTTGAGGTACATTCTTTCTATATGTAGTTTATTGAGAGTTTTCATCATTAAAGGATGTTGAACTTTGCCAGATGCTTTTCCTGCATGTGGAATGATGCATGATCATGTGATTTTTATCTTTCAATCTGTTAAGTGACTTATAAACGTTGAACCATCTTTGCATCTCAGGGATAAATTCCAGTTGGTCGTGGTGTATGATCCTTTTAATTTGCTATTGAATTCATTTTGCTGGTATTTTTTTGAGGATTTTTGCATCAATCTTCACTGTCAGGAATATTGGCCTGTAGTTTTATTTCCTCATAGTGTCTTTGTCTGGTTTTGGTATCAGAGTAATGCTGGCCTCATAAAATGAGTTTGGAAGTTCTCCCTCTTCAATTTTTTGGGAAGACTTTAAGAGGTATTGGTTTAATTCTTCTTTAAATATGTAGTAGAAATCACCAGTGAAGCCATCTAGTCTTTTCTTTGTTGGAAGGTTGTTTTTGCTTATTGATCCAGTCTCCTTACTAATGATTGGTCTGGTCAAGCGTTCTTATTTCTTCACAATTCAGTCTCGGTATAAATTGTATGTTTCTAGGAATTTACCCATTTCTTCTCTTTTCTAATTTGTTGGCATATAATTGTTCATGTTAGTCTCATGATCCTTTTTATTTCTGTGACATCGGTTATAATGTATGTTCTTTTTCTTGATTGAGCTCATAAGAGTTTGTTTATTTTATTGGTCTTTTGGAAGAATTGGCTTTGGGTTACATCCCATCTCTTGTGGGTTTTTCTTTTTCTATTGCTTTTTGTTATCTTAATTCCTTTTTCTGCTGTGTTATCTTTTTTATTTTGTTTCTAATTTCTTTTTTTAATAAATTAATTTTTTATTATTTATTATTAAATTATTCTAATTTCTTTTTTTAATAAATTAATTTTTTATTGGTGTTCAATTTACCAACATACAGAATAACACCCAGTGCTCATCCCGTCAAGTGTCCCCCTCAGTGCCCGTCACCCACTCACCCCCACCCCCCGCCCTCCTCCCCTTCCACCACCCCTAGTTCATTTCCCAGAGTTAGGAGTCTGTATGTTCTGTCTCCCTTTCTGATATTTCCCACACATTTCTTCTCCCTTCCCTTATATTCACTTTCACTGTTATTTATATTCCCCAAATGAATGAGAACATACACTGTTTGTCTTTACATTTTTAAATTTTGTTGTCTAAAATCATGATGGCGTTTGTGCAGGAAAATGCTAACTCAGCAAGGCTGGCTGCTCAAACTGCGCACTGACAAGAAAGACCTGTCTTTGGAATTGGCCCTTTGCTGACTCCTGGGAGATGAGCTTTGAAACCTTAGAATATTCTGCTGGGTCAGAGCATTTTTGCATGCCTAAAGCCTTGGGCCATGTGTTACCAGCTTAATCAGATGCTTTATGCTAACAGTGTGATTTTTTTGTGAATACGTGTTTTTGCTCTGCGAGGCTAGAACCTAAGTAGCTGAGGTCAGTCATGCAGATACCGTGTGCCTATGTTTCTGACTCCCAATAAAAACCCACAACACCAAGGCCAGGTGTGCTTCGCAGGTTGACAACACTTTGCATGTGCTGTCACACATCGTTGCCAGGAGACTTAAGTATATCTTTGTGATTCTCCTAGGAGAGGTGACCCGAAAACTTGCATCTGGTTTCTTCTGGACTTCATCCCATGCACCTTTTCTCTTTGCCAATTTTAATCCATTACTTGTCCCTGCAATAAACCATAGCTGTGAATATAATCGTTTTTCTGGGTCTTGTGAGTCCCAGTGAATCATCAAGCCTGTGGGTGATGTTGGGAATCCCAGACACATCATTCCAGGTTATAATTTTCCACTAAGTACAGTTTTCACTGTGTGCCAGAGATTTTAGAATGCAGTTCTCTCCCTCTCATTGCTTTCTCTGTGTCGTTCATGACTTCATTTTTATTTTTCTCTTCTAGCCAAAGATGTATTTAGAAGTGAATTTCTTTTCTGAGTAATAGAGACATATGTGCATTTTTATATCCAATTTTATTTGATTATGATCAAAGAACATGGTCATTAAAATTTCACCTTTTAGAAATGAATTCATTTTCTTTCCCTTTGGGAACAAAAACATTCATAATTAAGCATTATTTTTTTTTACTATTATATGGAAGCAAGATACTATTCCTTTATAGTTCAGATACTCTATTTCTCCACTGCATTCCTCCACGCAGCCAGAAAGAAGGTACTTATCACTTTACTTAATCTTTTCCTATTCCCTCAACTCCTAGATCTTGCTGAATTTATAATTTTTAGTACAAAACTATTATTAGCATTTCACTTGCAGTGTGTGGAAGACAGAAAACTTTGTGTTGTATTTGAATAAGATCTATCAGAGGCAGCTTAAATTAGTGCTATTCTGTTGAATAGCTGTTGGGAAGAGAACTGGTTAAAAAAAAAAGCTTTAAAAAAAATAGAACATGCCGTGTGGTGGATTCATTTTCACAAGACCAGAAAGTTCACATTCTGAGTGGTAGATTATTTATCACAAGTCTGATAAGTTAATTTACAGCTGAAGTGAACAAAATCAATTTCCTATAACAATGTTTTCAAGCTTTGTGGTTAAACCATTATATTTAAATCATATATTTACATTATATGATTGTCAAATACTTATATTTCTCAACATGTCTTGCTTTTTCTTATAACTGTCAGTAAACTTAAGGACAACGTCTCTGATCTAGTTTAATCTTGAATACTGTGAACTCTTCTAGGTAGTTTCCAGCACTGTTTATTTCTTTGCTTATTTAGAGTACTCTAGTAGTCACCAGGATGGAAATATTTTTCTTTGTTCTCTTTCTTGTCTTGCTAAGAGAAGCAATATCAATACAACCCTAGAAGACTTATATCATCAAGACTAGTTTTTCTCTCAAGGCTTCTTATCAATTAAAACTGTAAATTATATTTTTGTCACTGAGGCCAGTCAAATAAACTTTTAACTTCTTTTTTTCTAAAGATTTTATTTATTTATTCATGAGAGACACAGAGAGGCAGAGACATAGGCAGAGGGAGAAGCAGGCTCCCCTTGGGGAACCTGATGCAGGACTCGATCCCAGGACCTCAGGATCACGCCCTGAGCTGAAGGCAGATGCTCAACTGCTGAGCCACTCAAGCATCCATAATATCTTTTTTATTTTTTCAAGATTTTATTTATTTATTAGAAAATAAGTGAGGGGAGGGGCAAAGGGTGAGGGTCAAGTAGACTCTCCACTGAGCAGGGCGCCTAATGTGGGGCTTGATCCTAGGACTCCGGTGTCATGACCTGAGCCAAAGGCAGATGCTTAACCCACTAAGGCACCCAGGCATCCCAGGCCTCTAATTTCTAATCTTCAGATACAATCATTCTTCATTTAGATTTAATGATTTGTATATTTCAGGGCTGGTTACTGACCACTTGCTTTCCCATTCTATCTTTATCTTCTGAGCTCTATTGTGAATATTTTATTGTTTGACTAAAAATCTTTGCCTTGAATAATATTGTCCTTGGATGAGGCTCATAGAATGTTTTTGGAATCCTGTATATTCATAAACAAATATCTTTACCTTCCTGGATGAGTGAATGCTATCTTAGATGGATACATGTTTCTTGGATGGCAGGGGTGTTCTTTGCTGCAGAAGTCTGCAGATGTCCATCAGCTTCCATGTTCATTCCACAGATGAACTTAATGCCAATCTTATAGGGGTGTATGTGTGTATAAATTACTATATTGTCTGTCTAAAATCTTGTAAAAGTTTATTTTTGGTTTTAGAATTCAGAAAATTTGATAGGATATGCACAGGGATGCATCTGGAATTCTCATTTGTTGAACTCCAGGCTCAGTTAATACAGCAAGCATAATACTAGACTGTCAAAGATGTCTTAATCTTCTGAACCTATGAATGTGTTACATTGTATCACAAGGGGAGGATTAAGGTTGTGGATGGAATTAAGGCTGCCAGTAATTTACCTTGAGATGGGGAGATTATTCGGTATTATCTGAGTGTGCCCAGTGTTATCACAAAGGTTCTCATATATGAATAAAGGGGGCAGTAAGGTCAGAGTCAGATAAAGGTTAAAGATGCCATGGTGATGTTTGACTTCTAGAACTGTAAGAAGTCTCAAATGGGTCTCACTGGGCAAAAAATCAAGTGGTCAGCAGGGATAAATGCAGCTATAAGCCACTAATTTTGTGATAATTTGTTAGGGTAGTAACGGGAAACTAATACAGTTGATTTGGCATCAAGAGGAACTAGGGGTGGTGGAAGGGGAGGAGGGCAGGGGATGGGGTGAATGGGTGATGGGCACTGAGGGGGGCACTTGACAGGATGAGCACTGGGTGTTATTCTGTATGTTGGTAAATTGAACACCAACAAAAAATAAATTTATTATTAAAAAAAAAAAAAGAGGAGAAAAGTCCTGCTTAAGCTGTCTCTTAATGGCCTGCACAGAGACTGCACATGTCCTCAGGTCTGCTCAAAGCTAACATGTGCCAGGCTGAACAGAAATAGCTGGAAGGTAGAATCAAGAGGAGAGGACATCAGGAAGGCGCTCAAGGCACCATCTTGCTAAACTCCTCATCACTTACCTTTTCAACCTTGTACTTGCTATTCTCTAGCATGATATCTTCACCTTCTCTCTGGACTTCATTCTTTAATAAAACTACAGTACTTACTATTCTTCTGTGTTTGAATTTTAGTGTCCTAATCAGGTTATTAATGTAGAGGTTGCAGGCAGGGAGGGAAAGAGAGAGAGAGGGAAAAGAATGAAACCAGAAAAACAAAGCCATAGATAGTCGGGTGTTGCTTTTGTTGCCTGGTAGGTAACAGTAGTAGAACTGTGGGTCACAGAGATTCTGACACTTTCTGAACTCTATAGGCTAAGAGGTCCCCTACCTAAGGTAAACAAACAATTTAGTGGGGATAATTAACATGACCTAGAGTACAACCAAGATTAGGCTAAAAACAAGAAGTGACGATGGGGATAAAGCCAAGCCTGAGACTTCCAGCGAGGGAATTAAAGAGCAACAGAAAAAATTGAGTAGTCTGGCACACCATTTAGAATCCAGGATTTGTTAATTAAAAGACTTGCTCTCTTTGGCAATAATTACTGCCGACTAGAAAATTTGTAAATGCAGTAGTGCTCTTTTTTTTTTTTTTAACGGAGGAAATGCATTTTCATTTAATGAAAGAAATGTACTTCTCTGTCAAAACTATATATTAACATGGGCAGAAATAAAATAGAAGGCATAAGAATGTGTTTTAGGATAACAAAGGAAAACAGCTGTTTAAGAAATGTAAGTAAAATCACATCGAATGCTCAAGAAAGAATGAAATATATATTGAGAATCTTGTTGGGAGGGGAGAGGATGATTTATCGCATGAAGGGAGAGAAGGTCACCAGCAATGGGCCAAGACTGGGGTGGGGTCCTTGAGAGGCTGTGAAGGGGGCAAGAACTGGTTAGGGCAGGACCAGCAAACTATGGCCTATGGGCCCAATCCAGCCTGCTTGTTATCATAAATAAAGTCTTCTTGAACACAGACACTCATTCATTTAGGTATCATCTGTGGCACTTTATGCTTCAATGGTGGAGTTGAAAAGTTGCCCCAAAGACCGTATGATCCACAAAGGTGAAAGTATTTACGATCTAGCCCTTTACAGACATTTGCTGAACCCTTGAATAGAGGTAGTAGCTCTCAATAGAAATATTGAGATTAGCTATGAAGCACGTTCTGATTAAGTTGTAACTAACAAATTGTCTAAGTTCACAAATGATTTACTTTCTCAAAAATAAAACAGAGTGGATTCAAGACCATCCCCATGAACAGGTGTAGTATGCTTTCTTTGGGAAAGAGACAGGGCTATGGAGTAGAATTTGTGTTTCCCAAGTAACCCTGAGAGTGAGGTGGGTTTTGGACACAGCTCATCTCTATCACGAAAATGAATTGAAAAGACAAAATTGAAAAGTGCTTACCTAGAGAAGGTTGTGTTAAGGACTTGGGGATATATATATTATATATTACATATAATATATATAAGTTGACATATATATATATATATATATATATATTAGTGTTTTTAAGATGTCAGTGATGAAAAGGGACAGCACCTTCCTCTGTTAGCAACACAAGCTCCTTCAGCTCTGATAGGGCACATCCTGAGACTGTTGGGCTCTTTCTGCCTCTGATAATTGGTCAAAAAGCCAACCTCGGGTTTTCCTTGAGACCCCTGAAAAGGCCTTGATGTGATTTCAGGAGTTCCTTGGATCCTGAAAACGTTCTCTTTTTTTTTGTTGGAAGTTTGGGGTAAGGAGAGTGGAAGGGACATGTGGGTTCTGGGGGGCATAGGATATGAGATTTGAAGAAAATGCTGTATTGGGTTGAGCAAACATTTTAGAATGAATTGCTTTCTGAGTCTCTACTTTGTGTTGAAACATTCCCAATTTGGGTAGTGGGTTGAGAGTGAAAAAAGCAACAGCGTTCTGGGTGCCTGAAAAGTAGAACATCATGGAGATTTCCCAAGGCAGAGATGGGGTCCAGGGAGAGAAGGTTTGGAGACATAATTTTATGAAGTGCTGGCATGTTTACTTTCAACTGGACCAGGCAAACAGAAACTTTAAGTCAAAATATATCATTCATCTACAAAGCTGACTGTCTGCTTTACATGATTCAGAAAGATATTCGAGTTTGTATCTTGCTCTAGACTTGCTTGTTTGTTTTTTTTTCATATATGTAAATTCCAAGTGCCTTAAAAATAGGAAATTCTATCCTGTCTCATGTTGAGTGCATCTGCTCTAGCACCTGATGGCACCTTTCATAAGGCACTCAGTGAATTCAGTAATTGCAATTAATCACAGGAGGCTGACAGATGAGCATTTAATCAGGGTAAGTATTGCTGGTCCAGGTGGTTAATATAGAGAAAGGATGTCATTCCCAGAGAGGAAGGAGATTAGTACTTCATTTGTGAGAACTGGAATATTTTTTTCTGCCCACCTCCATAGTGTGTTTTTCCAAATTCTCCCTTAAACCTATAGTCTAAGAAAAGAAAAAGTAAGAATGAAATTTTTTTTGAGTTTATATTAGCAATATTATGTGACCACAGAGGGCAGGGTCTTTGACTTGTTCACTGTGTATCCCTAGCACTTGTTCACTGTGTATCCCTAGCACTTAAAATATTGTCTGGCACATGGTAGGGATAAAATATTTTTTAATTTTTAGTCATGGGTTTTTTTTTCTTGTGACTTTCTTGCTATAGCTTTAACATTTTGAGTCATATATTTTGATATTCTAACGTATTCCTGCAACCATAGAGAACTCCATACTGGATATTAATATGCATATCAAATTTCAGATGCTAATAAAAGAAGAAGCAAGTTGACTTATATATCTGATTTCTCAATATAAAGCTTTCATTAGCATCCTTGCTTTATTATGTTTCATCTTATTTTTATTCATTTTGCTTTATCAATTCAAAGATATTATTTTCCAGTGTTTATTTTCACAGGACAGCCCATGAGGTTTGGGTAGTTATTGCTTGGTTAGGAAAATATCAGCAACAGAAACTACAACATATTCCTTAATTTACATAGGAAGGATCTGGTATAAAAAGAGAGTAAGTAACATCCCTGAGGGCATTTATATAAGTCTTGGGGATGAGGTATTGAAAACTAATTTTTTTCAGACTTCCAAGGAATCTTCCTCAGGACTCATTTTTCCCTAATAGGAAGTAGGTACATAAAAGTGGAACCTATAATAGGTTAATATATTAGGAGTATTGTGATCCTGTCTGTTTGGTAAGAGAGAAATAGGGCAACCTTTCATATTTTTAAAGTTCTTTTGGAAAAAAAAAAAGGTCTTTTGAATGGATTTGAAGTAAAAGCAAGAGTGTAAATGGACTGCATAACTTTGATCTACTACAGTTACAGGTATTTAAGGGTTCTGTTGAAGAAATGGTGTATACCTTGGCTGAGCACACAGAAGCAAAATTATTTCAGTCAGATGCAGTGTTAATTTACCTCCAAATCTGAGATACCCATCAACCTGAGATCTTTGCTGCTTAAGATAGCTGGAAGGAACAAGAATGGCATGGCTGTGTCCTATTTTGATTTATTTTTTATTTTTTAAAGTAGGCTCCATGCCCGTCACAGAGCCCAATGCAGGGCTTGAACTCACAACCCTGAGGTCAAGAGATCAAGAGTCAGATGCCTCACTGACTAAGACACCCAGGCACCCCATGCATGCTGTGTCTTAGTTTTAGACCAATGAGTGAATATGACCTCAGATTTGGAAATCAACAAAAATAAGAATAAAATATAGTTTTTACATTAAATTGGAGACTAATGGGATGAATTTTAGGATGAATTTTAGAGAACAGGATATTCTCTGCAAAAATAAAAATAAAGAACAGGATAAAATGTTCATTTCCTTTAATAAACAAGTTGTAAAATGATTACATTTCTAAGTGAGCAATGTTCAGTTGTCATTTTACTTTGTTTCTATTTAATCATCTCCAACTCAGCTCTTTTTAGGGTATCAAGATAAAGTGGGAATTGGGGCACCTGGGTGGCTCAGTCAGTTAAGCCTCTGCCTTCAGCTAAGGTCATGATCTTCGGGTCTTGAGATCGAGCCTGTGTTGGGCTCTCTGCTCAGCAGAGTGTGGTTCAACATCTCCTCCCTGCTTGTGCTCTCCCTCACCCCCCTCAAATACATAAAAACTTTTTTAAAATCTCCAAAATAGAGTGGGAATTTGAGTCCTATCACGATACTGGGTTTTCTCCATCTGCAAAATGAAGAATTGGAAGGAATTGGAAAATCATCTGATTCAAACTTTGAAATTAATTTCTTACAAACTTTAAATAAAAAAATTGTAAATCGAATGGAGCTCGAGGTTAAGGAAGCAATTAGAGTGTTTGGAGGATAGGCAGGAAATAGCTATTTTGACTGAGACAGTTTCTGAATAATGCTATAATTTGGATTTAATCTTCTGGCAATGGGGTTTATTATGCAGTGTGCTTTAAAGCTTTTTTCAAAACATTGAATATTTTTATGGAGTTCTTGACATGCTAACTATAGATTATATGGTAACATGGTTTTTATTTCTCAGGTTAAAATGAAACTCTTTTATCCTTGAAGAAAGAAGAATTCATATTGATCCTTCTTTACCCATGCCCTAAGCCCTGAACCATCATAATAAAACATGCTTTCTTCATTTTTTTTATATTAGGAGTGTTTCGATATAGAATGCTTTTTAATTAATCCAGCTAATAGAGCAAGCAGCAGTGTGTCCTGATTGGAAATGAAGCTTCTCAGCTTTTTCATGTGCATGTGATAGGAAATATTGCCCTTCTTACATACCACCCCCAGCGAAATGGATTTTACCTCATTTCTGAGGTGCTTTATATATCACAATCACATGCAACTTGAAAGGAACATAAAAGTTTGCCTGCACTGGCAAATCTCTCCATCCTTGATTACTTAGAAGTTTATTCCCCATTCATTTCCAAGTTTTCAATCCTCAGTGGATCATATATCAGAGTCTGTTCTTTCCAATTTATTGGTCATCAATAATAAACAAGACATTGATCGGTGGGTGGAGTGTTGTTGTTTTCATAGTGGCTTTACATATATCACTGCCTCATCTAGTCCATTGGGGACTTTCCCATGGACTTTCCCATGTTGTAGAAGGGGAAGTTGCAGCTCAGTGAGGTTCAGTGACCCCCGTGTCAGCCCCACAGCTGGTGAATGGCACAGCCAGGACCAGTGTAGACTTTTGACCTTGAGACTCATAGAGTTATTTTATTCCATATGTTGTGTTTTTAAGCTATCCACTTAACATGCCAGCAGTGATAATCTATGTTAATCACTATAGAGGTAGGACTGAAGCTTCAACTTTCTAGAAGCACTTCCTCTAAAGGAGTACTGCTAATAATAATAATAATAAAAAAAAGGAGTACTGCTATACCATACAAGAGGGTTCTATGTTATCCTTCCTTGTGGTCTGGGAAGATCCTCCAGAAGATCTTAAATTTGTTAAGCCAAACTGTCTCAAGGAAAGCCAACAAGCTGCCTGAGAGACGAGCTTGATGTGGAAGGATAAGGGCACAGTTTGCTGACCTTTAAACCACAACAGGTGCTAAGCTAGTTAAGCCTCCAGTGGCATACCATTAGAGACCAAGTCCCTCACCATTTGGCTGATCTCTATTCTCCTGCTTCAAGAGTTGCCATTTCTCCCAATGCAGGGATGAACCATTTCTTCTGGGAATGCAACTGGCTAATGTTGTGTCCTTTTGCGTTTGATAGTCCCATTAAAGAGATTCTCTGTCTCCTGCACTAATGGATCTCTTTTCTTAAGGACCGTTAGTACCTCAATTAATGTGACACATGCACACTTGGCCTATGTTGAACAGTGCATTTTTTGAAAACATGTATCACCATTGTGAAGTTCTGCACACTAGTCTTCCTTCCTTCCTTCCTTCCTTCCTTCCTTCCTTCCTTCCTTCCTTCGAGACACATGAAGAGAGGCAGAGACATAGGTAGAGGGAGAAGCAGGTTCCCTGCAGGAACCCGATGTGGGACTCGATCCCAGGACCCCGGGATCACACCGTGAGCTGCAGGCAAATGCTCAACCACTGAACCACCCAGTCGTTCCTCCCCACACTATTCTGTTGCTTTTCACATATAGTGTGTGTAATAAATATTGCCTGAGTGGCAATTAATCTAAGACTTTCCAGTTCCTTGTGGCAAGCAGCAGTTTAAGAAAATTATTAGAGATTTAGAGGGAGCACTCTGAAATCAACTCTGCAATCTATAAAAGTCAGGTCAAGAGAAGCCAGTTCAAGCTGCTTTCTTCTTCCTAAAGGATTATTTGTTTACTTATCCATGAGTGTTCTTACAACAAAGCATGCATCCATTAGAGATGACTCTCCTTGATGGTTTTTTTTTTTTTGTACTTGTGAAAGCATATCTTACAGAATTAACATCTTGACATTAATTTCTAGGAAATATTAGCTCTGAGCCTACTTATACCCCAGATTGCTCAGAGCAAAACAAAATAAAAATGAAGGAGGTAACTGATGAAAGAGTTTCTCAAAGAATCCATTATCATAAACCATCATGCAAAAAAAACCAACTGAACCGCTCTGAGGTCTGGATGCTCTGGAGCTGAACTCTTGACAATTAGATGCTTATATTCCCTAGGGTCCTAAATTAAAACGGGAAGGATGGAAAAGAAATCAGATGAAGAATAGTTTTTTAGTTTGCTAGATAGAAAAACCAATATTTTTTAAATCTTATTATCCTTTCTGAAAATCTTGAGCAGAATTTTTTTTCAAACTGATCGTTCCCTTCGACAAAATCCATTTCCAGGAGCCACATAAGATATGTACAAGATATGTCATGTTCGTGAAATCCAGTGATGAACTGGTTTTAACCCTTAGGTCCCAGTCACAGCATTTACTCCTCGAGTTAAGTGAAAGAAGAGGGGTAGGAATCCCATTTCCTCAGGTCTCATTTGAGGCTGGCCCTGGGCTGAATGCTTTCACAAGCATTTGTCTTTCAAGTAGAGAAAGAGGTTTAAAGGTGAGAGCAAAGAAAGATGACTTGGAATAACTGGGGTGCAGAATGCCTGCTTGAGTTTACAGCTTCATTGCAAGGTGGAGGGTATAATCTTAAACTAGAGAACAATCTTTCACATTCTTCCCCTCTCTAAAATACAATTTCTATTGAGACAGCTAATGGTCCTTAAAATGTCTCATCAAGGAAGCCACAGAACATTTTTAAAATGTAGAGTTGTTTTTCCTTTCTTTTTTTCCAGGTAATAAACACTTGACATTTAGGAAATGCAGTTCTAAATTTACGAGGCACATAGCACTTTTCAGCCACACTCATGGTATTGCAGGGTGCCAGTCGTGTACATAAATATATCTTATCAAGCAGAATTTCATTCATTAATGTGGTATGTTTTTAGAAAGGGACATTAATGCCTGATTCATGGAGAGTGAAGCGAGATGCAAATTAAACATCTTAAAGGAAGGGCAGCTACATTCTAATTCCTTACCCTGCCTTTCTTAGTTCTCCTCTACGTTGCACCATTATGAACTATGGTTTGAATTGTGTTCGCTTGGCCCATTACAAGAATGTTGGCAGTGGCTTTAGCAAAGAAGAAAGAGCAAAGCGGTTGCTAATCTCTTAGGCAGTTAGTCCGGATCTTAGTGGCAAGCAGTAGAATCCAGCTCTGGGGCTATCTTGAACAGAAAGAGAACTTATAGGAATGTGAGGAGGGCTATGAGGACCAGGCTTGGAAATCAGCCACAATACCCAAAAGCATGGGAAAACCAGGCAGGCAGCAGGAACCGTACATGAAGCCACCCTGGCGTCTGGTCCCCAGTCATCATTGATGAGGCCACAATTATGTACTCTGCATCCCTCGCTCTCCTAACGTTCAAGGACCTGATGTCCAAGTGGATCCTTGGTTTCCCGACTGCTCTGTGATAGTGAAAGGAAAGACCTGGGTATGTGACTTCGGGAGAAAAAAATTCGATAATATGAGAGATTTCCTAAAAGGGAGCTAATAAAATGAAGTTTGGATGTTGGACAGCCCCTGGCTGGCATATGTCCCCAACACTCAAGGACAAGCTTATCTATAATGGAGAATAAAATATATTCTCGGGCACCTGGGTGGCTTAGTGGTTGAGCTTCTGCCTTTGGCTCAGGTCATGATCCCAGGGTCCTGGGATCGAGTCCCACATCAGGCTCCCCGGAGGGAGCCTGCTTCTCCCTCTGCCTGTGTGTCTGCCTCTCTCTGTCTCTTTCTCTCTCTCTGTGTCTTTCATGAATAAATAAATAAAATTTTTAAAAAAAGATGCTGTGTATCTCCAGATCTTCCTCAGCTTATGATGTGGTCATGTCCTGATAAACCCATCCTAAGTTGAAAATAGCCTCAGTTGAAATGTATTTATTATACCTAGCCTAGCAAACATCATAGTTTAAGCCCAGATTGCCATAACCATGCTTAGAACACTTGGCATTCGCCTACAGTTGGGCAAAATCATCTAACACACAGCCTATTTTGTAATAAAGTGTGGGCTAGCTCATGTAATGTATTGAACACTGAACCAAAAGTGAAAAACAGAATGATTGGATGGATGCGGAATAGTTGCAAATGAATTGGTGGGTTTACCCTCGTGATGGCTGCTGACTGGGAGCTGTGACTCGCTGCAGCTGCCCAGCGTCACCAGAGACAGTATCCTTTCACATACCACCGGCCCAGAAAGGATCCAAATTCAAAATTCAAAGTACACTTTCTGCTATAGGTGTATCACTTTCACACCATCCTAAAGTCAAAAACCCATCAGTCAGATTGTAAGTAGGAGCCATCTGTAGGTGGAGAAGTCAGGAGGATGACGAGCTCCCACATCTTGCTTCCTCCAAAATGTGTTGTCTGTGATGTCCTGCTGCCTGTTCTAACACATCTTTCTCCAAAGTGGCAGCATGTGATTAAAAACAAAACAAAAACCAAAAACCAAAAACCAAAAAACCAAACAAAACAAAACAAAAACAAGGGAAATGGGAGCTGGGCTGTTTTGTCCTGAGAACAATAATAATACTGTCATTTACTGAGCAGTGTATGTGCTCCGGCCTTCTTTGTGTTATCTCGCTTAGATTTCTGAGTATAGTCTGAGAAGTTAAGGAACTTGCCCAAGAACTTGCTGGTGGCAGGTGGCAAAGCCAAGATGCATACTTACCTGTGACTCCAAAGCCCATGATCTTTGGAGAGCTCACAATTGCCAGAGCCTGCAGAAAGCCTAGAGCTGCAACAGAACAAATTAACTGCTGAGCTTTAATTCCCTGAACCCCTCTTATGGGGGTAGGTTCAATTCAGAACCAAAATACTTTATGTCTCTTATAAGAAGGTGAATCCATAAATTGGAAGGGCACAAGAAAGAGATTTTCTATTTTTCTACAGCCTCATCCTTGTGCAAAGCCATCTTGTGCTCTCTTCATCCATGTATTGATTGGAATGACTGAAATTTTCAGAGCTATTGACTCCTGAAACGCATTCCCTCAGAGCAGAAGGCTGTGGATCAAGGCCATCTCAACGCTCCTGACCACCAGAGGGCAGTGGACCCATACATCTTGGCTACCCACCAGCATCCTTCAGGAGCAGCGGCATCACCTGGGAGCTTGCTAGAAATTCATTCTGTAAGACTCGTCCCTGACTGACTCCATCAGAACCTTTATTTTAACAAGATTCCCTGGTGATAGTCTCTTCAATAAATGGTGTTGGGAAAATTGGACAGCACAGGCAGAAGAATGAAACTAGACCATTCTCTTACACCATACACAAAGATAAACTCAAAATGGTTAAAGATCTAAATGTCAGACAAGAATCCATCACAATCCTAGAGGAGAACACAGGCAGCAACTTTTTTGAACTTGGCCACGGCAACTTCTTGCAAGACACATCTATGAAGACAACAGAAACAAAAGCAGTAGTGAACTACTGGGACTTCATCAAGATAAAAATTTATGCACAGCAAAGGAAACAGTCAACAAAACTGAAAGGCAATCTATGGAGTTGGAGAAGATATTTGCAAATGACATATTGGATAAAGGGCTAGTATCCAAGATCTATAAAGAATTTATCAAACACAACACCCAAGAAACAAACAACCCAGTCAAGAAATGAGCAGAAGACATGAAAAGACATTTCTCCAAAGAAGACATACACATGGCCAATGAGCACATGAGAAAATGTTCCGCATAACTTGCCATCAGGGAAATACAAATCAAAACCACCATGAGATACCACCTCACACCAGTGAGAATGGCTCAAATTAACAAGACAGGAAACAACAAATGTTGGTGAGGTTGTGGAGAAAGGGGAACCCTCTTGCACTGTTGGCGGAAATGCAAGCTGGTGCAGCCACTCTGTAAAACAGTACGGAGGTTCCTCAAGAAGTAAAAAATAGGGCTACCCTATGACCCAGCAATTGTACCCCCAAAGATACAGATGCAATGAAAAGCTGGGACACCTGCACCCCAATGTTCATAGCAGCAATGTCCACAATAACCAAACTGGGGAGGGAACCATGATGTCCTTCGGTAGATGAATGGATAAAGAAGATGTGGTATATATACACCATGGAATATTATTCGGCCACCAGAAAGGATGAATATCTACTATTTACATTGATGTGGATTGAACTAAAGGGTATTACGCTGAGTGAAGTAAGTCAATTGGAGAAAGACAATCATCATATGTTTCACTCATGTGGAATATAGGAAATAGTGATAGGGACCATACAGGAAGGGAGAGAAACTGAGTGGGGAAAAATTAGAGAGGAAGACAAACCATGAGAGACTCCTGACTCTGGGAAATAAACAAAGGGTTGTGGAAGGGGAGGTGGCTGGGTATGGGGTAACTGGGTGATAGGCATTAAGAAGGGCGCATGATGAGATGGGCACAGGGTGTTATACTATATGTTGGCAAATTGAACTTAAATAAAAATTTTTTAAATTTTGTTTTAAAAGTTAAAAAAATCCCTGGTTATTTGTGTGCAAATTAAAGTTTAACAGTCTCTCTCCAAATCATAACTTGGTCATCAAGAACCAAGTGGTCCCGTTTTCTTTCCTGTTTTTAAAAATATGGTAACAACTCCATGGACTATTCAACATGAGCAAAGCATTTGTGCTAATCACCTCAAATTATCATTTGGGGGATGTATTCTTAATCCTCTTTTTTGGTCAGAAGACAGATTTAGAGAGATTAAGTACTTTGGTAAAATTACAAAGCTAAATGAAAGTTTCTGGATTGAAACACAGGTCGATCTTTCGATGAAGCAGTACTACTTCCTATCATTCTTGCTGTTTTTTGAAGCATAGTTTTTAAGAGGTGTGTTTTGGGATCACAAAAAAGAACCGAATTTGGTTTATTTTGCTCTTGCCTTGACCGTGCCTCTTGCTGGCTAAATGTTTTGGTCAATGATTATTAATCTATCTTGCCATAAAAGGACTACGATATATAATAGAAATGTTCAAAAGTGTCTTAATAGTCATAATAAATTCATTTTTTACTTAAAGAATTCTGAGTAGTGTCTGTTGGATCATTTTAATCCCTCAATTCTGTAGTTTAATGTGGCCCTTGGAAAAGTCCTGTGACTTCCAAACCCACCAGTAGATGTCAGTATTTCTTTGGACACCGCAATGACCTCTTAGTTTTTTTTTTTTTTTTTTTTTTTTTTTTTTTTTTCGCCTCACCATTCAATGTCAAAGGATCAATTGCCTTTGAAGAATGGACAGAGGTTCCTTCTACATTTCACTTGGTTGGAGGAATCTTCTTAGACAAGTATCTTTAAGGGTGTTAATGACTCAAAAATTATCTTCTGAATCTCTCTCTCTCTCTCTCTCTCTCTCTCTCTCTCACACACACACACACACACACACAGACACTTTTATGGGAAAGATTCAAACAAAGGATTTTCTCCCCAGGAGACCTGTCTGGGGACAAGACCTCTGGCTAGTAAATCAAGCTGATCCCACTCACCAGGAACTAAGCAACCACACCATGGTAAAGGCCAATCCAAAAAGAATTGCCCTTTGAAGAAAGTGACAAAGAAATCTACAGCACAGACAGCTCGCTTTGGGTACTTTGATCAGAACTAGTTGAGTAAGACCGTAGCCCTCTACCAAGGCTTTATTTACTTCTCAAATAATATGTTATATGCAAATATTTTCTGGAGCGTGTTTCGGAGTTTTATTAAATGTGTAAGAAGGTTGAATAATTTATCAGGTTAATGGAAGAGTAGGATTTAAGTTGATGTGTATTTGATTTTCGACTCTGGTGTTTGATTTGTGTGGTTTTTTCATGCCCCCACCAGCAGTGGAGGTGCTAATAACAATTAGACTCTTCCCAGCTGAGAGCTTTTTCTCGTTTGCTTTCTAGAATCATTCTGCTTCTTTTTTTTTCTTTCTTACCTTTGCTTTAGATTAACTACATAAAATCATTTGACAGTTATCTGAAGGGACTAACTTCCCTGACAAGGGAGGTCATTAGTAGCTTCTTGGTGAGAAACAAATCTTGACAGGGATTAAATAAGAGACACACTTTCTGAGTCATTAGATGCTAGACAGGTTAAAATCCCAGAAAAATATGTGGTAGCATTCAATTTGGCACTAGGTAATGACTTAATGGTTCTCTAGATTTCTGTGATATTCTGTGTGGAACAGTTAAGCCCTCCTGAGGCCTGATTAGCAAACAGTATTACTTCACTTTGCAGGAGAAGATGTAAGCAGTTGTTAGTTGGAAAATTTAGAAGTGCTTTAGGGTTATTCACGATGCCTGTTTTGTAATTTAGCAATTATGTAGATTGATGATGAGTGTCATCTCACTCAAGAAGTCTGGAGATGGAGCTAGTTTATTGTTTGTCAGAACTCATCAATTTAGAAATTACCTTTTAAAAAAAAAAAAAATTCATTCATGAGAGACACAGAGAGGCAGAGAGAGAAGCAGGGAGCCTGATGGAGGACTTGATCCCAGGACCTTGGGATCATGACCTGAGCCAAATGCAGACGCTCAACCACCAAGCCACCCAGGTGCCCCAGAACTCATCAATTTAGAAGCTAGATGCTGGGGTTTTGTTGTTCTTATAAGCATCCTATAGTGGTTGAGAGCATACACTTTGGATCTGAATTTAAGTCTCCGCTCCATCATTTACTGAGTGGGTGGCTTTGTGAATATTATATCTACAAAGCTCAATTTATTCATCTGTAAAACTCATCTGCAAAACTCATCGTTTTGCAGATGCTTAATTTATAGGATCCTTGTGAGGTATCCATAATGGAGCTAGAAAAACATCTTTTTTCTATCCTTGTTCCCTCCTCCAGGGCTGGTTTTAGACATGTGTTGGGGGAGGCTGGCCTGCCTAATATTTGATGTATTCATTCAATAGTCATGGACTAAACACACACTGTGTGTCAGGCATGTGTGTACTGAACACTGAATGATACAGCAGTGAAAAAGGCAAAGGAGGTCCCATCTGTCATGGAATTTATATTCTAATAGGAGCCACAGGAAAATGAGCAAGTAAACAAACACTCAAATATGTAATAACAATATATAGACAGTAATTAAGTATGTTGGAGAAAAATAAGGTAAAGGGAAAGAAAGTGAAGAAAAAAGTCAAGGGAAATCTCTTGGAGGGGGTGATAAAATCCAGGAAAATGGTTATTTCAAAACTATAGTGGGGTCTCCATGTAGCTAAAGAGGGGCTGTCCCGAGATGGGTAAGTAATGGATTTCTTTTCTCAAAGGTAGATAGAGCCAAGGCATAGTCCAAGAAAATAAGAGGCTGAAAAAGAGGCAGATCCCACTCTGGCTCATAATGGAATCTTTTCTTTTCCTTGGAGGATCAGAAGAACCTCTGCAGATTGTTATATCTAAGGAAATGTCCTTCTTTTGACAAGAACTATTGTGTGATCTTGGATAAGGTGAACATGTAGGGTCAGAAGTCCCCTCAAAACAACCTGCTATGAAAAAAAAAACAAAAAAAAAAAAACAAAAAAAAAAAAACAACCTGCTATGGAACATCACTGATACACTGTCTCAGACTGTGAGACACCTTGGGACCCCCCTTGGTCTTCATTCTCAACCACAGTTGCCAGTAGGCTATTGCCAGCCTAATCCCGTCTTAGCTTTTACTTCATGGAAGACCTAAGCAGGTCTGGGAGCAGGAATAGTCAGGGGAAACTGGCGGTGAGATGAATTCTGCAGGCCAGAACTGAGGGTAGGTGAGACAGACACAGAGCTGGCTTTATTAACAGGCCTTTAATACAAGATATTTAAAAAGGATGGGGCCATGAAGGGTCCCTTAATCATTACAAGCCAAGGAGTCACAGTTACCATAAGTTGGAAGGGCAACCAAAGTGGCTTGACCCATAGGAAGTTGCAGAAATTGTTAATAGACCCTGGCCTTCCTTACAGGCAAAATAGCCAACAGGGTACTTCTTAGTTTTTATAACCTGAAGGAGGCAAGGATGGAGGAGTAGCAGGCAATCACCCAATCAAAAGTTTTGTTGCCTTGCTTAGTTCTCACACTGAGCCAATGTTCAGATCTAGAACACACTGACTCTAGGGGCTGAGACTGGTGTCATAGCTGGCTGGCTGAGGGCCTAGAAAGAAAAGACTCAAGGAGGACTGGGATAGAGATGCATGAAGTGTGAAGATTTTTGTAGCACATATTAATGCCTACCAAAAAGCATCTCGCCACAAAAGAGACATTGAACAACCAAGTAGGCAAAATGATTCAACCAACTGACATTAGCTAGCCATGGTTACTGATCACCCAGGGACTGGAACAATGAGCAAATGAATGGACCAGCTACAATGGCAGCTTGGAGGCCACACATGGATCCAATTGCATGGAGACTTTTTCCAAGGACAGTCCAGCTACTGCTGAATCTGATTAGCACATCAAGAAAATCTGTCTGCCCCTGGGCCATGTTATAGCTTTGGGATCCTCTGTCCTTAAAATGCATGCCTCTCTCTCTCCTCTAGGCAGATGGTTGAATGCTATACTTCATCTTCTCAAGTTTTGGCCTAAAGACAGGAGTCCATCCCTGGTAGGAACATGTTAACAGTGTATTTTTAGCATACACCAAAAGTCATTATTTGACATTCAATTTTGTCTCATTATGGTAGACTCAAATTTTATGAACCCAAACTGTATTCACTGAGATCTGTTTCAAAGAAGGCCCATTAGCCAAATCATGTGAACACAGAGTTGCTGTGGAATAGCGACTTTGTAGTTTTTCTGATCAGCCATTTTAGATGGCTCTTCCCATGACAAAATATGACTTGTTATTTATTTATTTTAGTGGAAACCATAAAATCACATCAACGCAGTATTGTCAAGAGGACTTTATGGTCAAGCCAAAAAATGTCATTCCCCAATGGTACTGAAAGTCAGTATAGGTCTGAGTGTATCCAATTCTTGAATAGAACAGACTGGAACTTCACGGATGACATTCTGCTTCAGGATTGCCCTGTCAGTTTGAAGCAAAAGAACTCAAATGGTAACTCATGGGCTTGAAAGGTGACTACTCAAAACAGCCAGAATGATTTGCTGAAGCACATGGCAATTGGAACAAAAATTGCCTATTTCGTCAAACCCCATAGGAAGAAATTTTGAAATGTGTTCTGTCTGGAGCTGATTGCATTGTTTCATGGGCAGTTCATCCTATCTACTACCTGGAGACAGCTTCAGCATATCCATTTTTATTTCTTGCAGTAAACCAATTTATGATCAGTGAATCACACCGGGGACAAGAGTTTATCTGGAGGTGGTGAGGAGAACATTCAGTTATCTGACTGCACCCATAGCCCCACACATATGAGATTATACAGCGGTAGTTTGCATTACCCATATTTAATTGGAGTTGAAAGATGGGATTTGTTGTGGTGCCATGAAATAGACAGTGCCTAGGAAGAGAAAGGCTTTTGAGACTGTCAAACATAATGTAGCTTCCTGGAGTTAATGTCAGACTATATATTTATATAAAATTAATTTTGTAAAAATAAATATATATAAATAAATAAGTAAATAAAATTAATTTTGTTCATAGATGTTGAACAGTTAGGTGTGGAATTGTCTTGCGCAAGACATAAAGGGACATTAAAATCATCAACTCATCGTCTCTTTTCTCAAGGAGGCATATAATTGCTTCAAGGTCAGCCCATAAGGTGGCCAGAAAGGAAAAAAGCCTTCAGGAAAAGCTTTGGGTATACAACAGTGGTATCTCCCTTACGTTGGTTGCTTCTGTTGCTTCTTGGTGTCCTCCTAAGCTGCCTGCGTGAAATCTGAAATCAGCACCCAGCAGGGGCAGACTGAAGAAAGAGGCTGGTTGGTAGGTTAGTAGATGACAATTTTCATAAGCAAAGGAACTTTATATATGAGGCTTGTCTCCGTGGCCACAAGAGGAATAGATCTCCACATCTGCCTGTCAAATTTTAAACATCTATAGTCTTAACTGGGTGTACCACCATATAGTCTCGACACCACATCACTTTCTTAAAGCTGTGCTCTTGAGGCAGCTTCTGGGAGTGGGGAGGGCAAGCAGAATGGACATTACAAGGACAGGGAAGGAAGGAAGGAGCGTCTCCAACTCATGGGTCAAACGGCAGTCACCTCTCCACTCCTGTGTCTTTCCATTTATCCTGCACTATACATCTCTTGTACATCCCATCCTGCCTTTGGCTTTTCAAAGAATCTTAGCCAACATAATTTGGTTTGTTGATGTTTTGTCAGGATATTTGCATCTATATCCATGAATAAAGTTGATCTGCAAATTTTACGTCCTATTTTGTGTCTATTTATCTAGTT
Source organism: Canis lupus baileyi (assembly GCF_048164855.1). NCBI lineage: Eukaryota > Metazoa > Chordata > Mammalia > Carnivora > Canidae > Canis > Canis lupus. The sequence continues at coordinate 20,203,687 of NC_132842.1, forward strand.
TTAGAAATGAGGTTATGCTATCTTCATATAATTAGGGAATGTTCCTTCATTTTTATGATTTTGAAGTATTTGTGATACTTTGGAATTTGTACTTTTAAATGTTTTGTAGAACTCAATTGTTAGAACAATCTGTTCCTGATACTTTCTTTCGAGAAAAACTTCAAGTTTTCTTTATCTTCTTAAGCTAACTTTGATTGGGACCTCCTGTTTAAACCCCAGCAGGGTAGCTTATATGGTAGGTGATATTTTCCAAAAATGGCCACAACACTACCTCTCATTCCACATGTTCTTCTGTATTGTAACCTTGCCATTCTCACACCAAAAGTTAGAGTCTATTTCTCCATCCTTGAATCTAGGTGGTTTCTGTGACTTATTTGACTGATAGGTTATAAGGGAAATATGCTGTGTCACTTACAGAGACAGGCCTTATCAAATCTGGACATTTTTGTTTCCTGCCTCTCAGCGGTGAGTCACACTGTAAGGAGTATAGCTATCCTGTTACTATGCTGTGAGAAGCCTAAGCCCTGGATTTTGAGACAGTATGTGGATAGTGAAAGAAACCAAGAAGCACTGAGGCAAGAGGCATAATAATGAAATGCCATCTTATATTCCCTATCCAGTTGAGCCTCCAGATGACCCAGCCTTAGTGGACCAATTGTCTGCAATTGCATGAATAATCCCAAATTTACTCACCGTGAGCCGAGTCAACCCAGAGAACTATACACTGCTGCTTTAAGCTGATGAGTTTTGCAGTTGCATATTTCATGGTTACAATAGGTAATTTGAATATCTCTCTCTCCATGGAAACAAGTATAATAGCTGGAACACACACACACACACACACACACACACACACACACACACAGACCTGTTTGAATGTATTTGAGAGCAACCAATACAGTTGGATTGAGAGCTGTACACCTTGGAGAAGGAAAGTATCCATAGTAAAATCCACACTCACCTAGTTTTTCCCAAGAGGGTAATTTCCAAATGAGGGAGAGAGCTCAAACACAGAATGGTATTCCCCTTAGGCTAAGGAGACAGAGATGCATTCCAGTTGTTGGCCATCTCAAACGCTGCATTTATTTAGGGCAAGACACCAAGAAACCTAGCAGAAACAGTGGCAGGGAAGCTAAAAATCAAGCAGAGATTTCAACACCTGGAGAAGCAGAGGCTAGAGTGTAAGCTCTGTCAACAGAGGGCTGTCATAAACTGTGTTTATGACACAATTGAGACACACAAATATCCCCCACACTAGAGCTAATGGCCACACTTGAGAAGTAACAATGGTATTAAGATAATGAAGTTAAAATAGGCCAGCCCTAACAAAGGCTAAAATTAACACTTACCAAATCAAGGTCATCCACTGGTACTCTATTTGCCTGTAAAAAGAAAACATGGGGTACCTAAGTGGCCCAGTCAGTTAAAGGTCTGACTCTGACTCTTGGTTTTGGCTCAGGTCATGATCTCAGTGTCCTGGGATTGAACCCCACATTGGGCTTCACACTCAGCACAGAATCTTCTTGAGATTCTCTCTCCCTCTCCCTCTGCCCCTCCCACTCATGCTGTCTCTCTCACTCTTTTTCAAATAAATAAATAAATCTTAAAAAAAAAAAAAACTTTTCATCCTCTTTAGCTAATAAAAATACTGTCTAGGGGGATCCCTGGGTGGCTCAGCAGTTTAGTGCCTTCGGCCCAGGGTGTGATCCTGGAGTCCCAGAATCGAGTCCCATGTTGGGCTCCGTGCATGGAGCCTGGTTCTTCCTCTGCCTGTGTCTCTGCCTCTCTCTCTCTCTCTCTCTCTCTCTCTCTGTGTGTGTCTCTCATGAATAAATAAATAAAATCTTTTTAAAAATAAAATTAAAAATACTGTCCAGAGCCTAAACAAGTATTCATTTAAGACTCTTCAGCATCCAGAAAACAATTATGAGGCATACTAAAGATAGGACCAAATAATCAAAAACCAAAAGAGAAAGCAGACAATATAAACAAATTCATATGTGATTCACGTCTTGACATTAGCAGATAAAGACATTTAAATGAATATATATATATATTATATATATATTACAATTCATATGCTCAGGAAGGTAAAAGAGGGATAGGAAAATTTTCATATTCTGGAGAGATAGAGGCCCACATCACATTATGACCAGCACCAGGATTAGGATCCACAGTCTGAACTCCAAGGACAGAACTCGACCTTTCTCCATGTTGACTCCAGCTGAGGAGAACTGAATTGAACTGAAGTGACCTATAGAGCTACTTTGCAACATTTGTGAAGTGAAATGCATCCAACCCCCTGTACACAACACAGCCTGTTTGTCTTAGCCAGTTTGGGCTGCTATCACAGAATACCATAGATTATGTGGCTTGAACAAAAATGTGCTTCTCACAATTCTGGAGGTTGGGAAATCCTAGCTCAAGGTGCCAGAAGACCAGGTGTCTGGAGAGTGCCTGCTTTCTGGTTTGCAGAAAGCAACCTCACACAGTATCTCACAAGCAGAAAGCAGAGCAGAGAGAAAGCAAGCTCTCTTGCATCTTTTCATAAGGACCTTAATCCTGATTATGAAGGCCCTGGCTCCCCAAATTAGTTAATTATCTCCTAAAGGCCCCACATCCGAATACCATCATGCTGAGGGTTAGGATTTCGACATTTGAAATTGTGGGTGGGTGACACCAATATTTAATCCATGGCCCTGTGCTTCTTTACTAGACTGCTAGGCTGTGAACTCGGTAAGGAAGCTGACTTTGGGGTGGTACGGCCGACATCCAGCACAGTACCTGATACATATAGGAAAGTCGGACTTTCTAAGAAAATATAGCTTTATTCTGGCCTTGGACTGTGAAAACCCTTCATCTGAGGAAAGCCTATTAAATAGTTCCTTTGACTCTTCCAAGGGCATCCCACAACTGCCTGTTGACCTCCTACAGTGCCCTAAAAGAAGTACTTGCCTTACGTGATAGCTGTCCGTAGAACATCTCTGAAAGATTTACCTGAAACTGCTCTCATCCTGGAGAGGGAGTTTTAAAAATAAAGTTTTACAGTCAGAGAGGGCCACAAATCTTTCAGCAATGTATTAACCATCATTGACCCTTTGAAAATCTCTATCACAGACTTCTTTTGAACACAGACAAGGAGCATGTTCTCTAAACGTTTACCTGTGACCTGTTACGGGCTGACTTGTGTCTCCTCCTGCACAATCCCATAGTCATACATTGAAGTCCGAACCTCCAGTACCTTAGGATGTAACTGCATTTGGAGATAAGCTCTTTCAAGAGGGAATTCAGATAAAATGGGGTCATATGGATGGTCCCTATTTCAATGGGACTTACTTAACTTGTAAGAAGAGATTAGTTAGGGTGAGGGGTCTCAGAATAAACCAGCCTTGCCAACACCTTGATCTTGGACTTCCAGCCCCTGGAACTGTGAGACAATATATTTCTATTGTTTCAGCCCCAATCTGTGGTATTTTGCAGTCACAAGGGATGGATTCAGACCCTTCCTGTAGCTGAAGCCTGCCAGGCTGGAGAGAAAGCCTTCTTGCAGGCATAGTGTTTATTTTTTCCTTGCTTTCTTCAGGAGAACAGGAGGGGAGGCCCACTTGGGCCTCAGCAGGTGAGTGTCTGCCTTCAGCTCAGGTCATGCTCCTGGGGTCCTGGAATTGAGTCCCACATCAGGTTCCCTACAGGAAGCCTGCTTCTCCCTCTACCTGTGTCTCTACCTCTCTCTCTGTGTCTCTCGTGAATAAATAAACACAATCTTTTTTTTTTTTTTTTTTTTTTTTTTTTTTTTTTTTTTTTTTTTTTTAGGAAAACAGGAGGAGAAGCCAGTATTCTCTCACCTTCCCTTCCTTCCCACCCCTCTCTCCCAACATTCACACCCTCCTTCTCACAACCCACAATCCAGATAGGAGATTTCACTGTCCCAGTGCCTTTGTCAGAGGCTGGTCGTGGGAAGGTGGATGCTCCATCAGGTATGTTACAACTAAGCTGAACACTTGTCTAATTCCCAGCCACCTCCTCCATCTGTCACTACGGTGAGAAAATTGAGTCGAACTTAATTTTCACATTATTCCTCAGGAGCTCACAGTCCTTGTGGCAACTTTTTCCAGCCTTCACTTTATGCCATCGTTTCCTTCACTCTGCCTCCTACTTTTTTTTTTATCTCCTTTAATCTTGGATTAATGTTATATATAAAAGAACCAAGCATTAATCTTTGTTTCACCATAGGTGGTGAGAACATAGTTTCTTTTTATTAGTTTTTCAAAGTGGAAGATAAGGAAAATACCAGAAGTATAATTAAAGATAAAAATAAAAAAGACTTAATTAAAGAGATTTGAATTCCTAGGAGGTGAGCCCCTGTGAGGCTTTTCATGAAGGGCCAATTTCTGACAGTTGCAGATAAGGAAGGTTGGCTCATCTTTGCCATTTTGGGGATGTGATTTTATTTTATTCTCCTTTAATTTTTTAAAAAGATTTTATTTACTTATCCATGAAGACACAGAGAGAGAGGCAGAGACATAGGCAGAGGGAGAAGCAGGCTCCCCACAGGGAGCTTGATGCAAGACTCGATCCCGGGACTCTGGGATCACAACCTGAGCCAAGGGCAGATGCTCAACCACTGAGCCACCCAGATGCCCCAGGAGGTGATTTTAGAATGAACTGTGGGGACTTTGAAGGCTGGGAAACCCATTTGTCTCAAAGTATAACAGTGGAACTCATTATCCTGGTCCCTTTCCTCCTGGAAAAAAAAAACCCACAGCTTGATTTTTTTTTTTTTTTTAATAATAAAAGGTCAAATGTTTGAAGAAAACCAACATGGAGCTTATGTTTCCCTGGATAATCCTCCTAAGCCAGAAGTCTAGTAGAAATGGCAGAGGAGGCAGGAAAAGTAGGTTAGGGGGCTTAGAGGATGATGGTAGGAATGGCTAACGGACAGAAAACAAAACCAAAAACCAAATAGAAAAAATCTGTTAGGGCCCACAGTCTTGGATGTTTGCTGTGGTAATGCTGATTGCACCATTTAACACCCCAGCTGTTCAAATATGTGGGCTGGGGTGGGGTGGGGGCAGGAGCAGAGTCAAGGACTCTTTGGATCAGCACACTTTTCTACAAGATTATATTGATGGTAGGATGACCAGATATACTGAGGTTGGGGTGACCAGGTATCATCTATCATCCAAACAAGTACAATTATGAGCCTGAAGGGGGCACTATTAATAAATAATGTTGAAAGAACAAGACCATCCCTTGCAAACTAGGACGTAAAGTCACAGCATCTAGGGGTCACTTCTGCAGCCAATCCTTTCTTTACTCATGCACCACACTCCCCCGCCCCGCCACTGCCGCAAAACCAAAATGATATAAGGGATGTAAATTGTTATGTAGCACTTAGTGTCTGGCACTTAGGTGGGCTTTGCGTTAACTACCTACTACTCCCTTCAGCCACTCAAGAGAGGTACAGGCAAGCACCTAAGAACTACAGCAAATGCCTACCACTGCATTCCTGGAGCAGAGGGTATATAGGAAGTGGTATATAGGAAATTGGGACGTCAAGAAATCCAGGGTTTTCCCTGAAGGAATTTCCCTCAGAATATACCACTACCAACCATTGCAACTCTGTCACCTCCAAGCACTATCATCCCTCCCCTATGTGTCTCTACTCTATCCATCCTTCAGAGGCCTGAAACTTTTCCTGACACATGCACTCTCCTTGCTCCATTTTTTTTTAAGCTTGATGGACTTGTCCTGTCTCTGCATCTTGTTAAGGGAAGACACAGGCCCTATATTCTGACCTATGTTCCCACTCTCACAGTGGGATCTGGTACTCCACCTGCTGCGCATGACCCCAGAAGTTCCCTCTAGCCAGTCTTTAATTTTAGAAAGTCTCTTTGTTAGAACTGCAATCACACACAGACATGGCCCCAGCTGAACTTGTTTCATTAAAAGACCTATTGTCATTTCTGTACAAGTTGTTTTATGATAAATCATCTATTTGGAATTTTTAAAGATTTTATTTATTTATTCATGAGACACGTAGACAGAGGCAGAGACACATGCAGAGGGAGAAGCAGGCTCCCTGCATGGAGCCTGATGTGGGACTCAATCCCAGGGCTCCAGGATCACGACCCAAGCCAAGGGCAGGTGCTCAACCACTGAGCCACCCAGGTGGCCCTAGATCATCCATTTGTAACTTTACATTTGTAAAGTTAAATAACTTAAAAGGAGTGAAGTTTACTTAAAATGACCAAATTAAGAGTGATACCTCAAGCCTAAGTAAGTTCAATTTATCAAGTTAACCTAAACTTGATTTTTGGGGCGAATTCACCAACAGGGCCAAAAAATTATTTCACTAAAACATATATTCTCACAAATTTAGAGAATTGTTTAGATTGTATCAAATAACACAGCAAAAGAGTTTTCCAAAGATTTATTGAAGCAGAAACAAGTTGGTCAGATACTTGTTGGAAAAAAGCAGTTTTAATGGTATTCAAAAATACTTTTTAAAAAGTATTCTAGCACAAGTTTTCTTCGTAAACTAGATTATGTTGTAAACTTTCTCCTAAATCTTTTAAGAGTGTTGGTTCTTAAGAACTAGAGGTTACTCCTAATTCCAAATCTATCTTGCGCTCCTGAAAAACTGCAGAAAGGCACTTGAAAGCTGTTTCTTTAAGATACGAATTTCTTTTTTTTTTTATTCTTGCTGGTAGTAATTGCTGCACCGAATCTGGGCAAGCTTCACTCAAGGTCATCATGATGCTGAGAAGTTTCGTTGATAACCTGGTTAAAAAAAAATTCGAATCAAGTATCATACCTGTGGAAGATCAGATTACCCCATAAAGCATGACAAAGGAAAATCCTACTAAGTAGGTATAATTTATTGTGAAAATAGGTACATGAAGCTGTTTGTGCACAGCAAAGGTCACAGCTAGAAGAGACAGATACATGTGTAAACTGCTCTTCTACATGCAAAATAAATATCCAATGGAATGTCAGGACTTAAAAAAGGAAAATTTAAAATTGTTTATGAAGGATGCTGTAATAATCCTATGCAACAAAGTTTAAAAGCCATGAAAATATACTAAAATATATAGCTGAGTACATTTTAAGTGTATGTGCAAGGCAAGATTCCATGAAAATTACAATTCATTTTGGCTATTTCTTTCCTGGCATAGAGAGGTAATGAGAAACTAATTGATCGTACTGCATATCCCTGCACTATGTCCAAGAGCCTAGGAGTATTTAGGTGGCAGCCAGTGGGACAGGCTGTATGTCCAAGATCAAACCATTCCTGATACCGAGGTAGTCTAATGAAGTTCGCTCATGGAGCGAGTCTAGGAAGTAACTTAAAGAAGCTATACTCCCATCTTAAATTAAGGAGCATAGAAAAAAATCACTTATTGTGGACTGCAGATAGATCACTATCTCACCTTCATATGTAGGAGCCAAATAGTTGGCTGTGTGTTGTGCCAGAAGAGGCCTGTTCTCTTTTTAGGGGTCACGAGTGAAACTACTACCTCCTGAATCAGCCAGGTGTTATCTGAGATAGTGACTTAGGGATTCCCAAGGATATCCACGTCCGCCTGAGATTACACTGGTTTTGACGGAAAGATACCCACCTGTCCATCCCTAGTTTCAACCGTCTTAATCAGAAGCGTTCTTTTTGAGTGAGTGTCAACCAGAGGGAGTGAATCCAGGTTGGTTTCTGAATAAAGAAATTAGTAAAAGTGAAATTTAAAAAAAGACAAGTGACTATTTTGCCCAAGAAATTAGGAACACCAATCGTGATGTTCATGATTATCCAAAGTGCTCCTCCCAACACAATTCTCAAGACTTAAGACCTATTTGAAAGCCCAATGTCTGATAACATGGTAACCTTAGGGTGGACTATTCCAGCATCCACTCCAAAGGAAGAAGTCAAATGGAATTGAAATTTAACTGGCAGCATAGATTGTAAGACAGTACTTGGTTCTAAAAATTACGGGTATGTTATAGGAGTGTATCTTGTGTGGCATTTTCAAGCAGCATTTAACAAATTAGTGTTTTATCATAAATAGAGTAGTTACAAGCTGCTGAAATCTTCCCCCCAGGGAGATGAAATGCTTACCCCTCAGGTTCAGGGAAGAAAAGTTTGGAAGAGGCAGAGCAATCCTATAAAGAGATAAAGAAAACTGGTAAAAATTTTTGGAAAACAACTCAAACAAGAATGTTTATTCTTGTCATTCATTAAGTGAGGGATTTGCTTAGGACAGGTATTTACCTGTGACAGGTCTCATGAACACATTTAAAATCTTTTTTTAAAAAAGATTTTATTTATTTATTCATGAGAGACAGAGAGAGAGGCAGAGACACAGGCAGAGGGAGAAGCAGGCTCCATGATCCCAGGACTCCAGGATCACACCCTGGGCTGAAGGCGGCGCTAAACCGCGGAGCCACCGGGACTGCCCTAAAATCTTTTACTTTGAGCGTTTTCTCCAAGCACTGCAGAGTGGGAAAAGTGCTGGTGCTCACAGAGTTGTGAGTTCAAATCCCAGCTCTACCACTGATTAACACGGACGAGGGCAAGTTACTAAATCTCCCAACCTAAGATTCCATATTTATAAAAAATGGTACGTAACTACCTTGAAGAAATGTTCTGGGGACGGAAAGAATGTATGTAGAGGGAGTGGCATAATTCCTAACAAATGGCACCGACGGATTCCTGTGCCTAAGCCCTTCGGTCACTGCTCTCACCTGCTCTCCTCGCCTTCCAGCAGCTTCCTGTAGGTGGCAATCTCAATGTCGAGAGCCATCTTAACATTCAGCAGGTCCTGGTACTCCCGAAGGTGACGAGCCATTTCTTCCTTCATGTTCTGAATCTCATCCTGCAGGCGGCCAATAGTGTCTTGGTAGTTAGCAGCTTCGACGGCAAAGTTCTCTTCCATTTCACGCATCTGGCGTTCCAGAGACTCATTCTGCAGGAATGAGAAAGGCTCCCGATGTTACTTCCCAGAAAAACCCCAGCTCCTCCCTGAACCATTTATGGACCTTTCGCAATATGTTCCCTTAGTGCCAAAAATTGGTGAGCACGCCAATTTCAAGCGAAGAAAACAAGTATCAAGTGTTAGATGCAACAGTGTATGTGTTCCCTAAAACCTTCACATCTCAAAGTGCCTTTTGCATCTGTCTGCACAACTCATTTCCTTTGGATCGAAACACACACTTTTCTTCATTTGAAGTTTTATTCAGAGAGCACCAATCACTTGATCAATGTGAGTGACACAAGCTGGTTACATCCCCTCTTTTCTTGGGGTCTGATACTCACAGTCCCTTTGAGTGCATCCACTTCGCAGGTGAGGGACTGCACCTGTCTCCGGTACTCATTTGACTCCTGCTTCGCCTGGCGCAGGGCATCATTGTTCCGGTTAGCAGCCTCAGAGAGGTCGGCAAACTGTCAGAAAGGAATTAAAAAAATTGTAGACCACCCAATGGACTTGGTCACAGATTTTCTTTGATTCAACCTTCCCTGGAAAAACGGGAAAGCTTAAAGCTTAAAGATGGTAAGCAAACACGGCACATAACCCAAACCAAATTCTGTATTTTCAGTTCAAGTCTCCACATCCTTCAGAATATCTCTACATTTCTGTTCTGAAAAAGCAAAGGAAGAGTGGTGGAATGCTGACGTTGCTATTTTCTAGTAGAGATTTGATGTATTACTGGCATTCAAGAAGGGTGGAGGTCACAGGTGCGGTATTGGGATTTACACTGAAGTACGGTTAAATGGGGGTGGTGGAAAGAAGGTGTGAGTGATAGGAAGGCTGCAGCAACAAATAAGACTTGAACAAGAAGTTCAAGAAGTTCAAACCAACTTTCTGATAGAAGCTAGAGGGGATGTAGGGATCAAGGCAGATGCAAGTGTTTGCAGAACAAAATGCTCTTCTTCTGTTCAGGTTACACTGATTGGTGTCATACCTTGGACTTGTACCATTCCTCGGCCTCCTGAAGGTTCTTGGCAGCCACGCTTTCATATTGCTGGCGTACATCACGCAGGGCAGCCGTGAGGTCAGGCTTGGAAACATCCATATCGATTTGGACATGCTGGTCCTGAATCTGGGCCTGCAGCTCCTGGATTTCCTGAAGAAGGAACAAACAGAAGGTCAGCCATGCCAAGTATGGAGCAACTTCCCCTGCATTCATCCACTAGAAGTGGCTCTACTTGCCTCATCATGTAGTTTCTTCAAAAAGGCAATCTCTTCTTGCAAGGATTCCACTTTCCGCTCAAGGTCAAGACGTGCCAAAGAAGCATTGTCAACATCCTAGTTTGAGAAAAGACAGGGTTTATTGGAGGATATGCTAAAGCCGATGGCTTATCTCATTTATTCACTTTAAATGAACCATATGAGCTCAGTCTCTTTACCATGAAAAGTAAAGTTGTTGACAAATTTTATGACCTTTATGTGTCTATAAATCACCCGCAACTGTAATATAGATCTCTTAATAAATTTGAATTGTGACCCACTGTATTCAGATGGTTAATAAGCAATCTGAAAATAAATAAATGTTAAACTGCACATGGCAAACTGCACTTAATCAATCATTACTGAATCTACATTATACTAGTGAAGCTTTTCATTATTTTTAAAATTTCAATTCCAGTATATCGAACATACAGCACTAGATTTCAGGTGTACGATACAGCGATAGAACAATACTGTCCAATACTCCATGTACGTCACATTAAGTGCACTCTTAATTCCCATCTCCTATTTCACCCCTCCCCTCCGACTTCCTCTGGTGACCATCAGTTTTTGTTCTCTATAGCTAAGAATTTGTTCTGATTTGTCTTTTTTCTTTGAGCATTTGTTTTGTTTCTTTCTTAAATTCCACACGAGTGAAATCATATGGTATTTGTCTTTCCCTGACTGATTTTATTATTCCTTAAAACCTAGAAAAATCAGTGTCACCACATTTTTAAGGTTTCTTTTTTTATATAATGTCACGAAATAATGTGATGATAAGATGGGAGTTGATCAGATTTCACTTCCCGGACACCTGAGTGTGTGCAGAACAGAAATTTGTGTTTCAAAAGCTTCAGTGTATACCTGAGCTCTTTTTACCTCTATTCAAATGTTTTTTTTTCCCCTTAATTAGGCTCCATGCTGGGTGGAGTTCGAGATGGGGCCTGCATTCAGGACGCTGAACTCAAGACCTGAGCTGAGATCAAGAGCTTAACCGACTGAGCCACCCAGACGCCCCTATATTCCAACCTCCTGAAATATATCCTTAGAATGCAAAGCAGGTATGTAGTCATCTAGCATTCATGTTACAAGGCTAGATTTATACTCCAGTTCAAAATGTACACTGGCAAAGATGCAGTTCTTTCCTTCTGAAGGAAAAGAAATATAATTCTGCCCTCTATTTTCTTTGCTTCCTTTGGTAGAATTTTCTCTTTAAACTCCCATCTCATCTTGCAAGGGTGTGTCCATCCTCTTCACTTAGCACTTTGCAAAGTCAGTTACTTGTTTCAGAATGACTGGTCAAAATGCATATAATGAAACTATATGCATAATTCTTGCTGCTATGGCTCTCCTGTGTTTCCACCCATTGCAAACTCTTATGTCTCAAAGATTTTATTTCCCCTACAGGAAAGGTTATAAGATTTTTTTTATGTCTTATCTTGTATGCAATTGTATGTGATGATAATATAAAAAAAAATCAGGCTTGGGAAAGATTCCTTTTTGCTTGGTAAGCCCTAAAAAAGATGCAAAAGATCATTTACTATAACCTCTACAGAAGGTTCAGTGTGCCATGCTACTTTGTGGATGAGAATATAACGGATTTTCCCTAATCCCCAAAGAGCAGAGCTTTCATTCTAGTAGTTTTATAGTAGCTCACTACTCTGCAGAGAACAACACAGATATGATTATAAATGCTCAGTTACTAGAATGGACCACACGCTGCAGTGTTTAACTTAATTCAGTAAATGTATTTCGGCTTCACAATGTTATTCTAGACTATTCATCTGGGAGCTTATATATCCCTCCCAGTAAGTGTTCAGGAGCATAAAACTGTGCTGGTAAGCTCTTCCTGCTTTTGAATTCCAATTTCAAACTAAAAGTCTTCTAAGTCGGTCTAACTTTGAGACAAATAGTCCTTTACTTAAAAATCCACTCTTCTGCCTTCCAAATAAGGAAAGGCCTTTCAAAATGTGAGCTAGGACTGTCGCTTTAAGAACTTTTCACGTCGCATACTTCACAAGTCTGGGCCAGATATTAGATAACGGATGTTAGCAAATACTTGTGTCCAATTAGAACTGCGCTTACATCATTACATATTCAATCAGAATGTAGCCTGTTGCAAAGCTCCTCTGGGGACACAAAGACTCCTATTATTTCTGTCCCGGGCCACCACACTTGCCAGAATGTCTGTATCTACATTCCATAGTGAAGCCCGTAGAAACCATTAATACCTTTCAGCCCAGGGGACAGATGGCTCCTTTTCACCCTTATGAGATCACAAAATAGCTGTGCCTAGTGACACTTCCATAGAACTTTAATGCCACAATGGAACTTGCGGAGAAGGGGAGGAAACTTGCTGGCTTAAGTCCAGTTAAAGGTAAGTTTCCTCCACTACGTTTACGTTTCCAACTCCAGGGCGGAACTGTGCTTTTGTAAACATTTCCAACTCCAGGGCGGAACTGTGCTTTTGGTGGCCTTGTAAAAAGTCAGCCGCCTTAACCCGAGCAAACCTTAACCTACATCAGACTGTAACTGTTCAGAAAGAGAATGCGTGTTGCAAAAACAAAACGGAAAAAAAAAAAAGACCTATTTCTCTGGAAAAAGCATCTCGAAACGGAGTAAAAAGTTAAAAGATTTTCTTTGTGTCCTAAGAGAAGGGGCTTCGCTCATTCAAGGGTGTTTATTCGCAGAAGCTGCACCTGCGCCCGCTCTGCCGCTAGGGGGCTTTGCGCGCGGACGTGAAGTTTGGCAGAACCTAGACGTGGGTCAAGTAACTTCGGGAACTGCCCCGCGCCGCTCGGGTGCGGTCCGGGGGCTGCCAAGCGGGAAGGGAATCTACAAACCTGTCGGAAAGACTGCAGGGTGCTCTCGGCTTCCTCTCTCTGAAGCATCTCCTCTTGCAACCTGCAACAGCCGCACAGTCACCAAAGGGGAACCAAGAAACTGCCAGGGGCGGGGTGGCCCCACCCAACCACCGCGTCGCGGAGACCGGAGCCCCGCGCGGCCAGCCTCCCCGGCGCCCGCCGACTGCGGCTTCCGCAACCACTGCCCTCCGCGGCTTCTGGCCGGACCTCGCGGCCGCGTGCAAGAGCAAGGACGCGGTCACGCTAACCTGCAGGGCCGCCGCCGCGGGGAACCTCTGCAATCCCTTTGTCTCGCACCCGCCGCTTCCCTCCTCTCCTCCCCCCTCCCTCCAGAAGAGGCCAGGAAACTTTCTAAAACTTTGGGGGTAAATCGCGCTCATCGCTTTTACGGGCCTTCGGCTCCAGACAGCGCGGTAGCTTGAAGCAATCTGTAACCCGAAGCGGGGTGTCCTTGGGCAATGGGGAGGGGGGGTAGAGGGGAAATGCTAACCGCGAGGTCTGCGTGCAGGGCGGGGCGGGCGCGCCACAGCCCCATCACCCGCGCTCCCCCAGGCAGCCACCGCCCCAGCCACATCCCCAAGGGCGTGGCAGCTTCTCGCTGGCGGGGGGGGGGGGGGACCCGGTCCCCAATCCCAACCTCCCGCAGCCCCCACCCTCCCCCCCACGCCCGGGGGCGCCGCCTTACTTCTCCCGCAGCCGCATGATGTCCTCGGCCAGGTTGTCGCGCTCCACCTCGACGCGGGCCTTGTCGTTGGTGAGCTGGTCCACCTGCCGGCGCAGCTCCCGCATCTCCTCCTCGTAGAGGTCCCCCAGGCGCGACTTGCCCTGGCCCTTGAGCTGCTCGAGCTCGGCCAGCAGGATCTTGTTCTGCTGCTCCAGGAAGCGCACCTTGTCGATGTAGTTGGCGAAGCGGTCGTTCAGCTCCTGCAGCTCCACCTTCTCGTTGGTGCGCGTGTTCTTGAACTCGGTGTTGATGGCGTCGGCCAGCGAGAAGTCCACCGAGTCCTGCAGCAGACGCACGCCGGGCACACTGCTCCGCAGGCGCACCGCGGAGGAGCGCGTGGCGTACGCGCCGCCCGGGGACGAGGCGTAGAGGCTGCGGCTGGTGCTGGGGCGCAGCGCGCTGCCCAGGCTGTAGGTGCGGGTGGACGTGGTCACGTAGCTCCGCGTGGAGCTCGGCCGGCTCCCGGTGCCCGGGCCGCCGAACATCCTGCGGTAGGAGGACGAGGACACAGACCTGGTGGACATGGTGCGGAGGGCGGCGGTGGGCTGCGCGGCTGCGGCGGCACGGACCGGCTCGGGGAGGACCGGCGGGCGAGGGCGCGGTGGCTGCGGGCGGCGGGCGCGCTGCTGCGGCTCTGGCGCGGGGACCCGGAGCGAGAGTGGCAGAGGACTGGACCCCGCCGAGGGCGCAGTTTTTATAACCCGTTAGGAACCAGGGCCCCCTCCCACTGCCATCCCAGCCGCAGGCCGCGCCAGCCAATGGGGACCCGACGAGGCGCGGGAAGGGGGGCGGGGGCCGGGGCGGGGGCGCCCTCGAGCCTCCCTCCGCGTCCCTCTGCGGCGCGGCCCGGGCCCCGTCCCGTTACTTCTGGGTTGCGCCGGGACTTTCGGGGGCGTTCCTGGGGAGGGCCCGCGCCCTGCTTCGCCCTGGGTGCTGCGGAGGGCGAGGTCGCGCCGTGGTGGGGGCGGTGGGGGGCCCTCCTCGGGATGGCCGGGGGGCGTGGGGGTCTCGGGCACCGCCGGAGCGTCCTGGGAGTAGGCGGCGGGTGGGAGGGGCGCCCGGCTGCAGGGCTGCGGTCGGCGAGGGGAGGGGCGGGGCGGGGTGCGGGGCCCGCGGGCCAGAAGCAGGAAGAGGGGGGAGCGAGGGATCCCGAGGATCGGAAGGCGCCGAGAAAGGAACAAAGAGCGCCTGAGATTGGAGCGCGAGGTGGGGCGCGCCGGGCTCAGGACGCCCCGCCGGGGCCCCGCGCGGCCTGGCGCAGCGCCGGCTCGGCCCGCAGGTCTTCGCAGCCTCCGTCTCGGGGGTTCCCGTCCGGGGACCTAACGGGCCGGGGCGGGCTGTGCAGGGCGCGAGCTCCGGGGAAAGCCCGGGGGAGAGGGGTGGGGTCACTGAGTCACGGGCGTGAGTCACCGAGCCCTGCTGCCCGCCGGCCGCGAGGGCTCCGAGCGGCTCAGGGACCGTTAGACGAGGGGCCTCGGTCTCCCCGGGCCGCGCGCGCACGGTGCGCTCCAAGTTTGCCCTAACTTCGAGCTCGAGCCGGGCCCAGCCCTCGCTGTGCGGTTCGCCTGCGGGGATGCTAGAGCGCCCCTAGGTTCTTTGCAAAGAACTTTCCAAAGCCCGGCTGTGCTCCAAACGTGCAGACTTCCCACCAGCAGGACGCTCCTGCAGACCCCCGGCGGCCCAGACGGGGGTCCCGGGCAGCACGAACGCGCTGGGGGGCGAGGGGGGGGGGCAGGGTTTTCTTGCAATGTTCCCTCCCTCTCCTCTGGGTTCCTCCCAGTGCCTCCCCCCCCCCCCCCCCATGAAACCACACCCGACTTTTAACACGATCTGAGAGTTCTGGGTGAAAGAGGAAATCAGCGACCATAATTTCAAAATCAAATCGAGCGATCACTGGTTTTTCTGCTACAGTGGAAGTCATTAAAGGTATATAATCCGCCCCAATTAGAGAATTCGTTAGATGTTGCTTTAAAAGGTCCCACTTGATGATGAATGAAAAGCAACCATAGACCTCAAAGGACAGAATGTTTGGGGGAAACAGATTTATGGGTTCGTTTTGGTTCAGGGAGGCACATTGCAGGATTCTGGGGACTTGTCTGGGAAATGTCACAGGTCCTTTTGGCCTGTTCTCCAGAAGAATTAGTGCAATTGGTCTTCCAGTGAGAGAGATAAAACTGTCCACAGAACAAACAGCAAAAAACCCGTCTGGTCTCGGGCACCAGGGAGTGTTCAGATTCCACCACCAGAACCCTTCTAGGTAAATCACTCAACTCAACTCAAGGGCTGTTGTTGCATTATTAGTAAAGGCAGACGAGAGTGCTTACCCCAAAGGGAGATGAAGGGAGGAAAGGCAAGCCAGCCTTATTGTGATGAAGTAGCAATTTAAAAATTATGATGTTGTGCTTTTTTGTTTTTGTTTTTTTTTTGTTTTTTTTTTAGGAAGACTTATTGAGTACTGGATGGATTAACTCCAAAACCTCGGTAAAAATAGTTAAAATAGTTAAGAGAAAAAGAGGTAACAGCCTTCCCTCTGTTTTTTTTTTTTTTTTTTCTCAGAGTGGTGGGGTGTGTGGGGGAGGTACTGGAGGTTACCTGGCATTTAAGAAAAATAGTTTAGAACCAAATTGAGGGTTTATCCTAGCTTCTTTGTACAGGCCTCCTCTAGGCAATATTTTGTTTACCCCATTTCAGATAGCTCTGGCAAATGGCGCTGCCAAAGTCAAAGACCTTTGCTGCACAGCTCCCCTGCTGTGGCTTTCCTTCATTCTCTCCCATGCTGGGGGACTGTGGGGCACTCCCGGGGGGCATTCCTGGGGCTCTGTGCCCTGGCACACTAGCTCATGCTCCACGTTGCCATCTTGCTCCCTGAGAGCTCTTTATTCAAGCCACTGCTCAGCAAATGTCACCATTGTGAGTGTGCCTGGAATTCGTAGGATGAGAAGAAAGCCATCTCCCATGGAGGGCGGGGGAAGAGAGGATGAACCCCACTCCCACCTAAAGTGCTGATCCCAGGCAATGAGGGGGTGCTGTCGGGGGATGCTTGCTGACTGACTCACCATGGAAAATGAGGGCAAGGCTCTGGTGCGGTGTGGCAATGTGCCCTATTGGTGACCACAGCAAATTCCTCACGGCTCTGGTGACTTCCTCTGGCTTTCCTGATCATCTCAGGGGTATCCCTTCTCCTTTCTAACCAGTTGGCAGTCTGTATTGTCAGGCGGGACTGTGATATGTTCACCTGCTGCCTTAGCTCAGGTGCTATGACAAGATACCATGGACTGTGTGGGTTAACCAACAGACGTTCATCTCTCTCAGTTCTAGAGGCAGGAAGTCCAAGATCAAGGTGCCAGATTCAGTGTCTGATAAGGACCTGTGTTTCTCGTGTGCAGACAGCCACCTTCTTGCTGTATCCTCAGATGGGGGAGGCAGAGCAAACTGTGGTGTCTTCCTTTTCTTGGAAGTACACTAATCCCATAATGGGGGATCCACGGTCAATACCTCATCTAAAGCTAGTTACCACCCAAAGGCTCTGCCTCCATTTATGGAAGCATTGGAGATTAGGGTTCCAATATATGAATTTGGAGCTGGGGTGGGATGGGGCACAAACTTTCCATTCATAGCACTTGCCATATAGTGCACGCGCATGCACACACACACACACACACACACAGATTCAGTAGCCAGTGTGTCCTTCCTATTAGAAATTGCCCTAGCTAGGAGTGGACTGTACAGCGTAGAGAACTGGGGGTTACAAAAACACCTTTAACTCCTTCGTGTAGAATGCAAGAGACTTTGGGCAGAATGAACTTCATTTCATTCAGAGATACATGTGCCTAGCACAGCGCCCCAGCCAACGGGCGGTAGTCATCCGTGTGGGAAATCACTGTGCCTGAACTGACACCTCTGAGTGGCATCACTAATCCTGCTCTGTCTCTGCCTCACGTTCTTAGTTACCTTTTAGAAGTAAACAGTGTGTAGACATGAGCTTTCTTGGTTTTCATATTTCCTTTTTTGAGTGCTATGAAAATCTATCTCAGAGGAATTTTTAAATGCTGGATTATGAAGCCCCTTCAAACACCGCATGGTGCAGATTGTGTATGAGTAAGGCCACAGCGGTACAACTTGTAGGCCAGGCATAAACATTACCAAATCTAAAGTCCTAACAGTGATTTTGGAATTTGCAAGCTGTGGTGATGTCAGTTGAATGGGGTGATTTGAGCTGACGGACCAGCCAGCCATGTGCAGAGGAGCTTAGTGGCCTGTGGGGGCTTTAGGAATGCTGGCTGGCAGGAGGCCACAGCAAGAGGACAGCTTCTAGCAGGATCGCCTGGGTGGAATGTGAGAAATGAGAAGGTGGATAAAGTGAGATGTGAGAAACATGGCAATACCTAGAAGACATGGGAATAAAGAGAATAATAATCTCTCGTATCGTAAGTGCTTTAATGCTTGTGCCTACTGGGTGACAGGAAGTTTGCATGCGTTTTTTAAAAAACATTTTATTTATTTATTCATGAGAGACATACAGAGAGGCAGAGACATAGGCAGAGGGAGAAGCAGGCTCCTGCGGGGAGCCCGATGCTGGACTCGATCCCAGGACCCCCAGATCATGACCTGCGCCGAAGGCAGATGCTCACCCACTGTGCCACCCAAGTGCCCCGGTTTGCATGCATTTTACTTAGTGCTCTCATAGCATCTTGCAAGGCGCATTTAATTGTCCATTTTACAGCTAAGGGGTCTGATATGGGCTAACAATTTGCTCATAGTCTTATGACTAGGGCGGGGGGAGGAAAGGGGCAAGATTTTCAGTTGAGGATTTTCTGACTCTGAATGCACTTTTCTTTCGCCTTCCTTGATGACGAAATTTTGCTTACTATCAACCAATTCAATTCACAAATGTTATTTAGGGCCCTACTGTGTTCCAGGAACTGAAGAGACTGGTTCATTATCGGTTGATGCTGTGAAGGAGCAGACTCTGAATGGACTTGATCATGTTTTATGTTATTCAGAGGATGTAACAGTGATTCATAGTAGATACAAAGGGGGTTTATTTTTTATTTTTTTAAGATTTTATTTATTTACTTGAGAGAGAGAGAGAGAGAGCACACAAGCAGGGGGAGGGGCAGAAGGAAAGAGAGAAGCAGGGTCCCCGCTCTGCAGGGAGCCTGATGCGGGGCTTGGTCCCAGGACCCCAGGATCATGACCTGAGACGAAGGCAGATGCTTAACCAACAGAGCCACTCAGGGATCCCGGGGTTTGGTTTTCACTTCCTCCCTAAATCCTTACTTTGGGAGTTAAACATTTTTACCTAGATTTCTTTCCTCTCTTCAAAGGTATCATCTCCAAAATTGGACGTAGCTCATCTCCTCCTCTAAAAGCTGCCAACCTCAGTGACTTCCCCTCCTAACTTCCCTGTCTGTTCAGAGCAACCAGCGCACTACTATGATTATAAACCTTCATCATCGTGGCCACTTCTTACTCTTAGGTCACTTAGATCCAAGGGCCATCCTGGCCCATCGTTTCCTGTTTCCACTCCTCGATTTTGTTGCCACTCACCCAAGCCATTTTGTGCCTCAGCCCTGCTGTAGTGGAGTTGATGTCCTTCCCCCAGGCTCTCCTCGCCTCCACCAACATGTCTGTCTTTGAGCTACAACCTCTTCTTCTTAATAACTCCATTCTTAAGACTCCCTGAAGATCCAAAGTGAATCATTCATTCTTTCATTAGGATGTAACTTCCATAAAGACAAAAAAGAATGTAAGCTCCATGAGTGCAGGGATTTTTTTTTCCTCTTTTGTTCACTATCCTATATTCAGGTGCCTAGAAAAACCTGGCACATTTGTTGAATGTGTGGATCGATGCATGAGTAATTCATAGAAGAAGGAAGGAAGGGAAGAAGGGAGGGAGGAGGCTAATATTTCTAGTGCTAATATGTTCAAGCTTTGTGCCAGTCACTTTACATAGGACTGCATTTAATCTCTATAGGGCATTATGATCCACAAATTTCATTCACTGGCTCAAAATACATGTATTGACTCTTTACCATATGCCAGGAACTCCTGTAGACACTGGAGGGAGTGAACTCTTGGACTCCTGTAGACACTGGAGGGAGTGAACTCTTGGAATGTAGACCTGAGATGTGTGTGTATATACATTATACAGAGAGACAATACTCAGGTAAAGGAACAAAAGAAGGAATTAAATTTGTAATAAAGATGGTGAAGGAAACAAGTTTCACTGCCAAAGAGGTTGATGCTCATGGTACTCAACAATGGCCTTTGAAAACCAGGCCACATATGCACATCCATCCTTCCCACTGCTCCTCACCAGATAGCAATTTCAGGGAGATCCTAAGCTTTTCTCTGTTCCAGGAATACACCCCATTTCCCTTTTCTCATAGTCCATTCAACAGATAGGTGTCCTCCTTTCCTGTAGTGCCTGCAATGCTTGTTAACTCAGGTAAGGAAGAAAATGTTCCCACCTCTGGGGAGCTCCCAGCCTTGTAAAAAAGATCAGGAACCACAGAAAGAGCTGTACTACAGACCGGAATGTGGCGAGTGCTCTGACAGAGATATGAATGAAATACTAGTGGGTTTAGATGGAAAAATGATCATATCCTCTTGGGGGAGACTAGAAAATATATTTAGAAAAGGTGGTACTCGAGGAATGGGTACAGTTTTTATAGCTTGATAAAGAAAGAAGGTTCAAAACTGATGAAACAGTCTAAGCAAAAATTGCATGGACGGCAGGGTGTGCGGGGGTGGGGGCATTTAGGGAATAGCAGGAATCCCAGTATGGCTGGATTGTGGAGCAGTTGTAGGGAATCCAATGCTAATATGGGATCATGCGTTGGAGGATGAAATGCCAGAGAGAGGAGTTTATACTTACTGTGGTGGGCAGTGGGAATTCACTGCCACTTGTGACTGGGAGAAAGACATGCTTGTGGCTGTTCTTTAGGAAGACTGTTGTGGCATATTGTGGGGGATGGATTGAGGAACTGGATTTGAGGGCTGTTTGCCATAGATCAGGTGAATGGTAAACAGAGCCCGCCCTTGGGGGCTCCAGGGATGGCACAGGGGGATGATTGTTACAGGTCGTGAACTCAGGAGACAAGCAAGTCAAACAAACAGCTCAGAGCTTTCTGGATAGGAACTGAGAGTTTGGATGTGGTGTACAAGGAAGGAAATATTAAGGGAGGAAATTAATTTGAGGTGAAAGGGAATTCATTCAAATCCTCTTACCTGGAAGTATCTTCCCTTCTGTAGTCTACATAGAGTGAAACCTCATGAGGTAGGCGAGGTGTAAGTTGGATCATGCAGTTCTACCTTTTATGGCGCTTCCAGCCCATTCACAGGAATTAATATCAATTGCCTTATGTTGGTCTCATTTTCACAGTTGGTGTAAAATTGGGGACTTCTTCAGTATCTTCTAGAACAGTTTCTAAAGTTCAGAGAAAAAGCTTAAAGATGAATTCCTAGAACTCTCTTTGGAGCTTTTTTGGGGAAAATAAAGCGGATCATAGTTTCCCGGAGAGCTACTAATATTTATAATTTCATCGAAATCTAATGTACAGTGTACGACGACGAAGGAAAGAGAAGGTGATCAGTACGTAGGAGGGGAAAAAAAGATGTTAATTAACATATGGAGGAAAAACCTACTTCAGAAAAATTCAAGTTGATGTTAGACAGATGTGAAACTAGATTTTCAGTATTGGTTTACTGGATGCAAAACAGAAAATGAAACCAGCTCAGGTATAAAAACTAGACCTTATTTGAAAGTGACCTAAATGACACTCAGGGTTTAGTTATTGACCAAGTGAGATTGCCACAAGAAAACAAGCAGGTATTTACTTGTGCCCTATAATGCTTTTACTGATTTTCAGGATAGAGAAGATCATGCTACTGCCAGAAAATTTCTCCAAGGGTATTGACATCCTGGGAATTGACTCTGCCTATTTTGAGGAGATCCCCTAATTCCTGAGTGGTGCCAGTTCTTTCAGGAGATATTTCAGTAATGGATCTAATGAAAATAATGGCATAATAACACAGTTTTCTTTTAAAGAACTGAAGAAATTTATAAAAATTCTGATTTTTCTTTATGGCAACCTGTAAAGTTGGAATGGAAATACTTTGATTATTACATATAGCCATAATATTTTTCCTGTATATTTGGGACAAATAAAAGAGATCTCTCCCACTTATCTCAAAACTGATTTAAAAAAAACTGATTAATGAATTAACCAATCTTTCAAAAACTGTGGAGATGTTTTAGCTCTGGTATATCATGTTCATTTAGCCGGTGAGAATGATTTTTTTTCAGAACCTTGAATATTACGTTTATTTTTGGATATGTGTGATAAACTCAGGATTTATTCCCCACCAAACTTTGACCTTATGTATGCTGCTGACAAAGATCATTATGATCTGTAGAGGTTAGAAATGAAAATGAAAAGACAAAATATCAGAAAAACAATAAACACATAAATCAAAATAACCCAAATGCAAGTGGGAGCAAATATGAGATGGCATAATGATAATACAAGGCAAAAGATTAAGAAAATTCATTAAAATTATGAGAAGTGACTAAGAAAGACTATTTTGAGTTAACTGTAGCAGAATAAGGGGATTGGCAGCCCTCTCCATAATTCTACTGCAGTGATTTCTAAAATACCGAGAAAGATTTTATATTTCTAATTAGCTAAGCACTAGAAATATGCCCTCTAATGTGAATCATATGGTTATATGGAGTCACTACAAAAATATTATGGAACTTGAGCTTAATATAAATTAAATATGTTTTCATAAATTATAAAAAATTGTTCTGATACACGACTGTAATGTATTCATCTGTCATCTCCAGAACTTTAGGAGTTTAGACACGTGTGAGCAGAATGCAGTGCAGAGAGATTTGCATGTCAAGATCAGGGTTTTTGTTTTGCTGACTCTGGGTTGGTTTTCACAGTCCACGATTTGTGAGCTCTAAACAATGATAATGGTAACCAGGCATACCATGATATCATTACTAAAATTGGAGTCTGGCCCCCACAGGAAAGCTAATGGTAATCATAATGAGACCTTGCATATATTGAGTGCCTACTGTATGCCCAGTGTTCACGTATTTGCCATGTGTTAACTTACTTAATCCTCACAACACCCCTATTATGCATATGAAGGAACTGAGACACAGATAAGTTAAGTAACTTACTCAAGCTCACGTAGCCAGGGTGTGGCCGATCTGGGATTTGAACCCAGAACTTCCAGCTCCACGTCCCACACTCTAAACTTCACTGTACAGTGGTACCTTACATGTTGTGGTATACTTGTACCACTGTTGGTGACATCCCCAAGTCTCCTTGGCATTCTTATCATGGTATCTGTCTATCTCTTTGAATTGTTTCCCCCGCCCTGTTCTGATGCAGCAATAGGACCCATTTTGATTCAGAGAATTTGGTGCCCTTGATGAATCATCAAGATGCTGGTGGACATTTTTAGGGTTTTTCTGTAGAGATCTCATTTCTTAATTCTGACTCAATCCACCAAGATGATTTGGTAGTGATAGTGTATAACTCCTGCATAAAATGACATGAATGAAAATCCTCAACCACGTTTGCTAGTGGAAAAGAAATGAACCAAATTTTTGGAACACAGAGCCTCTGTAAAGAACATCTTCTCCTCGTTCTCTATTAGTTTGAGTTTTAGGGAGATTTATTAACGTTTAGGGTACTAACCATTCCCCGGGCCAAAAATTATGGGAGAGTTTTGTGATATGAGAGATTCCGTGAGTTATATGACAGCCAAGATTCTCAAGGCCAAACTAAACAGTGTTACTAAGGATACATATAAGCTTACTACCCAGTTAAAAAATCTCTTGGGCAGTAATAATCTCACTGCTTTTGCATATCAGATTCTTCCAAGTAATGCTCATCAGCACCAGCTCTGTTTTAACATAGAGCATCCTTCACACATGTACGAGGGCAAGAGTAACAAATATCACAGTCCCGTTGTAGATCCAAGGGGAAAAGAATGCTCAGAAGTGTTAAAAAGCCCAATGAAATCCTAACTTAGTAGTGGCCCAATTACTTAGTAGATTGGATTATTCTGAAGAGAACCAGTGATCCTCTTCAGTCAATGTATTTTGAGTCCTAATGTGTGCCAGGCTCTCAGTTGTGCACTAAGGACAAAGAAATGAAGAAGCACCTTCCTTGCACTCAGAGGGGCAAGCTAATCTACTTTTCTCCTTTGCTAAGTCTTTTTTTTGTCTCTAAGTCTTGTGTCTTCATGACGCCACATCAAGATCTAGTTTAGTAGCTTTCATAATGTACTCCCCACCCCACCGCAAAGTCACAGTGCCTTGGTGACTTTTACTCTGATATTCATGGAAATGTGAAGTCTACTGTTTTGCTCTCCCTGATAAAATATAGCATAATAACTAGTTGCTGGGTTACTGCATAAAACACAGGCCCCAAAATGCAGCCGGGAAGAGCAGTTAGCAATTAAGTAAAGGAAATGACTAGTGGGTTTGAAACTGAACACACGGCCCATGTACTTCTTAGCATAGGAAGGCATCTGGGTTACTTAGGCAACTTTTATCACTAAGGAAGTAGTTTTGGTGACTCATGCTCATACAGAACGACTTCTTTCAAAATCTGTGTATTTAGTGACCTTACCATTGTGCTTCTGTTTTCCTTTTTCTTTGGACTGGACAGAAAAAGCTACATTTGGATGGCACGAGTTTATCACTTAGTAGCATATTATTCACTGGCTGGCCCATGTTTTGAAATTTAATGGACTCATGGTGATCAGAGTAAAAGGTCAGTAGTTCTTGCACTATATTGCTATATTAAATGTAGAACTAAGCATATTTTCTAAGCAAAAATGTTATATCTTATATTAACATTTCTTGTCAGTTACTTATTATTATTTGATGTGACACTGCTATTGAAAATACTGGTCACACTAAAGTATTTTACACTGTAACCTAAAATGCTTTAGTTTTCCCCAAGGAGAAGAAAAATGGGATTAAAATCTCCATGGAGAGCTGACTGGAGATGATAATAACAGAAATAAAGAAACCCGAAGGAAATTCTTTTGCCAGCTTCTCTCTTCAGATTATCCATCTACCTGCTGGATGTTGGAACAGTATCAATAATTGATATTTTGCTGTGTTAAACAATAGTAGAGAAGTTGTAGAAGAAGGGAGTTAATACAAAGAGTTGTAGGCCAATAATAATGTGTTTGGAGAATTATGGAGGAATTTACTATTGAAAAGGAAACCTGGGAGCCAAGCCCATGTGATTGGGCTTTCGAGGTTGGTTACGGAGGCTCTGGGTTTGCCTAGTAACCTTTGAGATGCCAACTTTTAGTGTGGTCAGCATAGGGCTCACCTGGATCATCTTTATATCTTTTGTTCTAACTCCAGAAAGTCTGTAAGTCTTAAAATTTAACTGTTTTCATTTTGCTTTTAATTTGTCCCTCTTCTGGTTTTAATTTTGTGGCTGGAAAAGCTTGAAAAAGACAATGAGTCATGACAACGATTTTTTTTTTCCCCTCCAGATAGAAGCCTTCAGTGTGAGGCCAGGGCGTGGAGCACCATTTGTGCGATCCATGAGCCTTAGCAGGCTGAGCCCTTTTCTGTGGGCTCCCTTTAAGGGGCTATGGGAGACGTGCTAGCCCAGTGGTTCTCAAAGTGTGGTACCCAGACCAGCAACATTAACATCACCTGGTGTTTGTTGGAAACGCTCTCAGTTCCTACCCCAGATTGACTGAGTCAGAACTCTGGAGCAGAGGCCCAAGAATCTGGTTTTTAATAAGACTTCCAGATGATTCTGAGGAGTGCTGAAGTCTGAGAACCCCTATGCTAGTGAATTATTAGTATCCGTGGCCATGAAGAGTATGAAAAATATAGTGTTTGGAGAGTGGGGACATTTATGAGTCTGTTTATGAGGAAATGAAAAACAGATAGAAAAGAATGTTTTAGCTTTAGAATTCAAAAAATAAAAGGCCTGTAATTTAATTAGGCGGACTGATTCCCTGCAAGAACTTTTGCTTTCTCAGAGAAGGGCAATCCGGATGACTAGGGTCCTGTGAACATTGGCATGGTTCTGAAAGTCTCAAATAATCTCACTTGAGGAAAGGCATGCCTTTCTGTATTAGAACATACATTCAACTCAAGTTTGGAAAATCCTATAAGATTCTAGTGGTTCATTGGCTTCACCAACTCATTTGGACCTTGGGGCCCCCATTTCTGCATCTGAAAACCATATTCGTTGTTACTTGCCACACATGATCTCATCAGAATGAAGTCAGAGATTCAGGATATATGAGGATTTGTGAAGTGATTTGATGACCGAAAAATGTGAAGCCTAAGGATGAAGAATGATTAATACAGATATTGACAGTAAAGAGGGATTTAGGAGGTGATACAAAAATGGGTTGATATTTCAACTTTCCTTTGACATATACTCCCTTTAGTCCTGGCCGTGTCATCTATTAGTTTGCTTTTTTAAAAAGATTTTATTTGTTCATGAGACACACACACACACACACATAGAGGCAGAGACACAGGCAGAGGGAGAAGCAGGTTCCCCACGGCGAGGCTGATGCAGGATTCAGGATCCTAGGACCCTGGGATCATGACCTGAGCCGAAGGCAGATGCTCAACCACTGAATCCCCCAGGCACCCCATCTATTAGTTTTTTATGTGAAGTCAATCACGGTTTTTCAAAGCTTTTCATCTTAGTTTCCTCAACAAAAATGCAGCATTAATGATACCTACTCAGGATTGCTATGAGAATAAAATTAGATTAAAATATGAAAATGCAGGGCAGCCCCCGTGGCCCAGCGGTTTAGTGCCACCTTCAGCCCAAGGCGTGATCCTGGAGACCCAGGATCGAGTCCCACGTTGGGCTCCCTGCATGGAGCCTGCTTCTCCCTCGCCTGTGTCTCTGCCTCTCTTTATCTGTTATGAATAAATAAATAAATAAAATCTTTAAAAAAATATGAAAATGCAGCTTATCAAAGTCAAAGATTACACATTTCGGATATTGTTGTTAGGATTGTTGTTATTTTATGTCTTTGTTGAGGAAGCTTCGTGATTGTTGACATAATGACATCCAGGACTTCAGAATAAGTGTGTATGTCAGCAGATTTTATGATTACAAAAAATAGCTATGTTTACTTTTCTACTAATTCTCATCTGGTGGAATGTTTTCATTTTGTCATAAAATGAGGGAGATGCACATATGTTTTATTAAAGAAAGCAAGCCTGATGTTTTTTGTCCTTTGAACTGAGAGGCTACATTTCACTCATTCTTTTGGGGAAAGATGACAGATTCTGGAGTCAGGCTGCCCTGGGTAATTCCCAAATTATGAATAAGCCTCAGTTTCCTTATATATAAAAACGAGGTATTAAGAATATAGAGGTATATGAAGACGAAGTGAGAAATGTATATAAAATAGATAGTAGTGGGGCACCAGGGTAAGCACTCAAAAATAATATGGTTTGCTAGTGTTGTTATCATTACTTTTTAAAAAGATTTTATTTATTTATTCATGAGAGACACACACAGAGAGAGAAGCAGAGACAGAGGCAGAGGGAGAAGCGGGCTCCATGAAGGGATCCTGATATGGGACTCGATCCCGGGACCCTGGGATCATGCCCTGAGCTGAAGGCAGACGCTCAACCACTGAGCCACCCAAGCACCCCTGTTGTTACCATTATTAAAGCATAGCATGAAGAAGGGCAATGTTTCTGAAAAGTCAAGGGCAATATAGAGAAAATAAAACGACAAGGGGGCAGCTTATGAAATGGCCTGATAATTTTGCAAATTAAAATTCAGCAGGTCCCATGACTTTCCTGGTCACTCTCATTAAATCAAACAAACAATTCTCTGATTGTTTTTAATAGAGAGAATTAATTGTAGTGATTTATAATCTGCATGTCTACCTAGTCAAAGTTTCAATCTTGCTTTAAAGGTACACGTCTTCCCTCTCTAGGCTTGAGTGTGCTGGATGCAAGGAAATGGGTGTGCTAGATCTCTCTTTACTAAGTGTTTCTCCTCCCCCTTTCCCACCTTGCTAACAGGTCTCTTGCTGCTTCAGGGTTAGAGCTCATTGAGAAGAGATGAGAAAGATAAAAACTTCTTTCTTGACAAGTACTGTTGTGATCTAGAGCTTACATTTCTCCATTTGGCATATGCTTAAAACTGGCCCCTTTTTCTAAGCAGGTGCATCTTTGGAGACTTATCACCATTGGGATGTCTCTCTCAAAGAGCCCTTAGCATGCAGAAATGCAGTTGTATTTGGTCTTCCACAGCCCCTAGAAGTCATTCAGAAGTATACTCTTTGCTTCTTTTTGCTAGAAGTATACTCTATACTTCATTCCAGGGGCTCATCCTCCCACAGAATCTAAAACAGTGAGCTGGCTCCCCGTGGGGAGCCTGCTTCTCTCTCTTACTATATCTCTGCCTCTCTCGAATAAATAAATAGAATCCTTAAAAAATAATACAATCATTATTCTGCACATGATAGCCAGATACAAAAGGTTATATATTGTGTGATTCCATTCATATGAATATTCAAAATAAGCCAGCCCATAAAATCAGAAAGTAGATTTGTGGTTGCCAGGGTTTGGGGGCAGGTGGGAGTGAGGAGTGAATGGGTATAAGATTTCCTTAAAAAAAAAAAAAAAAAAAAGATTTCCTTTAGAACTCATGAAAAAAAAAAAAAGAACTCATGAAAATGTTTTGTTAAGAAGGTAGAGGTGACGTTTTCACAATACTGCAGATTTACTTAATGCCAGTGAGTGGTACTCTTTTTCAAAAAATATTTTATTTATTTACTTATGAGGGACACACAGGGAGAGAGAGAGGCAGAGACATGGGCAGAGGGAGACGGAGGCTCCCTGCGGTGAAGGTGATGTGGGACTCGATTCCGGGACTGGGATCATGGCCTGAGCCGAAGGCAGACGCTCAACTGCTGAGCCACCCAGACGTCCCTGTTATGTGAATTTCAATTCAATAAAAACAATTCTTAATAAAACAAGAAGAAATCAGAGAGGGAGACAAACCACAAGAGACTCGTAATCATAGGAAACAAACTGAGGGTTGCTGGAGGGAAGTGGGTGGAGGAATGTGGTACCTCGGTGATGGGCATTAAGGGGCGCACATGATGTAATGAGCACTGGGTGTCATATGAGACGTATGAATCACCGATGTCTACTTCGGAAACCAATAATACATTAAATGTCAATTAGTTGAGTTTACATAAAATTTAGAAATAAAGATAATGCTTCTTAGACCACGGTAAAAAAAAATAAATAAATAAAAATAAAACAGTGAGCTGGGGCACCTGGGTGGCTCAGTCAGTGAAGCATCTGCCTTGGGCTCAGGTCATGATCCCGGGGTCCTGGGATCAGCCCCCTGTAGTGCTCCCTGCTCAGTGGGGATCCTGCTTCTCCCTCTCCCTCTGCCTGCCACTGCTCCCCCTGCTTGTGTCCTCTCTCTCTGTCACATAAATGAATAAGATATTTAAAAAATAAAAAGTAAAACAGCAAGCTCTCCCTTGTATGGCTCAGATCTGGTCCGAGGGAAATACGTTATCTTCTGGGACTCAGAAGATAGAGGATGGGTTACAGTTTTAAACTCCCAGGATGGTCCTTTGAAGCTGTTTGCGTTGGGCCTGAGAAGAGTAGCAAACAGCTCCATAGACCTGGGGGAAAGGTCAATCCACATAGCACACTGGCAACTTTCACCAAAAAACTTTCCTCTTCTGGGTGCCTGAGTGGCTCAGTTGGTTAAGCGTCCATCGCTTGGTTTCAATTCAGGTCATGATCTCAAGGTCATGAGATGGAGCCCCGCGTTGGGCTCCCCACTCAGTGGGGAGCCTGCTTCCTCTCTCCCTCTACCCCTCCTCATCTAGTGCTCTTGAAAGTGATTGTGCTTTCTCTCTATATAAAATAAAACAAATCTTTAAAAAAAGAGAAACTTTCCTCGTCTGTAATCTCCAACTCTTTTATGCCTTCAACATGGGTAGATAGATGGTTGTTGGAGTTATATAACTCTTTCTGGAAGTTTGCCTTTGAAAACTTTGTATTATATTTGCATTCACTTTGGAATGTGATTTCTACAGTTTGCTACTTTACTTGAAACTTATTCCTATCAAAGGTAAAAGGGGGAAGGATCACTTTGGGAATGCCCTGACCTCTCAGACCATCATCCCAAAGTTGCTGGCACTGCCAGGGAAAAACATGGTTTGTCCATGCTGGAGGGTCAACGTTTGACCCTCATGAATGGCCAAATCCCAAAGTAATCCCAAAGTAAAGCTTTCAATGTGAGCGATTTTTTAAAAATCTTTTTTTTAAAAGATTTATTTATTTATTTATTCATGAGAATACACAGAGAGGAGAGAGAGAGAGAGAGAGAGAGAGAGAGAGAGAGAGGCAGAGACACAGGCAAAGGGAGAAGCAGGCTCCATGTAGAGAGCCTGATGTGGGACTTGATCCCAGGCCTCCAGGATCACACCCTGAGCTGAAGGCGGCGCTAAACCGCTGAGCCACCCGGGGTGCCCAGATTTTTTTTTTTTTAAGATGTTCATATTTAGTCTTTTCCTCATTGGCCGCCTTTTTTTTTTTTTTTTAAAGTGACTGACTTACATTATTCCTAGCTTACATTGTCAATCTTGGGGCTGACTTAATGTTATTGTTTGGGAGCTAAAATGTGTTCATTATTTATTTCTTTATTTATTTTTAAAGATTTTAAAAATTTATTCCCATGAAATACAGAGAGAGAGGCATAGACACAGGCAGAGGGAGAAGCAGGCTCCCTGAAGTTGTGTGGAACATCTAACCTGCTCCTTTTAGGTATCCCTAAAATGTGTTTAAAAATGATGTTCAGAGGCACATGGGTGGTTCAGTCAGTTAAGCATCTGCCTTTGGCTCAGGTCATGATCCCGGGGTTCTGGGATTGAGCCCTGCATCAGGCTCCCTGCTCATGAGGGAGCCTGCTTCTCCCTCCTCTTATGCCCCTTCCCCTGCTCATGCTCTTGAGCTCTCTTTCAAATAAATAAATAAAATTAAATTAAAACTTGATACATGCTTACTATTAATCTGTTAATTCATGTATTTAACACGTTTTTATATATAAGGGACTAGGAACTGTACTTGACATATAGTAAGCAGTATGAAATGAAAGTGGTAGCTGTTATCACCACCATCATCATCATCATTTTGTTTATCATTTTATTTATTTTGTGATTATGTAAGTCCTCCCCTGCTTGTGCTCTCTCTCAAATAAATTAATAAAATCTTTAAAAAATTTTTTTTAAATAGTGTGCAAATTTAGAAAAATGTTAACTTTTATCAGTTGTAATGTGATCCTAAACTCCCACTTATATTTAAGTAAACTCATCTTGAGATAAACAAAATGTTATATATTATGTTTAAATATTATTTTTTATTTCAGACATAATGTTTTCTAGTGTGAAAGCTCATAAATGGATGCATCTGTACAAAGTAGATGCAGCTCTGAACTCAGACCCAAAATGTCTGTGACTGCCTCGTGGTAGTTCTGGAAGTAGCTGTCTAAGTACACTAAGAATATGGACTTGGACTTGGAATGCCAAGTCCAAGCCTCCCTTTTTGGTGTTTTTGTAGATACTAGGTACTATTGTGGATATTTTATGGTCCTTTGAAAAATTGCTGTGAATATGAAAATTGGACATGTAGGTATATTTGTCTAATAACTCTTAATATCAATTTGGTTATTTTTTTCAAATATGCTTGATTGGCATGAGAGGGAAACCTTGAGATAATGACTAAATGCCCATCTATGCATCTATCCACCCAAAGGACTTCTAAAATATTAGAGTTTTGTACTAAAATTTCCCATGGTTAAAAATAAATCGTCATCATAATAAAACATGCACTAATCTGAATTAAAGAATAAAGCAAGGCCTATATGTTGGTTCCTAGTTGTGAAAAACAAGAGGAATATTTTATTTTATTTATTTATTTTAAGGTTTTATTTATTTATTCATGAGAGAGAGAGAGGCAGAGGGAGAAGCAGGCTCCGTGCAGGGAGCCTGATGTGGGACTCGATCCAGGGTCTCCAGGATCAGGCCCTGGGCTGAAGGCAGCGCTAAACTGCTAAGCCACCCGGGCTGCCCAATATTTTATTTTTTAATATTGAACTACTTTTTATTTGATGACTTTTTAAGTATATGAGAACAACATTGGGAAGACCAGGTGCCTTATATTGTAGTGTCCTTTTCTTTCCTGTCTTTTGATTTTGTCTTCTCTGTTCTCCTTGTCTCTTTCTTTCCTTTTCTTTCCAGATATCTGGGGATGTGCTCAGAGGAGATGATGACACTTGGGAAGAATATCTGGACCTGTCAACTTTGAGCCAGTTTGAGGATATGGAGGCAAGTGTCAAAAAGGAAAGAAAGGAAAGGCGCTTCTAAATTTTGTACAACACCGTAATTTAAACAGGATCGAGTGTGGCAACACACTGCATGGTGTATCAAAGTGGATGGATGCAAGGATGGTAATGTGGAAGGAGGTCTGGAGAGGAGGGAAATGTACAATGAGCAGTACTGTAGACATAGCAAAGTGTGTGTGTATATGTGTTTTAGCAAGGTTTAAAGATTTGGAAGCATTGAGGGGCACATGGTTGGCTCAGTCAGAAGAGCTTGCAACTCTTGATCTTGGGTTGCTTACTTAAGAACTTACTTTAAAAAAAAACAAACATAAATTCATAGCATCAGGATGAACTTGCAACTTTTAAAAAGCTCCTCTCTAAACCTGAAAGAGTCTAGACTGCCCCTGGTATCACACTCCCTAATGCTAGAAGTTGTGTGGAACATCTGACCTGCTCCTCTAGTGCTGGGGTTCTGATCGCTGCCATTCTTTCAGTAAAAGAAGCTGAGAGAGTGGCTGGTACCAAATCTGGGGCAGATATCAAAACGAGCTTAGAACAGGAAGGAATAGCTAAGAAATGTGTGCCAAAGAAGGGGAATTCTGGAGGTTCCTAGTAAGTGTGAAAATGTATTACAAAGTTCCAGTATTTGCGAGTGTGGTGCCCGCAGGAATAGCAGCTGTATCCCAAGAAGGGCTAGCCCCCATGGGGATGATACTAACTTAGAATATAATGTGTGAAAGAGGAAGTATTACAAACCACTGTGGACGGGGAAACTTGGTATTTTGGGGAAATTTTGCGTCTAAAACCTCACCTTGCATACTGTATCAAAATAGATTTTTTAAATAATTTTTTTTATTTATTTATGATAGTCACAGAAAGAGAGAGAGAGAGGGAGAGGCAGAGACAAAGGCAGAGGGAGAAGCAGGCTCCATGCACCGGGAGCCCGATGTGGGACTCGATCCCGGGTGTCCAGGATCGCGCCCTGGGCCAAAGGCAGGTGCCAAACCGCTGCGCCACCCAGGGATCCCCAAAATAGATTTTTTAAATGAAATTTAAAGGAAAATAAGAACATACAGGTGAATTTAACTCATTTTTTTTCTAAGTATAGGACTTCCTGGCCTTAAAAAGACATTGGATAAATCACAAAAGAAAACTATGTATACTTGACTGCAGAAAATAAATACGTTTGCGTCATAAAATATTATAAACTAAATCCAGTGGAAACTGATGAACTGGGAAGTGTTTTTACAACACACATGGTTGACAGCTTTATGGCAACAAAAATAAAATTGTGGTCATACAGTCAGCAGCTCAAAGTATCCCAGTAGCAAAAGGACAAATATGACAAATAACTGACAAAAGAAAAAATTACAGATGTCCTACAAACTTGTGATAATTCATCCTTGTGTTAGTAAAAAAAGGAAAATAAAAATAGCACACTAATTTTGGGGGCCATAAGATTGGTAAAGGTTTAAAATGACAGCACTTGCTCATGAAGATATAGCAGGTGAGTGTTCTCAGCCACTGCTGATGGGCTCGTAATTGTTTTGGAAATGCATCAAAAACTTAGGTAATAATTATGTCTTTTACCTAGTATAACCCCCCTTTCTAGGCTCCAGCTAATGAGAACATCAGAGCATTTGAATATTTATGTGTAATAATTTCATTGCACTGTTCACGTAGGAAAAAACTAGATCTTCTTAAGTAGAAGATACTGAGACACTAGGAAAAGAAATTATGGTTGTTTAGGTACTACAGAAACAAGGCAGAAAAGATATGCAGCAAACAGTTAAAAGTGGCTGATTTTTAGGTATAAGGTGGAATCAAGGCTTTTTTAGAAGATGTATCTTTTTTTTTTTTACTTTTGTAATTTGCTTTACCCCTCTGAATTCGAATGCTTTATTTATTTATTTATTTATTTATTTATTTATTTATTTATTTATTTAAAATGTTTATTTATTTATTTATGACAGACATAGAGAGAGAGAGAGAGGCAGAGACACAGGAGGAGGGAGAAGCAGGCTCCATGCTGGGAGCCCCACCTGGGACTCAATCCCCGGACTCCAGAATCGTGCCCTGGGCCAAAGGCAGGCGCCAAACCACTGAGCCACCCAGGGATTCCCCTAGAATGCATTATTTAAAACATTCAGAAAAAAAATAAAAAATAAAGATGTCATGGAAAAAGATGATATATCCCTCTGACAGAAATACTGAACTGGTTGTGATAAAATGTTAGATGAGAACACAGATGCAATAAGAGTATGATTTTGGTAAAATAGAATTGGTGCAAAGTCTGTAGAGACAAATACTAAAATTTAGCCATAGTTATCTCTTATAGTTTCTAAAATTTTCTTTTAAAATACATTTTCTTGTTTTCCAGATTATGTGTGATGGGCGTAAATATCTTATTAGTAGTGAAAGAGAAAGAATGGTCCTCTTACAGTTGGATTGGGCTTTCCGTACTCTGGGCATTTCTGATGTTATGTTTATTAGGTCTCTTTCACTTTTGGTAATAATCAAAAAAGTAGTTTTCCAAATATTTTTTCTCACTCCAAATAACAATGTCTCACTTCTGTAGGGAACAAGTAATATGATGGAACCGCAATCTGAAGGTTTTGCGTTTTCAAACCGTGAATTGACAAGGAGATGTAAATACTGCCCTTGGTTGCATTCTTTTCCCACCCTATTCTTGGAGTGAGCCCTACAGTAAAAGGAATAAAAAAAGATAGGCAATGCAGATTCTTGACATTCTTTCCTAACCAGAATGATTTTTAACTCCTAATGTGATTTTTCCCCTTCAAAATATATACCAGCTCTCTTCTTCCATTTATTCTTTGATATCTTCCAGATTTTTTTAATTGGTGCTATCTCCTGATTTCTCTTCTCTTAAAAGAGTGCTTCTGTGACTTGTAAATAAACTTGTTCACCTGGGGAGTAATGTTTATGTGACAATCAGCCAATCACAGAATTTTCTCCTTTTGATTCTTCGTAAAAAAAAATGACAAAACAAAAATAAACCCTGAATATTAAAAGAGAAAAACTGATAGGGCCTAATGGATTTATGAGCATTTTAAACATTCGTAAAGTTCTTTGAATTTTTTTTTTAGTTCTTTGAAATTTACAGGCCTACGTTATCATTTATGATTGATACTATTACTAGAACATACTTTATTAAAACATACTTTGCCACTCACTGAAATATAGTCTATTTTGGTCATTCTGTATTCTCTGAATGACCAAACATAGAACAAATCCCTTTGAGATTTGTACTATATTTTAACTTTAGAGTGATTACCTTAGATGGAAATGAAAGACTCCGTCTCAATCTTCAGGAGTTAGTAACTCTGTAATAGCTGGGTTCGTGCCTTTGGGGCATTCCCAGTGCAAACAGAAAGTTTAGGGGGTAAGTGGTACTTGTGTTGTATAATATTTACTGAAGTGACTTTGAAAGATTTAAACAATTTTAAATAAACACAAAGTTGTGTTGTTTTATTTTGCAGTGAATAGACCTAATAATAATGCTATTGCATTTCGGTTATTTTTATCACCATTGGATCCTATGAGAATGATCCTAAGTGATATTGTTGGTATCTAGACTAGTACCTGACGAGCAAGGGTAGGGTGAGAAATCCTTTTATTTGATTTTTCTCTGAATTTTAGTTTGTCAGTACTGACAACTAGAACAATTAAAAAAAAAAAAAAGGCAGTGAAGAAGAATGAAGGGTTTTATGGAGCATGTGTGTTATGTGTGTGTGTGAACACACGTTTCCCTCTTCCTGGCCTTCCTGGATCTGGTTAGGGAGATTTGGTTACCTCAGATAGTTCTGAATGTTTGGTGAATTAGCAGAGAAAAGGAGCAAAATAATCACAGCTCTTTATCATTTTTATCTCCTCTATTCCCATCCTGGGTCTTGTTTTCCCACCTGAAATATGAAGGCTGGTATAGAAAACAATAAGGAAAGACATCTTGTTAGAGAATATGCAAATTAGTCTCTTGGTAATATACCCTTTTTGAAAGCATACCAGGAAAATAATTCTCTGTTATGTAATTGGATGTAAAAGGATGGATTCTATCTTCTGTTATGAGTTATTCAGATAGGGGAGGAAACCAGTATTTATTGTTCTAGGCACATCACTGAGTTTCTGTCTGTCTCTTTTTCTCTTTATATATATGTGTCAATTAATTATTGATTAAATACAGTTACGTTACTAGCAAATATTACCCTTGTTTCATAGATGAAGAAAGTATTAGATTCATTGGACTCATTTATTCTCAGGACTTTTATGTTCCTTGAATTGCGTTAAGGTGTCTTTGTAGGAGTTACTGGGCTGAGACTCTGTTATAAGTTTTAATAATGAGTCTTGGAGGCTGTCTCTCTTTTGTGAAGCAGAGTTAACCTCTTTGTCTAACGTTTACAAAATGCGTTGCTGTAGCAGCTCAGGTGACCTTCCTAGAGCTCAAAAATTGCCTTCATTCCTCAGGCCAACCTGTTCTGAGGAAGCAATGTATTCTAGAAACCAGGGCTGCTTTAGTTTGGACTCTCGGTTTTCCATCTGGGTGCAGAGGACAGCTGAGCCTACTAAGCATCTTCTCTTCCAAATTATGGTCTAGCCGGCCCTGGAAAGACCTTTGGAGGACACCCGAATAAAAATCTCCTGTTTTCATCTAGCTGGGGGCTTGGGCAAGTTACCTCTCTCATCTTTTTGAATCTCCGTGTCTTCACCTGTCAAACTAAGATTGGTGAAATCAGTATCACCTGGGGTCACTTCAAGGCAGCTACCGCGGTGAGTGAGGGCAG
This sequence comes from Canis lupus baileyi, assembly GCF_048164855.1. Taxonomy (NCBI): domain Eukaryota; kingdom Metazoa; phylum Chordata; class Mammalia; order Carnivora; family Canidae; genus Canis; species Canis lupus. The sequence goes on from NC_132842.1 coordinate 20,240,698, forward strand.
GGGAGATGATCTGGTGTGCTTCTGGGCCCCCTACTATCCATGCTTCAGCAACAGAGCATCTGTGTGTGTGTGCGCGCCTCCACTCTACCTCACCCTCACCCCTGAGTCTAGATGAGATTTTGTTTGAAGAAAAGGTTCTGTATCTAAAAATAGTTGGAAAAACACTGAGAAACAGTCCTTAAGATTTCTTCCAGCTCTAAATTTCCATGGGTGTAGGAGAGCAGTTTTAAAGACAGGCAACGCCACTCTCTCTAACTAAAATCTAATCTGCAAAAATTTACTGCGCAGCACTTTTTAAAGTAGAAATTTCAGAAATAATTATCTGAAAGAAAAATCAGTGTCAAAATCTGTGACTGAGTACTTCAGGATGGCAAGCTATAAGGTAAACTGCATGGTTTCTATGCTTTACAGCAGAAAAATCTATAGTTTCCTTAGGGCATTTGGGCGGCTCAATGGTTGGGCATCTGCCTTTGGCTCAGCTTGTGATCCAGGGTCCTGGAATGAAGTCCCGTGTCAGGCTCCCTGCATGGAGCCTGCTTCTCCCTCTGCCTGTGTCTCTGCCTCTCTATCTCTATGTCTCTCATGAATAAATAAATAAAATCTTAAAAAAAAATTCCTCATGATTCTAGTTCTTTTTCTTAAAGCATTTATTCTTTTTCTTCTTCTGAGGTAAGTGTAGGATAATATTTACAATCGGAAGTTACTAGAATATACTTCACAAAAGTATTATTCCTTCAAGACCTTGTGAAGTTCATCATTTTCCATCTGTTCTTTTTCTCTTGGAGGTTTGTCTTGTCATTAATAGAACATCCCTGCTGTTTCCTGCGTCTTTTCTTTTGTGACAGTCTGTGAACAAGGTGACCGGACACCAGAGGAAGATTTGAAATGTTTGGCTACAATTTTGCTTTTCTGTGAGTTCCTTTTACTGTCTTTAGGGCATTTATTTAAAATCAGTGTTCCGAGTATGATAATTTCTATGTTAATTAAGCTAATTTAAACTTAAATCAGCTGATATGGCTGGTGGTTTCCCATTGGATAATGTAGCTCTGGGGAATCAATAGAATTGGTAAAATATTCTTATGTTCAGGGACCAGAAGGCATTAAGTTATTTTTTTTTTTAAGATTTCATTTATTTATTCATGAGAGAGAGAGAGAGAGAGAGGCAGAGACACAGGTAGAAGGAGAAGCAGGCTCCATGCAGGGAGCCTGATGTGGGCCTCGATCCTAGGACTCCAGGATCAGGCCCTGGGCCAAAGGCGGCGCTAACAGCTGAGCCACCCAGGGATTCCCAAGCTGGTTGTTCTTTATTATTGGCACTTTAATGGTTTAGGTTACAGATTCTTACATATAAAACCACTTTATTTCTTCATTTTTTATTTTTAAAGATTTTATTTTTATTTATTTATTCATGAGAGACACAGAGGGAGGGGTAGAGACATAGGCAGAGGGAGAAGCAGGCTCCCTGCAGGGAATGTGATTCAGGACTCGATCCCAGAGCCCCAGGATCACGCCCTGAGCCGAAGGGAGATGCTCAACCACTGAGCCACCCAGGCGCCCCATAAAACCATTTTAAATTAAACATTTCTTCAGTGTATGGCACAGAGAAGAGTCAATGAGTGATGGGATGGTTTTAATAGGTTTCACCTTACTCCACCCCTTGTCTCAGCAACTCAGGCATCCGGTGCGTTCTGGGTGAGGTCATTAACAAGTTTTCCCTAAGATTGCCACACCTGTAGATTCCACTTTCGCGCTACCATGGTCTTTGTGGGAGTCCTGGGGTGGAGGGTGCTGTGTTTCTATGTGTGCTACTGTCTATTCTCTTACTGCTAATGCTCCTGGGCTCAGTACCCCCGAGTCAAGCCTATGGCTTGCAGATATGCCACCTCATACATACTACTCCCAACCCAGGCCACTCCTGGACTCCTATCACAAACTCTTCTCGGGCCCTTAGAAGTCTGTGGCTGTAAGTACCACTCTGTAGCATGCTGACCTGAGCTTGTCTAGGGCCCGGCGTTTAGTGATGGCTCCTGACACCAGCATCTCCAAGGAGCATGAGAAATTCCAGGGGTCAGAATAATGCTGCTGGACACACTTGAAGGGACTGAGAATGCATCACTTAGGAATGTCATTAGATGGATACTGTTTATTAAAGATTCCTTTATATTGTGCCAGGTATCAGACTAAGTGCTTTAAATTCTCACTCAATCCTCATAGCAACCACATGTCCCATTTTTACACATTTTAGATGTGTGCTCAGGCTCAGAGAGGGTAAGTGACTTTCCCAAAGTCACATAGCTGGAAAGCAGCCAATATATAGTTCCCATTCACACTCTTTGGCTCTCAGGCTTGCAGTTTTAATTACAGTGAAATTCATTATTCAAGAGGGACAGTTCCTCAAAATCAATGCAGAGGGCAAATCTAAAAGGAGCTGGATTTTAGGGCACTGTAGAGAAGGATTCTCTACTAATTCAAGCTCTTCATCACAAACACCTCACTCTGGGAAGCATGCTGTGCCCAGGAGCATATCATAACTGAGGCCTGATGCTGTGCCTGATGTGGTTAAAAGGCCTTCTTGAGTTAAGTGGGAGCTCACAAGTGATAGATGAACTCTCAGGGCCTTTCTGATTCAAATTTCTTCTGAATATAATTTCCTCTCTTGAGGACGTTTATTGCCAATTTATTCCCATATGACTACTTTTTTATTTTCCGTGCGATTCATAAAGACCTTTCTTTTTCTGTGTGAAACCAGAATGTAATTTATTCGCTACTCAAATTTGCATAAACAGGGTATTCTCTTCCTTCAGCAAGCGTATGTAAGAATCCACATCACGTTTCACTGGGGAATAAAGAATGGCCTGGATCATGGAAACTCAAAGATGATTGCCAAAAGTATTTTAAACATTTGGCAGACTTTGTTTAGTTCTGTAAGATATTAATGATCAGTGACATGACAGGCAGGAGAGGAAGAATAAAATATCATCAGATTTCAAGTTATATAAGGAGCTGTGAAATCATTGAGCTATGCTATTATTACTTAGTATACCCTTAGAGTTATATTGTGTTCCTTAATTATTTCTGATATGCTTCATATGTGCCAGGTACTAACTGGCATTTTGTGCTTCTTTACAAGTACATTTTCTGTGTTTTGAGGGAAAATACATGGAATATCCTAAAAGTGTATTTGCAAAAACTGCATTATCTGTGATTGGAATATAAGCTCTACTGGACATGGCATTGAAGATAACTCTTTGGAAAACTGTAGGATTAGAAAGCTGTATGAACATTTGGGATTCACTTTGGCAAAGAGTAATCAATATGTATCTTCATGTTCTCTGTATGTGCCCATCCTACCTTCCACCTCAACTACTCCTGATTATGGCACCTCCAAATCATGCAATTTGTGCCAGGGTTTGGAAGCAGATGTATACCTCATCCAGGGGCAGGGCCTTATGTCTATAGATGCTCCCATGGAGATGGTCATACATTATGATTATGGAGAAAATTTCATTCTTGAAGTGATTCTCACATGTGATAAGCCTTACAAAAGAACTACTATGCAAAGAGATAATGTGGTATATAAGGTAAAAGGCTGGGAAGAGCTGAAAGGATTTCGTGACAGGAACAGGTGGATCTGTATTTCAGAAGACTGGCAGGGCATGGATCAGGGAATCAAACAAGTCGGGGTCTCTAGCGTGGGAGTCTAGTAGGAAGGTTCCACTGGGTCAGTCTGGGAGAAGGCGAGGATTTCTGGGCAACGTAAAGAATGTGAGCGAGGTATGTAAACAGGGAAACCTAGACACGAAAGATGTTTGGGGAGTGCTGATCAAATGCAGCTTGCAGCAGAGCTGAAGAAAGGAGGAAACAGTTCACGAATAAGCCTGGGGCCATATTGTGAAGGCCCTTAAAGCATGAACTGTGTGGGGATGGGGATCTGTGTCCCTTTCTCTTAGGAAATTGGTATTTTCCATGAACTCTTCCACATATTTTTGGGCTGTCTCTCTCCCCCCCCCCCCCCCCACTTCAGGGTGAGATCCTTGGTCGTATTTATTTTTATAGTACTAATTCTAAACAGATTCTAGGTTTATTTACTCTATTGGTTGACTGTATATACATCACTGTGACTCTATAGCTCCCTTTATATGTACTATTTATTGTACTAATATTCTGTAATAAATACTAGAAAATGCATTATGTATGTATTAGTATGTGACTTCTAGAAATTGAGTTGGTTTGAGAGTACATTTGCTTAAAGCAGATTTACAAAAAATGTAGAGAATACCAATTTTAGCAGATAATTAACGTGGCTAAATCAGGACCGATTTTGCAGAAACTCTTCTGCTATAGAATCTTAAGAGCTGTAGGGCTCTCAAGCAATCATATCTCCTTCTTTGTTCCCTTTTATTTGACAGGTCAGTGCAAAGTCACACAGCCAGTTATCCGCAAGGCCCCCAGGGCTTAGATTCTGTTCTCTTTCTGCCACCTTTCTTATCCAACGTAAGTGGCCAATAAAAACAAAACATTGAAAAGCCGGGACACATTGACAATGAAAAAAAAAAAAAAAAAAACTTCATAGGAAACACCAAAATGGATCAGATCCATAATTCAGATGGGGTAGCCTTTTATTTATAGTATTACATTGAGCACACATGGAAAGTTTCTAACAGACCAGTTCTTCACTCTCGACCAGGGGTACTCCCGGATTTTTCCGAACAAAAGTTAACATGTGGGGGGTAAAGGGAACAACCCGACGCCGCACAATGAGATGTTTCCTCGCGTGCACATGGCCCTTTTTTTACTCTGTGGTCCAGCCTGTGGCTGGAGCATCCTGGAGAAGCAAAGGCCTCGCACGTGGAGGGGCTTGAGGGCTCCGACGTTCTATTAACGGTGGATCGTGGGTGCGGGACCGCTCGAGCTACAGCGCGGTGGCCCGGGTCACGGGCAGGCACGCGTGCCCTGCGCTGGTCCTCCCCCTGCCCCTGCCCCTGCCCCTCCCCCTCCTCGCCCTGGCTCCCGGAGAAGGCCGACGTCTGTCTCCGTAGCCCCGACGCCGCGGCACCGCACCCCACCCGGCGCGTGCTGCGTGCTCGCCGCTCGCACGTAAGGCTTCCACGAGACGGAGGAGCCGTGTGCCTGCAAGACGACTGGCTCTGGATTCCAGCCCGCGTCCATTCACTTGGCGCCAAAGGTGGATTGTGCCGCTCTCCTGAGCTTCCGACTCGTTTTTGCTTCCAGGGTCCCTGAATGCACTCGAGGAGGAAGGAGGAGCCCAATCAGGCTGCTCGCCAGGCCCTGGGAAGCCCGCATTGTTAGGTGCCCGTTGTCCCCTCGCTGACCCCGGCCAGCCCCCCGGGCAGGGGGGGCGCGCGCTGTCGGAGGCGCTCTGAGCCCGAGCGGCGGGAGGGGCGGAACGGAAAAGCGGCGGAACCAGAGGCGAGGGCGCGGGGCCGGCGGAGGGAGGAGCGGACGGGAGCGGACGGGAGCGGACGGGAGCGGGCAGGCCCAGCGCCCAGGCGGCGGCGGCGGCGAGGGCATGGAGCCCCTGCGCGTCCTGGAGTTGTACAGCGGCATCGGAGGCATGCACCAGGCGCTGAGGGGTGAGGGCGCGCGGCCCACCCGGCTCTTCCCGGCGGCGCGGCGCGGGCCACAGCGTGGGCGCGGGGGAGGGGCCGAGACGGAAGGCGGCGGGGGGCGGGGGCTCGGTTGTCGTGGAAACCGGCCCGGCGCCGCGCCCCCTCCCGCGCCGAGGCTGGTCCGAGGCGGGCTTGGAGTCGGCGGGACCCGCGCCGCGTGGGAGGGCCGGTCCGCCGGGCGCGGCTGGAAGGCGGGGCCGACGTGGAGCCGGCGAAGCGGGGTGGGCGAGCCCCGGGGCCTAAGTGTGGCTGCGGCCGGGAGGCCCCGACAGCTGCCGATTTACCCTCGAGGGCGGCGGCGCGGGGCGGCCCGGAGGGCAGGGATCTTCAGAGGGAGAGCTGCAGCTTCAGGGAGAAGTCCGGGAAGCCCGAAAGAACCGGGGAGAGAAAGCATTGTGGAAAAACCTGCTCACTTCCCGCCCCGCGCTCCCCGCAGGGAGCTGCTTCTCCCTCTGCCTGTGCGTCTCCCATGATCAAATTAATAAAATCGTAAAACTAACAAAAAACAACTACCCCCCCCCCAAAAAAAACCCCTGCTCATTTCTGATCATTGCAAAGAAACTGTAAAACTAACAAAAAACAATTCCCCCAAAAGAAGCCCCTGCTCATTTCTTATCATTGCAAAGAAACTGTAAAACTAACAAAAAACACCCCCCCCCCCAAAAAAAAAAACAAACAACCCACCCTGCTTATTTCTTATCATTGCACAGAAACTGCGTGTCCTGTCTAGGTACCTTTAAGCGCTAGAAGAGCTGAATTGAAACCTAATTGTTTTGAACCTGTTTCCTGATTTTAAAATAGGAAAAGTAAATTTTTCAGGGAAGGATTATTACGAGGATCAAAGATAAGGCGGGGTAGGATGGTTCCCAGTGCCTGGTCCATTGTAGCCACCCAAGACCTTATAAATGATCGCTATCACGGTTACTTTTATGTACCTCTTCCATTTTGATGTTTTACATTTCTTTGGTGATAAGTTGGGGACTGGAAGGTTTATTTTCAGTGATGTTCTCTTCAAACTATTTCTTGAGCTCCTGTTCAGGGCCACATACTGTCTGGGTGCTGAGTAACAAAGAGACTTTGAATATGCATGTTTATTCTTAAATTACTAAGACAACCACAAAACCGAAACTTGCCTGCTTCCCTTTTTTGTTTTGTTTTGTTTTGTTTTGTTTTGTTTTGTTTTAGTACCAAAGGCAGCAAAAGACTAATACTGTGCGATACAGACAATATATAAGGAGTTGAACATAAGTGAGTTTTCTGAGCATGTGTGTTGAGTTTTTTGTGTGTGTGTGTGTGTGTTGAGTTTTGATTGTAGACTCACATAGTGATTTTTAAATTTTTTTTGATTTTTAAATTTTTATTACCAATTATTCGCTGGCTCTCTCCATTCAGTTCTCTTATCGAAACATACCAGCATGAAAACAAAAGAAAATTCTAGGGGCGCCTGGCTGGCTCAGTCGGAAGAGCTTGTGACTCTTGATTTCAGGGTCATGGGTTCCAGCCCCATGTTTGGTGTAGAGATTACTTAAATAAATAAATAAACTTAAGGGAAAAAAAGGGAAAGAATTCTAGTACTATTTGTTCTCTGTTAATTTTGTAGGATTTTAATGTTGGCATTTTTCACCTTATCTTGAAACCCGTTAATGAACATGATTTTATTTTATTTTGTATATTTTGTATTGGAGTTTGATTTTCCAACATAAAGTATAATACCCAGTGCTCATCCCATCAGGTGTCCCCCTCAGTGCCCGTCACCCAGTCACCCCTTCACCCCAACCCCCTGCCCACCTCCCCTTCCACAACCCCTTGTTCGTTTCCCAGAGTTAGGAGTCTCTCGTGAATCAACACGATTTATTTATTTTATTTTATTTTATTTTATTTTATTTTATTTTATTTTATTATTTTATTTTATTTTATGAACATGATTTTAAAGTTTGCTTAGTACTTTATCATAAGCTATCATAAGCTATAATTCAACTACTCCTTAAGGGTTGAACATTAGATTATATCCCAATTTTTTGCAAGTATAAATGTGTGCTACACTTACACCCTTGAGCATAAATCCTAATTTTCTCTTTAACTGTATTTTCTGAAAGTTGAGTTAATTCATTTAACAATATGAGACAATGTGCTAGTTACTAGTCAAAAATTAAAAGCTTTTTAAGGCTTTGATGGATAATATAGCAAATTGCCGTTCAGAGATTTATGAGTGCCTCCCTCAATCACATATTCATCAGGATTTGTATTAGCCATTTTTAACCTATGCTAATTTGAGGAAATTGTATAATTTTAACTTGCATTTTTTTATTAATGAAACAATTAAGTATCTTCTCTCCTATTAGCCAAAGCACCCTGAATTTGTGCACATATTTCTGTTGCCACTGCAACCATCCTGAATCTAATTTTATTAAAATAGTTTTGCAGTTGCTCCCGTTTCTACTTTGCTTTCCCGCTTCACTCTTTCCCACATAGTAAGAGAATGATTTTTTGCACAGTAAACTAATATTATGTCACTCACTGCCCTGCCTTAACGGCTTCCCTTCAAGATTAGAATCACAGTCCCATCTTCTTACTCAGCCTGGGAGATCTGGCTTATGCTGCCTTTCCTACCCTTCCTTTTTATTCCTGTATAACTTGAGCACAATACCACACTTGTGATGGGTTGTCTGCAAAGAGTTGATAATCATTTTACCATTATGTTGATAAAAGCATAGTTTGCTTAAGCCCAAATTTTTGTATAATACAAAACTTAGTTGCAAACCACATAATCTATTCTCTAGCTAACCTAAGCAGAAAAAAATATATTAAAGGACATCTGGAAACTCACAGAAGCTATAAGACACCCAACAAACAGGTTAGGTGAACAGGAACACTGCTCAAACCACACTCCGGGCCTTGCCCCCACAAAGCTTCATACTGACATAACAGCTTTCACCAATGCTGGGGGCCAGTTGTGAGAAGTGCCATCCCTGTTTTTCTATGAAGGGTGGATGCTTCTACCATCTTTATCACCAGGATGATGGATTTTTTTTTCCCTTTGCTGCCTCACGTTGCTGCTTCTGAATTAAAGTTGTATATGGATGTGGTTAGTTGGTGGATATTAAATCCCATTGCCAGCAAAGGAAGCTGGGAAAGTGTTTTGGAAATAAGAGACTCAAAATCTGACACAATTTTCAAACATTGAAAACATAGGCAAAGACTCTAGATGGCCACAGGTATATAGCAAATATATTTCACATTACTTAGCACATGTTGCCCTGTATAGGAAGCACTTATTACTGCCTTGATATTATTTATGTCTGCACAGTCTATAAAGTATTGGCTGAGGAGAATCTTCCAAGTGAAACTATCTCCTTTCAGAAAGCAGTGGAAGAAGTAGTTTCATGAGTTATATATTAATGGGGCCTACAGGTCAAGGCTCCTGCAAATATAAGTGGGTAGCAAATAAGATTTTGTTTTTCTTATATAGTATCAGAGAAAGAGTAAATGTGGTTTAAGGTAGTGAATAAAGGAAAGCTCTAGCTGTTTACTAATATTGCTATTATAAATATGTATCTATAATAGTATATATCTATAATAGTAATATTATATATAATGTATATTCATACATAAATATATATATATTTAACTACTGAAACATCCTTCTAGTTACTTACTATTATATATATGGTCAACTACTGAGACATCTTTAAAGTAAAAAGGCCTGCCCTACCAATGAATTTCTGAAGGTCTTTTAAGGTATTGATTTTGAGTTTTAGTTACATAGTAATCCTATTTAGTAGGAATCACTCAGCCTTAATATTTTCTGTTAAAATTTCAAGCCATTTGTCACTCATATTTTCTGAATTTCTTTTATCTTTCTTTCTTTCTTTTTTTTTTTTTTAAGGTTTTATTTATTTATTCATGAGAGACACACAGAGAGAGAGGCAGAGACACAGGCAGAGGGAGAAGCAGGCTCCATGCAGGGAGCCTGATGTGGGACTCGATCCTGGGGCTCCAGGATTGCGCCCTGGGTGGAAGGCAGACACTAAACCGCTGAGCCACCCAGGGATCCTTATCTTTATTTCTCAATGACTTATATGCCAACTTGGGACCCTACTGAACCACTTTGTACTTAGGTGTGCCTATAACTGAATCAGGCAAGTATATCATGATTAAATGTAGATCTGAGTGTCACCTGAGGTTGTTTTTGGAACATTGGTTGTAAGGAGCTAGAATTTCAACTGCTTAATTTTTTTGAAAATATATTTTCTTTGGGATTGTAAAAATGACCTCTTTATTTCTATTTTCCATAGTTATTCTTATATGACTTGTTGCCAGATTTAAAGTGAAGGGAGATAAAATGTCCCATTTGATCATATGTTTTCTGTTAGCCATAGGAGTTATTAGATTATTTTTTCCAAACTCGAAATACAAAGTTGAAACATGTAGGATGAATATTGTATATTCAACAAAGGAGAACCCTCCTTTTCCATTGGATGATGGAATTATCTTTTCTGTGATGAAAATGCTTACTTCACTGCAGAGTATTTATTACCATTTTTCATAGATCAGATTGTTTACCCTGTCCTAATGTGTAGATAATCAATTTAATTTGTATTATGACCTATTTACTGGAACTTTTGGGGGCTCAATAAATAATACTCCTCTTTATAATTCTGAACAAAGAGTTATAAAACAGAAGAGTAAGGCAAACAGGAAATAAAAATTTGTATGATTTTTATTACTAATAAAGACTGAGTTGGAGGTTGTAGCTTAGTGAGAGGACCACATGGGTCAGCTAATATTCAACCAGACAATTAGGCAGCATACCTTTTGGGCACAGCTGGAGAAAGAAGCAGAACACATGTGGCCTGTGGGTAGCTTATTCCCAAGAGGAGGGCTGGGGGAATCTGAGTAAGCACACCCAGTTTATTCTTGGTAACTTAGCTAATTAGAGAAGTCACTTTTCCTTCCATGGAAGAAGTAAATAGATAGGATGGGCAAGGAGTTTAAAATGAATAGGAACCACTCACTCACTTGGAAGAAACATCAGTAGGGGGGGACACATACACTCACATGCCAACGTTTTCAGGAGTCCTTCACACGTCACAGTTTTTCTATTCTGCAAATGCTATCTTATTCTTCTATTATTTGATACATAAAGGTCTCTGATAAGCATTTGGTAGTGTCAAATAATTTGAAATACGATGGTTTGTTTTCATAGCAGCTTTGCCTGAAATTATTACATTTTTGGCACTACGAAGTAGTAACAGCAGACAGTGTTTATGTAGGACAGTTTCAGGAAGAGGTCATTTCATCTCCTAATTAAGAGCACAGTTACATTGTCAGAAGGCCTTGGTACTTCCTAGCTTTGTGACCTTGGACAAAAACTAAACTTTCTGTGGCTCAGTTTCCTGTTCTCTGAAATGGGGACAATAATAGTACTTACTTCGAAGGGGAAGTGTGAACATTATAAATTCATAAAAGTATGTCAGTAGTGCTTGAAACGTGGTAAGTGCTCAGTAAATATGGATGGCTATTAGCAAAAATCTTAAAGTTACAGAAAGTTATTACATCTTAAAAATGGCGTTAGAAGAAACTGATGATTAAAGATTCAAAGTTGTCAAAGAGCTTTCAGACTAGATTTGAATTATGCAGGAATATATCAGTGAAGGAAAGGATTATTTATAGCCACAGAAGATGATACAGAATGAATATGTATGAAGAGGTAAAAGAGAAGGGCAATGATGAGAGCAGAAAATTCTATTTTGCCCTCTTGATTCTCTAGAAAGCTTACTCATCCATGAGGGAATGGATTTCCTAACCTGGATCTACTTTGTATTCATTTCCCTGGCCTCCTATTCAATGATTTTGGAACTACTACACCTGTTTCTCTGAGTGATAAAATTAATACCATTATTTAGGAGTCAGACAGAACTGGCAAATATTATCTGTGTAAGTACTAGAAAGCTATTTGACTTTCTGAGCCTGGGTACCCTGTCTGTGAGATGGATGCCATAATACCTTCTCGTAGGGTGTTACGAACGTTAACTGAAACAGTTGTATGAAATACAGTGTAGGTGCTTGGTAAATCTTCGCTCCTTTTCTTTTTCTCCACGTTGTTTTGCAACTAACAACTAGCTTTCCCCACTTAATTGTATTGATGTCCTCACTGATAAAATTGGGTTGATAATACTAACCTAACAGGCTTGGTAGGTGGATTTAATGAAGCTGTATACATAGAGCTATATAGTTCCTAATATATAGTATATAGAACTAGTATATAGTACTACCGTTGATGTTAGGAAGTTGAACATTTTCATATACTTGTTACTTGTATTTATCTTCTGACTTACTCATGTTGCCATTGGTATATTCTTTTTTTTTTTTATAATTGGTCACTTGTTCAGTTTTGTTATGATATTTTTTCCGTGCAGGATTTTGGAAGATGCGTTTTTGGAAGACAGAGTTTTTCAGATAGTTAAGAAGGGAAAGGTTATACCAGGCAGAGAGGAACATCTTATACACACGCATATGTGAAATAGCGTGGCCTATGTGGAGATATACAAGTATTGAAATATTAATGCATTATAAGTGCTACGAAAAAGTGGATATTTATGAGGTACCAAATCCTGAAATGCCATACAATTTGATAAGGTGCTTGGATTTTTATGTCCTAGGTCTGATTAGCAAATGAAAATTAAAGAACCTATTATTTAGATTCTAGAAATTGTACTGTGTGATTATAAGGTGGTAGTGGTGGGGAGTCAGTTTAGTTAGTAGATTATTAGAGATAATTTAGGCAGTTTAGTTAGTAGATTATTAGAGATAATTTAGGCAGAACTAATGAATGTAGAAGATGACTCGGGTTATATACGGGATCTAAAAATCAGCAAAACCTGGTAGCTATTTGGGTGTTAGTTACCTAGATTTCTGACTTGAGTGATTTATCAAATGGGATAGTATTAAACCAAGTAGTAGGGAAAAAATAGGTTCCATTTGAGCGTTACAAAGTTTGAATTGTCTGTGTGAACCATAGAAATGCCAGATAGGCAGCTGCTCGTACATTTCGGCCTGAGGGATCGATGGGACTAGAGATAAAGATTTGTTTCTTCATATGTGTTTAGTGTAGAGAAGAGGACCAACAAAAGGAACAGTGACATTGTGGGGCTGGGTAGAGAAGTAGTATTCACAGAGGGAAACCATGCAGGTAAAATTAGAGAGCAAGAGGAGAACCCAAAGAACACTGTGCCATGAAAATAAAGGGAAGAAGGGATTTCAAGGAGTGATTTGATATTATAAACCAAGTGAACTAATGACTAAAATGAATTCTTGGGTTAGTTGCCGTTTCCTGGCTGGTATCTTATGTAATAGCCTTCTCTGGGGTATTCATAAGTTTGCCTTGATGGTCAAATACATTTAGGAAACTCTTCATATGATATTGTCCCATGAATCTCAGGACACATTAATATGCCAAAAGTGTTGAGAAACCCTGCAAAAAAGGTGCATGTGGTTTAAATCTGCACTTGCTTCCCATATGTATTTGAGCAGTGAATCCTTTTTTTGAGTGGGGAAGGGGATGACACTTATGAGCATCCTGTAAAATAATGTTTCTTGGAGCATGTCTTGGGAAATGCCTGCTGGGCAACAGGAGGGCATTGATGGAGCTACGGGAGAAGTGCCAGGACCAGTAAGCTGGTGAGTGAGACGAGGTGCCAGGGCTCTGCTCATGGACTCATGTGCATTACCTTTGATAATGTTGACAAAAATCCCATCGAATTTGATGAAGTAAGTAAAAGAGAAGAAACAAAGATGACGACTAGCTCTAAAGTGAGTAAAGTGAGCTTCTCTGTAGTTTTTCTATAAGGCCAGATTTGTTAACTTGGTTATTATCTCTTTTTTTTTTTTTTTTTAGAGGTATATAAAACTGAACTCCTAGTTCACCTTACCCCTTCAAAACTTGATCCCCTTGCAGGCTTCCTCACTCCAGCAACAAGTGCCTCCATTCTTCCAGGGTCCCACACCCAAGGCTTGGAGTCATCTTTGTTGCTTCTCTTTTACTCACTTCACCAAATTCCATGAGGTCACCCTTCAAACTCTATTTTTAATTCTATTATTCCTCTCTATCCTTACCTTTACCACCTCAATCTTCTGTTTTGTCAAACTTAATTTATGTCCACCCCAGATTCACTTGGCCCCACATGCCTCCTGGGTCTTGAGCTGCTTGTTCAACGTAGTCCTCCACCTCTGCTGTTGTTGCCTCTTTGCATGACTCTGCCAGTCTGTGCTCCGTAACATGCTCAGTCCACCCAGTGTCCAGACTGAAGTGTTGCCCAGAAGCTGTCTGGAGAGGCTGGATAACACAACCCTAAGTGGAGAAGAGAGGAAGAATCATGCAAGTACAGGAATAGAAAATACCATATATTGGTTTCTGCCCCGAGTTCCTGACACAGATCTCCTAAAACCCTTATAATTTCCTAAGTGATAGGAGCACTAGGAGCCTCTTTTATTCTCAGATGTGGTCTTTGACCCTGGTTCCTGACACAGAGCTCCTAAATCCCTTGGAATTTTCTAGGTGACAGGAGTGCCTTTTGTTCTAATGAGGCAACTCTTGATCTGCTCCTGGATTGCTTCAGGATGAGGGCTGGTCACCAGGTAGACGGAGGGTAATTAGAAGCTTAGAACTTTCAGCCCTACATCCTGGGGAAGGAGAGGGCCTAGAGATTAAGTTGATGATTAATCATGCTTATGTGAGGAAACTTCCATAAAAATTCTAAAAGTATAGGGTTCAGACAACTGGGTTGGTGAACATATCCACATGCCATAAGGACAGTATACCCCGGCTCCTTGGGGACAGAAGATCCTGTGCTCAGGACTCTTCCAGACATTGCCCTATGTCTCTCTTCATCTGGCTTTTCATCTGTATCCTTTATAATATCCTTCATTATATAATAAACTATCAAACATAAGTGTTGCTATGAGTTCTGTGAGCTATTCTAACAAATGATAGAATCCATGGAGGGAATTGTGGGAACCTTTGGTTTATAGCCAAGTAGGATACAGTTGTAGGTAATCTGGAACATGTAGGTACCACTTGGGATTGGTATCTGACTTGGGGCCAGCCTTATGGGTCTGAGCTCTTAACTTAAGGGGTCTTGGATGACTCCAGTTAGTGTCAGAATTAAAGTGTATTGTGGACATCCATCTGGTGTCAGAAGTGTTGTGTGTAGTAGTGTGTGAGTAAAGGAGAACCACAGGAGTGTTTTCCTACACATGCCCCGTGGGATGACTTTTGATCAGGAAGAGATATGGTGAGGAAGGAGTCAGCAGATACATTTTCTCTTTTCTTCCCCTTACCAATGTTCCCTGCTCAAGTGCATATGGGAATTGGGAAGTGTTGCTTTAGACCAAGTAGTGCATTACTGCAGGGCTTCTGTCCCCTTTGATACATCCCTCCTCTTGCCCCTGTGAGGAGTGTGGTCCATACATGACAGCATTTCGCTGGCTTTTCTTGTGAAGCTGTGACCAGTTTAGTTATGTACTGCCTTTTGTTTGCTTACCCTCCTCCCTTCCTCACTGTGCCTTACTTTTGCTACTTTGGGGTTTTGCCTCCCAGAAAGAGCATCTGCAGCTAAGCTTTGCCTTGGGTTCTTTCTTAGGAGACCTGGACAAAGGATTATCGCAATGGCCTTTTTACTGGTCTCCTTGCTTCTTCTGCTCTATCGCCTCTAATTTATTTTGACTCCTCTAGTGTCAGCGTGATCCTTTAGAAATGTGTTAGATAAGTCATTCCTCTGATTACAATTTCTGAGAGGTTTCTCATATAACTCAGTGAAAGCTGAAGTCCTCAAGCCCCAGTCCTCCTTGGTCTAGAGCCAGCCCTTCCCCTCGCTGAGCATATTTCTTGTGCTCTCCTCTTGCTTTCTTCGTTCCAGGCTTGCTGGCTGTCTTAGGAAGTTTGTGCTGCTTTAACAGAGTACTGTAGGCTGGGCGGCTTATAAACAACAGACATTTATTTCTCACGGTTCTGGAGGCTGGGAAGGTCAAAATCAGGATGGCAGGGTGGTTGAATTCTGGGGAGGTGCCCTGTTCCAGGTTTCAGAGTGCCGACTTTGCCTTTGTTTTCACATGGCTGAGAGTAGAGAGGGGAGGTAAGCTCTCTCGTGACTCTCAGAAGGGCACTCATCCTATTCATCAGGACTCCACCTTCATGACTTCATTTAATTCTAATGCCAGTTACTTCCCAAAGGCCCCATCTCATGACACCAGTGCATTGGGAAGTAGAGTTCAAACATAAGAATTTTGGGGGGACACAAACATTCAGTCTATAGTGCCAGTTTCCTTGCTGTTCCTCTCACAAAATAAGCATGCTCCCATCTCTGGGCCTTTGCAGCGTCTTTCCTTTCTGTTCTAAAGAGTTCTTCCAGATACCTGCCTGTTCCTTCATTTCTTTCAGGTTTTTGCTATTGAGACATTTTCTAACCAACCTCTATAACAGTAGAACCAATTCCTTCTCCTATACTATCTGGCTTACTCTGTTTTTTTCTTTTTTTTCCCTCATAGTACTTTTCATCATTGTACATAATATGTGCTTATTTATTTATCATTTGTCTGTCCTGCCCCACTAGGATGTAAGTTCCACAATAAGATTTTGTTTAGAACACTGCTTATACATATTTGTTGGATGAATGCATAAGTGAATAAATGAACTAGGATCATGTTTGTTATGAAATATGTATGGCTTGAAGTGGATGGATACCATTGTACTGTGATAAGTTTAAGTCTGAATCACAAAGGTCGTTTTTCTTTGAAGGGATAAGCTAAGTCAGCATTTCCCAAAGTGTGGTCCATAGGTAGCATTTTGAAGGATATTAATAAGTATTATGGAAGAGATAAACATGCATGTATGTGCGTGTGTCAAGGCTTTGTATGTGTGTGTGTGTGTGTGTGTGTGTGTGTGTTGGAGAGTGACCAAATAAGTAGAATCATGAAATGTTTTTGTATGCATGATTATATGTGCATTTTAATAGATAATAGAGATTTTTTTCTTGTACTGCATGATAAAACATGAAATTGTCTCCAAATAATCAAGTGTTTTGGGAATAAGTTGGTTTTAACTCAGTGTAGAATTTTAATCATATGTTAAAATGAGCTGTGGTGAAAATAATGAAGTTTAAGTGTTTTATTTTTTAACTCTTTTATTCCTTTCAAGAAATATTACCTCTTTGCATAGAAAATTGAAAGAAGTTGATATATGATAGCAAATCTGTAAGTAATTGCAGAGGGATTATCATCATAAAATAAGGAGATTAAGGTTACATGTAGAATTTGATATTTGTTGGTGTCTAGAGCCTTTTTAGGATTTGTTGGCCTTTTGCTTTGCCCATGGAAGATTATCAGAAATATTTTCTAAAAAATGCTTTTCAGAAATGGTGCCAATTAGCTCTCACCCTGCCTAAAGCAAAAATACTGCATCTCATTTTTGGAAAATAGGTAGAATGTAGTTGAGATTAAAAAAAAAATACAACAAATAGCATTACTTTACCTGGACCAGTAGTTGCTTTTACTGTTATCCACTAATTTTTTTTTTTCATCCTAGGTCTTTATTTTATTTTTAAAGATTTTATTCATTTATTTGAGAGAGAACATGGGTAGGGTGAGAGCCAGAAGGAGAAGCAGACTCCCCTTTCAGCAGGGAGCCCGATGTGGGGCTCAGTCCTGGGACTTCAGGATCATAACCTGAGCTGAAGGCAGACACTTAACAGACTGAGCCACCCAGACACCCCTCATTCTAGGACTTGAAATCACTGCAAACTGAGCAAAACCTCTTGGACTAAGTAAAACAACTCCATCAGAGTTAGTCATAGAAGCTCTTTAGCATCCATTAGTGAGTTTTTATTCACACACAATAGTGAATTTAATAATCCCTTTGTACTTCAGAGGTGAAACTTAATTTAAGAAATAAATGTCTGAGACTTTGAGCACATACACGACCCTCATAGGCTTTGGTATGTTCCTTAATTATAGAAGAATTTTGATCCAGGAAGAACCCATAATATGAAGGATTTATAGTTACACAATCTAGTTAGACTTTGAACTTTCATAGATCAAATTAGAGATACTAAGTAAGTAGTTTTGCCTTGCTTACATTTTTCCTGAAAACCCGGAAATTTAGATGATAATAAAGTACTAGAGTAATTTCTCTGCTTCTTCAGAGGGCATTTTATTTCTGTGGCTTTACTCTTGTGGTTTTTGTTGCTGAGTCAGGTATTTCTTTAACTATTTAAACTTATTGTTAGTCTTTGTTGATTTGACATAATGCTAATCATTTATTTCTACCTTGCTCTCCATGCAGTGAGATTTCTCTCGGTTAATTTTGCAATCTCATAATGTTGGTGACTGTGGCATGGGGGAAAAGATGTAACTCTATCATTTTTCTAGATTGTCTTCAGGGTTGATGTTTTTAATATTTGGCAAAGGAAACAATTAAATCCAGAGTGTGTTGCTGTGAGGAGATGATCTTTCACATTTCTCCTGTGATTGTAAAAATTAAAGGGCTTGTGATTCCATTATTTAAAAAGAAAATCAAAAAACAAAGCCCAAACATATGTACATATACCTTTAAAGACATATTTGTCATATATTCTTCAATACCATATATTCATTTTTCCCAAACAAGTTATACTTCAAAAAGAGAATATGGCCTTATATTTTAGTCTTCATGAAGGTTCTTCATATTCCTCAATTTACTATATTTTGAATAGCAAAGTAATAAAATGTTGCTTGGATGAGTCACATCAGTCTGAAAAAAGGTATACCAGTTTTGGGTGCTTATTAAAGTGCCTGAATAGAATTGTTAAAAAATCATACAGATGAATTTAAAGATTTAGAAATAATTTTTAGAGGGATGACCTTGCAGTTACAGGGGTTAGATATCATTGTAAACAAACCTGGAAATTATAGAGTAATATATTGTATATATACAGAATATGTGCGTGTATAATATATATGAGTTTAGACATAGGAAAAGGCCAGCAAGGATGCACATTGTCCTGTTATCAGTGTTAACTCTTGGGGAATGGAGTAGGAATAGTGATCTCCTTGCTATTCTTAAACACTCCAAGAACATTCCTGCTTCAGAGCCATTGCATTTGCTGTTTCCTCTGCCTGGAATGCTATCCTCCAGATAGACACATGACTAGTTCCTTGTCTTTATTCAAATGTTACCTTCCTAGGGCTTCCCTGGCTACTGTAAAAAATTACTGTCTTTGCTCTGCCTCCCTATCCTCTTTCCTGATTTATTCTTCCCCTTAGTAATTATTACTGCCTACTATACTAAGGATTTTACTTGTTTATGTTTTTTTAAAGATTTATTTATTTTGGAGAGATTGAAAGTGAGCAGGGTAGGGAAGACGGGCAGAGGGAGAAGGAAAGAATCTTCAAGCAGACTCCCCACAGAGCCCAACAAGTAGCTTGATCTCATGACACTGAGATCATGACCTGAGCCAAAACCTAGAGTTGGATGCTTAACCAACTGAGCCATCCAGGTGCCCCTCGGGTTAGTTTTTAAAAGGATATACCAGTTTATATCCAATAATGTTTGTGTTATAAAATATTTAAAACTATATAGTTTACTATGTAAAATTGTTATTTTAATATTTTATTCCTAGTGAAGCTGAATATTTGAAAATATTTTTAGACTTATTCTTTTTATTTTTTTGTTCTTTTTATTTTTAACTATATAATTTGTTTAAAAATTAGGAAATGCTTCATCATCTCACCTGATTAATAATGTTGCTCTGTTTAATCTGTTCCCCATCCAACCAGTCCCAACAACGTGATTGCACACATTAGTCATTTATAGTGGATTTGCCAAGATTTATCTTTCACTGTATTAAGAAAGGGGAGTATTTGGACTTGGGAACCATAACTTTGCTAGAATCCCAGAAGTCCCAAGGGTAGAAAAGATTAGAAAATGCTGAAAACATACCCATTTATTCATTCAGCATTTAATTTTTTAGTGGTTTCTATGTCAGTTCCTTTGCTGCACAGTGGGGATACAGCAGTAACAAGACAGCTATATTCTTTTCCTCCAGAGATTATGGTTTACTGGGAAATACTGATGCTATACAAATGAAGAAGAAAATTTCAAAATAAAAATTATATATGATGTTCATGCAGGGATAAACACTGTCGAGAATTTGTATTATATCTTTTCAATCTTTATTTGACAGGTGTTCATTAACATTAAAAGAAACTATAGCTTTCTTTTTTCACTGAGAATATCTTGAGGTTTTCGTTGTTATTAAATGTATTTATAAACTTGGTTTTTAATGATTGTGTGATATTCCATTTTATGGAAGTTCCCCTTGTTCAGTGCAATCAACTATTTTAGGACATTTAGGTTGCTTATAATTTTTCACTACTATAAATAGTATTTATCCTTCTTATAAATCTTTTCTTCACATCTCTATTATTACCTTACATATTGGTTTCCTAATGCTACTGTAACACATTACTACAAACTTAATGGCTTAAAGCAACACAAATTTGTTGTCTTATAGTGATATAAGTGATGGATATCTTATAATGATGGAGATCAGAAATCTTAAAATCAAGGTTTTACCCAAGGTGTTTCCTTCTGGAAGATCAAAGGGACAAGCGTTTCTTGGCTTATGACTTCTTTCTCCATCTTCAAAACCAGAAGTACACCATCTCCCAGGCTTTCTCTCTGACCTCTGCTTCCTTCATCACATCTTCTCTGACTCTGACCCTCCTCAATTCTTCTTGTGGTCACACTGTGCCTTTCCTGCATAACCTAGGATAATCTCCTCTTTTTAAGATCTTTAGTCATATCTTCAAAGTCCCTGTTGACAGGTAAGGTAACATTGTCACAGGTTTTGCGAATTAGGATGGGAACAATTTTTTGGGGGGTGGAGAGGGGGGAACTCACTGTTCTGCCTATCACACCTCGAGATCCAAAGCAGTTTTGAAGGCTTTAGATACGTACTGCCAAACTGCTCTCTCAAACACTGAATCTTCCACTGTCACACCTGGTCCTTATTTGAAAAGTCTTTTGATAATAATAGTAGCAAACATTTATTGAGTAATTACTATATGGCTACCATAAATGTAAGAGCTTCATAGGTATTAGCAAATTTAATCCTCTGAAAACCTTATGATATAGGTAGGTACTTAATTATCTGTTCTCTCATTTTTATGGGTAAAGATACTGAACTCAGTGAAGTCAAGTACCTTGCCTAAGTCAAACAGCTGGATATGGTAGAGCTAAACTTTAAACACTAGCAGAGAAAGAGCTAGATAGCTAGATATCCATATCCTAAATCTTTCTAAAGATCTGTGAAGCGCACACACACACTCTTCTCTCTCTGAATAAAGAATCTCTGTAGGGTGTGCCTATGATAGTCTTGATTAAAAAAACAATGATAGCTAATATGTGTTGAATACCATGTGACTTAATGGAAAAAGGTTTGCAGAGAAATGTACAGTCAGGTGGAGACTCAAAAGAGAAAATGAAGAATGAAATAATTGAGTGCTTTTTCCTCTGAGGTCTCAGAACAGATTTTACTTTCTGGTTCAGTGCAAAATTGTAAACTTAATTATTTTTTTTTAAGATTTTATTTTTTTGAGAGAGAATGTGAGTGAGAGAGAAAATGTGAGTGAGCACAAGCAGGGAGAGGGGCAGAGGGAGAGAGAAGCAAACTCTCCGCTAAGCAGGGAGCCTGATCCCAGGACCCTGAGATCATGATCTGAGCCAGATGCTTAACTGACCGAGCCACCAGGCGCCTCTAAACTTAATTCTTTTAGAGGTGCCTGTAGCAGAAATTCAGGATAGGGTTTAAAACTTTATGAAGTCAATAATGATGAAAAGAATAAGCTTTAAGGAAGGTTTATTATATATAAAGGAAGGAACTCAGAATGGCAAGACAAATTTAGAGAGGAATTTTTAGTTTGATTTTCGGAATCTTTATGATAATATAATTATATTTTTACAAGTCTTCTTTTATTCATAGTTGATTAGATACAGAGTCCTAATGCTTATATCATTTCTTTGAATTCCATGAGTATATCAGAAATGATCCATCTTTTAAAAAAAAGGAATGATCATCTTTTAAATTGTAAGAAAATACCAACAAAAAAATGTTTTGACATTTATAGTGATGAGCCATTCATATATGTTCATTCAAAGCAAATTTATGTAAAACAAAATCTTTGTTGTAATAGCCTGGATCACAGGTGTTTATATTGTTTCTTTTTTAAACCGTTTAAATAAACATTTTTAATCATGGCAGTGCCTTTAAGAGATTAAGGGGAAGGTCTTAAATGTCATGGGAAAAAATGGAGAAGACGATTTATATCCTTTGCATTCTAAGTATGTAAATACTTAGCTAAATAGGTAGCTTCCAATTCATTACATTTTTGGTCATATGCTATACTTGTTGATCTCTAAAGAACTATGGCAGTGTAGTTTGGTTCTTGTTTTTTATTCTTTTGACTGTTGTTGAATTGGTGGGATAAAATAACGCATTGAGTTATGTTTACTGTTCTGTGTGTGTATATGTGTGTGGTCTTACAATCTAATGGGAGTGTTTTGAGAATGTATCCAAACCTTTCTTATCTGTCCTTGATATTTTCCTTTTGTGATTTCTCAGGGTCACAACCAAAAGAAATATTGAATTCCTTTGTTCCAAGATAAAAATAGTTTCATGTTTGTTTGCTTTTCACTGATTTTAAAAGCATTCCGTTCTTATTGTTAAGAAAAAGACCAAATAATCCAAAAAAGTTTAAAGGAAGAAAAATATTACCCCCAAATTCCCTCTACCACCAAGAGATAGTCCCTGTTGACATTTGTTGTTGTTGTTTTCTTAATATGGGTACATACACATACACTATACAAAACTAGGATTATTACCAAACAGGATACATAGTGACTTTTTTTGTACTTAAAAAATCTTTATCACTCCACATCAGTGTAAATGGGTATCATTTTTAATATGGCAGTCTTAAACATGATATTGTCCAAATATTTCCTTAGCATAAATTGTCACAAGTGGAAAAGCTAGGATTAATGGTAGAAGAGTTAAATCCATGTACACTACAGCCAACATGAAAAAGGGCACAGTTTTGCAAACACTTGCTCATACTGGACAATGTTCCTCTTAAAAACCTTTCCTAGTCTGACAAGTAAAACTGATTAATGTGGATTTGTCATTATTGGTGAGGTACAGCATCATTTTATGTTAATTGATTATCTAAAATTCTTTATTTTGAATTGCCTGTAATTGAAATTTCTATTTTAACTGTTTTTACTTTTAGAACTTGAGTTTCTTTTTTTTAAAATTGATAAGACTGTTCAACTGAAAATACTATATACTCCTTAAAAGACATTGAGGATACAGCTTACATATGGCTGTCTACATATTTGTTGTAATATTTAGAATACATGTATAGGATAAGGTAATTAAGTAGCCCTATAATGAAGTCCTTGCCCCCCAAATTGAGACTTCTGCAAATATTGCCTCAATTTAGGACACTTAGAGAGTGTTTGATCAAGAGAAGTGTTTTTTGTAGGTTTATAGTTAATTAGTTTCTTATTCAAAAGGCTTTTGGTATTCATGTTGTTTTGCTTGCCAAGTTGGAATCTGAAATGCATTTCTTCATAGTGACAAGTGATATTTAAGTGTGTATTCTCTTAAATGCTTAATAGAACTATTATTTCCAAGTTACAGAAAACAATCCAAACTGGTTTACATAAAAGTTGTAAATACTCATGTAATGACTACAATCGAATCTAGGCTTGGTTTGGGGTACAGCTTAAAAGGGTTCGAATTGTGTTACTGGGAACCAGTTTTCTTTCTCTGTGTATCTGTCTCAGGTTTGTTCTTCTGGATTGGGTACATTTTAAAAAAATATATTGTATTTATTTATTTGAGAGAGAATCAGCATGGGGTGGTAGGAGGAGAAAGAGAGAAGCAGACTCCCTGCTGAGAGGGGAGCTGGACCCCAAGGACTCCATCCCAGGACCCAGGATCATGACTGAGCTGAAGGCAGACACTTAACCCCCTGAGCCACCCAGGCACCCCGTGGGTGCATTTTTATACACACTCTCCCCTACTGCATCCAGAAGGCTGTAGTAGCCACTGAACTTATATCCCCCGCCATGGTTAAACTCAGGAGGAAAGATCGAGCATCTCTTCCTCATTGCCTAAGAAAAAGTCAGGTGTACTTTCTTATTGTGCCTCATTGGCTTATTTTGAGTTGTTTGCTCCCAGAAATCATTCTGGAGTCTTCTTGGGTCAAGGACTGACACATGCTTTCAGTGAAACTAGGGGTAGAGGGTTGAGGCCATTTGACAGAAAGTGAGTGAGGTAAGATTCCCAAAAGGAAATCTGAGACTATTACTAGAGAAGGGTACTGGCTGCTGGTAAAGCACAACACAGATGTCTACTCATCATGTATTCTCAGTACCCAGCAGAATGCCCAATACATGATAGGTATTCTAATAAATATTTACAATTCTCTGACAGTAGCACTATTAGTGCTATTAATTAACTTATTTGTAAGATAAATAGAATTTTGTAGGCCATCTGGAAACTTCATTGTTTCCAAGGTAAACATTTGACCTAAATGTCAATCTACTTAAAATTGGTCTTTTAGGCATTAATAAACATAAATACAGGATTATTAAAGACTTTTTAACTGAGGAACAGAATATTGAAGAGAGTAATGAACAATAATCAGGAGTTAGTTTCACAGATCAAATTCACCCATTTTCTTGTGAGTCCAAGTCAGAAGATGTTTATTGGAGGCCAAATAGGTAACAGTTATGGCAATGTCTGACTGCTGGGAGTACTCTATGTACAAGCCATGGCCTGGGCTCTATCAGCTCATGTACTCTAGTGAGAGAGGCAGTGTCCTGGGATAAATGTGGTGATAGAGTGAACTACCCCGCATGATGACAGCCTGAGAGACTAGCCCCCATTTCAGTCCAGCGGGCTCAGTGAAAGCCACCTAGAGGAGTCACGGCTAAACTGAGTAAGTTCTGGGGCAGCCATGGTGGCTCAGTGGTTTGGTGCCACCTTCAGCCCAGGGTGTGATCCTGGGGACCCGGGATCGAGTCCCACGTCGGGCTACCTGCATGGAGCCTGCTTCTCCCTCTGCCTGTGTCTCTGCCTTACTCTCCCTCTCTCTCTGTCTGTCACGAATAAATAAATAAAATCTTTAAAAAAAAAAAAAACTGAGTAATTTCTCAGGGACTAACAAGAATGATCTAGGATGAAAGAGATGGTGTCAGAGGTTGAACAGGGTAGGATAGGCTTTTTTTTTTTTTAAATAAGTTATTTTTATTGTGCATAGAATTTTAATTTTGAAGAGTGATTTTTTAAAAAAGATTTTATTTATTCATGAGAGATGCACAGAGAGCGAGAGAGGCAGAGACATAGACATAGGATTTTATTGGGAAGACATGATGAGCTACCAGATGACTAGGAAGCTGTAGAATGATTTCATTAGAATCTAGGAAGAATCTTGGGAAACCCCATAAGTACAAATTTACTGATGTGAGTTCAGAAAAATAGCATTTGATGCTATAATGCTTTTTTAAAAAATTGGGTTACATATATCGATATGTGTAGTTTATAAATAAACATGTCCATTGAAAACTGGCCATCTCTTGATAAAGTTTTTAAAATACAGACATTTCTGTAACGAACAAAAACAAATAAAGGTTTTTCCTTTAAAATAGAATCTAAAAATAAGCAATATAATACCATTTTGCAAGTCTTACAACTTATCAAAAATTGATAGAAGGAGACATTTCTTTATCTTAGGATAGTAAATCTTTAAAATACCACACATCTTTTATAAAAAGGGCTTATGAACACTTAGTAATCATTAGAAGATCTGTTGCATGAAAGCCTGAGAAGTTAAGGTTTTGTCTTTTCTTTAGTAATCATTATCAATATTTATAGTTTGACCTTTGTTTTATGTCAAGAGCCACAGAGGCTGTTGGGTAACACTCCAGCCATCATTCCAAAGGAACCAGAGCTTCCTTAGTGGTAGTTTAATGTCACCTTCTAATCAGTATTACAATAAATCATCTGAGGAAGTCTTGCCATGCAAAAATATGTAGGAAGAGATTACTGGGGTTAGGAAATATGTGAGGCAGATTATCATTGTTTCCAGAGTTTCAGTGGTTTTGCTTTTGAGATTTTGAGTGTACCATAGTGATTTTATTAGTACTGGTATTCCAATTAATGTTGTTCATATTAGATTTTTGAGTTGTTTATTAAATATATGATTTTGCTTAGTTTTCTAAATTTTTTATATTCTCTTAAATCAAGTCTCCAGAGTTTTGTCCTCAGGGGAACATAGATGTGACTTTTAAAAAATAATGAAGAAAAAAAAAATAATGAAGAAATAATATTATATGGTGACAAATGGCAACTATACTTGTGGTGAGCATCGAGTAATGTACAGTTGTCGAATCACGATGTTATGCATCTGAAGCTAATATTGTATGTCAACTATACTTCAATAATAAAAATTTACAAATAATGAATAAAGTATTTGCTTGGTAGAAATGCACCTCATAAGGAAAATTTGGGGGGAAATCACTTTTTATATTAAAGGAGGAATTCTTTTACCTCAGAGAAAAACAATATTGCTTTAATTTTAAAACTCCCCTCAGTTCCATAAATATAAACTTTATACATCCATCCCTGTGGCTCTAGCAAAATGCTTGGCACACATTACTCACTAGATATTTTTTGAATTACATTGATCTGGTCTAAACAGAAATTGAACCTAAAATTCTCTTCTCAACCACACACAGAGACACACAGAGACACACACGCACCATGTAAACAACCGAGGTACTATTAGGATTAGGTTCACGTGTCTGTTAACATTAGGTTATAGAGACATCTTAAATAATAGTGACTAAAAGGAGGTAGACGTTTGTTTCTTTCTCACATAAAGTAAGTCTAGAGGTTCCTGAGGGCTCAGTGGGTGAAGCGTCTGACTCTTGATTTTGGCTCAGGTCATGACCTGAGATGAGTTGTGAGATCAAGCCCTGTGTAGGGCTTCGTGCTCTGCAAGAAGTCTGCTTGAGATCCTCTCCCTCTCCATCTCTCTCTCTTTTCTTAAATAAATAAATAAATAAATAGATCTTAAAAAAAAAAAAAAAAAAAAAAAGCAAGCTTAGATGTGAGAGTCCAGGGGTCATACAGTGACTCTGTGAAGTCCTTTAAGACCTCAATGCTTTCCACTTCCTTGCTTCACTAGCACTGTAAAGTGGCCCTTCTCTTCATGGACCAACTAACACAGTGACTCAAGTGCCAGCCATTACCTTTATTTTTCAATAGTAGAAACCAATAATGGAAACAAACCAATGTTCTAGAAAGGCCAGAAAGTACAAACCATCGTGTTCTTCTCTCTTATACCTTTGTTCTTTTATAAGGTCCTCCTCAAAATGCATTGCCTCCTCTTCAAATTGCATTGTGTTATCTGGCATGGCATCTTTATTTTCCTTTCCACATAAATTCAGTGTGCTCCTTTTTAAACATTAATTTGGCATGTTTTTCTCCTATTCCACTTCCCAGCTCTGGTCTGCACACAAATCTCAAGCAGTTCCTGTCCACTCTCTGGTTCACAGGCTCTTGTCTTTAGTTAGATCTTAACAGCGATGATCTAGTATATATCTTGACCCAAAGTAAGTTTTTTGTTGTTGTTTACTGTTAGCTAAACCTCTATAGAAATTTTCTAAGGAAACTGGGTGAATTTTGTAAAACATTTGAAAGTTATTTTAAATTTTATTTAATTAAGAGAATTTATTTGCAAGTTTCCAAAAGCAGGAATCTTTAAAAAGAAATAAGAAATATACTTGGCCAATAGTGATAAAACATTTAGCAATCATTTTAAATTCAGAATCCCTTCAGATCTGTTTCTGCTTGGTGCTTTTATTCTTAAGCTATTATTTTGAATAAAAGGAAATAGGCATGGGATATGTTGCACTGATCTTCCATTTCACAACTAGATGTCAGTGTTAACATACCTGATTAAGTGTCTCAGGTGTGATATAATGAGCTGAACCAAGTAATTACTCACCTGTATGAGACACAAGTCAGGAAATAAATGACAAAGAAGGAAAGGAAGAAAAAAATAAGCTATTTTCCTTATTTCAAAGTGGGCTGGTGAATTTTATATTTACATTTTTTTAAAATTGAATTTCTCCTACCTTAATAACTGCAATTAAGTTTTCTGATTTATATGGTTAGGAAAGGCAGGTAAAAGTATAAACTTGTAACTTCATTATTACTGAACAGAGGTTCTTCCGTACAACTTTTCCAGAAAGAGTGGTCAGAAAAAGAGGGAAAATTATTGCTATTCAAAAATGGTGGGTGTGTGTTTGATTCTTGCCAACTTCCATAAGAAACATACATGAGAGCAGGAATTATGCATGTATTGTCAGTGACATTTGTTACATCTCTCTAGAAGCTATATCTCTCTTGGTATAACTAAACCTGCCTTTTTAAATTCAGTCCTCATGTAAACAGGATCATGATACTCCCTGTCCTTTCCTTGTAGATCCAATCTGACAATCTTTTAACATCATTTATATGCATTTCTCTAACTAGAATGTTTCACCTTTTATACTCATGTTTCCTGTTGATAAATATGCAGAGTAATAACTGAAATATCATGAGTAACATCCAGGTAAAGCAATAGATCACAGTGCCAAAAACACGTCCCTACCCTCCACACTACTAAAAGGTCCTGATAGGTTCCCTTTTCTCCATTCTCTGTCCCCCTCCTGCATGATTTAAGTAATAGAGCTCAGTTATGCAAAATTCTATTGAGTTATTTTGACTTTGATGTTTTTAGTTAAACATTTTTGAAATATGTGTATGTGGCTTGACAAAGATTTTTGGAGGCTAGATTGGAAATACACAGTAAAAATATCAAGACAACTTGTCTTTGGATCTCAGTTTCAGATTTTGACAGAATTGACAGTTTTGCTTATTTATTTATTTAATTTAAATTTTAGGCAATTAACATACAGTGCAATATTGGTTTCTGGAGTAGAATTGAGTGATTCATCATCTACATACAAGGTTTGCTTTAATCGTTATTTATAAATCTAACTTTTTCCTTAGAAACACATCTATATACCAGAACAATTCTGTTTTGAAAAGGCAGATTGAATTATTGTCAGAAATATCTTAGTACAATCATTTCTCATCACACACACACACAAAAAAAACACAACCCTTTTTTTAGGTCATATGGTGGATCTTTTTTTTTTTTTTTTTAATTTATTCATGATAGACATAGAGAGAAAGAGAGAGAGAGAGGCAGAGACACAGGCAGAGGGAGAAGCAGGCTCCACTCAGGGAGCCCGACACAGGACTCAATCCCAGGTCTCCAGGATCACGCCCTGGGCCAAAGGCAGGCGCCAAACTGCTGCGCCACCCAGGGATCTCCCATACAGTGGATCTTAATTTTATAACTAATGCATAAAAACAGTGTATTTATTTATTGACTTTTAAAATCTATTGTTTTCTGAGAAAGAATTTTTGGTTCATCAGTTCTTGGATTGTCACATTTATTTGGCAGTTGTTTTTTGTAAGTTTTTATGTTTTTATTTATTTATTAATAAAAACATTTATTTGGCAGTTGTTTTTTGTAAGTTTTTATGTCTTTCAAGCCCATAATACAAGAACATAAAATTCTTGTAAATTATTGATTTTGGCACAGATTTGGCACGTCACTATGTATTGTCAGCCTGAGAAAAGAGAAAGTCTTATTAACCAACTCCAGGCAATTCCATATTGCTGCATACATAGTGGAAATGCAAGCAGGCTTCATCATACTAATAACAAGATATCCTGTTTAACAAAACAGTAAAATGGGAATCCTGGGTGGCACAGCGGTTTAGCACCTGCCTTTGGCCCAGGGCGCGATCCTGGAGACCCAGGATCGAATCCCACTTCGGGCTCCTGGTGCATGGAGCCTGCTTCTTCCTCTGCCTGTGTCTCTGCCTCTCTCTCTCTCTCTCTGTGTGACTATCATAAATAAAAAAATTAAAAAAAAACAGTAAAATGATTCAATGTTTATCTAATTCTGAGCTCTCTTACAAAGTTTAGTAGTTACTTAATTCCTGAATTATAACAGGTTTACAGTTTTGCAAAATAATCTTTGTATACTAATTTTTTTGTTTAAGAGCCTTCTTGATTTATGTTTCAAGATTTTTCTGATGCCTTTGACAAAGGTATTATTTATAAGTTTATACTAAGGCAACTAACTAGTTATTGATCCTAAACTCAGTTGGAGGCAGCTACCTATGATACTACTAACTGGACCTCAGAGTTCCCAGTGACCTAAGATAGCAAGGCAGCGGGTACCTAGAAGATAATTGGTCCAAGTCAAATTTCTTGAGCCTAGTAGACATTCAGCAAATATTTACTTAGAGATTTTTATGCCCTTGCTTTTTCTCAGACATCATCTCTTTTAGGCCTCAGTATATAGTCGCCATTATTTTCTGATTGTGTGTGAGCCTTCTCTTTACCCCTTCTTCTGTGATCTGAGTTTTTATTTCTAGTGCCTGCTACATGAGCCCTAGCTCTTCACATCTAAATTCTTTCGTCATTTTTTGATATTTGGTCTACCTATGCTATCTATTGATAGCAAGTGGTTATTAAATAGCTATTTGGAGGTACTATGTAATTTTGTATTTTTTTTTTCTGGTGGTTTTCCTAAGGAGTCTCAAATACTATTATTTTTAAAACTTAACTTTTTCTTCTGATTTGGGACAGGGTACATACATCATTGTTTTTGTATATGTTTGGGTAAGAAGTGCAAGGGGATGGTACTTGCAAAATATAATAGCAGCTATGCATGTTTAACATAGCTCAAATTTTGATTGCCATTGGAGACTACAGTAAAACTCTGAATCTGAAACCATTTTGAACATTATTTTTTTAGACGGGGAAAGGGAGAGAGGAGGAGCAGAGAGATTAAGAGAGAATCTTTTTTTTTTTTTTTTTAAGAATTTATTTATTTATTCATGAGACACAGC
Organism: Canis lupus baileyi; assembly: GCF_048164855.1. Lineage (NCBI taxonomy): Eukaryota > Metazoa > Chordata > Mammalia > Carnivora > Canidae > Canis > Canis lupus. Next base: position 20,271,409 of record NC_132842.1, read on the forward strand.
GAGAGAGAGGCAGAGACAGGGAGAGGGAGAAGCAGGCTCCATGCAGAGAGCCTGATGCGGGACTCAATCCCTGCACTCTGGGATCATGCCCTGAGACAAAGACAGACGCTCAACCACTGAGCCACCCAGAGGTCCCCGATTAAGAGAGAATCTTAAGCAGACTCCATGCCCAGTGCAGAGCTCAACATGGGCTCGATCCCACAACCCTGAGATCATGACCTGAGCTGAAATCAAGTCAGAGGCTTTACTGACTGAGCCACCCAGGTACCCTGAAAGTTATTATTATTTTATTTAGCAGCAAGAGAGAAGGGCAGTGAAGGGATGTTCTTAAAAATATTTCCCTTACTCTCTTCACATTCTGTCCTGGTCTGTTAAGATTTTTAGTTTTTTGTTTATGTAGTTTTTATATTTGGATACCAATTAATTGTTCATTTTATTTTATTTATTTATTTTTTAATTGTTCATTTTAGTTAAAAACTTACCTAAACCTTAAGCAGGTGAATTTTGCAGTTTGTGAATTATATCTCAATAAAACTATTCTTAAAACACTTCCAAAACTTGCATAAAAGCATTTTTAGTGATAATGGGAAGCAGCTTTATGTTAATATTAGCAGGAGAGGAGCAAATGGAGGTTAATTCATAAAAAGTTCTAAGTAATGCAGTTTTTTACACTTCCTTTTTCTATTTTTGGTTTGTTTTGCCTTAGGAAAACTTCCTATTTAACTCATAAGTGTGTATCTTAATGGAGTGAGGAGGGCAAATGTAAGAGATAATGACTGAAACATTCAAATCTTATTTTTAGCATTAGAATGCTATTTAGAGAGATGAACCAGAAGTATGCAAATAGCCCACTTCATGCCTAACTCCCTGACCTGGTTGCCCATTGTGAATCAAAGATCTAGCTAGGTAGATGAGGAAATGTATTACAAAATTCTGGATTTTGACTCTCAGTAAAGTGACCAAGTTGATATTAGGGACTTCATTTTAATATATTCCACTTATCATTACAGAAAGCTGTATACCTGCACAAGTGGTGGCTGCCATTGATGTAAACACTGTCGCTAATGAAGTATACAAGTATAATTTTCCTCACACACAGTTACTGGCCAAGACAATTGAAGTGAGTAATGTTGCTTATTGTTTTCATAAGTATATGACAAGGAAAATGTGATTGAAAAATGCTATAAGATCCTGGTTTCTGGTGCCTTCATTGGAGGATAAGTCATATATAAATGCAAAAGTTTAGGAGAAGAGAATTAGAATTTTATATTCTATGAGAAGAGGGCATGCTCTTTTTTGCCGTTACTTATTTTTACTTTTCAGTTTGAGAGAATGAGAGAGGTCAGTATTTTGGTCTTTGCGATAAAGGATTGAAATGTAAGAATATGTTTGACTTCTAAATGCATGGTTCTGTCCTGATATTAAATAAACAATTTACTTTTATAGTACATATAGTATACTATATATATATAAGATTATATATATATATATATATATAGCAGGAATAAAAACAAGAGAAGCAATCTCTGGCTAGTACTTATTGAATGCTTCTTATTTTAGCAAGCCTGTCAAAATTAAAGGTTAAAAGTACATTGATGAACTTACCAGAAGTATTTAACACTGGTGTACATTGTTATCTCTAAAATAATATGAAATTGTATTTTTCTCCCATTTTCTTGTGAAAAATTTTTACAACAAATTTCTCATGAAGCTATAATTTATATACAATAAATTGCACTCATTTATATGTGGTTTGAGTTTTGACTAGTATATACAAGTGTGTAACCGCCACGATCAAAACTTAGAACATCCATCCCCTGTGGTGTTCCTTCGTGTCCCAAACCCAGACAACTGATCTGCTTTCTGCCATTACAGATTAAATTTTCCATTTCTAATATATCACAAATAAAATCATGAGTGTAGATTTTCTGGCTGTAACTTTCTGTTTTAGCATAATGTTTTTTGAATTTACCCATGTTGTTGTGCATATCAGTAGTCTGCTCTTTGTTATTATTACTGAGTAATACTCTGTACAGTGGAATATTACGTACTACAATGTATATATCTGTTCACATGATGTTAGACATTTAGGTTATTTCCAGTTTTTGCCTATATAAAACAGTTACTGTGAACATTCATGTACAGGTTTTTGTGTGGACCTTTGTTTTCATTTCTTGTAGTTGAATACCTAGAATTGGAATTACTGGGTCATATAGTAGGTTTCTTTAATTTTATGAGAAAATGCTGTTTTCCATAGTATTTGTACCATTTCACACTCCCATAATCAATGTTTAAATGTTTCAGTTTTTTCACATCCTTACTGGTGCTTGATATTATCAATTTTTAAAGTTTTAGCCATTCTAGTGAGCATATAGTGCTATTGTGATTCTTTTGTGCCTGATGATTCTAATTTGCATTTCCGTGATGGCTAATGTTGAGCATCTTGTGCTTATTGGCTATTTCGGTGTCTTCTTCTGTGATGAAATTTCTTGCCCAATTCTTATTTGGTGTGCTTATAATATCAATTCATTGTAAGAGTTAAGTTTTCTGGATTCAAGCTGTTTGTCAAAAATGTATATAACAAAGATTTTCTCCAGTTCTGTAATTTGTCTTTTCATTTCCTTAACTATGATCATCAAAATTCAGAAGTTATTTATCTTTCTTTGTTTTTTGATCATGTTTCTGTGTGTTTTAAAAAAAAACCTGTTTACCCCATTTTCCCCTCTTCTAGAAGTGTTAGTCTTGGCTTTTCCATTTAGGTTTATGACCCATTTAAAGTAATCTTATGTGTGTAGTTTGAAGGAGCAGTCATTTCTTTTATTTCTAGGTGCATATAACATTGTCCTGGAATTATTTTCCTTCTTTTTTTTTTTTCTTTTACGATTTTCAGAAATCCTTTCCTCAATTTCCTTGACACCTTTAAAATAAAAAAGGTCATAAATGTATGTCTATTTCTGGACTCTCTCTCTTCAGTAGTATCTATATGTTTTCCTTACACCAGTAGCACTCTTTTGATTATTGTAGCTTTATAATAAGTATTGAATTCAGATAGTACAAGGTCTCAAATTATTGTTTTTCTTTTTCAAAATTATTTTGGCTATATTATTATTTACATTTCTCTGTAAATTTCAGAATCACCCTGTCAATTTTTACAAAGAAAGATATGTAGGTTGGAATTGCACTGATTGGTTTTGAAAAAATTGATATCTTAATTGAATCTGCTAGTCCATGAGCATGGTATCTCTCTTCCTTTATTTAGATACTCTTTAATTTATATCCGCAATATTTTGTAATATTTGTTTACAAGTCTTGCACGTATTAATTTATCCCTAAATATTTGTGGGTTTTGATGCTATTGTAAGTGGTATTTTTAAAAATATAAACATTGTTCATTGCTAGCATATAGGAATATGCTTATTTTTGTTTATTGACCTTAACCTTCTATCTGTAACTTTGTTATATTGACTTATTCTGTTAGCTTTGATTTTTTCAGGATTTTTTCTACATATACAGCATATTGTCAGAGAATAAAGAGTTTACTTTTCTGTTCCAATCAGTGCAACTTTTTGCTCTTGTCTTATTACATTGTCTAGACCTGTACAGTGTTGATTAAGTAGGATTACATTGGATATTCTTGCCTTCTTCTAGAGCCTAAGGGCCGAACATTCATTCAGTCATTTACATTTGGGATGGTGTTAGTTATATCTTTTTTATAGATGTATTTTATCAAATTGAGGACATTTCCTTTCTTTACATTTTCTGATAATTTTTGTAATGAATGAGTTTTGAATGTTGTCAAATGCTATATCTTTTTCACATCTTTTAACATCATTATATCATTCCCCCATTTTATTATTTTATTATGGTGACTATTTCAATTTCTGGTTTTGAATGCATTCCTAGGATAGATTTTTTTTTAAGATTTTATTTATTTATTCATGAGAGACACAGAGAGAGAGGCCGAGAAGTAGGCAGAGGCAGAAGCAGACTCCATGCAGGGAGCCTGATGTGGGACTTGATCCCAGGACTCCAGGATCACGACCTGGGTCGAAGGCAGGCGCTAAACCGCTGAGCCACCCAGGGATCCCTGCTAGGATAGATTTATGATCTGTTATCTTTTTTAGTAATGCTAGTTTCAATTTGCTAATATTTTGTTAAGTATTTTTACATTTAGCTTCATAGATGATTTCTTATTTCTCCTTGGTGTTTTAGTTTGGTTTCAGTATTAGGGTTATATTAGCCTTATATTTTTTGGAAGAGTTTGAAAAATAAGTAGTAGTTCCTCTATAAATGTTTGATAGAATTTAGTTAATGAAGCCATCTGGGCCTGGAGTTTTCTTTATGAGAAGGTTTTAAACTATGAATTTAATTTATTTAATTGCTATAAGACTAGTAAGGCTTTCTATATATTTTTTATTTAGTTTTAGAAATTTGGGATCTCAAAAGAAATTATGCATTTTATCTAATTCATCAAATGTATTAGTTTGATGTTTTTCATACTTCTTTATACGTTTTTTCTATGTGTGAACTCTATAGTGATGTACCACATGTCACTTCTGATGTTAGTGATTTGTAAAATGCTAATGAAGCTGGAAGTTTGCCGGTTCTATTGGTCTTTTCAAGTAAACAGCTTTGGATGCAACTGATTTTATCTATTGTTCATTTGTTTACTATTTCACTAATTTCTGATCATCTTTATTATTTCTACTTACTTTGTATTTGTGTTTTTTTAAATACTTCTTACAGTGGAACTTTAGATGACTGATTTGAAATTTTTTTCCTTTTTTCATATAAACATTGACTGCTATAAATTTTCCTATGTTTTGGCTACATTCCACAAATTTCCATATGTTGTGTGTTGATTTTCATACAGTTAAAAAAAATTTTCCAATTTTCCTTCTGATTTCCCATGTGTTATTTATAAGTATGGGTTTAAATTTCCAAATATTCATAATATTTTCCTGATATCTGTTACTGATTTCTCATTTCTGTTTTATTTTGGTCATACTTTGTATGATTTCAGTTATTTTAAATTGTTGAGACTTGTGTTATGGCCCAGGATTCAATTTTTCTAGTGAATGTTCTATATGCTATTGAAAAGAATATATTCTTTTTTGTGGGGTGGAATGCTCTGTAAATGTCAGTTAGGTCAAGTTGGTCGATAGTGTTGTTAAATTTTTCTGTATCTTTACTGATTTTTTTCTATCAGTTGCTGAGGGAAGGGGGTTGTAATTTCCAACTACAGTTGTGAATATGTCTCTTTCTTCCTTCAGTATTACCAGTTTTTGCTTCATTTTTTCCTGAAGCTCTGTTATTAAGTGTATATACACTTTATGGTTTTTTTTAATTGAATGATCTCTTTATCTTATGAAATTTCCTTTTTTTTCCCAGATTTTATTTAAATTCTAGTTAGTTAACATACAGTGCAATATTGGTTTCAGGAGTAGAATTCAGTGGTTCATCATAATACCCAGTACTCATTATAACAAGTGCCTTCCTTAATACCCATCACCTATCTAGCCTATTTCCCACCCACCTCCCTCCATCAACCCTCAGTTTATTCTCTATCATTAAGTCTTATGGGTTTTTCCTTTCTCTCTCTTTTACCCACTCCCATATGTTCATCTGTTTTGTTTCTTAAATTCCACACGAGTGAAATCATATGGTATTTGTCTTTCTCTGACTGACTTATTTCGCTTAGTGTAATACACTCTAGCTCCATCGACATCATTGCAAATGACATGAGTAATATTCCATATATATATATATATACATACATATATATATATATATATACACACATACACACACAATATCTTCTTTATCCATTCATCAGTTGTTGGACATTTGGGCTCTTTCCATAGTTTGGCTATTATTGATAATGACCTTGTCCCTTTTTAACTCCAGGAAATATTTCTTGTTCTGAAGTCTGCTTTTCCTGATATTAATATAACTAGTCTGCTTTCTTATGATTAATGTTTACGTGTTTATGTTTTTCCATCCTTTGAATTTTATCCTATTTGTATTTTTGTATTTAAATTGGATTTACTGTAGACAGCATATGGTTGGGTCTTTTTTATTCAGTGACAACATCTACCTTTTAATTGGAGTGTTTGTACCATTTACATTTAATCTTATTATTAATATTTTTGTATTTACTTCTACTACCTTGTTATTTGTTTTCTATTTTTCCAATCTGTTTTTTTGTATGTTTATCCCTCTTTTTCTGCCTTTTGATATGTTAATATTTTATTATTCTTTACTAATGACTTTATTAGATATATCTTATTAATTATATCTGTTTTGTTTTCTTAGTGACTACTCTAGGGTTTACAATATGCATTTTTAACTTAGAGAAGCCCACTTAAGTAACATTATAGCACTTTGTTATATTAATTACAATAATATACATCCATTTTACTCCTGTATATTTTGCTATATTTGTCATACATATTACTGCTGCTTGTGTTAAAACCCCAAATATGTTGTTAACTTTTTTTGGACTAAGTAGTCAAATATTTATTAAAGAGTTTTGAAAAGGACCTGTTATTTACATATCATCTGTTTTTTCGGTTTTGGTTTTATTTTGTTTTAAGATTTTATTTATTTATTCATGAGAGAGAGAGAGAGAGAGGCAGAGACAGGCAGAGGGAAAAACAGGCTCCATGCAGGAAGCCCGATGTGGAACTTGATCCCGGGACTTCAGGATCATGCCCTGGGCCTAAGGCAAGGGCTAAACCGCTGAGCCACCCAGGGATCCCCTACATATCATCTGTTTTTAACATTTCATTTTTTTTTTTAATCAAAGTTTGCATGTGATATAATTTTCTTTTCTTCCTGAAAAACCTCTGTTAGCATTTCCTGTCATGTGCATGCAGCAAGTGACAAATTTTGTCAGTTCTCTGTCTTTATTGTGAAGTATAATTTTCACTGATTCCTTGGTTGCACTTGTTTTTGAAAGGTTTTCATAAGTTCATATTTTCTATTAATTAAAACTTTTTCTTGGCACTTTGTTACCTAGTTTGCTAAATTTCTGCTGATTCCTCTTCATATATTTTATCTTTCTCTGGCTACAATTAAGATTTTGTGCTTATCACTTGTTTTCAGGAATTTTTATTTATTTATTTATTTATTTATTTATTTATTTATTTATTTATTTATTTATTTATGATAGGCACACAGTGAGAGAGAGAGGCAGAGACACAGGCAGAGGGAGAAGCAGGCTCCATGCACCGGGAGCCCGATGTGGGATTCGATCCCTGGTCTCCAGGATCGCGCCCTGGGCCAAAGGCAGGCGCCAAACCGCTGCGCCACCCAGGGATCCCATGTTTTCAGGAATTTTATTTTGATGTGTTTTTGTATGTTTTTCTTTATTTATTCTGCATGGGCCTTGTGCTTTTCTTGTGTATAGTTCTCATCAAATTTGGGAAGGTTTTGGCCATTATTCAAATATTTTCTCTATTTCCTGTTTTCACTTTACCTCAAATTATATATGTATTAGATCCCTTCATGTTGCTCTGCAGGTCACTGAGGGAATTCATTTTTACTCTTGTTTTCTTTGTGTGTTTCTTTTTGGATGCATGCTATATTGTTATATCTTCAGGTTTTTGTTTTTCAATGTGTAACTTTTTGTTTTAGATTTTTTTCACTTTAAGAAATTTCAATTAATTCTTTTCTATGTCTTTAATTTGTCTCTTCATGTTTTTGTTTTCCTAAAGGAAAATATTATTATTGATATTAATAATGACTATTTAAAAATATTTGCTAATTCTATCAAATCGCTGAGTCTGTTTCTGTTGATGGATTTCGCCACTACCACCACCTCCTTGTCCCCATCCCCTTCCCAGTTAATGGGGTAATGAGTCACATTATCTTGTTTTTTAGCATTTTTGTAATTTTTTATTAGGAGCTTGGTTGGCATTGTGAGTTTTACATTTTTGAGTGCTGGAGTTTGTTGTAACTCTTTAAGGAACGTTGGATTTTGTTCTCAGAGGCAGTTAATTGCAAATGAGCTTGATTCTCTCAAGGTATATTTTTAAGCATTTTTTAAAGTGTGTCTTAAGTAGTCTTTACCATAAAGATAGTCTAATCCCACTATTAAAATACGGACTTTCTTAGGTCTCTGTTAAAAACCCTATGGACACATTAAAAATGCTTAACATCACTAATCCTCAGGGAAATGCAAATGAAAACCAAAATGAAATATCAGCTCACAGCTGTTAGAATGGCTAGTGTCAAAAAGACAAATAATAAATATTGGTGAGAATGTGGAGAAAAATGAGCCCTCATTGAATCACAGTGTTGTACACCTGAAAAGAATGGAGTTGTACACCAGCTTCACTTCAGTAATTATAATTATAAAATACCCCATATACTCGACTTGGGTTTCCTACTCTGGGTGACCTAGTGCTTTGGACTACTGTTCTCCAGTGATTGTTCTTTCCCAGCAGTTGTTCTTTGCCCTCACCTAATGTATGTCCACTCAAAGGGAACGCTATGCAGATTCTGCATCTCTTTCTCTGTGTAGCTTCCTTCTTTCTGGTACTTTCTGTCCTAGTTTAGTGCTAATTATATTTCGGTACCAATTTTAATCGATGGTAATAAATCATACTCTTTACATATGATGTAAGAAGGCTTGGAGGAGGGAAGAATGGAGGTAGGCACCTCCAGCTCACTTGAAAGGTCTATAAGTCTGTCTGTAAGAAAAAAGGCTGCCTGCCTTTGGCTTTCAGTTTCTCCTTTGGTATTCCTGTTAGCCTGATGTGGAAAGAGTGTTATCACGTCTAGGTCAAATATACAGGAGCTATGCTGAGGATCATGTTTTAAAAGGGGATGGAAAATTTAGACATAATGAGAGGTTCTAGGGATTTTAAGTTTTATAAAACAACATATATTGATCGTTTGAACATTTGCTACATGCAAGGTATCGAGCCCTTGGGAGAACACAGATATGATGAAAATAATTGTCTTTGCCTTCAAGAATTTACCAATCAGTGCACAAATTGGACTTGTTAACAGTTTTCTTTGGGATTTCTGATCGAATGCAGCATAAAAAAAAATACTTCTATTCCAAAACTCTATCACTTTCTCTAATAGAAATAAGAAAAGAAGGGAAAAGGGGATAGAACACCATCATTAATGAAAATAGGATTTAGATATAAGTCAAAATGAGAAAAAAAACTATGAATAGTGTCCAGTCTGGGACAGGACTGAATGAGGATGGTAAAATCATAGGCTGACCTCTACATATCTTGTGCAGAATCAAGAAGGAAAGAATGGCAAGGAAGGAGACCAAATGGACTCGGCAGTTGTTTGTTCTAAGTCAGGAAAAGAGAGATTTGAAAGGTCCACATCACCGAGCTAAAAGTGCCATTGCAACCTTGGCGACTTCCTGCTCGTCATGAGTGCAAGATCATGGATAGGGACAGAGCTGTGCTCTTAGGTTAAAGGCTAGTACAGGTCCTTCCCAGAAACAGTGTGGTGACAAAGTGCATATTTCACCTCATCTTCCAGCAGACTCCATTATTCTAGTGGCCTCCATTAAAAAATGAATAATAATTAGAAAGGAACCAGTTTGAGGCTATACTAATATAGTAATTTTTAAATAAGGTAAAAATGTAAACAGAAAGCAGAATATACAACAGAAAATTATGTTAAGAATTTATGTATGTAAGTTTCAAACACACATGCCTCCATGAGCTTCAGGCATTAAATAAAACATGGTATCTTCAAAACAAGAACTCAAATAAATGTACTCAATGCTCAAAAAGCAGTAAGACAGTAATTGGACTGGAAAAGTAACAGTGGTCAGGGAAAAAAGAAAGAGGAGAAAAATAAAACCACTATAGAAATGAAAGTCATGTCAGAGTAGCAAAAAGTAAAATGGGCAGTGCTGCAAACAGAATTGTAAAGGATTTAACTTGAGAAAAATAAATTAAAATGGAAAAGAAATACAGATCAAATGTTGTAGAATAAATGATAACTACTGAAGACAAAAATGATACAATAAAAATAATTAGTACCTCTGGAGAAGACAATAAAAGAAAAGGAACAAGAGTATTAACAGAAATAGAGGGGGAAAATTCCTAAAATAAAACCTATAACAATTCATGAACTGTAGTATTCATTGGGCCCTTATTGAAAAATGACTCCTTCACTTAATCTAACAAAGCAAGAGATGAGTCCAAGTAAGAGAACCCTGGAATAAAGCTACCAATTTAGGAAAGAAATTATGATTAGGAAACTGGGTAAAAATATTGTGCACCTTTGTAGTGTAGAAATAATAATGTGATTGAAGTAAGAGAAGAAAGTGAGACTCAAAAAACATGTCTGTTTGAAACAGAAATGAAGCTATGGATATTTATTTTAGGAGACTGTTTAATGTTACTGTTAGGAGCTTAGCTGAGCTGGGCAAGACAGCTGAGCTCTCAGGGGTCAGAGTAGCTTCTTAAAACAGCAAGACAAAAATGAAAGAGTGAGCCTTTATCACTTACTGTGGTGATATAAGCAAGTCTGTAAAATAAAACACCAGTGCCCCCCTCTTCATTTCCCCATGCGACAACACACTAGGGGAGAGCAGATGTGGGGGTCAGCGTAATGTCGAAGGAGTGCTGGCCTTGGGTGGATCCTTGGGAGAATCATAAGGGAGGAAGGCAAGGAATGTTAAGTGCCGAGTACCAGCCAGAGTGGGAAGTGTCTTCCAAATTTCCACCACCTTCTCCCTTAAGGAAGCCTTGGCAGAGCTGTATGCAGAGGATCTCTGCCCAAGGCCTCAGATAAAGAGAACCAGACATGCAAACATATGAAGAATGTGCTGGCCAGGGCACCTGAATCCTTGACTGCAGCAGCCCACAGAGACTTGACGTGCTGGTCATATTCCAATTCTGGAGTGGGAAAGATTGTTTCTCCTCAAGGCCTGTGGGGTAAAGCCTTTGTCACTGTCTACAGGCAGGCCTGAACATTCAGAGAGGGTTATAACCAGGAGGAAGACTCCTCAGTTATAAAAATAACTAGTAAAATAAAACTAAAGTCTGTAATTCATCTAGGTAGGAAATGAGGAATTACTAGCCGCTACTATATAAACTTCACATAAGCAGAAACATTGTTGTCACAGGCTTAGCGCAATGCCTGGCATATAATACATACTCTGAAATATTGGTAGGTCACTTTCTGAGCATTGTTGAATGAACAATATATTGTAGCTAAAAAAATGATCAAATACCAGGAAAACGGTAACAAAGGGTGACAGTTTCAGAATAGACTAGATGTTAGAATGAATTTCAAGGCAAGAGCATTTAAGAGTCCTAGAAAGTTACTTTTATAATGATGATTAATATAGTTCTCAAGAAAGATCTGATTGTTGTATTTATGCACAAGATAACACCAGAGTTCATAGAGCAGGAGATGATAGGAAATATCCACTCAGTATTTATTGGATACCCACTATATACCACAACACAGGAAAATCATTATCTTATGAATATAAACTCAAAAATTCTAAGTAAAATATGACCAAATGATCAGAAGCACATTAAAAAAATAATGTAGTATAACTAAAATAGATTTTGTTTTGGGTGTATGATAGTAGCTTAGTACTTACGAATTCTATTACTGTTATTCAACACGTTAATAATTGGAAAGAGCAAAACTATATATTGGAAAATATTTGACAAAATGCAGGGTTTTCCAACTGGTTTTAATCTCTCTTAATAAAATTAGGACAAATACATATTACTACAGATGTGTATGTCATTTACTGTCTTTGTGTGTATGTTTCTATTTCTGTTTAAACACAGACACACACATGTATCACCACATCTAGTAGCATGTTACATGATAAAACTTTAAAAGCATCCTCACTAAAATAATGAATAAAACAAAGATGTCTACCGTTCACACTGTTATTTAGTATTGTTATGGATTGTTCAGTAGCATACTCATGCAAGAGAAATAGCATGTAAATATTAAGGAAGATTCTAAAGAATAATTGTATAAGCCTGGAAAACAAAAACATACCTTTCTAAAAATAGTATGAGGAACAATTAGTGCATATAAGAAGGAGGCTGTTTATAAAAATATGATAACCAGTATCTTACTATATATACAAACAAAGACATGTTAGAAAATAAAATAGAAGAAAGTTCCTATTTATAGTAGCAACAAGAAACTTACAAACACTAAGAAATAAGTAACAAGAAATATGCATGACCCATGTGGGAATAAAAGGTATTTGAAGAATTGGAAGTATGACTGAATATTATACAAATTGCAGTTCTCTTTAGATTAGCTACAGTTTACTAGAGTAGTCAGGAATTGTTTTCTAACCTACCAAGTTTTTCCTAAAGGTTACATGAAAATTAAGTATGAGAAGAGCCAGGAGCCTTTCTGCAAAAAGAATAAAGCTAGTAAGGGAACAAATAAAACTGCTCATCAAATGTAATAAACAGTGCTATCACACTGTGTTGACCAAATGTTCGCTAAACAAAGATGTTTTTATGACTTGTATGGCCAGGTTATAGAAAAAGAATAGATTTCCATTAGGTTTCAAATATCAAATTATTAGAGATAATTTGTGTATCTCCATAACTACTTTCTTAAATTTCAACACATTTAGTGACTCAAATGCCAGGTTAAATGAAGTTGTGAATGGTTTGGGCAACTATTTTAAAACTCACTATTTTGAAGAACCCTTTAAAATGTAATTTTTTTTTCAATGCCAAGCTGTATTGGAAGCAGTAACTTGGATTACTTCCTTCAGATTTTAGACATAGGATGCTCCTGATATAAAAGACTGTTGTTTTATTTTTACTTTAGTTTTTGAAGTTTAGCTTCAATCAATCCATATTTAGTTAGGAAGTCAGGAAGTTGCTTATCACAATAGCCCAGTGTTGACAGGTTCTTTAACTTGAGTAGGATGTGCTGCCTAATACTGCTCTGCTCTGTGTTTTCTGACAGACTGGGCAGTGCATGATCTTCACATTGTTTCCCTAGATTCCAGGGTTTCAGAGGTGCTGTAGGAACTTTTCAGTAAATAATTTTGCTTTTATTTTACATATATACCTTCAACTACTGAAAAGCCTGTGATTTAAAAATGATAGACACGTACATTCAAACTTTTAATACAATAGAGACAACCAATGTGTTCCCCAGGTTAATTCACTCTTTACAGAACTCAGAATAAAGCTTGTCCTGCTTTATTCATGTCCTTGAACTTAAGAAACGTGTCATATAATTAGGAAAGTTGTGATTCTAGTCTTGTTGCTTGTTTCTGGTGAAGCATACACACTGAGAATTGGAAAACCCATGGCTTGTTTCTCTGTACAGCAGACCCCCCCTTATCCACTGGGAGTGCGTTCCAATACCCCAGATACCTGAAATCTCAGATAGTCCTGAATTCTGTATATATACCATGTTTATTCCTGTATGTACATACCTATAATAAAGGTAAATATAAATTAGGCACAGTAAGAGATTAACAACAATAACTAATGATAAATAGAACAATTACAACAGTATACTTTAGCAAAAGTTATGTGATTGCAGTCTCTTTCTCTCTCTCTCTCTCCATATATATTGTACTCACCCCTCTTCTTGCGCTAGTGTAGGATGACGAGATCCTGCATGATGAGATGAAGTGAGGTGAATGATGTAGGCATTGTGACATTAGGGTTAGACTACTAGTGACCTGACCATAAGTCAGAAGGAGGATCATCTGTTTCTGGACCCAGATTGACTGGGGAAACCACAGAGATGGACAGACCACTGTACTGTATTTATCTTTTCATCTATGAAATTGATGCACATTTTCAACTACTTAGCCCAATAGGGATTATATTCATTAATCTTAACTGTTACCTTTTGAAGTTTTTTGACTACACACGACTATAAAATAATATGATAATTATGGATATCTGAAAATGGGACTTTTTTCATTTTGTAATAATTTAACAGAGACCTTACTTGGGCGGGGAGGCGGGGCAGATAGTGACTGGTCAGTGTACATTTCCTAAATAGAAAATATTATTGATAGAAAGGTCTTACACATTCTCTTAGACCCTATGCTAAGAATTCTTTAATTATAAATGAAGTTCTCTATGTTTCACTCCAGAAAACAAAGCGGTGTTAGACTTGAGGTGCCACAGAGGTGTGAAAGAGTTAGGATTCAGGAAATTAGCGTTCCAGCTCTGCTTTGGCTGGCTCAGAGTCTTGGGGGAAGCCACTTAGTTTTTCATAGCTTCAATTTACTTCTCCAACTTTCTTCATGAGATTGCTTTGGAAAGTTAGTTTAACTGAAGTTAATTTGAAAAATGTTAAGTGTTATATAAACTTTTAAGTATTATAAATAAAACTATTAAGGGTTATAATTTATGATATATTCAGTTATAATTAGCATTTTTCCTTCTTCACTATTCTATGCATCTTTTTATATTTTTTCCCCAAATGTTTGTTCCTTAGGGCATTACACTAGAAGAGTTTGACAAATTGTCTTTCAATATGATTTTAATGAGCCCTCCCTGTCAACCATTCACCAGGTATGTATAATAAATATTTCTTTGTTGAGGAAGAGTACTTTCCAGGAATTCATTAAATCAAATTATACCATGGTTTCAAGCGTGGACACTTTGAAGACTATTAGCTGCATTTTTATAATTTTGACAATCTTCATAAATAATTCCTCTTATCTACTCATATTTATAATTCAGCATTGATCATAAAGGACATAGCAATTACTACCAAATGAGCAAAGCGGTTTCGTCAATAGAAGATATGCAGAGACTGTCTGGGACCTCTTTTATATTGACCTAAGATATTTACAGTATTTATTTATGACCTAAATTACCTTAAATTAATTAAACTTATGAGTATTCAGGAATATCTTTTTAACTGGTTAATAAAGTAAATGTCATATTCAATTTTAAATTAATGTTAAATTTAAAAGCTAATTAAGAATGTGTTTATGAATTTTATGTTTCTCAGAATTTATATATATATATATTGAGTAATTCTGACTTTTTATAGCTGTATTGTAATTCATTTTTTTATTATACAGTATTTGGCTGTGTGTTTCAGGGAATTATATCTTAGATGAAATCTTGATTAATTCATCCTCATTTAGATATTTTTAGTTATCTTAAATAATAGTAACAAGCCTCTGTCTTACAATGGAGTATGCTATTTAATTTAACAAGCCTATGGAATAGGTGTTTATATTATCATCATTTTATAGGTGAGAATATGAGGCATAGAAAGATTAAGTAACTTTCTTTAAGGCCATATACTTAGAAAATGTGAGAGCCAGGATTTGTCAATTATTTTATAATTCCTATTTAAATACTTAAGATGATTTTAAATGGGATGTCACATGTAATAAATATTCTGATTTAAATGAATATTCTCATGCTTAATTTCCATCTAAGTTTTGCTTTATTTAAACAACTCTATAGGAAATTAATTCCCCAAGGATTTATTGTGTCCTTGTGAGCCAGGCATTGCTTTTGATACTGTAGTTCCCATCCTCAAGGAGCTTATAGTCTAAGGGAAATGATTGACAAATAATTATCATATCATATGATACAAACTATGTGATAAATGAATTCTAGAAGTGCTGTGAGAACACAGAGGGGAAAATGGCTTGCTGCATGGTAGGAGACAGGAATTCTCTGAGAGGCAATATCTGAACTGTGTCTGAAAGCAGATTGGGAATTTATCAGAAAAGGCAGAGGGCATTCCATGTAAAGATGCCTCCAAGCATATGCAAGCATATGGCCTGTTGAACTACAGTGAGTAGGAGGCACAGAACAGAATGCAGCCCTAGCACTGCGCAGCCTCATGTATTACTGCACAGGGCCTCCTGTGTCTTCCCTACTACCAGCAGCCCATCTCCAGCTGCTGGTGGCAGCAGTAACTGATTCTGTAATACTGTCATAATTGCAACCCTGAGAGGAAAGGGACACAAGATTTTTGAGGTGTCTATTCAAGTTTACTCTAAGTCTCCATCTGAGCCTCAGATCCACAGATGATTCTGGCCCTGCTGGAAGGTATGAGGGAACTGACAAGTGATGTCAAGTCACTAATCTAAGACAATGAAGCTAGTAAATAACCAGGTCTTAAACCCTTGTCCTCTGTTTCTACTACCCAGGCCCAATCCAAGTCTTCGTTTCTGCTTGATTCTCGATCACATTGAAAATCAGGCATTCAGGTTAAGTCTCTACTATTTACATTGGACGAAATTGGCTTTGTCTTACCTAACTATGGTCCATGTAGATGGTGGTTAGTTATCAATTCCATGACTCTATGTTGCCACCCTACCAAGCAGCTCATTCATCTGACCTTTGTTGTCTCATCTGGGACAGAGCAAAAGGTGTAATCAGCCAGTTGTGTGTGTGTTTCCTAAACAAAGTGATTTTAAGAGGGTAATTGAGGTTATTCTCTATTGACTATTTGTTCTTCTCAGTTCTTTGCCTCATGTAAGTCATTTGGCATATTGTTTTATAATATATATATTTATTAGGCAAGGGTTTTTTTTCTTTTTAATTAAGTGAATAAATGAATTTTGTTCTCTATAGCAACAAAGATAATATTTTTTGTGAAGACCAACTACTTTTAGTTCTCTCAGTTTCGATGTTTTAAAAGTGATTTCGTATCTTTCTATAAGTAAGATTCATGGTGAATTTTACTTGTACCTTCTTTATCCTTTAGAATTGGCCTACAAGGTGATGTGACTGATCCAAGGACAAATAGCCTCTTATATATTCTAAATATTCTCCCAAGGTAAAAACTTAGATTTTTGTACATATATACCTTAAATTTAAACCTTTGGATTTGGAAGAATGTGATATTTGTCATTTTATAGAGATTAGCAGCCTTCAGATACTGTGCATGCCTTTTATATTCTTCTGCCCTGATAGAATAACTGTAAATGTTTGCCAATTCCGTGGTTGCCCCTACAGTGAGTGACAGGGAATTACAGTCTAATAGCTAAATTCTATTGCCTCTCTCAAAATAAATGCAAATGATGCTAATGTTAGTGAATGTTGCTGCCCAAGGCCTGCAAACTGTGCTAACCCTAGAAGCTGCCATTCTATGTAAATGGCAGCCCTGAACCCATGTTTTCTGATAAAGTTCAGTGGAAATGAACATTTCAAATGTTAATTTCATTAGCTATGCCATTTTTATGGGGAAAATGAATAAAATGTAAGTTGTCTCTATCCTCTATAAAATCCTTTTATAAAAAGGGAGGATTTAGAAAATTACTTAATCTCATAGTTCCCACAAGGATTTTCTTTACTTCTTACTTCTTAGCAATGACATGTTTAGAATTCCATTTGTTTTTGTTTTTGTTTTAGATTACAGAAACTACCAAAATATGTTCTTTTAGAAAATGTCAAAGGTTTTGAAGTATCTTCTACAAGGTAAAAAAGTATCTGCATTGTGTCCATTTTAAACTTGGTATATTGTAGAAACTGTTGTGCAATAAAGATCTTAAATCCATACAGTCTGACATTTTATATATATATTTTATTCGTTAATATTGATTTTGACTAATTAATAATACAAAGTTTCACAAACTTAGGTTCACCTGATTCTCCCATTTTGATATGTCTGAATTTTTGCAGAATGAGCACTCATTTTAAACAAAATGGTATTTCTCAATTTTAGTTGCTTATATTGTTGCCTGTTTCTTTAGAAGTAGGAATGTTCTCAGTAAGAAATGTTTGTGTTGATAGGCATTTTCTGTCCTGCAGTTTGGAGAAGCGTTCCTTGGGTCAGATCCCTTTCAGATGGTAACCCCAGCCAGAAAATATCCCTGTCCTTGAACCTGCTGCTATCTTATCAGGGCTCCCCCATCTGACTTGCTACAGACAGAGTTCCATTCCAATAGCAACTTATCATCAGCAATCAGCTAGTGATTCTAACTCTGGATAGAATATAGCTCCAGTTGGGATAAATTATCTGGCAGCTTTGTTTATAATAGAAATCATTTTTATATTTTTTTTGAGAAATGTAATTTCTCAAGTACTAGACTTAATAATTAAGACCTAGGATCATTCACTTCCTAAACAACTTTGGTGGAGATATAGTTTTCACATAAAATGAAGTTTTATGTATAATTTTTGTATAAGAACCCCATTTCCAACTATAGGGTTGACATTTTTTCTTTTTTCTTTTCAGAGACCTATTAATACAAACGTTAGAAAATTGCGGTTTTCAGTACCAAGAATTTCTATTATCTCCAACCTCTGTAGGTATCACAATGATCAACTTTCCCATAAATCTTCCTAAAGGGAATTTGACTCAATAAAAAGAATAGATCTGTTTTGAATAATATTATACTTAAATCTTGAAATTAGCTCAGGCATAGGTCTTTCTAAAGAATGTGGTACAGGCATATAGATTTATTTATATGTATTTTATGGAAAATATATAGCTTATAGCTTATAGAAAATATAAATTTCTTTTCACACAGAAAATAAAGGATATATATATATATCTCCTTTATATGTATATATCCTTTATATATATATATATATATAAAGGATATAAAGGATAGTGTATTTTGAAAATCTGTGCTATTTGGCTTTCCAAATCTGGTGTGCTGTAGTTTGGTAATGCTTCAAAATAATCCAAAATAGAAAACAAAATGAACATATGATAGTTTTCTGGTTAGATTTTTAGAACTATTAAAAATGCAAACACTGAAATCTTGCCATTTGCAATGATATGGATGGAACTAGAGGGTATAATGCTAAGCAAAATAGGTCAGAGAAAGATAAGTATTGTATGATTTCACTCATATGTGGAATTTAAGAATCAAAACATATAAGCAAAGGGGAAAAAAAAGAGACAAACCAAGAAACAGACTCTTTAGAGAACAAATGGATTGTTGGGGGCAAGGAGGGCTGTAGGGTGAGGGTCAGTGAGGGATGGGTTAAATAGGGGATGGGGATTAAGAAGTGCACTTGTGATGAGCACCAGATGTTGTATGGAAGTGCTGAATCTCTGTATTGTACACCTGAAACTAATATAATACTGTATGTTAGCTGTACTGGAATTAAAATAAAATAAAATGCAAACTTTGCTTCTATTTCATGAATATGAAATTAAAGTAAGCAGTTATGATAAGATATTTGATCTTTTACATTACAAGTATAACTATTTTTTCTTTTATTATTGTGTTTGTTAGCTTTTTATTATCTTTAGCCTATTATATAATTATTTGCCTTGAAATTAAAAGAAAACTCGTTTCAAAAATTAGATGTACGTGTACTATGAAAATTGGCATTATGTCTGATCTCATTAAGTTTATTTCATATTTATTGCCTTCTAACTTTTAAAATTTAGTGTGTCCTCCTTTTTTAATAAGTTGAGGCAATAAATAGCCAAGAATAGCTATATTTGAATTTTATTTTTTATGGTTATTATTAATAATGAATGTGAGAATGTCTATATAATTTCTTATCTGGGAAATATAAAATGAAAATGATTCAAAGACTCATCAGATTCAATCTCTGTTCATTCGAATAAAGATACAAAGCACAATTTAAAAGGTTAAGAATTTAGTACAAAAATTAGTCCTCTACATATTAATAACAGAATTCTTTCTAGCAGAAACTAAACACAAACCTATATGAGTTTTTTTTGTCAGGTGTGACAGTTGATACAGATCTCTCTAATTCCCTGTCATAACCAACTGCTGTTTTCTCCAGTTTGGCATTCCAAATTCAAGGCTACGGTATTTCCTTATTGCAAAGCTTCAGTCAGAACCATTACCTTTTCAAGCCCCTGGTCAGGTATTGTTGTTATTGTTAATATTTTTATTATTATTATTAATCTATTATAAGTATATCTCAGTCTGTTAATTTATTTCAAGAACTACTTTGTGGAAGCTTATATATGTCTTACTGAATCTGTAATATAGACCACAACCTAGGTCTGTTTTCTAGGGCTTTTTCCTCTCCTGATGCTGTTTTTATTGTTTTAAACAAGACAAAAAATAAAACTTTTCTTTCATTGTTATAAAAAATATATGTTAAAAGTTAAAAAAAAAAAAACTATCGTCAAAGCTGTATCCTCTTTTTCCCCTATTACTTCCCTTTTGACCATTGACTGCGTCATTTTCCCTCCGATAGAAGCCATTGATTATTTGTGTTAAAATTCAATTATACTATCTTAACAATGGCTTAACAGTATTTTAACACATTGGTTGCATTTTCTTTGAAGTCAGTGCTATTTAGCCTTAGTTGATTAAAACATAGTGATTAGTACAAGCTAGAATAAAATGCTCAATTGCTATGGATAGGATCTCTAATAATGCAAGCAGCTGTGCATGTTTCCGTCAAAATTGCTGTGGAAAACAGAATTTCGATGGTTCAGTAAAGTTCTCCTTAACAATCACAGGTAAGGGCAGCCCCAGTGGCATGGCACAGCGGTTTAGCGCCTTCTGCAGCCCAGGGTGTGATCCTGGACACCCGGGATTGAGTCCCACGTTGGGCTCCCTGCATGGAGCCTGCTTCTCCCTCTGCCTGTGTCTCTGCCTCTCTCTCTCTCTCTCTCCCTCCCTATCTCTCTCTCTCTCTCTCTGTGTCTCTCATGAATAAATAAATAAATAAAATCTTAAAAAAAAAAAAACAAAAACCAATCACAGGTAAGAACTCGAAAGTTATGTCCTCCTAACAGGGGATCAGTAGTGTCATTTGGGTCCCCTACCATATCATACCAATACATCTCCCTTTCCATGGTCGTCAATTCCAAAAACAATATATAAACTGTATTAACAAAGACATCAGCATTAAAAATCCCTGGAACTATTTTTCTTTTACAAACTAGGACATTCATTATGCATGGTTACATGTTTTGGAGGAACAGGGTTTTCCTATGGGACTCATGAGTACAAATAACCTTTTAGGGGAAAAAGCTTTCCCTTTTTTAATTACTAGTTTTCCTTTAGACCATGCATATGTTCCAGTTTTTCTTTTTTAATGAAGGGATATGGCAAACTTTGATCCAATACACATTTTCTGGAAATGTTAATGTTTCTTTCTTTTTTTTCTTTTTTTAATGCTGTGCCTTTTAATCCCATGATTTATTCATCCCAAAACTACTGTGACTTTCTAAACCTCTTTTTAAAATATGATACTAAATTCAACATACTTCCTATTGCTTTGTTGAATGTTGTTTTTATTTATAAATATGATAAGCAGTAATTCCATGAAATAAATCAGTTGTAGCCTGATGACACTATAGCTATATGATGAAAATTTATAATAACTTGTATAAATACAAGTAAATCACAATTTCTGTGTTTTTAATGACAACTCTCTAAAGGCTAAAGATATTTTTTTGTATAACATAAATTAAACGTTATTAATTTGTCTCTTATTTTTAGTAAAGCTTTTAACGGACTGTGTATTTTCCCTTAATGCCAGGTGCTGATGGAGTTCCCCAAAACTGAATCTGAAAATCCAGAAAAAAATACAATAGATGCAGAAAATAAAATTGAAAGAAAGAAAATTGAACCAAATATTTGCTTTGATAAGGGCAGACAGTGTTCTGGAAAAGAGACCATTCTTTTTAAGCTCGAAACTATACAAGAACTTGACCGGAAACATCACCAAGACAATGATCTCTCTGTGCAAATGTTAAAAGATTTTCTTGAAGATGATGTTGACATGAATCAGTATTTTTTACCACCAAAGTCATTGCTGAAATACGCTCTTTTGCTAGACATTGTTAAGCCCACTTGCCGAAGGTCCACATGCTTTACCAAAGGGTAGGTTTAAAAAGACTCTTAAAATGGTATATTTAAGATAGCCAGGTTTTTATGGCTATTATTTCTTTTAGAACTTCTCAAAACAAGAAGCATTTTACAAAATGTTTCTGCTAGAATGATTTTTTTCCCCCTTAATTGCTTGCTTTCGTGTTCCAATAGAATGCACGAGTGAAAATTCCTTCTGGCAGAACATTATGTGCACATCCCACAAAAGTGCTCATAAAACACAATGCCGTTTGTTTGGTGACCTTCATAAGAGCTTAATTACCCATGGTGGAAACATGGTTTGTGTAGATACTGAATTTGCTACTTTTTAGCACCTTTCTTTTTATGGCACTTCAGACCTCAAAAATTTATGTCCACTCTCATCAATATATAAGAAGAAATTAAGTTTTAATATGAAGAAATAAAATTAAATCATCTGGCGCATGTTAAAGCAAATTTAAATTTTACTCAATTTTTAAAAATAAATAATGTGGTTTTATGGTTCAAAAATCAAAGGTACAGATTGTGAGACTCCTTTTTCTGTCTCTCTCTTGCTCATCCAGTTTTCCTGCTTACATACAACCAGACATTTCAATTTACTCTCTAATCTTCCAAAGGTATTATGTGTGAGGGTTTATTTAAATATATATGTTTCAAAAAATATATATATATATATATATGTTTCACCCCCTTTTTTAGGTAAGTGGTAATATACTGTATCTGTTATTATGTACTTTTTTCATTATATAATATCAACTGAATGTTACTATATATAAGTACATAAAGAACTTTATCGTTCTCATAGTATATCATAATGACTTTTATTGGTTACCTTTGGGTTATTTTTTGAAAGTTAATATGTTTTTTTATCGATTTTTTTAAACCTACAAAGAAGGGGAAAATCAGGCCTTTCCAGAAAATTTTGTAAAAGATCTCGATCTCTTCTTTGTTAATGCCACTCAACCTCACTTGATGAGTAACTGTTTGATTTGAATCTTCAGTCTTTATTTTCACCCACTAGTTAGCTTTCATGCGTACTATGTCCCACCTCAACCATACCAGATTTACTCTGATTTTATCATGTTCTGCCCTTGTACTTCCAGGGCAACTGATTTATTGCTTTCCATTGCCTTAAAAGACTTTACTCAGCTGTTGTCTGTTTCAAGTCTGATAAGGCAAGACTTATCAGTTTGGTAATAAAACACAACCTTGAAATTCTTTTGTAATTATAAAGATGGTATAAGGGAAGCCTTTCTATAAAAGCCTATTTTAGTGTAGATGATATATATCTATATATCTATATCTGTACATATACACATACACCATACACACATATGAGAAAACAGAGGTGATGGTACAGGAGTTAAGAAATAGTAGCAATTTATTTTCACCTATATAATGTTTGGTTTAATGTGTCAGGGATGCGAATATTGAAGAGCATTTGGATATAAATCATACAATTTGGATATAAATTTGGATATAAAGCATACAAATGCATGCTTTCTAGTGATGAGCATTAAGATACTGACAATACAAAGAAATAATAATAATGTATGATTCCAAGTGGTTTTTACACAACTCAAAAGACTATGCCAGGTTTAAATAGAATGATCTTATGTCTTTCGCCCAGTGATTTTTCACTTATTTGTGTGTTTCAGACTATTTCAGAAGGATGTAACTATGTAGATTGGTTAATGCATTTCAGAAATATTTAAGAAATTTCACATTAACAAATACATTAGATGCTGCATAATACACGTGTTAATCTTACAGTTATGGAAGCTACGTAGAAGGGACAGGATCTGTGTTACAGACTACAGAGGATGTGCAGGTATTGTATATTGTTTTAGAACTAAAATATTTGAAAATTATTTTAAATAAACCTATTTAATACTTAGAATTTGAGAATATTAAAATAATTGTATATGTTAAATTGGGAATGAATATACACATTTTTTTTATTTCTTGTTGCTAGATGAATTTATATACAAAGAATATTTCACATTTTACTTTCTCTTTTCTTATTCTTATCTTTGCTATTCTTTTTGTTCCATAAGGAGTAAATTGAAATGCAGCATACAATATCTAATGTTCTCTAAAATGATGCACAAATATCTTAATATTCCTTTGGATCACACACTATAAAACTACCTTTTAGGGAAAGAAAGCTACAGCTTAGCAAGACTCTTTATTAATACTCCATTTGTAAACTCTTCAGGGCATCATAGTTGAAAACAAGCTTGATATGCTATAAAAATATTTTATACTTTTGTATCATTTTGAAGTCAAATCACATTATTTTCTATTATGCTGAATTAAACTCTTACCATTAGTAAAATTTACCCATGGTAAAAATGCTATTAGAGGCAAATGAATGGATTTAAGAATTTATAGTTACCAGATGTATTTTATCATTTTAAGAAAATAATTTGATGAAATTGATCATAAATAGTAAATATTTTAATGATATATCTGTTAGCATTATGAAGTTGATTTCATTGGTTGATCAGGTTTCTTTTTTATCTCTTACTTATTTCTTTATGTCGTGTTGCCATTGTTTATTTCTTATGATTTAATTTTTGAGGAATCAGAAATGACAAGTAAACAAGAAGTTTCCTGACTTGTTCAACATCAAGTTCTTTGTTTTCAGACATTTCAGTTTTGAAGTTTATATTGCCCATGATGGGCCAATTACAGAATCCATTGGAAGAGACGTTTTGCCCTGTGCATTTTGCTACTGGCTATTACAGCACACTGTATGTTCATCCTTTTTAAAGTGTCTCACAAGAGATGATCTTATCTTAACAAATCTACTGGCACTCTACTTTATCAATTATCTTGACTGTTTTCTTACAGATTGAGGATATCTACAAATCCCTTACCAATTTGTCTCAAGAGGAAAAGATAACAAAATTGTTAATGCTTAAACTTCGATATTTCACTCCTAAAGAAATAGCAAATCTCCTTGGATTTCCTTCAGAGTTCGGTATGTGGGATACACACAGACCCCAGCTTTTGTGTATTAAAGGTCCCAGAGTTCAAAAGAGACTCAACAGGTGTATTTTATGAATACATCCTTGCCCAGAGAGATGGATGTAAGGAATCTTCCTGTCCTAGTCAGACCATTTTTGACATTTTCCTTCCCTCTTCTTCCTGCTTTTGTTCCTAACCTGACTGAGTCCATTTCCTTCAGCCTCCACGCCCTCTCCTTTTATTCCACTAATGGTCTTACATGGTTTTCAGGGAAGAAGGACCAAATCCACAGTTCTTCCCCTCTCCCCACCGATGGTAGTTAATAGCATGTCTTTCTCCAGCTTTATTTTCTTGATTCTAGAAGTCCTGTTGTAATAACCCTACACTAGATCTTGTGAAAGAATGCCTAGAAATGCCCTCTTTATGAGGAAATAAAAAAGTGGTTGAGGAATTAATTTATTTTTTTGATGGAGAGTGTATTTGTATTTACCCTCTTCAAAGACACATACTGATCAGTTACCCACCTTTTGTCCTCCCTGTAAGTGGAGAAAAGAGAAGGTGGAGAGGTGGACTGGGAAAGTGTTTTCCTAGCGGAAAGAAAGGGTGATTCAGGAGCACAGATGCCAGAATGGACAAGAGATTATGGTGTCTGAAGCAGGGAATCTCAAGAACAAAAATGAAGATGCAGTTGCAGAGTGCGAAGGACTAAGTCCTAACCTCCTTTGTGGTCCAGACAATTTAGGAATTGTTGGTGTTAAGAGATTGGACATGTTGCCCTTGCCTTGTAAAGCACCCTGCCCCATCCCTGACCCCTCCTTCCTGGTGCCTGTGCTCTCCGTGGTAGTGATGCCACCAGCTTCTTTGGCTGTCGGGAGTGTGTTGCCAGTACCTGGCTCCTGGTGACTGGGAGTGTGAGGGGAAAGACCTCCCTAATATGCTTCCAGGTCTACATAAAGAGGACACATGTGTTTGATAACACTGGGGGATTGATTGCAGAAAAGCCAAAGTCTTCTAAATCCAGTATTGTGATATTAATACAGTACTCTTTTTGAAGCAGATAATGAGTTAAATAGATCATGTTTTAAATTCTAAATAATGGACTTACAGATGAGGTTTTGGAACACACCCTTCTGTACCTTACGAATAAAATGACTATATAATTTGACTCTCCTCTTGGTAATTGGTTCTCTGAGTGTAGTCACAGCAACCAGGTTTATTTTGTAACTCTCTGCCTTTTTCTTGGTGATCTCATTCAGTCGCAAATATCCTGGGGAGTGTTATTTAAAAAAAACACAAACTTTCCTTGTCTTAGTCTATGTCACAAAATGAGTGAGAACATCATAAAACAAATAAAGAGCTAAAAATTAGACTCAGGAATTTAGTTCCCAGTCTGCCTTTTTGTTTACTTTTTTTTTTCTTTTATAGGATGAGCAATCAAAGGTATTTTCCATAGAACTACAGAGAGAAGAGATTTACTATCTAATAACTAATTCCTACGTTTTGAGTGCATGCTTCTTTAAACAGTAGAGTCAGTGCAGAAATACAGACACGTAGCATGGACCCCAGAGTCACACTGAGGAAGTTTGAATCCTAACAGCACCTTAACCCTCTGCTTTTGTTTACCCCTCTGTAGAATGGGGGTAATCCCAGCATCAATTTCACAGGGTCATTGTGACCATTAAGTGAATTATAATATGGAAAGTGTTTGCCCACCATCTGACATACAATATAAAATTTAAATGTCAGCTTTTATTTTTAAAATATTGGACATTAATTTTGCTTTTTTAGCCTTCATAAATATTTTTTTCTGATCATTTAAAAATTGTATGTGGGTAAATTAGGATTTTTCACAGCTTTCTGAAAATATATGTATAATACATACAAGAAAGCCTTTTTAATTGCTTAAGTTTCTTTTAAAGAATGTGATATATTTGTATAATCAGGCTTGACTAATGTCACCCCTGAGCAGCACTGTGACAGAACTGTCCTTCATGTGTGCTTCCAAAATTATTGACTCTGAATCTGAAATGGGCATTGTTTGAGCTGCTTGTGCACTGTCAATGATGGATTTGTATCGATCCTTTCATACATTTTGTGCTGGTTCTTTTTGTGGCTAGTGGCGTGCATTTGTGAGATAGCGAGCTTTGGAAGAGGCCACTAACCTATACTTACGGAATGAAAGCTGTTATCTTGACCTTGTTAATGCTATGTTTCTTTGTTTTTGAAGATTGTTATTATTTTTAATGTACCCAAGTTTTTAAAAGTCACCTTTTAATTTAAAAAGTTATATCTTTATATAAAATACACAAGCACTCACACGTATATAATTTTTACAAATCTGACTTTATGCTTTCAAACCTTTCTTACTCTTTGATGTAATCTTAATATTACAAAAGGTCATCCCTGGAATATTCTAAAAGTCTGTGATATATTTGTATCTCTGGCTAATTTGAATGAAACAATTTTTTAGATGACTAATTTACTTGCCTAAGACATATTATCTTTATAATAGCAATTTTATGGTCTTGCTCAATTGCAAATATAATTTTATTATGTAATCACTTATTTTATTACAGTAAATATAATGTCAAGTGTTGATGAAGCAACTTTATCATAACCAACTCTTCCTTCTGGTCCTCACAAAACATACCATTTGCTTTTATTAATACTTTTTAATTATTTCCTTCATTTTGTTGTATAAATTGCTTTTCCTTTATTTAATTGCTATGCCAGAGGATACTAAATATGAAAATTGTAACTAACATTATAGTGTATACTTCATGGACAGTCTTTTATGTTGCTATTTGCAAGGCTTTGTTCTAGCAAATTTTGTATCTGTAGGCCAAATTTTGTTTGAAAAAGAATATAGCAAATGGAAGTGCAATATGAGAAAGTGTATTTGTGGAAACAGAATATAAAAAAAAAAAACAGCTTGAGGGACTTGTATCCAGAATATATAAAGAACTCTCACAACTCAATAATAAAAAGAAAAATAATTCAACTAAAAATGGGCAAAGGATTTGAATAGATGTTTTCCAAAGAAAATAGACAAATGGCCAGTAAGCACATGAATAGATATCTTCATCATTAATTATTAGGAAAATGTAATCAAATAAGATACTGTTTCACAAAAATGACAGTAATAGTATTGACAAAGATTTTTGAGAAATCAGATCCCTTATCCATTGCTGGTGGGAATATAAAATGGTGCAGCTACTTTGAAGAACAGTTCAGGAGTTCCTCAAATGTTAGATGTGGAATTACATTATGAGTCAGCATTTTCACCCCCAGGAATATATCCAAGAAAGCTGAAAACACATGTCCACAAAAAAATGTATACATAATGTTTATAACAGCATTATTCATAATCAAAAAGTAGAAACAATCCAATGTCTATTGGTAGATAACTGGATAAATAAAATACGATCTATCCATGCCATCGAATAGTGTTTAAAGAGGAGGTAGTGTTGGTACATCATGTTATGATGAATGAATGAATCTTGAAAAATGCTTAGTGAAAGAAGCCAGAAACAAAAGACAACATATGGTTCCATTGATATGGAATGTCCAGAATAGGCAAATACATAGATACAGAAACTAGATTAGTAGTTGAAGGACAGGGAGGGGCAATGGGGAGATGATTGCTAATGGATGCCAGCTTTCTTTCTTTTTTTTTTTTTTTTTTTAAGATTTTATTTCTAAGTAATCTATACATCCAATGTGGGTCTCAAACTCATGATCCCGAGTTCAAGAGTCACATGCTTCACCACCTCAGCCAGCCCAGCATCCCTCTTTATCTTTTAAGTGAGACATAATTGACATATAATATTGTTACAGTTTTAGGTGTGCACCATGATGATTTGATATGTACATACATTGAGAGATGATCACCACAAAAAGTCTAGTGAACATCTATCATCATATACATAGTTCTAAAAAATTTGTTTCTTGTAATGAGGATTTATTGTAACTTTTCAAATACACAATAGAGTATTATTAACTATAGTCCCAGGCTGTGCATTACTCAGGTCTTATTTATTTTATAGCTGGAAATTTGTGCCTTCCAACCTCTTTAACCCATTTTGCCACTCCACCCAACCACCAGTTTGTTGTATCTGTGAGTGTGATTTTTTTTTTGTATGTCTTTCCTTGCTTTGTTTCTTAGATTTCACATATAAGTGAGATCACAGAATATTTGCTTTTTTCTCTGTCCATCTGTATTATTGCAAATGGCAACATTTCATTCTTTCCGTTATGACTGCATAGTATTCCTCTGTGTGTGTATGTGTTTGTGTGTGTGCATAGGTTGTTTCCATATCTTGGCTATTGTAAATACTGCAATGAACATGAGGTGCATATATCTTTTCAAATCAGTGTTTTCATTTTTATTCCATAAATACCCAGAAGTGAAATTGCTGGATCATATGATAATTTTATTTTTAATTTGTTGAGGAATCTTCATACTGTTTTCCATAGTGGCTACACCAGTATACATTCCCTCAATATATTTTGCATATATAAACCCCTTATCAGATTTATGATTTACAAATATTTTTCTCCCGTTCTGTAGAGTGCCTTTCTTTTCGTTTTGTTGATGATTTTCTTTGCTTGGTTGTGCAAAAGCTTTTAGTTTGATGTAGTCTCATTTGTTAATTTTTACTTTTTTTTTTGCCTTTGCTTTTGGATTCAAATCCAAAAATCTGTTGCCAAGACTGACTCTTACTTTATTGACTGTTTTCTTTTAGGTATTGATGGTTTCAGGTCTTACATTCTAGTCTTTAATCTATTTTGAGTTAATATTTGTGTGCCAGAGCATGATGCTTCCAGCTTGTTCTTTCCGAAGATTGCTTTGGCTATTTAGGGTCCTTTGTGGTTCCTTTTGAATTCTAGGATTGTGTATTCTACACAAATGCCATTGGAATTTTGATAGGAATTGCCTTGAATATGTAGACTGCTTTAGATAGTGGACATTTTACTAATAATTCTTCTAATCCATTAGCATGGACTATCTTTCCATTTGTATCTTTCATTTCTTTCATCAGTGTCCCCCAGTTTTTAGTGTATGGATCTTTTACCTCCTTGGTTAAATTTATTCCTAGGCATTTTATTCTTTTTGTTGGAATTGTAAATGGGATTGTTTTCTTAATTTCTCTTTCTGATAGTTTGTTGTCAGTGTATAGAAGCACAACAGCTCTTTGTATGTTAATTTGTATCCTGAAACGTCACTGTATTCATTAGTTCTAACAGGTTTTTTGGTGGAGTCTTTGGGGGTTTTGTATATATAATATGTCATCAGCAAATTGTGACAGTTTTGCTTTGTCCTTTCCAATTTGGATGCCTGTTACCTCATTTTCTTTTGCCTAATTGCTCTGGGTAAGACTTCTAATACCATATTGAATAAAAGGGGCCAGAGTGGGCATCCTTGTCTTGTTTCTGATCTTACGGGAAAATTTTTAGCTTTCTACTTTTGAGCACGATGTTAGCTGTGGGCCAGCCTTCTTTTTGAGGTAATAAAAATGTTCTGGAATTAAATAGTGGAGATGATACAAAACTCTGTTCTAAAAGCCACTGAATTATACATTTTAAAAGGGTTAATTTTATCTCCATAAAGCTGTTATTAAGTAAAGGAAAACAACTGTGAAATAATAGTAGCCACCACTTCCTAAAGTGCTTTAAAATACAGATTTCGATGAATTTTGTGGATGTTATGGGTGTACTCATGTATACACTGAGCATAATATGTTATGTGATATGATAATATCACATTGTGTAAGCAATGTAATCTTATATTTTTGGCTTCAAATTCTCATTTGTTAATTGAATTTCATGTCAATCTTAGGGACTTACTTATGTGAATGACCACTATGTTCTTACTAAAGGTTACATCTTTTATCTCTGGAAGTTAATATTATAAATGATTGTATTATAAATTATTATCTCTCTTTTCTAGGATTTCCTGAGAAGATAACAGTGAAGCAGCGTTATCGGCTACTTGGAAATAGTCTCAATGTGCATGTAGTAGCTAAACTAATCAAAATCCTCTATGAATAATTTAAAAATAACTCTGAAAGATGGTCGCATTATTTCTTCATATCCAGATGGTAATTCTGAAATTCTATTTTGAATTGATTTTGGTGAAATTCAACTAACCTCTCTTTATCTCTCTTTAAAAAGAAATTTGGATTTATCATAAAAATGCCAATTTTTTCCCTAAATTTGTATTACTGTATTTTGTAAAACAGAAATTATTACGTTTTTGGAGAATGTATTTTCATATGAAATTGCTAAATATACATGTAAAATATTCTGTTTTACTATTATGATATTAGCAAATTTAGAACTATGGAGATTGAATGTCTATGTGAGTATTTTATGAAGTGTTGTGACAAGCGTAGTATAGTGAACCTGAGAAATTATATTTTTGTATGTTAATTAAACAAATTGCTTTATGAATCCTATCATTTTATTTATTTGTTAGGTGATTAGTTCTTCATGCTAATATGATGATTCTAATTCTGGCCTGTTTCAAACATTGAATGTTTTACTTAATTCCAATCTTTAAACATTTCTTAATTTTATCAAAACAAGTGCATATAATATTTTAAAACAAATACTCATAATTCGATGTTGTACAACAGTCAGAAGAAAATGTCAGAAAAATAATCCTACCTCTTGATTACTTCTCCACTGGAAGCTACAGAAAATGGAGGTAAACATTATCTAATTTTATCTTTAATTCTACCTCCATCTGAACCCTGAAACTTCATTGTCCCTTCTTCATTTGTAAATACTTTCCTTTAGTTTACTATCATCAGAGCTTGCCTTTGTCTTCCTTCTCTGCTTCTTGTAAGTTAAATTTTCCATCAAGTTCTAAGGAATGTAGCTTGGCAGATTTTAGGGAGGAAACTGCCCTCTGACCCCAATTCATGTGACTGTTCTGTGAATTAGCTTTTTAAACTTTTTCTTTTTCAGTAGACTTCTTGGAATTAGGGTTTCTAATCAAACTGTTTTGTATAATAAATCCTGTCATTTTGATTTCAGTGACAAAAACAAGTAACAAAAAGAAGAAAAATTAAAAGAAATAAGACCAGAAATATCACAAGATTAAAATGATATTTTTATCTTTAAAGGATAATCATTTTGATGTGTAGAAATTAGAACCCTGTGCATTGCTGGTAGAAATGTAAAATGGTGCAGCCACTGCAGAAGATAGATGATGATTCCTTTAAAAAAATTAAACATATAGTTATCATATGACCCAGCAATTCCACTTCTGGGTATTTACCCAAAAGGATTGAAAGTAAGGACTTGACCAGGTATTTGTATACTAATGTTCACAGTAGCATTATTCGCAATAGCCAAAATGTGGAAGCAATCAAAGTGTCCATCAGTGATGAATGGATAAACAAAATGTGGTGTATACATACAGTGGATTATTATTCACCCATTGAAAGAAAGAAATTCTGACATATGCAATAACATGGATGATCTCTGGGGATATTATAGTTGGTGAAATAAGCCAGACACAGAAGGGCAAATTTTCTATAATTCCACTTATATGGAGTACATGACAGAATCAGGTTCATAGAGATAGAAAGTAGACTAGACATTACCAGGGCTTGGGGGCTGGGAGTTCATGTTTAATGGGTGCAGAGCTTCTGTTTGGGGTGGTGAAAAAGTTTTGGACATAGATGATGGTGATAGTTGCATAGCAGTGTAAATGTACTTAATACCACTGAACCGTATACATAACAATCCTTAAAATGGCAAGTTTTATGTTATATACATTTTACCACAATTTAACAAAAATACCCTAATCATTCCCCACCACCATTTTTCAGAAAAACTCATAGATAAATATGGATATAGGGAAGTTGTAGGCCAATGCATATACATATCAATTATCACACCTACATTTTGTGTATAGTATTTAAAGACAAACCTTAGTACAAGTCTCATAAATTTTAGTACACAACAATCTGAAATTATTTTGTCACACTTTCATTAGGTTCTCTTCACTGCTGAAAGAATCTTACTAATAAAAAGGTTCAGTTTTACTATGATTAAGCTATAATTATAGTGTCCTATGCCCCATTGAGCAATGTTACACAAAATAAGTGTTGAGTTCCAGTGCACCAACTATAAACCCATGAAAGCTCTGTAGAGTGTTTTCTTCCTAATTATAAAACAGAATATTACTTTGTGAATTTTTTTAAGTTATTGAAGTATATTCAATATAGTGATTCTTGGGATCCCTGGGTGGTGCAGCGGTTTAGCGCCTGCCTTTGGCCCAGGGCGCGATCCTGGAGACCCGGGATCGAATCCCACGTCGGGCTCCCGGTGCATGGAGCCTGCTTCTCCCTCTGCCTGTGTCTCTGCCTCTCTCTCTCTCTCTCTCTCTGTGTAACTATCATAAATAAATAAATTAATTAAAAAAAAAAAACAATATAGTGATTCTTGCCCTAAAAAAAAAAGTAGCAAGCATAAAACTCACCTTAATGAAGACATATTTACAGTGTCATTTATTTAGCATATACATACATGCAAAATTAATCTTAAAAATGTTATTTTAATGAATGTCTACTCTATGATTTTGGTAATAAATATGCCTAACATTTGTTCTACAAATCCTAATATTTGGACTTACTGTTAATTTATGCAGTATTTTGGAAACTACAGCCTCTTCTTCTAAAAAGAACTATATGTAATGAAATCATATATATATAACCATTTTACCATTTCTAACAGTAAACTGATTTTTAAAAAAGATTTTATTTATTTATTCGAGAGAGACAGAGAGTGAGCAAGAATGGGCACAAGCAAGGTGAGGGGCAGAGGGAAAAGCAGACTCCCCACTGAGCAGGGAGCCCTCTGCAGGGCTCGATGCCCTAACCCCAGGATCATCGCCTGAGTCGAAGGCAGATGCTTAACTAAACTGAGCCACCCAGGCGTCCCAGTAAACTGATCCTTTATCTTCCTTTTTGTATCACTTCTTTTGGTGCTTTTTCAAATTGCTTGCCAAATAGTTTAAAGTTATTACCCTGCCTCATACTTTTAGTATGAGGCTACTCATACTCAACTTTTTTGGACCCCAAACTAATGAACAAGAGATAACCAAATGAATTAACACAAGCAAGATGAATCATATTGGAAAATTATTTCGCAATGGAGATAGGTAGTCATCATACTAGAAAGAGCTGGAGCTTGACAGTCTTGTGAGGCAGTAGAACCAAATGACAGAAGGAAGGGCACAAATCACCCCATTACTAAGGGATCAGTTGACCTTCAGAACATCCTACACATTTTGTTCTGGCTCTTCAACAAGACTTGCACCTGGACACTGCCCATAAAAAGTGAGACAATACTCTGACTACCAGCCTGTTTGCTCCCCTCTCAAGATAGAGCCTTTTCAAGAGACAAAACCAGGAGTTGAAGTTGTGAAAGTCAGGACTATGCAGCACTTTTTAAAAAATTGAGGGTAGTGGGTAGGATTCCTCAACAAAAATACCAGTCTGTTTTCTGGTTCAATCTCAACATAGTTCTGGTCAGAAGTTATTCAACTAGAGGCCTCTGAGGATGGAGAAATGAAGCTAAGGACACATAAAACTGGTTAATTCTAGTGATTGCAGTGCAGAATGAAGAAGCAACTACTGTGTTGGCCCAACCTCATGTGTATACGGACAGATGCATCGTGTGTGCCAGCTGATGTGTCTGCATCCAAACTGAAGTGCCTTTTTTTGGAGAGGGAGGTAACTTTATAGTGTAAAATCAGAATTTAGGGGTGCCTGGGTGGCTCAGATGGTTAAATGAACATCTCCCTTAGGTTCAGGTTATGATCTCCAGGTCCTGAGGTCGAGCCCCATGTTGGGCTCCCTGCTCAGCTGGGAGCCTGCTTCTCCCTCTCCTGCTCCTCCCCCTGCTCGTGCTCTCTCTCTCTCTCTCAAATGAATAAATAAAATCTTAAAATCAGAATTTAGAATCAAGAGGTTCCCAAATAAGCCAAGATAAAATAATAATCTAATTTTAAGTCCATGTAGATAAAGCAATTAAAATGTGTTTTCCTCAGGTGGTTATGCTATTGAAAAGATGGCTAACTTTTTATTATTTGATCTTCAGCTTGGAACTATGACTATTTTAGGTCACAAGTTATAGACTGGTTTACAAATAGCTTTGGACTTTGAAATTGAGTGAGGGTCATATGATCTCAGCAGTTTTCTCAGAGCCTGTGGTTGAACTCATTATGTAATTATGAAATTTTTCAAGACAGCCTTTGAACCTCCTTGTATTAGAACTCTCTTCCTCTCAGCTCCTAATGTGTTTCATACAACTATCCTATCATACAACTTCCTGACATTCATTTATTTTTTTTTCATTTTTTTTCATTTATTTTTTTGATCAGCTTCCAATCCAGTCTCTTCTTTCTCCATTCATCATACCAAGATATCTCAGTATGCCTATAATATCTCATTTAGGAACCCCTTTGCACATTTTATTAAAAGGCAGTAAGAATCTGAGACATTTTCCTCAACTTCAGTTTATATCAACCTGTCAGCACCATTTTTCCTCTCATCATTCCTTCACTTTGCTACTAAAATTTTAAACCTACAGTTTTTTTTAAAAAAAAAACAAAAACATAGTTTCCTAGCCTCTGTGTCTCTTTCTCTCTTTAGGACTTGTAAGAATATTTTACATTAAGATATTCATGCTCTTCGAAATCTTTTGCAAACATGACCCAAAGTATTTCACTGTTCGTCTTGACTTGTGAGTTTATTCCTTTTTAAAATTTATTTGTTCAATAAATATGAACATGTGCAGAGAACTTTTTTGGCTTCTGATGCCTGAAGTGCTCAAATAAATTTGTCATATTCACCATAGGTTCTGAGTCTTATTTTCAACTACATCCAACACTTACAGCTCTCCATCAAGTACACTATATACTAGATTCCTAAAATTTTCAAAAACTTATTTTCCTATAAATATGAATCTAGATAGACGTTTTCATAAACTAGAAGATGGGAAGTTAATTTTCCCATAGAACTCTTCTTCATAGCTTTAGAATGTTCTCATTTCTTTGCTTGTACATACCATGGTTTCATCTTTTACTTCAAGGATTTGCTCTGTATTTTGTTTGTACCTTTATGTCTATTCATATCAGTGCAGATTTAAATTATAAGAGTGTAAGTAGGAAACATGTTTATTTAGCCAAGTTGGCTCTATAATCAGATGAGATCACCTGGAGAGTCTAAAGAGAGTGGAGAGCAGAGGTCTAGAGCTGAACTCATCCATTACTAAAGATTTAGTCCTTTATAATCCAAGCCATTTTTCTAAGATCTCACCCTTTCATACAACTTCTTTTGCCTGTGATACCCAGATAATTCCAGATCCAATATTTTTCTTAAGCCCTATTCTAGAATTTTTATGCTGGGACATCTTTAACTTGAGTATCTTGCTGTCACATCAAACTTGGCTTATTTGTTCTTTTTGTTTTTTTAAAGATTCTATTTATTCATTCACGAGAGACACACACAGAGAGAGAGAGAGAGAGAGAGAGAGGCAGAGACACAGGCAGAGGGGAGAAGCAGGCTCCATGCAGGGAGCCCAATGTGGGACTCGATCTGGGACTCTGGGATCATGCCCTGGGCCAAAGGCACTAAACTGCTGAGCCACCCAGGCGTCCCCAAACTTGGCTTATTTGAAAACAAATCATCCTCCATTTAAAAATCAGTTCTACTTGGGGCACCTGGGTGGCTCCATCAGTTAAGCATCCAATTATTGGTTTAGGCTCAGGTCATGATCTCAGGGTTGTAGAATTAAGCCCCATGTCAGGATCTGCAGTTAGCATGGATGGAGTCTGCTTGTCCCTCTGCCTCTTCTCCTCCCCCTTCTCTTTCTGTCTCATAAATAAATAAATAAATAAATAAATAAATAAATAAATAAATAAATAAATAAAATCTTTAAAAAATCAGTTCTGATTAGTTTCAATATATCTCTTCATGGTACTGCTTCTTTCCCAATCTCCCAAATTCAAACCCATCACCCAGGATCATTGTCACCTTCTTTCCTACTCTATTTCCATTTATCAGCTTCTATTAATAAAATGGCCTTCCCAAGATGGCCTTCCCTGAGCAATGATTCACTTTTGGAAATCAGAAAATGTCACTTGGAAACCTCAAGAGATACATGCCCAATTGCAACCAGATTTGTATGCTTGGCTAAACATGTCGACATTGAACAAATTTCAGTCTTCTGAATTCAATCTAGCATGAATATCATTTTTATAAGATAGTTGTTATTTTACTCAGCAAGTTCCTTACACAAGTGCAGTTAAATGTCACTCATATACACAAACTATTGAAAACACCTAATGGAATGTGATAGTCCTTATGTAGTAGATTTGAGTTTGCTGTTTAAAAAGCTAATGGTATGGGCGGTTAAACAATGAGCTGGATAGTTGCTATGATTTGAATTCACTTTAAGTGAAAAACATCCAGTATTTTGGAGAATATAAACTTCCAAGAGAGGAGGTATTTTTAATTTTTTTTTCATGCTACCTTCCCAGGGACTAAAACAGTACCTGGCCCATAATGAGCCCTTAATAAATATTTGTTCAGTGAATGACTATAGTCCCCGTTCTGGATAGATACTGAAGCTGTCTAAAAGACCATCACACTATAGAATTTAAACAGCACCTTTAAGTCAGTCACTCTTGAGAACTGTTTATGTTACTTCTACTTCCTCCGTACTCAGAGGAATAGCCAAATTTCCTCAAGTTTGGAACACATGATTTAAAAAGCAATTCTAGGATAGGGCTTGATCTTTTGAGAAAGTTGTGCAGGTAGAAATTTTTTAAAATATTGCATTCTGACTTCTTGTCTGGACAAGAGGGCGTGCTCATTTCTCTTTGCTCCTTCCTAAGTACAATTATCAATTCTGGATAACTAGGATTCTAAAATAATGCAAAAGGCATCAGAAAGAGATGGGTAGGAAGAAGAAAACAAGCCAGCTAAGTAATCCCAAGACTGGAAGGGAAACATGGTTGCAGAGTGTCTTACAACCTCCCACTCAATAGGAGGTGACCCAAACTTGGTTGTTTCCTGACTCCCAACCTCAAAAATACAGGAGTCCATCCTATCCCAGATGGAACTGGAGTCCTGATGACCGACACCAGATGAATCATACCACCAGCAAGGGCAATATATAGGCGTCCCCACTGACAAGTGTCCAGGGGAAGCACTGTTACTTTTCTGCAAGGCCTGAGCCTCCTCTTCCTTGCTGAGAACCTGGACAGCCAGAGGGCACTACCAAAGCGGATCCTACCACCAAAGGCCTGATCCAGGAAGCTTTTTCATCACTATGGACAGGAGGCTTCTTACCCCAATCTATAGGTGCCAGTGACCTACATGGGGAAACTTCTTCCCCCTAAACCAGCACCATTGAGGACCATATGGAATCCCAGCAGGACCAGATAAGCCAAACACACCGAAAGGCTCTGAAAATTAAACTGCCCCTTTTTGGCCTACCAAAAAGTAGGCCAGAGTCTGCATGCTAAGTGTAAATAGAGTGATTACTTGCTAAAATGAAAGATTAAGACCCAGAGTCTCCTAACAGACAAAATATCCAGGATCCAATCTAAAATTCCTTGTTGTACCAAGAATCAAGAACATTGCAACTGGAATGAGAAAAGATAGTTAACTGATGATGCCACCAAAATGAACCAGATGTTGGAATTACCAGACAAGGATTTTAAAGCAGCCATCATAAAAATGCCTCTACAAATAATTACATATTCTTTCAGAACGAAAATAAAAGTTAACAAAAATATCACTATGTTGTGTACATTATTTACCAATTTTTAGAAAAAGAAATAATGGTTATTATTTAACTGAAAAATACAATAACCAAATAAACTTAATGAATGGTACAGTAGACATGACCGAAGATTAAATCAGGAGCTTGAGGGATCCCTGGGTAGCTCAGTCAGTTAAGTGTCTGCCTTCAGCTCAGGTCATGATCCCAGAGTACCAGGATGGAGCCCACATCTGGCTCCCCACTCAAGGGGAAGTCTGCTTCTCCCTCTGCCCCTCCCCCTGCTCATGTTCTCTCTCTCAAGACAATAAATAAGCTTAGATCAGTAACTTGAAAATAAACCAATAGAGTTTATGCAATCTGAATTAGAAAAGATGGGGGAAAAATGAACCTTGGTGATCTGTGGATAATAACAAAAGTGCCAACATTCATATATTTGAAGTCCCAGAAATGGAGAAGAAAAAAGAATAGAGCTGGGAAGACTATACAAAGAAATAATGGATGGAAACCTCTCAGATTTAGCAAAAGATACAATTATACAAAAGAGCTGAGTGGACCACCAATAGGATAAATTTAAATCCAAAAGACACATCATAATTAAACATGAAAAATAAAAACAAAAAGAAATCAAAAGCACCTAGAGAAAAGTGACCCACTACTAGAAGGGGACACAATTTGAGTGACAGCAGATTTTCATCAGAAACCATGGGGATCAGAAAGAGGTGGCATAATATTTTCAAGTGCTGAAAGAAAAAAACCTGTTAATTGCAAATTCTGTTCTCCTCCCAACTATCTTGCAGGAATGAAGGGGAAATAATGACATTTTCAGGTGAAGCAAAAGTGAAAGTATACATGGCTAGCAAACCTACCCCAAAAAAGTGCCTAATGGAAGTTCCTCAAACAGAAATGAAATAATAAAAGGCATCCTGGAGCATCAGAAAGGAAGATCAATGGAAATAATAGAACTGTGGATGCATTTGCAATAAATATGATCCTCATGCCTTTTATTTTAAAAAATTTTTAATTTAAATTCAATTTGCCACATAGAACACCTTGTGCTAGTCTCATTGTGTGCCTTCCTTAATGCCCATC
The DNA here is from genome assembly GCF_048164855.1 of Canis lupus baileyi. Classification (NCBI taxonomy): domain Eukaryota; kingdom Metazoa; phylum Chordata; class Mammalia; order Carnivora; family Canidae; genus Canis; species Canis lupus. The sequence goes on from NC_132842.1 coordinate 20,311,034, forward strand.
ACCCAGTAACCCTATCCCCCCCGCTGCCTCCCCTTCTGTAACCCTCATGACTTTTATGAACCACATTTGATGATTGAGGCAAAAATTCTAATTTCATCATCTGAGGCTCAAGACCATGATATTTAGAAGTAGGGAAGGTCAAGAGACCTAAATGGAAGTGAGATTTCATTTCATGTGAAGTGGTAAAATGCTAATACCAGGAGACTGTTGTTAGTCATAAATGTATATTGTAATACCCAGAGCATCCACTGGACAAACTATACAAAGACATGCACTCAAACGCTATGATTAAATCAAGATGGAAGGCAGGGAAAGGGAAGTAAGATGGAGGAAACAAAAAGAAAGAAACAACTAATTAATTAAATGGCACACCAACAAACAAGTGGAGGAAACAAAACAAATGATTAAAGGGCATACGAGCTCAACCACCTCAATCATTATCTTGAATATAATTGGTGAAAATACACTAAAATATGGATATTGGCAGAGTGGATAAAAAACACTAATTACATGCCATTTACAAGAAACTCAAATAATGCAGGTGGGTTGAAAGTAAACATGATGGTTAAAACAAGAATCACAAGGGGAATCTGCCATAATATAATTCAAAAGGACAAAAGGCTATAGAAATGAAAATATTAAATGTAGAAGAACTAGAAGCGTGTTACATGCCCTTCAGGGAGACAATGGTGAAAAAATGATTATGAAACCAGTCAAAATGCTATGCAATGTGGCAACCCCTTTGAAACATAGTTTGGCAGCTCTTCAGAAAGTTGAGTTACCATATGGCCCAGCAATTCTACTCTTAGGTGTGTGCCCAAGAGAATTGAAAACATATATCTGCACACAGACTTGTACAGGAATGTTCACAGCAGTGTTACGCTAATGGCTGAAAAGTGGAAAGGACTCTTAAGTTCACCAATTGACGAGCAAGTAAACAAAGTGTGGATATCTGTACACTGGGTCAGCCACAAAAAGGAAATAAGTACTGACGTGCTAAAGCATGGATGGAACCTTGGAATGTGATGCTACGTGAGAGAAGCAACACCCAAAAAAGCACATTATATAATTTCATTTTATATGAAATGTCCAGAATAAGCAAGGTAGATTAGTGGTTTCCAGGGGTAGAGGAAGGAGGGGGACTTGAGGGGTACAGGATTTCTTTCTGAGGTGATGGAAATGTTCTGGAATTAGTGGTGATGGTACAAGTCTGAAAATACTAAAAAACATTTAATTGTACACTTAAGTAGGGTGAACTTTACGGTATATGAATAATATATGAGTGTATATAACTTTATGCAGCTTTTTACAGTTATTGTCAAGGGAGACTAGGTGACATTGAATCAGGCTCATGTGGAAAAAGAGAAGAGGAGACCCAATTTTATACATGTATATTCTATGATTTTAACTGTGAAATTACTCGTCTGTAAATAGATTGGAATAAAATAATAGATAAGGATGACAGATTAATGAATTCAAAGTTTTCTTGTTTATACTCTGCAAACTGAATATAGTATGGTTACATTTCTTTTATCATTAAAACATTTTTTCATTCAAAGCTAGTACTCTATCCCAAGTCTCTACCGTGGAGTCTGATCATTTTAAACTAGCTTCAAATCCACAGCCCCCTCTGCATTCAGATGGCATGTAATACAGTCTCCTCCCTAGACATTTTACCCCCAGGCCAGGGGCTGCATCTTACTCTGTACTGTCTGCTCAACACCTCTCTCAAATGCTGACGAATGGTAGGTACCTAATAAATAATTGTCCAGTTAATCTGACTTGAATATGAGCATGCTGAGTTTTATAGCAGAATAATTATGGTCTTTGATGACTAGGAGAAGTGTTGGAATAATTCTATCAGTCAACCTAATAAGAAAAACACATTAGGTTTTTATAGGAAAATTATTTAATGCCAGAATTGTGTGTAACTCTTAGGGGGTTGCTTATGCTTCGTATGAACACAGTCTAGGAATTGTCAACAAAGCTTGATTTATCAGTACTTCTGTAATAAATATAGTCCAAGCTTCTATATATTAAAAAAAATAACAATGGGACAAAAGCTTTGGTTTTCATAGATCTTGGAATAAGTGCACTGAAAAAGACCTAGAAGTGAGGTCATCTCATCCTTCTTTCTGCCCTGATGACACCTTCTATCTTCCCACAGATCTGTGTGGCACTTCAATTAACGAATCCCCTGGGAATGATAGTGCTTTGTAAGGCATTGGCCTTCTGAAAACACTCCTCCCACCATAAATCACATCCATGAAGCAAAGCCTCCCATTGCCAGATAAAGATGTTTCTGTGTACTGCTCCTGTTTGTATCTTCCCAGTTAAAAGTACAAGAGGCAGAGTTCTGTAGTGTGCCAAATATCCCTAGACTCTTCTTTTTTTTCCCCCTGTCTCTGCTTGGTGGTGATAGGCTCACATCACTTGCTGTCGTCCTCCACCATATACAAAATATTGCTATGAAAGTGCACTTCTCCCTTTGCAACAGATTGGAACCAATAGAAGTTGCAGTTGTTTGCCACCTACACTTCTGTGGCCCCACACATTCAGTGTTAGTGCATTGTGGCACTTATCTTTGACTGTGGTATGAATCATGGTGTCTGAATCTTTCACTTCATTGCCTTGTTCAGGGAATTTCAGGAAACACCAGGTACAAACTTCATTTTATTCTTTGTAGGTTATCTTGAGAAGGAATGTCAGGAGGGTTTGCCCATGGCACTCCCCAAAGATAACCTCCACGTCACTGCTTCATAGAAATTAAGCTCAGATGAATCCAGGGGAAGTGCTGAAATTCTGGTTTCAAGAGCTTTGGGAGGTAGAGAAAGCTGTGCTATTTCCTCCCTGGCTTGTGGAGCCATTAATCCTAGTAATTTCTGTTTACTCTGGCATGTGCTCTATCCTTGGCCAGTCCTTCTCTCACAATGACACAAGGGCCCCCCGTCCTTATTTTATGTTTTCTAGAATATGTGACATGAGGTTAACATTGTAGATGGCATGTGTGTGTACATGTGCCATTAGCACCCCTGTGCTCCTCATACCCTAGTCTGGTATTACATTCCTTTTTCTGAATATGAATTTTCTTAGAGTCTCCTTGTTTATGTAGGGATTATCAAATTTTAAAAAAATCTTAAGAAAAAAACCAGATAAGTCCTCTAAACTCTCAATAACATATAAATCTACCTTCTCAGGAAAATCTCTGCCAAACCTGAATTATTCAAATGGTAATGATTAACTCATAATTCTTTTCCATTCTACTCAAGGATAATTGCAATCATAGTTGTAATGAGTATGGAGAACAAATGCCTGGATTATGTTCCCTGAGTCAAGACCGACCACACTGCATTCACAGAGATCAGTTCATCACAGTAGCGGATGTGCTAATTTCCTAGGAGGTAACGCATTTCCCGTAAAATGAGCAAATGGATGGTTTTAAACTTACACCAATTTCCATAATTATTTCATGTAATCCTTCATGAAAATTGAATAGACAATTGGAACAATATTGTATTGCCTTGAAATTTTGTAGAAAATCACAAAACTAGCATATGTAAATGTACCTTTTAAACAATGTTATGTCCCTGGAGAAGAGAATGAGTTCAGTGTCATGAAGGTTATAAGAGATCATTATATTCACCAGTGTTTCCATTAATGGCTAAAAATGCAGATTAATTTTACAGTGTTCTCTGTTAAACTGATATGAAAATTAAAAGGGACCAAAGGAAGTGCCAAAGCCAGATTGGAGCTATAAAAATGAGATGGGAACTGGATATAGGATATAAGAAACTTAACATTCTTCCTCCAAAGCACCTTTACTTTTCCACCCTCTCCTCACTCCCATGCTGATCCAGTCTACCACAAGGTGAGTCCAGCTGGCCTTCCAGAAATACCACACCAGGTTTATTTCACTCAAGTTGTAAGACTAGGTCCATTCAAAATTCTTCAGCCTGCCCCATAAGGCCCTCAATCAATGCCCCCAACTTTACCCAGCCACCTTTCTCCAAAATGACCCTCCTGGATTTACAGAGCCACATCTATACTCTGCCCAGACTGGGTTTAGGACCTATTTTTCTGTTTGGTATATGCTGTTTTCCTAAAAGCATTTTGGTATATATTTTGTCCCATGTTGTCATATCCATCTTTATAGGGTTGTGCCATGACAGCTCTCTAGAAGTGTACATATACCTTTGTTGCAACCACTGAGGGTCATGGCCTTTACTTCTTTTGAATTTTCCTCAATGTTAAGAATGTCATAATATCTGCGATAAATGCTTATTAAGACTATAAAACAATGGGATTTGGAAAAAGCTAGGAGGAATTAAAAATGAGCCTCTGTATATAAAGTAAGAGTTGTCAGAATATCAGCGTAGTGGTGAGGCACTCTAAGAATTTGGAGAAAAGACTGAAAACAAGGGCCTAAATAAAATCTATAATCTATAAAGTTAGCAGTAAAGTTTCTGGCATTTTTTCTCATCCAGATAGAAAACTAGAGGACTTGTTTTTTGAAGAAAGTGAATGTCCCCAGGGGAAACATACCTTCAAAAATGAACATTTGGGGTTCCCCAGTGAAACTGCCAGGTTGCCATTCTGTCATCCCATGATAAAACTTACTAGTAATGAACACCATCCATGCACACAGAGCTTATCATCCACTCTTTAATGTTTTTTCTTAAATTAAAATGGACACCTAAAGTTCAAAAGCATTCGAGGAAAGCCTCAACACAGAACAGAAAGACCTAACAAGGTAGAGGCCTTGTTCTCTGTGTCTCTCTCCTGGTTGGCAAGGCTGCTCTGCTCTTGTCAGCCTCCAGCCCGCCGTTGGCTTGAGACAGAGCACCATGCCTTCAATTAAGTTGCAGAGTTCTGATGGAGAGATATTTGAAGTTGATATTGAAATTGCCAAACAGTCTGTGACTATCAAGACCATGTTGGAAGATTTGGGAATGAATGATGAAGGAGATGATGACCCAGTTCCTTTATCAAATGTTAACGCAGCAATATTAAAAAAGATCATTCAGTGGTACACCCACCACAAGGATGACTCCCCTCCTCCTGAGGATGATGAGAACAAAGAAAAGCGAGCAGATGATATTCCTGTTTGGGACCAAGAATTCCTGAAAGCTGACCAAGGAACACTTGTTGAGCTTATTCTGGCCGCGAACTACTTAGACATCAAAGGTTTGCTTGATGTTACATGCAAGACCGTTGCCAATATGATCAAGGGGAAAACTCCTGAGGAGATCCGTAAGACCTTCAATATCAAAAATGACTTTACTGAAGAAGAGGAAGCCCAGGTACACAAAGAGAACCAGTGGTGTGAAGAGAAGTTAGATGTTATGCCTGACACTGTAACACTGTAAGGATTGTTCCAAATACCAGTTGCACTGCCCTGTTTATAATTGTTAATATTAGACCAACAGTAGACAAATGCAGCAGCAAATCAGTTGTTTTAACAGAATATTGTCCTCCTTGCATGTGTAGTTTGAGTACAGATTCCAAACTTATGGCTGAGTTTCTTCTAGTATGATCGAAAGTTTCTTTTTTTCTTTGCTCTTAATAAACTGAACTGTGGGTTCTCTGTAGAAGGTGGCGTTTTGGGCTTTCCCTCTCTTTGTAAAGTGATTTCTGCCTAGTTTATTGTCTGGTTAACTTTAGTTTAATGACCTTTTAAAAGTTGGCATTGTAAATAAAACAAGTTGAAAAAGGTTTCCTGAAAAAAAAAAAAAAAAAACCTAACAAGCAAATATGAGAAAAAGAGCTTAGAGAAACCAGAGACCATGCAGTAAACAGAAGAAAGCTTCAAAAAGCAACTATAATATTTTTCGAATAATAGGAGATATAACCATGAAACAAGAACAGTAAAGGGTTTTTGACACTAAAAATAGGAAAGTTTTTTAAATAAAATATTTTAAAGATAAATACAAAGAACTTTTCACAAAGTAGAATCAAAAAGGATAAAGAAGTAGAAAACAGAAAAAAAAGTTGTGAAAAATCATATCAGTCTCAGAAAAAGAGAGAAATGGAAATACGGATGCAGCCTGTAGAGACCATCTGCCTCTCTTACTGAGTGAAGATGCCTTCCCCACTCTGGGGCAGGGAAGGAAGGTCTTTGTAAAATGCAGACTCAGTGAGTCCCAGAATGAACCTGAGATTTTTGCATTTCTGGCAAGCTCCTGGGTGACACCTATCCTGGGTCCCTGGACCATGCTCTGAGTAAGCAGCAAGGCTCCAGTCGTCTCAGATCTTCCCTGCACCCATTATCAATGACTAAACCACTTGAGAGTGAGGCCGTGGTGCAGCAGTGGGTAGCAGGTGCCCCTCAGATCTCATTGTATCCAAATCTGAACTCAAAGTCTTGTCTCCAAAACCTCATTCCCCGATTATTCTCTCTTATTCAATTATTAACACTTCTATCCTTCCAATTTCTCATCAAGGAACCTGAACGTCAACCCTTCCCCCTTAACTGCCCGAACGCTTCTTGGGTAGATCCCATTTCCCGAATATTTCTCTCAGTTTCCTGCTCTCTCTCTCTCCCAGTGCCTTCACCAGGGCCTTCCCAGGTCACATATCTTTCACTGTACTCCAGCCTCCTGGCTAACTCTGCATCTGAGACTTGGCTCCACAGGAATGCTTGTTCAACACAAACGTGACCATGTTAATCTCTTGCCTAGAATGCTTTTATAATTCTCCATTATTTAAAATAAAACCCAAGCTCATAAAATGACATTTCGACGTCCTTCTTGATCTACTTGCCTATTTTAGAAATTTAATCTCCCAGGAATGCACACAGCTTTGGCCATGTTGACTTCTTTTCTAACCAGAAAGCTTTTTGTGCACCATTTCCTGTGTCTGAACTTCCCAATCTGGCTACTTTGCCTGGAGAACCATTCATTCTGTACGACTCAGAGGGTCTCTAGGGAAGCCTGCCTTGCTCTTCCCAGGCAGAGTTAATTCTATTCTCTGTTGGGATTTTCCTTTTTCCTTTATTTTCTGTTTTTCCCTTTTGTCCTAATCAGTGTTCTGACTCTTGTGATCCCTTCTTAACCAGCAATTTTCCTCATGTGAAATTCTAGTATAATGCGATTTCCTTCCATGTACATCTTTGTGGGTTTTTTTTTTTTTTACATTTTTAAATTTAAATTCAATTTGCCAACATAGTATAACACCCAGTGCTCATCCCATCAAATGCCCTCCTCAGTGCCAGTCACCTAATTACCCATTCCCCCACCCACTTCCCCTTCCACAACCCTTTGTTTATTTCCCAGATTTAGGACTCTCTCATGGTTTGTCTCCCTCTCTAATTTTTCCCACTCAGTTCTGCTCCTTTCCCTTATAATCCCTTTCACTATTTCTTATATTCCACGTATGAGTGAAACCATATGATGATTGTCCTCCGATTGACTTATATCACTCAGCATAATACCCTCCAGTTCCATCCATGTGGAAGCAAATGGTGGGTATTCATCTTTTCTGAGGTGGACATTGTTGCTTTGAACATTGGGGTGCAGGTGTCCTGGCGTTTCACTACATCTGTATCCTTGGGAGTACAATTGCTGGGTCATAGCGTAACTCTATTTTTAACTTCTTGAGGAACCTCCACACTGTTTTCCAGAGTGACTGCACCAGCTTGTGTTCCTACCAACAGTGCAAGAGGATTTCCTTTTCTCCACATCCTCTCCAACATTTGTTGTTTCCTCTCTTGTTACTTTTCGCCATTCTCACTAGTGTGAGGTGGTACCATGCACATCTTTGATGACCATAGGATTTTCATTTGTGCATTGTTTTGGGAATTATGAAGACAGGTGGGGACTGATGATTCAGAATAGAAAAAGGAGGTGAAGTAGATGGCACAGAAGGAGCAGAGGTTGTACGAAGACATCTTGGAGAAGCTAAGGGAGGAAGAAAGGAATAGATAGTTCTGATTCTTACAACTGCATTCTTGTAGTTTTGTAAGGGAAGAAGGAGGGAGAGAAGGGAGCAGAGACCTCTGTGAGCATTGCTGTGGAGCCAGGGCGAGAGGGAAGTGAGACCACAAGGCAGGACTCGGAGCAGAAGTCATGAGTTGTTGATTAGCAGCGTGCTGACACACAGATGGAGAGAGAGATACAACCTTGATTCCATATTCCTCCCTTGAAGTCCCCAGTGAATGTCTCTATTCTGGAATCCTCTTCCAAAAGAAGAGAGATGAGACCCCACTGATTTTCCTTGTACGCAAGATTTTAAAAATCAACTTCTATCATTTCTTGCCTTAATGAACCCAAACCCAAGTGGTGGGAGAGGAAGGATATGTATTATTATTTTTATTCACATGGTAATAACAGTATCTATTCAGTGGACACGTATGTGCCAGAGACCAAATGTGCTAAACTAAACACCTTAAGGGCTGTTTTTATCTTTCTGAGGATGAAGAAACAGAACCACATAGTTAGGAAGTGATGGAGCTGGAGTTTGAACTCAGATAGGTGAGCTTCAGACCCCATGTTCATCACCCTTCAACCATGTGGTGTCCCCTAGACACACCTTGGAAGGGAAAAATCTACAATGTATTTCATTTGCATTCCTATCATTTTGTAGCATAAAGGGCTAATATGTAAAGGGCACAAGCAGGGTATTTGTGGAATGTATTCTGGATTAGGGAGGAAATGGGAGTTTTGTTAGTCAATGAAGGACAGGGTTTCAGGTCAGATCGGTAGAAGGTTTACCTTGGGGGAGGGAAGAAGGGTGATGATTCACCTTCTAAGTCTGTAGGTCATGGATTCTTAGACTATTTTAATTTCTCTTTGCTGAAGAAATTCCAAATAAGGCAAGTAAACAGAATGCACGATAATGCCATGGAAACAGCAATTGATTTTTAAATTGCTTCCACCAAGTCATCATTTGCAGAAGGGTCTGACTTGTCTGTTGATCTCAGCTGGAGTAGAGTAGGAGGTGAGCTGGAGGGAAAATTCCTCAACTCACCAAAAGTCAGTCAGACCTTGAAAGGATCTTTCTTTTTTTTCTTTTCTTTCTTTTCTTTCTTTCTTTTTTCTCTTTCTTTCTTTCTTTCTTTCTTTCTTTCTTTCTTTCTTTCTTTCTTTCTTTCTTTCTTTCTTTTCTTTCTTTCTTTCTTTCTTTCTTTTCTTCTTTCTTTTCTTTCTTCTTTCTTTCTTTCTCCTTTCTTTCCTTCCTTCCTTCCTTCCTTCCTTCCTTCCTTCCTTCCTTCCTTCCTTCCTTCCTTCTTTTTTTCTAACATGAAGGACAATTAGGAATTGCATGCCTAGATCAGGAGCAAAGAAATGACCTTTACTTTGTTTAATAATACACACATTTGTCAAACAGGAAAATCCTATAAGACAGGAAGTTCTTTTTGAGACCATGCTAGAGACATTGTCTATTGCACGAAAGGTGTTGCTGAGTACATATTATGTACTTTAGAAAAATATAATCATGAAAACAGTTATGTTCATAGCTCAGAGGGGTGGAATTGTCCCTTGTGTTGGAAGATTCTACTCTGCCTTATTTTGTCCAGTTCTAAGTTGACAAGTATTTCACAATATCAAGCTTCTCCCCGCTTCCCACCCCAAGTTGTTAAGATTTTAAACAACCTTGGACAGATGTAACTTTAAAGAAATATATTCAACTGGAGATTCCATTTATTGCATTATACCCATTTCTTGAAACATACAACATAATAAGAAACTCATTACTCAACCTTAGTATCACCTCAAGTAAACAACATCTTGCAAAGTATCTTTGTTGCTATGTTTGAACAAGACATGTGTAAAACGGTATTAAATTTCTCCATATCAATGTGGATATTAAGGGTAATTAAGGGTATTAAGGGTAATTTATTTAAGGGTAATTTTATGTCAATACTGAAATTTTAGATGACACTTCCAAGTTTTTACGGTATATTTTCCTAAAATTCTGAGAACAATGAGTCTACATGCAAAGCATCCTTTTATTACTTCAAAGGGTTTCCATAGCAACAAGTTCCCATCCCATCTTTTTAACTCTGGTTTCAATTTTTTAATCGTAAAATATACATAACAAAATGTATGATTTTTATCATTTACAAAATTTATTTATTTATTTATTTATTTATTTATTTATTTATTTAGAGAGCAGAGTGAGGGAAAGAGGGAGAGGGAGAGAGAGATCCCAACCAAGCAGACTGTGTTGAGCATGGAGCCCAACTCAGAGCTTGATCTCATGACCCTGAGATCATGACCCAACTGAAACCAAGAATTTTCCACTGAACTTAATGAGCTACCCAGGTGCCTCTCATTTAAAAAATTTTTAAAGCTCAATGGCATTACATACATTCTTATTGTGCAAATATCATACCATACATTTCCAGAGCTTATTTCATCTTTCCAAAGTGAAACTCTGTACCCATTAAACAAGAACTCCTCATTCTCCCTTTCCCCATCCCAGGAAACCATCATACTACATTCTGTCTCTGTGAGTTTCACCATTCTAGGTCCTTCATCTAAGTGGAAGCATATGGTATTTGTCCTTTTGTGTCTGCCTTATTTCACTCACCATAATGTCTTCAAGGTTAACCCATGTTGTAGCAGGTGCCAGAATTTCCTTCCATTTTAAGGCTGAACAATATACCACTGTGGGTATGTAACACATTTTGTTTATCCATTCATATCTGTCAATGGACATTGGGATTGCTTCCGTATTTTGGCAGTTGTGAGTAATGCTGCTGTGAACATTGTGGTACAAATATCAATTTGAGTCTCCTTTTTTCAGTTCTTTTGGGTATATACCCAGATGTAGAATTGCTGGATTGCATGATAATTCTGTTTAATTTTTTAGGGAACTGCCATAGTGTTTTGTAGTGGCTGTACCTTTTTACTTTCTCACTGAGAGTGCACAAGGTCTCCAATTTCTCCACATCCTCACCAACACTTGTTATTTTCTTGATTTTGTTTGTTTTGATAGTAGCCATCCTTATGAGTGTGAAGTGGTATCTCATTGTGGTTTTGATTTACATTTCCATAATGAAGAGTAACGTTGAGCATCTTTTCATGTGCTTTTTGGCAGGTTAGCAATTTTACCATTTCTTTGGAAAAATGCCTATTTTCTTTGCCCATTTAAAAACTGGGCTATTTTTTGTTGTTGTTGAGTTGTAGAAGTTCTTCATGTATTCTGAATATTAACCTCTTATCACATATATAATTAGTAAATATTTTCCCCATTCTGCAAGCTTTTGTTCCCTGTGCTTTTGTTGTCATTTCCAAAAAATCATTGCTAAGCCCAATGTCAGGAAGCTTTCCACCCTTTGTTTTCTTCCATGAGTGTTGGCTCCTGTTTTAAGGCATTTGATTCATTTTGAGTTAATTTTTGTATGACATAAAGTAAGGGTCCAATTTCATTTTTCTGCATGTTGATATCCAGTTTTTCTACTATCATTTGCTGAAAGGTGGCTACTTCTTAACCAAGGATTGTTATAGTGGATGTTTCCAAAGCAGTTGGTTACCATTTCAAAGGTCAGACAGATAATGATTAAGTTGTGCATCACTTCAAGGTAGATTTTGACCTCTTACAAGTTGAAGAGTACTGAAGATCTAAGATCATTTACATCCCTTGGGAAAGAAAAAATAACACGGCCTTCTAGGGCAAAGAAGAGAGAACTGAAAAGTTGCAGGACACTTCACAGGCCAAAGTACATCTGCCTGGTTTGCTTTCTCTGAAATTCCACACTTGGCTGGAGTGGCTTCCCTCTTACCAACACCCTAGGAGGGTTGCTGCGGAGCATGTCCTCACCTTTTCTTTGGAGTTTGATTATTTTGTTGACATTTGCTGAATCAAATGGTGAAGCTGGAGGATTTGAACTGCAGAGACAAAAAAGAAGTATCGACTTCCAACAGTAAGTAGACACATGGATTATTGCTGCTGAGGGCCTAGGGCAGGTGGTCATTAGTTTCCACAAATAGCCAGAAGAGCAAAGGTGTAATTTTTCTTCAAGAAAACAATGATGTTAAAAACAAATAGGGAAAAACTTTTAGGCTGATGTATGGGATTATCTTCCTCTACGTAAATTATTCACTGACCATTTTGCAAATAAGGCAAATATGCAATTATAGCAGCCATCTCTAGGAAATCTGCAAAGAAAAAGGGGCAGATGAACAAGGAGGGTTTGGTTGAGTTGACCACAGAGCAAAGGCGTATGCAGTCTACAGATACTCAGTGAGAAACTTTGTTGTTTACCAATGACATGTGATAATAATTGATGCATTCTCTGGTTTGACCCCTACAGGCCTCGAATGGCTACAGAGAGGGGAAATTTAGTGTTTCTTGCTGGGTCTGCTCAAAACATTGAATTTAGAACTGGATCCCTGGGAAAAATAAAATTAAATGAGGAAGACCTTGGTGAATGCTTACATCAGGTAATACAATGGAAATATATGGAAGTAATTTTGTGTATTCATATACAGTCATTTAATTCAAGAGGTCTATACAAATCTGTCCCTTATATCTTTAGCCCAGGGAATGTAACTGTAGGTGAGGTAAGTCCTGTGAAGAGCAACACCCTAGGGCTAGTGATGGGCAGAAGGAGGAATTCTAGTGGGAAATGCCTGATTGTGTGGGCTTATATCCTCTAATCTAGAGATAGGGTCATACTGGGACTCGTTTACAAGAGGAGCTAGAGGAGAGGGGCCAGAGAAAGGTTTGGATGGGACCAGTTTACTTGTGCCAGAGAACAGAATTGGCCAATTATTCTCCAGTCGCACTGAGTGTTTTCAGTGTCCATTAATTACTGTATCACACTGGTGTATCAGTCGTAATGTAAGAAGCTAGCATTATTTAGAGCTTCCTATGGGCTATCCAGTGTGCTCAGCACTTGGTGTGCATTATCCCATTGAATCCTCACAACTACCCTACAAGTTTGGCTTTATTATCACCCCATTTGTAAGGGCATTAAGGGAAACACATAGCAGTGCAGCAGCTTACCCAACGACACCCAGGAAATGACTGAGCCAAGATTTAAAACCCAAGCAGTCTGATTCCAAGCTAGGCCTCTTAACAAGCACTCTCAACTGTGATGAGAAAAAATGCAAAGGGAAAGTACCTTGATGTTTTGTTCCTGAAAAGGGCAAATAAAATTATGCCATGGCTATGTTAGTCCAATGTTTACTATGTACATAGTATTGTTTTGATCTCTACAATAATGGGCAAGACCTTAGTGCTTCAAATAGACCAGTACTCAACTTCAGAAAATTTTGCATGGATAACATACACATGACTTTGTCACTGGCCTTCTCCTCCTCCTCCTTTTCCTTTTTGAAATTAGATCCAGAAAAACAAAGAGGATATTACAGATTTAAAAAGGAGTGCAGTCAATGTGCCTCAAAATATTTCAAGTCAAATCCATCAGCTTAATTCTAAGGTAAGTCTGACATCTGCATCATCAGCACAAATGGGCTCTCTTAATATAATTTTGTAAGTAACTGTTTTGCAGAAGACATACCAGCTTTTGGTCCTCTTTAGAAATTTAGCATTGTGATGATGGACTTTTCAGTTTGATGACACAAGTCTAATAGGGGACGGGCAGAAGGTTGTAATGCTGTGACAAGAGCTCATTGCATAAGTAGGTCTTGTCCAGGTTCTGATAGAACCTTCTTATTGGTGAAGTGGATGAATCACTGTCATTTATGAAAATTCCCAGAATTGTGTGCAGAAAAGCAATGAGTCAACTTATCAATGGGTTGCATTTCCTTTTTTAAAAAATTCCTTAAAAAAAAATCTATGTGATAGAAGGGAGTAGGAAGGAAGAGAAATGAGGAAGGAAAAAGCAATAAAAAAGGAATTAACAGACAAAGCAAGTCCCCGGTGGAGGGTGTTAGGAAAATATGCCAAGGAACAATATCACATGTGAAATGCTAACTGATATTCTCTTCCCTACTGCTCAGCTTGTGGATCTGGAGAGAAAATTTCAAAGCTTACAGCAGGTAGGTCCTATAACTACTACTTGTCTGACATCTTTCACTGAAAATACACTAGAAGTATGGATGGAGCTGGCATTCTTATCTTAAGGTAGATGAATGATCCATATCAAGGACTTTTGCTTTTTCCCATAATTTAATTCTCCACATGGTTTATGCTTCCCAGGACACAGATGAGGAATCTGAGTTTCAGATAAAGTAACCAGCCCCGGGTCACTGGGCCTGTGAAGCATGTGGGCATGTGAAGCCTTTTGACTCTGAGTTCAGAGGTTCACACCCTCCTCCTCTGACATTGTTACTCTTTGCCCGTGTTATACAGGCTTAACCTGTTAGCTAGTGACACCCCAACTTGCTGATTCTGGCATGTAGGAGTGAGTATTGAAAGACAATGCATTGGGGCACCTGGGTGACTCAGCTGGTTGAGCCAATTTGATTTTGGCTCAGGTCATGATCTTGGGATCCTGGGATCCAGCCCCACATCAGGCTCCAAGCTCAGTGGGGGAGTCTACTTGGGGATTCTTTCCCTTGTCCTCTGCCTCTCCCCTACCTTTCTAAAAGAAGGAAGGAGGGAAGGAAGGAAAGAAGGAAGGAAGGAAGGAAGGAAGGAAGGAAGGAAGGAAGGAAGGAAGGAAGGAAGGAAGGAAGCCAAGCCATGCTACTTCTCTAACATTAAACTCAGATAGATGCTGGGGGTGTTCACAAAATATTTCAAATTTCCTTAAAAGTACATTTACTGGTAATGAAATCTGAGCAGTTTCTTAGAGTAAACCTTCCATAATTTTACAAGTACATGCTTATAAACCTGTCCTTGTAATGTTAGACTTCTTATCTGTTTTGAGGTTGGCTGGTGTTAAGATTTTCATGGAAGCTATAACTTTTTACCCAGAGAAATAAACAGAATGTCCCCATACTAAAAATTTTGAATAAAAGTTAGGAGATTCCAAGTTAAGAATCCCTGTTCTAATATTCTGGATCTATTGTGATTATGCCTCCAGTGTGGTCCTCTTTTTTGATGCTTTAAACTTAATGAGCAAGTTCATGTATGCATTCCTTTTCCTGACTTTGATAATAAATTGTTCCTCAGTTTTTATCTTTTCTGTGGAGTAGTTGAATGAAGGAAAACAAGCAAGGAATTATACCTCCAGAGCAAGACACTGTACTTTAGCTTCCAGTCTCCTAGAGTGCTTCATTATTGCTACCAAAGGTCAAAAACTGGAGTCCACAGTCAAATGACCTCAGACTTCCACTCAGCACACCCCCAGGAAGAAATTTAAAATGATTTTTGGATATAAGTGCTTTTTATGCATTCCAATGGGACAAGTGCTCTCTGGGTACTATAGCTACCATGGTTCCCCAGTGTCTTCCTCCCCACTGCTTACTGATTCCACTTTCTGTTGGGCCTTCACAGGCTTCCATGTTTTAAAGCCTCAGACAATGTTGCTTTTGTATGCCAGAAACTTCCAATGAGTTTGTGGTCAATTTCTATAATAGTGTCCTCTGACGAACAGTACTATTTGTGGTAATAGCACAAAGATAGATGGATCATGGAAGAAAACAGAGTCCAGAAAGAGACCCCTACATGCATGATCACCTCACTTGACAAAAGAGAGAGATGGGTTTGGCAATAAATGGTGCTTAGTCAGTTGGCTACCCTCTGGCTCTGTTTCATCTGTAAAATGAAGGGAACAGACATGAGTTTCTCTCTGAGTCACTGGATAAAAAAAGAATGCAATGAATAATTTGTCCTATTTTAATTTTTTGAAATTTTATTTTTCAGCCCTATTTTAACTCTTAAAATAGAGAATTCCTATAATTAGGCAAAGTTAATAAAATAGCTTTTCTTGTATAACCACTCGTTCTCTGTAAAGAGCTTTTCTGCCCCCAAAGGCATTACAAAGCTTATGAGATTGGAACTAGTTGCTGACATATGGTAAGATTCCCCAGGTTGTGTAGACAAAAGCAGGTCTGTTCATGACTCTGATCTGAAAAGTAGTCACGTGAGCACAAGAGTGGAGGGTGTATCTAAGCCCACATTTCAAACAAAGGTACTTACTTGGAGTGAAAAGAGTTCAGTCATCTTAACCCACGGGAGGAGGGGTGGCAGTAAAAGATGATCAGATTTCAAATGCTTATCTGGAGGTACCAAAGAGAATAGCAGCAAAAGAACCGGAATTCCCATTTTGTTTTCTTAGTACAATAGGAATGTCCATTATTATTCCCAACTTGAAATCTTTACTCTTGTCCAGCAGCATATATTTCTCAGGTGAACAATGCTTTTCCAAAGAATAGAGTGAGCATCTTCTCCCCTTGTGCCTCGTTCCACCCTGGTTAAATGCTTGTAAGTAGGGAAGGAAAATGCATAGGACTGATAATGTGAAACACTTTGTTTTTATCATGAAAGAGTTGATCTGAAGAACTTAAGTAATTGATCTAAAGTCTGGAGGATGACCTTCTCCTGCCTAGGAGTAAAATGTAGTTCCACATGAGCACCTATAGTGAAATATGCTTTTTTTTTTTTTTTTTTTTTTTCTGCCTGCTGAAAGCTCACTGGTCTTGCTGACTATCCTGTCTTTGTTTCAGACAGTTGACAAAAAGGTTTGCAGTAGCAACCCCTGCCAAAATGGGGGAACCTGCCTCAATCTCCATGATTCCTTTTTCTGTATCTGTCCCTCACAATGGAAGGTAAGTCACTTGGTCTTTGGTTAAAAATGACAATGAGTCAGCATCAGTGGTTTCTTTGGATTCATTCAGATGTATTAAATTCCCCCATCCAAAGTTTCTAGGATTCTGCGGTCTCCCAAATCAGAATGAATTACACCATGTATGCCAAAATCCAAACAATGGGGAAGATGACTACATAGCCCACTGAACACTAAGCCATCAGAAGGAAGGGTTCACTTGCCTGTATAATGATATGGAAGGGCATGACATTTAGGCTAGCATGAATTTAAATTGTTCAGCACTGAAAGTACTAAATGAATCTTGACAGAGCAATGTAAATTTTCTTGCCCTTTTCTATTAATGGTGAAAATGTTTCTGACATGTGCATTAAAAAAAATTAAGTGACTATTCCCAGGCATAGCCTTATAGTAACATGAGGATTTGTTAGTATAAGGATTCTTCTTGTGTGATTGGCATGATTTTACCAAGAGCTCTGTGGCTCCCTTAGGCCAAATGTGAGTTCAAGAGGAAGGATAACTGGATACTAGTATTAGCATTATTGTGATTATATCTCCCTTGACTGAAGTCTTCTTTACTGTGCATATATCCTTGAATATATCCTATAAATATTAGCCCCAGATGCTTCTGTGACCTGGGGCACCTGACTTTGTTCTTTGCATGAATTCAGGGCCCTCTGTGCTCAGTTGATGTGAATGAATGTCAGATTTACTCAGGAACACCCTTGGGCTGCCAGAATGGAGCCACATGTGAAAATACAGCAGGGAGTTACAGGTAATGTTTTTCTTTATTTTCTTTTCTCTTTCCTTTCCTTTTCCCTCCTCTTCCATTCTCTTCTCTTCTTTCTTCTCTTCTCTCCCCATTTTTGGTTGGTCTCCTATATTGTGTGATTCTTAAAAGGTAGAAACGGTGATTCTGTTGTAACATGAACAAATCCTTTCAATACACAGGGGTATAATCTCACTGGAGTAAAGAGCAATTATTTGCTTTCTTACTAATGTCTCTGCTATCTTATTCTCCCATTCCCTTGTAACAATATCCATTCTATTCTTTCCAACAAAACCGAGTGCAGTAATTTCATTATTTCCTTGTCATCTGTTAACACAGTTTTCTCAAAAAGCAGTCACAATCCTTTTCTCTTTAATTTAATTGATACTTTTGTTCTTTTGATCTGATCTTAAAAATTTTTGCTCACTCCAAGTCATAAAGTGAATTCATTCAAACTTCTGATAGATATTTTCATGAGCTTTGTTCATTGTGCAAAAAAAACCAAAATCAATCACCTCTGACTTAAATTAAGTATTATGTTATTAAAGAGACTTTTGCTTCCAGGACTTTGTTTCTCATTTTAGTGAACTCCCTGATCCTTGTCTGCTTTTATGAGCGTTCAAGCTTCAGCTAGATCCAAAATGCAGGTCTAATCTTTCATTCCCTTGAAAGCACTATCTCCCGATCTCTGTTTATGGGCACTTATCAATGAGAATTGCTGCTCAGAGATACTGGAGGAAAATGAGTTCTAGAGTTAGTACTTTCCTGCCTTCCTGATATCGAGGAATGTCCTGGAGATTAGATCTCTCACCTGGTCTTCCTTTATCATCACTGCCCTCCAGGTCTTGAAACCCAACAGAATAACAAAGATATGCAGCAGGTGGGATAAGACCCAAAGACCAAGCCAAAATTGATTTTTTCTCCCCCCAGCACATTACTTTTACTCCTGCAAAATGGAAAAGAAAAAAAAATCTATTTTTTTTAACTATTTGCTGCATGTCAAGGATTAGAGTTCCTTTTCTAGGTAAAATCATGAGAGAGAAAGAGAAAGAACCATTTTTATTTGTTGGGAGCTGCCCAAATGGCAGATTCAACTTCATATGAGAAATATTGAATTCTCTTTTGTACCTTCCTGTAAAAACAAAAACAAAAACAAAAAACAAACAAACAAAAAAACCCAAGGGCTCATTGTGCTGACTCTGGAAATGGTTTTGGTTTCAATAGATTTTCTGGAGGACAGCTAAGGACCATCATTTAAATCTATTTTTTCTCCTCTGGATATGAGGATAATTTATGTAGCCCCATGAATTCCAATTGATATCTGTGAACTAAATATTCTCATTCAGGCATTCGATGGAGACTTTTTGGAGGAATAACAGAAAATAGAAAAATGTACATGAACATAAGACTAAATGCTTGCTTTGTGGAATCTGTGAAATGAAACAGAGAACATTTAGGTACTTTCTTGTGTTCCATTAATAATGTGAGATTAAATGCTCGTTAATCAGTAGCTTCCCTGAGGCTGGAAACCCCTTCAGGAAACTTCCATGGACATTCGTTAAAGGAAAATGAGCCAATGTTGAATAATCTGGACCTGCAGAAATGTGGTCACAGAAACAGGTTTGCTCTGGGTTTGAGGTCTCTCTCAGTCTCTACCTCTTGGAACCCGTTACTTGGGAAGACAAAGGAGTCTTTATTTAAAGGGATTAATGATTCCTAATTATAGAGACCTTTGAAAGATAAAGCACTGGCAGATACTAATTAATTGGAAGCCCTGTTTCATAGGAAACTTTCTGGGAAAAAATTTTTTCTCAGTAATGAAACTAGAGCAAGGAGACCATTGTCTGTTTCCACTGATTCCTGTGGCTGGAGGTCTTGCTCCTAACTGCTTCACACAGCCAGCAGATAATATTTTGCCACTTCCTGATGCTGTTATTGCCTCTTTAGTCTGAAGAATTGATGCATCTTGTTCTCCTGCTTACTTTGGATTTAAGACAGACCTTATGATGCAAATTTGCTATATGTGGATGGTGGATACTTTGGGCTCAGATCTACAAGCTTTCTAGAAACGAAAGTTGAGTTCATTGTTTGTTTTTCTCCAAGAACACAATGATGGTTCACATATTTTTTTCATTTCTTTCCACTGTCATCACTGGTGGGTTTTAAAACATGCAGAGCGTGAGCGATGAGGTCAATCTGGTTTCAGCTCAGTGGTAGTTAGGTATTAAGCTTATTACCTGTTTCAGTCAGTTATGTTAATATTGAACCATGGACTCTAACATAAGTTAAACTATGACTATGAAACTGTATTTGACCACTTTTCAATTGCCAAATGCACTTGCAGGGTTTTTGAACACTGAAAAGCCCAGTTTTGTTCTGCCAGAACCAAACTAGCAATCCTAAATCATTACAAAGCTGACTTCTGCAGGGAGGTATATAATTTATCACTCTTTTTCTTTAAAGGACATATCCAGATGCCTTGAGAATATATTTTTGCATGTAAACACTGTTAGGTTAAAAAGACACATAAAAATGAAAAGTCTTTGGGGTGCCTGACTGGCTTAGTGGGAGGAGCATGTGGCTCTTCATCTTGCAGTCATGAGTTTGAGCCCCATGTTTGGTGTAGAGATTATTTAAATAAATAAAAAATAAAAAAGTAAAGAAAGTCTTCAACTAACTACCTTTCAGAATATGGGAATGTGATGTAGAAAAACATTTGTGGAAGAGTAAGTAACACAGACCTAGGTTTTAATTCATCTTCTGCCAATTTCTCATTTTGTGGCCTTGGGCAATGTGAGCCTTGCAGTAAAATGGGATTAATACTTGCCTTTGAGGATCCTAGCAAGGAAGCTGATGGTATACTTGACTGCCTTCCTCCTTCTGTCTTCTCACAATAAGCTACATTTATATGAAAGAAGTATATATACTTTATAGTTCTTTAGAGAAAAGTGTAGGGTGAAAATTCACTCATCTCTAAGTGAGAAGGAGGAGAGAAAGAGAGAGAGAATTTAATTGCAGGTCCATTCACCAGATTCTCCTCTCAAATCGTAAAGTCATTTTCCAGTAGTAAAGCACTTAGTGATAAGAGAAGCACAATTTCCTGAGCACTTCCTACCGGAAAATGTCTTGAGACCCCAAGGTGAAAATAGGACTCATAGATAGGCACTATTATAAGAAATGGAGGCAGAGGGAGTTATTACATTGCCTAAAGTGAACAGTTAATAGTATTATCAGGATTTAAACCTGAGCAGTCTTGTCCCATGGGGTTTTGAATACTCAGACCTCTTTACATGATAGGTTCAGAAAGTAGTAAAGTTGGCTTAAAGATTAAAAAAATCTTTTTGATGAGTGGAAGTGGTGGTACAATAAACTTTTAGCAAGGAAGCTACCTGGATCAAATGCTCAAATATGTATATGAAATAGTGTAGAATTCTATAGTCTCCAAAAGTCTAATGAAATTTCCTGAAAGAATATTCTGTGTAAGGATGAGAGAGTAAAGAGGAAAGGGACAAGGGTATGAGAGGGAGAGTATGGAAAAAGAGAGATGAGAGGAATAGAACTAGTTATGGATAGGGAATGAATAGTTGAAAACATTTTTAAAAGTTTAATCATCTATTGCTATTAGTCTATGATCTTGTCTTAATAAGAAAGGCAACCTTGAAATGATCATGAGTGTAATATATTAATGAACAGATTTTACACAATTATATATTGATGTCAAAAATTGCACGGGACATAATTATACCAAAAAGCATTCATTTATCTGAAATTCAGATTTAACTGGGTGTCCTGTGTTTTTATTTACCAAGTCTGGCAACTCTACTTATTAAGTGGCTGAATGGTACCATATTCTTACTCTCCTTCTCTGGCCACACTCAGTGATCTCTTCCTCAGAACCCACTGAAAGGTGCTATCCCAGCAATTGTTTCTGGCTCTCCATGGGTACAAGTTCTGTGCCCAGAGCGTGGTTCTTGATGCTTCTCAAATAGCCAGACTCTCCTTCCTCGCAATGTCAATTACATATTTGTTTTCATCTTTGGGCATCAGCTGATGTTGTGCCTTAGCAAGGACTGTTAAAAGAGCTTCTTTACCTTATAGTATGGCCCCTTTCCAGAACACTCAGGAAGTAGTTCATGGCCATGCAGGTCCTCCCTCTTCCTTGTCTCTGACCTTTGTTCTTGATGGTCAGCTTTTTCTTTGAGGGCCAATGCTGCTCAAAGCAGGCAAATGGTGACCTCTGGGCCTGGCTCTCCACTCCAGGAGAAGTGCTCAAACATGTGAAGATAAATAAGCTTAGGCTCTGTGACCTCTCCACCTCCTTCCCTGCCCCAGATTGCCATTCTCATAACTTCCACATTCCCTCTGAAGCTGCAGCACAGATAGAAAGCTAACTCAGCAATTTTAAGGATTACAATAGTTTAAAACAACTTTGTTTATGTGATTATTGTTGAACTGAAACTTTCTCATAACCAAACACCCACTGCAAGCTTGGGCATTATGTAAAATTGCATTTGTGAGTTAAAATGTGGCTATGAAAGAAATGTTTCTGTGTTAACCGCATCTCTTATGGATAGAACTATTGCCCTTTGCAATATGATAATTATCATATTCTCTGAGATGTTACTATACCATTGCTTGTGGGGTTATACAATCCCAGAGAGCGTTTGGGAATTTATCAGCTCAGTCAAGGTCATCTGTGCTTACTGGTGGGTCTAGTCAGAGGGACAATGAATGGACTTGATCTCTCCCTTTACCAACCTGAATGAACTCAATCCCCTTTAGTTTATGGATACCTGACCTTTGAAAGTGCCATTTGATGACCTGATACCAGAAGAATTTATGGCGAAAGTCTTGCCCAGATAGTAAGTTGTACACCTCTCATACTATATTTGAGAGATAACACATTTACTCAGTCCACTGCTTGAAGCAGAGCAGAGTGAATCTGGTTTCTGGTTTATGATTCCACGTGAATATCACTGACTTACAGTTGGAATTATTATTTTTTAAATTAATGCTAAGAAACAGGCACTTGCTCTGATGCACAAGCCCTAACATTCTGCTCGTGTGTAACCAACAGTTGTCTCTGCTCACCTGAGACACACGGCCCCCAGTGTGCATCAAAATATGATGACTGTGAAGGGGGCTCCAAGGCACTGTGTGTCCATGGCATCTGTGAGGATCTAGTCCGAGTGAAGGCTGATGAGGTGAGTCCCTCCCAGAATGTGGCTCCTTGGAGGGAGTCATGGTTATTCATTCCTCCTCCCGCATGTCTGTGTGTGAGCACAGCTCTGGACAGCTGCAGGGAGGAAGCTGGGCACAGGTGAAGAAAAAGATGTGAGCTTTTCATAAATAAACAGAAACCTGGACTCAGAGGTGATATCATTATAGAAATTACTACCATTTTTATTATTCCTTCATAAATCTGCAAGACATAACCTTCTCTTGGCCTTGTGGGTTATAACAGTGATGAGACATGGGAACACCAGAGGCCCGTTCTTGGTGGCAGCATGGTGTTCTAAGGAATCTGGATTGTTCCTGGCCCGGGAGTACCTTTGAATGCTGCAGATTCTAAGCCACCTCCCTGAGTGCCCCCTGGGCTTTGGATCCTGACAACCTTGACTCCTGACCTTTAAGATCATCCAGCCCTGGCCTGCTCGGCCTTGTATGAAACCTTTGGGTCTTTATTTTTAGTTCTATTTTTTTTTCCTACTCATGTGATGGAAAATGGTTCCCTTCCAGTGATGGTGGGAGGAGGGAGTGGGTGGGAGGGGAAAGAGAGACTTTCAAAAAGGAAACAAACAGAATGGATTTTCCAAGGTCTGTGTCTCCATGGGTGTTTTTCCCTCTAAAAACATAGCAGGCTGAGTGGATTGACTTTAATTATATTGACTTACAGTTCTTGATTGTTGTTGCTCTTTCCCTGGCATCTTTGGGGCAAATTATAGGTTTTCCTTACTCTGAAATAAAGATGTTTCTCTTTTCTGCATGGTCTGGTCTAAATGCTTAATCATATGGGGAGAAAAAGAGAAGCCACTCAATTGGGCTTATGGAAATGAATGCTGGAGGATAAACAGTTGGGGGCTTGGTGAGATTTTCAAAGGCTTTCTTGCTCATTTTCTTGATTGCCTTGATTCACACTGTTGTCATCTTCCCAGCCCAAGTACAACTGCATCTGCGATGCTGGGTGGACATCCCCACTGAATAGCTCAGCCTGCGTGCTGGACATAGACGAGTGCAATCTCCAGCATGCACCATGTTCACCTCTTGTGCAGTGCTTCAACACACAAGGTTCTTTCTACTGTGGGGCCTGCCCGACAGGTATGTGTACTCATCCACGCCCGGTCAGGGCAGGTGCCAGAATAGATTTCCTTCCACTGCCAAAAGATAAGTAAACTGTTCTCAGGAAGCATTCCGATCTCATTTCATGTCCTATTTCACTAACTCCTACTGCAGACCATCCTCTTGCTGTAATAAGTCACCAACAGAAATCAGAGGGCCAGGGTCAAGTACTGGGGGCAGGGTCAAACACCCAATTGCTATGACCGTCAGGTGACTTGGATTTGCTCTAGCCCTACCTTCCTTACTAGCCAGATGTTTACAAACTTGGGCAGATTATTTCACCTCTTAGTGTCACCTCTGGAGTCCAGTTGTTCTCACCTGAGTGTGTCATTGGAAGACCCTGTGATCTTGCTGTAAATAGGGATGTCCAGCTCCAGCCTCAGACCCACAGAGACTAAACCTCCAGGTCAGGTCACATGCCACATCACTGAAGACAGGCTCTAGGGTTGAGTCTACACTTCATCTCTCTCTCTCTATGAGATCATCATTATGCATTCAATGCATATTTGTAGATTGCCTACTATGGGCAAAGCACTGTGCTAGGTGCACCGGTCAGCAATTAACCAGACCTCAGAGAGTCTACAAGGCCCACTGGCACTCCTTGTGTGTGGTTGGAAGGTGGAGCATATAAGAATATAATTCTTTTATGGAAATCTCATTGAGAGACTGTTCTAGGCCATTTTTAATTCTTGCAACTATGACAAAATCAAGAAATGTTAGGAATTAGTATTATTCTCACTTTAAAGTATAAGAACATGGAGCTTGGAGAAGGTAAATAACTTGCCCAAGGTCACATAACTTATAAGCAGTCAGGATTCAAACCCCGGTCTGCCTGACTGCTGATATGAGCTGGGCTGCTGAATACTTCATTGTTCTGTCTTGTCAAAGGAACCCACACACCTGTTGTTTCCTCTAGTGACTTTCGGTTTAGTGACTTTCTTCACATTATGTGCTCAGATCTCATAGAAATCTGTAGAAAGAAATTGAAAAAAAAAACACATAAAGGCTTTTTCCTTCTAGGTTTTCAGGGGCAAATAAAATTTACAAATAACCACATTCTTGAAGGTAATTTGCCAGGGACACTCTTTAAAACCTAGAAATCAGAAAAATAAATTGTTCGAGCTATATCGAGCTTTTATCATGAAGGAAAAAAAAGAGAAACAAAAGTTTTTTTGTTTTCCTGTTAATCACCTTATTTTTTCCTGCATATCAAAATAACACATGCTGCGTATTAAGTATAAAGAAAGTATAAAAATATGAAAATAAAATACCTATAGTCTTATGCTCAGAGAACCATCATGGACATCAGGGCATAGTTCCTTTCAGCTTTCTTCTGCACATTCTTCACCCACAAATAGTATAATTTTCATAGGTAGATTTTTAGAAGGAGACTCCACCTAGATGAAAGAAATGAATATTTTTTAAAATTTAGAAGATTTAAAATATTCTTATGATAATTTTAATCATTTGAATAAGATAATAAAACTCACTATTACCATTGATTTCAACAGAAATATTAGACTAAAATGCTCCTCTTTCTTCACCTTCAGCCATACCTCCTAATGAGACCACTGTTAGCAATTGTCCTCTCTTTTCTTCTTCCTTTTCCTTCACTCACACAAATACATAGACACATACACAAATAAAAAAAAAAAAACAAAATTCTTGACCCCAATTGGGATCATATTCTGCATATTATTCTAAAATTTTATGTTATTAGTTAAAGTGTATATGGGAAAATTTTTTAATATATGTATATGTGCATGTCATTAAAAATAGTTTTTAGTATTCAGTGGTATAGATGAGTCTTAATATATTCAGCCAAACTGCTAAAGATCATTGAGAGTTGTTGCTTTTTTTTCCCCATTACACAACTCCACCATAGACATCTGCTTGCCTACATCTGTAGATACAGGCAGTTTCTATCTCTGTAGAAAAAGTTTTAAGAAGTGAAACTGTTAGTCAAAAGGTATATATTTTAAAAATATTAATGAATACTGCTAGATCTCTTTCCAGATAGATTTCACTAATTGAAATTCTGACTAAAAGTATGTGAATACGTCATTTGCCCACCTCTTTGCCAGAATTTAAAACAGTTTTTGCCAGCCTGAGGAGTAGAGTCTACCTCATTTTAATCTATAGTTAATTATAGTGAGGCAGGTTTTTATGTATCTTGGGTGATTTGCATTTCTTTGTTGATAACTTGTTTATAGAGCTAACTTTTCAAATCTTCTGATCTTTCTAGGCTGGCAAGGAAATGGATATAGTTGCCAAGATATCGATGAATGCAAGATAAATAATGGCGGTTGTTCTGTGGTCCCACCTGTCATGTGTGTGAATACACTTGGGTCTTACCACTGTCAAGCGTGTCCACCAGGTGCAACACCTAATTTCCTGACAACCTTATTTTATTTTTTTCGGGGATGGGGAGGAAAGGTAGAGGGAGAGGGAGAGAGAGAGTCTGAAGTAGGCTCCACACTCAGTGTCAAATGCAATGTGGGACTCGAACTCACGACCTTGAGATCCTAACTTGAGCTGAAATCAAAGGTCAGGCACTTAACCACCAGAGCCACCCAGGCACCCCACTTGTGCTCTATTTTAAATATGATTCTGTCTAAGGAGATATATTGAGCAGTGCCAAAAGTTTTATTTAACTTACGGATTCAGAGCATGTTAGTTAAGCTATATTATGAAAAGTGATAAAAAATATTTTAATATCAGTGGAAAACAACAAACTTTTTGTAAAGACTTTATTTATTTGAGAGAGAGAGACAGAGAGACAGAGACAGAGATAGTGACTGAGCACAAGCAGGGAGGGGTGGGAGAAGCAGACTCCCTGCTCAGCAGGCTCAATCCCAGGACCCTGGGATCATGACCTGAGCCAAAGGCAGATGCTTACCTGACTGAACCACCCAGGTGCCCCCAAAACAACAAACCCTTACAAATTGTGAAACAGCCTGTGGAGATAATGCAGAATTTGAAAAATTTTCTCTGTGGATCACAGGCCTACAGCTCCATTGTTTCCCAAAATACAATGTACCCATGAGATGTTTTTGTCATTAGAAACAACCAATCAGGTTCCCAACTCTTATCCTTTTTCTTAATGATAGGAATTTGTATATGACACTTCACATTTATCTTTTCTGTTCTGATGATAGAAGATCTCTGGTTGGCCTGGTTCATGTTATTTGGTTCTCGGACTGGGATTCTTCAATATACTTTATGTTGTTTGTTAAGCCCTGCTCTTGCTGTTATCAGGGTACCAAGGCGATGGCAGAGTGTGCACAGTCATCGATATCTGCTCAGTCAATAATGGAGGCTGCCACCCAGAAGCATCATGCTCCTCAGTTCTAGGTGATGACTCTCTCTCTGATTGGGGGTAATTTAATATGACCCTCTAATACAAATCAACATTTAAAAACAAAATCCTTTATCCTCAAAATTCTTATTTTGATCTTCAAACCAAAAGGGAATTTAAAACTATACATTTGGTTTTTTTAATGTAGAAGACTGTGTTCTTCTCTGGTCTGGTCTAATATAGCAATTATTTCCCAAGATAATCAAGCCAGCTAATTAATTTATGACTGTATTCAAGCAAACAGGAAGGAGAAAGGGAGGAAGAACCACCTGTCAACTCCTTTGAGCAATCATCTGTCAACTCCCCTGTGTCACTGGCCAGGACTGAACCCTGTTGCTAACCCTGGCTGCAAGGGAGACTGGAAAATGTAGTTTATTTCAGGTGCTCATGCCACCAGTTAAAATAAGGAATTCATTACTAAAGAAGGGAAAAATGGATCTAGGGTGATAACCAACAGTGTCTACAATGCTGTGTAAGAAAAATTTCACCTCCTATGGTTTAAAAAATGTATATTGCTAAATTTTCCTCCAGAAATGCATCAATTTATACTCATCAACAGTGTGTAAGGGTATACATGTATTCCATCCATGACAATAATAGATACTATTGTTATTTTTCAACTTTGGTCAATTTTATAGGCAAAAATTACCTTCTCATTATTTTAATTTTGACTAAATCAAAATTCCTTTTTGATTACTAATAATTAATACATTTTACATATTTACTGACTTTATTTTTTCTATTTGTTCATGTCCTTTGTTCATCTACTTTCTTATTGATTTGTAAAATTTCATTACATACTAAGGATATTATCTCTTATTGTGTCTTATGTTTTACATGTATTTTCCCTGGCATATTGTTTTTATTTTAATTGTATTAAAATACAATTTTAATTGTATTTTCTATTTAGAAGTTTAAAATTTCTCTGTAGTCAAAAAGATACATCTTTTCTTGTAGGATTTTCTGGTCTTGGAATTAGGCCTTTCCTACTGAACTCTAAAAAGAGTCCAGTGTTTGCTCTTTTGTCCTCTCATTTATTTTTAAAATTAAGATCTTTTATCTTTTGGGGATTTACTTTTATATATGGCATCAAATAGACATTTTTTCTTGATATTTTTGTTCAAATACGTGCTCCAACTTCATTTATTGAATAATATATCATATCTCTTGGTATTTGCAAATAGCACTTTTATTTTTACTGACTTGTGATAAATATATGCACATATGTAAAAGAATACTTATGTGTAAATATGATGTGTATAATATATATGTATATATATAGAGAGAACTTATATATATGTATCTACTTGTGACTATCAATTGTTTATTAAATAACAGCATACTGAAGTGGTTCGAAACATGGATTCTAGAAAAATACTGCATGGATTTTGATCTTCTCCGTGGTTCCACAATATTCTAGCTATGCATCCTTAGTTAAGCACTTAATTTTTCTGTGTTTTGTACTCATCTATAAATGTGGATTAAAATAATACCTATTTATAGTCAATATGGGTATACTGCTTGCAACAGATAACATCTTCACAAGCATACTCTTTCTGCTGTCAACCTCTCCATGAGAAACTCTCCTTTTCCCTGGTGTACCTCACATTTGTACGCAACTCAGGACCATGGCATATGAACTGACAACACCAGTGTCAATTTGTATAAAAACTATTAGAAATGTGTAATGCCTTTCTAATTTTTAAGATAAAAAATAGAAAAAGATTCTGATATTTTCTCTTTACGCCTGGCATTTCTGCCCCAAGAGAAGTGCAGATTTGACTTTGGCAATGTCTTAGCTAGAAAACAGAGCCTGAGTTTTGTTACTGGGTCTGAATCCAGGAGATCTGTATTTATATTTCTATTTTGATTTCTCAACAGGTTCGTTACCTCTCTGCACTTGTCTCCCGGGGTATACTGGAAATGGTTATGGGCCAAATGGATGCGCGCAACTCAGTGATACTTGCCTGAGCCACCCCTGTTTAAATGGCCAGTGCATTGTGAGTCCTTTAACCTTTTATACTTAGCAATTAACATTTAAATGAATTATTACAAGTTAGGCTATCATAAGATGTTTGTGGCTCAAAACCTGCTGCCTACATCATGGAACACTACTTTTCTTTGTTATTTGAGTAGATTCATGTTTATAGTCTGCTCATTTGTTTTATGGTGATTATGTTTTTCTTTCCTTAGGAAACAGTCTCTGGTTATCTTTGTAAGTGTGAATCAGGTTGGGCTGGCATCAACTGTACAGAAAATATAAATGAGTGTCTCAGCAACCCCTGCTTTAATGGAGGAACTTGTGTTGATGGTGTTAATGCCTTTAGTTGTGAATGCACACGTTTCTGGACTGGATTCCTCTGTCAGATTCCCCAACAAGGTATGCTAAGTATTTCTTCTATCACAGATGCTCACAGCCTTGGAAGGATCATCCCTCAATGAGTCTTGCTGCAGATTCTTTTACTTTCTTGTCTAGTTACTCCAATACTTACAACTAAGTCTTTCCTTGAAGCAGTAGTATAGCATTTACAAAGTAAATATCTATCTCAATTTAAGCCAGACGAACCTTCCTTCAAAGGAAGAATTAAATTAGTATTTGCCATTTTTATTTTGTCCATTCTGAAAACAAAATATGCTAAGGTATTATAGTTCTCTAAGGGAGAGTTTTCTCTACTTCAGCCATTTTACTTTCCTATAATATTATACTAAATCATGTCACCCTCCTACTCTAGGTCACATAGTCACTTCCTATTGCCCATTAAATAAAGATTGGGACTGTTATTCAATTATTCTGTATAGCTAGGCCTTACCCTATCCAATTAATCTTATTTTTTTACTAGTTCCCTAATAATTCTCCCTTTCCAAGTCAGACATCTTCACACCTGACCCCATGTACCACCATGCTGTGTTGCTTTATTTGGGATACTTTTCTCCCCAGACTTCTCCAAATTCTTTCTTTGCTTCACATCCAAATGTGTCTGTCCCACAGGAGTACTTCACCTTCAAGCCTCAATCTCTTTCATCAAGCCTCTTCTGATTACTCCAGCCCTTTCCTATAACTCTTGATTCTGAATCAGTATATTTATTGAGACTTTACTATGTGTTTAAACTCTGAGAGGTGCTGTGGAGAAATAAGCATGAAATACTATCTCCACATATTATCTGTTCATCTTCTGGTTGAGGAGATGAGTCTAATACAAAATGGCAGAGTAGAGGCAAGAACTAGAGATCAGAACTAAGTTGTGTGAGGTCAAGTCAAGTGCTATGGAGGCAGAGAGAATGGGAACCAGGGTAAACAAAAAGAGGCCGGGGAGGTTCATTGTGGTGACAACGAGATATCAAGTGGACTTCAGACAAGAGGTGGGACTTAGGTGGGTATCCAAGGGAAAAGGGGCTAGGGAGAAGAAAGAGAGTGGCAGGGCATTTGTCTCCAGTGTTAATTACTCAGACCTCTCTAATATTTCAACAGCAGAGTTAGAGTTGCCTGGCCTCTTCCTTTTCGGAGTCTCTGTAAAGCAGAATTCATCTTCTTTCCCTTTGTAGTTTGTGGAGGGTCCCTCTCGGGGATGGATGGAAGCTTCAGCTATATGAGCCCTGATGTTGGTTATGTCCATGATGTCAACTGCTTCTGGGTTATCCGAACTGAAGATAGAAAGGTAAATGTAACATCTCCTGCCCAAATTTGCATCTCATTTATATACCTGAATATGTAATATGTGTATATATTACATAAAATACAGATAGTGGTAATCCAACTATCATATATTGAGGACCTGCTAGGTGTCAGGTTTTGGGCTAGATATTTTATGCACCTTTCTCAAAACTTACACTAACTCTTTGAAATCAGTGGTGGTATCCTCAGTCTGTAGATGAGATAATGGAAACCAAGATAAGCTAAGTAATTTTTTAAAAATACTTTTTAGCTGATAGTTAGACTAGTTGGATTTCAAAGTCAAGTTTGTCTGATTCCAAAGTCCGTGCTTTTGTCCAGTATGGATAATTCAATGCAAGGATTGGCTGACTGCAAGCCAGGAATTTGTAAAGTTGTGTTGTTCCTGAGACAGTTGTGTTTGAAGATGACCATTCAGTGTTCTGTTGGTTATTATACAAAATGGGGACAACTACAAAGATGGTTTTCTCATCAAAGCTGTCTTTGTGCCATTGCTCTCTGCCAATTGCTTGATATACACTGTGTCATTGTTATTCTCATTTTATGTCTGAGGAAAGGGAGCTGGAGCAGCTGAGGAATTTGTCCAGGGTTACATGGTTTGTAAGTGGCATGCAGTGACTCAAGACCAGGACATTGAACTCCAATGACTCTGAACTGAGACATGAACACTTCAAGTTAAGATATGACTCTGAGGTTTTTAGAGCTTTTATCCCTAGCATTAATTACTCAGACTTTTCCAAATATTTATTTCTCAACCAACTCCTAGGCTCATTAAAATGAAGTTTGTATGTCTGAATAGATAAGGTTTTCCCTTGGAATTCTGTGAACTTTTTCCAGCAAACTAATGTTACAGGGGTCATTGTACAATGGTCACAACACATTTTTTTCCCTTGAGATGGGAGGATTCTTTGGGGCCTGGTGACCCCACAATAGCATGAACTCCAAAATCGATTTCACAGTGGGTATGTTATGTGAATTTCCTTCCTCCCATTTAGTGTGCATGAATTCTGTTTCCTGACATTGAAAACACTTTACTTTCAAGAACAGTCATTTTATGAAAAAATTTTAATACTTTTTTATTGATTTGTAAAAGTAAAAATTCATCATGTTTTTCTTGATTACTTTGATTTTATATGTTGTTATCTTCACAATTTACATAATTTGTAAATTGATTAACAGTCGAAATTTTGTAGAAATCAGGATAGTTCAGTTCATGAACATTTATTTGATTTTTATTGAAATTGCTTCAAGGACAAAAATGATGCAATGTTTGGTAACAGATCTTAAAAATTCCCCAGCATAGAATTTCAAAAATACCCTGTTATCCTTTCTCATTAGCTAAATGCTGTTGTGGTTTTAGATCATAATGGAAGTCAAATTCAACAACCTCTTTTAGTAGTTTGGCTCTCTTAAGTGATGTTATCCATATAAATCCTTTTTTATTTTTTAAATTGTATTATGTTATTTATTATTTTATTAATTATATTATTATGTTTAAGTTTGTAATTCTAACGTTTTTTTTTAATTTTTTTTATTTTTTATTTATTTATGATAGTCACAGAGAGAGAGAGAGAGAGAGGCAGAGACACAGGCAGAGGGAGAAGCAGGCTCCATGCACTGGGAGCCTGATGTGGGATTCGATCCCGGGTCTCCAGGATCGGGCCCTGGGCCAAAGGCAAGCACCAAACCGCTGCGCCACCCAGGGATCCCCTAATTCTAACGTTTTAACTTAGAAATGAATTTTTATATTTATTCTCTTCTACTTGTATGCTCAGAACTCTTTAGATTACTTTTTCCTTCTTCTCCATTCTTGATATCACTCATCTGTTAATGATAGCCAACCATTGAGGACTTGCTGACCTTACACACATATACACCATGCCTACTTAGTCTATAACCTGAGGTTATCAATCTGTTAGTATCTTATTGAGAGGTTCAGAGAACCCCCAGGAATCAGCATCTCTGGGGATCAGTGAACATTTGTGTGTATTTTACACACAACAGGTTATTCAGGTGATCAGGGTATAAATCCTTGTGAATGGTAATATAAATCAGTAATGTTTAATTCAAGTATACTTTTCAAACCAGTGTATTTTACTAGTATAGAAACATTGTCAGCTATGCACTTGAAGTGCCTTTGTTTAATGGACTTGACAGTTTAATGCAATCTAGGTAAATATATCACATTAACCCCTCAGTAACAACTCAATGGATATAAAGTTTCAGTTATGCAAGATGAGTAAGTTCTAGAGATCTGTTATACAACATAATGCCTATAGTTAACAGTATGGTATTGTGCACTTCAACATTTGTTAAGACAGTGGAACTCATGTTGCATTCTTACCACTAAAAGAAAAAAAGAAAAAGAGACACAAGGAAACTCTATGAGGTGTTGGATATGCCTATTTACATTGATTGTGATAATGACATTATAGGTGTTGGCATATGTTCAAAAACTCATCAAATCACACACATTTAATATGTGCAGTTCTTTGTATACAAATTGTACCTCAATAAAGCTGTTAAAAATAATTTCATTAACATTAAGATTTTGGATATGTTTTGGTATTAGCTAAAGCCTAAGCAATTAACACAAGTTCTTGAATATGTAGAATTGTCATTTGTATTTGTGGATAATTGGGAGAAATTATAGATATATCTCTTGAAAGGTAACTTAATATGAATGTTTCCTAATTAAGTGGGAGAAATACTTTAGAGTTAACATTATGTTAATTAATTTCATGTTAATGGAAATGAAAAATAACGTATTGTGACCTCTACATTTTTAGGTATTGCGTATCACTTTCACCTTTTTCCAGTTAGAATCAGTGAACAATTGTCCACATGAGTTTCTTCAGATTCATGATGGAGATTCCTCTGCAGCACTTCAACTTGGAAGATTCTGTGGCTCTGTTCTCCCTCATGAACTTCTCAGTAGTAACAATGCTCTCTATTTTCATCTCTATTCTGAACATTTCAGAAGTGGGAGAGGTTTTACAATAAGATGGGAAACACAGCAACCAGGTATGTGAACATGAAAAAAAATCAAGCAAAATCTTGAGATTATTAAGTTTTCTTGATTAATATTAGACTTGTGGATCACATTAAATGTTTTGAGGTCCAGGGATTATATCATACTTTTACAATTCTTTGAAAATCATATAAATCTAAAATGAATTATAAATCTAAAATGGGGCAGCCCGGGTGGCTTAGTGGTTTAGCACCACCTTCAGCCAGGGTGTGATCCTGGAGACCTGGGATCGAGTCCCATGTCAGGCTCCTGCATGCAGCCTGCTTCTCCCTCTGCCTGTGTCTTTGCCTCTCTCTCTCTCTCTCTCTCTCTCTCTGTATCTCTCATGAATAATTAAATAAAATCTTTAAAAAATAATAAATCTAAAATGAATTCTATTTAGTGTTCAGAGATAATAAAATTTAGATGAAGGGATCCCTGGGTGGCGCAGCGGTTTAGCGCCTGTCTTTGGCCCAGGGCGTGATCCTGGAGACCTGGGATCGAATCCCACATCGGGCTCCCGGAGCATGGAGCCTGCTTCTCCCTCTGCCTGTGTCTTTGCCTCTCTCTCTCTCTCTCTGTGTGACTATCATAAATAAAAAAAATAAAAAAATAAAATTTAGATGAATAAAAAAGATTAAAAACCATGAGTCTTGATGGGTCCCTTATGAAATTACCAAACAGCATTCTTAGAAACTTTACTAGTAAATTACTACAGGAATGTTGTTGATGACATTGTATTTATATTAAAAAATATAAGCAGATAATAACATATGATCATATTTTCTCCTTGAAAAAAGCATACAATACGCACTGGTTTGTAGTTTGCTTTTTCACTTGATATATCCTAGAGACTACTCCAGAACTAGAGTATAGTGTACATTACATGGATATCTCATTCATTGTCTATTTCAGTCAGTACTTTCTTGATGCATATTTGGCTTGTTTCCAGTCTTTTGGAATTCCAAATTGTACTGCAACAAAGTCCTTGTGAATTTGTCTTATTGTATTTTTGCTAATGTATCTTTGGGATAGATTTCTAACAGTATGATTACTTGATCAAAAAATAAATGCCTATGTTTTTGCTAGACATTATTGTTTTCAATATTCTGGATATGTATCATTCTGAGAGACAAGAAATGGTATCTTAGCAAGGTTTTTATTTGTATGTCCCTTGTTATGAGTGAGGCTGAACATCTTTTCAAAGGATAAAGGACAGTTGAATTTTTACTAGTGAACTCTTTGTTTATGTCTCTATTTTTTAGAACCTCTTCATATATTAGGGATATTAATTCTTTGTATTATGCATTAAATTTTTTCCCAGCTCACCATTAACATTTTACTCTGCTTATGGCATTATAAATCTTTGTACATATGATACTTTAACGACTAACTTTTAGGAAACTTCCCCTGAGCAATTAAGATGTTTTCTTATTAGGAACAGTGAGAATCATGTAACTAATTTGATTCATTTTTTGCCGTGGCACCAAGACTTGACTAAGTAACCTGCATAGCTGTGTAAATCGTATATCTTGCATATCTGAAATGTCACCTTATTTTATTTTTTCTAATTTATATTAACTGCAGTCTAGATTTTTATTTAGCATCTCTTTTTCAATTTTATAGTATTTCTTTTTTAAATTTTGTATTTAGATTCTAGTTAGTTAACATACAGTGCGATATTGGCTTCTGAAGTAGAATTCAGTGATTCATCACTTACATACAATACCCAGTGTTCATCACAACCAATGCCCTCCTTAATACCCATCACCCATTTAGCCCATCCCCCACCCGCCTCCCTCTATCAACCCACAGTTTGTTCTTGATCATTAAGAATCTCTTATGATTTGTTTCCCTCTCTCTTCCTTCCCCTCATATGTTCATCTATTTTGTTTCTTAAATTCCACATAGAAGTGAAATTATAAGGTATTTGTCTTTTTCTGACTGACTTATTTCATTTAGCGTAATATATTCTAGTTCTACCCATGTCATTGCAAATGGTAAGATTTCATTCTTTTGGATGTCTGAGTAATATTCCATATCTTGTTTGTTGAAAGACATGGGGTAACAGAAGTTCCAGAAATTTTTAAGAGTTAAAAAGAAATTTTTAAGAACCAGAACTTTTAAAAAGTTTCAGAGAAATGAATTTTCTTTAAAGTGAAAAAAATAGGGGATGCCTGAGTGGCTCAGCGGTTTAGCACCTGCCTTTGGCCCAGGGTGTGATCCTGGAGTCCTGGGATCGAGTCCCACATCCGGCTACCTGAATGGAGCCTGCTTCTCTCTCTGCCTATGTCTCTGTGTCTCTCATGAATAAATAAAATCTTTAACAACAACAACAACAAAAAAGTGAAAAAATATATCTATTATCTCATCCCACAGACAGTTCAGCACTATATTTTAAAATTATATCACCATGTCATAGCTGATAAGCACAGAGCTTAACACACGTATGACTCATTTATTTATTGGTGAATATTTCTAGATTTATTACTGTATCAAACTGGAAAACTGAAAGTCTTGATTAATTTATGAGGGCATCCCAAACTCCACACGGTTATTTCAATAAAGCTTGCCTTCTTGCAGTAAAGGCTATGATAGCTCTACATAAATTATAACTTGTATACAAATGTAAAGTTATTTTTTCTCTTTTTTTCCCCTCTTATTTTAGAGTGTGGAGGTATACTGATGGGTACTTATGGTTCTATTAAGTCTCCGGGATATCCTGGAAACTATCCTCCAGGAAGAGATTGTGTCTGGCAAGTTGTAACCAGTCCTGACCTCTTGATAACGTTTACTTTTGGGACCTTGAGTCTGGAGCACCATGATGACTGCAGCAAAGATTATCTTGAGGTAAACAATTATATTTAGAGGAATGCCTGGGGGGCTCAGTGGTTGAGCATCTGCCTTCAGCTCAGGGCATGATCCCGGGATCCTGGGATCAAGTCTTACATCAGGCTCCCTTCAGGGTAGGGATCATCTAATCATGAGATGATGATTAGAACTCAGGAAACTATGGTTTGGTGATACCTGTGGATGACTACAATTTCCTACCAATAGTTAGATATTTTTTTCAATAGGCAGCCGATATCTTTAAGTCTTGCTAATTCTTTATTCCTAATTGTGCCGGCTAGTTGCTTCTGGGTTTCATTTGAATCTGGGAAACAGACTGTCTTACTGTTCTCTGTCATGGAAGACAGTCCCCTAAGGAGGCAATGGAAGAATTAACAAGGAGAAACACTCAGTAATGGGTATCTTTTCTAATGCAGAATCAAGGCTTCAGTTGTCTCTGGTAACCTGATCCATTATTTCACAAGCTAACTGTAGTGTTCTGTGAAGAAAAATAATAGCAGTTGCATTGAAATGGATTGCTAGGGGGTGAGGTTAGAATATATGGATAATTGTCATTGGGAGAAGAGTCAGTCTGTGCCCTCCTGCTTACCACTAGTAAAAGATTAAAATATAGAAGAAGAAAAAAAGGCTGTTATACTGAAAGGCCATAAGCATGTAGGTATATCAGAAATGTTGCTCTGCATTCGTGGACTGAAAAGATCATTGAGAAGATTGAGTTTTTGGGTTGTTCCTGTCTTATTTGTCACTATAAATTTTAGTACTCCTTGCAGTAGTGATAAAAGACGATATGCTTTTCCAAGTCCATTAGAGAAGAATGGAGAGCTATCAAATTATTCATAAAGGATAGAAAGGTACCGCTGCCAAACAGGGATCTCTACAGTTAAAGTCATTAGTAATTTAGCAGTTGTAATGGATTCAAAACCTTTGGGAATGGCTAGAAGATCTCCCTTTCAGAAAATTTCAGCAACATAATCTTATCTTTTAAATGTTGACAACAGCATGGATTTTTTTAAAATTAATTTCAATGAATTCCACAAATTAAAATTAGAAGCTTCTTTTTTTGTTCCTACATAATTCCTGGATACACATATAATAGAAAGTATCAATCATTCTGATAATATTGAAATGCCTCTCATTTGTCAACAACATTTCAAGGAACTAGTTAAATATAGGAGTGGAATAATGCTGTCCTATAACTTTGCTGCCAATAGAAAAAGTAATTTGAGTGGACAATATAGGCCATGTTAAAATATTATTTTGTTCACTGATGTTTGAGTGTTCTATGTAGTATAGAATTTGTAGTTACAACAGAAGAATAGAGAGGTTAACATGATTATTTAAGAGATTAAAACCCAGCAATTAAAAAAGGTTTCTCAGGTCATATGGTCATTATCACAGTACTTAGTTAACTACTACAATTGCACTTCAAAAATACATTCAACTGTCTTTTATGTTGTATCAGTCTGACTTCACTTCCTTCCCACATCTGATCCTTCTGAAAACCTAGACCAAGTTGTGAATCAGTCGACATTGTTGGCATTCCATCTTCCATTTTCTTTGCATGTATTCATTTTCTCAACTACAAGAATTTATCATTTTTTAAAAAGATTTTACTTATTTATTCATGAGAGACACAGACTGAGAGAGGCAGAGGCACAGGCAGAGGGAGAAGCAGCTCCACGGAGGCAGCCCCATGCAGGACACGATCCTGGGACTCCAGGATCACCCCGTGGGCTGAAGGCAGGTGCTAAACCATTAAGCCACCCAGGATCCCCTGAATTTATCATTTTAAAACAAACATCTGAGGAAAAAAAAAAAAAAAAACAGGAAAAAAAACATTGAGAAAGATTCATGAAAAAACTTCAAAGTATAAATCTAGCCTTGGAATTAAAATTTAGACAGAAGATAAGGCATCAGGGATGATGGGGGAAGGGAACTACCCTTTGGTGAACCCCAACAGAGTGTTAGATATATGTGATGGGAAAACCTCTGAGAGCCATCAGTTTCAAATGATAGATTTTCTGAAGTTAATGTGTAAAACGAATAGGTTTGTCAAAATCTGACCATTTTTTGCTTAATGATTCTTTTTTGTTGTTTTGTTTCGTTTTAGATTCGAGATGGTCCTTTGTATCAGGACCCCAGTCTTGGGAAATTCTGCACCACTCTCTCTGTCCCACCACTCCAGACTACAGGTCCCTTTGCCAGAGTTCATTTCCATTCTGACAACCAGATTAATGACCAAGGCTTCCACATCACCTACTTAACATCGCCTTGTAAGTAATCTGATAATTGAGAGCAGCATATGAATGTGAAGGACAGTGCTATGCTTTCATGCTTATAGCTTGTGTTGACACCTTCAAACAAACCAACAAACCAATGATAAACAATTAAACTCTATGAGTTTTTTCTTGGGGTTTTTGTTCTTAACATACATCATTGTGCCCTGATGAGAATTCACAGGAAAAACAACTTTTCAGGTCTCAATATCAGGAAAAGTAGCAATGACCATCTTTTCAAAGGTCCCCTTTCATTTACTCTGGCTTCAGGCTGAGTCTAGAGCCAACCTTCTGTGGTCTGTGGAGTCCATACCTGTTTCTGTGTGTGTCAGATTTTCCCTGAGCACATCCTGCTCATTATTCTTTTAATTAGATTCCTTTTTCTAGCTAGATATTTTGTTTTTTAGATTTTGTTTATGTGTATTTTATAAACTGCCTCAAATATTTTTGGAATAAAGGAGAGCATAAATGTATTTAAAAAGCAATTTGTAGAAGACGATGTTAGCTTAGAAGTTAGATAACACATCTCTGTATCTATTTCTTTAGGTACTACATGGATATCCCACAAACACGTGTCAAACTGAAAATATAATTAGAGACATAAGCCTACACAGGGTGAATAAAGTAGTCATATGATTATGTGTGTATGTGTAAATTAAAAAAAAAAAAAAGTTGTATCTAATGCCTGAGGGTCACAGGAATGGCCATTCACAGGTCCTTTCCCTTCTCCTCTCTGTTCTCTTCAGCGGATTTGCATTGTGGAGGAAACTACACAGACCCAGAGGGTCTTCTGTCTTCTGACTTGTCTGGACCTTTCACTCACAACAGACAATGCATCTATATTATAAAGCAGCCCCTGGGAGAACAAATACAGGTCAACTTCACCCATGTGGAGCTGGAAGGCCAGAGCAGCTGTTCTCAGAGTCACATTGAGGTAACTCTTACTACTCTGTGGCCCTTACAGGATGTTTATCAACAGTATTTTATTTTATTTTTTTATTTATTTTAGATTTTATTTATTTATTCATGAGAGACACACACAGAGAGAGGCAGAGACACAGGCAGAGGGAGAAGCAGTCTCCATGCAGGGAGCCTGATGTGGGACTCGATCCTGGGTCTCCAGGATCAGGCCCTGGGCTGAAGGCAGTGCTAAACTGCTGAGCCACCCAGGCTGCCCTATCAACAGTTTTATATTCTATAGTATAGTGGTTTTCAAGTAGTTGTAGGGCCAAGCAGCATGAAGATTCCCTGGATGATCTGGACATTCAAAACACAGTTCTGTACCCTATCCGAGAACTACCGAATCAGAACCTCTAGGGGTACACTCAGCAATCTGTGTTTTACAAGCCCCCATGACCTCTGGGTCATTCTGACTAGGCTAGAGTCTGAGAACAACTGCTCTAGAGAGTATGAAGGAATTTTCCAAAAATAGATCTATAGATGGTGAAACAGGAGATTGGTAATGAAACAGCAAAGGATAAGAATGAAAGCAGAGACTAGGAACTCCTAATAAAGCCAAATTACAAGCTATGAAACTGATTCTTAATAACTACAGTGAAGGCAAGTGATAAGACTAATAGGATTTACTAGTAAGACATAGTTTACATAGATTGTCCAGGAAACTCAGCCCAGAAAAGTAAAAGGATTTGCCCATATAAGCTAGATCATCAGTGGCAGAGAATTAAGTTAAAGCATTGGATGACTTCTGTTTTGTAGTTCAAAGTTTTTTCTTTCAGTAGCCCTGCTTGCTCTCTTTCAAAGAACTTTAACTCTGATTTAAGTGTATATAATGGTTGTAATATGAAGAATATCTGAAACAAAAAGGCAGTTTTGTTTGCCTGGCCTGGTATTTCTTTTGCTTAATTATTGGTCAAGCCACAAATTAAAGTGTTGAACAAGAGAGACAAAACACTTTTTGTTGGGCACAATCATTTTATATAAACTTAGAGAGGCAGTGACAATTTTGTTTGCTTTTGTGAGTTAGAACAAATTTATTTTTCCAGGAAAAACCTATGTAGCTTCTTGCCTTCTTCCCTCCTTTACATATAGTGAGAAAACAAAGAATTTTAGTGTAAGATCTAGACCTAGCTGAAAAATGAAGTACATTGACCATGGTGCTACAGTAATATTTATTAATATTTAGCATAATTGAAATACACATTATGTTAGTTTCAAGTATACAACATTTTGATTTGACATTTATATACATTGCAAAATGGCTACCACATTAAGTGTATTTGTTGATCTGTAACCATACAAAGTAACAATTTTTTTCTTGGGATAAGAACTTCTAAGATTTACTTTTATAGCAACTTCCAAATTTGCAAAACAGAATTATTGATTATAGACCCCATGTTGTACATTACATCCTCATGACTTAGTTATTTTATGATGGAAAGTTTGTAGCATGCGAGGTCCATTCGTGTTGTTGCAAATGGCAAGATTTCATTCTTTTTTAGAGCTGAGTGATATTCCATTATATATACACACATATCACATCTTTATCCATTCATCAATCAATGGACACATAGGTTGTTTCCATATCTTGGGTATTGTAAATAATGCTCAAATGAACACATGGGTGCATGCAGTGGTTCAAATTAGTGGTTTCCTTTTCTTTTGTTAAATACTAAGAAATAGAATTGCTGGATCATATTATAGCTTTATTTTTAACTTTTTGAGGAACTTCCATATCATTTTCAATAGTGGTTACACCCCCACCAACAGTGAACAAGGGTTCCCTTTTTACCACATCTTCACCAACATTTGTTATTTTTTGTCTTTTTGATAATAGCTATTCCCACCTGTGAGGTAATAGCTCATCATGGTTTTGATTTGCATTACCCTCATATTAGAGATGTCGAGCATCTTATCTTATGCCTGTTGGCTATCTGTATATTTTCTTTGGAAAAATGTCTACTCAGATCCTCTGCCCATTTTTTAATTGGATTATTTTTTGTTGCTATTGAGTTGTTTGATTTCTTTCTATATTTTGGATATTAACTATTTGATGTATAATTTGCAAATATCTTCTCCCATTTGTTAGATTGCCTTTTTGTTGTGTTGATGGTTTTATTCACTTTGCAGAAGCTTTTTAGTTTGATGTAATTTTATTTGTTCATTTTTGCTTTCGTTGCCATTGTTTCTGGAATCAGATCCAAAAAAAGATATTGCTAAGACCAATGTCAAAGAGCTTTCCGACTATGTTTTATTCTAGTCTTTATGGTGTCAGTCTTACACCAAGTTCTTAACCCATTTTGAGTTAATTTTGTGTGTGGTATAAGATAATGATCTAGTTCCATTTTTTTGGAATGGGGCTGTCCAGTTTTCTTAACACCATTTATTGAAAAGATTTCCTTTTCCCATTGTATATTCTTGCTTCCTTCATTGTAAATTAATTGACCATATGTAGTTAGGTTTATTTCTAGGTTTTCTATTCCATTGATCTTTGTGTCTGTTTATTACAATACCATACTGTTTTGATTACTCTAGCTTTGTAGTATAGTTTGAAATCAGGGAGTGTGATGCCTCTAGCTTTTTATTCTTACACAGGATGACTTTAGGTATATGGAATCTTTCGTGGTTCCCTACAGATCATAGGATTGTTCTCTTTCTGTGAAAAATGCCATTAAAATTTTGATAGGGATTGCATTGAATCTTTAGATTGCTTTGGGTAACCTGGACAATTTAACAATGTTAATTCTCCCAATCTGTAAGCAGGGATTATATTTCCATTTATTTGTTTCTTTTTCAATTTCTTTCATCAGTGTCTTATAGTTTTCAATGAATAGGTCTTTTACTTGATTAAATTTATTTGTAGGTATTTTATTCTTTTTGATGCAATTGTAACAGGGATTATTTTCCTAATTTCCTTTTTTTTATAACTTGTTATTAGTGCATAAAAATAAACATATTTTATGTATTTATTTTGCATCCTGCAGCTTTACTGAATTTATTAGTTCTAACAATTTTTTTAGTGTAATATGTAGAGTTTTCTCTATATAAAATCATGTCTTCTGTAAATAGTGGCTGTTTTACATCTTCCTTTCCAATTTGGATATCTTTTGTCTTATTTTCCTGCTTATTCATTTGCTAGGACTTCCAATACTATGTTGAATGAAAATGGCAAGAGTGGGCATCTATCTTGTTCTCATTTTAAGCTGAAAGCTTTTCATCACTGAATATGATGTTAACTATGCTCTTCTCATATGGCCTTTATTATGTTGAGGTACATTCCAACCATACTCAGTTGAGAATTTTTTTTCATAAATGAATGTTGAATTTACTCAAATGCACACAAAAAATCTGTGTCTATTGAGATGATCCTATGATGTTTATCCTTCATTTTGTTCATGTGGTAGATCACAATGGTTTATTTGCACATACTAAAACATCCTTGCATTCCTGGAGTTAATCCCACTTGATCGTGGGATATGATTAAGTGTATTTTGTGACATGAAATTTTGTTGAGGATTTTTGCATCTATTTTCATCAGTAATATTAGTCTAGAGTGGGTTTCTTGTGTATTCTTTTTTGATTTTGGTATCATAGTAATGCTAAACTCATATATCTTCCACTGGATTGACTCCTTTGTCATCATGTAATACCCATCTTTTTCTTTTATAATAATTGTTTTTTAAACTCTTTTTTGTTTGATATCAGCATACGTACCCCAGCTTTCTTTTGGTTTCCGCTTGTATTAAATGTCTTTTCCATCACTTCACTTTCAATCTATGTGTATCCTTACATTGAAATGAATCTCTTGTAGGTAGCATATAGATGGCTCTTGTTTTTTTATGCATCCAGCCTCTTGATGTCTTTTGATCGGAGAATTTAGTATATTTACATTTAAAGTAATTATTGGTAAGTACGTACTTATTGCCACTCTATTTATTGTTTTCTCTGTGTTTTGTAGTTCCTTTTAGTTTCTTTCCCCTTCTATTGAATTATTCCCTTGTGGTTTGGTGACTTTCTATAGCGTTAGATTCCTTAGATTCTTTTCTCATTATCTTTTGTCTATTTAGTATAGGTTTTTGCTTTTCGGTTAGCATGAGGTTCATAATCTATTTTAAGTTCGTAGCAAATTTAAGTTAAATTTGAACACTTCTAAAATTCTACATTTTTACTACCCCCACTACCTTTTATATTTTTGAGGTTTTGATGTCATTTTGTGTTTTTTATTTCACATCTTTTTATTTTGTGTATCCTTTCAATAATTATTACAGTTATTTATTTTTTTACTATTTTTGTCTTTTAATCTTCTTACTAGTTTTATAAGTGATTAATCTACTACCTTTACTATATAGTTACCTTTAACAGTGAAGTTTTTACTTTCATAATTTTTTCTGGTGTTAAGTGCCCTTTCTTTTCAGTTTAAAGAAGTCCCTTTAATATTTCTTGTAAACTGGCTTAGTGTTGATGAACTCCTTTAGCTTTTGCTTATCTGGAAAGCTCTATTTCTCCTTTAATTTTGATGACCTTTCTGAGTAGAGTATTCTTGGTTGAAAGAATACTTTGGACATATCATGCCACTTTATTCTTGCTTGCAAAGTTTCTGCTGAAAAATCTGCTAGTAGTCTTATGGTAAATTCCTTGTACAGAACAAG
Source organism: Canis lupus baileyi (assembly GCF_048164855.1). Lineage (NCBI taxonomy): Eukaryota > Metazoa > Chordata > Mammalia > Carnivora > Canidae > Canis > Canis lupus. Next base: position 20,355,533 of record NC_132842.1, read on the forward strand.
TTGTTTTTCTCTTGTGGCTTTTAAGATTCTCTCTTTATCTTTATCTTTTGACATTTTAATTATAATATGTCTTGATGTGAGTCTCTTTGAGCTCATTTTCTATGGAACTCTTTGGCCTTCCTGGTTCTGGATGTCTCTTTTTTTCTCTAGGTTAGGGATTTTTCAGCCATTATTTCTTAAAATAAATTTTCTGATCCTTTCACTTTCTCTCTCCTCTCTGTGGAACCTCTAAAATATGAATATTATTCTGCTTGATGATATCCTATATATTTGTTAAGCCATCTTAATACACTTTTTCAGAGCAGTTATTGTGTTCTTCATTTCTATGACTGGAGTTTGGTACTTTCTCATATTTTCTTTATCTTTGTTGAAGTTTTCACTACATTATCATTCATTCTTCTTCAGAGGACCATACTTTGAACTCTTTATCAGGTAAATTATTTATCTTTGTTTTAAGGTTTTTCCTCCTGAGGTTTTACTTTGTTCTTAGTTTGAGAACATATCCTTCTGTCTCCTCATTTTTCTTATCTACCTGTGTTTTCTTCTATGTATCCTGTATAACAGCTATCTTTCCCAGTCTTGTTTGGGTGATCTTGTATATGAGATAAACCTTATCATTTAATCTTTCCCTAAGGAAAGGTTGTCTTTCAAACCTTTGTGATTGGCTAAGCAGCCTGAATATTTCTTGGTAGGTCTCAGGTGTTGAGAATGTGCCAAAACCTGTGAGTGTACCAGAGGGGATGGATCTCAGCCAGCACCTAGTTCCAGGCTAATTGGAAGCTAGACCCTCAGGCAACAGCTTTTGAAGTATGCAAATATATATGGTCCTGTGGGACCTCAATTATAAACACTGCTGGCTCTAGTCCAAGTGATCCAGATGTGTCCCCTAGCGACACTTGCAAATTTCAAAGCTTAAGAAATGTATATGAACTTTTTTCTGGGAGATATTGGTGAGCTGGAGCAAGATCATATAATAAAGATGGTATCCCCCAGTGTATGTTTTCTGAAAGCACTTCTGTAGCCTCTACATGTGTGGTAATCCTGAAGTCTGCTCCCCCAGGCCAAAATTTCATGTCAGGTAGATAAGAAGTTTTCACAGCAAGACTTGGAATGTGTTCTAGTCTGCTGTCTATATGGTACCTTGGTGGTTGTAGCCTGTCAAGAATTTTCTCTCCATTTGTTTCAGACTCATAGGACACAGGCTTAATCCCCCTTGGCCACCAGAACCAGAGGCTCACAGCACATTCCTTGGGTGCTCTGTGTTGGCTTGCTGGCTTTGGTGGTGCCACTGTGAAGCAGCATGCAGGGGTAGGGGACTCACTAGGTCATTACTGGCAAGGTTAAGGTGGAATGGCACACTGGGGTGGGATGTTCTCCCACCTGGGAGGCACAACGTAGTGGTGCACAGGAGTAGGGAGCTTGCTTGGCCAACTTAGACAGGGTCAAGGAGTACAGCACATAAAGTGTGGGCATGCCCAGCAATACTCTAGCAGGGGGAGAATGCCAAAAGTGGTACTTGCCAGTGTCTCCATACCTAGAGGGAATCCCTATAGATTCCTGCTCATCTGCAGATGCTTTAAGATCAGCAAATGAATCTATGCCTCTCTTTCTCATTTTGATGTAGTCCCTTTTATCCTTTGTTGTGGAGAAGCTTGTTCAGGCATTTTTCAGGTCTTTTTTAGAGGGAATTTTTCTATATGTAACTGTAGATTTGTTGTGTTCAAAGGAAGAAGTGAGTTCAAGATCTCTCTCTTTTTTTTTCATTTGTTCAAGATCTTGCTATACTTCCTTCTTGAACTGCCTCTCTGGATTCAGCAATCTATTTTTTTAATCCATAGATTTTGATATCAGATGGTGAGGCAAATGTGTATATTCATTCATTTATGTTTTCTAAAATATAGTTTAACATATATTAAAGTTTTATTCTATGGAGCAACTCTAGATATTTTTATGTAAATAAAAATTAAATTTCCAACCTCTGTTTTTTTACTTTAAGAACAGTAAAAAAAGAGCTCACACTTAGAGAATACTTACTATGTATCAGGTGCAATTCTAAGACTTTAAAATACTATAATAAATTAAGTAAATAACAATAACTGTCTTTCTACGGTCTGTTGGATGTGGTACATGTTTGACATGAGTAAATTCATTGACTCTTCACAAAAACCATTATTATTCCTATTTTGACATGAGGAAACTGAGACCCAGAGGAGTTGTCACTTGCCCATGGTTACATGTGTGGGGAGTAGGGGAGCTGGAAGTTGAATTAGTTCCAGTTGTAGTGTTCTATGATAAGAACAGAAACACAACTGTGTAGCTATGACTATGAAAGGTGGTTCACCTTCATAGGAAAGAAGCTTTTGTGAATTTCCCAATTCCATATCTGGCTCCATGGTGATAGGACTATAACATGGAATCAGGCACATTGCTTTTCTCAGACAGATGAAATTGAAACGCTCAGAATGCTCTTCTATTTAGGTGCTGTATGAGGTTTTTATGGCTCTAAGATACCATCAAAGTATCTGTAATAATATACCCTCTCTGGACTTGCACTACATTCTAATTGAATTTCAACAAGAAGTTACATGAACTCTAAATTGTTGTGAAAAGTTATCTTTAAAAAATAATTTAAAAAAAGCATTGAAACATTTAATTTTGTGAAACTGAATGGGAATGTTTTGTGGCCAGATGGGGATTGGAGTTAATTGATCTAAATGCCTATTTTTGTTCAGTCATTTGATGATATATATATCAGATATATATAACCTTGGACAAATCTTTATCTGGATGCTTCAGTTCCTACTTCCATAAGATGCCCTACCTATTCCTTCAAACTTTGTGAACATAAATCAAAGCAGTGAATGACAAAATAAGCTTGAAGAATTAAAAACATTATAAAAATGCTAGGTTTTCCTAGGCCAAATGTCCAACTCCTGCCTTGAACTTATTATTTCAGAGATAGCTGATAAGACTCTTTCATGGTTGGCTGTTGAAGTATTGTCATTCTGATGTGCACACACACCCATAAAGTCTTGATCAAATTTCCCTTAGGGGTTGTTGATGGAGAAAATACAAGGGCTGTATTAGAAGGACAGCACATATATATAGTGATTTGAATAATTGAAAAGATTTTCTATTATGTCCTTGACCATCCTAAAGGAATATAATCGATTTGCAGAGTTTTAGCACCAGCAAGTATCTGAGAGGTCGTCTAATTTAAATTCTTAATTTTATAAATGAGGAAATTGAGGTCACAAAGATCAAACTCTAGTTATTGTTAGAATAGGATTTAGATGTACCTACAAGGGAATCTACATAGACATACACTGACTTACATCAACTTCTTGCCAATACATCATATCTATCTATTGGGATAATTTGTGAACTAAGCCCATTTTTTAAAAAGTATATCTACTTCTTTTCATGACCTTTAGACAGAAAGTATGGAAGAAAGTGATTCTGGAACCAAATTCAAATGACATTATTATGACTCAATGTATTGCTCCCTGAAATGGTAGTTTCATTTTTAAAAGATATACCTGAAAAGTGATTATGTAAACAAAGGAATAATAAAAGGAATACTGGTATTTCAAATACTTTGGTAGTTTAGAAAGCAGATGACTTTGCCATTTACTAATTCTATTTATAAGAGAGAAAAGACCACTCAAAGTTTTAGAAAGAATGAGAAGCAGAGAGGGAATTCTAGAGAAATCTGGGAGAGTAATAACAGAATTCATTTCTTTTGAAAGAATAGATGCACTTCTAAAAGTCCTAGATCTTCTCATTATGTGATTCCAGTTGTTTTCTTGCCATGTGAATATAACCTTTAAATGAAGATATTATTGCCTAGTTTATCTTTTTCATGTATAGTATAATTTTGAAAGACTTTTTGCTCAGTAAGAGAGCTCTGTAAACATTTTATTTGAGAATAAAATTTAACTACAGAAGATAATAAATGTGGTAATGTGGGCAGTACCACATTTATTATGCAGTATATTGTATTTTTTCTTTTTTTTTAACAAGAAGCACACATTTATGCATTAATTCTTGGATTTATACATCTCTCTCAACTAAATTTTCTCCTTTAGAAACACATGTTGCCCGTGAGTGATGTAATATGGCTAGTAACAAAAGAATGAGTATAACAAGACTATTAGTTCATCTGTTTTTGTCTAAGAGAGCTTTTAAATTATATAGAGTAAATCAATGATTAGGGCAGAAGCATCTTTCCAGAATAAAAAGCAGCACCTCTCATTAATATTTTATAAGTGATTTAAGCCCTCAGAACTATAAGTGAAGGACACATACAGAAGTAATGAAAGTTTAATTTTTAATCTTAGAGAATGCAAGTAGTAGGCTGAATAATAATTTTAGAGTTCTATATGATGCTAAGTCTAGGGCTTGAAATAGGATGTAGAAAGAAATGAATAGAATCTCCTTGACCAATCCTGAATTGTCTGACCCCTCCCTGCTAAGACTTGTGGTAAGGGGAAGGAGAACCACATAAGAGAGATTAATAGAGGAAGGGGAAGGAGAAGTGCCTTCTGGGGAAAGAGGAGGACTTCTGGAGAAGTTGTTCCTTCTTAGAAAGCAAACAAAAATAAATGGCATAGAAAAGTAAGCTACATTAAATTTGGTGTCTGAAATATGGGGAATGTGTCCCTATTCTGCAAATGTCATTGAATGATATATTTTGACTTCTTGCTAATCCAAGCAAATTCACAAAGCAGAAATTACACACATATCTTTAGAATGTAATGAAACTAGAAGTTAATATTTTTATTAACTTTTTTTTTGTTGTTTTTTAATGTCCAAATACTTGGAAATAGATAAAATCATTCTTAAATAGTTACTGCGTTAAGGAAGGGAAGAGAAAATGAAATCAAAGATAATGAAGAAAATAACAGAGGAAATGCTAGATGGTTATCAAATATGTGAGACATGATGAAACTCAAATCCCATGTAAAATCTTCAAAATTTTATAGAAGAAATTAAAAATTAGAAATGTGGGGAAGTACAACAAGCTGAACCACTGGAGATCTATCTTCCTGTTGAATCTTTTATCACCTCCCCCTCTTCTTCCTGGTACTCCTCACTCGACTCCTCCCAACTGGCCCTGCACAGTATTCCCGTATCTCCACACATCTTTAGATGGAATCAGAATCACAAGAGATTTCCTTTTGCTTTTGTTTATTTCTTTATAAAGATTTTGTTTACTTATCTATTTACTTATTTACTGAGAGCTCAGGTAGGGGAAGGGGCAGAGGGAGAGGAAGGGAAAGGATTTCAAGCACATGCAGTACTCAGCATGGACCCTGACTTGGGGCTCAATCTCACCACCCTGAAATCATGACCTGAGCTGAAATCAAGAGTCAGTTGCTCAACCAACTGAGCCCCCCAGGTGCCCCAAGGAAATAATTTTTAATCCCTGTGTGACTTCTCTCATCTCTTATCCCTCACCATTCTTATTTGAAGTGGGGCCACCCACATCCCCCTCCTTTGTGCTCAGATTAACGCAAGACTAGTCTGCAAGATCAAGTCTTTATTGAGCTAAGGGACATTTTAACCTGAAGCTCGCTTCACAGTAAACCAGATGTTAAACACTGCTGCATGGGAGGGTCCTGTCTTTAGCTCTTGGTTGGACCAAGCCTATGTGCCAGCATATTTGGTTTGTTTTGAATTAAAGTTTAATACTTTAAATAGATTTTTGGAATTGTTATATAAAAACAAATCTGGATACATAGCAGATACAAACAAATGAGCACATGCATTAAGATGTGGCTTTGAGACCTGATCCATTCCAGATGTTAAAGCTTACTGCTGACTGGGCTCTAGAGCTCACTCTTAAATTTCATATGAACTGTGTTTTTTTGGCCCTATTTATTTTAGCTTTCTCTACAGGAAATAGTTCCTTTGTAAGAATTCTGTCTTTTTTTTTTTTTTTTTAATGAGTAGTTTCTCTTCAAGAACTAGTTCAATCTGATGAATACAAAACTCAGAAGCCATTTGGACTGTTTCATAGGCTAATTATTGTGGATCACAGGCTATATATTGCATCTCTGGGCCTGAAACAATCAGTGTTAGTTGGATAAATAAGGTTATCAATGAGAAATCTGGGCCTGGTCTGTAGAATACTGGAATTTTGAACTGGCCCTGGTCATTCCTTTGCAAATGTGATCCAGTGTAAAGAATGAATTTGATGCAATGCCTCTATCAGTGACTATGATATGGCTTCACTTAACTAGTTAAGAAAAACTCCTTGTTAATATAAAATGGGTTTAAATACAAATCATCTTTCTGTAAGTTATGCTGCAATAACAGTCAGTAGCAATACAAGAAGTCTAAAACAATAACAAACAAAGAAAATTTCTATGGCTTATAACAGTATACATTTATTCTTTGTTCGTGTAAACATGTTGTTTTGAGGTCACTGGCAGTTCTGCTCACACTGTCCCATCTGTCTCTGGGACCCAGGCTCTTGATCCTATAAGAAAAGAAAATAAAAAATGGTTGAATCCTGCCGTGACTCTCAAGGCTCCTACCTGGAGATGGCGTATGGCTTCTGCCCACATTATGTTGGGCACAGCAAACACAATGGCCAAGAAAAGTTGATGGGAAGAATAAATATTAATTCTCCGTGGGAAGGCATTGTAAGTTGCATGGTAATGAGTGGAGATGTTAGACACTCCCCCCCCCCCCGCCCTTACAGGGAGGGATGTAAGTGATTAGGAAAAATAATACAGTCTATCCTAGTGCATAAGCACAAAAGAGAAAGGGTTTGCCGTTGTTGTTGTTGGGGAGGTGCAAATTCAGAAGTCCTATATATAGAATGCAGATTGGGCTGCAACAATTTTGAGATCACTTAGAGCATTTGATGAACTTTATTTGTCTCATTCAGAGGATTTGTGGTTAAGGTATTGTCATGTCCAGGATCCAGAGAGAATACAGGCTTTCAGATTTAATAAGGTTTCATTTCCACAGAGACAGAGAAATGCAGCCAAAATCAATTGTACCTTCGAGGTTTAGGGCCCCTGAGCCCTATAAGTTCCTCTTAAAACATTTGGACTGCAGCTGCCTTTCTCCTTTCTAAAATCCTTGAATTTCGTTAGTGAGGCCCTGGGGAATGGCCCACTTTAGCTTGCTCTGATGCTGTTTGGCTGCTTTTCTTCCTTCATGTCATCTTCTAATGGGCAAAATGCAAAAGAGAGACTATAGTCTTAGCAGAGGAGTGTGAAGCCCTGGAGGATCAGAGAGGAGGGTAGTATCTTATTCTGTGTTTCAGGCTTCCTGGTTTCCAAGAACTAGTATGTTTGTGTCTCTAACAAAAATTGAACCATCATACCATGCCTTAAAATTAATGAGTCAACAAGCATTTGTCAAATACCTATTTGTGAAGTTCTATATTAGATGCTAAAGGCATTATAGATATTTTCTCCTCCCTCAAAGATTTGCTGTTTGAGTAGAGAGATATCTAGCATAAATTTAAGACAGTATGTGAAATTCATGTTATAGCTCTTAGAAACTGGCTTGGTATGTGTCAGTCAAGAGGTATGTGATTTTTTAAAGTCTGTGTAAGATTCTATCATATGGCTATACCATAATTTATTTAATCACTCTCCTATGATTAGAAATTGAAATATTTTCAATTCTTGTAATTATAGAGCAAATTTGATGTGAGTCCTTTGTGTCTTTGCCTGTATCTTGAATGATTTCTTTATGATAGAGTGTTAGAGTGAAGTTACTAGGTCCCAAACTGAATATTTTGAAGACTCCTGATGCATACTGTCATATTATTTTCCAGAAATTTATATATCCCTCTACCAGCTATGGATGGGAGCAACTGTGTTACCATATCCCTGCCAGCTTTGAGTATCAGACTTTTAAAATCTTCCCTTTTTTGCTCATTTCCCTCAGCCTGGATAATCCTTCAAGTCTCAGTTTAAAGGTTATTTCCATGGAGAAATATTCCATACTCTCCGGTTTGAGTTCAGGGTTTTGGGGTGAAGTCAGTTTCCTTTAAGAACTTTTTATATTACCCCTTTTCTATTCTGAAATGAAATTCATAAATGATGTAACCTCAATGCCCAGACATACTACACTTGAAGACAAAATGAAGGCTTAAGTTGTTTTCTCTTTGAATCACTGTGAATGCCACAATACAAACCCAGGCTGATGTGGCTGTGCAGGTTGGTAATACATTTTCTGAAATGGTTTCCAACTCTTGTCAGATTTCCAGGGGAAAAAAAAAAAAGCGTGAAACTTCCTTTGATTTATATTCTACTTATAATCTTAGAAAATTTAGTGTTTATTAAAATTTGGCAAAAATATTTTGAGTTTAGTACATAAAATAGAGCTAGATTTTATATTTAATAATAGAACTGTCACTTATATGAGTATCACATGAGATATAAGAGAATTTTTGTATGTGACTATCTCTTATACTGCAGGGTGTTTAGTGTCTTTGGTCACCAGCCACTAATTGCCAGTAATGCCTAACCACTACAGTATTGATTAAAACAACAACCAAAAAGTCTTTTCAGGGATTTCCAAAATGTCTAGTTGTGATACTGATGGAGAACCACTGTGTTAAGTAATAATATAGCCTCTTGTACTTTCCCAAACATGGCGCTCATGCTTTTGGAAAAATGTGCTTGCTTGTTGTAGGGTCCTTGTGAGCAGTCCACAGCGCTGTCACCCACACAGGTCTGGGCACTTACTTATGCCTTGATAATGTTAGTTGAGAAAATGAATTAATATTTGGATAGCTAGATCTTCCAAAAATAATTCTATATAACAGGAGTAAGATCTATATTCATGAAATCATTCCTGATTTTGTGAGAAATCTCTAGCATTTTACCTTTCAAAATCTCAAAAATTGCAATAGCTATTCTTTAGTTCACTTTTTTTTTTTAAATTTCAAGACGTTTTTCCAAGGAATTCATACTATTGTTTCATCTATTTGCTTCAACAACCCCATGAGCCAGGCTAAGATTTAGTAACTTGCTCAGAAGTGCATGGGCTTTGGCCAGGTCTTTGTGACTCCATAGACTGTGCTCATGGTCCTTATAAGATGTTGACTGTTGATTTAAAACAGGTTGTCTTGGGGATCCCTGGGTGGCTCGGTGGTTTAGCGCCTGCCTTCTGCCCCGGACGTGATCCTGAGTGCTGGGATTGAGTCCCTCATCGGGCTCCCTGCATGGGGTCTGCTTCTCTCTCTGCCTGTGTCTCTGCCTCTCTCTCTCCCTCTGTGTCTCTCATGAATAAATAAATAAAATCTTAAAAAAATTAAAATAAAACAGGTGGTCTTTATCGTATGAGGGAAATATTCCTTTGCTCCTAAATTTCTGAGTTTTGCTCTTTTTTTTTTAAATTTTATTTATTTATTCATAAGAGACAGAGAGAGGCAGAGACACAGGCAGAGGGAGAAGCAGGCTCCATGCAGGGAGCCCGACGTGGGACTCGATCCCGGGTCTCCAGGGTCAGGCTCTGGGTCGAAGGCAGCGCTAAACCACTGAGCCACCCAGGCTGCCCCAGAGTTTTGCTTTTAATAAAAAGAAATACTGATAATTTTTTTTTACATCTATGGAAATATATGGATCCATTGACAAGTGTAGTTTTTTTTTTAAAAAAGATTTATTTATTTATTCATGAGAGACACAGAGGGAGAAAGAGAGGCAGAGACACAGGCAGAGGACGAAGCAGGCTCCTTGCAGGAGCCAGATGTGGGACTCCATCCCGGAACTCCAGCATCAGGCCCTGAGTCAAAGGCAGATGCTCAACTGCTGAGCCACCCGGGCATCCCCAATGAGTGTAATTTATAATTTCAAATAACCTTACATTATTCAAATTCTTATCTTTGTTTGGATCGTAAGCCTAATGATGAAGTAAATTTGTTTTTCTAGAACTGTGTTTGTTTTTATATCTATATAAATAGGTGAGATCAATCCATAGTTTCATTGTATCATCTGTTGGAATTTAGTAAGATGGTTCTGAGAAAAATTAGTTGGAAGTTTCTTCAATGTTTGAGGGTGCCTTAGAACAAATAATCTATGGCAAATATTTGTTCCTTAAAAGTTTGAAATAATTGAGGAGCCTGCGTGACTGAGTTGGTTCGGTGTCAGACTCTTGATTTCCCCTCAGGTCATGATCTCAGGGTCATGAAATTGAGCCCCATTTCTGTCTCCATGCTTAACATGGAGTCTGCTGGAGTCTCAAGCAGACTCTCTCCCTCTTCTTTTCCCTCTGCCCCTCTTCCCAGTGTACATGCATGTTATAAATAAATAAATAAATAAATAAATAAATAAATAAAATCTTTTTTAAAAGTTTGAAATAATTGGTGAGGTAGAGGATATTCTGGGAGTTCTGGGAGGTGGGAGGTAATTATTTGATAATGTTTTCAATTTTATCCATGGTTTATTGTCTCTTCAGATTTTATCTTTCTTCTCCTTGAGGTAATTTTAGTAATTTATATTTTTTCTGGAAATAGCCATTTCAAACATTGAGCTGTATCAGCATAGAGTTGTACAAAGAGTTATCATTCATATGAAATGAATGTGTCAGTATCTGTGTATTTGTAGCATTTTTCTCATTTTTGATTTGTGTATCTGTGTTTATTCTTTTTAAAAATTTTTGTCTTTATTTTCTTTTATCTTTATTGACAAAGATGTATCTTAAATATCTCTATCCCTCAACTTATACCCCCAAAACAATTCTTGAATGTATTATTGAACTCAACTTTCTTTTGTATTTTATTTATTAGGTTTTACTTTTAGTTTTACTTTATAATCTCTCATTTTAATACGTTTTCCCAATTTTTTTAAATTGACTCTTTTAATTCTCTGTTATCTACTTTTCTGTCTCTTTCTTTCAACAATAAAAGCAGTTTAGTCTGTGACTTCCTTTGATTACAGATTTGGCTGAAACTTGCATGTCTTATTATATCATGTTCTCATATTTTGCTGTTTTCTATATAATTCAAAATTGTAAATTTATCTTTGCTTTCACATTGTAGAAGTTATTAGGAGAACGTTTGATGAAATATTCTTATGCTTTGGATTTTATCTGGCTTAAGTTTGTTATTAATATTTAGTGTAATTATACTGTGCTCAAGATTGGCCCATTGATTACTTTCAAATATAAATATGTAACTCAAATTAGATTATAACTTATTCTGAATCTGCCGTTTTTTTCATCTCCAAATAATCCACCATTGCCAAGATTATTTTGTTGATTAGAGTAAAAGATCTATTTTATTTTTCTATTTAGGTCCGAGATGATAAAATCTTACTTGGAAAAGTATGTGACAATGAAACCCTCCCTCACATTAAATCCATTAGGAACCATATATGGATCAGGCTTAAAATAGATGCTTCTCTTGTAAGAGCTAGTTTCAGAGCTGTTTATCAAGTTGGTAAGAAAATTTATGCGTTAATTTTTAAGTTTCTAATTTGTCTGATTGTAACATTTTAATTTCTTGGAATAATTTAGTCATTTTATACCTTTTAGTGCCAAGGAAAAAATTCTACTAGTCACAACACATTCCTTTATATTCCTATGCTGAACTAAACTTAGCAATAAAAGTAAAGGCAGGAATCATTTATCTCTGAACAAACACTACTATCATTTTCATATTCACAGCTTGTGGAGGAGAATTAACTGGAGAAGGAGTCATTCGCTCACCTTTTTATCCTAACGTGTATCCAGGAGAAAGAATCTGCAGGTGGACCATTCACCAGCCCCAAAGCCAAGTAGTTATTCTCAACTTCACTGCCTTTGGAATTGAAAGTTCTGCCCACTGTGATACAGATTATATTGAGGTAAGAGTAGAACATCTTTGAATACTTGTATTGGGTTGAATATTATTTAAAACAGTATGTCATGTTATCCTTAGATCAGCTACATGAAACAACACTAGTTTGTAAAGACCAATATCTCTTATAAATATAGATGCAAAAATCCTCAATAATATACTAGCTAACTGAATTCAGCAGCATATAAAGAAGAATATGCACCATGACCAAGCAGGATTTATCGCAGAAATGCAAAGTTGGTATACATTAAAAAATCAACGAATGTAAAATAAAATAAAGGAAAAAAAGAACCTCCCACATGATTAGCTCAATAGATGCAAAGAAAAGCATTTGACAAAATCTAACATCTTTTTGTGATAAAAACACTGAACAAACTAAGAATAGAAGGGAACATCCTTAATTAGAAAAATGTCATCTATTAAAAAATCCACAACTAACATCATATTTAATGATGAAATACTAAATCCTTTGCCCTTATCATCAGTAAAAAGGCAAAGATGTCTGTTCTCACCACTTCTATTCAATATTATACTGGAAATTTTAGCTAGGGCAATTAAGCAAGGAAAGGAAAGAAAATACATTCAGGATGAAAAGGAAAGAGTAAAACTATCTCTCTTCAAAATTAACATGATTTTATCTATATATAAGATGTATAGAAAATCATAAGGAATCCACACATACATACGCACAAACTATTAGAAGGAATCCACACATGCAAACATATTCAGCAAATTGTATGATATAAGATCAAACTATGAACGTCATTGCTTTTTCTGTACACCAACAGTGGACAATTTGAAAATGAAACCAAGGAGACAATGTCGTTTACAATAGCATAAAAACGAAATACACCGAGAAATACATCTTTAAAAAGATGTGTAAAATGTGTACTCCTGAAGCATTGTTAAAGGAAATTAAAGACCTAAATACGTGGAAAGACATCCCATGTGTTCATGGATTAGAAGACTTAATGTTGTTCGGTTGGCAATACTCCCCAAGTGTATCTAAAGATTCCATTTAATCCCTATTAAAGTCCCAGCTGGCATGTTCTGCAGAAATTCACAAGCTGATTGTAAAATTCATATAGAAATGCAGAATAACCAAAGCAGTTTTGGAAAAGAAGAGCCAAGTTGGAAGACACACACTTAACCAATTTCAAAACTTAGAACAAAGCTACAGTAATAAAGACAGTATGTTGAGTGAGGATAAAAATATGGAACAATGGAACAGAATTGAAAATTTAGAAATAAACCCATAGCTTTACGGCCAACTGGTTCTTGAAAGGGCTCCAAGACATTTCAGTAGGAAAAAAATAGTATTTTCAGCACTATTTGATGAAAATGCAAAATTATGTAAGTAGGCCCTTTCCTTACACCACACATAGAAATTAACTAAAAATGGACAATAGACCTAAATATGGGAGCTAAAACAGTGAAACTTTTGAAAGAAAGCAACCTGTGTATTTGTGACCTAGGTTAGGCAAAGCCCTCTAAGATAGGACACAGAGAACAAACAATAAAATAAAAAATAAAAAATTGGACTTCATCATAATTAAAAACAATCTAATTTTTAAAGTGGGCAAAGAATCTAAATATATATTTATTCAAAGAAGATACACAAATAGCCAATAAGCACATGAGAAGATACTCAATATCACTAATCTTCAGTGAAATACAAATCAGACCATAATGAGATACTGCTTCACAAACAAGAATGGCTATAATCAAGAAGTCACAAAATAGGGAGTATTGGCAAGGATATAGAGAAATTGGAAAATTTTTACACTTGTACACTGCTAGTGAGCATATAAAATGATATAGCCACTTTGGAAAAAAGTTCCAAGTTCTACAAGAAGCTAAATATTTGATCCAGAAATTACCATTTATCTATCATTCGATCCAGCAATTCCACTCCTATGTGTATATCCAAAGGAAATGAAAATATATATCCACACAAAAAATTTGCATTTAAGTGACTACAATCATTATTCTTGGTAGACAAAACATAGAAAAAATATAAATATCTACCAATTGATGAATGGATTATTAAAATGTAGCATATCCATACAGTGGTATATTATATAGCATTAAAAAAGAATGAAGAGATGACATGTTACATGGATGAATTTTGAAAACTGGCTAAATTAAATCACACAAGACCATGTAGTGTGTGATTTTATTTATTTGAAATACCCAGCATTGACAATCTGAGCTTGGAGTTTGAAGGAAATGAGGAATGACTGCTAAGGGGTATGGAATTTCTTTAGAGGTGACTAAAATTTATTTTTATGACATTGATAAAAAAATTTCAGAAATAATTATTCTTAAAAGCAGTTTTCCAAAATAATATTTAACAAAATAAACTTGAATATATCCCCCCCCTTTTTTTTCTTAGATTGGTAGCAGTTCCATTTTGGGTTCTCCTGAAAATAAAAAATATTGTGGCACAGACATACCTTTGTTTATAACATCTGTGTACAATTTTCTTTATGTCATATTCGTGAAAAGTTCTTCTACTGAAAATCATGGTTTCATGGCTAAATTCAGTGCTGCAGATTTGGGTAAGATATTGACATTTTCCTGCTTTGCCTCTTAACAGAAAAAGTAAATAGCAGAAGTAAATAATTATAGAAAATTCATCTACACTCTGTAGATGTGTAGCTATCTACATTCTAAAAATTTTAAAGTACACTCAAAGCAAAGAAAAAATATATTTCCTAGTCAGTACATATTCAGAGTTAACTGATTTTTATTAATAAGAGAAAAAGATTATCTTACGTGGCATATGAGGAACATTTATCTTTTTCAGGTTTTAAGAGGTTATGATCAGATTACTTTATTTTGAATTCTAGGTAGCTTATTGGTTAGTTGTTCTAATAATTATTATTTTTGTTTTAACAGCATGTGGAGAAATTCTTACAGAGTCAACAGGAATCATTCAAAGTCCTGGCCATCCAAATATCTACCCTCATGGGATCAACTGTACCTGGCATATATTAGTCCAACCTGGCCACCTAATTCATTTGATATTCAGGAAATTTCATCTGGAGTTTCATTACAATTGCACAAATGACTATTTGGAAGTTTATGACACTGGTTCTAATACATATCTTGGGAGGTAAAAACATTTTGTTTTTATTTTTATAAAAAAATAAAAACTTCCTACTTTCTTGCTTTCCTACTGCAGTGAAGGATGTTAAAAACTACCATGTTGTGTTATAAAAACCAGATGAGATCTTCACATTCCTCAATGACCATTTCTACATCACTACCGACAACTCTATAGTCTTGGTCTTCAGTAATTAAGTTTTGACCTATGTGTATACCCATGAAGGCATTACCAAAATCAAGATATTATACATATCCATTACTCCTAAAACCTTCTTTCTTCCTATAATTCCTCCCTTCTCATCCCCATCCCCAGGAAGCCACCAATCTTTTCTATTGCTATAAATTAGTTTGTATATTCTGGAATTATATAAAAAATGGAATTATACTATATGTACTCTTTTTTGGTCTGGCTTTTCTTAGCATAATCTTTTGTTGTTGTTGAACTTCTTGGATCTTAGGATTTATAGTTTCATCAAATTGAAAATTTTTTGGCCATTAATTCTTGAAATGCTTTTTCTGTCTCTTTTTCCCTTTGGGGACTCTGATTACAGGTATCTTAGGTCATTTGAGATTGTCCCACAGCTCATTGATGAACTCGGCTCATTTGATTTTGAGTTTTTGTTCTGCATTTCATTTTGGAAAGTTTCTATCACTGTGTATTCTAGTGCACTAATCTTTTCTTCTGCAAAGACTATTCTGCTATAAGTCCTACAAAGTATATTTTAATCTTAGACATTAGTTTTCATTTCTAGAAGTTCAATTTGGGCCATCTTTTATATCTTCCATGTCTCTGCGCATTAATTTTTTTCCCTTCGCTTCTTAAATCTGTTTTTTTTTTTTTTCCTAAATCTCTTGGGTTTTTGTTGTTGTTGTTGTTTTTTTTTTTTTTTTTTTTTTTTTTTTTTTACAATCCTGGGGTCTTTCATTTTCTTTACATTTATCATGCCATGAATTCATAGGGAATGGGTTCCAGCAGTTCAGGCTCCTTTCCATTGGTTCTCACAAAGTGTGCTTCTCTGGGTGGGGCAGGCTGGTGCTTCAGTTGGACCCAAGTACCTACTTTTTGGCTTTTTTTTCTGATCATTTTCCTTCACACGCTTCAGGAAGCTATCTCGGCTCTTTGAGTGTTTAATCTGCTCAATGTGGACATTAATTCTCTTGGCAAGAATCTTGCCCTTAACTTGTTTGTTTACAACAATGCCAACAGCATGCTGAGTAACATTGTAGACTCTTCCAGTTTTGCCATGGTAACATTTGTGGGGCATTCCTTTTTAAACAGTGTCCATTCCCTTGATGTCCACAATATCATCTTTCTCATAGATCCGCATGTATGTGGCCAAAGGAACAACTCCATGTTTTCTAAAAGGCCTAGAGAACATTAGCGGGTACCTCTCCTTTTTCCCTTTGTGCTGGTCATTTTGGCGTATTACTGAAAGATGGTAGTTCCTGCCGAAAGGACTATTTTAATGTTTTTTTTTTTTTATCTGCTAATTCAATCATCTGTGTTATTTCTTGGTGTGTTCTGATTAATTAATTTTTCTTCTCATTATGGGTTCTACTTTCCTTCTTTTCATGCCTGGTAATATTTGATAGGACGCCAGACATTTTCAATTCTGTGTTTTTGTACACTGGACATTATTGCATTCCTCTATGTATTTTTGAGCTTTGTGGGTTTTTTATTTAATTTCTAGTGAGTGAACATACAGCAAAATAGTAGTTTCAGATGTACAATGTAGTGATTCAAAACTTCCATACAACACCTGTGTCATCGCAAGTGTACTCCTTAATTTCCATCACCTGTTTAATTCATTCCCCTTCCCCCTCTCCCTTTCTGGTAATCATCAGTTTATTTGCCATAATTCAGTGTCTGTTTCTTGGTTTGTCTCTCTCCCTTTCTCTTTCTCTCTCTTTTTCCCTTTGCTCATTTGTTTCTTAAATTCCACATATATTGAGCTTTGCTTTGGAAAGCGTTGTTCTGGGCAGCCCGGGGTGGCACCGCGGTTTAGCGCTGCCTGCAGCCCGGGGTGTGAGCCTGGAGACTCGGGATCGAGTCCCACATTGGACTCCCTGCATGGAGCTTGCTTCTCCCTCTGCCTCTTTCTCTCTCTCTCTGAATAAAAAAAAAAAAGTGTTGTTACTTGGAAACAGCTTGATCATTACCAGTTTTGCTTTCTTTTTTTTTTTTTTTTTTTTTTTTTTTTTTTTTTTCTTTTTTTTTTTTTATTGGTGTTCAATTTACTAACATACAGAATAACACCCAGTGCCCGTCACCCATTCACTCCCACCCCCCGCCCTCCTCCCCTTCTACCACCCCTAGTTCGTTTCCCAGAGTTAGCAGTCTTTACGTTCTGTCTCCCTTTCTGATATTTCCCACACATTTCTTCTCCCTTCCCTTATTTTCCCTTTCACTATTATTTATATTCCCCAAATGAATGAGAACATATAATGTTTGTCCTTCTCCGACTGACTTACTTCACTCAGCATAATACCCTCCAGTTCCATCCACGTTGAAGCAAATGGTGGGTATTTGTCATTTCTAATAGCTGAGTAATATTCCATTGTATACATAAACCACATCTTCTTTATCCATTCATCTTTCGTTGGACACCGAGGCTCCTTCCACAGTTTGGCTATAGTGGCCATTGCTGCTAGAAACATCGGGGTGCAGGTGTCCCGGCGTTTCATTGCATTTGTATCTTTGGGGTAAATCCCCAACAGTGCAATTGCTGGGTCGTAGGGCAGGTCTATTTTTAACAGTTTGAGGAACCTCCACACAGTTTTCCAGAGTGGCTGCACCAGTTCACATTCCCACCAACAGTGTAAGAGGGTTCCCTTTTCTCCGCATCCTCTCCAACATTTGTTGTTTCCTGCCTTGTTAATTTTCCCCATTCTCACTGGTGTGAGGTGGTATCTCATTGTAGTTTTGATTTGTATTTCCCTGATGGCAAGTGATGCAGAGCATTTTCTCATATGCATGTTGGCCATGTCTATGTCTTCCTCTGTGAGATTTCTGTTCATGTCTTTTGCCCATTTCATGATTGGATTGTTTGTTTCTTTGGTGTTGAGTTTAGTAAGTTCTTTATAGATCTTGGAAACTAGCCCTTTAGTCTCCACCCCAAGATTGCTAGAACTCATACAGCAATTCGGTAGCGTGGCAGGATACAAAATCAATGCCCAGAAGTCAGTGGCATTTCTATACACTAACAATGAGACTGAAGAAAGAGAAATTAAGGAGTCAATCCCATTTACAATTGCACCCAAAAGCATAAGATACCTAGGAATAAACCTCACCAAAGATGTAAAGGATCTATACCCTCAAAACTATAGAACACTTCTGAAAGAAATTGAGGAAGACACAAAGAGATGGAAAAATATTCCATGCTCATGGATTGGCAGAATTAATATTGT
The DNA here is from genome assembly GCF_048164855.1 of Canis lupus baileyi. Lineage (NCBI taxonomy): Eukaryota > Metazoa > Chordata > Mammalia > Carnivora > Canidae > Canis > Canis lupus. The sequence goes on from NC_132842.1 coordinate 20,373,861, forward strand.
GAAAATGTCAATGTTACCCAGGGCAATATACACGTTTAATGCAATCCCTATCAAAATACCATGGACTTTCTTCAGAGAGTTAGAACAAATTATTTTAAGATTTGTGTGGAATCAGAAAAGACCCCGAATAGCCAGGGGAATTTTAAAAAAGAAAACCATATCTGGGGGCATCACAATGCCAGATTTCAGGTTGTACTACAAAGCTGTGGTCATCAAGACAGTGTGGTACTGGCACAAAAACAGACACATAGATCAGTGGAACAGAATAGAGAATCCAGAAGTGGACCCTGAACTTTATGGGCAACTAATATTCGATAAAGGAGGAAAGACTATCCATTGGAAGAAAGACAGTCTCTTCAATAAATGGTGCTGGGAAAATTGGGCATCCACATGCAGAAGAATGAAACTAGACCACTCTCTTTCACCATACACAAAGATAAACTCAAAATGGATGAAAGATCTAAATGTGAGACAAGATTCCATCAAAATCCTAGAGAAGAACACAGGCAACACCCTTTTTGAACTCGGCCATAGTAACTTCTTGCAAGATACATCCACAAAGGCAAAAGAAACAAAAGCAAAAATGAACTATTGGGACTTCATCAAGATAAGAAGCTTTTGCACAGCAAAGGATACAGTCAACAAAACTCAAAGACAACCTACAGAATGGGAGAAGATATTTGCAGTTTTGCTTTCAAACTCATTTATTGTCTCGGAAGAATCATTGTCCTTCATTGCTTGGTATCTAGTATCTTGAGACCCACTGCTTTATACATCTTTGTCCAGATTTTCAGTTGTTTCAGGTGAAAAGTTATATCCCACCACTGTTTTACATCTTTGTTGGAAATGGGTGTCTCTAAATTTCCTTTTTATTTCTTCTTACATTTCTTTAAAAAAAAAAGATTATTTATTTGAGAGAGAGACAGAGATAGTGACAGAGATAGCATGAGAGAGTAGCAGCAGGGAGGAGAGGGAAAAGCAGGATCTTTGCTGAGCAAGGAGTCTGATGCAGAGCTTGATCCCAGGCCCTGGGATCATGACCTGAGCCAAAGGCAAGTAGTTAACCAACTGAGCCCTTCCTTCTTACATTTCATTTTCTTTTTTCTCATTTTAAACATTTTCCCTTTATTCATTATTTTCTTAAATGTATTTCTTCTCCTAGTTTTATCCTCACTCTTTATGTTTTCTTATTCTTAATCTTTCATTTTTAAAACTTTCTTTTTCTGAGTAAAATTTAGCAAAAATTTAACATGGCTTGGTAACCAAACTTTTACTTCTGCATAGGCCATCTGTTTAAAGATAATAGAGTCCACCTCTATAGGGCTCACTATTCTAGGTACTGTTCTAAACCCCTTATAAGGGGAGGAGGGCAGGGGGTGGGGGTGAATGGGTGACTTGCACTGAGGGGGGCACTTGACAGGATGAGCACTGCATGTTATTCTGTATGTTGGCAAATTGAACACCAATAAAAAATAAATTTATTATTAAAAAAATAAAATAAAATCTGAACTTTAAAAAAATACTAAAAACGAATGAAAAGTACAATGAGTGAATTGTATGGTATGTGAATTTTGCATCAATAAAATTAAAATTTTTACATAATAAATGAAAAAAATAAACCCCTTATATACAGTATGCTAACTCATAAAATTCTCAGAATAACCCTATGAAGTAAAGTCCTATCATGATCCCCATTTTAGAGATGAGAAAACTGAGGCATTGAACTGAGTGATCCGCTCAAAGCCATAATGCCTCCAAGTGATAGAATTGACTCTAGAGGTTGTGATCCATGAGTTTATGGTATATGTTTTCCTTTTATTATGTAAGTTTATTTTATTTTTATTAATAAGTTCATTAATATGCTATATGGTGACTTAATAGAGTTAGCAATTTCTTATTTCATTAAGCTTCTTATGCATGACAAGCCACACAGCTGGGTACACACATATAACTATTTCAGGGAAGTATTCATAAATAGGATGATCTTCAGCAATTTTGTAAATGCTTCGTGCCTGGGATCCCTGGGTGGCGCAGCGGTTTGGCGCCTGCCTTTGGCCCAGGGCACGATCCTGGAGACCCAGGATCGAATCCCACGTCGGGCTCCCGGTGCATGGAGCCTGCTTCTCCCTCTGCCTGTGTCTCTGCCTCTCTCTCTCTCTCTCTGACTATCATAAATAAATAAAAATTAAAAAAAAAAATCCTGAAAGCCTGCAAAGAAAAAAATCTTTAAAAAAAAATGTTTCGTGCCTGAAATATATTTATTTTTAAAGGTTAATAGGGTATATTATTATTTTATTTTACATGTCTTAATTTTTAGTATATCATTTCAAGTATACTAAGTTTTTAAATCTGTGTTCTTTCTTGGTTTCAAACAGATATTGTGGGAAATCAATCCCACCCTCTCTTACCAGTAGTACCAACTCATTAAAGCTTATATTTGTGGCTGACTCTGACCTCGCTTATGAAGGCTTTTTAATAAACTATGAAGCAACTGATGCATCATCAGGTAACAGAACAACATTGTATACTTGGTTTTGCTCACTATGAGAATACTCCATCCCCAAACTCATGGCACATGGCACACAATGAAAGCTAATTCAGAAAAGAGTGTAGTGACTTCAGTGCCTCCATATTAAAAATAATGATTAGATCAGAGTATTGTATCAATGTTAAATATTCTAATTAAAATAATTACATCGTGCTCTGTAAGAGAATGCTTTTGTTCTTAGGAATGACACATTGATGTTTTTAGGAGTAAAAACATGTCATGTCTCCAAAATATTCTCAATTGGTTCAGATAACTGAATGAGTAAGTTAGAGAAAGAGACAGACATAAAGCAATGAGGGAAAAATACAAATAAGTAGTAAATCTAGGAAAAGAGAATTTGGGAGCTAGTTCTTACAACTTTTCAAGTTTAAATATCTTTCAAAATGAAAATTACATATGAGACTAAATACTAATTTTAAAAAATTAGAGGAAGATTCCCTAGATGCTTATATTTTAAAGCTCCTACTCCCATAAATAAGTAAATAAATAAATATTTAAAAACTTCCACTTAGAATCCCTCCCTAGTTTCTCATTTATTTCTTTTCAGAGTGGCTGGCCACTATTCTTTATTTCATACAAAACTGCTGTTCTCTGGTAGTTCAAGTTCTATGTGTGGGTAGTATAGCTTTAGATTTCTCCAGAATCCTGAGTGTGAGTGAAGCAGATACTATTCTTTCCTGAGGGCCCCTTTCTAGGAGATGTTTTATTATCCAGCTAAAGCACATGGGAAATTGAATCCCCAGCAATCATCATACTTTATGTTAAACGATTGATGTAGTCACTGGACTTTGTCCAGGTATTCAACATCCAATGACCAAAATTGGCTTTTTAAGAAATTACAGTGTACACACAATTTTCCATACTTCTGTAATTTTATCTGCCTCATAGATTTGGCCCAAACCACGCTGAATACTAAGATTAGGATTTGGAGCCAGTCCCTTGAACTCTTTGGGCCACAGTTTTCTCATCTATAAAATTAAGGAGTTGGATTTGATAACCTCTGAGATGTCTTCTGGCTCAAATCAACCATGAACACAAGTTTAATTTGCTGCATGAATAAATTAGCTGTGTCTTAGATAGCATACAAGGCTGGTGGGGCCTGCTGGAAATATGGAAATCTTCATAACAATGTGCAAAGTAAGACATAGCACTGTGATGACTAACACAGCCCCACTAATACCACACTAGCTTACAAGGCAGTAGCAAGTACAGTAAGAACCACAGGAACCAAAATCATCTGGCAGGGAGGATATTCAAGTTAAATTTTAATTTAAAAAAAGGTTTTCAGAAAGACAAAATACAGATAAAGAAAGTTGAGAGAAAGGAAGGAAGCAATCTGGAGAGAAAAAGAAGCTGATAAAGAAATACAACATGGGGCACCTGGGTAGCGTAGTCAGTTCTGCTTTTGGCTCAGGTCATTATCTCGGAGTCTTGGGATCTAGCCTGGCATAGTCATTGGGCTCCCTGCTCTCCCCTCTCCCTGCTCGTGCTCTCTTTCTCTCTCTCACATAAATGAAATAAATAAATAAAAAGAAAGACAACACAAGAAAGATATTTGACAAAAAGAGGAGGGAACCCTGAGATGGCAAACTCAAAAGACTCTTCGATCTGCCTGCCTGGATGATAATCATTACTTTGGCCTCCGTCTGGTCCAGACAAGGGAGTATTTGCTTTCCAACCTTGGCTAAGCCCGGTTGGCCACTGTGCTCCTGCCCTTCACTGGGTGAACTCATCAGTCCAACTATTAGTCAGATATTCTAAACAGCAATTGGATGATGGACCCAGGAAGCCATATGGCACACTCAACTTACCATTTTGAAGCCTGTCTCAGTTTTCTATTGGGCAGAATGTGAGTGGCTGGCTGTCGTGAATTGTTGAGGGTGACCGTGAGGACTGCTGATGGGGGCTGGGAGACTGGTGTAGGGATTGTGCTAGTGACTGCCAGCCAGTGGGCTAACCCTCCAGGCAGCATGAGTCCTAGGGAGCTGCCCACCTGGAAATAGGAGGTGTTCGGTTGCATTCTTTTCAGTTGCCACTTTATTTTTTTGTATTTTCTGCAGAAAACAGAAACAGGAAAAAAAAAAAAAAAAACCAAAGGAAACTTAATCATTGGCCCTCATCCTATTTTATTGCTCTAGCAGAAGTTATTTTCAGAGCAATAATGGCAATATTTGGTTGGTGATTTCTAGTTCACAGCAGGTGTGAGGTTCTCTGCTGAAGTCTTTCCTGTCTTTATCTGATAAAGGTTAAATTTCCTGACTTGAATCCAGTTACTTTCCCATCTGTATTTCATGCCATGGGGCTATGATGTCAGCTCCCAAATATGTGTTTGGGAGGAAAGAGATTGGTTTCTGGTCATTACTTTGACTGTCTCCCTCATCACTGTTTCTGTCTGTGTCCAGATGTGCCTGGGATAGAGACGAAAAACTAACAAGTAAAATGGTTTTGGGTAGAAATCCTGAAGAATGTTTTTGTAACATTATGAGAGTAGCTTTTAAATGTTTACTTATTTAAAGTACCAAATATTTGAAATTTGGAAGAATATAGTTGATTAGCTAGCTAACTTTACTAATTTAAATTGTAATTTTATACTGTTAGCATCTCCTGCATATGCATTAAAATAATCTTACCAAGAGAAGACTTTAAAGATATAAGAAAGAACAGAGAAGTGCTCTTGATGCCTTTCTACTTTAATATTAGACAAAAATCCATATAACACTTAGTCCAATGTTTTTCACTGAAACATTCATGCCTCATTAGTGGGTCATGAAGTTAACTTACTAGGTTGCTATCTGCTTTTGTTCAAAGTATGGAACAGAATAGAAAGGAATGGAATAGAAAGTATCAGTTTATCATACAAAGTTTGATGTTGCCTCATGAAACCTGTTTGCAATATCTGTGTGTGTGCATGACTGATGTAAATGTATTTTTATGGTGTGTCAGAAAGTTCAAAACACAAATCCAGTATAATCATTTATTTTTTTTAATGAGGGGAAAGCAAAGAGGATGATTGAAGTTTCCTCTCAAGAATGCACAGCTAGTTGGTTTAGAAGCTAAACCAAAATAATCCAGTCCCAACATCTAATCCATTTGTTTCATCGTGTCCAGATGAGCCCTTGGAATTGCTTTAGATGAATTACACTTGGTGTGGCTGGTAACATTCAACTTTTAGTATGGAAGGACTCTAGTTAGTTTTTTCATATTTTCTGCAATTAAAGGTGGGGGAGAGTGCTCTACAGTTGCCTGGGAAATGGTCAGTAAGTGTCAGACCCACATCAAATACGGTTAAAAGTGGGCATTTGTGGGCTTTTCCAACCTCCCCATTCCCAGTTCAGAGTTCCCACTCTTACCCCATAGTCTATTTTTCAACAGTTGCCTGGAATGAGCCCAGAAGAGGCATCTAAGAGTGAGAAGTTAAGTGGTTACTGAACAGGGAAAAGAGGGTTTCTTTAGAAGAAGTGAATAGGGAGTACTGTTTATATCTTCAAACTTCAGTCCAGGAGATCAGTGTTCTCAGTTCAGATCCAAATATGTCTAGGGTGAGTTTTCACCAATTCAAGTGGTTCTAAAAAAAACTTTGCAGTTCTTTAGATATTCTGGAAGTTAAGTCCCAGCACATAAGTTGCTATAGAACTACAAATGAGATGTAATGGGGAATTAGACTATACCTGGTCATGCTGGTACTTTCCATGCTACAGAAAGGCTGATGGTGAAGTCACAAGTTTGGGTTCTAGGCCAACCTTGACAGTACCTTGGAAAGTTCCAAGCTCCCTCGTTCTTTCCATCCACCTTGAATTCTGTATTTTCCGCTATGAAATATTCAGATATTTTCCCTCTGGGAAAGGTGTTTAGTTAGTCTATTGATCTTTTAAAGATTTACTTTCTCATTGATCAGTATGTTCTCATATCTTTGTATATATGGGTATCCCAGCACTTTACATCTCAGTAGATTTGTCTTATTTAATTTATTACATTTCTTCATCCTTAGAATGAATGTGCTAGATGAAAAATTTGTGATATTCCTGGTCTTCTGCTCACCTTCATTTCTAGATTGACATGTCCTGCATGGAGAAAGCAGGGATTGTTAAAGAACACAGGATTTGGAAGAGGGACGACATGGGTTTGAGTTTTATCTCCGTCATGTCTGAACTAAGTGATGTTCAGAACTTAACCTGCAGGAGTCTCAGATTGCTTGTCCATACCTCTCTAAAAAGTGGACATTGTGATACATAGCTGTTTTACATAGGAAAGATTAAATGAGACATTCTATGTGAAAATTACCTAGTAGCTGTAAAGCACCATAAATGGTCCAGCTTTAAACTGGAATTACTGGAGCCCAAGTACAATTTCACAATAGCTGAGTTGGTAAGTTAGCTTATATTCATATCATTTCAATTAGTACCCTGTTAGGGAAATGAAAAAGCCATGGCCATGACTGCCTAGCAGCAAATTGTGGCAAAATGTTCGATTTTGGTTAAGGAAGTTCCTTTTTTCCTAAAAGAGAAACTGAACCTGAAATTTTATCTTCCCTGAAGTCCTCACTCTGAATAATGTTAACCAAACATGTCAGTCGAAGCAGGTGGTAGTTCCTGGGTTGACTATTTATTTAGTATATTTTTAGAAAGTCTGAGGTCATATGGATTCATGCAGACACAGAAGTCTCATAAATGATTTCAGGAAGCATCACCTATAGATTGATCCCTAATATAATTGGATAATCATGTAAAATATCTCAGATGGCAAAGCAGGGAGGTAGTGGAGGAGTTACCCACAATCTAGGGGCTCCCAAGGTGATACATTCCTCTGCTACAGGATCAGTTCATCCTCTTTCTGTCTCTTGGATTGTAGAGGAGTATTATCTACGTTTAGAATTTTCCTTTTTGATAATGAACTGAATGCTATGTTATTAAAACTTACTTGAAAATGCTTAGTAGAGGCAGAGATCCATTTTTAGACAAATAATAGTTCTGTGATTTTGTAATGGTTCACAGAGGACATTTGTATATGTTCTCTTTTCTTTCTTTACTTCTTTTTGGTTCTTGTTGGAGTTGGTCAGAAAGAAAGATTATGTGAGGCCTGCTCATAGTTGTTTTTGATCCTCAGAGATGTGCTTTTCCATTGCTAGTTCAGTTGAATATACTGGATGGAAGAAATATATTTTTCCCCTTCATCTCTTTGTAAATGTTAGACCATAATAAAAAAGGAAACTGCCATTGGATATAAAGAAATGGCATTTTTAGTGGTGCGTGGGTGGTTCAGTCAGTCAAGCATCTAACTCTTGATTTTGGCTCAGGTCATGATTTCAGGGCTGTGAGATTGAGCTCCATGTCAGGTTTCATGCTGAATGTGGAGTCTGCTTTAGATTCTCTCTCCCTCTCTTTCTTCCCTTTCCCACCCCAACTCCCTCTCCCTTGAACATGAGAGCACATACATGTGCATGCTCTCTCTCTAATAAATAAATAAATAAAAGGTATTTTTATGTTTACATTTTGTATAGATATAATAAACATCAGGCAAAACATGAATTTCCTTTTGTAGAACTAGATCCAGTTTTAATTGTTTTTGCTTTATTGTGAAGCAGAAGAGAACACCAAACCCAAGCGTTAGTACATCTCAATATTAATATTATTCTAGAAAGAGCCATTTATGCCATGAAGGGGAAAGAACATAAATGATGTACAAACTTAGGTAATAGATAAGAGGAGTTACTAACGTCTCCAGAAATAGATGCAGTAAGTTCAGAAATCCATTGTTTTTCTCTCCACAAAACCAGACATGTGAATCTCATAAAACTACAACCAAACTTTAATATTAAATATTCTATTTAGTATTTATAATGAATGTACCTTCAAAATAATTTTTATTTCTGTTTTAGTTTTATTTATTATTTATTGGATAGCTGAATTATGTATTAGCTTTACTTTAAAGAACTCAACCTGTCTTTGCATGGAACCTTCAAACTTTTAATATAACAGAGATTTTTATTTCATAATTTCATAAAGTGAAAGTCATCTGTAATTTCAACAAATATGTGTATGCATATTATCACTACTCCATTCAAGATGTAGAACAACTTTGGTATCCCCCAAAATATCCTAGAGTTCTTTTGATCGACCCTTCTACAACCTCCATCTCAACAACTGCAGACCTGCAGTTCACTATGAACTAGTTTTTTTTTTCTGTTCCAAAAAGCAAATATGGGTGGGAACATACAGTATGCACCCTTTTATACCTGGCTTCTTTCATTTAGCATAATGCTTCTGAAATATGTTTATGTCTTTCCACTAATAAGTAGTTCTTTTTTGTTTAATTGCTGAATTGCCTTCTATTGAATATATCATTATTTGATTATCTAGTCACTTATTTTGGGGAAGTTGGATTGTTTCCAGTTTTTGGTATTATGAAAAGAAACTGCTGTGAACATTGATGTACAGTTTTTTTGTGTGTGTGTACTTATGTCATCGGTTCTTTCAGATAAATATCTAAAAGTAGAATTTCTTTTAGGTCATATGGTAATTCTATGCTTAATTTTATGAAAAAATGACAGGCTGGTTTTTGTCCCCAAAGTGATTATACCATTTTATATTCTTACCTGCAGTGAATAAGAGCTACACTTTCTCCACATCTTTGCAACACTTGGAATTGTCGATCTTTCATACTTAGCCTCTAGCAGTTGTGCAGTAGTAGTGCCTCATTGTTGTTTTAATTCACATGTCCCTGATGACTAATAGTGCTGAGGACCTTTTTACATGCTTATGGACAATTTATACATCTTCTTTGATTAGGTGTCCATTAAATCGTTTGGTTCATTTTTGTGTTGTCTTATTATTGTCTTAAGTTATATATTCTGGAAACAAGTATGTCCTTTGTCAGAGAAATGCATTACGAATGTTTTCTCTTTGTGTACAGCTAGCCTTTCTTTTATTTTCCTTAAATGGTATTGTTTGAAGGGCAGAAGTATATGTCCTGTTTTTCCTTTTATGGTTAGTGTTTTTTGTATATTGTCTAAGAAATCTGTGCCTACCAAAGTGGTGAGAATTTTTTCCTGTGCATTTTTTTAAGATTTTATTTATTTATTCATGAGAGACGAGAGAGAGAGAGAGACAGAAAGAGAGAGAGAGAGAGAGAGGCAGGGACACAGGCAGAGGGAGAAGCAGGCTCCATGCACCGGGAGCCCGACGTGGGACTCCATCCCGGGTCTCCAGGATCACGCCCTGGACTGAAGGCAGCGCTAAACCACTGACCACCTGGGCTGCCCTTTCCTGTGCACTCTTCTACAAATTTTATAGTTTAAAGTTTCACATTTATGTTTATGATCCACTTGAGTTAATTTTTCTATATCAGATGTGAATTATGTGTCCAAGTTAACAAATGGTATTTAATTGTTCAAACACTCTTTGTTGTAAAAAAGGTCTTTTTTTTCACTGAATTACCTTTACATTCTTGTTGGACATTGATTGCCTGTGTATGTTTGGGTCGGCTTCTGGAATCTGTATTCTATCCCACAGGACATTATATTATAATATTACATAATTTTATAGTGTGTCTTAAAATCAGGAAGTATAAATACTCCAGATTTTTCAAAGTTGTTTTGATTATCCTAGATCCTTTACATTTCCATATATCTTGTAGAATCAGCTTTTCAATTATTACTTAAAAATCTACACCAAACCAAATCAAAACAAAACTTATTGGGAATTTGATGGAGATTATGGTAAATTTATAGATCAATGTAGAGACAAAGTGTCTTAAATGGAGTCTTCCAACCCATAAACATATTTTACTTCTCCATTTGTTCAAATATTTTAAAATTTGTTTCACCAATGTTTTAAAGATTTCACTATAGAGTTTTTGCATATTTCCATTAAGCTTATTATCAAGTGCTTTTTGTTTTTTATGCAATTATAAATGATTATTTAAATTTTCTTTTTCAGTTGTTTGGCTCATATTTGCAAGTTAAATTGATTTTTGCATATTTTCCTTCTATACTGTAACTCTGTTAAACTCAGTTATTCTGGTAAGCTATCTGTGAATAAGAACAGCTATATTTTTTTCCTTTCCAATTTCTCTCTCTCTCTCTCTCTCTCTGCCTTATTGCTGTGATTAGCAATATTCTAATTCTTCTGTATTATGTTGAATGGAAAGGATGAGTTTGAACATATTGACCTTGTTCTTAATCTTAACAGGGAAGCATTTATCCTTTATTATATAAGTGTCATGTGAGCTTTGGGTTTTTCATAGGTGCCTTTCTTCTTCTTTCTTCTTTTGCTATTGCTCTCTTTTCTTTTCAGCTTATAGAATATTTTTAATACTCTTTCATTTCCTTCATTGGCTTTTTTTAAAAAGATTTATTTATTTATTTAGAGCATGAGCAGGGAGAGAGGCAGAGGGCAAGGGAGAAAGAATCTCAAGCAGACTCTGCTCTGAGCATGGAGCCCAATGAGGGCCTCCATCTCAGGCCCCTTTGATCATGACTTGAGCAGAAATCAAGAGTCTGATGCTTAACCTACTGAGCCACCCATGTGCCCCTCTCACTGACATTTTAATTGCACCTCTTTTTTATGTATTTGCTCAAGAGCTAATAAAATGCTTTCTTCACTTAAGAGTAAGACTGCTGAGAGTTAATATGCTACTACTTCACACCTCATACCTTATGTTTTATAGCTAACACTGCATTTCACACACTCTCACTTCACAAATGTAATAATCTCATAATAGTATATAATTCTGTCTGCCCCCTTCTTTGTGCTACTTTAATTGTATCTTTTAATTCTACTTAAGTTGTAAACTCCACCTTAATATTATTTTTGCTTTAAATGATTAACTTTTTAAAGAAATGATGAGAGGAAAAACAATCTTTATATTTATTCAATTGTTTGCCATTTCTGGTTTTCTCCATTCTTTCTTATAGATACATGTTTCTCTTTGTTGTAATTTGTCTTTGGTGTGACAGACATTGTAATTTTTTATACAGTATAGGTCTTCTAGTGATGAATTCTCTTAGCTTCTGTTTGTCTAAAAATGTCCGTTCTGCACTCTCATTTTGAAAAACTTTTTCTGGAAGTGCCTGGATGGCACAGTTGGTTAAACTTCTGACTCTTGGTTTTGGCTCAGGTCATGATCTTGGGCTCCATGCTCTGCATGGAGTCTGCCTAAGATTCTCTCTCCCTCTCCTCCTGCCCCTCCTGCTCCTGCTCTTTCTCTCTCTCTCTCTCAAATAAATAAATACATCTTTAATTTTTTTTAAAAAAGAAAAACTTCGGAGATCCCTGGGTGGCTCAGTGGTTTGGCACCTGCCTTTGGCCCAGGGTGCGATCCTGGAGCCCTGGGATTGAGTCCCGCATTGGGCTCCTGGCATGGAGCCTGCTTCTCCCTCCCTCTGCCTCTCTCTCTCTCTCTCTCTCTCTATGTCTATCATAAATAAATAAATCTTTAAAAAAAAAAAAGAAAAACTTTTCTGGATGACTAAACTTTTTTTTTCTCTCAACACCTTAAAAATGTATTCCACTTTCTTCTTGCCTCCATTGTTTCTTTCTTTTTTTTTTAATTTTTTAAAATTTATGATAGTCACAGAGAGAGAGAGAGAGAGAGGCAGAGACATAGGCAGAGGGAGAAGCAGGCACCATGCACTGGGAGCCCGACATGGGATTCGATCCCGGGTCTCCAGGATCACGCCCTGGGCCAAAGGCAGGTGCTAAACCGCTGCGCCACCCAGGGATCCTGCCTCCATTGTTTCTAATTAGAGTCTAGCTGCTATTCATATCATGGTTTCCCTGTGTATAATATGTTATTTTTCCTCTAGTTCCTTTATTTTTCTTATATTTGTTTTTTAATAGTTTAAGGTACCCAAGTGTGATTTTCTTTTATTTATCTTGCTTAGGATTAACTAAACTCTTTGAAGCTAATTTGATTTTTTTTAATTTGAGAGAGTTTTAGCCACTATATATATATATTTTTTTTAAACCTATTTTCATTATCTTCTTCTAGGTCTCCAATTATATGTATGTTAGACTATGTTTTTTTTCCAAGTTTTGAGAATCTGTTCATTTTTCTGCATGGTTTTCATCTTTTTTTCTTCAGATTAAATCATTTCTATCGATAAACCTTCAAGTTCAATGATCCTTTTTCTTCTACTCAAAGTTTCAATTTAGCCCATTCATGAATTTTTAAATCTCAGTATATATATATATTTTTTTTTTCTAATTTCAGTAGATGTATCATACAGTGTCATATTATTTTATTATTTTCAGGTCACTTAGTATACTGTGAAGTTATAGAATTTCCATATGATTCTTTTAATAGGTTCCTTTTTATGTATATTTACCACTGAGTGTATGTTTTTCTTTAAGTCTTTGAGCATATTTTTAGTAGTTGCATTAAAGTTTTTGTCTGCTAGTCTAATATCTGGGCCATCTTCGAGTCACAAGTTCACATCTTTTTCTTGACTATGATTTATATTTCTCTGTGTATTTGTATTAGTAGCAGTTTCTGAGTTTTATTCTGGATATGGTGAATGATATGTTTAGAGACTCTGCTTTCTCTTCTCTTTCTCTGAAGCTTTATGGGAGTTCATATTTCACTGATTGTCTTGTACTTGTATAGATTTGTACTTTTTATTTGTTAAGGCATATTTGTGAAAATCCTCAGGTGTTTCCTAAACCCTTGTTACTAGGTAGGTCTCAATCTCTAAGTTTCATCACTCCTGCAGGTCTTGTCAAGATTTATACTTTAGTAGGGAAACTCTGGAAAGCCTTACTCTTGATCATGGTCTTCATTTCTAAAGTGTGGCTTCCCTGGTGTCTCAACTGGGTGCTTGGCATGCAAATGAAGGGATTCTGATTGGTGGAGAACTCCATAGTCTCCCAGCATTGCCTGGCTTCTAGCTTCCAGTCTAATAGCATCTATTCTCTGGCATGCCCCTTGAACTCACTTCATGTATACCCAGCCCAGGCTTAGGAACGAATACATAGGAAACTTTATATCTCCTCTCTGTATACTTCTTCCTTACTAGAGCATTTTTCTGCAGTTCTAGCTCCTTTTACAGCCCTAAACTCAGATTCCTGCTTCCTCAGCTCAACAGAACTATCATTTACTACTTGGACTTCAGCAAATTGCTGTGATCAGAAAATTCTGCACAGGTAAAGAGCCAAGGAAACAGAGTCCCACCTCATGAATTTTCTGTCTATCACAGATCACAATCTTGAACTGCCCATTGCCCAGTGCCTCATCTATTTTGTCCAGTTTCATAGTTGTTATGGAGAGGGCCTAGTTTAGTACTAGTTATTTGTCATGGCTGGAAGCAAAAAATTCTATAGTTTAGATTGAATGAAGATGATAAAATTAATATTAAAGGATCTCAGTCTACTCAGGAGAGGACATAGGAAGGAGGGAGAGTAGAAACATGATGTGATAAAAGTAGAGGGGGTAATAGGATGGGGATAGAGTGGGAAAAAAATTAGATATTTGTCCCACCCTCTAGGTTTTCAATGTATTATGTAATATAATTTCAACAAATATTTATTAGATGTAATCTGAGCCAGATAATATAGTAAATGACAGTTAATAATTGTTAATAAGGTCCTGTTTCTATTTCCAGACATAGTGGAGGAAACGTACTCCCATAAAAACAATCAGTAACATATTTTTCTGGCTCAAAATTCTAATTGCATAAAGTTTTATTGAGCACAAGGAAACCAATTTTGCTTGATTTGGAGAAGTGTCACAGAGGAGGTGATATTTGACTTTCACCTTAAATGATGTATGAGTTTATTTGGGTACGCGAGGAACATTATCTCTAAGAGCAATTGATCTAGATATTTGATTGACTGGCTAAAGCTGTCTGAATGTGAGGGTGATCAATGAATCTGCCAGTTCTGTCAGTTCAGGGAGACTGGGTCATAGCTTTCATTTAATGTCCATTTGATCCATGAGTTTTTATCTTAGTAATATTCATTACCGATATGAAATATTTAATATACCGCTACTTCCCCCCCTTCTTTCTGCCCCCCTTACCTCTACATTGCCTTTTCTTCCTGCCTTTCCCACCCTTCCTTCCTCCCTCCCTCCCATCATTTTTTCCTCCTTCCTTCCTTTCTTGATTCTTGAAGAAATATTTCTTGGTGGACTATAGAAAAATATACAATATTCATATTTGAAGTTAAATATCACCTTCAATTGTTTTCAATAAAGTCAAGCCTTGCTTCCTTTATGTTTAAAATAGAGTAAGCCAAATATTTGAAGAATTCCTATTACCCTGAGGATTATATATAGGTAGTAGATCCTGTAATATTTTCTCTATATCTCTGTGCTCTCAATACCAGTGGCTTCTCTCTTCTTTTCTGAGTATGATTATGTAGCAGCAAATGGGGAATGTACACATCCAAATATCCTCATTTTCTTTTTTCACTCATAATAAAGTATAATAGTTTATTCTCCCCAAAACATTTTACTAGAAGGCCTGTGTCTACTCCTTGCCCCTAGATTTATGTTATACAGTTGAAGATACATTAAAAATACATTGAAACCAGATTTTCTTTGGAAAATATCTCAGATTTGAAGTGAATAGGAGATTGGGTTGGTTTTAAGTATAGAGTTTGATGGACTGAGTATATAAAGTTAAAACTCTTAACATAGAACAGTTAATATTGAATTACAACATAAAATTGCCCAAATACTGTTTTTTAAAGATTTATTATTTAATTGAGAGAGTGAGAGCAGAGGTGAGAGGCAAAGGGAGAGGGAGAGGGAGAGAGAGAGAGAGAGAGAGAGAATCTCCAGCAGACTTGATGTGGAACTTGATCCTATAACCCTGTGATCATGGCCTGAAGCAAAATCAAGAGTTGGATGCTTAACCGACTGAGCCACCCAGTGCCCCTTTAAATAGTATTTTAATGTTTTATATGAATGATCTAATTTAGTCTTCATCATTTATGCTTTACTTTTTATATACTTTTCTGAACTACTTTGAAACATAATGATGATTACTACCATTAATAGAGCACATACCATGTGACAAGCCATTTAACTGCATTATCTCTAACCCTTACTTATATAGTCAGAGATAGTTACCATCTCCCCTTGGGAGATGAGGCTCAGATGGGGAAGCAACTTGCCCAAGGTTGGATAGCTTGTCAGTGTTTGAGCTAGGCATTGATTTAAGGTCAATCTGATTCCTGACACTTATGTTCTGTTCTTCACATGGCTGAGGTATCTGCTTTGTCATTTCTCATAAATGCATGCTTTGACGAAAACCATTTTAAAGGCAAAAAGAAACCATTTTAAAGGAAGGTTATGAAAAGAAGAATATAACTGAATGATTTCTAGGCCCCCTCTGTGATCTCTGTCCAAATGTCCAAACCGAATGTTTAATATTTAGGGCAATGTGCATGGATTCAAAAAGTATAACACTTCCAAGGTCTAAGAAGTTATGATATATGTAACAATTTCCACTACATAGCTTAAGTTTACTATTAATAATTGTTTTTGCCTTTGAGATTTAAAAAAACTTTCTGAAAGGAAATCATTCTTTAGCATTCCAGAATGACCTATTGAAAATCAAGTACACTGGCACAAATTAATGAAGTGTATATACTTATGTATAGATCTTAAAAATGTAACTTGATATTTTCTGTTTTCTCTCTTGTGCTCTATTTTCACAGCATGCATGGAAGACTACACAGAAAACTCTGGGACTTTTACTTCTCCAAACTTCCCCAATAATTACCCCAACAATTGGAAATGCATTTATAGGATCACAGTGGAAACCAGCCAACAGATTGCATTACACTTCACAAATTTCGCTTTGGAGGAGGCCATTGGTGGACAGTGTGTAGCAGATTTTGTGGAAATCAGGTAAGGAAGGACCTTTATTTTGCCACCTTTTTCATTATTGGTTTTTATTCATAATCTTTCCTAGAAAATTAAAGAAAACACATGGAATTTCTCTGTAAAGCTCCCTGTTGGGCTCTTTCTTGAAGTATATAAAGCTTGTCATGTGGAATCTGATTTAACAGAAGAAAAATAGAAAGTTGCATAAGAATCAGTGGTTATTTTGAAGTGATTAGTTTTTTGAGAATATTTGAAAATAAATTCCAGATTTTATCTGGACAGATTAAACAGATGTACTACTACTCTGAAATTAGATATTTGCAATTATTGATTACCTACTTTATTTATGGAAAATCAATTTAAATTTTAAATTGTTTATTGTCTATTTAGTCTAATTATATCATGAAAATTATGGTAAGATAACCTTAAAGTTTTCACAAAGTTTTTTGTGTTCAAGTAATAAGAGTTTAGCTTGTGAATTTCAGTGTGATACTTTTTTTCTTTAATTTTTTGGTATTTAGAGAGAATGAATTTAAAAGTTACATTTGCAGTAAAGATAAGTTAACTTGTATATTGCTATCTACCCAGATCATTACACTGAATTAAATTAGGCTGGTCAGCTTAGTGTGTATTTGGTCAAATTTTTTATTTGGCCTTTCAAAAGCCTGGAATATTATATTCTTTTATAATAAATATTATTTTATGATGTAAAGTGAGGTACTAAAATAATAAATCACAATTTTATCATATAATGCCAGAATAATATAATTTCCTGAATTTATAATAATCATTAGATTTTAATGTTTAGTGAATCCCAACCCCTCTTTTTTTAGGCTTGAAAAAGCTACAGATTACAAAATAGATTTAAGACCCCAAAAGTTCTTGGGGAAGAATTATTTTCAAAATTTTGCTCAATATGTTGAATATAACATTAAATTTTGAAAAATTCAAATTAGAAGGAAATCACTGAACTTTTTTTCTGTAAAATTAAGCAAAATTTGTTTATACTGTTAATAATTATGGCTTCTTTATCTCATGTTCTCTGACACATCTGCCAGATGCTTCGTTTGAGGGTGAGACGATTAACCTCTTTCTCTCGGCTCAAAATTAATTTTATATGTCACATGAACCATAAATGAGATGGTTTATTAAGCTATTCAAATACTATTTATTTTTTTAAAGATTTTATTTTATTTATTTATTCATGAGAGAAATAGAGAGAGGAAGAGGCAGAGACACAGGCAGAGGGAGAAGCAGGCTCCACACAGGAGCCCGGTTGCAGGACCCAATCCCGGGACAGGGATCACGGCCTGAGCCAAAGGCAGATGCCCAACCACTGAACCACTCAGGTGCTCCTCAAATGATATTTATTAAAGTGAAAAATTGAAAACTTGAAATAGTGATTTAGGATATTTTTAAGAAAAAAAAAAGAATATTTTTAAGAAAGATTTGACGGACATAAACTGATCTGTTTGCAATCTCAAAATTCAAATAATATATATTAAATGTTTACACCGTAATATTATCAATAACCAACAGTGATCACATGTGTGTTTTGTCACAGAGATGGAGGCTATGAAACTTCACCACCCCTGGGAACATACTGTGGCTCAATTCCACCTCCAAGAATCATCTCTCACAGTAACAAACTATGGTTACAATTTACAAGTGACTTCCTGGGCTCAGGGCCTGGATTCTCAGCTTACTGGGATGGATCATTAACAGGTAAATGGCAAAGAGCTGTATTTTCTTGGGGAATCTAGTCTGATTGATTTCTTGATTCTTAGGCTGCCATGCTTTTATCCAATTTCTTCCAGCTGTATTTTTGTTATTACTATTTGTACTAAACTTCAGCTTTGCAAATATTTCTGAATTAATAGCAACTCTTTTGTTTTTGTTTTTGAGGATAGAATAAGAGGAAATGTCTTGGTTCCATGATATATTTCCTCAAGCTGCTCATCTTGGTTAGGGGAAGGAAAAAACATTGATATAGGCTAGCTACTCTTTGGTGATGCAGTTTTATCTGCAACAAAGGAGAGTAACAGTAGCCCCAATTTGATATAGACAAGAAAATTCAATTTTACCATAAAGAAAAAGATATAGATCATCATATCTCTTTCTCCTGTAGGTTGTGGGGGTAATATCACGACTCCCACTGGCGTGTTCACGTCTCCCAGCTATCCAATGCCCTATTACCACAGCTCTGAATGCTATTGGTTGTTGAAAGCCAGCCACGGCAGCCCATTTGAACTGGAATTTGAAGACTTTCACTTGGAGCATCACCCAAACTGCACTTTAGATTATCTGGCTGTATGTATGAAGTTCAGTTGTTTCTTTTGCTTCTCTCATTCCACCCACACACATAAATACATTTATTTGTATCTTTGAAACTTGGTAAAGGGGAACATTTAAAATATACACAAAAAATTCAAGTAAGATAAAAGAAAATTTGATGAAAATGATAGCCTTCTAAGTATGGCATGTATTATTGCATGGATTGGTACACTAAGTATTTAAAATATATTGAATATAGACTGTTAAGATATGGTTAAAAGCTCCCAAAAGGAGTTATGAGATCTATCATAATTATGATCTATGTAATTTCTACATATTCATTGAAAAATAATGATGTAGTGGACTATATTGGTGAATTACAGAAGATAACTGAAGTCATCCAGGTAGGACTCTTTATAGTAGCCACAATTCATTCTTGTCCATTAAAAAAATCTAAATAAAAACATGCATTAGAATGTCATAAATTATAAATTCTGAAATCAAAAGGCAAAGAGAATTACTGAAAACAGATATGGTCTTAAAAATATGTATTAGTCTTTCATTTTTAATCTTCAAATTTCTCCTGGGTTTGCACACTTACCACTATGCACAGCTGTGGGTACATGGCCCAAGCTCACTACCCAAGTTTATAGACATTTAAATATAATTTTTAAAGATATTCAGGGCTCTTCTTTTTTATATCGTGTATTTCGTGTATTCCTTTTCTTCTTAAGATTTGAGTCCTTAAATAATGTGTATAGCCATAATCATCTGACGTTTAAAATGTTTCATTAAAGGTATATGATGGCCCAAGTACCAGCTCTCATTTGCTAAGTCAGCTTTGTGGGAATGAAAAACCGCCTGTCATCCGTTCTACTGGAGACAGCATGTTTTTAAAATTCAGGACAGATGAAGATCAACAAGGAGGTGGCTTCTTAGCCAAATACCAACAGAGTAAGTATGCACGCTGGCTGCTTGGTACCTTTGGTGGGTTATCAGTCTCCTGATAATGAAACAAACAGAAATAAGGATAACCTAGTGGTTCGAGCAATTGAAATAAATCTTTGCTCTTTATGAAAAAGATTTAATTCTATTTCAGAGAAAAATGTGTAACATTAAATTTAATGCCATATAACTGAAGTATGTGATAAGCTATACAAAATGGAGTATTTAATATTGAGATAGTTGCCATTGGGCTAAAAATCAGTGTAACAGGTTAACAGGGAATGAGTTTTCATTTGTATCAAATATTACAGTCTTCTAATTAGACATTATTCCATTGCACATAGTATCTCCCACACTATTTTTTTTTTTTTGGTTTTGCACTTCAAATAGTATCTTAATTTTTATGAAGGGAAACTACAGGTCTTATAAATCATATATAAAGTCGGCACATTTTTTTTAAGATTTATTTATTTTAAAGAGAGTGTGTGCAAGTAAGGGAGGGGCAGAGGGAGAAGCAGAATCCTGAAGCAGACTCTCCGCTGAGTGCGGAGCCCCATGAGAAGCTGATCCCAGGACTCTGAGATCATGACCTGAGCTGAAATTGAGTCAGTCGCCCAAACAACTGAGCCACCCAGGCGCCCCTAGAATTAAATACTTTCTAATGTTAGTTTCCAAATGGATATAAACAAAGCTCCCTTGAATTTATGTTATTTAATAAACACTTGTGTTTGTGAAAGTACAGTTCCTTGCCCACTACCTAAATTTATCCATATTTTGACAGTTACCTAAAAATAGAATTGAAAGTCACTAGATCGAAAAAGTGAATACACAAAATCCCTTTGAATTAGTTGAAAGCGTATTAATGTTTGACCTTGATTATATGTGAATTTGCAAATATTCACATTTACTTACATGTGAGGGTTAGGCTGAATTTTAGATAGTTTTGAATACTGAGTTTTAATGATAAGATGCTTTATTTTTCAGAAGTTCATCATAGTATATGTAAAGCTCTCCTAAATTCTCTCAGTGATATTTCTTTTTGGTTTTAACATAATCATTTCTCTAAATTTGTTACTGCTGCAGTAATTTGTTTCTTGGTTATAGTCAGATTGCTTATTAAGGATCCCCCTTTTATTCCTGTGATTGTTTTATTTTTCTCTCACAATTTTAGAACACTGAAGAAGTAACAATGTACATGGCATATAGGTCCTTAAAGGCAAAATCAGGACTAACCAGTGAGATTTTCTGTAAAATTTTTCATATGAAATTGCAAGTTTGAAGATAGAATAATTTCTGAGCACTGAGAGCAGCCCATATGGTTTAATGGAATATATTTTCCTATAACCACTGGGGCACACGATGCCTCTCTGCCTCATAGCTATAACTTCTCACAGGCATTTGAAGCCACAAAATTATTCTTTATAATTCCTTGGTGAATAAAAAGGTGACCCAAAGAGAAATAGTTTGAGTAAACCAAAGTTTACATATGATGTTCTAGGGACGCATGGGTGGCTCAGGGGTTGAGCATCTACCTTCGGCCGAGGGCGTGATCCTGGAGACCGGGGATCGAGTCCCACGTTGGGCTTCCTGCATGGAGCCTGCTTCTCCCTCTGCCTGTGTCTCTGCTTCTCTGTGTGTGTGTGTCTCTCATGAATAAATAAATAAAATCTTTAAAAAAAAATATGACGTTCTAGTTACCTGTCAGGAAGAGTATAGTTGTAGAACTGCATCTCTGAACCACATTTTTCAGAGACCATTTTTTTCAATATAATGTTTATTTTCTCATTGTCTTTTATCGCATAATCATACAGACAGTATGGACAAGGCTTGAAATAAAAGCATGTATATACTTTGTTCCCGTTGTTATTTTGGGTTGAATGTGGCACTGAATCCCAGGACTAGTCAGCCATACCTAGAGGTTTCTAGTATAGTTTTGTTGCAAACTTAGCTGAGGAAACATCACCAGTGGATGGGAGACTTTTTTTTCAAAGTTTAAGGTTTTAATTTCTTCTTCAAATCCTTTACATTCCCTCTATTCATTTGTTACTTCCTGATGACTAATGAGGAATAACGGAGGCTTTATTGTGAATTTCATGCTGACTTCTAAATGCTCAACAAAGCTATGTTGTTATTCATTTTTAGCATTCACATAGAACTTTGTGTTTTCAAACTGTTGAGTTTAAAGGTCAGGATTTCTGTTCCTTCCAAACGTTAAAATTAGAAAAACAGAAGCATAGAATATTTAATACACTTCTGTAAGTAAACAAATTAAACTGCTTTCTGGGTAGTGCTATTACTCTGCTCTCCACCAATTCACAGGAATTTGATGCCTAATAGACAATTTTCATGACACTTTAAAGTTTATGAACTCACTTGAATATTACTTCACATTAATTCTAAATTAAGACCCTTTCACTATAAAAATGCTGTATTATGTATATGTGTGTGATTATATATATGATATATATTCTATATATGTAAATATGTATATACATAATATATACAAATATGTAATATATAAACTATGTATATATTTTAATCTAGATATTTTCTTAAAGGAAAACGTCATACATCTTGGAGCAATTATGAAATATATGATAGTGGTTCCTAGTAATCGTGGTTATTTTTTGCAGCATGTAGGAATGTAGTAATTGTAAACCGAAACTATGGCATCCTAGAGAGTATACATTATCCAAATCCCTATTCTGACAATCAGCGTTGCAACTGGACCATCCAGGCAACAACTGGCAACACGGTGAATTACACATTTTTGGCATTTGAATTGGAAAATCACATAAACTGCTCTACAGACTATTTAGAGGTATGTATTCTGAAGCTAAATAAGTCACTGCATTTTCAGATCAAGTTAGGCAAGCCAAACTAGAAGCCATCCTGCTCTGTAGAACTGAATCTCTGTGGCCCTACACATCCATAATATGCCAGCTACCCAAGGTATTTCAACAGGCCTATTTCATGTCTTTTCACTACATCATATTAATGTAAGGATTTAATATTAATCTAATTTATTAAATATTAATTTAATTAATTTAACCCACTAAATTATATACACAAAGGATTATGTATGTTTTTAGGTTTCAGTTTGACTTCTGAACTGATTGACCTCTTATTATTTAAATAATCCAGGAGTAAAAGAATAACTTCTATTTTTTGTTGCTTGTTTTTATCAGTGTTCTCTACAATAAGCAGGAGATCAGAAAATATTTGGGTACCTGGCTTTATTTAATACCTAATTACCTAATTGCCTGATAATAGAAATCATGATTTTAATTCTTATTTTTAAATTTAAGTGCATTTCAGTTAATTTTTCTCTCAGTAAAGCAGAAATTTCTATTTGTTATAATAATGACCATCTGTAGCTTTTATTCAACTCCCTGTGTATAATGCTACTCAATGAAAATTGCTTGAAAATTAGATAGCCCAAAATAACCTATTTTTACAATAAGATACTTTATTTCTAAAAGATTATTTGCTAATTTACATATGTGACTTTTTAGGGCTATAGATTGAAAAATTAGGCAGCTACTTAATTTGCTTACTTTATTAATGTAATTATGCATTCAGATATAAAATTATATGGTTTATAAACTATTATATTAATTTAGAAATTATGGTTTCCACTTTCATACTTCATAAGACAATTTTACTGAAACCACTTAGAATATTTTGACATCAAGTTTTGTCATTAATAAAATCCCTTTTTAAGTCCATCTAACATATCATTTTTATATTCATCTACATTTTTCATATATAATACTTTTGAATCCACATATGTTTTCACTAAAAATCTTTACTGAAGTGACAAGTGCCCCCTCTGGTAGCATTGTACACTCCACCCCTCCTCATCCGTGCTACCTATCCACAACACAGTGACTTAGTGAGTTTCTTCTTAAGGCGAACAGTGATTTTTAGAAGCCTTGTTTACAAAGACTTCAATATCCAGCACTTATAACTTTAAGGACACATTCTTCGGAAAAAAATCCTTTTTATCCTTGTAAAATTCTCTTAACCTTCTATTTTATAAGTTCTTTTTAAAAACTTACCATTGATTGAGACTGTTTGAGGTTAATACCTCTTTTCCAAATAGCCCTTTTGTTTTTCAAAAGGAAGAAGAGAAAGCTTCCTGTACTTTGGAGACTTGGGAGGTCCTGAATACGTGGAGTCTCTTGTTTCCGAGGGATAATTTTTTTGAGTGAAATCTTGCTTTATATTTAGAAAAATTCAATATTATAGAAATAGCAGCCATAGTGTTTACTCGTTAGAGAGTGATATTTACTAGTAGTCAAAGAAAATATGACACAACATCAAACACACTTACAAGCATGGACTCAACAGTGGTTTTAAAGTTTTCAGTAGTGTTCAGATGATCTACACAAGCTTAATAATGGTATGTTTGTCTCATTGCATTTCTTTACATGGTAAGATCTTGTTCATTCTTTAGGGGAAATGGAAGAGTTCTTTCACACCACAAACACAGCAGTTTATCTTATCCCATTTTTACCAGTTGTGATTACAAACACATGCCCTATTGGACCATGAGACTTTTGAAGGTCTAAGCTGTCTCCTACTGAATATGTTACCTGGGCCTTGATAATAGAGTTGGGATCTTATAGGCATTCAGTGAGCTCAGGATAAATTGAATATCACAGCCATATTGTAGCATCAACATAATGATAGCTTTTAATTAATGAGAAAGAACTGAATTCCAAACTGGTCTTTTTGTATAATTCCTATGTATTCACTGCACTTCTACCACTTGAGCACAAACCAAAAGAGAACTCATGGCCTTGCAGAGTGTTCCATGTGTAAGGATATGCCAGGCACCATAAGAGTGATTTGATGAAAGTACAACAAAGAAAGCTGCAGAGGGGAGGAAGCTTTTGACCTGGACCTTCAAGGAGGCTTTGGAATAAAGAGTGGGGGAGGAAATGAGATGGAAATTTTCCAGGGACTGGTTTCCACGTCTTTGGACTGACTTGAGGATGGAAGTGTAACAAAAAGACCCATCAGATAATTTTTGGAGGTGTTTGAAAACTGTCAAATGAAAATACTTATTCCAACAACCACAGAGCTTCTCATTAGAGGCCCTTCATAGATGATGTTAGACTCATGCCATTTATCTTGTGCAACATTGATGGTAAAAGCAGCAAAATACAGAATAAGAACCAAAAGTTCAGCAAAGCCTTCCAAAGAATGATACTGTTGCCAGAGGGAGGAGATTTTTTTCCATTCTGTAAGCCAAGGGGCAAGGCCAGAGCCATTGCTACAATGGCTGGTCTATGATGAAAATTTTAAAAGCACAAATAATTACTTAAGGAGAAGAGAGCCACAAACACAAAATCTAGTTTCCTTTATTTTAATAACTACTAGTTGAAGGGTTTTTCAAGCAACTGAGCCAGGTCCCAGTTGAGTGACTCTTATTGTAGCCGAAATTGAACTATTTTGAATTAATAAACCTGAAATTATGAAAGGACTTAATTAGGTGGTCAGACATTGTGCCCAGCCTTGCTAAGGAGTGTGGGTTGGTAGAGATCCCATTGGGAAATGAATCCATCCTTTATTATTTGTCCTCTGGGCAAAACAAAATGATTCAGATTTGGAAATTAAATTCAATGGGAAGAAGGGTCGACTTGCCCAAAGGAGTAAAAGCATATGGCCCATATAGTTACAGGAAGTCAACTTTAAGGATTCTTTGCATGTCTTACAACTGCATGTCAACTTTTTAATTTTTGCTTTGAGCCTGAGTCTCTACAGAGAAGAAGAGACTTCCAATAGGTGATTGAGTATACAAATGAAAGTGATGGATTTGGGAGAAATCAGCACAGAGACATACTGGGAGGCCCAAGTGTGTTTTAGGTCAACCAGGAGCGTCTGTGTGGTAAAAAGAGGAAGGAGGAAAACCCTGATGTTGTTGTGTCATGGATGCTGCTAGCAGATTATTATAGAAGGTGACAATGATCAACAAGGTGAGAGGCTCCCAGGGGCTCAAGAGGGATCTCAGGGTTAAGAAGTGTTGCTCGGGATCAGTGTGACTCTGGGCAGAGCAAGGTTTGAGTGATAGTGGGAGCAAGAGGGAGACAACAGCGTGAAGAAGCACAAAGGGCAGAGAGTGAGTGTACATGCAAGGTTAAACCCACGAATTCACTGAGTTCTCCTGAGGGAAAGCATTAAGTCAAAGCTTCTTTTCTTCAGTCCTCATCCTGCATTTCCCTAGCTGATCCTCATGAGGCAAGCTCTCAGGGGACACCTTCCTCTGGATATTATCCTGTTTGTCAGTGTCTCTTAAAAATGTGGCGCAGGTTGGATTCCACACTCCAGTGAAGCAGACCATGGGCAGGTGTGCTGGGATTATATGATCTGGCTCATATACTCGGGTATCATAGGATGGGGTTATATGGGCTTCCTGTTAGTCAAGTCATAATGTTGGACTATATTAATATTTGTATTCCTAGTCACTTTTACATGAACTGTAATAACTTTAATAGCCATACATAGGAAATTATTCCTAGTAAGTTATATTTTACTGTTTTGCATGAAAATTCAAACACACCATGATCCTTCTAAACCCTGATTCTTTGATCTGTATAATTCTATTCATTTGCATATAGACTTACTAGCCTTTAGTCTACTACTTCTTCAAAAATAATTGACAAAAATGTCAAGCAAGATGATGCCTTTTTCAAATACTCCAAAATGGTGTGTTTCTTTGTTTAAAATGATCTTTTTTTTTTTTTTTTTTTTTTAAGATTTGGGTTTTTTTAGAGACATAGAGAGAGAGAGACAGCATGAGCAGGAGGAGGGGCAGAGGGAGAAGGAGAGAAAGAATCTCAAGCAGACTCTCCATTGAGCAGGGAGCCTGATTCAGGGCTTGATCCCAAGACCCTGAGATCATGACCTGAGCCAAAATCAAGAGTCAGATGTCTAACTTATTTAGCTGCCCGGTACCCCTAAAATCATCTTTTATTAGACACTTTGTTGATAGGATTATTCAAACAACTTGGCAATAATAACTGATCTTTATTGAATACTCATTATGTGCTAGGTAATTGTCATAGCAACCCTATAATATAAGAAATATCACCCCATTTGACAGGTGAGATAGTTGAGGCAAATACAGGTTGTCCACAGTCACAAATATTAGAAGTATAAAACCCAGGCTTTCTACCAGGCCCTGTGGTGCTGGGCCAATGATTTAGCTATGACATCACATCAACCATCCTCATGATACTGTCAGACAGAGAAGTCTGTGTTATTTTAGCATACTTCTTCATAGATAAGTACTGGTCATGTATTACTATAATCACTGTTTTCTTTGCTACAGAGTGATAAATTACTTTCAGTGTCTAATTTAGAATTTTTCCAAAAATTACTGTCAATCTTACTCACCTGTGCAATTCCAGGATTCTACAGTTTGGAAGTTGAAACGTCTTCCCTTGAGACTCTGGCTGTCCTTTTATTTTTCATTTCTTTGCTTTAAACTCTCGGTTGTGGTACACACTCAAAGTAAACCATTGGTTTTGTAAGCGGGCTGTACTCTGGGGAAAGTAAGAAGTCTCATGACACACACAGTAAACTAAAAAGCTGTGAAAGGGCAGGAAGAAGGGCAGCCTAGTGGCTTCTCCCTGTAAGTGTGTACTCCATTCCTATCTCTCTTCCCAAATCCTTCCTCTGCATTTCCACAGCCTCATCATTTTAGCTACAGTGTGGCCCCCAGAGCCATGACTCCACATGACCATTTGCCCCAGGGTCTTATAACAAACTGGGCTTCCTTTGGCTACAAGTTATCAGCATGGGGGGTTAATCTTTTTTAGCCTGATAGCAAACACATGGATCTAGCCCACTTATGAATAGATGCTCCTCTGGGCAGTATGATCTGCTCTAGCTAGGAGCAGTGAAGCCCAGCCCTGTGGCCAGCATTGCTCATAGATTATGTGTGGGGACAGAGGCAGGATCTTTGAGTAGGGGATGGGTTCTTCTGGCATGCTAAAACATTTCTTCAACATTCATGAATTCAGCAAGATTACACAATTTATTCTGTAGTGACTGTACCTTTCAGTACTTCAGGATGTCATTCACTTAAGCCCAAAAAAATTGATTTAAAGGAATTGCCTGTCTTGATCTTGTAAATTGGATTTCAATGTCTCTTTTTCTAGTTTCAAAATTCTACTAGGCATGTTTATGTTTTCCCTTTATCATACTATGCTCTCTTCTGCAAGTGTTGATCCATCCACATTTTGATCTTTCATTTGCCCTAAGCATAGCTTAAAAAAATAGACATTTTTTTTTCTAACTGTGCTCCTTCCCAAAGTTTAGCTGATTTGTTTGTGTGCTCATAAAATGGTCAGGAAGCTTTATATGGTTCCTTCTTAATTGATTTCTTCAGAGGTTTCCCCTTTTATTGTCCCAAAAGGTATTTCTAGCTTTGTGGGCAGAATTTCATTTTATTAGAATTTGTCATGTTTCTTGAATCTTCTTTCCTTTCTCTGTTGCTTCTCTGTTTTTCTTTAACTGCTAATTGTTTTAGTCCATGGGCTTATATCTCCTTTGGAAGTCTGACTCCCTAAACCTTCGGCCCATGACTGGTATGTCTCATATAGCAGACTCTAGGGACATTGATCACTGTCTCCTAATGTTTTGTTTGACATTAACAACCACTTATTTGCTATCCAGAATTAGTCCAGAGCAGTAACTCTTTTCACTATTCTCTTTACTTTTTGAGAGAAGAGAACATCTAAAGAATTTATCAAATGCCATGCTTTTTTTCAGTTTAGACATTTGAGAGACATCCAGATGGTTGAAATTATCTCCCCTTTGTTACCCTTATGTGTCTCTTGGTCCTGCACTAGTGTTGACATATTTCCTTTGAAAAAATCATAGTCTCTATTGAGGAAGAAGCCAATGGGGGAGGATGAAGCCCCTGTAACTAGCTGCATTCCAGAGTCACCTGGAGATCTTGTTAGAAAAACATATCCTTAGACCTCAACCCAGACCTACTAAATCAAAGTCTCTGGGAATCTCAGTAGAAAGAGTCCTCCAAAGCCCTCGGGACAGCACTTGAGACCACTTTGTGTAGCCCACTTCTACTCAGATAGCACATTCTATCCTCCCTTCAAAATTCTCTCCTGGGAAGTCATAAATATTTTAATAGGTATCTACTTAACATGTACCTTCGAGTGCTATTAAAAATTTCCCTTTCAATAGTCTTACTTTTCCATTGCATTAGGTGAATTACGTCTTTGTCTCACTAAGGCCTGGTGATAGGGTCATGATATTTATCTCATTGTGTAAAAATATCAGATTTACTTTCGATTTTCATGTTCTGATTCTCAACTTTCTCACTCCATCTTTATGTGGCACCTTTGCCAATATCATCTTCCAGTACATTCTCTATACCTTTCTAGGCCTTCCACTTCACCAGTCTCCTTCATTACGCCAATGACTTCTGTCAAATGCATTTCCTGCCAGTCTGTAAGATTCATTTTATCTCTTGCCAAATCCTCCTTCTGATGTCATCTTGTCCACCAGATGTTTATATCATTATTTATTACACTCCGTGTCCTCTTACCATTGAAAATCATCCATTTCAAATGAAAGACTGGACCAAAACAGAGTCTTCCGGTCCTGCACTTGTGTTTTCTAAGTCTGCACCCTGAGCAACATTTTTCCATCAGGCCCGTGTGATATTCTGATTAGTTAAGGTAACTCAAGCTGTTGTTATACAGGATCCATAAATTCGTATATGCCTAATATAATACCAGTTTATTTCTCAATCATGTTAGAGACTAGTGCTGGTGTTTCTTGCCTTCCACATGTTGATTCAGGAACCTAGATAAAGGGGAAGTTGATTTGGGGAAACCACAGAACTCTCTCTGCCACAAATGTTGATAGATGTTTCCCAAGTAAAGAGAACTAAATTCTAATAAGTTTGAGAATGCTGTGAATTAAACACAGTTAAACAGGTTTGTTGTTTTGTTCTGCTTCTGCTGTGGTATTTCCTCAAGCTGTTAATACCCCAAGTATGCATTGTTCATTCATGTATCCATTCATTTGATCATTCTAATACATTTTAGACACATCCACTGGGGACTATGACTGTTTTCACATCAGTTTTCCTTGTCTTCACTGATGAGACAGATGGTAATCAATTAACACACAATACAAATTTAATTACAAGCTGTGTTAAGTGCTATCAGGGAACATTATTGGGTCCACCAAAGACATGAGCGGGAGGACCGAGCTCATGGTGGGGGGGGGGGGGGGGGGCTGGTGCTCAGAGGAGGCTTCCCTGAGGAAGAGTAACTTAAGTTTAAAGGAAGCTGGAGGTTCACCAAAGGAAGTTGTGTTCAAGGAACTGTCAAAGATGAAGTTAAAGTGGCCCAGATAGATTTTAATCAGGAACCCACTCATGCAGTAGGATCCAGCAGGAGCTGCACTCCATTTCAGGTTGTATGGAGGGAACTGGACATTTTGAAGGGAGGATGAGGGAGGGGACAGCAGCTGGAGCCTCAGGGAAGCTAGAAGTGACAAAGGGTTAGATGTCAGCATGGCTAGGCAATTGTGTCTGCTGACTGGCAGCTATGAAAGTTAGGATTCCGTCCACTCACAATGGGAGACCAGTGGCCTATCCTTCCTGATGATTACATTTCAAAGGCAAGGTCCTCAGATCCTTGAGAAAGGCATTCCTGAGTTGTAGGAGATACGCATACATCTCAAAGGGACAGAGGAAGGATTCACAATTGTAAGCCCTTTTTAGTAAATACTCTAGGAATGGTGGTCAGGGGCCTGTCCTCAGGTATTGGCAGAGCGAACCACAAACCTTAAATTCTACTGGCAGTGTTGAGCTTTCTCAGGCAGGTACGTGAATAGGAGCTGGGTTCATCCTAGTGGTGTGACCTCGTTAGAAACTATGTTAGTGTTTAAGTCTTTTAATTTGGTTAGTGGGGAGTGAGTGGATGAAATAATATGTGCCAAGAGTCTGCATTCTAGGCCAAGGTTGAGACCTAGTCAGGAAGAAGGTTCAGAGGCACCCGGCTCAAGTTCAGTCCAGGAGAAAATCCTTGTCAAAACCGAAGGAAGCCTAGTGTGGCTGAAGCCCAGCATGGGGCTTCCACGTGGGCAGGCACCTGCAAATGTAGCACAGTGTTGAAGGTGTGTGAGGAGTTTCAGGGCCTGAAGAGCAGCAAGAGATCTCTCAGGAGTGTGAGTAGGGAAATGGCATGCTTGGATTGGCATCTTTAAAAACTCTGGTTTCAATGTGGGCAGCTGGGTGGCTCAGTTGGTTGAGCGTCTGCCTTCGGCTCAAGCCCCACATCGAGCTCTGAGCTGGGCATGATGCTTGAGATTCCCTTCCTCCTTCACCCTCTGCCCGTCCCCCTATTCCCTCTCAAAAAAAAAAAACAAAACAAAAAAAAAAAAACATTAATTATATTTCGGCCTTTTCTTCACCACGCGGACATCCCTACCCCCATCTGTTAGTCCATTTTTACTGATTTTATCTCCTAAGTGCTCTCTAATCCTATTACATTCTCCCTTCTTAGCATGGGAGGAACTGGTGTCCTCTCTCACCTGGACTATAGCAACCCTCTCACTGGATCTCCAGAATTATTTTCACCTCCCTTCAATTTTCTCTTGAAGTCAGAGTTTTTTGTTTTCTTTTTAAAGATTTTATTTATTTATTTGACAAAGAGAGAGCACAAGCAGGGGGAGCAGCAGGCAGAGGGAGAGGGAGAAGCAGGCTCCCAGGGGCTTCATCCCACGACCATGAGATCATGACTCCAGCCAAAATGAAGAGTCAGGAGGCCCAACTGACTGCACCATCAAAGTGCCCCTAACAGTTCATTTCTTAAGACATTTAATTTTCCTCTTGCTTTCTCTCAGTAACCTGCTTCATCAATGCATTTGACACTTGTCACCAAGTATAAATGATAAAGCTAACATTTTAGTCCATTTTCTTTACTTGAAGCTCTGTTAAATATAATGAAGACTATATTGGTTCCACTGACTAATAGCTTTGCATATGATCAATAGAATTTAGAAGTTATTTTTTCTCTATTATTACAGACAATAAGGACTTTATTGCTTCCATGAATTTGACAATTCCTATTTTAAAAATATAATTATCAATGAAGGAAACAGTAAAGAAATTATTCTTGAGGAGTTTCATGACTAAACTTTTACATTCCTCAGTTTCCAGAACTCTAAAATAGGAACAATGGTACCTGCTTTATAGAGCCGCTAGGAATTTTAAATTTAGGTTAACACATATGAAGGGCTTAGATTAATACTCAGCTAATAAATATTTATTAAATGTTAATAAATATTATTTATGATCATTTCAACATAAAAATTTGATGGATTAATTTTTGCTCTCTGAAACATTTGCAGTCAAGGCAAAGCTATAATTTTGAAAACAGCTTTCCCAGTTGTGATAAACATAGATTGTCCCCATGTATTGAAGAAAGCAGGGCGTCTGAAGTCTCCTGGACTCTCAGCTTTCTTACAAAAGCCACAGGGATTCTCTGTCTGAATCTAACAAGTGTGGTAGTTAAAATCCCATTTGCCAGTTAGAGAAAAGCAGATGAGATTTTATGACTTAGCAGCAAAGGGTCTAAGCTGACTTTCATCATCATGGCACCTCCTCAAACACTTCCCCGGCAGATGAGTCATGCTTCCTGCAACTGTCTGTCAGAGGAAGTTTGCTTCTAGGATGCCTGGCATTTTCCTTAAAAATCAGAGATAAGCTATTTTAATTCTGAGGACAAGTGCCCTCTAAAAACACTTATAAAAAGTGACAACAATATACCAAACAATTCAATTTATGTCTCTACACCAGATGAGTCTAACATTGTACTAATCATGATCTGGATTCAAGAGTTTAGAATGAAGTGTATCTATTGATTAATTAAGCCAAATACTCCATATTATCATTAAGAGTAATAAGCATTTTACAAGAAATGTAATACTCCAGGGTTGGCCAAGTAAAGTGTGAGGTTTTTTAATCATAAAAAATTAAAGGCAGAAAAAAAAATTAAAGGGAGAGGTATTTATCTCAGTGCGATCAAAATCCTTTTCCTCAAAAGGAAATGCTACTGTTTCCTGACCATCCCTCATGATGAAGAATTTTCATGTGATTGGGTTAATTTGCTGCAGTTAATGAGGCAGACACACCAGTCTTCTTTTTTTTTTTTAATTTTTAAAAATTTTTTTTAATTCATTTATAATAGTCACAGAGAGAGAGAGAGAGAGAGAGAGGCAGAGACATAGGCAGAGGGAGAAGCAGGCTCCATGCACCGGGAGCCCGATGTGGGATTCGATCCTGGGTCTCCAGGATCGCGCCCTGGGCCAAAGGCAGGTGCCAAACCACTGTGCCACCCAGGGATCCCCCCAGTCTTCAAAAGATAGCTTTTGCTCTTGGATTCAAAGGAAACTCTGTGTTTCCCTTCTCGATATTCTCTCAAACATGAAGGACAGAATCAGGATGAACAAGAATCAGATCTACAGATACCTTCCACCCTGCCCTGAAGACAGTAAAAATTATATCAGAGGCTCCCAAATGGAAACTGCTCTATTCACACCTCCTTCCCTGGGGGTCACCACCTAGCTCTCTCCTCAGATAGGCCACAGGCAGCAAGTGCATGGATGGTCCCTTCTAGCATCTAACAGGTACAACATGGCTTGAGTAAGAATGCAGAGCTCAGAATGCTACATTTTGAAATTAGGAATTGTTGTTATGGATTTTGCTTAATCGTCTTGTCTACTTTTTATTTTTTATTTTTTTTGATTGTCTACTTTTTAAAATAGGAAAGATCCAACCTCAACATTTCAGAATTTAAAAAAAAAAATGCCATGTTGACCTTTCAGTGCTTACATTTACCACTTATTTAATAGACTTTCCCCTGAGTCTTCTCCAAACTGGGGAAGAGTCTGCATGGTGGTACCCTAGGTTCTTCTGGCTCCAGGTTCTATGACTTCATATTGTTCTGTGAAGCAGGTGTCTCCCTGTTTCTGAGTCCACCTCTAGCAGATGGCGAGGATCTTAGGAGGCAGAGTAATTTTTAAAAGATGTTTAGTGATTTGGTGTGGCGGTATAGTTGGCAGAGGGAACACTGTGGTCTGTGGAATGAAATGTTCATATACACACGGGAGAGGAGGCTTGGCTTCCAGTGTACCTCACCTATCACTGGAGAGGGAATGAGGGCTCCATCAGGCAACTGTCAGAACTTACGTTGGTGAGAAGTCATTAGTCCCTGAGCATCTGAAGGAATTATTTTTAAATAGAGAATTAGTCTAATGAATAATAAAAACCTAGTTATGATTTTTAAAGGAAGCATTAGGAACAAAATATGATTTTAAATTAATGCTGAAGAAGATTACCTTATATAATAACATTTTAATGGGCTAATTTTGTTTTTTTTAATTAATTAATTAATTAATTAATTAATTTATTTATTTATTTATGATAGTCACAGAGAGAGAGAGAGAGAGAGAGAGAGAGAGAGAGGCAGAGACACAGGCAGAGGGAGAAGCAGGCTCCATGCACCGGGAGCCTGATGTGTGATTCGATCCCGGGTCTCCGGGATCGTGCCCTGGGCCAAAGGCAAACCGCTGCGTAATGGGCTAATTTTCATGTATAATCTTGAGATATGTATAAAAGACCATGGAGATAGATATAATAATATTTTTAGTAGACCAGCTGGGTGGCTGAGAACCTAAAAGGTTATGGAATTCTGAGAATGGAAAAACATCATCAATGCATGTATTGACACTGCTATGTACACTGTATTTGTACATTGACACATGTATTGACACTGGTCCCCAAAGATCATGCTTGAAAAAATAAACTGATCACATAGGAATATACAGTCACTGCAGGAAATTTGGACAATATAGAAAAACCTAGATAAAGGAAAAATAACCTAAATTATATCCCTACTAATAATTTTTGGTGGTATTTATTTCCTGTAGTTGCTCCTTATATATTTTATATTAATGTTCAAAGGGGATCATTCTGAACATACTATCCTATAATGACCTTTTTCCAGGTAACAGTAGCTTGTGACTGTTTTTCCATGTCATTCATAACGTCACATCATTTACAACGTTGTGCATTCCATCATCAAAATATGGCCACCTATTGTGGAACACTTAGAATCTTCTCAAATTTCCATTATTATAAACAATGCTGAGATAAACATTCTTATAGTTAGATCTTTGCATATCCACGATTAGACAATGTTTTAAAAAGTGAAAAAAATAAATCAGCCTTTGTGGCTTCTAAAATGAGTAATACATAGAAACCAGAAACAAAAATGTGCTATTAAGAGGGAACAGCAGCTAGCTGCCACATGGTAAGGACACTATCTCATCTATGTGTGAGACAGACATCTAATGCAGAGTGACAGAATAACTCAGAATGTGGTCTTCAATGGGTTTCTTGCTGTCGTGCAAAGCCCAGCATTATGAGTAATTGTTTAATTTTAAATGGGTATTTCATATTTCCTGCCCCACCCTGTCAGCACATGGCAGCGTGGCTTTTCCTGTGCCATGGGGAAGATGTGTGTCTGTGTATCAGAGTGCACTGTGTGTGGCCACGTGCCTAAGGGAGGACACTGCCTCCTGGGGCCATCATAGAGCCAGCTAGCGTCTACCATGCTCTGTTTATAAGCTTTCATCTTTAACATTTGTCTAATTTACCCTCCACAATTCAATTAAGTTTTTACCCCCTTAGGCTTTTCTCATCCACAATGGGAGTCTTTTACCCTACTCTATGAAGCTTATTTGACAATTTCTACCGTTGTTACAGGAACATTTCAAAGACCTTCAAATTTAGAATAAATAGTGAAAGCTCCAGATTTATCCAGGAGATTTATGTGAAAACTTTGGCAACAACATTCCTAATAACTACTCTCATGAGGCAGTTCTCAGAGATCCCATTACAGTTATTTTTTAGGGGTGGGGGAAAATCTGTAGAAATGCCCCAAGAATTCATCAATTCCCACCCCTTGGAGCACCAATGGCTAAGCAGCTAGAGCTGCAGGCTGGCTGGATAGCCATGGGAGAGGAGACAGCAACAGGAAGAAACACATGCAAAGCCTCCTTCCCTACCATTTGTCCCTCCCTTACCCACCTCACTCACCAGGGCAGCCTTGACAGATTTCCTAACGCTCTTTGCCACCAGCCCATTATGATCCACCATCTCCCTCCACCCCAACATGGACATCATACTTACACTCTCCCCACAGGATGGTTTGCTCTGGGCTATGCTCTCCACATATTGGGGATGGCCCCAGTGTCCACACATAACCACATTGTCATAGCAACACGCTGTAAGTAATGGCCATCTATCTCTTCACAAGTGATTCATTGATTCACTGCTTCCCTGTCTCGTCTGTCAGGAATGATTTCTGTGAAATGTTTTACATGAGTCAGCTCCAGTTCTCTATACCCATCGTTTTTTTTCTCTCAAAGCTATTTCTAGAGTGGTTTCTTTGGAAAAAAAGTTGGTTCCCTTTGCCTCTGACCATGAGTTAAAATAACATTTTAAGCACATTCCATATGCCAGGGCTCACACATATCCTATTACGTGGTCTGTCTCATTTGCTGTTTACAACAACCTTATAGGTACTGTTATGATAGCAAATTTATAAAGACATTTTGGCTAGGAAAGGGTAAATAATTTTCATGAGATTATATTCTAAGCAAAATTTAGAGCTGGATTGGGCTGTATATCTACAGCCTGATCACAATTAATACACTCTAGTATGCTCTTACAATGAAATTACTTTCCTCTTGCAGTTAAATATAACCTGTTAGTAACACTGGCTTCATGAAGCTAATCTATACACTCACTGAGTATAGTTCTCAGAAATTTTACCTATGATTTTTACATTGACTAGAATTTTCATTCTCTATAAATACTGACAGATTCTCTTCTACATCTAGAATTCTCCTTCAAGGCAGGTGAATTATTTCAAATAAAGTTAAACTCTAAAGGGTAGCCTTTTTGTTTAAAGTTTTTAAAGATTTATAATAGAAAATAGACCAAAATTTTTTCCTGAAGTTTCTCCATATTTTAATAATATCACCTC
The DNA here is from genome assembly GCF_048164855.1 of Canis lupus baileyi. NCBI lineage: Eukaryota > Metazoa > Chordata > Mammalia > Carnivora > Canidae > Canis > Canis lupus. The sequence goes on from NC_132842.1 coordinate 20,410,560, forward strand.
AAAGAGACTCTTGATTTTATTTCTCTATTTGGACTGTATTTAATTCTTAAAATTAGTCATCCATATAAAAATTTTACTTCAGAAAAATTTCAAGGAAATAAGAAAAAGTATGAATTATAAAAAGTATGAATTAGATGTCAATCAAAAGAGAAAGGGCTGAGTTTTAGTTGTTCCTGTAATTCTAAAATGAACGCAGTCATCTATATATCCTATGCTCATATATATGAAACACTTAATTATACTTTCAAAAAAGCATGAATTTTCAAAATCATAAAACAATTTAGCTGCAAAGAAGCATTTGAAAAGCACATTTCTGTTTGTGAGTGTTCTTGCAGTTCATAAAGTTGATTCTCATTGAAGGAACAGGTTGAGGTACACATTAGCTAACTCTGGGTTCCTCCAGGCCTGAGTTTCAGTGATTCCTAAACCATCTTAGAAAAAAATCAACTTTGTCAGTAATCTATCTTCAGTTTTGTATCTTCTGACTTTATGCATGGTTCTTAATAGTTAGAAGGGGTCCACGGATCATTTCATATGGAGTCTGAAGTCACTAATGGCCTAATAGACAATTCATGTGCCAAATTATGAAACCCTTGCAAAGGAAGTAGATAGAAATTGGTAAATGTGGCTTAGGCAAGAGATTTCCTTCCTCTTTGAGTGTCTTAAGAGTGGTTGAGATATTTCAGAGTGGAGTGCAGGTAGGGGGACCTAAAGCCACATCAATCCTAAATGACTAGTCTCCTTCAGAGAAGAACTGAAAAGCTTCTACACTGGAGGTTGTAGGTATACAACATATTTATACTTGAAGATACATTTCATGGCCAACCTGAAAGTGGAAGCATTTCAGATATTTTAAGAAAACAACTTCTTAATACAGTTATACAAATTAGATCTGCGTATTTAAAGTGAGAATCTCAATCTCTCTTTTTTTTTTTTTTTCGTTTCTACTAGTTTTCTTCTGTGGACTTTATTCTAAGCTCAAACATTGTTCAGACCGAGTGGCTCTTAAGGCTTTCTAAAAGCAGGGAAATCATACCCTTAGCAGGACCAAGCCAGCATGCTTGCCAGCAGTTGCAGTGAGTCACAGCTGGAACGTCCTGTGGTTAGCATTCTGCTCTGAAAACAGAATCAGGAGCAGCAGGCACCTACTGGTTTCCATGGCAACCAGTATTTGTGTACTTTGAAAAATGACTGTTCCTTTTTGTGTGGTAAATTTACGCGGCAACGAATTGTAGAGGTGACGTTAGCCATCTGTGTGAATATAAACAAAAAAAACTGATTTAATTAAGTGTAAACTTCAGAAGGACATAAAATTGGGGGTTGGGGTGTTTTTGTGTGGAGGTTTTGTTCTACACTAATTCATTCATTCATTTATTTGACATATTTAAGCGTTTTCATCAATGTCTACTTGATCTTTATTTCAATGCATCACTCTCTCCCCTCCAAAGGCAAAAAGAAACTAATTGGCATTCATCAGTGTTCCCCCCCCAAACCCACTCCCTTGCCCCTACCCCGCCCCCATCCCATTCACAATGTGTTATTTAAGAACAACTGACCCGGGATTCAGGGGCTCTCCTTCAATGACGTAATCCTATCCGGAAGGAAGAAAAAAAAAAATCCCCTCCAAGTCATGTGAAAATGTCAGTTTCTTAATCTTGCTGAGCTGGGGAGGCAAAAATACTGTACTGCTTATGACCTGGTATGGAATCTAAACTACAGTACCTCAAAATGTCACTGCAATCATTTCAGAAGATCCGCCCAGCTCAGAGCGATTATGGCTACAGAGAAATCTTACCTCATGTTTTGTTGCATAAAGATGAAATGATTAAAGTTTTGTCACTGAACTACAACCCAAAGTTAAGAATGAGCCTTCTGGAGTGGAAATAGTAGAGTGTTTCTTGCTTATTATACCTCTGCTTGGGAACAGTATGTTTATTTTTGTATTAATTACTTTTGGGTTGGAATTGGTACACTGCATTTAATAAAAACTCTGAAGCTGGGATAAATAAGCGACAGCGAAGCAGTAATTTAGAAGGAAACAGAGTGGAGCATAGACCTCCGCCCCCACCTCCGCCTCCTGCGTTAGATGGGGGCACCTGCCAAGAAAAGTGAAGGACTTTTTGTTGTCCCGTTCTTTTTATGTGTTGCTTTATTCTTTCTCTCATTTTTGCTCCCTCATCTTGGCTTCTGTCAACTATCTAGACAGATGCTTGCTAATAAATATACCTAGCCAAAGCAGCACAATAGTAAACAAATCAAAAGGAAGCTGAAGTGATAAGCCTGAAAAATAAACTTCATCTTGATTCACTTGCTTAAAATGCTTAGGTTTACTAAGGGTGAGTTATATAACAGACTTCTGAGTGTCTCTCCGTAAATCTCTGCTGACCATCCTCCAAATATCATAAACATGGGTGCCTGATGAGCAGGTAGTTTTGAGAGCTCAAGAGACAGGCAGAGATTTAGAAATCTCTAATTTGTTATGGCCTTGAACAAGACCCTGGCTGCGCCTTCTAGAAAGCAGCCACAAAGAAGCCATACTCTTTGTTGCCTAAAAGAAACACACTGAAATTTAGGACTGAAAGACCCTAATATGTATCTAACTATGCAGGATTCAAGTAATAGTGCAGATTAAGTCCCATTGAAATCAATGCAGTTGTGAGGGAAACTATTGTGTTCAATCATTGAAGATGTACTGGGAATCTGCCCCCAGCTAAGCCTGAATGAGACAGGAGACTAGGAGAGGGGGTCTGGACTCTAAGAAAACTCATAGTCTATCGGGGAGATAGGACACACATGCCCATAACTAGAATACAAGGGAATGTGACCATTTTTACAAAAGAAGCACAAGTAAAAAGCTGAGGGGTTTCAAAGGAAAACTAATTTATGACTAGCTATTGGGATTACTCCCTGGGGGTGCATTGTAGAATTTGGTGATAAACTATTCCATGTTCCAATCAATATGTTTCAAACACTATTTTATATCATAACATTTCAGTAAATAAAAGTAGTTTGCTCAGGGGACCTGGGTGGCTTGGTTGTTTAAGTGTCCACCTCCTGATTTCTCCTCAGGTCATGATCTCAGGGTGGTGGGATCCAGTCCTGAGTATGGGGGTGGGGGTGTGGGGGGAAATCCGTGCTCAGTGGGGACTCTGCTCTGCCCCACATGCCTATCACCTGTGGAGCTCTCTCTCTCTTTAAAATAAATCTTCAAAAAATAATAATAATTTTGTCAATTTGGAATGTATTGAATCCAGATTATACATTTACTTACAGACAGATGCAAGCATACACACACATGTTCTTATATATGTATACTCTATAAGAGAATAATCAAGGAAATCCATTAGCCTACAACCAAATATTTTCAATTTTGTTGTGATGGACAGTTCATTCCAAGGTAACTAGAACAAAGTAGACAGTAATGTAGATATTAGTGGATTAAAAGAAAATACAATGGCTTGAGTCACTAGGAGTCAATCTTTTTGGATTGTCATTATGTTTATCTTTCCTGATTGAAGAGATATGGCAGAGAAGCTTTTTTTTTTTTTTTTTAGTTTAGAGGTATGTAGCTGATGAAATTAGCAAATGAGGCCCATAAAGGGTACGCAACAGGATGCACAAATAACTCAGTGGGAAAGTGGGCAAAGACCTCAGCAGAAAAGTTTCAAGGGAAGAAATATAAATGCCCGATAAGCGTGAAAAACCTTCAACCTCGAAGTAACATAAATTAAGACAATTACAAAATCAAACAGATTTTCCCTGTCAGCATCAGCTTTAACCATAATAGTAGTCGTAATTGCCAAAGTCCCCGGCAAGAACCATTTCAGTGAGCTGCTAGTGGGGGATATGTTGATATAAACTTTCTGGTAAGAGATTTAATGATATATATCAAGAGCCATGAAAGATTATACTCTCTGATTCATTCCCTTTACAGGAATCTTTTTTGAGGGACATTCAAAATATCAAATAAATACTCATATTGGAAAAAAAAAAAAAAAGTGGAAATGTCCTAAATGAACTACAACAGAGTATTGATAGCATTTTTTTGCCATTAAAAATGTTTATCTAGGGGGATCTCTGCGTGGCTCAGCGGTTTGGCCCCAGGCTTCGGCCTAGGGCGTGATCCTGGGGTCCTGGTATCTAGTCCTGCATTGGGCTCCCTGCATGGAGCCTGCTTCTTCCTCTGCCTGTGTCTCTACCTCTCTCTGTGTCTCTCAAGAATAAATAAATAAAATCTTTTAAAAAAATGTTTACCTAGACTACTGAGTGACATGCTTAGAGAAAAACTGGGAACACAATTGTGTAGCCTGAAATTATACACACACATATACACCTGGACACATGTATATGTACCTATATAAACAAGTGAAAAAACATCGGCAAGAGAAATTTCTGGTATTAACAAAATTTTAAGAGTAGTTATCCTCAGTGGGATTAATTTTTGTATTTACCTTTTACACAGCTTTCTAAAATGCTGAAATTTTTATAGTTAGTATTTATTTAAAAATATATTCCTCTTACAATTGTAAGACTGCTAGTCACTGAGCATCTCTCAGGTTTCATTAATTGTGAGCTCATCTCATCTGGCCCACCATTTCCTTATTCTGTGCCTGGTTCTTACTTTCGAGGGAACTTGCTAGGTTGACCTAAAACCCAACATTAATATTTGGATTTCCAGATTTATTGGGCTTAGGAATCGCCCATAAAACTCTCTCTATATAATCATCTATTTTAATTCTTATGTAAGGCTCCTTTGCTCAAACCACCTCAGCAGATTTACCCTTAACCTTTCAGCCAAGGAGCAGCTTTTGCTGCATGAACAGACTTTGCTTTTTCCCATCTGACAAACCATGTGAAATTTCTTAGGAAGTTTCTCCTTGATTTCAGCTCTATGACGGCCCCAGGCGGATGGGACGCTACTGTGGAGCAGATATGCCGCCTACAGGGAGCACCACAGGCTCCAAGCTTCAAGTGCTCTTCTACACTGATGGTGTTGGTCACCAGGAGAAAGGATTTCAAATGCAGTGGTTCATTCATGGTAAGCCCTGTGCTGATCTTAGTTGTATTTGATAGTTGCTATTCGACTAAGAATTATCCCTGTCTCCATTCTCTCTTTGGAAACAGCACCACCCATGAATAATGGAACCTGGGTAGTAATCCGATGCTAAACCTTGGAACGTTTCCTCAGATACTGGTGGCTCTGGGAGAGTTAATTGTGGTAGAGTTAAGAGAGGACAAGACCTAGATTGCTGCTAAAGTCGTTGCAACGATAAATTGCTGAAGAGAAAAGAGGGGAGCAGAGTGAAATTTCTCTTGGTCTCAAGACCTATACCTGGGTATGGCAAGCAAATTGCCAGGTGGCACTGGAGTCTCCTGGGGGGAGTGGAATAGAATGAGATTCAAGCTTATTCTGACATTAGCAGAAGAGGAATGGCGGAGGTAGGAGTAAAAGGGCAAGGATGAGATACGCTTCAAGAAAGAAGGGGCAGGGGAAACCTTGGGCTGAGAGGGCAGCAGGAGTAGAGAGCTCACACTGAGCCAGGGCATGTGTTGTACCTGCCAAAAAGAGTTGGGGGCATGTGAGCACCCACCTATGAACTGGTGGTGCAGAAAGCAGATAGGGATAAATCATCCCTCTGAGAATGAAAATTCATGTGTAACAAGAGTTCTGAAACTTGTAAATTGACCTCATGTGGCCCAGTCTAAAAATGTAGTCCCCAGAGAAGGGATTCTCAAAATGTGGTGAAGAGCAACATCAACATCACCTGGCACTTATTAAAAGTGCAAATTTCTGGGCCCCATCCCGGACCTATGGAAGCCTGATGATGGGTCTCTTAACTAGTCTCCCTGGTGATTAAAGATTGAGAACCACTCTCCTCGAGTGATTCCCACACCTAAAAAACACAGTCCTTGTGAATATTATAGTGGCAATTCTCAACCAAGGTCTTCAGTGGTATGTTTCAATCAATTTGAAAGAGAAGTGGAATTGCAAAATTATACCAGGAATCACACAGACACCTGAATGGTTACCCTACTGTCAAAGTCAGGAGTGAGCCCAAGGTGAGCACACATAAATATGTATTGTGGTTGACTCTGGAGGCTTGTTGAAATCATAGTCCATTTATTATATGAATCTTAGCACTATTCAGAAGTGAATGCCCTTATTGTATACTTAAGAATGCTAGATGTCCTGCTAATATGAACTGGAGACTGGGTGTATTTCTGTTCAAATCCAAGTATGGGGCTTTCAGTATTTAAAAATATTCAGTGGTAATCCACAGAGCTACTTATAGTTTGAAATACAGATTATAAATTCCCAAAGTGAACAAGCTAGGATAATTAAGTCTGTGAGAGTTCTGGCCTGTTCTCTTCACCGAGTGGATAGATTTAACCTTGAAATGTGAATTTATTGACCTGTTTAGTGAAGGGACTGGATTGATCTATCTGTGTAATACAGTCCATCTCTAGTATTCTGTGATTCAGAAATGGCATGATTCTAAGGCAACTAGAGAAGAGTGTGGGAAAAAAACCTTGCAGAAACAGGAGCATCTTGAGAAATGACCCAGATTTTCAAGGGCTGTGGATTTTTCCAGGACAATGTTTCTCAGACTTTTTCGTGCATGTGAATCACTGAAAATCTTGTTAAAATGCAAAGTCTGATGCAGGGGGCTGAGGTAAGGCCCACGAATCCTAAATGAATCTCTAAAAAGCTCCTGGGTAATGCTGGCATCTCTACTCTGTAGACCATACTTTGAGGAGGAAGGCAAGAGAAGATGTTAAGTCTGGAGACATAAAATGGTAGAAAGACAGCATCTCTAGAGACTCGAGAAAGCTTCTAGGGTGCTCCAAGGGCTCCCTGTACTAACAGCAGAATAATATCCTCCATCTCTCAGTATCAGGAGGATACCAGCTAGTAACCTTAGTGCTTCAGAGATCCAAAGGGGAGAGCACTTTCCTGAGATGGAAGAGTGGAAAGAAAGAAATGCTAACCAGGAGGCGCAGGCTCAGGGCCTAGGGAAGCATCCTCAGCCCTTGATACACATTGGAATTGCTGGGAGTTGTAGAGAGAATCCATGCCCAGGTTTCAAGTTTCAGAGATAGGATTCAGTTTGTCCTCGGTGAGACCTTGACAATTGCTAATTAAAAAAAATCTCCCCAAATTGAACACCAATAAAAATTATTTTATTAAAAAAAAAATCTCCCCGGGTAATTCTACCAAGCATCTAGGAGCAGTGATTTTTTTCTGTTGCTCCCTATACCCTTCTCCTTGGTGTGTTGTGTCCACCTGCGTTGGTGGTGTGTTGGAGCCTCCCAGGCTGTTCTAGCTATCCCCCTTACAAGCCCACACTGTGGACAATTTCATGGTCATTATGGGCTACACTGGATTACCGTATCACCGGATTCTCCCAACCAACATGCGAGATGTGTCTGAATCCTCTGCTGAAAGCTCAGAGTGGTTTTTTGGGGAGAATTTTTTTCTACCAGTTCTATTTGGAATCTGTCTTTCTTTGGGAGGGTCAAAGACACTGTCTATTCTCTTTTCCTGTTTACTATTTCACAACTTTCTCCCAATTGCTGAAAGCTTGCTAAGCTTGGAATCTGAGTTGTACAACCAAATTTCGCCAGCTGGGACAGAGCTGATTTTTTTTTTTTTTTTTTTACTTTGTGCTGCCCACTGTATCTAAATTACACTTGGGAAGAACCTTCTGGAAGGAGATTGTGAGGGGTCTAGATTTGTGCAAAATTAACTATCATATTCTATAGTTAAACAATGCTACATGTACATAGAGTTTCTACTCTGCATTTTAACTTGATCTTTAACTTGAGGTAGCCTGAGAAGATGGGCCAACAGAATAGACTAGGGTCAGGGAAGAGGTCTTTGATGGGAAAGGTTCTCCTGCTTCCTACCCAGCAGAGATGGACAGAAGATATAAATCTGATTCACAGTCACCCGTGTGTTCATCCCACAGATATTGAGAAGCTATTTTGGGCCAGGTACTGTGCTCAGGCTGGAGCCAGGGTGGGAGTCTCACCCACAGGCCTGGTTCCTGGTTTCATAGAGCTACAGGTGTCTATGAGAAGTAGCCACCAAGCAATACACTCACAACTCAACATAAAATAAAAAGTGTGCTAATGGCCACAGGAGCGCATAAAAGAGAATTTGATCTAGATGGGAGGTCAGAGAAGTCCTGCATGAGGATGAGAATTTTCGGCCTGTGAACTAAAAATCTAAGAGTAACAGGGAATTACATAGGCCAATAGGAGAAGGAGAAGGATTCCCAGTAGAAGAAGATCCCCATAGTAGGAGAAAGCAGGCTACGTATGAGGCACCCTAAACCCAGGGTAGCTGGTGTCCAAGGTCAAAGGGAGGAGTGCCGGAGGGGCTGGAGAGCTGAGCTATAGCCAGAGCATTCTGGTCACTCAAGTCCCTTGCAGTTAGGGGCACAGGCAGGGATAGGGGCCACACCCTCTCTTTTATGTAAATCCTTGAGATTTTAAGGAGAGGAGTACTAGTAGGACCTGGAAGCACTGAAGCAACCTGGCATGCCACGGGATTTGAAATACACACTAAAACACAAAATACAAATAAATGCAAAGCAAACAAATACAAAATCCAAAACACATTGAAAAACTAGTCTCAGTGTTATAGTATAATAGGCATATTGTTGAGTACACAAGCCTGTGCACACGCGCATGTGGAGGCGAAGTGGTTTCAAGAAGCTTGTCTCTGCACGGACACTCCAGACCTGTCTTTGGGTGAGGATCACAGGCCAGGGCCCAGGACACCCTGCCTGCCCCTTGCAATGATGTTGCTTTTCCTTCCCCGGCTGGAAGGAAGTGCCTTTAAACCTCTAGCCTCTTTTCATTTGAGATATCTCAGGCACTCATCCCCTGCCCCCCCCGCCCCCTTCCCCCTAACTCTTTTCCGAAGTGTGCAATAAGAACTCCAAAAGCTCTTCACTGAGAATTCAGAATCCAGGCTGGCATCATTTCCTGAGCATCGCTACTGAGGGACAATCCCCCTCTCCCCACCCCACACTTCATTTATTTTGCCAATTAATAAATAAGCCTGTTTTCAAAATGTGCTTCTTTGTCAACTGCACAAATCTTCTATTTGCTTTGAGAACATGGATGTACAATCAGCCTTTATTTGTGGGCCCATTTTTAAAGAAGCTCTGTAGATGTGAGATTAAACCGCACTGCCTCGCCTTTATGCAAACCATCAAAGAGAATCCCATTCTGGAAAGAAAAGAAATAGCCACAGTTGCCCTGCCTGGCTAAACGGTTCACAGTATTCAGTGTTGACAGCATTGTCCAGGGGCTGAATTCGGCCTCAGGGGCCTCCATCTGGGTTGGTGACGGGAATATAGAACTCTCTGCAAACTGTGTGAATAGAAGCTCCCCCCCCACCCCCCCACCCCCCCCACCCCCCCGCAGCTGGCTGTGCACACCCCTCGCCTCTCCTGGCCTTCCCCCCCAGAGGCCCTCTCTTTCACAGGCAGTGGGACCCAGCATACAAACAAGGTCAAGGAGCTTTGTGAGTGAAAGAGTGACATTTGCAAAGGGAGAGAACCCTTCAGCTGGGAATAGCAGGGGAAGGGCTAAGTGGCATGTGATCGGGAGGTGATGTCACCCTGGGTTTTCACAAAGGAAAGTGTGGCCTTTTCTTTGGGAAGATACATGACATCAGCCTCTTGAATGGGGGCTGGTTCCATTTTACCTTCTTTTTAGCCATTAACGAGATTTCTCAAGCCTTGAGGGAAATCGGCCAGGGAGACCATTTATAAAACCTTATGGAGATCCTCCATAGCTGGCTTGGTTTGAACAGGAGCCGGTGCCTCCTTGAGTACTTAAGGACATGTAGCATTGTATGAAAGGGCTTTTAGAAAATATATTTTTAGAGCTCTGGCAAAGGACCTCCATGCGGTCAGCAATGTTTCTCTTAGACCTTCCCTCTACTTTTCTTCCCCCCGCCCCCATGGTCTTCTCAGTAGTCTTTGTTTACTTTTGCTCTTTCAGGGGAATTCCTTCTTATTGGTAATTTTTATTTCTTTTGTGACTTAGACTGTGTGTACTGGGATTTCTGAGAGGTTCACCCTTGGAGGACAAAGGTTTTATCTTTTGTAATAACATTATGTATTTGCCTCATATGTGAATGCTCGGTCATCCCTCTTCGGGTGGGAGGGTGGATAAACTTGGCTCTTTAGGGAGATCTGGGCTTGCTCTCCAAAGAACAGATTGCTTGCAAGTGTTCATTATGTTATAGTGATTGCACATAGCCTCTGGAAGTAGGAATTTATCAAGAACATGTTTTTCATTCATTCAACCTACCAACCAACCAGCATATATATTTTTCCACTACTGGGTTCTGGGCTTGGTGTTGAGAATATAGAGAGTATATCAGTTTGCTCTGGTAGCCATAAGAACAGACAATAGGCTGGGTGGCTCAATCAGCAGAAATTTATTTCTCCTTGTTCTGGAGGCCTGGAGTCCAAGATCAAGGTATTGGCAAGTTTGGTTTCTCCAGAGGCCTCTCTGGTTGCTTGTAGAGGGCACCCTTTCTGTTGTATGTCCTCGCATGAACTTTCCTCTGTGAGCACACATCCTGGTATCTCTTCACGTATCCCAATTTCCTCTTCATGCAAGGGCACCAGCCAGATTGGATCAGGGCCCATCCTAGGGACCTCGTTTTGATTTAATCACCTCTCTAATGGCCCTATATTCAAATATAGTCACATGCTAGGTACTGGGGCTTAGGGCATCAATATATGAATTTTAGAGGAGAAAACTCAGCCCATAAACGAGAAGGAGACAGCATTCTTCTTCTTTTTTTTTTTTTTTTTAAAGATTTATTTATTCATGATAGACATGGAGAGAGAGAGAGAGAGGCAGAGACACAGGAGGAGGGATAAGCAGGACCATGCCGGAGCCTGACGTGGGACTTGATCCCCGGACTCCAGGATCGCGCCCTGGGCCAAAGGCAGGTGCGAAACCGCTGAGCCACCCAGGGATCCCCAGGAGACAGCATTCTTGACTTTATTGTGTTAGTTATCTAGTAGAAGAAACAGACAAATAAACCAACTGTAGAAATAAATCCATAATCTGTGATGCTCTGGGAGCGGAAGAGAAGGAGGATAGCCTGAGGGACTTTGAGGGTCTCTCCAAACAGCTTTGATACTTGAGCTGGGTTTTTTTTTTTTTTTTTTTTGAGCTGGGTTTTAAAGAATGAACAAAAACTGATCAGTCAGACAAATATCTGGGAGAGAGAGACATTTCTAGGTAGAAGCAGGGAGGTTTGGGATGGCACCAAAGTTTTGTAATGAGCAAGGATTTCAGCTGAAGCACATGTTCTCAATGTCAACCCCAAGGGCATGAAAATTAGTTCTTAGGAGAGTGAAAAAAAAATCTTGTACTTAATGAATAAAGCACAGATATGTATCATATGTGACATATAGTATATGTATAATGTTAGCATCCGTGGGAGAGAACTTGGGAAAAAATATCCAGGAAGGTTCCCCAGAAAGTCAATCATGACCAAAACCGTTGGGAAACACTGAGCTCCAAGGAATGAGGAAATTGCGGCAGGAGAGGTGATCAGAGATTAATTGGTCAGAGCCATTGGAAGAACTTGGGTTTTATTTCCTGTTGTCTGTCCTGAGCCTTGCCTCTGCACGATGCAAAAATTCACAACCATCTGGAGGTATGATGTTCGCAGTGAAAGTGATTTTATGAATTGTGGTCAGCAAAGATCCAGAGCACGCTCACAAGGCCGGGATGTGAATCACACCGTCTGGTCCTCATGTCAGACAGAGGCCGTTCTCCTGCTGGTGACGAATTGCTTTCATAGTCACTTCCTGCTAGGCGGTGATAGATATAATGTCGCAGAAAGAAGAGTGTTAAAACACCTGTCCCAGTCTGCCTTTAAAATAGCCTCATTGACAATCAAGAATGTGCCCTCTGTTCAGTAAGTCGGTAAGCAATCTCTTGGTAAAGACAACTGGGTAAAAACATACTCCTGTGATTGTTTTATTCCTTAGTGTGATATAAGATCAAGAAATCCTGTCCTGTTTGGGTAGAAATTTTAGTGAAAGAGAAGCTTTTAAGAAACATTAGTTCTGCTTAAAAGTTATTTCCCTAAACACTGACTAGGCTTTCTTTCACATTTATACATGTTATATCCTATCCTGCTTATCCTGGCCACTTCAACCTATTTGATTATTTTGAACTTTTGTCTTTGTGATACAGCAAACATTTGGGCATGGAAACTGAATGAGCACAGTCTTCATGTAGAGCCAAAGCATTGATTTCTGCATTGTGATACTGTGTCTGCTTTTTATTTATGGCAAATTCTCACTTGTATCTTTTCTTTTTAATATTTTATTTATTTATTCATGAGAGAGACACACACAGAGACAGGCAGAGAGAGAAGCGGGCTCCTCGCAGGAAGCCCGATGTGGGACTTGATCCCAGATTCTGGGATCACGCCCTGCGCTGAAGGCAGACGCTCAACCGCTGAGCCATCCAGGTGTCCCTCACTTGGATCTTTTTTGCAAAGAAGCTCTTAATGGATGATGCAATTTTAAATAATCTATTAATAAATTAACTATATTTGTAAAGTTGGGTTAATAATTTACCAAGAAAATCATGCACCTCTTTCTGCATTGGCTTTAGAACTTTTCCAGCAAGGTCCAAGTAATCAGAGGCAGCAATAAACATATGCAGACCTTTCAGAATGAGTGGGAAAGCTAAATCCTGACATTATTTGCCTCCTTAACAACAGAAAGTACACATACACACAGTTGATCTTCATTTAACGTTGGCTCTAAGTCTTGCAACCAGTGAGGGCCTTTTAGGAGGCTTGCCTCCCAATTCCCATGTTGCTACTGTTTGAAAAAGTTCAGTTTCCATTGCTACTCTTTGAAACAGTTATAAAAAGAAAAAAATAATAACTCCCAAACAACCATGACCTTCCCAAATCATATATTACACAATTTGTAATAGTCCTTGAGCTTTGGACCAAATGAAGGGCTTTCTTGAAATCTTCTGTTTGTGTTCTTATTCCCTAGCAACAACATCCCTGATAGATATTGCACATACTTTCCAGGGGATTCCACACTTCTTCATACAACATGAAAAAAGAAACCACACTTTTTTTTTTAACAGTTTCAAATTTTGTGGCAGCCAAAAATGACTAAACCAACACAGAACAAACATAGTGTTCAATGTGGAACACTAATTTTTGTCCCCAGAGGCTTCCCTTTTTGAGCATTTATTTAAATATTGCCGTATTTGTCTGTGACATTATTTATTCAAGGACTTGTTTTATTTGTGTGCCACTATGTACTCAGAGAAACTAATGTCAGCTTCAGTGGCATTGACTCACACAGCAAAGAATGGATCTCTGAGGTAGGAGGGTAACTACATTCTAGAAGATTTAATAGAATTTTATATTCTCTGTATATGTAATGACATTAATACATTTGTCCCTGATTTTTTTCTCCTAGTTATACCTACAATTTACAAGCTAAATAATATAGATTTTAGTACTTAAATGTAACTTTAAATTTATTTTAAGATAGTAATTATGATAAAAATAAACCACATCACTAAATAAGGAGTAAATGAAAATATGATTTAAATGCTTGGTGCATTAATTTAATTGACATCTCATTTATTATTACTGGACCAAATAATTATTTTTAAAATGTTTGGTGTTATTTTGAAAATGTTGATATTATCATCTTTTTAGAAAATGATACATGCATTGAGCCCTTTGGTTAGTTCTTTAAATATTGTCTCATGTTTTGTCCAATAATGCTCTGAATAAAGCATCATCATCCCCACATTACAGACAAGAACACTGAGGAAGGAGTCTTAGAGAAGTTAAGTAACCTTAAACTTAGAAATTCAGCAAGTGATAGAATCAGGACACAAAACCAATGTGTGGTGTAGAACTCCAAAGCCTATGTTTGAAAGAGCTGCACTCTGCCCAAAAGCAAGTAAGTTTTTCCCACAACTTTTCATTGCAAAAGAGACTAATCTGTACTGCAATGCCAAGATGGTCAGAGTTTATAGCAGATGATTATGTAACTAAATTCCCACAGAGGATAATGAATGTTTGAAAATGAACATATGCCATCTTTCCCAAGTAAATACTATTCTGTTTCTAAGGTCTCCCCACTGAATTACACAATTTCTTCATTTTTAGGTTCAAGTAGCAGTAATGGGAAAAAGCACAAGACTTAGCAAATGATTTGTTCAAAATAGCTGATGTTATTTGTCCTTCCACACAGAATTTGCTTTGTTCCTCATTTATAAAGTGCTCTTCCTTTGGAGATGCTACATAGGGTTGATGGAATCCTATGCTTCTGAGCTGGGATAGACCACTGAGATCATTTAATCTGTTACCCAAACTAGTTTACAGGAGTTTTGTTGCAGTGAAGAGTGACAGGATAGTTGCTCCCAAAATGGACTGGCTTGAGTGGAGGTCAACAATAGAGTGGAGCACTTGATTGGGTTAAATCAGGAGCCCAGCCCCAGAAAGTTTTGCCCTGGTTCAAGGAAATGACCTTGCTGGCTAGATGCCTGCAGTGTTTGCCCTGAGAGCAGCCTACACTCCTGGTCTCACCACAGAAAATGATCCTGTGGCTCAGGCATGGACAGAACTTGGATGGTTAGAGGACGTGAGCATTGCAACGTGCTACCTCACACATCTGTCCATTTGTTGAGATGAAGCACCCTGGCTGTGGATGAAAGGTGGGGGGGTGGGGCGGGTTGGGGAGGGAAAGGGAAGGAAACAGCAGTGGGGTGTGCTGCAGAGCCATGCAGGGAGGTTCTCGAGCCTTTCCCTATAAGGATACTGCAGGCCAAAACAATTAAATCAAAAGTAAGTAGGATTAGAATGAATACTTTTAAATAGAAGTGTGAGTGTTGAACTTGGAAATAATATCAAGAGAACACATTTTCTCAGTCTTTGCCTGTTTGGGTGATTTCATAAAAGTGCTTTAGTAGCCTTAGGCAGGACTACACATGTATTTTTTGGGAGAAATTAGTCTAGTTGCCTTGGTCTCATCTCATTTCCTTAGAAGATATTTTTATACTATTTTTATATGTTTTGTTCAGAAATCTTTGCTAACTTAAAAATTCATAAGAGAAAGAGATTGAGTGATTGACTTCTTCTGAATTGTAAGCAGAGAATTGTCACTGAGGAATCACTGTTTAATTTGGCCAGAGTGAGTAGATGAGGCCGAGAAAGGACATAGTTAATCAAAATGAAAAGATGATGTGATTGGCTGTACTTCTCTGGATGGGAAATGAAATATTATTATCCTTTCACATACAGGAAATTAAAATTTAAACTATATGAAAAGTCCCCAGCTATGGTTCCATTGGGTTCATTTCTCTTTAATGGGGTACTAAGGTGAAATAACTTCAATAGTCAGCTTTAGGATATCTCAGAGAGAACTATGATAATCTTAATTTTGAATATTTCCATGACATCTTATATAATCCCTTAAAAGTCATTTTGTAACTATGGACAGAACTGATTTTGAGCTCTTCCCCTCTATTTTCCAAGTCACTAACTTCATGGTAAAGTCTGATTCTTTCTTTCTTTCTTTCTTTCTTTCTTTCTTTCTTTCTTTCTTTCTTTCTTTCTTTCTTTCTTTCTTTCTTTCTTTCTTTTTTTTTGTCCCTACCATTGAAAACAAATGACTCTACTCCATATCCAGTGCTGTACGGACATCAGTCAGACAAGTGATTATCTCAAAGTCTGGACCTGGGATGAGGTCCTCATAGGAGAGGATACTTTTTTTTTTTTTTTTTAAGAGGAAACTTTTAAAACTCTTACTGGTTACTCAGTGCTAAAAATCTTTATCCTTAGTTCTTGGGTTTGTGTTTCTTCTATCGTGCTACTGAGCCCTAAGTCTGTAGCTTTCTCAACAGTAGACTTTGCAGAGTCTAATGTTCGTGTTGAATCTAACCTCGAAGGTGATGGTATTAGGATGTGGGCTTTTGGGAGGTGATGGGGCTTTTGGGAGGTGATGAAGTCCTGGGGGCTCTGAGATTAGGCCCTTTATAAAAGAAGCCCCAGAGAGATCCCTCTGCCATATGAGGTCTGTGATCCAGAAGAAGGTCTCCACCCAGTCATTTGGGCACCCTGAGCTCAGTTCTCCAGCTGTCAGAATTTTGAGAAATAAATTCCTGATGTGTACAAGCTGCTCAGTCTGTGGTATTTTGTTATAGCAGCCCAAACAGACTGAAACCAACTCTATCTTCTAACCTTATCCTTAACCAACCATTATCTCAACCTCAATGTGATAAATAGGAAGCAATTAACATGAGGAGTGGGGAGAGCTTACAAACCCTTACTCCTCCAGATATAACACTCAGAGTAGCTATAGTTTTGTGCCTGTCTTCAAGTTTGGCCACCCTGTCTATCAAGAAAACAATGGGGGTAGATTAGCTTCCCTAGGGCTGCTGTTACAAAAATACCACAAACAGGGTGGCTTAAGACAACAAAAGTTTATTTTCAAAGTTCTGAAGGCTAGAAGTCCAAAATTCTGGTGTCAGCAGGGCCATTCCTCCAAAGGCTCTAGGGAAGAACTTTCTCTCACCTCTTCTAGCTTCTGCTGGTTGCTGGCAATCCTTGGCTTTCTTTAGCTTCTAGAAGCATAATTCCAATCTCGATCTCCATCCTCAGTGGCCTTCTTCCGTCTGTGTGTCTATGTCCAGGTTTCCCTTTCCCTATGAGCCACTCTAATCCAATGTGACCTCATGTAAGTTTGTAACATCTGCAAAGACCGTGTATCTAAATAAGGTCACATTCACAGATTCCAGGTGGATGTAACTTCTGGGAGACACTCGTTACCCTGACACAGGAGCTTCTGCAGCTTTGACAACTTTCTCCTCCTTGGAGTCACCATGCCTTGTCTTCTTTCTTCTTCCTTTATTCTGAGAAGAATTTCACATTCCTTGGTCTTCTTATTACCTAGGCTTCTCTGGTTTCATCTGTGATTGCTCTAGCTTGTGCTAACCACCAAAGTCTCCCAGAAAATTAATCTGCAAATCCTTGAGGTCAGAACATATCCTTGAAATCAGATGGATTCTGGGGGCTCTACCTTTGGCCTTGTCTCCAGAGTCTAGTGATCCGATTTTTGTTTTTTCTCTTAGTAAGACGAATACCTACCATTTGCCTTTCTCCTGTGTCCCAGGAGAGCAGCACCTGCTTTTAGACTGTTGGGGAATTAAATGGTAAAATCAGACTGGGAATTGCTGACTTTTTGTGGTTCCACTATATGCTGCAGTCACCTCGGGACAACTTTGGCCATTTTAGGGAGCTCACATTTCTCTCTACCTCCACCTTCTACCCCCATCCTTAAATTTTTCTGTTCAAAATTGTTTTAACTATATTATTTGCTCTCTCATAGATGAAACAGAAGTGAGGCCTCTGTACTTCAGGAAATAGTTCAGTCTTGCCTTAGAGTGGACTAACCCCCCACTTCTGAGCTCCAAGTTGCCATTTTACATCATACCTGCCCTCCCCACCACCCCCCGGAAGAATCCTTGTTGGCAACTTCTTCCAGCCATCCCACTGCCTCCACATGCTGCCCTCTAGCATGTCAGGGACAAATTTAGCTAAGCAGTGAGGCACCTCTCAAGGTATTATAGGAGAGAACATTTCTAATTTTAAATAATAGAAAAACAAAATATGCATCAGTCATTATAATGAAATGAGCGTCATGATTTATTATGTTTAAAATTTATTCTTTACTGTATTTTGGCTTTTCACCTCCTTTTCAACATCGACCCCTGATTTCTCAGGTGTTTCCTTTGGAAATTAAAGGACAAGGATGTGAATGTCCTGTTTGGGCCTGTTCTCTGTTCCTTTTCTTCCAGTCTTGGTGGGCCTTGGCCATGTCAGTTCCATGTTGGCAGCCCTCTCAGTGCTATTGGTTTGTGGGATATAACCTCAAGAAAATGTCAAGAGTAAAGAAGAGACTGCATTTGAGCAAATGCAGGGAAATACAGAAAGCACTTTTTAAAAAGAGTTTTAATTTATTTATTCATGAGAGACAGAGAGAGAGAGAGAGAGAGAGAGAGGGAAAGAGGCAGAGACCCAGGCAGAGGGAGAAGCAGGCTCCATGCAGGGAGCCCGACGTGGGACTCAATCCCGGGTCTCCAGGATCAGGCCCTGGGCTGAAGGCAAGCGCTAAACCGCTGAGCCACGCGGGCTGCCCCAGAAAGCACATTTAATACTTTGAGCCTGTGATTCCATTGAGCTATTTCATTGCCAGTTTGCTTTTATTAGAAATCTTTTATTTAAAAACGACACCAACAACCCAAAACCTTGAGGATAGAACATACAGCGATTATACTTAACTTTTTTGTGTGCATTCCGAAATTTTGTAACTTGCTTGTTTTAGACCAAGAAAAAAAAAAAAAACAGTGTTAGCAAAGTCTTTTTATGAAAAAGATTTAAATTATCTCCACAAGTAAGCACGTTTAGCAACAGCTGTTAACTCTTCCTTGTTAGGAATTCAATAGATCAGTGTGCTTCCTGCTGATAAGGTAACACTTCCTTTCAGCTGATGACTCCCAGTTTGGAGGAAAATAAATCGAATAGATTATCAGTCACTGGTACTAAAAGTTTTACAAAGATTAACTAATTAAAACTGAAAAGCATGTGATTCTCTGTAGGACCTTATTCTATTCCAGTTCAGCTGCTGTCTAATGATATTAATATACTAGATTTTGTCATATTTCTCTCACATTACATGAAAAAAGTTTTTTGCTTTATTTTTTCGGGTTGCTGTGGTGATTTTCCCCTCAGTGGATGGACAGAATGGTGATGATGGCAGTGTTCAACATTACCAGTCCAGTGCTTTTGGGCACAAGTGCCCAAAAAGGCATAGTGGAGAGATCACAGATCTGGGGGGAGGGGCTAGGGGACTGGACAGAGGTGGGGGGCTGCAGGCCCAGAGCAGCCCTCTGGAGCCTCTCCTTGCTTGTCTTTAAGTAGGATAGCTGATACGATCATTCTTGACTATTGCATCTGTTTATTAAAAGCACCTTCAAAAACTCTGAGCTACCGTGAAAATATGACCTATCTTTATACTGTAGCTTAAAGAACAATTTAATGAAAAACTTTACTTTGGTTATTTCATTTAATCTGTATAACAACCCCATGAGGTTAAGGATGAATTTTGTTGCAGATGAAGAAATTGAAGATGAGAAATGTTAGTTATCCAAGTAGTAACACAGCCAAGGTCGGAGCTCACTTAGTCTTATGTCACAGCCTGTGCTTTATTTGCAATATTATTATATTTTCGAAAGTTTTGCAACCTAACATGCAAATTATGCAACTCAGAAATCGTGTTGTCTCCTCAATAAAATCTTCTCTTATCAACTGGCTATTCAGAACTACTCAATCTCTTCCAAAAATGTCTCTCTCAAAACCCTTTTTTCACTCCATTGTCTGCTCCTTGGTTAGTCTTTTCCTCAATCATTTTCCTTATGGCAACTCCTGAAATTTCAGCTTTCCTAAATCAATGTTCTCTATTTAAAATTCCTGAAGACTGGGATCCCTGGGTGGTGCAGTGGTTTAGCGCCTGCCTTTGGCCCAGGGCACGATCCTGGAGACCCAGGATAGAGTCCCACGTCGGGCTCCTGGTGCATGGAGCCTGCTTTCCCTCTGCCTCTCTCTCTCTCTCTGTGTGTGACTATCATAAATAAATAAAAATTTAAAATAAAATAAAATTCCTGAAGACCAGTTATAGAAAACTTCTCTATATCTTCCACATTTTTAA
Organism: Canis lupus baileyi; assembly: GCF_048164855.1. Lineage (NCBI taxonomy): Eukaryota > Metazoa > Chordata > Mammalia > Carnivora > Canidae > Canis > Canis lupus. The sequence goes on from NC_132842.1 coordinate 20,430,368, forward strand.
AAAAGATTTTATTTATTCATTTGACAGAGAGAGAAAGAGGGCACAGCAGGGCGAACAGAAGAGGGAGAAGCAGGCTCCCTGCACAGGGAGCTCTGGGCTTAATCTCAGGACCCCGGGTTCACTTAACCAGCTGAGCCAGTCAGCACCCCTATTTCTTTCACATTTTATTATTCATTTGACTGGACAGGTAACATGATGATGGAGAGGCTACTGGAAGTCTAAACATCACCTCCTATGTTATTTCCTGATAACGATTGGTTGATGTAACTTCCTTCATCTCCAGCCTCATTCAGCCCCCACCTCTCTTTCCTTCCCCTTCCTGTGATCCTCTCATCATTCACCCAAAGTCATTGCATCAGTGACAACACCATGATTTTTAGGTTATTGCATAGCCACACTCAACTGTATGCTTTCTCAGCAGTTTCATTAGTTATAATCTTCACACGTGTCTGTTCCATTATTTCTACTCTGAGATGTTGACACCTGCGATTTTCCAGAAACCTTGTTTCTGTCACCAAAATGGGTGGATGGATTTAGAAACACATTCCTTCTGTGATTCATTCAGGGAAAAGTGTATTTTAACAAGAGATTTTGAAGTCCTAAACCCTATACCAAGCAAAATAGAGCAGTGAACAAAACACTTTTCACCTTGCTGTCCTCCCCCCCAAAATTTATTTTTTTAATCTATTTATTTATTGAGAGAGAGAGAGGGAGGGAGGAGCAGATGGAGAGGGAGAGAGAGAATCTTAAGCAAGCGTAGAGCCCAACACAGGGCTCAATCTGATGACGTGAGCTGAAATCAAGAATCAGATACTTAACAAACTGAGCCACCCATGTGTCCCAATTGACTACGTATTTATTTTTTATTAATTAATTACTTTTTAACTTATTTTTAGTATTTTTATTTTCCCTCCTCTCAAAAATTAAATTTAATAAGAAAGTAAAATGAGGATACTTGTTTATGTAGGAAGTTTTTAGTATCGGACATTAGCAACACTGATAACAACTACAGAGGTAAAGCACCTTCCCAAACAGGTATATTTTTGAATCCCACTATCTTTTTTAAAAACAAGACAAAAACACACCTTGTTTCTACCACAGGAGGTACAGAAATAGTAAATGAAATGAAATGTACAGCCATGTTACCCAATATGACTAAGACATTGTTGATGAGGCCGAATTAAACTTAGCTTTTGATTCATTTTAGCATTTGGAGCACATTCTCTCTTTTTCAGAATTACACACAATGGGATTTTTGGATTATCTTCATATTTCTTTTGATTGATGATGGGCTAGTATGTGTTAATATAGATTCTAAGTCGCATTTCTTGTATTGGAACTGACTCCCTTTTCCAGAGCTAATTAAGTGGGAAATTATGCATAAATAAAATTCAGAAGACCTGCATTATACATTCTTTAAAAACGCCATGATTTATTGTGAATTATAATTGTCATTAGCTTTCATTTATAATTTAAAAAGTTCAGCTCTTGGTGTGACTTTGTAATTTTTCATTTTCAGCCATAATTGTACAATTCCAAATGCATGTTTTCATGTTTCACTGTTAGCCTAATGATAACCTGAATTTATGATACAAAGTATCATATTCATTATCAAATTCATTATATATTTAATTTTTTGGTATTTAGTATTTTGGTTAATAGAAATTATTGTAATTTTTTTCTGAATATGTTTTCCCTTGTCATTGAAAGTGAGCATAGGAAGAAAAACAGACATCATTCATTTTTTCAGTTTTTAAAATGTATATTTTGACATATTTTCTTTTGCCCAATACTACCTACACATTTGTCAAAGAATATCAAAATTAAAGAGATACCCAAAAGAGTGAAGCATAACTGGCTAAATGCTGATTAAACTCTCATTACTGGACTGGAAATAAGTACCAAAAGAGAATTATGCTGACATTGTACTATCAAAACTAGCAACTTTTAAAATATCTTTTAGCAACTCAACATGACCATTTATTTATTCTTACTTATGACTTACCACCAAATTAACACGTCAAGGATAAAACAGAATTCAGTTTTTTTCCAAATCAAAACTTACTCTTTGCAAACTGAAGGAAAAGCAAAAGATATTTAATGACTTACAGAAGGGCATGTGGGGATAGCACTTTTTAGATCTATAAATGGATTTTTTTTTTCCAGAGGCACTAAATGCGCCTGGCTTCTATAGCACTATTTATAGTAATGTATATGCTCAACAAATAAATAATGAATGAATGAATGAATGAATGGGAACTGGAAAGTTATTTCTATCTCTTTCAGAATGTAGAAATACAAAGACAAAGTTAAATTTCTACCATAATTGTTAGAATTAAAACCATTTTTAGTACTTTATAGTTTTACCATAAAATACCACTAAATTAATGTATTTTACTTTGCATTTGAATGAAATTTTAAATCAAAGTTGTTATTTTTGATATGTTAAACCTCCAAGGTAGTTGAGAACACGAAGGAAAAAGAAAGCAAGCTTTGGAGTTTTCAAGTGCCAACACTTTCTTTCCTTCTCGCCTGAGTCAGTATTTTCCCCCCAATAGGGTTCTTTTAATAATATTGAAATTTCTCCTTAAAAGATACACACACACTTAAGTGCTATTGATGAGAAGAGAACATGACATACCTAAAAGTACAATCTGGCTTTGTGTTTTGTAAACCCTTGTTTATGTTTGGTTTAAATCTTAGGGGAAAGTACACTGTGGGCCTCCAGAACTGTAAGTGGGTAAACAAAATAAATGCTGTAATTTTTCAAAGCATCACTGATGCCAAGAATCTGATATTATCATTCCAGCTTACCCGGGCTAGTTTAAGGGTATTTGTATCCTGTTATTCTCAAAGGAATTCGCAAGGAAACCTAAAACCATTGGAAAAGACAATGGAAAATGTTATGCAGATTTTTAGATGAACCAACCATGATAAAAAAAAAATTGAATTAGATTGTCTGGTGAACTGAAGTGAAATAAAAATGCAGAGATGAGATCGCCAAGCTTCCATTTCCTTGTTCTCTTTTATGTGATGTGGCCGTGAAGTTATCCTCTTCCAAAGATTTGTTTTCACTGGGTTTTTTAATCTGATACAACTGATAATGAAGATCCATAGGAGCTGAAAATGTAGGTTGAAAGGAAAGGGGGCAGGGTAACAGAATGCTTTTGCTTCCCTGTGATGTATTTTAGAAAAAGGTACTGCATCTTCCAATAATTTATATGGGTCACTGTGCTGCAAGTCCCCAGGGGGCATCATTTGATGGTATATACTGTGACCGGTACCCCCTGCGGTTGTGCTGTGATGCTGTGTAAACTGTGCTGATTTTGGCTTCAGGAATGTTTCCCATGTGTTGTTCTAGGAGGAAAAATATTTTCTAATCTTTCATGGCATTCATGTTTTTTTTTAACATTCCCCTCAGTCTATAAACAATATCAGCACATCTAATTTTAAACAGCTTTTTCATGGGGCTTTAACCAGAAATAAAGATAGGAACTTTATAGGCCATAGGAAAGGACTGCCCTGTGCAACAAACTTTAAGTCAAAAAACAGGTTTTCAAATGGAAGGAGGAAATTGGCAACTCATGAAGATAGTGGCATATTGGGCTGGAATCAGATTTCTTTTCCTAATCAAGATTCTTCTTACAATTCTTAAGTGGAGATTCTGTATGGAGAATAATTCTTCTGAACCTTTATAAAACCTTTTCCTAACTCACCATACAAGGCACATTTGTAGAATGAGGACAGTAGACATGACCTCAGCTTGTTTTAAGTCACAGCAGTTTAGTTGCACTCATCTGACAAAGCACATATGTTTGTGGAGTGAGGAGATAATATCATTTTTTAAAACCAAAAAGCCTTGATGCAGAATAAGAGAAGTACTTGGAAGACTTTACTAACCAATAAAGAATATTCTGAAAAAGTAGAAAAGGTGGCTTAGATATGTTAACAGAGCAGGCAATTTTTAAAAAGATTTTATTTATTTGAGAGAGCACACACACCCATGAGTGGGGGGAGGGAGAGTGGGGGGGAGGAGAGAGAGAGAGAGAGAGAGAGAGAGAGAGAAAGAAAGAAAGAAAGAAAAGAAAAAAGAAAAGAAAAAAAGAAGAAAAGAAAAGAAAGAAAAGAAAAGAAAGAAAAGAAAAGAAAAGAAAAAAGAAAAGAAAAGAAAAGAAAAGAAAAGAAAAGAAAAGAAAAGAAAAGAAAAGAAAAGAAAAGAGAAGAAAGAAAACCTCAAGCAGACTCTCCACTGAGAGTAGACACCTGCCTGATAGGACTCCATCTCAGGACCCTGAGAGTGTGACCTCAGTGGAAACCAGGAGTTTGGTGCTTAACCCACTGAGCCACCCAGGCACCCCAAACTATGTTTTTTAACCACCAAAAATTGCTATTGGAAAAAAAACTGATCTTTTTCTTCTTGATTTTTATCTTTATTTTTTTTCTAACTTTGTCTGTAAAATTTGAGCCTTCCTCAAATTTTGCTTCTTTCACAAAGCTTTCTCTGCCTCTCCCTTCTCAAATCTCTGTCTGAATTCCTAAAAGCTATATGAGTTTGTAAAACTCAGTAATTAAGTACTTGGGCACTATCAGATTGCTTGGATTGGTGTCTTGCTCCACCACTTAAAGCCAAGTAACCTTGGGCAAGCCACCTGACCTCTGTTTGCATTGATTTGCTCACTTGAGAAATGCAGATAATAATCATACCTCCTTCATGTGGTTATTATGAGTATTCAAGTCGGGAAAAAAAACTGTAAAGCCCATCTAAGCACTTAGTGGCAGTTTTTCTTACTATATACCACATGGTGCAATATTTGATTGTTTCTTGTAATGGCTTGTCTTAATTGCTTTCTAGGGCTTAATATATAAACATAAAACATAAGCTTCATGTCTAGGTTTTCCATGCTTGGGTTTTATATATCCAGTTTTTGTTTGTTTAGTTGGGGTTTAGATATAAGTTTTCTGGGTCAGGACTTGTATCATTTATTGTTTTTGTTTGTAACAGACTTTATTATTTTATTTTATTTTAAAGATTTTATTTATTTACGAGAGAGGCAGAGATATAGGCAGAGAAGAAGCAGGCTCCCTGCGAGGACCCCTATGTGAGACCCAATCCCAGGACCCTGGGATCATGCCCTGAGCCAAAGGCAAATGCTGAACCACTGAGCCACCCAGGCATCCCAGTAATATTTTTTAAATGGAATTCTAATTTTTAGATTTTCTTTATTATATTCAGGAAAGAATTTCATAATAGGAAGTACAATGAACATGTGAATAGTGTTAGTGTATATCCTGTTTCTCTGTCTTCCATTTCCTTGTATGTAATATATTATTTTGAAGTCTAATCAGACCTAAGATCTAGAATACTAAGAGCTAAAAATCTTTGTTTGTATGAAAGACTCTAGGAATTAAAAAAAAATATGATCTGTCCATAGTAGCTTTATTCATAATTGCCAGAATTTGGAAACAAGCAAGATGACCTTCAGTAGCTATAAAAGGATAAATAAATTGTGGTACACCCAGACAATGGAATATTATTCAACATTAATAAATGAGCTATCAAGCCAGAAATAGACACAGAGGAAATGTATATACATATTAACAAATGAAAGAAACCAGTCTGAAAAGGCTCCATACTATATGATTTCAAGTATTTGACATTCTTGAAAAGGCAAAATTATGGAGACAGTAAAAAAAAAAAAATAAGTGGTTGCCAGGGGCTAGAGCAGAGGAGGGATAAAAAGGCTGAGCACAGATTTTTAGGGCAATAAAACTACTCTGTATGATACTATAATGGTGAATATACATCATTATACATTTGTCATAGAATGTACAATGTCAAGAGAGAACCCTAATATAAACTACAGACACTGGGTGATAGTGAAGTGTCAATGTAGGTTCAACAGTTGTAACAAATGTCTTACTCTGGTGGGTTGGGCAGGGCGGATGTTGATAATGGGAGAGGCTGTGCATGTGTGGGGACAGGGGTAAAAAAATAGGAGCTCTATCTCCCACTCAGTTTTTCTGTGAAGTTAAAACTCTTCTAAAAAATAAAGTCTGGGGATTCCTGAGTGGCTCAGTGGTTGAGCATCTTGCCTTTGGCTCAGGGCATGGTCCCGGGGTCCTGGGACTGAGTCCCACACCGGGCTCCCTATAGGGAGCCTACTTCTCCCTCTGCCTATGTGTGTCTCCCATGAATAAATAAATAAAATCTTAAAAAATATATATTACCAAAGATTTGATGTGTTGAAAATGAGGACTGAGAATTGTACCAAATGATATAATCAATGTTTTTGAAGAATAAATTCAATAAGGTGTATCTATGACTTTTTCGCACTGCTTTATAACTGATTTGTTATAACTTCATTATAACTTTATGAGTTTTCCCCTAAATTAGGCATTGTGCATTTTTAATTATCTTTGGATTAGTGGATTTTTGAATTTTTCCGAGTGACCAATGCCCATTTTGAACTGACTGAGCCTTGCTATTTTAACAGGTTGTGGTGGTGAATTGTCTGGGACCACAGGATCCTTCAGCAGCCCTGGATACCCTAACACATATCCACCCAACAAGGAGTGTATCTGGTACATTACCACAGCCCCTGGAAGTAGCATTCAGCTCACCATCCATGACTTTGATGTAGAGTATCATGCAAGATGCAACTTTGACGTCCTGGAGGTAAGAATTTCAACTGCTTATCAGCACATTCCAAATTTGGGATAGAACTGGAGATCACTCTGCAAAACTCCTGAAATTATTTCCAGTGACCAGCAGAATTTTGATTTGCATTAGTTCTTTGTGAGTGATGTTTACAAACAAATAGGATTAATATCTCAGCTTGGGTTTCCCTAAAAACAGTGGCCGAAGGACTTAGTGGTGGGCAATTTAACTTGGAGATGGTACCAGGAAGCAAGAGTGAGGAGACAGCAGGAGGGAGGGTAAAGGAGGTAGACCCAGTGAGGGGAGCCCCTGTGGACCACTTGGACTTAATCCCACTGGGACCCTGGGAGGTGCTATGAGGACTGCTCATCAGAATCATCCCTCTAAGGGTGTGAGTCCAAGACACTGGTCTCTCGACTCCATCCCCATTAGTGGATTGTACTCGGGATGGTTAATGCCCCACACTTCAGTCTGAGAAAGCTCCCTTAGGAAAGGAAGTGGGGAGGCAGAGTGTAGAGAAGGGGTGGTCTTGAGGGTGAGATTGTAGCCGCAGCTACCATCAGAGGGGGGGCCCGCATGGTGTGGGGTACAAGATGCAACACTATGCACAGGGTTTATCTCATAATTGATATGACCTTTCAAAATCTATTATAATCAGTTGTTTATTGCAAGGATCTAGTCATCAGGAGCTGAACCAGTCTGCAAAATGTAATGGCTTCCTACACACAAAGCTCCTATCACCTCAGCACTAGAGATTGCTATAGCGCTTCATGACAAGGGTTCTTCTATATCTACTAGAATTTAAACTCCATGAAGGGCTTGGTATTTGTTTGTTTGTTTTGGTTTTGCTTTATTGCTATACCTGCCACAAGAGTACTTGTCAAATAGTAAAACGTTTGATACCTATTTGTGGAATGAATGAAAGTATGTATATCTCTGATCGACACACCATAATAACGCACATGGGTGGTGGTTTTCAAAGGGACTTTGACATCCACTTTCCCATTTAAAGATTAAATAATCCTGTGAGGTAAGAAGGGAATTTTGTCCTCATTTTGCCATTGTCAAAACACAGGCTCAAAAATATTGATGGGTTTTTCCATGACCACGAGGACAGTGAGTGGACTAGCGCAGAACTGAATCCATCCATAACCCGATGCTCCACATAAGCCAGCACAAAAAGATAGAGATGGGCAGTGTGCAGGATGTTGACATGAGCAGCATGGACTTCAGAGGCAACTTTAACACTTAAAAACTTCACTTAATTGCAAAACAAGTTCTCTCCTTGAAAAGACATAGGATTCTCAAATCGTGCCCTCACTGAGTGGAATAGCAGAATTGTATTTAACAGCTCCAGGCTCTGTAAAGGGGGATAATGCTGCAATAAGTGAAATCAGAGACGAAGCTTGTTAAGTCCTCAGGTTAAAACTTCTACCCTTGTCTTCATGCTGGTACTGGTTGTTGCCAAGTCATGACTCTATCTCAGAAGAGGAAAGGTTTTTAGGAAGGGAGAATGAGGAGGCTCCCAAAATTCACAGAGTATGAGTAGGAATAACACTTGTGTGTGAAAGGTTCAAATGGTCCTACGTGCCAGCAAGGATATTTTTCAGTGGCATAAAACCCCTTAACACTTACAAAAGGTTGGCAGCCAACTTTTCCACAGTAATGTGAAATGTTCCTAACCCTTCATTTTCATATTCCAAAGAGAATGTGATTGTTGCCCATTTGGCAAAATGTAAATGGGCTCATTGTGCTGTGAGTTTTGTCACACCCATTACATGAGAAAGCAGACTGGGGCTGTTCCCTGCAAGCAGCTCCGGGGACAGGGGGACAAAACATGGTCTCTAGGCAGCTGCATTTAGGCAGGTCTTGTGCCTGCCCAGAAAGAGCTCTGAGCAGAGGCTATAGTCAGCTTGGGGCTTATTTTTATTAGGACAAGATAGTGTCCCATGTTCCACAAAACCAGGGTTTGTGGGGGGATGTTTTAAGCCCCTGAAGTGTTTTGGGGAAGCTTACTTCTTAAGGCTGAAATGAGTAACCCCTTATTTTTTGTTCAAAAACCTTGTTTGACATATCAGCAAATGTTCCTGTCAGGTGGAAAGCACTGTAATAAATTTGCACTAATGATGATAAAATTATTTTTTCAATCCCTCATACCAAAGCTGCTGATAACATGCTAGCAGTTGGTTTCAAAATGCTACTCCGGCTGGGTACGTGGCCTTGAGACACTGACCACTCTCTTGACCTACCTGTCCTCAACCTGTACGTTATCCTTTCCTGTTCAGAGCACAGTCAAGTAGGACCTCTTTGTCCCCAGGTATTGGACTTACTTGGATTTTGCTAGATTTTACCAAGAGCCAAAATTCAGTGTCCAGAAAGTGACCACTTGCATTAAGCAACAGCCGTTCGGTTACTCATAACCCTGGAATGCTGACTTGATTGTAACAATAAATGGAGCTAACAGAGCAGAAAGAAACGTTCAAAACAGATTAAAACCATAGGCTTTGAAATGTTCTATATCCTAAGCATTTGCTAAAAACACATTTTTTAAATCTCTGATCATCAGACCCGTTCCCCCCCCCACCCCAAAGTTTAGTCATATGCTGTAGTTGAAAGAACCACACCCTGAAATTCTTTCCATCTTTTTCCTCTTTTGAAGAGTCATGCATTAACTATCAGTGTTATTTGTGGAAACCAAAAGTACTGTTGTATTGTTTGGGTCATGGAAACACTCTGGCTGATTTTACTTCAGTCTCTTGAGAAAAGAGCCTGAACCTGCATAAAGCAGAAAAGGAAATCCACTCCTTGGTGCAATAAATCAAGACAATTGCTTTTGGTGTGGGCAGTTTACTCCCTCTGGTCTTTCTGCCATGATCTGTGTCAGCCCAGCCCCGCAAGAGGGGAAGCAAAGAATGTCAAAAGCGGCAGTGTTGATTTTCCTGGAGGCCCAGCCCACTCATCCCCGTTATGTTTGTGATCTTAAGGGGACCTGAGCAGAGAGAACAAAGAATATTTTGCCGACATGCAAGTTTCCTTTGTCAGAACTAAAGCCTTGTGCTCAGTGTTCTCTCCAAATATGTGCTATTTATTGGGTTTGGATGATTGGGAGCACATGCTGTCAGTTTCAGGCTCTGAGGACTGTGTTCTCTGGGGAGGCCAGGGGGCAGGCAAATCTCAAAAAACGGGAGAGACCCTGTAAACCAGAAGCAATCTTTTCCTTCCCCTTGTATTTGCATATGTGTACGTGTTAAGGGCCACACAGGGCCCCTCCTAAAGTCCTGCTTTTGATGGGACTCAGAGGGCCACACAGACATAGCTCCTCCTCTGAAAATAAGCTTGAAGCCATCCGCCTGCTTCATTCCTTTGCAATTAAAGTCCTTGTGTTCGGCCCTCTGTGAACAGCAGTTGCATTCTTTTTGGGCCTTGGCCGCCTGGCTGGGGGGAATTAATCAGACAAAGAAATCATTATAGATTCAAATCACACTCTCCTCGCCAAAAGTAGGCTTCTTGTTCTCCAGCTCTCCCCTCAGAGAACACTTGAGTGATTCCCCCCATCAGTCAACAGCTGCCCTGAAGGTGGGCGAGGGCTGGGGCCTGAGGAATCAGAATGAGGACAGTCCTTAGAGGTGGTAGAGCCACCCAGATGCCAGGAGAGGGAGGGCCCTGTGCACAAATCTCACCCAGCACTGCTTTCCCCATTCCAGTTTTGCCCTGGAGCAAAGAATTATGAGCATATACATGTTGGGGAGGAGGAAGGACCCAGATAGTATTATGCTTGAAAGCTGTCACCAGAAATGGTCTTTCTTCTCCAAACTGGAGTTTGGCAAAGCCTGGAGTTAGGGATTCAATACCTTTTGTTTGATTCTTATCTTCTTGCCCCCTTCTCCTATACTCACCCCTGCAACTGAGAAATCTGTGTGTGAGACGTTAGAGACCTGCCTGGGCACTACCCACCTCTAAGATATGGCTTTAGAACCCAAGGAGGTGGGGGGCTTGCTGGGAGGAATGTATGTGTCACTGGGGCACTGGATCCTAGTCAGATAGATGGTTGCGAATTAGAGGAACCTAGATCTGAGGACACTTGAGATAGATCTAGAGGGAAACATCCAGGTATTGAGCAGAGTCCAGGACAATTTCCCAGAGGAAGTTGCTCTTGGTCACATTCCCACCAATGGGATTTTGGGAGTAGGTTCAGAGAGAATCTGGGGGAGTCCCTTCTTAAGTATACCATAGAACATACTAACAGGTTATATTTTCACTCTCTCTGAAGAAGCAAAAATATTATATTAAATGCCTAATCTTATAAAGTATGCAGACTGCAAAATGGAACATCCTAAAAAATCTAACTGGGAGATCAATAGCTTTCAGTGATCTGACTTTCACAAACAAGATGGCTTTTGGCTAAGACTATTCCCATGTGCCTAGAAGAGTTAGACAATCAGACTTGATACTGTTTTACAGCAATGCCTCTGCCAAAGATAGCAGGAAATCTTATGAAGTTGTGGAAAAAGGAAGAAGGGAGATAGAGAAGATTCTGGAGTAATCAGTTCAGCTCTACTATTCTGATAGAATAAGCAGGCATCTTGTGGGCGGTTGGACTTGTGCGTTCCTAGGGCTGAGGGAGTGCCTTTGAAAATCCAGCTGAAGTTCACAGTTCATCCCCACCCAGGAAGGCTGAGATTTCAGTCTCTCATGATAATAGAATCCAGGAGCTGGTGGTAAAACGGGATCAGGGGTCATCACTCAAATATGTCTCTTAATTTCAGTCCTTTTTTTCTACATCCTGTCTTAGGTTTATGGAGGTCCTGATTTCCACTCTCCCCGAATAACCCAGTTGTGCTCCCAAAGATCATCTGAGAATCCCATGCAAGTCTCCAGCACCGGAAATGAGCTAGCCATCCGCTTTAAGACCGACAGCTCTATAAACGGGAGAGGCTTCAATGCCTCATGGCAGGCAGTCCCCGGAGGTGAGTAAAACAAGGAGGTATCTCAAAATACTTAGGCCGAACCCTTCTAAGTTTTATGAAATGATTAGAGAGGGGTATGAAGCCCAACACAGTGACCACTTTGTGACTCCTCAAATGACAAACACTGCTTTGGCATTAACTCTTCCCTAAAAGAAAAAAAAATGTGATAGAATTTAACTTCCACAGTTAAAATATATGAAAACTAGTCCATGCAAGTATGCAAGTCCATGGTGAAAGCAGAAGGGAGGTACTTGGTTAGACTAATACTCTCCAAGGGACTTGGGCCCATTCACTGGCCACAAAGTTGGGCATCAGCAAAGTGGGAAATTAGTCCATGCTATAGTACAGATGCCCAAACTGGAAATGTTAAATTCGTGAATTCCAAGGAATTACCATGTATTATATAGTGACTTTCTGCCTAAAATCTTAGGCAGTCTAAAAATATTTACCTGTTGTAGATTTTTGTTGTTGTTGTTATTGTAGTAAATTTTTTAAATTAAAAAAAAATGAAGGCACAAAATAATCTAGCAGATGTTAACCTATACAACTACTATTTAAAGCCATGTTTGCTGGCTGCTTACAATGTGCCAGCCAGTCATCTATTCTAACTGTTCTATGAACACCATCTCATGTCTTCCCTCACAACCACCCCATGGGGGGAGTTAATTTCAAATCCTTATCTTAAGGATTTGAATGAGGAAATTGAAACTTAGAGAAGTTAGTACTCATCCAAAGTCACATAGCTAGGGAATGCCAAGGCAGAGATGTGATCTCAGGCTACCTTGTGGCCCCAATTTTGGAAACCTAAGGTGGTAACAGTAAGTATGTCAGACATTTCCTAAAGTTAATGATGCATGAATTTAATGAGGATTATATATACGATTATGTATACCTGGTATTTAGATTATCCAAAGCGATTTTCAATTATCAGAAAATGATACCACATTTTTCCATTATAGGTTTGTTTATATTATCATAAAAATGGAAAGTCATAGAGATAATCATTAATAGTATTTGATAATATTGTAGGAATTAAAAGACTGAATAACTGTACCAGGTCCAGGATATTAAATTTTAAAAGGCAGATAATAAATTATTAAAAACATATACTACTAACTTATCAAAATTCTTAGGAGATGTGTTATTCTTACAATATATTATATTTTTAGAGAACAAAGAAGAGGCGTTTTATGGCTTTATGAGAACATGATTTTATTTGCACTTAATTTTTTGTATTTAAAAAAATTTTTTAGATTACTTTTGTCATCAGTATTTAAATTATTTGAGGGATTTTCTTAGTTGTCCTTCATTTTGTTGGAATGAATGAATTAATGGTGGATATTCAGTTCTACACAATGTTTGGTATCAACTACATAAAATAGGTGGTCGAATAAAGCAGCATATTGGTCCATGCTACCAGGTAATGCGGCAAAGATTTATGCATCAGAGATTCTTCTCATTTTTGAATTGGGTTTCCTACTTATAGGTTGTGGCGGGATTTTCCAGGCTCCCAATGGAGAGATTCATTCTCCAAATTACCCCAGTCCATATAGGGGTAACACTGACTGCTCCTGGGTCATTCGGGTAGAAAGAAATCACCGTATTCTCTTGAACTTCACTGATTTTGACCTTGAACCTCAGGACTCCTGTATTACGGTAGGTGACACAAATTTCAAGCACCATCTCTAGGCAAACCTAGGTCAAAATTTTGCCATGTGAGCGGATTTAATAAATATATTAGTTACGAATGTTTTCAATGATAATCATAGGGAGCCCAACTATTGGCAACTTAAGATATAAGGACATTTACTTTTTTACATAAATACAAATCAGGAGGTAGATAATCTCAGGATTTGTTTAGCAACTCAGTTTCTGCTCTGCCATCCTTAGTATGTTGATTTGTCATTTTCTGTTTATTTCCTCATGGTCAAAAAATGGCTGCAGTAGCTCTAAACATCCTGAGTACAGATGCAGAGAAAGGGAGGGGAATTATGCTATTTGTTTCAATTTTGTATTTTTTTAATCAAAGAAGCAAAATTCTCACACAACAAATTCTCCCCTTACATATATGATTGGTCAGAATTGGCTACGTAAGAGGTTAGGGAAGTTTTAGTGGAATGAATTTATCATCACTATTTCAAATCAATTATTATTAAGCCTTTGGGGTTTTCATGGGTTCTACTTTTCTTGAGATTGGAATAGCCCGATCTGCTACTTAAACAAATCAGTGTCTGATAGGACAGAATAGATTGGAGGATGGAGATGGAGGAAAGAATGATGCCTATTAGATGACCAAAGTTTCTGTTACTACCTTCAACTTTAATACATTCTCACCTGAAACTAATGCTTTATCCTTAATGTTAGAGTGAATGAGGATGCATTTTAAGATTTTCTTTTTGTTTTTAATTTAATTTTTTTGGTGACTTGTTTTTTTTAACAAAAGATTTTCCATCTTTCATTTGTATTTAGAGACATTTCATTTAAATATAAACCAGATTCTCTTGGCTAATGAATCTTTCTATTTTTAGTTTCCTGATAGTTTCTTACACAAACTCCAACTGGCTAGCTTTCAGATTTAACTCAGGGAAGATCGAAAGGTGTTTCATATTTGTCAAAGTAGCCCAGTCAAATGGTTTGATTTCAAATATTGTTTTACAAGATGAAATCAGTTATCTACTTTAAAAGTTCGATTTATTTATGACTATGTATTAGTCTTCTAAATGAATCTTCAGAGTCTAAGTTGGTGATGCATTGTACAACCTTAAGATCTAGAATATCCACTCACCATAATGGTAACTCAGACCAAGACTAACTCTCCTGACAGAGACAGTTTAAACATTTTACATGATACTTAAAGCACTTTCCTAAATGTAGCAAAAAACTCACAAGATAGTGTAAAATTTCTGAGTTAATATCTGTGAGAGATGTGAGCCTAGTATTTGGGATAGCTTTTGCCTATAGGGCATTTGCTGATTCAGAAGCGGTTAGCAGCACTTCTGTGAGCCTCTCAGGGCAAAGAAGAGCAAAGTTTGAGTCTACAGCCAGAATAGGGTAGAAGTCCTGGTAAACCATCCCATATCCTAGGTAAAAGGAAAGTAAAAGAGCCTTCACAGAAACTGCATACCAGCTTTGAGTCACCTGAGTGGCCCCCAAAATCTGAAGCCATGGAAAAATGAGAGGGGACCTTGTACTGCTGTACATCTTTGCACATCTGACAAAAGCAATTTAGAATCTTTTTCAAAGGGAGATAAAGTCATCCTAGATCTTCTTTCTACTAATAATTTTTCATGTGCAATAGCCAGCACACTATCAAAGACATGTATGCACATGAGATAATATAACATAAATGCGATACAGTATGAATAATGGACAACGGAAGCAAACACTAATATGGTAGATTGGTAAACAATTATGATTA
This sequence comes from Canis lupus baileyi, assembly GCF_048164855.1. Classification (NCBI taxonomy): domain Eukaryota; kingdom Metazoa; phylum Chordata; class Mammalia; order Carnivora; family Canidae; genus Canis; species Canis lupus. The sequence goes on from NC_132842.1 coordinate 20,445,411, forward strand.
CTAAGCTCATGGGGATAAAAGTCAAACGTAAAGCTCTTAGCAAAGAAGTGCAAACTATAAAAGGTGACATTGCAAAAATGAAAAAGAACCAATTAAAGTCTTTAGAACTGGATAAAATATAATAGCTGAAATTAAGACCTAGTCAAATTAATGTCTAGTCTAGTGCTAGACATTAGACAGAGATGAAGAGAGAAATAATAAACTAGAAGATAAGTCAGAAGAATCTAGTTGGGGGGGAAAAGTACAGATAAGCAAAAGGATGGAAAATATAGAAGAGAGGTTAAGACACATAGAGGAGGCTTATAAAAGGTATAACATACATTTAACTGTAATCTCAGAAGGGAAAGTGAGAGATAAATGGAACAGGAGCAATAATTAGACAGCTAATGACTAAGACTTTTCTCAAACCAATGAAAGATATCACATTAATAAAAACAAGAATCCTAGGGAACCCAAACAACTGAGTAGAAATAGAGAAATAAATAGACATACTAATCTAAAAAAAAATAAAAATAAAGGGGAAATGTTACGATCAGCCAGGAGAGTGGATAGGGGAACAGATTGCCTTTTAGGAAGTGGCACACTGAACACTGACTTTTCAACAGTGATAATTAGAAGGAGAAAAAACAATGGAATGGTATCTTTAGTCTAAAGAAAGAAAATAACTACCAACCTGAGACTCCATACTCTCCTAAAATAGTCTTTAAGAATAAAGGTGAAATAAAGCATTGAAACAGAAAAGGGGTCTTCAGGAGAAGTTCAAATGGGCCAGAAACAAAATGTTTACCTCACAGATTTGCCTGCAGTGGGCAATTCTCCACCATTTGTTTCCTCTCCCATTTGGTATGGTGCCAGGTACAGTATCTTCTCTTCTCTTTGGTAAAGTCTATAACCCATCCCATAGAATTCAACATACAAAAGCATGTGAACAAAACAAAGTCTAGGTCAAAGGCACGCCCAGCACGGCTGTGTTTTTCCCCCCTCCTATGTTCATGAGTAGAGCTTTCCACCTACATGAGATATAAATACACAGTTTTCTATTAACTACTGCCATATCCCAGCATGCAGCTGGGCTTGAGTTAACAAACTGTAGCATGAGGCAATAGATAGGAGCAAGTAAAACCTCAAATATGATCGAGTCATAGTCATGGAGACAGGAAAATAAACCCAAAGACAGGTGCTGGGAGGAGTTCAGTCTGACAAACAAGGTAAAATATAAAATGTAATAGTCCAAACAAGTTGTAGGAAAAAGGGAATCCTGTATAAAGTAGTTAGAGTATCCCTGCCAGTGGGCATATGGGGCATTCAGAAACAGATGCCACTCAGCACCTGAGCAAGACTCCGATATAAAATGTGAATTATATCAATCACATGGTGCCAGAGTTAAGAAATCCAGCTCTGTGGTGGGGTAAACCTGGGGCTGAGCCTGAATGTTGCCATTTTCCAGCAGTGTTGCCTTGGAGAAAGTGAACTTTCCAGCTTTCGTGTCTTTAACTGTGAAATAGTGATAATAAGAGTACCTGTGTCAGATTTGTTGTTGGGTTATTTGAGATTATGTAAGTGACTGGCTTTTCATATAGAAAGTTATTGATTCATGCTAGCCCTAATCAAAATGATGGTGGTGGTGAGTGCTGAAGATGGCATCTGAGCTGTACATGTACATTTGAAAATATTTCTATATATCTGGGTAGTCATTAAAGTCACAGAAGTAGGTGTGATCACATAAAATAACATTTTCTAGAGAAAAGGACCAAAAAATTCTTTAGGAAACATCACCATTTAAGGGGCAAATAGAGATAAGAGAGGAAAAGAAGATGAAGAAGAGGCACTCAGAAGTAGGTGGAGAACCAGAGAGAGTGGTAGTCTAGAAACGAGGAGTAAAGCCAATTTTAAGAGTGGGTGATCAAAGGTACCAAAGGTATCAAATCCGGCAGAAGTCAACTAGGAAGAGGTTTGAAGTAAAGCCACTGGATTCAGTCTTTGATAACCTTGGAAGGAGCAGGATGGGCATGGGTAGTAGTGGAAGACTCTAGATCACAATGGCTTAGGAGGGGCAGAAGCTTCTTAGCTTTTTCCTGGAGAAAAAGTTATGGCAGTGAGTGGTATAAGGGAATAAAAGGCTATGACCAATGGAGAGTTGTTTCTTGTTTTTTGGATTTTTTTTTATAATGATAGAAAAGTTTGAGCATGTGGAGTGGCAAGGTGCTGATGGGAAAGTAACAGCTGAATGTAAGAGAAATGGAGGGGTACCTCCATGGAATCAGTCAGTTAAGCGTCTGCCTTTAGCTCAGGTCATGATCCCACGGTCCTGGGATCGAGTTCCATGTCAGGCTTCCTGCTCATAGGGAGACTGCTTTTCCCTTTTGCCTTTTGCCACTGCCTCTGCTGTGTTCTCTCTTTCTGTCAAATAAATAAATAAAATATTTTTTAAAAGAGATAAATGGAATAATTGATGAAGTCATATTCAAGTTAGAGACCTGAAGAAGAGATAGATTGATCCTATAGATTTCATATTTTCAGGATGAGAAATTAAAACACATGACTAACCCCAACGATATATAGTTTTCTTTGGTTTGCAAATTTATTTATATTGAAACTTATAGAAATCACACGTAAGCTAGGTCACTTTTGTTTGTATAATTTATAAATTACCTTTTTAGAAAAAGATAAAGTAATGTGAAGAAGGACTATTCTGGTAACCTAGGGTAGAGATCAGCTGTGTGTGGTTGCCAAGCGGACCCAGTTACAGGATGGGAGGCCTGCAGAGCTTGGAACCAGGCAGGCAGTGTCCTGGCGAGGCTGGAAGCTTGGCTTCAAGTTACAGTTAGTTGTCTGGGGGTTCATGAAGGCAAGCATTGAGGCACCAGCCCTCTATCGTTTATAGCTAGATGGACACTGGATGTAAAACGTGCCCTACAGTCCAATATCTTACATAACATCTCTGCAGTTTAAGTTCATACAAAGCCAGTCATTCATTCTGGAGGCATTCAATTTAATTTCTTGGTCCTGTTGCTTGGACAAAGTCATTAGCAAAGAGAAAAATATTCAGCTGCCGATGATGTTGCCAGATAATGTTTGTGTTCATGGGACTTTTAATAGAGCTCAAGTGTACTTGTTGAATGCCGAGGTAAATTATGGCTGGATGGGACCAGGAATCATGTTTTTTAAACTTCTGTAACAGTTTGGGTCATCAGAAGAGGAGATATTAATTTTAATAGACATTATTGCTAATAGTCACAAACACATAGGTACATAGAATGGTAAGTTTGCAACAGGAGAGATTAGAGATAATTTACTGTCATGTGCTGATTCTTTTGGTAGTATTCTTATTTTGAAAAGAAGAGCATCAGGATCAAGACGTGGCAGAGGGGCGCCTGGGTGGCTCAGTCAGTTAAGCATCTGTCTTCAGCTCAGGTCTTGATCCTGGGTCCTGGGATGGAAGTCTGCTTCTTCCTCTCCCCCATGCTTATGCTCTCTTCCCTATCTCTGTTGCTATCTCTGTCTCTCTCAGCTGAATAAATAAATAAAACCTTAAAAAAAAAAAGACCTAGTGGAAATTAATAGCAGGACCAACACCAAAATATAAGCAAGCCTACAATAAGTATTCCGATAAGATATAAAAATTTCAGTGTACATGCAAGGAACTGAATTCCAGAATAGAGGACAACTAAAAAATAGGAGAGGATAAAAACCAGGGTTCTTCTGCAGCCATTTTAAATTTTCTTTCAGATGAACGCAGACTTCATTTATCAATATAAGAAGGAGTGTTAGGATTCCAGATGAGGTGGAAGGTGTCTTTGCCTTGAAGTCAGGTGATCTAGGCTATACCCACCCATTCAATCTTTGGTGTCAACTACGCCCCAGACCCTGCTAGGCACTAGTGTCCGAGCATGGCTCTGCCACTCGATCTTTTCAAGGCTGAGGGATCTGAGTTTGCTCATTTATAAAATCATGTGCCTGGCAAACCCACGCTGACAGAGGATCCAGTTAGGAGTCGTGTCTGTGGGTAGGGAGAGCAGCACGAGGTGGGATGTGAAGAAACAGACACTGCGGGGCAGGTGACATCAGTGTGGTTCACTCCAGAGGTCACAGTCCAACCTGCACAACAGACTTGCTAAGCTTGGGGTTCCACTCTGGGGTGCAAGACTGGCCTTGGGTAGGAGGTTATCTCCATACTCCACTTGACGTGCAGAAGAGAGCTCTTCCTGTAGCAGGTCTGGTCCCCAGTGGTCCTAAGTGGAGGCCAGTTAAGTACACAGGGAACCCCAAGCCATCTCTCTTGGCTTTGTGGAAGTAAAGGCAACATTTAGCAAGAAGAAGAAATGGATGAAAAATTTTAAATGGAACAGTAATACACAGCCTCCATCCCCTTTCATATAACCAGTAGCAATAGTCTTTGTATCCCAAAGGCAGCAATCTAGTGCATGAATCACTAATGGATGCATGGCTGGATGAATGAATAAATGAATTCATAGTCTCTATTCCCGCAATAACCAGTGCTTTTGTGGAAAATTGCAGACGACACATTTGGGAATGTGTTGTGCTGATTTCACTCTCTGGCACATTTATTGATATACAATCTCACTATTTTGAGCCACATGAGAGCTTAGATAACACCACAGAAGCGTGTTTTCTAGAATTTCATGCTGCTATCATGAGAAAAGGGAGAGAATCTGAATTTTCTGACTTCTTTTGAAATGGTGGTGGCATCGTGGGGAGCTAATCAGAAAGCTCAACCGGTGCTCAGATTTCAACTAATTTGGTAATATGTTTGCAGTCTCCACTCAGTCCCCTTTGAGTGGCTGTGTAATTAACCTCAGGCTCTCCTGAATGACACATTGTGAGTATTTCTCGCTAAGGCAGCAGTGGGACCCACTGGCTGGGCATGACTCTGTATGGTCAGCACGAAAATGGCTCCATTATGTTGCCTTTCATGAAGGCTGAGTATTAAAGTGACCTCCGACTGACAGTGTAATTGCTTAATTAGAGTCTCTCTTCCGAGCCTTAAATCCATGTAGCCCTGCAAGCTCTTATCGATCTCTGAGAAATGCTGGTGGTAGCTCAGTGGGAGAGCAGGAGAGGTCAGTTCTGTAGCTCCTGTGGGGCCCTGGAGCCTCCCGCCCTCTGATTTCAGCATCCTCTTTGCTCAGCACAAAGGAATGTCTGCCTTGTGAGAATTGGTCAGAAGCAGATAAAAGCAAGCAGAGCACAGTCCAGCTCCAGCCCCTCAGTTTGGAGAAGATATACATTAGGGCTAACAGAGCCTAGTACAAAATAAAAAAAAAAAGTGCACACGATGAGTAACTGTTTTCTTTCTGAAGCTTTTTGTGCCAATCTAGGAGAAAGAAAACAAAGTGTGTGATTTGAAGTGAAGAAGACCAGACCCCCTACCCCCATCCAGAGCTGCAGTGTCTGCTGTTCATGTGACAGTAAGGCGCGGGGAAGAGCAGGACAAACAGAACACTGAATCCATATTTTATTTTATTTTTTTTGGACGCTACCCATTATGTGTTTTCTTTTAAAACAGTGATCTTTCCCAAAACAGCAAATAGATACAGGAATAATAGAACTCAGGGCTTCAAAGAGACAATGGAAGCAATTCTTTAAATATTTATTGTTTTACAAATAAATCCATGACAAAAGTCAGTCTCTCCCTGCCTCCATTTCTTCCCTTCCTCCCTCCTTTTCTCCCACAGAAAGTTCAGTGTCCATTTGATACTCGAGGATGATCTCTGATGATTTCTTTAAAACGTTTTATTCTGTGACTTGCTTTTGATAACCTGCTTAGCCATTTTGCTTTCCAGTGCCAAATTAGTCACCAAAAGCTGTGCCGATACTTTCCATGCCCAAAGCAAAGCATAATTGAATTGAAGCCACAGTTCTCAATCTGCGGGCACAGGCTTTGTTTTGTTTGCATTTCTGCTCAATCTCCCCAAATGCTTGTGTATTCGTGAAAACAAAATGAGCTTCTTGGATTTCTTTTCCTATCAACATTTCCAGTAATTTTTGAGTCACTGCTTGCACCAATGACAAATGACTAGAGGTTATAATCTCTAAAAATTGAAGACCGGTTGCAATAATGTAGAGCAAAGGAATAGGGGTGACAAAGTCCTGAGGTGAGATGTGTGGCTGTGAATTTAACCTAGTGTCTAATCTCAGAGGCACAGAGTTGGCAAGCGTCACTAACTGAGGAACCCCACACTTCTCCCACCACCACCACCTCCACCCCCAAGGAAAGCTGCTATAATGAGTAACATTTTCATTTCCTTCCTCACAAACACTTATGACTTTAACAGCTTGGATATTTTCCAAAGGGATTCCCCTCCCTATCACTTAATATTTCCTTTATCTTGGAGAAGTTTCCATTCCAAAACGGGAATTCCATGAGCAACTACACCACCACGTGTAGCATGTGAAAATACTTTACAGGCTCCCATCCGCTAAACTGCCTTTTTACGCCAATGTGAATGATCTCTTCTGTCCCCCCCAAATATCTTGTCCTTCACCCTGATAATCTTTATGGCCATCCAAAACGGTAGACATGTGTTGCAAGGAGTTAACAACAAAATAAAAGGTAAAGACTGGGTTGAAAATCAAATGAAGCCAGAGCCCAGGTGGGAGAAGAAGCCATGCTAGACCAGACATGTTGTGGTTTTATAGGCCAAAAAAAGGACAGGAAGTGAATTTATCTCTGAATCTCAGAAGAAAACTGAGTTTAGGAATCAGGGCTACAAATTTTAGGTTTATTTACTGATCCTGGACACTCTGCCCTTGTAACATCGTCTGCTGAATTAGCCATGCTGGGAATCCCTGCATGTTCAGTGAGATGGAATGCATGACAGGTGCTGACTGCTCTGAAATCCATGGGGGCCCCAAATAAGACTTTCTAAAATGCCACTGAGGATGCTTTATTGCAGGTCTAAATACATGAGACACTTCCATTCTATCTCCTGAGCTCCCATGGACATCTCGCCTAGCTTCAGAGAATCATGATCTCTCAATATTCTATTCTCAATTAATAAAACTTGATTTTCACCTTTGCAGTTGGTTTCATGATAATTGATCAGATGTCCCATGGATGGGATTCATATATTGGCTCTACACAGCTTAGTGTGTGACTGTGAGCAAGTGCTGTTTTCTGAGCCTTAATTTTAGCAACTGTAAAGCGGAATTGGAAGAATTGAAAATTTTTAAATGTAAAGTGTCTGGTACAGATAAATGTTAATTGCAGTTCCTCATTTTTCTACTACTACTACTACTACTACTACTACTACTACTTCCATTAATACTAATACTATGTTACAGGTCTTATCTTTTTAGAAACTGTGAGCTATATGTAGATAAAATTGGATCCGTGATCTAAAGTTCATTGCTAACTATCATCATTAGTTATGAATATTCATTTTATCTTACCTCAATATTCTTTAAAATCTTAAAATATCTATTATAAATTTTTCACACATTCTCCACTCTATAATCTCAGTGAATTGTATCACCTCATAAAAGTGTTGTTTAATACCTTCCAGAAGATTCACAAATAAGTTCAGAAGGAAAAAAGTAGTAGTGCAGAAAATGAAGCCAAGGGATGCCTGGGTGGCTTGGTGGTTGAGCGTCTGCTTTGGGCTCAGGGTATGATCCTGGAGTCTGGGGATCGAGTCCTGCATTGGGCTCCCTGCAAAGAGCCTGCTTCTCCCTCTGCCTATGTCTCTGCCTCTCTCTCTCTCCCTATCTCTCATGAATACATAAATAAGATCTTTAAAAAAAGAAAAAAGAAAAGAAAATGAAACCAAGAGCATATTCATACACACATATCTATTCATAAACATTCATAATTTGTTTGCATGGGAAGCTCAGTTCTGAAGCTCAGGCCAAACACTGTTGTACTTTGGGGATTATAAAACATGCTGTGTATTTGCCTTTGAATTAAAATAGTTTCCTCTTACTCTAGCTTGTAATAGTTTTAACCCACACATTTAATTGGTGTATTTCCTCCCTAAGCAAGATGCAACTTCGTAAAACCAGAAAATAGGAGATGCAGTGGAAATGTTTTCCTAGTACTTCCTCCTCTCCAACATGATCTGAGGGAATATATTCCAGTTTCTGGAAAGGAAAATGCAAACATTACTGTGGAAGCTAGTGTTCATTTTCCTCTCTCAGTCATATGTTTCAGGCTGTGAGTGCTGACTATTTCAGTGAGGTGATCCTGAGTCACTCCGTCCGCCAGAGTATGGATCAGAGGCCAGCAGGCTACAGGCTCAGTGCTCTGCCTTGCATCAGATCAGACACCTGTTCTTTTGCTCTAAGCAAAGCATCAGTGATTGCTTGTCTTTATCTAATGCAATATTTTAAAGGATGGGAAAACTCAGCTTTCTTGTATCACATTTTACATTTTATAAAGAGCATGCTACAGGGGCAGTTACTGGGGACTTGAGCTAAAGGAGACACAAATTTAGGCAGGGAAAACTTCAGGCTGCCATGGTAACCAAGGTGAGAGGTGATGAGGTCCCACACCCAGAGGAGGCCCTGCAAGGGGAGTGGCAGGAGGAATCCAAGAGAGACTTTGGAGAAGGAATTGACAGGACAGAAAGATCATTTTGGCTTTTGGGGATATGGGAGAGGTCTAAAAATACTGGGCAACTGGGTGACCTGCTGTTGGCATTTTCTGAGGCAAGAACTGAGAGTGAAGGAGGATTTAGGGGAGAGGATATAACTTCAGTTTGAGACGCTGATGTTCAAGGTTTGTGGGGTCATCCAAGCAGTGATGTCTGGAATGCCATTGGATATATAAGCCTGGAGCCTGGAGAGAGGTCTATAGTTGGAGATAGTAGCCAACTAACAAATGCCTTGGAGATCTTAAAACAGAACCCGTATCTATTTAGCTACATTCCTGTCAGGTGGCTAAAGGCCAGATTAAGTGGCATTGCTATCCATCTAGCTTAGATACTGTCATATGAATAACATTATTTTCTTGTCTTTGTACAGCATCATTTATTTACATGTCTGACTGGTACACACTTAAACATTTCAAATAAATGGTATTTAAAACTTTAACATGTTCCTCATTTTAAATTTCTAAAGTATAGAAAAGAAGAAAAAAGAAACTAATGCCATCTATAATATTGCAATATAAGGATAAACTGTTAAACATTTTGGCTTAATTTCCTACACAAACCTACCTATCCAAACACACATGCACACTTACACACACATAAATGCGGACAGTTAAGATAATACCACACATCATTTCATATCCTACTTTTTCCACTTAGCATTATTGAATATGTTTCTCCTTAAAAATCATTTCTTTGGCTATATAATCAATTATATGGACATACTAGAATTCATTTAACCACTAGCTTACTATTGATCACTTTGATCGCTTCTTTTTTTTTTATAATCTATCAAGAGCATATATATATATTTTAAGATTCTATTTACTTATTCATGAGAGAGAGGCAGAGACACAGGCAGAGGGAGAAGCAGACTCCATTCCAGGATCCTGGGATCACACCCTGAGCCAAAGGCAGACGCTCAACCACTGAGCCACCCAGGAGTCCCTCAAGAGCATATTTTTATGTGAATCTTACTCTGCATATCTTATTATTTCCTTGATACAAATACTCTTTTCTTTACTGAACACTCTGTTATGAAACATTTTAAGTATATAGAAAATTATAGACTGTATTAATGCATGTAGAGTATATAATGAACAAAATCATTTCACTGTCCAGACTTGCCCAAATCTAATACTGTGCCATATCTGCTTCAAGTTCTTTTTGTTTCCAAAAGAAATGAATTGCTCAAGAGACCATGAAGTCCCATGTGTAGCCCACACTGATACTAATTCTTAATCTAATCTTGGAGGAGACCACTTATGAGAATTTGGGTTTATTATTCCCATGGCTATTTTATACTCTTCCAATTTTTTATACTTTTTCATATACAGGACACAATACTATTTTGCATGTTTTAAAAGTTTACGCAAGTAATACCATACAATACAAGATCCATCCATTTGCTCTTTTCACTCAACGTTCTATTTTTAAAAGTTATCTATGTTGTAATGCATTCAGCTCTAATGCATTCTTTTTGCCACCATATGGTATTCCATTTCATGAGTATACCACAAGTCACATACCCATTCTCCCATTGATGTACATTCAAATTGCTTGCAATATTTGGCTGTTGCAATTCTTAGGGCAATGGACATTCTTATACATATTTCTGAATGCAATAATGCAAGAGTTTCCCTAGGGGAGACACACTGAAGTTAAAGTGCTAGCTTTTACATTTACTCTGTGTTGCCAAATTCCAATAAAGTTGTATGTATGAGAATTCTTATAACGAATTGGAGAAACTCACCTTCACATTCATTCTATATACTTTCCATTAAACTTTCAGTACATGGTCTTGGTCTTATTTGATCTTTACAATGATAAGGCAGGGAAAGAATTCTCTACTCCCACTTTTAAGCTGCTAAAATGATAAACAGAAGCTTCTAACATGCCTTGGCGAGAAAACAAATACCATAGGTCAACCCAAGAGTCAGGTCTAGGTGACCTGACTTCCAGGTGTTCTGACCTTAATTAAGGTCTCTGTTTTTCCCATATGTTCTGAATCTAAAGATTGGTATGCTGCCCATTAGGCCTTACTTTGTCCCATGGAAAATATCAGATGGGCCAGAATCTGTGCATAGCCTGTCAGCAAAAGTCTTGCAACTGAAAACACTTGAATGGCGTGGTTTGAGCTGATCATGGATGTGGAAAGCCATTTTTAAAAAAGATTTATTTATTTATTTGGTGGAGGGAGAGGCAGAGGAAGAGGGAGAGAGAATCCCAAACAGACTCTGTCTGCACTGAGCATAGAGTCCCATGTGGGGCTGAATCGTATCGCCCTGAGATCATGACCTGAGCCAAAACCAAGAATCAGATACTCAACCGACTGTGCCACCAGCTGCTCTTAGGTTGTCAACATCCACTGAGGCTCCACTTTTGGAGTATTTATGAAGCTGTGTTGCAGAGTGGGGCAGGTATTTTAGGGAAAGTGTTTAGGGAGGAACATAGATTTAAAATCACTGCATTTCCTGAACTAGGCTGGATACTTTGGTATTAATGGATCCTATAAACTCTTGAACAATTTGTAATAGCCTTACTTTCCAAAGAACTAAAGCAGAAACAAAGAAAGAAAACAGTGGGACTCCCCTTAAGGGTAACTGGATTCCCTGAGTGCTTCTACTGTGCCAGGAAGCACATACTACTGCAGTGACTTCTCCCTCCATCCCTGAGAGAAGCAACTATTAAAAGGCCAGTGAAGGTGTCACACTAGCTTCATTTCTCTGCTTTGCCCCCACAGCTCAGCCCACTCAGCATCTGCCCATCATCATGCCCTAACAACTCACTAGACCTCCAGTGACCCCCAAGTCACTAAGTTCATGAGTAATTTTGCTCCTTTCAGTAGAGTTTTCAGTGGTTGATCACTCCAGGTGTGGAAAAGGAGACTCAGAGGTCTAGGAAAACCACTATTTTCCATAATATTTTCAGAACTTTCTGTGTAGAGAAGTAAAGAGACAAGGGAGGAAGTCACCCCAATGGCCATTTCTTGCCACTATTCACAACCCTTTACTCTTACTTCTTATGGCCCTTACATTTCTCTCTCTCCCATGTTAAGAGAATGTTGGAATTTATAATTGTTTTCTTCATTTCTCCAAAATACCCTAAACTCGCTCTTTTGAGTAGCAGACTTTGACTAAATATTTCAAGCACTGGCAGGTGATTACTGCAAAGAGCAACATAGCAGTCAAGTTCTAATGTGATATCGGACATCCTTGTCTTTAAGACTCCATTGTCCATTCCTTCCACACTTCTTCATTTCGCAACATCTGCATTCGTTATCTATTGCTGCATAACAAATTTCCCCAAAACTTAGTGCCTTGAAACAACAGCATTGATGATTTCTGTCGTCAGCGGGATTCAGCAGATTTGATTCATGGCAGACAATGGGCTGGAGGCCTCCCTCAGCTCCTCACCAGGCAGGCTTCTCTGCTAGTATCTTCCAGCACAGCAGCTTGCTTCAGAGAGGCCCAGCAAGAGAGAGAGAGCTGATGAGATGTACACGCTGAGACTAGTGGCACCGTGTGAGGGGGCCCCAGTTGCCAGAGCTGATGCAGAGGGTCACCCAGTTAGGTTTTCATAACTGCCGTGAAGAAAGCCACCTAGAGGAGCTGCCCCAGCCTCTCCAGCTGATGAGAGTCCATCTTTCATAACCTAATCATGGAAGTGACATCCCATCACTTTGGCCCTTATCCGTTTATTAGAAGCAAGTTATTAGGTTCAGCTCACATTTGGGGAAAGGGAAGCAGTTATACATGGGCATGAATCACTGGGAGCCAGATCAGAAGCTGCCCTCACTGCCCATCCCCTATTCCCAGTTGGGTCATATCCATGGGTTATGTCCCTTTTCTGGGCTCCAAGCTCAACCATATTGTTGGACAAATCCCCACCTTGGGACTTCTTTCTGTTTTTGCTTCCATAGCTTCCTACTTTTATTCATTTCTTAAACAGCAATTTAGCTTTCTCTTTGTCTCACTTTAATAATAGAGACTAATACCTCTCAAGAACTTACTGTGTGCCAGGAAGCCCTGTAAGTACTTTGCATTTTTGCACTCATGTAATTCTGAAGAACAATATGAGTTATCTGCTTGTGTCAGTCACACATATTTCTATCATCAGTCACTATCTGGGAAGGCAAAAGTTCCCTTTATTTTCTCAAATTACCAGTGCTTAGGACTCTGACCCCAGGACTCTATACATGTCATCAGAAAAGGATGCTAGTCTCATACCTGAATGGCTCCCCACCCCAATGTCACTTTTTGCTGGAGTCGACACATATTACCTGTGAAAAAGGATTGATATTTCCCAAATCTCCTTAAGATATTAAACATCAACTATTAAAATTTGTAAATATTTGGCTCAGTTCTAACATCTGGTTAGAGCTTAAAGTATGGAGGGTTTCTGATAGTCCCATAATATCGTGTGTCCTGAATACTCTGGGTTTTGGGGACAGGTCTGATGTCCTTGGCCCACCTTCCACCTTCTGTGTTCTCCTGCTATGCTGGCAAAAGGCTGGCACAGCTAGTGAGAAGGGCACCAGAGAGCTATGCATGTGGTGTGGCCCATGCCCTGTGATTAGATCCTCCTCCACTGCCATTTGAGCCCAGAATGTAAAAAGCCTTCCCAGAAAGCAGCCCCAGTTGACCCCTTCCCACTGTGAATAGCCTCTTGTACCCACTGTCATGCCTGCTGTGCATGTATACATTCTGATCCATGAGAGGGAGGAGAGCTGTTTTTTAACTCTGGGCTTTCCCTCATTCTTATTCCCCTGTTCTTAGAGACCATATACGCTTACATGTGTAATTCATTTACTCATCTGTACATTGGGCATTTATTTTCTGTTATGTGCCAGGTCTTACTCTTTTAAAAAGTCTCCCGTTTTCATGTGATAAATATGTTTAGGTATTTTTAAGAAAGATTTGTCTATTTATTTTAAAGAGAGAGAGAGTGAGAGGAGTGGGGAGAGGGAGAGAATCTTCAAGCAGACTCCCTGCTGTGCACAGAGCCCAACACATTTCTTATAATGACCCTAAGATAAAGACCTGAGCCAAAAGTGAGAGTTGGGTCGCTTAACCGACTATACCACCCAGGTGCCCCAAGGTTAGGTATTTTGAATGTGTGTGTTGGAATCTGGAAATTTGATAAAACTCTGGGTATTTCGTAATGACACTGATTAACTTCTTGTAGGAATTCCCACTTCACCAGATATGCCTTTGTTTTTCGAGCCCCAGTGATTGTAGCTTTCAGTGATGGTGGCCACTTTTTCTTTTGTGGATTCAATTTCAAAACTTTACTAATGTAGTCGAGAAAAGAGTTAACAGAAATGTGCAGGTTTTGGGAATTTTGTTTTTGTATATTTCTCTGACTTTTACCACTTGAGCAGCAGTTCAGAAAACCAATTCTCAGGCCTAGAAAACTCTTGGCAGTAGACTTAAATAAGAATTACCTATCTATAAATTATGTGACTATGTTATATGTGTAGCCAATAATAATACAATTTGCTGGTTCTGCCTTGGGAACTAAATGGAAGTAAGGGAAAATGCATATTGATAATTTTTATGACTTTAGAATATTAAATAAATGGGAGCAAGGTTTCTCATATTTTCTCCCTTGCAGTTTTTTTCGTATAACTTTATTAATTAAAACTTAAATTTATTTGATATTACAAGTGTTAGGAACAGTCTCAAATAAAAGAATTGCTATTCTAAACTGTTCAAAAAAATCAATTATTTCTTTGGTAATCTGAGGTCTCATACTTTCATAAAGTGACAATTACTTTAATACATACATAACTTAACTGTCATGAACATTTTAAAGAGAAGTGACCCAATATAACATAGAACTTGGGGGGAGAAGAAATAAGTTCCTGACTCTACTCCTCACTATCTGTGTGATCTTGGATGAATCACTAGTTTATATTGAATAAGACAATAATAGCTAGTACACTTGTTAAGTCTCACTTTCCTCATTTAAAAAAAATCATACTGTGTTGAGGACTAGGTTAGGATGTTTGTGATGGTGCTTATAAAATGACAACATGCTAATCAAATGTAGGGTGCCACTGGTATATAATTTGGATTCAAGGACATTTGGAAACCTTCTCCCTCAGATCCGTTTCCTGCAAAGTAATGACCCAAAGCATATGAAGTGCAGCCAAGACCCTTTGATTCCAGGGTTGGGGTGGGAATGGGAGAAGTGGGAAACATGAAGACCCTCTGGAAGATGTACCAATTTGAATAAACCGCAGGGAAATGGCTCATTTGTATAATTTTCTGAATCTTTTAGCCTTAAATTTCTATCTGACTTTTTTTTTTGCCTTAAGAGGATTGCAGCCGTTTGGAAAAGGAAGAAACAATACCTACTTACTCACTAGGCTTCTGAATTTGGGGGAAAATAAAGGAGACTAGAAGAGTCTTGCCTTTGTGAGTGTATGGACTTGTAAAAAATCTTCAAAGTACGTGTTGTTTCTGTTGGTGGTGTTTTTTTTAAGTGGAGGGAGTCTATAAACCTCACAGAACTCCAGTGTTCCATTAAAGCATAAGAAATGCTGTACTAAACAAATAAATAAATCACCATGAGAGAAGCAATTGATTTATGTAGGTAGTCTTGACCACGAGTCAATTGGTATATTTTCCAGACTCCTAAGGCATTCTAGAAGGTATTCTTTAAAGCAAGACAGTATTAATATAAAATTACTGAAATCTTAGGATGTTATATCTGTGTAACATTAGGAAAGTATAAAGCCAAGTCTAGAAATAATAAAGTCTTGGATTAAACCAAGTGGCAATGTTTGTGAGTAGGTTGAAATATAAATGTAGATAAGAGGTTTTGTAATGATGACTAATATGTTGTTTTGAATACTGTTGATGGTGTTTAACATGTTCAAAAGAAGCAGTCAGACTAAATTGGAAACTATAATTTGACTTGGTTAAGAAAATGTAATTGAGCTTTTAATCAATTTTTTAAAGTAGGCTCCACGCCCAGCATGGAGTTTCAGCCTAGATCATGATCTCAGGGTTGTGAGATTGAGCCCCAAGTCAGGCTTCCTGCTCAGTGGGGAGTCTGCTTGAGATCCTCTCCCTCTGGCCACCCTCTGCCACAGCACATGCTCTCTCTCTCTCAAAAAAAAAAATAAAGAAAATCTTTAATCAATCAACCAATCAGTCAATCCAGGGATGTCACAGTGACTCTGACACAGGAACTTCCACTGGAATTCATATAAGTTCCCTAGACATGGTCAATGACTCAGACACTCCCAAGGACTATGTGATGAGATAATGAAATAAAACACTAGATCCAGCAAATGTGTTGTTTTCCACTCACTTTCCTTTTTAAAAAAATTTTTTTTAAAGATTTTATTTATTTACTCATGAGACACACACACACACACACACACAGAGAGAGAGAGAGAGGGAGGCGGGCAGAGACATAGGCAGAGGGAAAAGCAGGCTCCATGCAGGGAGCCCGACGTGGGACTCGATCCCGGGGCTCCAAGATCGCACCCTGAGCTGAAGGCAGGCCCTAAACTGCTGGGCCACCCAGGCGTCCTTCCACTAGCTTTCCAATGTGTAGATAGCCCATGGAATATGGGCCTTATACCTGTATATCTGAAGTTCTGAGTGACTATTTTCCATTGTCTTTTATAGGCATATGATGGTTTAAGCTCCACAACTACCCGCCTTGCCAGTGTGTGTGGAAGACAGCAGTTGACTAACCCCATCACCTCTTCAGGAAACAGCCTCTTTTTGCGATTTCAATCTGGTCCTTCCAGACAGGGCAGGGGCTTCCGAGCTCAGTTCAACCAAGGCAAGTACTTCCTGTATCTGTGTGTCTCCTCGAGGCAATGGCCATCTGTTCTGGAGTGTCCTCAGTGCTACAGTGAAATGAGGCCAGTCCTCAGAAATTGGTCCCAGTGTTCTACCTGACAGGTGAAAATTTAAATAGAATAAAGGAACTATCATTTGCAATTACTCCAACTGCTCATCCTTGAAGTTTACTCTTGTCTAACAGATCCTTTGGATCTGTGTATCTCTCAAGCAAGCTTTCAGATTAATACTTAAAAATGTTTTTTTTTTTTAATACTAGAGTCATTATAAAAAAGTGTCCAAATTCATTCATTTGTAGATAAACTATGTCACACGTATCCAAGATTTTATGCTGGGAGGAGATACTCCATTATAAATTATAAGACATGTCATGTAGAGTCAGATTCTATTCTTCTGGGTAATTTCTAGTCTATCCTTCCAGGTCATTTTTGAATCCCACCATTATCCATCTAAGAAATCAATATTGTTTTCCATGGTTTTCATTCTTATATCACCACATCTCAGTTCATCCTACTTATCCTTTTCACCCATTGCCTTTCATCTGGCCATTCTTAGAAATTAACCCTTTTTCCTGCTGTCAGAGAGGGAACCCAGAGCTGGAAGAGTTGTTGATAGGCTTCAGTGTACCTCTGGGTTTTAGTCAGCTGGTCCTTGTCATTTCAAATAAGTGTGGTCTAATTAGTCATTTGATCTGTTTTGGGCTTGCTTGTATCCTATAGGAAAGAACCCTGCCTAGGAATGGTTTCTGGATCTAGATCTCCCAAAGATGCATTGTAGACTTTAAAGCAAGGCAGACTGCATAAATCAGTCACTCCCCAAAGAAAAGAATAGTTTCTGGACACTTTTCATTTTGCATTTAATTAATTACTTATGGTTTGCTTCAGAGTAAACAAAGTCCCCAGTATGTCTCCTCTGGATCATTATAAAGACTCATTGCCTAGCCCTTTCCCCATCTTCCTCCAAAGTCAACTCACAAAAGCCCCACTCTGGTCATGCCCTGGAGCACTCCATTAATCTGTCCTGGCTCTGCACTGCCTAGGGAATGGAGCCCCAGTTCCTTCAGATGTTACCCATGGGCCCTGGGACCTGCCCCAATCTTTTTTCCATCATCATTTCCAACACTGCTCGAGAGCGCCACACTTCAGTCAAGTCTGTGTAGTCACAGGCTTGAAGCTCCTCTTTGTCAGAGCTCAGGCTGTTGGCTCTCTGGATTACGCTAACTCAGCCCCAGTTCCTCCTTCAGCTACCATGTGGTCCGTGAGACACCCCTTACTCTCTCCAGCTGGCCCCAGACTTTCCTCTCTGCACTGCCACGGAGCCTTGTGCTTCTCTGATAATACATAGCCATTCTTATGCAGTCTTGTTCAATTAACTATTTCCAAAAAAAAAAAAAAAAAAATAGAAGTTGCTCATAAAGAGGTTATCCTAATACCTATGATTTATGAGTGAGTTGAGTAAGTAGATCAATACTAGAGCTTTGTTTGAGTGATTCAGGCAATTCATAGCTATTTAATCTGTTGTTCTGTGCCACTCCTCACTTCCTGCAATTGATGAATATTATTATAAACCTACAGTGCATTTCCACATTCTCATGGTTTATGTGCAGCTTCCTTGGCAGAGTATTTCCTGGGCATGCATTTCAGAAATAGGAGAAAATCATATATGTTTATGCTTATAAAATCATTGTTTTGTACAGTCTGTAGAAATCAAAAGTATAAAACGTGTGTGTGTGTGTTTGTGTGTTTCTCAGTCTGCGGAGGCCACATCCTCACCAACTCATTTGATACTATATCCTCTCCATTGTTCCCTGCCAAGTATCCAAACAATCAGAACTGCAGCTGGGTAATTCAAGCTCAACCTCCATGTAAGTAACAAAAATTAAAAAAGAAAATGAATCCAGGATGGATGGTGTCTGTGGGAAAGTCCATCTATGACTAATGTTCTTATCTTCTTCATGGTAACAATTGATGGCCTTCCTCTTCTTTTTATGGAAGTTCCCATTCCTGGTCTACATGAGAACAAGAATTTCCTAATCTGATAGAAAAGTAATTTTTACTGTTTATTCTCAGTTAAAAAAAAAATTCAAGGTTCAAGACCTAACAAAGGGAGTGGAGAGAACTCTATAGCCTTGCTGTATTTACAGGCATGGGAAATTGGGGGTGAGCAAAAAAATTGATAGTTTTTGACGCATGGGACTTGAATGTAGTAGATGCCCAGGACAGTTGCTAAATGACTAAATGAATAATAAGAACCATAGACTGAAAAATTAATAACTCATAGTTTGAGAATGCAATGCCATGAGCATATTGATTTTTGGTCAAAGTGGAAGCTAATTGTAAAACCTGGTCTCTCGTGCAATACAAGTATTAAAATTCTAGAACAGGCCTGGAAGAAACACTTTGTACGTGCTTATATTATTTTCCTTTTAAAATTACAGAAACTTATTTTTGACCTGGTAACAGCCTGGTGATAAGTATTACTGTCTACACTTAACAGACAGTGAAAATGAGGAGACCCCTGAGGACTCAAAGCAAAATGACTACAAACAGGGTGACCCTGGGGCCATATGAATCCTGTTTCAGATGAGTCCTGCCTTTCCTTGAGTTTTTCAGGAAAAATTCATGGTTTCAGACATAATGTAGGAAAGGCATTAAGTTCTTTGCTCTGTAATTAATGACCTTTTTGTGACAATAAGCAAATCACTTAAGCTAATGAGGTCCCCTTAACTAATCTAAAAAATGAAGAGTTTGACTTAAATATTCTCTACCACTTCTAGGGATATAAAGAGTAAACAAAAGAATGTCTTTATTGACATACATGTGATCTGGGCGTGGGTGAAGTAATCCTTAGCCAAAGAAAGTTGCCAGCCAGCCAGAAACTAAGCCTTCGATAAAGAAGCCCCCCTGCCTTGAGCTGAGCAGTTTTGCATGTAAGGATAATTTCCAATGAGTTGTAAAGCATTTAGATGAAAGATCTCACTGGTTCAAAGACATTAATAGGAAAAGATCCTATTCTGAAGATTAGGGGCCTTAGAAGAACAGCAAAAGAAAGACGTACCCAGGCACTTGCCATTCTGTAAGTAATTCAAAGCTTTCTTTATAAATGACTCCAAACCTCTTGGGCTCTGGCTTTGGCCTTCAAGTGAAAGGAAGAGAACTAGGCTATGCATACCAGGGTAGTGAGAGTGTCTCATTTACAAGTCAGGGAACTAATCTATTGAGAAATATACTTCGGAGAGGAACCCAGCAATGTCGGATATAAAAGGTGCAGAGACCAGATATTCCAATTAGACACTCCCATTGGTCTCCATAGAAGGAATATACCCAAGTGTTCTCTTATTTACTAATATCAGCATTTCAAATTTTACAGGCATTTTCAAAAAACACTGATTCTGTCCCTTTTCAGAGGAACCAGGTATGATGTCTCCCCTGCTGGAGAACCTGCAGAGGAGACGATCAGAGGGAAAATCTCTCTCCCTGTATGTTTCGTTTGCCAGTACTTACTAGTCTCCTTTTCTTACAGTTAACCACATTACCCTCTCCTTTGACCACTTTGGACTTGAAAGCAGCACAACGTGTACACAGGACTTTTTAGAAATTTTGGATGGCGATTATGATGATGCTCCCCTCCGAGGTACAGTGGCATTTGCTCCTTTACATCTGTGGCCCTGGCTGGGTTTCATTTATATACTGACATATGCATATGCTGTCATTCAAGGTTAGAACATCTCCAATAGATAGAAAGGGCAGCATAAGCCAAGTAAAAATAATTAGAGGGTAGGAAACAGGATTTAATATGGGGTTCAAGAAACACAACTTGTTCATAGTCGGGGACATGAATGGTTTCTGTATTTGCCTCTTAATTTAAAAGTTGCAACTGCTTCAGATAGCAGTGAAACACACTCCATTCTAGCATTCGATAGCATTCTGTGAGAAATTTCTTGTTAATATATGACCAGTTCCTGTATTCAGATTGAGCATGTTTCTTCTGGTTTTGTCCTCAGTAGAAACAATAGATGAACGAATGAATGAAACGACAAATAAATAAAGCAAAAAATAAAGCAACAAACTTACACACTGGGATTCTGATTGTAAGGCATTCCCCGTAAAATTACAGGTTGCTGCTATCTTGGTTCTGAAATGTTTTCAAGTAAAATCATCTCAGATTATTTAAACTTTCTCTGTGAGTGACTCATAGTTGAACTTTATCGTATGAGTTTTTTATCCTGCCCTAGAAGACAAGCTGTTTCAGAGGAGGGACTTTGTTTTGCTCACAGTGCCCAGAACAGTGCCTGAGACAATAGTGGGTACTTGAATACTTTCTGCGCTCTGCATTCCCAGTTGCAAGGCTTGGCATATTTATCTGTGAGCACTTGACCAAGGTATATTATTTAACACTTACTTAGCACTTAACTTGTGCTGGGTACTATTCTAAGAACTTTATAAATAACTCAGTTAATCCTCATACCCTTATGATAAAGGTTTCATTATTAAGGATAGTCCTGCTTCTCAAGTGGGGAAACTGAGGCACAGAGAATTTAAGTGACTTGTCTTAGGTTGTGCAGCTAGCAAATGGCCAACCTGGGAGTTGAACCCATGTATTCTGGTTCCAGCATCCATCTTTCTTTGTTGTTGTTGTTGTTTTACTATAACACGTTGTGTTAATGCATTTCTTTGTGCAGGATCCTACTGTGCCAGAGATTTTAGCATTAGTTATGTTTGGAGCCCGGCATCTAGATTTTTCTTATCTCCCTCTAATGCTCTTCAACATGTTTATAAATCATCTCTCCTATGTTTTATTTACACAAGTTTTAGTTCTCAGGCATCATCTCAAAAACCAGCCCTGATTTAAATTTTCCAAATAGTGATGTCTTCTTTTTGCTTTGGTGTCTTGTGGTTACTAGAAATAATAGCCTGTGCCATGTGCCATGTCATGGCTCATTCTCCTTGTCATTATCTCATTTAGGCCGCTACTGTGGCACTTCCATGCCGCATCCCATCACTTCCTTCAGCAGCGCTCTGACGCTGAGGTTCGTCTCTGATTCTAGAGTGAATTCTGATGGTTTCCATGCTACCTATGCTGCATCATCATCAGGTAAGATAAGTTGTTAGCAAATGGTGCTAGTAGGTTACGAGAAATGTGGTAGACCTTCTTGGTATGGTATTTAGGACTGTTATACCTTCAGAACCAGGAGCCAGCTTCCAGAGATCACCTCAGTGACTAACCTTATTGTCTTCCCAGTTAGGTTAACCTACTTGTTGTAAATTCTATCGGTAGTAAACTCTGTACCACATCTTTCTTTGATAGATGCTTGGAATATTTCCATACCTTGGCTATTGTGACTCGTGCTGCTAATAGTGAGCCCCAAAAGGAGGGGGAATTGGTCAGGATGATCTTGCAGTGATCAGTGTTCTTCTTCATGACGTGTCTATTAAGGCAGCCCCTGACCGGCAGTGTCCAGTGGCATCTCTTATGAATGGACAGCCACTGTTCTTCCATCTTCCTGGCCTCCCAGCTGGGCTCAAGCAGGTCTGGGTATTGTCACTGATGGCAGGACATATGGTGGCATGTAGGCAGGAGGGGAAAGGGGAGCCACCCAGTGCTGGACCTGCCAGCCAGGGATGTGCTGTTTGTCAGTTGCTGGCTTCCTTGTTCTTAGCAGTTAAAAGCACAGGACATCTAGAAGATTTGTGTGTGTGTTTCAGTGCTCTCTTGAGAGGAAAAACCTGGAATACTGCCTTCTGTTCAAGGCCAGCATCGAAAATCATCCTGGTCAGAATACTGAGCAGTTGTGGGATGCTAATGTGTCTTTTATTACATGAAGTTATAGTTCACAGCGAGAAAAGGCTTTTAGAAGAGTGACTACAGAGTCCTTCTGATTGACCATATCCTGTGGCTTATATTTTCAGTCCTCAGAATCTTTTCCTTATTATATATATCATGGATTTTTTTTTTTTTTTTTACTAGAAAAGGAACTTGGATATCCTTTGATGCTGCTAACTGCCCCTCTAGTGTTCTTTCTCCTTCATCTTAGGGTATCTTGCATTCGATCTTTGTTCTGGCGCTCACTTTGTTTCTCTTTTCTTCCAGCTTGTGGTGGAACCTTCCACATGGCTGAAGGCATCTTCAACAGCCCTGGCTACCCGGAAGTTTATCCCTCTAATGTGGAATGTGTCTGGAACATTGTCAGTTCCCCTGGCAACCGGCTCCAGCTGTCTTTTATGTAAATCTTTTTTTTTTTTTTATGGTGTATTGTTTCAATGTGAATGAATCCGCAGGAAGGAAGCATGGTTACTAACAGCATGTGTGTCCAAGCAACTGTTAGAGAACATGGTGGGAACTTTAGGAAGTCTGTTTCCAAATTTCCTCTGTTTGATCATAGTTTGGGTTATAAATGGCATTAAAATTCTCTTGAGAATGGTTCTAGAGCCCTGCCTAACATTATGGGAAAGATACACATTAATTTGTGGAATGTTTATTTGCAGAGAACAGTAATTTTATCTTTTAATGAATTAGACACATTTAGAGTCTTCCAGAGAAATATTAACATTCTTTCTTCCAGCAGAAATACACATCACAATGAAGCCTTCCTTTCCCTATATACCATATTGCTACCCCAATTCACCTTGCCATCTATTCTACTTCCAGAAGAATGATTTTGGAAGTTTTTAGGAACTTAATGGTTGATTTGTAAAATCACTCGTATGTTCCCTATTGAACTATAAGACTTTTTGAATATGGACTATGGATATGGAATTAGTAGCAGAATGCTGCCACATTTAGAGTGGTCTTAGATTAAATTAAGTGACAATAATATGTTTTTTGAGATGTAGATAGTGAAAGGACATGGTAAGTGACATGAAACTTTTTAATCATTCAGTAGAGAGGTTACCTGTGACATGCCATACTGGTAGTAGACACAACAAATATGGGGTGAAATGATTTGGGTATTTAAATTGCCATCTTAAATTAAAAGTTACTTATTATATCATCACATATTATTATGCATTGTTTGGGATTCTAATTCTGTTTTTGAAGGAATAGAATAAATAACCTACCATTGTGAGAAGAGGATTGTTTTGAGGATACTGACATTTATTCAAAAAGTAAAAAAAAAAAAAAAGTCTTGTTCCTTCTCCTAGACATGCCATTCTGTACATCAAGAAGGGATTTTATTTTTATTTATTTATTTTAAGAAAGGATTTTAAAAATGAAAGAACAGTCCCACTTGTGGACCACGTTCAAACATCTGAATTTGCTTTCATTCAGTCCATCAATCAGACAGTGCATCTTAGGGAGTACGAGTGGCATTGTGTTAAAACAAAGACACCCCCTGTGTGTCTGAAAGGCAAAGTGAGGTTAAGCTACCACATGGGAAAGAAGTTTCTGTTCTCTTTTGTTTTTACTAAAAGCTCAAAGTTCTATGTGGGAAGATATCTATATCTATATATAAGTTTTACTTGATATATATGTCTTCATGTATTCAACAAATATTTTTAAGGCCCTACTGTGTGCTCACATAGTAGTCAGCACATGTGACTCCCAGGCCGGATGTTTTATATATAATAATGAATAAAACATGATTAGTATTCTTATGATAAAGTCCAAAGTCCTTCACGTGGCTTACTAGGCCTCATAAATGGCAAATAACCAGGCTTCTTTTTTGGCCCTTTTCCTTTTAGTCTCTACCACATTCACATTGTTGACTAATCTGAAGTCCAGTGTTTGACAGGAAGTGGGCCAGGTACAGACATCCCTTTCTTGATGAGTTACTAGTAAATTAATGCCAAGAAGCTATTTATTTAAAACCTACAGAGATTCATTCCATCTATAGGGCATAACCATCTACATATAAGGGCCAACATCAGAGTTAAAGATATCAAATGTGAAATGTAATAGCACAAGGTTGATACATACCAGATGGTCATTGAATGTTAAATGATCTTACTCCGCCATTTCTAAAATACCTTGTGTGGCAGGTCACAGTTAAATCCAAATGGATGATGCCGAGCTCTTTTTAGAAGATAGGAGATAACACAAAAAGCTGGTTTTATTCATATTACTATTTAAAGGACACTAAATCCGAATTATCATATAGACAAATCTTAACGACTCAGCTTTTTTCCTTTCTTGTCCATAAGAAGTTAATTTTGATTACTTTGTGTTACTTGCTTGAGTTTTATTTTTAAAATAAATTTCGTAGAATGCAAGATGTTCCTCTTTATGTAGAGGATAATGAGAAGGGCTTTATGGCAAGGCCTGTGAGTTATTTCTGCCTTGTTCTAAACTATATCCAGATGGATGCTTGGAAACATTCCCCTGGGTTGTGTGAGGAGCATATGGAATACGTCAAGTTCAAAACCACAGGGTTTGGATTGTGGACACTGTGGTGAAATTGAATAGGGAGGAAAACTGGAGAAATTATGGTTGAATCTGTAACAAAAAGAAGGGGGAAGAAAAAGAATCTAAAAAGGAGGGCTTTTTTTTATAAAATAGATATTTAAAAGGATTAACAGAAAATATATTTTATGCTTGCAGAGTGCTTTTAGAAAGTGATTGATCTTGGTTCAAGAATCAAAATGAGATAATGAGAAACAGTGATTGTACTATTTTTGTTCCAATCATATTTTTTACTAACAGATCTTAGCTAAAGTATTTGGAAAGAGGGTAGATTTGCTTATAAAATGTACTGGCCTGAAACAAAGACTTCCAAGAAAACAATAAGCTTTTTAAAAAGTTTAATTTGATTCTTATAAGTATCATCCCACCATCATTTCCAATAAAATGTCCTTTTTGTGATTTGGCACTGGATTATACCAGTGCGGTACTCAAACAGAAAAGACCTTCACTTAGTAATCTTCTGGACCATTGGACCAAACTCAAAAGTACATACTGATCACCTGGGATCTTGCTAAAATCTACATTCTGATTTATTTGGTTGGTGGGTCCTGATTCTTCATTTAAACAAGCTCTCAGGCAGCATTGATGCTGCCGGACCACATATTGCACTTTAATAGAAAGGTTTAATTTGATTTCATGTAAATCACCTGCAGAGGTAAATGATCTCTCTTTCTTCCCTTCCTACTTTCTGAGAAGCAAAACTAAGCAATTTTAGTATGTTTCACTTTATTGATAATGTTATGGGTAATAAAACTGAGCCTGAATTTAAATGCTAAACAGTCATCCTAAAGATGGATTCAGAACAGTTTCTTGCCAGAAGTGATCATAGCTATAAACTTTGTATTATAAAGAGTAAATTGTCAAGGACAATGGGGGATAAGGACAAACGTGTCGTTGGCTTAGCTTGATGTGGATTTTTCCTGATTTCTTCTGCTACTCACTAATCATAACTTGCTGCTAAAGCTGTCTAGAATTATAGATACAGATGATCTATATAGTAGTAACTCACCTTGATGGGATCATGAAAGCCAGAGACTCACTGTCTGGCTAGAGACCTGCCAATACTAGAGCAAATCGGACTTGTTTGTTCCAACACTCTGGCAGTGAATACTTGAAAGTGTGCTTGATACACGTGAATGTATCAAATACATAGAGGGGCCTGAGGTGCCTAGAACCTCCAGGGGGTTGTCTGTCATCCTAATCCATTAGCTTCAAGATAGAGCCCCAGGAGGACACTCTACCTACTGTCATGTAAAATCTTGCAATGCACAATGTTGGGCATTGACTGAAAGATACGAGCAATAGAGAAATAAGTTTTCTGTTCTTGAGACATTTTTTCCTTCTTTCTGACAGCTTCTTCTCTACAGTCTTTCTTCTTTTTATCTTGTATTTCTCTTCTCAACAAGAACTCGCTCCAATTACTCCTGAAAAGAAATAAAGTTTGCATGCACTTTCTCTACATTTTTTAAACATTACATTACTTTTTTCTTTAAAAATTAATTTTTTTTTAATTTATTTTTTTATTGGTGTTCAATTTACTATCATACAGAATAACACCCAGTGCCCGTCACCCATTCACTCCCACCCCCCGCCCTCCTCCCCTTCTACCACCCCTAGTTCGTTTCCCAGAGTTAGCAGTCTTTATGTTCTGTCTCCCTTTCTGATATTTCCCACACATTTCTTCTCCCTTCCCTTATTTTCCCTTTCACTATTATTTATATTCCCCAAATGAATGAGAACATATAATGTTTGTCCTTCTCCGACTGACTTACTTCACTCAGCATAATACCCTCCAGTTCCATCCACGTTGAAGCAAATGGTGGGTATTTGTCATTTCTAATAGCTGAGTAATATTCCATTGTATACATAAACCACATCTTCTTTATCCATTCATCTTTCGTTGGACACCGAGGCTCCTTCCACAGTTTGGCTATCGTGGCCATTGCTGCTAGAAACATCGGGGTGCAGGTGTCCCGGCGTTTCATTGCATTTGTATCTTTGGGGTAAATCCCCAACAGTGCAATTGCTGGGTCGTAGGGCAGGTATATTTTTAACTGTTTGAGGAACCTCCACACAGTTTTCCAGAGTGGCTGCACCAGTTCACATTCCCACCAACAGTGTAAGAGGGTTCCCTTTTCTCCGCATCCTCTCCAACATTTGTTGTTTCCTGCCTTGTTAATTTTCCCCATTCTCACTGGTGTGAGGTGGTATCTCATTGTAGTTTTGATTTGTATTTCCCTGATGGCAAGTGATGCAGAGCATTTTCTCATATGCATGTTGGCCATGTCTATGTCTTCCTCTGTGAGATTTCTGTTCATGTCTTTTGCCCATTTCATGATTGGATTGTTTGTTTCTTTGGTGTTGAGTTTAATAAGTTCTTTATAGATCTTGGAAACTAGCCCTTTATCTGATATGTCATTTGCAAATATCTTCTCCCATTCTGTAGGTTGTCTTTGAGTTTTGTTGACTGTATCCTTTGCTGTGCAAAAGCTTCTTATCTTGATGAAGTCCCAATAGTTCATTTTTGCTTTTGTTTCTTTTGCCTTTGTGGATGTATCTTGCAAGAAGTTACTATGGCCGAGTTCAAAAAGGGTGTTGCCTGTGTTCTTCTCTAGGATTTTGATGGAATCTTGTCTCACATTTAGATCTTTCATCCATTTTGAGTTTATCTTTGTGTATGGTGAAAGAGAGTGGTCTAGTTTCATTCTTCTGCATGTGGATGTCCAATTTTCCCAGCACCATTTATTGAAGAGACTGTCTTTCTTCCAATGGATAGTCTTTCCTCCTTTATCGAATATTAGTTGCCCATAAAGTTCAGGGTCCACTTCTGGATTCTCTATTCTGTTCCACTGATCTATGTGTCTGTTTTTGTGCCAGTACCACACTGTCTTGATGACCACAGCTTTGTAGTACAACCTGAAATCTGGCATTGTGATGCCCCCAGATATGGTTTTCTTTTTTAAAATTCCCCTGGCTATTCGGGGTCTTTTCTGATTCCACACAAATCTTAAAATAATTTGTTCTAACTCTCTGAAGAAAGTCCATGGTATTTTGATAGGGATTGCATTAAACGTGTATATTGCCCTGGGTAACATTGACATTTTCACAATATTAATTCTGCCAATCCATGAGCATGGAATATTTTTCCATCTCTTTGTGTCTTCCTCAATTTCTTTCAGAAGTGTTCTATAGTTTTGAGGGTATAGATCCTTTACATCTTTGGTGAGGTTTATTCCTAGGTATCTTATGCTTTTGGGTGCAATTGTAAATGGGATTGACTCCTTAATTTCTCTTTCTTCAGTCTCATTGTTAGTGTATAGAAATGCCACTGACTTCTGGGCATTGATTTTGTATCCTGCCACGCTACCGAATTGCTGTATGAGTTCTAGCAATCTTGGGGTGGAGACTTTTGGGTTTTCTATGTAGAGTATCATGTCATCGGCGAAGAGGGAGAGTTTGACTTCTTCTTTGCCAATTTGAATGCCTTTAATGTCTTTTTGTTGTCTGATTGCTGAGGCTAGGACTTCCAGTACTATGTTGAATAGCACTGGTGAGAGTGGACATCCCTGTCTTGTTCCTGATCTTAGGGGAAAGGCTCCCAGTGCTTCCCCATTGAGAATGATATTTGCTGTGGGCTTTTCGTAGATGGCTTTTAAGATGTCGAGGAATGTTCCCTCTATCCCTACACTCTGAAGAGTTTTGATCAGGAATGGATGCTGTATTTTGTCAAATGCTTTCTCTGCATCCAATGAGAGGATCATATGGTTCTTGGTTTTTCTCTTGCTGATATGATGAATCACATTGATTGTTTTACGGGTGTTGAACCAGCCTTGTGTCCCAGGGATAAATCCTACTTGGTCATGGTGAATAATTTTCTTAATGTACTGTTGGATCCTATTGGCCAGTATCTTGTTGAGAATTTTTGCATCCATGTTCATCAGGGATATTGGTCTGTAATTCTCCTTTTTGGCGGGGTCTTTGTCTGGCTTTGGAATTAAGGTGATGCTGGCTTCATAGAACGAATTTGGAAGTACTCCATCTCTTTCTATCTTTCCAAACAGCTTTAGGAGAATAGGTATGATTTCTTCTTTAAACGTTTGATAAAATTCTCCTGGGAAGCCATCTGGCCCTGGACTCTTGTGTCTTGGGAGGTTTTTGATGACTGCTTCAATTTCCTCCCTGGTTATTGGCCTGTTCAGGTTTTCTATTTCTTCCTGTTCCAGTTTTGGTAGTTTGTGGCTTTCCAGGAATGCGTCCATTTCTTCTAGATTGCCTAATTTATTGGCGTATAGCTGTTCATAATATGTTTTTAAAATCGTTTGTATTTCCTTGGTGTTGGTAGTGATCTCTCCTTTCTCATTCATGATTTTATTAATTTGAGTCTTCTCTCTCTTCTTTTTAATAAGGCTGGCTAATGGTTTATCTATCTTATTAATTCTTTCAAAGAACCAACTCCTGGTTCTGTTGATCTGTTCCACAGTTCTTCTGGTCTCGATTTCGTTGAGTTCTGCTCGAATCTTTATTAACTCCCTTCTTCTCTTGGGTGTAGGATCTATTTGCTGTTTTTTCTCTAGCTCCTTTATGTGTAAGGTTAGCTTTTGTATTTGAGTTCTTTCCAGTTTTTGAATGGATGCTTGTATTGCGATGTATTTCCCCCTTAGGACTGCTTTTGCTGCATCCCAAAGATTTTGAACGGTTGTATCTTCATTCTCATTAGTTTCCATGAATCTTTTTAATTCTTCCTTAATTTCCTGGTTGACCCTTTTATCTTTTAGCAGGATGGTCCTTAACCTCCATGTGTTTGAGGTCCTTCCAAACTTCTTGTTGTGATTTAGTTCTAATTTCAAGGCATTATGGTCCGAGAATATGCAGGGGACAATCCCAATCTTTTGGTATCGGTTCAGACCCGATTTGTGACCCAATATGTGGTCTATTCTGGAGAAAGTTCCATGTGCGCTTGAGAAGAATGTGTATTCAGTTGAGTTTGGATGTAAAGTTCTGTAGATATCTGTGAAATCCATCTGGTCCAGTGTATCATTTAAAGCTCTCGTTTCTTTGGAGATGTTTTGCTTAGAAGACCTATCGAGTATAGAAAGAGCTAGATTGAAGTCACCAAGTATAAGTGTATTATTATCTAAGTATTTCTTCACTTTGGTTAATAATTGATTTATATATTTGGCAGCTCCCACATTCGGAGCATA
This sequence comes from Canis lupus baileyi, assembly GCF_048164855.1. Taxonomy (NCBI): domain Eukaryota; kingdom Metazoa; phylum Chordata; class Mammalia; order Carnivora; family Canidae; genus Canis; species Canis lupus. Next base: position 20,475,447 of record NC_132842.1, read on the forward strand.
TATATTGAGGATTGTTAAGTCCTCTTGTTGAATAGATCCTTTAAGTATGATATAGTGTCCCTCTTCATCTCTCACTACAGTCTTTGGGGTAAATTTTAGTTTATCTGATATAAGGATGGCTACCCCTGCTTTCTTTTGAGGACCATTCGAATGGTAAATGGTTCTCCAACCTTTTATTTTCAGGCTGTAGGTGTCCTTCTGTCTAAAATGAGTCTCTTGTAGACAGCAAATAGATGGGTCCTGCTTTTTTATCCAGTCTGAAACCCTGCGCCTTTTGATGGGGTCATTAAGCCCGTTCACATTCAGAGTTACTATTGAGAGATATGAGTTTAGTGTCATCATGATATCTATTCAGTCTTTGTTTTTGTGGACTGTTCCACTGAACTTCTTCTTAAAGGGGAATTTTAAGAGTCCCCCTTAAAATTTCTTGCAAAGCTGGTTTGGAGGTCACATATTCTTTTAGTTGCTGCCTGTCTTGGAAGCTCTTTATCTCTCCTTCCATTTTGAATGAGAGCCTTGCTGGATAAAGTATTCTTGGTTGCATGTTCTTCTCATTTAGGACCCTGAATATATCCTGCCAGCCCTTTCTGGCCTGCCAGGTCTCTGTGGAGAGGTCTGCTGTTACCCTAATACTCCTCCCCATAAAAGTCAGGGATTTCTTGTCTCTTGCTGCTTTAAGGATCTTCTCCTTATCTTTGGAATTTGCAAGCTTCACTATTAAATGTCGAGGTGTTGAACGGTTTTTATTGATTTTAGGGGGGGATCTCTCTATTTCCTGGATCTGAATGCCTGTTTCCCTTCCCAGATTAGGAAAGTTTTCAGCTAGAATTTGTTCAAATACATATTCTGGCCCTCTGTCCCTTTCGGCGCCCTCGGGAACCCCAATTAAACGTAGGTTTTTCTTCCTCAGGCTGTCGTTTATTTCCCTTAATCTATCTTCATGGTCTTTTAATTGTTTGTCTCTTTTTTCCTCAGTTTCCCTCTTTGCTATCAACTTGTCTTCTATGTCACTCACTCGTTCTTCCACCTCGTTAACCCTCGTCGTTAGGACTTCTAGTTTGGATTGCATCTCATTCAATTGATTTTTAATTTCTGCCTGATTAGCTCTAAATTCTGCAGTCATGAAGTCTCTTGAGTCCTTTATACTTTTTTCTAGAGCCACCAGTAGCTGTATAATAGTGCTTCTGAATTGGCTTTCTGACATTGAATTGTAATCCAGATTTTGTAACTCTGTGGGAGAGAGGACTGTTTCTGATTCTTTCTTTTGAGGTGAGGTTTTCCTTCTAGTCATTTTGCTCAGTGCAGAGTGGCCAAAAGCAAATTGTATTGGGAAAAAGAGAAAAAGAGAGGAGAGAAAGAAGGAAAGAAAAGAGAAAGAGAAAAAAAAAAGGGAAGAAAAGAAAAAAAACGAGAAAAAAGAAAAAAAAAAGAAGAAAAAGAGAACGAAAAAGAAAGGAGAAAAAAAGGGGGTGGGGGAAGGAAACAAATCAAAAAGCAAAACAAAACAAAAACAAAAAAAAAAAAAAAAAAAAAGAACCACGGGGGAGTATCTTCTGATTCTGTGTTCTTTAAGTCCCTTGGCTTCTCCTGGAAGTTGTCAGTCTAGCTGATCTTCTGGGGGAGGGGCCTGTTGTGCTGATTTTCAGGTGTTAGCAGTTGGGGGAGTTGCTGTGCCCCTGCCTGGTGCAGGGCTCAGTGGGGGTTGTTTACCCCGTGAGGCCGCAGGAGGAACAGCCCCAGTGGCGGGGCAGCTCTGGAAACCTGGATTCAGCTCCGGCAGGAACTCCGTCTGCAGGGCCTGGAGGCTCCGGGGCGGGGCCGCTGATCTGCTCAGCTGGGGCAGGAGCGTCCTTGCTGTCCTGGCCCCTCCCGGCCTCTGCCTGTCCCGGGGGAGGCCGGATCCTGGGCTGTGTCCCGGCGCCCTGTGCTCCGGAGCCTGCGCTGGTGGATTCGCGCTCCCGGGCCGCGCAGCCCCCTCCGCGGAGCCGCCGCCCGAGCCCCCCCCCCGAGCTGCTCCTGGAACCGCGCAGCCCCCTCCGCACGGAGCCTCTTCCTCTGCCCGAGCCCGGCCGAGCTGCTCCCGCCCCGCAGCCCCCTCCGCGGAGCCGCCCCCGAGCCCCCCCCCGAGCTGCTCCGGGTCCCGCCGTGCGCGCTGCAGCCCTTAGGGAGCTCGGCGCACTCTCCTGGGCGCGCAGTTGCTGTTACTGTCCCAGGGAGCCCGAGGGCATCCCCGCCCTCCTGGGTCCTGCTCCAACTCCCCGCGAGCCCCTTTCCCCCGGGAAGGTCGGTGCAGCTCCTGCGTCTCCGGGACGGGGCTCTCCTGTCCTGGGGACACTCGCCCCGGCCTCAGCCCGGCTCCTCGCGGGGCCCCTCCCCCTTGGAGGCCTTTGTTCCTTTATTTCTTTTTCCCCGTCTTCCTACCTTGATAGAAGCGCGAACTCTTCTCACTGTAGCATTCCAGCTGGTCTCTCTTTAAATCTCAGGCCGAATTCATAGATTTTCAGGATAATTTGAAGGTTTTCTAGGTAGTTTGGTGGAGACAGGTGATTTGGGGACCCTACTCCTCCATCTTGCTCCTCCCCCCAATCTAAAAATTAATTTTAACTTAATGAAATGTTACAGGGCAGCAAAAGTCCCCCTTACTTACTCACCACAGAGTTAATCTATATCTTGAATTGCAAATCAATTCACTTCCGTGAATGTTTTTATAATTTTACTATATATGCTATATTATATATGTATAATATGTATTGTGTGTGCATATATGTATATATCCATATACACTACATAGTATTGCTTTCTATTTTATATTTTACATAAATGGAATCATCCTTACTGATTGGATAGGAATTACACTGAATTTATACATTAATTTTTAGAATGATCTTTAGTGACTCTTCATATTCTTGAATTTGGAGTATGGTCTTCTTTTATGTCCTTTATTAAACTTCCACATTTTTTTTTAATATAGAGGCCTTCTAGCTAGACACCTTTTTTGGTTATTTTTTTTTAATTTTTTAAATTTATTTATGATAGTTACACAGAGAGAGAGAGAGACAGAGACACAGGCAGAGAGAGAAGCAGGCTCCATGCACCAGGAGCCCGATGTGGGATTCAATCCCGGGTCTCCAGGATCACGCCCTGGGCCAAAGGCAGGCGCCAAACCGCTGCGCCACCCAGGGGTCCCCCTTTTTTGGTTATTGTTGTTGAAAATGTCATCCATTTAAAACTTACAGTTGTGACCTGGCCCCTTTCCAAAAATAACACCTTCTTAAATTATTTTTTCCTCCTAGAATTAATCACTATCTCATTATATGTCTACTTATTATTGTCTATCTTTTCTTCTTGAATAGAAGGTCCCAAAAGGGAGAAACATTTTCTATGTTCTTTATTGCCCTACCTCGACCTCCCATAACAGTGTCAGGCAATACAGAAGGAAGTAAAAATTGTTTGTTGAGTAAATGTTGACTAAGTTGCAGTTTCTAGATTTTTGTTTACTGGTATAAGGAAACTGTATTGATTTTTGTACATTTTATCCAGCAACCATAGTATTCTCTAGAATGACAGACTTTTCTCTCTCTTTTCTATTGCTATTTCTTTAGTGCCTAGAAGAGGACACACATTAAACTGCACAATAAATATTTGTCAATAAACGAACCCTCCCAAATAATAATTTACAACTCTTCTTTTCAAATCTTTATAAATTTTCTCCCTTTTTCTTGTTTCCCTGGAAAATGCTTCAGTAGTCTCTTATTTTGCAGCTATCTTTATTAGTCATTGGGGAAGGGTGTTGGGGGTGGTAGTGATTTTTCTTATAGATCTTCTAATCTTAAAGCATTGTTAGCTCAACTTGATTAGATGTATATATTTTATAAATTAATGGATCCGTTTTGCTTATATTTTATTTAGGATTTTTCATCTATATTAAGTTAGGTTAGCCTACAGTTTTCTTTCTTTGACTTCCCTTGACTGGCTTTGCTTTCAAGATTATACTAACTTCAAAGGGCTGGAGATTCTTCCTCTTTTCTATTCTTTGTTACAGTTTGTGTAAGATTGAAGTTGGGCTATTGATTCATTGAATCTTTGGTATCCCCTATGAAATTGTTTGGGCTCAGATTTTTGTTTATGTTGTCTGTGGGCAACTTTAAATACTGATTTTTGTTTGATTTAATGGTGGTTTTTTTTTTTCAGGTTCTTCATTTTTTTTCTTCAACTTATATTACTATATTTTTATAGAAAATTAAAAGTTCAAGTTTATTAGCATAAGGTTTTTAATGGATATTAAAATTTAAAACTTATTCCAGTCTTCACATTCAAGGAGAATCCTACATGCCTTTTTTTTTTTTTTTTTTTTACTGAGCATAATGTTTTTAGAGTTCATCTATGTTGCAGCATGTGTCAAAATTTCATTCTGTTTTATGACTGAATAATATTCTAGTGTATGTGTATGAAATGTGACTTTACATATAGATAGATAAATATATAGTTATCTATTTTGTTTATTGAAGTTATATATATATCAACTTTTATATGTATATAGCTATGTAATTTATATTATATATTATAATTATATAACTATATATAGCTTTGTCCATTCATCAGCTTAACCATTTTGTATAGCCATTCATCTACTGATGGACATTTGAGTTGTTTCCAGCTTTTGGCTATTGTGAATGCTTTTATAAATATTGATATACAAATATCTTTTTAAGTCCCTGCTTTTAATTATTTGGGTATATACCTAAGAGTAGAATTATTGGATTGTATAGTAATCCTATGTTTAACTTTTTGAGGAACAAATTGTTTTGTACAATAGCTGCACTATTTTACACTTCTACTAGCAAGGTGCGAGAGTTCCAATTTCTCCACATTTTCAATGACACTTGTTATTTTTATTTTTTAAATACTAGTCATCCTGTGGGTGCAGCATGGTTTTGATTTGCATTTCCCTAATAACTAATGATATTGAGCATTTTTTCACATTCTTACTGACCATTCATGACACATCTTTGGAGAACTGCATGTTCAGTTCCTTTGCATTTTTTGAAGTCTTTTTGTTTTTGAGTTGTAAGAGTTCTTTTATATCCACTGGCATTATCCTGGATTCTTTCTTTCTCTTGGGTAAATATCTTGGAGAGGAACTTCTGAGCCACTAATGGGATGTGTATTTAACTTCATAAGAAACTGACAAATAATTGTTCACAGTGGTCCAATTAGTATGTGTTCCCCCCAGAAACACATGAGACCTAGAGCTGCTGTGCACGCTTGCCAACATTTGATCTTATCAGTCTTTTTTTATTTTAGCCATTCTGATGGGTATGAAATGATAACCTACTGTGATATTTAATTTATATTATTCTGATGACTAATGACACAGCACTTTAGACATTCTCATTGACTATTCACTCAACTTCTTTTAAGTGTCTCTTCAAACCTTTTGTCATTTTTATTTTTTATTTTTTAATATTTTATTTATTTATTTATTCATGAGAAACACAGAATGAGAGAGGCAGAGAAACAGGCAGAGGGAGAAGCAGGCTCCATGCAGGGAGCCCAATGTGGGACTAGATCCCAGAACTCCAGGATCATGCCCTGAGCTGAAGGCAGACGCTCAACCACTGAGCCACCCAGGTGTCTCACCTTTGGTCATTTTTATTTTGGTTATTTGTTTTTGCATAGTTTATTGTAGGAATTCCTTTTATATTCCAGATATGAGTCCCTTGCTTTATAATGATCTCTTCTTCCCTCTACACAGTCTATAACTTGCCTATTCATTTTCTCATTTGTCTCTTTAATGAGGAGAATTTTTAATTTTTGATGAAGTTGAATTAATTTTTTAAATCTTATGGTTAATGCCTTTTGCATTCAGTCTAAGAAATATTTGCCTGCCTCAAGGTTATAAAGATATTCTCTGCTTTCTTCTGAGAATTTTATGGTTCTAGCTCTTATGTTTATAGCTATGAGAAATATTAAATTACTTTCTGTGTATGGAGAGAGGCAGAGGTTGAGGGTCTTTTTTTCCCGTCCATAAGGCTATTCAGTTACTGAAGCACCACATGTTAAAATGACTTTCTTTTCCCCATTGAATTGTCTTGGCATTGCAGAGTGGTTGTATTGACTAGATATCTATATCTATATATCTATATCTATCCAAGTTTATAAAGCATAAAGCATTAAGGCCAAGTTCTGAAAGCATTCAATTAGCATCTATATGTTGTAGACTCTATATGTTACAATTGACAATCATGAAAACAATATCATTTCCTGTCTTTCATTCCCCTGTGTCAACATAACTGCAGAATATAATACAAGTTGAATAGGCCACATTTTCAACAATAGCTTGTATTTTAACAAATCCCATATTTATTCTACCTTTTCAGAAATTAGGTACAGATGTCTTTGATTGGCACTTAAGATCTGGCAAAATTAGCCCATCATTCTGCGTCAGCTAGGCCTTCTAATGTTTTCCCAAAGGTACTCAATGTTTTAACCAAACTAGACATCTCACAGATTTCTATATATGCCCCACCTTTTTCTGTGTATGTGCTTTTATTGACACACATTTTCTGCTATTTCTGTACCTTAAATCCAGCTGATGTTTACATTTCCATCTCAAAAAAAAAAAAAAAAAAACTCTGTCAAGCTATTACTGAGCCTCACAAGCAGATATACCTCTGCCTCAAAATCTTATAATACTCTTAGATCTGAGGGCAATGTAAAATATTCTGCCTTATATGGTGTATTTTTTCCTGTGTTTTTGCTCAATCTTTCCCCCTAGAAAGAAAATTCCTCAAAGGCAGTGTATTACTTGTCTTTGTGTCTTTTGATTAAGCATTTCAACAAATTTGAGTGAAAGAATTTTTTGAGTTGGCTCAAAGATATTGTGGTTAAAGTTAAATAAAGTTTTATAAAGAACAGTTTAACCCAGCAGGTGTTTCAGGATAATCCCAAAGTTTTTTCTATCAATTTAATCCTCATAAACTCTCTCTCCTTTTTTTTTTTTTTTTTTGTTTTTCAAATTAGAACTTTCCAGTTGGAGGATTCTCAGGACTGTAGCAGAGATTTTGTGGAGGTCCGTGAAAGAAACGCCACTGGTCACTTGGTGGGGCGATACTGTGGAAACGTTCTCCCTCTCAATTATTCATCCATTGTTGGGCATATCCTGTGGATCAGATTTGTCTCAGATGGCTCAGGCAGTGGCACAGGCTTCCAAGCCACATTTACTAAAAGTAAGTTGCTTCTTTTTATTGATGTCTTCCAGAAAACATCCTATGAACTAGAAAGGATAACATATTTCTTAGGAATGCACTAAGTTAAGGATAATCCTGAACTCTATTCTTCTAGATTTATTGTGTTTGTAGAATTGATTCTTAAAATATATTACAAAAACTAAATTATACGTGAATGGCTCACTAAGAGCAAGGGAGAGCATTCTCAATGGCTCTAGTATGCTCTTTAAGCTCTAGTTTCTACCTAATGTTATATTAAATGTTTTGCATAATATTTTTTAGATCCTACTAATGTATTATAGCTCAGGTTTAGTATATTGATACAGTATTTCATTTGTTTTTATCAACTTTATATTCTTCAAATTCAAAACATTTAGTATTATTTTAAGATTGAATTAAGTGCTCAGATAACATAACAACAGGGTTTTCTTCTAATAGAATAAAACATTAAATATTTTTATTTTCTAATTTGACTTTTCCATAATTAGCTATTCTTCATGTTGTCCCAATATGTAATTACTCTTATCAAATTAAAAAAAAAAAGCACTCTTTTGTAAAATCAAGTAAAATAGAGAAGGAGTCAAAATTTAGAGAAGGAGTCTGGTAATACCCCTTCATATGTCCTCAAGTCCCCTGGGGGCTGGGAACCCCTTTTCACATGGGAAGTTATCTCCTCTTTTCACACCATACAACCTCCTTAGGAGATGGAATTCCATTCACCAAATCACTGTTCTCCAAGGAATTAATAGATAGTACAGAAACCGAAAGGGAAGCAATATTTCTTTCAGTGTTCAGAATAGAAATCACAGTCAATTAAAAGTCCATCCTTTTCAACACCCCTTGCCTTTTGTTTCTTTCATTTGACTAAAGAGCTAAGTACATCTGATTTACTACTCTGTTTTTCCTCCTAGTATTTGGCAATGATAATATTGTGGGAACTCATGGGAAAATTGCCTCTCCCTTATGGCCTGGGCGTTACCCCCACAACTCCAATTACCAATGGATAGTAAATGTGAATGCAACTCAAGTTATCCATGGTAGAATCTTGGAGATAGACATTGAAGGAGCACAGAGCTGCTATTATGACAAATTAAGGGTGAGTTTTCCAGTACAATCAATGTTCATAAGTTTTGGTGAATTTCTATTTGCAAAGGTATATCCAAGTTGTTGTCTATTCAAGCATTTATTTGTAAATCACATGAGATGGTCTTCTCTAAGTCATGTTTACTCCTTCTAAGTTGTTGATGAAAAGGTAATTCTGGTATTATATTTATTATCTTTGGATTCTGTATCTATGTTTATTTTAGCATCATTGTAATTTACCTTTTGGGTTATGTCTATGTATGTGTGTATCTTACTTAAACATTTATTCTACCTTATATCTTATTTTCTTGTGTATTCTTATATTAGACTATTAAAAGTTTGAAGGATCATTTAAAATAAATAATTATGGTTGTTATCGCCATCCAGATATTGGTTGTTGTATCAATTTCAGAAATACTATAATATTTTTTGCTTTATTTAGGTATATTTGACAAATAAATATTGTGTATAAGATATACAACTTGATGTTTCAGTGTATGTATACATTGTAAAATAATCACCATAATCATCAAGCTAATTAATATATCTACCACCTTAGATAGTTTTCATTTGGAGTGTATGTGTGTGATGAAAATATTTAAGATTTACCCTCTCAGCAAATTCCAAGTATATAATACACAGAATTACATATTACTGTATTTTTTTTACATATTACAGTATTAACTATAGTCACATTGCTGCACACTAGATCTCCAGAATTACTCATCTTGTATAACTGAAACTTTGTAACCTTTGATCAACATCTCCCTCTTTCCCTCTCTCTTCATCCCTTGCAACCATCATTCTACTTTCTCCCTCTATGAGTTTAACTATTTTATAAGATTCTCAAAGGCCAGGATTCTATCCTATTCTTCTTGGGCCTATAGTGTCTCACACAGCATTCAGTACCTAAGAGGTGCTCAGTATGTGTGGAAATCATTATTACATAGTCTGAAAAACTTAGCTTACAAGGTAGCTTCAGTAGATAAATCTATAACAATTACAATGAACATGTTCCAAATTACTTAGAAGATGGCGAAAAGGATAGGAAATGTGGTTGAATAGCATTCACCCACATGTGCTGAAAAAAAAATGTGCCCCATGCTATGTGTCTGTAATGATCAAAATATGTCTCTAAATAGGCAATTTAATATTTTAAACCAAAAGAAAAAAATGTTTTGAGGGCTCTGAATGTGTGCTGAGCCCTTGCAAGCTGTGATTCTTTTGTTGTCATTAATTCTGCTTTTGGTTACCTGCCCACTTTCATTGAACCTTTCCTCTTTCTTCTTATTTTTTTCCTTTCTTTTGAATCCCTTCTTGTGAGGCCCCAAAGCATTCAATAAATTCTATTGTTGTGCAACCATCTTGTTTCATACTATTCCCTAAATTTTACTATAAATCAAATAATGAACTATATCACAGAGGGCTTGTGTGCAGCAAAGATAAAATTATTTTAAAACACCTTAAAATGTTTGCAATCATATTCTACATTTAATTTGCTGTTTAGACTAATATAAAATGTTCATTTATTTTTTCCGATGATGATGAAATTATAATAACATAAGGCAACTTTTTCAGTTTTATGAAAAAAAAAATAGAGGTCATTGCCTAAATTCAGTGCTCTATTATCAGTTTTTCTTTTCTTTTCTTTTAACATGCAGGTTTATGATGGCCTTGGCATTCATTCCCGCCTAATTGGAACTTATTGTGGTACCCAGACCACATCCTTTAGCTCCTCTAGAAATTCTTTGACATTTCAGTTTTCCTCTGACTCTTCAATCACAGGGAAAGGATTCCTTCTGGAGTGGTTTGCAGTGAATGCCTCTGGTGGACCTTTACCTACTATTGCTACAGGTGTGTTTGGTAATAAATGAAATTCTGTTTAGGGGCTGATATGTGTGGACTAGTCTTTCAAAGTATCTTACCATAACAGAAGCCAAGTACATAAATGACTAAGAAGAGTAAGTATAGCCCTAAAACCCTTCCTCCATATGTTCAGGTGTTCTTTTAATTTCATAAATATTGCATTTTGTGAAAAGTGTACATTTGCTTTTTAAAAATGCTGGTTTTGCATTATATTATTTTAAAATAGGGGTTTGATACCCATGAGGCTTTCTTTCTTTCTTTCTTTCTTTCTTTCTTTCTTTCTTTCTTTCTTTCTTTCTTTCAGAAGTGTGCACAAGGGGTAGGGGCAGTGAGGGAGAGAGAGAGAGAATCTTAAGCAGGTTTTCCATTCTCAGCACAGAGCCCAATGCCAGGCTTGATCTCAAGGCCCTGAGATCATGACCTGAGCCAAAATCAAGAGTCAGATGCTTAACCAACAGAACCACCCAGATACCCCTACTTATAATTTCTAGAGACCCTTTTAGAGATCTCTGAAAATTTGATTTGTAAATACTATGTATGTTCACATCCATCCATACATACAACATTAAGGATCAACTTGTAAAAAGAAATAACTATGTTTCCTCTATATTTCATTTTAAACGTACTTTCAGAAATACTTTACTTTCTCCTTAGTTGGCTATAAACCTTCATGTTTCATGGTAAAATTAGCCTAATTGTTAAACTTTTATTTTACTATATTTAAGACCTCCATAATTCCTTCTTCAGTAAGCAGTATTTGGGAAGACCATTTTTTTTCCTAATAATTTGTTTAAACAATTTTGAATGCTTTTATGGGTTGACATAGAAGTTTGACAGACATTTCTTGGAGGATATTGTCAGTCATTGGTATACAGTTGACTCTTGAACAACACAAATTTAAATTGCATGGGATTTAAAAATCCACTTATATGAGAATTTTTTTTTCAATGAACACAGTATAGTGCTGTAAATTTATTCTTCCTTATGATTTTCTTAGCATTTTCTTTTCTTTAGCTTACTTCATTGTAAGAATACAGCATATAATACACATAACACACAAAATACGTTTTAATTGACTATGTTATCTTTAAGACTTCTGGTCAACTGTAGGTCATTAGTAATTAACTTCTTGGGGAGTCAAAAGTTACAAGGGTTTTTGGGAGTACTTGGCTGGCTCAGTTGATAGAACATGTCACTCTTTATCTCAGGGATAAGCTTGGGCCCATGTTGGGCATGTAGCCTACTTTAAAAAAAAGTTACATGGAATTTTGACTGTGCTGGGGGTTGACACTCCTAAGCCCTGCATTCTTCAAGGGTCAGCTCTACCTGATTGAGGCAGGTTATCCTAGGTTCTCACTGAAGAATATTCTTGTTACAAGACTAAACAGATCCTAAAAGATTAGAGTCTATGTGCTTCTAATTTCTTGGGAATTTATATTGGCAGAGAAAACTGATAAAGGTATAATTCATACTGTTTTCATTTAATGTCCCTAGAGTATTCTGTTCTGAGATGTTATTTTCACCTCCCTTACAAGATGTTTCCATAACATTGAATATGAATTTCTTTCCTAAAATATTAATCTATTTATCTAAGAGCAAAGAACCATCAACAAGATTGCCAAATATAATTTAGAGCTATCCATTTAATTCTGGATAGCTCTCATAAGTAAACTTGAGTTAAGCTTTTTTATATCCACAAATTTCAAGTTAGAAAAGGAATTACTTACTCATGCAAAATATTATATCAACAAATATAATTTAGTACTCAAAAAATGGCAAATTTCCTTCTCATACTCATACTCTGTAATTATATGATTTAAGTGGATGAGCAAATATAATATAAATCTCATTTTCCTTAATCAAGAACAAGGGAAGGGGAAAGTATGAAGGTATGAGAATTTTATAATTTACTGTTATCTAGATCATATCCTGAAAGATTCATTAAAACTAAAAGAAAAAACTTAACATTTTAAAATATATTAACATGTTGAACATTGTGCCATTAGCATTTCTTACACATACATACACTTAGTTTAATTCAATAAATTTTTATTGGGGATTTGTTATAGATATACCAAGATGACTAAGTAAAGAAACAAAGATATGATCTCAACTCTCCAGGAGCTTAAAAATAATTGGGGAAAATAACCATTCATATATCAGTTAAATAATAATATAGTAATTAAATTATTTAATGACAAAGCAGGAGGTAGAGGCAGAAGAAAATAAAGGAAACTGAGCTTAATGTGGATTAGGATCATCTGAAGGAAGTTAAACATGCCAAATAGGAAAACATTAGTCAGTGTCGATCACTCAGGAGATGTTCAGTTATGCTGTAGTAATAAACAATTCCAAATTCTGAGTTGCTGAAAAATAATAAAGTTTCCTTCTGGTTTGTGCTACACCTTCCTTTTGGATTAACTAGGTGCCTTGTCATTAGTATCATCCCATAACCCAGGCTGCCGAACCTGATGTTGTCTGGGACATTGACTATGATCATGGCAGGAGGAAAGAGAACTCTGGGACATCTTAGTGTAAAATTGTTCATCCTAAAAGTGACACAGTCGTTTTGTTCATAAGCCATTAACTCAGACTGGTCAAATGGCTTCATTTGACCACAAAAGTATAAGGCAAAGTAGTTTCACCATGTGTTTGGAAATGAGGAAAAATGAATATTTGACCAAAAAGATTAATGACTCAAAGTCAGTTAGTGTGACAACTGCCTTTTATAAATTTAGGATAAGAAGTATTTCTCATAAGGAAAATCTTAACATTTGAAGATACTGAATAATAGATCTTTCATTTGAAAATTGCTTTAATTTGTCTTTTTTTTTCTTAGTTCTATAGCCTATGTAGTAATAGGATTCAGGAATTAGGACCTCGTCTTGTAAAATTTTACACTTACTTCCTGGTGGTCTTAGTAAAATTCAAACATGTACTGATATAAAAGTCATAAACCCCTGGAATGATGGAGTAAGGATCACTGGAAATCCATTCCTGTGTAAAAACAATGAGAACATTGTCAAAATTGCCAAAATCAACTTTTGAGAACTCTGAAAATTAATCAAAGCTTGCTACAATCTAAAGCCTATTTATTTATTCAAGGATGATGCTGAATCTCAGTTGAAACAGTCAGCTTTCTGGCATCTTGATTCTCCATCTCTCCTCTTGCCTCAGCTTTGCAGTTGCCTTTTGGTATCCTCACAACTATGGTAGCTATGAAGACCAGCAGTCTAGCAACTATTGGAAGGGGTAGGACAGGTTTGGAGCTTAAAAAAAAAATCCTATTCCTAAGGAATCACTAATATCTGACTATCTGGCAACTTCCTAGAAGAGGTCCATTCTCAGGACTTGTCTTCGTTTGACCTGCTACAGAGGTTGCTCTGTGCCAGTAGCTCTATCCCTGGTGTGTTTGTGGAAAACAAGCAATGGCGGTTGTTTAACATCACAATTGCATGTCTCAGTGATACTAGTTGCAGCTAACAAGAGACTGAACAAAACTGTAAAAGGAAAAATCTGGGGAATGAGATATCCTATGGAGCTTTGGAAAACTCTGACATATCTCCAGGAATCTAGAAAGCCACACACGTGTGCAGGGTTGTGCACATGTCCAGGAAAAGATGCGAGAGGGCCCTAATCTCTCACCTCCATTTGATCTTGAGGATCTGTGTAAGCAGGAAGTGCAGTCTAAGGCAGAGTTGTAAACTGCCTGCTACAGCCTTATAGGCATATCCCAACACACAAAGACTTTAAACTAGGTGTCACAAGTATGTTAAAAAGTTATAAGGAACCATGTCTAAACAATTAAAGGGAAATATGGGAATAATGTATAACTAAGGAAAAATATCAGTAAAGTAATATAAATTAATAAAAAAAAAACCCAACTAGCAAAGAATTCTGGAATTGAAATGTATAATTGAAATGAAAAAAAAAAAAATCCTTGGAGGAGCTCAAGGACAGATTTCAGCAGGAAGAAGAAAGAATCAGTGAACTTGAATATAGGTCAATTGAGATTAGCCTGTCTGTGAGAAAGACTAAAAAAATTGTACAGAGCTCAACAACTATCAATGACACTAACACATGTAAAATGAGAATCCCAGAAGAGGAGGGAGAGAGAGAGGGACAAAGAATATTTGAAAAAATAGTGTCTGAATACTTCTCAAATTTGATAAAAAAATATTAGTCTACACATCCAAGAATCCCATTAAATTTGAAATAGGATAAACCCACTGAAGTCCACACCCATATACATCACAAAATATCAAAGTTGGAGAAAAAGTGATCATCTTCAAAGGACCAAGAGAAACCAACCTATCGAATACAAAGAGTCTTCAATGAGTTTAATACCTCCTTCTCATCAGAGTCCATGAAGGCCAGAAGGCAATGGAGTGACATTTTAAAGTGTTGAAATGAAAAGACTTGATTAAAAATGTATATCTAGCAAATGTATCCTCCAAACTAAGTAGAAATTAAAATACTCCAGAAAAAATGAAAATTGAGAGAATTTGTTAGCAGATTTACTGTACAAGAAATTCTAGTGGAAGGCTTTCAGGTTGAAATGAAAGTACCATAGCATGTCTTCACTACTGCTAAACAGTAAGATAACTACATAAACAAATATAAAGATTTTATAATTGTATTTTTGTTTGTAGGTCTTTTCTTCTGATGATTTATTTATTTTTTTAAAGATTTATTTATTCGTGAGAGACCCACATAGAGAGAGGGAGGCAGAGACACAGGCAGAGGGAGAAGCAGGCTCCATGCAGGGAGCCTGATGCGGAACTCGATCCTGGGTCTCCAGGATCATACCCTGGGCTGAAGGCAGCACTAAACCACTGAGCCACCTGGGCTGCCCTCTTCTGCTGATTTAAAGACAACTACATAAAGCAATGACTATAAAACTATATTGATGGGTTTGTAAAGTTTAAATATATATTTTTTAAAGAGATTTTATTTATTTGAGAGAGAGAGAGAGAGAGACCATAAAGGGAGAGGGAGAAGAAGAAGGAGAAGCAGACTCACTGCTGAGCAGACAGCCTGATGTGGGCCTTGATTCCAGGACCCTGAAACCATACCTGAGCTGAAAGCAGATGCTTAACCAACTGAGCTACCCAGGCACTCCTAAATATATAATTTTTATGGCAATAATAGCATCTAAGGATGAGAGAGTTGGAATGGAATTCTTTTAGAGCAAAGTTTTATTTACTATTCAAACTAAATTAGTATTAGTCCAAACTACATTGTTTCATATTGGATGCTAATTATAATCCCAGGAAAACCACTGAGAAAATAACTTAAAAATATATAGTAAAAGAAGAACAAGTAAATTAAAGTGGTATACTAGAAAATATATACTTAATACTCACGAGGTTCTAATCAATGAGATAAACAATAATGAGTGTTGGCAAGGATGTGGAGAAATTGGAATCTTGTGATTGCTGGTAAGAATATAAAAAGATATAACCATTTTGGAAAACAGTTTATCAATTCCTCAAAAATTGAAACACAGGCTTACCATATGATCCAGCAATTAAATTCCTAGTCATATACCTATTGGCATTGCAAACATTATGTCCACACGAAAATGTACACATTGAATATCCATAGAAGCATTATTCATGATAGTGAAAAAGCAGAAACACTCCAAATATCAAACAACTGATAGAACTTAATGCAGTGTATTTATACAGTGGAATACTAGTCAGCCTTAAAAGAAGGAAAGGAATAAATGAAGGAAAATGAAAGAAGTACTGATGTAATACTTGCTGGAATACATCATGTTTTAAAACATGATGCTAAGTAAATGAAGCTAGGCACAAAAGCTGATCACATTTTGCATAATTATATTTACAAGAAGGGTCAAGAACAGGTAAGTCCATAGGCAAAGATAGAAAGTTGACCATTGGTTCCCATAGACCATGGTAGAGTGAAAACAGGCTACCAGTGGTAATAGGTATAAAATATATTTTGGAATGATGAAAATGTTCTTAAAAACCATCTAAAATGATGGTTACAGAACTTTGTGAATATTCTAAAATCCACTGAATTATATATTTTAAAAGGATGAGTTTATGAGATATACATACCAGTTCATTAAAGCTAATTTTAAACAAATTGAGTAAGAAATTAAGGCTCTTGTACATTTTAACAAATTGAAAATTATTTTAAAGTTGTCCAGATATAACTTACATGCTGAATAGCTATGCTGAAAAAGTAAAGATTAAATTCTAGCGGAAACATAATGATAATAATATAATCATAATAGAGTCTTTTACATGAACTAACTTATGTTTAACAAATAACAGACCCTAATCAATAAATGGACCATGTGGCAAAACTATGATGAAAAAAGCAGAATACAGTGTGTTTTTCTTACACAAAAAATAAATTAACAGAAATTGCAGCTGTGTGAGTCAGCAAGTTTAATAAAATATTTCTAGATTTCTTTGAGAACTGTTTTATTTTTTTATTTTATTTTATTTTATTTTATTTATTTATGATAGTCATACAGAGAGAGAGAGAGAGAGGCAGAGACACAGGCAGAGGGAGAAGCAGGCTCCATGCACCGGGAGCCCGACGTGGGACTCGATCCCAGGTCTCCAGGATCGCGCCCTGCCAAAGGCAGGCGCCAAACCGCTGCGCCACCCAGCGATCCCCTGAGAACTGTTTTAATTGGTTGTTTAGGTTTAGGATGGCCTAGAACATGCTAGATTCATTTCCATTGGAGGTATTTCATAACTGTTGGTGTTTCCTCTGGCAGGTGCTTGTGGTGGCTTCCTGAGGACAGGAGATGCGCCAGTCTTTCTCTTCTCCCCAGGCTGGCCAGAAAGCTACAGTAACAGCGCTGACTGTACGTGGCTTATTCAGGCCCCAGATTCTACTGTGGAACTCAACATCCTTTCCCTGGACATTGAAGCGCAGAGAACATGTGACTATGACAAACTTGTGATCAGAGACGGTGAGAAACTTTTAAACAAAACAAAAAAAACCTACCAAGTTTCAGCCCTAAAATATATTTAGTTATGTTGAATTATAATACTGCTTGTTTACTGCCTCCATCTGTTTTGTGTGGAAGTTCTCAGACGTTATGGTCAATACCAGAACTGGTGACAATTTCTAAAGAATGTGAGGAAAGTATTAAAGTATTAAATTTCCTGTAGCAAAGTCATGCACGTATGATGTCAGGGACAGCATTGCACCCCTAAGAAAAAGCACTAGCTTTGGCTTCAGTAGGAAGTAATGGTCTGAGTTTCCAGATGCTGCTGCTTCATGGAAAGTCTTTGGAGATAGATTTTGGCATTTTATACCTATGACTTTAAGATCTAAGTATGAAAAAGTATATATAGTTGCAATACATTCAATTCTCTGTGTCTTCTGAATCTCTGGGTAGACTAGTAGAATTAAGGGCAAACATTTTTCATCTTTTCCTCTATTCCCAGGTGTGGCGCTGCTATGCAATCAGTGAGGGAGAAGCATCATGCTAATATGTAACATGTACAAAATTGTGCTTCGCAATTCACATGTCTGGAGAAGAGGGCAGTCCTATCCTCTGATCAGTTTCTCATAGTGAGGTCCCCAGACGGGCAGAATCAGTGCCTCCTGGAGACTTGTTAAAAATGCAAATCTTTCAGCCCATGCCCCAGCCCTACTAAAGTAGAAACTCTCTGGATGGGGCCTAGATCTGTGGTTTTAAAAGCCTTCCAGGCAGGGCCATGTTTAGGGTGAGGAAGGTAAGACAGGATTGTGCAAACTGCAGGGTTAGAGCCTACCTTCATTTAAACCGTTCATATTTTGACCATTTGATGTTAAATATTAATTTTTAAAACATTGCACTAAAGTATTATTTATCTTGTTTTCGTCTTTGCCCCGTCCCCCCACCTTGAATGTTGCCCGTGATGTGAGTGCTTCACTAACCTGACCCTTGTTCCCCTGCCTCTAGGTGATAATGATGGTCTTTAAAGTTTGAAAACCACTACCTGCCATGATAAAGACATTGCTACCTCTCACGCCTGCCTAGACCACAGGGAACATAACTAGAAAAGTGTTAAAAGAGAACAGGTAGAGGGGAAGCTACTAGGAAGGCAGGCTCAGTGTTCTTTAGCTTCCTATTTTCTAAAAGATGTGAAAGATAAAGAATTTTCTATGAATTTCCTAATTGTTAGATTTTGGAAATTAATGAAAAATGCTTCAGGGCATTTTGTGGACCAAACATGTATTTGCTTTTGGTCCATAGGTTACTAGTATGCAAGGTCTTATCTCCCTTATCCCCTCAACCCTAGATTTTCATGGAATACAGTTAGGAAATGGGAGAGGTACTTTATTTTCCTTCTGTAGAGGCTGGAGACTAAGACTCAAATCCATCATAAGAACGAAAGGAGATGATAAATCTTAACTTTTCCCCCCTTTTCCTGTCAACCATAAGCAATTAGCACATTGCTCAGAGAAATTATCATCCTTTCACTATCAAGGTACTCCTATAGATATTAAAATTTTAAACTTTTCATATAATAAGATGAGTGTGTTCTTGCACACATATTCTGAGTGTTCAGAATCTAGTAGAAACTTTAAAAAGTATCTTTGGTAGGTAACTCCAGTGATGAAGGAAATTCACTTTCTATCAAGCTGCTTTTCATTCCACCAATAATTTTTCTTAGAAGCCTGAAGCCAGGGAGTTACTTTCTTCTTCTTCTGTGCCACCTTGCACTAAATACTAAATGGCTCCATATCTGTTTTAATTGTCTGTGAAAAAGAGACCAATATCTACTTCTTGGAGTTGTTTTGTCAGGGAACATAATAAATGCAAAATTCTCTAGCAAAAGTCCTGGCATTTTATAGATATGGAATTCAGAATTGTTTAATTTAGATTTCAGTTTACTTTGCTAGAGCTATTTCTAAAATAGTTTTCATGATGAACTCTTTATAGATTGGAGGTGTTCTTGCTGAGATGTAGAGCTTTGGGAGCTTAGCAAATTCACTTACATGCCCAAACAATAACAGTGTTTTAAATTGTAGCGTGGTGTATCCCAAAGAGATTTTTATTCACAACATAAGGAGGGGCTGAATAGGCTCATTAGCTCCTCATATGTTTCTTTACTCATTCAAGAAGTAGCTATGGGGTGCCGACTATGTGGCCGTTGGCGGGTATTTTGTTCATTTGTACAGTGATTAGTCTACATTTAGAAGACATGAAATTTCAAGTCCCACTTCAATTGTTCGTTCTTCATTCAGCCAGTGTTTTTGCTTCTGAGTAGCAGGAGCATATCACATTCTGAAACAAATATCTAAAACCAGTGACCACAAGCAATAATACTTTCAGGCCACTTGTACAATTGGTCAGTCATCACAGGCCTTCAGCTCATGGCCCTTGGTTCCCGGCTAGCTGTGACATCCCTGGGTTATCCCCAGAGAGGGCCCTGTAGCCTTCGTGGGAGACTTGAGTCACTCTCCCACCTGCTTATTCATTTTACAGGATTGTGATGATTCACTACTGAATCAGTTTTTTCTAGACCATGTACCAATAAATTTTATATACCGAAGATTCCCCCAAATTGAGGTCCTGTGAAACTGCATTGGCCCTAGAAAAAGTTTTAAAAAAAAAGCAGAGAAAATGGGGGGAAAGCAAAATAATAATTGTGTCCGTGAATCAGTAATCCTTTTATCTATTTACAGATATAAAACATACTTTCTTTGTGATCCTAGAGAAATCACTTAATAACATAGTTTGAACATCTGGAGCTACTTCTCAAGGGTTTTAAATCCTTGTTGACTTCTATATTCTGTGCCTTTGGGCAAGTTATATATCTTCCCTAAGACTATTTCCAGCTTACAAAATTGGGGTGATAAAAAACCTGAGTCTAGTATTTTTACTAGTAGCTAGTAGCATTACTGTGAAGATACAGTCTGATGTTACATGTAAAGCACTCAAAGTGGTAATAATAATTGCTCGATAAATATCAGCTACTGGTAATCCTGGACCTCAGTTTCCACATCTCTAAAATGAGGAGTTTGGACTAGAAAGAGAATCACCAGACTACCCTATACTCCTGGTTCTTTACCTTTGATTTTCCCCTCTCCTTAAAGATCAGGTTCATCCCTGCTACAATCCATATGGTGAAGTTATAGAAGATCCTAGAAATGCCTCAGTATTTATTATAGATACTGAGGGGAGAAACAAACCATGTTGTGATTATTGGGTTATCTCCCAACTCATCAGTTAGGTAGTCAATAAGTAATTATTTAGAGATAAGCATTGTCTAATCAGACAGTCTGACGTGGAGTTTAGAAAAGAAATAAAAATCAGTAGACCCTACCTGGTCTCACTAATAGAGAAAATATGCACCTATGATATAATAAGAATATGTAATAAACTTCAAAATTTTGTGATATAGACAATTAGAAAATAAGTAAAAAAAAAAAAACAATTTGCAGTGAAATGTGTAGCAAAATTGCACGGCAAAGATAACAAGAGGAAAAGGAGTTACAGAGAGAAACTTTTGAATTGTAAAAAAACAAAAATTTCCAGAGGTCAGAAAAAACACCTTTCTAGCATCTCCTATTTATAGCTATGCCATTGCATTTGTCATCCCAGACAATACCTTATTCTCTGGAGTAGGTATTAATGAGTGAGTTTTAGTAGTGGTCGGCGTCAAAGGGATTCACTTTGCTGGTTGCATTAAAGGGGCAAATTTCCTCATGTCTCATATTCTATTTTTGGTTTTTATAAGCTTGAAGTTTATTAATTATTTTCCTTAGAAGGAGAAAAAAAACATGCATTTTATCAGACAAGGAATCCAAATATTTTATAATGTTCTTTTGCTCCATTCTGGCTTTGATTGCGGCTTTGTTCCAAGTTGCTTATATTCAAGAGCAGTAAAAAGGAAGAAGAACCATGAGGTGACACAGTCATCCTTTGCATCTCTCCCTGGAGGGCACACTTACTGAAACTGTCTTTTTTCATCCTTCACACAGGTGGACATAAGTGTGTTCTTTTAATAGTAAAAAAGAATAAACAGCATCAAACAAATTAAAAGTCTTAAAAACCCACAAAAAAACCACAGTCACAACTTAAAAACCCTCTGCATACACAAGTTGCACACGTCTTGGCAAATGACCTTACAACATTAGCATAGGATCTGAGGCTAAAGAACCAATCTTTCTTCTGCTTTAGACATCTGACCTTCAGCGATCAGAGTAATTTAGCTGAGTCTCTAACATACACTTCGGCACTGCTCCTCCATCACTTCCCAACCCCCATATACTCTGATTTTGAGTTTTAGTGCCAGGAAGAACTGTTACCCAATTTTGAGGAAGACAGTGGGGACTGTCAAAGGAGACTTTAACATCAAGAGTAAGGAAAAAGTAGGCAGCGTGATTAGGAGCTGGAGCCAGAAGCCAGAATGATGTAACCCCTGGAGTGTCCTTGTATTTGAGAATCTCATTATCTCCTAGGAATGGTGATATCCTGAAAAAAACATATAAGCTGCTTTGTCTGGGTTGCAAATGATGGTGGAGGAAACTCTGAAGAGAGTGTATTTTCCTGCTGACATTTCCTTTCTTTGGCATAGGAGATAGCAACCTGGCCCCACAGCTAGCAGTTCTCTGTGGCAGAGAGATCCCTGGACCCATCCGGTCTACTGGAGAGTACATGTTAATCCGGTTCACCTCAGACTTCAGCATAACCGGAGCCGGTTTTAATGCATCCTTTCACAAAAGTAATATGTTTTGGGTTTCTTTTTTTCTTTTCTTTTTTTTAATGTCATGTCATATCACCTCTCTTTCTCTCATTCTTTCCCTAATATACTCTGCTTATTTTTCACGTGAGTCTTTGTTCTGCCTCTGGATGGCTATCCTTATGTCAGGTACTGATTCTGATCCAAAACACTGTGGCTGAGTTGTACAAAAGGATTACCTGGCTTTGGGTCTCTGGGTGGGGTAGATGCCCCCACCCAGAGAGGTGTATTCATGGTGTGTTCTCAGTTCATGCATATGACTGAGATCCTTAAAACAATTTTTCGGCCTAGTTGAGGGTTTCAGTTAGAACAGAACTGGATAGCACTTATCCATAACACATCAAAGGGACAATAAGTCAGAGTAAGCTTCAGTCTAAGAAATAAACAAAGTAATACAGAAGATATCTTCAGAAATCTCTTGAATCATTCATTTGAGGGTTGGCAGGAAGAGTTTGTTTCTCTTGAAATATGAGTTTGATGAGTCAGAATGTGCACAATATGTGGGAAGGATTATGTGCAGTATGATCAAGATGTTCAAAATTTGATAAAACAGGGAGTCCAATAGTAACTTTAAAGCCAAACCCGGATTAAAATGAAAGAAGTAGTCCGTGGAATATGGGACATTTAAAGATTCTCATGCTTTTAACCAAAAAGCATAATTTTGAAGTAGACTCTCACTATAGACATTAAAAATTTATTTAATACTTCCTGCACTACTATATATATCTTGTATGGAGTAGGGAGCAATGGAAGATAAATTATCTTCTTCATGCTCAGGGAGGTGGGCTGAATAGTGGTTGAAGATAATGGGGTTTGATGTGAGACAGACCTAAGATAAATTTCCACCTGTGAGTTAAATAGTTGAGTGAACTTGCTGCACTTCCTCGTTGAGCCTGCTCCCTCCATCCTCTCTCTTCTCCCAGTCTTTCTCTCTCTGTCTCTGTCTCTCTCGTACATGTGTACCACAGATGGATGTGTGCACGTATATATGTATATGTGTGGTGTGTGTGTGTGTGTGTGTGTGTGCACACTCCTACATGCTGGGCAGCTGCATGTCTAGAAGGTATTTCCATTTTTACATGTGAAACTTGAACTCTTGCTTCCCACTCCCTTCCACCCTCCATACCTGTTTATTCCATACTCTTTACAATCTTAATAAATGGAAAGTACATTCTTTATAGTTGCTGAAGCCAAAACTCTTGACATCATTCTTGTTCCTTCTCTTTCTTTCACCCTACCGCCTAACCCTACCTCCTGACCATCAACAGATCACATGATTCTACCTTCCCAATACATCTAGACCCCAACCATCCCAAGCCCAGGCCCTATCCTCTCTCCCTGGACTCTGGTAGCCACTTCCTTATTGGACACCCTGCTTGTGCTTTTCCCTGCCCGCCCCCCTTACAGTCTAGGTATTGCAGACAGAATTATGCTTTTAAAATCTAAGTCAGATAGTACCATTCTGATGATCAAAATCCTTGAATATCTTCCTCTTACTTAAAATAAGTCCTTTCAGTTTCCTGCATGACCTAGCCCTGATCCCTTTGGGAATACTCACTGTGCCTCATTAACTCTGACTTACACTCAAGCCTTTACACCAAGTGCTTTCTGAACTGGAACGCTCTTCTCTCACAAAGCCATATGGCTTGATCTCTCATTTCTTCAGGTCTCTGTTCAGGTGGTACTGTAACAACGTGGCCTTCTCTAGCTTTCCCAGACAATACTATACCATTCTCCCTCTCTGCATTCACTTTTCCTCATAGAACTTATCCTCATCCCACTTATTATATATATGTTAATTTTTGTCTTACTCATCTCTAAAGTAAGCTTCTGAAAGTAAGTAATTTGTCTCTATTGCTTATTTGTATATCCCGATCTTAGGAAAAACCACAAAATGAGTACCCTTGTCATGTATGTTCAACAAATGCTCCTTGGGATAATCATTCTGATACTTTGGTCCCAGTTAGTTTCAAACCACATTTCAATTGCCTACACTTTAAAAATCCCCAAGAAAAACAGGAAAGCATAAAAATCCCATCGTAAATGTCACATAAATAGTTATCTTTGTTTCTTCTTGGAAAGGTTGTGGTGGATATTTACATGCAGACAGAGGGATTATCACATCTCCTCAGTATCCAGAGACCTACAGTCCCAACCTCAACTGCTCTTGGCACGTCCTGGTTCAGAGTGGTCTGACCATTGCTGTGCATTTTGAACAGCCCTTCCAGATTCCAAGTGGAGATTCTTCTTGCAGCCAGGGAGATTACTTGGTGGTAGGTGATGCTTGCTATGTTTATGATTATTATCTTTGCAGACTTCATTCAAAAAAATGAAATGATGATTCTTTTCTCCTGGGACATAAATTGATATGAATTGACTGCTCCATCTCTCTCAGTATGAAGGAATTTATGCAATTTTAATTCATGTTCCTAGCTGAAAAATGGACCTGATATCTATTCTCCACCCTTGGGACCCTATGGAAGAAATGGTCATTTTTGTGGCAGTCGTCCTTCATCCACTCTGTTCACCTCAGATAACCAAATGTTTGTTCAGTTTATTTCTGATGGTAGTAATGGAGGGCAAGGATTTAAGATCAAATATGAGGCAAAGAGTTTAGGTAAGTATTTTCACAGAGAATAATGCCTGTACTTTTCCTGCAGTTGCTTGATCTTCCTTGTTTAAATAGATGTGAGGAAAAAATATATAAAGTTTTCTTTTGTAAACTCAGAGTAATAACAAGAATAGCTGCCTGTTTTCAGATACTTACTATATGCTCGATACATTCATTATCTCATCATGACTGCTTTTTAAGGAAGGCAACATTCCCATTCTACAGATAAGTAAAATGAGGCATGGATTTTTCCAAGTCTACTTAATCAAGAGAATGAACAAAGTAAAATTCTCCATGACTATAAATTAAACTGGTCTTAAGGATACCCTGAAATTTCTTAGTCCTTTCTGCTATAAAATGTCTAATTATAAGTTATATTCCATAATGGAAACATCACAAGAATGATAATCACATTGTTTTATAATCATTTGTATGCTTTCGTTTAAAATGAACACATATTCCTCTGATTCTGTTATTACCCCTTTAATTATATATTACAGTGGTGATCTTTACTTAATTACTCTTACTTGATTACACTTGATTATAATTATATTTAATTCTACCATAATGACTTAATTTGTGACATTTATTTTTGTATAATGTTTAATTGAATAAATAAGTAAATAAGCATAGTTTCAAAAGAGAAAGTAATAGAAAATAAATCTTTGCTTTTCCCCCAAATTAGGTAATATAGATTTCAGGATAATCATATGACCTCAACTCAGATTCTTAGTATATTTAAAAAATATGTTAATCTAAATAAAACCATATATTGTATATTCTCCAAAATATGAGATTTTCAAATGTCAGCATAATTTCTTTATCTTGGAAGAGGAGAAGAAATAAGGGTCTACCAGATGACACAGAAAATCATCTAATAATTTAAGTAGGTTCCATGATTATAGGGAATGTACTTCTGCTACTTCCTGCTACATACAGCTCTGGCACTTAGAAGGAACCTTGAGACAGCTCTATGGATACCAGCACCATTACTTTATAGGTTGAGAGTTTGTGATCCCTCTCTATCTCTGTGCTGAACTCAGCTGCTGAATCCTGTGTGGGCCGAACTTCACCTGGCACTGAAGAGTAGGCTTTGTAGAGTAACAGTGCCTTGTGTCTAGTGAGTAGACTTCAGTCCATCCCAGAGAACTCTACTTTCCCATAATGGAGTCTTGAGTTAGTCTTAAACTACTACCTTTTTTTAAATTACCTTTTTAAAGTCAGTATTTATGGTAATTCAGATACACTAAAGGTTTGTTTGTTGGTTTTTTTAGAGCAATATATTTTTTAAGATTTCATTTATTTACTAGGGAAAGAGAGAGAGAGCATGAATGGTGGGGAAGGGCAGAGGGAGAGGGAGAAGCAGACTCCCCACAGAGCAGAGAGCCTGATGCAGGGATCTATTCCAGGACCCTGAGATCATGTCCTGAGCTGATCAGATGCTTAGCCTACTGAGCCACCCAGGCAACCTCTAAGGGTTTATTTGTAAATGTTATGACTCTTTTATTCCTTTGGGGACCCTCTTTTTGTGTAAGGCCATTACCTCCTCCCCATCTTTCTGCCTTTACTATTAGACTCCAAATGCTTTTGATATCAAAACCTCTTGTCCATTGGTAGATGAGTGGATAAAGAAGATGTATATATATATATATATGTATATACATACACACACACACACAATGGAGTGTTATTCAGCCTTGAAAACAGAATGAAATCTTGCCATTTGTGACAACATGGATGGACCTAGAGATTTTTCTGCTAAGGGAAATAAGCCTGTCATAGAAAGACAAGTACCATGTGATTTCACTTATATTTCGAATCTAAACAAACAGACAGACTCTTAAATATAAAGAATAAACTGGTGGCTGCCAGAGGGGAGGTGGGGGGGAGAATGGGTGAAAATCGGTAATAGAGATACAGAGGTACAAACTTCCAGTTTCTGGGAAACACCTGGAAAGAGGTACCCAGGGACCAAAGGAGGAATGGTGTGAGAGATCAAAGGAGAAGGAGAGCTCAGTGTCCAAGCAGCTGGATAACAGAAATGGAAAAAAGAGAGAGACATAATCAACCAGGTTAAATGCTGTGGATGTAAAATAAAAAGATGCTTGAGTCCACAACTGTGAGGGAACAAGAGTGCTTTGATGGGGCTGCAAAGTGAAGGGGGAAGGAGGAGAGAGGGCGGTGAGAACAGAGAAAATGACTGTTGCTGACTTGGGCATGTAAGGTGTGGAAAGGTAAAAGGAGCAAGGGGCGGGGAGGGGAGTGGACAGGGAGGGAGAGAGCCAGTGAGCACAGGGTAAGGGGAACTGAGGAGAGAGTGGAGTGGGAGACCAACCCGATCTACAGGAAGACAGTGTGCAAGGGGACGATAAAGGAGGCAGAGATGCAGATAAATTTCTTAAGGGTGGTAATAGGTTGAGGGAGTGTTCTCACCTGATTTCTTCCATCACGATCTAAAGGAGAGCTCCAAGTAGCTGCTGAGGCTCAAGAATGAGTGGGGAAAATAAGGATTGAGGGCATAGCTGTGATATTTGGTGAGAAAGCAGGGTTGCTCCGCAGTGTTGAGAGTGGGGAGCATGCATTTGGAGGCATTGATTTTGACACATGGTTTGAATTGCAGGCAGTGGTGAAAATAGATTTTTTCCAAGCTGAGTCTAAAAGAAAGGCCAAGAGCAAGGGGGTGGAAGGCAGTCAGAAGATTCTGCAGTTTAGGGGTTTAGAGACGGGAAGAATTCTGGGTGATGGCAAAATTCAGGAGAGGACCAAACCTGAGTGAATGACAGCAAAAATAAATGTGAGTGGAGTTCAGCAGATTCACATATCTGTGAAACTAACTTACCAGGTTAATTTCATCGCTATTGTAAGTACCTAGTTTACTCTGGCCTGGATTGTTTGCTGAGATTGCCAGAAAAAGTTCATTAGTAAAAAGAAAGTATTTTTACATACTTTGGTTTTTTAGAAAAGAGGTTTAAAAAGCTCATTTATCTTCTTCCAGAAACTGGCTAAAAAATCCTCTCATGCCAGTCATCTCTTGCTCTTCAAATGCATCTGAATCCTGAAGGAACATAATGAGTGAATGCCCACAGAGTTGTGCAAATATATATCTGCTTCATCTTTTAAACTTCAAGATCCCAGCTCTGTGTCTTTCTATTCAACTGCCCTGTCAGTGGGGAATTATAAGCCTTACTGTATTCATGTGCTTGTCTACGTGGAGAATGTGTATTAATGCTTCCATCATGTTCCACTGCATGCACTGTGCACCATAAGCATTTTGTTGGCTTTAAGGAAAAGAGAAATCTTCTAAGAGAATTTGCGGTTGAGCAAAGTAAGAAGTGGCACATTCGGTAGCTCCCCCAATAGCAAATCCAGAATCTATTTGCTTAAAAAGAGAAGGAGAATAAATCCAGATGAAAGGAAATTGAGATTGGAAATACAGATAAAGAGACTTTAAAAAATAACAGTGGGAAGTCTAGACGTTATGCTGTGCTCACCACAGGTGTAGCCACCATCTGCTCCATACAAGGCTCTTACAATACAGTTGGCTGTACTTCCTATGCTGTACCTTTTATCTCGATGGCTCATTCAATCCTTGACTGGAAGCCTGGACCTCCCACTTCCCTTCACCCATCTGGCTCATCCCCCCCACAGCCCTCTCCTTTGGCAACCTCTGGTTTGTTCTCTGTATTTATTTATGGGTCTGTCTCTGCTTTTTGTGTGTTTGTTTGTGTTTTTTAGATTCCACATATAAGTGAAATCATGTCGATGTATCAAATCACTATGTTGTACACCTAAAACTAATGTGACATTGTCAACTATGTCTCAGTTAAAAACAACAACAACAACATAAGACATAAGACAGCGCAAAAAAAAAAAAAAATAGTGGCATTGCATCCTCTTTTCCAGACTGTTGATTGATTGAATTGTGTTTCTCAATAGCCTGTGGGGGCAATATCTACATCCATGATGTGAATTCTGCGGGATATGTGACCTCCCCTGGCCACCCTAACAATTACCCCCAGCATGCTGATTGTAATTGGCTCATAGCTGCTCCTCCTGGAAAGCTCATAAGGGTGCAGTTTGAAGATCAATTCAATATTGAAGAAACACCCAAGTAGGTCACCTCCATATTTCACTTTTCTCCTACTCAGAGTTAATATTCTTTAGCTGTTATTTTGAGAATAATTTTTTTCTCTGCTTTTTTCAGCATAGGAAATCCAGGAATGGGGAAGGGACATGCATTACACCTAGAGTCTGAAAACATTGCCCACTAGCCACTCTCTTATGAGCTTAGCAGATTATGTACACAGTTGCTGGCCCTCCTGACACCACACACATCCTCCAAGAGACAATGAGGATGGCTGTTTGAGATTTATGTTATCCGCTCTTCCCCTCACAGGAAAAATATAGTGTCTCTGGTAGATGAATATTTTCCCAGGCTCATACTCAATGTCATAAATAATAAAATATCTGTTTAACAAATGGAAATTCGTGTTACGTGACACTAGATCACCAGTGTCTGAGAAAGGACTAAAGCAAGTACAGGACAATTTCCCAGTCTGTCTTTAATGAGAATTCTTAAGGGATTACAAACCAGGGAGTAAGTCTTACTGTTGAACACAAAGAGAATAACTACAATGACAGGAAAAAACAGAACAACACCTGAATTTTTCTTTGTTTAACAAAAGTATGTATGCATTTGCAAGAATATGTGTATGGTACAAAATTCAGGTACAAGAACTTTTCCTGTTTATGGGCACCTCATATAATGCCGCTGTGCCACTCAGTAAGTATTAATTGGCTGATTGACTTTCTTCAGAAATATTGGGTAAATACTTACACACTTTATGGACACAGAAAATTCCTGCGTAGACTTTCCATTAGCCTGGGTGGCAGAGCTGTCAAGAGAGTTTGTCCTTGTCATGTGAAATGTGCCCTATCATCCTGTAAGACAAAATACTTGTTTTGTTTTGTTTTTAAGATTCCTAGGCATTAATTTGAGAATGACTTTTATCTTTATAAAATAAATACAAAATATAGAGGGAAGACAAGTAAACATTTTTTGATGCGGTACATGTAAAACCTGCCTTTTTGAGCTACTAACCAAAGAATGTACGATTAGAAAAATGTTATGTAGATTCTGAAGTGACACACCACTTAAAATGACTGTCATAGTGTCTTCTACAAAAATTATGATTTAATATTGCTCTTAGAGAAAGTTAGTGAAGTCTTTATTTTTAACATATGTCAAAGTGACTGACTTTATATATTAAACTAATGTTCTTTCTACTTTAGCTGTGTATCCAATTACCTTGAGTTGCGTGATGGGGTTGATTCAAATGCACCATTACTTGCCAAGCTCTGTGGGAGATCTTTGCCCAGCAGTCAGTTGTCCTCAGGAGAGGTGATGTATTTGAGGTTCCGATCTGACAACAGCTCCACTCAGGTTGGGTTCAAGATCAAGTATGCAATAGGTAACAACATTTTTTGTATTTAATAAGAAAGTTCTGACAGACTAGTTATCATAAAACTTTTAAAAATCATACCAGTTTTAGAGAAGTTTTTCTATCTGCCTAATTTTAATGATTGTCTTAGTGATAGAGATAATTAGGGGACGTAAATGTTTAAAACCAAAGTCATTTATCAATTTAAAATTTTATTTTGGTTTCCATTTCAAACCACTCTTTTTAATAAACCTGAATATTTTGTATTTTCCTGACTTGTTTGTGAAAATGTATTCAATTAAATTTTTGTTTCTTTCTCTTATCATGAAATCTCTATAGTATCACCTTAACTGGTAAAAGTGTTTACTATTCAAATACAATCAAATAACTATATTTAGAACAGTAACTTTGAACTCATCATTAGTGGATAATGTTTTTCCCCTAAGTCTCTAATGCCAAGTCAGTCACTAGATAAGAACAAGTATGTCTCCTTAGTGCTTTGACTTCCTTACTTTAAAAAATGAGCAATACACATGCATACTGAAGATTTATTGTATTATGGCCATAATTACATAGAATCTAGTATCTGGTGGGTCTGAACACTGACCAAACATATTTAATATGACCAAAAAGTTGGAAAGCCTACTAGTAACAACATTAAACCTATACCATAGGTCATTTTATAGCCCAAGGCAAATTGTACATAATTCAATCTAACTATCACATCCAGCTGATAAAAAAAGAACTGAGTAGTAATTTGCCAGGCCCTGAGATACCAGTTACTGCAGTGAAATATTCATTTGATAGTTAAACCAGTAAGGGCAGGCATCGCTAATCACACACCGTACCCCTTCCAGCTGAGCAGACCCTCAGTCTTCAGAATCGCAGACACAGGGTGGTAGGCAGGCCCTATCAATCTATCAGTTGGTTCTTGGAATAAAACTTCCTTGCAACTAATAGTTCTTACATCCTGAGAGGATTAATGTGATGTTACAGAATATGCCAGTCAGTTTCCATTTCCCATTATTGGACTGGACTTGTGGTATTGTTTCTCTTTTTATCAATAGTTGATTTCAAATAAGGGGAACACTAAACATTTTCAGAATTTTTAAAATGTGAATTTATATTCAGTTGGCACCTAAAAGTTTTGAATGTGCTGGTTAATTTTTTTTTTTAAAGACAAATCCCCCGTAACAGAATATTGCTCTTTTCTGCAGCCCAGTGTGGGGGAAGAGTGACAGGGCAAAGTGGTATCATTGAAAGCAGCGGATATCCAACACTTCCATATAGAGACAACTCATTCTGTGAGTGGCATCTCAAGGGTCCCTCAGGACACTATCTCACCATCCATTTTGAAGATTTTCACCTTCAGAATTCCTCTGGCTGTGAAAAAGACTTTGTGGAGATCTGGGAAAATCATACCTCTGGTCAGTAAAATATGTCTGCTGTCTTTTGGGGGTGTTTATTTTTCTGCACTCTTATTCAGCTTCTGAAGTGTCCTTACCTCAAGAAAGGCAAAATGACATTTGTCCTTTGTATAGAAGTGCAGTCATGTCTGGGCAGTTCCAGCTTTTCTCTCCCTGGAGTCTACTCATAATCGGTGGGTATCTACAGCCCCAGGTGTAATTATATAGTTTTACCTTATAGATCACACTGAGAGAGCACTGTATTGAGAAGGCATCCTCTTCCTGTTGAGACTTTCCAGTGTCATATGCAGTTAGTTCTTTGAGGAGCATCCTGGTAGGTAAGGAGAGAGAGGGTTATGCATGAGTTGGACACTCATGACTCTGTTGCCTGGAATCATTTCTAACCAAATGAGCTCCCTCATTGTGTGAGATGTCCTTGCCCTAATTGGTTACAGCTTTTGTCACACATCTTTATATATATGAATATGTTGATTTTATTCATGTTTGCCCTGCTTTTCTTAATAGAGGTTAGCTTTTCTTTTTGGCAGAGTCTCGTCTTTTATTATTTTCTTTGTACTTGTAGAACACCTCAAGTAGAGGTGAAATAAAATCAATCACCTGGACATATACATAATTAGTTATTTGCTTCTCGCAGGAAATTTATTGGGCAGATACTGTGGAAACACCATTCCTGACAGCATAGACACTTCTAGCAATGTCGCTTTGGTCAGGTTTGTCACAGATGGTTCTGTTACTGCCTCAGGATTTAGACTACGGTTTGAATCCAGCATGGAAGGTAAGTTCACTGATTCATTAAAGAAAATTACATATAGGGAACCCTGGGTGGTGCAGCGGTTTAGCGCCTGCCTTTGGCCCAGGGCGCGATCCTGGAGACCCGGGATCGAATCCCACGTCGGGCTCCCGGTGCATGGAGCCTGCTTCTCCCTCTGCCTGTGTCTCTGCCTCTCTCTCTCTCTCTCTGTGTGACTATCATAAATAAATAAAAATTAAAAAAAAATTAAAAGAAAATTACATATATATATATATATATATATATATATATATATATATATATATATATAAAATGTGTGTGTGTGTGTATAAATTGAGCACCTACATTGGCTAGGCACTGTGTGAGGCATTGGTGTTACAATAGTTGAAGAAAAAAAAATGACCCTTATCTTCTTGGACCTTCCACTTTAGTTGAGAGGCAGACATTAACCATATAGTCACATCAGTAAAGAAAAATCACAACTGTAATCCAGGCTACCAAAGAAAGGAACTAGTGCTTGGAAAATATTATGGGATGAGAGCTATATGCATTACATATCTTAAGAAAGCAGTCCAGGGCAGCCCCGGTAGCGCAGTGATTTAGTGCCGCCTGCAGCCCAGGGTGTGATCTTGGAGACCCAGGATCAAGTCCCACATCGGGCTCCCTGTATGGAGCCTGCTTCTCTCTCTGCCTGTGTCTCTGCCTCTCTCTCTCTCTGTGTCTCTATGAATAAATAAATAAAATCTTTAAAAAAAAGAAAGCCAGTCCAATAGCCCCACAGCCATCAGAATCAACCTTTCAAATGTCCTGACATTAGTGAAATATAGATTTTATCTGAAAAAACTGGATAATTACTCTCATCTTCTGAGTCTTCTGACTCTTGGGATTACTCTACCTATTTTTCTTTCATATTTCTTGGGCTATGATTATAACAGGACTGCCAGTGGATGAACTGTCATCCATGGAATCATGGATTAAATATTCAGTATTAGAGACAAGAAGTGAATATAAACATTCTCTGTAAGTCCTCATATGCGTATAGTGATAAATAAGAGCAATCATTTTGTCCAGTAGGATATTAAAGAAAATACTTTGGAGAACACTTCTTGTGGAAGGTATCATTTTGATTGAATTGGAAGTTTTTTTTTTTTTAATTTCTTCCCCTTCAGCATGTGGTGGGGAGCTACAGGGCCCTACTGGAACGTTTACTTCTCCCAACTACCCAAACCCAAATCCTCATGGCCGGGTCTGTGAGTGGAGGATCATGGTGCAGGAAGGAAGGAGGATCACTCTGACTTTTAACAACCTAAGGCTGGAAGCTCATCCATCCTGCTACAGTGAGCATGTGACAGTAAGTGTCTTTTGCAGTCAGGGATATTACATTCCATTGTTGAAGGAGTTTATTGACCTATAAATCATAGTCAGAAAACTAGGTCAGGAATATTCCCATCCATGCAACTGTACCTCAGGTAAATTCTAAGTATTTTAGATAGAACGGAAGCGTAGTGAACTGCCATAATATTTGTAAAACCTGTTTTAAGAGGCTATTTGTTGTCACCACATACATCAAGGTCATAGGTGAGATAAATTTTAAGAGCAAATAATCATTGTGCATGGCAAAAGTGGGTTAATGGAGAAGAGTTAAGCCCGTGGGTAGCACATAGTTGAATAGGACCAGAGTCACAGAACAAGCCATCACCAAAAGTTTTAAGCCATTGAGTGGTCCTGCAGAGTTACTGTTCTCTGCCAGTGGTGCTGAGCAACTCCTTTGGAAGAACCTGTGCTGCCCGCCCTCAGTGTTGCCAAGGTCAAGTGCTTTCGGATATGTCATCAGCATTCTTAGCTTCCCTTAGCAAAGGAAAGCAAAAAAGATCCATGAATGAGAACGAAGATCATTAACTGAAATGACAAGTATGTATAACTGGATTAATCATACATTAATATTAATATATTTCTCTACCCAACTCAACTTTTCCTCCATCCTTGTTACCTGAGTCAATAACAATTCCAAACTTCTGGGTGGTCGGGTCAAAAACATTGATTTCTGTCTTGGAGTCTTTTCTTTCACATCTTATATTACATCCATAATCAAGTCCCAGAATCTAACTACTTTAAGATGTCTTAAAAGAGATCTTTAAAGAGATCCAGAATCTAAATACTAACCACATCCACTACTATAGCCATCACCACTCACATAGTTTAGTTAGTAGCTTCCAGTTGGTCTCCCTACTCTCTCCCTTGTCTCCCTGCATTCTCCACACAGCAGCCAGGGTGATAAATGTAAATCACATCTTGCTGCTCTCCTTGAAAATCCTCTATTGGCCTCTCATCTCACTCAGAGGAAAATCCAAATCTTTACAGTAGCCCAACTGGCCCTATGGTATCCTATATGAATGACATCTGTATAATCATAGTAATGAGTGACTGAGCCACCCAGGTGCCCCTTCACTGAATATATGGAAACAAAGATGAAGTAGAAAAAATTAACCACTCCAAGTATACCATGTTTTAATGCATTTTCTTGGCAATAAAATATTACGTATTTATAATAAATGTGGCATAAATTTACTTGCACACTAATTTTAATCTATTTTTCTGATTATAAATATAATGAATGCCTATTGAACAGAATTTGGAGAGTTCAAAACTTAAAAAATGTAAAAAAGACTTGAAATTCCCACCCACCCATTGCTAAAATGCTGATGTATACAACAGTTTATTTCCCTTTGAAATTCTTTACATAATTGAGATCATATTGAATATAATGATTATTAGGAATCTTACCAGTAGGGATGCCTGGATGGCTCAGTGGTTGAGCGTCTGCCTTTCACTCAGGGCATGATCCCGGGGTCTTGGGTTTGAGTCCCACATTAGGCTCCCCACAGGGAGCCTGCTTCTCCCTCTGCTTATGTCTCTGCCTCTCCCTCTGTCTCTCATGAATAAA
Source organism: Canis lupus baileyi (assembly GCF_048164855.1). Classification (NCBI taxonomy): domain Eukaryota; kingdom Metazoa; phylum Chordata; class Mammalia; order Carnivora; family Canidae; genus Canis; species Canis lupus. The sequence continues at coordinate 20,510,528 of NC_132842.1, forward strand.
TAAATAAATTTTTTTTTTAAAAAGGAATCTTACCAGTAGAATTTTCACATGCTCTATAGGAAAGATAATATGAACAGTCATAGTTTCAGAGCTCCAATAATAAAATAGAATTTACAGCAACAACCACAAATTTTGAATCACATCTTACTTGTCATTTCCCTATCTCTGAATCATAGATGCCAAAGGCATCTACTTTCAACTTTTTAGCTACTTCTTGTGGTATGTATGTCATTATTTCAAAATAAAATTCCTATTCTGCTACTTCTTTGTTTTTTGTTCTTAGACATCCTCTGTCCACATGCAACTATGGAAGATGAGGATTTAGTTCTTTTCAGAATCCACCCCTACCACACACACCACAAATGCTCATAGGGCTATGCACAGTTCAGACTCCCCCAGTTTCCTCCCAAAATATATATGTCACAGATTTTGTTTAAATTGCTCTTCAGTGTTTGCATTACTGTGATTATACAGATGTCATTTCCAACCTAACCAAGCAATGCACTATGGTAGCATTTCCTTTTGTTTTTTTTTTCTGATTAATAATAATAATTGTGTCCTTTTTTGCATTTCGCTTTTTATGCACAGATCACAAATTCTTCCACACAATTTCACCCCAAGAGTACCTCCCCACCATGTATAGTAAAGCGTATCTATCAGTTCATTCATTTTCCTTAGCAATATCCTCCCTAAGCCCTCTCCATCAGCTGCAAGCCGGATGCCAGCTGTCATGTGGGGCGTTCCCTTTCCCATCAAATTTGTACACCCCTTTGTTCCTCTCCTGGGCTGGACACCTGACTCTGTGCTATGTGCATTATTCTGTCTTGGTTCATTTCCTTTTTTTGGTAAGACATATGTTCTTGTATTTCCATAAGAAAGTAGATATGGATGATAAGGTTTTGAGGAGGTATATGCCTGGAATCACCCTCAGTTTATCATTGTTCTCTGAATACACTACATAGTTAAATTATCACATGTATTTGATATATTCACATATGTATATAAATATATTAATCATAATTTTGAAATTTATGTTGCTTCTTTTGTGGTCCATTTCCTTCAAATTCCTGTTTCTTATTTGTATATATTGATTGGTGTTTGCTTACATGTCTAATGACCCTTGACTGTTTATTCCTATTTGAGAAAGAAGTACTAAAATACTGCATGGAGGCTTTGTATGCATGGGATTGTCAAGTTATGGTCTTCATTGAGTTGGAGGGACTTGGCCATTTAATTAGGAGAAACTACAAATGTCATATCTACAGGTCTTTTCTCCTGGAGAGGCTAAAGCTCCAACAATAACTTTCAGAATTAACTTCCTTTATGAACCTTTAATATCATGTCCAGATTCTTTTTCTTTGAAATGTATTTTTGTAGATTCCATGTTTGTTTTGTTTCTTCTTCACTCTGTTGTAAATAAGGGGATGTGGCTGGCCTTTTGCCTGTATTTTATTACTTTGAAAACTTCTTGCAAAAAAAGTGGGGGCTGGAGGAGAAAAAGAGAAAGAAAGAAAGAAAGAAAGAAAGAAAGAAAGAAAGAAAGAAAGAAAGGAAGGAAGGAAGGAAGGAAGGAAGGAAGGAAGGAAGGAAGGAAGGAAGGAAGGAAAGAAAGAAGAAAAGGAGAGAAAAGAAAAGAAAAGAAAGAAAAGAAAAGAAAAGGAAAGAAGAGAAAAGAAAAAAGAAAAGAAAAGAAAAGAAAAGAAAAGAAAAGAAAAGAAAAGAATAAAGGAGAGGGAGAAGGGAAGCTTCCTGAGATCTACAGGTTGAGTGAAGGCAGCTTTAAGTGCACAGCTTCTAGATTAATACTGTATCCAGCCCCCTAAGCATACAATCCCTCCAAACCCAGCTGTTTATCTGACTGTGTCCAGAAGGAGAAGAGGCAAAAGTACACCATCCAGCTTGCATTACAGTGAGCTATGAGCCTGATTTTATTTCTGCATATAGCAAGTTTCAGAGCTGAATCTCCAATGCCTACTTCATATCCCATTGTTTTCTGGAAGTTGTAGTTTCCGAGTACAAACAAGAGTGGAGGAGGAAAGTAGAAACAGCACTTGGGTTGCCTCTAACAGCAGTTCATGTGATAAATGGATGCCTGAACAATTGTCAGTCATTGTGATTCCAAGCTCAGAGCAGACGTTGATCATAGTTTCCGACATGTTCCATTACCCTGTAGTTGCTGATAATCCCTTTTGATTCTGGCAATATGTTGCCCATTCCTGTTTTCAGTATTGTTGAAATTTTGTTATCTTCTGTTTCCTTATATAATACTTCAGACTTTGGAGTAAGGGGGATGCTTTAAATCCAATTTTATTATCACTAGTTCTTTGAACTTAAGTAAATTACATAGCCTTTCTGAATTCTGTCTTAATCTGGAAAGCAGGGATGATGTTATATGTCTGAGAGGGTATTGTGCTAATTGGATCAAGTAATATAAGTAGGCTATTAGGAGAGCCTGGCATTTTATTGGTGCTCAGTAAGTGATAGGAAATGCTATATCTGGTCCTGTGAGTCAGAAGACACTTTAAAACAGAAGCCCTCACAGAGCTCAATTTAATGATCAATTATAGTAAATTTAAAAGCTCCCATCTTTTGTTATGGAGTGCATTCTTCTTCGTATCTCTTAGTGTCAAACTCTGAATCATTATTTCTAATCATGAGTGATTCAAATCCTTTTTAAAAAGAGGAATATCAATTACTCAATCAGTCAATTATTATTCAGCTACTTCTGGATCTTTCCTGAACTGTGACAACCAGACATGCTGAAACACCCTGGTTTTGAACAGAAGTGGAATAATACTTTGCAACTATTAGAACTGTGTGCATAACTAGAATTATTGTTTAATATTTTGGAGTCAGCACTACTCATCCCTTTTTTAAAAATTCAAATTAATAAGAAAATTGAGGCTTTGGATTCATAAGTACTTAGGAAACAACTAGTATGCTGATATTGAGATTGATTTTTAAAGTTACTTTTCAAGGCATTTTAAGATATTTGAGTTACTATATGCTTCAAATCATCAGAGACTAACATTTAAGCCTTCATTCCAAATATCAAAGGTCCTAAGACATTGTTAAGAAAAATTGTCCATCAGTGAACTCTGAGAACTAAGATGTAAGTGTGTTGGCCTATCTAATTTACATTTAGAGCACGGTTTTCAGTTGCAGACAGTATTGCAGTCTTTCATTTGTCACCACATGGCAGGAGGGCATTACTGTAATACTTTCATTTTAGTGAAGTGACCCTGAGGCCACAGAATGTGCTCCGGGTAACATAGTGGCTTGTGGCACTGGGCTAGGAGCCCATACTGTTAAGTAATTCATGTTGGCACAGAGTTTCCTTCTAAGGAAATATATTGGGGCTGTGAATATAATCTTCTAGGAAATACTCAGCAAGATGGACAGTGTGACTAAAGGTTAAACTATTTTTCTAATAGATATTCAATGGCATTAGAAATAACTCACCTCAGCTAGAGAAACTGTGTGGTAGTGTGAACGCAAGCAGTGAGATCAAATCTTCAGGAAATACAATGAAAGTCGTGTTTTTCACTGATGGATCCAGGCCATTTGGAGGCTTCAGTGCTACCTACACATCCAGTGAAGATGCAGGTAATATGTTATAATGCACCTATTTTAATCGTGGGCACTGCAGATGTCCTATAGCTACTACCAACAGCAGAAGAGCAGAATTTTGATCTCATCAAAATTACACCTGGGATCTTCTACATAAGGCAAACTTACATAACCGGAGGGAAACCCCATGCCTGTCAGAAAAAAGAAATGTTCTATTTTGAGAAAGAAAACTTCTATTGTGAGTTAAAAAACTTAAAAACGCAATTGGGAGAGCTTCTAGCTCAATTCCATGCAGTGTTGCCATTATATTGGTTGCCCATTCCGCAGTCTTTGGTCAGTTATTTTGTGCTGAGAGACCTTCTGCCTGTAAGAAGGTAACTGGCTCCCCATAAGTAATTTAGTTGAAGACAACCGGATTTTATTGTTTCTCAGTCATCCATATATATACATATTTTTCCAGTGTAAATGAATAAGGGCTCATATTTGATACAGAGTATTTAAAAATTAAGTAGGATATGTACTTTCTAGCCTAAATATTCTATTTTCTGGATTGGTGCATTATCTAAGAGTTTTAAATTTTAGAAAGAGTGGAACTGAATATTTTAAAATACCTCTAAGTTGTTTCATTGATACAAGGGACATTCATTACCATATGAAAAGGGGCAAGTTCCTTGGCACTATAATGCTATTCTATCTGTCTGATCCAATTAAATCTTGGTTCAAGTGGAGAATTGCTAATGAGAAGCCATTGAGACCACTACTGTAGGTTAGCTATTTCTCTAAATTAAATATTAATGAATAATAGGCTTAAATTAGGAGAAACTGATGCACAGCCAAACCCTTAAATCCACCTAATCTACCCTATAGGAAAATAACAGGAAATTTCCTACAGGAACTATGTGTTTATTTTTACACATATTTCCAAACTCACAGAAACTTCTTCCATAGTCTGTATGCATGAGCCAGCCCTTCACCTACAATCTGAACTTTATCTAGAAAAACAAATCAAAGCAATAAAAATCTTGCTGCTGTTATTTTAGTTATTATCATATTACTTGTATCTCCTGTTATAGCATGAATTTAACTCTTCCTCCTTTTTTTCCCTTAGTATGTGGTGGGTCCCTTACGCATTTCCCTGAAGGAAACTTTACTTCTCCTGGTTATAATGGAGTCAGTAATTACTCAAGAAACTTAAACTGTGAATGGACTCTCAGCAATCCAAATCAGGGAAATTCATCTATTTACATTCATTTTGAAGATTTTTACCTGGAAAGTCACCAAGACTGTCAGTTTGATGTCCTTGAGTTCCGAGTGGGTGAGTTCAATCAGGGAACATGTTCTCCTATTTATCCAAAGTATTCTTCTTATACCTGGAGGCCACCAACAACAAAGAGACTCAAGGGGCTATAATATATGCACATAGAATCCAAAAGAATGTTGGTCAGAAAAAGCTGTAATTCTGTGCATAGCCAGCTGAGGTAACATGCCCTATGAATGGTGAGCAAGATGGATCAGAGTTTGCAAGTAGACTCTATGTTTCATTGAAATGAGACACTCAGGATAGATTCAGCTTATCTGTATTCTCTCTCTCTCTCTTTAAAGGATTTATTTATTTATTTGAGAAAGAGAGGGTAAGGGGAGGAGAGGAGAAGTGGGGGAGAGAGAGAGAAAGAATCCTAAGCGGACTCTGTGCTGAGCACAGAGCATGACACAGGGCTCGATCTCATGACCCTGAGATGATGACCTGAGCTGAAACCAAGAGTTGGACTCGCTTAACTGACTGAGCCACCCAGACACCCCTTGTCTGTCACTTAATGAATTCAGGTGGTTCCCTCGATCTTTTACTATTCAAGACTTCTTTCCTCAAAGACTGGAACTTAGCATGGTCAGAAATGTATCAGTGATTTCCTGAATTTACAGGAGTTCTACATAGAAATCAAAACAAGTTTTGCAGTGTACCTGATGGAGAAGCACATGGAAGCTATTTGGGGAATTATCCCCAAAGGAGTCAAATTTGTCTTTGTTTTCATGAGAAGTGGATTAAGGTTTACTTGGTGAACCATAATTCTCTTAAGAATTTTTAAAAATTTCCCTTCATAGGAGATGAATCCATTTTAGTTCTTTCTCCTAGTTGAGGTATGGGTGATCCATCAAATTGCCTCCATTGTTACATTGACACTGTTTTCCTGGTTTGAAAAAGAGAAGTAGGGATGCCTGCGTGGCTCCATGGTTGAGTGTCTCGATGTGGTCCCAGAGTCCTGGGATTGAGTCTTACATTGGGCTCCCCTCAAGGAGCCTGCTTCTCCCTCTACCTATATCTCTGCCTCTTTCTCTGTGTCTCTCATGAATAAATAAAGAAAATATTTAAAAAAGAGAGAGAGAAGTAAAGTAACACTGTAGATCATCAGTGCTATTTGAGGTTCACTGAGTTCCATGTTACCACAATTTTTTTTTAAAGGAGGCTGAAAGCAGCAGAAACCAATATAATGAGCTGGTGGCAATGTTCTAGGGCAGCTATTGAATCAATGCTGACTTTGAGAAGTGAATCAATGCTGACATAGACAGAGGGAGTGGACAGAATTTTCAAGGAGAATTTGATAAAGTCTGTGGTCACAGACCAGGGGACTCAGCAGGAGAATCATCTGGGCCCTTGTAGGTAGATGAAGGTAGAGAAGATGTAGATAGAGAAGACTTATGAGAGAAATGGAACTTGTTTGCGAATGTTCTCTATGTGATTCTGATACCCCTCACCATTGACACCTGATTCAAAACCACTGGCTTAAAATGTCCGTTGACTGATGAATGGATAAAGAAGATGTGGAATATATGCACAATGGAATATTACTGAGCCATCAAAAAGAATGAAATCTTGCCATTTGCAACATGTGGATGGGACTAAAGGTTATTATGCTAAGTGAAATCAGTCAGTCAGAGAAAGTCAAATTTCATATGATTTCACTCATGTGGAATTTAAGAAACAAATTGGATGAACATAGAGGAAAGGAAGAAAAATAAGATAAAAGCAGAGAAAGAAGGAAACCATGAGAGAAGTTTAACTATAGAAAACAAACTGAAGGTTGCTGGAGGGGGATGGATGGAGTGGATGGGTTAAATGGAGGATGAGCATTAAAGAGGACACTTGATGGAATGAGCATGAGGGGTTACATGTAAGTGATGAATTGTTAAATTCTACTCCTGAAACCAGCACTATACCACATATTAACTAACTTGAATTTAAATAAACAAGAAACAAAAACAAAACAAAACAAAACATTGGCTATTGAATTAAGCAGAACAACTGTATATCAAATTTCAGCCAGTTCAATGCAATCTTCTTTCTATTCCCCAATTTTAGATCAGTTAAAATACTCTATTTTGTGTACTTAAAAATCAATGATGTCAGTCTGACAGAATAAGTAAAGAGCAGATTAATTGTGAGCTCTGTAGGTATTCTATAAAAATTAATCAAATTAACCGTCATAAAATACTCAGCTCAAAATCTGATAGTTTTTAGCCCGAGTACTGGATATCCTATTCATTTTAGTTGATTAAATGCAGTGAAGAAATCATTAAAATTTTAGATAATTATCACTTTTATCTTTTGTCACTGTTGGCATTATATTTTTTACTCCCTAAAAAAAAAGGCACATCCAAATGTTTTTTTTTTTTAATTAATTGTATCTGTTTAGGTATCTAAAATAATTATGAAAACACGATTTGGAACAAAATGGTACCCAAAATAGAGAAAGATGCCCATACAAAAAAAGCTTCTTTTTTTTTTCTATCCTGATGAAGGGACTCTTGCTTTTGCAGTTGATGAAGATAGAAAGGAACTTTGTGAAATGTCTGCTACTAAATCAAAATATCAATGTGTGTCAATACCTTCCTACTGAACTCATTGAATGTATTTCTCAAAAGCTTTGTAAGTAATGGCATTTGGTGTGTTATTTTGTTCAGGTAATGCTGATGGGCCTCTGATGTGGAGACTGTGTGGACCTTCAAAACCTATAGTGCCACTGGTTATACCTTATCCTGAGGTATGGATACACTTTGTCACCAATGAACATGTAGAACATGTTGGATTCCATGCAGAGTATTCTTTTACAGGTAAGACATGTGATTAAGCTCTCATACTCTGGCAATATAATAATAATTTTTTCCATAAAGATCACGCATGTATTTTGTTAGATTAATGTCTTTTTTTAAGATTTTATTTATTTACTCACGAGAGATACAGAGAGGGAGGCAGAGACATAGACAGAGGGAGGAGAAGCAGGCTCTATGCAGAGAGCCCGATGTATGACTCAATCCAGGAATTCTGGGATCATGCCCTGTGCCAAAGGCAGATGCTCAACCACTGAGCCACCCAGGTGTCCCATTAGATTAATTTCTAGGTAGCTGTTGGTTTTGTTGCTAATGTCAATGAGATGTTCTAAATTATATCTTCTGATTGATTGTCGCTGATATCTAGGAATTTTTTTTGATATTTAGGAATTTTTAAATTTTTTATACATTGATCTTTAGCTCAAACATTTTCCTGCACTCTTATTAGTTTTGGTATTTTGTCATAGATTATCTTTGGTTTTTCTGTGTAAACAATCATATCTTATACAAGTGATAATACTGTTTTTCTTTTGGCCCCAAAACTTCATTTCTTTTTCTTGTCTTATTTCAATGGCTAGGCCACTATCATGTTGAATGGAAGGGATGATAGCACTTGTTTCTGACCTTAATGTGAATACATGTGACCCTTCATTGTTAAATATATTGATTTCTTTTAGGTTTTTAATAAATGCTTCTTGTCAGATTAAAGAAAGTCCCTTCAATTGTTAGTATACAATTTTAAAATTCTGAATAAATGTAATATTTTATCAAATAATTTCTCTGCATCCATTGAGATGTTTCTGTTTTCCTCCTTTAATATGTTAATATGATAAATTATATACTGAAAGACTTTGCTCTTGTTAAACCATTTTTTAATTTCTAGGATAGACCCTACCTGCCTATGATGTGTGTTTTGAACATATTGCTAGATATTATTGACTAATGATTTGTTTTGGATTTGCATCTGTGACATTCAGTTTGTATCTGAAAATTTAGCCCAAGATAGACAGCATTTCTCTGAGCTGAGCCATCAGAATTTCTCTAGTCCCTTTCACTAATATGGCAGTTCTTTTAGACTCTTAATGTTATATTAAAGTCTCAACTCCAGCCCTTCCTTCCAGGGGATCCAAGGCCATATGTTCTCCTTCATGGTCATCAAGACCTTGGACCCTGACCTCTGGGGCCTACATCTTAGTTCTGACTGATATATTCTCAGTTTGAGATTATCTCTCAGAATTTGAAGATACTTATTTTTTATAGATTTTGGAAATCCTCTTTTTTTCTATTAAGTTTGGCTATGAATCAAAGTATGTTTTGGTTATAGTTTTATCTAACATCTCTTTGTGTTATAATCAAATGGCTTATTGGGAGAGGGAGCAAGATTGAGCAATAATCTTGCCAGTTGATTTTTCTTTATTGGATTGAAAGAAGAGAGCCAGGTTTCAGAAAGCAGTATTATCCATGCAGAAAATCAGACAATCCTGTTTTAAAAATATATCTGGTCTTCAACTTGCTATGCTAATATATACTTTGATAGCTGACTACAGGTATAAGTGCTTCTCATCAAATGACAAATTCTTTCATTATGGTATGGATTATATTCTTCCAGCTTGTATTTGTTTTTGCTAGCCTGTTGTTTGTTTGGTTTTTTTTTCAAGAAGCTTATTTACTTTGTCCATAGTCAGAGTGTCTATTATAGGCACATCTAATTATTTTCCATTTGTGGTACAGATTATATTCCTCTCCTTTGTACTAAATGTGATCCTGTTTTCACTGTGTGATTCTATTTAATTAACACTACATGAGATTCTGTTTATTTCTAATCTTCTACCCAGTTTCTCCTTTGCTTTTATCTACTTTCATCTATTCATTGGTTGCTTTTTTAAGAATCCTATGATGGCTGTAAGACCTACTTACTTTGGCTTTGCAGAGGTGTTTGTTTGTTTTCTTGTATCTTATTTAAAAGATTACAAATCTAATTTCAGACTGTGGTGGAATACAGTTGGGTGAGAGTGGAGTGATTGCAAGCCCCAACTATCCAGCCTCTTATGACAGCTTGACCCATTGTTCCTGGTTGTTGGAAGCACCACAAGGCTTTACCATCACTGTAAGTTCTGATTTTCTTCTACAACAAAAATACCATGTCTGGTGTGGAAACAGAGTTCTTTTAATAAGCAAGCTATTAGAATAGGCTTTGCTTTTGTGATGAATTCATTTTCTGCCCAAAATGTCATTAGAGTGTAGATATCTACAAGTGTACAGTGCCTGAATAAATCTCTTTTGCAAGCATAGGAGAAGTATATGTAGAAGATATTCCCATCCAGGAGGGAGGTGTAATCATGTTCTGGTTATGAGTTGCCATCCCAGCCCACTGGACTGAGGAGGTCCTCCAGTAACTACAGTTCTAGGATAAATATCCCCTCTCAAATTTCTAATAGAAGCCCCAATAAGGGAAAAAAAAAAGAGGAGTGCAGGGGAGAGTTAAATAAGAGACATATATACAAAATTATATAAATTAGAACAAAACAAAAGAGTTTGTGAGGGGACCTTTTCTAAGGGTCTAAAGTATCTGATTCTAGGTAGCTAAGCTCACTTACAACTCGGAGCACCTCATTATTTCTTTTTCCTCCTGCAGCTGACATTTAGTGACTTTGATATTGAAGACCATGCAACCTGTGCTTGGGATTCTGTCTCTGTCAGGAATGGAGGTTCTCCTGGATCACCCATCATAGGACAATACTGTGGGACTTCAAACCCCAGGACAATCCAGTCTGGTTCCAACCAGCTAGTGGTGATTTTTAACTCGGACCATTCTGTGCAAAATGGTGGATTTTATGCTACATGGAACACACAGACTTTAGGTAAAATAAACATTCTCTGCGCTTTTTAAATTGATGTGTTTTTAAAAATTTATTAGCTAATTTAATAAGTATGCATTTTCTATCTATTCTCTGTCAAACTTAACTTGGAACGTTTACCCTCACCATTCATGTATCAACTTCATAAGGAAGATACAATATCTATACATATTTTCTCTATTTTGTGTGGATAGAAACTGAGGATGAATGGGTTGATGATTTTCTCAGTCATGAAGCTGATAATTGGTGGAGTCAGGATTTGAATAAAGATAGTGGGGCGCAGAAGTTTTGATCTTAACATTTCATCATGTTGCCTAAGTAGGCAAAAGGGCATGGCATAATCAGAGAATCAAAAATAATAGACAATATGTGTTGGAATCACAAATAGTTTGGAATATTTGGAGCTGGGAGGCAGAATGCTGAGTGGGAAACTGAGAGCAGGAAGTTAAATGGTCCATACCACAAAGAGCCTTGTCTTCTATATTGTCCCTTGAGCAATGGGGAGCCATTGAAGAGTTTTGAGCAGCAAAGTGACAAGGTTTGTGATTTAGAATGAGTGCTCTGTATGTGGCAAAATAAAATAGATTTGATTTCAAAAAGGTAGCTTTTGTGCATATAAAATATGAACTTCATGGAAATTCTCAGAAAATATAAGAATTCACATTGGATACTTTAGTCAGGATTTCTTTAAAGCCTTGCAGTACCACACAGTGCAATTCTTTCTAGAAAAGTCAGAGTTATGAAGGTTTTTGTGGAATGGATCAGACTTTCTCTCATTAAATCACTGGTTGCTGTTGAAATCAGAGGGGACTTTCAGGTATACCATTGGTTTTCCAAGGGCTTAAAAGCAAAAGATACAGAAATACTCTTTAACTTCATTTTGTTTTGAATTCATATTTTTCCATTTGTCTTCTCTTAATTACATATTTTAATAGCATAAAATAATTTGAGACTTTCTTTCAATCTATGTCATTTACTTTCATCCATCAGTGTTTCAATATGAGTGAACCAGATTGCTTAACAGAAGAATTTCTCCTCAAAATCAGTCATTTTCTCTTGTCCTGTATGTTAGAGTAAAATTACAAATGAGTGTAGCCCTGTATTCTCATGTGCTCATGATAATAAAATGCAGAACTTGGGATTGTTGGTTCACAGATACTACATAGCTTCAAGGGGAGTAAAAAAAAAAAATATTGCCATTGTTTGAAAAAGAATAGAAGTCTATCCTCCTTATGGCAAGGATTAGTGGCCTCGGGTGAGTTTAATATAAGTGTAACAAAACAATAACAGCTGAAACTTCCTCTGGATCAAGTGCATCTTACATTTATTGAGAGTTCTTGTTTTATACCTGCCCTGAAGGCCACTGACTCATCTGTAAGGAAAGATAAACTGAAATCTCATATTTAGACATGTGTCTCCTTTGGAAGTAGTGGGCTACTACAATGGCTATTTTCCTCTCAAATTAATGAGTTATTCCATGACATTTTTTCAGGTTGTGGGGGAATACTTCATTCAGATAATGGTACAATCAGATCCCCTCACTGGCCTCAGAATTTTCCTGAGAATAGCAGATGTTCCTGGACAGTCATTACTCACGAAAGTAAGCAGTTGGAGATCAGCTTTGACAACAACTTCCGAATCCCCAGTGGTGATGGACAGTGTCAGAACAGCTTTGTGAAGGTGAGTACGCTTGTTTATTTAATTGGAGCAGAACTGATTTTGTGAACATAAACATTTAGACCAGAAACGGTTCATTGCCTCTCAAAATAAGAAAAGGGCAATTTTGTTGCTTGGATTTCTTGAATAAAAACGTAAGAAATCTCACCTATTAGGAGTTAAAATTTGAACCACAACACACATATTGCCCTGTGACTTTTAATTTGCCAGTATGTAGGCAAAATAACTTAATTAAGGAAATTGTTTTCTGGCCCTAGTAAATTCTCGTGCACACTCAGGGTTCTTCCTTTCTGTGGAAACTAAAGAGGGAAGGCCAGAATTTTTGCTTGCTTGCTTGCTTGCTTTCTTAATTTTTTGTTTTGTTTGTTTTTGTTTTCTAATATCCTCAAGGACAAAACAAATGTAAGCCCCATTACAGGCAACATTTAAAGTATGCTATGAAAATCACAGAAGGCTAGAGATATGGCAAGTGCCAGCCTCCCCTGTGGGTCTCAAGAGCCCACATGCTAAAAAGACCATGAGAGACTCATATGAAATTACGGCAGTGGGGCAGTCAGTAAGGCTCTCTTCCTTTAAAGTTCCAAATACTGCTTATATGGCACCGACTTTTCATCGACTTCTGATCGTGATGACTGTATGATAAATTTATTCCGATTGTGCTATTTTGCATCTCATATGTTATATTTCTCTAAGAGTTCTTTCCACCTTTTAGGGAGAAAGACATTGGCCTTAAGTTCACATTAGTCTGGACTCCATTCATATCTTATGCATTTACCACCTGCATATTCCCCTGTGAGCTAATTAAACATTTGGATTTAATTTCTCAACCATAAAATGAAGAGAACAATTTGTCCTTTAGTAGGACTGTTTTAAGCATTAGAGGTAATATGATATAATATCACAAATAGTGCTCAGTACTTGGAACACAAAGCCACCTAATGAATAGTAGTGGCTTTTTACTGTAGATGCTATTATTTTGTATCATCTTCCCAGTTATGTTCCATATTTAACTGATCCAGGCTTTCTGGTTAAATAAAAATCCTGTACTTTTATAAAACATGTGTTTAATAAAACACATCTAATGCAACTTTTCCTAACTGCTTTTTTCATGAAGCAAATGAACTCTCTCTCAGGGACTGAGTAAACATCAAATGTATAGGCATATGTAAAGCCTTGCAAGTTCGTCAGTTGTACAAATGGGATCTGAAAAGTTATTTAGGTCCATTTCTCCTCTTGATTGAGTGGGAATCCCTCTGACATTTCATACCTCATACAACTGGCAGGTGAGATCCATTTGGAGCCCTGCCCAAACTAAGTGGCCTGGTAAGCACTCTTCCCCTACCAGGCCTGAGCTTCCTGATTCTGCCAAGAGACATTGAAGAGGGTGAGCAGAGATAGCAAGAGGGACCAGGTCCAGCAAGCAACCTTTAACCTCACACTTTGTACAAAAATTAATTCAAAATAGAAACACCCTAAAATGCAAGATGTACAGCTATATGCTTTTAGGGGAAAAAATAGCAGAAATTTGTCAAAACCTAGAGGTAGATGAATGTTTCTCAGACTAAACACCTAAAAACTATCCATGAAAAGAAAAACATAAATCTTACCTCACCAAAATTTAAAATGTTGTGTTCTGTGAAAGCCTCTGTGAAGAGAATGGAAAGACAAGCCACAGACTGGGAGAAAAGATTTATAAATCACCTATCTGACAATAGGCTATGATCTAGAATATATACAGAACAGTTAAGCCCAGCAGCAAAAATACAAAGAATCCAACTAGAATATGGGGAAAAGATTTGATTAGATATTTCACCAAAGAGGGTTTATGGATGGTAAATAGGCAATAGAAATATGTTCAACGTCACTAGCCATTAGGAAAATGAGAATTAAAAGCACAATGAGAGATTACTACACACCTATCAGAATGCCTAAAATAAAGAATGATGACAACACCAAATTCTGGCAGGGTTGTGGAGAAGCTGTATCACTTATTCATCGCTAGTGGGGATGTAAAATGGTATAGACACTCTAAAATGGTTGAGCAGTTTCTTATAAAACTAAATATGCACTTGCCATAAGATCCGGCAATTGCCCTATTAGACATTTATACCAGAGTAATGAAAATTATGTTGACGTAAAAACCCATATACAGATGTTCACAGCAGCTTTATCTGTTAATAGCCCCTAATTAAAATCGGTGCACATGTGCTTCAACAGGTGAATGGTTAAGCTAACTTTCCACATACCTACCAGAGGATACAAGTCCTCAGTAAAAGAAACAAACAAACAAACAAACAAAAACAACCATTGACAGACTAACCATTTAGATAAGTCACCAAGGAATTATGCCAAGTGAAAACATCCAATACCCAAAGGTTACATAGTCTCCTATTGCATTTACATAATGTTTTTGAAATAACAATCATTAGAAGTGGAGGACAGCCATAGGTTAGAAAGATGGGGGTGTGGGAGTGAATTATGTATGATCCTAAAAGGGCAACTCTAGGTACCCTCATGGTACTGGGACTATTCATCATCTTGAACGTGGTGGTACGTAACTGAACACACACATACATGAATACAACTAAAACTGAGAAATTGAGTAAGATCATTGGACTGCATCAATGTCAACCTCCTGGTTATGTTATTTTTTTTTAATTTTTTTTTATTTATTTATGATAGTCACAGAGAGAGAAAGAGAGGCAGAGACACAGGCAGAGAGAGAAGCAGGCTCCATGCACCGGGAGCCTGATGTGGGAATCGATCCCGGGTCTCCAGGATCACGCCCTGGGCCAAAGGCAGGCGCCAAACCGCTGCGCCACCCAGGGATCCCCTGGTTATGTTATTATACTATAATTTTGCAAGATGTCAATGTTGGGGGACACTGGGCAATGTGTACAAGGGATTTCTCTAGATTATACCTTATAACTGCATGTGAATCTGTACATCTCTTAATAAGTAATAATTTTTTAAGAAATAGAATGATAAAATATCATGTGTAGCCAACCTGAATTATGTAAAACTTTAAGAAAAGTCAGAAAGTTTTTGACTTAATGACAACTTCATGACATTCTGTAGGTCCAATATTGTTTTGATGTGTCCTGGGTCAAATAGGCAGTGAAATGAGCTCTTGACTGACAAGGCAGCCATGAATATTGACTAACTCTTTACCATTATTTTCATTACAATATTTTTGTTCCTGGGCCAAAAGGTAGGATGTCAGATCCATAATTAATGACTTCAGGAAAGTATAAGCACTTGATCATTCTTGAAGTTCTTAATTAAAGCACTTGAGATTCTTTATTAAAAGTTTTAGCTGTCACTTTGCCTTTTCAGTAAGGTTGTAAAAATAGTGTGTGCAGATAACTATCTCTCAGCAAGGCATATGTATAATTTTAAAAAATGTGAGTAGAAAACGTCTATAAACTATTCTCCTATATAGTTAAGGTGTGGGATTGGGGGGCTTAATGAGGATATTACAGAAATTTGGAAGTGTGTGTTTCTTTCCTGAGACATTTTTGATTTTAGGTATTTGGTGGAATATTGTGCCTTTGTTCTCAACAGGTCCCATCACAGACCCCTCCTATATCTAATAAATGGCAAACATGATTTAACCAGTAATATAACCAACAGCTGGATACCCAGTGTTTGAAAATCACTGGAAATGATACAACTTTAAAGAACTGAGAAATAGTACATCAGTGCCATGAATCAGTGCCATTTCATACCTCTTCCTATGGACCGAGCTGCCCACAGAAATGTTTTTAATGGCTTGTTATTTTATTGCTTTCTTTGGGGAATATTCTTGAAAGTGATCTGTTCAAAAGAGTAATTTTGTATAATTTGGTGTGAAGAAGATGTCCAATAGGGAAGACTTATTCAGACCCATTTAACTTTCTTGGACTAAGTAATTCTTAGCTGGTGGTGAGGATGGGGATTGTCCTGTGCATTATAGGATGTTTACAGATCCTTTGGCCCCTACCCACTGCATGCTACCCCTTGCACCAAATATTGCCATCAAAAATGCCTCCAGACATTGCCAAATGTCCCCAGGGGAAGGCACAATTGCTCCTGGTCAAGACTCACTCAATTAGGTGGGTTGTCCCTGGCTAAACATGTTGAATGGTCTCTTTTCCTCAGTAATCACCTAATATCAATATTTTCCTTGAGTGACTCAACATTTTAAATTCTGTGATCTTGTTGTGTCTGAACGACTGCAAAATTCTCCTGGCTTATCTCCCAGTATACTCTCTTTTCCTCCAATTTTCCATGTTATAATGATCTCCAAAAACTAGGTGTCCTAGAGCAGTAAGTTTTCCAGTGGCCCCTGTCCATTT
The DNA here is from genome assembly GCF_048164855.1 of Canis lupus baileyi. NCBI lineage: Eukaryota > Metazoa > Chordata > Mammalia > Carnivora > Canidae > Canis > Canis lupus. The sequence goes on from NC_132842.1 coordinate 20,527,074, forward strand.
TAGGACAGTGGTCAGACAGATCTCTAACAAACCCCGTGGCTTGCGGGGACTCTGCAAACTCCCTGGCAACTTAGTTTGAAGTACCCCGCCCCTTCCCACAGGAGCTTCTTTAGGAAGGCACATCCTCCGCTTTACAGGGGTACAGCCCCCTGTTATATACTCTCAATAGCCCTGTTATCATCCCTTTCATAACTGGAACTTTGCATTTAAATTTGTGATTCTATGATTAATATTTTTCTCTCCGGTTAGGATGATTAGGATGGTTAGGATTGGCTTGACTTAGAATTTTGATGCTCACAGTGTATTCCTTGGCAACTACTTTTCAAATGGGCATACAACTTATTTCTTTTGAAGTGGCCGGGCCAATGAAAGGACAGCCTAGGTCTAACTTGGGAGTTGCCAACCGAGTTTTTAGTCAACAGCACCTAGTGGCTGAATCTCATTCTTTCTTCACAATGAATCTTAAAGTTGAACACTGCCTAGGAAGTCTTCTATGATTTATTCCAATTCATGCTAGTGACACATATGCTTGGAATTCCTGTCCAGTTGCCTCATGCTCTACAAATATGTTGATTTGTCACAATCGCCTCACAGTAGCACACATTGCTGCTCTGCACCCCTTGACACCTAGTAATCTTACTTGGATTAGGCCAGGTAGAAGAAGGTAAGAAGAAAAATGAGTAATATTTGTTTTTTCTTAGAAATCACTGCCTAGCTACACAAAACTGAACACAGTCTCCTTGGAAGAGTCAAGAATGGGATATGCTGTTAAAAAGCAGCTTAAAACACTATTCTCCAAAGAAAAAAATTACAATTTTGCATGTTTCATTTACTATTGTGTTTAGGTCTGCATATACCTGAGTTCTATTATTTTCCCACCTAAGGACACTAAACTGTGGACAGGGAAAAACATCAAGCATTAAGTTATGTTTATGGCTCTGCTAGGTGTGGGCAGGGACTGAGGAAGTCGCCGAGTCCCTGTTAGCCACGGGCTGTGGGAACGTGGCTCCTGGCTCCATCCTCACACCAAGAAACGTGTTCATAGCCGTGTTCCAGTCTCAGGAAACCCCAGCCCAGGGCTTCTCTGCATCCTTTGTGAGCCGTAAGTAGAACCAAAAACCAACCCGGGAGGTCTTTGAGAGGGTGGGGCTGCACCTGGCAGGCTTGCAGAAGAGCAGGGGGCTGCACCAGGGTAAACTGGAACTGGGGGTCCACTGGGGAGAGTGTGGGTAGGTTGCCTAATCCTGAGAGTACACCTTTCCTTCAAAAAGAGAGTGGAGCCGAATTCAGTGGTGGGCCAATGGAGAGATGACACAGAAGGCCTGAGTGCCACTGGTGGACATCTATAAATAAGCCTAAGACTCAGAGGAGGGGCAGGAATGAGGCAGAAGCCCCAGGAGTGGTAATTAGTAGACAATCCGTGTGCCTGGTAAGCACATGACCCCCACATGGAAATCACTGGTGCCTGCAGAACCCATTGATTGCTCTGTTGGCAGCCTCACTCGGCCCACCTGAACTGAGTTTCCATGGGTGGGGACTTGCATGTGCCTGTTCTCACCCAGATAATTCTCAAAGTAAGTAAACTTTGGGTCCCACTTTCTTCAGGATTTTCTCTTTCTTCTCCCACTACTGCTTACAGACTGATTTGTGGGAAATGTAGGGAGTTTCAAGTCCAAGGAGCAATGATGGGTGCCTGTTGGCTGCATTTAGTGGAGTCGCTACTCATTTGCAAACTGCTGTTTAGGAAAAAGTCTAATGAGAGGAATTAGAGTGATGCAGCAACTAGGTGTTTCAGACATGAGTGAAGGATGGGGTGGTATCAAGGGAGAGAGGAAAGGCCAGCCCGGGCCTACCTCCAGGCCCTCCCTCGATTGGTTCCTGTGTGTGCATGTGCTCAGAACTGTGCGTTCTGATATAAGTGTCGAAGGATATTGAGATTTTCATATGTGATAGGTCGGGGAGCGATGTGGCTAGGAAAACAAATGTCATTTTAGTGGTAATAATGTGAAATGTTGAGGTTTAGGGCAAATGGTCAAGAAAGAATTCTGGAGATGTCTTTGGTGCAAAAAAGTTGGTTTTATTAAAGCATGGGGACAGGACCCATGGGCGGAAAGAGCTTCACTGGGATTGTGAGGAGTGACCGATTATATACTTTCAGGTTGGGAGAGGGTTAGGAATAAGAGAAGTCTCGAAGGAATTTGGAAACCAGGTTTTTAGGATCTTGAGGGGTCATTTACTACTGTCTAGTAAAACCTTAGTCATGAGACTCTTCAGATGTGTATCAGTGGGCCATATGCTTGGAGGATGATTGCCAACATAAGTAGGGGGTGGGCAGAGAGGAGCAGTAGAGATAAAGGAAGTTTCCAAAGGGATTTTTCTGTGTTAAAGAAGACTTACAGGACGTCTCCAGTTAATGTCAAGCTAAGGTTGCCTTTTGCCTCTAGCAACGTATTCACATCGAGGCAGCTGAGCTCCTTGAGGAAGGACACTGCCTGTCTCAAGGACTTGTCAGTGGGCTTGCAAGTTGTAAGGAAGTTTAATTTTTTTCTACATTTCTTTTGCCTTTGTTCCCCACATCACTAAGAGGATGATTCTTTATTGCTGACACCAGGGAATCATTCATGCGAGAATTTGATAAGAGTTGGCATTAGTAAAGTCAACATTTTTAAAAGCGGTTTCTGTTTATTTTTTTATTTTTTTATGGCCAGATTACAATACTGGTGAAAATAACATAGTTTTCTAATATTACTATAAAATATTTTAAAGCTATTAGGTGGCGGGCACCTGGCTGGCTCAAAGTCAGTAGAGTATACGACTCTTGATCTTGGGGTCATGAGTTCAAACCCCACATTGGGCAGAGAACCTACTTGAAAAAAAAAAAACATTAAGTGGTACTCATCAAGTAAAAATCACTTCATTTGTTTTATCTCTTTGTTTACATGAATCATGTTCAGTCTTTGCTAAGTTTTCCTTTCATATTATCTTCAAATTAAGTAAGTGATTGGCAATGAATTTGTGGTAAAATTTCTTACTACTTAGCCCAAAACTCTGCAGCATATTTTAACACATATAGAATGTTCTCATGTTGTGTATATATTTATTTTAAAATCAGAACTCCATCCCTTAAAAAAAAGAACCCTATCCCTTTAGTTATTGTTTCTTCCATCTGGAGTATCTCAGAGAATATGTCTCTGGAGAATCTGAGGAGAAGATACTATACGTGAGAACAAATGTTCTGATGATGCCTTTTTTCCTCTCACGTAGGATGTGGAGGTAATTTCACGAACCCTTCAGGTTACATCCTTTCTCCAAACTACCCAAGGCAATATGACAACAACATGAATTGCACCTACATCATAGAGGCTGATCCTCTGTCCGTGGTCCTCTTGACTTTTGAGTCTTTCCATTTGGAAGGTAAGTTTATTCTTATATAAATTACAATTGATTCTTTTTTAAAAACAATTATTTATTTTAGAGAGAGAGAGAAAGTGAGCACCAGCAGGATGGGCATGGGGGGGAGAGGGAATCACCAACAGACTCCATGACTGAATATATACAGCCCAATGTGGGCTCCATCTTGTGACTCTGAGATCATGACCTGGGCCCAAATCAGGAGTTAGATGCTCAACCAACTGTGCCATCCAGGCATCCCTACAATTGATTCTTAATAAATGAGGCAGAGGTAGTGTAAAAATCACCATTTGAAGGAAATATTTAAAACTGTCAGAGTATTTTGATTAAAATTCCATCCAATACTTTAAGAACTCATTCTATATATTCTCTCCAGAAATGAGAAAGTAATGTAAGAGCTTTAAGAACACAAGCATCATGTAAATTGTTTAAAGAAAAAAAGTCTGAAAATTATTACATCTTAATAATTGTTTTTGATGTATTCACTTGTGCCTTGTCCAGACACACACCCACATGCACGAACACACCAAACACTAACTAGCAAGAGCATCTATATTGCTGAGTCAAAGTAGCTGTTCAATAGATGTTGAAAGAGTGAATAAAATGAATATAATTAATAAATGTTTGCACTCTAATTTGATTCAATATTACATGGAACTCCTTTCATCTCATTTCTTTCTTTGATCTTCAACAATCCCATAGGGATTGTCAACTCTGTAACTACAAGTGCCCCTTTGAGTCATCCCCTAGCTCCTGGAAATGGAGTGTTGACAAAGGGGACAGTAGGCCTGTTTATTTGGGTTAGTTCTCACCATAATAGACACAACTTGATGTTTTGGAGCTGCTGGGACACAGTTAAGGAAAAAGATCTCTTCAGGAAGATGAGTAATTTCAACCACTCAGCCATATTAATATTTTTTACAAATTAACTTTCCATTTCTAAATTACACTTAGTGTGTAAATTTGTCAAGCTACTTCTGCATAATCAGAATTCCTTCCTGTTTGGGTTAGTCTCCCATGCCAGTGAAAAGTTACAGTTAACGAAGTGTCCTACAGTATTCAGCATTCAGGAAATTTATGTTTCATAAAAATAAGAATGACATGTCAGTACTCATACATTGATAAATTATACAAAGCATCTCTCAGTTTATCCTTTTTCTGTAACCTCCTTTTCCTACATCTCTACAAGTTGTAAATTTTGGCACGTGTGTTTGCTAGAATGCCAAATATGAATTGATGTATGTCACTGTAAAAAATGGAATTTGAAGTAAAATATATCTTTTCAGCATTTGCTAGCACAAAATGCCAGTAATATAAAAATGCATTCACAATGTATAAAGTATTAGAGGAAGGTAAAACAGGCTATATAAAATGACCCAATTCCATATTTAAAAATAACATATATGTAAGGCTATTCAGCTGTACTTTAAGGATTGTTACCACTGTGCAGAGATTTATAGGTGATATGTATTTTCTTTATACCTCCTCTATTATCTTTTTAACCAGAAAAAAGTTACTTAAATAACAGGAGAAAGCCATATGGCTTCCATTCTGCGTTTGTGTGTGCATTTGTTCTCATTAAATTACCTAAACACAAGAATGCCATATGCCAATATCATTTAGACTAAAAAAGGAGATGTTGGTGAAATATACTACATAACATAGCCACAAAAAACACTGCCAATACCAGTGATGTAGGTATTATTACAAAGGAACCTATACTGACTCCAAGCAGTAGTTCCTGAGTTTAGTTGACCAGTGGGATTAAGGGGTACGCATACTCTGGAACACTTGGTGTGGGGTGTAGTGGGAGAGAGCACAGCATTTTAGGATAGGTCTTGATGGCATGTCAGCCACATACTAGTTATGTGACTTTCTGCAAATTAATCTTTCTCCTTCATAATCACTTTTTTAAAATATAAAATAGTAGTTATAAAAGATAATGCTGTGGAAGCCTGTTTTGTGAACCTATAATTCATCAGAGTGCACACAGTTTTGTTATTTTTGCTGCCACCAGTCAGGATCTCCAGACACATCCTTATGTATGTTGCCTGGGAACAGGTGCTTGGTTTTTCCAGATTAAGTTGCTGGCTAATCCTCACCCAATTGAAGAGTTGGCTTTTTTAAAATAAGGTGGTAGACTTCTGATAATGTCTTGTGACATTTCAGGGTTATAGGTACTTGGCATGTTTAAGTGAGTAATTTCTGGCTATAAATTAATTGAATTTTGTTGATTCCCAGAAAAAGACAATATTAATTAAATTTGCCTTATAATTAGATTCTTACCACTAATCATATCAATGCCGACATTCACTGAGTACATGAACGTACTCTAGCTTTTAACAAGCTAGAGATTCATTAGCTACAGTAAAAATAATGTTCCACACACACTCTTTTTTTAAAAAAAAATATTTTATTTATTTATTTATGAGAGTCACACAGAGAGAGGCAGAGAGAAGCAGACTCCCTTTGGGGAGCCTGACACAGGACTCCATCCCAGGACTGACCCCAGGATCATGCCTGAGCTGAAGGCAGACAGTCATCCATTGAGCCACCTAGACGTCCCCCCTTCCACACCTTCTTACGTGAGCCTGAGGAATTCATGTTCAGTATATTGTAATAAGATTGAAACTGCTCCTAGAAATTTCAGGAGCTTTGGCCTTTCTAGCTGCTCTAGGCCATAGGAACTACTTCTAAAAGACTGTCCGCATGTCTAAGCATTTCTGAGCCCAGCGTGCCAACAGAGCCAATGGTGAGCTCAGCAGAAATGAGGGTTTTAGATCTGTTCTTTAGGGGCCATTAGCATGAAAGATAGATCTGACAAGAAAAAGATGGGCTATCCCAGATTACAGAATACAGTAGGGACATATATTTGTTCATAGTTGTGTCTCCCAAACACCGACTGCTGGTTAGGAAAGGTTTTACTATTCAGACTAGCATACTGATTATTCAACTACATGCTGGTGTTTTCACCACAGGGAGTTTACAAAGATTCAGTGACTGATATTCCACTAAAGTTAAGTTGCTCCAAAAGTATGTTATGATATTTTATGTTGGCTTAAGTTTCTCATTCCTATTCCAATACTAGTACAGACTTCTCATCTTTTCTATATAGTCACTGATGAAGTATATAAAAATTCCAGTGATATCAATCAAATCCATGGAAGAAATTTCTCTTTGAGGAAAGGCAACTTTTTTTTTTTTTTTTTTCTGAATGTCATCTCAAGATTGAGATGGCTTTTTGGGATTTTTAACAGTGGCATCAAAATTTCTAAAATAGAATAGAAAATTGACAAATTTAAAATGTTTCTTTTCGTCAAAAGTGAAACACCAGAAACAGACAAAAACTAACTACAAAACATAAGCGAAACTGTCAATATTTGTGCTTATTTTGCCATCAGAGGTTGTTAAATAAATACTAATTTAATTTTCCCAAATATTGAAGGATGGAAAAGTGTATTTCTGTGTTTTCATTATTCATGTGCCCAGATAGATGCCTTGAATTTGCTGGGAAGATTATAGGCCATTTATTTTTATTTTTTTACTTTATAGATAAAGCATTTAGCAGATGAGATCCCAACCTGTGGCAAGTGATTGCCTTCTATATCTTGACTTTTCTGTCATTAAAATTCAGTAATAACATTGATTCACCTTGGTGGGAATGAAAGTTTAGAAATTCTTAACTAAAAAGATCCTACAGAGGCAAATTATAAACTCTGTTTCTCTTAGATCCAAAGTATCTCTTGATTAGAATTGAATAGTAGAGCAGCACCTTAGCACAGACAGTGCAGAGAAACAGAAGGACAAATGCTTTCGCTCACTGTCCTCTAGAGATGGCCTCAGAAGAACAGGGCTAGATTAACAGAGCAGCCAGATGGTAAGTTTTTTGTAATATTTGCCTAACTTTTTAAAAATTTTCCTTGAAGTCCCAGTTTACAGGCTATACCCAATGTAAAATTAAAATGGAAAAAAAGGCTGTACTATATGTTGGCAAATTGAATTTAAATAAAATATTTGAAAAATAAAGGAAAGAATAAAATAAAATGAAAAAGAAAATTTAGCTTTAGATTTTTCCTTTTGCCCTTTTCCCCACCAAGAAGTCCAATAATTAGGTTTTTGTCAGCTTAGTTCACATTCCCCCCACCATGTAATCTAAGTTTTGTTGTTTTTTTTAAATGGCATTACCCAACTACTTACCATTTCTTCTCTTGCTTTACTTGTTTCTAAAGAAATCAGAGTGTAGGTACATTTCACAACTTATTATTTTAGAAAGCATCAGGCAATGCTTCTTTTGAAATGTTCCTATTGATGGTTTATTCAAATTGGCCAAGCAGTTGGGTTATTTGGGATTCCTTGCTTGCCTGTGTTATAAAACTTTGGCCTGCACATCCTGTGGAGTTGAGTTCTGCACTGGCCCATGCTTCTCTGTCCCACTCACTCATTTCTCCATTGAGCAATCCAGTCTCCACACTACTCTTAATTAGGCATTGCTACCCCCTGATTCCCATACCTCTCCCAGAGCCCTTTGCTGCTTTGCTGTAAAGACTATCTTCTCTACAGTATTAAAATATTCTAACCCAAATGATTTTCCCCTGTTAGTCCTGTTTGATACCTCTGCCCCTCTGTTTATGGCTCTAGAGAAAAAGCCTAAATTTCTGAGCCTAAATTTCACAAGTTTATGTTATTTGCTGAATTATTCATCCTTGCTTTCCTTTCATTTCTCTCCAAGTTCTTGGAATCATGATGCAATTCAGAATATTGAACATTGCTTTGTAATAAATCCTAGAAGAATATGATAAAAATTATATTTTAATACATAGGAAAAAGCCTTAGCCATTTCAAACAATAAACATCTCTTAAAGTCTTTTTTTAGAAAGATGGAAAATAATCATAAAAACAAATCCTGGAGGATATGGCTTTACACCTCAGAGATTAGTAGATATAGATAGATAGATAGATAGATGATAGATAGGTAGATAGATAGATAGATAGATAGATAGATAGATAGATACATTTAGTAGTAAATATATGTCAAATCATTTACAAAAGATAGAATTAAGAATGACTGGAGTTCCTTTTCTTATGGCATGGGCTCTAGTCCAAGGAGAATGTATCATTCAACCTCAGGTTACTTCTCTTCCTGACAGGTTCTCATATGTCTAATAACTGTAACCTGTTGGCCATAAATTCAACTTTTATATTTATCTTGGTCCTTGAAGAACTTTTTCAAACCTTAACTTCATTGTTTCACTCTCTAGAGGGCAATCGTGCTAGTTGTATTTAACTATATTCTACTTGAGAGTTTTGTGTGTATTTTGACTGTGTATTCATTTGGTCCCCCCAATGATTATGAAAAGGTGTTTAATATCATTGTTTTCTGATGACAGTGGTCTTTGCCACCAAATATCTTGTCATTGAAAAATCAGGCTGATCTGTTTAATCTAATGCAATGATATGATAAGTAGAGCTTGAGAAAAACATGTATATGTGTGAATTACTTCATGCCTACTGACATAGTTATATTTCATTTTCGTGTACAGTACCTTGTTTATGCAAAAGCTTGATATATTCTTAGACTTCAGGTAGTCTCTAAAATTCTGATATTATGTAATGTCTGAATTTTTATGGATAAAATTTGGAAGGACATTCTATCTTAAAGAAATCACTATTGGAAAGGATTTAAGAATGTCTTAATCATTTAAACAACTTGCCAAACATCATTACTTTCACAATTTATTGAGTTAGGCTGTGCGAATGAGCAGATCATTTTGAATGGTGTAGTTATTTGATACTCTCTTGCCATCTACAAAAATAAAAATTATAAAACCTCTTCTCAACTTCCTCTGCCTCTCCCCGCATCAACTTTCTTATTGTTGAATACAGATCTTTTATAAACACTTAAAAGTTTTGCCTTCTGTATCTTGGTAAGATACAGAATTTTGCTTATATAGATATACTACTATCTCATGAACTTTCTAGAACTGAACTAGTTCTTTTAATTGATATTTTGGAAATATGATCAAGTATATGACACACTTTACCTTATGTTTCACAACCTTTCCATAATTTCCTAAGACAACCACCACTGTGATAGTCTATATCATTAGGTGAACAACTTAAAAACTCTCTAATACTTAATGAATATCTGCATAGCAAGCCATTTGATCAAAGTGCAACCAAGTTTTTAATCTAGCATCAGGAATATTTCCATTCTTCTGTGATTTTGCTGCTAGAACGTTTTGTATTGTTACTAGCTAATGATATTTTTATAATTAAGGCATAGTATTTTTTGATTCTCAAACTCACCTACTCTGAATTTTTAAAATTCCAGGAAAAATTTGGTGTCTAGAAGACAAGTTCAGAGGTTATAATTAAGGTACATAATTTGGCAGAATTCAAACCATGAATCTGAGTTTAATGTATTTCTTTTTTATACTATTTGTCCAATAACATATTACTTCTTGTATGATATGGTCATCGAAGTTAAGTCTTTCACATTTGTAGCTTGGAGATTTATGCCCAGTTAGAAGCATTTCTATTCCAGGATTTTCAAAATGAAGAAATTCCTTGAGATTATTTCATAAATATATCTTGATACTTAAGATTGATTAAGATTTATTTTGTATAGAAACCTAGCTAAGGAGCCGAAAGCCTTCCTAAGATCAATTTTCTTTAGATAATACATTCAAAAAAGAGAAGGGAATTTTTAATGTACAGATATATAAGGAAAGAAAATGTATTCAACAAGATTCTTTCAGTTAAAAGTGATAGATTATCTTCAGGTTCGCTTTGATATAAAGTAGACTTTATAAGAAAATACTGGGTTATCTTATCTCATCAATGGAAGATTTGAAAATAAGAGGGGAGTCATGGGCTTCCAGAACAAGTGGAAGCAGGAACAAGAATCCTTCAGAATGTTCTCTTTCCTTCCCCCTTCTCTTTTTATTGCTTTCTGCATGACAACTTCATTTTCTCTTACTACCGTGTGGATTCCTTTACATTTCAGGGGACAGCTGCTGTTTTCCAAGTTGAACATCTCTGGCTTCTTGTATTGACTCCTTTCTCAGTTATAGTTTGAACACATCTGATTTTTCTAGATTGGGTCTGATGTCCTATCATAAAGTAATCAATCAGTCTATCAATAGTGCTCAGGATAGTGGGGTCCTATAAAAAATAATAACGATGATTATGATTATGGTAATCCATAGAGTTATAATTTCCAACCAACAATTCTACTCTTAGATATTTACCCAAGAGAAATAGAAATTTATGCCCATGATAGTGTCCGGAATATAAAAGAACTCTTACAAACTCAACAATAAAAGATATATAACCTAATTTTAAAATGGCAAAAGATCTGAATAAACATTTCTTCAAAGAGGATATGTAAATGGCCAAGAAACACATGAAAAGATGCTTAGCATCATTAGAGCGAAACAAAAATTAAGACCATCATGAGCTATCATTTCATTCCCATTAAGATAGCTAAAGACAGACAGATAGACAATAACAAGTGTTGGTAAGGATGTGGAAAATCGGAACTCTCATTGTGGTGCTGGTGGGGTGGTAAAATGATGCAGTCTCTTTGGAAAACAGTCAGATAGGTCCTCAATATGTTAAGCATAAAATTACCATATCAGTCATCAGTTCCATGCCTACTTAGATACCCAAGAGAATTGAAGGCATACATCCCCACAAAACCTTGTCCCCAAACACCACAGCATTATTCATAATAACCAAAAGGTAGAAACAAACAAATGTCCATTAACTGCTGAATGAATAAACAAACTGTGGTCTATCCATACAATGGAATGCTGTTCAGCCTTGGAAGGAATGAAATACAGACTCATGCTGAACATGGAGGAACCTCAAAAACATCATGTTAAGTATAAGAGCCAGTCAAAAAAAAAAAAAAAAAAGTATAAGAGCCAGTCACAAAAGACTGCATATCATATGATTCTGTTTATGTGGGACGCCCAGAATGGTTAAATTCATAAAGACTGAAAATAGGTTAGTGGTTGCCCAGGGCTGGGAGAGCAGTAAAGAGGGAGGGCTACTGGAGAATGATTGTTAATGAGGCAAGGTTTGTCTCCAGAGGGATGAAAATGTAGAATTGGGGGAAATGTCAGATACCAAATACCTATGTAAAAGAATGTTTGTTTCAACAGTATTTTTAATCAAAATAAGGTGGCAAAGGGGCAGCCTGGGTGGCTCAGTGGTTTAGTGCCACCTTCAGCCCAGGGTGTGATCCTGGGGTCCCGGGATCGAGTTCCACGTCGGGTTCCCTGCATGGATCCTGCTTCTCCCTCAGCCTGTGTCTCTGGCTTTCTCTCTCTCTCTATGTCTATCATGAATGAATAAATAAAATCTTTAAAAAATATAAGGTGGCAAAGATAGAGTTAGCAAGCAATAGGGGATTAATTGAACTAAATATTGGGCCTTTATATGTTAGAATTTTATGTATGCATTAATTCAATGTTTTAAAAGAATATTTAATCACATAAAATACATGGTTATGTTATTTTATAGTAATAAAAAATTAAGTAACAAAAGATCATGCACAGTGTGACCCCAATTAATATTTTCACAGTATAATTAACCTCTAAAAATGACTGCATAAGGTACAGTTATAAATCTTTTAAATTTTTTATTTATCGTGTTTTCTATTTCTCTTTGGAATGAGTTGGAGTATATACTTCTGTACATATATAATTAGAATACAAAACAATGATGTATATTTAACAGTCACTAAACTCAAGCTAATGCTGTTCCTGTGAACATTTAAAAATGTTGTTCAGTGGGACACCTGGGTGGCTCAGTGGTTGAGCATCTGCCTTTGGCTCAGGTCATGGTCCTGGGATCGAGTCCCACATCAGGCTTCCTGCAGGAGCCTGCTTCTTCCTCTGCCTATGTCTCTGCTTCTCTCTCTGTGTCTCTCATGAATAAATAAATAAAAACCTTAACAACAAAAATTAAAATGTTCAGTAAACATTGAGGAATTTCTCATTCTCTTTCCATGGAAGGAGTCCCTTATCTGTATATAGGCATTAAGTTAAAGCAGGGTTTTGCAAAAGCAGTGCTGTTGACATTTGGGGCTTGGTGATTTTTGTTGTGGTGGGAAGAAGAGGGTGCTTAGGGGTTACCCTGAGCACAGGAGCATATTTAACAGCACCCCACCTTTCCCCATTCCATGCCATTAGCACATCCCAACATTACAGCAAAATCCTGTCTTCACATATCGCCAAATGTTCCTAGCAGACAAAACTGTCCTCAGTGTATAATCACTATATTAAAGGAAGGAAATTCCGGATTATTTGAAAGTGGGATTTATCTATTGTGAAGTTCTACCTGTTTCCTCAGACCTATGTTTGTTTTAACTAGGGTCAACATTGTTTCAACAGGATGCTGAGTTAAATAGGGACTTACAAAAAGAGCCCTTGACTCTCATTTTAATTTCTACATATATTACATGAATCTTCATTACATTTTTGTCTGAATGTTTATAGCACTGATCTCTTGTGTTGCTTCTGATTTTAATTCTGGTTGTTCTATACTCCATACAGCTCGCTCAGCTATAACTGGAAGCTGTGCCAATGATGGTGTTCACATTATCAGGGGTTCCAACTTGTCTTCTACGCCTTTTGCCACCGTGTGTGGCAATGAGATCCTGTCACCTGTCACCATCCTAGGTCCAGTGCTGCTCAACTTCTACTCAAATGCACACACAACAGACCTCGGATTCAAATTTAACTACAAGATAACCTGTGAGTAGCCATAATGATAGGGTCTGGAATTTACTTCTCTTCTTGAGTAATTCTTATTAGGAGTTTTAACTGTGATTCATACATCACCAACTTGAAGACTCAGGCACTGAGTCTTTTCTGCTGAGGTGGAAAAATGACCAAATAGATGCATGGTCCAAAAATACTCACATTTTCTTTTATTTATTTATTTATTTTTTATTTATGATAGGCACACAGAGAGAGAGAGAGAGGCAGAGACACAGGCAGAGGGAGAAGCAGGCTCCATGCACCGGGAGCCTGACGTGGGATTCAATCCCGGGTCTCTAGGATCGCGCCCTGGGCCAAAGGCAGGCGCCAAACCGCTGCGCCACCCAGGGATCCCTCACATTTTCTTTAAAAAAAAAAAAATGAGGACCTTCTTCATGAACTTTGGCTAGGACTACTCTTTGAAAATCAAATGGAAGATTGAAATTTATTTTTATAACTTAAGTTAGAATAGAATAAACGTTCCTGCTATCTTTACTTGTTAGTACATTATGTAAAGATGTCTGTTTGACCTGGACTATCCAGATGCCTGTTTCATTTCTCCAAGTCCCTTAATTAATGTGAAAAGCAGTGCTTTATAAATTTAGAAAAAAATAGAATATTTTTATAATCTTCTAGTAGGAAAGGATTTTTTAAATAATATACAAAAAGCACAAGTTCTAAAGGAAAAGAAAAGATTAATGCATTCAACTATGTTATAATTCACAACTTTTCTATTTCAAAGGCAAAGTGAGAGAGGACAAGTCACGGATTGAGCAAAAGCCTTTGTAGCTACTAGCATCTTTTCATTCTCTGTAGACAGTTTGTGTATTTGAAAATCATAAGATTATATTTCTCTATTTTCAGTAATCTTTTCCTCTCCTGCAATACACTTGCTTAATACTGACCATTTTTATCACATCATCCCAGTTTCAGTGAAATGGGCACACACATCTGGCAAAAGCTTTGTTTTATGTTGTTTTATTTGACCAAAGTCATTACTGAAGTTGAATCATTTTCTTTCAAATAAATTACTGTTCCCATCCACAGAAAAGACTGGAAATTATTTACTAATGAAAAAGGTCTTGACAGTTGGTTCACATTAGCTGTTCTCTGAGTCCTGACCCCATGTGATTGTGTGGGGCTCTCTAAATTTGTCAGGGCACAAATAGAATAGATTCGGGCACAGTGATTCGGGTCCTTCTCCTGGGCCGTCTTGTTGAATAAAGAGGAACATCAGTTTGTTTTATTGTTTTGGTGCCACTGGTGTTTTGGAGACTTACAGGCTGCTTTATAATCTTCTACTCTTTAATCTCTCATTTGCCAAAAACAAAACTGTATGTAAAGTTTACCACATCTACTATGAGAGTGCCATTTAAAGAGTGTTGACATTGAGATTTCAAATGACAAGGTACAAATTTGAGAGTTACTTGGGCATTGATAAGCTTTCAGAAGCCACATAATTGTGTGCAAGTTGAAATAGAATAATGGGTACACAAGTCTAACATTTAAATCATTCCAGTTGTCCCCAGAGGTCTGAGTTCATTAAAACTTATGGGTGTATAGAGAAGAGCCATCCTAGAAATGTGGGCTTACCTGAGGGAATATAAACAAATAAGCAAATAACCTTAAGTGGCTGCCACAATTTGTTTATCATTTCTAAGAGATGTAGATGGAATATGTCCAATGGCAGTATATAAATCATAGAAATGTCATCAAAATATATTAATCATAAAATAAATATAAGTCCTACTCACTGCAACAAGTGGAGCACTTTCCATCAATGTGTGACATAGCCTGATCCTCCTTATATGTCAGGTCAAGCAGATATAATAATAATTTTATATTTTTTAGAATGGGATTTTATTGTCTTTTTTATGGCTGTGGTTTTATTGACTAATAGAAATAACTACCAGCTCTGGACTATTGATTGCTGGAGTCAGGGCAGGGAGGGGGAGTAGCCTCCTCTTGTCAAGGACCAGTAATACAAATTTAGGTAAATATAGTCCTTACCAGGCTCAGAATTAAATGGAAACACAAAGGACCCCAAAGCTATGCAGTTGAGCCCACAAGGGGAACTAAACTTGAAAGTTCCAAAAACTATTTCCAATAGTTCATGTTATAATATTCTGTCTTGACAGAGGAGACTCTACATTTAATATGTTTAATCTGTATTAAAGATTTCCAGATCGCAGTCCTTCTTGGGCCCAAATGCTCACAACATACCTTAGACTCTGCGTGACTTTTTTCAGCTTTGAGTTATCTCTGCCATCCTTCTCAATCTGTCTGTTAAATATAGGGAATGAACAGTTACACCCCAACACATGAAATGGTCTTTCACCTTATTTTCACTCTGGTCATTAATCTGACCCAGACTTATTCCATTCCAAGATGTGCCTTAAAATATTCCTCCCTGCTCCTACCCCCTTCCTGTCTCTTCCCCCGAACTTAGTGGGGAAAAAAAAATCAGTATTAATTGCAAACAACAATGAAGGGAGATTTAAGTTCTTTAAGACAAATGGTTATTATCTCTCTTAGGGAAAAAAAGGTACAATGGTAAAGAATATATCAAAATTATTCTTTCACACTATGAATACTGATTGTTCTTTGTCTCCTATTGCAGCCTGTGGCGGTGTATTTAACGTCTCCACTGGGGTCATAAAGAGCCCTGCCTATTCATATTCGGACTACCCCAACAACATATACTGTCTGTACACCATTGTTGGTAGAGACGACAGAGTGGTTCAGCTCAAGTATGTAAAACAAATGTACCTTCTTTAAAATCAGTTCAGCTCTACTTACGGAAAAGATATTCCTTTACGATAAAGAACACTGATTCTTATTGGAGATATACAACCGAGCCTCAAGGAAGGAAGAGTGAAGTTCTTGTTTGGTAGTATAAATCCGGGAAATGGGTGTCCTGCCTTCCATGCAAGCCAATAGGGATTAAGGGGAAAAGGAGGCACTCCCTCGGTGAAAATGAGTGTTTCAATTTTCCAACAGTTTCAAAGGAGCTTTGTATAATGGGCTGTAAAATTATAAGCTTGTCTTGGGAACAGCAAGAGGAAGTAGTTTTCATTTGTTGGGCACTTATTATCCACAAGGAACTTTAATTGATACTTTCCATAATTCTCTTCTTTCATTCTTAAAACAGTTATATGAGGCATATATTTTTAAGCTCATTTTACTGATGAGAAAATTGAAGCTCAAAAGTGTTAAAGTATTTTCTCAGTGTGATATGCTATTAAATGAAGAGTCAGAATTTGAATTCACATCAGATTTCCTACCGGAGCCATGTCCTTAATATTTCCCTATGCTTTCTCTTGAGGGGTAAATATTTCCTGTCTACTGACGAAGTGTATTTTTATTCATGTATCAGAATACCTCTAAACTGGTGCTATATTATATTGCTTACATCATCAGTAAAACTCTCCTCTAATCCTACCTACTCCCTACAGGACTGATTAAGGAAATATAACCTGTATTTATCAGGGATAAAGTTCAAAACCACATTCATCTGAGATGATGTATTTGCAACTCTTGTGTTTCAGTGATATACAGCACATGGCAGAGAGCTCTGAAAGTTGGTATAGTTCTCAACAATCTAGAATATTTTATAGAAGGTCATTGGGCTAGGATCTCTCTTACCTACACCTCCCCTTTCCCCCACCACTAAATGATTATGATCACTTTCATCCCTAAAAATCATATACTCTCTATAATTTGCCTCCAGGAACCTCATATGTCAAATGGGTCTTTGAACTATAAAACAACTCTTACCCAGCCTGCTTGGGTTCCTGTCCCAGATAGTTAGTGTTCTAAAGGTTGTGCCTTGAAGAAATCTCTAGATCATCTCTGAGACTATTTGCAAGGAAGCTGTGCCCCGCAGGCCAAAAAGCCCATTAAGTCCTAGGGACAAAAGAATAAACAAAAACTGCCAGATGGTCCAGAGCAGTAGGCCTGGGAAGGGATCACTTGCCTAGAATGGTCATGTAAGGGGCCATTCTTGTCATGGGCCTTGGTACCTTGGTATTTGCTTCTGCATGTGTAGGTTATAGTTGATACATGTACTATATATGTTGATAACATGTATTTCTGGTTCCTGTGTGGGCCCTGGGCTCATCATAGTCAAAGTTCATAACAGTATGTTTGGAAAATTTATTATTCTCTTTCTAAGAATGTACATTCTGTGAAGCAGATACTATCCCAGGCATTGCAGAAGTTGTAGACATTAGTAAAACATGAATTCTTCCACCCGTGCTCTCAAAGTAAGCTGGCAACATTTGCTTTTCTATCAATGGCTTTTCCAGATATCTTCTGTGCTCTGGAAAAATGATAACAAATAAAAAGCCAAAATAGCTTTGAGTCTTCTTGGAAGCTCAAATCTTTATTTTTCTTTATGGATTTATATTGTAGAGAATAAATGTGTTATTCAAGGAGAATAAAAATTGATGTAGTGTTTTTGGAAATTAGCTATTGCTCTGCCCTCATCCTCTTTTATGAGAACATTAAAATTTACATGTGTTTAAAGAAAATAAAGAATTTTCATCATGTTCTTAATCATCAGTTTGAAAAAAATGAACTAATTAAAAGCTTTTTAAAAAAATGTACAGATCCTTTTTTTCTTAAGGCTCTTAAGAGGAATTTTCAAAGTAGGTATTTTCAAATTATTCTGGATGAAAGATTATTTATTTATTTATTTATTTGAGAGGCAGAGACAGAGAGTGCAAGGAGGAACAGAGGGAAAGGGACAAACAGACTCTGTGCCAAGCACAGAGCTCGATCTCCTGACTCTGTGATCATGACCTGAGCCAAAATCAAAAGTCGGATGCTTAACTGACTGAGCAACCCAGGCACCCCACAAATTCTTCTGTATTATATGTTACTTATTATAGCTGTTAGCAAGAAGAAAAGACCCGAGAAAGCAGAAGAACCTAGAAAAATCAGGGCAGGATATCCAATAATTTAAATAGGTTAAAGAAAAAGTTATAATAAACCCATCCTAAAATCCTAAAAGTAAACCATGCAGAAAGCTTTGCTTGTTTGGGGACTCTGGGAATAGTTACTTAAAATGACAAAGCATGAGTCTTAGATTAAAGTACTATCTCAGGCCATAAAAGTAAAGTTAAGGATGTATCTGTTGGGATAGTATGAATGGTAACAAATGAGCCGAAGGCATAGTAGCTTATATTTCTCACCTTTGTGAGTATGTTCAATGTGGTCCAGGCTGATGGAAGCTTCATTTCTACATTTGAATCCATGATCAATCACTGTAGTGGAAGGGCAGTATGGCAAATTAAGTAGTAATATTTTTAAAAAATGTCTTTCAAAAAGTAATACAGATCACTCTTGCTTATATTTCTATGGCCAGAGCAAATCTTAGGGCTGTGTTGAACCTCGGAGTGTGCACAGAAGGGCAATTCTCCCAAACATCAGCAAAGCAGAGAGCTGCGGAAGTGTGCTAAAGTTTCTGTAACAACCATAATAATCTTAAATGTGAATTTTTGCATATAGCAATCAAATCAGTATAATAGCACATTGTTTCTAATATTTTCTATCAGGTAAAGCATGGATGTTCTGCTTCTAGCCTTTGTCTTGTTTTTTGTTTGTTTTGTTTTTGTTTTCATTTTTACAAGAACCAAGGGTATGATATAATGGAAATCCAAATGGAGATCATCAATATTAACAAAGTTAATTCCACAGGTTTAGTGATTTTGATGTGGTTCCTTCCACCTTCTGCTCCCAAGACTACCTGGCAATTTATGATGGTTCAAACATCAGTGATCCCCTTCTTGGTAAATTCTGTGGTTCCAACCTTCCACCAAATATTAAGAGCAGCAATCATAGTATGCTTCTGGTATTTAAGACCGATTCATTTCAGACGGCAAGAGGTTGGAAAATAACTTTCCAGCAGACACTGGGTAAGAATTTTGGATATATAAATCTATTTTTCATGACTGTGACTTTTCTGCTTTACTATTTTTATTCACCTGACAGAAGTTGCTTTTCATTTAAATTTTGAGGAATATGTTGCATGTAGTTTTGGTTTTAAAAATTATGTATTTTGATTAACAAAAAATCACTCAACTAATACACCTCTCTGGTATCCAAAGGTAGAGTCTGCCTACACAACCATTTCTTTCCTTCTTTTTCTTTTTTTTTTTTTTAAGATTCTGTTTATTTATTCATGAGACACACACACACACACACACACACACACACACACACACACACAGAGGTAGAGAACACAGGCAGAGAGAGAAGCAGGCTCCATGCAGGGAGCCTGACATGGGACTCGATCCCGGGTCTCCAGGATCACACCCTGGGTTGAAGGCGGCGCTAAACTGCTGAGCCACCTGGGCTGCCCTACACAACCATTTCTAATGAGACCTGAGCCTCATTTTATCACTGATGGAAATGGCAGAAGTTTAGCCTAAAAGCAGGCAAGGGCCCCATTAAGAAAGAAGGCCTCATGACCTGTGTAGACTTTATCCTTAAAATGAAGAAGAGCCTGGGGAGTATTTTAAGTAAGAGCTGCATGGCCAGACTTGGCTTCTGGAGAGATGATAGTGGTAGCAGGGTGGAGGAAGCTGAGGCAAGAGGACCCTATGCCTTGAGAAGAAGCTCATTACAGAATTACGGATGGCACAGGTTGAAGGTTCAAGCTGACACAGTGGGAATGGAAGTAGAAGGAAAAGTAAGAATCTCAGAGAAATTGAGAAGGTAGACTGTATTGGAAGTACAGTTTGGAAGTTGGCAGTACATTGCAGAAGGATAGGATTTGAGGATGATTTCTAGATAAGGGCACCATAGGAGGCTAAGATTTCGGGACAAAATACTATATTTAGGTTAGAGCATTTGTGGTTGGAAGCCTATGAGACACCTAAATGGAGAAAGATGAGAGGAAGTTGGTGCTTGAGAAACGATTTGGGCTGGAGATAGTGATCTGGAAATCTTCTAGAGGTGAAAGAAGAAGCTGGATATGAGGATAAATTGAAGACCCTTTATTCCCACTGCATGTGAGAAATAATTATCTATATAAAATTAACTCAGAACTTGGAATCCTTTAAAATCTAAGTTAGGTCATCCATTCTCTGTTTATCTATACGCATAGTGTCACAGTCTAAGAAAACTTATTCTGACTCTGGAAAGTGCTTTGATTGTTCCATTTGGATACAGACATAATTGATGTTCTGAAAACAAACAGCTCACCAAACGAATCACAAAGTCTGTGGAGTCTCAGAGAGATCTGAGAAGTTTCCAGCACTAAGTATCCTGCTCAGACTCTTTATCTTTATCTTCACCCCCTGCTATAGGTAACCTTCAGCCCTCTGATCCAAAGCCAAGCTTACCTGAAGCTTTCTTTACATTTGATGTGTTGCTTTCTTGTGCATTTCTTGAGGGAAGCAATTAGACGTTTGTGTTGTGAAGGCTTCCCAATACAACATAGACTTCATGACAAATTGTATCAGAAAAGTACTTTGCTACTTAGCTGTATCAACAATAACTTGAAAGCAAGTCTCATAGGTAGTCAGGAAGTATTGCCTCAATAGACTTTGCCTAAGTGAAGTGGCATACAAAACACAGAGGCTATTTTGAAAGAAAAATTCATTTTCCTTTTGAGATTTTTGCACAAAAAAAGCTCATACATTCTTGCCTTTAGCACAGACTTTAGAATCAAATGATGGATATTTGCATTTGCTCTTGCTACCTGCTTTCAAGCTGTTTTTCTTTTTCCTAATATATTCTCACATGACCACCGAAATAATTTTAAAGCACTCTCCACTGCTGTCATCTGTGTGAAGCTTCTTGAGTCAGTGTTCCCTTGCCTCATTAATTACTGGTTTTCTGAGCTACACAGAAGGCATTTGGACTTACTGTGACATATTAAAGTAGCACAGAAGGGAAAATCTTATATTGTCAGAGGCATTGCTCGCGTATGAACACTGGGCTCCTTCGATCAATTACTGTTTTCCTCCAGTCACACTTAGAGGAAGGGTTCAAGTGCCAGGAACAGAAATGGAATGTAATTAGTTTCCAGGGTGGTGCGTATCATGATGGTGACTTTTACCTCTTTTTCATCTTTATAAATGCTTTCAGACACTTGGAAATATCTAAGAAGTGGTTTGGAGTAATCTCTAACAGTAATTTTTTTTTTAACTGAAAACCTAGGTGTTAGTTACCATTTGGCATTGCTTTGGTCTCAGAAAGCCTTTGATACGACACATATAAGTTTGCTGATCATTCTGTATAACTTCAGTTTTGTGTTTTTGTTTGTGGTAAGGAAGTAGGAGAAATAGCAATGAGAGTAGATTGAATTCTAGGGTTTATAGAATCTTTTAGTTATGTATGTGGATTTTTTTAAAAAAACAAACTTAGACTTGGCCACCGGGATGCACCTTTCACATCTGTCTTATCCATTTAAAACCACCCCACTTTCCCACAGAGGGGAGAGCACCCGTGTAGACCTGACAGTGAATTTTCAACGGTCACATGAATTTTCAACAGTGAATGTCCAAAACTGTCAGTTCAGCCTGGAAAACAGTATTTTCACAGAATAAATCATTGGTGTGAAGCGGAGACCATTTTAGTGTGTGACATCTCAGTTTAGTTCATCTTGACTAACACACTAGAGTTGTGCAAAATTTCCAATTAGATGATACATTTGACAATACTTTATATATGTCTGCCTCATTTTTTCAGAAGTCAAAAGGCCTCACTCATGTAACTCATGTAACTATGTGATTATGAAGTGAACTCCTTCTTCACTTGTATTGCTAATGGTCAGAACAAATTTGGGGCATATATCCCATGGTTGATTGTTAATTACTAAATATGTAGAGAAACTGAGTTTCCTCCTTTCATGGAACTTCTATGTTAAAGGTCCATAATGCATGGGGTATAAGGTAAAGAGAAAGCAAGGCCTTCACAGGGCCTAATATCTAACTATAATACGAATCTGCCTTCTTCTCTTGCCCTCTGGACCCCAGGACCCCATGAATAATTGATCCTGAGAGAAGATAACCAGCAAAGCGATGATCTCAGGCATTAGGGATCTGTGAAACTCTGAAATTATCTAAGTGTTTTTCTCAAGAGAATTAGCTTTCGTCTGATTGTCATTGGTATCAATGATCTTATAAAGTGTAAAAAGCCACCATCAGCCCCATGAATTTGGCTGAAATGAGAATGCTATATAGTGCAGAATTGACATTGATAAGTATCCTTTATTCTCTTCATTTCTGCTAGTTGAGCTTTTGCCCCTCCTTGGCCACCAGGGGCTGCTTTGGCCATGGCAGTGCTTACACGTGTGTCTTGTGAAGCATTTCAGACTTGCAAACATGTTTTTAAGCTTTCTTTTTCTAAAAAATTTATTCAATTGTATTTATTTATTCATGAGATATGCAGAGAGAGAGAGGCAGAGATATAGGCAGAAGGAGAAGCAGGCTCCCTGCGAGAGCCTGATGCGGAACGTGATCCCAGGATCCCTGGATCATGACCTGAAACAAAGGCAGATGCTCAACCACTGAGCCACCCAGGCACCCCTGTTTTAAAACTTTCAGAGGCCCTGTTGCTTCTTATTGTCCTGGTCTCATGTCAGAGTGCTGCTCTTCAGTCTTACTCATGGCATGCTCATCACATTAGACACCAAACTTCCAGATATTTGATTAGATCAGTGATTTAAAGTACATTTATTTGTGTAATACTGTGGTAATTCCATTTTTTAAAGTAATGTATTCATACCACTTTAGCAAAATGTTAGTGTCAAAAATTGACCCTGACCTAATTAGGTATGAGATTGGTAGGCATTTGGATCAAGGAGAGAGTAAAGAGTGACCCTTCAGGATGACATGTCCTAGAAGAACAAGGACGTCACCCTGGAGAAGATGGCAATATCAGGGACAAAGGGATGTCAATGACTAGAGGTTTTCTTCACCTAAGGCTGGAAGCATTGGACGTGTGACCAAAGTTCCCACCTCCCTGTGGTCCACAGTCCCTCTGCTGAGGATGAGGGCCATTGCCTGTCCCTTCCTCGAGTATGTGCCATATAGAAAACAAGTCAGATGGCAATACAGTCAGATTCACAGACCTTGCTGTGAGACAAAAGCAAAAATACCAAAGTACATGATTAACAAAAACAAAATGAATTGTGCTCCACAAAGATGGAAACACTCCCAGATGGGAAGAGCTGTAGACCAGAAAGCAGGTGGCCATGACCTAATCGTTCCATTATATCATTGCCTGGTAAGATGCTTTAGAAAATCCTATAACACTTTTCACCTCTATTTTTAGCCACTAAAAAAAGGTCAGTTTGAAAATTATTATTTTATTCCATTTAAGAATGTGATAGGGATAAAGTAGTTAATTCCTGTAAAGTTCCTTAGATGTCAAAGAGAAAGACTGTTATGTTATCAGAAAGTAATGTTGCGGTCTTAAACTTTTGTAAGGCTCCATGACCTGCTCCACTCTCTCTGTCAGGTGGGGAAGAGGTGTATGTATAGCTGGGGTCACCATCATCAATAGGACCACTCCATGGTGCAATGATTTTTTTTGTTCATTCTTATTCACTTTGCACTGAAATCTAACCAGCAAATCCTCAAGTATGTTTTATAACCTAAATCTGAAATCAAAAACTAAATTTTAATTAAATTCTAACCCCTTGCAGAGGCCTAGCACATAACTGATACACCATGAACATGGGCTGTGTGAATGCATTAAAGAATAAGTAGATACATTATACCTACTTAAGAATTAATTACTTTATAAGTAATATAAATGGCATACTATGCATTGCATTGTATCTAGATGTGCCTTCTTCTCAATTATGGTTCATGTGGTTCAGCTGTGACTCGAGGTAGCAAATTGAATCATTTTCATCCTCAGAGAATTGGGGGTACTAGATCAGACTCAACCTTGGGTCATGTGTATCTGGCCCCTGGATTTTTGCCCACTGCCATAACATCTGGAAAATGTCTCTCTAACATACTAAACGAAGGCCCTGGGAGCAGCGAGAGGAAGCTGAGGGAGTTGAACCTGAGTTTGTTGATAGGAGGGGACAGGAGGAGGAAAGGGGAGACAAAGGCAATGAGAGTCTGCAGCCCCAAAGATGGAAAATGTGGTCAAAACAGATGGAGAAACATATAACAACGTGTCAAAATCAGACTCTGGTTTCTAGTTATTTTTTCAGTTTCAGTTTTGGTGTTCAGTTTGGACTTTGAGAGGCATTCTAAAATTCTGTAGCTAAACGATAAAAGAATAAACTTAAAGAACGTTCAGTGACTCTAAATATTGATGTGTGTATGTTTCCATGGGCTTCTTAACAGCCTGATAAAAGCTGCCAAACCATATTACTTTTAAAAGCAAAAAAGTGCAGTAAGAGAGTTGAGTTATAACTTGAATAATTTCATAAATCACTGCTCAAGTAACTCTCAGTTTAGCAGTAATGAGGGTATTACTCGAAAGCACTGGTGTTTGTTCTCTCTCTCTTTTAAGATTTTATTTATTCATGAGAGACAGAGAGAGAGAGGCAGAGACCCAGGCAGAGGGAGAAGCAGGCTCCATGCAGGAAGCCCAATGTGGGACTTGATCTCCTGTCTCCAGGATCAAGCCGTGGGCTGAAGGCGGCGCTAAATTGCTGAGCCCCCTGGGCTGCCCTGTCTGTTCTCTTAATGTCATTTAAGACATTGAAGCCTGAGAATGAGATGAGCTGAAATTGTACACCCATTTGCAGAAAACTAGATTGAGCTTATTTCCGTCCTTTCTAAGCCTTTTATCTTTCACTGGTGATTGGATTTCCCTTGAGAGATGATGTCAAAGACAATGTTATCTGCAGTTTCTTCCTTGTGGGTTTTATTGAAAAGGTTTTTTTGCTGAGCAGAGAATTTGGGGCTACAGTAAAGAAAACAACAATGAGTAGTTCACCAAAACGTTACAAAAGCAAGTAGACAGGAGTAAAATCCTGTCTGCAAAAGGAAAGGAAAGGAAAGATTTTTATTAAAATATCTTCCAACATCAGAACCTATGCCCCCACCCCCTGGAACAACCAGATTGCCATGCGTGGTCTTGAAGAGTAGGGCTGCTGTGGGGAAAAATAAAATCCGACAGTATTGTGGAGACTAAACCAAGTGATAAAATTGAATTAGTGGTAAATCATAAGATAACACTAGAAAACATTTGGGTGAGCGAGAGCTGGGAAGCAATTATCACTTCATAACCTTAAGGCACATCAGTCCTCCTCAAAATGGAATCTAGTCTTATCTCAGATGTTCTCAAAACCGAGTGTTTTGAGTTAAATTACTTGTAACCACAGAATCCCTATAATAATTAATATTATCCTTACTCGGATCAGCTTGACTTTGATGTGTTTGCAGAAGCATAAATGCAAACTATCTGTGGTCAGCATTAAAAAGAATTATTTGGTTGTAAATCAGTTGTTTAGAAATGAAACATCGGGCAGCCTGGCTGGCTCAGCGGTTCAGCTCCACTTTTGGCCCAGGGCATGATCCTGGAGTCTCAGGATTGAGTCCCACGCTGGGATCCCTGCACGGAGCCTGCTTCTACCTCTGCCTGTGTCTCTGCCTCTTTCTCTCTCTCTCTCTCTCTGTGTCTCTCATGAATAAATGAATAAAATATTTTTTAAAAAAGATAGAAATGAAACATCATTAGGGCCACGGGACTGTATTTTTCTTGTCGTGATATCCGAAAAATCTGTTAATTTTTTGTGGTGGCTGTACATTCTGCTCATTCCCAAATGAAGACATCGCAAAGTCCCAGGGCAAAATGATAGTGACCGCCTGTCCCCAGCATCCCCTCTGTGCCAGATGTAGGACAGAGACTTCCTCTAGATGGTCTCTTTTAATCCTCACAACTGCCCATGAGACGGGGATTACCCCATTTTACAAAGGAACAAATAAGAAGTGAAGAGATTAAGCAATTTGTCAGGGGTCAAAGTGTTTGTGAGAGGCAAAAGCAAGCTGTGGACCAGGTCTGATCATCTCCCAGATTCACTGTTTTCCTATTCCGCCCCCATCATCTCTGTGGCAGGCAATCAACATTGCCAGTGACTAAGAGGGATCCTGGGGGTGCATTTTCTGAAAGACAGGTCATCATTTCTTTAATTCCTCTTTGGCATAGATAGAGTTACTTTTTTCCATTTTCATCTTCTCTTTGATACTGCCTGCTGTTACCAGCATTTCAACTTGTACCTAGCCCCAAATAGTGTATTTACACATCTACTATTACTACATAAATTATTTGCATAGCTACAATTTTATAAAACACTTATACTATGCTGATTATGTTTTTAATATATTGTATAATGTATATATAGTATATCTTTTATAATATATATCTATGGTTTATATTATGTTTATATTTACATTAAAGATCATATATGCATATGCAATATACATATAATATATGCATATTATAGCTCATAATACATAATATAATAATTTAAAAATAGATATGCAATAAAGTCACATTATCTTTCTGATGTTGACAAATGTCAGACAAATGTCACATCTGTCTTATTGGCTTTGTGTGGCATATTGATAAAGAATTAGAACAGTTATGTGGAATATAATTGCCTTGGAATGTAAGAATAATAGAACTCTATGGCAAATAAAACCCTCTAGTCCACAATTATGGCTTCCAGTTTAGTAAAATTCCTCACCACAGAATTCTAATAAAATGAAGGAATTTGGGTATTTATTTTTATGATTTAACCCTGATTGGTACTCTTATAATGATTAGTTTATGAATTGGGCAGCTAAGTCACAGAAGGCATTATGAACTTTGCCAAGGTCACTTAGCAAGTCTTGAGCAGAATTGGGAAAGTAATTCCTGTCTCCACTTTGTCTCCACCAAAGTAATAAAAGTTGAATTATCCATTGCACAATGCATAAGCTAATATATGAACAAGAACAACAAAAAATTATTATTTAAAAGCTAAGGGAAACTGGGTCTGGTTTTATGAATTCCACTTCTTCCATATTGAAATCTATTTTATAACTGAAGAGCAAGTTGCTATTAAGCCTTCTTTCTCTAAAGAGAACATTTTAAGAAATTTTATAACTTTTTGATTTTGTAATTGTCAGTGTAAAAATAAAGTCATACTTCTTTTATTTTTTATAGAATAATTGACATACAGATATTGTATTAGTTTCAACATTACAACATAGTGTTTTAATATTTGTATAACGTTACAAAATGGTTACCACTGTAAGTCTAGCTACCATCTGTCATGATGCAAAGTTATACAAACTTATGGACTATATTCCCTATGCTGTGCATTACATCTCAAAGTCTTACTTATTTTAAGACTGAAAGTTATTTTATAACTGAAAGATTGTACCTATTAATCCCCTTCATCTATGTTGTCTAATTCCCTTACTACTGTAACCATTCGTTTGCTCTCTATCTCTGAGTCTATTTGTTTTGTTTAATTTGCTCATTTATTTTGATTTTAGATTCAACATGTAAGTGAAATCATATGGTATTTGTCTTTCTCTGGCTTATTTCACTTAGCGTAATAATACCTTCTAGGTCCATCTATGTTGTTGCAAACGGCAAGATTTCACTTTTATGGCCAAATAATATTCCATTGTGTGTATGTACATATGTATATAACATCATCTTCATCCATTCATCCATCTATGGACATGTACTTTGATTTGGTATCTTGGCTATTGTAAACAATGTTGCAATGAACATGGGAGTGCCCATGTCTTTTTAAATTAGTGTATTCATTTTCTTCAGATAAATACCTAAAGGTGGAATTTGTGGATCATGTGGTAGTTCTGTTTTTAATTTTTGGAAAAATTTACTGTTTTCCACAGTGGCTGCACCAATTTCTATTTCCACCAACAGCACAAGAAGGTTTCCTTTTTCTCCATATCCTTGCTAACACTTACTGCTTCTTGTCTTTTTTTATAATAGCCATTCTGATTGGTATGAGGTGTAAATCATACTTCTTTTATATAATGTAGCTGCCACCTTAATGTAACTTGTAATTTACAACTGATTAAATTTACTCTGCTTGCTGAAATCTAATACTCAGAGATTAAATTTACTTAAGTAATAGACCTGACATCATTCATCATTGGAAACTTTTAGCTAAAGAAGTGTTTTTCTATAAAAACACTATCTCTTAGGCAGTGTTTTAAATCATTCAGAGATATTTTTATTACTATCCTGCTAATTGTTCCTTGGCAATCACATCTGTGCTAAAAATCAACTAAATTAGCTTTAAAAACAGGTTAATCCATAGGACAAACATGTTTAAGTACATATGTTTGTCCATAAGACAAATGTGTTATTTTGTTAAAAAATATAAGTACATACAAAAATATAAGTACATATGTACATAAGTACATACGTGCACATGTACATAGACATAATGTGCGCACAACCACTTTATAAATCAAGAAATATATTTAACCCCAAAAATTCCCCTTGATGTTAGAGGCAGAGATCCATCCAGTAACTATTTACATTTTCTATTCATTCCTTCATTGTTTATTCAACAATACTCACCAGCTACTTGCTGTGCAGGCGGTGCGCTTCTCCTTAGGAATACAAAAATGAACTGAACAAGGTCCCTATTCCTGAGAGGATCATTCGAGTAGAAGAGCTAGTGATTGTAAATTCGGTGCAATAAATGCTTTTTGACAGAAGTATGTGCAAAGGACAGTTGAGGCAGAAAAGAAGAGACCTGCGATACTTTGGTGTTGAGTAAAGAGGACACAGGATATTTAGAGAAAGCATCACAGAGAATGTAAATCCTGAATTGTAGTGTGATTGTAAGGAGTGGAAACTCTGGCACAAGACTTCCTGGGTGCCAGTCCAGGTCTTGTCATCCCAACAGTTTTGACCTTGGACACTTTACTTTTCCTCTCTTCATCTCGATGATCTCCTTTGTGAAATGAACGTACTAAAGTGACCACCTGATAGGGTTGTGGTGAGATTAAATAAAACATTCCCTGGCACTCATTTGGCATGTCATAAATTTCTGTCATAAATGGTAGTAACTTGGAAAGATGAGAAGGCACTCATTGGGAAAACATCTATAGAGAAGAAAAAGCATGTACCAAGTTGCAGGTGCATTCTGTTTCAAAGCCTAAGGAGTGATTTGCACATCATTTGGGAATACTCTGGGGTATGAGGTGGAGAACAACAGGAGCTGAGACAGCAGAGGTAGACAGAAGCTACAGGTGGGGGGCCCCGTATCATATGCAGAGGGGAACCATGAATTGTTTTGAGCTGGAGAGTGCTATGACCTAATGGATTTGTTTTAAAGAGAACAGTCTAGCACCTGTACAGATGATGTTTTGGAGTAGGAGCAGAATTTTATGCAGGGAAAAATTAGGAAAGTATTACAGTTGTTTTGACGGGATGATCAGAGAAGTGGCAGTGTGAAAATTAAAGATGTAGAAAGATGAGAACCAATGGGACACTGTGGTCTTGAAGAAGGTAGTGACACTCTGGAGATACCGCTATCCTAATACAAAATTACCAGGGAAGGATCAGGTTTTGTCGGAGAAAATAATAATTTGGGTTTGGGTATGGAGAATTTGGTGCCTTTACGACAACCAGCTAATGTCCAGTAGTTCATCAATTAGAAGCTCAGTAGCAAGATCTGGGGTAGAGTTTTGCTTGTTTTTACCTTGAAGCAATGTAATGTGGCAATACACATTTAAAATTGTTATATATTCCTGGTGAATTCCCTTGTGTCATTATGAAAATTTTTAAAAATGTTTCTTGTCTTAATGTCATTTCCCTAGCTTTCTTTAAGTTTGTGTTTGCTTGGTATAGTTTTCAATCTTGCCACTTTCAAACTTTTCCTATTTTGAAGAATATATGGTTCTGTTTTACTTTGTCTTTCAGCTTGAGAATTTCATATATTTTCATCTAATGAAATTATCAACATTATTGGGTTTATATAGACCTGTTGTATTAGTTGTTTTCTGTTGGTCATACCTGTTCTTATGTTCCTTTATCCTTTCTTACCTTTTTAAAATTAATTCATTTTTGTCGCTCTACTTTTTAAATCATTGCTTATATATTCTGTTCCTCTCCTTAAGTGATTACATTAGCGATTACAGCATTCAGCCTTGACTCGTTAGAATCTAATTTAAAATTAGCCCTTTTGCCACTTCATAATAAGTGTAAGGACCTTAGAATATTTTAAATCTATTTATCTACTTCCTGTCTTTGTGCTATTAATGTTAATTGTTTTAAATCCACATATAAACACATAAAACATTTGTATTGCTTCATGCAATTCGTAATTATGTGTACTTATCATTGCTGTTGTTTTTTTTTTAATTTTTATTTATTTATGATAGTCACAGAGAGAGAGAGAGAGAGAGAGAGAGGGGCAGAGACACAGGCAGAGGGAGAAGCAGGCTCCATGCACCGGGAGCCCGATGTGGGATTCGATCCCGGGTCTCCAGGATCGCGCCCTGGGCCAAAGGCAGGCGCCAAACCGCTGCGCCACCCAGGGATCCCGATCAATTCATTTCTTTTTGAAGATTTCTCTTTAGTGATTTTTTTTTATTTGTTGCATATCTCCTGGTAAAAATGTCTTTTGGTTTTTGCTTTTCTGAAAATGGTGTTAGTTTGTCTTAAATTTTATGGGATATTTTCTCTGAATATAGAATTCTAGTTTGGCATTTATTTTCATTCTGCCATTTAAGATGCTATTTCTCTATTTTCATCTGATTTCTATCATTTTGGCTAGAAAGTCATTGTAGAATTCTATGTGCCGGTACTTTGAGGGCACTCCCTATCCCTGTCATCCAATTGTAGACTGCTGTACTCCATAGTGAGCTCTCACCATGTGTGCGTGTGCATGTGTGTATGTGTGTATGTATGTGTGGGTTAATTTTCGCCATTCTGATGGGTGTATATTAAGATCTCACTGTGATTTCAATTTGCACTTTCCTAATGGTGAACAATTTCAGGTGATTTTTTGTCATATATAAGCCTACTTTGGTGAAATAATCTATTTTTATCTTTTGTCTATTTTCTAATTGGATTTTTTTCTACTGTTGTATTTTTGAGAGTTCTATACATATCCTCATAGTTGTCCTTTCTTACGTATGTGGTTTGCAAATATTTTCTCCCAGCTCATAACTTGCCTTTTCATTCTCTGAACAAGACCTCTCTTAGAGTAAAATGTTTAACTTTTATAAAGTCCAATTTATCAATTTTCCTTTTTGTATATCCTCCTTTTGGTGTCAAGGCTAAGAATTATTTGCCTACTCTGAGGTCCTAAAGATTTTCTGCTATGATTTCTTCTAAAGGATTTATGGTTTACATTTTTGGTAATGTTTATGTCTATCATCCAGTTAGAGCTAATTTTTGTTTAAGGTCTGACATTTAGATTGAAATTAGGTGGGTTTTTTTTGCCTCGTGATGTCCAATTATTTTAGCAATATTTATTGAAAAGACTACCCTTTCTCCACTGATTTGTGTTTGCAGCTTTGTAAAAAAGAATCAGTCGAGTGTATTTGTGTGGATCTATTTTTGTAGAGTTTTTTTTTAAGATTTTTTTTTTATTTATTCATTTGAGAGAAAGCATGCAAGGGAGAGCATGAGCATGAGCAAGGGGAAGAGGAGAGGGCAAAGAAGGTCCCCACTGAACAGGAGGCCTAATGAGGGGCTGATCCCAAGACCTCAAGATCATGACCTGAGCCGAAGGCAGACACTTAACTGACTGAGCTACCCAGGCACCCCTATTTCTGTGTTTTCTCTTCTATTCCATTGATCTATGTGTCTAACTCTCCACCAATATCATACTGTCTTGATTATTATAGGTATATGGTAAACCTTAATATCAAGTGGAATGATTCCTCCAACTTTATTCTTCTTTGTCATGATGGTTTTTAAATATTCAAAGACCTGTATTTTAAGATGTAAATTTTAAAGAAGGCATTTTTTAATATGAACAGAAAGATCTTGCTGGGGTTTTGATTTGATAAGAATTGCATTAACCCTATGCCTCAATTTAGGAATAATTGACATCTTTACTATATTGAGTCTTCCAATCCATAAATATGTATGTCTCTCCATTTAGTTAGGTATTCTCAGATTTATTTCATCATCTTGTAATTTTCAGCACACAGATCCTGTATATGTTTCATGAAGTGCATACCAAAGGATTTCCTTTTCTTTGGAGCAATTGCATTTTTATTTTTTTAAATCTTTTATTTAAATTCTAGTTAGTTAACATATAGTATAATATTAGTTTCAGTGCTAGTAATTATATTTTTAATTTTGGTTTCCACATGTACATTATTAGTATATGGAAATGTGACTGATTTTTGTATATTGCCCTTATATTTTGAATTCTGCTGAACTCACTAGTTTTAGGAGTTTTCATGTAAATTCTTTGTATTTTCTACATCTGAAATAGTGGCAATTCTATTTCTTCCTCTCCAGTCTGTGTATATATATTTTTTCTTGCCTATTAACTGGAAAGAATTCCAATTCTCTGTTGAATAAGAGTGGTGAGAAAAAAATATCCTTGCCTTGCTCCTGATTTTAAGATGAAGACATTTAGTTTTTCACCATTAAGTGTCATTATGGCTATAGGTTTTTGTGGATGCTCTGTTCAAGTTGAGAAACTTCCTTTCTATTCCTAGTTTGCTGAGAGTTTTTATCATGAATGCATGTTGGATCTTGTTAAATCCTTTACTGTATCAGGTAATATGATCATATTAGTTTACTTAGTAAATCATGTTTTTAAAATTTCAAAGTTAGTGAGAATGATTCTAATGAAATGCCCTGGGACTGATGATGCATGCATAAAGTGTTTTCAGTAATACCTAATTAATGCAAAATTAGTAAAAAAGATAATAAAATTATCCTGTTTGTTATACATTTTATTGTTCTTTTTCTAGTGACGTAGCTACTGATTAGTTGCTGAAACTACCTTTCTTTTAGTATTTTAGTTTTATGCTTCCCAAATATTGCCAGACTAAATACATGATCTAAGTGAAATTAGGCTGGGTCTCAAATAGGATTTTTAAAATGAGTCAAATTGGGTGATATTACTAAAAACAAACAAAAACAAAACATACAATTCATGTTGCAAAAACCATTATGTGGTTTTTCTAGTATAACATCAATATAATATCTGAAAGGTTATAAATGTTTGAGGTTGGGAACTAGAAAAATAAATCCAATTTGCTTTTATTTATTTTTTTTTATAAATTTTTTATTTATTTATGATAGTCTCACAGAGAGAGAGAGAGAGAGAGAGGCAGAGACACAGGCAGAGGGAGAAGCAGGCTCCATGCACCGGGAGCCTGACGTGGGATTCGATCCCGGGTCTCCAGGATCGCGCCCTGGGCCAAAGGCAGGCGCCAAACCGCTGCGCCACCCAGGGATCCCCCAATTTGCTTTTAGAGGAAAAGACAAAACAGGTTCATCTAGAACATAGTTGAATTTTTAAAAATGAATTCTCTGCTCGAGGGCAATTGAATAATGCAGCTTTGAAAATCACAGCAAGATTTAGTCAAAGAAAGGATTACGGAGCTCTAACTCTGTGTCTCCTGGGGTTGAAAGGAAGCTCTCCTGGTGCACCCCCATTTCCCTAAAGCACCAGCCTTCAATGTATTTGTATTCTGTTTCCTGTGCTTCAGTCTGCAACCTTCAACTACAGGCTAAAGCCCCAGCTGGCTCACTGGGAAACAGGAAAATGCCTGAAGTCAGGCCAATCTTTATCTGTAAGTATAGCTTGCCATTCACTATGTGTCCAAGGGGTGGCTGTTCCAGAGGCAGAGAGAGATCCTATCCAGAAAACCTTAATCAAACATCAACCACAAAAATGTCAATTCTCATGATAACTATTTAGAAATGCACCTGTCTCCAGTAAAGACTTCAAGATATTTTCTCTTAGATAAAATAACTATTTTTCTTTGTTGAATTTTTCTTGGCTTGAGCTTCACTCGGAAGTTTAATTATCAGAGGGAAATAATTTCAGATTCAGTTACTGATTTTTAATTCAGTAGATCTCAACCCACATTCCCTGCTTACTGTGGGTTTATATTTCCAATATTTCTTTAGCCAAATATTTTCTTTCTCTCAAGAAGTAGCTCTTTTGTAGGAAGTGTTGCCAGTTTTAGGGAAGATGATTAGACTGACATTTGTTCTCAGGTGCAGGGATTGCTATGACAGAGTATTCTTTTTTTTTTAATATAAATTTATTTTTTATTGGTGTTCAATTTGCCAACATATAGAATAACACCCAGTGTTCATCCCATCAAGTGCCCCCCTCAGTGCCCGCCACCCAGTCTCCCCACCCCCTGCCCACCTCCCCTTCTACCACCCCTCGTTCGTTTCCCAGAGTTAGGAGTCTCTCATGTTCTGTCTCCCTCCCTGATATTTCCCACTCATTTTTTCTCCTTTCCCCTTTATTCCCTTTCACTATTTTTTATATTCCCCAAATGAATGAGACCATATAATGTTTGTCCTTCTCCGATTGACTTATTTCACTCAGCCTAAACCCTCCAGTTCCATCCACGTCGAAGCAAATGGTGGGTATTGGTTGTTTCTAATGGCTAATATTCCATCATATACATAAACTACATCTTCTTTATCCATTCATCTTTCAATGGACACCGAGGCTCCTCCCACAGTTTGGCTACTGTAGACATTGCTGCTATAAACATCGGGGTGCAGGTGTCCCGGCGTTTCATTGCATCTGTATCTTTGGGGTAAATCCCCAGCAGTGCAATTGCTGGGTCCATGACAGAGTATTCTTGACACAGTATGACTGAGGGAGAAGGTACTGATGGATAGGAGTTTGCTGGATGGTAGGATGTATGTAGTAACAAGGAAGATAATGGATTTATGGTGCTGAACAGCATGTCAAGGTTAAGGGCCGATACTACTTAAAAAGGGCAGGGGGGAGATATAAAAATATCTATATAATAAATGAATATTAATGTTTTGTGTGCAAAACTATTTCATCATCACAGAGTTCTTTCTGATATATCCTGTAATTGTTGAAATATGGAAATATAGAACTAGTAATGTGGGAAAGCACTTTTTGGTAAAGGATCCTCCTTTTGCTAATAATCGTCTCTGTATTTCCCCAAAGACATACATTTATGGTTCCATTTGCTGTAGGAGGAGCAGAAGCAAAGAGCAGTTACACTATGTTTAAAGATTAAAGTGGGGAAAGCAGAGCAATTTTAAGCATTTCCTGCACCAACAAATACTGAAAGTTGTTTACTCATGCAATATTATATTACATTAGTTATTTGACTATGCACTCAGATAGTATTTTACTCATATAATATTCTTTAAATATAATATGAATTATATAATTCATTCACATAATGTTATACTTACTTCAATTATTCAAATATTTTGACCAGGATTGTCTGATGATAATGTTCATTCTCCTTTTTTTTTAATATCATGTGTATATTCTATGAATTAAACAATGTGTCCTATTATAGTTTAATAGCTCAAACAAGCTATTTGTGTATTGGTTGGCTATTGCCACAATGTTGCATAATAAACCATCCAAAATTCAATGGCTTATACCTATAACATTTATTTTTATCCCTTATGAGTTGGCAGATGGGTTTGTCTGCCTGTTCCAGGCTACAGCTTCATTGCACTTGGCTTTACAGTTCAGGCTGGATCCAGGCCTGCTCTATGTGAATCCCTTTCTCCTTCATTAGCAGCTACCTAGGACATGACCTCTTGGTGTATGGAGCACAGGAGCAGAAACCAAAAAATACAGAACCCATTTAAGACCTCTTCTTACTTCAAGACCATTAATATTCTTTTTTTTTTAATTTTTTAAAATTTATTTATGATAGTCACACAGAGAGAGAGAGAGGCAGAGACACAGGCAGAGAGAGAAGCAGGCTCCATGCACCGGGAGCCCAACGTGGGATTCGATCCCAGGTCTCCAGGATCGCGCCCTGGGCCAAAGGCAGGCGCCAAACCGCTGCGCCACCCAGGGATCCCAAGACCATTAATATTCTGAAGCCTAATGCCAGTCACTTGGCCAAGCCTAACATTAAGTAAACAGAAAAGCATACTCTGTCCATTCTAATGTGAAGAGAGGGGCTAAAGAATTAAGAATTATCCAATCTACCAGTCAGTCTGTGGAAGCACACACCAATGATTTTTGGGTTCCCTGGAGGGAAAGTGTGTCTATCTTATGACATCAGTGTAGTAGGGGTACTATTGGTTAATAAGTGTATATAATGGCACCACTGTACCCAAGTACAATCATCATTTTGCCCTTATTAACCTATTAGTAACAATTAATAAACAAGTGGTGATAAGATAGCTTGAACTTTTAAAAATAACATTTAATTTTTAAAGCAGATGCATTGGGATCCCATTGGGTGGCTCAGTGGTTTAGCGTCTGCCTTCAGCCCAGGGCGTGATCCTGGAGACCCAGGATCGAGTCCCACATCAGGCTCCCTGCGTGGAGTCTGCTTCTCCCTCTGCCTGTGTCTCTCATGAATAAGTAAACAAAATCTTTAAAAATAAATAAAGCAGATGCATTAATAGAATAAAGCTAGCAATAACAATTTCTAGTATACAAACCTCCAACACTTTACCCTTTCTGCCTCCAGCCCAGACTGTGACTAGGTCCTCTCTCCTGGTCTCGTATCTTCCCGTTCCACCCCCTTCCATGTAATGCTACTACCAGATACATTTTTAGATCAAAATTGATTAGAAAGTGCATTATGACCCTACTACTCTTCTAATCAAAAATCTCAGGTACATCCCCATTATCCACAGAATAAAGTCTTAGGGTCAAGTTCTATGATCTACAGTTGAGGCTCTCTACAGAACAGCCTATCCTGTTTCCCAGTCTTCTTGTATTTCATGGACTCTATGGTGTTTGTTAACAGAATTATGCTTTCCTATGCATATAAGGTAAATTCTTGTCCACTGCATCTTTGTTTATGAAGTTCCTTTATCCTGGAATTGCCAATACCAATCACATTTCTACATGGTCTTGTCCTGTTGTCCTTCAAGACCCAAATCAAATGTTACCTCTTCCTTGGACATTCTACATCCTCATAGCCTGAAGTAATCTCTCCCTTCCTGCAAAACTCACAAGACTTCTCTGCCTCTTTTATGGTACCTGTTTTATTCTAGATTGTATTATCATTATTTATCTATGTCTTATCACTTCTGTTGGACTACCATTTATCTTTTCCCACCT
This sequence comes from Canis lupus baileyi, assembly GCF_048164855.1. Taxonomy (NCBI): domain Eukaryota; kingdom Metazoa; phylum Chordata; class Mammalia; order Carnivora; family Canidae; genus Canis; species Canis lupus. Next base: position 20,564,463 of record NC_132842.1, read on the forward strand.
CAATAATAAATATTTTTCTTTGACTATTGGAATAATATTTAATGGGATGCCTAGGTGACTCAGTTGGTTAAGTGTCTGACTCTTGGTTTTGGTTCAGGTCATGATATCAGGGTTGTGAGATAGAGCCCCACATTGGCTGTGCATTCAGTGGGGAGTGTGCTTGTGATTCTTTCTCTCCCTCTGCCCTTTGCCCCCTCCTCTCCCTTCCTCTCTCAAATAAATAAATATTGGGGTACCTGAGTGACTCAGTTAGTTAAACATCTGCCTTTGGCTTAGATCATGATCCCAGGGTCTTGGGATAGAGTCCTGCATCAGGCTCTTTGCTTCTTGCCTGCCTCTTCCTCTGCTTGTGCTTTCTCTTGCTCTCTCACTCTCTGACAAATAAATAAATAAATAAATGAATAAAATCTTTTAAAAAAAGTAAATAAAATCTTTAAAAATTTTTTTGAATAAAAATCCCAGTATTTAATAAATAAATACATTTGTCAATTCAATAGTACCCCCAAGTCATTGTTCTTCCCAGCTCTGCATGTTAATCAGGGTGAGGGGCTTTCTTAAGTAACAAGCAGTTCACATTGGATATAAAAGCTGCGCAAACTCCAATTCTTTCTTTAGTTTGCAGGCTTATTTCATGTGAACAGAATCATTAGCAATATGTAGTTCAGCCCTGCGCATTGCTTTGGTTTCAGAATAATTATGTCCTAGATTCCATCTATGGATTTATCAGGGGCTGGGCCTTTGGAAGCTTTTCCACTCCAGGAAATGTCTTACTACACAAATAATCTATAGTTTTACCTGACTTTGAAGCTATGGACAGGGCATTCTGACCTACTAAATAATGCACCCATGCTGAAAAACACTTGGCATATTTGATATCCTTTGCTAGTAAGGAGGGCCACCATTGTTTCCATTTCCTGAGGAGCTCCAAGGCCAAAATCTTAGCGCCCCCTGATGTTGCAAGCAGTGCTTTCACCGTTAAGATAAATACAATGAGACAAATGAAAGGCCAATGTCAGTGAGATTTAACTTTGGAACTAATAATACTCTATATTTGGGCAGAAGATAAGCCTTACGAACATTACTTTATCTTAATCTCGATTCCTACTGGGATTATTTTGAATTTAGTCATGCTCATGGTTTCAAAATCGTTCAGTTTGTTGCACTTCTCACATCATTTCTGAAGAATTGCCTTGGACTGTGAAATGAACAAAAGTAGGTCCTATGTTCTGAGGATTTTGTTCTGTATTTTTTTCATAGTTGACCATTCTGTCATCTTGAGAGGATTCTTTATCTCCCCTTTCTATTTTTATTATGAATTTCAAAGTTTTTATTTCAAAATAGTTTTTTTGTTGCCAATAAAGGTCTTTTTCAGCTTCCCTTTCTTTTTGGAAAAAAAACAATCAACTATAGTGTGTGTTTTAATATAAATTGGGCTGTAGTGTTAAATGTGTGTAGTGTTAAATGCCCCTCAGCCTCTTTCTAACGGATTATTTACATAAAAGGTTTGTTGGAAGCCAATTATCTTGGAGTGTTGGGTAAATTCTTCATAAATTCAGTATTCAATCTGATAGTGTTCATAAAAGCAGAACATAAAATACGTTCATGGCTTCCACAAGCTTTATTATGCAAAATACTTTATTTTCTAAAAAATTGGATTTTTCAAGGATAGAAAAAAACTTCAATAAATATCAACAGTTCTAAAAATGCATATAAAACTAAATATGGTCCCCCACTTTTCTAGGTAACTAGACAGGGGACCGAAGGTTAGGTCATAGGCATAGAAAGGAAGTAAATAACAAGTGGAAACAACACTCACATAAGCCCATGGAAGCCTGGTGCACCATATGATAATGTTCGTACAAGTGTGACCAAAATAGTTTCTAACTATGTGATTTTACTATACTCTCCATGTAAAATTTAAGATCTTTTCTCTTTGGTTTGTGTAGTGATGTGTCTTTGTTTTAACACAGGGCCTCAGCAAGGATGTGGTGGTTATCTGACAGGTTCAGATAATACCTTTGCCTCTCCTGATTCTGACTCCAATGGAAGATATGACAAGAATTTAAACTGTGTATGGTTCATAATTGCACCAGTAAACAAACTAATTAAACTTACCTTCAATACATTTGCTCTGGAGGCACAAAGTGCTATGCAAAGATGCATATATGATTATGTAAAGGTAAGGCTATTACATTTCTTAACAGTCTTCTAACCCAGACTTTAGTATGATATGGGACAGTTTATACCATTCGGGAAGTCATGAAAATACTGAATAATGCTAATTTTTAAAATGACATATTCTTCAAGGTATAACATTTATTATTTTGTCTTGTTTTTAATTTTTTTGAAAGATTTTATTTATGATTTTGAGAGAGAAAGTGAGCACAAGCAGAGGGAAAGGCAGAAGGAAAGGGAGAAGCAGACTCTCTGCTTAATAGGAAGCCTGACCCAGGGCTTGATCTCAGGACCCCAGGATCATGACCTGAGCTAAAGGCAGACACTTAACCAACTGAACCACCTGAGTGCCTCGTATTATTATAGATATTCTGTCTTCATATCAAGTTAATCTTTAACATGGATGACTCAGAAATTTCATGTGGCTTCTAACACTAGCTTTAAGAGTCCTTGTTCATCTGTGCTTTGTCAAGAGATTATCTTTAGGAAGATGGATTGTATGGAAAGAGATACTCAAAAGGCCTTTGGCAAATCCTAAAATGAAGTTTCTATATTTACTTTCCATATTACCTATAGATGTAGAAAATAGCTTAGATCTGAAGTCCCTTTAAAAGGAAATCAAGAAACTTTTCTGTTCAATTTTAATGATTCATTAGTATTACATTATTGTGCCTATAAGGCTATATGAATTTAAAGTTTTTTTCTTTTATTTAAGTAATCTCTATACACAATGTGGGGCTTGAACCCATAACCTGGAGATCAAGAGTTGCATGCTTCTACAATTGAGCCAGCCAGGCGTCCCTGAATTCAGATTAAACTTTCTAAGTAGTATCAGCCAGTGCATACTACTACACTTTTGTGGGGAAAACAACCAACATGGAAAGATTTGTGCCCATGAGGAGCTTGAATCCGATTGTAGAAGTAGTGGATGATGCACGCAAATCAACAATAAGCGGTTCAGGACAGTCAATATTGAAAGTGCCAATTAATGCATTGGATAGAGGCCCAGAACAATGTGCAAGTTTAAAAGACAAGAAAGTTCATGATGATCTGGTGTGAACAAGAAAAGCTTCACAGAGTGAGGGATAGCTTATGAAGTCAAGAGAGAAGGCATCCCAGGCAAGGGCCACATAAAATGAAGGGAAGTACAGAAGTTAGCATATGAATGTTTTTGGAAGAGTGAACGAACTTACTTTACTGGAGCAGAATATCACAAACAAGTAGCAAGAAATGAGATTGCCTAAGTGGAGAAATACCCAGATCACAAAGAATCTTGAAAAGTGAAACAGGAAGGAAGGAAGAAGAAAGGAAGGAAAGTCAAACTAATGAATTCAGATTTTATGCATTTGAAAATAAGGAGGAATTGAAGGTTTTCCAATGAGCAATATGATGAGAGCAGTATTTAAGGAAGACTGATATAGAATAAGCATTGGAAGTAGGTGGTGAGCAGAGTCTGGAATTAAGACCCAAGGAAGGGGTTACTTTTAGGTAAGGAGGGTACAGAGATGGAGATGTCAAGCCTAATGCAAGATAAACTTTTAAGTTTAAAAATTGTCTTTAAAGAAATTATATGTTTTTAAAAAAGAGAGAAAAGTCATAGATGGAATATGCATTGAACACCTAATTATATACTGTCATATTTTCACTGTGATAAGCTCCAAGCCCAGGAGACCAGAAGAATCTCAGTACTATTAGGAGGAAACCGTGCTTTGCAAGGTAGAAGTTCAGTCTGGGGGCAGCAGGGCAGACAGGTGGGCAGAGGATGGAATGGGGCTCCAGTAAGAAGAGAACAGCACAAACAGAGAAGAGATGGCAAAAGAGCCCTTCTGCTATCAGAATTACTGTTTTCTTTCAAGGAAAGCAGCATGGAGCTACAAGCCAGGCTTCCACCCCACTTGGGGGAAGGTACACGGTAAGGCAGTCAGAGGACAAAAGAGGCAGGATGAGAAACAGACAAGTCATGGAATGAGATGTAAAAGCCGGGATGAGTGGAGGATCATGAAAGTCAAGAGGGAAGATCTCTCACCAAGGATGGGTGGTCAATACTATTAAATTCTAAATTAGAGGCCAGGAAAGGTGCAGATGAAGAAAAAACTCATCAGAACAGATGACAGCCGTTTTAACTAAAGTACTGGCACAGAAGCCAGATTAGAGGGAGTCCATGAAAGATTGGAGATATCAAGGGATTTCGGTTCAGGTTGAATTGTTTTCTAAAATGATACCAAATGGCCTGAGCAGCAGCAAAGCTGATATTCAAGGCAGGTGGTGTAGACTCTAACCCAGTTTTGCTACCAGACAAGTTTCCTCACCTCCCAGATTCTTTATCACTTTATCTATTAAAAAACAAATGAAAAATATTACATAATTGTACCAATTTTTCAAGGCTGTTTTGAGGATAAAGATAATGTATGCTGGAGTGTCCGACACTGTGCCTGGAATTCATTTAAAAACAAATTCATTTCCCCCCCGCCACCCTTGTGTAATTTCAGATGGGCATGCTGGCCTGTGGAGTCACTTTTTCTTAAAATATTAAAAATAATAGACTTACATATATTAATTACTATAAAAGTAAACTCATGTAGGATGTTTTGGGTGTGATCCGGCTCGGAGGAAGGTTGACTGATATTCTCATCCTTTTCTGAGTGTGATTTGATACTGTAACTAAAGCAACTAGCAAGTTCCTGAATTTCTTCAAGTCATTTGGGACAGAAATAGCAATATCAAAAACAAGGAGCTATTATCTAGCTTAAATATAAAATTTCCCCTTCCTCGCCTTTTTTTTTTAAAGAAATTATGTTCAGATCTACTCTTGTTTTCCTTCTTGGGAAAGCAGTTTCCCTGTTTCCCTATATTGGCAACTTTTCCAGCTTTTACTAAGCTGGCAGGTCAAAGAACAGTTCTTGGAATGTGAAGCCTGGAGCTATCTGTAGTAAAGCGATTCTCTGTGATAAATGGGACATTTGATATCTTATAGAGTGTTTCTTAGATATTACAATCAAATTACTTTTTAAAAACTAATTTAATTCAATTCTGTAGGTAGGTATACAGGTGAAAACATAGCAATTCCATCATCTAGTCATAATTATATCTCTTACTGTTTTTGAAAGGGTTGACTTTGAAAAGTTATTACGATAACTGCAGTACATCACAATTGGGTTTCACCAAGCGTTTCTGCTGAAATTAACGTCACATCCATTCCATAAAGAGTCTCATGACATGGTTATATGCCAGGTGCCCCAACCATAGATACAGAAGATTTAAGATAGGGTTCCCCAAAAAGCTGTCGGCAAAGTGGAGGAGGCTGACACATAAGCATAGAAACTATTTTACTGCATGACAGAAACAATAAATATGAATAATGAACAAAAGTAGAGAAGAAGGTATAATTGAGTCATTTGGGGATTCAGGAAAGGCGTTTTCCATGGAATGGTTGAGCTGGATTTTGGAGGAACGTCACAGAAGCACACTTCCTGCTGGGGGGCTGCCAGAGAGAAAGAGGGAAGGATGGACTTGCAGCTGTGTTGTGTGTGCCCAGCTTCCTGACCCACCGATCTGCCAGCAGTTAAGTCACTTCTCTTATAATGAGCAGGTGAGAGAAATGGCAGAAAGGGCTCAGGGCTGTGACCCTAACTGATGTTCCTCTGCTGGAAATATGCAACTAGTAGAAAGGAAGTGGCTCCTTCCTACCATTTCCCAGCATCTCTCCCTAATCTGTGCCCATTTGAATAGCCAGTATTTCATGGTGCTTCCTTGACTACCTGAAGTGAAGGTCATCTATGCTATAGCTTACCAATATACAGAGCTTCAAAAACATAATAAAATGTACTAAATGCAACGAAAAGGAGGAATACAGGGAGAGTATATAAAATAGTGCAGACCTAAATATGTAAATGCTCTGCTACAACTACATTATGCCACATGATAAATTGGCAAAGATTCTTTTATGTGGGATCATGGCAAACACAAAAGTCTAAATTTAAACTAATATGGATAGGCTGTATTTGCAACTTAAATGCCAATAACCTCACCATCTGCAATATGAATTTCCAAAATAGAGGAAAACCTCAAAAAATATTTCTAAACAAAACAAAGTACAGTCTTCCTTTCACTTACACAGTAATTGCATTTTTGGAAATTCGGTGCATAATAAAACTATGCATAATGTTTTTGTGTTAGAGAGAGAATGGATTTAAGTTCTGGGAGTACACAGTAGTGAACAATTTTATTACCTAAAAGTCTTGGCAAGACATTCAACAGTTATATGGGACAGAATAAATCTTCACTTTGCAGAACCATTCTGTGAATTACAAATGCCAGTCATAGCACCAGATTATCGTGATGACCCAAAAAACATGACACTTTTTGCAAAACACTCTCTGGGACATGACAGTGCCCCTACTGAGAACCTTGGTCTTAACCCACTGGGCTCAACCATTCATTCTGCAGCCAGTCAGTGTTAGGAGGAGATCTGTACTCCATCAGGGCATCAGGTTCCCATCCTCATGAGTTAGTCCCTATGATTCATTCATGTATTCATTGATTCAATACACGTTTATTTGATTACTTGCTGTTATTTCAGACACTGCTCCAAGCACTGGAAAGAATATCGAGATTAAATAAATAAAATAAAATAAAATAAAATAAAATAAAATAAAATAAAATAAAATAAAATAAAATAAAAATTCCTCTAACACAGAGTTGATTCTAATCACTGCTTCTTGTGGCTCTTCCCAAGACCACTGGGACCAACGTAATATTTTTCTTCATAAGGGTCTGAAATGGACCAGAGCTCTACTCCAAATCTGAAAAACTGCTCTCTGTTCTCTTTCTCATCCCAAATTACACCCAGGCATGTTGTCCGGCAGACCCTAGCAGAGGCTCCTTAATAAAATCAAAGAATTCATGGAGATACTCAAAATGCAATGTAGAGATACTCCCAATAAGAATATAAAAATCTTGCCATTGTCCAATTCCTAAGGAAATATTAAAAGATAAGGTCCTGAGGAAATTAAAGTCTAAAATTATTGTTAAACTTGAATTAAAGTCCAATATTGCTCTTATTGTCTTAATGCCCTTTTGCATTAAAAGTTCACAGAAAGTAAAATCCAAACATGATCTTCCCCACTTCCTGCTATGGCTCAAATTAACAACTGGATAAAGTGCAGGATCTGGCTGTAGTTGTAGTCTAAAGCTATCTTCCCCCAGTTTACGTAAGCAATTCCTTCAGGATCTTACGTAGTTTCTAATATGCTCCACTATCAGAGTTTTAACAGCTGAGAAAACAGAAAATCCTTCTTAGCACTTATCTACAAAACTTAAAACATAATCCAACCTCCAGGCCTAACTGAGCTATGCCGGGTGGCAGGTCCCCCAGGAATGCAATATATAGCAGCATGTGATTGTGTGCGTCTCAAGGACACAGTCCTCAGGGCACCACTTACATCCTAGTCCATATGATTCCCCATCTCCAGCAGTGCAGTGTACCTCTTGCAACACTCCCTGGAGCTACCCTGCAAAAGTCCTTCACAGAGGTCTAGCCTTATCAGGGAATGAGAGAGCAGGTGGAGAAATATTGGCTTCGGCTGCCAATCCCAGGAGCCTGGGAGCCCATGGCAGTGGTCCAGAGGCCACCAGCTGCCTATTTCAGCTCAATTACTAGAAATCTTCCTGTGGCAATGAATAAACTGATGCAAACAGCAGCTGGAGGCCAGTGACTGTGTAATTTCTGTCCATCACAGTTACCAGTTATCAGTTCAGAACCCACATCAGGTCCTATAACTCCTGCAGAAGAAGACACAGACTTTTTCCTGGGGGACATGTGGAACTTCACAGTCATGTCCTGAGGTGCTCACTGAGTCCCACCTGCATCCTCTTGCTCTAATGCCAGATACCCTAAGTAAGTTGTGGAGACTCTTACATGCCTCTTACCCTCTTCTGAGGCCTTCAATGCCATTTTCTGTAGGTTGGGATGCCCTTCATCTTCTTCAGGTCTGAGAGGTCTCTACCTACTTTTAAACACCAGTTCAAATGTCTGTCTGAGATCTTTCCTGACTTCATCATCTGGGTTCTCTTGTTACATTTAAATCCTTCACTGCAGTGCAAGTGCATATATGAGGGCAGAGAAAGAGAGCAAATAGCTTCATAAACAGAGGGATCAGCGAGTATGATAAAGCTAGGGGGGCATGTAAGGGATAACATCCTGCTTGTCTTCTGCTCACTGCTCTTCTCCAGCCTTTATAGGGTAGGTCAGCACCTACCTGTCCCCTCTGTGCAGTGCTCAGCTGTGTTAGACTCTGGAACCAAATCAAGGGAAATTGGCTTCAAATAAATGATGTTACTAATCCCTCTGAAAAAAAAAATAAAAAATAAAATAAAATAAAATTTGTATAGATAATTGACACGCTCATACGTATAGTCAATGTATGGATCTCTCTCACTAATTAGTGTCAATTAGTGTCTTGAATGTATGGAAATGCCTTCTACACCCTTGAAAACACCGGACCCAGCACAGAAGCCTGGCACACAGTACATAGAATAAAAATGCTTGCTAGTAGAAATCTGATGATATAGGTGGCAGCCATTATAATATTTTACCTTGTTTACCAGAAAAGGTACATTACTCAAAACTTGACAAGTCAGCTCTTCCATAAAATGAGGGAGATGAAATTACCCAACTCTGGAGTCCCTCCTGGCTCTGAATGTACTAAAATCCCATGTAAGCAGGAGAAACAGTGCCACCTAGTGGTAAATTTACTTTTCTGTTTATTTTAAAATGACTTCTACTTTCCTGGCATTTTAGAATAACGTCAGTGGTCACGGCTACCTTGAAGTCTATATAACACCCCCTAGTTCTGTTATAAATTCAGCGTTTGGATCTACACGCACATACTTGTTTCAGAAATACTGTGAAGCTTACTTAGCTGGAGAAATCTGTTTTCTGGTCATAAGCTTGAAAGAGATTCAGGTGTCCACTATTTCGACAGGTGTCTGTTGAAAGTTCCTATGGCTCGGAGTTTTTCTGGGTCCTGGCGACACGGCAGTGAATCGTCAGTCTTCCCACCCATGGGACTTAAATTCTTATTGGGAGAGAGACGAGAAAAATAAGTAAATAAGCAACAAATAAGAAGTGTTTTGATTTTAATAAGAAATAGTTCTTGGGGGCCCAGCAACATTAGATAGAGCTGGGCTCTCGGAGGAGGTGACATCTGAGTTGAGGCCACATGACAAGGGAGAGCAGCCAGTTCAAGAGGTGGGGAGAGAGAAATTGTTACTCACAGGAGGAGCAGCGCAGGGGCCTTGTGGGGACACTCCTGGCAGGAGGAAGTATGGGGAACAGGGCACCGGGCCAGACCAGGCTGGGCTTGCAGGCCGCCACAAAGAGCTCCGGTTTCAATTCAGGTGCAGTAGTGGGAACCCACTGGAGCAAAGGCTGAGCAGGAGCTTAATTTGATTTAAGCTGCAAACACTCAGGCCATTACTTCTGCAGAGATTGCTGTGGCTGCTCGGTGGAAACAGATCGCTCAGGAGGATAGTACAATAGCCGAGGTGCGGGAGGATGGTGGTAGCAATGAGGAGCAGCCTTCGGGGGTAGATTCTGAAGGGAGGGCGGAATAGGTGTGGGGCAGGTGGGGGCGCGGAGAGGAATCAAGGATGACTGATGTAGGCTTGAGCGATTGTTGACGTTGGGAAGCCTTGGGGAGAATGGGTTTCAGAGGGGTGGGTAGCGGGAGAGAGGGGCCAAAGACATTTATTGGCTGCCTTTTGTGTGCCAGGCCCTTCTAAAAGCTGGGGACAGAGCAGTGCCCAGGGCGGACAGCGACCTGTGCTTCCAGGGAACGGGCATCATCTTCCAGCGAGCGGGAGGCGCTGATACAAGTACATGGGAGTGGGTCAAGGTCGTGCGCGCTCTAAGGAGAGCAGGAAGCAGGCCGGAGAAAGGGAATTTGGAGAGAGCTTCCATTTGAAGTAGGTGGTCAGGGAAGGCTTTAGCGAGTCAGCGATGTTTGAGTAAAGGGCTGAAGGAAGGTAGGGGAGCAAACCATAGGGACGTATAGGAGAGGAATGTTCCAGCAGAGGGAAACAAGGAGTGCAACAGGCCCGCAGCAGCCTCATGCCTGGCTTGCCCCTGGAGCAGAGAGAACCACGTGGAGACAGTCAGGTATCAGATGGGGAAAGCCAGGGTGTGTGTGTGTGTGTGTGTGTGTGTGTGTGTGTGTGTGTGTGTGGAGAGAGCAGACTCCCTCCGGCCTGGAAGCCCACCGTAAGGGCTTTGGATCGCGCACTGCGCGGCTGGGAAGCGCTCGGAGGGCTTTGAGCAGTGCCCTGGCCTAGTTTCCATCTTACCTGCAGCCTCGGGCGCTGCTGAGGACAGGCTGAAAGGGGCACAGGGCAGCCCGGGGGCCCAGCGGTTTAGCACCTGCCTTCGGCCCAGGGCCTGATCCTGGAGACCCGGTATCGAGTCCCACGTCAGGCTCCTTGCACGGAGCCTGCTCCTCCCTCTGCCTGTGTCTCTGCCTCTCTCTCTCTCTCTCTCTGCGTCTCTCATGAATAAATAAATAAAAAATCTTAAAAAAAAAAAAAAAAGAGGGGCACGAGTGGAACCGGGAGTTCCGAAGGGAGCCGAGAACCCGGGCCTGCGATCTCACCGGTGTGCGGCGAGGGCCACGCCGGGCGACAACAGCGATGCTTCGCTGGCTCCAATGACAAAGTAGTTTAAAATCAGATGTGACTTACATAGTGAGAAAGGATTTCGAGGCACCCTAACCAGGTTTTCACTGAAAATCATTCTAATCGCATCGATTCAGGAACAGCTGTCCCTAAGTTAAAGCCAGCTCTCGCCCCATCAAGGTAAGTTTCTTAATCATGACCTGGTGTGACTCCACGTCCATTTTAGTGCGAAATCTACAACTTCTTTGCGAGTCATGGAAAACTAATGAACAATTTTTCTTTTCAGTTATATGATGGGGATAGTGAAAATGCCAACTTGGCTGGAACATTCTGCGGTTCCACTGTACCTGCTCCCTTTATCTCTTCTGGCAACTTCCTGACGGTTCAATTTGTCAGTGATGTAACTTTAGAAAGGGAAGGATTTAATGCTACATACACTACTGTGGACAGTGAGTAAATTGAGACATTTTTATATTTTATGAAACGTATATTTAGGCACTAAAAATAATGCCATGCTTATATCTAAACCCAATGTTAATTATGAAACTCAGTGTTAATTCCTACCTAAACTCAATGTCAGTTACTAAATACTGTGTTAATCACTCTGTTTAATCAGTGATACAAGGCAGCCTGGGTGGCTTAGCGGTTTAGCACTGCCTTCAGCCCAGGGTGTGATCCTGGAGACCTAGGATCGAGTCCCACGTTGGGCTCCCTACATGGAGCCTGCTTCTCCCTCTGCCTGTGTCTTGGCCCCTGTCTCTCTGTGCCTCTCATGAATACATAAATAAAATCTTTTAAAAAAATCAGTGATACAAATTTGGTACGATTCTGTTTTTAAAGATTTTATTTATTTGAGAGAGAGAGCACATGTGCACACAAGCATTGGGGGAGGGGCAGAGTCCGGAGGAGCAGACTCCCCACTGAGCAGGGAGCCCAACCCCAGGACCCCAGGGTCATGACCTGAGTCAAAGGCAAATGCTTAACCAACTTGGCCACCCAGATGCCCTGAAATTTAGTCTGATTCTTAGTGAAGAATACCCTAACTTCTTTATAGAATGATGTTAACTATAGCGCTTTGGGCTGGAAGGGTGGGGAAGGCTGAATTTTAAACATTATGTGCATGTGGAAACATGAATAAAATATGATTAACAAATTGTTCTATTTCTCCAGTGCCTTGTGGTGGAACATATAATGCAACTTGGACCCCACAGAGTATTTCATCACCCAATTCATCAAACCCAGAGGTCCCACTGTCCATGTGTATGTGGGTCCTTGAAGCTCCTCCACATCAGCAGGTCAAGATCACAGTGTGGGCCCTGGAGCTGCACTCACAAGACTGTGACCAGAATTACTTAGAGTTTCGGGACTCACCTGAGGTAACAATTCTAGGACGTATGACAGTCACATCTAATGGCCCTTTTTCACCAGTATTTGCAAAACACTTGAAAGAATGAGTGCATAATTAAATAAATTCTCGAGCTTACCTCCAGCTTGATATGTTTTTCAGGCATATATGAAACCCTCTATTTAGGCGTCAGGAAATTTGCCCTTGGTCTTGTAGGTGAGAAGCTGCCAAACTTCCTTGTGCACAGGACACATCTGGGTGTCTAGATAAAAGTACAGACCCCAGGGCCCCACGTCAGACCCTGATTTCTCCATATAGCACCCATTAATCTAAATTTTTGATGAACTTCTTGAGTGTTCTGCCCCTGGTGCTCCAAGGACCATGCTCAGAGAAACACCTCTGCAGTTAGGGGGATCTGTGTATAAGATGAACGGGAGGTGTCAGTGTGGAACACATGGAAATCACATATGAGGCCATTTGGCACCAGTCCAGTGGGATTATATTCATGGTCATGTAAGAGAGAAAAAAGGAAAAAGTTGTTTTGGTTTAAAAAGAGAGAGAGAGAGAAAGGTGAATTAATTGCTCATGGGCCAAGACTTTGAGAAGGCAATTGGATGTGGACACATGATGTTAGCAGAAGGCCTGAAGATTTGGGTGTATTATTACATGGTCAGTAGCTGAAATAATGTGAGTAATGAGATTATCCACGGAGCATATATAAAGTGTGGAGTCATGACCAGAGGATGGATCCCTGGGAAAAATACCCAGGAATCCCTGGATTCTTTCAGCAGTTTGAGGAGCAACTAATCTGGCTCAGTTCATTCCCAGAGTGTCATATTTACCCCCCCACAGGCTGGCAATAGAAGAGGGTCCAATCTGTCCTTTCCTGAGTTTTCAGGGTCCTCCTTATATGATCCCCTAGTTTATACGTGTATCTCAGTGGGGGTAGAAGAATTCAGTTTGGCTGATTCCCAATTGGAGAGATCTGACAGGAGCTGGCTGCTGAGGGGACACTGTATTTGTTGAGTTTTCAGAAAGCACAAACACTTAGACATATCCCAGGCTCCCACCGTGGCCAAGGCGCAAGGATCACTGCTCCATTGGCAGTGGTTTCCAGTATGAGATTCCTATTCCCCGGTGGTACCTTCCTGGCAGGTCTTAGAGCCAAGTGGAACGAGGCCCTTTGGTTAAAGCTCTTTCAATTTCCCATTGCTTCCTGAAGCTAAGATGATGGGGACCAGGGCCAGCTCCCATCTGGATACAGAAATGCTACTTACAAGGCACAAGGCAGCTCTGGATCATAACAGCAGCTGGATAGGCTTCAAAAAAGACCTAGTATTTGTCATGAATGAATAATGCCCTTTGACTGAATGAATGAAGGAAAGAACACAAAGGGTTTCAGCCTGTATACGTTGGGAGGAAAGACAGAAAATTGACTGATGACTAGGAGAAATGAACTCCCCAGGTGTCCAAGATCAGGAAGAGAAGATACAGCTGGAAGTTCATGTGAGGATCATGAGATGGGGGTGATAGTTGCTGGCCTAGGCAATTGCACAGAGTGGAGGCCAAAGTCACCAGTAGTAAGGACTGCAGATCAGGGTGTTCGGTGGATCATCTGTGAAAACATTGAAACCTCTAAGGGTTAAGGAAGTGGGGTGCAAGGGATGACCATGAGCTAAAACACAAGTCTTTAATGAAGGAAAGTCACCAGAGGAGAAGTGAGAATGGTGAGAAGGGTCAGAGGAATCTTCAGCCAGATGTAGCCACTTTGATGCCAGGAGAGGTACCTGCAGTGAGCGACCTGAGAACCCTGCCCACCGGCCCAGCCCCTCACCACTGTTCCTACTCGAGGAATTGTGGACTATGGGAAAAGAATGGCTAGGAGGCTGCAGGGGACCCAAGCTTCACTCCAGGCTAACACTGCAGTGAATGTTGAGAGGAGGCCACAGGCAAGGTTAGGAGAGGACCAGCAGCTGGTGACGGGGGGCACGGAAGGGGGGCTGGAAACAGACATTAGTAACAGGAGCTTGCACCCAGGAGTGAGAGGCAGCAAACGTCTTTACGTTGGTGCCGGTGGTTTTTATGCAAGATGGGTGGGTGCCGGACTGCATTACCCTACTACCGTGAGAGGCGAGGAGGGCTGCCCAGGTTTTACAAAGGAGTAACAGAGACCTCGTGGCAGGCAGGGGCTGTGCCCTATGGGATTCACAGCATTGCCAGAGTCTGGTCAGATGAGCTCAGGGATGGTGGTGAAGGGCCAGGGCAGGGCTGGCTTAGGCTTATGGAGTTTAGGATGATGGGGAGACCCCAGCAGAACTGTGTTGTGCCTGGATGTCCGCAGAGCAACCACACAGTCCTTTGGCCGTGAAGGTTACATGAGGGGGAAAGGGTCTTGTTTCCATACATGGTATCTGTCTCTTGGTTTCAGCAGAAACTTGGCCTCTACCTCCTGCCCCTTGGTGAGTATGAGACATTTGTGGATTCCACATGAGCCTGGCTGTCCAGGGCTTCAAACACTGTAACTAGTTTCCTTGGCTACATTTTTTTTCTTTTAAGATTTTATTTATTTATTTGAGAGGACAGAGAGAGAGAGAGCATGAGCAGGGAGGAGAGGCAGAGGTAGAAGGAAAAGCTGACTCCCTGCTCATGCAGGACTAGATCCCAGGACCCCCAGATCATGACCTGAGCTGAAAGCAGACACCTAAGCCCTTGAGACCACCCAGGCACTCCTCCATGGCTGAATATTTAAACCATCCTTTTATATGTGGTTTAGTTTCCACTATGGTGTATTCTCTTTTGAAACTAAATCTAGTATGATTTGGCTTCCATTTCATTTCAGAGTAATGGAAGTCCAGGACCTCAGATCTGTGGCAGAAATGCTTCGGCTACACCAACGTTCTATTCTTCTAGGAGTACGGCAATTGTCATCTTCAAGTCCGAAGTCCTCAACAGAAACTCTAGAGTGGGTTTTACCTATCAGATTGCAGGTGAGCCCTGGAACTTTATCTGTTATTCAGAAAAACTGCCACCATCCCAATGACTGCTGGGATCAGCTCTTACGAGTAACCTTGGATCTGTTAACATAAATCACACCCGCAGTGACATAAGGATTTTAAGTAGAAGCCAGGCCCAACTAAGCAAATTACTAGAGCTGGTCTCTGAAGAGGTACAGTGAATATGATATTAATTAAAACGTTTAGAATGCCAGCATATTCTTCGAAGTTCATGTAGTTAATTTGTCTCTACCAGTTGTTTTATTAGTTATCCACTTGACTGCATCTAGAACTCACTGTACCTCAGGAAGTTTATTTTGTAAAAACCAAGAGTTCCTGAAAGGGTTATTTGATTACTATCATGACTCAGAAGTTTATTTCCACAGAATGTTATTTGATGTTCTTTTCCAGCTTGATTAAAATGAGAGCTGCCTGTGATTAAAAGAAACACACAGAAATAATTTGGGCGGTTTTACCCATTTTTACCCAGAATGATACAGAACAGCAATTCACCAATTCTATCAGAATGAGTAACTCATTAAAGGATGTAAATGGAAATCCTCATACAAATGTTGGTCTTGGAAGCAGAAACTTTGTCCTGAAAAAGTCTAGATGCCAGCCAACTCCAGTTCAGTGTGATCAGAGCAGCACAGAGAATGTTAGAACATTCCCTTTCAAAGAAGGCTTACGTTTCATATTTCCCATGGGAGTGTTTTATGTTAACGAGACACTTCATTGCATTTGCCATCTGAGCCATGACCTTGCTTCTTCTGACCTCACTTATCTCAAAGGAAAGTGAAAGGGCAGGATTAGCTTTTCTTCTGAAGTTTGCTCAAATTTAATAATCTTTTTGAATTCTTTCTATCAGGTTGAAAGAGCATTAAATATTGGGATGCGTACATTAATTGTGATTTTTTTTCCCTCTAAGGTTGTAACAGAGAATATAATAAGGCTTTTGGCAATCTGAAGAGTCCCGGATGGCCAGATAATTATGACAATAACTTGGATTGCACTGTTATTCTCACAGCCCCACAGAACCATACTATTTCTCTATTTTTTCATTCATTTGGCATTGAGGACTCAAGTGAATGCACACATGACTTCTTGGAGGTAACATACGTTTAGATAGCGTGTCAATGAACTATTTAAAAGATGAATCACTGAAGATTTTTCACATCTGTCTCTGCTACTTCTAACCATGGATCCCTTACTTGTTCATAATTGGTCCATCATCCTTTCATTCCATAAATATTTACCAAGCATCTTCTAGGTCAAGGCACCAGAAGTCAAAAAGGGAACAAGACATAGTCAGGGCCCCCAGGAGGCACACAGCCCATGGGAAAGACAGAAAATAGTCAATTTCCACACAACGTGGAAAGGACTAGCAGAGTCAGCATGGTTAGGAGCACCTAATTCAGTTTGGGGACAGAGAGGTTTCCTGAGGGACAAGATGTGTGAGTTCAAAGAGAACCATCCAGTGCTGGGAAGGAGCAGAACCATGCTCCTCTAGTATTTGCACCTTTGTGATTCTCCAGCACCACCCCAAGAGCGCCCCCTGCACCCTTTCTGCCCTGCACCACCTATACTGTTTAAGCGAAAACTATTGCTGTTGTTCACGGGAAGATGTTCTGAATGAGCCCATGACTGAGGCAGGCACTGTGTGGAGTGCAGTGCCTCTATTTTACCATGAAAACCTCAGAGCTCATTTGGGCGCCCTTTGCAAACTCTTTTGGAAATGTACTCAATCTTAGGCAGTAAACTGCAGTGTAATCAAAGACTTGTAAATCCAAAGATGCTGAATTCCTCTGTGAATTGAGTTTGAATGTGAACCTTACCTGAAGTGCTCTAGATGGGCTTTGTCTCACATACACAAGGGTCTGGTGTTTCCAACAGCTTGCTGCCCTATGTCTGCTCTAGAGTCTTATTATCATGGGAAGCTCTCCCCTACAGAATTAATCTAAATATTTTGTTAATGAATATTCTTAATCTGTAGAGTAATAAGTACTTGAAGGAAGCCTGGGCCTTTTTCATGGCGGATACTTGTCATGGTAGGAATGGGGAGCGATGGCTTTGCAGGGGAGGAAAGGAGGAGAGAAATAGAGTATTGCTTGTGTCAATCAGGACATTCAACTCAGACCTTTTTGCCTCACCACTTATGTGAAGTGTAAAGTAGAAGCCAGAGGAGAGGATACAGGGAAAGGACAGAATAATCCCACCAATTCAGACTCACAGTGCAGCTACCCCTGGTTCATGCCTGGGTTGACCATTAGTGACTGGAGTTAACATGTGCATTTTCCTCTGAATGCTAGGACATGCAGGCTAGCTCTCCAGCATCAGAGGTGGGAACTCCTCCTACTAGCTGCCCTTCTTGTTCCATAGAAAGTGGTTAGAAACTTCCTGTCCAATAAGCAAAGACAGGAAACTGCAAGTCAGGCCTGTAAAATGCAGCTGCATCTGTTTTTTTCTGGGAAGACTGACGTGATTTATTGGCAGCCATATGCACAAGACTCCCCATGCCTTTCGTGTCAGCTCTGCCAGGAACAGAAATTTCTCAGTGATGACCATGACCATATTACTACCACATAAGAGCCAAGCTCTGGATCACATGTGGAATCTGCATTTGTTTTTAGTGGATCCATTTCCCTTTTTAGGGTCCTCTAATAGCTCAGAGATACTGGTCCCTCCTGTGCAAAGAAAAATGGAGAGGATGCTAGTTGGAAATGATACTCCACTTCTCCTCTCAGAGCAGAGATTTCTAAAACAGAATCCGGAGGAAAGAGACTCAAAGTTAAGAATAGCATGGTAGCAGGTCTGGCCCTCCAGCGCTCCTGAATATGGCGGTCCTCTCTGTCTGCTGGTGGTTCACTGGCCACTCCATCCATGGCAAGGCCACTTGGAAGAATAATCCAGAAAGCAGCAGAAAGGCACTATTGTCTCCCACTGGCTACTCCATTGACCTAAAAAGAATCTCACTCTAGGTCAACAGCCTCCAGTAAGACCAACCATGGTGCCTTTGAAGACCCTCTATGACTTAAGACAACCAGAAATTAACCAAATGTCAAACAATGAAATTATAAAGGGATTGGAGGAACTTCCAAGAATTTGAATACAGATGTCAATAAAATCACCATTCATACATGTTGAGCTGGTTCCAGCTCTACATCGCCTGGATAACACTTCTTTAATACTTCTCCAGAGCCCTCCTCTGGTATAGGGCAGCTGAGAATACGCAGGAGGAGCCCTGAGGACAGAGGTGGTGGAGTTCACTGAGGTTACCCATACTCACACACTGACTCATCTCCTATTTTTATATGCATCTACTCTAACCAGTGAATTAAAAAAAAAAATCTGTTCAGCTTTAGACTGTTTTTAAAATTACCTAATAGTCAAATCTTATGAGATTTGTTGAGTTGTGTCTTTTTCACATACTGAAATTCCTTTGGTTTTGAAATTTATTATACTTTGTACTTTGCTTTTTTTTTTTTTCCGCATAGCCCCTGCATAGCCAAGCAATTTTCAAAGGGGGTAAAAAAACATACACGCGGTATAATGAATAAAGCACAATAGAAGTGACTAGAAACAGAGCAGACAATATCCCTCTCCAATCTTTTTGAAATTTGCAGATATTTCTGAATTCAAATGCAAATGGCTTTTGATCGTCAAGTTGGGTGTTTCTCATCTTTGGGTCTATTTTCAGAGACCAGTTCATTCTCATGTATATAAAAAGACAAAGCTTTTCCAAAAGAGGTCGTCATTCAAATAGTCTCATGTGTCAATGGATAGCAATGAAAAATCAGAGGAAAAAGAATAATATGCTTATGTATAGTAACTAATGGCTCACTTTTCCAGGTAAGAAATGGAAGTGATAGCAGTTCACCATTATTTGGCACATACTGTGGAACTCTGTTGCCAGATCCTATCTTCTCTCGAAACAACAAACTATACCTACGGTTTAAGACCGATAGCGCAACTTCCAATCGTGGGTATGAAATTGTCTGGACCTCATCACCCTCTGGTAAGACACTTGCACTTCATAAGGGACATTGATGTAGATGAGAAAAATACAGGGGATTTAATAAGAAAAGATCATTAAAAGTGACCATACCTTCTTAGCCATCCCTATACTTGATTTTTTTTCAATAAATACAGAGATTTTTAACAATGAGAGTACAGATACCCTTTTTAATTCTACTCTCATTATTTCTACATATTATATATCTATATGTATCACTATAACATATAGATACATGTATCTAGCAACAGGTAGAAAATATAGAAAGAGTATAAAAATATGAATAAAATATAGATAAGATATAGATTTTAAAATTCCTTTATAATTTCTGATTTTATCATATTTTTAACTTTTGGTTTGATTATCCTCTGAATGCTGGGACATGCAGGCTAGCTCTCCAGCATCAGAGGATTTTATCATATTTTTAACTTTTGGTTTGATTATCTCAGATTCTCTCTGAGAATTAAAAACCAAACAAAACATGTACTAAAAAGCCAAGTTACTAACGCATACTCGGGTATAAATAAGCAGCTGCTCCCCTTGCAGTGCCTGTCATTTCTTGGCAGTCCTGGAGGTTAATTGCTTTTTTCAGGGCAGTAAGTACCTTCCTGCATGTTTGGTTGGTGGTTTATCAAGTAATTGAAGGAAATTTAAGTCATGTCAATATATTGAACTCAAGAGAGGAGAAATATCTTTATGAGATGTCTCGTTGAGGTATTTAGAAATATCTAAAAACTTTCCAAATAAGAATGATAAAAATGACTTAAATATACTGAGGGACAAGAAATAATTTAAATCTTGGCAGCTACAGATGCTTACAGGTGATCTCCAATGCCCTAATTTTATAGAGGAGGAAATAAAACATGAGGTTAATGAGTTTTCCGGAATATAAGGCTAGACTGTGGTGGAAGCATGACTAGACTTCCAGGGGTCAGACACCCAGCTCAGCGCCTTTTAATATCTGGGTCCCCGGGGTATCTGGTCTAAATAATGACAATGTTCACACACAAATTAACACTAATACAGAACTCTGGCTTTGAGCATGTCAGTCTTGGGACCATCAGTTATAAGACCAGAAAAGTCACTCATGCAATAAAATAATTCATGTCAAAACCTACAATGACACACTCTGGGTTCAGCCTTGGAATTTCACTTTTAATTTTACTTCACTCACATCATTATCATCAACTGATAGAGAGCCCTCTGCCATCAAAAGTACACAACAACTTTAATTACTCTCTCCCATAGCTACTTTTTCAAGTTCTTTGTTTTCCCATTGTGTTCTCAACCCACTGTTTGCAAAGAAAGGTCCTGGAGGAAGTAGTCCCACCATCAGGATATATAGGGAACACAACGTATGATGTGGGGAGAGGGAAAGGGTGTGGGATGGGGTGGGAGGAGGTGGTGGTGAGGGAGTGGGAGGGATGTAGTCCACAAAAGAAGCAGGAGAGGGGTTCCTGCCTCCTCTATTCTTGCACTTTGTGTCTCAGCACCTTGAGAAAATAGCGGTCATCTTACTGCCTCACAAAGGGATGGTTTCTACTTGGTTCAATCAAACGTCCTGCGTTGGTTTCCTTGCAGGCTGTGGTGGAACCCTTTATGGAGACAGTGGTTCCTTCACCAGCCCCGGCTATCCCGGCACTTACCCCAACAACACTGACTGTGAATGGGCCATCATCGCTCCTGCTGGAAGACCTGTCACCGTCACCTTTTACTTTATCAGCATCGATGATCCCGGAGACTGTGTCCAGAACTATCTCATACTCTACGATGGACCGGATGCTAATTCTCCATCCTTTGGACCATACTGTGGGGCAGTGAGTAAAACAAGCTTTTTAAAATTTCCATTAATTATTTTTAAATAATAACAGTATACACTTTTAAAGCCAGACACAAAATACAAAGCACAAGCTTTTTACAAATTTCAGCAGCTTCTGGATTTTCCTTCCTATTTGGGGAGCACAGAGTGCCACCTCGTGGGCATTGCGTGGAATCAACAGTACTGGTTTCCAGGCTCCACCGCATCAGAATGGCTTATGCAGGTGTTTTGCCGTCCAGACTTCCAGGGCCCACTCACACCTGCTGCCGCCTCAGAATTTCTGGGACAGGAGCTGCTGTGCATTATTTTTTAAAAAGCTCCATACGTGATTTCAGTGCGCTGCCCAGCATTGAGTACCTGTGTTATTGTCTTCATGAATGCAACTTTGGACAGTTTGGACACCTGGCTCCATTTCATCTACTTCTTGTTGAAAACTATAGGAATTCTTTGAAGAAATAAGCAGGGAGATCAAAGATGGGTCTAGTGACTAGTAGCTTGTTTTCATCAAGTTCTGATGTCACAGATCTTCCCGAAACATCAAGGGAGGATCCTAACAGTGACCGAGTATTGCCTGTGTCTGCCCTCACCGTCCCCCCATTTTATATGAGAGTAGATGGAGGGCTTTCCAGGAAGGGAAATGTGACCACATTTCTGACCACAGAGTGTACCTGTTTCCTACCGTTCTGCTCTTTACTTAGGCTTTTGAATGAACTGGATGGGGAATTACATCAGCTAGAAGTCTAGAGAGTTGTTTGGTTTTTCTAAATTGAGATAAAATTGACATAACATATTGGTTTCATACCGTATAACATATTGGTATAACATAAATTTGGGGCATTTTTTGTGATGAAAACTTTTAAGATCTACTCTCTTGGCAACTTTCAAATACACATGATAGTGTTACTGACTACAACCTCCATGTTGTACAGGGCATCCTCAAGACTTATTTATTATAGCTGAGAATTTGTACCTTTTGACACCCTTCATCCAATTCACCCACTCCTACCTCCCGCATCTGGCAGCCACCAGTCTGTTCTGTTTCTGAGAGTTTTAGGTTGTTTTGTTAGATTCCACAAATAAGTGAGATCATATGGCATTTATGTTTCTCTAACTTATTTCATTTAGCATAATGACTTCAAGGACCTTCCATGTTGACACAACCAGCAATATTTCCTTTTGGATGGCTGGATGATGCTCTTTTATTATTATAATATAATAAGCATGCATATCATATGTTTATCCATTTATCCATTGATGGACATGTAGATTGCTTTTACATCTTGGCTATCGTAAATAATGCTGCAGTGAACATGGGGGCGTGCAGCTATCTTTTCAAGTTAGTGTTTTTGTTTTCTTTGAATAGATTCCCAGAAGTAGAGTTTCTGGGTCATATGGAGGACTTGTTCTTAATTTTTTAAGGAAACTCCATACTGTTTTCCGCAGTGGCCGCACCAGTCTGCATTCCCACCAACAGTGCACGAAGGTCCTCTTTTCTCCACATCCTCACCAACACTTGTTATTTCTTGTATTTTTTATAATAGCAATTCTAACAGGTAGGAAGGGATATCTCACTGTGGTTTGATTTGCATTCTCTGATGATTAGTGATGTTGAGCATCTTTTCATGTGCTTTTTGGCCATCTGTATGTCTTCTTTGGCAAAATGTCCAGGTCCTTTGCCCATTTTGTAAAATTGGATTGTTTGTTTTTACTATTGCATTTTGCTAGTTCTTTATATGTTTTGCATGTTAACTCCTTATCAGATACATAATTTGCAAATATTTTCTCCCATTCAGTAGGTTGCCTTTTCATTTTGTTGATAGTTTCCTTTGCTGCATAGGAGATTATTAGTTTGACATAGCTCCTCTTGTTTATATTTGCTTTTGTTGCCTTTGCTTTTGGTATCAAATCCAAAAACATCATTGCCAAAACCGATGTCAAGGAGATTACTGCCTATGTGTTCTTCTAGGAGTTTCATGGTTTCAGGTCTTTAACTCATCTTACCTTGATTTTTTTGTGTGGTATAGTCTCCTTCCTTTGTGTGTGTATATATATATATCCATTTTGCACAGTGCCATTTAGTGAAGACAGGATATGAAAATAAATCCTAAAAGGAAACTACAGATGTTAACAGGGGAAAGTCATACAATTTAACTGAAATGATTGTTTTAGTTGCAAAAATAAGCATGTGTTTATATTTGAAAAAATTAAAATTTCAGAAAGAAGTAGAATTGGAAATTCAATTTTTAAAGACCATTTCATTGAGTTATAATTCACATACCATAGAATGCAGCTACTTGAAGTGTACATTCAATAGTTTTTAGTAGACTCAGAGTTATATAGCTCACATGATCAATTCAAGAACATTTTGTTACCCCAAAAAGAAACTCTGTATCCATTAACAATCACTTCCCGTTTTCCCTCAGTGCTCTTCCCCACCACCAATATTTTGTAAGATATCTGTATTAATTCTTAGCAAGATTACTTATGGAAAAATATGCAGGTTTACTGTAAATTCTATGAAGTTCCTTGATGTAGTATTTTGTCACTAGGCTAACATTTCCAGAAAAATATTCAAATTTGTGAAAAATATAATTTGTTACTTTTTTTTTCCTTCAATTTTAGGACACCAACATAGCTCCCTTTGTGGCCTCTTCACATCGTGTCTTCATAAAATTTCACGCAGAGTATGCAGTGTATCCATCAGCAATCCGATTAACCTGGGACAGCTGAGTAGCGCTGTGTGTCGGCTCTGGGCAGGGACCATCAGACATGCCATCCCGCTACGGCTTTCTGCCTGGGTCACTGGGAAGGATCTGAACTTTTTTTTTTTTTCACCAAAGTATGTGTGGAATCAATGTCTGCACATTTAAAAAAAATATAGAATGTAGCTTCTTTACTCCTGGCTATGAGTGTCATCCTTCTAACACTTGGAGCTGAAATTTGTAAAAACTCCTTAATGAGTTGGAAATGATTATGACACATGTGATGTAAATTGTCAAAAATGGTGAAATAGGAGTATGATTTTCCCTGTGAATGTCAAGTGAGGGGTAATAAACATAATTGAATGGTACACAATGATGCTGTATTAATATTTACCTCATTAAAGTTTAATCTTTCACTAGCGGGTATATGTAAGTGTTCAAGTTGAACTTTTCCATTTGGATGAGCTACCTGAATCCTTCAGGAGGTGAACTGGAGCTACGTGGCCTGAGTTGGCATTTTATCACTCCTCATTCAGTGCTTCCTTCACTTCTCTGCCCTTTCAATTCCACAAGCGCCACCATTTTCTATTCCTAGTTTCACAGCACAGTCTGCAGACTCATAAAAGGCTGAGCTATGCTTTTATAAAGTTTTCTGCTGCCTTTAACAAAGCAAGAGCACCTATAGTAAATACGTAAAAGTAAGCCTTAGTGATGACATGGGGCAAAGTGAATGAAAGAAGCTGTGGAATGTGTTACTTCATCTTATTCAAATACTCAAGTGCCAGAAAAATTATTTCTCCACAGAGTTTAGAGCCACATAAATGAAACATTCTCACCTTCACACTTTCTGCTTCCTTGGGGCTCTTGGGTGGCTCAGTCGTTTAAATGTCTGACTTTGGTTCAGGTCATGATCAGAGGGTCCTGGGATTGAGCCCTGAATAGGGCTCTTCACTCTCAGGGAGTCTGTTTCTCCCTCTGCCTCTGCCCCTCCCATGCCCTGCTCTTGCTCTCTCTCTCTTTTCTCAAATAAATAAATAAAATCTTTTAAAAAAATTCCTGCTTCCTTTAATTCTGTGTTATGCGTAGATATATCGACTTTATAGCTGATTCCCTATTGGAAAGAATGGTGAATATGATGACAAGCACCATTCGACCCATTGGGTCCTGACAAGTTGAAGCAATGGATGGAAACTCAAGATGAAATATCATAAGGAGAGACACAGTATTTTGCTCTTTTACCTAAAAAAGAATCACAAAGGTATGGAATATGCAGAAAGTTTGACGATAACGTGTGAAATGATGGGAGTTTTATCTGAAGGCAAGATTAACAGCTGTCAAACAGTAAAAGAGGATTTGATCTCAGATGACATCATTAGAATAATGGTATCTACCAGAGGCAATTTCACTTTCCCAGAAGGCATAGTAGAGTATCCGAGAGGTGTACACACCAATTTCAAGAAAGCATAGTCAATATTATAATGTTTCTTTTAAATTGGAAAATTTAAAACAGGAAAAAAGTAATTTCTCCCATTCTGGAGGTTGTCTTTTCAATTTATTGATGGTTTCCTTTGCTGTAGCTGAAGCTCTTTAATGTGTTCCTACTAACGTATTTTAGATTTCTTGCCTGTGCTTTTGGTGACTTATCCAAGAGATCATTGCTAAGACTGATGTTAAGAACATTTTCCCTTGGGTTTTCTTCCAGCATTTTTATACTTTCAGGTCTTACATTTAAATATTTGATCCAAAAAATAAATAAATAAAATAAATCTTTGATCCATTTTGAGTTAATTTTTGTGAATGGTATAAGATAGGGGTCCAGTTTTATTCTTTTGCATGTGGATATCCAGTTTTCCTGGTACCATGGATTGAAGACACTGTCCTGTCTCTGTTGTGTGTTTTTGGTATCATTGTCAAAAATTAGTTAGTTGCCCAGGGACGCCTGGGTGGCTTAGTGTTGAGTGTCTGCATTTGGCTCAGGTCGTGATCCTGGGGTCCTGGGATCGAGTCCCACATTGGGCTCCCTGTGTGGAGCCTACTTCTCCCCCTGCCTGTGTCTCTGCCTCTCTCTCTGTGTCTCTCTGGATAAATAAATAAAATCTTAAAAAAAAATAGTTGTCCATATACATAGCATTTATGACTGGGCTTTCTGTTCTGTTCCACTGATCTATGTGCCTGTTTTAATGACAATACCCTGTAATATAGCTTGAACTCAGGAAGTGTGAGGCTTCCAGGTTCGCTTGTTCTTTCTTTTCTTTCTTTCTCTCTCTTTTCTTTACTTTTCTCTTTTCTTTTCTTTTTCCTTTTCTTCTTTTATTTTCTTTCTTTTTTCTTTCTTTCTTTCTTTCTTTCTTTCTTTCTTTCTTTCTTTCTTTCTTTCTTTCTTTCTTTCTTTCTTTCTTTCTTTCTTTCTTTCTCTTTCTTTTTTTCTTTTTTTCTTTCTTTCCCAGAATTGCTTTGGCTATGCAGAACCTTTTCTGATGTCAAACGAATTTGGGGATTGTTTTTGTATTTTTAATGAAAAATATCATTGGAATTTTTATTGAGATTACTTTGAATCTGTAGATCGCATTGGGTAGTACAGATGTTTTCACAATATTAATTCTTCCAATCCAAGAACATGTGCTATCTTTCCATTTATTTGTGTCTTCTTCAATCCCTCTTACCAGTGTCTTAGAGTTTTCAGTTGCTTAAATTTATTCCTAATTATTTTGTTGTTTTTGATACAATTATAATTGGGATTGCTTCTTAATTTCTCTTTAAAATAGTTTGTTGTTAGTGAATAGAATTGCAATAGATTTCTATACATAGATTTTGTATCCTATTTTACTGAATTCATTAATTCTAACAGTTTTTTAAAAAAACTTTTAGTGGCCTCTTTACAGTTTTTTATATATAAGATCATGCCATCTCTCATTAATAAGACCCATCTCATTTCTTCTGGTGCTACTTTAATTTGCTCATTAGACATGTTTATTGAACATTTCCTATGTGACACACACTAAGCAAACCAAGGATAAAGTAGTGGACAAGACAGCTGTACAACTCCATCAACTGATGTCTTTCCACTTCAAAAAACCCATTTCCTAGGTCCAACTTGTCTGGTTTCCTAGGGCAAAACTCTCAATTTCCTTATCTGGTGAAACTTTTATTAAGCCAGCTTCCTAAATTTAGTGGCTAAGTGATAACTTTCTTGCTCTCAAATTGTATCATCATGAATGAAACTCCATTCTTAGTGATCATCCCTGCACAGAGCTAACAATCAGCTAGTTCACACTGGTACAAACATCTTGGTTGTTAAATATTGAGATACTCCAAAGTGCTTCTTTCAGGCCATAAGTGGAATCCAAAAAGTTATAATATAAAACAAATGGGTTTGAAGGGTGGATGAGGGGAAGTCTTACTTGGAAGATAATGGAGAGTGATGTTCAACATGGGTCTGAAGGAATACAAATAGGCACAAATGTAAAGAAAGGGAAATTACTCCTGTTCACAACTGATCATATTCTGAACTGAGAAAAATCTCATGGTCACTTTCTAACACTAGCCCATTCCAGGTGAGAATGGAAACTTTATCATCCTATTTGAGAAGAGCAGAACAGGGACAAGAGACAAACTCCAGCACCACTTTGTCCATCCAGCCTCTTCATGATCCAGCAACCAAAGGGCTAATGCTTGACATAGAAGTTGGCTTTACTAGTACTATCTGGTGGCCATACTGATTCAGTTCTCCTGGGAATATCTATCCCTGCCTGCTCATGGTCTGGGAACCCAGGATTGGGGACAGCCAGTTTCCTTCTACCACTTGATCTCTCTCCTCTCCGATTCTCTGTCTCCCTAAACAACTGGACCTTAGCAGGAAGAATAAATCTCATTCCTTTTAGTCTTCAAGGGTAACTTTGCCCATTACTGGCCAGAGTTACCCTTGGAATAGCTCAGCAAGAGGCCAGCACAGGCTCTCTCTTGGCCCAGTGGAATATTAGGTGCTCCAGGCATTCTTGTGAAGAATGACCTAGAGGATGGTTGGGGTCAATGAATAGGGCTAGGAGATGCTCAGGATATGGGTTCTAGTTGTAATTTTCTATTACATTTCAAATCCATTTAATGGAATTTAAAAAAATCTGCCACACACCAGGGAATACTAACAATATTAATTATATTAAGAAAAAATTAGAACTAATATCTATGTAATATTTGCCCTATGCCTTGTGTCATTCTTGTATATCACTCACTGAAGTAAAATACTAAGAACCATTACTTCCATTTTACAGTTGAGAAAAATGAGGTATGAAAACTTCAATAATACTTGAGTGAGAGAGCTATGATTCTGACCTTGGCAACCACTCAAGAGTGTGCCTCCCATTTAGCATGAAGGATTAGGAGTCAACTTATCAAATATGACTTATTAAATATTAAATATGTCAACTTATTATTATAAACTATTCTCATAGAGCTATTAAAATTCTTAAAAAAGAATGACATTGTTATAAGACCTAGGAATTTTTTTAATGTAATTGCTGCAACAGCATCAAAAATAATATTAATGGGAAAAACTCATTACTTATTGGAACCACAGATCACTCCATGGCTATCAATTTTTTTTTAATTTTACTTATTCATGAGACGCACAGAGAGAGAGAGTGAAAGAGGGGGAGAGAGAGAGAGAGAGAGAGAGAGGCGGAGACACAGGCAGAGGGAGAAGCAGGCTCCATGCAGGGAGCCCGATGTGGGACCCGATCCTGGGTCTCCAGGATTACACCCTGGGCCAAAGGTGGCACTAGACCGCTGAGCTCCCCGGGCTGCCCCATGGCTATCAATTTAAAGAGGGAAGTTACTGGAAGAAAAATGGTATAATTATTGGATAATTGATGAAAAATTGGCTTTTCAAATTTTAATTTGGTAACTAAATGTAAATTAATATACAGTTTGGAGAATAACAAGGTATTTTAAAAATTAATGATACATGCAATAATTTATGTAAATGTACTTAATTTACCTTAATTGTCATAATCTAGCGTGCTTTGTATGGACAGGCATCTTCCGTGCTCTATCTTCGATTGGCCCACCCTGTGGGCTTGGGGTGGGAGTAGTACATTTCTCCTAATGGGCAGTATTACAGCACAGACAGTATGTAAGCGCTGAGCACTTGGCAGGGAAGCTGTGGAAGCGACTTAAGCTCTCATAAATATTAACTTTTGCATGGAGGACTGGCTACATAATATGCACGGCCCAGTACAAAAGAAAAATGCACGGCCCCTTGATAAAAAATTATTAAATATTTTGAGATAGTGACAGCAGAGCATTAAATCAAGCACACAACCCAGCTAAGCATGGAACTTTGTGTTGCTGCACAGGCCACATAACCCAGGAAGCTGGCCCGTTTCCATGCTATAAAAATCTGGAACTTAAGGACACTTTTTATTAAGAATTGTATTGGCAACAGTGAAGATAATCAGAGGAGAATTATAAAGAAATGAAAATAATTTTCTGGAAAACAGAAGTGAATAGAAGCCGCAGACAAATGAAACAGTGGGGGCAGGGGTTGGGGTAAGAAACTGCAGCCCAGAGCAATTTCAAGACCGGTGTGCAGCAGAATTGAGAACGGACTTTCCAGGCATTATCGGGGTGTCTGGGGTTGGCAGGTGCAGCGTGAGGAGTAAGACCAGAAGTACAAGAACTACATTAGTTGGCGCTTGCCATTCACCATTTCCCTCTGCCAGCAAAAGCAGCCTAGTGACTACATGCAGGTATAAAACCGGGATCTCCCCTCTGAAGAAATTTAACCAACAGCCCAAGGAAAATTAATGCGGACCTAGGATGGAAAAAATTACACATCACAAATAGAAAAGGAAAAAACCACATGGGCTATCTAGAAAAATCAGCTCAGATCTTCATGACTGAATATGAAAAAACAACCAAGAGTCACCAGACAAGAAGAATTACAGCAATATGAATGGGAAAGTAGATAAAGTATCTACTTTAGATAAAGTAGATAAACTTTAAAGTAAACTTTAGATAAAGTAACTGAAAAGGTCACAAGGGAACAGTTCAGTCATGAGAAGAGACATTTAAAAATTGTTATTATCCTCAGAGATATTTGAGAGGAGCGCCCTCATGAAACAAAAGCCCGGTGAGATTAACCAAGGAAGATGTCTTAGGAAGTATTTTTTTGATTAATAGCCAAAATCGCTTTTTAAAATTTTAATAAAAGTTTCGGAAGATAACATTGAGATATTTCCCAAAACATTAAGTTCAGAATATAAATAAAACACATGAGGGAGAAAAAAATATAACTGTAGGAAACTGTCCCAGGAGGCTGCCATCTGCCTAACAGATTTCCTTAATGTGCTAAATAAGAGAAAATGGCAGAAAAGAAATTTCAAGGAAATAACAGAAACAATTTCCAGAGAAGATGAGAGAAATGAATCTTCAGCTGAAAAGGGCCAAATGGGTGCTAAACAGAGTAAGTTTAAAAAGACCTCCAATTAGAGATCTGATGGTGACATTTCAGAAAATGGTAAATAATTAAAAGATCACAAATGCTTCCCAAAGGAAAACAATAGTTCCCTGGAAAGACTTGAGGAAGAGACCAACACATCTCTAGGCATCAACCTTGGAAGCAAAGGTCACTGGAAGGACGCCTTTGAGATCTAAGACAGATTGATAATGAACTTAGAATTCCATGTTAGGCAAATTATAAAGGTGTGGGCAAAATACCGACATTTTAATAAATACAACTACTCAGAGTTTGTGCCTCCTATACACCATTTTAGAGAAGTTTATTTGAGCGGCTCCATCAAGATAAATACAAGAGAGGTCAGTTGAAACCTAGGAGCCAAATGAAAGAAACCACAGGTCACCCATCAGCTGGACGAGCAGAGATAATTGGTCAAAGTTGGAGCAGAAACTTAGTAGGTTCCTAAAGCCTTCAAGAAGAATTCATTGAATTCCAAGCAATGGAGAGGAATGAAAAGCTGTATGTTCTTAGAGGTACGGTACATGGGTTACAGGAGGGGCGCCCGGGGGGCTCGGGGTTGAGCGTCTGTCCGCTCAGGTGTGATCCTGGGGTCCTGGGATCGAGTTCCGCACGGGGCTTCCCTGAGGAGCCTGCTTATCCCTCTGCCTGTGTCTCTGCCTCTCTCTCTGTCTGTCTCACGAATAAATAAATAAATAAAATCTATTTTAAAAATATAGGAAAAAAAAGAAAAGCCGAAAGTCTATTAAAAAAACCAACAATGAAGATTGTATAAAAAATTCATCATTCAATAGAAAGCAAACTACAATATTGTATAATTATGAGTGTAGTATAAGGAAAGAGAAGTCATTTATCTGTGTGTATTCCCCTTCATGTGACACAGGGGTCCATGTTGGGTGCTGAGAATCCCTGGCTGGGTGCTAGCAATTCCTACCTGGGTGTCAGGAATCCCTTGCTGGGTGCTGGCAATCCATAGCTGGGTACTGGGAATCCAGCTGGGTGCTAGGAATCTTTAGCTGGGTGCTAGGAATCTAGCTGGGTGCTGGCAATCTCTAACTGGGTGCTAGGAATCCCTAGCTGGGTGTTGGCAATCCCCAGCTGGGTGCTAGAAATCCAGCTGGGTGCTAGCAATCGGTTGCTGGGTGCTAGGAATCCTTAGATGGGTGCTAGGAATCTAGCTGGGTGCTGGCAATCTCTAACTGGGTGCTAGGAATCCCTAGCTGGCTGTTGGCAATCCCCAGCTGGGTGCTAGAAATCCAGCTGGGTGCCAGGAATCTAGCTGAGGGGTAGCCATCCCCAGCTAGGTGCTAGGAATCACTAGAACAGTGCTAGCAATCCCTAGCTGGGTGCTGGCAATCCCTAGCTGGGTGCTAGAAATCCATCTGGGTGCTAGGAATCTAGCTGGGTGCTAGCAATCCCCAGCTGGGTGCTGGCAATCCCTAGCTGGGTGCTGGCAATCCAGCTGGGTGCTAGGAATCTAGATGGGTGCTAGCAATCCCCAGCTGGGTGCTGGCAATCCCTAGCTGGGTGCTAGGAATCCCCAGCTGGGTGCTAGGAATCTAGATGGGTGCTAGCAATCCCCTGCTGGGTGCTAGGAACCCCCAGCTGGGTGCTGGCAATCCCTACCTGGGTGCTGGGAATCCAGCTGGGTGCTAGGAATCTAGCTGGGTGCCGGGAACACAGACCACTGTGCCGTTCTTGCATTCGAGCAGCTCATGATACAGCCTAAGGAACGACTGTGGGGAAGGGATCAGAGTACTGACCTCTGAACACTGAACCACAACTAAAGAGACAGGACAACGAGGAGCAACTAACTTCTCGCTTCCCGGGTTCCCAAGTTGAGCGACCACCCTCTCCCCACGGTCCCGCCCCCAGGTTCCCGCTTCCGCCCACAGCTCTCCGCGCTTCGGCGCACAAACTGCGCCTGCGCCGACGCTGGTGCGCGTGCGCCCAGCCCGGTCCTCTCGGAACGACAGCCCCGGGCGCATTCCAGGGGGACGGGCTAACCTCGGGGCGGGACGGGACGGAGCCTCGAGGCCAGGCGGCGGACGTGATTGGCCGGCCGCGGTACACGTTCCTTGTGGGCGGGGCCTCACCCTGGAGCCGCGTCTAGTGAACTGGTCTCCTAATTTGGGAACCGCCAGGCGCGGGCGGGGCGTGGAGCGCAGGGCGGCGGGCTGTGCGCCTGCGCGGAGCTCCGGGACAGGGCGCGGTCCCCGTTCCCGTTCCCGTCCGCGGTCGCTCCGAGCCGGCGCATCTGTTGCTGCTGCAGCGCGCGAGGCGGACGCCTGTGCTTCCCTCGCCCGCCGGGTCGGCGCCGCGCTCCGCGGTGAGTGTGCGGCGTGGCACCCGGGCTCGCCTCCCTGAGCGCCCGGAGCGGTGCGGACGCCCCCCGCCCCCCGCCCCCCGCCCGGGGCCAGCCCGCGCCGAGCCCCCCCAACCCCCGGCCCCCCCCAACCCAACCCCCGCCCCCGGCCGTCGCCCACCTCCTCTGTTGTCGTTTGCTCCAGAACATGTCCAAGTCCCTGAAAAAGTTGGTGGAGGAGAGCCGGGAGAAGAACCAGCCGGAAGTGGACATGAGTGACCGGGGCATCTCCAACATGCTGGACGTCAACGGCCTGTGTAAGTGCGGGGGCCGCGCCCTCCCGGGGCCTGCAGGCTGTGCGCGCTTCCCGGGGAGCCGCCGGCCGCCGGGCTCCACAGCTTCCAGGGCTCTGCACCCCTGCGTGCAACCCTCGCCCGCGGAGAGCTTAGCTCAGAAAGTTTGCAGCCGGGGACCTGGCCCGGCCCGGCTGGAAGACGAGCCTCAGAGCCCGGGGTAGGAGTCACCCAGGCAGTAGCTGGTATTTGAGAAGATTTCCCGCGCAGTTTACTGCACACCCACTCTATTTTAAATCGAAAATCACTTTTGCATCAGGCTTGTTTTCTCCTAATATAGTCACTGACCCTTGAGCAATCGCCACACAGAAGTTCCATGATTAACTCCTCTTATGGCTGCTGGAGTTTGTTAAGCATGTCTCCTCCACTCCTTGCCCTTTCCTGGCTCTTTATTCTTAGTTGAGGCTTTTGTTACCTCCTCGTGCTACTGTGATGTATCCCCTAACTTTTAGCCTCTTGCCTTCAGGTTTGCTGACCCTGTGCTTCAGTCACTGTGTTGCTTTCTAAGGTTATTTTTCTGCAACATATCTTAGCCTGTAACTCACTCCGTTAAGCCAGAGATTGCAAACTCAGATGTCTTTTGGGGCCAGCTGAGGATGGTCATGAACTTCATCGTGGGTATCCCATCTGAAGAGGGGCAGCTGCCGAACCTGCTGCGCACGTGCACACGGTTGTCACCACCTGGGGATGTTGGCCTAGTGTTGCCATAGTTGTTGTTTTCAGGAAGGCAAGAGTTTAGGTTTTTACGTGAAATTTCTTAATTTTTTACACATTGGCAACTAATTCCAGTACTGAAAAGTGCAGGTGAAATAAAACACTTCTTCAGGCCGAGTGTGGCCTCAGTTTGGACCTTCTCCCTTAAACACTTCTGGTTGTTCATTAGCAACAGTGATGCTCCAAGTTCTTTGGCGTGACATGCGGAGCCTTTGTGAATCTGGCCAAAGCCTACCTTAGTTCCTATCTCATCCATGCGTTTGTTCTTCCCGCCATACTGAACGGATTGCCCTTCTTGAACCAGGGCAGTGTCTTTCAGGTCTTTGTGCCTTAGAAGTATTGTTTTCTTCCTCTCTTTTTCCCCCAGATCCTTTTACTTATCTGTCAAGAATCAGCCCAGATGCCATCGCCCGTGTGAAAACTTCTCTTTTCGTGTCAAGCAAATAGTCATCCCCTCCTCTGTGGAGGTGGACATGCCTTGCTTCATGGCTCTGCTTACCCGGGATTGTGATCCGTTCTTAATCCAGATGTCTCTCACCCGCATTGGAGACTGGGGGGGAATGTTGCTGTGCATTACTCATAAATGCCTTCTTGGTAGTGGGCCTGGCATACAGTAGGTGCTCAGAAATGTTGGGTGGATGGAGTTGCTGAGATTCAGACCAGGATGTGACATTGGAGGAGGAGGAGAGATGTTCAGGAGATCCTAAAAGGTGATGCATTGCTTGTTTGGCATGGAGAGAGCAGAGTCAATCAAATTTACTGTGAATCCGTGGTTTGTGCCCAGGACAGATTGGGTTGGGGCTCTTGATGCATCTCTGCAAAAGGAAAGGGGTTAGAAGTCCTAGACAGTTTGCATTCGGTAACCCTTAGGAAGGTTCCTGCCGCGGAGCTTTAGCTTTTGAACCAATTAGCATGTTACCTTCTTGAGATGAGTTGGCCTCTCCCAAGTGGTGATGGCTTCTTGGTGGCAGCAGCAGAGCTGCAGGCTCTGGGGGCTGGGTTGGCAGCCGCCAGCCAGGCTGGATGTGTGCTTGCGCTGCCACTTCTGGCTCTGCCTAGGTCGAGGCGATCATGGGGCGCTCTGCTGTAATGAAGGATGGTGAGCGCAAGCAGGAGGCCTGGCTCCACTGTACTTTTGGCCCCATGGCTGTCTGCTCCTCATCTCTGCAGAGGAACTTCATAGCCTTTGGCTTTGAAGAGAATTCTTTATGTAATATTTATAAGTAAGGATTGTGGCCTGGCTATTTTGGTTCCCTTGCATTATCTCTTTGAAGCCTTGGCTTTTACTGAAGGAGAAAAGATAGCCACTTGCTTCCTGAGAAAGATGTTTCCGGTGTAATAGTAGGTGGTAAAAAGCAAGATCTTTCTTGTGTTCTCCCGGAGAAGTAGCATAAGGAAGAACAAGCCTGCTTCCTGGGTAGTTTGGAGATTGGACCTTCTGCAGCTTCTGTGGTGTGCGTAGACTCAAAGAGTGGCTGCTTTCTGCTGAAATTCCCTCTCTCCTGGACTCCTGGAGCCTGGAAGGTTCCAGGATGCCTTCTGAAGGCCATTCCTCAACTGGGGCTCATTTATTGGTAGTGCACAGAATGCTTACTCTATATATTTTAATATCTCATATGTTGAAATATTTGATGTGATTACATAAACTAGAGCATAAGAATTCCCTCATTTCTTTACTAGTGAAGTTTTAGCTGTAACCATCAGGTTTTGTGTCTTAGTATGAAGGTGAAACGCAGGGAACAGTCCACTTGCATGGATAGAGAATGGTTATCGTGTCTCAAGCTTTCTCTCCATTATCCTTACTTTGTTTAGAGTCTCAAAAGATAAGAATTGAGTTTTGAAAAGAATATTAGAAGTTTTGTTCTTATTCTAAGCACGTGAATGGTCTTTTTGCTTGGGAGAATTGTGTCATATAAATGCAGCGCTTCACTTTCTCTGAGACAGTAAATGGCCTTTAAAAAATGTTTTCAGGAGTTCAGGTACCAGAAGCTTTCAGATGGGGAAACTTCACAGGCTGGAGACAGACATCAGACCGATTCTACAGTTTTCCATCCAGCCCCACCCCAAGGGGCAGAAGAGTACAGTATTTACCAGCGGGGGTAGCTTTAGAGAAGCTGCTTAACCTTTCTGAGCCTCGAGTCCTCATCGTCAAGGGGAAACCTAAGTACCCACTCCGTAGGACTGGGTTAGCGCTAAGGGCATGTCAAGTGCCCAGCACTGTGCCTGCTACAGGGTGGGCATGTCGTGAGCATTAACTTTACTAGGAACATCCAGACACAGCCCGCCCAGTAAGCCTCAGATGTAACCAGTTCCAACAGTTGATGGTCTGGACCAAGGAGAGCATGGTAATGAGACCGGGTCAGGCACTCGTGTCCTGTGTTGGTGTTTTCTGCGGTGGCTTAATGGATCCTGGCACGTTTGGCCCTTTGGCCTAGGATTCCTAAAGGTGTAGATTGCTGTAGCTTTGACATTAACCCCTCACTTTATTTTCTTTCCTATTTTTTCCCCCGACACGGCATGACATCTGCCCACACGTTCTCCTTAACGGTTCCAAGAGTGATGGTAGCAATTTTGTTCTCCTTATTGAAGCGATCTCACGGCGGAACTGTGCCACGCTGCAGCTGTCCTCACCTGGGTGATAAAGCTGCTTCTGAAGGGTCTTGTAATCAGCTTCTGTGGGAGCCCAGAATCCCATTAGTAGCCAGGGAGACTTTTTTCATTTCTTTTATTTAAGTCTTTTGTGACTTTTTTTTTTTTTTTTTTTATCTCTTCAAGTTTATTGCTCTCTGGATAGTCAAACCTTTATCAGTCTTTTTTCCCCCCTCAGGTTGGACTAAAATATCTTTCAGATAAATTATAAAAAAAGGAAAAATAAACTACCTTTGAGGCAGCAGTCCTTCTAAAGGACCGGGCAAAATAATCAACAGATGTAATCACGGGTTTTCTGAAAGGGCTGTTTCAAAAGGCCTGTTCAACCTGCAAGTCGTCATCCTGTTAGGAATATATATATATGTATATGTATGTGTGTGTGTGTATATATATATGGGAATTTTTATCAAGATAGACTGTCTTTGAGGAAAGATAAAGGAGCTGCAAGACCCTGTCATGTTGGTGCTGATCTTTAGTAAGACCTTTCCTTTTTTATTTTCCTAAGTTGCACGGATATGCCTGCTTTTGTGCTTTTGAACCTGTAGTATTACCTTGGCCCAGGAAGTGCTTTCTCCTTTCCTCCCCAGACAGCCTCCTCCACCCTTTGTGAATTAGTGGCTGTTGAAGGATGGAATGGCTTACCCAGCCAGGGCTCCGTTCTTGTGTCCCCTCCTCTGAGAAGCTCCCCCAGTGCTAACTGTAACCCACCATCCCATGCAGCCTGGTTTAAGTATCTTTTCGGGAGTGGTGTGCGCGCCTCTGTTCCCTCTGTGCTTGGTACAGTGCTTGGAGAACGTTCACTGAAGGAGGATTGCTTGCACTTAGGAGTTGTGGGGAGCTAGGGTGGGAGGCATAGTGGAGAGGATTCCCCCGACCCCACTTCACGGATGCACCCCACCTCCGCAGAGGGAAGGCCCATGACAATCAGGAACATGATACAAACTGCTCCGCGTTCTAGTTTTGATTTTAGGGCCGTATAAACACTGAAAATGTCTCATCCAGATAGGAAATAAAAATAAGAATTGCTGTGCCCCCTTTGGTGTGACTGAACTACTAAATGAGCTTTTATTGTTTTTTTAGTCATTTGACATTTCAGCCATGATAGGACATCTCAGCCATGGCCTCTTTTTTTGTAAGCAGCCTTTTTTTTTTTTTTTTTTAACTAGGTATGTAACCTTGGGCCGGTCACTTAACTTTTCAGTGCCTTCTGGTTCTCATCTATAAACTGGCAATGATAAATTTATCTGTCAGGCAGCTAGTATGGCATCTGGCATGTCTCAGTCCGCTTGGGCTGCTGTAACAACCATAGACCGGGTGGCTGATAAGCAACAGAAATGTATTCCTTATTGTTCTGGAGGCTAGAAGTCCAAGATCCAAGCACAGGCAGATTCAGTGTTTGGTGAGGATTTGCTTCCTTGCTCATGGACCACCGTGTCCTCAGTGTCTTCACAGGGTGAAAGCGGTAAGGGACCCTGCTCAGGTGTCTTTTATAAGGACGCTAATCCCATTCCCTGTCCCATTCCCTTATGACCTAGTCACCCCCAAGGGCCCCACCTCATACCATCCCAGATGGGTGGTAGGTTTCAATATATGAATTTTAGGGGGACACAAACTTTCAGTACCATGGCACATATTATTAGTCTTAATATACACTATTACTTGTGTTTTAAAAATCTGTTTTATCAGGACGCCTGGGTGGCTCAGTGGTTGCACATCTGCTTTTAGCTCAGGGTGTGATCCCAGGGTCCTGGGATCAAGTCCTGCATTAGGCTTCCTGCAGGGAGCCTGCTTCTCCCTCTGCCTACGTCTCTGCCTCTCTCTCTCTGTGTCTCTCATGAATAAATAAATAAAATCTTTAAATAAAAATAAAAATCTGTTTTATCTGTGTAAAAAAATGCAAAACAGGATCTCTTTAATTTTTAGAATTCTTGGTAATGCTGCTTCTCCAGTGGCCTTTGCCTGCTCTCTCTCTATTTCATTATGTCTGGGTACCCAGCTCTTCATTCCTCACCTCATTGAGGATCCCTGGGAAGTTAGAAGGGCATGTCTGGCGTGACAGGGCCAGGAGGAAGAACAGGGGCCTCACGTGGCAAATTCTGAGCCCTGGACAATGCGGGAGGTGGCTGGGACATTTCATAGGATTTTAGTTGTATGCTTGTGGCTGTTGAGAAGGACAGCCATTAAAAAATGTTGGCCAGGGGATCCTTGGGTGGCTCAGTGGTTTAGCACCTGCCTTTGGCCCAGGGCATGATCCTGGAGTCCCGGGATTGAGTCCCACATCGGGCTCCTTGCGTGGAGCCTGCTTCTCCCTCTGCCTGTGTCTCTGCCTCTCTCTCTCTCTCCCTCCCTCTCTCTCTCCCTCCCTCTCTCTCTCTCTCTCTCTGTCTCTTATGAATAAATAAATAAAATCTTAAAAAAAATGTTGGACATTTTTCAGTTATTAAGTAAAATACCATATATCCTCCAAAAGCTATTTGTTGTAATTATTATCATTTGTTTTCAGGATGAGTGCTGTCCAAGCCAAGTTTCTTTGGGAGTTTCCTACATACTGAATCTTTAGATTGTCCATTGATAAATTAGTATTTGCTATGTTAAGAAAACCTATAAGCTGTCTAATGAATCTGAAGTCGTTAGATTTTTATCATCAGAAACTGTAACACCCACTGCTTTGCCATTTACCCAGCTCTTAATTGTGGTAATCAGTGCTAGAATTGGTATGGATATTATGGATAATAATCCTGCCACCTCTTTCTGTAAATTTACATAAAGCTGGTTCAAAGAAATTTGAACTAGATATATGAAATCTACTATTACCAAGAAAAAGCTAGGGATGATTTCTTTGCATCACCTTCGCTTCCTTGAATAGCAGGTTTGCACGGGTTGGTTTATTTTTTAATTTTTTTAAAAGCAAAAGAACATAAAGGTGTTTGTGAGGAGCAGTCTGTATAGGTCAGGTGCCTGGCCGGCAGGGGTCGGTGTTGAGCCCGTGTGGTTTGCTCGGAGCTTCCCCGGGAGCCTGCACACCCCATCCCGCCCCGCTCTCCCCTCTGCGGCTGCCTGGGTGGTTTTGCTTCCTTTCTCCTCAGGCTCCTCCTTTGGGTGCAGATACCCTGTTTTATGGTACTTCGTGCATGAAGCTCACAAAGACACCTCACCTTTAGGGGTGCCTGGATGGCTCAGAGGCTGAGCATCTGCCTTTGGCTCAGGGCCTGATCCCAGGTCCCCGGATCGAGTCTTGCATTGGGCTCCCCGCAGGGAGCTGCTTCTCCCTCTGCCTGGACTCTCTCTCTCTCTGTCTCTCATGAATAAATAAAGAAAATCTTAAGAAGAAAGAAAAGAAAAGAAACCTCACCTTTGTTAGGTTCTGTCTGGTTCAGAGTATCTTTAACGTTGGCCTGTATTTTGGGTGTGAGGTGTTGGGGAGGCCAGGAAGACACGCAAGGGTAAAGCACTCTCTGCCTTATTAGTGGGCTGGGGGCTTCCTACAAAATACCACAGCGGGGGGTGGGGAGGTGGCCTAGGCGTTTACTTCTCCCAGCTGGGGCAGGCCTGGTCCCCGGGCCCCCTCCCCGGCTTGCAGCCCGTGGGCCTTCCCCGGGGCTCCACTCCCCTCTTCTCAGAGGGATGCCAGTTGCTTGGACCACAGTCCACTCTAAGGGCCTCATTTTAACTCCCCCCCCCCCCCTTAGAAGTCTTGTCCCCGCACACAGTCACATTCTGAGAAGCCGGGGGTTAGGGCTTCTGCATACAGATTATAGGGGCCCGCAGTTCAGCTCTTAACACCTGCCTGAGAGGTTCTGAAGGATACACGGGCGAGTGTGTGTCTGCCCCACGGGTGCTTGTGCTTTTGTGATATGACTGTCTGATGTAGCCGATCACTGTCCGTGTTTTACAGATGGGAAAGCAGAAAGTTCCCTAGAGCCCCAGGGCCCCACAGTTAGCTCAGGAGCTAGTTCAGGGGTTCACATTGAAGTCTGTTTGAGGCTTCTTTTCTGTAACCGGGTGCCACGTCGGTTTGTACTCCTAGGGTGCAGCAAGGGGCTGGCTCCCCTGGTAAAGAGTGGTGGTTTTCTTTCGGGGCTGCCTGGGGCCACGGGCCTGACCTCAAGGCCTTCAGTTTGAGGGTTCTTTACAAACCCTGTGCCAAGCAAATAATCGTGTCATTCAGCCAGCCCTGCCAGCTTGGAAACAGGTTTATCATACTGTTGCAGAACTTCTTAATGATTGAAGAAAGCACTAGAAGCGGCTTACTGTTTTACCTGGTCAGTGTGACCCTCCCCCTTTCTTTATGGTTTTCTGAAAAACCATTAATCATAACTGAATTTAATGATAAGCTGTAAGATCTTTTTATACTGTGTACAAGTTCATTTTTTCTGTCCTCAAACAGAGCATTAGCTTAAAATACTTTAAAGTATGGTGCGGGAGAGATTGTGTTGGGGGGAAACATTGGTTCTCATAATAGAATAAACCTGAATTACATGAAATGTTAACTTTAGTTATGATCTATCTGTACTTCAGAAAGAACCTTTACATTTACTATATTTCTCTTCCTATCTGTTAATTATTTCTCTGAAGTCAGAATAGTTTATAATTTTATAGCTAAACGGAGTCAGATGAAAGACAAACATAACACCAGGTAATTGGGAAGGGGTCTTGGCCTCGCAGACCAGAGGATGGTAATATGCTTTGCAACCACAGTACACGAAGGATTGTTTTGCAAATGTTCATATGTAAATTGATTTTTTTTCAGAGCTGTAAATATTTAGGCCCTCAGGTTATGAAGAAGATACCTATTTAACCTGTTATATGTTTGTATCCTTCCAATTGGTCATTCTTTATTAGAAGCATTAAAAATAATAATATAATTAAAATATGCTGTATGTACATAGCATATTAATACACACACAGATGCACAAACACATTCCTTATTGTGTGCCAGGTTATTGTACTAAGCTTTCCTTGTGGATTATTTTTTTTTAAAGATTATTTTATTTTGGAGGGAGACAGCATGTGCAAGCAGGGGAGGGGCAGCAGGAGAGGGGGAGAGGTAATCTCAAGCAGATTTACCACCGAGCATGGATCCCACAGTTTTGTTATGATTGTTGTCATCATCCTCATTGTACAGTTTATAGCTGAACTTAAGTTAACTGGCTTCCAGTCACACAACTAATAAGAAACAGAGCCAGGATTTGAACTGAGGCAGTCAGACTTTAGGAACTCTGTTCTTAGCTTGTGCTGTCTTGCCCCATGTCTCTAACATTTTTGATGGGCACATGTACAGACAAAGATGAAACAGCTAATTCAGCAAGAGTACACTGAGTGACTACTGACAGTGTTGTTTGTGGTTTTTAGGACTTTTTAAATGGACAGGGCTAAGAAAACCATGTTTTTAAAGATAAAATATCTAATGAGTTCCAGTTCAAATATAGGAACGCAAGGCTTCTCCTTCTTCCACATTACATGTCTGTTGCCTTTCTTCCATGCTGAGATCCTGGTTCTCAGGAATACAGAAAATGATGGAACTAGAATATCTTAGGGTTTCTGATTGACACAGTTGTCAATCCTAAGATTACCACGGATACTGCTGAAAACCGTTGTTTTGTGTATATGCTTGTCCCTTTCCATTTTTGTTTTTATTAGACTATTTCTTAGGGCAGTCTCCCCTATCATTAACATCTAGCATAAATGTGGTGCTTTATTAAAATTGATGGACCAGTGTCCATATTTATATTAACTGTAGTCCATAGTTTTCTCCGTGTTATAACATTCTATGGGTTTTAACAAATGTATCATGTCATACACGATGGTTTCACTGCCCTAAATATCCCCTGTGCTCTACTTATTTCTCTCTCTCCCTCATTACCTCCCTGCAAACTCTAGGCAACCACTGAAATTTTATGTCTCTGTGTTTTTGTTTTTTTTCCAGAATGTTATACAGTTGAAATCAGAAAGTATGTAATCTTTACAGAAAGCCTTCTTTCCCTCAACGATGTACATTTAAGGTTCCTCTGTGTCTTTTCTTGGCTTGATGGCTCATATCTTTTTATTATCTAAAAAAAAATTGAGTATAGTTGACATACAATGTTATGTTAGTTTCAGGTGTACACCATGGTGATGCAACTTCTGTGTTCCTTACGCTGTGCTCACCACAAGCATAGCTACCGTCTGTCACCATACACCACTCTTAGGGTATCATGGACTATATTCTCTGTGCTGTACTTTTATTAATTAATTTTATTAATGTTTACTTAATTAATTTTATTAATGTTTACCTTCCTCTGTTCACGTAAGCAATAAACTTAAAAGTTTCTTTCTTTCTTTCTTTCTTTCTTTCTTTCTTTCTTTCTTTCTTTCTTGAGAGTGGGAATGGGGTGGGGGAGGGGCAAAGGGCGATAGAGAGACACACACACACACACACACACACACACACACACGACACACACACACAATCTTAAGCAGGCTGCACAATCAGCACAGAGCCCGATGTGGGGCTCGATCTCATGACCCTAAGATCATGACCTGAGCCAAAATCAAGAGTCGATGTTCAAGCGACTGAGTCCCCGTCTCCCCCCCCCCCGCCCCCCCACCGGTGACCACCCCCTGTACTGTATCTTTTATCCCTGTGACTTTATTCCATAACTGAGAGGCTGTATCTCCCACTCCCCTGCCCTCTGGCAACTGTCAGTTTATTCTCTGTATTTATAGGACTGATCTGCTTTTTGGTTTTTATTCATTTGTTTTTTACATCTCTTTGTATTATTGGATAATGGTCCATTGTCTACATGTGCCACAGTTTACTTATCTGTTCACCCACTGAGGGGCATCTTGGTTGTTCCAAGTCTGGGCAGTAATGAATAAAGCTGCTCTAAACATCCATGTACAGATTTTCATGTGTTTATAGTTTTTTAAGTCGTTTGGGTAAATACCAAGGAAGTTGTTCCATCATATGGGAAGAAAGGGTATATTTAGTTTAATAAGAAACTGTGACAAGGTGTTTTCCGAGGTGGCTATACCAGTTTGTGTTCCCTCAAGTGATGTGTGAGAGTTTTTTTCTGTTTCTCCTTGCCAGAATTTGGTGATGTCAGTGATGTGGATTTTAACCATTCTAATAAGTGTGTAGTTTTAATTTCTGATACCGTAATGGCATCTGTTGTAGACAGTATGCGTATTTGCCATTTGTATATCTTCTTCAGTGAGGTGTCTGTTAAGTTCTTTGGCCCTTTTTTTAATTGGGTTGTTGTTGTTGAATTTTAAAAGTCATTTGTGTATATTAGATAAGAGTCTTAGATATTTATTTTGTGAGACTTTGGTCCCAGTCTGTGGCTTTCCTTTTCATTTTCTTACCATTATGTTTCACAAAGGAGAAGTTCTAAATTTCAGTGAAGTCTAGCTACCTTTTTGTTTTTGGATAGTGAGTTTAGCATTGTATCTAAAAAGCCATTTCCAAATCCAGGGCCACCTTGATTTTCTCCTGTGTTGTATTCTAGGAGTCTTAAGGTTTTGCACTTTACATTTAGATCTGTGATACATTTCGAGTTAACTTTTGTGAAGGTTTAAGTTCTGCGGCTAGATTCCTTTTGATTTTTGCATATGAATGTCTAGTTCTTCAAGCACAGGTGGAAAAAGGATACTTTTTTCCCCACTGAATTGCCTTTACTCCTTTGTGAAAGGTTGGTTGACTGTATTTGTGTGGATCTGTTTCTGGGCACTCTTTTGCTCCATTGATCCATCTGTTCTTTCACCAGTACCACACTGTCTTTTTTTTTTTTTTTTTCTTTTCCACATTGTCTTTATTGCAGTGACTTTATAATACATTTTGAAGTTGGGGAGTGTCAATTTTCTGAGCTTGTTTTTCTTCTTCTGTATTTTATTGGCTATTCTGGGTCTTTTGTCTTTCTACAAACTTCAGTTGATTTATATCCACAGAATAAACTTGCGGTGATTTTAATTGGGATTACATTGCATCTGTAGATTGGGGATATAGAGTTCTTCATAGTCCTTTATTATTCCTTTTAACATTAATGGGATCAGTAGTGATGACCTTCCTTTAATTTCTGATATTAGTAATTTGTGCTTCTGTGTCTTTTTTCTTTTTTTCCTGGCCAACTTGGCTGGAGGTTTATCAACTATTGATCTTTCAACTCTTGGTCCCAGTGATTTTATCTATTGATGTTGTGTTTTCAGTTTCTTGGTTCCTGCTCTAGTATGTATGTGTATGTATGTATGTATTTATTATCTCTTTTCTTCTGTTTGCTTGGGATTTAATTTGTGCTCCTTTTTCTAGTTTCCTAAAATGGAAGCTTAGATTACTTGTTTTAGATGTTCATTCTTTTCTGATATATGCATCAATGCCATAAGCTTCCCAGTAAGTGCTGCTTTTGGTGGATTCCACATGTTTTACTAGTAGTTCATTTTCATTTGTTCAAAATACTCTAAATTTCCCCTGAGATTTCTTCTTTGACCCATGTGTTATTTAGAAGTATGTTGTTAATCTCCAC
Source organism: Canis lupus baileyi (assembly GCF_048164855.1). Taxonomy (NCBI): domain Eukaryota; kingdom Metazoa; phylum Chordata; class Mammalia; order Carnivora; family Canidae; genus Canis; species Canis lupus. Next base: position 20,609,167 of record NC_132842.1, read on the forward strand.
ATATTTTAGGATTTTCTGGGTATTTTTCTATTACCATTTTTTTAGTTCAACTTCATTGTGGTCCAAGAGCATACATCATATGATTTCTGTTTTTGTGTTTTTTTGATGTGTGTGTGTGTGTAGGGTTGATTGTTTTTTGTTTTTCCTTTCTCATTTTATTTATTTATTTATTTATTTATTTATTTATTTATTTATAAAGATTTTTATTTATTTATTCATGAGAGACAGAGAGAGAGAGAGAGAGAGAGAGGCAGAGTCACAGGCAGAGGGAGAAACAGGCTCCATGCAGGGAGCCCGACGTGGGACTCAATCCCGGGTCTCCAGGATCAGGCCCTAGGCTGGAGACAGCGCTAAACTGCTGAGCCACCCAGGCTGCCCTCTGTTTTATTTTTTAATTTTATTTTATTAAGTAGGGTTCAGGCCCAGCATGGAGCCCAACTTGGGGCTTGAACTAATAACCCAGAACTCGAGACCCAATTTGAAGCCAAGAACCAGACCCTTATCTGACTAACCCAGATGACCGTGATTTCTTGTTACTTAAAATTTTTAAGAAAGATTTATTTAGAGCACGTGAGCTTGAGTTGGGGAAGGGGGCAGAGGGAGAGAGAATCTGAGAATCCTCAAGCAGACTCCCTGCTGAGTGCAGAGCCCAACACAGGGCTTGATCCCAGGACCCTGAGTGTCCTGAGCCAAAGCTAAGAGCCAGCTGCTTACCTGACTGAGCCAATGAGGTGCCTCTCTCCTTTTTTTGTTAAGGTGTGTTGTATGCTCCAGAAAGGGGTCTGTTGTGGTATATGTTCCATGTGAGCCTAAGAAGAATGTGTATTCTCTTGATGTATTCTGATGATGAAGTATTCTACAAATGTCAGGGAGGGTTGATCGATGTTGCTTAGTGTTTCTGCCTGTTGGACCTGTCAGTTACTGATTTGTCCATGTACCATAGTTGATTCTCCTGTTTCTCCTTGCAGCTCTGTTAGCTTTTACATTATGCATTTTGATGCTCTGTTGTTGGATGCATGCACAATACACTTTAGGTTCCTTCATGTTGTCTCAAATGACATAACATCATCCTTTTTTATGGCTGTGTAATGATTCATGGGTGTAGGTGTATATGTGTGTGTGTGCGTGTGTGTGTTCTACATCCATTTGTCTATTGATGGGCACTTGGACTGCTTCCATATCTTGACTATTGTAAATAATGCTGCAGTAAACATAGGGGTGCATATATCTTTTTAAGTTAGTGAATAGTATCCTCATTCCTCTTTTGTCACTTAGTATATTGCTGTCATTCATTTTATATATCCATAAGCAATAATCAACCAATACATTGCTGTAATTATAAACAAACTGTTAAAATTAGTCAAGTACCTTGTAAGTGTTCCTACCAGTTGCTGTCTCTAGTGGCTGTTTCTGCTGCTGGGAAGCTGTGATTCTTGACCACCTGTCTCTGCAGTTTTCCATATGGTGGTTTGCCCTCTGACCTCAGTTCTCTAATGTATTGAAGAAGGGTCGCTTCTTTTCTGTTTAATCAGTGCTTTTCTTGTTGTGAAGATGGAAGTGATGACTTCCAAGTTCTTTATGTGCTGGACTGGATACAGATACAACCAGATACAACTCTTATAATAATTCTTAATAATACAACTCTTATTATAATTCTTATAATATGGCTCCCTATTTTTAAATTCATGGGCATATCTGAACTTTTAGTGCATATATCCATTATTATACACTCTTTGTTAAACTGTCATCTGCCCTTAGGTATACAGATACCTAGGTATTTTATACTTGTATACATTTACACCACTTCTCAGGCCAGTCTGTCTTGCTATTTTGATTGTCTGAGCCTCATCTCCCATAGATTTTATAGGAAGGGCCAAAAAATGAATATTTCCAGGGCATTTTGCCTGTTCATGATAGATAAATGTTTGTATCCTTCTTACTTAAAGGTAAGTTAAATTGGATATTAAGACTCACAGTTTCTTTACTGGAGGGTTTTTTTTTGTGTGTGTGTGTGTGTTTCTGTTTTGTTTTTGTTTGTTAAGATTTTATTTAGTTGAGAGAGAGAGAGAGAGAGCAAACACACAAGCAGTGGGGAGGAGCAGAGGGAGAAGCAGGGAGCCTGATTGCGGGCTTGATCCCATGACTCTGGGATCATGACCTCATTGAGCCAAAGGCAGACCCTCCACTGACTGAGCCACTTCAGGAGCTCCTTTCCTGAAGTATTTCAAATGCATTCTGTTTTCTAGCATAAACTATTACTGTCCAAAAGTCTGATGATAACCTCATTTTATTTCCTATGTAAATAATAGCTCCTTTTTTCCAAGATGCTGAAAAGAATTTTTATTTCTCCTGTAAGTCCAGTAATTTTATTTATACCCTATTATGGGTCTTCGTGGGTTATTTCCCAGGTATATGGTGTGTTCTTTATATTTGCACTTTGGAAGTTTTAATCTTTTTATTTCAGGGATTTTTTTTTCAAATCATGGTTTTTAATATATATTTATTTATATTTTCCTTTTGTGTTTTCTTCTTTAGGCTTTTTTCATGTGTGTTGATCTTGCCTATTTTTAGTGTTTATTATTTTCTCTCAGATCCTCTTTATCTCTTTGTTTTTGGAAATTTCCACTTTACTTTCTATTTCTTATAAGCTGTTACCTGTTTTATTTGTTCTTATGTGCCTTTGAATTTCTTCTTTTTAGAGCTCTTCATTTTAATTTAATTTTAATTGAAGTATATAGATATACAATATTAGTTTCAAGTGTACAACATAGTGATTCAACATCTATGTGTATTTCAAAATGATCATGGTAAGTCTAGTTACCATCTGTCATCATACAAAACTGTTACAATCTTACTGACTATATTGTCTATGCTGCACTTTACATCCTTGTGACTTATTTATTTTATAACTGAAAGTTTACACCCTTACTTCCCTTTTTTTTTTTTAAGATTCATGCCATAAGTTTATTTACAAACATGATGAGTATGTTGAATTCAAGAGTTTGATCCATTTTTCAGAGACTGCACCTCTTAAAATGTTCCTTTTCACATCTGTTTAGTGGATCAATTAAAACATCCTTATTTCTTAAGCAGTTGGTGTCTTACTATAAAAAAAGGTGCAGCAAATCCAGATCCAAAATACAAAGTCATCATAAGTAGTAGCCTCCACTTGTTTTCCACTGAAAATGGCAAATTCTTTCCAGGGCCCTCCTCATAGTGGCTCCTACAGACCACAGAGGTCGTGAACATCCGGATGCTCTGTCCCAACATAGCTCCGCTGAAGGTCCTGCGAGGGACCATTATTGAAGGTCAATAATGCCCATCAGGCAACCACCAATTTGTTCTCTGTATTCGTAACAAGTTTGTTTCTGTTCTGTTGGTTCATTTGTTTCTTAGATTTCATATTTGCAATTGTATGGTATTTAGCCTTCTCTGTCTGACTGATACCCCCCCTTAGCATAATATCCTCTAGGCTCATCCATGTTGACGTAAATGGCACAATTTCATTTTTTTTTTTTAAATTTCATTTTTTAAAAAAATTTTATTGAGAGAGCGAGCGAGCATGAGTTGAGGAAGGGGCAGAGAGAGGAGAAGCCAACTCTCCTGCTAAGCAGGGAACCTGACGTGGGGTTTGATCCCAGGACCCCAGGATCATGACCTGAGCTGACGGCAGATACTTAATCAACTGAGCCACACAGACACCCCTAAAATTCATTTTCTTTATGGCTGAATAATATTCTCTTATATATATTTAGGTCACATCTTCTTTACCATACAATTGCAAATTTATCTGTTGGACACTTAGGTTGCTTTCAAGTCTTGTCTGTTGCACATAATGCTATAATAAACATGGGGGTGCATATAGCTTAGTGTTTTAGTTTTTGTTTGGGTAAATACCTGGAATTGGAATTGCTGGGTCATATGATATTTCTATTTTTTATTTTTTGAGAAATTCCTGTACACTTTACTGTAGCAGCTGCATCGGTTTACATTCCCACGGACAGTGAAAGGGGGGTTCTCTTTCCTCCACATCCTTGCCTTGCTGTTTTTTTTGTCTTCTTGATACTAGCCATTCTGTCAGTTGTGAGGTGATACTTCATTATGGTTTTCATTTGCTTTTCTCTAATGATCGGTAATGTTGAGCATCTTCTCATATGTCTGTTTGCTATCCATATGTCTTATTTGGTGAAAGGTCTATTGTGGACCTCTATCCATTTTTTAAACAGATTGTTTTTAGTATTGAGTTGTAGGAGTTCTCTAATTTGGATATTAACCCTGTATTGAATATATCATTTGTAAATATCTTCTTCCATTCAGTAGCTTACCTTTTTGTTTTGTTGTTTTGTTGATGGCTTCCTTCTTTCTGCAAAAGCCTTTTAGTTTGATGTAGTCCCAATAGCTTATTGTTGCTTTCATTGCCTTTGCCTAGGAAGAAAGATCCAGAAGTTGACCGTGTTTTATTTTAGGAGTTTTATGGTTTCATGTCTTATATGTAGGCCTTTAATCTATTTTGAATCTATCTTTTATATGGTAAAAAAGTGGTTCAGTTTAATTTTTTTGCATGTAGTTCAGTTTTTCCTAATAGCAGTTATTGAAAAGACTGTCTTCCTCGTTGTATATTCTTGTCTACTTCATTGTAAATTATTTGACCATAGAAGCATAAGTTTATTCCTTGGCTTTCTGTTCTGTTTCATTGCTCGTTGTGTCTGTTTTCATGCCAGGACCATTCTGTTTTGATCACTATAGCTTTGTAACATAGTGTGAGATCTGGGAGAATGATGACTCCAGCCCTGTTTCTCCTTTTCACGATTGCTTTGGCTCTTTGAAGCCTTTTGTGGCGCCACACAAATTTTTGGATTCTTTGTTTTAGTTCTGATAAAAATGCTATTCTATTTTCATATGGAGTGCATTTGAATGTGTAGATTACCTTGGGTAGAATGGACATTTTAACAATATTCTTCCAGTGCATGAACAGGGTCTATTGTTCCATTTATTTGTATTCATTGACGCCTTATAGTTTTTGGAGTACAGGTCTTTCAGCTTCTTGGTGAAATTTATTTCTATGTATTCTGTTTGATGGAATTATAAATGGGATTGCTTTTAAAATTTCGGTTTCTGATCATTATCAGTGTATAGAAATGTAACAGATATATGTATATTAATTTTGTATTCTGCAGCATTGCTAAACCTATTTATTCTAATAGTTTTTTTGGTGTAGTCTTTAGAGTTCTCTATGTTGTGTTATCTGCAAGTAGTGACAGTTTTACTTTTTCTTCACCAAATTTGAATGCCCTTTGTTTTTTCTTACATGATTACTGTAGCTAGGACTTTCCAATACTATGTTAAATAAAAGTGATGAGAGTGGGCATCTTTGTCTTGCTCCAGATCTTTGAAGAAAAGCTTTCAGATTTTCACCTTTGAGTATGATGTTATCTGTGGATTTGTCATATTTGGCCTCTGTTATGCCTTTATTTCCATTTTGTTGAGTTTTTATCATGAATGGGTGTTGAATTTTGGTAAATGAGTTTTCTTCCTCTGTTGAGATGATAGGATTTTTATCCTTTGTTTTGTTATTGTATATCAATTAATTTGCAAATAATGAGCCATCCTTGCATGGCTGGAATAAATCTCACTTGATCATTGTGTACAATTTATTTATTGTATTTTGAATTTGGTTTAGTAACACTTTGTTGGGAATTTTGGATCTATGTTCACCAGTTATTGGTACTGATTTCCTTTTTCTGTAGTGTCTTTGGTTTGGTTACGGGAATATTGGCTTTGTAAAGTGAACTTGCAACCATTTCTTCTCTCTCTCTCTTTTTTTTGGGGGGGGGGGGAATAGTTTGAGATGGATAGCTACTAACTCTTCTTTAAATAAATGTTTGGTAGAATTTTCCTGAGAAGCTCTTTGTTCCTAAACTTTTGTTTTTGGGAGTTTTTTTGATTACCAATACGATTTTCTTATGAGTTATTGGTTTATTTAGATTTTCTATTTTTTTAAATCAAGTCTTTGAATATTGTATAGTTCTAGGAATTTATGCATTTCTTCTATGATGATTAATTTGTGGGCATATATCAGTTCATAGTAGACTTTTATAATCCTTTGTATTTCTATGATGTTGGTTTTAACTTTTCTCACTTCTGATTTTATTTATTTGGGGCCTCTCTTTTTTTCTTTGTTCTTTTTTGACTCTGGGAAAAGGTTTAACAGATTTTTTTAATCTTTTCAAAAACCAGCTCTTAGATATACTCATCTTTTCTATTTTTTTTCTTCCTATTTCCTTTATTTCCACTCTGGCCTTTATAATTTTCTTCCTTCCATTAACTTTGGGCTTTGTTGTTTGTTCTTCTAGTTCCTTTAGGTGTAAGGTTAGATTGTTTATTTGAAATTTTTCTTGTTTCTTGAGGTACATCTGTATTACTGTAAACTTCCTTCTTAGAACTGCTTTTGTTATGTTCCATAGATTTTTGAATGTTTCCATTTTGTATGTGTCAAGGTATTTTTGGATTTCCTTTTTGATAGCTTTGTTGACCTGTTGTTTCTTTAGTAACATATTTAGCTTCCAGTTATTTGGCTTTTTCCAGTTCTTTTCTTGTAATTGATTTCTTTTCTTTCTTTTTTTTTTTTTTTTTTGTATATTTTTAAATTGAACTTCGATTTGCGAGCATATAGTATAAATACCCAGTGCCCTTCCCATCAAGTGCCTCCTCAGGGCCCGTCACCCAGTCACCCGAACCCCCCGCCCACCACCCTTCCACCACCCCTTGTTCGTTTCCCAGAGTTAGGACTCTATCACGTTCTGTCACCCTCTCTGATATTTCCCACTCATTTTCTCTCCTTTCCCCTATAATCCTTTTCATTATTTTTTATATTCCCTGTATGAATGAAACCATATAATGTTTGTCCTTCTGATTGACTTACTTTACTCAGCATCCATACCCTCTAGTTCCATCCATGTCGAAGCAAATGGTGGGTATTTGTCATTTCTAATGGCTGAGTAATATTCCATTGTATACATAGACCACATCTTCTTTATCCATTTATCTTTCGGTGGACTCCAAGGCTCCTTCCACGGTTTGGCTATTGTGGACATTGCTGCTATAAACATTGGGGTGCAGGTGTCTCGGTTTTTCACTGCATCTGTATCTTTGGGGTAAATCCCCAGCAGTGCAATTGTTGGGTCGTAGGGCAGGTCTATTTTTAACTCTTTGAGGAACCTCCATACAGTTTTCCAGAGTGGCTGCACCAGTTCATATTCCCACCAACAGTGCAAGAGGGTTCCCCTTTCTCCACATCCTCTCCAACATTTGTTGTTTCCTGTCTTGTTAATTTTCACCATTCTCACTGGTGTGAGGTGGTATCTCATTGTGGTTTTGATTTGTATTTCCCTGATGGCCAGTGATGTGCAGCATTTTTCTCATGTGCTTGTTGGCCATGTGTGTGTCTTCTTTGGTGAAATTTCTGTTCATGTCTTTTGCCCGTTTCATGATTGGATTGTTTGTTTCTTTGCTATTGAGTTTAATAAGTTCTTTATAGATCTTGGATACTAGCCCTTTATCTGATATGTCATTTGCAGATATCTTTCCCCATTCTGTAGGTTGTCTTTTAGTTTTGTTGACTGTTTCTTTGGCTGCGCAGAAGCTTTTTATCTTGATTAAGTCCTAATAGTTCATTTTTGCTTTTGTTTCCCTTGCCTTCCTAGATATATCTTGCAAGAAGTTGCTGTGGCCAAGTTCAAAAAGGGTGTTGCCTGTGTTCTCTTCTAGGATTTTGATTTCCATCAAAATTGTCTCACATTTAGATCTTTCATCCATTTTGAGTTTATCTTTGTGTATGGTGTAAGAGAATGGTCTAATTTCATTCTTCTGCACGTGGCTGTCCAATTTTCCCAGCACCATTTACTGAAGAGACTGTCCTTTTTCCAGTGGATAGTCTTTCCTGCTTTGTTGAACATTAGTTGACCATAGATTGAGGGCCCATTTCTCAGTTCTGTATTCTCTTCCATTGATCTATGTGTCTGTTTTTGTGCTAGTACCACACTGTCTTGATGATCACACCTTTGTAGTACAACTTGAAATCCAGCACTGTGATGCCCCTGGCTTTGGTTGTCTTTTTCAATATTCCCCTGGCTATTTGGGGTCTTTTCTGATTCCACACAAATCTTAAGATTATTTGTTCCAACTCTCTGAAGAAAGTTCATGGTATTTTGATAGGGATTGCATTGAACGTGTAAATTGCCCTGGGTAGCATAGACATTTTCACAAAATTAATTCTTCCAATCCATGAGCATAGAATATTTTTCCATCCCTTTGTGTCTTCCTCAATTTCTTTCAGAAGTGTTCTGTAGTTTTTAGGGTATAGATCCTTTACCTCTTTAGTTAGGTTTATTCCTAGGTATCTTATGCTTTTGGGTGCAATTGTAAATGGGATTGACTCCTTAATTTCCCTTTCTTCAGTCTCGTTGTTAGTGTATAGAAATGCCACTGACTTCTGGGCACTGATTTTGTATCCTGCCACACTGCTGAATTGCTGTATGAGTTCTAGCAGTCTTGGGGTGGGGTCTTCTGGGTTTTCTAGGTACAGTATCATGTCATCTGTGAAGAGGGTAAGTTTGACAACTTCTTTGCCAATTTGAATGCCTTTTATTTCTTTTTGTTGTCTGATTGCTGAGGCTAGGACGTCCTGTACTATGATGAATAGCAGTGGTGAGAGTGGACATCCCTGTTGTGTTCCTGGTCTTAGGGGAAAGGCTCCCACTGTTTCCCCATTGAGAATGGTATTTGCTGTGGGTTTTTCATAGGTGGCTTTTAAGGTGCTGAGGAATGTTCCCTCTATCCCTACACTCTGAAGAGTTTTGATCAGGAATGAATGCTGTACTTTGTCAAATGCTTTCTCTGCATCTATTGAGAGGATCATATGGTTCTTGTTTTTTTCTCTTGTTGATATGATCTGTCACGTTGATTGTTTTACGAGTGTTGAACCAGCCTTGTGTCCCGGGGATAAATCCTACTTGGTCATGGTGAATAATTTTCTTAATGTACTGTTGGATCCTATTGGCCAGTATCTTGTTGAGAATTTTTGCATCCATGTTCATCAGGGATATTGGTCTGTAATTCTCCTTTTTGGTGGGGTCTTTGTCTGGTTTTGGAATTAAGGTGATGCTGGCCTCATAGAACGAATTTGGAAGTACTCCATCTCTTTCTATCTTTCCAAACAGCTTTAGGAGAATAGGTATGGTTTCTTCTTCTTTTTTTTTTTTTTTTAAGTTTTATTTATTTATGATAGTCACAGAGAGAGAAAGAGAGGCAGAGACATAGGCAGAGGGAGAAGCAGGCTCCATGCACCGGGAGCCCGACGTGGGATTCGATCCCGGGTCTCCAGGATCGCGCCCTGGGCCAAAGGCAGGCGCCGAACCACTGCGCCACCCAGGGATCCCTGGTTTCTTCTTTAAACGTTTGATAGAATTCCCCTGGGAAGCCATCTGGCCCCGGACTCTTGTGTCTTGGGAGGTTTTTGATGACTGCTTCAATTTCCTCCCTGGTTATTGGCCTGTTAAGGTTTTCTATTTCTTCCTGTTCCAGTTTTGGTAGTTTGTGGCTTTCCAGGAATGCGTCCATTTCTCCTAGATTGCCTAATTTATTGGCGTATAGCTGTTCATAATATGTTTTTAAAATCGTTTGTATTTCCTTGGTGTTGGTAATGATCTCTCCTTTCTCATTCATGATTTTATTGATTTGAGTCTTCTCTCTCTTCTTTTTAATAAGACTGGCTAATGGTTTATCTATCTTATTAATTCTTTCAAAGAACCAACTCCTGGTTTTGTTGATCTGTTCCACAGTTCTTCTGGTCTCGATTTCGTTGAGTTCTGCTCAAATCTTTATTAATAACTCTCTTCTTCTCCTGGGTGTAGGATCTATTTGCTGTTTTTTCTCTAGCTCCTTTATGTGTAAGGTTAGCTTTTGTATTTGAGTTCTTTCCAGTTTTTGAATGGATGCTTGTATTGCGATGTATTTCCCCCTTAGGACTGCTTTTGCTGCATCCCAAAGATTTTGAACGGTTGAATCTTCATTCTCACTAGTTTCCATGAATCTTTTTAATTCTTCCTTAATTTCCTGGTTGACCCTTTCATCTTTTAGCAGGATGGTCCTTAACCTCCACGTGTTTGAGGTCCTTCCAAACTTCTTGTTGTGATTTAGTTCTAATTTCAAGGCATTATGGTCTGAGAATATCCAGGGGACGATCCCAATCTTTTGGTATCGGTTCAGACCCGATTTGTGACCCAGTATGTGGTCTATTCTGGAGAAAGTTCCATGTGCACTTGAGAAGAATGTGTATTCAGTTGAGTTTGGATGTAAAGTTCTGTAGATATCTGTGAAATCCATCTGGTCCAGTGTATCATTGAAAGCTCTCGTTTCTTTGGAGATGTTGTGCTTAGAAGACCTATCGAGTATAGAAAGAGCTAGATTGAAGTCACCCAGTATAAGTGTATTTATTATCTAAGTATTTCTTCACTTTGGTTAATAATTGATTTATATATTTGGCAGCTCCCACATTCGGGGCATATATATTGAGGATTGTTAAGTCCTCTTGTTGGATAGATCCTTTAAGTATGATATAGTGTCCCTCTTCATCTCTCACTACAGTCTTCGGGGTAAATTTTTAGTTTATCTGATATAAGGATGGCTACCCCTGCTTTCTTTTGAGGACCATTCGAATGGTAAATGGTTCTCCAACCTTTTATTTTCAGACTGTAGGTGTCCTTCTGTCTAAAATGAGTCTCTTGTAGACAGCAAATAGATGGGTCCTGCTTTTTTATCCAGTCTGAAACCCTGCGCCTTTTGATGGGGTCATTAAGCCCGTTCACATTCAGAGTTACTATTGAGAGATATGAGTTTAGTGTCATCATGATATCTATTCAGTCCTTGTTTTTGTGGATTGTTCCACTGAACTTCTTCTTAAAGGGGAATTTTAAGAGTCCCCCTTAAAATTTCTTGCAGAGCTGGTTTGGAGGTCACATATTCTTTCAGTTGCTGCCTGTCTTGGAAGCTCTTTATCTCTCGTTCCATTTTGAATGAGAGCCTTGCTGGATAAAGTATCCTTGGTTGCATGTTCTTTTCATTTAGGACCCTGAATATATCCTGCCAGCCCTTTCTGGCCTGCAAGGTCTCTGTGGAGAGGTCTGCTGTTACCCTAATATTCCTCCCCATAAAAGTCAGGGATTTCTTGTCTCTTGCTGCTTTAAGGATCTTCTCTTTATCTTTGGAATTTGCAAGCTTCACTATTAAATGTTGAGGTGTTGAACGGTTTTTATTGATTTTAGGGGGGGATCTCTCTATTTCCTGGATCTGAATGCCTGTTTCCCTTCCCAGATTAGGAAAGTTTTCAGCTAGAATTTGTTCAAATACATATTCTGGCCCTCTGTCCCTTTCGGCGCCCTCGGGAACACCAATTAAACGTAAGTTTTTCTTCCTCAGGCTGTCGTTTTTTTCCCTTAATCTATCTTCATGGTCTTTTAATTGTTTGTCTCTTTTTTCCTCAGTTTCCCTCTTTGCTATCAACTTGTCTTCTATGTCACTCACTCGTTCTTCCACCTCGTTAACCCTCGTCGTTAGGACTTCTAGTTTGGATTGCATCTCATTCAATTGATTTTTAATTTCTGCCTGATTAGCTCTAAATTCTGCAGTCATGAAGTCTCTTGAGTCCTTTATGCTTTTTTCTAGAGCCACCAGTAGCTGTATAATAGTGCTTCTGAATTGGCTTTCTGACATTGAATTGTAATCCAGATTTTGTAACTCTGTGGGAGAGAGGACTGTTTCTGATTCTTTCTTTTGAGGTGAGGTTTTCCTTCTAGTCATTTTGCTCAGTGCAGAGTGGCCAAAAGCAAGTTGTATTGGGAAAAGGAGAAAAAGAGAGGAGAGAAAGAAGGAAAGAAAAGAGAGAAAAAAAAAAGGAAGAAAAAAAATAAAAAGAGAAAGAAAAAGAAAGAAAGGAAAAAAAAGGGGGTGGGGGAAGGAAACAAATCAAAAAGCAAAACAAAACAAAACAACAAAAACAAAAAAAGAAAAAAAGAACCTCGGGGGAGTATCTTCTGATTCTGTATACTTTAAGTCCCTTGGCTTCCCCTGGAAGTTGTCAGTCTAGCTGGTCTTCTGGGGGAGGGGCCTGTTGTGCTGATTTTCAGGTGTTAGCAGTTGGGGGAGCTGCTGTGCCCCTGCCTGGTGCAGGGCTCAGTGGGGGTTGTTTACCCCTTGAGGCCCCAGGAGCAACAGCCCCAGTGGCGGGGCCAGCTCTGGAAACCTGGATTCAGCTCCGGCAGGAACTCTGGAGCTCTCCGTCTGCAGGGCCTGGAGGCTCCAGGGCGGGGCCGCTGATATGCTCAGCTCGGGGCAGGAGCGTCCTCGTTGTCCTGGGCCCTCCCGGCCTCTGCCTGTCCCGGGGGGAGGCCGGATCCTGGGCTGTGTCCCGGCGCCCTGTGCTCCGGGGCCTGTGCTGTTGGATTCGCGCTCCCGCCCTGCAGCCCCCTCCGCGGAGCCGCCGCCCGAGCCACCCCCCCCCCCCCCGAGCTGCTCCTGGAACCGCGCAGCCCCCTCCGCATGGAGCGTCTTCCTCTGCCCAAGCCCCTCCGAGCTGCTCCGGGTCCGCCAGGGTCCCGCCGTGCGCGCTGCAGCCCTTAGGGAGCTCGGCGCACTCTCCTGGGCACGCAGTTGCTCTGTTACTGTCCTGGGGAGCCCGAGGGCATCCCCTCCCTTCTGGGTCCTGCTCCAACTCCCTGCGAGCCCCTTTCCGCCCGGGAAGGTCGGTGCAGCTCCTGCTCCTTCGGGACGGGGCTCTCCTGTCCTGGGGACACTTGCCCCGGCCTCAGCCCGGCTCCTCGCGGGGCCCCTCCCCCTTGGAGGCCTTTTGTTTCTTTCTTTTTCCCCATCTTCCTACCTTGATAGAAGCGTGAACTCTTCTCACTGTAGCATTCCACCTGTTCTCTCTTTAAATCTCAGGCCGAATTCATAGATTTTCAGGATAATTTGAAGGTTTTCTAGGTAATTTGGTGGAGACAGGTGATTTGGAGACCCTACTCTTCCGCCGTCTTGCCCCTCCTCTGCACTCTATTTTAAAGTCTGTTTTGTCTGAGTATTGTTACCCATGCTTTTCTTTGCATTTGCATTTGCATAGAATATCTTTTTCCATCCTTTTTAGTCTGTGTGTGTCTCCAGGTCTTAAATGAATCTTTCGTTAGCAGCTTATCAATGGGCCATTAAAAAAATATCTATTCAGTCACTTTGTCTTTTGACTGGAGCATTTAGTTTATTTACATTTAAAGCAGTTTCTCATAGGTATGTACTTATTGCCATCTTGTTCATTGTTTTCTAATTGTTTTTCTAGTTCTGTTCCTTTTTCCTTTTCTTACTCTCCCTTTGTGATTTGATGACTTTCTTTAGCATTATGTTTGGATTCTTTTCTATTTATTTGTGTACCTAGTATAGGTTTTGGTTTGTGATTACGATGAGGTCTGTATGTAACACCCTGTGTATACACCTCATATATTTTAAGTTGATGGTTGTATAACTTTGAACACAGTCTAAAGCACAATGTTTTTTATACTTCCCTTCTAGATTTTATTTTTATTTCATTTTACATATAAAAATTTTGTGTACTCTTAACTAATTATTGCAGATATAGTTGATCTTACAACTTCTGTGTTTTACCATAAGCTTATAAGTGGTTGATGCACTGCTTTTATTATATGTTTGCTTTTACCAGTGAGATTTGTTCTTTCATCATTTTCTTAATTCTATTTATAGCCTTTTCTTTTCTGCTTAATGAAGTTCCTTTAACGTTTCTTGTAAAACTAGTTTAGTGGCAATGAAATCCTTTAACTTTTATTTTCGTATTATATACTCTTTACCTCCGTTTCAATTCTGAATGATAACCCTGTCAAGTATAATATTCTTAGTTACAGATTTTTTCCTTTCAGCACTGTGATCACATCATGTCACTTTCTTCTGGCCTGCAGAGTTGCTCCTGAAAAATCAGCTGAGGGCCTAATAAGCTTTCCTTTTTAACTTTTTTGCTTCTCTCTTGCAGCTCTTAAAATTCTCTCTTTACCTTTATTCATGACATTTTAATTATATGTCTTGGTCTGAGTCTCTTTGGGTTTATCTTGTTTGTGGCTGTCTCTGATACCTGGACCTGGATACCTGTTTCCTTTCCTAGGGAAGTTAGGGAAGTTTTCAGCTATTATTTCTTTAGATAACTTTCCTTTTTCTTTCTCACTGTTTCTTCTGGGACCCTTAAAATGGAATGTGTGTATGTACTTCTGTACTGAGAAGTCTCTTAAACTGTTCTGCTTATTTTTTTTTTCTTTTTCTTGGTCAGCTTGGGTGATTTCCAATATTCTCCTTTCTAGGTTACTGATCTGTTTTTTTGCATCCTCTGTTCTGCTGTTGATTCCCCTGAATGTATTTTTCATTTTAGTGATTGTATTCTTCAGCTCAGGATGATTCTTTTTTATATTTTCTGTCTTAAAGTTTTCACTGTAGTGTTCCTTTTTCTCCAGAGTTTTATGGTTTTCTTTATGACCATTATTTTTAACTCTTTATGAGATAGATTGCTTATCTTCCTTTGTGCAGTTCTTTTTCTAAGATTTTGTCTTATTCTTTCATTTGGAACATATTCCTCTGCCTCCTCATTTTGTCTATCTCTTGACTGTTTCCCTGAATTAGGTTGATCACTTACATCTCCCTGTCTTGGAGAGAGGCCTTACACAGAAGACGTCATGTTGGGCACAGAAGTGTAATCTCCCTCATTACCAGAATCAGGATTTCCTAGGATATCCCCTTTGGGGGCTGTCTGTGCTCTTCTGTTACCCCTGGACCGTCACTGTTCTGGGCATGCTGTTTAGGAGTTTGCTCCCCCTGTGGCTGGCTGTGAGGCCACTGATGGGTGTGGTTGGGATCCCTGCCCCAAGTGGCAGCCACTTTGGCTGGGTCATTGGTTCAGACAGAGGCCATTTGCTGGATGGGTGTAGCAGGTCGGGAACCATTTTGAAAGGGCATCTACAGGGGCAGGTGGGTTGGGTGGGGCTGGTCTGTAGGGAATGCCAAAGCAGAGTAAATTGTTCTAGTTAGGTAGATGGGTAGTATCAGAAATGGTGCCCAACAGTGCTGGGCCAGTTTGGCAGGTGGGTAAGAAAAATAGCAATCACCAGTGCTTCCATTTCTTCAAGAAAGTTCCTTTAAATTTTTTTTTTAATTTTTATTTATTTGTGATAGTCAGAGAGAGAGAGAATAAGGCAGAGACACAGGCAGAAGGAGAAGCAGGCTCCATGCACCAGGAGCCCCACGTGGGATTCGATCCCAGGTCTCCAGGATCGCGCCCTGGGCCAAAGGCAGGTGCCAAACCGCTGCGCCACCCAGGGATCCCAAGAAAGTTCCTTTAGATCCCTGTTTCTCCAGGATACCCCATAAAATTAGTCATAAGTCTTCACATTTGGCCCAGGTACTTTTCCAACTGCTGCTCCTCTGGATCTTGGAGCGAGTGGGTCTGTGTGTGGCTCATTTAAGACCCATGTCTCCAGCTCTCCCATAGTTAAGTTCTCCTGATTTGCAAAGCCAGACATTAAGGGGACCTGTTTTCCTAGTGCAGATGCCCAGAGAGGGGGTGTCTGATGTGGATCTTGAACTTCTCACTCCTCAGGGAGGATCTGTCTGTGATAGTCCTGTGCCAGGGCTGTGGGTCCCAACCAGACCGAGTCCCTGCCTCTCCCTCCATTCTTGATATGGCTTTTTCCTTATATCATTAGCTATGGGTTGGCTGTTGTCATAATCTTCATGTCATTCTCAGAGTTGCTCTGTATTTGTTGGAGAAATGTTATTGGAAGCAGAGAACTACTGCCCAACTAGAGAAATGAGGAATCAGAGAGAGGTTTCTACCATTGACCCTAGGAAGGAGAAAAATACCTCTGCCCTACCTACCTGTTTATTTGTATGGATAGAGGTGAAAGTCGAGAATGCACCATGTTGTCTGAAAAGAAAACCATGCACATTTAATACTGTCCATGTCTTCATTTTTAAAAAGTTTTTGTTTAAATTCCAGTTAACACACAGTATAATATTAGTTTCAGGTGTACAATATAGTGATTTAGCACTTCCATACACCGCTCAGTGCTGATCATGACAAGTGCATTCCTTAACCCTTGTCACCTGTTTCACCCATCCCCCCTTCTCCCCCCAGTAACCATCAGTTTGTTCTCTAGAGTCAAGAGTCTGTTTCTTGGTTTGCTTCTCTTTTTTTCCCCTTTGCTGGTTTGTTTTGTTTCTTAAATTCCACATATTATTGAGATTGTATGGTATTTGTTGTTCTCTGACTTACTGTATTTAGCATTATATTCTCTAGATCCATCTGTCATTCCAAATGGGAAAAATTTCATTCTTTTTTATCTCTGAGTAATATTCCGTTATATATATGTACATGTGTATTTTATATATATGTGTGTGTGTATGTATACTACACATCTTTATTCATTCATCAGTTGGTGGACATTTGGCCTGTTTCCATAATTTGGCTATTATAGATAATGCTGCTATAACCATCAGGGTACATTTATCCCTTTGAATTAATGGAATTTTTTTTTTTTTTTTGTATTTTCGAGTAAATACCTAGAAATGCAATTGCTGGATCACAGAGTAATTCTATCTTTAACTTCTTAAGAAACCTCCATACTGTTATCCAGAGTGGTTGAACCAGTTTGCATTCCCACAAACAGTGCAGGAGGGTTCCCCTTTCTCCACATCCTTGCCAACACCTATTATTTCTTGTGTTGTTGATTTTAGCCATTCTTCATTTTGGTAAAAAATGAACTTATGGATTAAACCTCTTTTTTTTATCTTTTGGATGTCTTAGAATGTTGGACAGTTGGCCTCTTGTTGATATGTGTTGGCTTTATCTGGCCAATAAAAACCAGAGTGAGAATTAATCAGCTTTTTCAGGGCACCTGGGTGGCTCAGTTGGTTAAGCGGCTGCCTTTGGCTCAGGTCATGGTCTTGGGGTCTGAGGATCAAGCCCCGCATTGGGCTCTCCTCCACTCAGCAGGGAGTCTGCTTCTCCCTCTCTCCATCTGTGCTCGCTCTCTCTCAAATAAATGAATAATTTTTTTTTTAAAGAATTAATCAGCTTTTAGTCTGGAAACAACTTTTAAAGGGGTGTCTTACTGACTTGCTCTGAATCCATGGCAAGGTTACTTCATCTCCTTGTAACTCATTTTTCTGATCTACAATTGGGAGGGAGGTGGTTGATAGGAGTACTACTCTGCATGGTCACTGTGAGGAATGGATAAGGTGATAAAGTTCCTTTTTTAGTGCTAGACATGTCTTACGCATTTGGGAAACATTTTTGTTATTACCTTATTTTAACAGTTTTGATTATAGTGAATGGCTATAAAGTGCCCAGCAGAGCACATTGATGTACTAGGCATTACATAAATACTAGTTCATTCGTATATTTTATTTTTGTTTCACAGAATCAAATAATTTAATTCAGCCTTTCATTTTCAAGATGAGAAGTTGTGTGCTCCAGAACATTCCAGTGATTTTCTCAGGATCTCATGGGATTGTGATCTGAATCTCAAACTGCTTAAATCTGGATATTCTTTGCTTTGAGTTGCTTTATATAACTGTCATATTTTATTCAAATAGAATTAAGTCTTCCATTCAGGTTTATACTTCTTATGATGACTGGAATTTCCACCATCTTGAAAAGAATGCTCCATCCAGGGGTGAACATTATTTTCCTAGTTTGGAAAGAAGAAGCTCAAGTTGGAATCTGGAAAACTCATTTGTAGTCTCATTTCTGACTCTAGTTGTCTGTAGAGCTTCAGAAAAACCACTTTACTGCTCTGCGCCATAGTTTCCTTATCTATAAAATGAGAGAGGCTTCAGTGTTTTGATTTCTAGGATTCTATAACTGATTTCTAAAAATATGCCTTTTTGCATATTAAACACATAGCATAGTTTATGCTGGAAAAGCAAAACAAAAGATGGTAGGTAGGTAGGTGGATACAGAATAAAATTGAGTCTGGACCTTGAAGATTTTACTAGGCCTGAAAAAACTTTCAAGCATTTCCCTTCTCATGGGAGTTTCAAATCAGCTTCTCTCCTGTATATGGCACTTATATTTCGTAATGTGTCAGAGTGTTTTATTGCACGCCCTGATTATTGCAGACTAATCTTGTTGAGGGCAGTAACTGTGTCTCACTCATACTCTATCCCTGTCCCATTGCTTCCGTTCAGTCTCGCAAAACAGCCCTAACTATGCGTTTGTCAGTACTGTCCTCCTTGCACCTCAGGAGTGATTGACTGCGTGCCACAGGTGGATGGCTCTATTTTTCTCTCTGATTCTCTTGGGCATCTTCACAGATATCATTTTTCTTGGTCTTTTTTCCTGAGGGGGAAACTGTGATGTGATACATTTGAACAGGAATGATGTGGGCTGCACGTTTTTAATAAGCAGTAGGTTGGGTCTGGTACCTTTTGACTTAATGTTTTGGTGGGCACAGTAACCCAGCCAGTGACCAGCTCATGGGGTTCTCAGTACATGTGAATTCTCTGCTCTTACTTATGTATCAGAAGAGGTATCCCATTTGTTTCAGCGGTCACATAAATTAAATTGCTTTCCATTGAATGAAAGAGCAGGTAATTATGGTTATTAGACTCATCTGCAAATAGTATAATTTAGTCAAACTGATTTCGAAAACTTGCTACTACAGAGTTTTTAACTCACTGCAATAATTAGTTGTGAAGTAAAGGAAAGCTTTCATATCATGGTGACTTTCTTTAAATTATGAACAATTTCGAAAGAAAAAATGTTTTTATGATTCTGGGTGTGTTGATGAATATGATATTTGTATTGTATCTTAGTATCGAACATTTTATTTTCTGTCTTCATGTTGATATATTGGCAAAAGCTGCATATTTAAGAAGATCTGAATCTATGTCTTAATACCAAGGGTGAAATAATTTCAGCCATGCGACACAGGCAGGCATTTTAATCATGCATCATGGAGATGCAAAACCCAAATTGTTGGTCAGCATTGCTTTTGGATGCTGACATCTGGATGGCTTCCCCATCCCTGTGGAGTCTCTGAATCAGGGTTATTTAGGGCTGTGGCTGTTGCTAGCCTACTGGGGAGCCAGAGTGGAAAAACCATTTGAACCATCCTATACTTCAAGTTCAAATCAATTCTTCTTTTTGGTCTATAACTTTGGGAGGAACTGAATTAGTAGAGGGTACTGTTTGTGATGTAGTCCATCGTTGCCCAGAATTTGACTCATGCGCTTGGAGTTGCCAAACAAGGCAGCCCTCCTTGAACATCCAGAGGTATAGTGGTTCTTCTAACGCGACAATCTTTGCTACCACAAGAACTGGTGGAAAGGGGTAAACCGTTTGCCTTCTGTTGGTAATGGTGTTTCTCTGCTTGCATTTGGGGCTTGGTCTATGAAATGAACTGGAAGTTACAGTCCAGTTTCTGTGACCAGTTACACAACCTTTGCTTTGGTGCTCAGAGATCGCCAGTTCTGACCTATGGCAAGATTACAGACACCTTCATGTCCTGTGTCATGTTGTGTGTTTTCAGACCTCGTTCTTCTTGGTTCACTTTGGCTGTGTTTCTCCCTCCCCACCCCCCCCCCCAGATGGAAATGTCATTCTGCAAAGCTAGAACTTTTTTTTTTTTTTTACCTTCTCTGAAGTGCTACCAGAGGAATCATTTGCTTTCTCATTTGCCAAATAGGAAATGGTAGAGACAGTTTCCAGGGTGCCACATCATCGTGATAGATTAGGTTATTTTGAAAAACAAGTCTATAATGTCATCTTAGGGCGCTGTGGATCTCATCATGCATTTTTTTTTTCTTATGTTGCCTACTTTATGCCGAAAAGGAGGACAAAACCCGAGCTGATTTTAAATAATATCTGCTTCTGTGTGTTATCTAGAAATGATGATTCGTTTTTGTAGGGATGTTTAGTTAGTCCTTTGAGTTCTCTGGATTTATTCCATTAAAATACTGGCTGCCCCCTGCAGTCCTGTACTTTGTGTGTTTTCCTTCTGTTTGTTCAGGGAAGCCTGGAATTGCCTCCATAACTTCTCGTTTCCAGGTCCTGCAGGTCTAGCAGTACTGTATGGTGTACCCTCTGCCCCTGAGGCATTTTTGGATGTGTCACTGCATAATAAGTAACGTCTACTGAAGTACCATTACCCTTTCTGATACACTTCTCTTGCGTTCATGGTTCTTTCATACTTTGTGTTTTGGCATTTTCGTGCATGTTCTGTGTTCCCTAAATGAGTGACCATGTAGTTTCCCATTCAAACCAGGACATTTTTGAGAGGGACATTCCACATAATCCAAGATTTTCCCAGGCTCCCCGGGATGTACAGTAGATATTACTTCATAGAGAATTTCCAGGGTAGAGCCTCTTGGCATTCTGAGTGTGGTGAGTGCCCAAATGAGTCCTTGATTATGTTTCTCGTGAAATGATTCAACTGGCCAGTTCCCCAGTTCCTTCTTTCAGCATTTTCCTGCTGATTCCCTTCTTGGCTGGAGAACAAACAGTCATAAATCATGTGTTACAGTGCCAGCAACCTCACCCTGTCCTTCCCCGACCAACACCTCCTGTCCAACAGTTTTGTTTCCCACTCTTCATTCTGGCCTGAAACAGTGTTCACCCAGTGACCCTTTCTAAAGACAGAGGCAGAATGATGGCCAAGGCCCTGTAACCTTTAACTGTGTGTGTCAACACACTTCTGAGTTCTCTGGTTGATTTTTGAAATATATTCTATTTGGAAAATGCCTACGCAAAGCATAGTTTAATATTGCTTTAGGAATTTTAATAACGGTTTGTTCACACTGTTCTGGTGCTGCTCATTCCTGACAGTTTCTGGTGCTGCTCGTTCTTGAAAGTATGTTATTCACATGCTGGAAGATCTCCCAGTGTGTGATGAAGGTTTGCAAGGCGGGTCAGTGGGTACAGCTTGCTTCCATTCTCCCCAACATGTTTGACCATGGCAGCTTTTGTGCTTTTAAATAATCCATTTCTATTTTGGTAGGCACTTTCTCCCTTCTTTTTTAACAGCACGGTTTCCATACAAGACTCACAATGAACTCACCATTGCCAAGTGGAGGGGAGTGGCGGGTTTTATAAATATGATTGTCGCAACTCAGTCTCTGCCTGTACTAGGCTTTGTGATTGATTCTGTGATTTCTGATTTTGTCCAACTGAACTGCCCTCCCCGCAGACCCAGCCTGGACTCCTTTGTTGCCCTAAATATTTTCTCAAAGATCTTTTATTAACTTTTTCTTTACTGCTCTAATTTTTCTGCCTCTTACCTACTTTATCATGTAGCTCTGTAACAATAGTGAGAAAGAAAAATACATTCTGGTGGTGTTATCAGGTGAAGCAACAGCTGTGTTTCTCTTTATTCAAACAGAAAAAGAACTTTAAACTTTGTCACTTTCTCTCCTGCTAAATGCTTGCTGAAGGGAACACAAGGAAATGATGGAAAATAACTGGCTTTCCCTAATTAAATCTTTCATCGTGCATGGTAGCTGGAAGAGAGAACAAAAAAAAAAAATTGTTCTAATGAGTTAGTTGTGATATTTTAGGAAGAATTAAGGCAGAGCTGGGAGGATTGTTCATTTTCTCTTGTCATCAGGATTGATTTCTGTGACGCTCTGATGGAGGTCTGTGCCAGTGTGTGAGGCTGCTTGTTGTCTGCCACTTTCAGTTTGCTCCATTTGTTGGTTGTAAAACCCCTGATTAGCTGGCACTTGGGCACCTGGAATTTAGATTGCATTTCCCTGCCTCGCTTGCAGAGAGGCCTCATTGTATTCTAAAATTGTGATCCATTGATTGCAAGTACAAGTACCATGTGCAGCTTCTTGGAACTATCCTGAAGGAGGAAGCCTTCTTTTTTCAGTCTTCTTGAGAGAAATGCAGATGTGATGGCTAAACTCAGGCAGCCATCTTGAAGCATGAAGTAGGAGCCATGTAATGGGGATGGTTGAGCAACAAAGATATCAGAAGCCTCTGGATCACCTGTGTGTGAGTGAGAGACAGACTTTTATTGTGTGCACCTCTGTTACTTGTTGCTTGCTCTCACATGAAAGGGACCATAATCTTTACACATCTGTGAACCTTTTTCATCTGGTTTGGTATGAGGGTAGCTCTTTGAGATATTCCCCCCCCATATCAGACTGTATTCTTCAGAGATAAAGGAATGCTTAGTTGGTGGACAAGGAATCTTAACTCTTACAAATAAAAATGTGTAAGATGTTGTACAGTGTTTAAAATCTTAAACATCATGTGAGAAGCCACCATTGCGACTCTGTCAGAAACCACAAGAATGCTCTCCTCCTTCCCCATTGCTTTGCGCTTCACCTTCCCTAACAGTTCAGTCCTTAGGCCGGTGAGTGGGACAGAAAAGGAGAGATGGTCAGGGTTGGGAGGGCCTGGTGGTCTAGAATGGTGGAATGGGACCCGAGTGGAGTGAGTTGAGCATCTGTGCAGGTTGGGGAACCTGGCCAGGTCCAGCCCAAGCAGGACGAGAAGGGTGTGTCCATGGAGGGGCGGGTGAGCAGGGTAGTCTGAGCAGTATGAAGGTGTCCCAGCTGGAGGGAGGGGTGTGTGTGTGTGTGGGAGATTGGTTACCACATTGATTCTAAAGCTGGGTAGTTGAAAGGACTCAAGTTCCACAGAGCCTGCGCGCTTAAGGAGTTAACAAAGGCATAGGATCTGGCTTAGCAGGCATAGGAAAGCATGGGTGAGCTTTGGGGGCATCAGAGGCTCAGTGGGGCTGCTCCCCAGAGTCATTTCTCAGTTGCTCAGGACATGTTTATTCTCCAGGTTATGAACTATCAAGATTGTATAAGGAATCTGGGTTTCAGAATAGCCTGGGCAAAAATGTCCACCAGTGTTTTTTATGCCCAACTGGTCGTGTACCTCATAGCTAGGTGTAAGCCGTCAGTCTACACATCCCTAACCAGTGTAAAACACTCTGACCCTGGAGATTTCCTGGATGTATTCAACTTTAAGCTGAACATCACACATCTCTAGCTAGCTTCCTCATCTTGATCATGACCAAGAATGAGTACCGAACTTCCAGGTGCCCCTGCAAAGAAGCATAGAGCTATCTCGGTCTAGCTGTAAGAGAACTCTATTTCATGCAGTTATATATAGGGTTATTGATTACATAGTAAGTAGGTTAGAGATAATGGGAGCCAGAATTTTCACTGTTAGAGAGGGGAATTACAAACACAGAGAGGAAAGAAACTGGAGTGAACTGTGTGATGTTGTATTAGAGTTGGATATATTGTTGTGAGCTCAGAGTTTTCAATAATATAGTGAAATCAGTATAGTGTGTGTGTGTGTGTGTGTGTGTGTATTCTCAAGCTCTGTCCACTGAAAGGAGCTGAGAATACTGAGCCCCAAATAGCAATGAACACATCTGGTGCTCAGATTTTGTCTTATAAATACCATTTTCCACAAAAAGGAACCAGAGCTCATTAGAGAAATGGTGATTTCAGGGCTGTGGCTGAAAAAGGACAAGATGAGCTTGAATATCTTGTGCCAGAAAGTGGGGAGGTGTTCAGGGAGCAGTGGGGACCTGTCAGAGGGATAGCATCCGGCTTGGATGGGCTCCCTCTGGCCAGACCGGACAATTTGAACACCAGCATAAATAATAACAGTAGATAATAATCCACTGACTAAAATAGGAAACCACTAAGCAATACAGATATAAGGAAAGAAATTGCAATTTCTCAACAGCAACACTGTTGACATTTTGGACCTGATGATCCTGAGTAGCTAAAGCTATGTTTTGCCCAGCTATTCTTACAGAAGCACCAGACTGTTTCTGGGGTTTGGAGATAGTTGCAGAGGAGTGAGTGGGCTGCGTCCTGCATTGTAGGATGTGAGGCAGCATCCCTGGCGCCTGCCCCCAGGATGCCTCTGCTCTGGACCAGTGCCGTCTAATACATACAGTGTGAGCCACATAGGAGAGTTTTGGTTCTTAGTGGCCATCATTGTTAGACTCAAAAATGTTTCCAGACATTGCCAAATGTATCGAGAGGGTAAAGGTTGCCCTGGGTGGGGATCATGAGACACTTGGCACAGGATCTTTACATAGCTCTGAAATACCCTTCCTTTCTTAACCCCCCTTCTCCCCAAGTGCTTATTAATTACAAAAGGGAAAAGAAGAAATTTGCAGTGGAGAAGCCTGGCAGACATAAACGATCAAGGGAAGATCGTCAGTGACAAGACAAACCGAACTTGTCTGCCACCTGATAGGATGCATTGAGAAGAGCGCCGCATTTTCTTGACATTCCTTCCAAAGATGCTTTTTTTTTTTAAAAAAAGATTTTATTTATTTATTCATGAGAGACACGGAGAGAAAGGCAGAGACACAGGCAGACGGAGAAGCAGGCTCTGCATGGGGAGCCCGATGTGGGACTTGATCCCAGGACCCTGGGATCGTGACACGAGCCAAAGGCAGATGCTCAACCACTGAGCCACCCAGGTGCCCACTCCCAACGATGCTTAACCTCAGTCTAATCGTGAATAAACAAATTGACAAATCTGCATGGAGGTCATAATATAGAATATTTTGGCCTGCAGGCAGGCTTCACAGTTACCAAGGTCATGAAAGTCAAGGAAAGAGAAATGCAGACAAGAGGTGACCTAAGAGATCCACTAGCTGCATGTAATGCGGTTCTGAACCGGTTTGTTTTTTTTCTAAAAGAAATGCTTGGGACATTCAGTAAAACTGGGGTGAGGGCTGTGAGGATTAGGTGGTAGTGATGTATGTTGGGAAGCTTTTGGCTTGGGTGACTGTGCTGTGGTTCTGTTGTGGGATGCCATCCTCAGAATACCCTGAGTTTATGGGGCATCAGGCCAGCAGCATGATCTCTAATGGTTGAGGGCAGGAAAACAGGTCTCTGTACTGCATTTTGAATTTTCTATAACTTTGTGATGGTTGGGGGGAAAAGAAAAGAAACCTACTCAAAAGTAATGGTCAGGAGTGATACACTCATTTTCTTCCCAGCTCACTGGGGTCCAACATGAAGATCCTTCTTGAGAAAAAATTTTGTCTTCTCACTTCTTAGGGAAAAAACTGCTGCATTAATATAATGTTCTTAGAGAAAGAATATTAGAAAAATGTCAGAATCTGTTCAATATGTAAAATAGATATTTGAAACATATTGTTTGAAACGATATGCTGATCATTCTGTGAAGTTTTAGAACCCAAAAAGGGAGACCGGTCACTTTTTTCTCAGACTTTTTTTTTTCTCTTGTGGATCTATGTATATTTTCTTTCTTTAGAGTTGGAAAAACCATCTTTTAAGCAAGCCTGATCTTGTGCAACTTAAACCTCCATGATATTGTTTGAAACTGGTGAGCAATCTGCAGGTGCTTTGAAATATCAACCAAAATTATTTTAGAGGAAAATTCTTCTCTTTTAGTCACTCAGTAGCATGTAAAAGAATTTCTGGGCTGCCAGTGGACGACGCAGGTGAAGCAGTGTGCTGCCTGTTCATGTGATGTGGGCTTTTCTGTCTTCATATGATGTTCTTCTGGTGCAGGTGAGGCATCAGGCCTCTCCACATCCCAGGCCACTTCTGACGGGGACACCTTAATTGAGATGGATCGCTCAGGCTAGGCCAGCGGAGCAGGTCACAGAGCAAAGCTAACTGGCCCTTGTCATATTTGATCCTGCGACATTAATCTCATTAGCTCTAACTTGCTGTGCTAATTGCATAACTTTTCTTAATTTGGCTTAACATTTAACAGATAGTGTTACATGAAACCTTGCTTCTATTTTTGTGAGCGGTAACACTTCAACCTGTGAAGATAATTTAACACTTTACCTTGTAGGAGTGTGGGGATAATTTGGGTACACTTACTGACTGTGTGTGTGTTTTTTTTTTTTCTTTTTCTTTTACAGTCTCCTTATCCCACATCACACAACTGGTCCTCAGCCACAACAAGCTAACAAGTGAGTTAACTTTACCGTTTGTTACAGTTTCTGACTTTTAGGTAATATGGTGATGCTGCTGAGTCTTTTGTTTCCTTTAAAGATGCTAATGACCGATGTTATGTGGGGAAAACCTAGAATGACTTTTGGTGACAGTACAATACATGAGCATATTGTCCTGTATTTTGTACTTTGCTCTGTTTTGAAGATTCTTTCCTCACGTATGTAAGCTGCAGAATGAACGTGATATTGCTTCTCAGGAAATGGTTCCTTTCGGGGGTGGTAAGGGCTCCATTCACCTGAACTACCAGGTGATTCACTAGTGTTTCATGGTAAACAAATAAAACAAAACAAAACTTACTAAAGAATATTGGGAGTAAGCGTTCTTGGCTTTCTCTGTACTTCCTCCTCAAAAGGAGAATATTTAACTGTTGTTATACTTCACTGATTGATGGGGGGGGGAGCCCTACAAAACTGTGTAAGTTATATAAATCTGCACCTGCATTTTTCACATTTTTTGATTCTGGCTCCCAAGAAGACTTCTCTGTGGTGTGGGTGGTGTCACGGCATGGTTAACATATAGAATTGATAGCTGTTTTTATGAAAATACCTCGTGTGAGTGATAATGGGCCATCTGATTCTTAGAGCTGTGACTTTAAAGATTTTAATAACAGGGACTCACTCTCCTTTCTTATTCCTAATTGACTGTCACTTCTTTGTGCTTGCCATATTTCCTGCAGACTTGAATGATTTTCTAATCATGTGGCAAGAATTTGTTAGGGAGCTTTCTGAGTCCCATGAAATTGAGCTGAATGTCATGTTGAGGGATTTGTCTCGTAAATTTATGTGTGTATGTGCATTATATACAGCTTGAGGCAATGTCACAGAGCTGCTGATTATTGAGAATTAAGAGGGCAGTTAGGGCCTCTGGCGTGCAGGAAACAGGCAGATTTAGTTCATTCTTAGCAAAAAGCACATATTTGTAAGACCAAGGCAGAGTGGCACGATTGTCACATTTGCATAACGGTGATTACAGAAGCTGAAAGGAAGGGCTCCAAGTCACATGTGATCATTTTTGTAGCAGGTAATATGCTGCCAGTTTCATGGTTTTCATAGCAAATGATCCTATGGTCCACTGAGACCGTAGTCCCAATATAGAGGAGATTTGTAGTTTGTCTTGAAAGCCAGACAGCATAATCCCTGAATTCCCCGAGATTTTGTGATCAGAAGTTCCTGAAACTGTTGCACAGTTCATGAAAATACTTAATTGCCAAGCTTCCCATGGTTAGATTTGCATCATCAGTAGAGCAAAAAAAGCAAAAACAAGAAGCAAAACCTGCTGTATTCCTATTACATCATTAATCGCTCTGTTCTTTAAAAAAAAAAAAATATATATATATGTAATATTTCAAACTTTTCAACTGTAGTTTATTTCTTTTTACGTGTCCACAAAGATAGAAATCTTAGGGTTGAGTGGATCAGTTTCTTTCTCCAGGCATATAATACTAGATTAATTTAGAGTGGCATAAAAATTGAGTTAAACTGTATCTGCTATTGTTAAAGAGGTTGACTGTGAATGGATTTAAACTTCAAATTTCTCTCTTCCCTGTTTTTTTTCTTTTTCTTTATTTTTCCATTTGAGACACTCTTGACCTAATCCAGTAAACTCTAATTAATCGTCTTGGTAAGTTCTGTTTCAAGCCATGGTGAGTAGTGTCAGTGACATTCGATCTGTTCCACTAAGGTCAAATTAGCATCTTTTACTATTTTTCTGGCATTTAAATGAATGACTTCGCTATGGTTTTTCAAGTATTTATAGTAAATATGTCCATTTGATGGAAATATAAATATGCATTAAATGTAAGTGGCTGAGCACACCCTCCTGTCACTTTGTATTGTAATCAGTGTCTTTCACTTCCTGTGGCTTTTAATAAGGCCTGGCTGACAATGCTGCATTAAAACCAGTGGCACTCAGAAGATAAACCCCTCAGCCCTGTTTTATCTTGCAAAAGTATTTGTGTTTTTCTCATAGTCTGCCAATTACACTGTTGTTTGACGTTTCCACTTGTGTACTTACTGAACGAATGACTAGCGGGCTCAGACGGGGACCTTGATTTGGGGACACCATGTGACTACACATGGAACCAGTATCTGCAGAGCCATTGGGACCATGTGTCAACGATTGGACTTCCTTTCCCTGCTGGTGGTTTTGATGTGGGCCAGTCCTCTCAACATACGAGGAGTAGTTTGAGGCTACAGGAAGTCGGAAGTGGGCAGATGACCCTAAATTCCCCCAAGATTTTGTGAGCAGAAATTCTTAAAGCTTTCTTTATTGGAGTTCATAAAAAATATTTCAAAATTATCAAGCCAGTTGCTAGTAGGCGTTCATCATAACGTAGAGCAGCACCATTTAAATTTAAACCTGGAGTTCCTGGGCAGCTCAGGTGGTTAAACATGTGCCTTCAGCTCAGGTCATGATCATAGGGTCCTAGGATCATGTCCTGCGTGGGGCTGTCTGCTCACCGTGAGCCTGCTCCTCCCTCTCTCTGCCCCTCCCTCTGCTTGTGCTCTCTTGTTCTCTCTCTCAAATAAATAAATAAAATCTTTAAAAAATAAAAATAAATAAATTTAAACCCCAATTTAAATTGAGTCAGTGTGGATGGGTTTTGGTAGAGTTGGAGTGGGGGGAATCGCTCTGCCTGTAACAGCTTTCCTAGATGCACACATCTTCTTGATGTATTTAGACGGAAGGCAGAGCACAGAGTGAATCTTTTCCTTCTTCCTTTTTGCTCTGATGTGGCGGTGCCAGCTGGCAACCTGGCAAAGGTGCTTTCTGACTCAGGGGGAGTGGTTTCAGAGTGAAGATGAGGCTCCTCTGCCGGGGCTGTCCCTTCTGAAACAGCATTCGCTCTGCAAGAACACACAGGTGGTGGAAGGTATGATTTGCTGGACTTTGAGAACCTGCCCCGATCCCTAGGCTCCTGTCTCAGAGACCCTTAATGCCAATGCGGCATGTCCTTGTCCTACTGCTCTCTCACCTGCTCTCTCCAAATCTGAAGTTTTCTTGAAAGAAAATGAGGCCATTTGTTTCTTATTTTTCTTTAACATCTACTGCTGAGCACAGAGTGGCTTCCTAGGAATTGTCTGTATCAGGCAATCATGGTTGATAGAAGGGAGCAGTAGATGATGGGGAGGTCCTGAGAGGAAGCTCCTGGCCTGAGGTGAAGCGGTCTGTGTAGAAACTGGACTTTGGGGATTAACTGGTATAAGGACTTGAGTGGAAAAGGCCACCACACACTTCTGTTTCCTACTCATGGGCTCACATCATACATGCTGGACTGTGAGCTGTAGCTCTAAAGAGGGATTACCTTCTGTCCTCAGAACTGATGTCTATGTCAAGTTCCTTGTCTGGGGACCCTTTCCTAGTGAGGACTGATGTGCCAGGGTGGCACTCCTCAGGTACATCTGAGAGTCCACAGTTGGGAAAGCTGGTGTCAGGATGAACCATGGTTTCTTCTGCACCCCCCAGCAACCCTTATGGGCTTGGCTGAGTCTCACTTCTCCATGAAGCCTCCTTTAGTGCTGATAGGTGTGACAGCTTCTGGGCCTGTTCCTCTTCCACTTAAAGTGAGTTTCATCTATTTAAGGTCTCAAATTATTTACTGATTGCTTCATACAATTCATTGCATTGTAATTTCTTTGAGGTGAGGAGCCCTGTCTGAAGCTATTTTGCATCCCTCCCCTGCAAAACTTCCAAGAGCATGTTGAACGTCAGTTGGGCCCTCAGTTAAGACAGGTTGATTAGTGAATTGGCAGGTGATGAGTTGTGCTCACTCAGAGCAGACGGAGATGACATACCCAGGGGCTTGCTTGCTCTCAGTGTTTTGAAAGAAGGGAACATAGCAGGGATTTCAGACTTTTCCTGTGTGTCTGCCCCCATTCCAATGCTTGCCTTTGTGATTACTCTGCCTTTTAAGACCGTGTTTGCTGAGTCCTTTCACTTGACTCCGTCAGCTTGTACCTGGCTTTTATGGTGGTTTGGGGGTGTCAGCTTTGTAAATGTTTTTCTACTTGTTTTCAGTTTTCAGCATTTCATTTTGAGACAGTCATTTTAAGGCTTTTCCACTAGAGGTCACTGTTGAGACACATATTTTTTTTCCCAGGGTTGGTTGGTTTTTTTTTTCCCCCCTCTTAAAGATGAAAAACCGAATTTGTGTTACCAGATTAAATTTTTTGCAAGCTATTCTGCTCTGTCCAGTAGGGCATGTTGCTGTTGCCATTTATATGGTGCAGTTTGCCATAATTAAGGTAGATCCCTCTATGAGGATATATGTTGTTTTCCTGTTTTGCTCCTATAATTATTATTCTGTCTCACATACTTTTTTTTAGTATTTATTATGGCTACTTTCTCAAGTTAGGCAGGTTTCTTCTTTACCTTGGAAGACTCTTACTGCCCTCTGTATTTTGTATTGGGTATATGTGAGATTTTATTCTTGTGGAAGAAAGTTGAAAAGATATGTGTGTAACCAGATTTTAATTGAAAAATGACCATGTAAAACTCAGGCAAATGTGCATTTTGTGCATACTTATATGGATTCTTCTACTAAATGCCACTGTGTAAGGAAGGATACTCTGCTTATGAAATGAATTGCACTGTGAGTCGGTGACAAAACAGTTTCTGGGCATTATTTTTTAATGTGAAACTTTTCTTAATTTTAATAGTATTTTTTTTAAGATTTTATTTATTTATTTATTCATTCATGATAGACATAGAGAGAGAGAGGGGCAGAGACACAGGCAGAGGGAGAAGCAGGCTCCATGCGGGGAGCCCGATGCGGGACTCGATCCAGGGACCCCGGGATCACGCCCCGGGCCAAAGGCAGGCACCAAACCGCTGAGCTACCCAGGGATCCCCCTTTTCTTAATTTTAAAAACAATTTTATTTTCACAGCAAAACCCCCATACAGATATTGCCAGCACCTTGAATGTGACATTAGTGTTTTTCCTTTTGTGACCCATGCATTCTGAGGGTTTTGTGCAAGAAATACGAAGGATATCGTTTTGCTTTCTGAAAACACAAAGTGGCCACCTCTTTGTAAACCTTTCTTAGGTGGGGGTCTCTGAATGTGATTGTTTTATACTTTTTTTTACTTTGAACTATGATATAAAACCTTTTCTTGAGGATTTAGGGGTTGTGCCTGTAGTTTGAGGCCTTAATGTGACCATATCTTGTCATTTAATGTATCGGAAATGGCTAGTCGGGCAGTAAACCTAAGTTTTATGGCAAAATGTGTTTTATTTTTTGTAACAGACTGTTTCCTATTAGTTATAGCTTATGTATGAATTTGAAATTATAGTGAACAAGAAATGCTAGGGTTTTATTAGCAATTTCAAAAATTTATCAAAGATAATGTTCTAAATACATAGAAGTTAATTAACTATAATGTTTTAAAATTTTATGTAGATGTATATATTGATAGAATATTGACCATAAATGTTGTTATAAATGAATTAAGGAGCATGTTCCACATGAAAATATGACATTCTCAAAATATGCAGATCTGATTATAATGAAGAAAATTAAGCAGATTTTTTAATAAAGTATAACATATTAAACCCCTTTTTATAGAGCTCATAGACTGTTGAGATGAATGAGAAAAATAAACTGTTCTAACTTATAAGAATGACCTTCAGCGGTGCTCAACACCTTTCTGTTCTAAAGTCTAGTCCTTCTTTCATAGATTATTTGTCATGCCTTATGCAAAAGTTCCTGTGCATGGCTTGTATGAAATTAAACTGAGGGGAAATATGCAAAATAAATCGTCTCTGTGTCATGAATTTATCTTGTGACAATGTCAAAACAACTTGCTGTTTGCATTTTAAAAGAGTATAAATGTATTTATAATACAGAGGCTTTGATCAATAGCTTATTTTTTTTAATTAGGGCACATTTATCAGTTTGTTACTATGCCATCATTTGAAAGATTGGATTTGAAAAACTATATACGTAGTATTTTTGAGTCTGGCAGCTATTAATTAGACAGTATCTATCATATGGTACTAGTGGTTAGGTTACCATAAAAAAATTTACCCGCAGTTGGGAGTTTGTTGTTATTTTGGTTTTAGTAAGTAAACCTGCTAGATCATCACATGGAAGCATCTGTTGGCCCCATAGTCCAGAACCAGTAGGGTCCAAGGGCATTGGGTGAAGTTGGAGAAGCTGTCTCATGATGCTCAGATACTTAGCTCAGAGACTCTGGCCCACTGATCCAGCACTATCAACCAAAATGTACCTATTCTGGAATCTCTTTTCTTGGAGTCTTGCTCTACACTAAGAGGAAGCTAGCTAAATTAATGTATTAATTCTTCCACAGTATTTTTTATTATTTTTATTTTATTTTATTTTATTTTTTTATTTTATTTATTTTATTTAGAGAGGGAAGGAGAGAGATATGGAGGAAAGGGGAGAGTGACAGGGGGAGAGAGCATCTTAAGCAGACTCCATGCCCAACATGAAGCCAGATGCAGGGTTCAATCACATGAGTCTGAGATCATGACCTGAGCTGAAATTGAGAGTGGGTCACCTAACTGACTGCTCCACCAGGGGTCGGGAGCCCCCTACAGTATGTTTTTAAACAGAACAACTTTAGTTATAAGAATTTCAGAATGGTGGCAGGCTATGGAGAAAATGATGTGGGGGCAGTTTGACCCTGTCCCTTTCTAAATCATAATTAGCCCCTGAAGGGAAGTTGATCTTGAATATAGAATAATACAGTTCTCAAACAGAATTGATTTAGTTGCAAAAATGTGTATACAAATCATCTATTCACTATTTCTTCTGAGCAACGTGTGTGGTGTAGGTGTGTATATGGGTGTAGGTACGTGAGTGTACTGTGGATTAGAGTGGGAGATGATATTCTAAGAGGTGCAATTCCTTGGCACGTGCATCCTTTTAGAGAAGTCCTTCACATTTCATAACAAACCAACCTTTTTTTAAGGGGGTGCAACTGTTTCAGTGATCCCTAGAAAAATGCACATAGGTTTTGTGGATCCACAAAAACTATCCACGAGTTCTTTAGGGGTGCATGTAACTCAGATTTAGAAATCGTGGAGCAGAGGGTAGATAACAGTATATTTGGTGTGTAGATATACTGATGCTATTTCATAGAGATATCGGCTGGAAATTTGTACAAAACTTTAAAATGATGATTCTCATTATGTGAAATTCACTCTTGATAGCATTTAAAAATATTCAAAAGCTCCATCTACGTTAAGCTGCTAAAATGTATATTTTGTTCAATAAGAATTTGTCATCTTGAGTGGAATGCGTACATATATATATATATATATATATATATATATATATATATAGTTAACCTTAAATATAAAACTTCCCATTATTTTACCAACAAAAAAATGGGTTTATTTGGGAATAGCTGAGAATTGCAGCTTGGGACAGGCAAGCTGTAGCAAAACCATAGGCAAGTCAGAAGAATAAAAGCCTGTGGAGGAGAGAGGGAATTTGGGCATGTTGTCTTAAACAGAAATCTCCTTGGAGTAAACTGGGAGCTGGAAGTATGGTGGCTTTTCATTAGCGGACTTGTGACTGTCTCTCATTGGCTGGGCTGTCGCCAGGGGGAAGATCGTAAAGTATCTATGGGCAAGGTCAGTCTCTTCCTGTTGAGTCTGCAGTTGACCATCAGTAGTAGAGCATGAGAGCTCCGCCTGCCAGCCTCCCAAATCCATTTTAATGAGGTTTCCCTTTACTAATTTTTACGGTATACACATATTTCAGTTTCCATGAAACCTATGAGAATGCCTTTTTCCCATTTCAGTTTTTCTTTTCTTTGCCAGTTAGCTTAATAAGACAAAACACCACTGTGATGCAAGTGACCCACCACTACTTAACAGATTCATCTACCTCCTTCGTAGTTGTTTTTCATTCTGAACCTTGTCTAATTTTTTTGCTGTGCCTTTAGCCTTTTTCTCCTGCCTGTGTATACTCTTTAATAATGAGCTGATTCTTATCTGCAGTGCTTGCCCCTCTTCAGATCTTGCTTATCCTTCAGAAAGTTGAGATGAATTCTCCTCTTTCCCTACAAAGCCCGCCTGTCCCACCACCTGTTCTATATGGGAGAGTATTAGGGCTGTCCATGGTTTATTAGCCTCTGAAGTGCCAACCTTCTGTATATGATGACTTGAGTGTGAAAGGAAGGGGGGCAAGGAACTAGCACTTATTGATACCCTACTCTATATATCTGGTAGAAGCAGCAGGTCTGAAGTGGTCAAGTAACTAGAGCTGGAGGGTGAGGGGGGGCTCTTTATGGCTTCCAAGCTTCTGCGCTCACCATTGCGCTGCTGCCTTGCTAATGATGTACGTGTGCAGTTTATGTATCTCACCCACATTAATCTAGGAGCTCAGTGGAGGGACCGCTGCCATGGATCTTTACATGTTCAAATAGAAAAGCAGGGAGAATTCCAAAGGATAAAAGACAAAACTGTTATAGTAGAGGGTGTTCTCAAAGCCCTGTGGGGACTGTGTGGATTCTGCTGGTCCTGGGCATTTACCCTCTGCTCCCTTTCTTCCTCCTGTAAATTACTCCCATCCTCAGCATTGAAATACAAGATGAGGCAAGAAGAGAGGTAACCGAGTGTGGCCTCCTGGTGAAGTCATTCTTAATTGTAGAAGAAGACGTGAACTATTGGCAGAGTGTGTTAATGTGTGTATGTGTGTGAATTTGGTTAGTCTACTGTCTCCCTCTTTATGTTAATAATTGAGGATTGAGTCTATGTGTGTCTGTAATGTCTTACAACGATATTTAGGAGCCCAGATAGCTCTTTCTTATGACACTGAGCTTGCTTTCTGCGTTGATTGACATTGGTTTTTGTTTGTTTTTTAGTGTTCTCCTCTTCCTTCTTGCTGTGTCTCGAAACTTCTTAGGCATTTTTCCAGAGAAGCCCCTCTGCCTTTTGCTTGCCCTTCACTAGATGTCTCTTCCTCCCAGACCATCAAATGCCACTGCCTTTCCTCTTATTGCTGCTCCTGGTTAAAGCTGTTTACTGACATCCTGCCTGGCTGGCAGGGTAGCCCTTCAGTACTGGATGTGATTGCAAAGGTGTGTTCCTGAAAGAATTCAGGGTTCAAGATTGTGTGGACCATTCCTTGGCTCTCTCTGGGCTGTTAATAAAAGATTCACAAATCAAGTAAATTCTGCATCCTCAGAGGAGCAGAAATCCATGCTTGTCAGCTTTTTAGGAGATTTGTTTGGCCTTGCGTTCACATTCTTTATAGCCCAGGGACATATATTTTTGCATGTTTGACTTTGTACTGTAAAATCTGCCTTAATGCTTGCTTGTAACTTTCTTCCCTTTGATTATTCTCATTGTTGCTGAAAGAGTAAGGTCTTTTTTTTTTTCTTTTTTTTTTAGTGAATTAAGTCAGGATATTTTTGGTTAGTAAAATTACTTAAGCTGCATAATCTTAAAGCGGCCCATGATGGGGTACAAGTACGTCCTGCTAGGTGTGGGTGCTCAGTAAATACTGTTGTTTAACTGAATGTAGCATTACTGTTGTTATTTATAAAGCTAATAATGATTTGGGGGCTGTTGGCCTTTATTGGGTAGATGTTTAGATATTTTAGTACTTAATTTTCACCTTGAGGAACATATAGGTCCTTTTACATGAGAACCCGCTTTACTGTTTCATAAACTTTATGCTTTTAAATAACCCATAACTACTGTAATTCACTGTTTTAATAGCTGACTTGGGGAAAACCCCATAAAATCTGTGAAGCTAGTTATCGTTAGTATATTTTTGAAACTTCACCTTCTTGTGTAAGATAGAATTAGTTCATCACACACCTTGTGTTTTGGGTCAGAAAACAAAAGTCTATTAATCACTATAAATACAAATGACTTTTTTTTGCATGTAAAATTCTGAAGAGCATAATTATTTGTATGCGAGACTAAAGAGATGCATCTTTACATTATCATTAAAATGGTAATCATAAAATGGCATTCAAGACTATGATTCCTAATTTGCTGAGAGAATTGACATCTATGTAATGAGTCTAGACATCACCTCTGTGGTAGGAATAGACTAACGTCTCCAGCTAGTAGAATTGGGCATTAAAGGGGCTGCGCTTTTTTCTCTGACCAGGAATGCCCCAACGTCATACTTCACATAGTTTTGTTCTTTTGGCTTCTTCTCACCTTGTCTAGGCAAGGCATAGGGCAACAATTGTTATTCAGTATTATATTCATTAGATATAATGAATCTTTGCTTTTACCCCTTCCTCTTAAGTGGTCTTTCTTCCCTAGGTGTGTGTATAATGAATAATCCCACTCATTTGGATGTTTTCTTGTGGTTTTTGTACTTTTTCGAATAACTTTGTTGTAGCACTGTATCTTAGGGGTCTAGTAACTGGCCTCATTGAACAATCTTCTACCTTCCCTTAGCCTTTTCTGTTAAAGAAATCTTATAAAGCAGCAGAAGCATGCAGAAGTCTGAGCATTTTCATATGTTACAGCACTCAAGTCTCCTGCGTTTAATATAAATATGCCAGGTTTGGGGAAGCAGCGCTTTCTGATTTATTTTGCTTTACTTGATCCCATATGGTGATGTCTTCAGGTGTTGTGGCTGGTGGGTCAGTAGCACTGAGATGTCTCTGGAAATGGGCACGAGATAGTAGCGTTTCACCCATTGCTGGGCGGGGAGTGTGCTCACCACTGTGCCGTGTGCCACGGGCAGTGTTTCCCATTAGGTACCT
Source organism: Canis lupus baileyi (assembly GCF_048164855.1). Classification (NCBI taxonomy): domain Eukaryota; kingdom Metazoa; phylum Chordata; class Mammalia; order Carnivora; family Canidae; genus Canis; species Canis lupus. The sequence goes on from NC_132842.1 coordinate 20,645,951, forward strand.
GCTCTGAGTCTCCCTCTTTGTACACTTGGGGCCTTTTGCAGTCCCTCTCCGGTTTCTCGTGGTGGAGGCAATGGCTGAACCATGAGTTCAGTTTTGCAAAGAGGCATGCAGGCAGCAACCCCTTGGCCTTCATGCCCTAGCCTAGCGCCTCTCCTTTGCAAGAATCTCTGGATTAAAGAAGCTAGTCTAGGCGCTTCTGCAAAAATAGTTAGGCACAGCGTAATTCTGACTACTCAGAAGTCTGGTGGAGGTGGTAGGAAGGGTTCACGACTCCGGATTTCATGCCTGTGCTTATGATGAAAACCTACATGTGTTCTGAGCAGCTTCTGGCTTCCTGGCAGCCGTGGGTGGTAACATGGTGCATGGTCTCTTACTGCCCTTTTGTAGCTGAAGAGGACCCGGCTGTCGGTGCTAACCATATGGCTCCAAAGACCAATGCATGCCCCACCGGCCTTTCTGTAGGCTGCACGCCGGTGAGCACCAGTCCTTATGTTTTGTAGGGTGCCTGCTGCTCCCAGAGCCTGTCACTTTTTGAGGTTTTGTTTCTTTGCCTCGGGGGCCACAAGATGCTCAAGAATCCCCCGGATCGGCTGCATCCCAGCTGGTCTGCCTGTGCTGTCACATCCACCCAATATTCTCCATCTACTTCTCGGTGTTTCGACGGCCAGAAGTATAGCAAAAGGCATCTCTACGAGGATGGCAACTGGTCGTGATGAAGTTGCTGCTGAGTGACTCAGTCTGATGAACCAGTTCAGAACCTTTTCTCCATGAACGTTGTTCATACTACTCTGCACTGGCTTCATCAAGATCGGTGTGTGTATAACCGAACCAAATGAGAGTGTGTCTACCCGAAGCACCTCCAGTCAGTAAAAACGGACACCGAGGTTTTGCAGTGCAGGAAGATAAGCTCTTTGTTGGTTTGGTGCCATCTCAGAGAACAGGGTCGGGAGGGGGGTGTGCTAATGCCCCAAAGTCCCAAATTCCCCAGTAGCTTACAGGTGAGGATTTTTAAGGGCAAGATTTGGGGCAGGGGTCTTCTGAGAAGGTGGATGCTGTTGAATGGAGGCCCATGAAGTCGTGTGAACAGATATGCTTCATTAGTTCTGGAGCCACTTCATCCAGTCCCATGGAGGGGTAGTCCATCTCAAAATTGGAATCTGAAAAATCTCTCTTTCTCCATGTTAGAGATTTCAGTAGCATGTGGTACTTATGTGTTGGGGTTGCTTATGTGCTGATCAGCTGCCCATAAGAGCCCAGACTATGTTAGTTTGAATGATAAGCAAGAATTTCTCCCTCTTGGGCCTGGGTTTGTGTGTTTTCCGGCTGGCCCAGCCATGCCTGTGGATGATACGACCTGTAGTTTGTTCTTTCATCTGAACTAATGAGATGGATGCCAGCTGCATGGGGAAGCAAAAGTTGACTGTATGTGGTTGGATTGCAGCCCCAGGATGGGTGGATCAGCCATTTAGAGTTCTTTTGTTTTTTGTCTATTTGGATTTTTTTGCCCACTTTTCATCAACCCCAAATCTCAACTTATTGAGGGCCATAGAAGTCTTAATTTGGATCTTACTCAGCTTATTGTGTGGGGTAAGGGACAAATGTATTAGATTAATGATTTTGATGTCACCACTAAATTAAAAGTTTTCTGCACCAAAATGATCTCCAGATCAGCGACATCAGTATCCCCTGGGAACTTGGAATTGCGGAATCTCACCAAGCCCCATCTCAAACCTACTGAATCTGAAACTCTGAGGTACATGCCCCCCAGTCCCCCATGTTTTGACAAGCCTTTCGGTAATTCTGATATACTCCATAAAGTTTGTGAGCCTTCTGCCCTAGAGCGGCACTATCTAGAACTCTCTGCACTGAAGGGAATGTTCTCTCTGTGCTGTCCAGTATGGTAGGCACTAGCTACTTGCAATGTGGTTTGTGTGACCAAGAGACTGATTTATTAACTTTACTTAATTTCAACTAATCTAGATTTAAATTTATTTCCTTTTTCTCCTTTTTCTGTCTTAATACTTTCATCTAGTTCCCTCATCCCGTGTCCTCCACCTCTGGTAATCATAAATCTAATCTTGTTTTCTGAATTTATATGTGTGTGTGTGTGTGTGTGTATTTTAAGCTTCCCCATTTAAGTGAGATTATACAGGTTTTGTCTTTTTCCGTCTGACTTAATTCACTTAGCGTAATGCTTTCAAGATCCATCCGTGTTGTTGTAAACAAGGTTTCCTTTTTTATGGATGAGTAGTATTCCTCTGTAAATATATTACCACATTGCCCTTGTCCATCCGTTGGTGGACACTTAACATTGCTTCTGTGTCTTGGCTATTGCGAATAAGGTTGCAGTGAACATGGGTGGAGATGTTTCTTGGAGACCGTGATTTCATTTCCTTTGGATAAATACCCAGTAGTGGAATTGCTGGGTCATCCAGTAGTTCTAGTTTTAATTTTTTGAGGAACCTCTATACTATTTTCCATAGTGATTGCACGTTGGAAAGCCCAGCTCCGGAGCATACTCTGCTATTTATTTTTGTGTGGATAAACTAAAAGGCTTTTAAAAATAAATTATTGGTTTTGGAATTGTTAATTTTTTATCCCAAAACAAAATGCTCCTAAAGTGAAGGTCTGGTTGCCGTAACAATAGTTTACTGAGGTTTTTCTGTTCGGGGAGGCAGGTGACTGTTGTTAGCTACCGGGTCAGCTGTTTCACACAGTTGGAGTGCTCTGGTCCATCCAGTGTGTCCAGCAAGTGCTTTCTGAGGCTTCCTGCTTGAGGGAGCTTTCTAACGGTTGTTAATGTAGGACATCAGGCAAGGCCCCTTCTGGCCCAGATTTGTGAGCCTGCCCAGGGACTTGGGCTGCTGATTGTGGGGCCGTCCCAAACCTGCAAGGGCTGATTGCTTAATCTGGCTGGTGCGTGCTTCTCACATGAAACTAGAAGAACATTCCGGCTATAGACTTAGGAGACCTTGGAGGGAAAGAGGGTCCTGCTGGGTGTGTCCGGCTGAACAGTTATAACTGCTTGAAGACAACTTGAGACCAGTCTCTGGCTGTAGCTCCTCTGGTGGCAGGACCACATCTTCGTCACCTTTGCTCTGGACAAGAGTGTTCCCAGTGGTCATCTGATCCTGTGATGAAAGCAGAATGTGGCATCGAGGAGCCAGAGAACACCTGAGAGTGGTTGGGGACCTTTCTCTCAACAGTAGCAACTGGAGTCTCAAAATTAAAGCTGTCGCTTTTGACAGAAAATGATACTAAATTCTCTGTCATAAGCAAAGTTCTACATGACTGAGCTTCCTAATTGAGGGCCCCATTTGTTGCATTATTTAAATCCATTTCATTGATTTCCGTCATCCAGCTCTTGTGAGAATCGCAGAATGTTAAAGCCAGGTGGAAGAGAACTCTGAATAGTCCTGGTACAGCCCGGACCCTCGTGTCCACACCCTACACTGCCCTCCCGTTTCCCTTGAGTGCTCAGCTCCTTGTTATCTGTAGCCTGTGTGTATACAGCTGGGGTCACGGTCACAAACAGGACTGATTGATGAAAAGGCATGCTGCAGAGGCGTAATAAGAAATATCTCGATGCTGACTGTTCAGTTGTGTTTTAAAATACTTCATGCAAATGCGTCACGCAGAGATCTTGAAAAATTTCACCAGAGTATTCTGACTGGGGACATATTGCTCCGTTTTTTTCCGTAGCAGCTGAATTTGTTCATGTCATATCTGTATATAATTTCATTATTGCACAGCTCATATTGTTAACCGGATACTTTTTTTTTATGGACAGTTTTTTAAATTATAAATTTATTTTTTATTGGTGTTCAATTTGCCAACAAATAGAATAACACCCAGTGCTTGATCCCGTCAAGTGCCCACCTCAGTGCCCGCCACCCAGTCACCCCCACCCCCCGCCCACCTCCCCTTCCACCACCCCTAGTTCGTTTCCCAGAGTTAGCAGTCTTCCATGTTCTGTCTCCCTTTCTGATATTTCCCACTTATTTTCCCTCCTTTCCCCTTTATTCCCTTTCACTATTATTTATATTCCCCAAATGAATGAGACCATATAATGTTGTTTATGGACAGTTTTATTTGAATTAGTTTGTTTTCCAAACACTAGACCTGTTTTCATTTATTGACTTTGATACTCTTTCTTTCGTAACTTACTTTGTTGAGATAGCTTGCCTTTCTTACTTCATCCCAGAAGAATTGAAATGTTGAGTGTTAAAAGTGTGGCTTTGTACACATCATAACCATTCTCTAAATATTGGTTGAAAGAGTGAATGTTATCTGGCCAGGTCTGAATGTTAATTGCTTCTGATTTTTACTATGGCCAGGTGGGGGGAATTGTTGAGAGAGAATATTAGCCGGGTAATATTTTCCCCTTGTAGCTTGAGTGGAGTCTTCAACACAAAATTCACATGCACGTGGAAGGCTGGGAGAGGCTTAGTAAATTGAATGTAGGGTTATTGTTTGTGTCCACAAAACAAAGCCCTAAATCACATTTAGCATAATTTGTGGTTTTAAATTGGACTGATTTAGCAAGGAGAGTGAAATAATCTCTCATCCTGTCAAAAAGGCGATACCTTCAGACCAGCATTTAATTGCATTGGCAAAGTAACTTTGGGAAGGCAACAGTAATTCTGGCTGCATTATTCTTGGTTTGTGGCTAAATTGAGATCATCATTTTCTCCTGGTTGCACTAACTTTCTTTATTGCTCTTCAAAGTAATCAGATGAATGCCGTGAGAGATGCTTTGGTAGCTGGAGGGGGAACAAGGGGAAGGGGGTGAGGCCCCCCGAGCAGGCTTGTCCTTGTCTGTAGAGCTGTGCTTCACACACTTGGTGTTCTAGGGAGAGAACAAACAGGTAAGCTGACAATACCCTGAGACTCCGCAGACCCGATGAATTTCTTTGTGACCATTTACCCATAGTGAATACCATTCATTTGCTGGAAAGTGTGTTACTGACTACACACCTATGAGTGCTTTTAAGGCCAAATTGTGCAGGTAGGGCTCATATGCATTCGTGTTGGTATCCAAGAGTACAGTTCCGGGAGGTAATTTCCAGCTGCCTTCATTTCCCATTAAAACCTATCCTTTTATCTCCAGTCCCAATCCAGCCTCTTGAGTAACTAATCCACGCCTTGCTCATTTTCCATCTGGACCACTGCCACCTCCCAAGTGTCTGAATCCAGACTGATTCATATTCTTCACAGTCCCTTCCTCCAGTGAAAGCATTTCCCTTGCCTTTTAACCAAGCCGCCTTCCCTCTAAAAGAAGTCAGGTCACCAATACCTCAGACATTTTAGAAAGCTGAAATTGAGGACTCAGAACTGTAATGAGCAATGTGCCTGTCCTCTTCTGTTCGGAAGGGAGTTCTTGCAATGGCTACCTCCTGAAATATTTTAGATGCCTGTTTGGAATTTTACACATACCTATGTAGTGGCTCTAAGCAGAGGTGCTCCCGGTTTTTCCCAGTCTTCTGGAATACTCCCCAGAGGGTGCTGTTGGGACCGGAAGTGAATGTACTCAAAGAAGGCATGACATGACACTTTCTTATGCTGTACCCAGGGCCCAGGTCAGTGGGGTCAGTATCCTGAGTAGGCTTGGTGTTAGAATTGATGTGAACGTTCCATGGACAAGCTGATGGCCAATAACAAGTGTTTGTAGAAGACTGAATCAATGATGGGGACAGATAAACTACCCTCCTTTGAAAGTCTTTCTGCCACCACTGGAGAGTTAGTACTTGTGAGCTAAAGATGCCATTGGCTTTTATATTGATATTTGTAAGGATATATTCCACAGAAGGAAGATTCTTTAAGGCCCACACTGGCTTATTTTAACCTTTGATCTGCATGCTGGTATTCACATCATGCTACTGAGTTGGTTTTTCATATTTCTATGTAATAACAATGCATTGATCTGTTGCCAATCTGACTTAAATGCTGTGTGTGTGTGTGTGTGTGTGTGTGTGTGTGTGTGTGTTGATCAAGATGTAAAGGCCAGAAGCCAAAAATCATAATGAGGTAGGTTGAATATTTCATCACTTAAGGTTGAACTTACATTGTGATTTAGTGTGGTGGTGTTAAGAGAACTGCTCTTCAGATATCAGACTATTGAAACAGCTTGACGAATGTATCATTACCCTGGAAGGATGTGGAGTTTGCAGTCTTTCTTTGGGTGGAGGTGCAAAAAAACCAAGAGAAAGAAAACCGTCATGCTTATGAGACATTGTATGACAATTATAAAAGCATTTATGCTTGGGAATATTCACCGACGGGTTGTTTATGGCACCCTGAAATTCTCTTTTGCCCTTTGAAGAAACATTTTCATTTTTACTCTACTGAGTTACTAACCTAAGAAAAACTTACAAAAAATAAGATGTATATGTGAATCAGATGGTCATATTCGAGTTTCATCTCTCTTTCCTGAGAAAGAAAAACAAAATGTGTTGCTGGCATTCCTTGCGAGGAGCGGGGTTCCTGTATTCACACTCAGCAATTTTGTTTCCGTAGCTGTGCCACCAAACATAGCAGAGCTGAAGAATTTGGAAGTGCTTAACTTTTTTAATAACCAGATTGAAGAGCTGCCCACACAGATCAGCAGCCTTCAAAAGCTCAAACACCTGAACCTGGGGTGAGTATTGGCAAGGAAGGAGTGGCGGGGTGGGCAGGCTCTGGATACGGGAGAGAGTGCGTTATACTATCACATAGGGGGCCCTGACCTCCAGTTCCTTTCTCTTTTGCAGGTTTTTAACAAAACTTTTATTGTTTCAATACCTCTTCTCAATGGCCTGAATTAGTGGATATCAATTTAAGAAGTAATTGAAAAGCTAATTGTTGGTACAATAAGCGATTTTTTAAAATCATATTTTGTTTCCAACAAAATTTTATTCCAGTTAATGTTAACCAGGAAGGGACCTTCTTGCGTAGCATTAACTGCCCAGACCAGTTGTAATATGATTGATTTTTCTCTCTGTATTAAGTAGTAATCCTTTACAAAGCACCTTCCTTCTATGGAAGGTGAGTGGGGGATACATTTCCGAACACTACTTCATTGATTCTTAAAATTCTTTTATATATTCGAGAGGTTATAATCCTCTGTCTTTCTTTATGTGGAGGTGAAGAGAGGAGGTTTGATTCAGCTCAGGTGGCAGGAACGGCAGCAGTGAATAATAATAAATAATACCGTGTATTGCTCTACAGTTTTCAGAGGCCTCATGCTAGTATTTGATCCTCTTGATGATTATGAGGGAGGGCGGGCGGGCAGTATTGCTCTCATGTCGTGGAGTGGAAGCTGAGCCCTTTCTGAGAACTTCAGTTGCCCTAAGGTTGGTGACCAAGCTAGGCAGAGAACCCCATTTCCTGAGGTTCACAGCCGTCTGTCAAGCACCATTGATGCTACCAGAACTTGAGCTTCTGAATTCCAGCTTCACTGTTGTTGCTGTTAGACGGAGCTGCCCACTCATGCTTCATCTGCTGTGTGAAGTCATCTGTTCATTAAATTATAGCCATTAAATGCTCTAGTTTAGTTAGTGATTTACATGGAGTAGTGATAGAAGCCAGCCAGGTATTTATCAATCTAATAGGAAGCAATCATGAAAAAAAAAAACAAAACCCTTATTCATGGAATGATTTGTAGTTGAGCTCATTCTTTCCACAGGGAGTTTGATTAGACACTCATTTTACGTTCACTCTGGTTAAGAGATAATCTTGGAAAGATCCATGAGCATTCTTTTTCCTCATGTCTGAGGGGGAAGTAGAGCTTCCAGAAGGAGGGGAGACATCACTTAAATCAGATGACTTTTATCCCCCTACAGATATGGAGATTGTACATCCATTTGGCAAAGCAGAAAAGAAAGGATCCTTCATTTATATCTTTGTTTTGAAAATTATTAAGTTCCTAATGCTTAATTTGTGTGTAAGCCAGAAGCTAAAACTAGATGTATATATTAGACGTACAAAACTCGATACACTCTTGGGGCTTCTGGGTGGCTCAGTCGGTGAAGCGTCTGCCTTTGGTTCAGGTAATGATCTCAGGGTCCTGGGATGGAACCCCGAGTCAGGCTCCCTGCTCAGCGGGGAGTCTGCTTCTCCCTCTCCCTCTGCCCTCCCTTGTGCTCCTCAAGTACACTCTCACTCTCTCAAATAAATAAGATCTTTTTTAACAAAAGCTTGATACATTCTTACTGTTAATTTGTTGATTCATGTGTTTAACAAGTTATTTATATACAAGGCACTAGGAGCTGTACGTGGCAGCGTGTAGTAAGCAGTATGTAAGGGGTAGCTATTACCACCACCACTACACCATCATCATCGTTTTACTTGATTTATTTCATGACTGTGTAAGTGCCTGATCTGTGTCAGGAACCTTGCTTGTGTTGGGGCTCAGTGGTGAAAATGGCAGTCCCTGGCCTTAAGTATTGGGGCAAGAGCTGGCGGTAAAGGAGCACTGACTGCAAATGGCTGGGCCATTGAAGGCAGTGGAGACAGAAACTAGAGCTTTCATTAGTCAACAGGTGAGGTTCTCTAGAGGTTTCCTACAGAGGGCAGTATTCGAGCCGAAACCTGACACATGAAAACAAATTTCTCCTCAGAAGGAGGAGGGAAGGCCTGTGGGAATGACATGAATGAATGAAAAGCTCAGAGTACCACAGGTTCCAGGAATTGCGAGTTGTTGAGTGTCACTGAGTGTAAAGTGTGAGGCAGGGAGCAGTAAGGTAAGAGGTGAGGCCTGAAGTAGGGCTGTCAGTGTTTATTTACTGGGTACTTCCTGCCCTCCCAGTTGTGTGCCAAGTGCTGGCCTAGGTAGTAGCCATCCAGTCTCTATGGAGTGTATGTCACAGTTGGGGAAACAGATGTTAAACAAATGTCTGTAATGGCAGGGAAGCAGTGAAGGGCCCTGTGTGCCAAGTGAAGGAGCCCTGGTTTTATCCTGCTGACCAGTGAGGAGTTTTTACAACCAACTAGCAGGTATGAGAAAAAGTTGTTTTTTTTTGTGTGTGAAAGGTCATGTGGAGGGGAGATTAGGATAGGTAGAGCTAGAGGTCAGGATGGGTTGGAGGTACCTTAGGACAGAGTTATAAAGTGTTTTTTTTTTTTTTTTATTCAAAAGCATCTTAGTTCTGTCTTTCTTGTCTTCGGAGCCATTCACATTTTTTGGCTCTCGGTATTCTGTTGATTATGTAAAGCTTTCTGTATTTACTTATATAGCCACATAGATGGGGTTGTCAAAGTTTGAACAAAAATTCTTAGTTCTCTGGGAGAGGAATTAATATGAGTTTCAGTAAAGGATATTTCTGTTCTCAAATGGCATCAAGAATTGTACCTACATAGCCCTGTTTAAGGCCTATCATAGTGGACTCCTCAGAGTAAGCAGCTCAAATAAAAATTATACACATGGGAGTTACTGAAAAACCAAAAACTCAACACCAAAAAAACGAATAATCAATTAAGTAAGCAGAAGACACGAACATTCTTCGTGAAATGTGAAGACATTTCTTCAAAGAAGACATCTAGATGGCCAACAGACACATGAAAAGATGCTCAACATCATTTATCATCAGGGAAATGCAAATCAAAATCACAGTGAGGTATCATCTCATACCTGTTAAAATGGCTAACGTAAAAAACACAAGAAACAAAAGTGTTGGTGAAGATGTGGGAAAAAAAGACCCTCCCTCGTGCACTGTTGGTAGGAATGCAGACTGGTGCAGCCACTGTGGAAAACAATATGCAAGTTCCTCGAAAAGTTAAAAATAGAGCTATACTATGATCCAGGAATCTCACTACTGGGTATTTACCCAAAGAAAACTAAAACACTAATTTGAAAAGGTAATACGTGCCCCTATATTTATTGCAGCATTATTTATCATAGCCAAGTTATGGAAGCAACTCAAGCCTCCTCAGTAGATGAATGAGTGAATGAAGAATAAATTGTGTGCATGTGTGTGTGTGTGCGCGCGTGCATGCGTGCAATAGAATATTGCTCAGCCATAAAGAATAAAATCTTACCATTTGCAGCAACGTGGATGGATCTAGAGAGTATAATGCTAAGTGATATAAGTCTGTCAGAGAAAGACAAATACTGTATGATTTCACTCATGTGGAATTTAAGAAACAAACAAATGAACAAAGAAAAACCGAGACCAACCAAGAAACAGACTCTTCAGTGTAGAGAACAGACAGATGGTTACCAGAGGAGAGGTGGGTGGTGAGTGGGGGGATGGGATGGGTGAAACAGGTGGTGAGGATTAAGGAGTGCACTTGTGATGGGCACAGGGTGATGTGTGGAACTGTTGAATCACTATATTGCATACCTGAAACTAATATAACACTGGATATTAAGTATACTGGAATTAAAATAAAAATTAAATTAAAAATGTTCTGTTCACACAGAACATTGAGGCCACACATAGGCAGATTCCAAACAGCATGCTCAATCAGAAGTTGCTTTTAAAGTTTTATGTGGTATTTGCTGTTTATTCTCATGATGGGAAGACCTGAAAGGATTTTTAGGCCACTGGAATAAGTAAGTTTGCATGATGTTTTTAATACTTTAAATATGGTTCATTTTATGGAATTCGTTTCCACAAAATGTAAAAACCACATTGGCTCCTTGTTGGTGATTATTTCTGGGATAATCTGACTGCAGTAGCACCATGGCCAGCTCCTCTGTAATACTCTTTAATCCAGTGAGATGCTGGAGCTCATCTCGTGAAATTGAGTTTTCACAAAGTACAGTGTTGAATTTTCAAGAAGGTTTTGTGGTTTTTTTGTTTTGTTTTGTTTTGTTTTGTTTTGTTTTTGGCTAAGAGTGTGAGCAGGTCACTCCGGGTGTGAGAAAAATTGTTAACTTTAGCAAAGATGGTTTTATTGAAACAAGAAGGACCTCTGGAGATCAGAACGTTCCAGAAGGGAGGCATTAAATAAGGGCCTTCCTAGCTTTTGAAAAAGAAAAAAGAAAAAAGATGCTGACCAGCCTTTAACACTCTGGTTTTATAAATTTCTATGTCATACGCAGGCACTTTCCCATTTCCAGAACACCCTAGAAAAATGTTCAGAGGCAGGTGAAAGAATTTATACCACTGTGGCACAAATGAACCATAAGCAACTTTGTGAACCCTGGAAGTGATGTGAGGGCCAACTGGCAGGACACAAACAGGAAACTGCACTTGGATTCAGGCTGCCCACAGTGGTCTTCTCTTCTCACAGGGGGCGCTTACCTGCTTGAGGCGGAGGCACAATCTTTCCCAATCACCTCCTGAGAAATAACTGTAGTTATAGCTTTCATTGCTGGAGAACCATCCGTGAGCCACAGATCTTAACTACATGCTTCAGATTTCTCAGCTGTCATCCTCCTGCCGGTCCTGCTAGGAAAGTATCACTGTCCTTATTTTGCCGTTGAAGGAACTGGGTCTCAGAAGCAGACCGCTTGCCCATAGTCACCCAGCCAGCGGCACAGGAGCCGGACCGCTCATCTAATCTGGCTCTAGAGGGCCGGCGCTCTTGGAGGAGCCCCAGGAGCAGACCCCACAGGTGACCCCACAGTTGCTGGTGTCCAGGGAAGCGGCCTGTAGTCCCTGCTGCTCCTGGCTTGGTCCACAGCCAGCACTACGTCTGGTCCCTCTGTTGTGAGGGCTTCCTGCTGTCACTGCTGTCAGCTGCACTGTGGGGGGTGGGGGAGCTCTGCAGCGTTCTTGACATTTTGGGGAGGATTGGTTTCTCATTTGAGAAAAAGAACTTTCAGTTTGGGAGGTTCTTGCCACCAGGAGGTGGACACTGTCAGGCTCACTCTGGGCTGGAGATGGGCTGGAAGCGCTCCCTCTCGTGTGAGATGCCTCTTCCCTCCAAAGGAGGGCTCACCCAGGCTTTCCTGCACCTTACCTTTCAAAAGTCTCCTACCATGTTTGGAAAGAAAAACTTCAGTGGTGATTTTCAAAAATGGGTAACTTAGAGCAATGTTTAATTTTTATTTTTTAAAAGATTTTATTCATTTATTCATGAGACACACACACACACGGGGGGGGGGGGGGCAGAGACACAGGCAGAGGGAGAAGCAGGCTCCATGCAGGGAGCCTGACGTGGGACTCGATCCTGGGTCTCCAGGACCATGCGCTGTACCAAAGGCGGTGCTAAACTGCTGAGCCACCCAGGCTGCCCTAGAGCAATGTTTAAAGAAAGAAACTAATGTGCTTTTCCCACTAGTTCTGATTTTCTTTTTAAATATTTTATTTATTTATTCATGAGAGACAGGCAAAAACCTAGGCAGAGGGAGAAGCAGGCTCCATGTGGGGAGCCTGATGTGGGACTTGATCCCAGGACCCCAGGATCACGACCTGAGCTAAAGGCAGATGCTCAACCACAGAGCCACACAGGTGCCCTGTGATTTTTCTTTCAACTTACTCAGCACCTTGCATTAGAGTCTTGGGATCAGGGTGCCTTTGCCTCTGTGAGGTGCCAGGTGCTCTCAGACATCTGTCACCCTCTTCAGGTGAGTTCGAAATCCTTGTTACTTCATTCACATCAGCATTAACCAGATCATTGGAAGCGTTGTCCTGCCTGTATTATGTCATAGTTTTGGTGATTCCAGTGAATACTTGATATAAATATGCTTCACAGATTGTGAATTGGTAGAAAATACCAGTTGTTGTCATTACAGCAAATGGTCATGGAGGTTATTTTATTCAGTGTAAAGGTAAGCAATGACTTTTCTACCCAGGGGGTAGAAATTACTTTTCTCTCAGTTTCTCCTTGTGCCATTAGCTCACTCTTGTGCAGCCCAGCCTGTGGGTGGTTGGCAGGTGTGGACAGGATTGCATCTAGTAAGAGAATGCTTGAGGTCTCAGAATTATTTTAGCATCACAGTCCCTCCGACCTTTCAATATCTGCCAGGTTCTATTAGATTTAAAAAAACCTATTTTTTAATCCTTTTTTAAGTATGCTCAAAGGGAATCACATTAAGAAGGGTCTTAAAATAAGAAAGTAATAGAAAGTATATTTTCCTTAGATTTCATTGGAAGTATGTATATATTTTATTTCCAGTTATTGTGAAATACAACTGACGTAAAATTTACCACCATAACCGCTGTTAAGTGTACGATTCTGTAGCATTAAGTATATTCACATTGTTGTGTAGCCCGTCTCCAGAAACAGAGAAAACTGTGCAAAACTGAAACTCTACATCCATTAAACAACAACAACTCATTTCCCCCTCCCTCAGGCCCTGGCAGCCACCATTGTGGAGATCATTTTGAATGATTTTTTTTTTTCTTCCTTTGGGAGGAATAAATGAAATAAAGCCAACAGTCTAAAAACTACAAAGCTTACTCTATATCTTTTGATGAGTTATTATTGCTACATGCGTGAGGAAGTTTTTCTCTAGAAGGACACTTTGCTGTGATTGAGGTTTCTGTGTACCACAGTGACTGAGCATCACCACTGCAGAAAATGAGAAGACGTTTTCAAACGTTCCATGACCATCGAGATTCTCCGACTACAATTACTGTGCTGATTAAAAGAACATAAAGTGTTATTGCAGAATTATGGCCTCTTCTGAGCTTCAGTCCTCGTACATGGCTCTTAGGCTTGTGACACAGAGGTGATGTGAGTATTGTCTGAACATATGTTTTGTGTGTGACGTCTTGGATTTTTTTTTTCCCCCTCCAACCACAGCATGAATAGACTAAACACTTTGCCTCGAGGATTTGGCTCTCTCCCAGCTCTTGAGGTCCTTGATTTGACTTACAACAACTTGAATGAAAATTCTCTTCCCGGAAACTTCTTCTACCTTAGTAAGAAACTTTTAATTCTATAAATCTCCTTAAAATGGTACTTTGCGTTCTGAAAGTGAAATTTATTTGCCAGGGCCCAAACTCCAAGAGAAATTATTGGACGTATATATTTTTTTCTTCACACATTTCTTTTGAATATTCCTTCATAGCTCAGCAGTATGTATATTTGATATATAGTTACCTGACACCATTGCGCTCAAGTGGACTTAGTAATGTCATATTAACTTCCGGATAGAGATTATGTACCTAAATGAGATCAAGTCTCACATTTAGCTCAAGAACTTAACTTTATTTTTAAAGAGCATGCCAAAGAAATACAATAATGAATGTGTCCTCGCATGTTGCTGTTAACTCTTTGTAAACTATTTCCCCAAAGATATTCCAACCAATTATTTATAACAATGTCCCTTAATAAACCAGTAACAGAATTTTTGACATTTCCAAGCAAGATTCTTGTTTTAAGTCTTTTAAAAGGTACTCTCATTGATGTAGTCTATTTTGTCTGTAGTATGCAATCAAACATCAAGAAATGGTTTTTCACAGATAAACAGACTTTATCTTTTCACCTGTATTCTATGCAACCAAATTTCTGGCTGCAGATACTCCTAAAAATGAGGAAAAATAGATTTTTCCCAGAACTCACGAAATATTTAGGAAAGAGTTGCTTTCCTTAAATGAGTATTCTGTTTCTCCAAATAGTGACACGTATGGCATCCAGAGATTCTGCATTTTCTGAGCTTGTCTCCAAAATTTCTTTTATAACCTTATGCATATTCTCTCTCCCAGACTTTCTCAAGCACATGGAGCCAATTCTAAAATATTTTCCTGGGCCATGAAGGAAATTTTGCTGTGTATATTGACATAGAGTTCTGTCAAATTTTAAAACATTAGAATGTAATTGAATACCTATAAGCAAACAAAATAGACATCTGATGATACTTTTCCTGTTTGGTTAGGGATTTAAAAAGATGCCTTAGAAGTTTCTCATTCTGTAGTTTGGGGGTCATGTTATCACTGTGTGATATTGTGAACAAATTTCTGATTTGAAAAATTCTGATATTCTAAGTTAAGGTTTCTCTATTTTAAAACTCCCTGTCATTATGTTAGCTCCTTATTTTTGTCTTCACTTATTTTTGTTGCTAAGGCTATAGAAATAATTAATAATAATTAGTCTGATTACAGAAACAATGAACTGTGATTATGGTCTTCCTCACCCGAAAGCCTTTTCATTATTTATTTTTAACATACTTGCATTTAAATAACAGCTCTTTTGCCCTGAGCATTGATACAGGTGACCCTGGTTTTCTTGGTTATGCTTCGGATGCAAAGCATAAATGTGAATCAGAAATAATAGAAGAAATATCGCTATCATTTTTGAGAGTGTCTTGAAGCCCTGTGCCAAAAATTGCTGGTGCCCAGAGTTGTTAATTGTGTCAGTCCTCTTGTATATAGATGTTTTCCTGCACACACCAGCCCCACAATAAGCCAGTAAATCTAAGTTTGACCTGCTTCTTATTATTGTGAGCCCTAGGTGTGTCACAGGCTTTTCACCAAGCCCGGGTTATTAATCAAAGCTGACTCCCTTGTATTGATCAGACCTCAAATGGTTGGATTCCGTGCCACCCTGTTTATATATTGCTGTTTAATTTGCAGCCACCCTGCGTGCACTCTATCTAAGTGACAACGATTTTGAAATCCTGCCGCCAGATATTGGGAAGCTCACAAAGTTGCAGATAGTAAGTAATTTATCTAAATTCTTAGAAAATCAATTCACTTCTGCAGCCCTTGTAAGAGTAGAATCAAGTCAATTTGAGCAGGAGTGCGGTTTGTTTTGCAGGAATCAACCACTCCTCCTGCTCCTGCTTCTCGTTCATCTGCAGGCACTTGTAAATAAATTGAAAGGATTGAGCCTTCAAAGGAGAGAGAGGGCACGGAAAAGGACGAGAGTTTCTGTTGAGCGCCTCTTGACGTGAACACTGTTCTGACAACTCCTTGTTTTCTTACATTTAGCTCAGCCTTAGGGATAACGACCTGATCTCGCTGCCTAAAGAAATCGGGGAGCTTACTCAGCTTAAGGAACTCCACATTCAGGGGAACCGCCTGACCGTTCTGCCCCCAGAACTAGGTAAGGTTGCTGACGAATGATCTCAGTTCGGGGTTTAATTAATAACAATGATCCACATGCGCCAATTCTGAACAACCCTCTCTCCTTTTGGCAGGCAGCCTCCACTGAGGTGCCTGTTCTGATTGTGTCTAGGAGCGTTTGTCCTTGACCAGAGTTCAGCTGCTCGGGGCTTGACCTGTCCTGCGGCCGCGTTCAGCAGCCACATGGCACCCAGGCTTGGAGAAAGTGCTGATGTAGGATCAGCCAGCGCGGCCCCTGCCCGGGGCAGGGAGGAGAGCCCGAGCTGAGCAGTAATGGTCTTGTCTGAGGCTCCTCGTGTGCCAGCTGACGATTCTTAAAAATGTGCTAATCAAACCATCACTCTTTATTTTTTTTAAATCTTTTAATTTTTTTCAATCCCTTGAAAACTCATACTACATAAAGTATTTGTTACAGCTGCGTGAAATACCTTTTCTGGTCATGCCTTTGGTTCTCTTCTGACTCCATTCCCGGGGGGAATTGTTAAGTGGGTTCCAGCTGGGAATCCCTTGGTCCTGCTCCTGTGGCCGATGCCTCCTAATCCTCTCCTTGCTCATTCACCAGGGCCAGAGTGGGCTTCTGACCTCCCTCAAAAATATCATATCGTTCAAACCTGTTACTCTCTGGCTGAGGATTATTCTACCCCTCTGGAAAGGTTTTATACATTTGCCTCTCTTTGCTCATACAGACTCTCTGTATCCTCTGACTTCTTCATTCCATTGAGCTGTATTGTTTCGCAGGCTATGAATATTGGCTTTTCTGCTTCAAGATACCATAATTTAAAAAGAACACATTTAACCCAGAGTTTTTGGAGCAAGTACCTCAAAGGAGTCTGGTGATATGAAAGAGTGGTGCCAGTTATTGTTAATTAGAATGTAAGCACAAGGAGAGTAGGGTGGGGTTTTGTATTTGCTCCCTGCCCTGTGCCCCATGCTTGCCATGTGCTAGGCTTGAGGTGGGGTGCTTAAGGAATCACTACTGAACCGGTTAATGAAATGAGGGCCTCAGCAAGGTGTTGGGATGGCCATGCACAGCCAGAGCAATCCTTCCAGGTATAGAAGCCACAAGCCACACTTCCACTGCTCAGGAGCCACATGTGGTGGCTCATGGTTACCCCTTGGGAAACAGAAGTAGAGAAAGTTTCCGTCAGCCAGAATGTTCTGTGGAGCAGCCCTGGTCTAAAGGAAAAGCATTCACGTGATTTCATGGAACAAAGTTTCAGCCCCCCCTTAGCCCATCCTCATCAGCAACTTTATAGTTGTAAAAAGTCTAGAGGAGTTTGTTCTGATTTCAAGGACTGCAATGTAGCTCAGCCCCTTCTCTTCATGGACTTACAAGTAGACACATCTCACTTTATTAGGAGGCTACAAACAAAAGGCTTTTGTCTTTGCAAAAGTTGTAAGACAGAACTCCTTGTCAAAAGAAAATTTGTACAATGATTGTTAATAGTAGGGATTACTGTTAGTAATACTTGGGAGGCTTTTGCAGAATACAGGTACCTACTTCTTCCCTTACCTACTGAGTCAGATTCTCCATGTATGAGACTAATTCTTTTTATTTATTTATTTATTTATTTATTTATTTATTTATTTATTTATTTATTTATTTATTATTTTATTTATTTTTTATTTATTTAAGTCACAGAGAGAGAGAGAGGCAGAGACACAGGCAGAGAGAGAAGCAGGCTCCATGCACCAGGAGCCCGACGTGGGACTCGATCCTGGGTCTCCAGGATCGCGCCCTGGGCCAAAGGCAGGCTCCAAACCGCTGCGCCACCCAGGGATCCCTTTAATTTTATTTATTAGAGAGTGAGCGAGAGCGCGCCTGTGTGTACATATGGGCGGGGGAAGGGATAGAGGAAGAAGGAGAGAGAGAATCTCAAACAGACTCTGTGTTGTATGTGGAGCCCAGTGTGGGGCTCGGTCTCACAAACCTGAGAGCTTGACCTGAGCTTAAATCAAGAGTTGGACACTTTGAGCCACGGAGGTGCCCCAGGACTATTTCTTATGTAGTTTGGAAAAGCTCACTCCATGCTACCTTGGTTATTATGATTAGGAGAAATTTTTTTTAAGTGTATTTTATTTTCATTTTTCAAGCAAAGAGGCAATGTAGGGCATTATTCAGATATTTCTGTCAGATGATACTTTGTTAAAAAAATAAACCTGGGTGAACACCTACATATGTACTTACATATTTTGAAATCTTAAGTCACTTATGCTATTTAAATACAACATCTAGTCATATTTATCTAACATTTCTGTTACACTCTCCAATAACAAATTATGTATTTTTTTAATTCAAGAGTAGAATTGAGAAAGTCACTAAATGATTTTATTTTTTAAGCCATACCTAGGAAAGCTTAATCTCAACATCTGCCTCGTGGCAGCTTTCCCTAATTATAGGCGAATACTTAGCTGGAAATAAATGATAAACCCCTGGGAGTTTCTGTTACAAACTAAAGATAAAGACATATGTATTCTTTATTTTTGAATGGCGATTTTTTTTAGAATCAAGAATAATATAAATATTAATATAAAAATCACTGTTAGAGTAGCCAGTATGTATTAAGGCCTCCTGTACCAAAGTGCTGTGACAGGTACTTTTCTTTCTATATCTCTAGTAATTGTCATAAGACTCGTAAGCCCACTTTTGAAAGGTGAGAAGACGGGAGCTTAGGGACAGCCATAGGGGCACAGCTATCAAGTCATAGAGGCTTGATTTGCACCCTGTCAGCCTATTTGCCGAGTCAGTATTCCTAACCACTGGTAGTGTTCTCATTTCCATTTTTGCCAGCCAAAGGATTCCCAGAAAGTGGTTTCCAAGTGTGAATAAAGCCCAGTGCTGGCTCCCTTCCCCAAGTGGCAGGAGAAGAGCTGCTACAGTGTGGCAGTCACGTGGCCGGCGGGGCTGGTGTGTAAGCAGCAGGGCTGTAATAACACTGCAAAATGCAGAAGGGATGCCCTTGGTGACAATTGCTGTTCCCAGGGCTGAGGCGGTTGCGTTGTCTTGGGGTTCTCCCCATCCTGCAGCCATCCAGCCACAGTGGGAATGTCTTTGGTTTAACTTGTCCTCGGTAGCTAAGGTGAGCCTCTGGAGCTGCCCTGGCTGGGTGACGAGCAGTGCTGGGGACTGATGAGCTTGTGGTGGGTTCTCTCTGTCCCTACAGCATCCCCCTGGCTGCAGGTTTGCTCCTGGGCACATCTTCATGTGTGGATGAGGGTCTCTCTTCTGTATGTTCATATTTTTACGTATTGAAATAAGCGAAGCAAGTGCTTTTGAGATTCCGGTGACATTTCCTTTAAAAAATCAATTTGGAGTTTAACAACTTGAAGCCTTGTTGGTAAGAGTATTTGAACCAAGCAAGGGTATCCAGATGACTTCTGACTTGTCAGGTCCGAAATGTTGAGGGACACAGCAGAATAAAGTCAGGGGCTTGGCTGGAATTTTTTCTGTGTAATTATGTTCCTTCACTTCTGTGAGTCCCTGAATAAGTTACTTTACCTGTTGTGTCTGATTCCTAAACAGTAATGCCCTTGGTTTGATGTTGGTCCATATGCCTATAATTAGATGCAAACTGGTCTGTCACTCACCCATTCATTTTTTCATTCTCATTTAGATATTCATTAAGTTCCTATGTTAGGCTTGTTCTTGTCTCCAAGGAACTTACTTTCTATTAAAGTAAAATTCATCAACTGTTTATTGGGCCCCAGCTTTATGCTTATTTCTTGGAGATCTGACAAGGGACGGACTCCCCTGTGATCCTGCAGTGGAGGAGGGCAGATAAGTGGATGGATGGATAGCATATCAGATGATAAATGCTCTGCAAAAAAAATTAGCTTGGAAAGGAGTGTCCCAATGGGAGGGGGGGGATATTACTCTGTTACATAGAGTCAACAGAGAAAGCCTCACTCATAAGTTGGTGTCATTTAAAGCAGAGACCTAAACGAGGGAGGGAGCTTTCCTGGTAGTAGGAACAGCAAGTGCAAAGGTCCTGAGATGGGCCATGTGTTTTAAGGAACAGCATGACTCAATGGCTGGAATGCAGTGAGCAAGGGGAGGGTTGGAAGAGGTGAGCTCAGTTAGGAAATAGGGACAAGATCACATGGGAATTGCTGGGCATCATGAGGACTTGGGCTTTTGCTCTGAGTGAGGTGGTGTTGGCAGGCTGAGTAATGGCCCCCAGGTGCCCTCATCCCAGTCACCAGAAGCTGGGCATTTGTTAACTTGCATGGCCAAAAGCACTTTGCCGACATGATTTAGAATCTTGAGGTGCAGAGATTATCCTGGATTACTGAGGTGAGCCCAGTGTAACCAAAGGAGTTTTAGGATGAGGGAGGCAGGAAGGTCAGAGACAGTGGTCGCAGATGTTATGACAGAGTCAAGAGGTTGGAGTGATACATCCAGCGTGGAAGGGGCCTTGAGCAAAGAATGTGGGCAGACTTCGGAAGCCAAAAAAACCAAGGAAATGGATTTTCCTTTGAAGCTTCCAGAAGGAATTGAATTCCTTCTGCATTCACCCAGGTGGCGATAATGGTCAGATTCTGGGTCGATTTCAAAGGTATGATGACCGGGAATTGGTGATGACTCTGGAGAGGAGAGAAGAGGTTGATTCTGAGGCTTTGGGCCTGGGGAGCTAAATGGGCAGGGAAAATAATGGGAAGGGGTCAAGGGAGATGTGGGGGTGGGGAGGCTAGTCATGAGTTGAGTTTGGGTGTCCTGAGCTTGAGATGCCTTCTGGATGTCTCATTGAGAGGGCACCTGGATAGTGGGGTCTGGAATTGGAAGAGAGGTCTGGGCTAGTATATGATTTGGGGCATTATCATCATAAATGTAATGCCACTGAGTGGCGGAGATTCCTTGGGTGTGACTGTGGAAGATAGAGCCCCGAAGCTCTCTGGTTCCTAAACACTAAATAAAGCCTGAAGGACTGGGGATCTTGGTGAGTGGGCCTGCTCCCATGCAGGTATTGTGGCCAGGACAGGAACTGGGGACTGTGGCTTTCCCCGATTGGCCTCACCGTGGCTCCCCTGTGCAAGTGCAGTGGGCATGCTTCACTTCATAGGACAAGTGTTTTCCTGACATGTGCAGTTAATTCTTCCAGTGAAAGCAGGAAATAGACACAGGTGGGGCGCCTGGGAGTCTCAGTTAAGGGTCTGCCTTCGGCTCAGGTCATGATCTCAGGGTCCTGGGATTGAGTCCCATGTCGGGCTCCCTGCTTAGTGGGGAGTCTACTTCTCCCTCTGCCCCTCTCCCTGCTCGTTCTCTCTCTTTCTCAAATAAATAAATAAAATCTTAAAAAAAAAAAAAAAAAAGGAAATACACACAGGTGAAATCTTCTGCTGAGCCTCTCTGAATCCGAAGGTCTCGTTGGGACCCATATTTTCAGCCACTAGTCAATCTCTTCAAAAGAACAGCAATGTGACTAAGTAAAATTTCACCCGGTTTCCTTTAGTGGAAGAATTAGTGAGTGGAATAGAGAAAAGGCCTCATTGGTTAGGGAGGCAGGAAGGGCACATGTCACCAGGCCTGTGAACAGACGGAGTGCCAGAGTGGACAGCACTGGCACATCATGGTGATGTCAGAGCTGGTGGCTCTCTGAGCTAGCCTCTCTTCCATTTTTGCAGTTTGTCTCGCACATGAGCTAGCTGTCGTCTTAGAAACTGAAGATGTGAATTGTGCATTTTTACATGGTCTCTGCTAAATTGTCCAGTGTTCAGTTACTTGCTCTTTCTGGGATCATTTTTGGTCTCTTGGCTTCTGGACAATCCTGGGAACTCTTCTCCTGCGTTTGTCACCCAGATAATTGCCTTTGGAGAAGGAGAGCACCTTGGTCAGCTAGGCGTGCAGCAAAGCAAAGTGTTTTAGATGTTGGAACCCTGTCTACGCCAATTTAAGCAGCCCGTGGGAGGGATGTATGCAGTGCTACATACACCTGGGGCTAGCTGGCATAGTGTCCTGCTTTGTATGCCAGGAATCAATGGTAGTATTTTTTTATTACAGAAATATGAGAAGCATATGTATCCTTTCTAGCACATTTGTGAAGAGTGGAAACAAACACTAATTCCATTCAAAGAGTAAGTGATGTCAGGAATTGAGAATTTCCCTCCAATTACAATTCTGTAGAATGAGCAGAGTGAAGAAAGAGGGGAGATACCAGTCTAAAATCCTTTGTATGGGGGTGCCTGGAAGGCTCAGTCAGTTAAGCACCTGCCTTCGGCTCAGGTCATAATCCTGTGTTCTGGGAATTAAATAATAATCCACACCTAGAACTTAGCCCCATGTGAGGAATAAGTACAAATGCTTAGGAAATATTAGGTAACTGAACATAGGTACACAGATGCGTGTGTGTATATATGCGTGTGTACATGTAATACATGCACACATGGTGGATTTTATACTATAAAATTTTGACTATCTAGAGGCTGTTTTTGTTTTGAAACCAGGGCTCATCTCAAACAGTCCAAGCATAGTGGTTGCCAGAGTCCCACCAGTTTGACAGGGAGAAGCGGTTACTGCTGAGCATCTGGCGAGGAAGAATGACTGAGAAGGTCGAAAAGCCAGAGTCTCTGGGGTACACGGATGGCTTGGTTTGTCCTGTGGGTCAAAGAATGGCTGTGTGTTAGCTACCTGTGTGGAAGCTGAGAAGCAGCACAGAAGGTGTCAGGAGAGGTGATGCAAGGCCCGGTGGAACAGCTCCACATGACAAACACTTGGGGTGCACCAAGAGGCCTGGCAGGAAGTTAGGCTTTCAATGCCATCCATTCAATTCCAGGGTCACAGTTTCAGTAATAAATGTGTAATTACACAAATTATATTGGAAGGTGGGATGGAACTCCTGCCATAAGCCATGATAATGATAACTACACCAGGTAACCAAGGAAAGGACCGTTGGCTGCTGCTGCTATTGTTTTTTGTTTTGTTTTATTTTTTAAGATTTGTTTATTTTAGAGTGAGAGAGCAAGCATTAGTGGGAGGGGCCGAGGAAAAGGGAGAGAAAGAAATCTCCAGCAGACCATACTGATTGCAGATCCTGACGTGGAGCTTGATCTCATGACCCTGAGATCATGACCTGAGCTGAAACCAAGAGTTAGTTGGTCACTCAACTGACTGCACCACCCAAGCACCCCTTGGCTGATTTTGCTTTATGTCTATTTTAGGATATAGTAAGATATAAAAATACAGCATTTTATGGGGGGGGGGGAGGCCCTCTGGAATAAATACTAATGAAGATGCATAGCTCCAAAGACTTTATTGTTAGTCTATGAAATGGTTGCCAAATGTCATAATACATTAGTTGAAGAGAGCAGTATATAGCGAGTACCTTATGGAAGGTACCTTATGGAATTATAAACTGTCCTACTTGTGCAAAATTGTATTTGGCAGTTGATCATAAACATGTATTTGAAGTTACTTTTAGGTTAGCTAGAATTACATAAATACCTCAGTTTTTATACAAAATATCATAATTTACAAGAGTTTCATAGAGTTTTTTTTCTTTTTTAAGATTTTATCTATTCATGAGAGACACAAAGAGGGAGGCAGAGACATACATAGGCAGAGGGACAAACAGGCTCATACAGGGAGCCTGATGTTGGATTCAATCCCAGGACCCCAGGATCAAGACCTGAACCAAATGCAGTTGCTCAACTGCTGAGCCACCCAGGTTCCCCAAGTTTCATAGACTTCAATCTCAGTTCTATAATGTAGGCAAGAAAAGTTCTTTGGCCAAATTTTAATGGTGGCAAAACCAAGGTGTCCAAGGAGATTGTGACTTGACCAAAGCAGCATTGCTGACATGGCCTGATACTGATAAAATTAGATTTTTAGTTCAGATCTTTTGACTTCAAAAATAAGCATTTGTCTAAAGAAAATGTGGTATATATGTACAGTGGGATATCATACAGCCATAAAAAAGGATGAAATCATGCCATTTGTGACAACATGGATGGAGCTAGAGAGTATTATGCTAAGTGAAATTAGACTGAGAAAGACACATACCATATGGTTTTACTCATATGTGGAATCTAAAAGAACCAAACAAAAAATAGAATCACATACAGTAAGTGAAGGTTGCCAGAGGGAAAGAGGTGGGGAGATGGGCAAAATGGGTAAAGGGGAATGGGAGATACAGGATTCTGGTTAGGGGATGAATAAGTCTTGGAGATCAAAGGCACAGCGTAGTGAATATAGTCAGTGGTATTGTCATAGCACTCTGTGGTGACAGATGGGAGCTACGCTTGTGGCAAAGTAGCATAATGTATAGAGAAGCTGAATCCCTCTGTTGTACACCTGAAGCTTCATGAAACATTGGGTACTAACTATACGCAAACAAAATTTTTTTAAAAAAGAAGCTGAAAGGGGTCTTGGGTGGCTCTGTCAGGTAAGTGTCTGCCTTCGGCTCAGATCATGGTCCCAGGGTCCTGGGATCAAGCCCTGAATTGGGCTCCCTGCCCACCGGGGACCCTGCTTCTCTCTCTGCCTGCTGCTCCCCATGCTTGTGTGCGCGCTCTCTCTCTCTCTCTCTCTCTCTCTGTGTCAAACAAATAAATAAAATCTTAAAAAAAAAAAAAAAGCTAAAAGAACCCTCCCCCAAAAAATATTCCTCTAAGTAGTTTATCCATAAATGTATTAACAATGAACCAATTAAAAAAATCATTTATTATTAGATGACAGATTAGAGTGATTCCAAACAGATGGCTTAATTTTTATTCTTTGAAAAATAAAGAAAAAGCGAGGACTAGAAAATCTTTACCAAACTTTCAATTTTGGTTGGAATTATATTACATGCTCTTACATTTTATTTCTGTGTTAATATTCTTTCAACATACTTCACAAGAAATACTTCCTATTCTTTGATTCCCATGGTCTTCGTTGATAATCAAAAATGATTCCTGTCAGTCTCCTACATGATATTTTTTAATAAGTTCCATTTTATATATTTTATTTCAGCGAATTTTTAACCCCAGAAGATGCTCTAAGTGTGGATTTTAAAAATCCTAAGTGAATTATGTTTCTGCCTGGTGAGTTATTGCCTTAAAAGGGGTGGGAAGTTACAACACATAAAACGTTTCCATTCTGTATTATAAATTTCAGGAAGCCCAATGTCAGGTTCAGTGTGATTGAACATGTGCATCAATCTGTGTTAACACCAGCTGGTAAGGCATGCCACTGTTTGCAGTGGACCATTCTTTGATTTAATAGGACACTAAATGTATTCTTGCCCTGGGAGAAATGCAGGCGGTACTGAGATTCTAGATTTAATTTTTTTTTTTTATTCCAGAGGCATATTTGTAACTACAGTTCCTATCACCTGAATACATATATTATTATCTTACATTTATGTAGCATTTCCCTCAAAGCCATCTCCTAGATACTCTATTATTACTGTATTAAAAAAAATAAGCATGTTATACTAACTTAGACCTGAATGGTAGTTTATGTGTGAGTATCTTTTGAGGGGCCCAGGGCTGGGATAGGGGTGAAGTGGAGGATGGCGTCCTTTATGCTGGCGACAGCAGAGATTTAGATTTATGTTTATTTGGACCTTTCAGATTGGTCATGTTTTCAACTGAGTATTAATTCTGTGAGTTGACTCCCTGCTGCACAAAAGCATCTGATGGTGCCATTTGTACTTAAACTTTCAGGCAGCAGCACGCATTCTAATATTAATAAACATCCCCATGCTCATTGTCAACATATGTTTAGTGATTTCAGTAGAGCCCAGTACTCTCTGTTTTGCCCTTGTATTTGCCATTCTAAGAAGGATGGCTCTTCTCCTTGGACAGCCCTTATCTACCTTATGTCAGATTCTGACCTCCAGCTCCTTATGCACTGTATTCCTGTAAGCCTTTGGGTTTGGGGCACAGAACAGAAATGAAATAGACATGATCCCTTCCCTCATAAAGGGAATCTTTGAAGGAAACAGTGAAGCAAATAGTTGAAATGACTAATGGAAATTACAACTAATGCTCAAATCTGCTAGACTGCCAGCTCTTGGGGCGCCTGGGTGGCTCAGTGGATGATCGTCGGCATTTAGCTCAGGGCGTGATCCTGGGGTCTTGGGATAGAGTCCTGCATCAGACTCCCTGCGGGCAGCCTGCTTCTCCCTCTGCCTGGGTCTCTGCCTCTCTCTGTGTGTCTCTCATGAAGAAATAAATCTTTAAAAAGGAAAAATAGAATGCCAGCTGTAGTGTTACACTTGAACTCCTATCCTTGAAAGTGTGCCACCGTGCCTTTCTCTCACCTTGGTTGCTCCAAGAGCCTCCTAACTAGTTTTCTTCCTATTTTGCTCCATCCAGTGCATTCTTGATCGCACACTCAAGGTACTTTTATGAAATCACACAGTGGGTTACATCACTTCTGTGATTAGAATTCTTTAAGGTACCCTGTTGAGCTATAAGACCCCAGATGACCTGGCCTCCATGTTTTTAGGCTGTTCTGGCCCCTCACTCACTCATGGGCTATTCTCAGTGTCTGCTTCCTAGTTCTTCATGATGTTTGCTCTCTGCTTGGAATTGTCATCTACTGCAGAGGTAGTACCTTCAGGTATCAACTCATATGACATTTTTTCTCAGCCCTTTCTTGACCATTCACTGTCCCACCTGTCCCTTCCTGTTATTTATTATTATGGCATGTTTTTTTTTTTTTCATGCAGAGTTCTTTTATTCACCAAATATTTATTCAGCACCAACATTGTGTCATGTGCTATTCTGAGTCCCTTGAGAGAGATCAGTGGGTGGTGAGGGGGAGGAAAGAAAAACCCTGCTTTCTTGTAGGCTTGGATCTATGATCAGCTCAAATTAAATTTTGTGTATGATATAATTTTTTTCATATAAGTAATTTCTCTAGCACTATTAGTAGAAAAGAATTTCTTTCTCCTAAAGAATTGCTTTGGTGCTTTGTCAAAAACTAATTTGCTATATAAATGTGGGTATATTTCTAGATTGTATATTATGTTCTCTTGTTCTACCTTTATAGCAGTACCATGTTGTCTTGATGGCTGTAGCTTTGTAAGAAGCTTTGAAATCATATAGTGTAAGTTATTTTTTCCAAATTGCTTTGGCTAGCCTGTGTCCTTTATACATGCATATACATTTTAGAATCAGCCTGCTGGGATTTTGATTGGAATTTGAACTGACAGATCAATTTGGAGAGAATTTGCATCTTAACAATATAGAGCCTTCTGATCTGTGAACATGATATATTTCCCCATTTGTTTAGGTTTTTAAAATTTCTCTTGGCAATGTTCTAGTTTTTACTTGCATATATTTTGTTAAATTTATCTTTAAGTATTTTAGGTTTTTGATGCTATGTTGAGTGGAATTTTTTAAATTTCATTTTTCATTATTGCTAGCACTTAAAAATACAACAGCTTTGTGTAAATTGACCTTAGTTCCTGTGGTTTTTCTTAATTTTCTTCTAAGTCTGGTAGGGTCTTTGTTGGCTTACTTGTTTTGCCTTTTTTTTTCCCCTTGTGGCATAGCTCCTAAGATTTTCTACATATGTAATCATCTCGTCTCCCCCAAAAAGACACTTGTGTTTCTTTTTTTCCAAGTACTATTCTGTATTGTTTTTCTTGTCTTATTACACTGGCTAGACCATCCACTGCAATGTGGAATAGAAGCAGTGAGAATAAATATCCTTGCCTTATCTTGATCTTGAGGGGAGAGTATTCTTGTTCATTGTTAAATAGATATTAGTTATATGTCTTTAGAAAACACTTTTTTTTTTAATCAGGTTGAAGAAGTTTCCTTTTATTCCTAGCTTTCTTCAAGTTTTTATGAATGGGTATTAAAAATTGCCGAAAACTTTCTTTGCTGCTATTGAGGTAATCATGTGATTTTTGTCCTCTGGTAGGCATCCTCCAGGGTGTCTCCTAATGATCACTGTATTCTGGTATTCATACCCTTATGCAGTCTGCTACCATTGGTCTCTGTGACCAGTACAGCAGAAATAACGACATGTCACTTGTGAGACTAAATTATAGAAGACACTGCAACTTCTAACTTGTGAATGCTCTCTTGCCCTTTCTCTCTCTCTCAAATAAGTTGCTCTTTGGGAAAGCCAGTTGTCATATTATAAACAACCTTAGTGAGTAAACTTAAAAGTGGATCATCCAGCCCTAGTCATTAACTAGCCCCAAGCTGGCAACTTGATTATTTCCTGAAAGACCCTGATCCAGAACTACCCAGATAAGTCACTCTCAGATTCCTGAGAGTGTTAAAATAATAAGCATTATTTGTGGTAAGTTTCAAGGTTTGGAGTACTATGTTATACAGTAGTAGTTAACTAATACATCTCCTTTATTTGCCAGTGTGGCAAATTGTGTTGATTGTTCACATTAAATTAGTCTTGTAGTTTTGAACTAAAGCCCACTTGGTATTACTGTATTGTCATTTTTTTTTTCTTTTTGGTGAAAGTGTTACTGAAATTTACATGCCATATAATTCACACATTTTAAGTATGCGATTCAGCATTTTTAGTATGTTCAGAGTTGTATAACCATCGCCACAATTTTAGAACATTTTTTTTTAGTTTAAAGAGAAACTCAGGGCCCATTAGCTATGATTCCACAATTCTCCTGTCTCCCCAAGTTTGGCTCGTATGTTTTGAATTTTGATCCATTTAATTTTTGTATGTAGTGTGATAAAGATTCAATTTCATCGTTTTACATGTAGCTTTCCAGTTGTCCCAGCTCCATTTATTGAAAAGACTGTATTTTCCTCATTGAGTGGTCTTGGTATCCTTGTTAATTAATAGTTATTTGGCCATAGATGAATAATTTTGTTTCTAGACATTCAAGTCTGTTTCATTGATTTATATGTCTCTCCTATGTAAGTTCTACACTGTCTTTAATACTGTTGTCTTTTATTAAGTTCTAAAATTGGGACATAGTAGTTCCAACTTCGTTTTTCTTTCACAAGATTATTTCAGCTATTTTGAGTCCCTTGAGTTTCCATATAAATTCTAGGATCAGCTTATCAATTTTTACAAAGAAGTAAACTAGTCTTCTGACAGGGATTGCATTGAATCTGGATTATTTTGAAGAATATTACTATCTTAAATTTGAGATCCATGAACGTAAAATTTTTTTCATATATTTAGATCTTCTTTAATTTCATTTAACAATATTCTGTCAACTCTAGAATATATACTTTACGCTTCCTTTGTTAAATTTATTCCTAAACATTTTATTCTTTTTGATGTTATTGTACTAAAATAGTTTTCTTATTTTCAGTTGTTCATTGTTTGTATATAAAATACAATTGATTTTTATATTGATCTTGTGTCCTGTAATGATGGTGAACTCATTTATTAGTTTCAGTTTTTACTGGATTCCTTAGAATTTTCTGTATACAAGGTCATGTCATCTGCAATTATAGTTAGTTTATACTTCCTCCATTCCAATGTAGATACCTTTTATTTCATTTTCTCACCTAATTGCTTTGGCTGCAACCTCTAGAAAAATGTTAAATATAAGTAACAAGAGCAGACATCTTTATCTTATTCCTCATTTTATTAGGTGGAAAGCTTCTAGTCTTTCCCCATTAAATATGTTTTCTGTGAGTTATTTGTAATGACCTTTGTCAGGTATAGGAAGTGCCCTCTGTTCCTTGTTTGTAGGATGCTTTTGTCATGAAAGGGTGTTGTTGGATTTTGTTAAATGCTTTCTCTGCATCTATTGAGATAATCATGTGGTTTTCATTTTTGTATTTTTGTTTTTATATATTTCTGGTTTTGATTTGCTAACATTTTCTTGAAAATTGTTTCACAGAATTCAGTTCATGAGGAATATTGGTCTTACTTTTCTATATGTCTTTTTACAGTTTTTGTATCAAGAATATCCTGGTCTCATAAAATTTGTAAAATTGATATTTTTAAATGTCTGAAAGAATTCATTAGAGAACCTCTATGGGTCTTGAGTTTTCTTTGCTGAAAAAGTTTTGAATTATGAATTCAGGGTTTTCATAGATATAAGGCTCCTTAGGTGTTTCTATTTTTTTTTTTTTTTTTTTTTGGCGTTAGTAATTTTGTGTTTCTTCTAAGATGCTCTGTAGCATCTATGATATTCTCATTTTTATTTATATTAGTAATTTATGTTTCTCTGCTTTTGATTGGTCTGGCTTAGGCTTTATCAATTTTATTCCTCTTTTTAAAAACTGGTGTTGCTTGAATTCTTTTTTCTTTTGTTTAATTGATTTGCTTTTCTTCTACTCACTTCGAGAATAATTTGCTCTGATTTTTCTAATTTCTTTAGGGGAAAACTTAGATCATTAATTTTCAGTCTTTCTATTCTAATATAACCATATATAGAAGCATAGAAAGTATTTCTCTCTAATCATTGTTTGAGCTACATGCCACACAGTTTTGTGTTTTAACTCATTCAATTAAAAATATTTTCCAATTACCTTGTAATTTCTTCCTTGATATGTGGTTTATTTAAAAAATTTACTTATATTTTTATTTTAGAGAAAGAGGAGAGCACGTGTGTGAGGACAGAGAGAGTTTCAAACAGACTCCATGCTGAGCATAGAGCCCTGTTCAGTGTTCACTCTATGACTCTGAAAAACATGACCTGAACCAAAACCAAAAATCAGATGCCTAACCAATTGAGCCACCCAGGTGCCCTGCCATGTAGTTTATTTAGAGATTATATTTTTCAAGATTTTGCAGTCATTTTAATATTGATTTATAATTTAATTATGATAAAAAATCATAACTTGTATGATTCTCCATTTAAAAAAGTTTATAGACCTATTTTACAGCCCAGCATATTGTCTGTATTGATGGATTTTTCGTTATACACACATGAAAATATTATGTATCCTATAGTGTTCTATAAATGTCAGGTTAAATGGGTTGATATGTTAAAACCTCAAGTAACAGTGTTAGAATTTTTTTTAAGTAGGCTATCTTTTAAATAAGTTAAAGAAAGAGAAAAAATCTTTAATATTTACTGACAGACATTTCTAGTGCTTTTTACCATTTGATATAGAGCTGAGCTTCTATTTGGTAATACTTTCATCCTGAAGAATTTCCTTTTATATTTCTTGTTGTATCATTTGACCACAAATACTCTCAACTCTTTTCATTTGAATTATCTCTATTTTGCCTTCATTTTGAAGAATCTTATTCTAGATACAAAATTATAGATTGACAGTGTTGTATTTTCCTTTCAGCACTTTAAAGGTAGTGTTCTGTTGTCTTCTACTTTGCATTGTTTTGATGTCATTTTTACCATTGTTCTCTGTATGTAATGTGTCTATTTTTCTATGATTGTTCTTAAAATTTTCTCTCTTCATCATTAGTTTTCAGCAGTTTGTCTTCCTGTGGTTTCCTTTGTTTCTACTTCTTGATGGTTTTATAGAATTTTTTTTTGGGGGGGTATGGGTTTATAGTATTCATCAGATTAGATAAATGTTATATTTCTGTATTTACCTACTTATTACTTATTAGCTAGCTAGCTCTCATTTCTCTTTCCTCTTCTGGAAGTCAGATTATACTTATGTTAGACTGCCTGATGTCTTCCACAAGTCAACTGCATAAAGCTTTCTTTTATTTCTTTTTAGACCCTATCCTCCTCTTTGTGCTTCAGTTTAGGCAGGTTTTTTTTTTTTTTTTCTATGTCTTCCAAGTTAACTGATCTTTCTGTAGTGTCTAATCTTCTGATAAGCCTCTTCAGTGAAATTTTCATTTCAGATCTTGTATCTTTCAGTTCAGGTATATCCATATAGTTCTTGTAATTCCATTTCTCTATTAAATAGTTCCTATTTATTTCCTTATTATATTCATATTTTCCTTCAAATTCTTAAACACATTTTAAATAAACGTTCTAACATTTTTTGTCTACTGATGTAATTTCTGAATCTGTTTCTGTTGACTAATTTTTCTCTTGTTTATAGATCACCAATTTCTCTGCATGTCTAGTATTTTTTTTACTATAATTCATAGTAGATATGAATAGTCTGTTTTTGAATGCGTAGATGTTATTGTCTCCTTTTGAGTTTCATTTAGGGAGGAAATTAATTTCTTTGTGACCAGTTTAATTTATTTCAAGTCCTCCTTTAAACCTTGGTTAGTGTTGGTCCAGACTAGACTTTTTTTGTAGGCTCCATTAGTCCTTTCCTAAGACCTCGGGGATCTCTTTTGAATGACCAGGGTACATTGCAGTCTCCCCTTTCTGGCCAGTCTGCTCTCTGGCCAGATTCATTTCCAATCTTGAAATGAATATTCTGTATAGCCCTGTGCACACTCCAGTAATTGTTTGGTTTTATCTTCTCTGTATTTTTCCCTTTGTTATTTAGTTTTCGTTCTTAGACTTGAGGAGACTTGCTCTGGACATTGCAGTTACTATTCAGCCAAGTGGTCATGGGAACCCTTGTGCAGTTATCTGGAACTCTTTTACTTTATAGCTTCTTTGTTTCTACTACCCGGCCCCACTAGTTCCTACTACCTGAGTAGCGTCAAACTCTCATCTCTCTCCTTTCACTGAGCAGTGCCGCCATAATGTTTGATCTCCCACTTCCTGCATGACTATCTGAAAATGCTTCCAGGGGAAATGTCAATTGATAATGGGGTTCCACATAATTATTTTCCTTTTCTTAGGGATGAGACTGGCACTGCCTCTTGCAGTATCTAGAAGGAATTATATTACACATTTTTTTTTTTTTCTGGTGACTTTATCATGGCTAGAAGCAGAAGTCTGGATTCATTTTTGATAATTTGCAGTGTGAACGAATGGAATAGAATTATTTTTCTGTCTCTTTCTTGTCTGTTTACACAATCTCAAGAAGTGATTTTTACTCAGTTTGTCCTCTCAGCCTTGCACTCACTGGCTAGGTGCTGCTGTAACAGGCATGGAAATATTAAGGTTGTTATCTTCCATAATACTTACAAATGTCAAGATCATTTCCACTTTTCTAGGTATTACCCTGTTTTTAACTCCCAGAATATTCTGGGAGGTATTCCTGGTCTTAACTGCTTGCTTGCTTGTTTATATATATATATTATTTATATAAATAAAGTAAACTCTCTGCCTAACATGGGGCTCAGATTCATAACCCTGAGATCAAGAGTTGCATGCTCTACTGAGCCAGCCAAGTGTCCTGGTCTTAACTGCTCTTTGAATTATCTTGTGATCCACTATTATAAGTTAAGACCATTAAATTTGTGACAGCTGCCATAAAAAGTACCACAGAATGGGTAGCTTCAGCAACAGAAATTTATTTTCTCGTCGAGGCTAGAGGTTCCAGATCATGGTATCAGTAGAATTAGTCCCTTCTAAGGGCTGTATGGAAAGGATCTATTCTACACCTCTCTACTAAGCTTATAGATGGCTGCCTCCTCTGTTCTCATGGTGGTTCCTCTCTGCACACACATATCACTCTGGATGTTCAGATTTCCTTTTCCTATAAGGACAAGATTAAAGCCTACCCTAATAACCTCATTTTAACCAAATGACATCTGTAAAGACCTTCTCTTCAAATATAGTCTCATTCTAAGGGACTAGAAGTTAAGACTTCATGAATTTCAGGGGAGAAGGAACAATTTATCCCATAGCACCAATCATTTCTCTCATCTCTTTATTTATAACCTTGCTGTAAAACTTGATATCCTTTGATATTTCATTGTTCACCTGCTTATGCCTTTAATCCCTTTTAATTTTTTTTTAAATTAAGTTTAATTTTTATTTTTTTAAACAGGAGAGGAAGGTCAGGGGGAAAGGGGGAGAGAGAAACTAAGCAGGCTCCATGTGCAGCACAGAGCCCAATGTGGGGCTCGATGTCAAGACCCTGAGCTCATGATCTGAGCTGCAATCAAGAGTCTGATGCTTAACCGACTGAGCCACCCAGGCACCCTGCCTTTAGTCTCTTTTATTTTGCAACAATAGGTCAGGTTCCCTTAAGCAATCTTTTTAATCTTTTCAAGAATCACTGACCCCCTTCAGAAACCAGGGAAACCTATAGAGAGCTGCTCTCCCCAAAATGTATATTTTCACACAGGAAATTTTACATACAAGTGGGGGAATTGTAGGATGCCCCCATCCATCCATGCACCCACAAATGTTCCTTGGTTTTAACCCTTCAATTGTAGTTTCTGTTAGCTCACTGTTGGCGTCATTTATGAATCTCCCAGATCGTACTCTGAGTCACATGCAAATAATGAACATTGACTGAGCCCAGGTACATGAATGGATTGTGCAAAAAGTTATAGCTACAGAAAGAGAAAAGAAATCCATCACTCATGGTCAGCTCTCTCTCAAATCTAGTTCATAGGCTATAGTGGTAGGTGGTCATATATAAACTTTTAGGAGGTGTTGGCTTTTTTCCCTTGCATTTAAAGAAGTTATGTGCCACAATGTGAGGCAGATAAATCATGATTCACTACAACAGCAGAGTTGTAGTCAGTTATATAAATTGCCAGTGAAGCACTAAATCTGTCACTTTGTGTGTTCTGACCATTTAACAGTTGGAATAGTGTTGCAAAAGAGGACTGACTGGAAACAAAAGAAGCAAATGCAGTGGCAGATGCAATTAGCAAGATCAATGGTTGGTGCTAAAGGTTCATTGTTTGGTCATTTCGGTTGGCCAAAGGAAAAGGGATTGCTATCCAAAACACTCCACTAGCTATAATCTGCTGGAAGAGAATGCAGAAAAGTGAGTTGCCCAACCTTACAACAGTGTGGAGAATATTTTTCTGCTTACTATGTTCCCAGGACGGTGGCCAGAAGATCATGCTTCACTGTTCTTTTCATTCATACTTTTGATTGATGATATAGAACTTTTGCTCACTCAGTATACTTCTTTCTAAAGTAATTTATTATTATTATTATTAATATCATATTATTTTTACCATAGCTGTTCACTTCTTTAAGGAAAATCTCCTGACCATGTTTGAATCCTTCCTGACCATGTTTTGAACCTCAATTTATTACAACTCTCTTATTCCAAACTAGAAGATTTTGTGCTGTCAAATGATAACCCCAGGACTGCATGAACTGTAGCAAACACCACTTTTTTTTTTTTTAAGATTTATTTATTTATTTATTTATTCATTCATTCATTCATTCATTCATGAAAGACAGACAGAGAGAGAAAGAGAGAGAGAGAGAGAGAGGCAGAGACACAGGCAAAGGGAGAAGCGGGCTCCCTGCAGGGAGCTTGAGTGGGACTTGATCAGGGACTCCAGGATCACGCCGAGTCGAAGGCAGACACTCAACCACTGAGCTACCCAGGAGTCCCTCAAACACCACTTTGAATAACAATTTTTTGTGTTGCTAAGATTTTTGTAAGTTGGCGTTTCATTGTCTTAGAGCGGTTTTGATAAGTGTGACCCTGAAAATGTGTCAGTAATAGTGATAATGATGATCCTAATAGCTAGATACCTCTTCTAAATCAGATAGTTATTCCTAAATAAGATATACCCATGAGATGGGGTAACTGTTTTGCCCACTTTACAGATGAGGGAACCAAAGGCTAGAGGAGGTGACTTGACAGAGTCAGACTCCAGGCTTTTCACCATTATGTGTGCTGTGTGGCAGTGATTAGGAATCCGCTAAGTGCTTCACAAGTGGGTATTCTCTAACATCTTTCCAAGCTTTGTGAGAGACCTAGAGTTCCCTCTTAATGGAGCCAATAACCTAATGAAACCTGAGAAACGGTTTAGGAGCTGTTTAATTGGGACACCAAGCATACCTGCAGGAGGACTGCAGCTCAGACAAAGATCAGCATGGCTTCACATGGTCTAAAAAAATGTCATGGGCTTATGGAGCTTAAAGAACAGAAATTTCTCAGCATTCTGGGGACTGGAAAGTCCAAAGTCAAGGTGTTGGCTGATTGGTTTCCATTGAAGCCCCTCTTCCTGGTTCGTAGAAAGATATCTTCTTGTCATTTCTTCACGTGGTAGAGAGACAGGTTATCTGTCTGTGTCTCTTCTTATAAGGGCACTAATCTCATTCATGAGGATCTGCCAATGTGACCTGATAATTTGGCAAAGGCCTCACTTCTAAATACCATCACATTAGTGGTTAGGGCTTCAATAATAATAGGACAATCAGCCTAT
The DNA here is from genome assembly GCF_048164855.1 of Canis lupus baileyi. Lineage (NCBI taxonomy): Eukaryota > Metazoa > Chordata > Mammalia > Carnivora > Canidae > Canis > Canis lupus. The sequence goes on from NC_132842.1 coordinate 20,681,948, forward strand.
AGCAAGTAGAGATGAGAGTTCAGCTGGCCTTAAAAAAAAAAAAAGGATAGCAATGATATATATTAAATTATTAAATTTCTTGCCTTAGGTACACATTTAATCTATTATTTTGCCACCGTTCTTACCTCCTCAATACCTTCATTCATTACTAATCACAACTCCTGTCTATTTTTCATTTAGTTATGTATTCTGTGACTGGTTAGACAACTCTGAGCATCCCAATGATGGAACTGCTAATGCTGTTCTTTACCATTTAGGTCAGCTGGTTCTTAGAGTTTATGACATCATGCACTACTTAAGGAACCTAATGAAAGCTATGGGTTCTCTCTAGGAAAAAAAAAAAGTATACATGACCATTGGAACTGGGGTTAAAAATCTCTGTATTCTCTCTCTCCCCTGCCCCTTTAAAGTAAATAAATCTTTAAAGAAAGAAAAGGGGGTGCCTGGGTGGTTCACTTGGTTAGGTGTCTGACTTGGTTTTGGCTCAGGTCATGATCTCAGGGTTGTGAGATTAAGGTCCAAGTTAGGCTCCATGATCAGTAGGGAGTCTGCTGGAGATTCTCTCTCTCCCTCTGCCCTTCCTTCTTCTCACATGCTGTCTTTCTCCCTCTCAAATAAATAAATCTTTAAAAAATCTCTGCCTGGGGACACCTGGGTGGCTTACTTGGTTAAGTGTGTCTGCCTCTGATCCAGTCATGATCCCGGGTTCCTGTGATTGAGCCCCTGCATTGGGATTCCTGCTTGACATGTAGCGTGTTTCTACCTCTCCCTCTGCTACTTCCCTTGCTTGTGCTCACTTGCTTTCTTGTCAGATAAATATAAAGTATTTTTTAAAAAGATTTTATTTGAGAGAGTGAGAGAGAGCATAAGCTGTATGAGAGACAGGTGGAGAAGGAGAGGCAGACAGACTCCTTGCTGAACAGGGAGCCTGTTGCAGAACTCCATCCCAGGACCTTGAGGTCATGACCTGAGCTGAAGGCAGACACTTCACGGACTCAGCCACCCAGGCACCCCTCCTGTTAGATAAATAAATAAAATATTTTAAAAAAGAAAATCTCTGCCCTGACCTCACCATATCAACTTAACCACTATTAAAAGGCACATACTTTTCATCTCTCAGTAAGAAAAATTAACAGAAGAACATGTTTTGCAAGAGATGGTAGGTGGCCAACCGTATGAAAATCTAGTCACCATCATTTGTGATCAGAGAAATGCAGGTTAAATTGTATTGCCATTTTTTAGTATATCAGTTAACAAAGACTTTAAAATAGAATAATACAGAGTGATGGTGAGGGTTTGGTGAAATGAATATTTTCATACATTGCTGTTGGGTGGTAAATTCGTGTTGTTATACATAACTATATGTGTTGGGCACTGTAGAAGCTCCTCACCTTTTCTAGTAGTATGTTTCTTTCTGGAGATCTGTCCTCAAGAAGTAATCCAGAACTCAGTTAACAAAGACTTTAAAATAGAATAATACAGAGGGATGGATATGTGTGTGTGTGTGTGTGTGTGTGTGTGTGTGTGTGCGCGTGCGCGCGCCCACATGCGTGTGTGTGTGTGTTGCCGCAGTATTTATAGTGAAAATTTTGAAGCCACCTTAAAGTCCAACGAGAAAAGAATGGTTAAATAAATGCTGGTAGATTATGGAATAATAAAATGACATGGGAAATGCTAACAACAGCACACCATAAGGTTGAATCTACAGTGTGATTCTAATTATAGAGAAATGTTTACATAGCTACATTAAAATGAAATTAATCAAAAAGTTTTTGACTAAGATCTTTGTATATTGGGACTCTAGGTTTTTATTTTTCTAGTCCTTTTTTTTAATTCTTCAAAATTTCTACAATGTATTTGTTTAGCTTTATTAACTATTATCAAGTTAGCTTTCTCTGCCCAACAAAATGCCACACAACCTAGTGGATTAAGACAAAGCCATTTTATTTGCTCCTACTTCTCTTGGTCTAGACTGTCAGCTGGTATTTCCTTGATTTTCTCATGCATTCAGAGTCAGCTGGGGGGTTGGTGGTTGAGGATGCTCTCATTTACATATTTGGGGGCTGGCAGGCTGGCAGCCAAGCACTTGCCAAGTCTCTGCTTGGTTTATATTTGCTAATGTCCCATTGTACAAAGCAAGTCACAAGAGTGAGCCCAGGGTCACTGTGCGAAGGAAGTAAGGGCACTGTCACAGAGGGGGTTATTGTAAACTGTTTTTGCAAGCCATCTTTAAAATTCCATTAAAAAAAATTATAAGAGACTCCTCCCTAACCTAAAGTCCTGACTTGATAGCCTCAGAGTCATAGTGTCTTTGCGTTGGTGATGTCATATATGTCACCTGTTTATTCCTTCATGACCATGATGAGTAGGGGAGAGAGCAGTGAACACATAATTGACAAACAGCTGGTTCTCCACTGGTTTTCCAGCCTCCTGTGCCCTGCGCTGCCTTCCCCAGTTGAAGTAGCCAGGAGCTTGGGATTGTCTAATAATTTTTCTTCCTCGTTAACTGAAACTTCCTACCATACACAAAAGACAGCCAGTATCATAGCAATGGCATGGAGGTTAATGGGCTTAACAGAGAAGAATGCCCATTTTCGGGGCCTGATAGGAAGTGCAGTTTTGTTTTTATACTTTTGCTAATATTGTTTTATAGCTTCTGTAAGAATGCAAATGCATTTAATTTGCAAATTTTCCATGTCAAGGTAAAAATGTCTTCTATTACTCTCACTTTGGGTGACAGGGAGGCAACAATTTTTGTAGACATCTTATGAATCGTCTGTTGAGGCATTTTTTAAAAAGTGATGTTGTGAATAGCTGGAAGAGCTAATGTAGTTAAGCACCCGGAATATTTTTTCACAGTGTATTTGTTTCCTGTTGGCGCAGTAGCAGATTGCCACAAATTTATTGCCTTGAAACAATACCAATTTATTTTCTAACGGTTCTGGAGGTCAGACATCTGAAATCAATTTCACGGACCTAAAATCAAGGTGTCAGCAGAGCTGGTTCCTTCAGAAAGCTCAGTGGGAGAATCCAGTTCCTTGCCTTTTTCAGCTGTAGTGTTTGCTGCATTTTTTGCTCTGTGGTCCTCACATTGATTGCTTCCTCATTCCTCATAGCAGGACCACTGCAATGATATCAGGCCCACCGCGGGGGTGGGGGGTGGAGTGGGGGGTGGGGTGGGGGTGGGGAGGCTTCCCATTTTCCAATTTTCCAATTCCTAATCACATCTGCAAAATCCTTTTTGCTATATGAGCTGACATTCACAAGTTCTGGCGATTGGGACGTGAAGATATTTGCAGGACCATTGTTCCCTATCACACATAGTAATTGTACACATGAGCTTCATAATACAACTACAGTTGTGCATATCATTTCTTTTTAACCCCCTTCTTGGTGGGCCCACCTCGCATCTTCCAGAATCTTGTAAACTGGCTGGTCTGTGTGATATCTCTTGACTTCAGGATCCTAATTCCACTGAGATTTGAGTCTGCGTTTTTGATGATGGGTGTAGGTGCATGTACAGCTTGATTTTCATTATTCATATTGAATAGAAATGAAGTTTGTATTGCCTGCTTCACTCATTCTATGTATTGGTATTATGACTAATAGTTTCTATCACAAAACTATTTTGAAATAGGAGTGTTTCATGACGTATTTTGACAGCAGCAATGTCATGCTTCTAGCCGCTCTGAAAGGAGTAAGTTACAGGACACTAACTTAATATTCCATACCTGAGTAATCAACCAAAGATGGCATGTCCAGAAATAGCACTAAAATGTCAACCACAAAATGTCTTTAAAATAATCTCATTCAGAAGACATGAATCTTCCTTATTTGCAGTTTTGAAATACCAAAGTTTTTAAAGACAGGGAGTCCTAAGTTATTTCTTTTTCAGAGATGCCAGATGGATGTTGAATTAGGTCCAGTTTTTAGTTTTTCCTCAGTTAATTTTTCAAGTTTGCGGCGGTGTTCTGGATCGTTATCAGTAAATCGAGGCGCTTTTCCTCCCCCGGTTCCCCACAGCCCCCCACAGCCCCCCACAGCCTGGCATTAGCGTGGTTGCCTTGGTACCTGTTCCTGAAGGATGTCTGCAGCGAGATTTGGTTGTTTAAATAGCACGACTTGTCATCTAAAAGTAGAAGTCATTAGCACGACGCCGTTTGGCTAGAGGTGTCTTCAGTACTGTTTTTAAATTTTTCTTATTTTATCACTTTACTGTTAATGTTTACACATTTCACCCCTGGAAATTTCAGGGCCTGGTTCACAGTATGTTTCTGGAGTGAAAAATGCAAAAACATTCTCCTGAAGAGTCTCCTGAAACTTGTGCCAGAAACAGTGGCCTGAGTTAGACATACCATGTCTTTTAAAAGATGTGAACTTTGAAATTCCAGCCCTATTATTACCTTGCACGATTAGTAATACTTAGATGTTTATAACTGTAATCCATAGTTGAACAGCCATCTGCTGTGTTTAAGGAAAAGGATTTCTAAACTTCTTGCTAGCTTATGTTTGAACTTTAATTGGTCTTCACGGTGATTGTGAATGTACCGGAAACATTTATTTATCTCAGACAGAGTAGCCTGTGTTTTTGTTTAATGTAAAAATTGAATTGGGTGCTTTGGGAGGATTTGTATCCATTTGTCTCCATTCCGCGTATCTCCTCCACGTAATTATTACAAAAGATGCAGCCAGGCGCAGCATCTTCGCTCTTGCCTCCCAGGTGAGTTGACCTAAAGTCAGAAACTGCTGTCACTGCATGGGTGAGGGTGGCAACATGCTCCTTCAGTAGTGGGCTTCTCTGTAGACACGCCGCCAACTGGCAGCCTGTGTTGGGAGGGATATGCAGTAATTAGTTGCTTGAAACTCTTCCCTCGTTAACTCCAGGTAAGTTATTAGAGAAAATGTTCTGGAGTTCAGAGTGATGGTTTTGAACACAAGAAATTAGATTTAGCCATCAGAATATGTCCGCTATTTGTAAAACAGTCAAATCCTAGACAGTTTCTTTCCTCATGTGGAATCATATTTTGTCATTAAAATAAGATCTTGCGTGAACCTCATGGCTCACTTGGTCTAGTAGATACAGATCATAGATAATGAGGTCTGGTTTTTAGGTACATTAAATTTTGGGCTTTCTTTACTTTTTCTTTCTTTGGTGAGGGTAGGGATAGTCAAGGACAAAATGAAGAGACCTCATTTTTTGGTACCAGCTAATTCAATTTGGAAAATAATACACTATTGCTATTATGTAGTAATTTATATTCATTATTTTAAATAACTAAAACATTCAAAGGGGTAAAAAAAAAATCCACTCAGAATCTCAGCAACTTAATTATTACGTTTTAGTGACCATCACTTGAGATAAGTCTGTTGATGTGGACAGGAGGATATGTCAAGAGATATAAAGGCAATATATTTATAAGTAAAAAACTTGGGGGGAGGGCAGAGGGAGGGAGAGAATCCCAAGCAGGCTCCACATCCATTGTGGAGACTGATGTGGGGCTTGATCTCACAACCCTGAAATGATGACCTGAGCTGAAATCGAGAATTGAATGCTTAACAGACCGAGCCACCCAGATATAAAAAAACAAAACAAAACAATGTTTTTAAAATGTTAAATTTTATTTAAGAAAGGAAAATCAAATGAAGAAATTATTAAAGTTGTACTAATTGACCAAGAATATCAACGTATTAATTCCTAAAAGATCACTCTAAGTAAAAATAAAAATTACGGGTAGCATTGAGGCCTCTTATACATAGATGTCAAGCTATACATATGGATACACTTCAGCATTTTACATATAAATATATGTAACTATCTTTTTAAAAACTATGTTTCAAAATGGGTTGATGGCTTTTTTTTTTTTGTAAGATTTTATTTATTTATTCATGAGAGATACAGAGAGAGGGAGGCAGAGACACAAGCAGAGAGAAGCAGACTCCATGCAGGGAGCCTGACTTGGGACTCATCCTGAGTCTCCAGGATCACACCCTGGGCTGAAGGCGATGCTAAACCACTAAACCATTGGAGCCGCCCCAGAGTTGATAGTTTTTTGATTTGTTCCTAATTGGCTAGATTTAATGATTAGGTAGTTGTCTTGCAGAGAGGCTGGTTTATGTCCTGACTTCTTGCATACTTGCAAATACCTGCCCTTCATTATTTGATAAATAATTTATTTGTCTGGGTATAAAAACCTTGAGTAACCTTTTCTTTTCCTAGAATTCTGTAGGCATTGTCTTTTGACATTGAATGTTACTAGGGAGACCTCAGAAGGCAGTTTGATTTTTTCATAGTGAGGGTCTTGTCTTTTCTTTTAGGCTAGCTTTAGGATTACTTATTTATTTTCTCTCTCCTTCTTTCTTCACTATATTTATTAAAGCATAATATACATAGATAAAAGTCCATATGGCATAAGCTTATAGCTTAGTGGATTATCATTCTGTATAATTTCAAGCATCAACTACACAGGTCAAGTAATAGAAAACCCACAGCATCTTAGAAGTCCCCCTTGGCCTCCTTTCTGCCCCAAGGTAACAACTGTCTTATCTTAACTTCTAATACTATTATTTAGTTTTGCTGGTTTTGAATTTTATATAAAGAGAACTACTTAATATGTACTCTGGCTTCTTTCATTTGACATTGTGTTTTGAGGTTCATCTGTATTGTTGCATTTGGCTGGTTTCATTCATTTTTACTACTCCCATGTGATTTATTCATGCATCAGTCCTGTTTCTCTGAGATGTGTATTTGCTTAAAACAAAATCTCTCCTACTTTTTAGACCTTGCCCTTTGGGGGTCAAGAGTGGAATCAGAGGCTCTCAGAGAGCCTCCTCTCCCTCCTTTTCTGCCCCTTCCCCCTCTCAGGGGGTGGAGATGCTTGTTTGCACATCACCCATCAGTTCCTCTTGTGCTGCTTGCTATGGAACAGGGTTATTCTGGGAATATTCACTTCCCCCCCATTTGTCTAGCAGACCCTCAGACTTAAGTATCAGCACTTCAAACAAAAGGGCCATTTGATGGGGCATTTAGGACTGTTACAGTAATCTCTATCATGCTTGAATGCTGAGGAGCTCTGTGTCAGCTACCAACATTCCCTCTCATTTTGGTTGAAATCTCCCAGAATTCAGCTACTGTTCATCATAATTTCTGATAGGAGGCGGTGATGTTTTACTTGTTTCATGTAAGAGCTCATCCTCTTCTTCCTCCCAATGGATTTTAAGAAAGGGGAATACAGAAAAATGCTTTTCCACCATCCCAGTTAACTGGATGGCTCCTAAGTTACCTTAGATTTGAATAAGTATGTTTAAAATCCACGGCTGATCATTCAGATTGACCAGTATGGGAAAACAGTGCCCTTTGGGTGCCATCTCCATTGGTCTTCTTCCTTACCTGCCTTGCATTGAGCCTCCACCGTTCCGGGTCCAGCCTCTTGCCAACCTGTCTCTTTCATGACCTGCATTAGTTGAGGCTGGTTATCTCAGAAGAGTGCTTTAACCAGTGGGGGTAAATTATAGCATGAGGCCAGCTTTATGTTCCTTTACAGGTTTTTAATATCAGGGAATGGAGAATTATTGTAGGCTGCCTTCAAGTAGGAGCTTAATATTATCATTCATCATCAAATAGCATCTGAAAAGTGCCATTGGAGCTCCTGCTCCTCTGCTTCACTGAACTGTAGTGAGGCACTTTTTGTTCTGCTGTGTGTAATTTGGTACCAACATGGCAGCCCCCTGAAGATAGAACCATAACTTTTACAAAGGAGCAGGACTTCTTTGAAAAATGTACATAGTTTAAAGATTTAAAGTGGCAGCAACATTTTTGAGGAGGTATTTTCTTCAAAAGGATGAAAAAATACTGGCTATTGTATAATTAAAGAGAAATTTAACCTTCATGTCTGGTTATATTCGTCTTTTTCTCATCTACCAAATGGTACCCGTAGTTAAAAAATGCCAGTAAGGGGATGCCTGGGTGGCTCAGCGGTTGACTGTCTGCCTTCCGCCCAGGGTGTGATCCTGGAGTCCCCGGATCGAGTCCCACATCGGGCTCCCTGCATGGAGCCTGCTTCTCCCTCTGCCTGTCTCTCTCTCTCTCTCTCTCTCATGAATAAATAAATGAAATCTTTTTTAAAAAAATGCCAGTAAGAATAATGAAATCAGAATGCCACACATTTGACTCCCCCAGCTCAAATTGTGTCAATTAATATAAGTTACAGAGTATTTTATAGGAATATATAGTGGTTTGAATTATATATAAGTAGTATGCTCTTCAGAAAGCTTGATTTTTTTTTTTTTTTTTTTCCTAACCTCTGCTTTCTGGAGTATTGTCTGTTTGGCCCTTCTAAAATGTTAGATGGGCATGTTTCTTGAAGATACTTAACTTTAATTGGGAATTGTTTTACTTATGAGTTCTACCTTCATGATCTCAAAGTAGCTCGTTGTCTCTCCTGAGAATCCAGACCATATACCTGATGGTCTGTTTGCACTCTGTGGTCTCATGGGTCCATCACACTGGCCATGCTTGAAACCGTGCTCGTCTCTTCCTGAATCGTGTTGAAGTTGGTGATGACCACTCTCCATGCGTTTGCCATAGAAAAGCCTGGGTATCACTTCTTAAGCTTTTTCAAATCAATTTTCTAAATCAGAAGTGCTCCTCTTCTTTCTCATTTAACAGTAGAGTAGTAGTACTCACTGTGGTAGTGATAGAGTATATTTCTGTTGTACTTGCTGTGTGCCAGATACTGTTCTGAAAGCTTTACATCTGTTACCCGTTCTAATCCCTTCGTAACCCTGAGAGGTGAACACTTATCTCATCTTGCAGAGGACGGATGCAGCAGGGATACAAAGAGTGTACGTGACTTGCTCAAAGGCAAAGTAAGTGTATCTGGGATTTGGCTGGAAATACATGGAAAGGGATGAGGATTGCCAGAATATTGTTCTTCTGTTGCAGTTATTGGTACACTGGCTGTTCTCTGCCCATTTCTCACCCAAGTGTATGAACGTGTTGACATTAAAGAGTTGGTCTTGAATGTAGCCTAATTAATAAAGAACAATTTATAAGTCATTCAACTATCATTAGTAACAGGTTCACCTGGAACATTGCTTGGGCAGCTGCTGGGGGCTCACTGCCACATACCAAAGTGCCTTTGTGGCAAAGACTGTTGATTGTCTTGCACAGAGTGACTCACCTGTGCAGTCTCTGGAGGTCTGAGCTATGGCTTTCCTGCTTTAACCCTTTCATTGTTTTATACACGTGCAGATAAAGCCCAAGCTCCACAGCATGACTGATAGGGCTCCTGATGGTCTAGTGCCCCTTGCCTGTCTCCATACAAGGCTCCCTTTCTTCCCTGTAATTGTGGTTTTGGCTCTTTGCCTCTGATGATTTCCCGCCTTATCTGAAGACCCACTAAGATCCAGACTTGTTCCTGATCTCTGCCTCTATGTCTACTCTGTATCTAGTGCCTGTTGTTTTCTGATTATCTCCTTGTTATATTTATTCATTGGAACCACTAGACTACAAGCCCCTTGGGGCCAGTTTCTTCTTTGTGACAAAAACTATACTAAACAAGTGTTTGTTTATGGACAAGTACTTTGATTAATCAAAATCAGGTATGTGGGGCAGACTTTGTGCAGCTCTAGTTACTTGACTATCAGGAGAATGAAGACAGTGGGTGTTACAGGCAGCACTGGTCCCCACTTTCCTACCCTCCTTACACTGAGATTCATGTGCAGAACCCTGACACCCAACCTTAAGATGAGCTCTAATCCAGTTTGACTGGTGTCTGTAAGAAGGGAGACAGCAGGGCTGCACACACAGAGACACAGCAGGGCTGTGCTCCCACAGGACAAAGACCAATGTGAGCTCACGGTGAGTGAGAAGGCAGTCGTCTGTAAGCTGAGGAGTGAGGCCTCAGGAAAAGCCAAATCCGCCAACAGCTTGATCTTAGACTTCCAGCCTCTAGGCTGGTGAGAAGATAATTTGATGTTGCTTAAGGCACCTAGTCTGTGGTATTTTAGACGGCAGCCCTAGCAAACTACTGCAGTGCCATATAAAATAACTTCTGAAAACCTATGTGATATCTGAAGTTGTATGTGTGCACATGTTAGGCACATGAAAGAGAATTGTGCTCCTTGGAGAAATTTATTTTTGGCATAGTAATAGGAGAAACTCCAGTACTATGAGAAAATGTTTAGCAAGAAGTAATGGGGGTTTTCTGCCGAACCTGAATTAACTGTAAATTCCTAGGACTTATTCATTCCCTAAATGTTCTCATTGATATTGTACAAATTGTTTTGTGTTGTAAAATCAAGATCATTTATGTAATTCAGCTATTGTCTGTAGTCAGTGAATCTGTGCATTTCTGTTTGATTTGTATTTAGGATTTGTATTTGTAGGTATATTTCTGAAATACATATATTTACTTGCTGTCTGAGTATTTTATATCTGTTTTATATCACAGTCATGGTTATGTGCTGTTTTAGGTGTAGTCAGCCGTTTTATGCTGACCCCAGCACACTTCAGAGCATGTTTGCCATTGTCACTGTCTTTTTTTGTTTTTGTTTTTGTTTTTTGAAAAGGGAAGAGAGAGGAAAGAAGGAAAATGGGCAAGAATAAGCAAACAGACAAACTGGTCCTTTCTGACAACTCACCATGGCATGTAAGGAGCAAAGCTTGGCGTGAATCTCATTGCTGCCATTTGCTGGCTCTGTGGCCTTCAGGAAATGACAGAAGTGTCTCCAAACCTCATTTTCCTTAACTGGGAGGCCCCTTCACCTTTTTCAAGTGCCTTCGAGATCGTGTACAGAAGGCATCCAGCCTAGTCAGTTGTACATAAATACAAAAAGTGTTTTCCTCATTTTCAAATTCTTTGTCACTTAGGCCATACATGTTGTTTTCTCTCTGTTGGGGTGAGCTCGAATTGTGCACACTGACCGTAAACACTGGTAATAGTCCACCGATTGGACACACCTTTGGGGGCTTGCTGCGATGCTGTTGAGTCTTTACCTTCCACTTCCCGGGCAGTCTTTTTCCCTGCCCAGCTCACTGAAATCAGCAGTGTTGGTCACCACCACCAAATAGGGCAGCAGAGGGCACACATCACAGTCTGTGGTGGGCTGGGATGAGGTGTAGACCATCAAGTGTGTTATTGCCTTTAAAACTTTCCTCCCAAGTCATGTGAAAGGCACCCTTAGGGGACCACCTCTCATCCTACTTGAGAAGTATATCACCGTCATTCATAAGGCACCAGGAAAAGAAAAATGTGTAAGACAAAATCCCCATCCTATTTCATAGGGAGGGATGCTGAAAAGGAAACATTTTGGTTATAATTCTAGTTTGGTTACGTGATGGGAGTTACAGACACAGCAGCCGCTGCTACAAGCGGAGCCAGGCACCACACAGAGCGAGACTGTTCATAACAGCTTCTGTGTCCATGGAACTTACAGTGAAGTTGGAGAAACAGACCAAAGGAAAAAAACAAGCAAACAAAATTCTAAAATACAATAAATACTACAAAACAAATAGGCTTTCTGGTAGACCAAAATCACAGGGATCAGATTTCTGTGGAGAAGTACAGACTTGTCTGAAGAGGTGACATTGAGTGAGTTACGTTTTGTCAAGAGGCCCAGGGAGAAGGCATGTTGGTCGGTGGAGGAGAAAGGCCAAGCCACGTTTGGCCGTGGTCATCCAGTAAGTCACACGTTGTTGATGCAAGGGGCGTCTGGACGCCTGTGAATGAATTTGCACGATAGCATTTTTAGGGTACAGGTGTTTAAAAGTTGAAGCCACTCTTCTGACCACTGTGCGTAGCCTACTTTGTTTATCCTAGACTTGAGCATTTACGATTTTAAATTTGCACTATTGAATACAAGGCCCGGCTCTCGATGAAGCCTTGGGCCCCGTTTGCTTATATTTGCTGATGTCAGATTAACTACCAAGTAAAAGTTTTTTCCTTGTGAACACCTCTTTTAGATATCCAGGTTTTAAAGATTAAATAAAATAATAAATGCAAATAGTTTATAAAAGTTCACAAGTAGATAGTTTACTACTTTCAGTTGTCATTTTGTTTTTTTAAACAGCTCTTGTTAAAAATAACATTAATTCTAGTTCTCTTTTTTCTGATAACCGTTTTTATGATGATAATGGTTAAGGAATATCAGGGTAGTCTGACATTTGATGGTAGCAAGCTGTAATTTTGAGATTGACCACGCCGTGTAAACTAGTAGCAGTCAGAAGACTTGTTTCAAAGTGCCAATGCCTGGAGCCAAGCCAGAACTTGGCTAATTTGAGCTCTGTTTTTTGGTTAATAAATTGAGTCTCTGAAACACCTTCACACATTGAAAACAATTTTGTATTTGTGTTTGTTGATTGTTTTTTCCCTTGAGTAGAGTATCCTAGTACTTTCCTTTTTTATTGTTTGTTAACTGTGACAGTATTTCATATTTTTAACCCAAGACAGTTGGCTTTCCAAAAATACTGGAAACAAATTCATGATGCAATCATCCTCACCCAAATCCCAAGTTGTGGTGGATCTCTGTTTTCTCTCTGTTATTTATAGTCAACACTTTTTTTTCATATGTTAGGGATGGTAAATTATCTAAGTAGATCCTTGGGGAGTAAGGTAGACTTTTTTTTGTTGTTGTTGTTGTTGTTTTTTACCATGAGTTGTGGTTATTTCACTTTCACGTTTCTTAAGCCTTATTGTAAATTTTTTCAAAAGATTTTATTTATCTGACAGAGATTACAAAGCGGGGGGGGGGGGCGGGGAGCGGGGGGGAGGGGAGAGAGGGAAAGAGAGGAAGAGGTTGATAAGCAGCCTCCCCACTGAGCAGGGAGCCAGACCCTGGGTGGAGTGGGGCTTGATCCCAGCACCCTGAAATCATGACCTGAGCTTCGCGAAGGCAGACGTTTAACCGACTGAGCCACCCGAGCACCCCATTATTGTTAAGTTTTTTAATATGTATTTATCTGCTTCTCTCTTTGGGCTCTGCTTGACTCTAGATTAGCACCAGAAAGTAAAGTCCTCTTGTTTGAGTTTGAGATGTTTATTTGCCTTGTATCGTTTACACCGAAAGACAGTATAGTTATCTGTAAAAGTAGGAACTTACCAGATGTTTGAAAATTTTTCCCCGGACTCTATGGTCTTTCTGTTATAGGATGTCATTTTTGCTTTTATTTCTCAAGTCCTAGGGGAGGGTGAGTGTGTATGTGGGTGTGTACATGCACATGCATATTTATACACATGGAAATCCTGCTTTAAGATAGTTGTGGTTTTCTTTGCATTGTATCTTGGTTCTGAGCCATTATTGTTAAACTCGAAAATAAGTGAAGGTAAATTCATCAAAACTCATTAAAATCGGTTGTTAAAACATTACCTAAAAAACATTTGGCGTTTTACTTTTAGTGTAATTTTGAATTCACTGGAAATTAAATTATAGTTGTGCAGTTTTTCATGTAGATTTAGCATTTGTGTCACTCACGATTCTTAATTATCTTTGTACATATTTTATATGACATAATATCTGCACTCTTACCATCTACAGCCTCTGCAGAGAGGGTAACACATGGCACCAAAGTAATAAAAATGTAAGCTCTAGAGTGAGGAGCAAAGCTGAAACAAGCCATTTTTACATATAATTTAAGTTTAGGTTCTGTGTAGTAGATTGATCCCTTACTTAACCTTTAATAAAATTGGATTCAAGGGTATTTATATATAAATAAAAAAATAAAATTAATTTCGTTTCATACTTCCATATGAGCAAGTACTTGGTAATATATTACAATGACACTTAAACTTCAGTATTAGTCCCATTGGCTGAAAAATGGCCATACTTTGTAGCAACCATTTTTGAGGTCAGCCATTAAAAAGTCGAGTTGCTGCTATTTGAGAGGGTCATTAGGATTAATTTATTATTATTAAGAAGGTGGGATCATATTCACTGATTGAATCAGTTTATGTTTGTTTGGCCTTTATCTCCTATAGAGTTATCTAAGAAGTCATTTCCTCTCTTCACATAATTTTGAAAATAAAATTTGATAGAAATCTAGATATGCTTAAGACTCTGACCGCACAGGCCCTCACAGTCTGCCAACTTCCCTTAATGAGTTCCTGAGTTATACTTGCATCTAGATCTTGATCAGGTTCTAAGTAATGTTAGAATATTTTTAACACGTGCAACCTCAGAGTACCTTTACAGGTGTTGAAAGGGTGAATTAGGGAAGTGCATGTCTATATTAATGCTGCCTGTTAAAAGTAATCACTCTGTCATCTTAATGAAAGCGTATCAGCCTGAGGCATTCTCTGCCAGTGTTTGCGTGGAAAAAGAAAATACCTGGAGGCAACCAGGCTTTCAACCCTTAAGATAATGTTTCTGATGATAGAATTCTGGACCAGTGAGGGAGGTGAGGGGGTGTATTTCTGTATGTGCCCCCCTCCCCCAGAGCTTTTTAAACCTTGTCAAGTTACTAACTATTCCAGCACTACCTCACTTAGTATGTTTTTGCAGTAGGAGGAGATGTGCATCCTGTCTTGGAAAGACCAAGGGCTTTGCAAGAACCAGATAAATTGGCCTTTGAATCCCAGCTCTGCCTTATACTAGTTGTGCGACCCTAACCTCCCTGTTAGTTTTTGCTTTTTTAAAATGAGAAAATAATACTTTCTATGCAAGATTGTAGTGAGTGCTTAAGGTAATGTAGGCAAAGTTCTTGAGGCAATGTCTGGTGTCTGGTACGTTCTGCATGCTTGGTAAATAATAGCGATTATAATTACATTGACAAATATGATAATGGTAAGCATTCACTGATTGGTGGAGTTTTTTTTGATATCTTTAATAAACTAGTAATAATATATAAAAGTTCAACAGATTTCAGTACTCAGGATTTAATTTTTTTTCTGCTTTATTTAAAATTTTAAAAACCTATTAAGAAAAACCTTTGATCAGTTTTTTTAACTTTATTGGGGAATAATTGACAGATATAACTGTATATATTTAAAGTGTACAACATGATGATTTGGTATACCTATACATTAATAGAGTTATTACTAAGATTATGGTTATAAATAAACTGATTTTTTGAAGTGTGATCTCTGCACCAGAAGCATCATCTACCCCTAAAATCTTGTTAGAAATGGAAACTCTTGGGCCTTACCCAAGTCTTCCTAAATATTTATTTATTTTTTATATAGCTTCAACCTACTTTGTTTTTCATTTTAATTCAGTCTAGTTAACATACAGTGTTATGTTAGTTACAGGTGTACGACATAGTGATTCAGCAATTTTGTATGTTACTCAGAGCTCACCTTGATGCATGTATTCTTAATCCCCTCCACCCATCACCCGCCTACCTCCCCTCCAGTAACCATCTGTTTGTTCTCTATGGTTAAGAGTTGGCTTTTTGGTTAGTCTCTGTTTTTCTTTGTTTTGTTTCTTAAATTCCACATGAGTGAAATCATATAGTATTTGTTTTCTTCTGACTGACTTATTTTATTTATACTCTCTAGCTCCATCCTTGTTGGTACAAATGGCAAGATTTCATTCTTTTTTTTGCCTGAGTAATATTCCATTACACACACACACACACACACACACCTCTCTCTCTCTCACACACACACACACACACATACACATGCCACATCTTTTTTATCCATTCATCTCTTGGTGGACACTTGGGCTGCTTCTATATTTTAGCTATTATAAATACTATAATAAACATAGGGGTGGATATATCTTTTCAAATTAGTGTTTTAGTAGTCTTTGGGTAAATACCCAGTAGTGTGATTACAAGATCATAGAGTAGTTCTATTTTTAACTTTTTAAGGAATCTCCATACTATTTTCCAGAGTGCCTGTACCAGTTTGCATCCCCACCAACAGTGCACAAGGATTCCTTTTTCTCCATATCCTCATCAACAACCTGTTGTTTCTTGTGTCCCCCAAGTCTTGCTAAATCTTACAAAAATTCTGTACATTTTAACAAGGCCTCCAGGAAATTGTGATATACACTCAAGTTTGAGAACCACTGCTTCTGTGTTTCTCAAGTGAGAAACATAGAAAAGGGTAACTTTTTTGATACTACCATTCAGAAGTGACTACTGTTAGAATTCTGAGTATATTTCCCTCCTGTCTTTTCTCTTTTCTTGTGTGTACGTACTTAACTGTATTTTTTCTAGTCTTTTTCTTATGTATACATGTAAATACTTATGCTTTTTTAAAAAACATGCCATACTATGAGTTTTATAGCCTATTGTGTTCAGCTCAATATTAAGTCATAACTATTACTCCATGTCATTAAATTTTACTTGAAAACAATTTTAATCATATGGCCACATAATATGAGAGCTTATAATTTATTAAGCAACCCCTTAGACATTTGAGTTGTTTCCAGATGTTGAGGAGGAACATAAGCAACACCGAATTGAAAATTTTGTATCATAAATCACTGGGGATATTCTGTGATCATTTCCTTAGCATAAATTTAATAGTAGGATGGAATTACTGGGTCAAACAGTATGAACATTTTTATAGCTCTTAATATATATTATCAAATTACCTTTCTGTAAAGAGGTGCCATTTTCTACTCAGACCAGCCATGTAGAGAGGTATCTAATCCTCAAACCTTGGCCAACCCTGGGAATTACAGTCTTTTGAATATGTACCAATTTGATAGGAGGATGTTTGCAAACTTCAAGTGAACAGGATATGATTTGATGTCTTTCTTGTCTTTGCATTCACTTACACTTTTGTGTTCATAAGCATGAACGGGAGATACGGTCTTAGATTTCGTCTCTTATGTGTTAAGAGTGTTAATTTCTGAAGTTTACTCTTCTTAAACAGCCTGCCCCTTACTTCTTAAAGACTTCATAAGTTTCATTGAAAGGGAGCTGCAGCTCTTCTAAAGGTGTGCTATGGAACAAAAATAATTGGGCAACGTGGATGTGATGGTAAGCTCCATGTCCTTTGAGCTTTAGGGTGTAATCCGGAAGTAGAGGGCCTTGAAGAAGAGAACAACAAATTGTTTCTGTCTGTAGTATCACAAATCAAGTAGGTAATGCTATTATTAATCCTCAGTATTGCTAGTGAGGAAATTGTTGAAGGAACCTGAGACAGAATGTTAAGTAAATGCTAAACTAGCTGAAAAAAAAATATTTTAGCAATACCATGGCCATTCTGTATATGTTCCTCTTAAACAGCTTTTTTGATACCTTTATCAATCCAATAAAAAGTTATAGCACTGAAACTTACTGAACATACAATTTAGTTTATGTTGCATTAAACCAGTGACTTCTGGAGTCCCCAGAGGGAGCTCAAGCCCCCTTCGTGCTGACATTTCCAGCCTCCCTGGTGGTCATAAGGATGTCCTGAATGACGGTATTTGGGAGGCCTGAGCATCAGGAGGACTGTGAATGTCCTCGTGCACTCTGGGAACTGATGCCAGGAGGGTGCCTCAGACTGCAGCTGTGTAGGAATCTTTCAGTCTTCCAGGAAAGTAAATCAGTGTTCCTAAAGTTTATCTTAACCCTCCTTTTGATTCCAGACATTTGAGAAGCTTATGAACAGGGCCTCTCCCTCATAAGAGTGTCACCATATAAATAATACTGACTTACTACATATTCAGTTTGGGGAGGTTACAGATTCCATGAGCAAACCTGTTTGAGGCAAATTGTTTTCAAGTACATATTTTTACTCCTTTGCAGATTTCACTTAATAATAATGAGAAGAATATTTTATATTTATATGATGATATCCAGTTTATAGAACCATTTTATACACTTTCTGGTGCTCTCCAGAGTCTGATCAATTGGTACTATTATCCCCACCGGGCAGCCAAGGAAACCAAAGCTCGGAAAAACAAAGCACAAAGATTGACCCAGAGTGTCGCAGTCACAAAGTTGATGAATGTTACTTGGGATCAGGAGCCAGGTCTTCTGGCCAGATCCTCTGGGCTTTTGTCTACACTTGATAACATTACATAATAAAAGGAAAATCTGGCAAGCAAAAATGAGAACACCTCCCATTTGAAAGAATGATTAGGAAATCCTACATGAACAGCACGTTTAAAATGTGAATTTTTTAATTTAACATCCAATGGAGACTTGCAAGATTGAAGCAACTATGGGTGTGCATTGGGGCTGCCACTGCTCTTTTGTTGGGTGCTCGTATTTACAAGTGCCTGAGTGACCCTTTTTTCCATCTGACCCTGGAACACAGATATCAAATGACCAAGAAAAGCATCAGAGAGACACCTGCATAAAACACTATTTTTCTTCGTTGGTAAAAACAGGGCTTCCGAACCCTTTAAGACAGGCATACACATAAATCAGATGCCACTTTTGTTGGAGCCATTTGGCAGGATATTATTTTTATTCTTTTTTTATTTAAATTGTACTCTTCCCTGGACTAGATCGGAAGAGCAACTGTTTAAGTGTGTATCATAAAGCAGCAATACGTTGGGTATATTAAATGAACAGAATGCCTATTTTAAAAATATGTTGCCAGAAAGGCTAAGCAGACAATTGCCAGAATGACAGGGTGGCCTCAAATTCCCCACAGAATAAATTTGAGGGCTGTCATGAGACATCCCAGCTTACTCTGATTGCATTGATGATGCACGAAAGAGAAACAGCTTCAGACCTAGATTCTCAGTCAAGTTAGGGCTTTATAGACCATCTGTAAAGCATGGTGTTTGCTGCAATAGGATGATGCTGTTTTAAATAAGATGCTTTCATTTATGCTAATTCATATGCTTCATGTATTTTGAATTGGTTTTTGGCATTTCCTTTCAGTGCACTTTATTATTTTTTAATTATAATAACCCATATTTGTAAGCACATGGAATTCTTGGGAGAGAAAATAAATAGTTTACCCTTTGCTCTGCTGGTTCAGATTTCTGTCCTGCCTTAACCGTCTCTCTTAGGGGAAACCCACATTAACAATTTGATGTATGTGCCTTCCTTTTTTTTTTTTTTTTTTTTTTTTTTCACTTCACATAAACATTTACTTAGGCACATACATGGGATTTTTTTTGTTTTTGTTTTTTCAAAAAATTAAATCATAGCAAACTTAGAATACTCTTAATTTTATTATTACAGTATAGACCTCTTTCTAGGTGAATGCATGCAAGTAAATCTATTCCATTCATTTTGATAATTGTAAGGCTAGAATATATATTATTCTGCTGCTCACCTGTTGGTAAACATTCTGCTTGTTTCCAGTGTTTCATTACTACAAACATTTACTGTAACAACATAATAAGCATTATGTTATCCTTATGATCATTTTCTACTCAGTAAAGTGTTTGGCTAAAGAAGTGAGAATGTAGGAGGAACCTTCCATCTTCAGTTTGTTAACTGTAATCATGTACTTCTGCAATTAGCTGTGTGATATCTAGTAATAAGAATTACAGAGATTTATGTGTAGAATATCTCTTTATGTATGGAGAGGCCTAAATGTAGCTTTTATTTTGTGTTGGAGTCATTTGTGGTTCGCTTCTGTGTATGCACTCACTGAGGAGCAGAGGTGATATTTTAGCTGTCATAATGTCCCATCTAGACCCCTTCCAGAGCAAATCAGTTACCTGCATTTGGGCAAATCTAGTACACTAATGATGTGTACTAGTTTTACACATGGTTTGCTAGTTTTACCTTGTTAGACCATGGCCTTAGATTTCTGTGAGTGAGCTCCTGGCTTTCAGAGTGCATTAATTTAAAAAACACTCTGTGGTATTTTGGAATTATGAAGGGAGGGAATGCTGCTTTGATGACGTGAAAAATTTGCCCAGATCCTCTGGATTGCTTAATATATGATAAATAATGTTTACTGGCCACATGTTTCAGGATTTGGAGTACTCAGGAAGAATCCTTAACAAGGCGATTATGAAAATAACCGATTTCCATAAGTGAAAATGACCATGTTTATTAATGGAGCCACAATTGCCTATTGCCTTCCATCCCATTTATAACCAGCAAGGACAATTGTTTTTGCGTGATTTAGTGTTTACAAAATTACGGTCGCACGGCAAAGCTTACCGTACTAGAGGCTCTGGAAAGAAGCATATGTGGTCCTTTTTGCAGGTAATAAAATGGAAAATCCAATTTGCAATTGCAGAATGCGGCCCTGAGTGATATATGATCTTCATAGCCACATCGGTCAGGGGGTCACCGCTAATCACGGCGCTGGCTGGCTTCCCCTGTGGCCTGGGCCTTCCCACTGAAGAGGGAGCAGCGTGAATCTATGTCTGGGAGCCAGCCAGCGTGTCTGTAGATGCACCACTTTCTAGCTTATTAGATCCTCTTTGTCACAGCGCTTAATCCTGCTGCCTGCTCCTTGTTAGAACACCACCGGAGCGCCGCTCAGGCTTCTAATAAAGGAGCCGGGTGAGGGCACCTAACTAGACGCACCGAAGCGTGCGGCAGTTCGGGGGATTGCATCCTGACAGCGGGGTGAGATGCTTCCTGCATGTTATTACTGGAGAGGGAACCTACCTCCGACAGCTGACAGATGAGCTCTGCTGAGGCAAGGGTAACTTGTTGCTGGGCCAAGATGAGACGGGTGTCATCTTTTCACACAGTATAATGGCCCAGCTTTACTCTAATTATATTAACCCCCTTCTGAAACTGCTGCATCCTGGGCGGGAGACAAATCGCCAGCCGGGAGGGTTACAGCCGCCGCAGCCAGGCAAGGAGGACTGTATTCTCCGCTGGTGACATTAGGTGCAAAAACAAAAGAAGCATGTTCTATTCCGCCAAGCCCGGTTATCACTCTGAAGAGTCAGTGCCCGGCTTGGCTTGTGCAATTTCCATCTCCGTCACCTGCGAAGAGCTGCCAGCTTTAAGGCTGGCCACAGACGTTACACATGGTTTTCACAGTTCTTTGTTACAAAGAAAGCACGGCGTTGACCACAGAGCTATCGTTTGGGGGGGGTTTTCTCCCCCCCCCCCCGGGAACCTGGATCGCTCTTCTCTACTGGCCTCCCAGTCCTGGTAGCCCTGTGAAGACCTAGGACCCTGATCGACTGGCATTGCTCTGTACCAAAATAAACAGACGGTGCTGGGCGAAGGCAGCCCTGCCCCCTGGCCCCTCCCCCTTTAGCTAGAATGCACAGGTGAGTGTGAAGTGAGAGCAACAGAAATGCTCGTGAAGATCTGTCCCATGGTCCTTTGTGTGTACCCCGACTTTCACACTCCTTTTCCTCGAAGGGTATGTATCTAGCTGGATCCAGGTCTCTTACTTAGCAGACGTCGTTAGCAGTCCCCTCTGCCTCTTCTGTCTCCATTGACAGTGCTTAAATAGAGACATTGCTAGGGATTGACAGATCTCCGAGGGGTTAGAGGCTTCAGACAAAAGGGCCCAGAGAACACGGCTGACCTTTTTTGGCATTATTCCCCTAGCTCTGTCTTCCATGTGTGGCAGTCAGGGAGCAAAGAACTTTAGTATGTGATTTTCAGAGGATTACCTCTAAGAAGGCTGCAGGGTTCGTGAGAGGCTGTTAATAAGTTAACAAGAGGCCATGTACATTCCCAAGTGGGTATGTACATTGTAGGTGGTAGGAAGTAGGCTCTTCTTTCCCACAGAAATATGTACCCGGACCTCAGGTTCAAAGATGATCCATTCTAATGTGTTTTCCTCGGAGTATACCTCTGCTTTTGATTCTTGGGGCAACCTTTGGATGTTGGTGGAAGGGAGCTTCCTTCCACCCCTGATACACCCCAGGAAGGTAGTCCTCTTTCTCTTTACCATCCCATGGACATCATTCATCCCTGAGCAAATTTGGAATAGCTGAGGATTGCCTGGAGGGGCAGGCCGTCCTTCCTAGAGCCTTACCCTGGTCAGGGTGCTCTCACAGTGACCCCAGGGCCCTGAAAATACAGCACAGTGAAAAGTGCTCTGTACCTCTTGTTGCCTCCTCTCCTTCTCCCACTCTTCTACCACGCAGTATAGTATCCCTGTGATCCCAGTCTGAACCAAATGTTAAAAGGAAAGCAATCCACTTGAGTTAACTCGTGGTAATGTATAAATGATGGGGAGTCCTAGATGTTCATCAGGTTGAATTGTACCCGTTAGGAATTCAGACTCTATTTTTCAGTAGGATAAACAATTTTGGGGAACAGGGAGGAAAGATCTTTAGGTCAGAGTAGCCACTAATGTAGATCCCTTTGCTTAAGAATTGCTCTGCTTCCCTATGCAATTCATGCTTTTCATGGCTTTTCTTTCTTTCTTTCTTTCTTTCTTTCTTTCTTTCTTTCTTTCTTTGCCACTTTGGAATATAGATTTTTCCATGATTTATTTTTTGTAGTTGATTTCATGCTGAATGTCAGTGGGCAGGCGTTAGAGGCAGGAAGATATGTAAGCATAATTTGTTTATTGGGTGAATACTTTAAGAGAGGTGATCACCTCTGGTATGTCCAGCCTCAACTTAGTGAATGGTTACACCACGGTTTCTGTTGCCTGGCATGTGGGCCCTTCCCTCAATGACCATGCTTCCTAAGAACAGTGGACAATGTATTCACTGCATTTAGAACAGAACACTTAAGAAATACAGAATTGTTGTTTGGAATTATTTTTAAATGGAAGACTTTTTTTCTGATATTAAATTCATTTTTAGGAAAAGTAGAAATTGGAAAAATAATTATGAGAGAATGATATGGAAGAGAGGACAAGGACGTAGAGTGTAGCAAATGAGTTCCTCAAAGAAGATAAGAATTACAGAGAAATTTAAACAAGACATCAATTTTATCCTGGGAAAACTAAAACCCCTCCCCAAGTGAAGATAAAAACCAAATAGCCCAGTGCCTACAGAGTCACACCGAAGTAAGATACCCAGCTCAGTAGAGAATTTGTGCAACTCTGGGATTTTCATGGTTTAGAGAATAAAGCCCATTAATTTACCAAATGATTTAATATCTGACTAATGATGTTTAACCATTAAGATGAGGAAATTGACAATATTGATAATCTTGGAGAGAAATTTATCTGCTTATTTTTGTACTTAACATCAACAGATTCTAAGGAGCTTTGGAAAGATCATGATGAATTACTCATTCGGTAATATCTGTTTTCTTTAAAAGCATTTTATTAGGTTGTAATTACTTTTATATTGGTCTTCTCTTCCTCCCCCCCGCCCCCGAACAGTTACAAGTTCATATAACAAAAAGAAGACAGATTGAGACTCTCAATTATTTTATTTTAAGAAGAAATATTAATTACATCATCTTCCCAGTAAAAATATTTGTGCATTTCCGAAGCTCAGATCAGCTAGGAAATTATGTGCTTTGTGGTATACTTCCATTCCAGAATGGGTTTTCCTTATCTTGAGTTATCAGTTATGACAAAATTGGCAAGTAGAGTTGCAAAACAGGACAAACATGGTACTTTGGATGTATCTTGGGAAGAATAATTGTTTATATAGCATTGACCTGTAGATTGGGAAAGTCTGCAAAAGGACTTCCTCAGTAGACTTTTAGGGAAAGGCCTTTGGTGAGTCTCCTGCCAGGTAAACTGCATCCATCTCTGCTCTGTGACTGCACTGTCCTAGTCTCTTGCATAGGCAAGTGTGCGATGGAAAGCCTTTTCATACACAGCTTCTTCCACTTTTGAGTATACCAAGCAAACACAAGAAAGCAACTGATTACTAACATGATATTCAAATGGGTGGCACTTGGCACTTGGCTTTTTTATGCTACCTTCCCTAACTCATCCTTGGTTGATTGAGATTGTATAACCTGATAACTTCACCAGACATTGGAGAAAGAATCTGAGATTTGGAGTGAGAGCCTTGGGTTCACATCCCCAATCTTAAGTTTTCCGATCTTGGAGACATTACTTAATTTTGCCATCCATTTTTTCACCTATAAAGTGATGTCAATTACTGACTTTAGGGGATTGCCCAAGAATCAAATGAAGAAGTGCTTATTAAAGGTAATTGGTCAGGCAGCCCCGGTGGCCCAGTGGTTCAGCACTGCCTTCCGCCCAGGGCGTGATCTTGGAGACCTGGGATCAAGTCCCGCGTCGGGCTCCCTACATGAAGCCTGCTTCTCCCTCTGTCTGTGTCTCTGCCTCTCTCTGTCTCTGTGTGTGTGTGTGTGTGTGTGTGTGTGTCTCATGAATTAATAAATAAAATCTTAAAAAAAAAGGTAATTGTTCAACGTATAAGGACACTATAGATGTGAGTTTCTAGCATTACCATGTTAATGAGATTCATTTAGGGCTGAATCTGTGATGTGCCTATGATACTGAGTGATGCAATAGTAATTTTACCTGGGCAGCATTCTTATCTACTTTACTCATGTTCTACTTTGATGACTAGTGGTTTTGATTGGATTATATTTAGATCGGAATGGGATGTACATCGTCTAGTAGAATTTCAGGATGTTCTGAGATGATCATTCCTTTCAATCTTGGATTGTTTTCTTCTCTGTAACAAATACATAGAAAAATAAACCATATGCTGCATTTGCAAAAATCCCTTCCAAGTTTACTTCCCTCTTCCCTTCCTTCCTACTTTCTTGGGCCAGGGTACTTCAGCTAACATTGCTTTCATTTCAGTGAGGACTTGAAGTTACAGATTTTTAAAAAATCAATACAGATGACCCAAGAGATACTTGGGGTTGTACCATAGTTACTGGGTATGACTTCTTAGGCCTGATTTGTGTTGGATGAAATGAACTTCACCCTTTCTTCTTTCCTTCTGTCATTTCAGGAAACTTGGATTTAACTGGCCAGAAGCAAGTGTTCAAAGCAGAGAATAATCCCTGGGTTACCCCAATTGCTGACCAGTTCCAGCTTGGCGTGTCCCATGTTTTTGAATATATCCGTTCTGAGACGTACAAGTAGTAAGTAGACTATGATTCTCTAAAATAGTAGACTCTCATTTTATAGTATTTGTAATTACCTCGTTTAAAAAAACTATCATATGATGTCATATTGGTGGCAGTTAGCTTATAGTATTTTTAAATGTTTTATTAATAACCATGTGTAGTAACTGTCTCTGTTTTTTATAGATTAATTGACATTTTTGAAGGGAATTTATGCCAAATTTGTTTAGAAAAATTTTAAGGTATTAAATTGGTTGAATATTCATGGCGTTCAACGAAATTCATGAGACCCATGAAGATCAGCACATACTTTTTTTCTCCGTGGAATGCAAAGAATAGCAAATGTTATGAACAAAATTGTTAAGTGGTTTATTTATAGAATCAGGAGAGACTAGTAGGAAAGCATCATTCTATTCTTTAGAAGCTCTTACTGTATCTAGCAAGATGATAATCTCCCTAAGAGAAGGAAAGTCAGAAAAAGAGAAGGAGAAATCAGCTAGCTTAAATCACAGCATCAGAATCCCTCAAGCCCTTGCCCTGGATCCAAGGCAGCTTATAGGGTGCCAGCCCCGAAACCTAAGTATCCCCACCTGTTTCTTCCTCGTGGTGTCAGGGTGTCTTCTACCCCCTACTTGCTCTGTTGTTATTACATCTTCTGACATTATTTTCCCTTCATCCCACACTCACCCCCAAATTAAAATGATCATTAATCCCTATGCTTCCATAATCTTTAATTCTGAAATCTAGTCTCCTCTCTTTTAAGCAAATGTAGAAGAGATTTGGGGGGAAAAAATCCATAGTCCAGTTTAATCTGATTTTGTGTGCAGCCCCAACCTTTGAGAATCTAACATCCCAGCTGGTAGAGGGGAGCTCAAGGATCATTAAAGGCTACATTCAGTTAAGGGTTTGCTTTTTTGGAATCAGAACAGAGTCCCCCCCCCCCCCCCCCCCCCCACACACACACACATCAACACAGGCCTCACTGCATCTGTTCAGGGACAGTGGGTGTCAGGATGAACCAACAAAGCAGAATCCCGGCTTGCCAATGGGCAGCTGTGGTTCTGGAGCCACCTCCCATTTACCATGTTCCTGGTCACACATGCAGTACCTGTTATAATCCTATTTCCAACGGGCAGATCACAGAGAAGATGAGCTGTGAAGAACAATGGCGTTTGAACTAAGACATAGCGTATCCTCCTATATGAAAGCAGCTTAAAGCATGGTTTAGGTTTCTTCTAAGATAATACTGTGACATTTGCAATATATCTGAAGACTTACCTTAAGGGTAAAATGAGAGAAGTGTAAGATGTGTTTTATTGTTTCCTGAGCCACATAGTTATGTGCCACTGTATAGTTTCTCCTTTTTTTTTAAAAAAAAGATTTTATTTATTTATTCATGAGAGACACAGAGAGAGAGAGAGCGAGAGAGAGAGGCAGAGACACAGACACAGACACAGAGGGAGAAGAAGCAGGCTCCATGTAGGGAGCCCGACGTGGGACTCAATCCAGGGTCTCCAGGATCATGCCCTGGGCTGAAGGCGGTGCTAAACCGCTGAGCCATCGGGCTGCCTTATAGTTTCTTTAAATATGAGTATAGCTCAGCCTTGGAAATTAGTTCATTATGAAAACGTGTGAAAATTAATTGCAAATTGGCAGCTTATTGTTCATTTTGTTCCTTTTAAATTGTCAATCATTGCTACCATCTACTTTAGATGAGGATCTAATTTTTTTGTTAGTAAATGGGAGTCTCCATAGATCTTGGTTTGTAGGTTATCTTTTTAGAAAATCATTGTATACATTTTAACATACAGAAAACTATACAAACAAGCTTTTATTGACTTAGAACTAGGGAAAATACTCTGTTTTTTATTCTGGCCAACGATCTTTTATCCATTAATTCATAATTTATAGTGTATTAGAATACATTGTGTATAAAAGTGCTTCTAATTTTAGTTTCATTTTAAAAGACTAAGTTGTGAATTTATATTACCTCGCAGTCATTATTAGTCATGCAACTAATCACCATTATATACAAACTATTATATATTATAAACTATTTCTGGTTATTTGAGCAAGGTTAGTATTTTGGATGAATGAGGCTCATTGCTTTGATTGAGTTAATTGGTAGGTTATTTGAAAGAGAATATATGGTGGGACATTTTAATTGGTAACATACTTGTCTGTAGCCCTGTCTCTCTTAACAGCATGTTAGTTTTGAGGATCAGAGTAATCTAAGCAATTTGCCTACTAGCTTCCTTTTTGATTTCCTCATGGAGAGTGATGCTATCTTTTTCACAGTGAGATGACCATTCAAAGGCTTAAGTAAGCATAGGAGAGTCGTTGACCCCTTTACAGGGGAACAGTTAGTACCCTGTTCATTGCTTGTAGAGGAGTCTTTATGAGCCTTTGTGGGGAGGATACACTTGACATGATTTCCTCAAGGGCAGGGACCTTTGGCGAATTCCCCCAGACTTCTCAGGAGGAGAGCGCTAGCCTCTCTCTTTTTCAGTTTTCTGGCCTTGGCTCATCCTCTTGTAGTAGCTGTGCTCACTCCTTTACCAAACAAACTAGCCAAACACGTGGATGATTAATTAAAACAGACAGGAAGTGAGACTCTTAGTCTTAAAAAAAATACACAAAAATGCCACCATCATGTTTCACAGAGCTTTAACATGTGAAGTTTCTCTTTTATATGAATGGCTCTGCGTGACTATAGCCTCATGTAACAAGAACCCAACTTAATTCTTTATAACTCTTTAATTTCTTTAAGCAGCCATTTCCTAGTGAGAGGACATTTAGCTTGAAGCTGTGTATGTGATGATTTTTAAAAAAGCATGGCATTCGCTTTTTCTGAAAAAGCCAGTTTCTTTCTTTCTTTCTTTCTTTCTTTCTTTCTTTCTTTCTTTCTTTCTTTCTTTCTTTCTTTCTTTCTTTCTTTCTTTCTTTTTCTTTCTTTCTTTCTTTCTTTCTTTCTTTCTTTCTTTCTTTCTTTCTTTCTTTCTTTCTTTCTTTCTTTTTCTTTCTTTCTTTCTTTCTTTCCTTCCTTCCTTCCTTCCTTCCTTCCTTCCTTCCTTCCTCCTTTCCTTCCTTCCTTCCTTCCTTCCTTCCTTCCTTCCTTCCTTCCTTCCTTCCTTCTTTCTTTTTCATTCACTATCTTTCTTTTCGGTATTCTCTTCTAAAAGGTGCAGTTTCTACTTTCCCTTTCCTTGCCTCTTTTTTCTATAAGCCCCATATACCCCTTCCAATAAAAAAACCTTTTTTTATAGATTGATCTTCAGACTACCATGAAAGCATATTTTAATTTTGCTTTGGCACCTAAATTGCCGATGAATCTCCTTCCCTTTTTTCCTTTTTTCTAACCAAATGACCCATTACCTAAGTGAGATCAGTAAAGAACTTACTGGCATGTTTCCTTTTTGTCCACATCTGTGGTCGACTTTCACAGTGACCTTCATGTTCCAAGCACATCCTCAGAGGCCTTCTGAGTCTAGAGCAGCGACAGGCAGAGAAGATGGATTATCTGATTTTCAGGCTCTAATGGACTTCCAAGAGGGGACGTGGACATTTGAAATAAAACAGTGAAATCAGTGTTCAGGAAGAATTAAAATCCTCTGAGATGATTTAACATGGTGAAGATAGGAACTTGTGCGCTTGAGCACAAGGAGTGTGGGTAGGTATGGCCGGGAGCATGTCGCATGTCGTTATTCAGGTGCTTGTTCTGTTGAGTACACTTTGGGCATTCATCATGTCCTCCTCATCATTTCTCAGGTGGGGCCTACTCTTTGTTCATTTATCATACGTTCAGCAAAGGGAACATATTGGCTGGTGTCATTGCATTGCCCATTCATTATGTTACTCCCTCTGTTCAAGTACAATCATTTGCTCGGGTTGTTGAGGAGCAAACTGTAGAGTGGGTTACCATTTTCAGGCTGTTGCTGAGCTATCTGGTCACCTCTTAACTCTGTATTGGGTGGTGGTTTTCTCCTTGTGTGACCTCTTTTATTTCTGTGAAGCAGAATTATGATAGAATAGTCACCACTTGTTAAGTTTCCAGAAGGTAGATTTTTTTCCCCCTAGGAGGAGAAGTCAGATTAGAGTCAGGATCCTTGACAAGATTCTTTGTGAAAGGGAGTAACTCACACTTTTCACATTTCCATCAAGGAGGGTGGCTAGGAACCGCAAGCCATTTTAAAAGCTGACAAGTTAACTCTTAACAAAAGAAGAGGTTTGACAAATGTTAGGCTGAAAATGTGGTGGTTGAAAGAGGCATTTGGAAAACAGGCATCCTCATGAAGGCTGCAATTTGCGAAGCATGGCAGTCCTAAAGCCTCATTTCCAGGGTGGCATAACTCAGAGGATGCTTCCCTGTCATTCTTCCTGTCCTGTGACTTGCCTTTGTCTCTAGGGAAAGGCGCCACACTCACTTACATTTTTATTTTCTTCTTTAATCTTGAGTGAAGACTGGCCATACTATTATTCATGCCAGTTAGTGGAAACATTTTAACAAAGCAATACTTGGTGGACGTGGGCAGTGATGAGAAAAATGCTGGCAATTTCTTTTCACTGGACATCTAACAAAGTAAGTCATCCTGTTTGATTTGTAAGGAGGGATACTTTTATCTGCTGGTTATTGTTTGTGAACTTATTTGTTCAGTTAAAACTAAGAATTTTTTTTTTCTGTACTGCATGCAAGCCTGCGTATAGTCTGTGGTGGATGTAAAATGAGCTTTATTAAACAACTAGCATATCCTCTAATGGGGACTGAGTCAGTGACCTAGAAGACCCTTGAATAACAGATATATCTGGCCTACCAAAAGGCCAGAGCATTTCAAACCGAGTAGGTGATCTCGTTCATTTTGAGACAGTCCTTTCTAGAAGGAAATCCCATCTAAGAAAACTCTCCAAACCTTATTATTTTCTGCTGAAGTATAAATGGATGCCCAGAACTAGCAGATGGTTTTATAAATATCACAGAAGGATGAAGGAGAGGGTTAAACTTACAGGACCTTTCTAGTACTTAGTGAATTTTACATAGTGACATAGGAAGGCAGGAAAAATGTAGAATTTTCTTTCATTACTGTATCTGAAAATAGCTCAAATTAAGCCAGAGAAAAACAGTATTTCTGGATAGTAGACATGAAAATGAAGAACCAGTTTTTCCCCCCCTGAAGCTTTGGACATGAAAGATTGTTTTTATTGTTAAAAGTTGACTGTGTATTGGGTTCCTGGTAATTTATATTTCCTTTATAGATGTTACATATGTATATTTTGGTTCTTTCTTGAGTTAAAAAATGTATTATCACATTTCCTCTGTAATACAAAAAATACAATTCAAATTTCTGACGTCTCTGGATCTATTTGCATGCAAATATTTTACATTTTACCTAACATTGCTAAGAAACAGCAAAGAGGAAAGGGAAACCCATAAGGTATATTTTGGGTAGTAGTATCATGTTGCGTGTTGACTTTCATTGGTAAAATTACACAGCAATCCTTTTTCTCCCATTTGTATGTTACCAGCACAAGGAGTTGAGACTTATTTATTCCACTGAGTAGATGTAAGTCAGAAATTAAAATCAGGACATAATATCAGCTGTCAATCTTTGGCACAGTCACTCACCTGTTGCTCTGTGTAGCCAAGAGCTGTTCATTACCCTGGTAAATTAATACCTCCCTCTTAAGGTAACAGGAAGAAAACAGAACTTGTGAGGAAGAGTACATAACAATTTTGTCTCCCTTTCAAGTTTTTGGGTAGATTACTTAATGTAATTTACATTTAAAAGGATCTTTGCTTTTCTGCTGTTATGTTAACCTGTTGAGCGCTATTATTCAGGTATACTTCAAAGGTAATTAGTATTTTTCCATTTTCTTTGTGCATGTTCACAATTTTTTCAAAGCATCAAGTTTTTATTTGCCTTTCAAAGCTTTATTTTTCTATAATGTTATAGCTCATGCAAAAGAGGTTGAGTTTTTTAAATGGGAGGTGCTTCCTGTTTGACATTGCCAGCGTACCTGGATTCCAAGAGAGAGTAGAGAACCTACTATATAGGTCTAAGATCAACCCTGCCAGGGTTTAAAAACCAGCTGCAGGGGGCTACCTGGTATTCCTGAAGGTATCTAGGAAACCTCATCTTATAGATATCCTTGCATGTTTTTTACTCTGACTTAGATATACATGCAGACTTGGAGAAACTTCCCTCTCATATCCATGCTTACTGTGGTCCTCCATTGGGGTCACGCTGCTGCTACACTATGCTGGCCTGCCAGCTCTCTGGGGATGGGCCCCGTCAGGTTTAACCAATGAGCAGAAGCTCTGTCCATCCTTCTGCATTTTATTCAGGGACTAGTGTGCTTCTCATTAAAAAAAATGTGAATACATTTAGAATAAATGGGAAAAAACCCACAACTTTCACATCAAAAGGAGAAGAGTGATGTTAATTCTGAACCTCATTCTTTTACATAATATGATTTTAAAGAGCAGAATAATCATGTCCTCCCTCCCCACCCCTTCTCTCAACTTGTATGTTGACTGTCAAGCTTGCATTAAGCCTGTCTTGTATAGCTGGACTATAATGTTCATTGTGATTTGTTACAGTATCAATTTAAGGTAAATAGAATATAGATAATTTTTTCTTCTTGACACAAGAAAATCAACATAGGCTAGAGTCAGCCTGCCCTCTAAAAAGGAAATGTGTCAGGTTACTTCCTCTTCAAGAGCTACTAAGAGTTCCATTTTTAGATGATATTCACTTGATAGAATCATATTGAACTATTGAGTATTGATCTCCTCAATGAAATGAAATTGATCAGCCCTGCATATTGACAATTTTTTTAAACTCCCAGTAATCTTAAAGTTCAATGCTTGATGCCTTCTCTCCAGCTAAGATGAGTTATTGCCTGCATTTGCAGTTTTTATTTGAGAGATAAATTAATAAGTGGCACTTCTTTAATAAAAGAAACCCTGTAATTTCTATTTTCTACATAGTGATATCTTGTTTTATCACATACTTCCTATTTATTAAGATCTGGTCTCTTATTCTGGTAGAGAATTATTGGAGGGTTTTGAGGGGTTTTTAATTTTTGGCACTTCATGGTTCTTCTATATTGTCAGGTATTCTGGCTTAGAATGTATATTATGAAAGGAGTTTCAGTCAGCTTTATCAAATAAAAAGCTCAGCTGTGAGTTCTGTTCATAGGCATTTGTTGGTGTTCCATTTTACTTGTCAACCACTAAGGAAACAACATTTCATACTTTATCCAGTTGTGTTTGTATATTATTTCACAGGTATTTTTAAGATTCATGGTATAAAAAGTTTGCAGTCAGGAAATGCTATTACCACTATGATAGTTAAATTTTTTTTTACTGTCTTTTTTTTTTAATTTTTTTTTTATTATTTATGATAATCACAGAGAGAGAGAGAGGCAAAGACACAGGCAGAGGGAGAAGCAGGCTCCATGCACCGGGAGCCCGACGTGGGACTCGATCCCAGGTCTCCAGGATTGTGCCCTGGGCCAAAGGCAGGCACTAAACCGCTGCGCCACCCAGGGATCCCGATAGTTAATTTTTAAGTAGTCTCACTTGGAACACAGGCTGTTCCGCCACCTTCAGATTGTACATACTTTTGATTCTCCATCCACTTAGCTAATGTATATTTAAAGAAAAATAATCACTGAGATTTTGGTTGTTTTATATGTCAGGTTTATCAGTAAGCACATGGCTTTTTCTTTTCCTTCCTGCTGATACCTAGTTTTGTCCAATTTTGGCTGTCTAAGCCACCTAGCAGAAATGTATTCTGTTACAGTTCTAGAATTCTGAAAGTCTGGTAGTCTGACATCAGGGGGTCAGTGGAGTTGGTTTTATTCCGACAAAAAGATCTGTTCCAGGCCGTTCTCCTTGGCCTGCAGATGGCCGTTTCCTCCATGTGTCTCTACACGTTACTTCCATGCTTGTGCATCATTGTTTACATCCAATTTTTATAGGGACATGAACGTAGTCATGTTCTGAGGTACTGGGAGATGAAGGCTTCAGCAAATGAGTTTGAGAGCAGATAGAGATACAGTTAAACCTATAACACTGTGGTTACTCAGATGCCCAGAAATAGTATCCAGTCCTCTCCATTTGTTGCATCTCTCTACTCTTTTCCTCCACAGCCCCTGTAACTTCATGATAGGCATGTTTTCTTTATTAGTGAGTAGGTTTAAATGACCCTGTAAGGCTTGATCCACTCCCCTCCCCCAGGCCTCTCCTAATATGCTTGGCTTTTCGACTTAGATGTTCCTCCAAAGTATGCAGATTGACTCTTGCTTGATTTTAGGGACACGGGATAGGCTTTGTTTCTGGCAGAGGACTTTTTTTTTTTTTTTTTTTTTTTTCCTAGTCTTTTAACAGTGGACCACGTTAAAACAGAAACTGGTTAGGATTTAAAGGGCACTTGGGAATGAAAGGCACCTGTCAAAGCCCCCTGCTGTAGTCATATTTGGCTAGAGAATTCAAGAAGGGAGGGTTACAGGGAGCACCAACTGCTGGACTCCATGCTATTTTGTCCACAAGAATCTTCTGGAAGGAATAAGAGACAAGAGGGCCTTTGTGCCTCGTGTCTGCTTCCTGCCATGGGACCCACACTAGTAGGTCAGGGATCTTCTCCCTGGAACTTTGTGATTCTGATTTGTAGCTATTGGCATCTTACTCCATAAAGCGTCGAGATTTCCTGTCTTATCATAAGAGTTCCCAGTTACCACATCTGGAGCTGTATAACTTTCATTTTTCTTACCTTATCTTCGGAGATCTCTAAAGTTTTAATCGGTAAGATTGAGACTACTAAGAACAGGGCAGAGAATTCTGTTCTCATGTAATTAAAGCTGGTTTGCTTTCCCAGCAGAGAGAGAGAGAGAGAAAGAGAGAGATCACAGATGGAGTGCGTATTTTCATGTGGTGTTCTGTGGCATAAAGACACAGGCATACTGTGCTGTGAAGCTCTGAGGAAAAAGAAGGGAAAGAAGCTGTTCTACTGGTCCTAGAGTTGGGCTCTGGTCTCAGCTGTTGGTGGCACACGGCCTCTTCACACCCACGCTCAGCTTCCCCATCTCAAAGGGAGTGATTCCAACTAGCTCATCTCAAAGTTGCCCCAGTAATGATTTCTAATTCTGATTTTTTTTTTCTGGGATACGTGTTTTATTATCTATATTAGTTCATTATTTTTTTAAAATTTAACCTAATTCCCGAATTTGCCCACATACAGATTTACTTCATTGATTTTTTTTTTAAGGCAACGAAAGATGATGATGACCCTGAATATAAATTGTCACAGAAAAATGGATAGAAGATAAAATTACCAGATCAACCTTTTTATTCTATATTTTATGGAATACTTAATATATGTTTGGCAGTAACTTATTCGTACACATGAATTCCTGACACTTTCGATTCTTCAGACTTATTAATCAGTGTAGTCAGCACCAGAACAATTTTATGAGACTTACCAGTCATCAAAAATTTATTATCAGATAAATCAAAGAAACAACGAGCATCTTAATAGGGTAGAGAAAGTGGCATGTAAAGGATCGTTTAAGACTGTGCTTTTTGTTGGTTGTGTGTTATATTTACAACCGGTATCAGAGAACTTACTCATAATTTCATGCAAAGGGTCAGCTGGGTGATGGTTATCTTCTTAGGTGAAACCTCTTCTCTTTGTTTTTCTCCAGTAGGATGTTTTGGGTCTAACTGGAAGACTGAAGAATAGGAAACTTCATATTCGAATGTGACGCATATAGCATTCATTGTAAAATAGGATCTACATTTTCTTTGGAATTCTGTTACAATTGTCCCTCAAAGTTAAGAATTATCGAGCTTAGTCCTTTCCTCTGGGATGAGATTGCTAAGCTTGACTCTTTGACATGGCATGCGGAGACAGTGGTAGATTGCCTCTGTTGTGGATGGGCTCCGTGTCTACCTTCTGAGCAATGAGACACAGCCTTCTGTCTCCTATACCCTTGGCACTGTTTTCCCATTTTGAAGGTATCACAAAAGACTTGAATCTCCATCATGTGAGATGAGCTGTTTGGACGGGAGTTTTTCTATCACCTGAGCCCTGTACTGTTACTAGACTCTCACTAGTTTCTAGGATGGAAGGATCATGGCAGTGGGCCAAGGAAGGGCTAATCTGGCACCGTGGAGCTTCTAGACAGATCCACTGAGAATGGACCCAAAGGACAAAAGCTGGGTTATGTCCCATCAGAGATGGAACCTGCTTGCTACCTCACATCTCCTTAAGTGCTGCTTTCTCAGCCTGGAATGTTCCTTCTTCCCATATTTACGTGTTGAAAGCCAAGTATTCTTCAAGTTATCAAATATGGCTTTCTATTTGCCCATATTCTCCAAAACCCTTTTATCTTCTTTGTTTAGAGCCTTTACTTCTTCTTCACGATTTCAATAATAATAGTGATCAGTTCTTGAGTATTGATCATGTGACAGACATGTGCTAAACTCATTACAAATGCTATTTATCATTTTATAACACAGTATTTATTTCTGTGAATACTACCTTTATTTGGTGTGTAAAGGGAGCTGAGTACATGTTTTGTTTTGTTTTTTTTCCCCTTAAGAGGCTGTAATCTTTTTGAGAGCAATACTCAAGATTCCTGCAAGCCTGGACTTTGCATGTGGCATGACCTCCATGTCTTATATAAATGACCTGTCTCATGCAGCAGAGCCTCTGAGAGGTTGCCTTGATTTCTGGAAGAAATTTAAAAAGAAAAAAACAGATATTCTGGCATCTAGAATGGACCAAGTTACAGGGGTTTTTTTTGTTTTTGCTATGTGTGGTAAACAGTAGTCGAAACATTAAAATGCATTCTCAGTGTATAGTATTAAGTGAAGACTATGCCCTTACACTAGTCTTTTCCTTTGTATAGATCTCTATTTTTAACCACACTACTTCCATATTAGAAATGAAGTCACTATGGGGCACTTGGGTGGCTCAGCCAGTTGAGCATCTGCCTTCAGCTCAGCTCATGATCCCGGGGTCCTGTGATCAAGCCCCACATCAACCTCCCTGCTCACCAGGGAGTCTGCTTCTCCCTCTGCCCTTACCCCTGTTAATGCTTTTCTCTCTCTCTAATAAATAAATAAAATATTTTTAAAAAATCATTTTTTAACCACAAATAAATGAATTGTGTTTGAAAGTGAGCCCTTCCTGTCTGTGAATCCATAGGCACCATAGTCATATTGTGTGGCTTCTCTTTGTCTGTCAAGGGAGGTGTTTCATGGTGTCTGGAGTGTGTGGTTATATTCTAAATGTTTGGACTATTTCTGAGAGAGACACACTTGTACCGGTATGGGTGATTATCTCTAGGGAAGGAAACTGGATGACTAAAGGCTGGAAGGGCAGGACATAATGTCCTCACTGTTTACCCTTTGTACCTGTTGAATATTCTATTTTGTACCTATGTTTACTATTTAATATAATGTTTAAAAACCAAAGAACCGTAGGGCCCTTGAAGTTAAGAAACCACAAAGAATGTACCCGTATGTAGGCATACCTCGTTTTATTGGACTTTGCTTTATTGTGCTTCCCAGATGATGCATTTTTTTTACACATTGAAGGTTTATAGCAGCGAGCTGTGTCAAGTGAGTCTGTTGGTGTCATTTTTCCAATAGTGTTTGCTCACTTCTTATCTTTGTGTCACGTTTTGGTTAATTCTCAAAGTATTTCAAGCATTTTCATTGCTGTATGTTTCTTTTTTAAAAAAAATTTTTTTTAAAAGATTTTATTTATTCATGAGAGAGACAGAGAGAGAAGCAGAGGGAGAAGTAGGCAGGGTGCCTGATGCAGGACTTGATCCTGGGACTCCAGGATCACGACCTGAGCCAAAGGCAGGTGCTCAGCCACTAAGCCATCCAGGTGTCCCCATTATTTTATATTTCTTACAGCGATCTGTGGTCAGGATCTTTGATGTTGCTAGTGTAATTGTTTGGGTTACCACAAATCGTGCTCAAGTAAGACAGGAAACTTAATTGGTGGGTGTTGTTTGTTTTGGCTGTTCCACCGACTGGCCATTGTCCTCTCTCCTGCTCCTCAGCCTCCCATCCCTGAGCCACAACTGCAGATGGGGTGGAAATAGCTAGAATTAGAAGCGGAATCTGAAGATGGGCCTGAATTATTACAATCTCATGATACAACTTGAACAGAGGAGTTGCTTCTTATGGATGAGCAAAGAAAGTGGTTTTTTGAGGGGGAATCTGGTGAAGATGCTCTAAAGATTGTTGAAGGGACAACAAAGGATTTAAAATATTAGATAAACTTAGTGGATAGAGAAGTTGCAGGGTTTGAGAGGATTGATTTAATTTTTGAAAATAGTTCTCCTGTGGGTACAGTGCTCAAACAGCATCATGTGAAACAGAAACGTTGTTTGAGAAAGGAGGATGCAGTTGAAGTGGCTTCATTACTCTCTCTCTCTCTCTCTCTCTCTCTTTTAAGGTTCTATTTATTTATTTGAGAGAGAGTGTGTGTGTGAGTGTGCACAAGCAGGGGAAGATGGAGAGAGAGCATCTCAAGTAGGCTCAGTGCTGAGTACGGAGCCCAACACAGGACTCGATTCCACAACCCTGAGATCATGACCTGAGCCAAAATTATGAGTCGGTGCTTAGCTGACTGAGACACCCAGGTACCCCTATTGCTGTCTTATTCTAAGAAATTGCCATAGTCACTCCAATATTGCGCAGCCACCACCTGATTGACCAGTCAGCAGCCATCAGTGTTGGAGCAAGACCCTCCACCAGCCAAAACATGATGACTTGCTGAAAGCTCACCTGTTGGTCAGCACTTTTTAAGCAAAAATATGTATTTAGACATAGTACTGTAGCACACTTAATAAACTATAGTAAAACGTCAACATAACTTTTACATATGCTGGGAGACCAAAAACTTCATGTGCCTCACTTTATTGAAATAAATAAATTTTTGCTTTATGGTGGAGGTTTGGACCCAAACCCTCAGTATGTCTGAGGAACTTATGTCTTAATTGGTTTTGTCTCCTGGGATGGCTCTTTTCATTCATTGGACGAGATTGAGTGGAAGCCTTCTTACCAGGTACACTGTTTAATCAGGTGTACCCAAAACCTTCTTAAAGTATCCAGAATCTTAGAAAGATACTTTATAAATGAGAGCTTGAAAGAAGGTTTCTCACTTAATGTAGCAATTATGCCTAGTCTCGGCTTAAGTACTGTGAAATCTTAGGGTTTTTATAATATGTCTCATATAAAATCAGGCTTTCCTGTATCCTCAGAAGAATCTGTACCAAAAGATGATCATTTACAGAGGTAACCGTAGACTAAGGGAGAAAAAAACACCAAAATGTTTTTTTGTGTAGAATATTTTTAAATAGGGGTATTTTCCCACCTAAGAGTTTAAGTGATTAAAAAGTAAGTTTTTCTATATTTGAAAGGTCATGAGGGTTTGAAAAGAGGAAGAATGGGTGTTGGAAGAGTTCACTGTGTATGAGAGGATGAGATTGAGCTTGAGGTTCCCATACAAGAGAGAGGGATTTTTTTGTTTTAATTTTTCTCTCAATTTTTTTGGCTGTAAGCTAAGATGACATGTGCGTTTCAGACTGTTTATGTGAGATTATGAGCATTTTTAATCTGTTCTTGTGCATTCTCAATAGAAACTGTGTGAGTGGTGATCTTTTAATAGACTATGTCTTGCAACTAGTGAATATTTTGGTACTAAATTCTAGATAATTCCTAAGGAATGTAAATTTTGTTAATAACAATTTTTGTTTTGAAATACTTAAAATCTTGGAACTGTATTTTTTTTTTTTTTTTTTTTAGTTTTCTGAAGCAGACTTCTTTATTTTTATAAGTTTAATTACCTAGATCAACAAGGAAAATACTGGTTGTTACATTGATGGAACAAAAATATTCTTTATTATTTCTATACTGAAACGTGGTTAGAAAAAGAAATCATGGCATACGGGAAAATGCTCCTTCAAGACCACCATGTGAATACATTATACAGAACGACTTTGGTTTTATTGTGGTTGAAATGCTAAAAATCTTGAGCAGTTTTTACTAGAAAAATTCAGAATATGATTAAGTCCAGTATCCTCTCCTACTTACTCCATTTCTTTTATTCATGGACTAACATCCAGGTGGATTTGTAGTGAGGGAAGTTGCCTCCATGACACTGAGGAGAGAGAGAATTGGCATTCATTGACTTCCTTGCTATGGTTGAGGCCCTGATGGGTTCCTAATAGACTTCATCTCCTATCATTTCATGACTCCATGAGACCTAGGTATTCACCTGGCTTTCATATGAGAAGCCACAGAACTGCAGATGAAGTAAAATGACCAGGGTTTACCAGAGTGGTAGAGCTAGACATCAAGCTCCATCAGTCTTATTCAGAAGCACTATAATCTTGTATTCTACTTGCTTTTGAGTAATGTCTAGGAAGAAAAAGAGGAAACATTGAGATTACGTTGATATTCTCATAGGGGCGTTCATGTGTGATGCTTCATGGTACAGTCATAAACGTTTGGCTTCTGTGATTCTTAAATCAAGCCCAGCCCCCCTGTAGGGCCATCTTCCCATCCTGCGGTTGAAGGCACAGCTAACAACATGCAGGTGTCCTGAAAGCCTGTCTTCCTCCTCCTACCCTGATTCTGATCAAACATCCATCCATCCGCCTGTGTGTGTGGTCCAAAAACCAAGTCCATTTCCTCACCAGCTACCACCCTCTGGTTCAGTGGGTATGCATTCTTCCACTGTGGGCTACACATTTATATTGTTTCATAGTTGGACTTTAGTCAGTTGATACATATTCAGAGGCCTCTCTCTACTGTACTTTATATTATTTATCTCTTTGGGCATCAATGAAGACTCCTGCCTTCCTCAGCTCATACCAGTGACTGAAATCAGATCAGGGAGCACCTGGGTGGTTTCTGCCTTTGGCTCAGGTTGTGATACTGGGGTCCTGGGATCAAGTCCCGCATCAGGTTCCCCGGAGGGAACCTGCTTCTCCCTCTGCCTATGTCTCTGCCTCTCTCTGTGTTTCTCTCATGAATGAATAAATAAAATCAAGAAAGAAAGAAAGAAAAAGAAAGAAAGAGAAAAAGAAAGAGAGAGAGAAAGAAAGAGAGAGAGAAAGAAAGAGAGAAAGAAAGAGAAAGAAAGAAGAAAAGAAAAGAAAGAAAAGAAATCAGATCGTCTAGGACAGTCCCTCCCAAGTTTTCCACATGATTTCTTGTTGGTGTCTTAGTTTTCTTGTTAGCCCTGGTCCTAGTCAACAAAGTCAACAAAGAACTGACTTTTCTCCAAGGAGTCTTGGTTCTCTTAAGTGGAAAACAACATTAGAACATAAAAACTGAGTACAGAAGTACATATTTTCTGCACAAGCATCAAGGGTAGATAGAGTGACAGGAGATCTGTCAGCCACTTGAAGTGACAAAGCATAAAGATTACCTATATTCAGAGGAGCATGGATTCTTGTTGATGGGTCCAGTTTACCTGAATCATTAGGTGTGTTTTGGCTTTATTATTGGAGTTTATTAATCAGTTCCCCCTTTGGCAAGTTATACATACTAAATCATGTGTGTTTATGTGATTAGTGATCCCACATTTGTATGTCTTCATTGTCTTTTCTTTCTGGCCCTGGTCTCACATGTTCTGGAATTAACTGCTAAATGTTTAAGTTTAGGAAATCTTGTCACTGTCCCCAGAGCACCTAACAAGAAAAATAAATAGTAACTTCCTTCTAGGTTTTATACTAAAGAAACCAAAAGTGGAGGCCACTCAGTAATACAAAGGTGTAGATCACCTAGTTTCTAGATAGAATCCCATTTGGGTTAAGAGATAGTAACCCTGAAGCAAGGAAAACGTACCAGTTCAACTTTTTGGAGTTACGTGTGTTCCCTCTTCGTTCGTCTTTTAGCACAAATAGTTTTGACCCTTATGTTCAATTTCCTAATGACATTTGGCTTGTTCTCCATCCCATTCAGGTTTTTGCTCAGATGTCATCATAACAAAACACTCACCTCTCTATCTAAAACAGATCCTACCACCTAGCCCTGCCTGTATTTTATCTGTTCTCTTAAAGAATGGAGATTCTCTCAGGAACTGAGACTCCTCTTTTGTGCACTGCTGTGTCGCTAGGAGCCTCAGACAGTGCCTGGCACCTGCTCAGCTCTCAAAATACTTGATGAATGAGAGTTGTTGTTCTTTCAAGTATACGTTGTAGCCTGCAGGTTCAGCGCTTCTGCTTGAGGAACATTTTTAAAAACCTTCTGTCGTGCATCCATTACACATTTTTAAGTGTTTCCCTTTTTCTTCTCGTGTCTGAGTTGCTAAGATTTCGTGATATTATTAGTGTCGCTTCCATCACCATAAATGTTTCTCTAATGTTTCCAAGGCTGCAGCCTTCCCTAGCCAGCTCTTCCCCATCAAATCTAGTAGCTCTTTTTAGCTAGGCTTTGAAAGAAACCCCACACATGGAATTTTAGAGGGTAACATGGAAAAAAAAAATACCAGAGCCATTAAAGGAGGGTAATTGACCTAGACTCAGCCTGTTTTTGTTCCTGTTTTTGAATCACCCAGCCTCCGCCCTCTAACAGATACCTCTGTGGGAATTGCGGAGGAACCTGGCTATTGGTCGCTGAGCAGCACCCCACGGTGCAGATGTGACTGTCATCCTCCATCATGATGTGTGAGTGAATCTGTAGAAGGTGAATTGGCAGGCTTTGAGCTAGAGTCATTGCTTAGAAATAAATAGCAAAGCAGAGGGGAGGGAATTGGAGGTAGTTCTTCCTCCCTCCTCCCCCCGAGCCCTCAAAATAAGATTCGTTGACAAGTCAGAAAAACCACTTAGAGCTCAGGCTCTGAACCTAAAAACCTAGATGTGAAAGGGTATAGGGAATCCCTCACTAGTCACTCAGCTTTGAGGGAACCAGAGCATTCCTCATCAGCTGCACTGAGGAGCCGTATTCCGCAATAGGTTGCCTGCTACTTGCTGATCTCCCTCACTTGACCCATTGAACCCATTGAACTTAGGAGCTGCCCAACAAGGGTGAGGAGTGGGGATGCTTAAAAAAATATTTGGCTTGTCTGCCTACAGAAGGCTCCTGTCAATACACTGCTTTCAAATTTGATACTAAGTTTTCTCACAGATTGCATTAATTTTGTATATCTCAAACAGGTCAAATTTTTTGTGTATCTCCAGGTCAAATTTTTATTGTTAACAAGAGACTAAAGATGACATTTTTTGCCTTGCATTTTTCCTAGGATATGGCAAAAATGTGACTTCATTTTAGTTATGTGCACCACCAAAAAAAAAAAAAAAGAAAAAAGAAAAAAAAGAGTCCATGAATACATGGAAGAATCGTAACCACCCTATTTACATCACACTCAAATGCCTGCTTTTGAAAAACCAATGTAGCTGCGTCCATTACAAAAGAGAACTAGAGGCTGTCCAGCAGCCAGGTTCACGCAGCCTCTGGGCTCGGAGCCTCGCCAGCTTCTGCAGGTGCACACTTGTGCCAGTGGAACCTGGAGACTCTAGAGACGCGTTTCCAAGAACTCAAAGGGCTTCTGAATACCCCCAAAGGAAATGTAAAGAGCAGTGCAATATCTCTTGGTAGTTCTGGGAGGGAACCCAGGAAGAGGAGGGCTTAGTCACAAGCATCAAGCAGGTGTAGCTCTGAAGAATAAGTGAGGTCCAGGAAGCATGCAAGAGACCAGGGAGTATGAGCACTGGCTCTGAAGGCGGGCTCCCTGGGTTCAAATCTCATTCCTAACCTTTTGCTAGGTCTGTGACATTGGGCCAATTCGAATCTTTTAAAAATTTAACATCTTGATTGAAGAGCAGTTATCATACAATAAACTACACATGTAAGGTATAGAATTTAATACATTTTGCCATGGGTATATACTTGTAAATTAGTCCCCAGAATCAGGACAGTGAACCTATTTGTCATACCCAAAAGTTTGCTTGTACCCCTGTCTTAACTCCCTCTTGCCCCTCACTCCTTTTACCCCATCTCCAGGCAACCAACCACTGGTCTTCCTAACTTTACTATTTGTGTTTTGTAAAGTCTTCTATATAGACGTATGATGTGTGCCCTTTTTAAAAAGCTGGCTCTTGTATGTTAGTAAATTGAACACCAATAAAAAATTAAAAAAAAAACTGAAAACAAAACAAAACAAAACAAAACAAAAAACAAAACAACAAAAAAAAAACCTTTGAAAATGTAAAAAAAATAAAATAAAAAAAAATAAAAAGCTGGCTCTTTTCATTCAGCATCATGATTTTGAGATTAGTTGTTGCATGTGGCAATAGTTCATTTCTTTTTACTGCTCAGTAGTCCATTGAGTGGGTATACCACAATTCGTTTGTCCAGCTGCCTATTGGAGGATGCTTGGGTGGTTTGCAGTTTGGGAGTATTACAAATAAAGTTTTGATGAGCTTTTGTGTGCAAGTCTTTGATTGGGCATGTGCTCTCCTTATTCCTGTGTAGTGGAACAGATGAATCATATGGTAAGTGTAGATTTACCTTAAGTAACTGCCAAACTGTTTTCAAAGTGATAGTATCATTTTATATACCAAAGGGTGGTGTCTGATCCCAGTCACTCCATATCCTCATCAACCCTTGCTGTGGCCAGTTTGTTTGTTTACTTTTATCCATTCCAGTAGGTTCCCATTATAGTGATGAATGGTGATGTTGAGCATTAGACATCCCTGTATCTTCTTTAGTGAAATTTTTGTTCAGATTTTTCGTTTTTTAATAGTTCATTATATTGCTTTGAGATTCTTTATATGTTTTAGATACAAATCCTTTATTGGTTGTATACTTTGCAGAGCTTTTCTACTTTTCTGTGATTTGTCTTTTTATCCTCCTAGC
This sequence comes from Canis lupus baileyi, assembly GCF_048164855.1. Classification (NCBI taxonomy): domain Eukaryota; kingdom Metazoa; phylum Chordata; class Mammalia; order Carnivora; family Canidae; genus Canis; species Canis lupus. The sequence goes on from NC_132842.1 coordinate 20,725,636, forward strand.
AGTGTCTTTTGAAAAATAAAACTAATTTTTTTAAGTCTAGTTAATTAATTTGTTCTTTTATGAATTGTGCTTTTGGTGTCATATTTAAGTATTCTTTGCCTAATCTAAGTTAATAAGATTTTCTCCTTTGTTTTAGTCCAGAAGACTTATAATTTTAGGTTTTGCATTTAGGACTATAATGTATTTTGAATTAATCTCTTATATGGTGTGAGATGTGGATCAAAGTTTATATTTTTGCATTTGAATACCCAGTATTTTCTGCATTTGGGTGCACCCATACCATTTGGGTGCATATTGGTTGATTGTGTTTTCTGTATGGTTACTGATTTTCTGTCTACTTACCCTGTTAACTATGGAGAGAGGAATATAAGTCTCTGACTATAATTATGAATTTGTCTATTTCTCTTTTCAGTTCTATCAGTTTTGTTTCATGTAGTTTCAGGTCCTGTAATTAGATTTATAAATATTTAGGATTGTTTATGTCCTCTTGATTGACCTTTTTCATTATGAAGTGAGTTTATTTAGCCATAATAATATTCTGGCCAGAAATCAGCTTTGTCAAATAATAATGTAGCTATTCCATCTTTATTTTGATTAATATTATCATGATATATCATTTTCCTTTTTTTTAAATGTATTTATATCTATATATTTAAAGTGGGTTTCTTATGGGCAGCATATAGTTTAGACCCATTTTTTTTCATCTCCGTTGACAGTCTCTTTTAATTGGGGTATGTTAATCATTTACACTTAATGTAACTAGCAACATAGATAGGTTTGAATCTGCCCCCTTAGTGTGTATTTTTTTGTCCTATCCCATCTGTTTTTTCCCACTTTTATTTTTTTGTGCCTTTGGATTATATATTTTTTAGGACATCATTGGGTCTCCTTTGTTGCTTTATTACCTATAATCTTTCAGTCTTTAATTTTAGGGTGTGCTTTAGTGTTTGTAATTTACATCTTCACAGCGTTTCACAGTGACATATCACTTCACATAGAGTGGGAAAACTTTACATTACTGTACTTTGATCTTTCATCTCCTAGGCTTTATGCTTCTTGCCATTCATTTTACTTCAGTGTTCCGAACTCCACATTACATTTCTATCTATCAGTGAAATATCTTTATAGCAATCTAAATAGAAATAAAGCATTTTGTTACATCTACCAATTTTAGTGCTCTCCATTCCTTTGTATAGGTCCTTCTATCTAGTATGATTTTCCTTTTATTGGACGTGCTTCCTTTAGCTTTTCTTACCATGTGGATTTGCCAGGTACACATTTTTTCACATCTCATATATCTCTAAAACTCTTTATTCCACATTATTATTTGAATGATATTTTTACTGGTGTACAATCTTGGATGGACCATTTCTGTCTCTCAGTGCTTCAAAGGTTTATTCCACTGTCTCTTACTTGAATTGTTCCTGACAAGAAATCTGCTGTACTTCTTATGTTCCTTTGTATGTTGCCCTCACCAGTGCCCCCAGCGTGGCCGCTTTTAAGATTGTCTCCTTAGCACTGGTTTTGAGCAGTTTGGTCTTAATATATCTTTGTGTGGTTTTCCTTACTTTCTTTGGTACTTGGGGTTTGCTAAGCTTATTGGATTGGTAGGTTTATGGTTTTTACCATATCTAAAAATTTTCAGCCATTATTTTTACAGATATTTTTTACTAAGCATGCTACCTCCCCATCCTAGTCTCCTATACTTGCCTCTCTTCAGGACTCTGTTTCTGCGTGTTTTAGCCCCTTGTATGTGTTCCACAACTAACTTACGTTCTGCTCATTTGCTTAATCTTGTTTTCTCTCTGAGTGTCATTTTAGATCTTTTTTTTATTACTTTGAATTAAGATTCCATAATTATCTTATACATTATAGTCTTCATCTCATGATAATTTGAATCTTTTTTATATCTTAGAAAAGTCAGAATACTAATTAACTCTTGTGGAAAGGGAGGAGGTACCAGGGAGAGTGGACCAACCTTGTGCTCATTCTCATCCTGGGTAATGGTTACAGAATTGTTAATTTTTAAATTCTTGTTAAATGAACTTACATAGTTAAATGAACTTGGATTTTATGCACTTTTTGGTAACCGTTCTATTTCCGCAGTTTAAAAACTGTTTTAAATTACTTCAAAATATAGTGGTTTGGTTTTACATTCTATTGGACTAAAGTCCAATGGCAAAAAGGACTAGAAAAAATGACCTTTACAGATACATTATTAGTAATAACATTTTCATTGTTTCTGAATGATTATTACAGTATAAAGCAAAGAGTAATTATGGTAATGTCATTAGGGACTAATATTTTCAGCAAAAGAGAAAGACAAAAAAATTAGAGAACTTAAAGCCTATAATCATAAATTAGAATTGAAAATTAATAGTAAGAACTCCTCTTACTGTTCCCTCCTTAGTTGGCAGACGAGTGTCTAGTTAAAAGAGGGGTCCTGGGAAGACTTAGCCAAAAGAAAGATCAACTGTAGCTGTTGATCTTTTTTTCCCTTTAAAAAAAAATTTTTTTTTTGTTCTGTCCATCAAAGAAACCTAGAAAAAAAAAATACCAACACAGTTAGCAGTACTGCTCTTGGCTCTGAATTGTTGCCTTTAAATACCATTTCCCTCTAAAAGAACTCTGGGATCTTAAAAAAAATAAAAAGGCTAATTCCACGTCTTTTATCAGGAGAATATACAGCTGAGCTGTAGTACCCTGTCAATGTAGAAAGCAAGGAAGCCATGAGAGATTGTGCCAGAAGCAGTTGAACTGCTAGGTTGAAGAGGCAGAGCCACTGGCCAAATTTGGGACAGTTTTGTATCAATAAGGATAATAACTAGAGTTTATTGAGACATTTAAATGTTTTTAGAAAATCTCATTTAAATAAGATGTAAATTTTTTTCTTTTGATAATCAGGAAATTTGAATACTGGATATTTGATGATATTAAAGAATTTTTAGGTTTGGTCATAGATGGTGATTATATATTAAAATAATATAATTTCTCCCATTTGCCTCAGAATAATGTGGTAGAGTTGAAAGGGGGAAGTAGAAGTGAAAATGAGTGAAATAGAACATGCCCTGAGTAGATAGGTTTTGGAGCTGGATGGGTGGTGGGTACATGGGGATTTACTTTATTCTCTTGACTCTTGAGTATGGGTAGAATTTTTCCAAATAAAGTTGAAAATACTCTAAATAAAAGAGAGATGAGTGCCTATATCATAGAATTTGTTGTGGAGATAGTTCCTGCTAAGCTCTATATTACATTACTTGACCTTAAAAAAGAAAATAAAAATAGCTCAGATCCCATGTCCTTCACCCCAGTTCCCCCCCCCCCCCCCCCCCCCAGCTATAAAAGATTCTTTCATTTCCGTCCACAGTTTGGAGCTAAAAGATCCCTGCAGAGCTATCCATGGTGCTGACCAGTGCTGACCAACAGAACATGGGAGAAAAGGGGGCAGTCAAGGCAGGAGGGAATGAAAGATAAGTTTGATTTTATATACCCTGAATTTGAGGTTTCTGAATAACCCTAAATGGAGAGAAATCTATTAGGGAAGAGGTTTTATGGTCCTAGAATTTAGGAAGCCAATTCAGGCTGGAGCTACAGTTGATCTTTCTTTTGGCTAAGTCTTCCCCAGACCCCTTTCTTTTAACTAGATACTGGTCTGCCAACTAAGGAAGGAAATTTCATCATAAATACATATAATGTTACGTCAACAATATGGTAAATATAAACCTAAACTTAAACATCCAGACATATTTATATACAGCAGTCCTTTTAATAAGACATAGCTGCCTGGAATCATGTCTATGGATGATCCTCCTGGAAGAGAAAATTGACTTTACAGTTAGAGAAATGTAAACCACCTTCACAGGTAGAAAACAAGGTTACTGCAGTGTGATTCCTTTTATTTACAGATGTAAGAAAGTTAATAATGAGGGAGATCAGAACAAGGAGAGTAGAAAGGAGATAAAGTGGGACTGTTCTTAAAATTTACATCTGAGGCCTTTTTGGCTGCAGTTAGAACTAGGGAAATGAGTAAAATGTGTTCCGCTAAAGTCTATTTCCAATGGTTTGTTTTACTGTGTTAAAATTTTGTGAAGCATAAAGATCATGGAATCACAGTGATTATCTAATTTCCCTTCTTATTTTTTACATGATGAAATTGAATCCTCAAGTGATTAAATGATTTAAGATAGCCTAGCTAGTTAATATCATAGTATGTTTATTGGACCTTTTTAAGTGCCTGAAACATTTTTTCTTTTTTTTTTTTTTAATCTTTTTTTTTTTTAATTTTTATTTATTTATGATAGTCACACAGAGAGAGAGAGAGAGAGGCAGAGACCTAGGCAGAGGGAGAAGCAGGCTCCATGCACCGGGAGCCCGACGTGGGATTCGATCTTGGGTCTCCAGGATCGCGCCCTGGGCCAAAGGCAGGCGCTAAACCGCTGCGCCACCCAGGGATCCCTGAAACATTTTTTCTACCCAGCACCCATCCTTCCTCACTGACTGGTTAATTCACACTATTGTGGAGATTTTAGGTTTTATTTTATGTATTTCTTTTAGGCTTAGATTTTATCTGAGGAGTCTGCCCTCATCCTTCAATGAGGTCAAATAGTTATAATAGCAGAAAGGAACCACAGCTGTTCATTGGATGCTTGCTATTTAATCATTATAGCAACTCTGTGAGGTAGGTACTGTAATCAGCATTTTACAGAGGGAGGAACTGAAATACAGAGACACTAGCTAACTTGCCCAGGAATAGAATTATATGTGCCAGCGCGAAAATACAAACAGTCTTACTCAGAATCTCGGCTCAGCTCACCACACCTATTGTCACGATACTCTGCCACTTATTAATCTTGTAATGCTATATTTACTTGTAGGATTATATAAATCTTTTCCTGCTGTATTGGTAACCTTCAGGAGGACAGTGATCATAGATCTTTTGATTCATCATTTTTCTTAGCTTCTAAATGCCTAACATCTAGCAGGCTCATTGTATATATTTTTTCATATGTAACATAGACTTAATAATACTGTATTTTTATAGTATGGTTCTAATTGCATTGCACTGTAGTACAGCTGCATATGATACTGTAGTATAATTGCACTGTTATAAGAACTAAGAAAATGCACACAGGATGCACACTAGTTCATGTCCATTGGTAAGTACTCATTAACAGAGGGACTTTAAGTATAATAAACAGGCTTAGAGGTGACTTAGCTTAAGACCACAAGGCAGAGTCTCACCCAGTATTCAAGGCTCTTAATTTTTATTCCCTTTTGTTTCCTATACTGAATATAGTTATAAAAGTGAATCTGGGAAAATGTATTGCTTTCCAGAGCTGATTTCTTAACTAGATAGATGGCTAAAGTATAAGCTTCATTCTTGCTAAGCGTTGGTTTCATTCTTGAGACCAAGACAGATCCAGGGTCTTTATGATACTCTGGCAGTTAACATAACTATCTGAACCTGTCTCTTGGGCATGGACCATTAGGAAAGGCTAAAGTAAATATTTTCAAATTAACATGTAATTTGAAGGTGTTGTTGTTCATGTCCTCATTCAATTACAGCAGAAAGTGAGTACTTGCTTCTTTGGTCTTTAAGATGAATTTGTTTCTGCATGTATTCCATGGCATCATGTATATATTTTGTGTGGTGCAGATAGGATTTATTATTTCAAATCATATCCTTGAACTTAGTTCAGCAGTATTATCTCTAGGGTATAGAGATGCATTTGGCAAGTGATCAGCAATGTATTTTGGTATGCAAGAACCTAGCTGTAGAATGAAAATCGAGTTATAAATTAATCTATAAAATAGTCACAGATAAAATGGTGAAGAGACCAGAATTAATCTTAAGAAAGCACAAGACAAAATGCAGATATCCTAAAATCAAAAATAGTAGTATTCATGAAAGTGACAATCAATTATTTAATTCCAAGGACAGACACATTATAGTCTAAAAATATATTTCAGATTCAAAATTGACTAGCTATTTTATGTGGCACAACAGCAGCTTTGCATATTTATTAAAATTATTCATAACTGCGTAGCTGCCCAGATGAACTGTTGAGTTCTTGTTTCTTGACTCAATATATTATCTTGTCCATTTTATCATGGCACTGTAATAGAAATTTGTCTAAATTTTAGAATGATCCATGGAATATTTTCAGTATCAGCATCTCCCAAATACATATTTTATCATTTCTGTTTTGCCTAATGTGATCTTTTACATAGCTTTAGAAGAAATCATCTGTCTCTATAGGAGAATTACAAGTTTTTTTTCTTTAGGGAATATATTTCAAACAAATCTTGAATACAAAAAGGTATTGTATCATCAGTCTTTAGGTATCAAAAGATTCCTATTACTGAAAATCTGAATAGGATGTGAATTCTTCAGAGTAGTAGAGAAATAGTACAAGTTCATAATCTTTATGTAGATTTTATGGAGAACTGGGTTTGCTTTAGGTATTGTTTGTTGAGTAGTGTGTGTTGCTGTGGTCAATGTGACAGTATATTTGAGATGATGAATTCTGGAGTCACACTGCCTTCATTTCATATCCTAAGTCCACCACTTATTATTTATTTACTTATTTATTTAAGATTTTATTTATTTATTCACGAGAGAGACAGAGAGAGAGAGAGGCAGAGACATAGGCAGAGGGAGAAGCAGCTTCCCACAGGGAGCCTGATCTGGGACTCCATCCCAGGACTCCGGAATCATGACCTGAACCAAAGGCAGATGCTCAGCCACTGAGCTACCCAGGTGCCCGTTTTATTTAACTTTTTGAGCACTGATTATCTCTTCTGTAAAATTGAATAATAGTATCTATCTTATAGGGTTGTTAAAGAAGATTCTATGGGATAATGCATGTAGAGTACTGAGAGCTGTGTTGGACACATAGTAAACACTCAATAAATGTCAGTAAATAAATAGTGTTCATGATAATATGATATCATGGAATGCCACGAAGTGTGGGCTACAATCTTAGCAAGAATATGCATAAAGAAATAGTAATCTTCAATAATATCTCTAAATTGGTAGAAATTAGGAGATGATATTAGGAAAGAAGAATAAAACCTTTTAAAGCTAGAATATTAATTATGCTAGAGTTCAGAGAAGCCTCAGACAATCTGGTTTAATTTCATGTCTCTTTGTATGGGTGGAAAGCACAGCTGTAAAAGTGGCCTCCCCAGGACTACCCAGCTAGGAGAGCAGACTCTAACCCAAGTCTTCTGGCTCAAAGTTGAGTTCTCCATCTGTTTTTAAATGCTGGCTTATCTACAGGAACATTCATTGCACCTGTCCTAGATGTCATTATTTTATAGATGTAACTTCTTATGCACTATATAACACCTCCTTGCTCATCTTGGTTTGGTGTTCTAATGGTTGTTAATCCTCTAGAAATAGCTTCCCATACACCCGAGAGTCATGGAGAAAACAATGAACTATCCCAGAGCTAGCACCATCTGTGTTCAGCGACTGTGAGCAGCTCTATCTGAATGCCTCAGTGGGACAATAGCGATAGCCCTGGGAAAAGGGAATGTCTGCGCAGTTGTGGAGAATTTCCCTGGAGATCTCATAAACTGCTAACATGAAAATGAATCCTTTCTTCCTTATAAATCAGAGTCATGTGTTAAAGGAGATGTATTAGATGCTTCTGAGCTGTTATATTTTAGTGGGTTCTATAAAATTCTCAATAAAGGAAAGGTCAGTGTTTGTACCATAAACAGCATTCATGAAGGCATATTTAACCCCCATCCCTTTCGGGATTCCTGGAGTGTGTAGTACTCGAACTTGCTCTCTTTCCAAACGCCCCCACTGCCCACAACCTCCCAGAACGACCCCACTGCCCACCTGGGCATTCTTTTTCTTTGAGCCACCAACTGCCTTGGCTCTGGAACCCAGCCCTTCATGATAGGAGAAAATGAAAAGGGGTAATTCCACCTTATTAACAGCACAGGCTTAGGCCCCCGCCGTGGGGCTGGGCTGTACTTTCATGTTTGTGGTTGAAGTAAAAAGATCATGGGCGGGATCCCTGGGTGGCGCAGCGGTTTGGCGCCTGCCTTTGGCCCAGGGCGCGATCCTGGAGACCCGGGATCGAATCCCACGTCGGGCTCCCGGTGCATGGAGCCTGCTTCTCCCTCTGCCTGTGTCTCTGCCTCTCTCTCTCTCTGTATGACTATCATAAATAAATAAAAAATATATTTAAAAAAAAAAAAAGATCATGGGCACACCTGTTTGCGGGGCATGCGGAGTGGAGTCTGTCTTGTGTTTTTTCATGGGTACCATGTGTGGGACTAAGAAAGACCATCGGGTGACCTTTGCACACTAACGACACAGGTAGTTGTTGTGCGGGGTGAGTGGCGATGTCTGTGACCTTTCTAGTTGTCAGCGAAGCTCTGGCCGCCAGCCTCCTGTGCCACTCCCACAACAGGGCTGCTAATGGTCCCGCACTGGCTCTGCAGAGCCGTGTTGAGGCTTAATTGAGGAATATTTTTAACCCATTATCAAGAGCATTAGGAGGAAATGTTCAAAGACTCTCTCAATGCAGCTTGCAGCTCTTTCCATTTAAGAAAGTAGATCCCCAAATAAGCAAATTATGACCTGAAATGTAATCTGTCTTTATTTTCAACCCCTTCATCTTCCCAAGATAAAGACTCTTCTCTCTGAGGGCATGAAAAGGAGCCGAACAAGCTAGACTGTTACAAATGAGTGTACCTCCTAGCACACATGAACATACAGTGCCCCTTGCTTAGAACAGGGTGACTTCAAATGGACCATCCTGACTGAATTTTTTGGAAGGAGAGTGAACATGTATACTAGCCTTGTCATGGCACCGGGAGGGGTGGCTGACAGGTAGGTACTCAGTGGTGTATAGACCACAGGGAGTGAGAGCAACAGCCCGAAGAACCTGAGTGAGCTTTTCATCACATCATGACTTCTGGCTCCTTTCTTTTTTTCTAGTGAATAAATATGCTTTCATCTTCTCAAACTTAGAGTGTTTGAAGGAGTGATGAGCAATGCCCCTCACATTATTACCACAGCTGACATTTTAGTCATGGATTATAGTCAAATTTAATCTTAACTTTAACTCCACAGAATAGTCGTTTGCTTGATTTCTTTGATTATTTTGTATTTTAATTTCATCATGGCAAGAAAAGGTACTTCCAGTTTTCGCTTTAATTAAATAAGTATGAGTTAGCATACAAACTATCAGAGAATGTCTAATTGAAGCTTCTTTGCTTTAAACATAGAATTTCAACAGGATTTTCATTTATTAATTCTTCTTTTCTGTCTTTTCTGATTTTTTTTAATGTCCAGTAACCAAAAACAGATCTAAAGCTGTGACAAAAAAAAGTCGCCAAAATTAAGATTCCTGAGAGTCTATTCAGAGTTCAGACAGGTTAGAACATGTACATGAAGGATGGTTTAAAAAGCGGCAGTGTAATTTTATTAGGAAAGTGAATATGGAGAAGTCATTGTGGAATCAGTAAGAAGCCAAACTATATTATTCTACAAAAATTTAAGGTATTTTCTTTTTCAAGTACGTGGTAGTAGTTTATGGCATCTCTTAAAGATTGAAACACAGGGATTTCCATCAAAAATTCATTCAAAAAATTCACAAATGTTTCTCAAAGAAAAGGGCGACCTGTGGGTACATGGGTTAAAAATGAAAATGTGAAATGCTTTATCTTAACCCTGTGAACATACAAATGTCAGTCTGATAAATGTAGTATCAGATCATACCAGCTGTATGAGGGCTACAGAATGCTTTTGGTCTAAATTTTGTAGTTTACGAAAAGCTGTTATTTCAAAATCTCTCTTGCCTCCTTGTATGGTCAGCTAATTTTAAGCATCTGTAAAAGGCATTTGCAAAATGGAAAAGATGCCCATTTTTTTGGCTGTGTGGGCAAAAAAGAAAACATGGAAATGATTGTGTATGGGAATCAGATATCCTAAAAGCCTTTTCACCAGGAAAGACTAGATGCAGAATAAAATCAGAGAAACTTACTTTTTAGTTGTCTTGTTGAACTTGGAAGAGAGTAAGGAGCAAAAAGTCTATGTAGTAATTGGAAACCAAAGGAGTAGGTGACAAGGCCAGGACTGCCCTATCGCAGTACCTGTGTAAGGAATTCACAGCTTAGCTGCCTTGGGGAAAAAGAGACCAGGAGGTCTGGGTAATGTTGGAAGGCCAAACAGGAAACTCTGTCGCAGAACTAGAACATTCGTGGAAGGTGTACCCTCAGTGGAAGTGAGAGCTGGGGGTGGGGAGGAAGCTCTGCAGGAAAGGGAGCAGAGGAGGAAAACTGTTTTTGCTGTTGCTCCAAGTGAAGGAAAAAATAGTAATCATTGTATTCATCATCTCCTCTGACAATTTGCTACTACAAGCTTATTTTTGGATGAGTCTGGGTTATAAATTTATAGTTCTCGCAGGGTCATGGAAACCCTAACCTAAAAAATTTAAATAACAAGTTTCCAGGTTGGCAGAACCTTCTGGCAGCTGGTAGATAGAAGCGTAAGTCCTCTCTGGAGGAAAGCATTAACAGTCCACTTTCCTCAAAGTTCCTACATATTTAGTGTATACAGGATTACTGTAAGAAATACCACACACTCAACAAAGCAATCCAGTAATTACCAGATGGGGCGTAACACAAGCCATGTGTCACCAATGTCAACCAAAACTATAAACAGATTAGGTCTCCCATGCCGAAGGACACTGGACACCAGAATGCTGAGTCTTGAATATAAAACAAATGCATGGGAAGAACATAAAGAAGAAGTCGAGCAAGGGATGAAGGACCATCAGAAATGTTCAGAAAGATTTGAAAAGGAAGCAAATAGAATTACAGGAAAGAAACAGAATCATCAGAAATAAAAACACAGTAGTTTGGTTAAATAGAGGATTATGCACAGCTGAAGAGAGAATGAATGGATTGGAAGATCACGAAGGACAACCCCCGACATGAAGCGCAGAGACAAAGGAGGTAAGAAATAGTCAAGAGTAAAATGTAGGGATGATAGAAGAAAAAGATGGAACATAAGTCAATGTGAACTCCAAATGTTAAAATATTGAAAATTAGAAGGAAGTCAAGAATTGAAGGGTCTTTGAAACTTCATCATAATAACAATTTAATGAATAATGAAAATTTTGTTTTTATTTTAATAAATTAGCTTGCTACAATTTCATGGTTGTGATTTGAAGATTCGAGACTTCTGGACCACACAGAAAAAAGACTTTATTGCTCACAGTGCAGTAAGCAACCTGAGCTATATGTCAAGGCAATTCTCTGTGCTCCCCAAGTCACGTGGGGATGATGCATACTGTGCCATGCAAGAAGTCTGAGTCACAGCAAGGGACCTCAGTCTTTTAAAAGGGACTATAAGCAGATCTGCTCTTTGCCAGCAGAGAGAGACATATTTTATCTCCAGGAAAGTAAGCAATCTCTGAGCTCCAGAGGGGGAGTCTCTTATCTTCTAATGTTGTTTGCCATACAAACATCTTTGCAAAGCTAACCAAGAACCAAAGTTGTGTGCATGTGCTCACAAAACATGCAGAAAAGTGAGTCCTGTTTTTTTTTCCTCCCAGTAGTGGAGAGCTCATTTGTTTAAGGTGTAAAGACAGAATTTTCCAGAAATGTTCAAAGTTTGGAATGCTCATATAGCGGGAACACGCTGTACTTCAAGCAACACAGATACATATTTAGACATATCATGGTGGAGCGTCAGGATATTAGAGACAAAAGAGGAGACGTTAAAAGCAACCAGAGCGTAAAGATAGTTCAAATTGACTGGCTAGTTTAGTTTCTTGTTCGGAAAAGCGAAGCGTTGAAAATAACCAAGATCTTCCTGAGGAAAAACCAGAAAGATGAGAGATGGGATGTCTTGCCTGACAGAGACCAAGGTCTGTTATCAGCCCACAGTAATCAAGACTCTGGAATTAGCTATTAGTATAGACAGAGAAACCCCTGGAACTGTATAGAAAGCCCATACATAATACGTGCGTGCGCAGGGATTTGCTTGATGACAGAATGAGTGTTGCAGATCTAGGGGAAGAGAGTGAACTGTTTCATTAACGATGCATTAACAGTGGAGGAAGAGAAATGAAACCAGATTGTGACATATAAAGAAAATCAGTTCCAGGTAGATTAAATATTTGAATCTTTAAAGTCATGAAACCAAGTTTTTTTTTTTTTTTTAATTTATTTACGATAGTCACACACACAGAGAGAGAGAGAAGAGGCAGAGACATAGGCAGAGGGAGAAGCAGGCTCCATGCACCAGGAGCCTGACGTGGGATTCGATCCTGGGTCTCCAGGATCGCGCCCTGAGCCAAAGGCAGGCGCCAAACCACTGCGCCACCCAGGGATCCCCTGAAACCAAGTTTTAAAAGGAAAGTAAAACTATGGAATTTTAAATGAACAAAAAAAAAAAAAAAAAAGAAAAGAAAAAGAAAGAGAGAGCCTCTCTGGGATTTTCAGGAAGAAACTGGGAACAAAGGTGATGTTGCCAAATGCTCTCTAGCTGTATGTCTGGATCCACATGTATCAGACTGTATCACACACATCATCATGATGGAATACTGTTAATGAAGATGAGGCTGCAAATTTAGGACCTGCAGCAAAGCCAGGGGATGGAAAGTTTGTGGACATAATTTCTTTAGCTGAGGGTGACCGCAGGGGAGACTTGGTACTCTGGGGGCTGACCCAGGCCTCACAGCAGACACAGGGTCTGTCCCTGCGCTCTGGCACTGAGGCATGCAAACACAAAGCCAGCCAAAAGATCCCTTCTGAAACCTTAAGACCTAAGGATAGTGGCCTTGGTGGTCTTTTGTAAATGAGGTCACCAGGCCTCCTGCTCTCAGACTTTGTATTCAGCTTAGTTTAATGTAGATTGGAAATCAGCTTTTTCATAAAATAAATGAAACACAGAATAAAAAAAAAAAGTGGAGGATTTCTTATACCGCACCCCCCCAAAAAACATAAACCGCAAGAGAAAAAGTTGGTAAATTCAACTATATTAAAATAAATGTTCACTTTATCAGCAGGGTATCTTTAACAAATTAAACAGACAAGCCACAGTGGGAGAAGTAATCTGCAGCACATATCACTGATGATAGATGGATTAGAATCTAAAACTGTTAAAAAAAAATACATGAATAAAATAACAGAGTAGGTAAGAGGTATGAATAAACATTTCAAAGAAAAAGAAACATGAACGGTTAAGAAACTGGAAATAATCGGCCTCATTAGTAATCAGAGAACTGCAAATTAAAACCACAGTGATACCATTTTATATCTACCAGTTTGGCAAGATTAAAATTTGGAACAGTACTGTTTGTGGGGAAGGATGAGAATAGCAGGGATTCTCATGTACTTATCATCTCATTCCCTTTAAAGACCCAGGCAGCCAAATCCAGTCTGACATTCCTCGCGTTGTATCACATGTGAGGAGAAAAGTCACTTAACACAAAAGTTACTCTACTTTCTTAATAAACACCAGTTTATCTTTGAAGCCAAATATTCTCTGGTCAAACCTTGAACATGGGAACAGACTTGGTTTATATTTTCAAGGGTAAAGAAAGATCTTCTGAGAAAGATGTACAATGTACCAGATGACACCAGTTTTGTTTTTTTAAATCTCAGCCCCCAAGTTTAGATAATTCTAAATGGTTTTATTTCTGTTGCAATTGAAGTTGACAAGTTGGCATGCAAAATGAAAAATCAAAACCCAAGATACACCACGATTAGAGGAAAGGAAAAGACATAAACCACTAAAACTCCTTGTGTGTTTGAGATGAAATGATAGCATAAAACCCAATTACCCACTAGAAGAAGAATCCAGTGGATAATCACGCTGTTGCTTAGCGTGGGCCAAGGAGGACTGCAGACTTTGATGAGCACGAGTTCAAGAACTCTCTGTGGGGTGGTCCTGGGGCCACTGGAGGAAATTGTGGGAGAGGAAGAATGAAAATTCTCCAGACTCTCAGGCACACACACGTAAAAGTCTCACTGAGAAGAATAAGCTCTAGAATTGTTGACTGAATTGCTCTTGTTGTTGAGTATGATTAAGATGTGTGGCAGTATTAAAAACTGACCCCTCAAGCCCCCACAAAGCTGAAGATCCAACCTAACATAACTACATGGGAAGCGTTGCCCACTTCTTTCAACTGTTAGCTTTTAATTAACTTTCAGTCTCCAGTGAGGTCTGTGTGTATATACTCTTATTATCTAGCAGCAGCCTCTTTATCAAAAAGTTCTTAATCCATGAATTAAACTAGATAATCAGGTTAGTTACCAGGTTAGCCAGAGGAGCTCCAGGAAGTTCTGAAAATTACCATTTTGGGGAGAAATTTCCCAGCTCAGATTAGAATACTTGTCAAACTTGGTGGCAGGAGACTAGGTCTGAATCAATATTTCTGCCCGGAAGTCACATAACCTCTGAGAGATTAATGTGGTTAGTGTTGGACTCTGTATTCTCCATCAGCTAAGTATGTGCACTTGTCATTCATATTTTGTTTTTAGCTTGTAACACTGACAGAAAAACCTCTGTGGAATAAAGAACCAGTTTCCTGAATGTATGAAGCTATATTGTATTTGCATATTTCCAGGATTTAAAGTGAAGGGTATTTTTCCTTGAAACAATTTGTTTGTTCTATTTTTGTGATACTGAAAAACATCATTGATAGCTATTAACCTGTCTGTCTCTCATTTTGTTTTTGTTGATTCTAATTTTGTTGATTAAATAGTACAAGAAATGAGGAATTTTTTTTATTAAATGACCTATTCCAAAAAGTTTTTTTCTGTAAAAACTCTGAGTAAAATTTGTCACTTTTGTCAAAGCCACTTTTCTTTTATCTTACATAATGTGTTTATGGAAGTACATTGTAAGCCAATTCTGTGAGATCAGGTAAGTCATTGCGGTTCTACCTCTGTTAACCCAAAAACGTGGTTGGGCATATACTCTGTACGCTTGGTTGACCAAGGATGTATGATGGAAAGGAATTCGGGAGTTACTAAGAACTCACTTGTTGAAACACATCGATTTTCATAACAACTCCACCCGACAGCTACTGGCCAAAGCCTTGAAAGAAATGGGATTCTTCAGCTTGGCTCATTCACCTTATTTCGCCTTATTTTGTACATGATTATAATCCCCTTAACAAATAACCAAGCAAACAAAAACTTAACCTCATTTATAATAGCAGTGATTGGAAGTACCGAGTGCCCCACAACCCGTGATTGGGGAAGTCATGATGCAGCAGTATGATTGAATGCTTATATAGCCATTTAATGCTCTGTAAGACTAATGGTTTTGGAGAATTTTCATAATAAATAACAAATTTAAAAGGCAGACTATATACTCTACCTATACTTACATGCAACTGTGCATTTTAAAAAGAAAGCTTTGGAGGATACACTTTAAATACCAGTAGTTTTGTCAAGTGTTAGGATTGCATGTGGTATTTGCTCTTTCTTTGTACTTTCTATTAATGATTTTTCTCTAACTACATGCAACTTATCATTTTAAGTAACAACATGTAAATGTTCTAACAAAATTTCATAACTAAAAAATATTAAGTAAAAAATGAAACATTTTCTCTATTGTATTATAGCACTATTCAAAATAATTATTATAGAATTGTTATGTATGCATTATTATGTATACATATATACAAAATTATATATAATTGTATAACTATTGAGCTTGTATCCCCTATCTTCTCCTGGTAAGCCCTTCATGTAAATTATCCTCAGGATACTTTATGAAGTCAAAAGAAAATATAATTACTCCTACTTCATAGATCAGCAAACTGAGGCTTTGATCAGTTAAGTTTTTTGCCCCCAGTGATGCAGCTACTGAGTAACAGAGCCCACCATTGAACCAAAATCTGAGGCCTAAGGCCATGTTCTTAAGCACTGCGCTTTCAGTGTTTCACTTTTTTTGGTGGTTATATATTAGCAGTGCTTTTGCCTTTATTGTTCTGTGACTGGTCTTCCATTTCTCATTGTGGAAGAAGATACAAACTTCATTTGAGAGAAAATTTTAAGGGTTATCACAGTTGAATTGGGTGGTTCACCCCTATGTTATATTCCCAAATATCCATTGACTAATTATTAGATTGTATCTTGCACATTTTATGGTAAAACGCAAAATACACGTTTCTATTTAGGAAGGAAAAACTGTATATGGGTTTTATCAGTGATTGTGATTTTGAAATCTACACTAACGGATTTGCTTCATTTTGGGGTGTGTGTGTGTGTGTTAAGTTTGGAGTAAGCACAGTGAGCCACCTAGAGCAAACCATTCATGCTTCGAGGTCTTGCTGTGACCCTCTGAGGCTGGGCAACTGATGTTACCAGAGGGCAGATGGAAGGAAGGCCAGTACTAATGCAGAATTTCGTATGTTTAGGAACCCAGGAGCGGATGTACGTAAGAACACTATTTCCAGGACCAGCCAAGGCACCCTTCAGCCCTCATGTCACATTTGAGCCTCAGTGAACTTTTATGGACACCCTTTGAAGAGTGCCGTTCTTTCCCACTCTCTAAGATTTCCGAAAGCGCATCTCAGTAATTAATCCACAGGAAATGGGCTCTTGTTTGGCATTGTCTTCTTCCCGCTTTTCTGAAATCAAGCCAACTAACTTCAATCAAGTCATAATAAAAGTTGTGCTAAGAGAATGAAATTATACTCAACATACCCAGTCAGAGAGCTTTTTAGGCTGTTAAGCATTTAGTTGATACATATTTGCATATCCGAGTATAATGTTGCAGATTTTTAAACCATTGAATGAATGAATATTTAAGAAAAAGAACTCATGATTGTTTTAGTTCATGCGCATAGTTTCCAGCACATTTATACTCGCCCATCCTGTGTGGAGGCGAGGCGGAAAGCCTCATCACTACTATATGAAGCTAACAGTGGTTCTTATTTTTATGTTTTACACACCACACACAATATGCACACAGAGTATTGTTTTGTGAGATGAGTTATGTGTAGGAGTCTGAGAGATCTATTTGTATCCTGGCTCTGTCCTAATTGTGTATCCTTAGGCATATCCGTGAACTCTTCTGTACATCTCATTGGCTCTAAAAATGGAGATGCTGTTCATAGCCTAGTTTATTAAACAAATGCTTTTTTATTAAATATAGATGATATATGTCAGGTTATGCAGATATGAGGCATCATTACTTCTCTTTTTTCACTTGCTCCCATGAGCACTATTTGAGTCTTTGGAAAGATTTTTTTTTTTTTTCTTTTTCATTGGTGACTCCAAGTTTAATGGTTTGTCTCTGGTCTACTCCTATTTTTTCCGCTAGATTTTCTCAGCTCTCCCTTTTATACTTTTTAAGAAATATTTTTAAAAAAATTAACAGAAGACTCTTCATTTTGCATCGAAGGCAATAAAATAAATATATGTTTGGAAGACCTAAGTTTTTTTTTTAAATTGAAGCTATGTACACAGTACATGCAGACTATAAGTATGTATTTCCCTGAGTTTTGAAAAATGAATATATCACATATTGAGCACCCATGTTGAGATAAAGAATATTCCCATCACTGTGGGAAGTTTGGCAAAAGCTTTTCTCTGTTAAGGTCTGGTTCCTTTCTCCAGATTCTTTCTTGATTTTCTTGCTTTGGGGCAGGTACTATCACCTCCTTATGTTGTCTTGGCCTCTCCCATAGCCTATGAACAGACTTCCTAAATTACTCCTTTTGCTGATGACACACTTTTTGAATGAGACACAGTTTACTTTTTCTGTATGAATGCTCCTGGTTTTTCCTCGCCTGATGTCTCTCTTGCCATTACTAAATTCTGCCGGCAATATATTTTATGCTTTAACACCACTAGGATTCAGCCTCCAAAGGGGTCACGTAAGTGCTAAGAAGTGTTCCATGTCCAGCGTTTTCGGTATTGTCTCTGACACTATCTGACCCCTGCCATTACTCAGAATTTACATAGTTCTTGTGTACATAAGTCTTTCTGCCCCTCAACAGTTAGTAAAATGTACTAAAAATCTGGGTGATGGTCAATTGTAGGAAGTTCAGCTCGGCGGCAGACCAGTTATTCCTGTGCACTGGAAATATTTTGCTTATTTGCCTCATTTTTTTGTCCTCCTGCAAAAACATGTTTCTTAATTAGTACAGAACTCTCCATGTTGTGTTTTAAGTCCTTTATCTGTGAGTTTTTTAAAAACCTTCCTTGAATATAAAGGATAGCCATAAGTAAAGTTTTTAAAAGTATTATTTAAAAGTTGCCAACCATAATTATGTTATTATTTTTTGAATCAGTGACTAAACTAAGACTTTTGGAATAATATGGCAAATGAGCATTGCTTATTGGAACTATTCTAAAAAGATCTAAAGCATGTTTGTTCCACCTTCTCTGTGTATTTACACCTCTTCGATTTTGCTTTATGAGTAGCAAAAGCAAACTGTCACTATTTGCTGTAAATTGAAGCTTTTAATAACTATGTCTGTTCTACAACATTTGTCAGCTTTGAATATTCTGTCAGTAGAAAATAAAAATAGCAGGGAAACTCAGCAGCCGTGACATGGAGAATTTATCTGCTTATGCTAAAGGAAGGTAAAAAAATACATATAATCTTGAAGGGTGAGCATTTGGCATTTTTCCTTTAAATGATGTAAATTTGAACTGGCTCTTCCTCGAATAAATTTTAGATGAAAAGTTGGCAAAATAAATGAATAAGTTTCATCACTAAACACAGAGCACCTTCTTAACCTAGAAACAATAGAGCACCTTTTTAATCCAGAAAAAAAGAGAATAAAGAGGTTATTTCAGATCAATGATTCAATCATATATGCCTTTTTTGACATAAGCTTGAAAAATAAATTTTGTAAGTACATCAAAAGAAACATGATAGCGCAGTAGTAAAAACTTTGACGCATATAGCATTTAAATTTTTAAACTATTTCATAGTAAAAATTCATGTGCAGAGGACCATCTTGGATATGTGACAATAAAAAATTAATTTTTCTAATAAAGATGATTCAAGTAAATCAAATCTAAATAAATTCCATAGTTCACATTTTTGTTCGTAAATCATGTGTGTCACTTATAAATATTAAAAACATGAGTGAACTATATATTATGAAAAATTCACTGCTTTCTCTTTTTTGGATAAAAACAAGGTCTTTCAGGACTTCTTATTTCTGATTGTCAGTTTGGTCATTTAGATTCAGTTCTTGCCTTTGGGCCTCTTTTTTTTTCTGTACTTGTCTGTAAGCCTTCTCAAAAGATACCTTGATCATTATTGTTATCAGTAGCAGTGGACATTCACGAAGCACCTACTGTGTGCCATGTTTGATAAACATTGACAGTAGGTCAGTATTTTGAGAAGGAAGAAAAATATTGCTAAAATCATGTTTAGCTATGCTACTATACAGTATTTAAACCTCTGTTGTGACAGAAAGGTGATTAATGAGACACCATGAGCCTGCTTATTATCCTGTCAACCTTGTGATGTGCCTGCAAATACAAAGGATCTTTAAAATAACCATACTGAGCAAAGGAGATGGTCTCTGCTTTTACAGAGTGGACATGCCTGCATGTTTTAATTTATTTTGGTATTAGTGTTATTCCATTATTACAGACTGCGCCTGAGGGAAAAAGCAAGTTAATTATTGTCACGTGTAATGAGATAATTGCATACGTGTAACTTGACAAAGCACCCTACAGGTGTGTTACTCTGTGATGAGAAATGCCTACTCCTAAGTCATCCTGTGTAGGGAGTGGAGTTGGAAAAGAGTTTTAGATAGCAGAATGTGTTTTGAAAAAAAAAAAAAAAAGAATGTGTTTTGTTTTTTTTAAACAGAAGTCCTAAAGTAGTGGTAAATACTGTAAGAGTTTCTGATGGTGTCACGTTGGGAATTTATCACTGTGTGTGAATGGCTTTATTTGTTTTTTCCAATAAATGCCCTTATGTCTTACAAAATTTCATCTCAACCAAGATGAAGGAGTGATTGCCAGTAAAATTTGAGCTGTTAGTCAAACATTAATGATCTGTGGAGAGAGTTGTGCTTCCTCCTGAGAAGGATTTTCATACTGAATTCAGTGGAGAATTCAGGTGTGGTCTGTCCAGCCCCCTACAAAAGTCACCTGCTTCTGAAGAACTTGGTAGGAAGGAGAGGCTAGTTCTACTCTCATTGACATTTTCTGTGTCCTGATTTGGGAGATAGTGGTAAAAAGCCTTTTGAATTAGTTTTCTTTCTTTTTGTGCCTCTCTCCCATATAGCAAAGTTAAAATTTTTGTTTTTGTCTTCTTTTATTAGCTCTGATTTTAAGTACCTCTTAGGATTTACAAAGCTCTGTCTTGGGTTCTTTCAGGTACCGTACTTCTTTTTAAATACTGATAAGATTCTTCCCTTTGAATTTGCTTTTTCTTTTTAATTTGGTTAATTGATTTGGATAAATAAGTTATCCCAGTTGTTTGGATACTGAAGGAATAAGATGCATATCTCTGAGAGGGAGGGTGATTTAATTCCCAGTGTTCACACATGCTGAATATTGTGCCTTCATGATTCACAAGGACCCCTTCTAATCTCTGTTCTGTTAGGGTGTTTGTCTTGCTTATGAATAAATTTGAGTGAAAAAGCTTTTTAAGTTAAAGCTGCATTGATGGTTCAAAAAATAAATTAAAAATAAAAATGAGATTAAGTCTTTGATTTAGGAGGTTCATAAAGTTCTTGTGGTATTTTTTTAAAGAAATATTTAAATGGATTTCCCTTAACTATTTAAAAGTCTGAAGACAGAGTCTCCTTTTATAGGACACCTAGTGGAAAGAGGAAGAGGAGCTCACTACCTCCTTGTAAATATATGGAGTCTAAAAGCCCTCTGCCATAATTGATGCTTTTATACTTTGTGACTTGGACAGAGTCAACACTTTTTACTCCACTGTTTCCTGTTTTTAATAGGTTAAGTAAAACTAGTAACTAGAAAACAATATCTTGCTTTTCAACAGTAATTTTGGAAACTCTTGTTATACATCTTCTGTATTGAATAACATACATTTAATTCTCTGTAAGCCACTGCTTTTAAGCATAAGAGTGAATCGTTGAATTTCCTGTTCAATCTCAGAAAAGAAAATGAATGTTTGTTGTTTATTTTGGCCATCTGCATACTTGCCTCCCTCACTGTTGTCTCCTTGCTTCCTCAAGTTTTAAACTTGACTAATTGGAGATTGCAGCTTCTACTCCAAGTAGCTCCAGTCAGAGGCTCGTAACAAGCTTTGACATCTCCTCACAGGCAGTATGAAGGAGAAAAGCAATAAGCAGTATATCCGGAGAGTGAGCAAATTGGTTGAGCATCTGAGAAATCAGATTAGCTGACCCTGAGAGTTCTAACTGTCGTTAACCTGTCTTGGTTTCCCCCAAAATGATCAGCCTTTGAGAGACTGAAGAAAAGAGCAATCCAGAGAAGACCTCAGTCAGAAGCAAGTACTTAGTTTGGTGGCCATTCCAGTTCTTGGTTTCGTGCCAGGCAAGGACTAGTCAGTCAGATGCCAAGGAGCTTCCTTCCTGGCTTTGTTGAGAGAGAATTCACAAATCGTACAACTCACCCATTCAAAGTGTACAAGTCAGTGACTTTTAGTATATTCATCCAGTTTGCATCCAGACTGTTCTCCAAGGGTGTGCACCATTTTACATTCCCACCAGCACTGTGGGAGAGCTCTAGTGTCTCCACGTCCTGGCTGTCATATGTTGTTATGTGTCCTTTTGATTACAGCCACCCCAGTGGATGGGAAATGGTACTATAGTTTTAGTTGGATTTCAGTAATGGCCATGATGTCGAGCATGTTTTCATGTGCTTATTTACAGGTTTTCATGTTGTGAGTTACATTATCTCACAAACTGTTACCCATCACCGTAGTACCTGATGAAACTACTCCTCAGAAGTACCTACTAACGTGTGCCGTGTCTGTACTAACCCCCAAAGCTGAGCAGAGTTTTGGGCTCTGCCACAGTGGCA
This sequence comes from Canis lupus baileyi, assembly GCF_048164855.1. Lineage (NCBI taxonomy): Eukaryota > Metazoa > Chordata > Mammalia > Carnivora > Canidae > Canis > Canis lupus. The sequence continues at coordinate 20,747,623 of NC_132842.1, forward strand.
TGCCAGGGTAGAAGGAAGGACAAACTTGTTAACAAATATATGAAATAAAGTCTTTGGGGAGCTATGATGGAAGGGAAGTGTGGGCAGAGAAGTGGGAACATGACGGTGAAAGAGTTTACTTCTGCTAGGGAGAAGGAGTTTGATCAAGAGGGAAAAACATGGCAGAGGCGGTATTGGTTATGCTGTGAACAGTTCAGTCTCAGGCATTGGACCGAGAAGGGGGCTCTAAGCATGAAAAGACACAGCTCCTGACTATATTAAGAGCAATCAGCGGACATTGTGGATCTTGATTCTTGACTGTCAAAATGCTGTGGGCCACATTTTCATATAGCACTGCTGAGCTGGTGTCTTTCTCCCTTACTATAAGTGCTTCCTCATATCAGTTATGACGGGGCAAGGTATCACTAAGCAGCTGAAAAAGAGCTGTGTCCATTTGGTCCAAAAGCAGCTTTTTTTAGTACTATTGTTTCTTAACGCACGTGAGAATCCCTTTTCGGCCCCGATTGATAGCTGGAAAAACAAATTCATTTTAGAAAAATATGTGATTTGTAATCTTAAATTTAGGAAATATAAGTGACCTCACTAGCTAGGTCTTTTGCATGTGTAAGACAATGTGTTTTTGTAAAGTGTATTACTATTTGCCCTAGTTTATTTTCAGGATTTGTTTTGTTTTCTTGTTCTCTTTTTTGAAAGCATTTATAATGGTTTTGGAGAAAAAGATCAGCTTCTGTACTAAATCTCACCTAGAACACTTCTGCCTCTTAAAGATACTTCAAGATTGTCTTCGAAAGATGTACGGGAGAAGTGACACTCAGCATCCCTGACGAGCTCAAGTCCTCATTTATGTTTACTAAATTTGCAACTCTGACATGATATTTTAGAAAGCCATATAACATGTTTTTGCCAATTGGTTCTGATGTTTGATGGCTTAAGGAGAAATAGATTTGTGTCTTGAACTTCTGGAACCTTTCCAACATTGCTTTTTTTCCCCCTGAAAGCTAGTGCTAAGAAATCAGTACTACTAAATATTGAAACACAATTTCCTTGGTTTTATTTTCCTGTAGATAAAATGAGATTAGGAACAGGGAATTTTCTGGAATGCTTTCATGGAAAAATAGGCTCTTGCAAAAATGCCATGAAATAATTGAAGCTCAATTATTTGTAGTAATTTTTTTAAGTATTTATTTATTTATTTATTCATGAGAGACACACAGAGGCAGAGACATAGAGGGAGAAGCAGGCTCCTTGCAGGGAGCCCAATGTGGGACCCAATCCCAGACCCTGGGATCACACCTGAGCCGAAGGCAGATGCTCAACTGCTGAGCCACCAAGGCGTCCCTGTACTAATATTTTCTTAAATATAATTATATATCATATTACATATTTTTGCTTAAAATCACTATTAATAGCAATGAGAAAACTTTTATTCCTGGTGCCTTCTGTTGTGGAGAAGAACTACAGTTCACCATAAATATTCCTTTTCCTCTTTTGGCAGACCCATTTAGCATGTACAAATTGGAACTCTGCACTCCATATAGCAGTTAGTTCAAGGCCTTGGGGATCCACAGAGTCTGGTTCAGACCTAGTATCACTGCTTGAGCAAGTTCTTTCACTTCTCCTCCATCCCTATGCCTTCTTTTATAACATGTAAAACCAGAATAGTATCTATATCCTAGGACTGCCCTGAGGAGTGGATAAGATCACACATGGCAAGCCTGGGGCAGAGCAGCTGGCACTGGGACCCCCCCCCCCCATTGTATAACCTACAATTGCTTATCACTAGTGAAAATCTCCTTAGCGGAGAAAGGTCAGTGTTAACATTCATATCCATTAGGCTGTCCAGAAACATTTTGGTTGTGGTAATAACTTGGAAAACATGAACTTCCTGGGACACCTGGGTGGCTTAGTGGTTGAGCATCTGCCTTCAGCTCAAGGCATGATCCTGGAGTGCTAGGATCGAGTCCCATATCAGGCTCACCATAGTGAGCCTGCTTCTCCCTCTGCCTATATCTTTGCCTCTCTCTGTCTCTCTTGAATAAATAAATATTAAAAAAAAAAAAGAGAGAGAGAGAGAGAGAGAACATGAATTTCCTGTATAATTTGTAAGTCATCTTTACCCAGGTGTGTAGCAGGCATGTGGTTGATAAATGCCACAGCTTATATTTATTGAGGAGAGGGCTGTGCGAGGCCCAGTTCCAGACAAGAGGTGAGAAGTGATGGGGGCACCTGGGTGGCTCAGTGGTTGAGCATCTATCTTTGGCTCAGGGCATGATCCCGAAGTCCTGGGATCGAGTCCCATATCGGGCTCCTTGCATGGAGCCTGCTTCTCTCTCTGCCTGTGTCTCTGCCTCTCTCTCTGTCTCTCATTGATAAATAAATAAAATCTTAAAAAAAAAAAAAAAAGAGGTGGGAAGTGATAGGCTACACTTGTGTTTTCTAATTCAGCTAAATAGCCCTGTCACGGTTACCTCCATTGTGTAGATTTAGAAATTGAGGCACAGAGACGGTAGGGGACTTTCCCAAGATTACATGGTTAACATAGGTGGCACCAGGATCAGTAGTGAAAAAGGTAATTTTGTGTATTTATCACTTCTGTAGAAGTGAATGATGATGCAGAAGTTGTCTAATTCTTGGAAGGTGGTGGAGTAAGGTAACAGGAATTTACCATTTTTTGCATAATGAAAGTAATTTCTGCATCTTCAAGTGTCCACACGAAAGCCACTCTGAAGTAAAGGGTGGCCATCATTTTTAAGGCAGTCATGCTAGTTCTCTTCTCAGTAACAGATTACATCTGTTACCTTTTTCCACAAATCATCGTTATGTGTTTCATGTTGTCCAGACAAATCTATATGATTCACATGGCAGGATGTTACTGGACTTGCTTCTTAAACCGTATTCTGATTCTTAAATAAAGCAGTTTGGTACAGATCCTTAACTGTCCTTCATGGTACTATATCTGAATAGCCATTCTGTTTTTATAATTCCTTTCAGGCTTTTTTTTTTTTTCTCCTGAGTAAATTAAACAATAAACACATGCGTTGACTAAAATGAACCTATTACCTTTTTACCTTTTAGAACATTGATGAATTTTTGTTTGGGCTTGTTATTTAAAGAATAAGCATGAGATTTTTCTGTGCATTTATTATGTCCCAGAAACTAGACTTTTACAAAGTAAAGGATAAATATTTAAAATCTTGAGGCTAAAAAAAAATAAAATAAAATAAAATTAAAATAAAATAAAATCTTGAGGCTAACAAGGAATCCTATGTAAATTCAAAATGGAGAATTCACAAGGATTTTGTTCTGTGTGGTGGTTAGTCTTTTGGAAAGAGGTTTAAGGTTAGTGCTTTTACATAACCAATTGTTATTTCAGGGTCCTTGAAGAAGTTATCTGTATGATTAGAAAAGAATGTTACAGAATGGGTTTAAAGAATAATCTAATTTTATATAACACTGACATCCCTCCAAAGCCAAGCCTGATGTTTCTTTGTTTACTTCCTATATGAAAGCATGCCATCCTGTTTATAATCAGTGGCCAGAAAATTTAAGACGAAAGTAGCTCTTCCTCAGCATATAGCAGACAGTCTGTGAAAAATCACTGATGAGAAAAATTAGAGACCCAGATGGTACGGCTAGTCTTGGATTTCTGTTGTCAACCAGAGTTCATAGTCAGAGGCTGGTTGGTATTGATGCTGTTTCCACCTTTTCTACCAGTTTCTCACCAGATCTTTGGATCTCCGCAGAGCAGCAGCTGATTGTTCTGCAACTCTTCTGTATTATTCAGTAGTTTGCCAAGCCACCTATTACTGTGTCCTTTGCTTCTTTCCTTCCTCCCCTACCTGCCTGCCTTTGTACACTTCTCTGCTTTTTTTGTTAACTTTATGAAAGAGTGAATGTCAGCGTACTTCTGTCACTAGGTAATCTGTGAAATGATCGAGAAAGGAAAAGTTAGACCAAAATCACACTAATATCCATGAGCAACTCCATACAGATCCAAGTCCTTGCTCTTTGATTGTATTAATAAAGATGTGTTCACAGCAACCCATAGCATATATAGGAGTGTGTGTAAGTAGCCTTGTTTAATTCATCCCTACACTTTGAGGGAAAAAATACTTAATAACATAAACAATTTGCTGGTGGCAGGTCTCTTGTCAGGTGATTGGCTCTGTGGCTCTACAGAGCCCTGATTTTAATGGTGGGAAGGGTAGTAGAAGTCTTCTTGCTTGTTATTAATGCGGTGAGGAGACCCATCGTTCAGCTCCCTTGCTTCGGTGGCATTGATTGAGCACCTGTTCTACATTCAGACAGGCCCTCTGCTGAGGGACTCATGTGTGAAGATAGATATTGTCCCCTGACCATATGAACTGTACAGTGCAATAGGGGAGTCACTCCCTAATCTAAACAGTCTCATAACTAGATATGTATTATAAAATGTAGTTAAGTATGGAAAAGGAAAAGCACAGTATTGTGTTCTAAGAGCTTGTACCTGGGAACCTGATAGCCCAACAAAACTGAAAAGTGGCAGGAGCTAACAAGTGAAGGAATGAGAAGGATAAGAGGAGTCCAGCAGCAAGCAGAAGGGCACCCCTGGCAGTGAAAGTTGCACATGCAAAGGCCCTGTGGCAGAAGAAGGCAAGGCTCTTTTGAGGAATTGACTATGCTCGTAGCACAGAGAGTGGTCCCAGGTGAAGTCAGTGCTGGGCAGGAACTACCCCATGCTAGTTGGTAGCTCACTTGGAGGATTTTTATCCCAGAGTGAAGGGAAATGGCAAGTGTGAACAGGTGGGAATTTGATCCCATTTGCTTTGGAAAGGTCACTTTATACTATAAGTGAAGGGGCCAGCGGAAGTAGACAGCTTGCTGGGCCATCTCTGGTGCCTAGGTATGAGACATGGATGGTAGAGCTTGGACCAGGGGCTGAAGGAGAGGTTGAGAAAGTTATTTAGGGGAAGAATTTGGGAACATGCGTGTGATGATTGGATAAGAGGAAGGGTGAAGTGTCCAGGGCTGTTTTGAGGGGTTGTGTTCTCACTTCAGGCAAAATAAATTCAGGATCTAAAATTAAAAGTGGAGTTCAAAATAACCAGAATCCAACAAGCAGCGTGTTGTGTTCTTCCTCCAACCTCCCCTTCCTCTCCCCCCCCCCCTTTGCTTCCTCCCCCTACCTCCCTCTTTCCTAATTTGTACCTTTCTGATGTACTCAGGCAAAAAGATGGGCTGCTAGGAAAGCAACTTTGGTTTCTAACTTTGCAGATCCCCAACGCCAGATCTGTTCCTATTAATACGAAATGGGGGTTTGATATGAATTTTTCCTTAAAATATATTGTCTTATTTATGTTAAAAACATACAGCTTCAGAGCACTTACTTTAAACTCTCTGACTATAAAACGTGAGCTGGCTAGGTTGTTTCTAGGTGCTAAAACCAAACGTCTGCATGAATTGCAGTGTTGCTGTAAATATTTCCAGGCACAGACAGGTAGATGCAATAGGAAAAACCTGAGCAAATTCTGAGGATGCCAATATTGTCACAAAGTCTCCATGCAGAATGAAGTTGTTTGACAAAGTGTTTCCCCGGTGATTTGGCTGCAGATGAAAATGTCTTCAGCAATAAAATTCCGTGCTTGAGCCTCAGCTCTGTGCACCCATCAGTCAGCAAATGACATATCAAGGATCTTTTTTGCTGTATTAGTTAATATGTTGGCAGAAATATGTGAAACATTGTTATTCTCCTCAATTTCTGTGCCTGGATGGTTTTTTCCCTACCTTTAAACACACATTAATTTTACCAAAATATTTTCCAGCCATAAATCTGTGGACTAATCAATAGGATTGCATTAGAACAGAGCTAAAAAGTTGTTTTATTACAAGGGTTTTCTTAGTTACCAATACCAGAAGACATATACTAGCAAGAGCTGCTGTTTTGCCATCCTTCTCGAATCGTTCTGGGGAAATTTAAGGGTTCGTAAGGCAATTAGTGATGAAGCATATTTTAATTATAGGATCTGGATAAGCTGCGTACAGCTTTATGAATTAATACATTATTGTTTAATAGGTCACAGTCACGTGTGACTTTAATCACACTTCTTGTAGCCCCAGTTTTATTAGCCAGGCGTGTTTTATAACTTAATAATTTATACATAATGAGTTAAGAAGTTCCATTTGTGTGATATCAGAGAAATAATTTACCCCATCCGTTAGCACTCATAAACAGCAGCAGAGTCCTGCAGGATCGCAACCGAATAACTGTCCAAGATCATTTTACATTAAAGGGTACTTTTAATAATGAGACCATTTTGTACGGCATTATGTTATTTCTGTGGAAGCCAAGTCTGGCTTTCATGAAGTGATTTAAGAAGCAGGAGAGAAGATGAATCACAATCATTTCACCCATATTTAATAAGCATGATTATCCTGTGAGGTCTGCATCCGTTCTTGCAGTTGGGAAAACCGTAAGGGATTGGATTCATGCATGTTGCAGAATTTCCTTGTCCAACCCTGCCCCTCCACGCCAGTTCCTCCCGGCTTCAGTACGTGTCAGAAGCTGTTAAATGAACTGCATTGAGCTGCGTGTATCTTAATGGCATGTGTGTCATACTTGAGCTTTGGCTTTGCAAAGCTGCCCTGCATCCTCGCCTCGGGGTTCCCATTGTCATCTCAGGGAAGGTACAGTCTTCTCGCCTCCAGAGCTACCTCTCCAAGAGCCCCTGTGGGAATACCTGCGGACCCTGTCCTTGCACAGAAGCCAGGAAACTCACACTCATTGATTGACTACTTTACAGCAGGCACGGGGCTAGTTTATGCTTGTCATTTTCATCAAGATTTTATTTTAAATCACAGACCCACTGGGGGCCTCACTTGTGGAGAATCTTTTGAGGTCACAAAGTGATATTGGAGAATCTTCAGGCTGGGGTGATCTGTGTATGCTGCAAGGATATTAATAGGCCCACAAAAGGGTGTTATGTTCAAATAAGCTTAGAAAACTTTGGGGAAAAACCCTTTGAGAATAGCAAGTGTTCACCTTTGATGTCCAGAGAGAGCATAGATGGTATAGCATTTCCCAAACTGTATTGACCATAGAAAAAAATTTTTGGAAGTGTTTGACTCTCAGTTTCTTTCTCTATGAAGTAATAAATAAACGTGTATAAAACATATAAGAAGTATATAAAGTTAAAATTCAAGCAAATAAATTTGAAAATCTAATTGGTTTTATTGAACCATTCATCAATCAGGCAGGGTTCCATCTATCAAGTGGAAGGGAGAAAGGAGCCCTGAGAGCTTTAAAAAAAAAAATTTAAAAATTAAAAAAAATTAAAAAAACTTTTAAAGGCACAGAGAGGGAATTAAAAAAAAAAGGGAATTTATTAGCAAGGAATGCATTGTTGAGGCAAAGTTACCCTCCTCAGGACAGCAGAAGGGGTCTCTCAGTAAATTTTCTAGTATTCGCCAGGAAATTCCATATTGATTCCTTAACGGTTCCATACCTAGAAGGTTGAAACTGCAGTTAGGTTAGGTGTTAGGTATTGATTTGCTGACTTGAGGGCTTAACCTAAGTGGTGCCATTTTAGGCCTGTTTTTGTTTTTGTTTTCGTTTTAGCATTAGTTACACTGTTGTGTCCACAACCTAAGTTTTGTCAGGGTGGAAGGAATAATGTATGATCATGTGATTTTCAAGCTGTGAAGTGCCATGAAAATATAACCGATTATGATTGTTTTTTCCTTTCATCTTTTTTGGAAATAGAGTGTCAGAGACGAAATGTGCCAAATTCTTTAATTGTTCAGATTCTTGTGATCTGGATACTGTTCTTTGTGTCTTTTATTCTTCCTGCCCAACTCTTTTCTGTGCTGGGGAAATCTATCCTCTGTTTGAGGGTCCACATCACTTACCGCAAAAAATGATCTTTAGCAAGTGGTTGATCTGAGTGTGAATTTTAAGTGATGTTTCTAGTTGTGTTTAGAGTATCTTTTGACCGTTCACTGTCAGTTATTAATAATGCCTAATACGACTTTTCTTTATAGTAATGCAACCCTAGAATTATATTCCCCCACTCAGCTTTTCCAGATTGATCTAAACTTCAAATAAAGGGAGGTGGGGAAGAAAGGGAGTAAAAGTCAGCAAATCCCTTGCTGCGCAGATAGGTAGACAGCCTGCACTACGGGAAACCTGCTTGTGGCTCCAGCTGCCTGATTTTTTTCTCTTTAACAAGTTTATGCTCACAGTTGCATGTTTGTAAATGTTTATTGAATTAATAAGTAACTTTGCGTACCATAAATGCTATTTTGATTTCATGTGGAGGCAAGATTGAATTTCTTCATGGTTTGATCCAGTGCTATTGATTCTCTTATGGCGATTTGGAGAACAGAGCTCTGATGGTCTCAGCGAGCTAATTTGTTGATAATGTAATTTATTGATAATGCTTTAGTTGCAGGAAGTAGAAGGAACGTGTTCCACTCAATACAAAGCATGGTATTCTTTTGTTATTCATTTATTCACTCAACCAAGATTTATAGTGCCTATTACTGGCGCTGGGTCCAATGGGGAATAAAATACAATACCTGTCCTGGTGAAGTTTGCATTCTAGTGGGGAGAGAGAGTAAGTGAACGAATGTTAGATGGTGACAAGAGGCAGAGGGTGGGAAGTGTCACAGAAGGCCTCAGAGACCTGATGTATGTGCAGAAATTGAAAAGAGCAGTGGTCCAGGCGGGGGCAGGGGGGCACAGGTGCACCCACCCAGGAAAACATAGCAAGGCCACTGTGAGGTTCAAGAGATGACAATGACAAGAGTTTGGGTTTTGTTCTCAATGAGACAGGAGGCCATGGGTATGTTTTGAGCAGAAGAGTGACAAGATCTGGTTAATCTTTTAGAAGGAGCACTGGTCCCAGGGAATGAAAAGGGAGGCAGAAAAAAAACAGTTTGGAGGCAATTTGCAGGAACCTGAGCAGGAGGTGGTGGTGGGTTGGCTGAGATGGGACATTAGATGTGTATTTGAAAGAGAGAGGCTGATAGAATTTGCTGGTGAGTTGGAGGTGGGATGGGAAGAATGAAGTTGGTGTTGTCCAAATGGAATTCTCGGAGAGGAGTGGATTTGAGAGGGGCAATTTGGGAGGTGTTAAGGGGGTGGTTGGCAGGTGGGTTGTCATCATCCGGAGACAGGACTGTGATCTGGCTGGAGATACAAGCCTGAGAGTCCGGAGTGTTGGGAGTCTAGAGGAGATCATCTAGGGAGTACGAAAAGAAAAAATCCAGAGACTAAGCCCCAGGACCCCTGGCGTTTAAGAGGCAGTAGAAAGGCTATCAAAGCTAGTACAGGAAACAGAGAGGGAGCCCTCAGTCAAAAAGCGAGGCAAGAGAGCATAGTGTCCCAAAAACCACACGAATTAATGGCCTCCGGAAGGTGAAATTGATCAGTTTTGCCCATTGCCATATATAATCGAATAAGGTTGAGGTTGCCCTTTGGAGTTAACAATGCAGAGGTCTTATCAAAGCTCGGAGCTTGTTTTGGTACCAAAGGGGTTGGAGTAGGAAGCTTAGCTTGGAATGGGTTAAACACAGATAAATCTTTGGAGAGTTCACTCCGAGTGAAGGCAGGGATGGGCAGTCACTAGAGGAGGATGTTGAGTCAAGACAGGCAGGAATAAAGTGTGTGTGGTATTAATGTGAATGGTTAGCAGAGCGAAGTAAATCGATGATGTAGGAGAGAGGACAGTTGCTAGAGCAGTGTCATTGTGTGGGCAGAAGGGGTGGGGATCTGGGATGCAAGTGGAGGGGTTGGCCTTGGCTGGGGGTCCAGGCAGTTCACGCAGAGTAATCACAGGAGGCACGATGTGCCCATGCCAGTGCCAGTAGGTTGGCGGACCAATGCTGGGACTGGGTGGCATTTCTCTTTGCAACGTTTCAATACTCTCAGTGAACTAGGGAGCAAGGTTCTCAGCTGAGAGGGAGGATGGGTGAGGAAGTATTGTCATATTTGAGGTTTGGAAGAAGAGGATATAAAATTGGCTAGCAGAGGGAGAAAGAATATATTGAAAAAATGAGCTAAGAGGGCCAGGAGTACAAAGGACCTGGTGATAATCCAAGAAAACTGAACTTTCCTCTTTCTGCTTGCTGCATTGGGACAACTTGCCCAGAATATCTGCAGATGCAACCAATATTCCACTGTATAAATACACCTCAATTTGTTTATCCATTGACCTCTTATTGCACATTAATATTGTTTCCAGTTTGAGGTTATATGGATACAGCTGCTCTGAACATTTTTGTACAAGTCTTTATACGGACATATGTTTTCATTTCCCCTGGGTAGGTTCCTAGAAGCAGAATCACTGGGTCGTAGAATAGACATATATTTAACTTGGTAAGAAACTGCCAGTTTTCTGAAGTGGCTGTTCTGCAAAAGTAAGCAGGCAAATGCTTCACCCTGTTGGGTAGAAAATAAGTTTATAGTAAATGGAAAGTGCAACGTAGTAGAAATTCATTGTCTTGGCTTAGTCATTAGTGAATCTTAGCAAAGTCCCTGAACTATTAGACTCAATTCCCCCCAAAAGCTTTGTGGAGGATACAAAGTAGGTCATCTATAAGGTCCCTTTCAGATCCCACATTCTGTGAATTTTGCTGAAATGCAACCACATAGTTGTAAACAGCCACATATCTGCGTATTTTTATTCTGTGGGAGTTGAGCCGCATTTAAAGTGCTGGACACAGGAAGAAAATCTCGAACATAAGATGCAGGAGGCAAAAGGACTAGGCTCATATGAAGCACACAGTTGCATGTGAAAATGACATATTCTTTAAAAGAAAACATTGTGTGGCGATAGAGAATTCAACTCAGAGTTTTATATTAAAAAGTTGTGTACCTATGGATAGCTCCCATTTTGTCTTTTTTTTTTTTTAAGATTTTATTTATTTATTTGAGAGATTGAGAGCAGGAGCTAGGGAGAGGGAGGAGCAGGTTCCCTGCTGAGCAAGGAACCCAATGCAGAGGCTCAATCCCAGGACCCCGAGATCATGATCTGTGTCAAAGGCAGATGCTTAACCGACTGAGCCATCCAGGTGCACATCCCAAGTTGTGTTTTCATTAGGACGTATATATTGGGAGGTACAGTTGGGTGGTTGAAGAACAAACTGCTCGCACGTGCACTGTTTGGATTGGCGTGGCTTGCTTTGAAATGGGAGCAATGCAACATCGGCCCCTGTTACTACTGCAGGACCACTGGACAGGTGTTCTGTTCACCTGGGTGTTTTCCAGCCAAGAGCAGAGAATGTTTGTTTCTGTTTCTTGCCAGCAACAGAAGACCCCATCGCCATCTTGCTCTATGTCTTGTCTGTAAATGGATCTGCATGTACATGGCTGCACATCTCTGAGCCATCTTGGCATTCCGTCCCCATACTTCAGCTCTGCACAGTGAAGAGAATGCTTTGGCAAAGACTGAGGAGTCATGGTTCACATGGTTGAAACTGTCTGATAAATAGAGGATGCTAGAAAAGACAGATTGGACATCAGTGTGAGATCCCATACGTCTGCAATCTGTCTTTCAGGTTAATGAGAATTAGTGGTGGGGAGGGAAAAACCAGTTGGAGAGAGCTCCAAGCCAGTGGGGAATCTTGACTAAGCTGTGATTGGTTGTAGAGGCAAATGTCCGGTTGGTGCCCCTCACCCAGGAGGGTCCTGGAGTTGAGATCGTCATCCACTCAGGGCAGGATTTTGCCCTCTCCTTGTCACAGCTTTCTGAGAAGGGATTCTGAAGGGTCTGAGTTCTGAAACGTATTCAGAGGGGATCTTGGATTGGCACGTTCGAGGTCAGGCCAAACTACTATTTTGTGCAGAGTCCCTTCCACAACATCCTTGGCCTGACTGGTATTCTCGCCTCTCCTTGAATACCTAGAGTGACCTGGAACTCAACTAACTTAGCACAGTTACTATAGAACATGTGCTTTTCAGGACATTTCTGAGCCATGGGACCTTTCTTCCATGACGTGAGGAAAGAATCTAAAAACAAAAGCAAATGCACAGCTACCATGGGGAGGCAGCTCCGGCTGGTTGTGTTTCTCTCCCTAGGCGGGAATGGATTGTGGACACAATACGCATTTTACATCTGTTCTTTCTTGGTGGCCTCAAATAAGCTCAAGTAAGCATTCTTTTCCCAAGTTGGGGATCATCATATCTTAAGTGGCCCTGATTTTTCTTTACATTGATGTATAAAGGTGACTCCTGGGGCACCTGGGTGGCTCAGTGGTTGAGCATCTCCCTTTGGCTCAGGTTGTGATCCCAGGATCCTGGGATCGAGTCCCATATTGGGCTCCCCGCAGGGTGTCTGCTTCTCCTTCTGTCTGTGTCTCTGCCTCTCTCTTTCTCTGTCTCTCATGAATAAGTAAGTGAAATCGAAAGAAAGAAAGAAAGAAAGAAAGAAAGAAAGAAAGAAAGAAAGAAAGAAAGAAAGAAAGAAAGAGAAAGAAAGAAGAAAAGAAAGAGAAAGAAAGAAGGAAAGAAGGAAAGAAAGAAAGAAAGAAAAGAAAGAAAGAAAGAAAGAAGAAAGAAAGAAAGAAAGAAAGAAAGAAAGAAAGAAAGAAAGAAAGAAAGAAAGAAAGAAAGAAAGAAAGAAAGAAAGAAAGAAAGAAAACTCCTTTTTCACATTGGGCTTACGTTCTTCATAGCCATTCAAAAGTCCGTGTATTTGTAATGCTAACACAGTGATTTTCAACCAGGACTGTTTTGTTCCCCAAGGGACATTTGACAATGACTAGAGCCATCACTAATGTCCACACATCTGATATGGGGGATGCTACTGGTATCTACTTAGTAGAGAGAGGCCAGGGATGCTACCAAACATCCTACAATGCACTGGACAGTCATGCCTAACAAAGAATTATCTGGTCCAAAGTGTCTTTGTAGGGGGATTGAGAAACTCTGGTCTAGAGGAGCCAGTGTTTCCAGCCAACCAGTAGTACCTCCCCATCGTAGCCAGCCCAGTTAAGAGTTTTGGGCTGTGGCACACAGCATTGTTAGTATCTAGGGAGACTGAAGGGTTTTAATTTCATGAGCAAAAGAGCTTCTTCATTTATTTATATCCTTTATGGTTCTTACAGAAGAGTTATAGTAGGACCAAGCAGTTGGCCATAGGAAGAGTTCATGGAGAATCAGTCATTGGTGGTTTGGTTATAATATGATGCTTGGCAGCACGGTTGTTCTCTTGCTTTTATCGGCAACCTAACTCGGAGTGGAAGATACCTTTGAATCCTAAACAAGGACTTACTTTAAAAAGCCTCTTGGGTTTTTTTGTTTTGTTTTGTGTTTTTAGATACATCCAACTTATCACTAATAAACCAAGGAGGTGTATGGTTACCTCCAATTAAAAGAAGAGTGAGCAGTCAGGATCAAAGAGATTTAAAAGGCTTTGTGTTTTCAGGAGTTTATTCATACGTTTCAGAAAGCAATTTGCCATAGTTTACCTAGTTTTCTAAATCTGGTTTATTGTTTATTATTCAGTGGGGGATTTTTTGTTGTTGTTGTTGTTGGTTTTGTTTATGTGGTAGGGGACACAAAGGGAAAAGTGTTTTGAGAGGAAATCATGTGCATGTGTTTTTCATGTCATGAGAAGGCAAAGTCAATGTCAGGGCAGGTTTTGATATGTAATAGTAGTAGAACAGACATAAGCATTGAATAACTTCCCATCCACCCTTTTTGGGGTAGAACCCATGCTGAGAGAGGACGCAGAAGAGCTTGTCAGTCAAGGCAGCAGCTAATTAGATTAGCTCCAGTGCCTCTCTGGACCACTTCCAGAAGCACACACCCTGTCACACTTGCCATAAGTGTCAGTTCAGGCTCCCTCTTCCCAGTTCCTTTGACTCAGTCCAAACCACACTTGAAATTGGATGGGATAAACATTTCTGGGGTGTCCTCTGTGTGCTGGATTCCCTGTGCTAGGGATGAGGTACTGGAATGGGAACAGGAAGCATACATTGTTTAGGAGCATAAAAGTAGGGTCAAGGAAAGGTTCCCTGGGCCCACAATGACTATAACTCAGGGAAATAATAGAATAGTAGAATACCGGTGGTGTAAGCAGAGGACGATGGGATTCTGAATTATGCCACCGGGTAAAGCACAGTCTTTGACCATTTTCACTTTTAAAGGAAAATTAAAATTAATGAGCTGTCATTGAAGGAGTGGTGTACCATTTGGAATTTGGAGGTGTTCTGGAAATCCTCCTTTGGTAGTGATTTATTTATGGTTAAAAAAAAATCACCCTCCTATGTTTCCTTTTATTGTGAGGCTCATGGAAGCACAGGGCCAGCCAAGGTCCAAGTGGTGCCCACCACTGGGCAAGTGCACTCTCCGAAGAGTGACTGCTCCCCGCCGTGCAGGCAGGACCCAGCACCAATGTGCCCTGGGCTTGTTTGAGGCTTAAATCATCTCAGTGCTCTGACTTCTCTCTGGAGACACGGTCTAAACTGTCCCCCGCCAATCATGGCATTGCAGCTTTCATGCAGAAGCTTGTCTTCTGATCCTCTCCCATGGAACATGACAGTTTTCTGTGTGATGGCCGAATTAATTATCAGAAATGGTTTGTTGGCAGACAGTTGGATGCTAATTATGATTGGAACCTCTGGGCCCTTACACCCAAATCTGCTGATGTTTGGTGGTGGTGGTAAAAATGAAAAACAGTAAAATATGAAAGGATTTCTTTTTGGGGGGAGGTGAGAGGAACAACTCAAAGCAAGGCAAATCAGGCCAGGCAGCTTTGATTGAGTTAACTGGGCTCTGAGCTACAGCGACTCACCCTGTGGTTGTAAGGAAAGGATTGAAGAAGTGATTAATTAATTGTTACTTTCTCGTAAAGGAGGATTTGAGATCGGATATTTCAATGCAAAGTCAAAAACTGGCATTGATTAAATTTGAGGTGACATTTGGGGAGGTGTTCTCAGAATGTCTAAATTTGATTATCCAATTTGACTTCACACTGTTTCCCAGGTTTGTGAAATCTTTCTAGCAGGTTCCACCTGGGAAGTATTATTTTCAATTAAATGGATCATGACCACTGGAGAAAGAATCATGAAATGCACCTGTGGCGTGGGGTCATGTTGTGAACAAAGCTGCCCAGCTCACAAAGGGATGTTTTGGGAGTCCGTCTGTGCCAAGAAGGGCTTTGGGTATCATTTCATTCTTTCTCATCATCAGTTACGTTAATGAGGTGTAGAGATGAAGGCAGGTGCGTACTTCATGGAGCTGTGTGACGCATGGTGGATGCTGTCACTGGCTCTCACTGGGCACAAGCGAGGAGGAGGCCATCGGACCCTTGATCACGGGAAGGGAATGATAACCTATTGGGAGAACGTAAAAAGGCAATCAGGTGTTAGTGAGAAAAGTGGAGAAAACAAGAACAGGAAACTTGTTAATCATTTCATATAGGGATGGGAATGGGCTGGCTTTCTTTAGCAAGGCTGATGATATAGTACAAGCAGTATTCTGGCATAAATTCTCAAATAATCCTTATTGAATAAGTAAACAAAGGACACCCTTAAATACTTCTGGGGGGAGTTCCCTGGATTTTTTTTTAAAGAAGGTCTTTTCCTCAAGGAAAGTTGTGACTCCTGATTTCTTGCTAAATTAGGTGGCTGACCTATAATGACAACCTAAAAACTAAGTTTTGTCTAATTCATGTTGCATCTCAGCAATCATCAGATAAGGCTGTCTGGCAGTAGCATAAACTTGCCTTTAGGTTTTACTCGGGGAAGCAGCAGTACAGTGCATCCCCACTCATGAACCACTCTTAGCCCAGAAAATGCACAGGGGGCAAAGGCAGGTGCCTAAAAATAAACTGCTTTGTTCCGTGGCAGAACAGGGTGTGGTTGAGGACGTGATTGTGTCAGAAGGGGCTATTTTAAAGTCCCTGAAATCTTTCTCCACTTCCACTTTCAGTTGAATTTCCTGAAACTTTTTCTTCCAAGGTATAAAGGCAAGGTAAGATGAACAGGAAGTTTAAGGGAATTATACTCATTACATCTCATTTCTCTCTGCCTTTTCCAGCTTTTTCTTGATGATTTTAATTCTTAACCATGCAGCAATTCAGTGACCTCAATTCTCCCTCTCATGAGCCAGAGAGGAGAGTCCTGTGTGTCTCAAGAGACTCAGAGCCTCCTATCTTTCCCAGTTACACTCATGGGGAGCTGCACTCTAGCAGGGCTCTACCTGGCTCAGGTAAAGATTGGCACTTGGGCTCTGTGGGAAGGGGGAAGAGGGTCGGGGCCAAGCCAACAGCATGAACACCTGGATTTGTTCATGAGTTTCTTCATTTATTCACATGCTTTCATTCACTCACTGGTTCATGGAAACTTGGGGAGCGTTATAGAAAGCTGGGAACCATGCCCATCATTGTGAGGAAAGCATGGGCCCCACTCTCAGGTTCAGTTCCCAAATGCACATTCTAACAATGATGTGTCATTACCAAGGCATGCAGAAGCCAAGTTAATACAGCCCAAGAGCTGGATTTCCAACTAGGGGTGTTCCTTTTATAAATGGACACAAGAATTATTATTTTGCACACCCTGGCTTTTGAATATTAGGAAGTTACTAACATCAACAGTTTAATCTGTTAAACTGTTTAAACTCTTAAACTGTTAATCGGGTATCTCTGGCTTCTGTCAACTTGAGACCTTATGGGTGACTTTGGATAGGGTGATGCTGCCTGGTACCCGGGCTTCAAGGAGGCTCTGAGCGCATTTCTGCCACCAACCACCTGTCATCTTGGTCAAGTCATTTGCCCCAGCCACATCCCAGTTTCTCATCTGTGAAACAACTTGCTTAACCAAAGTGAATTTAGGTCATACTCATTTTTTATCTATATATATTTTTTATTTTAATGAGTAAAAGAGTGATCCTAAAGTTTAATTAGTCTAATTGTGCTACTAAAATGGAAAAGAAAACCAAACAGAATTATTTTTTTTCCATTTGGGACAAGTCAGATTTCAAAGATACCATCATTTCTGCTACCTGAGGTTAGAGGCAGTATTTCTAAGTAATTTCTTTTTTTTTTTTAATTTTTATTTATTTATGACAGTCACACACAGAGAGAGAGAGAGAGAGAGAGAGGCAGAGAGAGAGAGAGAGGCAGAGACATAGGCAGAGGGAGAACTAGGCTCCATGCACCGGGAGCCCGACATGGGATTCGATCCCGGGTCTCCAGGATCGCGCCCTGGACCGAAGGCAGGCGCTGAACTGCTGCGCCACCCAGGGATCCCCTCTAAGTAATTTCTAATTACCTAGTAAGTAATTAGATGTGTCCAGCCTAACAGACGTGATCTTATTCATTCTTCACAGCCTTAAGAGGGAGGTTCTGTTAGTTTTCTTCCACACTTATGATGTATACACTGTCCCTGTTTGCAGATATGGAGTTAGAAACCCAGCAAGACCGGGTAACTTGTCTGGGGTACACATCAGTGAATGTTCAGATGGGGTTTGAATACAGAGCTTCTATATGACTCACATAATGTTCTGATCAGCTTCCTAGCCACTCCATGTATCACAGAGGAGGGGTCCAGTAATCAGTAGGTACAAGATGGGTAGAACAAGATGGAACCTTTTAATGTGATCACTTTGAAGACTTGTACTCAGCTCTTTCTTTTTTCCTCATTAGTGTACTTTGTTTCACTATGCACAGAGGCTGTGGTGTTCTAGATCAGTGTTGCCAATGGGTCTCGTTTTGAACCCTTGCTAATTAAAATAATGACCTGATGACTGGCCCCTTCATACTCAAGAGTGGTCTACTGAGCAGTGATCATCTGGTAATTGGTCAGAAATGCAGGATTTTGGGCCCCACCTCAGACCCTCTGAATCAGAATCTATGCCAGCCCTGGTTCCCTAGGTGATTGCTGTGCACAGTGAAGTTTGGGAGCTTTGCTTGTCTGGCAGGACCCCTAGTGAACCCTATGCTACTTGGCAGAGGAACACAGTTGAGTATCACATCACGGTAACCACGCTAATAGTATTGTGGCCAAGAGTGAAGCATTTGAGGAATATGTATAAAGTAACTGAAGAATGTGACAGCCAGGAGGAAGGAACATGACCTGAATGCAAGAGAAGCTATAAAAAGAAAAAATTTTTTTTTCCAATGGACCTTGCTTCTTATGTGGTTGAGGAAGAAAGGGTTGTTGGTTTTTTTTTCCCCCTTTTTGTTTTTACTTTGGAAAAACAAAACATGTCAGGATGCCTGGAAGTTCAAACGGTAAAGTCCAGCTAGTAAAAAGTGAAATTAATGAAACGAGAGAAGGCTAAAACTTAGTCACAAACCAGACTTCTCAAGGCTACTATGTGGAGCTAATTGCAGGACTCCCTGTCCCTTTGTTTTGCCCCTAAACATTCGTATTTCTTATAAAACATCTCCATAGTGAAAAATCATATGTGTCGTATAAAATAATTACTTATATCTATCATTAAGAATAAACACACAGCAGGCAGCAGTGAATGCCTTTCCTACCTGTCTCATTGTGGCTGTTTTGTAAATGCACAAAATGTTATAGAACATGCAAGAGAAATGTAAAATTTCTTGCAATCAGTGGATTCTACCTAACAAGTGAAAATTGAAGCTTAGCTCATTTGGAGGCAGTTATATCATGTGTGCAGTGAGGTTTTTAAGATTTGTATTGAACAAATTAAGTATTATGTACAAAACAAACGGATTATACTATAAATCGAATCTACTGTGAAATGTGAGCATGTAAATGTGCTAATACGTGTGTGTACATAATGTGTTCCGATAGGGAGGAAGATTATTACTAACTCCTTGTTTTGATAGTGTGTTGATATTTTACAGAAGGTTAAAGCAAATGAAGTGTTGCAAGGATTTCCAAAACTATCCATCGTAACTTCTAGGATCATGTTCTCCAAATTGCTAATTAATGTAAAGACAGCTTCATATATTGAGATGTTTAATCAATTGGCAGATTGCTGTCAATAAATATGTGTCTTAAGTGGTTTGTAATAGACAGGCTAATGAAGTACCCTCTGTGAGTGTCAGAGCTATTGGGAAAAGTCTCTCTCCCTCCTGGGCGCCTTGCCATATGTTATTAGTTTCCCTGTGAGCCAGGAAGAATGCCCTTCACCATTGCCAATCTCACCTCTGGATCGAGTAGCCGGAGAACCAGAAAGTGAATTCCATTTTTTAGGAGCAGTTAGTTAAGCAGCATTAGGTAGAAAGGGTGCCTCCTGGTAACATTAGTGATATTAAAAGTAACTAATGTTTCTTGAGCAATTACTACATGCTAGGCTCTGATTCAGTTACCACGTTTAACTTGTTTAACTTCACGGCAGCCCTATGTGAAAGGGCACTGTTTCTCATCTCTTTCAGATCCTTTTGTGACCATCGCTTTGGTCATGCCACTCCAGTCCTGAAGTGGATTTGTAAATAAATAATTAAACATGTAGTTTTTAAAGAAGTATTCTCATTTTCCAACTGTAACATAATGGGGAAATAAAAGGAGGATGGTTTATTACTGAATACATTCAATATGCAAAGGTATTCAATATATAAACACTTGTTACTGGCAACACTAGAGGATGGGAAGTTGTAGTCACATGTTTGCACCTGTGCCTGGAAATCCTCTCTGTGAATCTGGCAGCTCTAACTGCAGGCTGATAGAGTTATGACAGATTAACTACTCAGATGCTCTAAGTGGTCTCAGTGTCAGGGATGTGACTTTCCAAGATGGTTAAGAATTCTTAGCAAAGCTGCAGAAACATAGTAAAATACAGCCTCATCTCAATTTGCACAAATGTTGCATTGATGGAATGTCCAGGATACATTGATACTGGCCAGAAAATACTTTGTGCACCTCAATAAAATAAACAGGTTCTAGGGTTTCCACCCACATAAGTGTCCCATGGACATTGAGAACTCCTGTAGTAGCCCTGGAGACCATTCTATAAACGTAGTAGATCTGGCGTTATTGGAAGACATGGCATCTCAAACCTTCATCCAGTAAATGCCACAGTAGTCCTCCAGCCAAACATCCCCACCAATTTTTAGAAAGTCTTTGGGGATCATGGCCACTCCAAGAAGGAAGGATACCCTGCTTTTAGCTGTCTTTCACTAGTGAAACACAATAGTCTCCCCAAAGGCATAGGAAATAGGAGAGTTGGGAGCTAGACTGTTCCCCTGGACTCCGGGGTCCTTGCATGTATACCCATGTTGAAACACAGGTAGGCTTTGTGGTTTCTCAGAACTGTGATGTGAGATTTATTGAAAACCCCCTTGCTGGCTATCTCCTGTATCCAGGTGTCTTGGTGCATGATCAAATGTTCACAACAAACCTGCCATGTAATTCTGGCTTTTCCCTTTTCGTAAATTGGGAAGCTTGAGTCTGAGCCTCTTCTCCAAGGTTACTGGGATGATGAGAAACTGGGTTTCACCTTCTTTTTAACTTTAAAGAACAGGCTCCTACCCCTGTCAGGAGGAGGGAGCATGTGCATCCTGTTGATACCGTTCACCCACCTCTTCTCGACATTCTTTTACTTTCTTATTACCTGATAAGTAAGGTGACCAAATAGATTATTGGCCAGAAGAGGACACTTTTGAAGGTGAAAGCAGACACTGTTATACTAGGACATGGATGTGGGTCACTCAGTGGTTCCCCCTTTCGGGCTGGAAGAAAGGAAAGCTCACCAGTTCATCCCTGATGATCACACACAACCCTGTGTGCTTCCCAGTCAGAGCATACCGGGGGCTCTGTTCTCACTGGAACTCTGCTTTGTGACTGTGTGACCACAGTGACTGTGTGACCATCTTGAAAGGGAGAGTACCTTTCTCTCTTTTGGGTTCTTTTCCAGTTTATAAAGTCCACATTCTAGCCTTCCCTAGAGTACAGGAGGCCTGAACAGGCAAGCCTTGAATACTGCCCCTCAGAGCCATCACTAAAATAGATTGTGGGGGGGCAGTCCTGAGGACCCCACTCTGGACCCCCAAGGGACAGAAGCTCTTTGTAGGCAGCGAGTGGGGCCGAGAGTGGCTTCTTGCATGGAGCCCCATCTACCTCCTCTGAGAAGCAGAAGAGAAGCCTCCCTTCCGCTTATGTGTAAAGCTTGTGCTAAAGGAGTACAGTGACTAATTCTGCCTGAATTTCCCCCAAGCTTTTGTACTTGTCTTTGTTTATTATATTAATAAATACTATGCAGCTAATGTTCCCATCTGGCAGGGCAGAGAAAAGAGCATAAAAATGAAGTCGTGGTTGCAGCTCTTAAATACTAATGAAGGTGCTATCTACTTGGCATGGTGGAAAGGTGGGTCTTTATTTTAGAGTTCTTAATTAAGAACTGCCAAGTGACTAATATTAATTAGGAAGCCAGCTGTATCCTTCAGATGCATGGTATATTTCTTCTTAGGAACCTGGGAAGGAAGTAAATCTGAACCTCTTTTAATCAATCAGCACACAGGCAATTATGTATTAAGTATACTTTGTGTGTACGGGACCAGGCTGCATGGGCAGAGATTTATAAGATACCGTCTTGGCCTGCAGGGTCTCCAGGGCTTGAGGAGTGTGCCCAAGCACAGAGCCCATGTCAGGACAGTGAAGCACATTGCTCCGGGTGCAGAACAGGAAGCAGTGTCCTCCCTTTGCCAGGGTCTCAGGGGCAAGCCAGTGCCCTGAGCATCGTGTCCCCAGTTACAGTGGCAGTGGCATGGACAAAAAGGCTGAGGACCAGCTGGCAGACAACAGTTATGGGTAGAAATAGGATGGCTACAGCTGGGCTCTGAAGAGGAGTAGATGATTTCTAATGGTTGGGGACCCCTTGGGCAGGCCCAGAGGAAAAAGTAGAGGGAGTAGGCCGGCAGGACCAGAGGGAAGTCATGGGCAGCACCGAGGCGAGGCACGTGTGCTCCGGCTCTTCAGCACCTAGTCTGTCCACCAGCTATTACAAGGGTGATGCTCGTGGAGCTGCTCCCACCTGCACACGCGCCCGGGCGTGCTCTCCTGCAGGTTCCCGATGCCCTGAGTTAGGGGCCTGGGGAGGTGGTCGAAGCAGAGACTCAGTGCACTGTATCCCTGGCGTGACCACTCAGCCCCTTATTAAATAATGCCTGGAACGAGGGGCTGGATAGGAAGCACCGTCAAATCCCTGTCCGTGTTTCTGCGTTCTAAGTGTCTCTTGACATTGATGCGTTAATATCCACTGAGTTCTAGTTCCTTGATTCACTAGCAATTGAAGAAGGATTTTATGAAGATTACGTTGTAATCGTCTTTCTCCTGACTTTCCCTGACAGAGTGTTCGTTTTTGCAGTGTTTTCAAGCTCGAATTGTAGTCCAGTTTGCAATTCTCTCTTCATTTCATACCTAGAAGTTCACATTGCGGAGTTGAATCTGTAAGCCGACACCTTTGTGAAAGCACTTGACCTAGTGCTGCTGTGGTGGGTGTAGGGGTCTGAAAGTCTCCACCCCGCTTCCCTGACTCTCTTAGCACTTCCTTTACACGATCCTAGAAGAGCGATCCTAGAAGAGCTCTCGGTCAGGAATTCTTAACTCTGAGCCTGAGACATAGTCACTGATAAGGCTTATCCTCTCTAGTTGTTGCCTCCTCTTAGGGGGCTGAGTGTGGTAGGCTTCTCCCTCACACGATGCCACTGAACTTAGACATTTTCTGTCTCTTCTAATCGAGTGCTTATTTCCATCCAGGTCACACCTGCATGTGTGAACATCCTCTAGCCCTAGTTTATAACAGCCTTTTTTCCTATATCCAGGTATCCAGAATAGTCCTTTTCCCAACTAAGAAAACACTTTCACTGAGCGCTTTCCAGAATCCTACCTGTTGCTTTTGATCAAGTCCCAATCAGTTCCTGGCTTTGGGATGTTGCCCTGATAGCGTGGTTCCAAAATCTCTGATATTACTAAAAGCACAGTTCCCTTCAGAGAAAAAGAAACCTTGGAAATAGTTGGTCTGTGCTGTTCTTTCCATTACGTCACTTGGGGAATTTTACTAACCTCATGTCATCTTAGCCTCGAATCAATCTGTGAAAGAGCTACCTATGAATGGTATTTACACACAGAATAAAATGTGTATGGAAACCCTCTTCTCTAGGAGAGTGACTTTCGCCATATCCAGATTAGCACCTGTGTTGTTATAAGGTTTAATAGTTGTCCTTAAATCAATTCATAGTCTTAAGTTTATTTGTAAATGAAATGGTTTTGCAGTGTTCTAGATGATAATATGGCATCACTTAATAAAAATACATTCTTAGTGATTAAAATTTTAAGCTTGCATCTATACGAGCTCAGTCCTCTCTCAGAACACCTTTGCAAGACATAGCTTGGGGGAGATGTTGTATCCGAGGGGGCTGAGATGGGGTTAGGGAAACAGACACACTTCCTGGCTTTAGTATTCAGTAAGGGCTTCAGGTTTAATTTTACTTGGAAGTTGTGTTTACACCAGGATCTTTCAACCTCAGTAATTGGCTTTCAGGCTAGATAATTCTTTATTGTTGGAGACTGTCCTGTGTATTATAAGATATTTAGCAGCATCCATGGCCTCTCATCACTAGATGCCAGTCCCACACTCCCAGGTGTGTCTAGTTGTGTCTAGACACTGCCAAACAGGCCTCTGTTGGAGGGTGAAATCCTGTGTGGTTGAGTACCACTGTGTTATATAAAAATCATTATGTTACTTTTACTGTTGTTGTCTTAAATTATCACTTGGTTAGGTGTGCATTTTAAAATATACTGCAAATTTTGAGACCATAGTTTTAGCATTTTTGCATCTGGACCCTTAACTCCCCTACCCTCAAAATGGAAGTGGCCCTGGCCTCTCGTGAGACCTGCTCAGGCACACCTCATCCCTTCGCTGTCAGGGCAGGTTGGCTGTCCCCAGTGGGTGTCAGTTCCTAAAGGACTCCCCTTGGTAAAGGAAAGACAAGGTCTTCCCTCCCTTCCTCCTGTGTTTCTGACTGATTACACATATGCTTCTTTATGGGACATGACTTCATGACTGAAGTTTAGCTAGGTTAGATGACTTGCCCAAAACCACACTGCTAAAGATACTGTTCTGCTAAAACAGATACTGGTCTGTTAAAACAACAATATTGAGGGGCGCCTGGGTGGCTCAGTGGGTTAAGCATCTGCCTTTGGCTCAGATCATGATCCTGTGGTCGTGGGATCGAGCCTCACATCGGGCTCCCTGCTCAGTGGGGAGTCTGCTTTTCACTCTCCCTCTGTCCCTCCCCTGCTTGTTCTCTCTCTCTCTCTCTCTCTCTCTCTCTCTCTCTCTCTCTTTCTGTCTCTGTCTCTCAAATAAAATCTTTTAAAAAACCACAAACAATATTAGAAGCAGTCTGTCCCCAAAACAAATAAATGTTCGCCTTAATGTTGAAATGGCGGTATGATTCACGGGTAGCCCGTCAGTGTTTGTGTTTATGATTATGTGACAAATACTGATGCAGTAACATCTGTTTAAAATTATAAACTAGAGATGCGCCCCGCTGGCTCAGTCTGTAGAACATGCGACTCTTAATCTCAGGGTTGTGAGTTCAAGCCTCACATTACATGTAGAGATTATTCAAACATAAAAAAATCTTTAAAAGAATGAAAATATAAACCTAATTAGAACATACGCTATGATTACTATTTATGAAAATGCTAGCAGAGATTATGTTGAAGTAGGAGACTTCTGGCAGTTTTCTTTTGAACCCAGTTCTGATTTCTAAATGGATTGTAATATATTTCTTTTCCTTTTAAAAATGAAGGAAGATGCAGGTTACTGTCAGAGTTACTCTTTCTCCACAGTTCCGGCCAGGGAATGTCCATATTCGGCACATTACAAATAAATGTTGGTGTGCCCCTATGTCTGGGGTCAGCGGACTTTGAGAACAGATATGCTCTACCCTGGGGCAATGGACTGGCCTGCTACCTTTTATTGAAGGAAACACGTAGGAGACTTCCTTGGGCTACCCAGCCAAAATACAGACTGAGGGAAAGCAGACAGCGGGGCTGCTCCCTGTGTTTGTTGCTACTGTTTCCTAATACGAATGGGTCTGGGATGCGTCGAAGCCTTACCTGCAAACCAAAGGGCAGGGACTTGCTGCATGCCTAGGGTAGTTTACTCTGAGTGTCAGCGGCTACTCACATTGCTGTCGTGGGAGGGTGATTCATTATGGACCGTGTCACCATCAGCTTTTTCATGAGCAAGGACTCGTAACCAGAACCAGATTGGCAAGGCTGTGAAGTAAAGACATGGATGGCCTCGTTCCATACGCCAAAGTCCATAATGCTAGCCGGCAGCATGCGTAGAACATTTTTTAAACAACATGAGTGTTGTCTCGCGTATTATTTTTATTGAAGCACCCTTCCATCTAAGTGCATCCATTCATTCTTCATTTCTTAGTATTTGATAAGAGAGAGATGCGCTATGAGTGGACTCTGTGGGTAACAGTCATTTCCTTTATGTTCAAGGGGAACCATATTCAGGTGCCGGGTACCCGACACTTGGTCACACCGAGAATGCCCATTTCAGATACGAGTAAACTGAGGCTCAGGCAGGTTCCATATGGCAATATATTCCTTAGTGATTTCTCTTGAATGGAGGGTAAATCTACCGCACCAGTGTAAGCGAGCCTTCTTTTTAGCTTCTGGGGCAGATAATTGTATTTGTCCAATGCTGTTTCCTAATTTAATATCTGCTAAAATTTTCTGACGCTTTTGCTTGTTTACTGTTTCCATGTGTTACACCTAATGTGAAGTTGAGATTTGGGTTAATTAACTACTCAGCATGATTATCTCCCTCAAGTATAGGGGAACTTCATTTACCAATTTTGTCCTTCTTGTTTATAATGTTAGAGTACATATGGCTTATCTCCACTTTAAAGGAATTAACTTCCTAGCCCATATCCTGACCTATTATTTTTTGGCCTTGATTCGGTGCCCACCTTCTGCACAACTACAAAATTCCCAAGGAATATGACCTGGCATGGGATTGATTGACGTGTGTTTATACTACATGTGATCTTCATATGCATCAATAGGTAGTCTTCTGTACTTGCCAGAAGCACTCTATCGTGTCTGGGGGAAAAAAGTTTTTAATGTTTTTAAAGAGCTGTAGACATTTTAATAAAAGCTTCCTCTCAGCTTTTGTCTGATGTGTATCAGGAGAAAAGTACAGTAAAAGAGAATACGGCATTACTGTAGCCTGCCTGTCTGAATACATTTCAGCTCATTGAGCTAGATTTCCTTGAAAAGGGAACATTCTCAGCCAAGTCTGCCCTGAAAAGATACCCAGAGTGGCAAACCCAGAACTTTGGTGCCTGCAAGTGCCATTTTTTTAATCCTTAATGTTTTAAATTATTCTCGGGCACCATGGCAAACGGCATCAAACGTAATGGCCTAATGAAAAGTGCAGATGCCCACTCTCAGAGGGGTTGGACAGAAGCATCAGGCTCAGTAAGAGTGGTCAGGCCCGCAAGTGTTCATGGCCAAAAAATCCAACCCACGTGGTCTCCAAGCCCTTGTGCTGGTGACCTCTGGAGCAGGCAGTGACGTGGTCTCTCTGAGGACTCCCACCCTGCTCGTAGGCAAGTCAGTCCAAGAGCATGAAGCACAGAGGCATATGGAAATTCCATTCTCAAGCTTAATATACCAACATGCAAAATGAATTTTTCATACTGGGTTTTGCAGAAAGGGAAAACTTCCAGCTTTCCCTCGCTGGTGTGCCTTTTGGAGATACTGCCCTTTAAAGCAGCCAGAGGGGGGGTATGACTGCAATGTAAGCAGAGTGGTGTTTGCAAGTGAGAGCTATGTGAAAGGCAATGATGATTTTGGAAACATTATTCTGGGTGTCGAACTGAACAAAGAGTCATTACTGGAGGAAAAAAAAAAATACCCAGAAACACTTTAATAGTCTCTCGGATTTGGGCCCAGAGAACCATACTGTGAATTGAGTGGAAGATAAATAGAGAGGAAAATAGCAAATTAAGAGGACAAATAACCAGGAAGGGGAGGGCGCCCGCTGGCATCGGCGAGGAGAACATATAACCGGCGTCTGATGCATTTCCTTAAGAATCAGTGTGTTTGCAAATTGCTTCGTTGCATCTTAGCAGAATCTAATCTGAGTAACGAAGAGCTGACTAGCGAACATAGTTGGATGAATTCCCTCAGCACTCCTGAAATATAACAGAGCAAGGAACAGTATAATGA
The DNA here is from genome assembly GCF_048164855.1 of Canis lupus baileyi. NCBI lineage: Eukaryota > Metazoa > Chordata > Mammalia > Carnivora > Canidae > Canis > Canis lupus. The sequence goes on from NC_132842.1 coordinate 20,774,782, forward strand.
AAAATAACAGAGAGAGTAGCTAGGGGCTTAACTTATGATCAGTGTTCATTACAACAAATGACACTTTCACTGCAGAGTTACCATAAAGATTATTGACTCTTACGTAATGTGGTTCCCATCTGAATAGATCTGAGAACAGCTCAGCCTGTGAATGAGAGAGCTGGAGCAAGAGGAGGACAACGATGTATTCCATACCCTTATTCATTTCTTCACTTCATCCCGGGGAGCCGCCCATTCAGAGCCCCAGACAGAGCAAAAGCTGGTGAACCTTCTTGCAGGAAGATTCTCTGTGATTCTCTTTGACTAGCATGTTATGTGTTACGTTCAATGAAGACCAGGCTCAGAAAGTGACTAAGCTTGTTAGTAGTTTCTTTTTTTTTCTTTTTTCTTTTTTTTAGATTTATTTATTTATTTGAGAGAGAGGAGAGAGAGAGAGAGAGGGGAGGAGGAGGAGAGGCAAAGGGAGAGGAAAGAAAGAATGCCAAGCAGACTCCTCACTGAGCACAGAGCTAGACACGGGGCTCCATCCCATGACCCGTGAGGTCATGACTGGAGCCAAAACCAAGAGTCAGATGCTTAACCGACTGAGCCACCTGGGTGCCCCAGCGTGTTAGTAGTTTCATGTTGGAGGTCCTCACCTGATGTTCTTTTGCCATTTGCTGTTTTCCTCAAGCATGCATTTTACAGCACTTTAAAAAATCTCTCTTTGGAAAGAAACTATGTTTTTGTGTAAAAGTTTCAGCACACAACCCAAGGGCATTTGGCAGCTCTGCCTTCAACCATGGTTGGAATGGACAGCCCCAGTTCAGACCACAGCGTGCCTAACAGCCTTGGATTACTGAGCACCTGCCCAGTACCTGCTAAACACTTTGTTACTCCATCCTGCTAGTGACCCTGTGAGGTCTGTACTGGTACTTTTCATTTCCACTTTCCAGATGAGCAGGCATGTTCAGAGAGGGTAGGTAAGGTTGCCAAGGTTACTCAGCTGCCATCTGTTACAACTGAACTTCATAACCAGGTCTAACTGTAAGCCAGACATTTTAACTCCCACGCAGAGGCTGAGAAAGATACTCTTTCTCTTACTCTCTCTCGTGGGTGCGCCCTCTCTCTCTCTCTCTCTCTGGAAGAGCTGGCCGGATTTGGAAACCACACAGATCAGGGCTTGGACCCTTCCTTTTTCATTTGTTAGAATCTTGCAGAACTGACCTAACATCTCTTAAGAGCTATCGTAATGCAAGAATGGTTCATGTTTAATGTGTGGCGAGACACAGTGATAAGCTTTTTATATGATTTCTTCATGCATTCCTCAAAACTGTAGGCAGTGTAGGTCTGATTCTGATTCCTGTTTTATAGATTGAAGGACTAAGGCTTAGCGTAGTCTAGGCTGCACAGCTACTAAGCCTGTCAGGTTATGTTCAGCCAGCATAATGTGGCTCATTGTGGGCAGTTTCAAAGTCGATCCTGTACAGCATCCCCCATAAGAGAGGGCCACCATCAGTGTTAGCCAAAGACAAAGGTGACAGCCCCCAGGTAATAAGGGAGGCGCAAAGAGAGCAAGGGAACCCAAAGAGACTAGTGGGTAAGGGGCTGTGTCGTTGCAAGGAAAGCAGCAGAGTGGCATTTGGGAGCAAGTCAACAATTATCAAAAGAATAATGAAGGCATCCCTGGGAGCTCAAGAGTAGACAGGTCTTTGGATCCCACCCTTCCTTTAGTTTTCAATTTCTTATTGCTGAGTTTTATGGAAAAAATACTTTGGTTGAGGAATGGAGAATTTAAAAATGCTATTGGCCATGGGATAACCAGCAGATTTACTCTTCATCCCCAATCTCTTCTAAGCACCCAGTTCTCTCCTTTATAACAGGCATGATTGGGGTGCCCCGCCTCGTGACCATCAGCAATGAGCTTCTGTAGACCTCGCTGTGGCCAGAGGTCAGAGATGAACAGGGAGACAGAGCAGGGTGATGTGCCAGGATCTAGAATTCGTATCTGCCACTTAGCCAGGAGCACAGCTGAGTGAGAAAGTCTGGCTTGTGTGGGAAATGGCACGACCCTGTGGGCACATGTGGCCTACTGCTGCTTCCTCTTGAGCCCCTGCTAGTGGAGGCTTCAGGGATAGTGCAGCCTGGTCCGCTGTGGGCTGAGGACCTTCAGCTCTTAAAGCTGTCTTCATGTTTTCTTGCTTTGGGGAAAGAGAAGGGTTGACTGCACCATTCTCCAACCAAGTAGTGTCCGTGGGCTTTGGGTGTTACTTGTTTTGGCCTGAAGACTTTTCCAGGCTCATACTGAGAACCATTATAAATAATTAAACGTAGTGGAAAAACCTCTAGCTAAGTGGATTACTTAAAAAAAAAAAAAATTCTGTTGTGTATGTCTGTGTGTCCATCCATGCTTCCTTTTTCTGAAGTGCAAAAACTAACCAAGTGCTAAGAAAGAGTCCCATCAGCTTTCAGAATACCTTTGATCTTATACAAGGAGTGGCTTGATTGCACTTTATGCATGTGGTCTCTATCTGTTGTGCATCATGGTAACCACAAACAACATGTGGCTCTTGAGCTCTTATAGCATGTCTGATTGGGATGTGCTGTAAAATACTCACTGGATTTCAAAGACACTTAGTACAAAAAAAATCGTTAAACGTATATTTTGTAAGTCATTTGTCTTTAAGGATAAAATAGAGCATTAATCATATTTATTTTGATTACATGTTGAAATGACCATATTTTAGATATATTAGGTTAAATAAAATTGATTAAAGTTGATTTCACTTGTTTACTTCGACTTGGCTTAATGTGGCTACTAGAAAATTGGAAGTTGCTTTTGTGGATTTTATATTTTAGAGCTATTCTCTAGCTCTGTGAAAGTATGGAGTATGTCTCTACAAATTAGAAGTACTAATATGTGTTTAAAAATAAGATTTTAAAAATAGCTTTCTGGAATATTGATGTAGTCATTCAGTATAGGAAGTACTGCTGACTAAGAGGGGCTTTTGCCATTCCAAGGGAAATATATTGGGCAGAAATCTTGATTAGCAGCTACTCAGGGATGAATATTTTTTCCCTGGGAACGAATAGGTCGGTTTGAATCAATTGATGCAGAACAGTGTTTGTTAGTATTTGAAATAACTCTTGTACACCCATTTCTTTGTCATTTTTCACCCACCTGTCATCCCGTTGGCCACATCATAACCACAATCACCACATATCCTGGAAACAATAAGAAAAGAGCAGCCCTGGGCAGTATTCCACAGATACCCTGGTCCTCTGGCATCACCACCTCCTGCTTTGACTTTCACCATCTGTATTTAGAATGCTCTCACACCTTCCAGGAGTGTTTTGTGGGTGAGATTCCTAGATGAAACACTTGAGGTTCTTGGCTGAGGTCTGTTGTGACAAGAGTGAGCTCTTCCTCCCCACCCACAGCCACAGTTTTGCTCTGAGTCTACATGGCCTGTTGGGGGCATCAAAGAACTAAAGCTTGAGCTCAAGAGAGAGTCCTAGCCTCCTCTTGATACATTCCCAGGGTCCTCACCCAGTTTTATGCTAGTGAATGGATCCTGTATCAGGTACTTTTTTAACATCAAGCATAAACTCACAAACACTTTCGTTTTTAACCTTGTTGCACTTGAAGACCATAAATTTCCGAGACTCTTATAAAAATCTGATTTACAAAATCTAGGAGGAAGAGTGGATGATATATATATTAAACCTGCTGAATATCTCAGACTAAAAGTCACTTTTAAATGCCCCCATTCCTTTTTGGAGTATGTTTTCTCCACAAAACTCAGAAACATGAAAGGGTGACCAAAGAAGGGTGGGATCTAAAGCCTTGTCTCCTGTTGGGCTCCCATATGTGTCTTCTCTGTTACCCTTTTGACAGTTGGTGGCTTGTTCTCAAATACCGCTTTGTTTCTTGGCCACCCAGAGCTGGTCTTCTCCCCTCCTGCTGGCCTGTCCTTACTCTTGGCCAGTAGTTCAAAGATTGGTATCAGGAATGGATGAAAAGCACAGTTCAACTTGGTAGGCTATGTTCCAGGGGTGGGGTTGACTACTTGTAGAGAGAGCTTGGTTTATGTGAGGGGGGATTCCACTATGCCAGGGAAATAGCCTGGAGTAATGAGTACAGTTTACTGGTCTGTAGCTTCCACTTCCTGAAGTCCCCTTGGTGAGAGAGAGCCTCACAGATAAAGCACTGTTGAGTGTCACGTCCACCTGTATGTGGATGGATCCTTTCTGGTTTTTATTAAGTTTTTATTTTTAATTTTTTATATCTTCATCTATAAGTGGAACATGACTCACCTCACAGAAAATCCATGCACAGAAAAGAGGGACAGATAATACAGTGCTAAGATCCCAAGCATCATGCCTTAATCTGACCTGAACATAAAAGGAACCTCAGAGATGTGAGTCCTGTAAGGTTTCATTTAACGCAGTGAAGGGTTAGACCAGTTAATAACAGCAAAGTGCTTACACAAGTTTCATGTGTGGAGTGTGGCAGCAGATTACCCAAATACCAGATGAATTCCGAAGCCTTCTGAATCCGTTTCAAGTGTTATTTGCCCTGCCTCTGGAACCTAGAGGCTTGTACTTACATTTGAGGAGATGGCTAGCTTTTCCATTGACCTGGCCATGGGTGCCCTGCCATGGTCAAATCACCAGGCCACCTGGGCAGAGAGAAACTGAGGAAGGAGCAGTCTCAGGAACAGAGTCCAAATTGTTAACCACAAAAAAAGGAGGAGGAATAATAACCTCTAAGTCTGCTTTTACTAAGTGTCCTTATCTGAAAAACAGATGAAAGAAAAAGCGAAGCTTCTCTGTTTTGACGCTCATGTTCCTGGTTCTGTGACATTAGCCCTTCATTTTTAATATCATTTATATCTGAAGCCGTGTGGCTTCTTTCATTCATGTGATAATTGCTTGAGGTTTAAATGAGTTGATACATGGAAAATGCCACAGAAGCTTCATGCAAAAATGCTAACATACAGTAAGTGCTAGATGAGTTTTGCTGTTGTCATCACCAGCTTATCACTTGAGAGGTCATGAACAACCTTGAGCTGTTCGTGCAAGAACCACGTATGGTCAGAAAGACTCTTATCTTTTTATGATCAGAAAAATTTATTCTGATTTTTAGTTTGTTCAAAGGAAAGAGGAGGGAACTCCACTGGTTTTTAACTTAATTCTCTTCTAAAACCAATTATTGTCTTCAACTAGTTCTTACTAATATCAGATAGGATTAATATTCGCTAAAAGCCCACTGTACTTTAAAGGAATTTATGGAAAGCTCTGGGAAAGAGAGTCTCCACAAAAAGATGACAGACTGGGCTCCCAAAAGTCCGCACAAAATGGTGCTATCGAACATTTACTGCATTTCCAGCTTCACGGGCAGCCTTCCCATCCCAGAAATCCTGTAGAAACAAAGGAAAACACATAGAAAACTGATGTACAAACCAAGATTCCATATCAGAGGATAACTGTCCCCAAAGACTAGAACACTTGCTTTGGCCTGTATGGCACGTACTCTTCCAGTAGTCAGTTCTAAATGGGAAGTTGTGCACAGTCACTCGAAGAGCTCGGAACTGAGAAAATTTGGAAATACATACATTGGCAAAGGTAGTCTTGCAGTCTACCAATAAATGTTTATTGGGTGACTAGTGGGTGGCAGACAGTGAAGAAACAAAATGATGAAGACCGTCCCTGTTTCAGAGGCACCGATGATCCAGTTGGGAAGCTGTCTACATAGTTAGATACTTTCAGTATATCCCAGTGCATGCAGTGATACATGCTTTTATTCAGTCAGTCAACAAATGTTCATTCCATGCCCGTGGCATGCCGGATGCACATGATACTAAACAAGACAGACAAGGTTCCTGCTCTCTCATAGTTAGCCTTCTATCAGGGGAGGCAGGAAAGAACAGGTGATCAAATAAATAAAATAATTACATTGTGACTATCATTGTTAAGGACATGAATGTGATTAAAGTTGGGTGATGTGAGCAAAAGGACCTCTCTCGGGCTTTCACAGTGGAAGTAGGCAAGATTGATGCGTCCATCAGGACCCAGCATCCCTTTGGTTGCAGGAAACACTAAGAGAAGTGGAGATTATTGGGTAATACAGTAGACTTCAGGCATGACGTGACATAAGGGCTCAATGTCATTGGACCCCATCCCTCTTCATTGTCCGGTTCTGCTTTGTCTGGGCCGGTTTCTCTCCCAGGCAGGCACCCTCTCCCAAGACATCAACATAGCTGAAGCAGGTCTGGGCTCCTCACTGAAATAAATGGAAAACAAAGGACTAATCTTGCCAGCAGTGTGAGCAAAGATCGAAAGTCTTTCTTTAGTTGACTTAACTTGTCCACAGGCTCACAGAAGAACTACTAGTCATTGTGCCCCTGGACCAAGGGAAAGGTTTTAGACTGAGCCATGTTCTGACATTCAAGCCAAGGCAGTATAGCCATTCACCTCTGAGGCATTATATCTCTGTGGGCAGCCCTCCCCTCATCTGCAACATGGGGGTGGCCATAGGGCTTGTCTCCCAGATACCACGAGAAAAGCATCCCAAGCAGAGTAAATAGCAAGTATAAACCTCAGAAGTGGACAGGGGCCTGATGTGTTTGCCCACATGCTGGGAGTGGGGAAGGTGGAGGGTAGAGGTGGAGGAGGGGAGAGAGCTGGCAGGTGCAGCTCGGGGTTTGAAGGGTTGGGAGAGCCAACCATGTTTGTTTTCTCTGCTTCCTCTTGAAGACATAGCCCCAGGAGGTCGTGCACAGAACTCCCAGCCTGGGTCCTTACCACCTTACTTGGAGATGGGGGATGGGAAGGGGAGGTGCTTCAATGCCCACCGCCAGCATTTACCCTGATGTTTGTATTGCTGACTGAGACCATGACTTGTGAGGGGCAGATTCTCTCTCCACCTTTGTTAATACCACCGATCAGCTTACCATCGAGACACCCTGGCCTAGGAGTAGAGCTGGTGTTATCCAGGGTGACTTTTCAGGTTGGCGCTTTGATCCATTTTGTGTCGATGTTATCATTGAACATCTAGCTGGATGGTGTCACTGCCTTTACATTCAAGATTTTGGGTGATGCCTCACTCTTGGCCCAACTGAAGGAATCTCTCCAGTAAAGTCTGTTTGGCAGGGTATGAAATTTGAAGTAGGTTATATAATCTCAACAAATTATGTCTATGTTGCATTAATAACCAACTATCCATGTTAAGGGATCTGTTAGAGAATTACTTTATCATGTAGGTTTTGAGAGCCAGATTCAATTTAGTGAATTTTAATAATAGTGTTTTTTTAAGAATAATTTTTGAAGGGGGTGAATTGCACATATGAAAAGAATTCCTCACTCCCTTATATTTACGGTTAGGTTGTATATCTGTGTGTACATCACATATCTGTTTTTAATCTCTGCAAATGTTAAGTACTAGATCAAAAAATAATTCTTTTCATAAAACATATTCGGTCCAGGTTTGAAGTCGATTAAGGAAGCTTGTTTGGGAAACTTACAAATGCTCTTAGACTTGTTTCCTCTTGCCTTTTACTTTATTCTGGAAATTGCAACATTTAGCCCTTCACCGTTTAATTTAAAAGGATTGCCTATTTTCTTAAATGCTTAAGGAGGGAAGCAAGTTGCAGTTATTGATTCTTCTCTGCATGTATTCCGTGAAAGCTGGATTTGCTCCTTCCCCAGGGAGCATACCCCCTGAACTGCATGCTTGCTGGTGACAGCTCGGACCTCTGATACATAACCAAAGACCTTGCCTAATATCCTTGCAACTGCTCGGGGAATTTTTATTAAGTAAAAGCATCATTAGAGTAGACAGGATGATGAAGTTTAATGAGCATCTTTTGTGCATGAGATTGTTAGTTTTGCTCTGCAGAATCCTCATTTCTCCCCTCCGTTGGGGCAGACAATGAGTCTAGGATGTATGGGGCATTTAAAAATCTGCTTTATATTTCTTATTTTTGTATAGCTTAATATCTGTCTTAGGCCATCTGTAAATTCCTTTTGGCTATTTTCATGGATTTCAAATGCATGTTTCATACTTGGCTTTACACTGTGTGTTGGGGATGCAGAAGAGCATTTGAGCAGAGAGTTGTAATAGAGAAAAACGTGAGAGACACAGACTGCCGTTAGTGAGCTGCGTGGAACCGTCTCGTGGAGGTCTGATCTCAAAAAAATCATTGCCTTTTGAATTAATGAGATTTCTCCCAGGAATATGGTAACTATTAATTTTTTTTCCTTCTCTAAGATTCAGCAATTTCTGTGCTAAGGTTCTGTCACCAGCCCTTCATAGCTGCTAGATAGGATAAATAAAGATATTGCAAGATGCTTATTAATAATCTAGGCTTCACACTTTGTCCGCAGCTTTATTTGTGGAGATTTTAAATTTAGCATCCCACCATAAGATTACAGATTATAAACAGAATTATTTCTCTCCATTATTGTCACTGGCCATATAACTTGGATTTTCAAATTGGTTCTTTTCTTGGTCTGTATAAGGACTTTCCATGGAAACACCCAAAACAACAGGAGGGAGGCATATGACATGAGCAAATGACTTAAGAGCAGCATATTGTACCTCTCATATACCTGGCATTCTGAAACACAATATTTACATAGCGCACAATGTGCTTCTAGCAGTGCCTTGAGTATACAGACTACAAAAGAAGTGAACTCTGCAGTCTCCACCCTCAAGAAAATGGTAGGCTTATTAAGAAGACAAATCTGAGAAATCTAAAAAAAGCAGGGAGACAAGATAATTCAGTGCATTTAGAGCTCGAACTTTGGAGTAATTGTCTGGGTTCGATTTGGGCCTAAACTTGCTAAGCCTCAGTTTCCTCCTTTGAAAAACGAAGAAAAGCTCCTTCTTCCTTCAATTGTAGTGACAGTGAATGCCGAATGACTGGTAGCCGAAACTGTAACATGTCATTATCACGGCACTCTGCCGGTACTTCGAAACAACAAGCCAAGAGCGGGAACCTGTGTTATCATCAAGGACTTAATGGTGAAATCCTGATAAATCCCATAGTGTTCCGTGAAGGCAGAAATTGGGTTGGGGGGCGAAAGCTCTGAGAAGCCTAAAAATATGGATAGGATCTGAATGGCAGAAAAGGAAACAGGCCAAAAGGAGTGCCGCCTGGCCGGACGGGCTAATTCCAGGTCTCAGATCGATTTAGCACCATTTTATTTTTCAAACACACGAATGAGCCCAAGCCAGTCTGACTGCTGAAGCACTTGCAAGGTAGACCGTGTGCACATATGCCCATTTTCCCTTGAAGGTAACATTCTGGAAAGAGAAGGGACTCTGAGGCTAGTCAGGTACTAGGCGGCAGAGCTCACCCTCGGTTCCTCGTGACTGCACCCTGCCTTCCTCCGCACCAGCCTTACCGTGCTCAGGTGTGCTAGAGGACAGAGCCATGAGTTTGGCTGAGCTAAGCATTACACGACACATTCTGTGGCTGCTTTATGTCACCACCAGGCTAGGCACATGACCCAGTGAGCAGTGGATGCCGTTTTCCACGGGTAAACCCAGGAGAGATGATCCTGCCAGTTATGGGACACAATGGAGGAGGGAAGCGACTCATTATAATAATCTTAATGCCCATTTGATGGGTCCTATGTTAGGGTAGGAGAAAAAGAACAGATAAAATCGTAAGTTGATGAAAATCAGAATAAGCACCATAAAGTGACTAATTAATCCACTGAGTTATGACCCTTTTGAGAAGCTGTTGAAAGCTGTGTTTTCCTTCTGCTGAAAAAACAGGTTTTGTTTTTTTTTTTTAAATAAGATTGTATTTATTTGAGAGAGAGTGTGTGTGAGTGAGAGAGCAAGAAGGAACGGGTGAAAGGCAGAGGGAGAAGGAGAAGCAGACTCCGCACTGAGCAGGAAGCCCCAACGTGGGTCTCAGTCTCGGGATTCAGGGTCATGACCTGAGCCAAAGGCAGATGCTAACCGACTGAGTCATCGATGTGCCTCAAAACACATAGAGCTTTGCTTGGAATTTCAGATACTTCCCTGGTCCCAGGCTGAGAATTTCAGAGGAAGCGCCACTCAGACTTGATTTATGTGATCACCGAAAAAAAGAGGCAGATGTCAAAACGACTTCAATGTTTTGATCCTCAGGATCTGGAGACATAGAGGGACAAGGGACAGGCCTGTGTGAGGTCGGGGTAGGAAACTGTTCTGTGCTCCATTCAGTTGGGTTTAATAGCTTGGCGTCCAAGCGGGAACAAGGCATAGCAGGGCCCGAAGATGGCAGTGGCTCAGGGAGTGGGGGGCCGAAGGTGCCGCTCAGAGGTAGTCACTGAGGCTGTCAAGTTAGATGTCCCCTCTATGGAAGAGAAAACAAAGATAGAAGCAGAATCAGGAGGACTGACGATGTGTCCAAAGGAGACACTAAGACCCAAGATGATGCATTGCCAGCTGAGAGGGGAAATTTTCACAAGGAATGGGGTGGACCCGCTATGGTCTTCTGCTGCAGCCCTGAAGGGATCAAGGGTCTTGAAGACAGCCTTGGATCCAGAAGAAACCAGAAGACTCCTTTAGATTTTTTCCCCACAATGAAAATGTCCCTAATCAATAAAAGTTACCTATTAGTAAGAGAAAAGCATGCGTAATCACACTCCCTAAGATTAGTTGCACACTTTATTCTGATTCTGGTGGGCTGCAGTTTTTTTTTTTTTGGTTTTTTGGTTTTTTGTTTGTTTGTTTGTTTTGTTTTGTTACTGCAGTCCTCAATGTCAATGGCAGTAGCGTTCAGTCGCTTAAAGTGGCTCGTGTGCAGGCGGCTTTCACAGGATGCATCTGAATTGATCAGTCAGATGACCCCGGCTGCCCATGGAATCATTTCACAAGGCTTCCTCCCGAAGTGGCCTTCAGCAGGAATTCAGCGGGCGGCTGCTCAGGGCAGGGCCCACTCCCGCACAGACGAGAACAGAGAGTCCCAGGAGGGGGCTGGGGGGCTGCTGGCTTGCTCATCTCCCACAGCGGATGAGACACTTCGCCTTTCAGATTCTCTTCAGTGACGGAAGCAGGCTCTTCAGACTCCTGTGCGTAACAGAACCTTGCCTGTCACTTTGGATTGTTCTTTGTTGGTTTTTTCCCCACCCCTTAATCATCTTTCAGTTACCCTCTGTCTACCTCCAATGTCAGGGGAGAGAAGAGTTTCTAAGACTCCATGGCATCGGGTGCCTCCACTTTATGGGTTGAACATTTTGTTCGCCAGCAGCTGCCGCACTGCTGGTGACCTTGAGCCACTCCCTTTGTTGCCACTCTCAAGTTGGCAGGGCCAGATTACTGGGCCCCCGGAAGCCTCCTCCCTCTTCAGGCACAAAAGGGCAAAGCCACATTCCTGGCTCTGTTAGGTGCTCAAAGGCAACATGAAAGAAACTGGCCAGCTTAGCCCGAGTCTTAGACCCTTGTGAGAGGTGAAAGGTGTCAGCTGCTGTTCTGGAACATCTGCTGAGTACCTGCACAGACAGGTCCTCCCATATCTGGTTTACTCTTCGTCCAAGCCCTACGAGGTAGCTAGCCGCTTTCCCAGAGCCACAGGTCATTGAGGGCGAGCAGGGTGCCGCAATGCAGAGGTGAGGGAAGCCCCAGAACTGTTGTCTGGGGACCCCCAGGGCAGGGCGCTGTGAGCTCCTGGAGGGCAGGACAGAGGCCGCTAAGGAAACATGCTGGTTTGGGAAGGACCTTGTGCCAGGGTCTGAGGGATGACTGGGATCTTCCCAGGTGGAGGTGGAAGCAGATGGAGCAAGAGAGCCTGTCTTCACTAAGACTGAGGGAGACGTTTGTCATGCGAATGCGGGGAGGATATGGGATCTGGAGGACAAAAGCCATCCTGAAGGCTGTGACTGTATTTAGTCATGTTTCTTATCTTCTTTTATGCTGTTTTGACATCTTGGAGGTCTTGCTGGCTAGGGAGAGACTGGCCTTTCCAGGGCTAGCTTAATTCCTAGAGATAACAACCAACTAACCTGCCAGCCTGTCTTTGATACATAAACCACCCAATCCAAACGACCTCGACCACCTCCATCCTGGAACTCCCACACACACACCAGGCCAGTATTTCCCCTGCCCTAAACCACCCCAGGGCCCGATCCCATACAACTGGAGACCACCCTGATCTCGAGTGCCTGGAAATTATTCAAACTGTCCAACCCTAAATTCACTCAAACCCACCCATCCCTTCCCATGAAACCACCATGAAGGACCTGGGTCCTGCTCCCTGCTTTGTTTCTTCTGTCTCCTAACTGACCCTGGTACTTCCCCTCCTAGCTGGCCTGTGTGGCGGGGCATGCCCCCTCCTCTTGGGAAACTGCTTTCCAATGGCATTGGCCTCTTCACGTCACATGCAGTCAGTCACCTCTAGAAGTTAAATCTTGGGTTCATTCAAAACATCCACCAGGGCATTAGCTTCAGAGAAGAGCGGGCAGGGACCATCCCGTCCAACTATAGCGGAGAGGAGACCATTTGCCTACGTGTTCTCTCTTCTTCTGGTAGAAACAGCACCCTTTTTCCTTTGGGGCACGCTTTTTTTTTTTTAAACTCAGTTTTTAAACTTTTCCTTCTTTTCAATGACCTGCTGCCCCCCAGAAAGTCTCCTTTTTTTTTTTTCTGCCAAAGGTAAGCAGATGCCTCACTTTTCTGCCCTATGGAACCCAGAAAGGTTCATGTACTATATCATCAGTTCCCTGTTGTTGTTGTTGTTGTTGTTGTTGTAATAACAAAGTGCCGTGAACTTGGTGCATGAAAACAAAGCAAATATATCCTCTTAGAGTTCTGGAGGTCAGAAGTCTGAAATCAAGATGTCTGCAGGGTTGCAGCCTTCTGGAAGCTCCAGAGAAGGCCCTTCTTTGCCTCTCTAGTTTCTAGAGGCTGCCTGCATTTCTTGCTGGAAGCCCCCTTCCTCCAGTCTTCAAAGCCAGCATGTAACAGGTTTAGATCTGACTCTCACCTTTCTGCCTCCCTCTTAGGAGGACCCTTGTGATGACACTGAGCCCACCCAGAAGATGCAGTGTAGTCTTCCCAGCTCAAGAGCCTCAATCAGTCACCTCCACAGAGTCCCTTTGTGATATCATATGTTCACAGGTGTCAGGGGGCATTACTCTGCTTCCACACTTCCTTACCAAATGGAAACCCCCCAGCTAATCACTGGTAGAGCCGGGAACAGCACCCCCACTCAGACTTCGGACCCTAAAATGCTCATCATTAACTGCTGTGCCCCAGTGATGTCTCCATGTGGGAACGGCCACCGGGTAAAGCCCCACTCTCACCTGCCCGCTCAGCTGGAGGGTAAGGGATCGGTGGAGGGCACAGCAGCATCTGGGCCTTGCCAGTGACTTACTGAGGAAGGGAGGAGGTGCCTTTAGCTCTGCCCTAGTTGCTTTCTCCCAAGAGGATTAAAATCTTCCAGGGATGCTTGGGGATTTGGCATTGATAGAAAATATCATGCAATTTTTTTTTCAGAGGAAAGAGCCCTAAAGAAGTAATCATATAATTATCTTTATTTAATCCCTCCAACTACAACCCCACATCAGTCCTGATTTTCATCAAGCATCCACTGATCACTTCCAGGAGGCATACCAGGTGCTAGGCTTATTTAACTACTGCAACCACCATTCTAAGAAAAAAGCATGGTTTTTGTTTTGTTTTGTTTTAACAAAAGAAGAAACTGAGGCACTGCGAGAGGGATGTGAGGGATGCTAATGATTTGCCCAGAGTCAGCAGCTTCGTAAGTTGCAAGAGGGGGATTTAAACACCAAGTCCCGGAATGCCATCTCTGATCTGGCCCCTTTGTGGTGACTTGCTGTGTAGCCCAGGAGGTCCAAGCACAGTGGGGCCTGACTATAAAAAAGGCAGACATGGAAACATTGGACCTTTCTAGTCGCTTCCTAACCAAAGGAGCCTTGCTGAGTTCCAGACGGCTTTTGCACCCCCTTCTGAAATGACTTGGCTGGATTACCACCATCAGGCCCAGCGGAACCCCCGCCTCTTCTCGGAAGGCCTCCGTGCCCACCTTGGCTCTTGCTCCTTCAGGATGTGACACGTGGGCCCCTGTCAGATCTTCTTTTCCCTCCTCTGACGTCTTATTTGTGTCGCTCTTGCCGGATTTCCCAGCTCACGCGCTGCGGAGCTGTATTTCTGCAGAGTTTTGTAACCCTTAAGGTTGGATGCTATCTGTGAGGAAGAACAGGGATATTTTTTCCCTTCCAGGGGTCAGGGTTGGGGAAATAGAGGAGAGCTGCCTGAGGCTGGAAAGAAGCTGGGAATGCACAGACCAGAGTCAGGCCTTTGCTGTGTGCTGGAGGAGCTTGCAGAGCAGAGGCCTCTGGGGACACCACCCTGCTGTGTTAGCAAGAAGGAAGCTGTGTCCTCGGAGCGGGGGAAGGGCCGGGGCCGTTACAGGGGAAAGCATGTTTCACGGCATGTGTTGCTAAAGCCGAGGAGATTAATGGAGGGGTCTGCTTTGGCTGCTTCTTTAACTGTTTGACACATCTGGGAGAGAGGCAGCAGGGGTGAGGTGGGGGGGGGATGTCCCCAGATGATAGAGAACAGTCTTGCCCTCGCAAGATGCTTAATCACCTCTGTGGAGCCCTTTTTGCCATGTAAGTGGATAGTCACAGGTTCCCAGGGTTGAGACAGCAACTGCAGGAGCCCTAGGTTAGCTGAAATTACCTCTCCATGGAAACCCAGGGGTTCCTTTCCTGGGATCCAGGACTCAGACTTCAGGGGGATCAGTGGCCCTTTTTAAAGCGTAGGGGATGGGGCCTTACATGGATTTAAAGATCCATTTTCCTGGGTGACAACCCTCCTGGGGACAGAGGTGTTTCTCTGATGGGGGCACAGGGTGGTTCACTGTCAGGCTGTGCTACCACCTTAACCTGGGAGATGGTCCCTCCTTTACCTGGAGACATTCCCAGCACCTGGCCAGACCTACATCCTCTGGCTCGTAGGTCAGTGCCACCAGCTCCACAGTCTGCATTCTGAACTCCATGTGAGCAGAGACCTATCTTCGTGGCCATGTTGGTAGATCCTGCTCAGAACACTTCTGGGGAGACTTGGAAGCCTCTGAAGAAGATAGACCACATTGTCGCCTATCAGCTTCCCCTACTGCTTGACCAGCTGGCCAGCCCTGTGTGCGTGGTCCAGCCTTTGGCCCGCCAACCCACGGTGTCAGTGTCCTCGAGCATCCGTGTATGCCACCAGTTTGCCTGGCAAGGTGCAACTGTCAAGAGAGGTAGGAGTTCCTTAAGTGGACTCTAGAACAAGGGACATCCTGTCCCAGGAGGTTAGTCTTTGTGTCATCCCCCCCTGCAGGTGGCATAGGGCGATTGCAACCAGCCGATCAGGCGTTGCCTTTCCTCCGGAAGAACAGAAACACACTCCAGGCTCTCTCTGGGACATAGTAATATCAATAAGAGGAGTTAAGGTTGAGCTGAATTTATTTTAGGGCGGCTTTTAATTTTGTTTAATCAGAATTACTCATAAATTATCGATTAATTACTATCTGCTGTTGGGTTCAATCCTCTCAGCCACAAGCTAGCTTCGCTCTGCGATGAATGCCATCCACAGTAATTGTCGGGTACTTTGTCAACATTTAATCAGCGGCACTTATTAACGTGGCAGTGATGTGTGGTCGCCACCCCAGTGCTATCAATCACGTGTGAGCAGCTGGAGCAGGCCTGGACACCGCTGCTCCCTGTCACATTATCCAGCCCCTGGGCTTTTCTGGCTGGGAATGGTGTTCACTTCTCACTAAATGGACACTGTGTCTCTTCAGTTCGACCCGGCTTTTGTCATCGTCCTAAACACATAGACTTACACACTCATAGCCATTCGAGCTTCATGCTGGAACAGCTGGGCTGGGTATTGCCGGTTCTCAGTCCCAGATCTTCCTCTGGTGTCCTCGCACTCCGCCCAGCAAATGTGAAATTCCAGGACACCTGTCCAGAACTGACTCGTGTGCTGTGTGCTGCGTGTGAGAGCTTATATTCTTCACTAGAACGTGTGACCTGGACAAAGCGGGAGTGATCTTTCAGTTTTCTTTGGCTTCCTGAATATTTCTGGAAATTAGTCTGTTCTTTAACGCCCTGCTAATAAAAGCTTGTCCTGTGTTAACAAACTGGATCTCACCCTTTCTCCCTCTCTCTTTGCAGCCTGTACGGCAGACACATGCAAGCAAACCCAGAACCGCCAAAGAAAAATAATGACAAATCGAAAAAGATCAGCCGGAAACCACTGACAGCCAAGAACAAATAACGGGTTGGCCTGGGCTGGACTTCTGGTTGCCTTTCTCATTATCACTCGCGCTCCCCGCCACCGTGTCCCACAAGTAAATGCCATGTGTGTGCTGCTTTCTCTCCTCCTAGCACTTACCACTTTACCTTCCAAATGCTTTTGGTAGGTGGTAGACTTTTATGAATTCTTAAAGCTGTTTCCATTTGTTTGCTTAAAAATGCCACAGGCAGGAAACAAAGCTCTAATTCAACTGCAAATTCCATAGTAGGCACGGGAGTTCCGTTCCCTGAATAGATGTTCACAAAGTTGCATATTATCAAAAGAATAATTAAAATCATGTGATCACTTAAATGTCACAGTTAACACTGTTCATTCTTGTGTTCATTCACATGACTTGTTATTTTACTTTGTTCTAAGCTTTCTATAAACATTGGGATATTGTGTTAAATCACAAATAATTTTTAATAAAATCTTGAATTTGTATCACACGTTGCTTCTTGAATAAAAAAGCGTCTCATCTTAGGGTACACACATTTTTGTTTTTTGGGGTTTTTTTTTCCACCCAAATTATCCCATCTGGATTGTATTGGTTGTAGATGGTAAACTCTGAAGCGTTCTGGGGAGAGAAATGCAAAATTACATCAGAGTTGGTTTCTTCTCACATTGATTTGTCAAGTTGTTTTTTTTTTTTTTTTCCTTTGAAGACTGTTTCTAAATTAGGAAGAAGCAGAAAAACAAATCTCTGGGAAACTCTGCCAAAGGATTTTGGAAAGCAGCATTTCTTAGCTGAAGAAATGGTGACTTCTGCCAGTGGCTGGTAGACAAAAGTTGTGAAACGGAGAGAGAAAAACTCAAGTATGTTTCTTGTCACTGCAGAAAATCTGCTCATAGCACAGCATTCTTCTGCGTGACTTCGATGGTGCCAACACAGTTGTGTGAACATGCACACCCCACCCCACACCCAGGGTAGAAACTGCAGCTGCAGAGTCATTAAACAATCAATTGTGTAGCATCTGTGATAGGCAGCTTTGTTCTTACCAACAGTAATATGGATGTAAGTGAATATAAACCGAAGCAGCATTCTTGTGCTAAGAGGACTGCCAACACCCAGTGCCTTAACAAAAGGACTGTGGGGACGTAACATCCTCAGACGGATTGTGGTCTGCTTTCCCCTGTATCCTCTCCTTTCTGTGTCACAGTAGAACCACCAAGACCAGGATCGCTGGAATTCTGGAAGAAGCCAGAATCAAAACACAACAACAACAAAATCCTGATTTGCGTGGGAGATGGGCTTTGCATTGAAGGAGAAAGACCACCGATCAAGATCTACACTTTCTGGAAAAGTTCCTGGTAGACCATTCCTGTGGACTAAGGAATCCCCCCAGGTGCCACCTCCTGTTTGGGGTTAGGGTCGACTTAATTTCTCTAGGTGCAACCTTTGCCTCAGCCTGGATTTTTTAGATTGGTTTTTAGCTCATGAAATTGCAGGAAGAAGAACAATGCCTCTGCTGTTGTTGAGGAAAGACTTTGTCTAAAATTGAACCAGCACCAAAGCATTAGTAAAAATATCACAATATACTCTGAGGAAAATTTTCTTTAAAAGATGAACACTCTTGATAGAAATATGGGCAATACACATAAATTCACAGAGAAGAAGTATCTCTAAGGAATGTGAAAAAACGTCCAAACTCACTAGTAATCAAAAAAGTACAAATCAAACCAAAAATAAAAATGTGTAACAATGAGAAATGTGCAAATATTTTTTTTAAGGCAGTAGTTAGTGGTGGGGAGTAACACGAGACAAACATTCTTATACACTGCTATTGGGAATATAAATTTCTCTCAGAGAAGGTGGTATAGCAATTTGACAGTATGTAGCAAAATCTTAAAATTTTGTGTACTCTGACCCAGAAATTTTATTTCTAGGAATTTATCCTGAGGACATTATCAGAGATGCACACAGAGAGCTATATTTGAAAATTGCCCTTATAGCTTTTTACACAGTGGAAACATGGGGAAAAGCAAAGAGCCACCACGGGAAGAAGGGTTAACAGCAGTGTGTTTACATGACAAACTTTTATGAAGACATTAAACTTTATAGAACAATATCTGAGGGCAAAAGGGAGATAATCCTATCATCCAGTTAAGTAAAAAAGTAAACTTTAAAAAACTATATGGTCCTCCCTGTGTAAAAAGGAAATTGTGTTTGCAATATGTGCAGAAAAATTAAACGGACCAGGATTTTATGCCTGGTAAATCATCTCTCTCTGGTGGGTTAAGATTTTTTTTTTAATTTTATTTTTTGAAATTTGTTCTAATTTTTATTAAGTTTTTAACTTTAATTCCAGTATAGTTAGCATACAGTGTTGTATTAGTTTCAGCTGTACAATGTGGTGATTCAACAATTCTGTACGTTACTCAGTGCTCATCATAAGTGTGCTCTTATTCCCCTTCACCTATTTTTTATTATAAATACTTATTCTTTAAATTTTCCATAGTGATTATGTATACTGTTGTAATCAGAAAATATTAAGTATTTGCTTTCAAAATGAAATGGGTATATTATGCAATCCAGAAAGTAATATATATTTGAATTCAAGCATAATATAAAATCTCAGGGTGGTGGGTTTCTTTTTCTTTTTTTGTCACTAAAGTAGGTTTTTTGTGTTTTCATACATATTTTAGTTACTTGGTGCCCTGATTAACATCTTATCCACAGTTCAAAGGGTGGTTTTTTTTTTTATAACCCAGTTTTACTGAGATACAGTTGACATACAGCACTGTGTATTCTTAAAGTGTACAGCATCATGATTTGACTCATATATTGTGAAATGATTACCACAATAATTCAGCATTCATCATTTCATATCGATTAAAAAATGTATATTTCTCCTTGTGATTAGAACTCAGGATTTACTCTCCTAACTTTCAAATATACCATACAGCAGTGTTAACTAGAGCCGTCATGTTGTACATTCTATCCCCAGGACTTAGCTTATAACTGGAAGTTTGTATCTTTTGACCCTCTTCATCTAGTTCTCCCTCCCTACACCTGCCCTTGGTAACCTCAAAATCTGATCTCTTTTTCTGTGAGTTTTGTTTGGTTTTGTTTTTTTAGATTCCACAAGTTAATGAGATCACATAGTGTTTATTTTTCTCCATTTAATTTCACCTAGCATAATGCCCGTAAGGTCCATCCATGTTGTCACAAATGGCAGGATTTTCTTCTTTTTTTATGGCTGAGGAATATTCCACACAGTAGTATTCCCGTGTGTATATACCACATTTTCTCTATCCATTTATCTATCAGGGGACACCTGTTACTTTCATGTCTTGGCTGTTGTAAATAATGCTGCTGTGAACAAGGGGGTCAGATGTCTCTTCATAGTGTTTTCTTTAGATAGAAGAATTAATGGATAGCTCTATTTTTAATTTTTTGAGGAACCTCTATACTGTTTTCCATAGTAGCTGCATCAATGTATGCTTCTACCAGCCCTCCACAAGGGTTCCTTTTCTTCCCATTCTTACCAGTGTTCTCTTTCACCTTTTTAATGATAGCCATTCTAACAGATGTGAGATGATCTTGTCGTTTTGACTTGTATTTCTCTACTGGTTAGTGATGTTGAGCATCTTTTCTGTTGGCCATTTGTGTATCTTCTTTGGAAAAATGTCTCTTCAGTTTCTTTGCCCATTTTTTTAAAAGATTTATTTATTCATGAGAGACACACAAAGAGAGAGGCAGAGACATAGGCAGAGGGAGAAGCAAGCTCCTCTCAAGAAGCCCAATGTGGGACTCAATCCCAGATCCTGGGATCATGCCCTGAGCAGAAGGCAGACATTCAACTGCTGAGCCACTGAGGTGTCCCTCTTTGCCCATTTTTTAATTGGATTTTTTTGTTGTTCTTGAGGTGTATGAATTATTTATGTATTTTGGATATTAACCTCTTATCAGATACATGGTTTGAAAATATTTTCCCCATTCTGTAGGTTGTCTTTTCATTTTGTTGTTTGTTCTTATCCTGTGCAGAAGTGTTTAAGCTTGATATAGTTCCACTTGTATATTTTTAATTTTGTGGCTTGTGCGTTAGGTGTCAAATCCAAAAAAATCATTGCCAAGGCCCATGTCAAGAAGCTTTTTTCCTATATTGTCTTCTAGGAGTTTCAAGGTTTCTTGCCTTACATTTAAGTCTTTAATTCATTTTCAGTAGTGTAAAATAAGGGTCTAGTTTTATTCTTTTACATGTGGATATCTAATTTTCCCAGCACCATTTACTGAAGAGAACATGTTCTCTACTGGATGCTCTTGGACTCCTTGTCAAGTATCACTTGACCACATATGCATGGGTTTATTTCTGGGCTCTTGATTCTGTTCCATTGGTCTACGTATCTGTTTTTATGTCAGCGCCACACTGTTTTGATTAGCTTAGCTTTATGTAGTTATTATAGCTTTATAATAGAGCTTGAAATCAGAATGTATGATGCCTACCATTTTGTTCTTCTTTCTCAGGATTGCTTTAGCTATTGTCTTTTGTGGTTCCATATATATTTTAGGATTTTTTTCTTCTGCTTCTGTAAATAATGTCATTGGAATCCTGACAGGGATTTCATTGAATCTATAGATGACTTTTGGTAGTATGGACATTTAACAATAAAAATTCTTTCAGACCATGAACATAAGAGACCTTTACATTTATTTGTATCGTCTTTGGTTTTTTTCTTCGATGTCTTACAGTTTTCAGAGTAGACATTTTTGATCTCCTTAGTTAAATTTATTCCTCAGTATTATTTTTGATGCTGCTGTAAATGGGATCAATTTCCTTAATTTTGCATGTTAATCTTGTATACTGCAACCTTACTGAATTCATTGATTAGATCTAACAATATTTTGGATGAGTTTTTTTTAGGGTTTTCTATATATAAGATCATGTCATCTACAAGGAGAGCCAGTATTGATACCTTTTATTTCTTTTACCTGATTGCTCTGGCTAGGACTTCCAGTATTATGTTGAATATGAGTGGTAAGAATGGGTACACTTGTTCTTAATCTTAGAGAAAAAGCTTTTAACCTTCTATCATGGAGTATGATGTTAGCTGTAGGTTTTTCATATATACCCTTTATTATGTTGAATATGTTCTCTCTATACCTAATATGTTAAGAGTTTTTATAATGATTGGATGTTGAATAATGTCAAATACTCTTTTGTGTCTATTGAAATGATTATATCATTTTTTTCATTCTATTAATATGATATATCATTTATTGATTTGTGTATTTTGTGTATTTTTTAATATGATATATCATTTATTGATTTGTGTATTTTGAACCATCCTTGCATCCCAAAGATAAATCCCACTTGATCACAGTGAATGATCCTTTTAATGTGCTGCTGAATTTAGTTTGCTAATACTTTATTGAGAATTTTTTCATCCATATTCATCAGAGATACTGGCTTATAGTTTTCTTGTAGTGTCCTTTCTGGCTTTGTTATCAGGGTATTGCTGACCTAGTAAAATGAATTTGAGAGTGCTCCCTCCTCTTTGATTTTTTGAAAGAGTTTGAGAAGGATTTGTGTTAATTCTTTTTTAAGTATTTGGTAATTCACCAGCAAAGCCATAAGGTTTTGGGCTTTTCTTTGTGAGATTTTTGATTACTGATTTAGTCTCCTTGCTAGTAATTGGTCTGTTTAGATTTTCTATTTCTTCCTGTTTCAGTCTTGGTAGGTTGCATTTTTCTGAGAATCTTTCCATTTCTTCTAGGTTATCTAATTTGTTGGCATGTAGTTCATAGTAGCTCCTTTGACCTTTTGTATTTCTGTGGTTTCAATTGCAATGTCTCTCATTTATAATTTTGCTGATTTGGGTCCTTTGATTTTTTTCCTCGTTATCTGGCTACAGATTTGTCAAATTTATTCTTTCAAAGAATCAACTCTAGGGTTTTGTTTTTTTTTTAACTGTAAGCTTATTCATCTTTTCTATTGCTCTCCTCTATCAGTTATTTCTGCTCTGATCTTTATTATTTCCTTCCTTCTGCTAACTTTGGGCTTAATTCTTGTTTATCTAGTCCTTGAGGTATAGAGTTAGGTGCTTTATTTGAAATCTTTTTCAATGTAGGTATTTATTGCTATGTATTTCCCTCCTGAATCTGGTTTTGCTGCATCTCATAAAGGTTGGTATGTTGTGTTTCCATTTTCATTTGGTTCAAAATACTTGGTTTCCCCTTTGACCCATCAGTTGTTCAGGAGACTGTTGTTTAATTTCCATTTATATATGAGTTTCCCAGTTTTCCTCCTATTACTTCTAGTTTCATACCATTATGGTCAGAGAAGATAATTTATTTTAGTCTTCTTTAACTTGCTAAGACTTAAGACACTTTACACTTTTTGGTTGCCTAACACATGGTCTATCCTAGAAAATGTTCCATTGGACCTAATAAGAGTGTGTACTCTGCTGTTGACTGATAAAATGTTCTGTATATGTTAGGTCCATTTGGTTTATAGTATTGTTCAAATCTCCTGTTACTTTATTGATGCTATCTGGATGACCTATCCACTGTTAAGAATGCAGTATTAAAATCCCCAAATATTATTGTATTGCTGGTTTTTTTTCCTTTTAGCAGTTAGCTTTTGCTTTATATATTTAGGTGTTCCATTGTTGGGCACATGAATGTTTACATTTGTTAAATCTTCATGATGAATTGATCCCTTTATAGTTTTATGATGGCCTTTTTTTTTCTTTTTTTACCATTTTTAGTTTAAAGTCAGTTTTGTCTGCTCTTGGGTTTTCTCTCTGATGTTTTGTACAGGAACAGTTGTTGTTCTGGTGAAGGGGAGCGATGTCAGGAGCAATATATGTTGCCATGTTGGTGATGTCAGTCTCTCCAAAAGGTAGCTTTTTAACAAAAATAACCTGACGTTTTTAGTGCAATGATGAGATCATTTGTTGCTGTAAGTGCCTTGCAGTCTCTGAAGGTAGCCTCTACTCCAGTGCTCCAAAGCCTATATGGGAGCCCATGGATATTTTTTTTATTCCTTGGACTTGTCTTTATGTAAGACATTGGCCTAGCCTATATGCTGGATACCTTAGATAATGTGCAAAATATTTCTGTGTATGTAATTGCATTTGGTCCTTGCAGCTACTTTATGCAATAAGCAGGACAGGATTGTTTAGGAATAAGTTGTATAATGAATCTTAGATCTAGAAAAGAAGTGTTTCTCTTTCTTGGCTAGAAGTTTAGTCTTCTGTTTATCATGAATCCATTGAATTTTTTTTTTTCCAGTTAAGATAGGAGCAAGTAGAAAAGGTGGAAGCAGGAAGAAAGGGTTAGGGTTGAAGAGAGATTCATGGTTAAATTTTTTTTCCTGCAGAGTTACAGAGACTTGATCATCTTACTGTGCATTTTGAATCTCTGAGAAGGAGCTAAGGTATTCAGGGTCGTTTGACAGACTCACTCTTTCACTAATCATGGCACCACACTTATCATTGGTGGAACTCCTATAGTCTTCGTTGGATCAAGCAACTGTCCTAGTCACATCAGATTGACTCTGTTGAATAGAAACTATTTAGAAACCACTTAACATAGATGAATCCTCACTGTGATAATGTGGAATAGTTATAGATGAAAATTATATTAATCTAGAAGGAATTCGATTTTCTTAGTCATTGTGTCAATATTAATTGCTAGAAATATAGAACAGAAGTTGACTCTAACTTTCTATGTTTTTACTTTTACTTATACTCATGTTAATATATGAAATAACTTGTATTCAATTGCAAATTAAGTTTCCAGTAGAACTTTATAATCAAAATATCGCACATGTATGCTTCAGAAATTCTTCTGGGCTCTGCTCCCAAAATATAACCAGAAATGCGGACATCACACCATCTTCTTCTACACTGGTCCAGGTACTCTGACTTCTCACCTGGATTATTACAATATCCTACAGTTGGGTTTGTGGCTTTTGCTTCCGCTGTCTTACCTCTGTTCGGCAGTGATCCTTTTAACACAGAAATCAGAACACAATTCTGCTCAGAATCTTCCAGTGGTGTTTTCCACTAACCATGGCCTGCAAGACCATGTGTGATCCGCCTTTCCTCTTTTACTTGTCTCACTTGTTTTATCCCAGCCTCACTGGCTTCAAGGTTCTTACTTTAGGGCCTTTGTGCCTTCAATTCCTTTTCCTAGAATGTTCTCCCAAATACAACTCTTTGACCAACTTTAAATCTTTTTAAAAAGTCACTTTTGTCGATAAGGCCTACCTTGATCACTCTTTTCTAAATTGCAGTTTATTTTGGGGCGCCTGGGTGGCTCAGTCAGTTAAGCGGCTGCCTTTGGCTCACATCACGATCTCTGGGTCCTGGGATCGAGCCCCATGTTGTCCCCGCTCTGCATGGAGTCTGCTTATCCCTCTCCCTCTGCACCCCCTCCACCCACTCAGGCTCTCTCTCAAATAAATAAAATCTTAAAAAGAAAATTATAGTTTACTTTGTACCTGTCTTCAACCCCCCCAGAATGTCCATGAGGCTATCTGTAAGTAGCCAAATACTTTATTAGCCCTTCATGAAAATGTCCCCTGACCATTCCATTAACTGTTACATTCCCACACTTAGACCGATGCCTAGTATACATTAGGAGCTCTGTAAATGTTTGTTTAATTGAATTTAATACTATTGTCATTTGGATAATATAAGGCTAACACTAAAGGAAAAAGATGGGAGGGACGCCTGGGTGGCTCAGCGATTGAGCATCTGCCTTTGGCACAGGGCATGATCTCGGGATCCTGGGATCTGGTCCCACATTGGGATCCCCACAGGAAGCCTGCTTCTCCCTCTGCCTATGTCTCTGCCTCTCTCTCTCTCTATCTTTCAGGAATAAATAAGATCTTTAAAAAAAAAAAAAAAAAAAAGGAAGGGGATAATCTTAGACATTCCTGTGGAATTTTCTGTTTCATACTTTGAGTCTATTTCATTTATTTTTCTCAAAACTGCATAAGAGAAATAGAATCTCTGAATACTAATTGGTGAGACATTATTCAACCCTATAGAAGTTCAAACAAACTTTTACCTGAATTTTTGGTTTCTCTTGTGTTGATCCAACTGTTGCATATTTGATTATTTAAAACCTTCTTCAAATAACCATCGATTTCTTCTGTAGCAGCTTGAACCGAACAGCATTCTACCTGCATTACGACTTTGCATTTAATTTGCATTTAAGTTATATTTAATTTGGGGGAAGGGCCCCAAAGCAAAATCCAAGTGCTCTGGTCAATGTGAGTCAATTTCAAAAGAACCTGTGGATGTTCACCAAAATACACTTCTCTAGGAAGGCAAGTTTAAAGACAGCAGAACCAGCTGCCAAAGCACTAATCCTTCTATCCTGGACTCTTTGTGACCTAAAATTAGGCATTAATCATTCATGTGTATATTTCTTCATCTGTAATATCATAAGATTATATTATGTTTACATATGTACGTATACTCTGTGTATGTGTCACTGCCCTTATATACATATATACATATATATGTGCATATATGTGGATGTCTGTCACTTATCATCCCACCAATAATAATAGGGGACCCTGTGGTCTTTAGAAATGTCAGATTTGTACCAGCACTGCATATAAATATTTTTGCGGTATTGCCTCTTACCTCACACTCATTTCGTACTCATTTCATACATAATAGAGTGTGGTAAGTTGCCATTGCCTGGTTTCCTCCTGAAACCATTATTTTATGTGACTAATAGCACTTATTTCCTGGGGGACTTCCGTGTCTCGGACTCTGTGTGTTTTTCATTCTTCCTCGCTAGTTATTGTCATTCTTTAGAAAATGTAACCTCAGAGAAACGAGAGAGCTTTCCTAAGGGCCCAAAGCTAACGAGTGGTAGAGCAAGGATGTGGGACAAGATTCTTTTGATTCCTAGAGCAGATGTCCTTTCCTCCATCTGACATTACCACTCTGCTGTCAAGTAAGACTCCCTTAGACTCTCTAAAAGGCAACAGTTTCCCTTCACATCATCTCTCAAATTGGAATCTCTGCTTTTGGTTTCTTGAAATGTTCATTCTATTAACACATGTAAGTGAGTACATGGTGACAGCAAGGTTAGTGAAGCATTATCTCACTTCTGTAAATGCCGACTTTTGGGTTCCACTCCCTCCGTTCTCGGTGCTTGGTAAGGTGGCAGCGTCTCTCTGATGACCAAGAGATGTAGTGACCAAAACAGGTAAGCCCCACTCCTGAAAACAACTCTGGCCTTGTCTTGTCTTGTCCAGAAATGCAGCACTTCACATACTATTCCACAAGGAACTGTTTTACTCTGAAGGGGATTCTCTCGCATGACCCATCCGAGGAGCATTCCCTCCTGAAATAGGGGGCAACTTTCTTTGGGTTTTGATTCCAAGCAGCCTGGGCCTGGCATGATCAGACCACCTGTGACTTTGTAGCAGCTCAGAGACAGAGGAGAGAACCCACCTGCTTCACCCTGCTGCCCTCCTACCTAGCAGAGCACCTAGAGCATATTGGGCATTTGGATGCTGTTGGATGAATAAATGCAATTTCCACAGGATAGTTGAAATATCTTGCTGCTGTTTTATGTAAGCGTTTATACCAATTTTATAAGTGGAGAGGTCATATCTCATAATGGGATATTTAGAGACTTTCTGAAAAATCAGGCAATACCTCTAATAAGTTTGCAGGGCCAGAGTGAATGAAGTGAATAGGGTTGTGCAAGAATGCCATATTATATGCTGGGGATCTACCCCAAAGATACAGATGCAATGAAACGCCGGGACACCTGCACCCCGATGTTTCTAGCAGCAATGTCCACAATAGCCAAACTGTGGAAGGAGCCTCGGTGTCCATCAAAAGATGAATGGATAAAGAAGATGTGGTCTATGTATACAATGGAGTATTACTCAGCCATTAAAAATGACAAATGCCCACCATTTGCTTCGACGTGGATGGAACTGGAGGGTATTATGCTGAGTGAAGTAAGTAATTGGAGAAGGACAAGCATATGGTCTCATTCATTTGGGGAATATAAATAATAGTGAAAGGGAATAGAAGGGAAGGGAGAAGAAATGGGTAGGAAATATCAGAAAGGGAGACATAACATGAAGACTCCTAACTCTGGGAAACAAACTAGGGGTGGTGGAAGGGGAGGTTGGCAGGGGGTGGGGGTGACTGGATGACGGGCACTGAGGGGGGCACTTGACAGGATGAGCACTGGGTGTTATCCTATATGTTGGCAAATTGAACACCAATAAAAAATTATAATAAAGAATGCCGTGTTATCAGGAAGGTGTCTAATAGGAAAGTTGCTCATTACCTACTATTTACTGATCAGGTCAGCTCCTTATATAGGAGTGGGGCAAGCTGTTGGCAGTACCCACAGTTCCTGGAGGTCAAGGTTTCTGCTCTCCTGCCTCAGAGAGCATCCCAGTGTCCACATTCACAGGACTAACTTTATCTGTCTCCAGAGGTGTCATCTTCTTGATGCTTCTGCTGCCCAGTGTCACTCTGATATTGGTATTTTCTCTGTACGAGTGTTGTCAGCAATGCTGGTTCATCCCTGCCCTTCCACCGGCTAACAATTGAAAGTAGGGAAAGCAGTTATCCATTCATAACTCCCCCAGAGCACCACCCAAAATATCCCTGCCACACCAGGCGGGCAGTCTCGCTGCTTGTGTGGGCTGATGTATCTGTCACTTGTGCAACCGGGATTTTAACAAAGAGCCACTTCTTAAATCACAATGCAGTGCGAGACCAATGTTTCCATCAGGGGAGGCCCTGCCTGGAGACGAGGTCTTAGCTCCAAGATAGTCCAACCATTTAAAACTGCAGTGTAGGATGGAGCTTTGTTGTTGCCGTTTTGTAAGGATCAGCAATGGAAAAGATTTGGGTAAAAGGCAGTAAAAACCACAGTTGATCTAAAAATAAGCAGCGTGAGAATGTGGTGGTTTCAATGTAGGTGCGTGGGGTGGAGGGTGCACATGAAGAAGCTCAGGTTCCGTGGGCTGGGAAGAGGCTGCAGTCGGAGGGAGCCACCACATTCATGTTAATGGAGATGTTCAGTTGGATACTGGCTGTGGCTTCCCTTGGTCACAGGCCATCTGCCTTGAGTACTAAGCTGAATTGTTAGGATCTCCCCAAAGATCCATGTCCACCTGGAACTTTAGAATGTTGACGCTATTTGGAAATACAGTCTTTGAAGATGTAATTAAGTTAAAACAAAGTCATACTAGATGAGGTAGGTTTGCCCTAAATCCAGTGGTGTCTTTATGAGAATGCCATGTAATGACCTGGAGGGGACATACATGGGCAAAGGCCGTGAGACAATGGAGACGGAGATTGGGTGATACAGCCACAAGGCAAGAAATGCCATGGTTGCCAGCAACATCAGAAACTGTAAAAGGCAAAGAATTGATGTTCCCTCGAGCCTTCAGACAGCATGTGGCCATGCTGACACCTTGATTTTGGACTTCTTGCCTCCAGAACTGTGGAAGAGCGAATTTCTGTTTGTTTAATCCAGCAAATTGGTGGTATTTTGCTACAGCAGCCTTAGGAAATGAATATAGGTGTGGGGAACCAGCACAGACCTGGGCTGCTTCTCTGGAAGAGGCCACTGAGGACCACAAAAGAGAACGTGGGACCAGCAATGATTGCCTCGCTGATGGAAATGGAGAAACCAGCCATAGCGAACCAGGGCTGTGTGTGGTTTTCATTCTGTTGTTGGCTGACCCAGAACGGGGCGTGGCCAACTTCCCAGGGTCTAAGTATCAGCCTGGACCATGAGTCCCAGCAGAGCTTTAGGGAGACACCTTACCCCATTCTTGACTGTGCATCCAATTCCCCAGTTAAGGACTTGAATGAGTCCTGTTTTATCAGGTAGCTTTTACTGCTGCAAAAAAAAGGCTAAAAATGTCATCTCTTTTGAGGAAAGGAAAACTTTTTTCGGTTACCTCATTTAAGAAATCTCATTTCTTTAGAGGTGTTGGGTGACATTCTGTATTCATGCTTATGTTCTAATCTAGAGCTATAAACAAAGACAAAAAGAATCAATATGAAAAGATTTTTTTTTTTTCTGAGCTGGCTACATTATTTTTTCTTTGTTGCCTAGGTGAGGCTTATTTTATATAGTTTGATGCACAAGATAAAAAGCTCTCATCCAGTTGCCCCCTAAAAACTTTCATAATGGGTTTGTGATAATAGAAGTGATTCATTAATTCCAAATTCCTCAAAGAACATTTATCAGATATATGTGGAATATGTGCTTATTCTCACAGATTATCTCTGGAAGAAGATCTATATAAAACACAGCAGCAGTTGCTTCTGAGGATAGAAACTGGGGACTTCCTTTTCACTCTCTACTTTTAAAAAAAACTACATGTATTAAATATTTAGGATAAGTAAATAAAAATTTAATTTTAACATGCCAATTGTTCTTCTAAAATAATTTTTAAAATAAATATTTATCGAGCATGCATTATGTATAGACTGTATTAGTTCTAGAATATACAGTTTTAATGCAGATACAATCCCTGGAAATTAATCATCTAGTCTAATGGGAGAAATTATAAATTAATAATCACACAAATAATTATATAATTAGAAACTTGATAATCCTCGGAAATAGAAGAATTTGGAGCTATGAGAAAGAATAATGCCAGGGACCAAATAAGATTACAGCATCACCAAAACCCAGAGAGAATAATGCTTTATCTGGAAGAAGGTAGAATTTAACCAGACGAAGGAAAGGGGGCTCAAGTTGAAGCCTTGTGCAGAACAGGAACTTGATAGATTTCTCAAACTGTAAGGAGGCCATAGTGGCTGGAGATGAACAAAGAGGAAGGAAGATGAACAGAGACCAGATCACACAGGATTTTCATCACTTCAGCAGGTGTTCATCAAATGCATAACATTTATGCCTTGTGCTGTCCCAGCACTGGAAACACAGCAGTAATTAAGCCACAAGGTTGTTTTTTTTCAGCCATCTTGTGGAGTATTTCATTATGAGCCCAAAGGGAATCCATAGAAGAATTTAAAGTAGAGAATTCATATGATCTGATGTAGATATTTAGAAGACCACTTCAGAAAACTGGAAAACAGACATATCAGACTACTTTGGCACATCAGTACCTGGGTGATGAGCTTTGTCAGACCACTTTGCAGGAAGCCAAAGGTTAACAATACCAGTATTTATTTTGCTGGCCTTAGCAAAATGGGATCCATTCTATTCCGCGGTAATGGTGTGTCCATTCTGAAAAAGCCTTTAATAGGAAACCAAAAGTTGAGGAGGTGGTAATGAACCTGTTTGTTTTGACCAGAAACTTTTAAATAATAAACTTTATTTCACCTTGAAGAGCAAGTAGCACAGATTGTTTTTCCATTGCTCGATCATTTAGCAAATTGTCATAAACTCAGGGCTGTGTAGTGACACAAGAGCAACACTAGGCACCAAATCATCACCCTCGATCAATTAAGGATATTTCTGTTGTAACTTTTGGCCATCCTACTCTTCATAGAGCACTAGCACAACCCTTCTAGCTGCCCATTGATTTTTTTTCTTGATGATTTCTGGCTGCAAGAGAACAGAGATCCCCAACTTTATAAAGTAGAGATCATATGTATGCATCGTAAAAGAGTTCTAACCGCATTTACATTTTGCACGTTTTCTCAAGAAATGCTTCCTTGCACATAGTTAACAACTTACGCCATTTTATATGGAGAGGAGAATGGAGAGATACCAGTTCCCTACTCAGCCAACTTAGTTTGATCAAAGCTTTTGGGAAATAAAATATTGCTGTCCTATCTGCATGTCCACTCATAAAAAAAAAAATCATAGCATGAAAACCGGATGTCAGAGAACCTTGGGGGACTCATCCAGGCAAAGTTTTTGGAGAGCATCCTGCCCTACCCCTGCATTTAGCAGATGAGAAAACTGAAACTTAGAGAAGTCAATTGACTTCAGAAATTCAAGTCTTGCAGCAAATTAGCTGCCAAATCAGGACAAGAATCTGGATGTCCAGACATAATTGAGGGATCATGAAATAAAATACTAAAAGAGAAGACTAGGCACAGACTGACAGAAGATGTGCTAATGTGGTCTGTAAACAGAAATTGCATAATCACCATACATAAGTGCGCCTCACTCCCCTCTTCCAATGAGTGAGAATGATGCAGTGATGTAGGACTGATGTTTGGGCAGTGCTTAGTTACTGAAGGCAAATCATCAATAGCCTAAGAACAAGACATAACAGTTACTCTGTCCTTCTGCAAAACTGTGCCACCACCACGTCTGGAAGTAAACTCCCCAGGTCAAATCGCACTTGGCTCAGAGGCTATGGGGCAAAAGCCTGCATATCTGGAATAGGATACAGCAGAGTATTTATTTATTTGGATAATCCCAGACATTTGTTGGGGGCAGGGGTAAGATGACCCCCAAAAGCAAAAACAAACCCCCATCATTCATTATCTGAGAAAAAGAAGCAAATCTCTTCCAACGATGAGCATGGTTGGTTGGAAAAATTTAGAGAAAGATCAAGTATAATCAAATGCTGGTGAAATGAACTGGTAATTTCATACACATCTTGACTTCCTAAAGCGGAGAACCTATAGTTGAGTAAAAATCTGTCTAACCCAACTCAACAGAGACATATACTGTCAGCGGATCTCTCCAGGCCATCCTGTTTATGTCGGGACTAGATTTCCTTCCTGAAGTAACAAAGAGGTGGAAAAAAAAAGAGGACTAGCTCTCATTTTACCAGGTACCTAATAGCACCTGGATCTTTGTGTGCTATTCGCCTAAATTTAAATAATCCCAGCATAATATGGTAGGTCGATGATAGGTTTGCATATCTCAGCCCATTCCTCTTTTTCACTGTTGCAGGATGGCCTCAACATAAAACCTATCTGAAATGCACAGAAACATCTTATTGTAGCTCTGTCTCCCCTGAGCTCTCTTCTAGCCCTTGGCACCCCATCCCTCCTCCAAGAGAAGGAGCCCTAAGCAGCTCTTCCTAAGCAAGAGGGAGCTTGAGTAAACGAAAAATAAAGAGTGACCAGAATGAATAAGCATCTAGAAAGATGTTCGAGTGGAAACTGTTGAGTAGGCTGGTCTGTGGGCATCAGAAGCCTAGCACTACTAGAATAACACTGAGAGAGAGACAAGGATGGCAGAGAGATGGTCATGAAAAATCTGCCTATCAATAAAATAATTTGGGTAATTAACACCTGGCATCACGGGAGACACGTTTTCATTCAGTATTATTTGAAGTAACAGGAAATAATAATTAGGTCTCCTTCATCGCACCTCCATTCTGGACATGCAAATTAGGTTAAATTATTTTTGGTTTCCAGCCACATCACCCGCAATCCTCCTTTTAAGGATGCACAGCCCTTTACAAGTGCAATGTTAATCCTCCTCCGGGAATATATAGCAAAGCAGTGGATTTCCAGAAAGTTTAAAATGGTACAAGTTTTTAGAATGATGTTGTCTACCATAATTTTATGCCTAGATCTGCGTGTAGCACAAGTTGGTTGTTAAGCGTCAGTAAAGGCTAGAGCTAAATTCCAGAACTTAAAAAGGTGCCTAGGGGGTGGGATCTGAAGCATAGAGAGTCACAAAAGGGTACTGCACTCCATTGAGGGGGTTTATATTACGGAAAAGTCTGTTATAGATGTGAATCTATTGCTGTATTTCAAAGGCTGTGTTTCTTGAAACATTTTAATGTCCTCCCTCAGTTGGAATCATCTGTGTCCAAAATAACAAATGGTCCCATACTTTCCCCCCCTCTGTACCTCAGGAGGCTTGTTGGGTTTGGGTTTTTTGGGTTTTTTTTTTTTTTTTGGTGGTTTTTTTTTTTTTTTTTTTTTTTGATGTAGATGGAAATTGGTGTGGAAATCATGAGGGAGGTCCAGAGAAGACTCAAAGCAGCCATTCAAAGCTTCCAACAAACCCTAGACCCCCTCTAAATTGCTATTTCCATGTCACAGAATTTTTTTTCATTTTAAAAACATTCTGAGATATTTTCATGGTGCTGTGGCTAACCATTTTTAGTCAGTTAAAAAAAATGCCTTTATCACCTCCCACCAGGAAGCTCATGGAACACACTGTTGGAGATGCTAAAACTTTTTTTCATTTCTCCTTACAAAATATTAATGGTAAGCAGTAGAAAAGAAAGAGAAAGTATTTAATTCGGTTTTCCGAAAGCTTAGTTCAAAATTACGAATTGTACCTGTAAGTGTGAATAAGGCATCTGTGAGTAATTACAATTAGCAAACCTGATTGTTTTCACTGAATAACAGGTTAGGTGCCCAGCCCTTCATTTCACCAAGCAGGTGCAGAGAATGAGCTATGCTAGGGGAAGCAGCTCAGGGTCGGGGGGCTCAGATTTGCAAAATGAAAAAGCTCTGGTTCGAGAACACTCATGGGTCTGGTGGAAGAGAAAGGGGAAGGAAGACAGGGCTGGGCTAGAGGAAGGAGCTGAGAGCAGACTGCCTCTCAGCTTGGCCATAATGAAAAAGCCTGTGGTCCTGCTGAGGAGCAGGAGGGAGAGGCCCTGTTAGGTGCCCCCTGGGCCTAGCCCTGTCTCCAGAAATGAAACCCAGGGCTCTCTTCCATCCATCTTCCCTCCAGGCCAAGGACAGAGTTATAGATGTGAATCTATATGTGGCACCAGATGAAAGGAGGACAGACCGTGCAGACTGGTCTCGGGGTTTCCCTCAAGCAGCTGAGAACACTCGTTCAACTTTTAATAGCTTACACATTCTTTGCCACATGCACCCAGAATTTATAAATCGGTAAAAATAAAAGTATTAGGCTTTGTTTAACACTGTGGTCTCAATTCCAGGCACCATCTCTTGGCCATTGGGCTTCTCCCTCATGTTGGGAACAAATGCAAATAAATAAATGAGGAATTTTTTGTTTTTATTAGAAAGAATAAGGAAATAAGTGAGATGAAGCTGGAGGGAAGAAATAAAGGAGATGAAACCAGGGGAAGATAACATAATTCTTTATAAAAAAAAAAAAAGAATTCCATTTATGGAAAGTTTCCCACAATGGCTTTCACTTCCAAGTGGATGATAAATCCATTCATAGGGAAAGAGAATTTGCTAACAAGAAGGGACATCTGATGCACGCTACACTTGGCCAAATTTCTATTTCCCCGCTTATTTCCTCCTCTTAAAGAAGAAATATTCCCTCTCTTTTAAAAAGACAGGTTGGGCCCCTAGGTGGCTCAGTGGTTGAGCATCTGCCTTTGGCTCAGGTCATGATCCCGAGGTCCTGGGATCAAGTCCCACATTGGGCTCCCCTCACGGAGCCTGCTTTTCCCTCTGCTTGTGTCTCTGCCTCTCTCTGTGTCTCATGAATAAATAAATAAAATCTTTAAAAAATAATAAAAAAATATAAGGGTCTTTTTTAAAGCACTAGTAAATAAAGACCCCAAAGCTAAAGCTCATTGATGAATGGCAGTATAGATTGATATGCTCTCCCCACAAATGCCATATGTTGAAGTCCTAGCCTCCTGCACCTCCAAATGGAACTTCTTTGGAAATTGGGTCATTGTCGATGCAGTTAGTACTGGGGTAGAATGAGGCCCTAATGTAATATCACAGGCATCATAACAAAAAGAACACCACTGAAGAGAAAGACACACAAAGACATAAGATAATATGGGGGCATCTGGATGGCTCAGTGGGTTAAGCAGACGACTCTTGATCTCAGCTCAGTCTTGATCTCAGAGTCATGAGTTCAAACCCTGAGCTTAAGACACACACACACACACACACACACACACACACACACACACACAAGAAAAGATAATGTGGAGAGACCAAGAGAGAAGTAGGCATCTGCAAGCCAAGGAAAGAGGTTGGAGCAGACCCTTCCTTCACAAGGAACCAATCCTGCTGACACCTTGATTTCCATCTTCTAGCCTCTGGAACTGTGATACACTAATTTCTTAATTTCTGTTATTTAAGCTACTCAGTGTGATACTTTGTTATGGCAGCCCTAGCAAACAAGCAGTTTCTCGGGAGCTAAATGGTATCAGAAAATTCCGAAAATAATAATAGATAACATCCATTGAACAATTTCTGTGTGCCAGAACCTATGCTTTATATATGCATTGCTTCTCTTAGACCTCACAGTTTCAATATCAGTTGCCTCAGACATGATGTCTGGAGCTGTGGCAGCTACTTGTATCCATGAATAAAGACAAGCCTAAATATCGAAACAACATTCTGAGGATGTCAGGTGGAAAGGCAGAAAATACCTGGGTCCTTCTTGACGACACTGGTTGACTGAATTAACCAATTCTAGAACCTTCTATCTTGAGGCTTTTTTTTTTGATGTGAGAGAGATATCCTTACCATTTAAGGCACACTTTGTTGGGTCTTTTGTTACTTGTAGTCAAGAGCGTCCTAACTGATTGAATTCATCTATTTGAGTGTGTCCTCAGATAATATCAGTAGCATTTAAGAGAGAGAATTGAAATGATTTTCTGAAGATCATGGAGTGAATCTGTGACTCAGATGATGGGGATCCCCTGATCCCCCTCAGTTTTACACCAAATTGTCTTTAGTACTGTTTTGTGTAATTTTGAAATCTTCTCCCCAATATCACTGTCTTGTCCAGTGCTTCCAACTTATACCCAATGTGCATATTTCCTATTTCTGCATTGTTTAGAATTTTTTATTCAATCTATAAATACTTTACTTGATTGTATCAGCAGAAGCCAGGTATCACATCTGTATCATTACCTTTGTACAGTACCTGAGATAGCTCCAGTTTAATTTTGCAGTAAACAAATCTCTGTGGATGATGATGACATCCTAAAACATAAAGTGAACTCCTCAAAGAAGTAATCTCATCTTCTGAGCCTATATCCTATGTGTTCTTCAGGAAGGAATGAGAAATGCATAGGATTGGAAACATTTTATACCTGTGGCCTGGGCCTCATAGGTAGTTGGTTTGGTTTGGTCAGTTTAAGTTTGTGAGTTCAGGTTCTTGATATTTTGAGTAACTTATATTTGCACAAAAGAGATTTGCAAACCCACAGGCCATCCACAAAATTGTCCTCCCCCTTTTAAGATCCTATCTCCACATTTAGTACTGGTACATGTGGAGTATCTCCACACTCTGCTCTCTATCTCTAGTTGTCTAGTGGTCATGTCTATTTGGATGTCTCACTGTGGCTTCAAATTCTTCCAATTATGAAAACACTCAAGATCACAGATGAATGAAAGGTAGCTTTCTTTCTTGACTTTCATACCTGTCACTTTTCGCCTCATCCTTGTGGCCACGCAGCTTCAAAAACTTCATCATCCTTGATTCATTGCTCTGCTTCACTTTCCGTATCAGGCCAAGTCCTGTTCATTCTCTCTTTAAGATACATTGAATCCATTGCCACCCCTTCCTGTGACCATTGCCAACCACCCCATTCCACTCCCTTAACTACCAGTCATATTATTATTCGTTCACAACTTGTTTCCCTGAATCCAGTCTATTCCCCATAAAATCTATCCTTATGAAGCCAGTCTCCCTTAAATGTTCTTTCATCTTGACAGTTCCCTATTCACACTTCACAATGACCTCTTTGATGTCTAGGTACATCTGTATTTCCAGAATCTTATCTTTCCAGAATCTTTGCCTCTGTAGCCACATTTTCCACTGGTCCCTAATCACTCGAGTTCTCACAGACTGTCTCATTTCCTGCACATCCCCCTGAAATGGATAGCATATTTGGCCATCTCATCCTCTGTCTTAAATGCTCCCTCTTGTCTCATAGTCTATCAGAAATTAGCCTGGTCTACTGTAGCGTTCCCAGCTGGGGGTGATTTTTGTCAATGACATTTTTAACTGTTACAACTAGGCAACAGAGTTTGACTGCTGTGTAGAGGGTTGGGACCAGGGATGCTTCTATAAACATTGTGCAATGCACAGGACAGCCTCTCACAACAGAGAATAACTGGCCCAAAGTGGCAAAGGCACCAAGATTAAGAAAAGTAGTAGAAGGGGTACAAGAAACAGAAGTCAATCTGAGCTCTGCTGAGTAACATCAGTTAGCTCCTTAAGGCTGATGCATCTCACGTGGGCCACCATGCCATGACCCCTTGCCTCTCTTGGGACTCCTCATAATGTCTATAATGCCTGTCAATGTGCACCACACAGTTTAAAGCTTCAGATTATGTGTCGGAGATTGTCTCCTGATTCTTGTATGGGTATCTCTTGCTCTGATCCTGCTCTTCACCTAAATGAGTACCATGTCTCATTCTTGCATTCCCTACAGCATTACTGAATGCAACAAATGCCTAAGAAGTCCGTGTTGAATGACTGGATGGGCAACCAAGGAAGATGCATTCCTCAGAGGTACCCTCCTCTTTCTGTTAGGCATGCTTAAAAGATAGAAACGTTGAGTGTTGTCTGTTCCATTGGAAGAGAGCTTGGCACAACACTAAGGTTTTTTTATATATATAAATTAATTTTTATTGGTGTTCAATTTGCCAAACATATAGAATAACCTAGCCTAATAGTATACATACCCAGTGCTCATCCCGTCAAGTGCCCACCTCAGTGGATAGGCATCACCCAGTCACCCCCACCCCCCCACCCACCTCCCCTTCCACTACCCCTAGTTCGTTTCCCAGAGTTAGGAGTCTCTCATGTTCTGTCTCCCTTTCTGATATTTCCCACTCATTTTTTCTCCTTTCCCCTTTATTCCCTTTCACTATTTTTTATATTCCCCAAATGAATGAGACCATATAATGTTTGTCCTTCTCCGATTGACTTATTTACTGGAAGGTATTATGCTGAGTGAAATAAGTCAACCAGACAACACTAAGTTTTTAAATACCAATCAGACTGTAGGAAACGGAAAGGTGTTTACTTTCTCAGACCAACTAGTGCATCCTGATACCCGTCAAAAGGCCATCAGGAGCCAGTAGCCAGAAGCTGGGAACTACCTCCTCATGCTCTTATAGTTTCATGTTTGTTCTCATGTTGAGACATTTTAATCTGCAAATGATAGGAACTGATGGCTAGTGTAGTCCCAGACAAATAGTGCCAAGCCACCTGAGACATAAGAGTGTATCTATGTATGCTCGGGAAACTACAACACTCTGCTTTGTCAGTCTAAATGTTGAGAATGTGTTCTTTTGCCTAATGAGGTAAAGGACATCATACTCTTTCAGGCTAATCCATTTGTGGTGGCTAATAGAGCCAAAGTCCAGGGAGAAGGATGTCTCTCCAGGGACTCAACAATTTATTAGGATTATAAATTAATACATATTCATTAAGGAAAATTTTAAAGTATAAAAATATAGAGAGCATAAGATTCAAAGTAAATCTTAAACCCACCATCCAGAGAGCACCATTGTTTAACATTTTGATCTATTCACATTTTTAATGAATTATATATATGAATATATAATAAAAAGTAAAAAGCAATGTAATTCAAATATTTCCATTTAAACACACACAGACTCTCACTGCAAACATCTAGGAGTTGCTAGGATGACAGAAGATTCCCCTCCCTTCTTATCAATATTTTCCCACGAGGTTAACCGCTGTCAACAATTAGCATGCGTTCTTCCAGATTTTTCTATTCCTATACAAATATATATCTTTTTACTTTTTATAAAAATAGTATACATATTGTTATGCAACATATGTTTCTACCTAATATATTTTGGATAACCTCCTACATCATGTAAATCTACCTCTTTCTTTTAAAACCTACATGGTAATGCAATTGAATAAATGCAGCAAAACTTTTTAAACCAGTCCCCAGTGATGGCTTCGTGGATTGTTTCAATTTTTGCTCCTATAAGCACCTTTGCAAATAATGTTTTTGTACATTTATATGTATTTTTCTATACCAGTGCACATTTTACCATAAGACAGATCCTAGAACTGCTGAGTCAAAAAAATACAGTCTAAACTTTGTCAGATGCTGCCAATCTACCTTATTCTCCAAAATATTTACTAATTAGGTCTTAAAATAATGAACTTATTTTAGCGACCTTAGAAATTAGTAGAGTTTTAGTGGAGGATGAATATATAAAACTCTGACTCTTATTTTAATATCTTTGCGAGTATATTGCAAGGTCAAAATTAGATCTCAGATTGACTTTTGGATTTCACATGAGTCTATTCATATTCTCTGTGCAAAATCTCTCTCCCATTGAACATGGTCGGACTGTCCTTGATGTCTGAATAAGTAGCCACCTTTCTTGATAAGAAAGTCTCGTGCCTTGGTGACTTTGGAGTTGGACCGACTACATTTGACTCCTACCTCCTCTAATTATTAGCTGTGTGTCCTTGGGGAAATTATATAACCACTCTGAGTCTGAGTTTTCTTTTTTGCAAAATGAAAAAAAAAATAACCAAAAATACACTTTGTAGAGAAGTTCAGAGGATTAAATTAAAACTCTCTCCAGCACCCAGCAAATAGGCACTTGTTGGTTTGTTTTAAGGGAGTGATGATGTGTCTCAAGCAAGAATGGAATCCATTACTGAATATGGGACCAAAAGAGATGCCAGAAGTAGATGCCACATCATGCAGGGTTTGGGTGTTGGTTGATTCTAGAAGACTTTCAGTTTATCCTTATTCAGTTTCCCTAATGGCTGCAAAGAAAAACAAAGCAGAAAGTGAGGTCCCTGCATCCCCCTACACTGCAACCTGTTGTAGCTTGGAACAAAAGGGGACCATTTCATCACAAGTTGGTTGACAGGTTTCTGATCAGCACCTTAGTGAACCAGGAAGGGAACACTTTGCAAAGATTAAGGCAGCAAGGAAATGTTGTCATTTTGGGGTAACTGAAGTCTGTTATTTTGCTATAACCAACACTCTCTGCAGTAGCACAAAAATCCCTGTTCCCTGTGGATATGCCAGAGCTCAAACTTGTCATTGAAAGGCAATGGCAAGAAATTCCACAAAAGAATGGGTGACAGTAATTGGAAAATTTAAGTAGAAGTGATATGAAAAAGTAGCTTTATATTATTAATTCTCCTTTTATAATATAAATGATAGTTTATAACACATTTATTTTGACAGTAGTCCAAGACTTTAAAATGTTTTCCATGAACCAGTAATAAACGGTGATAATCAATTTGTTGGGGATTACACTGATTAAGGAAATAATTCATCCACTATATTTTTCATCTCAGATATTTTTCAAATGTCATTCTAAAGCTTAAGAAACCTTGTTATTAGCCAGTACGCATGGTAAGTGTAAAAGTGATGGCACAAATATTATGAATAGTACTTCTTAGGACAAAATTTGATTTGTTTGAAGGCAGATGACATTATAAAGGATAGTCAAGATGTCAGTAGAGGGAGTTAGTATGCTACTTGATTTACTTAGCATCTTTGTCACTTTATAGATTGAGATATGATTGATGGTAACATTAATATAGAAAGTATGTTAATATTAGAACAGGCTTTAAGATCCCTTACTTGAAAATTCTCCCCCTCCTCAAATTGGTATAATTTGAAATAAAGTGCCCTAAGGATAGAGTGCTTCTTAGACTACAAGCCCTTTGGTGTAAGGATTCTTCATTACTTGTCTTTAGAAAGTTAATCAGTTTTTGAGGTATACTTTATATGTGTAAAATGCACCCATTTTCAGAATACATTTCAATAAGTTTTGACAAATTTATATACTGATGTAACCACTGCCATAATCAAGGTATGGGATATTTGGGATATTTTCATCACCCCAAAAGTTCTCTTTTGTCTCCTCCCAGTCATCCCTCTTCCTCTTCAGCCTTAGGTAACTGCTAAACTATTTTCTGTTACTATAGATCGGATTTGTCTTTTTTAAAGTTTTATATAAATCTAATCTTACAGAGTCTCATATTTTGTGTCTGACTTCTTTCACTCGATATACTGCTTTTGAAATTCATCCACGTTGTTGCATGTATCAGGATTCATTACTTGTTTGTTTGTTTATTAGTATTCCATTATGTGAAAGTAGCACATGTGCGTATCCATTTTCCATTCACTGGATGATGAATATTTAGTTTGTTTCTACTTTTGGTTATTATAAATGAAACTGCTTTATACATTCATGAGTAAGTCTTTGTGTGAACATATGTTTTTTTATTTCTCTTGGGTAAATGTACAATAGTAGTTACGCTCACTTATTAGATCTAGTGACTTTTTTGTAGACTATAGGATTTCCTATACTGGAGATCATGTCATCTAAAGATAAAGAAAAGTTTTACATCTTAAAAAGATGCAGTAGTAATATGGTAGGATGCATAATAAGTGCTTATTTAACGTCATAAGAAACTGTCAAACTGTTTTCAAAAGGCACTGAACAATTTTATATCCCTACCGCCAGTTGTTCCATAGATTTGCCAACACTTGTTATTGTCAGGTCTTCTTAATTTGGGTTATTATAATGGGTATGTAGTGATATCTAATTGTGAGTGATGACTAATAATGTTGAGCATCATTTCATGGGCTTATTAGCCGTGCATATATCTTGTTAAGTTCTGTTCATATCTTTAGCTTACTTTTTAAAATCGGGTTGTTCATCTTAAAAAAGCTGTTTATATATATTTTTAGATATAGTCCTTTGTCCTGTGTGTGTGTGTATCTGACAAATATTTCCTGCAGTGTGTGGCTTGCTTTTTCATTTCTTAACATTGTCACTTGAAGACCAAAAGTTGTGAATTTTGATGAAAAGGGACTCTTTTTAACACCTACTCTTGTCTCCTCCACAGCTTTGAATTTCAAGTAGAGCTTTTCAAACACAAAAGTAGTCCCTTAGTGACTCTCTGTTTATTGACAAACTGAGAAAAGCCAAAACATTAGCTCTGAATCGAGAATTCTATTTTAAATATTGACATTCTGGTTTCCTTCAAATAAGTTATACAAATTTTTTAAGCAATTCTGTGAGGTAGAAAAAAATACTGCTGCTCCCATTTTATAGAAAAATAATCTGAGGTGTGAAAAAGTGAAGTACATGACCCGAGGTGAAGAAAAGTGTCTGAGGCAGAGCAGGGAATGCAGTGAAACTAATTGATCACAGTGATGGGTCTGATCCAAGCTCTTTGGGGTCCACCTCCTGGCACCCAAACCCACTGAGCTAAATAATTACAGCAAGGCCAGGGCCTGAAGGGATCAACCCACATCTGCTGGTATGGATTCTTTGCATTTTATTTTGTTTCTTTTCTTTCTCCACCCTCACACCCTTTCTTCTTTCATTTTCTTTTTCTCTCTCTCTCTTTTTCTGCCTTCAACATCCTTATGTGTTCCATCAACTGTTACTGAGTTTTGCCGTTCTTTCTTCCTCCCTTTCTTCTCCTCTTCCTCCCTGCACTCTACCCCTTCCCCTCCCTTCTCTCTCTCTCTCAATCTCTCTCTCTCTCTCTGCCAGTCTTAAATGAGGAGCTCACCTTTTATAACGAATCAAAGACTGATTTTTCTATCATGCAGGAAAACACCTTTTTGATTCTGTCTGATGGTGGTAGAACCAAAAGCAAAAACCAGAACCCACTTCAGAGCCACAGATGCCAGTCAGGAAGGAAACACTGACTGCATAGACCAGTCAAATGGACTGAAAAAATTCACCTCATTTCAGGCGAAACTCCTGATATGTTCTGGCTTTTTTTTTTTCTTTTAAATTAAAGTTTGCTAGCAATGATTATATTCTATCACTAATCCTCTGTAAAACAGCAGCCACTGGGTAGATTTTTAAAGGAGTGATCCTTTCATTTTACAAATCTCAGCATACTTCCCTGTTTCAAACTTGGATAAAGTCCTCAATCCTTGAAGCAGCCTGCAAGATCCTACATAATCAGGATCTCTCTCTGTCCTCATCTCATCTCTGGCCACACCCTCATGCTCCATTTTGTGTTCCTGTGTTTGTTTGTTTGTTTGTTTTCTCAACTACCTGGCTATTCCTTGGAGTCTTCCCATTGGCATCACACGTTCTTCCTCCTGTCCAACTGACCCCTTTCCTACCTCTCTCCTTACCCCCTTTCCTCTTCATAACCATAACAACTATGTATGTTTACTAAAAAGTATACATGCCTGAAATAAATGCAAGTGAAGTTCAAAATATAATTTGGAGTTCAAAATATTTTTTAAAATTAACCCACTGCTAAGAACTTTCATGTTTAACCTTATTTCAAACCTTATTAATATATATAAACACACATATACAAATATATATTTTTGTAAGTGTATATATATATATATATACACACACACACATACATATCCTTATATATTATACATAATAAAATACATGTACACACACAAGTAAAATGTACTTCATGTGTATTATTATATGAATGACAGGATAGATTTCTTAAAACTTCATTAAAATGGGATTATATTATATTGTACATAGTATCTTAAGTTAAAAGGTTACTTTTGGAGCACTTGGCAGGCTCAGTCAGTGGAGCATGTGACTCCTGATCTCAAGTTTGTAAGTTAGAGCCACACGGTGTAGAGATGACTTAAAAAAATTATAATCAAATAAAATCTTAAAGTTTTACATTTGTGTGGCTTTATAAAAAAAATAAAGAGAAACTGAAAGGAAACTGAAAGAAGAGTTAAACTTCAGATAAAGGTTTTTTGCTATAACTAATATGACTTCCTAGAAAACTGCTCTGAAGTTAATAAAAACGCAAAATACCAGTGGAAGCATTGTTTTGTAACAACTTTATTGAGGTAGAATTTACACACAATAATCTGCATATACTTAAAGTGTACAACTTGGAATGTTGCATGTATATACACACCCAGTAAAGCATGGCCATACTCGCAATAGTGTTCATACCCTTCACCCCTGTAGATTCTGCGCACCCCCTCACCATCCTTTCCCTTCACCCTCTCTGTCTCCCTCCCCCAGGCAAAGGGGTCTGTTTTCTCTCACATAAATAAGTTTGAATTTTCTAGAGTCTTCTTTAAGTGCAAATAGCCTGTATTCTCTTTTGTCTGCCTTCTTTCACTCAGCGTAATTACTCTAAGATTCCTCTGTGTTGCTTGCTACGTACCTCAGCATAGTATTATTGCAGCATAGTATTCCCTGGGATGTATATACCACAGTTTGTTGATGGCTGCCTGTGGCTGGGCACTTAGGTTTCTTTTTCCAAGTTGAAGCTGTTACAATGATAAGTTGAATTTTATGAAGACGTAGAACTTGTGGCCTTCCAAAGACATTGTTAACAGAGAGTAAAAATACAAGCCCCAGGCTAGGAAAAGAGATTTTGCAAAGCACATAACTGATAAAAGACTTGTATTCAGGATGTAGAAAGATCCCTCAAAACTCAAGGAAAAAAACAACACATTATGATTTTTTTAACTACATATTTTGATTTTAACAGAATCTGCTTACACCTTGCTACAAAAGATGAGGGAATTAGAACTAACACTTCTTCCTATGATTTTTCCCTCTTCTTCCTATTTTTGTGGCTATCTCACTGTTTTA
Organism: Canis lupus baileyi; assembly: GCF_048164855.1. Taxonomy (NCBI): domain Eukaryota; kingdom Metazoa; phylum Chordata; class Mammalia; order Carnivora; family Canidae; genus Canis; species Canis lupus. The sequence goes on from NC_132842.1 coordinate 20,819,474, forward strand.
TACCTACATTGTGGTCATAACCATAATTCCCAGTATATTTATATTTATTTTTAGTCCTTTATCTAAATAGACTCAGTGCTCATGGCTAGTTCTCCCACTGTATGTTTCTTATTTCTAAAGGTTTAATTTTTATTAATTCACACCTGGCTGAATCTTGCCAGCAAGCAACTTTGTTCAAGAAGAACTCTAGCACTGCATGCCCTAAGTTAATGCATGCTTTCTCATAGCTTGTGGATTCTATTCTTCATGACCACTGGGTTGATCAAATGCCCTTAGCCTAAATATCAGTGTCTTTTAAGTGAAGCCTTCCGTAACTTGAATATACCCCTGCACTTTTCCTTCAAAGTACATAAAATTATAAGTAATTGATTCATTGTGTGATTTTTGTTTAATAGGTCTTTCTAGACAATATAAATTTTAAGGGTATGAATCATACCTGTCTTATGATAGTGGTGACATATTTCCTAGCAGTTTTATAGCTCAAAATGGTGCTCGATATAGTGTTCATTTATTTAACAAATATTGAGAAGTTGAAGATATAGCAATAAGTAAAACAGACCAAAATTTTTAAAAAATCCCTATCCTTACAGAACTTACATTCTGGTGTGGGGGGAAGCAGAAAATGAATAAGTAAATGTATATAGTATATAGAGTATTTTAGAGGAAAAAATATATATATAATAATTCATTACTAGGCTTTACTAGCAGAGTAGTATTTCAGAAAACACCTGAAGATGTTTTAGGACCAGAATAGAGATAGTAAGGGGGAAAGAAAAACTATAACTGATACAGATAATGAAGAAAAAGAAGAAGGCAAAGTTAGAGTAGATCACTAATCTCTTCCTCATTACCGAAGTTCTCATGCAAAGGAGCAGGAATGTGATTTGGATTTTCAGACTCACTTCCTTCCTTCAACCATCCCTGTTCTTGACCCAGGAAGGTAAAGGTATCAGAAGGTACCCTTGAGCTTCTGTTGCGATTGCGAGATCTGTCACAAATTGTGAACAAAGAATAACCAGAAACTTTTTAACACAAGGAATTTTAATAAAATAACTCCCCAAATGTGAGGAGCTTCGGTTTTCTCTTTATTTCACAATAAGGAAGGCAGAGAAGACTTACTTATTCTTTCAGTGAGTCTCTTTTGAGAATCTGTCATATGCCATGAACTGTGCAAAGTCCTGGGGAAACATCAATAAGCATAGCAGATGACGATCTGTCTTGCCCTCCTCAGGCTTCCAGCTTAGCAATGGACACTTGAGGGTTATATACCGAGATTTACACCACAGAAATTGGTGAGCACTACAGGTGTGCACTAAATTTATGGTGTTGTTGATTTTTCTAGATTTAAGATTAAGTGATGCAGAAACAGTATCCCCACAGATTAAACGTTTGTTGAGTTCATAGCTGTTCCACTGTGTAGCACAAAAAATTGAGGCAATATTCTAGTATTCAAGAATTATTACCTGATTCAGCAAAGAATTCACTCATGTCATTGACAAATGAGTGAAATTCCAACATATGTCTTCTCCGTTGTTTCACTTTCCTCTTACTCATTAACGTAAACGAAAATGTCAACCAACAGTCATGTCGGAACTCCGCTCATTTATCATTTGCAGCCATAGCTTGGCTCCAGATACAAGAATTTGTCAAAAAGGCAACAAAAGCATCCTGCAGAAACAATCATCTCCCGTTTGAACCCATTGTTGTTAGTTTTCCTGTCCAGAGCATCACTGTGAATTCAAAATCAAAGGTCACAAGGCAAATGCTCTGCACTCCCTGTTGATTTGTAACCAAACATGTCATGTGGGCATCTCTTCATGGCCCAAGGTGGGTAATGGCAAAACCGATTGACACACTGGTGCTAGTGATTCTCCCGAGCAGCACTGGGTAGGCCAGGCAGTGTAAAATGAAATGTGCACATGAGGAGATGGCTACACTGATCCTCCATTAGGAGTTAGATCACATAAATCATTCTTTCCTTCTCTGTCTAATGCCACCTTTAGGCTACTGATGGGGGAGACATCTGGGTAGGTCTAGTGATTGAGTCAGCATTCATGCAACAGTTTTACCTCTGAGAAGCTGAGAGCCCATGTGGAGCGTTAATCCACGGTCCAGGCCACTGACTAGCCTTTCAGTGAATGTGAAAATGTTAGCTGATGGGATGATGCAGCAGCTTCACTTCTGTTCCATCACTGAGCCTTTGCATCTGAGTGTCCCTTCCTCTCCTGAAGTTTTTGGTTGTTTGGTTGGTGGGTTTTGTTTTGTTTTGGTTTAAATGTAAGCCATAACTGGCATGCCACAAAAAGGGCAAGAAAGTTGAAATTTTAATAATGGTCTAAGAAGTCACTGCTTTGAGGAAGTATCTCTTAATTTATAGCAAGATTTGCCAACATGACCAAACAAGTAGGTTTCTGAAACATTTTATTTGACTTTACATGTAATATGTTTTTGAATGACCAGGATACCCCGGGGATCCTTGGTTTAGTGCTTGTAGATTCTGGGCTTTGTGGGTTTAGACCAGTGCTGCAAGTTCATACTGAAGGCAGGAGAAGATGGTTGGGGAGAAGGGGGAGGTAGAATTTTTCTCCCGAATCTCTAGAATTGGCCACCCTTCTAGTACAGGAAGGCTGGGGATGCCCAAAGATTAGTGATGTCATAGATTAGTCAGCAAGGCGAGACTTGAGATTCCCAGTGAGGTCAAAGATCTATCTGTGAAAGCCTTCAACAAGTTATTTTACTAAATGCAAGCAAGTATATTGTTTTTTGAAGTTTCTTACCAACCCAAAAGCATTTGGTGATAGACCACTGAATCCACTTTGGCACATTCTTCTACCAAAAAAGTTGACGTGTATGCATACGTATTTCCATATGTATATGTACATATATACCTATATACAAGGATGGATGGGTGGATGGGTATATAGACAGACAGGCATGACTTATGGGATGCTATATCAGTCAGGGTCTAATCAGGCATCAAAACCATTTGAGTCTCTTAGAAAGAGGGACTTTGAGGCAGGGGAGTATGTTCACCGAGTGTGGAGTCGCTGAGATGTGGGGTGGTGTACACATGGTGAGGGGAGCCAGAGAATGGCAACATCGGGAGACAGGAGGGGCAGTGAGAAGAGGTGGAAGTATTGGAGCCTGCAGCCCAGGGAAAGTGTAATGAGCTTTTCCTCTATTCCCACTCTTTGATTTTTCTACTTCTCTTCTCCATCTTGCTGATAGCAGTTTTTGACATCTCTAACATTAGAAAGGAAAAGAAAGAGGGGGTGATGTGGGAGGGCGAAGACAGGTCTTATCTGACTGGTCACCTGATGGCAGCTGGAACCTCTAAGGCCATCAGTGACTACCCCAGAGGGCTACCAGGGCGGAGAGGCAGCGGAAACACTCTGGTTTCCTGCCCCTCCCCTCACCTGGCACCTCCCTCTCTCTGCAGCCCTTCTCACTGACTGAACCCTGCCAGAGCCCAGCTGACATGGGAGCCTGGGCAACCAGCTTCCCAGAAGCATACCTCTCTTCTCTCTTATGTAAATTTTCTATATCTGTGTAAGATATTACAATAAACTTAGAAGCTTAAAACAACATATATTTATTACATCATCCTTTCCCTGGGTAAGAGTCCAGGCATGGGTTAGCGGGGTCTTCCACTCAGGATCTCCCATATTGAAATCAAGGTGTTGACCGGGGCTGTGGTCTTATGTGAGGCTCTGGTCCTCTTCCAGACTCACTCAGGTTGTTGACAGAATTAGTCTCCTGTGGTTGTAGGACTGGTTTTCTCATCCACTTTGAAGTTTAAAAAGGCCCCTTGAAGTCGCACTCAAGCCCTAGCCATCTGGCCCTCCCAGCATGGTAGTTTTCTTCTTTCAGGCCAGCAAGAGAGCCTCCCTCCCATCCACTAAGGCAGATTCTCTTACTACAGAACCAAATCCGTTCCCATTCAGGGAGAGGAGATTGTACAGAGTGTCTATACCAGTGGTTGGAGATTTGAGGGCCATCTTGGAATTCTAAAATACTGAACAAAGTAGAAGAAGGGGAAAAAAAATAAAAAGGACCTGGGGGCAGCCAGACCCAGGACCAGCACAAATGCAAAATCAAAGCAACTTTATCTGCCCTTTGCTTAAATTTCCCTAGTGAGGCTCCTTAATTGCTTACCTTGGATGAAAGTGTTAGCAGACCTCATGACGTCTCAACGCTCTTAGGTCATAACACCCCATGTCAATATAGTGATGCCAATGTCCAGGTTCCAGTAGAAGTCAGTACATTAAAGGTGGTCAGAGTTGATATTTGGCCTTCTTATCCCAACTTAGGGCCAGTGGAGTCCAGAAGCTGCCATTGAGAAAGATGGTGTGATGGGGTTCTGCTCTGTCACCTGACTCTAATCTCCTCTCCCCTTTGTTGCTAAGTGCACACTTTAATACCCCACTATTGGAGCAGAGGGGAGAGAGGGCCACAAAGTGAGGGTGAAAGGTGGGTAGGAGAGTCCTTATTTGGGGCTATCACAGCTGACATCATGCTCTCTGGGCCTGGCAGATATCGAACACCTTCTTAAGGATGCTTCTGTGGGTTCTTTGGAGGTATCTTCAGGGCTGTCCCATCATAATCCCTTGATGAGGGAGAATGAATCTCTCTTCCCACTGGTCTCTGAGGCTCTTTCCTCACCCTCTGTGAATCTGGATTCACCTCGACCCTCTTTCCACACAAATCCCTTCACCTGCCAAGTGGCCGTCTTAGGCTGGATTAAGACCATCACCTGTCATCTGTCTCCCACACAACCCATTTCCAGCCTATGAGACACTGGTGGATCTTTCTCTCTGATAAACTCACAGGCAGGGTGATTCCCAGCTCAGCCACCTTCCTTCAGCAAGACAGCCTGCTTCCCAGTCTTTAGGAGTCGGAGCCAGATACCAGTCCATTGGAGCCCACCAAGTCATTCTAGTTATGGGGGAAGGGAGGGGGTTCCTGATGAAGCCCCACTAGGCTTAAACTACAAGGCATAGCCCCTCCCCCCTGCTCCCCTGGGGTGGGTGTGGGGAAGTGAGGCTTCATGAAGGCACCCTAACAGCTCTCCTTTATCCCCTTTTATTCCTTAGATATGGGTAGGGGCTTAAAAATCATGTAATACTTTTTGGTTTCCTCTTTTGGAAAAACTTGCATCTTGACTTGATACCTGATTTAGGAATATCATCTAATTAACTCAGGGCTTCAGTTGAAACTTTAAGTTATTTCTCCCAGATGGGGAATCTTAAAATCAAGGGAATCCCCTGATTGCATATAGCAGACATACCCACGTTTCAATGGAAACTGATCTCTCCTCCAGCCCCCACTTTTTTTCTCCCACAGAGAGACCCAGCTGCTGTGAGGAGCTGTCCCAGATATACTCCCGGGAAGATCATTTGATTTTAGAGACTAGAATCCAACACCATACTCAACAGCTTTCAGGCCTATGCAGTAATTCTAATAAACTTAATAACTTGGACAAGTGTCTGTGAACATTATAAATCATGTTTCATCAGCAAGCTGTCATAAGCAACTTTAGCTGACTTACAGCCCAAGCAAACGGATGGAATCAACTTTGTTTCCCTGCAGCATTCTTGTTATGCCGTTGGTGTTTCAAAGATTTCTCATGTCTCAACGCTAAAACATCCGTCTTGACTACTGGCAAAATTAGACCCATAGGGTTTTACAAAAGACAAAAATCTGTCCTCATCGCCTATGTGGGTATCTCCCGGAATGTGTCAGTCCAGCATCTCTGGAATGCCGTGTTTCTTGGACCATGCGTTCCTCCCTCTAGATGGTAGACTCTCTATGATTTTTCCTCTTCCTCTCTTGCTGATAAAAATCGCACACGAAGACATTTTCCATGCTACCATTTAAAAGGAAAATATCCCAGGTTGTATCAGGGAAAAGAAACATGTCGTTCACAGAGTAAAACAAAACAAAACAAAACAAAACAAAACAAAGAAAACCACCAAAACTATAAAGTCAACCACCCACACCTTAGAAAGCCGTTATTTGGCAATAAACTGTCAACAGAGGCTCAGATCCTCCTTCCCAAACTTGTTCTTCACCATTGTCTTACACACCTTGTCCCTCACAATTTGACATCTTTCCCAAGTATCCATTTTCCCACAGATTCGCCCAGTTCCAGACATGTATCTACCTGCTGGGCATGCCTTTCTCTTTTGTTGCCTGACAGCCAAGGCTTGATTCACATGTCTACCTCTTATGTGTGGGTGGCGTTGGTACTTGATCTTCGTAATCCCCTAACATAGAGCAGGGACGTTGACAAGCCATGCTCCTGTGTTTCAAATCCAGCCTGTCACTGTTTTCATCAAGATTTATTGGAGCACAGCCACCCCACTTATTTACATATTGTCTACAGCTGCTTTCTTGCCCCAAAAGTGGACTTGAATTGTCCCAACAGGGACTATATGGCCCTCCAGGCCTACATATGCATTATCTAAATCAGTGACAGGAAGTATGCTGACCCCTGCCCTAAAAAAGTTTGCATACATAGAGTAGGGCTGTTGACATCCTGGATGAAAATTGTTTTGCTTCCCAGTTTGCCCCCTCCCATCATCAGAATCCTAGTCATTCAAAGTATAGACCACGAAGAACCCGGGTTCTGCAGGTGGACAGCCTGGTTTCAAGCATCAGCTCTGCCATTTATGAGCTGTGACTTTGAGAAAATCACTTCATAAGTCTGGGCTTCGGGTTTCTCACTGGCAAAACAGGGATGATGATAATAGCCTCACAGGGTCGCAGTGAGCATTAAAGAAGACATTAAAAAAATTCTTCAGTGGGGCACCTGGGTGGTTCAGTTCGTTAAGCAGCTGCTTTCAGCTCAGATCATGATCCCAGGGTCCCAGGATCGGGCCCCACACCAGGCTCTCTGCTCAGTGAGGAGCCTGCTTCTCCCTCTCCCTCTGCCTGCCACTCTGCCTACTTGTGCGCTCTCTCTCTACCTCTCTCTCTCTCACAAATAAATAAACAAAATCTAAAAAAAAAAAAAGACCTCTAAATAATATGTAGAACACAAAATCTCAGCCGTAAGTAACCTTTGTATCCCACAGGCCATTAAAGTGGCCCATACTTAAATAAAAAATTAAAAAAAAAAGAAAGGGATCCCTGGGTGGCGCAGAGAGGTTTGGCGCCTGCCTTTGGCCCAGGGCGCGATCCTGGAGACCCGGGATCGAATCCCACGTCAGGCTCCCGGTGCATGGAGCCTGCTTCTCCCTCTGCCTGTGTCTCTGCCTCTCTCTCTTTCTCTCTATATGACTATCATAAATAAATAAAAAATTTTAAAAATAAATAAATAAAGTGGCCCATACTGGTGGAGTTCCTTATGAGGAACTCCGTGCATTCTCCATAAAGGTTTCTTGTATTTGTAAGGAGTGAATGAAGAAAAAAGAGATCCTCTTGGGAGATTAAAATGATGGAAAATCCCCGAAGTTGTCGACTAATTCCATGCACAAAGCAGAAGTTTGACTCAGCTTACTTATGGAGCAGCAATACAGCAAAGACATAAAAGTCTTCATGGAAGACATAGAAAGGAGGAAACGGGAAAGCTTTTGCTAAATAATAGACATTAAGTTACATGGGCGGTTCAATAACAGAAAATACAGATGGGCCGTAGGAAAATCTTGCCTTCCACCATCCTCCCCTCTTCCACTTGGGTTTGAAAGGAGGGAAGCTGTGACACCAACATAACCCTCTCCTTCAGTAGATGCAAAGGGAGCAACTTCTCCAAATCAACATGTGCCATGACTATTAAATTAACCACATTTGTGCCTACACGAAATACCAACCACCTGGCCCCAGATGAGACGAGATCGTTCTGTAGCTTGCGTCCATCCAGGGCCTCACCTGCCCATGTCTTTCCTGAGCCAGAAATCCCCATGCCCTGTTCTACCCCACAGCCTCTGAGCAGCAACCAAAGCCATAGCACTCGAGCTCCGTCGCTGCGAAGGGGAGCTGTGCTAATTTGCCATGATTAGAAGATCTTTGAAGGTCTTTGCCAGTTTTTATCAAGGCGCAAAAAGCGATTATTACAATTAATGCAATTTACCATGTGTTACTTTTCCAAAAAAGCTATTTCAGGGTAGATCTGCCATCTGTCCCTTTCAGAGTTCTGAAGCTAATAATTAGCTCCATCCACGATCCCAGGTTTTCCATGTAAGACCTCAGAGAGAATCCTCAGAGGGACCCACCTCAGCATTTGCCTGGTGGGCTCTCTGAGGTCCCTGATTCTCTGATGCCCTTCACCTCCATTGTGGGGAAGGCTTTCATGGCCAGGCCAGGTGAAGGAGCCAGCCTCTTAATGGCTCTTCAGATGTTTCTGTCTGCAGAGGCAGCTCACAACCGGCAGAGGGAGCTTCCTTTTTGCCTTCAGCAAACCTTTCCCTTAACAGCACGCTGATGTTCAAAGACGCTGTCTACCAACATGGCTTTTGACAACCAGGAAGTATGGAGGAAACACTGAAGCTGGCATATGTTGTCATCCGAGCCAAGGGAAATAGAAAAAAATGCGTGCCAGAGGGATCCAGGCTGAACAGGAAAGAAAGAAGGAGGCAAAAACATGATTCCTAGTTGATATGAGCTGTTTTTAAGAAAATGAACACAGACCTTTGAGATCAAAGTTCAGCTATCAAAGATCAAATTAAAATGTAAAACAACTGCTTGTTACCGGTATGCTTTTGCGGGGGGGGACCCCATTTGATTGCTGTCTTTGTCATCCTTTCTTTTTAAATAGATGATTTGGGGTTCTGGGGAAGTACAAAGCAATATCACCCATTGTAAAAAAGCATGGTGCCAACCAAATGTCTGGAAAACTCATACTTCACTTCTCACCAATCTCCCCTCATTCCTCTGAAAGAAATCTGGCTGCAGAGCTGCTAAGTGTGTAGTGAAAGGAGAAACAGGACAGCCTTTTCCCAGTGAAAACAGGATTCACAAAGACTGTGAGAAACAAGTTCCCTGTTCACGCATTTGGTGGAAGCTGCCATTTTCAGGTTTGGCACTTCTTTCCTTTCCAATAACCAAGAAGATTTTCTATGAGATATTTATATATCTATAAAGTACTATCTAATGTTTTTTAATGACTAAATGTTTTTATAATTTTTTTATCCCAATGCTTTGGCTTGTACAGTAACTTTCTTTTTTACTGAGATCCGTGTAGCCCTTGGGTTTATGAGGACTTGCTGGAAAATAAATGAGGTTCTTTGAGATGATCTTTAGAACCCTCAGGATTTGTTGTTCAGGAGACACTTTTTCCTCCCTTACCCACCTTCAGATGAAGCCGAGGGACTGGGACAGAGGCATTTATCTGAGGTGTAATGACAGTGTGTCCTTCTTCAGTTGAAAGAGCTGTGGAGGGACAAAGAGTTATGCTCACCGTTGCTGAAAGCTGCCTTTTCCTCACATCACGTGAGCCAACGTCATGCCCTCACTTACGTGGCAAGGGAAACAGATAAGTCAGTTTCCACTGTCAGCTTCTTAAAACATTATTTACCTGAAGTGTTTGAACCATGTATTTACTGTCATATTCTTATATTTGCTATCAGGCTTCTACTTACCAGTTAAGAGATATATTGAAAAATTACCCTCAAGATGTTACATCCAAGTTAAGATCTATTTGAAGTTTTAAACAAGATTGGGTTTCATGTATACTAGCTATGTGCAAATGAAATACAGCTCACAAAGTAAATTAAATAAAGTTAATAGATATGAAAACAACCAGTAACGAGATTATCGTTGTGATCTTAAGCTTCTGTCCAACCCTCATAAACCATTTCAGACTGTGAGCCCTTAAAGAAGAGCCTCAGTGGCAACCAAGACTCAAGTGAACAGGATGTAAAAGTAAGGCATGGTGGACAAGCCTGTCATGGTCACAGATACTCCAAGTGTTCCTTCCCAAAGAGTGGACTCTGACTGGACCATGTCCAAGTGTGCACATGGCCCATGGGCAGCCCCACAGTCACTGTGCATAACCTGCAGAGCCCTATGAGATGGTCATGGGCAGCCTGGCCGTGAGTCCGCTTAATGACCTGAAGTGGCTTCCTATAAGGGACTCTGCCCAAAGCTACTGTAGTCATCAACTAAGCAAAGAAGACTAGATCCCTCCAGAATCTGAGAACACATAAATGCAATGATCATTTAGGATTTAGAGGAGAACAGAGCCCACTCACAGACAAAAATCGGAAAAACAAGAATGGATGCTTCTGAGAAAACACAGGCACTAGACAAGCCAGTCTTTGAAGACATCTTACTTTCCAATGGTTTGCACATGTTTTCATGATACACACCCTTTATTTCAGTTGCTGAAGTGAGCCTTTGTCCCTTCTTTCAAAATTATCCTACTATAGTGTCTGCTACCACAGACTACCATAAATAACCTAGTTTAATCCCTGGAATAGATATTGTTGTTATTCTTAAATATTTTTGTTAATGTACTGGTAAACCTATATAGGACAAAGATGACCATTTTCCATTTTCACTTGGTACTAACTGGAGTTGATTTCTAGGAATAGAATATTTCTGCTGTACCAGTATTCAACAATTAAACAGATAATATCATCACCTGGTGCAAACCACCTAGAGAACCAGGTGTCCCTAGAGACTTCCCTAGTTCAAAGCGTGAGGAGTAATTCCTATCTGTTTGCTTGTGGCTTTTCCTTTCACTTAGATTGGTGGTTGGTTGGTTGGTTGGTTTTTTAAATTGGAGAAAATAGAAATAAATAGAAAGTTTAGAAGAAAAGGAAAGTGTGTGTGGCATTTTTCAATCCTATGGAGGATACAGGCATTAATGTAGGACTGGGTTGGGACAGGGTGACCCCCCATTCCCTATATGAGGCTGGTGACATAGCAGTGACGAGAACAAAGCCTCTTCCCTCACAAAGCTTATATTCTAGCTCAAGGTGTCCCACAGTGAGACCTACAAAATGCTAGTCTGTGGAGTATCAGTAGTCAGTAGTGTAAAGGAGGTGCTCTGGTTTTAAATGTTGGAAAATACTTGGTTGAGTGAGATCAAGCAGGTTTTCATATAGCATCTCTTTCATTGCTAGGGCTGTTCTAATAAAGTGCTACAGATTTGGAGACATTAAACAATGGAAATTTACCATGTCACAGTTCTAGAAGCTGGAAGTCCAAGCTCAAGGTATGGGCAGGGTTGTTTCTTCTGAGGCCTCTCTCCTTGGCTTGCAGATAGCCATCTTCTCCCTGTGTGCTCACATGGTCTCCCCTCTGTGTGTGTCCATGTCCTGATCTCCTCTGTAATGTCCTATATAAGGACACTACAGTAGTTACATTTGCATTAGCACCCATCCCGATGACCTCATTAGACTTTAATTGCCCCTTTTAAAGTCTCTGTCTCCAAGTAAAGTCACATTCTGAGGTACTAGGAGTTAGAATTTCAAACATGTGAATTTGAGAGAAAGAAAAAATTCAACCACAACAGCTTTGTGAACCTGAGTCTTGCAGAATTGTAAATCAGACCATGTTGATTCCATCCCCCTACCTACATCAAGGCCCCTGGAATAAAAGAGTGAGTCCTGGGCAGCCCAAGTGGCTCAGTAGTTTAGCGCCGCCTTCAGCCCAGGGGCCTGATCCTGGAGACCTGGGATCGAGTCCCATGTCGGGCTCCCTGCATGGAGCCTGCTTCTCCTTTTGCCTGTGTCTCTGCCTCTCTCTCTCTCTCTCTCTCTGTCTCTCATGAATAAATAAATAAAATCTTAAAAAAAAAAATAAGAGTGAGCCCTAATGTAAACCATGGACTTTAGTTAATAATCAGCACTGGGTCATCACTTGTAGCTAACGCACCACACTAATGCCAATATGTTAATTATAGAAGAAACTGTATGTGATAGGGAGGTGGCACATAAGAACTCTGTGCTTTGTGCTCTATTTTATGGTAAACTGAAACTGCTCTAAAAAAAAAAAACTGATTTTTTTAGGACAAATCCTATATAAACATTAAAAAAAAAAACACACACACAAAAAAAAGACCCCTCAAATGGCTGCACATTACCAGAGACCATGAGGAGCTGCTCTCTTTCTGTCTCTGACTGACTCTGCCCCAGGCTTCATTCTGTTCCAGCCACACTGCCCTTCCTTGTGGTTCTGGAGCATGTCAGTCTGGAGGGGCTTTTGCCTACTGCTTCCTCAGCCTGGATTCTTTCTTTCTCCCCTGTCTTTCCAGCTCTCAGCTCACGGGTCATCTCCTCAGGGAGGCCCTTCCTGACTGCTTAGCCTATGGGAACCTGCAGAGCACTGTTCCATCCCCCTGCTTTTATTTTCTTCACAGAATTTATCCTTGCTTGTTAGGTTTTATTTCTGTGGCTGTGATCTGTTTGTTCCTTTCCTGCCCCCCGGGTTCTTGTTCTCACTGAGCCCTCACTGACCACTTATCCCCATTTCCTCTGAGGCTGCCTGGTCCAAGCCACCATCTCACCTGATCAATTATAGCAGCCTTCTAACTGGTTATCAATAAGATACAAAGGAAAATGAGTGTGATCCTTGAAGATGATTCCAACAATGGGGTCCTTTTGGCCCCATCTGGATTTCATTTCATACCCAAGGATTTCCAACGCCCCCCATCTTTTTCTCCTGAACAGCATAGCTCTAGACATAGGGAAAAAAAGAACGCCCTTCTTCCCACAAAGATCTTTGTTTAGCATTTAAGATTTAACATCTTGGAACTGTTAGGGTAACCACCTGAGTTGATCTCAGCTGGCATAGTTGAGAAAGGTGATCCTGAGAGCAGCGAGAATTTATGAGGCAATTTAGAAAAGGATAGATTTAAAAACATTGAGTGTTCCTGGTAGATTTTGAAGCACAGGTGTACTTTCTTCTATTTGGAAAGAATTGCAAAGAAATGCTATCCAACACGATACATTAGCTGACACATGGCAAGGGCTCTTCACTTACCCCAAAATAAATGGGCTTTAGTGGGAAATCTGAGAGGTAGGGGAGGGGGCCAGGGATTTTAATGCTTCTTTTCCGGAAGGACAAGGTCCCTGTTTTTTCCAAAAATTGTCACATGGGTGAATGAGTTCATGGTTTGGGTGTTTGTTTGTTTTTTTTTTTTTTTTTTTTTTTTATTTGTTTTGTTATATCTTTGTGTGTTGTGTTGTGTTTTACAAACAGCAGAAACAAACTTAAACCAACTTAAGCAAAGAAAGGGGAATTGATGCCAGGGACACAGGGGTACCATGGAAATAAAGGGCAGAAATGGAAGTGGGCTTCTGGAAAGCCATCAGGGCTCCCTGTCACTGCTCTTTTCTGCCTGACTACACATTCTTTCACTTTCTATGTGAACGGCCCTTCCTTTCCTGGGCCACAAGAGCACCAGTCACATTCCTACCAATACCTCCGTATACAAAAAAGAAGTGTTACAGCCAGTAGAGACTGTCAGGAGTTTCCATCTCAACCCACATTCCTGGGAGAGTAATCTTAGTGGCACAGTGTCCATCTCTGGTCCAGTATCTGTAGCCAAAGGGAAGAGAAGAGAGATCCAGAGTGCACACTCACTGACTTTCACCTCTGTCTCACCACATCTCATACATTGTGGAAGTGAGGTGAAGGGTGGTGAAATGAGAAGACCTTCAGCAAAGGGGCCTCACTGCGAGCTGCACTGATGTTTCCCTAGAGCTCCACGGCATGTGCATGATAGTCACCCGCTCATTAAAGACTAATGGAACCACTCCTACAAATGGGCAGACTTGCTGGCACTGAAGACAACTCCTGCCCTCTAGAAGCTGGGAATCAAAATATGCATGTATGAAATTGCCAGGCAACATGGAAATAGGCTATTTTTGGATGAGATATTTATCGAGTACCTGCTGTTTGCAAGATACTGCAGGCCATTAGGGAGTGAGGGTACTAGTACCTAGCTGCCCTCTCCTTGCCCAAGTTCTAAAGCCACTGAGAAATAATATAAAACCAGCAGAGACCAAAGTGCTGCCTTTATTACCAATAAAGGCTGGGTTGGGGGATGTAGTTTTTATCTGCAGCTAAATGGGCTTCCTTTGCTAAACCACAGAATTAGGCAGAGATGAGTGGAGCCAAGCATATGGACTGGTCCTTCAAAGTCCATGTATTGAACACCTACTGCACACCAGGCACTGCTCTAGTTCTAGTTCTAGTTCTTGTTCATGGAAATGAACAAAATTAAGTTTCTGCCCTTATGAAGTTGACTTTCTGAGGGGGAGAAATAGACAAAAATAGGTTGTGATATATACGCCTGTATTTGTCTGCTAGGGCTGCCATTACGAAGTACCATGGACTAAGTGGCTTCAAAAACAGAAATTAATTTTCTGACAGTGCTAGAGGCTAGAAATCTGAGATCAAGATGTTGGCAGGGCTGGTTTCTTCCGAGAGCCATCAAGGCAGGATCGATCCCAGGCCTCTCTCCTTGCCTTGCAGATGGCCAACTTCTCTCTGTGTCTTTACTTGGCCTTCCCTCTGTATTAATCTCCTCTGATAAGGATGATAAGGATACCAACCACATTGGGCTAGGGCCCACCCCAATGACCTCATTTCAACCTAATTGCATCTCTAAAGATCCTGTCTCCAAATACAGTCATGTTCTGAGGTCCTGGGGGTTGGGACCTCAACATATGGACTTATGGTGGGGAGACACAGTTTAGTCCTTAAGGGCACCATATAACCCTGTTATAGAGTTTTGATGGATGGAACACAATTTTAGACAAGGAAGACATTTCTGAAGAAGTAAAATTTGAGTAAAAGTTTTAGTGTAATAAATAGTAAGGCCTTTGAAGACATTCCAGATGGCCTACCAGAGGAAGGACTTGGGCATGGAGTATGTATGGGATATGTCAGCCGGAAGTGAGGAAATCTGTGGAGGACTCAAAGGGTTTTGTTTTTTTTTGTTTTTTTTTTTTTTCAGTAGCAGTAGAATTTAGAGTCATCCACGGGGTATAGTGAGGTGATAAATTACACTTAGCTTGAGGTTAGGAATTTGGGATTTATCTTGAGACGACTAGGCTGAGAGTCCTTTGAGGATTCCAGGAAATGGAAGGAACAATGAACGCGGTCTCTTGGGAAGAAGAATCTAAACTCAATAAGTAGAATAAATGAGAAGAGGGACCAGCTGGAGGCCAGGGGATCATGCAGAAAGCTATTAGGAGAGTCCTGGCATATGGTCATAAAGACTTGCCCAGATAGCACTCAAAGGAAGAAAAAATTCAAAATTAGAGATAATTTTAAAGGAAGAGTCCACTGAGTCAAAATCAGCATTCAAATATCTTAGTTACATGAAATAAGCCATACTCATTAAACTCCCTGGAAATGGTTACCTGGAATAGAGTTATGCCCATATCTATAGTTCATCTGCTGTGGCAATTAAAATGCAGAAAATGCAGTCACACTTGGAATTGAAATGCTGAGCAGGTCTCCAGGCTCAAGGGATGGCTAGCTCCGGGCCAGGCTAGCGGTTGGGATTTTCATCACACCTTGGTCTCTCAGCCATGTCCACACTGTGACCATTGGTTACGGGTAGGATTGTGTCCTCCCAAAATTCATATTCCTAAGTCCTTAACTCCCAGCTACCTCAGAATATGGTGCTATTGGGGACAGAATGTTTCAAGAGGTCATTGGGGTGGACCTTAGTGCAATATGACTGGTGTTCTTATGAGGAAGAGCAAGGAAGCAGACATGTGCATGAGGGAAGATCATGTGAGGACATTGCGAGAAGACGGCCATCTATAAGCCAAAAAGAGAGCCCTCAGAAGAAACATCCTGCCAACATGTTGATCATGGATTTCCAGGCTCTAGAACAGTGAGACAAAAAATTTCTGTTGTTTAAGCCACCAATCTGTGGTGCTTTGTTACAGCAGTCTAACATACTAATTCACCATTCTGTTCTGATGGCCATTTCTGAGCATGGCCGAGGATTCCAGGAACTCTCCTTGACCACCTTCTTCTCATGTTTGCTCACAGCCAATGCTTAGCTTCCTTGCTTTCAAGTTAAGTCCAGTTTCTCCTGTTCTATCCATAACCAGAGGAAAAAGATTCCCATCATCTTCATCGTGCTGCCCCATCCAATACCTAGGCACTGGTTGCCTGTGGTTATTTATACTTAACTCCACTAAAATTAAATAAAATTAAAAATTCAGTTTCTCCAGCACTCGTCGCATTTCAAGTGGTCAGTAGCCCCATGTGACTGGTGACCACGTTATTGGTCAGCACGTCAATAGAATATCTCTGCTATCACAGAACGTTGTACTGGCCAGCACTGTTAACCTTCCTTAACCTTCCTTAAAGCCCAACCTGTTGTATTTATTAAGGTTCTCTCCAGTGTCAGCAACAGATACCCACTGTTTGTAGAATAAGGTTTAAAAAATGGGACAGGAAGGTGGTGGTGGGTCTTCCTGGGAAATATCAAATATCCCACAGGATCAGAAAGACAGTTGAAAGAACCAAGGGCAGCTCCCAGGACTTGGGCAGTAGGCTTCTGTGGGCCTTTCCTCCACGGAGCTATCAATTTCCACATTTTGTGCACAGGAAAGAGAAACTGAGTGACCCATTTTGAGGCAGGAGCTACTCAGCCAAATGAGGACAAAATGGCCACATGATGTCCACCCTGGTGTCTTCCCAACGATGCCAGAGAACAGGAGTCACTGTGACTGAAGCTGCTACCCCAATCAGGGCACTGCTCTGGAGAAATAAGATATCTCTTTAACAGTTGATCCAGAACCTTCCATTGCATAGTTAGCATTGTATATGCTTTGATTTTTACTTTTTGTAGGATGTAAGCAGCAAGCATGTTGGTTGCCTTTACCTATTTTGATGAACATTTAACTGAGGGCTTGCTTGGTGCACAGGTGCTGATATAGGTGCTATGGGAGATATAAAAGGGAATAAGGTATGTTTTGTTAAAAATATATCCAGTCCCCTAATAAAAACTTGTTCTATACAAAATGGAATAATCTGGGAACCGAACGGAGGCTAGGTTCACTGGGTTCTTTGCCCCATACTTTCCCAACCTTAACAAATACTTTTATTCTTTTGCTGCTTCATCTCTATGAAAAATTATACAAAATACACAAGAAATCCTCAAACCTAAGGCCCTCCCTTCCAAAGCAACCACCTCATTTACTTTTAACGGGTTCTGATTGCCAAGATCAAGTGTAACAACATCTTGCCGAAGCCCACATTTTTGTTAGGAAAATCCTGCAGTTTTCCACTTTTCATGGACAGTTTACCCAAAAAGGGTTTTCCAACTTGAATCTTTCATTGAAGATGTTACATTTTATTTAAGTCAGCATACAGGTACCCCAATCATCCCGTGACACTGAGCCCTATGCTTGCAGTTCAATTCCACACAAAGACTTCAGATCCCTTGAAAATATGCTGTCTACCACGAAGAGGCCACTTCGTTTCAGAGAACTCAGTTCAGACTGCACTCTCTCCTACTTTCAATTAAAACATGCTACGCAAGCGAATCATTAAGATAATTGCACTTAGTGGTTAAAAAAATTAAATCACTAATGATTCCAAAATTAATAATCAGAAAACAAAGGGAGGAGCAAATTGAGTGGATGACAGCAAAAATGAATTTCCGAGCCAACAAAACAGTGACGATTTTAATCTGGAGCTGCTTCCACTCCCAGCTATCCATTCATGGCTCGAATTCATCAAGTCCCCACGGAGACGGGGGAGCACGGTCTGTCTCGACCCCAGTGCACTGACCATGGATGTCCGTAGATCTGGACGTGGGCATGGGACAGGACAGACACCTGTTTGGTGAATCTTCTCTGCTCCTCTCCTTCCTCCCTAATGGCTCATTCCCAGTTGCACCGATCAGAGTGTCATTGTCATTGTCCAGGGACCCCAATTCTTTAGCCATGCCCACCTTGCTTCAGAGTCTGTCCATGACCATGATGAAATATAAATGCTGACCTAAAACGTGCTGCCCATCTTTGAAGCTTGTGTTATTCAGAGAAAGCTGGTATGTAACGCCCTCAAAGAGAGAAAACCAGCAAGTCCTCTTCTCTCTCATTCAGCTTCCCCTTTACTAGTTTAAACCACCTATATTTATTCTTGCATTTTTATCTCCCTGGCTCCGTTCCCTTTTGTGTCATGAAAGCGTATTTATTTTCCCCCTTTGTAGTATGTACTGTTTATCACTTTGTAAAAGCAGTTTGCCTTTTATCTCTGGCTGACGGGAGACTATTACCTTTTGAGTGGTTTCTGGTCCTGGGTATTAATGCACCCATCCTGGGGATGGCATTACCATCCACTGAACCCATTTCAAGTTCATTTGCATTTCACAATACATATTTCTATATTTGTGAGTAGATCTAAGAGGAGCTGAAAACCATTAAAATTCCTACTATTCTGCACACTCAAAAATCTTCAGAAAATTCATCAGCTGTGTCGGGAGTACTGGGATGCTTTTACCTTGCATACACTTGTCTGTATTTTAGAGATTGTGAGTCAATATCCAATGGCTTAATATAGGCTTGATTAAGGCGTTACTAGGGTT
The DNA here is from genome assembly GCF_048164855.1 of Canis lupus baileyi. Lineage (NCBI taxonomy): Eukaryota > Metazoa > Chordata > Mammalia > Carnivora > Canidae > Canis > Canis lupus. Next base: position 20,837,982 of record NC_132842.1, read on the forward strand.
GAAATACTCTTAATTATAAGTAACCAATTCAATATGAAGGGAGAAAAGTGATTTTTGTATTTGCAGTAAGTAGCTCAGTGCTTGCAATTCAGAGGGGTGCACGGGGTTGGCAATCTTTTATATGAATGGTTCTTGGTGTTTGTGAATATTGTTATCAGACAGTATATGCAATCATTTTGTTTTCAAAACTGAACATTTAGGTGTGATTTAGTTAACTTCCTATCCATTCACGGTTGTGTTTTTATACTATAAGTAGTAACATTTTTCTATCTGTAGTAATTCATCGGTCAAAATATTGTAGGCATGACTTGGGAACAAATCTGCCAAGTGGTTTAACTTCTTTTCTTTTTTCTGTAGCTAGTCACATTTGACTGATCTCCTCAAATTACATACTAAAAAGAAACTGAAATGTGGAATTTATTTGCATTTGTTTTCGCTGAGCTTCGTCACTCCGATGATAGCATTTACTACACTCCTGATTTTTATTTGAAAATGAGTCGTCACCCCTTCTGGTTTAAACAGCACCCTCTGCTCTTTCTCCCATTCATTCTGCTCTTGCTAATTGCATATTTTCTGGGAGTAGTGTTTGCTTCTTGTTCAGCATGTCAGCTTTCTTTGAATGAATTTCAAGATGTACTAGGGTTGGTAAGCTGAAATAGATTTGGGCTCCTTCAGTAGTTTCTCACTGGGGAACATTTCTTCATTTTCTGTGAAACTGTCTCTGACTGTTATTCATGATACAGTTTCATACCTCTCACTTAATAAATGCTTAGAATTCAATAATCAAAAAAATCTCATTCTACCGATTGTTGAATTGTTTCTCTCAGTACACCATAAAATGAAAATAACCCATGATGTTTCCCTTTTTGCCTTGGCTACTGGGGAACCCAGAAGTATTTTATTTTCTATAGCCACCATCCTCGATGTAACACTTCCGTGAAATTATCTCTCCCTGTCCCCAGCCTTTCTTTCTATCACCTCGCTGTAATTCTCTTATTTTTATTTTTAAGGCGCTCTTTTGTGCTTTTCTCATTAGAATGCCAGATTCTTCTTTGGAACTTGGAGAAGTTTAAAAAAATTTAATATCATTCTGTATTTCAGAAGAAATATATTGTCTCCATTTCTTGACAGATGATAGGTAGAGTACTTTTCCATGAATCTTAAAGAAACGAAGGGAAGAACCCCATAGGAGGTCCACTGGGGCATACAGTTTGGTGCTTTTTTTGTTTGTTTGTTTTTTAAAGATTTGATTTATTTATTCATGACAGACAGACAGAGAGAGAGGCAGAGACACAGGCAGAGGGAGAAGCAGGCTCCCTGCAGGGAGCCTGACACGGGACTTGATTCCAGGACCCCAGAATCATAAGCTGAGCCAAAGGCAGATGCTCAACCCCTGAGCCACCCAGGTGACCCAGTTTGGGTGCTTTATATGGCCATCCCCTTGGGCCACAATCCCTGAGGAATTCATGTGCTCTTTCAGTAATCACAGGTGAATTTTTGTTCTCCACTATGCACAAGGTATGAGGCATTTTGAAAATACCAATCTAACTGCTAGTTAAACCAATCTAACTGGTGTTTTCAACTATTAGAACCAGTCATGCAAGCATCCGTTACTGGGAGATAAACACATATTAGCTCTAACATCTAAAACCCTAATACATTTCTCTTTTTTTTCACATTTATTAATTTATTTGAGAGAGAGCACATGTCGGGGGAGGGAAGAGGGAGAAAATGAGCAATTAACCCGAAGTGGGGCTTGATCCCCGGAACCTGAGATCGGTGACCTCAGCCGAAATCAAGAGTAGGATCCCTAATCGACTGAACCACCCAGGTGCCTCAGCCCTAATACATTTCTAACTCCGATTCTTGTACAGGTTATTTCTCAGCTCTTATTTTTCCTTCTTTTATCAATATTTGTTACTAATCCGGTCGTTAATCTAACATTTTTAGCAGTCAAAGGGACTTTTAAGAAAGTTGAGTCCTTGGAAATATGTGATTTCTAGTTCAAGCTTATTCAGGACATCCAGATTTCTTACATCTTAAAACGTTCTTTTGAAAACTCTGTTGTCCAATCCCAATTTAACAATTCTAAGCAACAAACAGATAACCCATTTAACCCCTAGTCAACATACCATTAGTGCCTATGGGTGGGTCAGGGCCCAAATATGAAATGTCCTGTCCTGGCATTTCTCTCAGTAACAGGAGAGGGGACAAGCCCTACCCTACCCCACCCCCAACCCCCCACAGAGCAGCAGGAGGGAAGCACAGTGAGAAGAGGACAGAGCCACAGGCTCTGGAGGCACCAGGGAGGCAGGGGGCGGTATGGGGGGTGCAGGGAGAGAATCAGTAGGAGGAGGGATGATGGAGGTTGCTTTAGAACTAGGGGGCAGGGGTTGAAAAAGGATAATATTGGGAGGTGGAAAGAGGAGAGGGAGGATGTTGGCTGCCAGGGGGAGGAGAAGACAAGGACAAAGGAGGAAATGGCAAGACTACTTCTGGCAGGATAGATTAACTGATAACCAGAGGATGGCTAAAGAGGGAGACCAGGTATTAATATCAAGGCTGGGAAGGTAATAGGCCTGGTGGCAATTTCTGAAGAGCCTGGCATTCCAGTTGGATGTTCTGGCCATGCGGACAACGAGTGAGTTACTGTTTCTGGGCAGAGGGGTGACACACTCTGAGCAGGCACTGAAGGCAGGTCGTTGCAAATGCCACTGTGAGACTGTCTGGTGATGGGAGAGGCTTCGGGACAGCAAAATCCAGTTCTTGAGAGTTTTAACTCAGTTCAATTGAATTAAATTGAACACATTAATGAGAAGATAATAGAAGTGACTTATCCAGAGAATTCATTCTAACTAGTACAGTCAAACACTGGATAAAACATTAGATTAGGGCCTTCTGAGCTTGTTCTGAATTTCTGAAAGAAAAGTTAATTATGTAGTTTAGACCTAATGCATGATTATATCTGAGAACCACACGTCTAAAATTCCTTTTAATTAGCTCCTTTTTTCCCCCTTTTTCTATTCAAGGCCTTTTGTAAAAAAAGACCATGCCACCTTCAGCCCTGGGGGAAATGGGCAAAGAGGGCCAATCAGTGATCTGTGTAATGCTAGAACAAATGTTCATATGTACTGAGGTGCCAAAATCACATCATGGGGCTTTAGCTAAGAGAATCCATCATGGATTGTCCTGTCTGGCTCTTATTATCCAACTACTAAGACCTTCTGCCCACCCACAAAAACAAACCCCTAAGAGTAAATGTAAAGAAATCATATGTATATGAAATCCTATACATATATATGATTTCTTTATATTCTTTACATTTACATTTCTTTACATTTACATTTCTTTACATATACATATATATGATTTCTTTACATTTATATTTATATATATATATGTTTGTAAATACACACACATACATATATAAATGCATGATGGCAGCTATTGGATAGTAGACATGCTCAGATAATCCTCAATTTAGCAAATAGTTTTGAACTTTCTTTTACAAAAGCAGCGATTGGTGATAAAATGAACATTTTTTCCTCTTTTCCTGCCCCTGTGAAGTTGCTAGCCTGCTGGAATTGTCCAAACAAGAAAGCAGCAGACAACAAAAGGCTAAAACACCAAAAATGATAAGCATCTGTGGAGCAGCTCACACTCAGAATATTCCCATGTGCAGATCGGTCTTAGAAGCCTGAGTGAAGCCATAGAATCTTTGCAGATATTGATAAGTGGAAAACGGAAAGATTACCCCTTGTATCTTGGACTATCTGGGCAAAAGAAAAACATCAAGCCCTCATCTAAGTATCACCAACTTGTACTGACTCTTTCCACTTTCCAGAGCCAAAGATAAAGTAATTAGTAAAATTATGGATTGTTACAGGGTGCCTGGGTGGCTCAGTCAGTTAAGCAACCAATTCTTGATTTCAGCTCAGGTCATGATCTTGGAGTCCTGAGATTGAGGCCGACTTCCGGCTCCATGCTCAGGGGGGAGTCTGTTCATGATTCTCTCCCTCTCCTTCTGCCCCTACTACCCCCCACGTGCTTGCACACACATGCTCCCTCTCAAATAAATAAATGAATAAATCTTTAAAAAAATAAATTACGAATTGTCACAACTGCTTTCAACGAGAAACATTGAAACATACAACTACTTGTATTCAATATACAACTCCCTCTAATAGTTAATTGTTTCCCCTCCAGCTTATTACAAATAACCTCTGCAATTTATTTTTAGGATTATGGCTTCAAACTATTTTTATATAGTTTAAGACTATTCCCAAGCGGTTGCCTGAATTAGGGAAAAACTGATATGTCTGTTCACTTACTAATACCCAAGGAATGCAGTATTTATTCACAGGACAGATTGTTCATATTTGAAGGTGAGTGGCTGTGGGGTCACACTCTTATTAGGAATGGGGCCAGATGTACCTTTCCTTGCTATTCCTATCAACTCCATCCCAATTTTTCTTAGAACCAGATTCTAGAATATTCTAGATTATCAGCTGCTCTTGGCAGGGTCTGGCTCTGTTGGTGGTTCTCTGTAAGCTCTCTCAGAATTCATGATGTTTTAGATTTTTAAAACAACACAATAGGACTACAGCAGTTCTTACCTCTGCTTGCCTGGTTGGTCTGTGTGCTTCACAGCTGGGTTCCTCTGATGTATTCTCTGCTTGAAATTCCCTACGGTCTAATGGCAGCTGTGTTTAGTTTCTTGAATTCACCCATCTTCCTTGTATGGCTGCGTTATCGTGACCATCCTTTGGGAGGACTGGCTGACCCCTTAGATTTCATTCTCGGTAACTTTTTCCTCAGTTCTACATCAGATAGGGTCTTAGGGATGGAACATCCCACCCATGGAAAGCAAGTATAAAATACCATATTCATACTAGAGGTTTCATCCTTGTAAATTTGAGACCAACTTGAAGCCAGACGTGGTACCCAAGCCTTATGTCATGTGCTACTTATCATCTCCATCTGGCTATTCAATAATTTTCTGACAATAGACTCCCCAAGCTAGCTCTCCAACTCACTATCCTCCATGGAGAGTTTTTCGTTGAAAATTCCCTACTGCGTGTGGTTATGACTTAGGTATCCTTCAGAGTGATTACTCTTCTGGCTGACTCAAAGCAGCCCTCTCTGGGATGTTCACTTTTTTGAGAACCATCATCCACAGGAACAATTCCTGAGTAACCACCATCTCAGTGATTTTTAAACACACTTGCAACTTGTTGACTAAGGGGAACTTTCCAGAGCAGGGGAAAAACACGTTTTAGTGCTTCCTAACTAAATCCAAAATCTTGGTCTGTCAAACTGCAGTGAATTCAAATTATCTTGCTCTAAAACTTTTTTTTTTTTTTCCTGACTTTGGAGAAGAGTGAAGTGATCCTTGTTTTGAGTTTTCTCTTACTTTATGTGTTACAACAATACACACAAGCAACTCTGCTGGAGAACTTGAGTGTTCTAATTTTGTCTAAATCTATGATATTTAGTATCCATTTGATGTCATTTGTCTTAAGTCTGACCCTTTAGCTTCCTTTCCTAAGCCTGTGTTCCACCATCCAGCCCATATGCACACATACTATTCAGCAGTCCTACAGCATATGAACATGGAAATGTACATTTATTGGGCTCTGCTTATGAATTGGGTATCATTGTAATTGTATGCATTAACTTGCTCAGTCTTCACAACAACCGTAAATTATTAGTGTTATTCCCATTTTAGAGAAAAGAGAATTAAGCCTCAGGGAGACTAAGTAACTTTCATAGCTGCTAAATGAGGGAACCAGGATCCAAATTAAGACCCATCTAATTCCAAAGCCATAAGGATATACTACTTTCCTACATTACTCCAAGCAGACCCTTTCTGGCTGGAAACCTGTAACTCTTCAGTCAAAGGAGTGTAGGCTCTAGATATAATTTGGAGATCCTGAAATCAAAGGTAAATAGCTAATCCAGCATGGTTTTGTTTTTTTTGTTTTTTATACTTTTTATCTCTATTTTTGTAGATAGTTCCTTGGGTTTGTTAACTCATGTTATTTTCCTCTTATAAATGCTATTTCTGTTTAAGTACTGCTGGATTTGGAAATCATTCTCATGACTAAAGATTTGTTTGCCTAGTAAGAGCCCAGTGTAGGGCTGTGCTGCCAGTGGGCGCTCAATAAAGATTAATGGATGGTGGTGCACGTCTGTGTGGGAGTCGTGTGCTTCGGATATGCTCCATTCTCCGAAAGAGACAGAAATGATGCAGGAAGATGAAAATCACTGGATAATCATCTAAACCAGATCTCGAGTTTCTGTATTTGACTTTATGATCTGAGCAGTCACAAAGGCCCCAGGTACAGAAGGAATGGGAATAGAGAGTCTTGTGTTTTCTTCAGAAATGATTGGGAAAAATCAGATTCTAAGGCTTACTTCCAAGATTAATATCAACTTCTAGAGAAAACTTGCTTCTCTGATGAGGACTGAAGAGAATCAAATATTTTTTTTAATTGACACATTTTCTATTATTATATACATATAGAGATGATGAGTAATATGCCAAATCAGATGGCTTATTCAAACTGTCAGAATAAGGGCTGAAGCGTGAGTAACTACCCAGAGAACCTTCTGAGAAATTCAAGCAGTAGGAAGTGTCAGCAACCAGCCATTAGTTCATCTACTATACAGCCATCCCTGAACAACAACAACAAAATTTCTCCCAAAGTACATGGTGGGACGCTTCTAGAGAAAAGGGAGGAGGTCAATCCTTGAAACTTACTTCACCCAAAAGCCAACTGTCAATGAGCCCACCTGGATTTGTGTGCTCACTAGAAAAAGGGGTCAGCCATGTGACCTGGGAAGTGTTGCCTGCATTCGTGTATGATGCCTACAGAGCACTTCTCCAAATCTCAGCAGAACTTTCAGATGCTGGGGCCCTCTCTTGCAAAAAGCAACCTGTGCTTTGACATTAGAAAAAGTGAAAGGAGAAACGCTTCCATTACTAGGGTGGAATGTTTGGTCCCACAGGTCTGGTTTCACAGTGTAGAGGGAAAGTGTGCCAGCACACACACTGGGTGGCCCTTATTCTGCTCACAGCTGTGTCTCACACCTACCATCTGCAAAAGTATGGCCTAGCTTTCTAGCGTTCATTCTGACTCTCCCATATCATGGTATCCTTACTGGGTTCTTCTGTAAGACGAGCCGTCTTCGATGGAAATGTATCTTGAGGTTTTCAGTGAGAATTTATTTATTCAACTCTCCCTTTTAAAAACTCCCTCTTGATCCCCCACTGGACTCTCTCTAGCAACAAAGAGGTCTTATGAATTTTGATAACTTGGTGCATTTGGAAAGAGTTTGATTAATACATTAACCTTCACCATCATTCCCACCATTTACTGTCTTGCCCCCCAAAAGAAATGTGACTTTTGAGAAGCAACCTAGATGGTGTGTTATTTCCATGTGTCTGCTGCTCAAACATATGAAAATACGGTACCTCGTGTGAACCCAGGTATTCTGAAATAGATGTATAATTATGCCCAAGACATGGACACACACTTTTAAAACCACTACCCTAAAAGTTAAAGATTTGGGGAGTGGGAAGGACTCTTGTCCAGTTACATACAGGAGCAGGAGTAACCTTAGCAGCCAGAGGGAGAGAAAATACAGAGACCTAGGCCGGGCTGAGCCCCAGGGACCAGGGCCTCACTCTAGATTCTCCCAGGAAAGATCTGAAGGAGCCGCTGACATTTCTCTTAAAAGAATCAATGAATCTTTGTTTTCTTCTGCCTCTCATTTGACCTTATTTCGTTTCGAAACAGAGAAGAAGGAAAGAAAGAACCAAATTGGCGCGGGGTGGAAGTTAGGCAGAAGAAACAGAAATGGAAAATGCTCTGCTGTGGAGGCCACAGACAGGATCCCAGGCCGCCGATCGTCACCCCGGGGATGTCATCGTTTGCTTGCTGTAGTCTTATTTGTTCTGGCTTCTCATTTCTGATTCTCACCCTGATGTAATAAGTCACCATCTTCCCAGCCATCATCCCCGTATTGACAAGCAAATGTCATCCACATTTGATTGACATCTATTGCTCCTGAATGCAAAAGTATGATTTACAAATCAATTCCACTTGTTTATTTAAAGCTGTTCTTGTGCCTTATGTATTTGTTAGTGGGATAAGTTGCCTAATACCTACTCTGGGGGGTTTTACATTAATATTACAAAACCAGGCTTTTCCTTCTCCGTCTCTCCCAACTGCAAATGGGGCTCTTCTTTCTCATATTTTTTCCTTTTTCCTCCCATGCCTCAGTGTACATGCAGGAAATGCCCTGTGAAGCTAATAGGACACTTTCCATATCTCAGCAAAAGACCTTACCCCGTACTTTGGTAAAGCCTGCTTGGTTTGTCTTAAGTCTTTTAAAGACCTTTTGACAAGTGATTATTTCCCATACATGTAAGTGCAAGGAAATGCAGTTTCAGGTCCAGGGGCAGGATCTCCCGAAAGGTAGCTAGAACTGTAATCCTGCGAATAGAGGGCATAGTTATATACTCGCCATCTGCAGCATTTGTTAAGAGAACCCCCCCCCCCCCCATTGTGTGGTGGGCCTGTTCATCCATAATCCTCCAGGACGTCCTTTGGCTTTTCAACACACCTTACTGTTCTCTGGGTAGCATCTTATTTTTCATTTTAGAAGGCTGGCGAGGAAAACCATAAGGTTAAAAAGAAAAAAAAAAAAAAACCCATCTGGAAAAATTCTAAAGGGCCCTTCTTATGTTAAAAGTGGCATTTTGAAAAGCACCTGAAGTACCGGTTGAGGGTGGGTGAGCCAGTAGAGAAATACTGTCAACCAAGCCACCGTCTTTTCAACCTTCACCTCCATCCTCCAACTGGCGCCGCGGGGCGCGGGGTGGGGGTGGGGGGTAAAGAGAGGGCTTAGGTGTGACCTTCGAGGACCCAAGGCTATTGCACATCTGTCTCCCCCGCCCCCCTCCAGGTATGTCCAGCGAGAGCGCTGCCATCACCTGGGTTCAGCAAGGGAGTATTCACGATCTCACTGTTCATCCATGTGCGGAGGGGAAAAAAAAAGAGAGAGAGAGAGAGAGAGAGGCTGGGGGGGGGGGGGGATAAAATCCCACATTGTCAGAGTAATGCCAAACTCTCTCTGAGTGGGATGAGCAGAGCAGATGCTGCAGTGAGATGCCAAAGCGGCTCCCCTTCCTCTGTGCCTTGGGTGCCTATAAATTGCTCCGGCGCGCGTTTGTCAGCCTCCTCTTCTCCTGGCAGGTGGTGCCCAGGCACAAGTCTGCGTTCAGTCTCCGCGGCGCTCGGCTGCCGGCCGCGAGGCGCCCGCCGCTGCTCGCCAGCTCCTCCGCGCCGGCCCCGAGCCTGCCGAGCTCACCGGGGCGCGGTCGGGGGCCTGGGGTGCGCGTCTCCCGAGCAGGGGCGGCTGCAGGGGAGGCGGAGAGAGGCGCCGCAAGGGCGAACGGAGCTCGCGAAGGAGGCAAAGGGAGGAGGCAGGAAAAGGCAACTTCAGACGGAAAGTTGGTGCGAACTGGCGCAGTCGGCAAAAACGGAAAAGTCGATCGCACGCCGCGGCTGCATAAAAGTGTGAGCCGGCCCGGCCGGAGCGAGAGGCGGCGGCAGGCTCTGCCCTGCGGGTGGCCGCGCCCGCCCGCGCCCGCGCCCGCGCCCGCCGCAGCCACAGGTGCCGAGGGGCTCGCGGGAGGCAGGAGGGCGCCCCGCGCACCCCGCCCCCGGCCCCCGCCCCCAGCCCGGGACTTCAGCTCAAGTCACTCGGCGTCCGAGCTCCGTCCCCAGCCGCGGCTTCCGCGGGGCAGCGGGAGCGGGAGCGGGAGCAGGCGGGGAGCGGCCGGCGCGCGCGCGCCCAGGGGAGTTGGGGTTCGCAGGGGGTTGTTTTCGGCTCTGAGGAGGTCCCCGCCCAACCTTCAAAATTTTGTCCAAAAGCAGACAAGAGGATCGCCCCGCGCTGAGCCGGCTGGTGGGCAGCAGGAGGCGCCTGATCGCCGCCGGGGCGCTGGGGGTGGTGATGGTGCTGCTGCTGGTCATCCTCATCCCGGTGCTGGTGAGCTCGGCCGGCACGTCGGCGCACTACGAGATGCTGGGCACCTGCCGCATGGTCTGCGACCCCTACGGGGGCACCAAGGCGCCCAGCACCGCCGCCACGCCCGACCGCGGCCTCATGCAGTCCCTGCCCACCTTCATCCAGGGCCCCAAGGGCGAGGCCGGCAGGCCGGGGAAGGCGGGCCCGCGGGGGCCCCCCGGGGAGCCCGGGCCGCCGGGTCCCGTGGGCCCTCCGGGCGAGAAGGGCGAGCCCGGCCGCCAAGGCCTGCCGGGCCCGCCCGGGGCGCCGGGCCTGAACGCGGCCGGGGCGATCAGTGCCGCCACCTACAGCACCGTGCCCAAGATCGCCTTCTACGCCGGCCTCAAGCGGCAGCACGAAGGCTACGAGGTGCTCAAGTTCGACGACGTGGTCACCAACCTCGGCAACCACTACGACCCCACCACGGGCAAGTTCACCTGCTCTATCCCGGGCATCTACTTCTTCACCTACCACGTCCTGATGCGCGGAGGGGACGGCACCAGCATGTGGGCTGATCTCTGCAAGAACAACCAGGTGAGTGCGGGCGGGCAGCGGGGTGGGCGGGGAGGGAGCGCGGGAAGGTGCAGGCAGGAGGGAGGAGACCCCGGAAACGGGGGTGGGAGCCGAAGGGGGCGCCCGGAGGCCTGGAGAGGGCGGTCCCCCCGCCGGGACCTGCGCTCCGCTCGCAGCGAGCGCGCGGGCGGGCCGGCGTGAGCGCCCCTCGAGGGTGGGGGAGCCCGGAGCTCGGTCCCCTGGACAGCCGGGGCCCCGGGGTGCGGGGGGCGTGGGGGGTTCTTCAGCAGCGTAGGGTCGCTCTCGGGCTTCGCCTGGAACAGCAGGGCAGGGGGAGCCCCGAAATGGGCGTGCCAGGCGGGAGAAAGGGGCCCGCGGGAGAAGGAAGGGACCCGAAGGAGCGAGTCCCAGTGTGGCCCGTCCCAGGGCCGACGAGGGGACCCGCGGACTGGCGGTCGCAAGGCCCCAGCGGCGTCCCAGCCCCGGGAAACGAGCAGACCGTCAAATGCAAGGGACGAACTCCGGCTTAGATCTCAGCCCAAGGAGGAGAAGGGGACCGAATGAGTCCTGGCAGCAAAAGAAAAAAAGTTGAGACTCATGGGTGTACTCAGTAAAACGCGCACCCAAATACAGGAGCGGGACTCCACTGGCCGGAGTAGGAGGCCGCACAGGCAGGTGCGCGGAGGGCGAAGGGCCTCGCCCCGGGGAGCCCCCGGGGCCTCCTGCGTGACGGTCTTTCCAACCCTGCCTCCTCCCAAGCCAGGCGCCTCGGCCTTGACTGGGAACTAGCCTCAGATTAGCCCCGGCCTCCTCCGAGACGCTCTCCCGAGCCGGTCGGCCCTGCCACGGGGGTCACGGGGCTGCAGTTTTATGCTGGGGCCACTTTACCGTTTGCTTGAGGAATTCGGGGTCACCCCAAGTGGGTCTGATCTCTTCGGAGAGGAAAATAGTGGCTGTAACTACCTGAGAGTGTCATCCGGACCTGAGGTGCGCGCTGAATCAGCAGCCACGCTCTGGGCCAGGCCTTGCAACCTGCAGCCTGCAGTCTGGGCTGAGTTCTCTGGCTTTAATTTTGCCGATTGGGTGGCACAGGGAATGGCCCAGAACCCCGCCATGGCCAACTTAGATTTAACAAGCGCCACGGGGCTTCAGGTCACCCGCTCCTTGAATCCAGACCTTCTTTAGTTATAATCCAGGTTTCCATTAAAGCAGCATTAAGGCAAGATTTCTTCCAAAGACCTAGCTCGGTATCAGAGTTTTGCAGGGTTTTGATTTGTTTTGTTTTGTTTTGTTTTTTTCAAAAGTGAAAGACAAATATTCTAAATGTATCAGAAGGAAAGAACAAAAAATCCTGTCCCTCCTCCCTCTTCCCACCCATCACTTCTAAAGGAATTTAGAAGTCAATAGCTCCAGGACCCCACAGGACAAGTAAAACAAACAAACAAACAAACAAAAAAAAGGAAAAATGGCCACCAGGAGGCACTGACAGGGTTGTTTATTATAGTTATTATGCACAAAAATAATATTAAGATAAAGATTATTTACAGAGCAGTGAGTTGGTTTTAGGTAAATGGCTAAAAAGGGCATGACTCACTGTACCAAAATAGAGCTATTGTGTTACCTTTACAAAATGGTTTATGAGCAGCCCCTTAGCAGACAGCGATGAGGCACCCATTTATTTACCAGTTGGCTCTCTCCTGACTCAAAGGTTAGGTCTGGAAAATACTGTCAAGACTGAAGGATTGTTTGTAGAGATTTTAATTAAAATGGAATAATGTTCAAGTTTTATCAGCCACTGAATAAAAATACATCTTTAAATACCTGGAAATTGGCAATTGCATGAAAAATCAGGGGATGGCACATTTAAATTAGTTTAAAGGTGGCTGTGTCAACTGCTGAGCCCGGGTATATTGAACTGATCCCAAGAAAACCATTTTGTACACGTGTTTTAGGTGCATTTTGTTTTTAAAATTATTTCATTGTTTGGAGAGCCGAATGCTCCTTTGTATCAGCCTAGCATGCACATTCTACAAGCATGAGGAAAAAAAAAATAGGGCAAACCAGCTGACCTTATCATGTATAAAGCTCTCCATTGGCATTATTAAGCTGTTACTTCTTCAAAAGGTGTGCAACAAGTAATTCAGGAAGATATAGGTAGCAACAAACAATGTATTTTCAACTTGGCATGGACTAGTTTGGAAAATAGCTATTAAAATATTACTGTTAAGGAAATATTACTGTTTAGGAGTTACAAAATAGAACTGTTTTGTAAAGTCTGATCTGTAGACAGTTGCAAGTGAGGAATATTTTATAAAGTTTATTTTCTTAATTTTAAATAGTTTATCCATGATTTTCAGTTCTCTTCTTGTCTGATCACTTCTTAGAATGGCAGCTTCCCCCCTGAGCAGACCTAATTTGTTTTCACAAAACAGAAACTCAGAGATCCATGTCAGCGTAATGTTCTATGGATTAAGTGGATTTGAGAAGCACAAAAATTAAACTAAAAATTCAGTTCACTCTAGGATAGAGGGAATGCCTCTGGACCGTAACCATATGAGAACCATTTTATTTATGCTTTGTGTTGAATGCAGGATCACAGATGGAAACATCAAAGGCCAGTAAATTAATCTGATGCACCACTTAACCTTTTGTTTATGATTCCACAGAAGTACAATGAAAATGAAATTATGAGAGCATCAGTAGCAATTAATTAAATTAGCAAATGTTACCATAAATATTGTCTCTAATAATAAACCCTCACTAATAAGATAATGCTAAAGCCACACAAGCTACTATGTTCTCACAGACATGCCACTAAAAGGATCACAGTTCTCATATTCCCCATGAAACCATCAACCTAAATTTAACCATACCATTCGTTGAGAGCCCATGACAGTGCATATGCAAGGTAAAAGTTGGACTCGAATGGCTTCACAGACAGGAAATATAATTTTAATGTGTTCGCATACCTTTAGCAGAAAACCTGAATTTAGAAATTGTTCTTTGAATACAGCCAATGTAATACCACTATAATAAGCCCCTATCATAAAAACTAGAACTGGCTCAAGATTAGAACTATAAAATAATTGAAGGCCTGGTTTATTCTAAGAAGGTATTAATTACAACACCAATGAACATGAGATATATTGGAAACAATAGTTCGTGGGTGGATATTCCTTCATAAATTGGTGAGATTAATGAAATGCCAAATTAATACTCTCTTTTTAAAAGCTGTGAAACATGCGCTACAGATCAAGCAGGCTCCAAATAGTTAACTTATAATATGAAAAGATATTAGAGTACATTTAGGCAGAAATGAGTATATCGGGCAAGGAAAGGATGCATCATATTCCCGGAGAAAATGCTGAAATCGGTGTACATTTAGGAACCTGAAAATAGCCTCCAAGGTGGATGCATTACCTTCCCTGTAGTTTGATGGCTTTAAGGGAGAGTTGTTGGAAGTCACCGAGCTGATTACTAGAGCTTGAAATTTCAAGTTCCATTATACCTTTACGGTAGGATCAGGTGAGCAGGTGTACAAAAATCATGCAAAGTACACTGGGGTATGGCAGTTATTTAATTGGGAAAGTCTCGTAACCTACAGTATAGGTTAAAATCTTAAGAGAATCACTTTCATTAAAAAGCTATCACACAACAAAGGAAGTGAAAAACCATAAGGGTAACCTTCCAGTCTGTGGGATCGCACTAATGCATTTGCAGGTTTTTGTGGTTGTAGCTACAGAATCAAAATGGTCATATTTACATGGCTTTGTGCTTATACCCTGTAGAATAAAAACTGCATTACATGTATATTTAAGACTATAGTCTCTAAATGGAGGGATTTTAATGAGTACTGGTTCCCAGATGTCTTTATATAGAAAACAGTGTTAAAGCAATACCCAGAGAGCATATATTAGACACCTAAAGCACTAAATAAAATGTGTCTGGTTATTAATAATAGCTGAAAAATATATTTATGGATTGCTCATTAATATGTTACTGGCATGGCTAAATGACTGATTTGTGTTTTAAATTTTCTCACCCATTAAAAAGTCCACACGTTTAAAAAAAAAAAAAAAGATGAGGTCATAACGGTGCTATCCTCCTTGTAGATTTTTTTTTCCCCCGGGGCATTAATGACTAGGCGAAATTAATAAATCAAAGCACTCAACTCCTACAAACTTATGATTAATTTCTAGGAAATATTACAACATTAAATTGTATTATTACTTAGCGGTCAAAACAGATCGCTTCACTGAATTGGTGTATACATTTGAGTCAGTGTTTCTGAGCATAATTGCATGGCATATTGCTTTCACTGTATTAGTGTCAGCCAGTGTTAAGCAATTCTAAATCTTTTAAGCCCCTTTCTCCTTTTGCTATACGATACCCACGAAGAAATTTTTAAAATACTACTCAAATTACTTTACAAGTTCAGCAGTGTCAAAGAGCCTTCTCCTTTTTTAACATTTCAGCATTAATGTGAGAACACACCGCATGAAAATTTAATTTGAAAACCTATCGTTTAAGTTTTGAAAGAAATGCATGGAAATTCTTGACTTATGTCTCTTTTCTCTCATTTTGCCAAGTGATAAAATCCAGCATACTCTACCCCAAGTCATGCATTATTACATAATGCAGGTTTACAAAACCACTAAATCACTTGCTATGGTATTCAGGGAAATACCATTATAGTGGAATAGAAACAAGCCACAGAGTGGATGTTTTACCGAAATCAATCAAATACAAGTCTGCCTATCGAACATTTTTTTTCCAAGGCAGGATCAAGATATAGCTAAATAAATAGGAAGCCTAATTTGAGTTGAGGATATGATGGAATGTCCATATTACTTGAAATGATAGGCAATTTGACTGTTTGCAAATGTCTGCCAACCCACTAATGAGATCACAGGCTCAGCATGAGTGGATTATAGGCAACTTCTGTCCTCAAAGCAAACCACACATTTTTAGGATCACTTAAATGTAAAAGGATATTCAATCATATCAGTCAAAAATTTTTAGGAATTTTAGAGGCCTCAAAGCTTAGTTCCTTCTGTAACTTTTAGGTATGTTGACATTAAATAATTTATTCAAGCGCACGCATCACAGGTAAGTAATAAAAAGGCAAAAATGGAAAAATGAACTCAGCACACTTGGGTGATGTTTAAATGAGGTTTCTGGCCAAGATTTTCAAAAGCCCTAAATCAAAAGGCTCTCTTCTTCTTCTTCTTTTTTTTTTTTTCCTTCTCCCTATACAGTAGAGTCGGAGTCGTGTTATGTCTCTGAGCCTCAACTGCTCTGGATCTCAATTTTCTCATAATCGTGGGGACCAGCTGAGGTTTGGATTGAACCTCTGTCCTCATAAACGTCTGGTTAGCATATTGCTAATTGGCTTAAATTAAAATGCAAAAAAAAAATACCCTTATTTCCCATTTCGAGAAGGGATTGGGCCTGGAGATTCAAGGAATTAGAAAAAGTGCTGATTTAGGAAGAGGATAGCGTGGTGTGTGTTGTCGACAACCTGCGGTGGGAAGAGACTGCTGGAATGGCCCTGGCGAAAGCACCTCTTACTCGGTTCTGCTCCTTTCCAGTGAGCATAGTTGAAACTGTTACAGAGCTAGCCCCGTAGAGCTCCGGGGTGCCTAGGGGGACTCCTCCACGCTGAATCCTGTGCTATGGCAGCAGGTGGGCTTCTGAGGCTGTGTGAATGGCAAAGAGGAAACCTGGGCATCTTCTCCTCCAAATTCTAATTCTTGTTTGTTCCACACAGGTGCGTGCCAGTGCCATCGCTCAAGATGCTGATCAGAATTACGACTATGCCAGTAACAGTGTGGTTCTTCACCTGGAGCCGGGAGATGAAGTCTACATCAAATTAGATGGTGGGAAAGCCCACGGAGGGAATAACAACAAATACAGCACATTTTCTGGATTTATTATTTACGCTGACTGATACCGCAGAAACTAAGCTGCTTATTCTGAGTTTGGACACTGGATTCGTTTGGCTAACGTCCGTGAATCAAGGATCCCCGGGGGATGCCGGTTGCGGGGCACCTCAGTTGTGTATATGTGGGCAATGCAAATGCTACCTGACTCACATCTGTACACTCAGAAACATCATGTAAAAAAAAATATATTAAAAGCAAGATAAGCAGATGTGTTATCCACTACCGCCAAAGCAAATACTCCTCCTTATCGTTAGTGTCCATGTGAATGAAGTCCTATATAGATCACAAATTTTTATAGAAAAATCTAAGACACTGAATTATTTCTCCAATATATATGATACTTTGGTGTACTGTGATCTTGCTGCTTTTATCCATATGTCAGCTTCGGTTCTTGTGAGTTTACCTGCTTATTATGATACTTGGAGTCCATTCATAGTGTGGGGAGAATGAGTTTACCCTGCAGGAGAAGGTCTGATTGAAATAATGCTGCTTGTCCCCAAAGAAATTGTTTGCCTTGTACTTTTGTTAACTTTAGAGCTAGTCCTGGGAATGATTCAACTTCAAGCCTTAACCTGGAATCTTCTGGATTTGAGGGAATTCCCAAGCCTGTGATCATTTTCACATTTTCTTTTTCTTACGAATTTTCTTTTCTCTCTTTTCTGGTGATAGTCTTTAAATATAGAGATCGAAATTGTATCATAGGATTACCCTCTAAGTGTGAAAATGTGTAATTATGTATGGTATTTAGAAATTCCCCTGTGTGTCCATTTTGTCAATAGAATGCGTTTAGATTTACTTAGAAAGTCAGAGACATTTATTCTTTGGTGTTAAATCAGACTGAGGCTTTCGGCTTCTTTGGAACAAAAGATTATTCATAACCCAATGCACAATGGTTTAATTTGAGCTACTGCATGAGTCACCAAGGGGACCCTAAGTTAAGGCCTTCGAATAGTTACTACAAGGCGTGGCCCGAGATTATTTCAAAATGAACGATTTCACATGTAACCAATAAGACAACAAAGTGTATATATTTTATACAAATACGTGCTACACATACATGTATTTGTGTGTGTACACATAAAACACACACACACACACGTTAGATCAAATATTATATATATATATATACACACACACATATATATGTGTGTGTGTATATATATATATACATATATATAATGGCTTCAGACCATAGGCACAGTGGCTGTATAGCCTCAAAATTTAATTTAAAAAATATGTGTATATATACACACAAACACACATAAATTATTTGACTTATTTTGGATCGAAATATATTTTGGATTACAAAAGTATATGGAATAGCAAAATAATTTAAATGACTTCTCTTGTAAGAGTTACCCAGAAAATTAAATTTCATTTGGTTAAAATGCCCTATACATCACATGTCTGTAAATTAAGCCTATGGTTTCTTTATTACCATATGCCAATCAATACTTCCACTGCATTCTGTGGCAGACTGTTAATATTAGGACTGCAGAAACAAAGTGGCTCTCTTTTGCAACGTTTATGAATTATATGCGTTTGAATTATCAATTCCTTTTCTTTTTTTCTCAGGTGGATTAAAGCGGACAGTAAAGTAGATTCCGAGAGTAGTGCAAATCATTTCTCTCTGGTTAAAACACACTGCCAAAGCCATCTCTTTAACCTAAGAAAAAGATTAAAAATGCATGTTGATATACCCTATCAGACAACTTCCACTATTACAATGAAAAATCCGTTCCCCTCTCTGTTGCCTTTGAAGACTCTCTGAATGCATAGATTTGAAAAACAGGGATGTAAAAATCTGCTTGTTTTACTGGTGAAGGACATTTGCATTTTTTCATTTAAAGGAATTAGTTTGTTCTGGCTCATTCCTCTTGGGTACTTTCTGTTCTAATACACAGAAAGCTTGATCATCTTTGATCCACAGAAATATCTTGTATTTAGAAAACCTCAACTTTCCAAAAGAGTTACGCATGTTCCCATCTGAAGGTGCTGTTGGCTTGGTTTAAATGCCTTGGTCTGAGTAACTGTCATGATTTTTATGATTAAAAACACTTAGCCCGTTCATCAAGAATAATGACTAATTCTGTTGGCTTTTTCTGATATGTTAGCAGATTCATAAAGGAGTTGCAATGGATTTATTTCTGTTTAACAATATATATTTATCAAGAGGGATTGGTAGAAAGAGTTTGGGGATTTTTTTTGGTGGTGGTGGGGGGGGGGTAACAAACAGCATAATGAGGAATCAACCAAAAGATTAATTTATAAAACAGCAGTGCACATCTTCTGTGAGTTTTAAAAAGGCTTTATTTACACAAAACATCAGGGCTGGGTACCTTTTCAAGAATAGGCTCTAGAATCAGAATGTCATTTCTAATGGATCTGACCTTTTCTTCAGATAACTAAGCATTATTTTCTCTGTTTAGGCCCAAGGAAAAACAAATAAAAGGTAAAGGAAATAAAGGGAATATATATAAGGCTAACATTTCTCTTTTTTTTTTTTGCATTATATATTATTAATTAAACTGTGGCCTTTGTTATTATCAATGTAATGATTCATTAAACTATATTATGTAATATATTTTGACTTTTATGATTGAATTTTTATAATTGAGCATTATGTGTTCATGCTCCCTTCTACAAATTTTTTAAAGCAACAAAGTCTTACAGCAAAAATGGATACCAGCAAGCCAAAGGCAACCAAACTGATTTATTATCAGTAAATACAGATAAGGGAGATGGCATATGATTAAGCTTACACAATATTTTTACCAATGTGAATTGGTAATTGTATTACAATATCCTATGGAAAAAAAAAAAAAGCTGCAAAATTTAACTTCCCTTGCTGCCGAAGCAATTTTAAAGTGCCATATTATTCATTAAGCATTAATTAAAGAACAGCAGGATAATTAGTACGATCATCAATATTACAAGAAACATTAGATTGCTCCAGAAGGGGGTAATTTGACTAGAAACACTTTAAATTTTCTCAAGTAGTGCAGCTGATAGATTAAGAAAGCAAAACGAGACTCCACTAAGAGGATACAGACTGTAAATCACTGTTTGGAAATTGGTATTTCTGTGTTTATTTTGTGAAGGCAAAACAATAGGCCCAATTAAGTCAGTAGCTTCCTAAAGGCACAGAGGTCGTAACTGGTTTCTGAGAAGGCAAAACTCTTCTGATTCTCCTAAAGATGAAACGACCCGTCATGAGTCCTACAGAGCTCTGATTAATATTTCACAGTGGGTTTGAAATCACTGAGAAGTGTCCTCCGCAAGCTTTATACTCAAGGTGTGAATTCATAAACAACCATCCTATTTGAAAGTTAGCCATTGCTTAGGGTTTTCTATGAGTATCTTATCAAGTGCATTCTCGGTGATACCTCTAAGCAGCATTTTAGGAACAATGTTGGTAAGTATATGAGAATAGCCGTGACCTCCGTATTTCATTAGCCGGTGCTTCGTATGTATGTCATGCGCCATCAGAATTCGATCTTCATAGCCCTCATCCACCAGAAGACGCACTCTGTGAAAAATGTTAACTCATTACATGGCATTGGTCTCACATTTAAAATGATCGGAGTGCTTTAAACGTTTTATTCATAAACCTGTTGTGCTTGCTGTAGAAATACGGTCTCCTGCTATGGCATGTGTAGTGGGAGACCCTTAATAAATATTGCATGGTAGTGATAAAGATAGTATTGCATCCTACTAGGAACGTGACCCTGATTCCATGCACACAGAAACTTCTAGCCTGCGGTATTTACCACAATGCCTGCAATACTGCATTAAAAACAGCCTCTAATAAGATGTGCTGGTCTGTATGAACGGCCACTTTGGCATGTCACAAAGTAACTTCATTCTGGATTTGTATCCAGCCCTCTGCTCTAAAATCTCTCTCTTAATGGGCCCATTTTCCAGACCTCATTTCCTTTCTCTCTCTCTCTCTCTCTCCCTCTCTCTCTCTCTCCTTTCTTCCAGCAAATATAATCGATTGGAATTTGTGACTAAAATAGGGAAACCAAAGAAATATTTGTACAAGTGAAATATTCTGAGAGTAGAATCTGCTGGTTTGAAAGTGAAGGGCATATGATAAACTAGATGGTCATTTTAAAAAGGTCAGCAAAGGTACCTCTGTATTTTGAACAATGGTCCCTTTGAAATCTGCGGGAATTTCGACTTAGTAGTCATCTTGAGGCATTGGATTAAATCAACCAGTAAAGACTTACTCTATCTTCCTTCTATCTCAACAAGATTGTTCTAAATATTGAGCTGTTCCTTTAAATATATAGTCAGTTGCCTAGAGAATGGCTTTCCAACTACTGTCTAAACATCTAATCCTCTTTGCTTTGTTAAATGCTGTAATCTATAGTGTGAGTCACCTCCTGACAGCCACCATCTGTGTGCGTCTGGACTCTGGGCAGTGTCTGTCGTGACTTCCACTAGTCTCTGATGGCAGGACGTGTACTTGGAGACAGTGGTTCTTCTCTGGCATTCTTTATGCGGTCTTGTCAGTCTCTGGATTCCCAAATGAATCTAGATGGTCGGACAAGCACCTTTTTCCAAGGGCTAATTATTTAAAAGGTATTCTTTTTGTTTCTATGACATTTCTTGCCATTCTAGTGCATGAGTCATATTTCATAACTACTAAAATAAGCAAAATGTGGGCCACTACACAAAAACGGCAAGCACAAAGCCCTGCCCTCTGAGAACATACATTTTAAAATAAAATGATCATTGAAGATGAGGTCTTGTGTTTGTAGGTCAAAGGAATGCAAGTGCCAGAGAAGAGCCACCCTGAGCCTTTTCGTCTAGAAATCTGCATTCATGTCACGTGTACCCCCGCATGTCCTATAAGTACTTGGACTGCTGTCTGTGCCACCATGGATATTTACCTCTTTAAAATTTGTATAACGTCCCAAAGCTCTGATCTGGCGTTACTTTTGGAACAAACCCCATTTAAGGGAATTCTCTAAGAGAATTATATGATCATTTATGTAAAAAAGAGGAAGATTTGACGGGATGCGCACACATTGCTGAAACTTAGTATAACAAACCTGAATCCCCAACTGAAAAGGAGTATCACATGACCAGAAAATTTTAGGGTACACCTTCCCCCTTATATTTCCTGAGCATTTGCCAAAATTTCTATTTCTTTGCCTGGTCTGAGAAAAAAAGAATATCACATTACTACAGAGGTGTATCATAGGAATAGACAAATTTCTGCCCATGGCCTCGTGCCAGACCCTGAAATACAAAGTTATAGAGCTGTGAAGTAGTAAGGAAAGAGTATGATGGATAAGATACTCATTGAAAAACGAGAACCCTTAGAACTCATTAAGTCAAGAATCTGGAAACTAGTTCTCTCACGAGAGAGACACCATCGTGGCGCTACAGACATAGTTATCTTCTGCCTATCAAGACAGAACTTGGCCACTCTTGAAATAAAAGCTCATCTCCCATGCTATGCCATTGTATGGAAGAACAGTAGTTCCAGAGATGCCGCCAGAAGGAAAGAACCACTGTAGATGAGAAGACAAATATGACAGTAATTATAGAAATACAAATGAGTTAGTGTTTTGCAAACAAATATTAGAGAGAGACTACAAAGTGTGAAAAGGCAGAGATATAATAAGATTTGAGAAATGGAGCATAAGATTGAAAACAGGTGTTAGACACAGAATTTCTGGGGCTGAAAACCAGAGGTAGGCAGAAGCGTGCTTCTATGTTCTTGCAGTTCCGAGCTGTAAGATGACTAAGGCTCGCAAAAGGACTGCCAATGGGTGATGAAAATCAAGTGCCCGAGAGAGGGGGGGACAGGCGGGGTACTGGAGCACACCCCCCTCCCAGAAGGTCATTCGATAATTACCGTGAGCTGTGCTTGAGTCAACTGACCTAATGCATGATTTTAATTTAAGAACAATTAAGTACATCTACGTATGCAGATATACATAAATACACATACGTTAGACATAAATTCTGATGGATTTCCATACATCTAGAATGTTTACGTCTGGTTCAAGGAAAGCTGACTGGGATGATATTCTTGTTCTTGAAAGAATAGCCAAAAGTTGCTAAGGACGAATATGAAGCGAGGTGCGGGTGGTCCTTCCCCCCCGTACCTCCTTCACAGACCCGCTCTGCAGACCCCCTCTCTCTTATTCAGGCCTGGGAGAAGGCCCATGGATGGCATAGGGGTCCTCCAAAAGATACAAAAGATACAGCTCACCGCCACGAAGGGGCTTAGGAAGAGGAAGCAGGTCCTAGAAGCAGACTTCCCATTTCCAAGATGAATGGTGAAACATGGGTGGAGGGCATTCCTCAGGAAATCGTGGTTTTGAGATCATGAAAGATGAGAGAGCCCTACCACACGGCCCGCTCTAAATCCCAGAGAATATCCACCCCCGAGCCCGGCCCCAGCTAGTAGGGCCCTAGGGACGCTTGTTTGCCTGTACTGAATGGTGCTCCTGGGCAAGTAAGTGAGAATCATAACACAGAATGAACGAAGCAAAGACAAACCATAAATCCGTGTGTCCAAGAACCGATTTCAGTGGTTTAAAAACACATTTAAAAGACCTAGCTTCATCGGTCAGGTCAGCTTGCTCATGGCCGGCTGAGCATCTCCATATCCACGAAGCTAGTGTTACCCGGATCAACCAGCTCTCCCTGATGACATTAAACCTGAAGCATCTTTTACTGCTAATGAGGCCATCGGAGAGGAGTGACCCTACTCGTGGCGGCAGAAGGCACACGGCTGTAAAGGTGGGCCGCCCAGGGTAGGAGCTGAGGCCTTCCCAACCGTGGCCCCGGCTCGAGGTCCTCCCCGCAACCCCCGTGTGCACGCGTGTCCTGCGCTTGCCGCTTGCCTCAGTTTCTGGACATCACGTCTGAGGTCATGACCCGTCCCCCTGCCGTCAGCCATGTTTTTGAAGACAGAATCCCAACCTCCTCACAGTTGTGCCGTCACCATGTTGAGCCTCACCGGCCTCTCACACACACACCAGGCGTCCCATCGGTGTCTCTCCCGTCCCCTCAGCACCCGTTCCCAGCCTTCCTCCTCGTCTACGAGGTCCTGCCCTGAATCTGTTCCTTCCTTCGCAGAAGAGAAGCATGTCTGCTTCCCAGGGACACCGCAGAACACGTGTGGCCGTAGGTCCTCAGTTTCCTGGTCTCACCATGACGTCTGTCTGCCTTCACTCCGTCGCTCGCCTTATACCTTTCAACCAACTTTCTGTTTGCTCCTCAGATTCCATCTGTTTGTCTCCTTCAAAGCCTCGCTCCGTCGCTCCCCTCTCCAGATTGTCGTAAGTTAGCATCGATGGACTATTTTCATATTCTGCACCAGGCGCTCCCATAAAAAGTCTGCATCCTTTATTTCATATAAATTCCATAACAACCTTGTAGAATGATAGGCACAGCTTCCCAGGCCTGGTCGTCTCAGTCTCTCCGCTTTCGCTCTCAAGCCCAGAGACGTTGCTCAACGCTTAACAAAGCCTTCCCTTGATCCAGCCAGGGCTTCTCACTTTGGCCCTACACCCTGGCTTCCCTTTACTACCAAGCTTCTGGAAAGAGTAGCCTCCACATTCTCTCTCCTCTTCCTTACCCCCGCCTCATTCCTCCCGCCTTTGCTACAGAGACTGCACTGACTGAACGTGCAAGAGAATCTCCAGACTGTGAAATCCAATGGACACTTTTCAGCCTCTGCCGCACTTGACGTCTGCCACCTGTCAGGTGTCCAAGCCCTTCCGCGTTGAGCGTTCTCCTGCACTAACTCCCACAACAATACATTTCCCTGATATTCTTCTCACTTTGAAAACTTTTCAGTTTGTCCCTGAGTGACTGTTCCAGAGTCCATTCCCTAAATATCAGTGCTCCCCAGAGTTCTGTCCTTATCCTCTTCTCTGAGTGGTCTCATTCATTCCCACGCTGCCAACCTGACATACAGACCAAAGATGCCTCCGTTGATGTCTGAGTCCAGATCTCTGCCCTGAGCTTCACACCCTTATCCATGGCTCCACTGGGGAGCAACTCTTAAATATTCCCAAACCAGTCACCCTTGTGAACCCCAAATCTGTTTCTCCTCCCATTATCCCTCACATGCCTCATTCAGTCTTCACATCACCGTGCAACCAAGACAAACCAGGTACCCATCCGTCCTTGGCTCCAAACATAGTCTACTTGGTTGCAGAGAATGACTCATACAATTATTTGCTTGGACAACTACGAGGGATTGGATTTTATATGACATTTGGTCTTTAGACATTCAACTTACAGCATTTTAAGTTTCAATCATCTCCAGAGTGAATGTTTTTGATAAAGCATTTCAAAAATTCATTGTAGGAGGTTAGGACTTCAGTATGGACAACATGGGCAAGAAACCACTTACTTCATTAGGGAGAAAAAGAGGAAAACATCTTTATTCTCGTATCGTCGTGGCAGGGGTTAAGTATTATCTGTTTCTTGTCAGCTGCCCATCTGCAACTGAACTTCTAAGGCGCTGCTAAGCTTTTGCCTACTTAGGATGACTCATTTGCTTCTTGAAATAATATATAGAGATTTTTCTCCCTGAAACAGCATCGATACATTTTTTTTCTGCAAGTCTCTGGTTCCGCCTGCATACTGTTTTCCGAATCTTTGCTAATACTGTTTTCCGAATCTTTGCTAATACCCACCCAGATATGAATCAAAAAGGGCTGGTAAAAGGAAATGCTATCAGAGATTTCATCATATTTACCTTCTAATTCTTTTATTATCATCAGGCATGTCGATATCCGGGTTGAATTGGTAATGAAGGAGTGCAGTCCCAAAGAGATCATATTCCAAGTAACAGCCAAGTTGAGCAAACTCTAGTAGTTCCTTTTTATCAAGGATAGTCCTAGAGACAATAAGACAGACACACTGTTATTGTTAAGAGCATATCTTTCACGTACACAGATTAAAAGTTTTAAGTGTACTACGTACTGGAACATAATTTAAAGTAACAATCTTTGAGTTAGCTCTTAGGATGTGACTATAAAACAGTGAGTTCAGTTTGTTACCAGAAATAAGGGAATTTACTCCTATCTAAAAGGGAGTTTTCCCTTCTAAAGTACTTGGGAACTATAGACATTTTAATTATGCTGCCATTACTCAAAAACGATTTTGTAATTCTCCAGACTTGTCCTTGGGATATGTTCCATATTCTTTTGAAGATCCTTCCTAGAAGTGGGACTGCTATGAGCTCTGGAAGCTATCAAAGAGAGTTTGGCATCAGTCTGGTGAATTAGGTGAGTAATACTAATCTGGGTAAAATTCGGAGCTAAGGTAAGGTAATTGGGTGATTTTCTTGTGAAGATCATAAAATGATTCCAAAATTAATTCCAAAGCCTTTGTAAATATCACTGCAACTTTTCCAAAAGGGGCAAAACTCCTATGGATATTTGTGTTCTAGTATTCCTATCTTTTAAATAGAATTTATTATTTCATGATAATTTTTATGGATATCTTCTCATTTCTTTAGGGATCATAGTAAGAACAACACTGTTTTATGATGTAAGATTATGTAAATGAATAAGAAAGGGAAGGTATATCAGAGAAGCACCAGCTGCAGACAAGGGAGCAGAGTTCAGAGCAAGAGTAGATTATCTCAAGGAATTTAGATTAGAACAAGTAAAGAGGGATGCATTAAGTTAGCCAAAAATTCCATGGTAGACATTCAAACACATGGAGAAGAAAGAAAGAAGGAAAGGTAAAGAGAAGAAGGAAGGAAGAGAGAGCGAGAGCGAAAGAAAGACAGAAAGAAAGAAAAAGAAAGAAAGAAAGAAAGAAAGAAAGAAAGAAAGAAAGAGAAAGAAAGAAAGAGAAAGAAAGAAAGAGAAAGAAAGAAAGAAAGAAAGAAAGAAAGAAAGAAAGAAAGAAAGAAAGAAAGAAAGAAAGAAAGAAAAAGAAGAAAGAAAGAAAGAAAGAAAGAAAGAAAGAAAGAAAGAAAGAAAGAAAGAAAGAAAGAAAGAAAGAAACCTATCAGGAGACAATATGGAAAAAATGTAAAGGAAAAATACACCCCTTAGACATTATGTGAGGGGAGTTCAGGGCTCAGAGAAAGGAAGTGATTGAAATCCCAAATTGGCCTGGCACAGAGTTGGAATATCAGATGATCATTGTCTTACTAGGCTTTTATCCACTGATATTCTATTACCTTGGCAATTCTAGGATGCAAGGATTAAAGCACTGTTATATGTCTGTAAATCTGCTTCAAAGAGGTCAAAAGTATTTTCAAGGCCTTTCTTCCAAACCATAGGAGGACCAATTAAGCCTCTGTGTGTCATGAGTGCGAGAGATTTCTGCTGTCTTGGGATGCTACCTAGGAGTTGACTATTGACTTTCACTCTGAGCAGTCATATTGTAGCTGGTTCCTTTTTATTCAACAATTCAGCATAACTGATAGTGCACAATGTTGTTTTAGGCAGGGAGGCTAAAATATCTTTCTTTTACACTGTAAAATGCGCATTCTGTGCTATCTTCTGCTAATACTACTCCTTTTCCATCTTCATACCCTGGAGACCATCTTTTGCTTCCAAAATTACTTGCCTAAAAGAATATGTGTTTTTCTATAGTAGACACATTGTGTTTTCCCCCAAAGAGCCATGCTTAAAAACAAAATACACACAATTAAAATAACATAAGAGGGAAGAGGAAGTTTTGTGTATTTCTTTGGAGTCCGTTGCTTCAGCTTGTTAATTACCAATATGGGCAAGGTGCTGGGGGTGGGTGGGGAGACAAGCAGGGGATGAAGGTGCCAATAACACATTGGATCAGACTCTGATTTCTGCTCCTAATGTATTTTTGCCTTCCTTTGCTTAATTCCTTGAGACTAGGTTTTCTAAATTTTAAGTGACATATCGAAATAGGTATTCAATGTAAAGTCTATAGTAAATGAAATGCCACAGGGAACTTTTTTAGTCTTTAGTTACAATTGAAAACAAAAAGTAAAGTTGCTTATCATCATAATAGCTGAAAATTATAAGAATTTACTTGTGTCTGGCATTGTGCTAAGCACTTTCTTTGTATTTATTACTCCACTTAAGATTCTCTATAATCCCACTGATCTCAATTTTACAGATGAGGAAACTGGAGAAGTGAGAGATTAGAGACTTATTCAAGGTGATGTGTTGGAATATGAATTCATTTTAATGCTAGAATCAACTATACGAACCATCATTCTACATGACTTCTACTGCTAAATATTTTGTGCTCAAAGGACGTTTTCCAGAATTGCACTGACTGTAGCAGACATAGTGTTGTGTTAATCTTTATTTTGAACTTTAATTTGCTCCCTACAAAATACGCTCAAGAAATGAGTTTCTCATCAAACTAGCATGGGTGCGCAAGGCGGTGGTAAACCTGAAAAGAAAAAAAGGATTACTTTGTAAATGTCTTTAACTGTTAGCTCAGAGTGTAAATACATATGGTAGGCAGTATTTGACCATTACAGTTATGTTGGATGATTCAAATGACATGGTCAAAGGAGAAGGAACTATATGAATTGTGACCATTGCTTATTTTCTCACTAGGAGCCTGACAATGCTCTAAGCCTCTTAAAAATATCAAGAGGCACGTCTTAAGGGTCTTCTATCACCAGACCAGACCTCTCCTAAAGTTCAGAATTACATATCTAATTGCCTGTTTGCTATCTCAACTTGGATGTCTAATAGACAGCTCAGGCTTAACATGTCTCAAACTAAAGCCTTCATCTACTATCCCAAACCAGCTTTTCTTTTTTTTTTTTTTCCAAACCAGCTTTTCTAACACCCTTCCCTCTCTGGGCTTATAGCAACGCCATTTATGCATTTGCTCAGGCCAAAAACCTTATAGTCATCCTTGACTGCTTTCTTTGTTTCACACTACACATCCAGCCTATTGGGACAGCTTTTTGGCTTGACTTTCAAAATCTGACCAGAATCTGGAGATGTAACCATCTCTCCTACTACCCTTCTGGTCCAAATCACCACCATCTTTTTCTCAACTGTTCTTCTTGCTTTTCTGCCTTTGCTCAACTACAGTCGATTTAAATATAGCAACCAAAGGCCATCACCACAACTAAGTCAGATCAGGTCTCTCATGTGCTCAAAACTCAGCAATGGCTTCCCATTTCCCTCAGAGAAAAAGCCAAGGCTTTTAGTGGCCCCTGAGGCCATGTGTGACCTTTTTGATGTGGTCTTATAACAGCCTCCTCTCAGAGAAGAATGGGGAATCCAGTTTTCCAGATATCATTTTATGTAAATGCTTCCTATATTATAAATGTTATTGAAGAATATCACCATAGGTGAAGATATCTTTCTAGAGGAAGACTAACATGTTTCATAAGATTCATTTACACATGTGAGTTTCAAAAGTAGCCCCTGGGAATTCTTATTCTGTAGAATAGCACATAGAAAGGAGTATGATTTGCGGTGCGTGGTGGTGGTGGTGGGGGAAATGGTCCTTCTGTAAAATATCCTTAAAATTTTCGTAATCACGTGGAGAAAAGATTTCTTCAGAAGGGGAAGCAAAAGCTGGTATTTGGACATTTGGAACATGCAGTTAAAAAATGAAGCTGGCAAAG
The DNA here is from genome assembly GCF_048164855.1 of Canis lupus baileyi. NCBI lineage: Eukaryota > Metazoa > Chordata > Mammalia > Carnivora > Canidae > Canis > Canis lupus. Next base: position 20,867,103 of record NC_132842.1, read on the forward strand.
TTGCTATCATTAAAAAGCCAGACGATAGATAGATAGATGAAATCATACATTATATATTACATACTACATATTATGCTATATATATATTATTTTTACTGACATTTGGCAATATGACACCCTCTGGATAACTGAACATTAGTGTGAAGGAAACTGAGAAATAAATTCACTTTCATTCCCTTACTGATGTGCAAAATCCATGCGGAAAAAATAGCATTGGTGATCATACACAATTTTCAAAGGAAAGTCCTGAAAAAAAAAAAAAAAAAACCCAGAGTTTGGGATTAGATGTTAATGGGGGATAGGATGAGAGAGTTAGATGAAGCAAAAATAAAATAAACACATAATAATTATCAGGTACTTAAAACATCCCTATCTCATTTAATCCTTGCAAAAACTGTATGAGGAAGGTATGATCATCCCATTTCATAGATGAAGAAACTAAGACTCAGAAAAGTTAAGTAACTCAACTTCCAAAGTGACAGGTTGAGAATAAAGCCAGAATGTGTTTGTCGTAGAAGCCATGTTTTTAGGCCATGCTGCCCCTTCTGTGATGGGAGGGAGCATCTCCCACATGCAGCAGCCCCATGCCTTCTCCCTAGCACTTAGCTATGGAGCAGTGCACCCCACCACAAAGGCACCTTGGACCAACCCTGCACCACATATGTCTAACAGGGTGACTTATCCACATTAAATTGGCATCCCGCTGGATGACTTCCAGGGACTGTCAAGGTGCTACTGAAGTTGCATTTATGCAAGTGACTTTTTTTTCACTTGGAGGAAGGATTGACTCCAAATGTCAAAATGGTACCATGGGAAAATGTACTCTGCTTGACGTCTTTCAGATGAGAATTAGCAAAGGTCCTGTCCCTTCCAGTCATCAGTGACCTCATAGTACTTCTCATACAAGGGGAGGTGTCAACTCCAGCCAGTTCTGCTCATTCCATATTCTATATCCATGAAAATTATATTCTTTCTTATTCCAATCTTCTCCAGTGCTTAAGGTAAGTATTTTTCACCTCTTGCCCTAAACAGTCAGTGGGGTGATTTTGAGATACAGAGAAGCTATACTGCTGCCCTTTCACACTGGAGAAAGTCCCTTCTTCCAGGTGGATGAAGGGGTGGCAGTGGTGTTTGTAAAATGTGCAGGGATTTCCTGGGAAAAAGGTGAAATTTTTGTATCAAGTATTTGTTCTTGTCATTTATATTATATATACTATTTCTTTGTTCTATATTTTATACCTTTGCTCCCTAACTAATAAATTCGTTCTATATAAGGAACAAGCATAAATTAATCACAAATATACTGCCATCAGCCAAAAAAATGGCACCTAAAGTGAAGTGGGAATCTTCATTTTCAGAATATGGTTATCATTTACTAGTATTTTAAGGCTGGTACTAAATTGCAAGACCATTGATTCTGTTTTTCAAACCTCTTTATATTCTTGATCTTATCCAAGCACTGAGGGGTTTAGTTTAATGTCAAAATGCATTCTGAGTGGGAGCAAGGAAGTCTGTGTGAGGTGATAATTTAGACAAGGGTCTGTAGGATGTCTAGGTAGAAAGAACTAAGGAGCAGATAGGAAAGGATATGATTCGTGGGTGTGATCCAGATGATAACAATATCTAGCATTTGTCTTGGGCTTTCCAGTTTCAAAGAACTCTCAAATACATTATTTCTTTTCATACATTCAGGCATATCTTCATGAATTAATTCAGCAAGCACCTACTATCTTGTACTATCAACCACCTTATACACTAGCCTCTGCTGGGAATACAGATATGAGGAAGGAATTTAAGCTGCTGTCTAAAGGAATGTAAATTATAAGGGATCGAGATAGGTATTTAAACTCATAATTACATTTAATATGTTGAAAACTTTATTTTAGTACAACTAAATATGAAGAGTTATGAAAGAAAAATGAAAGGAATAAGTCATTTGAGTGGAGTCTGTTTAATAGAAGACAACTCAGAGAAAGGTTGGTGGGATTCAGGTGTTTAGGGATGGTTGATTAAAAGAAAACCTGTTAAGAGTCGAAAAAGGAAAGAAGGAAAGAAAGAAGGAAAGAAGAAAGAAAGAGAAAGAAAGAAAGAAAGAAAGAAAGAAAGAAAGAAAGAAAGAGAAAGAAAGAAGAGAGAGAGAGAGAGAGAGAGAGAAAGAATCTTGTTGTTCCTGAAGATAAAGCTGTAATTATCAAAGCCAAAGTACATGAGGGTAGAAGCAACTATTCACCTATTAAAAAATTATTTTTTTTAGATTTTATTTATTTATTCATGAGACATAGAGAGAGGCAAATACATAGGCAGAGGGAGAAGCAGGCTGCCTGCAGGGAGCCTGATGCAGGACTTGATCCCAGGACCCCAGGATCACGCCCTGAGCCAAAGACAGATGCTCAACCACTGAGTCACCCAGGCGTCTCCACCTATAAGAAATTATTGATCATCAACTTATACAATGAGATATTAGCTGGATAAACAAAGACAAATAACAAACACACTGCCCCATCCTTCAAGAAGTCCAGTGTCTATTAGAAAAAGGAGACATGGAAACATGTAATTGTTTTACAGACCTACCTAGTGTAGTAATAAAAAGGACTGCTAGGAACTGGGCTGGCTCAGAGAAAGAGATAACAGACCCTGCTCAGCTCATTCAGGAAAAGCTTTGTAAAGAAGAAAACCTTTCATGAGCTGCATATTGAAGAAAGACTGCCAGGTAGATAAGGGAGAATGGAGTATCCCCAGCAGAGGGACTAGCTTGTGTGAGAAGCATGTAAGAACAATCAGCATGGGGCGCTCAGCATCACAGTCAGTGTGGCATTAGCGCAAGCTTGGTGTGGGTGCTAGAGATAATGGGAGGGGAGGTGGAGGGATGAGTTCAGACCAGATGATGAAGATGTCTGGATTTTGTGCGGAAGTGAAGGGGTCCTTAAAGAGCTGTAAGTCACGGTTGAGAAATGTAATCCAGTTTGCACTTAGATCAAAATGGTGGCCATGTGGGCAAAGCTAAGGGAGCGATTCCTGTTTGGAGACTATTACAATGGTTCAGGTGGTAGATGAGGGCCTGACTTAACCATGGAGGACTGGATAAGAGGGCTCATATTTGGAGATCTTAGTGAGGTAGACAGGTGTCATCATGTGGGGGTGCAGGAAAGGGAGGGATTTAACATCTGGGTGAATAACGCTGTCCTTGACAAGAATAGGGCAAGCAGCAGGAAGAGTAAGTGATGAGTCACCCTCCCCATAGTGACAGCAATGGAGAAGGAGAATGGAGGGCAGCTGATTAGATGTTAGTAGCATTAAATGATACCAAGAGCATGGGAGGAGCCAGTTCTGAAACTCCCAATCCACTGGTGAAATCACTATGCCACATATTATCATTATTGGATAGATGAAGAAGCTAAAGCTTGGATCTTTTAACTGATCAAAACCCCAGGTATTCCTACTCCTATTTAGTGCATTTTCTTTCCATTACACTTCACTGTGACTTTTCTATGAATTCCTGGGCCTAGAGACTTAGCAGCACTAACTTGAGATCAGACTAGCTCAGGGCCTGACACAGAGAGAAGCACAGAATATATTCAATCCTAAAATTAATGAATTGGACCACGTAATTTTTTAGAGCTGGCATACAAATACAGAAATAGGTGGATATATCTATACAACTGATTTATTAAAAACAATGCTGAGTTTCAATGACTATTTTAAAAGTTATCACAAAAGTAATTCCCAAAAAAACTTCTTTGTTTCTCTCCCCACTGAGTTGCTCAGTTTAAAACCAGTGAATATTTGTAGATAGTGTTATGTGCGACTCTTTAATATTTTATAGGAGTTTTTCAACAACTGCTTAAGAGAATTACTAAGCTCACCTAGAACTATCCATGTAATACCGATGAATATTTAATTATTTATAATATAATGTTTCAAAGAAATTAATATGTAAATTACTATAATCTAATAAATTCAGTATAAATGTAATTCTATAACACTATTCATGTATACTCCTTTATTGCTAATGGCAGTTGCACTTTATACATCTGAAACATTCTTAACTGATAAATTTCAACTATTTTATTTATTTATTTATTTATTTATTTATTTATTTATTTATTTATTTTGTTTTTTGTTTTTATGATAGTCACATAGAGGAGAGAGAAAGAGAGAGAGAGGCAGAGACATAGGCAGAGGGAGAAGCAGAGGGAGAAGCAGGCTCCATGCACCGGGAGCCTGACGTGGGATTCGATCCCGGGTCTCCAGGATCGCGCCCTGGGCCAAAGGCAGGCGCCAAACCGCTGCGCCACCCAGGGATCCCAACTATTTTATTTTTAATGTCAAAATAGAAACTAAATGTAATGAAGCAAGTTGTTTTTCTTTTTTTAATTTTAATTCCATTGTGCTTAACATACAGTGTTATATTAGTTTCAGGTATACAATATAGTGATTCAACAGTTCTATGTATTACTCAATGCTCATCAACATAAGTGTTACTCTTAATCCCCTTAACCTATTTCATTCATCCCCCCCACCTACCTCCCCTCTGGTGACCATCTGTTTGTTCTCTAGTTAAGAGTCTGTTTTTTTTGGTTTGTATCTCCCTTCTTTTTTTTGCATTGTTTGTTCATTTTGTTTCTTAAATTCCACATCTGACTGAAGTCATATGGTATTTGTCTTTCTCAACTTGGCTTATTTCACTTTTCATTATACTCTCTAAATCCACCTATATTGTTGCAGATGGCAAGATTTTGTGGGGGTTTTTAAATGTCTGAATAATATTAATATATATACATATATAATGTCTGAATAATATAATATTCATATATATATTCGTGTATATATAATATATATTTTACATACATATACACATATATGTTTATATTCGTGTGTGTGTGTATATATATATATATATATTTCCCTTGTTCTTTATCCTTTCATCTATTGATGGACACTTGGGTGACTTCCACACTTTGGCTATTGTAAATAATGCTGCAATAAACATAGGGATGCATATATCCCTTCAAATTAGTGTTTTTCTATTCTTTGGTTAAATACCCAGTAGTGCGATTCTTACAATGTAGGGTAGTTCTATTTTTAATTTTCTGAGGAACCTCCATAGTTTTCCAGAGGCTGCACCAGTTTGCATTCCCACCAACAGTGAATGAGAGTTACTTTTTCTCTACATTCTCATCAACACTTGTTTCTTGACTTTTTGGATTTTAGCCATTCTGAAAGTTGTGAGTGATAACTCATTATGGTTTTGATTTGCATTTCCCTGATGACTGAGTGATGTTGAGCATCTTTTCATGCGTCTGTTGGCCACTGGATGTCTTCTTTGGAGAAAGATCTGTTCATGTCTTCTGCCTATTTTTTAATGGGATTGTTTTTTTGTGTGTGTTAAGTTGTATAAGTTCTTTATATATTTTGGATACTAACTTTATTGGATATCTAATTTGCCAATATTTTTTCCCATTTTCCCATTCAGTAGGTTGTCTTTTAGTTTTGCTGGTTGTTTCCTTTGCTGTGCAAAAGTTTTTTCTTTTGATGCAATCCCAGTGTTTTATTTTTGTGTTTATTCCCCTTGTCTCAGGAGACGTATCTGGAAAGATGTCGCTATGACTGATGTCAGAGAAATCACTGCTTGTGCTCTTTTCTAGGATTTTTATGGATTCAGGTCTCACATTTAGGTCCTTGACCCATTTTGAGTTTATTTTTGTGTATGGTGTAAGAAAGTGGCCCAGTTTCATTCTTTTTCACAAAGCTATCTAGTTTTCCCAACATTACTTGAAGAGGCTTGTTTTTCTTTTCCCCCATCACATATTCTTTTACCCGTTGTCAAATATTAATTGACCATATAATTATGGGTTTATTTCTGGGCTTTCTATTTTGTTTCACTAATCCTGTGTCTGTTTTTGTGCCAATACCATACTGTTTTGATGACTACAGCTTTGTAGTATAACTTGAAATCTGGAATTGTGATATCTCCAGTTTTGTTTTTCTTTTTCAAGATTGCTTTCACTATTTAGGGCTTTTTGTTTGTTTGGTTTGGTTCCATACATACTTTAGAATTGCTTGTCCTAGTTTGTGAAAAATGCTGTTGGTATTTTGATAGGGATGGTATTAAATCTGTAGACTGCTTCGGGTCGTACGGATATTTTAACAATATTTGTCTTCCAATCAATGAACATGGACTATCTTTCCATTTGTGTTCTCTTCAATTTCTTTCATCAGTGTTTTATTGTTTTCAGAGTACAGGCCTTTCACCTCTTTGGCTAAGTTTATTCCTAGGTATTTTATTACTTTTGGTGCAATTGAAAAGGGATTGTTTTCTTAATATCTCTTTCTGCTGTTTTATTATTAGTGTACACAAATGCTTGGATTTCTGTATATTGATTTTGTATCCTGCGACCTTACTGAATTCATTTATCAGTTCTAGTAGCTTTTTTGGTGGAGTCTTCAGTGTTTTCTAGATATAGTATCATGTCATTTGAAAATAGTGATAGTTTTACATCTTTCTTGCCAATTTGGATACCTCTTATTTCTTTTTGTTGTCTGATTGCTGTGGCTAGGACTTCCAGTACTAAGTTGAATAAAAGTGGTGAGAGTAGACATCCTTGTCTTATTCCTTACCTTAAGGGAAAAGCTCTCGGTTTTTCTCCAGGGAGTACATTGCTAGCTGTTGGATTTTCATATAAGACCTTTATTATGTTGAAGTATATTCTCTTTAACCCTCCTTTCTTGAGGGATTTTATCATGAATGGATGTTGTACTTTGTCAAACGCTTTTTCTTCATCTATTGAAATGATCATATAGTCAAAAGGATCATATCCTTTTTCTTACTGATGTGATATATCAAATTGATTGATTTGGGAATATTGAACCACCTTTGTGTCCTGAAAATAAATTCTATGTGATTGTGGTGAATGATTTTTTTAATGTATTCTTGTATTCAGTTTCCTAATATTTTGCTGAGGATTTTTGCATCTATATTCATCAGAGATATTGTCCTGTGGTTTCCTTTTTTTGTGTGGTATCTTTATCTGGTTTGTGGGTAATGCTGGCCTCACAGAATGAATTTGGAAGTTTTCCTTCCTCTTCTATATTTTCAGAATAATTTGAGAAGAATAGGTATGAGCTGTTCTTTAACTGTTTGGTAGAATTCACCTATGAGGCTGAAAGTCCTGTACTTTTATTTTTGATAATTTTTTGATTAATAATTTAATTTCATTCTTGGTAATTGGTCTGTTAAGATTTTCAGTTTTTCCTTGCTTGGGTATTGGTAGGTTATATGTTTCTAGGTTGTCCAGTTCTTTTGGCATATAATTTTTCATAATATTCTCTGATTTCTGTTGTGTTGGTTGTTATTTCACCTCTGTCATTTCTGATTTGTTTATTTGAATCCTTACTCTCCCCTCCCCCCTTTTTTTCTGATGAGTCTGGCTAGAGGCTTATCAATTTTGTTGCTCTTTTCAAAGAACCAGCTCCTGGTTTCATTGATCTGTTTTATTGATTTTTTGGTTTCTATCTCATTTATTTATGCTCTAATATTTATTATTTCCTTCCTTCTGCTAGTTTTAGGTTTTGTTTGTTCTTCTTTTCTAGCTCCTTTAGGTGTAAGGTTAGGTTGCTTAGCTGAGATTTTCCTTGCTTTTTGAGATAGATGTATTGCTACATACTCCCCTCTTAGAACTGCTTTTGCTGCATCCCAAAGGTTTTGAACTATTATGTTTTCAATTTTCATTCAATGTAACTTTTCACTCCTTTGATTTCTTGTTTGACCCATTTATTGTTTAGTAGCATGTTATTTAAACTTCCATGTATTTGTGCTCTTTCCAGATATTTTCTTTTTTTTTAAGACTTTTATTTATTCATGAGAGACAGAGAAAGAGAGAGGCAGAGACATAGGCAGAGGGAGAATCAGGCACCCTGTGTGGAACTCAATGCAGGACTTGATCCTAGGACCTCAGGATCATGACTGAGCCAAAGGCAGATATTCAACCACTGAGCTACCCAGGTGCCCCTTCCAGATATTTTCTTGTGTTTGATCTAGTTTCATAGTGTTTTGGTCAGAAAAGATGCATGGTATGATTTCAGCCTTTTTGAATTTGTTGAGACTTGTTTTGTGGTCTAATATGTGATCTCTTCTGGAAAATGTCCCATGTGCACTTGAAAAGAATGTGTCTTCTGCTGTTTTATGGTGGAATGTTCTGAATATATTTGTTAGTTACATCTGGTCCAGTGTGTCATTCAAAGCCACTGTTTCCTTGTTGATTTTCTATTTGGGTTATTTGTCTATTAATGTAAGTGGCACATTAAATTCCCCAACTCTTATTGTATTATTATTATTTCCTTTATGTTTGTTAATAGCAACTTTATGTACTTGGCTGGCTCTGTGTTGGGTGATGGATAATTATAATTGTTCTAACTTCTTGTTGGACTGTCTTCTTTATTATTATATAGTGTTCTTCTTTGTCTCTTATACAGTCTTTGTTTTAAAGTCCTTTTTGTCCATTATAAGTATTGCTACCCCAGCTTTCTTTTGACATCCATTTCCATGATGTTTCTCCATCCCCTCACGTTCAATCTGCAGCTGTTTTTAGGGCTAAAAGAAGTCTCTAATAGGCAGCATATAGATGGGTTATTTTTTTTACCATCCTATCACCCTATGTCTTTCGATTGGAGCATCTAGGACATTTATATTCAAAATAATTGTTGATAGATGTGTATTTATTGCCATTTGTTACTTGTTTCATGGTTGTTTCTATAGATTTTCTCTGATCCTTTCTTCTCTTGCACTCTCATGATTTGCTGCCTTTCTTTAATGATATACTTGGATTCCTTCCTCTTTATTTTTGCATATCTATTACTGGTTTTTGATTTGTGGTTACCATTAGATTTGTATATAACATCTGCATATAGCAGTCTATATTAAGTTGATGGTTGCTTAAGCTTGAACCCATTTTTTGTTCCTCCCACCCATGTTTTAGGTATATAAGTGTCATATTTTACATCCCTTTATTTTGTGAATCCCTTGACTGACTTTTACAGAGATATTTATTTTTACTGCTTTTATGTTTCCTACTTTTCTTCTTACTCTTACTTATGGTCTTTCTTTTCCACTCAGAAAGTCTCCTTTAATGTGTCTTTTAGGGCGGGTTTAGTGGTCATGAAACCCTTATCTTTTGCTTGTCTGAGAAACTATTTCTCCTATTCTGAATGGTAGCCTAGCTGGATAGAGTATTCTTGGCTGCAGATTTTTTCTTGTCAGCACTTTGTCTAGATCATGCCACTGTTTTACGGTTTGCAAAGTTTCTGTTGGAAAATCTGCTGGTAGCTATATGGGGTTTCCCATGTATGTAACTGTCTTCTTTTGCTGCCTTTTTTTTTAAGATTTATTTATTTATTTCAGGAAGAGAGAGAGAGAGAGAATGGGGGGAGGGACAGAGGGAGAGGGAGAGAGAGAGAATCTCAAGCAGACTCATCCCCACTGAGCACAGAGCCCAACATGGGCCTAGATCTCAGGACCCTGAGATCATGACCTGAGTTGAAATCAAGTGTCAGATGCTCAACCAAGCCAGCCAAGGTGCCCCCTTTTTTTGCTTTTAAGGTTTTTTAAAATCAGTACTTTTTACCCTTTTAATCACTATATGTCTTGGTGTGGACCTCCAAGCATATCCACTGAAGTCAAGGTGAGTGGGGCTTGGTGTAAGCAAGTTAGGTAGTAGATGGTGGTGCCCTAATGGTTCTCACAGGTAGGCTTGGTGTTTATGCCGGGGGGGTGAGGGAGGAAGATGGCACCTGGCAGCTCTTTGATTCCTGAGGGGTTCTTCCAGTGATCCCTGCCCCTCCAGACTTGCTCTGAGATGACTAAATAGCTTTCTCTCCCACATGCCCCAGGCATTTTTCAAACTTCTGCTTCTAGGCTGTATCTCCATGGGCTGTTTGTTATACTGTCTCTTGAAGGGCAAAATTCAGCTTATCTCTGGGCTTTCCCAGAAAAGAGTCCTCTAATTTTTCAAAAGTCCAGGCTTTAAGGTCCTCTGATTAAATTCTGGTAAGAACCCAGAAAATTTGGCCCGTCTTGCTTTCAAAGCCAAATACTATGGAGATGGGTCTTCCCTGTGCAGCCCACGTATTAGCCTATTTCTCTCTCCTCTCCTCACCCAGGGCTCCTCCAGGCCCCAAGAAGAGCCAGCCTGTTTCATTCCACACACTGCATCTCTGCCCTTTGTCCTCTCTGATGTGGCCTCTTCTCTACTTTCAGCGATGGAGTTTGTTCTGGTAGACTTCAGGTCACTTTCTGAGTTATTCACACTGATGCATTGTTGCGTTGTATTTGTGGGATGAGGCAAGCTTAGGGTCCTCTTGCTCTGCCATCTTTCCAGCCTCCCCCTAAGTTCTTAATGTGTGGTCTAAACACTGCCTAGGGTTAGAAAGTAAAACTCGTTATTCCAATTAAAGATTGCTCAGAAACTTTGGTTTCACACAAAGTCAAACCTGCAATTAGAATGGTGCATTCACATGAACACATTCGTTTATTCCATATATGTATTTTAAAGATGCATTTTTTCTTTTTGTATTAAGGCCTTACTTTTATGGAACAGCCTTTTCAACATGAGAACATAATTGGAAATGAAAAGCAATAGAAAAATAATTCAAGTTGTTCTGTATTAATAGTATTCCCCATTACCTATATTTGAATAAGCATCTTCCTCCTACATTATTCACTTCCCTGACTGCCTGGATCCAGACCTTACAGAGATATTTAATGACATCATAGAAGGAATGATGTCACACTTTCAATATTATGACTTAAGTGTAGACTTACGCAAAAGGAACAGATGGCTTCAGGAGAGAAAAACCCTTGTTTAAATTAGACTAAAACCAGAAGTTGGCTCTGAATTGTGAAGTGTAATTAAAACTTTATTTTAAAATACATTTCACAGTTTATATACCCTAGGAAGAGCTTTTTACCATATGAACTTTCCAGCTGCCACATAGCACAAAAGAGGTTGTGTTTTTCATGTAAGGCAGTACACAGTTCAGGGAATGATGGTATTGAGAAGATTGAAGATAAATCTCATAGACATGGCAATCCTATTTTTTAAAATGTCACATTTCATGGGAATGGTGTCAGAGTCATGAGAAATCGCTTTAGAAAAAAAAAAAATACTGGTAGGAGGTTTGGATGGATATAATGTACTGGAGAGAATACCTGACCAGTGCTTTGACCCTGACATGGGCTGGTCTGCCCAAATGTCTGTTAAAGAGTACGATTTGGGATACTTCACAAATATCAATTACTAGCATAGCTTAAGTGCATTTTATTTGGCATTATTTATGTGTTTTAAGAAGTTCTGCTACCTTTCAGTCTGTCAAACGTTTGTCTGGATTTTTTTTATTTTTGTATTAAATAGGTCCTGCAAAGAAAGGAAATCCATGATAAACAATAATAGGGGGGAATCCCCATAACGCTTTAAAGGGTTAGAAGTAATTTTTCTTAACCCCTTTTGACAGATGAGCAAAGGACTGGAAGGTTTAAGTGACTTGGTCAAGATCACACAAAAAAGTGCTGGTGTCAGAACCGGAAATTAAGCAACATGACGCCAGCACACCATTTCTCCATCGTCCCATGCATAGAACAGAGACAGAATGAATATACATTGCACTAATTAAGGAATAGCTGCTGCCAATATCATCACACAATTTTAACCTTAAATGTATTCAGAGTTTGTGTTTCTATGTCAGTGAGTACTCTCTCCAACCAACAAACTAACGTAGATTTTTATATAAAATTTGGCCACAGTGTTACAAGTTACAGACAAGCGGCCATAATGACATGTTTAAAAGCATTTGGGTTTTTTTCTCTTTTTTTTCTAGTTTTTCTTTCCTATCATCTGTCATAGTGATAGCAGAAGAAATGTCAGTGAACATTAGTAAACTTAAAAAGGAGAGTGTTCTTAGTACACATTTTCTTTTTAAAACTCTCACTTGCTTATCAGGCCTCTACTTTGTTGCCTGAACTGATTTCTTTCATTTTTCACTCCATGGTAGGATCTGAGCCAATATGACTAAATAAGTTGTCTTTACTATAAATAATGTTCACAATGTATATACTATACAATGTGTACTCATTCCTCTCAGGCGTACTCTACTTATGCACATAATGCATGCATATGCATAATGCTAATAATAAACCGTTAAGCAATACAGCATGGTACACACAGGATTCTAAATGTGATAAACCATTTCATGTGCAGGACATACCAATTGTTCTTTCTTAAAAATCCTACCTTACTATTTAAGTATATAAAGATGTTTTGCCCAGTTTAAGTTGGCCAAACATTTGCCTGGAATTGTTTTTGAGTGAGTTCATGTTAATTCACTAGCATTCATAGGAATTAAAAGTGTACAGTTCGGAGGATACCAGATAATAATTTTTTGGTGGCTTTTCAAAGACAACCGTAAGGTTAAAAGTCACTATAATTATAATTCAGTCATCAGTTGGAAAGCAGAGAATGTGTTGTGTTCCCTGCTCCATCCCAGCATCTAGTACATGAGACACTCAATAAATACTTGTTGAATGAATGAATGAAGCAATATTCCATCCTCTCACTTCATCTAAATAAAAGCATGAAAAAATGTGTCAAAATTGTATTCTTTAAAGAGTTAGGTGAATTTGGCATGAATGGTCAGAGGTAGAGAGAATAAAATGCATTATTAGGCCATCCCTTGTGTTCTACCTTTTCTTCCAAAACCCTTGGGTCAAATCCTACCCTCCCCAGGGAGCAATTTTCAAAGAGAAAGGTGGACTCTTTTCCTGCACTTAATTATTATTGTGCTCCTCATCAAACTGTAGGCCTTGGATTTCCATCAAAGCTCCGTGGTTTGTTAGATAGATAACCAAGTAGAAAAAAAGATCAGAGGCATAGCACCTGTCTTTTGCCCTCCCGAGATGCAAAACTTAATCAGGAAATAGCACCCAGATGCCTTCCAGCCACATTGTTTTACCCAGCTTTCACTGGTAACGAAAGAATCATGTTGCCACAAAAATCCCTCCAGCTCCTCTACAGTACACGAAGGATAATATTTCCTTGGAAATGAATTGCAAAAAGGCCATCCATGGTGCATCTTCTTTAATCACGCACACCCTGTATTAGACCAGGGGCAGAGGCAGTGCTGTGATCATACACCAACTGGAAATGTAGAGAGAGTTTTAACAGGTAGTAAAATCATAATACATGATTCAAAGGCATAAACCCTTTGTGGATTCACAACCCAAACAGGGACACCTAAGTGCTGGTGTTAGTTTTCCAATAACTGTTGACTTTGGGTGGCTGTACCTGTCAAGGGCAGCCCCCTGCCATGTTCCCTGGGGCTAAATTCACAGCCATCCACAAGCATGTCCACAGGCCCATATTTCTTAGGGAGAACAGATGGTTAGGGGAGGGCCTAGACACAGAAGCAGATTTATCTTGTCAGGTTGTTATCTCCAGGTAAATGACCTTAAGCAGGTCACAAATGGTCACATGACAACAATGTGGTTCAGAGGTGTCCTGAGGTGTCCGCCATTCATTAACTCTTCCCTCTCAGGGTCCCTAGTGCTCCTTTTGGATAGGTAGATGGCAGTTTTACTATTGTGGCCATGTTGTGTGAGTGTGTGCATACGTGTGTGTACATTTTGAGATAAACTGCCTTGTGCATGAATGCTAGTGAAGATTTATACACCTTCAAAAGATTTCATTGCTTTAACGTGCTGGTGAACATCTTGGAATTTTTTTTTTTTTCTCAAGTGATAGAAGTCCTAACTTTAAGGGGATAAATGCACCAATTTTATAGGTAGTCAAGGCTGAGCGTCAGTCCTGGTGAGGACCCCAATGTTCTAAAAAGCAGCTGCAGAGCAGAGCCTGCTCCTTGCCTGGTCACCGCACAATCAGAACAGCCTGTGGGTTCAGCGCTTTCTCCTTTATGCCTAAAAAGGCGTGGTGGCGAGAGAAACGAATGATTCTGTGTTTTGTTTGGCTTGTTTTGTTTTCCTGAAGGTCTTGTTTTCAGAACACGCTTCTTTCTTTGTGTGTGTTGTCTATGCATTTTGTTGCATGAAATACATGCCCTTTTGTGATTTGTCCCCATTAGAAAAGCTGAAGTCCTTGCCCTTTCAATACAGATCAGATTGTGTGTGCAGCCCAGCAGACCTCAGAGAGTCTGTGAAAGGCTGACCTAGTCATGCTTCAGCCTGGCAACTGTCTTGCTGTGAACCCCCGCGTCAAAAAGCTAAAGTTGCCTGCATCTGTCTCCAATTTTTTTTTTTCTGTTACTTTATTCCATTTGTTTTTCCAAATGCACCACTCTTTTTCTGAAACCATTTTGCCCAGTTGCCTCTCCACTGAAATGTTCCTACTTCTGTGTATTGCTTTTTCAGGCACTGGAACCCTGCATAGTCCCTAATATAGGTACAGAATGGGTGGCTGCTCTAGAAATGGTTTCAGGATTTTCTAGCATGCTCTGAATTTGTCTGATGTCGGGCCAACCTCTCAAGTGCATCCTGAGCCATTCTAGAGGGAGGCACTGACTGGAATGGCAGCCACTGAAAATTAGATCATGTAGCTTTGTTATTTAAAAGAAAATACACATATGTGCACAGATATGTGTTGTTTGATTTTATGAGCAAGGATGTCCTCCTGTACTTGGAGTTAAGACTTTTTTCACCATTTCTAACAAGAGCCTACTTTCTAGTAATGTCAAACATAATTTTCTAACTTACCTACTTGTCTAATTGTAAAGAGAATTAGGAAGGATTCCCCTTTAAGGATCATGGTGGACTAAATGTTGCCAGGAAGCTTTTCCAGCATAGTGCATGTAAAATACTGAATAAAATGAATGGGGGAAAAGTCATATTTTTAAATGCTTGGTTAGGCTGGTGGGGAAGTGAAAGACTGGCTCATGGTGCAGAAACAAGAGAGCAGAAAAAATGAAATGTGAGGGAAGACCTAGAGCATCCATCTGCCTGGCAGGGAGCAGGGTAGGTTAATGGGCCAAAGCAAGACAGAGCCCAGCCTGGATGAGGAAGGAGGTAAACTGGAGACATAGTTCCCATCAGCACATAAAAGGAGTTCTCTCTCCCCCAGACCATACTCATGGGGGTGGCGGAGCAGGTAAAAAGCTGATCCACAGAGGGAGTCTTGGGAGATTCTATGCTTTTCTCAGTCTCTCTTTTTTTTTAAGATTTTATTTATTTATTCATGAGAGACACAAAGAGAGAGGCAGAGACAGGCAAAGGGGAAGCAGGCTCTCTATGGAGAGTCCGATATGGGACTCGATCCCAGGACCACAGGATCATGCCCTGAGCCGAAGGCAGACACGCTCAACCACTGAGCCACCCAGGCATCCCCTTTCTTAGTCTTGGTTTCTGCTGAAAGGGAAGCAGATTGAGAAAAAACATCTTCAGGAAGAATCCATAGCCATGAGCCTGTCTTCATCGAGTATAGGGGCCAGAAAATTCATAGAACTGCTGTGGTTCTTAACTCCTTGAGTCAAAAGTTTGAAGAGTCACAAAAAAAAAAAAAAAAAAAACAAAAAACCCAATACTTTATTATTCTACTTGTATGAGGTACCTGGAGATGTCAGATTCATAGAGGTGAACAAATGGTAGAATGGTGGTTGCTGTGGTCAATAGGGAGGAGGAGTAGGGACTTGTTCAGTGGGTACGGAGTTTTACTTTTGTGAGTGAAGGGTTCTGGAGTTTGGTTGCACCACAGTGTGAATGAATGTATTTAACACTACTTCAAAATGAGTAAGATGGTAGGTAAATTTTATATTATGACAGTTTTACCACAAATAAACATGTATTTTCATTTTTAAAAACTGAGTTTAAAGTAGCCCCAGATTGGTAGTGCCCCTACTGCCTACAAGTATAGGCAAAATATCCAAAATAAAGAAGGTTAAAACCTTAAGAAAAACAAAAACAAAGAGAGGACACCTGGGTGTTTCAGTCAGTTAAGCATCCAACTCACAGTTTAGGCTCAGGTCATGATCTCATGGGTGGGGAGATAGATAGATAGCCCCAGGATGGGCTCTGGGCTCAGCAGGGAATCTGCTTAGGATTCTCTACCTCTGCCCTTCCCTTCATGCAGCCTTACTCTCCCTTTCTCTCTCTCTCTCTCTCTCTAAAATAAAAAAATTAAATGTTTCTAAAAAAATTCTATAACCTATTTACTTTTTTAAAAAGATCTATTTTAATGATCTATTTTCTTAAAGCTCTATCTTCCTATTTACTACTTCTCTCTCCAGCACAATCAATATGTTGCCTAGCCTATCAATTTGGTTTATAATATTAAGAACCAAAAACATTTGTTCCCAGGAACAAATGAAAAATACATCTTCATATCCATGAATCCCAAGCACACACAATAAAAAGAAATTCACACTGAGATAGATCATAGTGCAGATACAGACTCCCAGAGACGAAGGTGTTAGAAACGGAAAAGTCAGGTTACCTCCAAGGAAGCATATTTAGGTTCAGCCAGCTTATGAACAGCAATAACGTTATTGAAAATGGAATATCTTTAAAGTGCTTAGAAAAAGTAAATTTTTTTAAAGATTTTATTTATTTTTCGTGAGAGACACAGAGAGAGAGATTGACAGAGACACAGGCAGAGGGAGAAGCAGGCTCCATGCAGGGAGCCTGATGTGGGACTCTATCCTGGGTCTCCAGGATCAGGCCCTGGGCTGAAGGTGGCGCTAAACCGCTGAGCCACCCAGGCTGCCCAAAAAAGTAACTTTTAAGTAGAATTATCTGCTTTAATTAATTATTATAAATTATGTATTCTATTTAATTATCTCTTATGAATGAAGGAATGAAGTGAAGACATTTTCAGACACATTATGTTCTAAGTATTCATTACCAGAACAGACACACAATTAAGGAACTTCAAATTAAGTATCTTATGAAATTCAAAGATAAAGATCTGAGATGAAGAGGGAATGGTAAGCAAAGAAAATAGCAACAGAAAGGCTAATCTAAATATGCATTGAGCATCTATATGTTTTATGATAGTAAAATAATGTCCAATCACTGGGTTTAAGAAAAGAAAATAAGCACAAAGCCTGGAAAAAATAGTACATATGTCAGACGGTGATTTAAGGTGAAGGATTCTAAAGTCTTTGTATTACCAGGAAGGTTGGTAAAATATGCATTATATTTAAAATTTGGTATGTTAGATATATGTGTTACATTTTCTATTATAACCACTGATAGGATAGAAATAGTATAGATACCTTCCAAAGTGTTAAAGGGGAAAGATAAAATAAGTTGAAAAAAGTCAATAAAAGAAATAAGAAAAGATGACATTAACTATGACAAAAAGAAAAAGTTGGGGGGTGCCTGGATAGCCCAGTTGGTTAAGTGACAGACTCCGTTTTGACTCAGGTCATGATCTTGGAGTCATAAGACTGAGCCCTGCCTCAGGCTCCGCACTCCGCGAAGAGTCTGCTTGAGATTCTCCACCTCTCCCTCTGCCCCTCCCACCACTCACATGTGCTCGCACACACTCTCTTTCTCTCAAATAAGTAAATAGATAAAATCTTAAAAAAAAAAAAAAAGGAAAAGTGGAACAAATGTTTTAGTGAGTAGTCAATGTAAATAAACTGAAGTTTTCATATAGAAGAAGACACTGGGTAAAACCCAAAACCCAGCCACATGCTCCTTATATAAGACACATTTAAATTATAAAACTAACATAGAGAGATCACTATAGTCACATTAATATCAGATAAAACGGTCTCTAAAACAGGAAGCATTACTCAAATTACTAGGGATAAAGCAGCTCAATACATCAATACATGTTGAAATAAATTTTAATTCACTAGGAAGGTGAAACAACTTGTATGCATGTGATAGCGGAGTTTCAAACTGAAACCTGTACAATTAGAAACTAAAAAATCCACCATAATAGATTTTAACCTACTTCTTTTTGTAACCAATAGATTGAGCAGTCACAAAGTAGGAATATACAATTTTGAACATGGTTACTAATGTAATCTAATGGACCTATAGAAAGCATAATAATAGCAGAATACAATGCTTTTAAGAAACTAAGAAATATTTATAAAATTTAAAAATGTATCTTATCTTACTTATTTACATGATATATATCACACTGTTTAAAAAAGTGAAGAAATCATCCTTCTTGATTAAAGATGCTACATATGTTCTATATCATACAAAGTAACATTATCAAGTACATTATTTTAAATTTGTATGAACTTACCCTAGATCTAACAGCATATGGTAGAGTCAAGTTCTCATGTTTTAAGCCACCCAGTTTCTTATAATTTGTTATAGTAGTCATGGGAAACTAAGACTACTACTAAACAAATAATATACCCATTACTATTATGTTTTTTTTAAAGATTTATTTATTTATTATAGACAGTGAAGCCGATTTTTATTTTGAAATAAAAATCTCAAGCAGATTCCACTCTCAGTATGGAGCCCGATTTGGGGCTCAATCTCACAACCCTGAGATCATGACTTGAGCTGAAATCAAGAGTCAGATGCTCAACCGACTGAGCCACCAGGTGCCCCAGTATTATGGTTTATAATTGCATTTTCCAAATTTCCATCAGTCGCAACAGCAAATTTGAATATTTACATTTTCTCAGGGTGAAACCATTCACTTTCCCTTCCCTTTATATTTGCAGATAAATTTATCACTCCAACTACTGACAAATACTGAGCATATAGACTTGGCAACTACTATAATATCAGACCCTGAGGCAAAGAAGTGAAGTAAACAGGGACAGTTACTATGAAGGGTTATGAAGGATTAAGTAAATAAGAAATGATATACACAAAAAACCTAGAACACTAACAGACCTAGAGTCGGGACACAAAAATGGCAGCATTGACTTTTATTAACATCTGTTGTAAAACTTTATAAATACTATCATCCAGGTGGTTAGTAGTTTTCTGTAGGTGATTAGTATTTCATTAATCTGATGATATTAATTTGATCATTCATAATCATCTGGTGACTTGAACTACTTTGGAGAGAGTCTGCTTACCTATCAATGTGGGACATAACTGTTTTGGAGATGTCTACGCCTGCTTCTTGCAACACGCGGATAATCTGAAACGGTGCACTTGGATGCCTTCCAGGATGAATAATAACAGGACAGCCCAGCTGAGCCTGGGCATGAGCTGTTGCTTGAAGAATCTTCTTCTCACTCTCAGTTAGAGGCCAGGAGCAACCAATTTCTCCAATGACGCCACACTTGATAGTAGTTCCATCAGCTCCATGGAGAATTTCATTAGTGAGGACATCAGTAAGCTAAGGAAGAGCGGGAAAGAAAATACATTATAGGCTGTGGAATTTATCAACCCAGAGTCACCACAGTATGTCATTGGCTTTATTCCTTTGGTCAGTCATTCTTTAAAAAATGTATTCGCCATCCATTCCATTAATATTGGTCAATGAGAAAGGCCAAATCTCTAATTCAACAAGTTATTCTAAATCAGAGATTCAGTAATATCTTACTGTGATTATTTAATAAGAAATTTGTGGCTTTAAGAAGCTGTAGGGGAAAAAAATGTGATTTCATGAAAGTACATTCAGATGAGAAAAAATGTATAATTTCACCTAAGGAACATCTAGAACATAAAAAGACTGCCCTTGAACATACGTCAACTGTATCAACTAATCCTTTAATTCTCCCTTATTGACGCAGTCCTTAAGCTCATACAGCATAGAGAATTCACAGCACGCAATACTAATATCACATTTTTTGGTTCGTGTGTATATTACTACTAGAAGTGGTTGGGAGCATGTGTAATAGCTGACTTCAGGATAGTCCTCAAATAATAATAAGCATGTAAAAAGATAGAGGCCCAGTTGGAAAATAATGCAGATAAGGTTTTGAAATACAAAGATTTTAATGATTGACTGAATCTTTGCAGACTGTGGCTGACCTTCTATGCCTGTCAAGCAGGCAATGGAAGATACACACAAATATAGACAATAGGTATAAACATGCATAAACACATACAGGCATGCACAGAAGAGCACATAATTATTTCTTTTTATCTCTGAAAGATTTCCTTCCTTCTGCCCATTCTTGCCTAAGATCATATGATAACAAAAACAGGAATGATTTTCTCCTACCCTTCCTGTTTTGTAAAAGAAGGAAACATATTCGCCAATGTGCCAAGTCTCTGCCTGCCAAGTCTCACCCTACAGTGAATTTTTATTGCTGGTTATTATAAAATCCAGAAAGAAAATTGAGATTACATAACTGGGATTTATCATGGAAAAATGAGGTTTACAAACAGGCTGTGGCACCATTACTGAGCACATATACAGTATATCCAAATCTAAATGTCAACGCTTTGGATTTTCCCGTGACCAGTGGGTTAAGATCTCCTCCCTGATGCTTCTTTTTCTTTATGAAATGAAATGTTCCTAATTTTGGGTCCCAACTGGCAGATGTCTTTGCTAGCTAGCAAATTTCTGTAGCATGCCCAGCTACCTCTGAGTCTGTGACATTCCCCAATGGAGATGGCATGTAGGGATAATCCAACGTTGGAAGTTCTGGCCTTTCTGAATTTACGCACAAATATTGTCAAAGACCTCAGGGCTTCTCACCTGCTCCACTGACATGGCTCTGGTCTCTGGAGAGTGAGTTGCATCCACATAAAACCCAGCTCCAGATATAATATGGACACCAGTCTCCTCTGCAAACCACTTTAGAGTCTTCACGTCTCGGCTAATCCCAACAGTCGTGTTCTCTACCAGAGCCCCTCCACCTTTGGCTTTGAAATTCAACAGTTCTTCCCTAACGGCTTCCGTCTCCTGATTCAGCTGAAGATTCTCTTTATGGGAATAAGGGTTTTTTTGAATCCAAAATAAATTTTTCATCATAATAGGTTCCTTGGAGATAGCTTCATAACATGGAGGAGGTGGGTAGTAAGAGCAGTCAAAGGTCATCGTCAAATGTTCATGGGTCAGAGTACGGCCCAGTTTGCTTGGCTCTATGAGGCCCAAAACAGTTTGGACTTTCCCACTTAAGGAAGACATTTCCGATGATACCAGGAGATTCTCTGAAAAGAATGTTTTCTGGAGAAAAAGAAAACTAGAGTCAGAAAATTTAACACACACATAAATTCTGTCCATAGGGGCTGGGAGGCTGTTGAAGGTATACCTGCGTAAGGAAGAGAATCAATGAAACTAGAGATATGATCCCACTTATCATCCTGCCAAAGCCAGAGTCCGTCTCTAGTAAATTGTTTAAGCTCACTGCAGCCTTAAGTGACATGCATGGTGTTAAATGTCCCCTGGCCATTTCCACTGGGACTCCTTTGCCTGATTTAATCCCAGCCTCATCTACTGAAAATTTTTCTTGGTATTCACTGTTTCCTTTTGCTTAATTTTATCTCACTAGTCACAATGATGCTTCCTTGGTTAATTCAACAATAATCTCCATTTTTTAAAAAAACTACCCATAATTAATAACTTACACCAAAAACAGCCTTGTATCAGAACTTTTCTCATTTGTCATTTTTTCAAATGAATTAAATATGCTGAGGCTACTGATCATTCCATTGCTCATTCACTGTCCAAGTGAACAAACTTCTGTTGAAAGTCCATCATGTGCCAGAAATTGTAGATATAAACACATGTAGGACAAACATCTCTGACTTAATGATTTCACAGATTATTCCCCCCAAAAAATGGGGGGGCACGCCTAGGTTTAATAATAAAAGAACAAGAATAAAAACCTCTCTGCTCTGGATGTTTTCTTTTGTCTAGGGCTCATACTCAGAAATACTTCAAAAAAGCAAAAATCCAGGGTGCCTGGGTGGTACAGTTGGTTAAGCTTCCAACTCTTGGTTTCAGCTCAGTCCCTGGAACTGAGTCCCCTATCCTAGGGGTGGTGTGTAGTCCATGCTCAGCAAGGAGTCTCCTTGAAGGTTCTCTCTCCCTCTGCCCTTCCCCCTTTGCTTCCTCTCCCCCTCTCTAAAATAAATAAAATCTTTTTTTTTAAAGAAGCAAAAATCCTTCATTATAATAAAAGTGACTATAATTTATTGAAACTGAAATTTGCTGTCTCCAAAGAGTAAAAACCTCTCCATTTATTTTCATTTGTAACACCTACCTACTAAGGGTTCACCATGTTTCCATCACTGACAACAAAAACCCCAATTCCAGAGCTTTCATGTGTCCGTATGTTTCCTAAATGAAGGGATTCTATTGGAAAGAAGAAGGCACAACTCAAAGTATGAAGACAAACACCTTCATAGCCAAGAGTGAACCCCCTGCCAGAAACAGTGGTCTACACAGAGCACTAGCCGCTCACATTCGGAGGATGGTGACAAACTCCCTGGGAACCAAGTAACAGAAAATGCCTTTGCTGTTCCTTAAAAAGACATCTGAAATCATTTTCCCCACCTCCCTGACCTTCTGAGCATGAGTTTTCTTACCTGTAAATTAGAATAACAATTCTAATAGTTCCTAGACTATCATAGGAAGTCTTAAAATTAAATGAGATACCACAGGTAAAAAAGGATACCAGAGGTTTGGCACCCAGCCCATAAGGTCACCGAATAATAGCTCTGTTCTGCTAGTAGAAGGAAATACTATGTATTCCCTAGATTTTTTTTTCCAGAGGAAGTATTTGGTTAGAGGGGAGATCATTTAGGGGAGCAATTCACAGCAGGTGTAGTACATTTAAGAGACAAAGTGAAAAGAGACCCGAGTTGGGGGGGAAGGGAGCACCAAGCTAAAGGCAGTTTTACGTCAATCCACAGCAAACATCTGGAACCCAGGAATGTGATATATATTGGTCCATAATGTTAAATAATTGATTTCCACTGTTTGGCAAAGAACGGTAGGACTTGTGGCTAGCCTGGCCATTCATTTTTGGTTGGTGGTGCTCTTCTGCAAGACAAGCTTCCATCATCTAAATAATTCACTTGGTGACAGAAGCTGACATCTGTTTAGAGTCACTATGTAGCTGCCAATCACTGCACAGGGCAAGGATTTTCATCGATGATGTCTAGGACCTCACTGTTCAGTGCCTTATTCCCTGTTACCAAGACCAAGGAATATGTAGCTAGTTTATTCTGCTGAAAGAAAACCACAGTTCCATTAATAATTGATTCAATCTCCATATGGGTTGATTGACTCTTTCCTTCCTGTTGGCTCATGGGGGCCAGAAATTTGGATGAAACTGATGAAACTTGATCACTATCACTGTGTGTCACCTATCCTTCATTTTTTAAGAAGGAAGAAAACAAACAAATAATATTAGCACTTTTAGGAGAAAAGTACCAAACTGCATAGTTAATTGATAAAGATTTGAAAGAGCAATATTAGGAAGTTTCAAGCTCACAACCTGTGAATCTGTGGGGGAAAAAAAAACCCACTTAAGAAATGTCATCTCTCCTGGGAAATTCCTCAGGCAGAGCGACTCTGCTGCCTCCTGTGATCACAAACAATGTAACCCTGCACATTAGCTTTTTGATAATTTTTATACATTTTTTCTATGGTACAAGAGAAAAATAACCAGCACTCACAATATTCTTGTTTGAATTCCTCCTCTATTTAAGATATATACATGGAATGGAAGTGTTTATGTAATAGTTCTATCCTTTTGCCTGCAGGTCAGTTTGCAATAAATTTAGGATGTGATGATGACTTTGTAATTTGATTTCCTGAAGTCAGACCCTGAGAGGGGAAAATCAAGTAAATTCCATTAAATTATCTGCATTTCAAAAACAAAAACAAAAACAAAAAACAACAACAAAAAAACCCCAATGTAATCCATACTTAAAGGATGAGACTGGATGAAAGAAAAAAACCTGTAGCAGACGTGGCTCTAAGCTGGAATGTGCCTTTCAGTTGGATGGAATATGCATGGTTGCTGCGCGGCGGCGCGGTTCCCACAGGAACAAGGTGGCTCTTCCACCCACATTCAGCCTGAACATTTGTTTTCGGCTCAGGTACCAGCAGAGGGTTACCACTCGCCTTCCACCATGGAGGTAAGGATTCAGAGTTAGGAGGATGGTAATGGGCACAGAGCTGCCCGTGCACAACTGTACATACAGGAGTGACCCTCACCAAAAAAAAAAAAAAAAAAAAAAAAAAAAAAAAAAAAAAAGCAGGCTTCAGGCATTTTGCAGGGCATCCGCGGGAAGCGTGAGGTTGCACACACCTGCAGCACAGGCAGTGGGGAGAGCCAGCAGAGCTGTGAACGCAGTTGCCAGGAGCCTTGGACCTCAGGTGGGAAACCTGAGCAGAGACACCAAGGCTAGGCTGCAATCGCCGGACCGCCGCTCAGAGGAAGCAATGCTGCTAATCCCAGCGGGTACAGACGCAGGAAGGAGCACCAAACTTTAACGGAAAAAAAAAAAAAAAAAAAAAACGGAGAGAACCAGTAGTTCTATAGTATTGTTAGTAGTATTGAGCTGGAAACCAGAGACAATATGTAGGATGTGTCATTTTTGAAAATCTATGCATAAATTAACTTCTATAAAATATAGAGCAAATTTGCCAAACTGTTGAAGATTTGGTGGTGGTGGGTGGGTAGCTTGGGGGGTAATTTTGGTTTTGTTTCCCCGAGATACTTGCCACAGTTATTTCACCCTGGCCATTATGCTTATTTATGATTTTTTATGATTTGTGATTTTTCAGTCTCCCTGAGTTGAATATTCATTTAGGTTACATTTCCCATTTCAGAGGATAGGACTTCCTGAAAATTTTACATATGAATGAGTGTCCTCCCAGATTCCATAGACTCAGTGCCTCTCCCCTGCCCTCGCCTCCACCACACCTGGTCCTGGACCTGGCTGAAGGTATCTGCTTTGCAATTTTAGATTCAGTAGTCAGATTGGCAAGGTGATGTTGGGTGAATTGATTCTCAGCTCACTTCCTCAAGAACTGTGTAAGTTCGAATCTCTCTAATAAATCCTGTTCTATTTCACCTCCAGGTATTTTCTTTCCCTGATCAAACCCTACCTGACAAAAAAAAAAAAAAATATATATATATATATATATATATATATTTATATATATTTATAGGAAAGCATTTCAGAGTTTTATGCAGAGAAAATATGAACTGAATAACTAGCAGCCCCACGGAGAATGGATGAGGGAGGAGGGCCGGTGTGCCTGCAGAGACCAGCAGGGTGTTGCTAGAATCTGGGAAAAAAAATCAGGTGCTGGCTTGGTCTGAGAGGACACCAGGGGAGATGGTGAGAAAGCAGAAGCAGTAAGAGATACTGGAAGTTTCTAACTGGACTTGCTGGTGCTGTAAAAGTATCCTCCAAGTAATGGGCTCCTAAGAAAAAACTGCCTTCTGGTGCAAATATGCTGGTGCTTCTATCTTTTATGGGTTGTATCACACAGAGCAGCAGTAGTCTATAAACACTGCACTTAGAGCTGACATTTGATTTGTGACCAAAATATTTTTAAAACCACATAATATTTTTTTTAAAGCTTGTTTGAATACTTCCATCATGTGCAGGTTCAAACCTGTGGCATGTCTCCTCTCAAACAGCATTGGTCTGGTGGCTGAACAATGGCGACACGATTTCCTCCTCACACCCGGTGCATGTCCACTTGCCCAGTTATTTATGGTTATATGGCTCTACTCCATGGAGATTTATAACTTTTCATATTAAGCATTGTCAAAAAATCAATAACCAAGCCTGCACAAGGAGAAGGAAATCCAGCCACTTCAGTACACAGAGCAATAATGGGACCCAGCAAGTTCTTAAAACTGTGACATAAATAAAACAAAACCACTCAGAGGTGCAAATGAGCAATGTGAATCTTGTATTCAGAGGAAAATGGTGGGTTTCATTCCCAGCTTTTCTTTTTTCTTTTTTTTTCTTTTTTTTTGCCTTTTTCTTTTTCTTTCCTATTTGATTAAGGAAGTTGGAGAGACATCTGAGGTATTTCCAAATTTCAAGTAACAAATATGAAGATGGTGATGAAGATGTACCCAGGAGGGCGCCTGGGTGGCTTAGTCAGTTAAGCTTCTGCTTTTGGCTCAGGTCGTGATCCTGGGGTCCTAGGATCAAGTCCCGTATCGGGCTCCCTGCTCAGTGGGTAGCCTGCTTCTCCCTCTCCCACTGCTTATTGTTTCTGTCTTTTTCTCTAATATTTTTTTTTAAAGTATAAATTAAAAAAAAAGATGTACCCAGGAAATGACACTCCTGGACAAAGGCATTCACAGGTGGGTGCCTCCCCTGGGTTGGTTCAGGCCTTCCTGGTCCTGAGCAACTTGATGTGAACAGTTGATCTAAAAGGATAGGTCAGTTCAGTCCAGTAATTTTTAAGGTCAGCAGTCACACTAGGCTGCTCAACTATTGGGATGGAACTTGTAGCTTAATTGACTTTAGTTTTAAATTTTTTATTTTTAATTGAAATACGGTTGACATACAGCACTATATTAGTTTGGGTGTACAATCTAGTGATTCAACAATGATATACATTATGAAACGCTTGCCATGATAAGTGTAGTTACTTGTCACCTGTCATCATATTATAATATTATACAATATTACTGTATTCCTTATGCTATATTTTTCATCCCTGTGTTTTGTGGCTAGAAGTCTGTGCCTCTTAATCTCCTTCATCTGTTTTGCCCATCCTCCCATGGCCTCCCCTCTGGCAACCACCAGTTTGTTCTCTGTGTCTATGAATCTGTTTCTGAGGGGATCCCTGGGTGGCTCAGTGGTTTAGTGCCTGCCTTCAGCTCAGGGTGTGATCCTGGAGTCCCGGGATAGAGTCCCACCTCAGTCTCCCTGCATGGAGCCTGCTTCTCCCTCTGTCTGTGTCTCTGCCTCTCCCTCTCTCTCATGAATAAATAAATAAGGTATTTTTTTTAATAAAGAATCTGTATCTGGTTTTGTTTTTTAGATTTCAGAATAAGTGAAGTCTATGGTATTTGTCTTTGCCTTATTTACTTAGCATAATGCCTTCTAGGTGCATCTAGTTTGCAAATGCCAAGATTTCCTTCTTTTTTATGGCTGAGTAATATTCCAGTGTAACATATCTTTTTTACCCACTCATCTCTTGATGGACACTTGGGTTCCTTCTCGAACTTGGCTATTGTAAGTAATGCTGCAGTAAACATAGGGGTGCATATATCTTTTTGAATTAGCCTTTTTGTATTCTTTGGTAAACACCTACAAGTGTAATTGCTGCATCAGATGGCATTCCTATTTTTTAGTTGTCTGAGGAATCTCCATACTGGATCTCTATTCAGGTCAAAATGCAACATAACTCACTACTTGTCACAGTAACATTGGAGCTGAGACAAGCACGATGCTGTCCAAATGCTGTCTACAGAACTGACCTTTATGGGTTATTTCACTTGAAAAAAAACAAGATTTAGCTCATCTCAACCCCTCATTCTCAGAAAAAGTTTCCACACTCACTTCTGTGAGAATGTTTGATGTAAATTCCTTGATTTTACTACTAGTATAATCCTAGGAGTGGAACATGTAACAAGTCACAGAATGCAACGATCATACCTTATTTTTCCTCAGAGAAAGCTCTCTATACTGAAGTTAATTCTCAGCTTTTCTCTCCCATGGATTCTTAGTACTAGATAGCTCGAAGAAATACCAGTATTTGCAGCAAATTGCATGGCTGGTCCTTAACTGCATTTAGTCACTTAAAGAGCTTATGACTTGTGTTGCTTTTAACTCCAGGTGAATTCATGTTTTAAACATATAAAGTGTCTATGTTCCTCACACAATTATCTGGAAGGCTGTTCTTGAAGTGGGTTGATTTAGTTACAAGAACAGTAGGTTCAGTCAAGAGTTCTTGGCCCTTCCATTAGATAGCTGTGTGATTTGGAGCAAGTAACTTAACCACTCTGAACCTCTTTACCCATCTATGAAATGAATGGGTTGGACCAGATGAGTTCCAGATGACATTCATTGTTCTGTTATATTCTTTAGCTTGAAATGTGTAATGACCTTCCAAAGATCATTCAGTGAAGAACATTCATCTATCAATGAAGGTGTACTTCAAGACTGGTTTTTAAAATGTGTATTTGCATACACATATATATATGTGATGAGAATGAATTTCATTCATTACCTATCAGTTTTACTCATTACCTAACAGTTTCATTCATTAACTATCAGTGAAGGCTGTAATTATTAAGAATTATTTTAATGTATAGTTTATATACATGTGAATACATGTACACATGTACATGGAATGAGAATGAATGGGTTTCCATTGGAGATCCTTCTCAGTTTATTTTATTTTAAAGATTTTATTTATTTATTCATGAGAGACACAGAGAGACAGGCAGAGGGAAAGACAGGCTCCTTGCTGGGAGCCTGATGTGGGACTCTATCCTGGAACTCCAGGATCACGACCCGAGCCAAAGGCAGATGCTCAACCACTAAGCCACCCAGGCACCTGATCCTCCTCAGTTTAAAAGAACTCTGGGAAGGATGGCTGGTTTGAAAGAATCCTCAACTTGGCTCCAATGTTTCCTACCCATGTAACCGAAAAATTTAAAAATTTAAAACATTTTAGAATTTACCATTAGTTTCCTTACTTGAAAACTGGAATCATATCTGCCATGTAAGATTTGAAAACAAATAAGGTGATACCTAAAAGCACTACCTAAATTATAAATCTCATGCAAATGTTCAAAATTATTATTATACACTGAACTTTAAATTATTTTCCAAACATTTGCTGAGGATCCTTAGGCAAATACACCGGAACTTGTTCTTTGACAAAGCTAATTATAAGGGGCTGAAGTTTATCAAATTGAGGCTGTAATCTGCTTATAAATGCACTCCTTCACTTGAGATCTGTGATCTTTAAAAGCAGATTGACTGTTACAATTGACATCACAGCTCATTAGGCTTTAGGAAATGACCCACTAAAGTGATTACAGCTCTAGGGGGTCCTCATTTTCCACGGGCAACTAGTACTAGAAATGCCTTTTTAAATGAATGTACTTAACACAGTGTGTTAGCTGGTGTCCATCAATGGCTTTCAGTGAATGGTGCCTTCCAACATTCACATATTTGTGCAGCCCCCTTCCACGTGGAACCTGAGCTGGTTCGTGACGTGCATGAACCTACAGTGTGTGGCGCAAGTGATGCTATGTGTTTGGGACCCAAGTCTTTGGAAGTCACTTCTGCTTTTGTGACTCAGGAAAACCTGAGCCGCAATGTAAGAAGTCTGGCTGCCCCTCATGTGGAGAAGGAGAGGCCACATGGGGAGTGAGAGAGCACATCACCCCAAGGTCCCTCTTGAGCTCAGCCTTATGACTGTCCCTGAGAAGGTACCAGACCCATGAGTGAGTCATCCTGAACATTCTAGCCCAGCCAAGAACCCACATGACTGCAAGCCCAGCTACAGGCAACCTGCAGAATTCTGGGACATAATAAAATGGTCATTTGAAACCTGTGGTTTGGGCTGGCCTGTTTCACAACAGTAGATAACCAAAATATAGAGAGACCAACATCACATAAGAGGTTATATTAAAAGACTGGTTCAGGTCATGATCCCAGGGTCCTGGGACCAAGTCCCACATTGGGGACTTCTCTCTCTGCCTGCTTCTCTCTCTGCCTATGTCTCTGCCTCTTTCTCTGGGTCTCTCATGAACAAATAAATACTGTTTTTTAAAAAAAGATTTCAAATTAGAAAATAAAAGAAGTATTATAAAAATAAGTCATAATTTTAAAAAATAAATCATAATTATAAACCTGTCCTAATTCTAGAACAAAGAAGTAATTGAATGTTGGATTTGGGGGTAACAAAATTTTGTGATATGACTTCGTTCCTTGACTTTTGCACCCCAGTGGCAAAAAGGTTATTTTTGCAAAAATACTTCTGAAGGCTTTATCATTTTTTTTTACCGGGGTCCTCTAGTAAGCAGCTGCTATGCAACCTATTCTTTTGTGAAGCACTTATCCTGACGTACTATCTGTGCCAGCTTCTCCTCTGGCATTGACAAGCGTCTAACTCTGTCACATGCTCCCTGGGCTTTGTATGGAGTTTTAGCTTTCCTCTAGTATCACTTTCATCAACTTCACTGCAACTTGTCTTTTTAAGGTTTTCAGTTTTATTTTGCAATCTACTTGCATCACATTGCTTGATACCTATCAATATTTACAACCATCAACCAGACAGAAAGAAATAGATGCTGAGATGCTAGGCAGGCACAGAACTTCGCCCAGGGAACTAGGAATGCTTGAATGGAAATTGGTTGTCGAGTGGTCAGTTCCTCAGAGCACAGATGTGGTTTATCTGAGTGACCTGTTAAGCAGGGGAAGGGATGCTCCTAGTGACTGTATCATGTGAGGTAATCGGTAGTGTGTTCTAGCACGTATCACGTGGTACCGCATTGATCTGGTAAGGGACTGGTCTCTGTTCCATCATGTTCTCTCTGTGTGTTATGTGTGTGTCCTTTGTGTTAATATAGTATCCAGCGTTTGATTTTCATCTGTGAACCTGAACTGCACTGAGTAGAGTGAAAAAGTAATTAGTTTATGCCTTTATTTAAGGATGAGGGAGTCAAAAGTTTCATTCTGAAATGAATAAATTTGCCATTAACTCGAAAATCCCAGTAAGATTAAAAATTTTCTTTCTTTCTTTTCTTGGTTGAAGTTTGTAAGTGGAACAGGAATTTCAAATAAAAAAACTATACCCCAAATCCCTTTGGGCTAGGATATCCCACCAATAATTACGGCTTCTTTTATAGACAAAGGTGACAATCTAGTTTAAAATATTCATTTTTAGTGATAAATGAAGAAAGCGGTGGCTACGTGCAGAAAATTCTCATGTCTACATATTAAAACTAAAGCATGATGGATCTCTTAAAAATAATTTCCAGAGGATGCAACATAATGGAAAACTGCCTAAATTTCAAAAAGCTGTCCAAATGTCCAAGTATCAACTAACTAGGATATCTCTTTGGAATTAATGCTGCTAGATAAGCCCTAACACACAGCAGGGGAGAGGGATGCTTGATTTTAATTTTATGTGAACAATACTAAATAATAAAAATATTTTAAATGGTTGCCACATTTAAAGAACTCAGCATTACTGCCAACAGTGTAAACAACCATTTGAAATTTTTCGGGATTAGAAATCTAGCTTTATGCTTCAGGGAAAACAGCACTCCCTTTTAAATAGCAAGTTAGTCCTAAAAGTGTCCAAAAGTCACATTGTGGGGGGATAGGACAGAAAGTATCAGTTGGGAGGCAGTTAAAACAAATCTGACCAACCAGTGCACTCTTTGGTTTCTGCGAGATAAGATAGATCTTAGTGAGTAGCGGTCTGGGGACCATGTGATACACAACACTGGTCAAAGTGCAAAGTTGCTCAACTTTTCTGGAACGCTGTTTAGCAATATGTAGCTTGAGTCTCAAAATGTTACTTTGCTGCGGTGGATCTGTCTTAAGGAAATATTTAAAGACATGTAAAATATATTTACGCACAATGATTTCATTACGGCATTATTTAGAATAGCGACCAAAATATCTCATAGTACGGGAATGTTTACATGTATAATGGAACATTATGCAAACGTTCAAGCTCTACTTTCAAAGACTATTTAATGATACAGGAAAATGCTCTTATTTTAACTTCTGAAACAGCAAAATACGAAACCGTATTTTAAGTACTATAAATTTATAGAGAGTGCATGTATCTACATATATGTAGAGCTTAACTAGAAATATTATGTGTATCTTTGGGTGGTAGAAGGAGCCAAAATAGATCATTTTTTTCTTCATTACAATTTAATGTATTTTCCAGGGCAAGTTTTTAAAAAATGTTTATCTACTTTCGTTTATAACCAGTAAAAGGGAGTAAAATGGGAAAAGATCATTTCACACCAGTATAAACTTAGTCAATGCTTATACGAATGCCACATGTGAAATAATAGAATACATATTTTGAATCCTCCATCTGAAACACAAAGATTCATGAACTCAAGAGCTATTTCAAATTCTTCTTTATTATCACAGAGTTGCTAATTTCCAGTCACGCCTGAGAATGGATAAGTTCGTGTGCAAATAGTTCTGATCAAATGTCATGTATTTGCAGCAAGTCTGGTCCACTTTGATTAAATTTGAGCTATTTTACCAAATACTTAATGGATTGATCTTTGCTAGTGGAAGTCCTGGAGCACAATGAGAATTTTAGAAAAGGTTCCACACTCCAAGCAATTCTTATCACAGTCAAGTCACTCAAGGACCAAGATCCCAATAGTGGATGTCCCTTTGTGTGAGGTTAGGCATGCAGATGGGGGATTGTCAAGGAAACATTTTATGGGAAAATGTTAGAAATTATGAAATGTGGGTCCTCGTTTATAAGTGAAAAAAGGGGGATCAAACGAAATAAGGTTTAAGTAAAAGATAAACCTCACAAGGACAAAACCATTAAAAAAATATTTTTCAAAGACAGTTAACAGCCTTCAACAGGTTAGGAGAAAAACAATCAGAAAAGATGAAAGAGCAGTATGATAGATTCAATAAATATTTATTGGCCATCCATTAAGTGTAAGACCCTGTGCTCTCAATTAGAGAGAACCCCCACCCTCACTGGGAGGCTGAGAAGCAACAGTGATACCTTTATTCATTCATTCACTAAGCTGACATTTCCTGAGCTTCTACTGTGCAGCAGGTGCCATGCAAAACACTTGATCTCTCTCATCGCAGGTTCTCACTTAAACTCTGCCAGGCTGATACTATAGGAGGAAGATGAGGCCAAGAAAAGGGAAGAAACTTATCAGAGTCACTGAGCTGAGAAGTTGCGATTTGAACCAGTCTGCTAGAGAATGCCAAATATCGATCGTGAACAGCACTTCCTAGAGGATTCCGTTAGAATTATCCAGATGAATTTATTAGCCTACGCTTACAATGATAGCCACCCTAAGTGGAGGATTACTACATGCCAAGCATGTGTAGTCCTCAGGCAGAACTTAGAGGCCTGCTTTGTCTACATTCTCTCCGACACTACATCTATCCAACTGTCTAGGTAAATAAATAAATAACCCAAGTGTCATCCCAGACTCCTGCCTCACCCACAAGGACTCGGTTTCTAAATGCTGTAAACACCACCACTTTATTTTAAAGATTTTATTTATTTATTCATGAGAGACACAGAGAGAGGCAGAGGGAGAAGCAGGCCCCCTGCGGGGAGCCCGATGCGGGACTCGATCCCAAGACCCCGGCATCATGACCTGAGCCGAAAGCAGGTGCTCAACCACTGAGCCACCCAGGTGCTCCACCACTTTATTTTTTAATTTTTTTTAAAAGATCTTATTTGCCTATTTAACTGTGGGGAGCAGCAGGCAGAGAGAGAAGCAGGCTGCCCACTGAGCACAGAGCCTGATTTGGGGCTCGATCCCAGGTCCCCGAGATCACGGCCTGAGCTGCAGGCAGATGCTTAACTGACTGAGCCCCCCAGGCGCCTGGCACCACCACTTTCCTGGCCCGAGCTTGTAACCTGGTCTCCCAGCCCTTCTGGTCCGCCTTCACCAAGCCTACAAAGAGCCCCCTCTTTCTGAAACACAGGTTCAGAGAGTGTCCCTCGGGGTCATCCTCGTCACCTCCAGAACCAAATCTGAACCTGGAGCCCGGCCAGGCCCCTGAGGCCACTCAGCTCCCTCTGTGTTCAACTGTAGGCCCTCCTCGGGCTCAGCATGTCCACACCTGCGTGAGGTCCTTGAATGTGCCTCTGCCTCTTATTTTCTGAGCTTACAGAGCCAACACACACCACCTTTTGCCTGTCCTAATTCTGCCGGGCTTTGAGGTTGGGGCTTTGGGGCCATTCTCAGCTTTCCCTGTTCTTGTTCCTTGTTGCTTAAGCAGTCTGGGTAACATGCCAAGTCGAGGTTCTCCTCTAGCCCTCAGACCTTTACCTTGAAACTCACTTCTTCTATGAATGGTTAATGTCCCTCCCTAGACTCTAACCTCCTGGAGGGCAGAGTCCAGGGCTCCTCGGTCTGTTCTCAGCCACCCACAGCGTCTGGCACATAGTTAATACTTAATTAACATGCCTAGGCTTGCTTGTGTTGAGCCAGCCTTCTTCCACAAAGGATTTGTGGAAACTTGCACAAAAGATGCAGAGAGTGAAGGAAAAAAAATGTTAAAGCAGGAGCAGGGAAATTATAAATCTAAGTAGCATAAGGACCGGAAAGGAGGAACAGGTTAACAGCTGTTGGCAAAAGGCTTAAAAAAAAATTGTCCTGGAATATTTATTTAATCAATTTCTGACTATAGATAATTCTGAAATCATAGCACGTTCCTTTTATGGCACCTCACATTATTTTCCTTGATCAAAGCAACCAAAAAATGTTATTAAAACGCTAGGAAAATGCTTTTCTGAAAGTTTTTTGGGCATGGGATTTTGAAGCCATGTTTGTTTTTTATAGCTTTCCCTTTATTTTTGCACTCCAAGCTCTCAGAAGATGCTAAACATGCCATTTTCGCTTCTTCTTCTGCGCCCAGCACAGTACTACCTAGGAATACATAAGTTTGTTTGTTTATTAACTTTCCCTTACTAATAAGGGCAAGTTTCTTTTTTTTTTTAAGTTTTTTTTTTTTTTTTGGAGGTTATGTCTACACCCAACATGGGGCTTGAACTTTCAACCCAGAGATCAAGAGTCACACGCTCCACCATAGGAGCCAGCCAGGTGCTCCAGGGCAAGATTCTTGAGCACATTAAATACAACAGCAAGCAACTTTATCTTCAAGGACATTTCCTATTTAAACCGGTAGAAGCCAATTATAAATCAGAAAACTAAAAGCACTTGGTAAAATTAGTGCAGGTGATTCATGGCAGTAGCTCTTCCTTTACAAGGAGTAAAACTGGATAATGACTCGTAAGGCTAATTTCTTAAATGTATAGATCAGCCACACTAATTTCTTTTTAAGGCAGTTTAATTTTAAAGCACTTTTCCTTGAGTTACGGAGAGCCTTTCAGTTGCATGAATAAATGTATATCTAAAAGACGTTTCTCACAAAATCCCCTCAGGTCCTTTATTTTGAAGACCACACAGTAGACTCGCTTAGAAAAGTCCTGACTTTCGCCGCCCTGCTTGGCTAAATTAGAGTTATGAAGAATCAGTGCCATGTGTGTGCTTTCACGTTGCCAGGACTTGCCTATTTGTTGTAAAAAAGGATTTGCAGAAGAGGGTCCAAGAGCCACTGCACGGAGAATGATTCTGGCCCACCTCGTCTTGTTCTAGTAACTTCCAAAACCTGACCTGCTGTATGAGAAATGTCATGTTGTGCTTGATGAAAAGGAGAGGTGTATGTAGAACTAGCTTCTGTTTTGCTAATTCCCCAATTCCATCCCTGAGCATGGGGAAGGAGGTACCAACTGAGCTGCAGGAGCAACTGGCCAAAAAGTGGGTGCTCAGTGTCTGTTCAACCAATGACTGGTTTTTGTACTATCCACCTTCAATTCCATACTGATGAAATGCAAGTTCAGCCAAAAGCACTCTGATATTTTTAATAGCATCGTGGCTTGTGGCCAGCTATCGTATGCTCCTTGAAATATTTTTTTAAAAAGCCACTGCTACAGGTTGAAGGGGAGAGCTTGGACTTCAAATTCTTGGCACATAGAAAGGTAACATAAAGACATCTGCCTTCTAGGCACCCAGAAATTTCACCTGAGGACATTTCAGTTCATGTGGCAAATATTTGCTAAGGATCTAGTAAGTCCAAAGGAGGATACTAGGAGAAACAAAGATGAAAAAGAAATAATTTTATTACAGGAAGCTGAAGAGCCCCCAACACTGTGGGGGGCAACAAGCCCCCACTTACTGTGCCTGGTGCACAGTAAGCATTCAATGGAGGGGGAGGGGTGTTTGATATTTTTTATATATTAGTGGGGCACCTATGATATTAAAGTGAATGCAGTAATGTTGAAAAAGAAGTTACAAAGAAAATGTTCTGGGAAGTTGCATCTGGAGACCTTTTACCAGATGCATCTGGTGGGACTGGGAGGGCTTTTTGGAGGAGGTGACATTTAGGTGTGGCTGCAGAAAAGAAGATTTTTACAAGGAGGCATCCTGGTGGCATGAGCAATAAAGGGCCTGTTTTGGGATTTGTAAGCAGTCTGTAGAGGCTCATACACAGGATGCATGGCAGGTCCTCAGTGAAGCACCGACACAGGCACTGGGCCCCCAGGAAGAGACCAGCATCAGGATGGTAATTAAATGGGCAGTGTGAGTATAGACTGAATGCTGGTGGGAGGAGGCCAGCGGAGAAGTCAAGAAACTAAAGCAATTTTCACTGTTCCTTTGGGACTTTAAGAGCAGAACACTCTCTTTTTTGCCCTAACTTACAAAAGTATTATCGTGGTAGCAGTGTACTCTTCATAATCATACTTTAAAACAAAATGTTGGGGGAAAAATAGAAATAAAAAAAAGTCAAGTCTTAAAAGTGAACTGTAAATAGCATGACTTGAATACTTTTTGACTTCTCCCCAGGGAGCCTGATGCGGGACTCGATCCCAGGACCCCGGGATCACACCCTAAACCGAAGGCAGACGCTCAACCACTGAGCCACCCAGGCATCCCTCAAATGTGTTACTTATTGATGGGGAAAACATTAAATCAAAATATTTACCATTAGAAAGTTCACAGTAATTGAACTCTGTAGTTTCAAAGCCACATGATGACCATGATTAATGTAACATCAGAGAAAGGTCCTCATAAGATCCCGTATTGAAGCCGTAGCTTTCTATATTGCTGGTTTCATTACCTTCAAGAGATTGTGGAATATCAAAAGTATTATCTACAATAATAATGCTGTGTGTTTCTTTGAAGAGCTTCAGGCACTGTACACACTTTAATTAAATCTCCTAATGTCCTTGTGAAGTTGGCAAGAGATTAGCAGAAGGTGAGTCATCGAAAAGTATCCAACTAGAAGACTGGACCATAGGACATACTTTTAGATGAAACCCACTTTTTATTATTATTGTTCCCATTTCACCAATGAGGAAATGGAGTTATTCTTCAGAGAAGGATGATGAGCTATCCTCCATTTTTACTGAAGGCAAAATACACTGCTGTAGGCTCTAGGAGTGTTTCCTGGGAGACCTTTGAAAATAGCACAAAAAACATGACCTCTGAGGTTCCTCCTTTGAGAGCCAACCAACATTTGTTAATAAATAACTGAAATGGGCACTAAAGAGAACATACATTGCCCCTTTCTTGCAAAAGACCACAAGACAAGGATCCCAATTTCTCATTATGACCAATCTGTTGATGGACTGGTCAATCAGAAGTTTGGCTAAGTTCTTTCCACAGTTTCCTTCTCCCACACTTCCCTAGGCAAGACCAGAAGGAAGAGTAGGCACTGTCTTTAAGGAGATAATACTGGGCATAGAGCTGATTGGGTTGAAGACACAGTACAAATTGCAGGGCTAGAAGAAACTGAAAAGAGTGGAAAATGAACCCCCTGACTCTTGGTTCTACCCTTAGGATAGTGGTATAGATTCAAAAGTCAGGTGGTTGAAAAACAAACATGCATGTAGTTATCATATAGGACCTTGTTTATAAACCAACTCCTCTTCTAATAAAGGAAATGAAAGAGCTCATACCACTTTACCAGACCATGACACCACTGTCTCAATCTGACCACTGCCTGACGTCCCA
Source organism: Canis lupus baileyi (assembly GCF_048164855.1). NCBI lineage: Eukaryota > Metazoa > Chordata > Mammalia > Carnivora > Canidae > Canis > Canis lupus. The sequence goes on from NC_132842.1 coordinate 20,904,753, forward strand.
GAAAATGAAGTCATGGTTCCCAAAAAAACAGATCCCAGCTTGAAAAAAAAATTCATGAAAAAGGCAAATACTGTTGTTTTAGGCAATAATTTCACATCACTGAAGTCTTGAAAACAAAGATACGAATAATGAAATCCTACGGCAATATTTGGTTGAAGATGGTTATATTGGTCCAGACTATGCTTAAAATTTTTTGGTTTCTCATAAAAATAAAAACGCAAAATTAAACATTTTGATGAGAAGTTGTTGACTCTCAAATTAGGGGGAAAGTCTCTAGAAGACAGCCTTTTTAAAAATGGAAATAGGGAAGAAGGCAAGATGACAAATTTTGCCTAGTCCTAAAAAAGTGTGGCACCTGACACAGAAACGTCTATTTTTGGGAAAGACTAGTATTCTGTGTACTAAAAATAAAATAACAAGTGGCTTATTTCTACTCTGGAAAGTGGATTTACTACAATGGGATCAAGGGCAAATCTAATAACTTCATGGGTCATAGAGCAATAATCTCTCCTTCCCAAACTTTGAGATGGCAGGTGACAAATGCTCTAATGGAATTCTCTACAAAAAAGGACTCACCAAATTAGGAAAATTCTCTATAGCCAAAGAACAAAATTTTAATTAACCAATCCCTAGTCACATATCTGTATTTAAATATAAAGGGAATGTAATTGCTTATGTATTTTCCCCGTAAAAATAAGGTGCCCTGAAGATTTAGAAAGGTTTATCTAGTGCTATGTTTTTCAAAGTTTATTTTATTTTTATTTAATTTCTTTTTAATTTTTATTTTTAGACAGAGTACATGTGAGCGTCCATGAGTGGGGTTTGGGGAAGGGTAGGGACAGAGGAAGAGAGAGAATCTTAAGGAAGCTCCACACCCAACAAGGAGCCTGACTCGGAACTTGATCTCATGACCTTGAAATCATGACCTGAGCAGAAATCATAAGTCCCACGTTTAACTGACTGACCCACCTAGGCACCCCAACACTATATTTTAATTTGGCATCTCAATCGTTACTGTCACCTGCTTCCGAAGAATTCACAGAAAGCAGGTCTTTTAAATATTGTCCAAGACAAGTATTTATCTATATATTTATTTACAATTATGCAAGCAAAAGTTTTCTTTTACTGCAGTTCTGACATATTTTAACAGTATTGCCAGTGTACCAAAGGACTATAATTTTACTATCTTCTTTGGATAGATTTATATCTGTAGCTTTAATAACTTCAATACATTTTCTAATTAAAAAACATTTTAAGACAAATTACAAATCTGCTAAAACATATCAAATTATGAAATGTCTAAATAAGATACAAGGGGTTTTTGTTTTGTTTTGTTTTTAAATAGGCTCCAGATGGAGCCCAGCATGGGGCTTGAACTCATGACCTTTAGATCAAGACCTGAGCCAAGATCAGAAGTCAGACACTTAACAGACTGAGCCACTCAGGCACCTTTAAATAAGGTATGGTTTTGAATTTATATTAATAGTTTAAAAATAAGTAAAATCAAGATTTTATTAAATATTATAAACACTTTTAAATTAACATATATAAATTTCAGTTTATATCAAATTCTATTTGATCTCAGAATTTTTGAGCAGAAAGGGACCATGGAGGTCATTGAATTTGATGACTTCATTTTTAAGTGCAAACGCTAATGCTTAATCTTTTGAAGCCCAGACTGCCTGCACTAGAACCCAGCCTCCCAACTTGTCAGGCAAGTGTTTCTTATCTTTAACCATGTTGATGTTAACTATAAACATCACATGATATAACCCTGTATCCATTAGTGCGGAAGTACTATTTGGAGATAACATCACTCATTGGCTTAAGGATGAAGCTACAATTATCTAGGATCAGAAAATCCTATCTCAACTCCACTGTTGATCAGATGACATCAAGCAAGCCATTTAATTGCACAGCGCTTTCCTCTTCCTAATTATAAAAATAAGGACTCCGGTAATTTAGACTTCCCTACTTAAATTAGTCGTTGCAATAAGTAGTAATAAAAATAACTCTAAAGCATACAGCATATCTAAGTACAAACGAAATACTTAATAGCAAAAACTCATCTTCACTATATTTAAAACCAAGGAGTAATAAGCTCTGTTAGTTGTAATTAGGAAGGAGTATATATTAGCTGTTGTGTGTCCTTATAACATCCGAACAAGCTAATGCAGGGTTATATCTAACAAGTTCAGTAGCTCCTAGTTTTTCATAATCTCTTTTTACGTTGACCTAAGCCAGATAGTAATTATTAGTTGAAAATAAGCAAGAAATCTTTGACTTCAGAAATGCACCACTTTCCTAACAGAGAAGTGTTTACGAACTACCTTTAGTGTTGCTAACAGAATCAGAAAATTTTACTACAGAATCATCCAGCAACTGATATTATGCAGAGCCTAAACCCTCCCGAATATTACTCCCGAACAGTAAAATATAGTTTCCTGGGCGACACGTAAAATCATCCGGCTTCAGCTGACCTTTAAAAGACAAACAAAAACTTATCAACCAGATTCTCTTGAATAAAAAATAGATCTTGCAACTGGGAGGGATATAAAGAATGGATAAATAGGTTTGAAAAGCATTGTAATACACAAATTTTTGGTAGAAGAAAATGCATCTACTTTGCAGAGAGAATAATCTGAAAGAAAATAACTGGAGATACTAATACAGGCCATTGCCAGGGGATGGAATTTTAAAACATTTTATTTTTCTTTTTCTCCTTTGTGCTTATCTGTTTTAGAACACAAATTAATTTTGTTGTATTTTGCAAAGGTTACTTTGAGTGGAAAAAAAAAATTGCTGGAGTCTCCTGTGTGGAGGCAGTTAGGGACTATCGTGCCTGCTTCAAAACTGAAACAGGAAGGCTTGCAATGTGAAGTGGTGGTGGTGCTAGAAATGTGGTTGGATCTGAGGTGCTCATGTCCTGATACTGGTTCTGGGTAATGAGAGCCAGCACACACAGAGAAAGTCTGGAGAGGCCACTTTGCTGTGAGCTTCCATGCCCGGGAAGTACCAAAGAGCAGAGCTGGGAATGCTTTCTCGCCATCCTCAGCTCGTACCTGGCATGCATCCTTTACCCACGACTTCCATTTCTGGATTGTAGGTCTCCGTCTTAAATTTGAACAAGCATTGCTTTTCAGTGTTTAATTACAATTTAATGGAAATACTCCTCGCATTCAAATTAGCTTTTAGTTTTCGCATCACGAGTGTGCATGCAAGTTATTGTGTCATTATAATCTCATGTTATAATGGCTTCATAATGCAAGTCCCTGCAGGGTTGAATTAGTAGTTTCCTATGGTAATCGCCCATCACTATAATATCATAATCACATAAGCACAGTCCCCACATGCTTCCACTGCAATCATTTTGACATTGTAAGAGCATTTTAATAGTATTAGCATAGATTCTCCGGAGAAATCATCTCATTGTCACTGCATTACCATAGAAGATTAATTGTGGCATGAAAGCTTAAAAAAGAAAAAAAAAAAAAAAAGATGATGCTCAGCAATAAAGCATTTCACTTTTCCAAAGGTCACTGCATTTTGCACCAAGGTTTGTGACACGACCCTTAATTGAATAGAGGCCCTTCCACACCATGGAGGTTTTTTGTTTTGGTTTTTCTTTTTGTTTGTTTAGGACTCAAACTACCAGTAATCAAATAGGCCAGCCCCTCTCTGTGATAGAGAAAGAAAGCGCTGTGGTCCCTGTCCTCAAGGAGCTGATAATCTAATCAGGTGTGTGACAAGTTATAGACAGCTTGTAGGTCAACCCAAGGAATGCCATTGAGATAAACACGGTACTTGGAAGTAACAGGCATTAAATAGCAGATGTGAGAGCCAAGGACACAAGGGGTTCCTGAAGAGGGATGGTTGCTAATTATAAAGGGTTAAACCTGTTATTAAACCTAAGGACTGTGTGGCAGAAAGGGAGCACAGTCAGCTGGGTTCAGGAGAGTCTGGCTGCATCTTTGCCTTCCCTGTGGGGCCTGAGGAGGAGGAAGGCCCCCAGAGTGACCAGCAGTGGACATGACCCCAGCCCACGGAGGAAGCAGAAGGAACAGGTTAGTGACAGGAAGCACCCCCTCTGCACACCTGCACACACACACCCTCCCCCGCCCAGCTTTGAGCAGCAGGCCTTGTCGTTTATTGCTAAGAGGGTGAGCAGAGATGGCCCACCGTGCAGTGCAGCATCTGCTGGAGGACCAGAAGCAGGAAATGCTGCTCAGAAGAGCACTGCCCAGGCCCTAATTAGCTCTCCCTGCATTGAAGCCATGTGTAGAATGACTACATTGTGTCAGGGACAGATGACCCCAGCTGCAGAGCCTGGCAGGCTACTGTGCTCACATGGAGGGGGGTGCTCACCCTGGGCTACCATCGGGGGCCACCATGGGAGAACTGCCCACAGATGATCCTAACTCTCAAGGAATCGTCTCTGCTCAGTGTCTGAGTGAGAATAACGTCCCAGCCTGTGTTCAGCACCCCCACTGGCCCATCGCAGGCACCCGATCGCGCTCAGGATGGATGGATGAGTTAACACAACTGGAAGGTACGCGGGTTCGGAGCTGCTGGGGGACTGACTGGGAATACCTCCCCTCCAATAGCATTAAGGGCCGGGGAGTCCACAACTGGCAGGGTCTCTTGTATTATTAAAGACTTGCTTGCCTTCTTGTTCTAGTAGACGAAGCATTCTGAGGAGTCAGGATTGCTCATTTCCCTCTTTTTGAATTGCGTGGGCCTCGGAGATCTCAGAACTACTCAGTGGCTCAGTTTTGGAAAAGCAGTAATACTGCTTTTTTTAATTGGAACACTATGAGGGTAAAGATTGCTCTCTAAGTGCTCAAAACTACTTTGACCAACAAGCTGTGGAGCAATATAAACTTATTACATAAACAAATTAGCCGTCCTTCCTTCCTTCCTTTAGAAGTTATTTTTAATTTCATAGGTAAACTCTATGGCACCTGCTCCCCTGTTCTTCCTTGAGGTCTTGTTTGAGCATCCTATGTAATTTCCCTCTTCTGGCTCATTCTTCACAGTGACATCTGCCATTAGGAAGTCATATCAAAATTTACTTTCATTGCCTTTGATCACCAGTTTTTATTGTTGTTTGCTTTGCCATTAGACATACAGATGAAAAAATCAAGAATGGGATTAAAAAAAATTTTTTTAAATATTTTATTTATTTATTCATGAGAGACACAGAGGCAGGGACACAGGCAGAGGGAGAAGCAGGCTCTATGCAGGGAGCCTGACATGAGACTAGATCCCGGGTCTCCAGGATCAGGCCCTGGACTGAAGGCGGCGCTAAACTCTGAGCCACCCGGGCTGCCCAAGAATGAGATGTTTGAATCTAAATGTACTCACCCTAAGAACACAAATTTTATTTATTTTGTAAGATGCATCTTGTCACTGCTTAGAAAAGTGTCCTAGTTTTTCTCTCTCGTTCAGATGTATTAAAGGCAACAGAAAACATTGCTGATAATGTTCAGTAGGGTTAGTCTTATTTGATACAAACAGTAGTCAGTAGTTATTAAATATCTGGAGTGCCACCAAACATTAATGCCGAACTGCTGTATTTCAAAAATGGAAGAATGCACACAGATGGGCCAACAGAATGGTCCTATGAACACATCTCTATTTCCCCAATAGGAAGAAACACTAAAACTTCATCAATAGCATTAAGGTTTCAAAAACTTGATATGACCAAACTTTCTTTGGCAAACTTAGCATGTGAGTCTCAGTTTTCCCCCAGATAAAATGAAGGAGTTAAACAAGGTGGTCTCCAAAGTTCCTTCCAGATACAAATTCCATGATTCTAGGCAAAAAGGCAGTAAATGACCTTTATCCAACCTCTCCAGTGGCTCCCCCATGAGTTCACCTTGTTTAGACTTTAGATAAATGGGGATATTTAGATAGTAGAAATGAGAAACCTATTGATAATCATTCTAATTCTTTTTCTGAACCACTCTCGAACAAATCATAGTACAGTGTTTAGTTTATTATAAACTTCAGATTATTACTAACAGGTGAGTGAAATAAAAATACCTCACAACCCAGATTATTACTTTCTTTATTATCACTCTTTATATTGCTTATGACTCACAGTAAAATAGAGGCACCTAGTATAAAATAATGCTGGCTCTATTAGCCCTCAAATAAATGATGCTGAGTGCCTAAGCAACTGAAAGCTCTTGGCTATTTCCCAAATAGCAGCTTAAATGATCCATTGTGTATATGTATATATGTGTACATATATTTATACACGTACATACCCAGTGTTCACACTGTCTGATTATCACAGTACAAGTAGAGAGACTATTCTGAAAATTGTTTTGTGCCAACTTTACAGCCAAGAATTATTTCTTAGTGGATAGTGAGATAAGTAAAAAAAAAAGTCAGTCATCTGCTTGTTTTTTGCCAATGTTTTCAGAAGGTGTGATATATATCCCACTGGTGGTTCAAACCAATTTTAGGTGATATATGGGCATTTAAAATGTCTTAAACACGTATTTGTTTATTTTAATGTGTATTGGAAAAAAAGTAATAAATGTTGCAACCCTCTGATTTTTATGGATATTACTGTTTAGGATGAGGAAAAAAGTGGGTGAGTTTAAAGAAAAATATTGGGATCCCTGGGTGGCGCAGCGGTTTAGCGCCTGCCTTTGGCCCAGGGCGCGATCCTGGAGACCCGGGATCGAATCCCACATCGGGCTCCCGGTGCATGGAGCCTGCTTCTCCCTCTGCCTATGTCTCTGCCTCTCTCTCTCTGTGTGTGTGTGACTATCATAAATAAAAATTTAAAATAAATAAAGAAAAATATTAAGTAATTAGCAAAGGTAGTACCTGGGAATAGCAAACATGCCTTCTTTTCTTTTTTTAAGGTTTTGTTTATTTATTTGAGAGAGAGAAAAAAAAGCACAAATGAGGGAGAGGGGCAGTGGGAGAGGGAAAAGCAAACTTCCTGCTCAGGAGGAAACCCAACATGGGGCTCTATCCCAGGACTCTGAGATCATGGTCTGAGCTGAAGGCAGATGCTTAACTGACTGAGCCACCCAGGTGCCCTGCAAACATGCTTTAAAAATGATGGGAAAATGAATCAAATTTGACAAATTTGATAAATATTAGTGATGATTCTTTCATTCTGATAAACATTATTCTGAGTTTGTGAAAATTAAAAGGCATTTAACACCTCTAAAGTATATTGTAACACATTTATTTTCTCTGGCCTATTAAAGAGCTAACTCCTGTTCTGGGGGTAACATCTTCCTAACTCATCAGAAATATAATCATGACTTCTAATTAGGCAGAGAAAGCTGTCATCCAATTTTAACTCTCAGACCTTTTTGTTGGTCCTGTAATTGTTGACATCATTTTAAATGATGTTGATTTAAAGATATAAATATGATATATGGTGTCAAGAATATGGATTGAGACATTATGGTCAGACACGGTACAGCTACTGAGTAAGCTTTCAATTTTCATAGAATAAAACTCTGAAGTTGAATACATCATTCTTTGTAGAGAGGCAACATGTAGGTAAAGAAATTTTCTGCTAATGGTATAAAATCATTAGATTCTATAAGAATAATTAATGAAGGGATGCCTGGATAGCTCAGTGGTTGAGCGCCTGCCTTCAGCTCAGGGTGTGATCCCAGAGTCCCAGGATCAAGTCCCATATCGGGCCCCTTACAGGGAGCTTGCTTCTCTGCCTCTCTCTGTGTCTTTCATGAGTAAATAAATAAAGTTCAAAAAAAAAAAAAGATAATTAATGGAAACTCATTTTACTGAGGTAATACTAACACAAACATAAAAATAAGGAAGTGAAAACAAGTTCACAAAAAAACTACACCATCCCTACAGAATGCATTATGCAAATTCCATATGAAAAACTTTTTACAATTCTGATTTGGTCTACGAAAAACCAAAGGAATTTAGAAACTAATCCTTTTGACTTCACCGTAGCAAGAATAAGCAGTAGCAAAAGTCCATGGAGTGTCCCTAATGTATACGTTCTTTTCATATATTTTAAATCTAACAATTAAATGAAATTCAATAGACAATGCATAGAACTATATAGAATCTTCACAGAGATCAAATTAAACCTGGATTTCTTAGCTTGAAATATTTTTATCTTTCTACTGACATACCCTGATAAACAAAGAGTGAAAACATAATGCCTAGGAGGAAGGAATTATATCAAAAAGGGGCACTGGGCGCCAGTTGCAGGAACCTCCTCTTCCCTGTATAGCCAACAGATCAAGTATGGCTTTAGGGCCAAAGGCTCGGTAATATCAGTGCCAAACACAGCCGATTTTTTTACTTCTTATTCTCTAAGCTGCTTCAAAGTATTTATACACCTTGACGATGCTTCTGAATGAGAAAGGGGCAAGTTCAAAGCAACAAGGAAGCTAAAGGGAATGAATGTCAGCTCTTTGACTTCTGTGGAACTGTGAGTGAGACCCATGAGAGATGCCCAGGGCAGTCCCTGATCCTACCTGTGGATGCTGGGGGAACTGGGATGGGCAAAGGCAGTGACAAGCTGGAGACAGGGCTTTGGAGTAGCAGCCCTTGAAGTACACTCAGCAGAGATCTTTTCTTGCCTAGTGGCAACCTGTAAAGACCCCTCCTGTGGTAGCAGAGGACATTTTTTCGGAAAGTACTAGACAAGAAGGCATTCACCAGGCATGGTGCATTGGAAGCCAGCGCCCCTGTTCCTGAATTCCCATGTGAAATGGATTTGGGCAGCTGCAAATGGAGAGTGTCTGAAGTTAAAGACTGCACTTGGAGAAAATGCAGGCTGGGCAGCTCTGTGGTAGGAAGGCACTGACTCATGAAGTGATAGACATGCCATACACCAGGGAGTGATAAATAAAAACATGTGTCAAATAATCTAGGTCAAAACCAGTGAAGGCACTCTTGTATAGCCTTTCCTGGATAAGGGTTTCTCAACGATTACTTTGCAATGGAGGATTGGTAGTAAAAACCACACTCTACTAACACACGCATTGTCTAACATATGCACCCATACCTCATTATTCAAATGTAATTTCTTCCTGAAAACATGATGGGTCCTGAACTTTGCATTGCAGGACTTTATATATTACATTCATTTCTTTAAAAAACTATTTGATTTCAACTTTTTATTTTTTTAAGATTTTATTTATTTATTTGAAAGAGAGAGACAGAGAGCAAGAGAGTGCAAGTGAATGCATCAGCCGGGTTAGAGGCAGAGGAAGAGGGAGAAGCAGACTCCCCACTAAGCAGGAGCCCCATGTGGGGCTCGACCCAGGACCCCGGGATCATGACTTGAGAGAGTGCAAATGAATGCATCAGCCAGGTTAGAGGCAGAGGAAGAGGGAGAAGCAGACTCCCCACTAAGCAGGAGCCCCATGTGGGGCTCGACCCCAGGACCCCGGGATCATGACTTGAGTCGAAGGCAGATGCTCAACTCACTGAGCTACCCAGGTGCTTTAAACTGTTTAATGTGGGCATTTTTAAAAGCTTGCACATGAGGAGAGAAGAGGATGATGAACCTCTAGGTATCACCCAGCTTCAACAATAGATTCTAATAAAAACAGTTTTTAAGGGGAAAATTAATGTTTTGCAGCCCATCAAAACCACCAACCAATTATCCCAGATATTACTAACATACTGTTATAGACCTATATAACAATCCTCTAAGGATTTCTGGCAATTAATTAACTGTGAAAGACATTTTTTAGAATTAAAAAAAAAAAAAACAGTATTACTGTATTCTGAAGGCACTCTGTAAAGTTTTCCAGAAACAACTTTGGTACCCATGGTAGATGTAGACAGGTAACAGTCAAACTGAGGTATTTGATGCTTTCATCATTCCTAATATTTTCTCAAATTTTTTCTAGCTTCTTAGGCTTATCATCTCTTTTTAGAACTCTCCTGCTTTCAGGATCCCTGGGTGGCACAGCGGTTTGGCGCCTGCCTTTGGCCTAGGGCACGATCCTGGAGACCCAGGATCGATTCCCACATCGGGCTCCCGGTACATGGAGCCTGCTTCTCTCTGCCTGTGTCTCTGCCTCTCTTTCTCTCTCTGTGACTATCATAAATAAATAAAAATTAAAAAAAAAAATATTTTGGAAAAAAAAAAAAGAACTCTCCTGCTTTCTTAGACATTTTCAGTTGATAACACGAAAGCAAAAGTGCACAACACATTTAACAATGCAAGCCCAAGATGTTCCCCTCCGGGGGGACGATCTGAGCTGGGACCATGGTGTCCACTCCATCTTGTTGCCCTTTTTGATGGCACAAGTATGTGAACTCATCATAGCAAGAGTTTTGGTTTAAAGAGGAGATTCTGAGTATAAATATTTATAACAAATATTTAGACGGTGGTAGTTCAGATGGCAAGGTATACTTAATTATGTACATTTTATGGTCAACTGCTTAATAGAGTACATAGAATACATGTAACAATGCTGCTACAGTTTTTATCTAATTACTTCATTGTTTTAAGTCACAAGCATAAAACTCTCCTCCTTCTGTTAAGAAGTTCATAAGCTGAGTAGATCCTCCAAAGATTTCTAGTCATCATTTGGTTGCTCATATTTGATGATCAATGAAAATAATTCCAAAAATGGCAGTTTCTGCAGACCATTAGTACAGCTCAGTGGTGTGGGCTGAATTGTGTCCCCACCTTATATGTTGGAGTCTTAATCTCCAGGACCTCTGCATATAACTGGATATGGACGTGGGACCTTTAAAGAGGTAATCACACGAAAATGGGGTTTTGTAGGTGGGTCTTAATTCAATAGGACGATTTTATGTAGTTAAGAGCAGAGCTTAGGATGCAGACAACATAGACAAAGGGAAGACCATGGGAGGACACAGGGAGGAGGCAGCCGAGCCAAGAGAGGCCGTAGAAGAGACCAGATCTACCAACACCTTGATCTTGAACTTTCAGCTTCCAGAATTGTGAGAAAATAAATCTCTGTTGTCGAAGTCACCCAGCTGGTGATATTTTGTTATGGCAACCCTAGCAAACTAATACCGTCAGTAATGGAGGTCACCTAATCCAAGCTACGGACGTGGCCTTTAAATACACCTGGGAGATCTGGGTCTACAGAGTGAGTAGAAAATTTGTTGAAAGGGCTGGCCAGGCACGTGTGATTCAATCTAACACTTTTGTGACAAATTTCGATGATAATCAGGTGATGGCTCAGTGTATGGACTCAGAGTTGTTTATTTCAGTTATCTGTCATGGTGTAATAGGCCAGCTTGCTGAAAAGTTAAGCAGATACCACACACAGATTATGTAGAAGACGTATCATGTGAAATACCCCTGAGCTGAGGGTTGGCCTTTCTATTTCCTCCAAACTTTAGAGAACAAGACAATAACATTTAACTTTTCAGATATATAACGAATGTAATAGATACGACATGTAGAAATGTGACAGTATAAACATGATAACTTGAGGAGTTTATGAAAAGACTTTAAATATTTCAAAAATCAGGGGGCAGCCTGGTTGGTTTAGTCAATTAAGCACCTGACTCTTGATTTCGGCTCAGGTCAGGGTCGTGAGATCGAGCCACATGTCGGGCTCTTCATTGGGTGTGGAGCCTACTTAAGATTCTCTCTCTCTGTTCCTCCCCCAGCTTTCTCTCAAAAAAAAAAAAAAAATTCAAAAATCAGTACCTATGTAATTTTGAAAATAGTAAGCAATATTAAGAAATAATTGTTGGTACACAGTAATGCAAAGGAGTATTTGGTTGCAGTGGACTTGGAATTACACAAAGGAGCATTACATTCACAACAATATTTACCAATATTCTCTTCAAAGTGCTTTTCAAACACTAAATAATTACCCAATTAAGCCACTGCAAGATAAGCTGTTATTACTCTGGATTTAGTGAAAAGGACTAATAATTACTATTTTAACACTTTCTGTGAAGAAAGTCTCAATGTTTACTGAACACAACTGTGAGAACACCCCATCCGTTTCGTGCGTAGGAAACAGAAAAAAACAAAAGGTTGATTAGTTAAGTGAATTCAGGGAGAGACAGAGTTGATTAAGAACTAAGAACCATGACCTGTGAAAACAGAGAATTTAATATGCAAAGCGGTGACCAAAATTGGCAGAAGGCTGTTTATGAATCCTGCCAATATTCAATATTGCAGACTGACAATGGAGAATCTGTGGTCATGCCCTCAACAACATAATTCATCACGCTAGTGCTTGGGGCAGTCATGTCCAAGCAATTTATCATCATCATATCACTCGTCTGAGTAAGAGAGGGGGAGAACTTTGATTGTTAACCTCTAGGGAGAATGGATTTATAGCCAACATCCCTAAGAATGCAGCACAGCTCTGCCCAAAGCAAAATGTTCCCTGCTTCGCTTCTGTTTAACTCAGTAAAAGTGTGAACACGTTGCCTCCGGGACATTGAGAGCAAAACCTAGGTCTGATGTCCTTAGTTCAAAAATAAGATAGCCAGCAAACCATATTTAAAATCATCGAAGCTGCTTTAAAAAATGCGTATGGATGATGCATTTCAAATGTCCTTTGGTGACAAGATCATTTCTGAAACGCATCTGTGGATAATTCCATTTGGGAAGAATCATCTCTTAACACTGAACCCATGAACCCATGTCCTTTGTATTGGAAAACTTGGAAGTGAGCTGATAATTAAAAAAAATACACACACACTACACACACACACAGAGTGTTTTTCAAAATAAAAATCACTATCCCTCCACGCATTGAGCCTTTCTGTTTTTTACACTTTAACAATGGCTGCCCTTACAGGGTGTAATTAAACACCTAAATGCCATTTTGTCCCTTTTGATGAAAATCACGAGGCTGAGTTGTGCATTATGGAAACAAGTACCCCTGCTGTCTCCCCAAGAGTAAGGGGAGCGTTAGTCCCAGCAGCGAGCCTTCTACAGCACCTTCCCTCCTAGGCCTCCATGTGTCTGGTAAACTAGAAATCAGTAATCCCTGGATGCATGTGGCTCAGCAGTTACTGAGTACATTAGTCAGGATAGACTAGGTTATGCTGTGGTAACAACAAATGCCCACATCTCGGGGTCTAAACACAAACGTTTATTTCTAGCTCTCATGACATATCTAATACAGGTCGATGGGGGGCTCTGCTCTCTGTCCTCATGTCCTGATCCAAGCAGACAGTACAGCCTCTATCTAGAAAATTCATGGTCACGGTGGCAGGGGGAAAGAAAGTGTGACAAATGACAGACCTCTTGCTGGCTCTTTTTTTTTTAAATATTTAATTTATTTATTCATGAGAGACACACAGAGAGAGATAGAGACACAGGCAGAGGGAGAGGCAGGCTCCCCACAGTGAGCCCGATATGGGACTTGATCCCAGGACCCCAGGATCACCCCCTGAGCCCATGGCAGACACTCAACCACTGAGCCACCCAGGTGCCCCCTCTCAATGGCTCTAAAAGCATCTACCTGGAAGTGACACGTCACTCTATTTACATTGCATTGGCCAAAGCAAGTCAGTCACATGGCCATACCTCGCTGGAAGGGGACAGATAAGTGGATGAGACACACGACTCCCATGCAGAGCAGAGAAGCACGCCTATTTGGGCAGACACTGTTTCCATGAAGGGGCACTCAGAACCACAGCTGCTTTAGGCCAGGTGGCCAGGTGGGAGCAGGTGTTTTATTTTTCTTCTTCCCTCCCCCATTTTTTTTTTTAAGTGAGGAAGGATGTCTATGAATGAAAACCTTTTTTTTTTTTTTTTTTTAAATGAAATCCTTCTTAGAAAAACTTGGACTTCTGAAAATACACCCTAAAGAATATTTGGTGCGTGAAAAATATATTTAACCATCTTAGGTTGCCCTTCGTCCTTCATAGGGTTCCTGAGCAGGACACCACTTAATCAGGAATTAATTTTCCCCATTGTTACTATATGGCTTACTGGGCTATTTAAGACAATTGAGGAGAAATACTTCTCGTACAGTAACGCTGTAAAGTGTATATGGAAGTAAGGATGGGCATTTGCCAAGGCCAGTAGTCCTTCTGTTATATAGTTCATTATTTTGTCTTCAAGTTTAATTCTGAGAGCAACCTCTAAAATCCTTGCATAGGGGCTCTCTACCAACTATAATCCCAGACCGAGAGGGCACTAAGGATCTAGACAGGTTCCTCAAAACTCTGTTCTATCCCATATATGTGTTCTCCTTTTCTCTATCTGGGTTAAAGTTTAACTATTCACGTTTCAAACTGTATTAAATTGCATTTTTTTTTTCAGAAATCCTTTTTAGTTCAGCCCCATATTCGAGGTATGTTGTACCCTTCATGGGGAAGGGAGAACTTGTCCAGTGAAACCTGTCATTCAATTAAGTCATTAGGTCATCACCCACCCCCACAATGCATGCTGTACTGGTTCTCCTCCTGCCTCACTGGCCAACCTCCTTTGTTGGCTCCACTGACCTCTTAGCATTGGGCTCGTGGACACAGGTTCGAGGTTCCTCTTCCCTACCTATATTCTCTCCCTAGTCCTTTTATACACTTCCGACAGCTTCATATATCATGATTAATGACTCCCTAATAATTATCTGTAGCCCAGATCCCTCCCGTGAGCTATGGTATAATGTACCCAACAGCCTATATGACATTTCCCGTTGGACATCTCATAGACCTTGTGGTAGGCAGATGCTACAATGGCACCCAACAACTCCATCCTTCCTGGTATTCACACCCCTGTGTTGTTCACACACACACACACACACACACACACACACACACACACACACTGGACCAGGGTTGGTCTGTGTAATCAACAGCATACAGCAGAATCAACAGGATGTTACTTCTGAGATCAGTTTGAAAAAAAAAAAAAAAAAAAAAGATGGCTTCTACCTTGGGTTCTCTTTCTCTCTCGGAACATTTGCCCTGGGGGAAGGTACATCATGAGGAGCCCTATGGAGAGGTCCATATGGTAAGAAACTGAAGTCTCTGGCCAACAGCCAGCTAAAATCTGTCAACAGCCATATGAAGAAGCTAAGAAGCAGAACTTAGGCTCCAGTCAAGCCTTGAGATGACCACAGCTGATGGATTGACTGTAATGTTATGAGAGACTTCAAGCCAGAACAAACCCCACAATGCCATGCCCAAATTCAGACCCACAGAAACCAAAATAACAAATGGCTGTTGTTTTAATTGGCTAAATTTTAGAGTAATTTTTTAAAGATTTTTATTTATTTATTCTTGAGAGAGGCAGAGACACAGGCAGAGGGAGAAGCAGGCTCCCTGGGGGAGCCCGATGTGGGACTCGATCCTGGAACTCCAGGATCACACCCTGAACCAAAGGCAGACGCTCAGCCACTGAGCCACCCAGGCGTTCCAGGGTAATCTTTAAAATGTAGAAATAGGTAACTAATCCACACATCACATATTTAACATTCACTAATGGGGACTTTCCATCTCCCCTACCTCAATTCCCAATTTGTTCTTGCCCTTGCCTTCTGCTTCTCCATTAACATCTACATCTGCCCAGTTTCTGGGCCATCATTCTTGGATTCTCCTTATCTTTCTCTACCACCTCCTATTCATCAGCAAGTTCTAGAAGCAAAATCCAAAGCACTTATCAAATTCATGGATTTGATAACAAATGGATTTGGTAACAAAATGGATTAATAAAGAACTTATTAAACTCAACACCAAAGAAACAAACAATCCAATCATGAAATGGGCAAAAGACATGAAGAGAAATCTCACAGAGGAAGACATAGACATGGCCAACATGCACATGAGAAAATGCTCTGCATCACTTGCCATCAGGGAAATACAAATCAAAACCACAATGAGATACCACCTCACACCAGTGAGAATGGGGAAAATTAACAAGGCAGGAAACAACAAATGTTGGAGAGGATGGGGAGAAAAGGGAACCCTCTTACACTGTTGGTGGAATGTGAACTGGTGCAGCCACTCTGGAAAACTGTGTGGAGGTTCCTCAAAGAGTTAAAAATAGACCTGCCCTACGACCCAGCAATTGCACTGTTGGGGATTTACCCCAAAGATACAGATGCAATGAAACGCAGGGACACCTGCACCCCGATGTTTATAGCAGCAATGGCCACAATAGCCAAGCTGTGGAAGGAGCCTCAGTGTCCATCGAAAGATGAGTGGATAAAGAAGATGTGGTTTATGTATACAATGGAATATTACTCAGCTATTAGAAATGACAAATACCCACCATTTGCTTCGACGTGGATGGAACTGGAGGGTATTATGCTGAGTGAAGTAAGTCAATCGGAGGACAATCATTATATGTTCTCATTCATTTGGGGAATATAAATAATAGTGAAAGGGAATATAAGGGAAGGGAGAAGAAATGTGTGGGAAATATCAGAAAGGGAGACAGAACGTAAAGACTCCTAACTCTGGGAAACGAACTAGGGGTGGTAGAAGGGGAGGAGGGCGGGGGGTGGGAGTGAATGGGTGATGGGCACCAGGTGTTATTCTGTATGTTGGCAAATTGAACACCAATAAAAAATAAATTAAAAATAAAATAATAAAATAATAAAATAAATAAATAAGTTAAAGATCTTAAAATGAAAAAAAATAAATAAAAAAGTTAAAGATCTTAAAATGAAAAAAAAATAAATAAAAAATAAAAAAACAAACAAAAAAGTCCACTTTGCATAAGGCACAGCACAGGTGCTGGAGAAACAGGAGTAAATAAAACATGCAAACCCTGTCCTCACGTGGTTGACATAGGAGGGGGTAAAGAATTCATAAACAAAATATATAGTGTGTCATATGGGGATAAGTTGTATGCAGGAAAACTAAAGGAATGGGAGAATGAGAATGCCAGGGGGCTTGAGGGGTGTTAGGATGTTCTTTTAAATATAGTTGTCAGCAAGGCCCCACTGGTAAAGTGACATTTGAAGATTCCACATTCTCTGTCCCTACTGCAGCTACCCTAGCCTGAGCTACCACCATCGTTCATTTGGGCTCATCACAGCCATCTCCCTTTCGCTCCCCTGCCCACAACTCTTCAGTGGCTTCCCATCGCTGTTAGACGAAAATCTAGAGCACTTACCAGGCCGCACAAAGCCTTGTGTGACCTAGTGCCGCCCTGTCTTTCCAACTTCATCTTGAACCAATCACCCAAGCTCCAGTCACAACAACGTTCTGGCACTTTCTAGAACATGCCAAGTTCTTTCATGGCTACTTTGCCTCAGCAGGTCCCACTGCAAGCAATGAACATCGCCAGGTCCTTCTCACCCTTCTAAATCAAAAGGTCTTCATGAGGACGGACTGTTTTCAGCGCCACATGCAGAGTCCTCCCAACTCCCGCCCCCCTGCTCTATTTTCCTTTATCACAGCCCTCTGTTTACAATTTGTAGCTGTTGGTGAATTAATTTGTTTGCTCATTCCTTCTTTGTTTCCTCAGGCTTCTCTGCCTCCAACCAAAATATAGATTCCTAGAGGCTAGAATCCTTGCCTGTCCTGCTCTGTATTAGAGCAGTTCTGGGGCATGTCCAGCTATACCATACACATTTATTGAATGAATAAACCAACCTTTCATGACCACCTTGTAATTTCAACACCAAGTGTGACCACATATATCATTAAATAGTAAAAGCAGAATCTTGTCTTCACAAATCTATAGGCCTTTTGATCGAGTATAGAGACCTAGAGATCAATGACCTTTATGTGCCCAGCAAAGATAAGTAATTCATCCAAAGTTGCAGAGCTGGAATCAGAAATAGCCTTAAGTTCCACTCATGAGTCCTCAGAGTTCTTTAAGCCAGCAACCTGGCTTCCTGCCCCTTCTACCAGTGTATGTGCAGTTCCTGTTGCATAAAAGGCAGACTCGTGAAGAACAAAAGTATGGAGTGGCTAAGTGGTAGGAGCACAGATTTTGGAGTTAGAAAGACATGGACTTTTTTTTCTAAGCTTTCCAGTAGTGTGGCTTACCCATCTGTGCCTTTCCTTCCTTCCTTCCTCTTCTGTAACCCCAGAATACCTCACAGAGCAGTGCAGAGTATTCAGGTGCACAGAACTCAAAGAAGACCCCTGGCAATTTGCTTTTACTAACTGGCAAATATATATATATATATATATATATATATATATATATATATATATATATATATATAAATTTGTTTGTATTTGTATTGTATATGTTTATTTGTGTATATATATATACATATATGTGTGTGTGTATAGCATATGTATATATGCAAAAAAATATGTATATATAGGTTTGGGCAACTCAAAGAAGAAGACCCCTGGCGATTCGCTTTTACTAACTGGCTATATATATATATATATTACATATATGCAATATATATATATTGCATATATATAGTGCATACATATATGCATATATATTGCATATATATGCATATATGTAAAATATATATATAGGTTTAGGTTTGGGCATTCCTATTCCTATTATAATTCTAAGATCCAGGAATGGAAATAAAATGCATTTTGCTATTTTATGCCCCAAATCTGTATTACAGATCTCTTAGTAACTTTCATAACGACCGGGCCACATCTAGCCTCCATCAATGAAAAACATAAATTCATAAAGTAGCACGCTGTGAATTTTGTGTTCGAAGTATCCTCTTTAAAATTAAGTCGCTATCTTGCTATCAACAGCAAGTTGTCTGGTCTCCTTTTCTTTGCAGGGTGCACTGAGATTTCTTGTTAAGGGCGGTTAGTTACGTCCGGAATCACACCGGGATTTTAGGGTAACCGCTGTACACCCCGCTGCCTATGCAAAATGAAAACGTTACCGGGCCAAGAGGGTGCAAGTCTGCGGGCCCTGTGCTCACCGACGTTTGTTCTATTGGACAGTGAGAGGACGATCCTGTAGGGCAGGAGCGAGCGCCTGTGCGCTTCCTCCCTGCGGCGGGACCTCAGGACTCACGGACACGTGTCGCCGGGAGGCCGCTGTCCCGTGGGTGCGCCCCCGGCGGAGGCGGCCCTGCCCCCAGGCCCCTCGGAAGGTGTCCCAGCCCCGCTCGCGTCCCGAGGCAGGCGCCCCCGAGCGTGCCTGGGCAGCTTCAGGTGGAGCGACCCTGCACGGCGAGCTCGGGCGACGCGGAGGCCCCGGGCGCGGAGGCACGACTTCAAGGCTTCTGAAAGGAGATGGAAGGTGGACGTCGCGGAAGAGGCGCCCCCGGCCCAGCGCAGCCGCCGCGGGCCCCCGAGCCCCTCTGTCCGGGCCTCCGCCGCCTCCCGCCCCGGCCCTGCAGCTCCCCCTGCGCCCCGGGGAGCGCGCAGCTCGCTAAGGCGCGGGCGGTCCCGGCCCCCCTCCCCCGGGGCGCCGCTGGCCGGGGATGGGGGCTCCCCGCAGGGACCGACGGCCCCGGCCGCAGCGGCACCCCGCCCCGCCCCGCCCCGCCCCCGGCTCCCGCCCGCTCGGCCCCGCGCACCTCGCCTCCTCCGGCCGCGCGCCGCCTTCTCCCCGCGACCCCGGCACCGCCAGCCGGCGGGGCCCTGGCCTCCCCGCTCCCCGCCCCCTTCGCCCCCGGCCTATCCCCGCCCGGGTCCCGGGGCCAAGTTCGGCCACGCCCCACCCAGCCCTAGGTCACGTCCTGCGGCCCCGGCCACGCCCCTTCTGCCCTAGGCCACGCCCTGCGGGGCGACCCCGCCCCCCGCCCCCCTCCAGGGCCTGCAGGCCAAGTCCGCCCTCAGCCAGGCTCGGGCCTGTCCAGCCCGGGGGAGGGCAAGGAGCTGCTAGCTGCAGGCTGCGATCGGCGGCAGGAGTCTATTGTACCCCCAAATACCCTGGCGGGAGAGGTTCCTCGTCTCTCTCTAGTTCATCTGAGTCGACAGGATTAGGGGCCAGATCCCCCAAGGGCGCAAGGAGACGGCTGCATTTCCCCAGATCTCAGGTCTTACAGAAAAGCCTGGAACGTGGAGGCTTTAGTAGCGATTTTAATTTCCTCCAAGGATAACTAATCGGGGTGAGCTTTCAATTTAGTGTCTTGAACAGGATTTGGATCATCATTCTGAATACGAAGCAACTCTGGGTTTATTTCCCCACTGCCTTCTGCTGGGGCCTAAGGTGTCTCATCTCTGCAAAGTCCGTGTGGCCTTAGCACCTCTGGTGGCAGCCGACTCGGGAAGTGAGTGCAGCTGTCCACAGAACTCAGCCCTAGGAACCCTCCTCATGTTACACAGTAATACTGTTAAGTATTACACTGTATTAAATTAATTTTATCCTGAAATCTGGGAAAAAGAGGATGATTGCTGGGAAGAATCTCCAGTTTTCATTTGAAAGGAAGGTCAACATTTAATAATAATAATAATAACAATAATGTTTCCTGAGGCCAATTTTGCTCATAGAGGTGCTGTGTATATGCTATCCTTCTTAACTTTTTTATTTTTAAAGATTTTTATTTATTTATTCATGAGAGACAGAGACAGAGAGAGAGAGAGAGAGGCAGAGACAGGCAGAGGGAGAAGCAGGCTCCATGCAGGAAGCCCGACGTGGGACTCGATCCCCGGTCTCAGGATCAGGCCCTGGGTCGAAGGCAGACGCTAAACTGCTGAGCCACCAGGGCTGCCCCATGCTTAACTTTTAGAACAACCTACATGTGGTAGGATCATTGTCTCCTCTCCTTACAGATGAGAAAACAAATCCCAAGAGAGAAGTATCTTGTGCCAGGCCAGGACGAGAACCCACTTTGGTCGGTGTCAGTACACCATACCTTCTGAGTTTGATAGGAGGCCAGATAATTAACTGATATATTTAAGTCAGAAAAAGAAAAGGAAATGAAGTTGTGTGTGTGTGTTCATTTTTTAAGGAGGATAAAACTATGAGAAGTCGGTTGGTGAAGGATAGGCAGAGACAAAACTGAATGATGACAATGGTCCTCGAGGATGGCAGCTGCTCAAATCCTAAGAACAGAGAACCGGATAAAAATAGGGCCCAAGAGTGCGAGAGAGGAGAATAAATGTAGAGGTTAAGAACTCTGGAGGGATGAGTACTGAGAGAGTTGAATATCACTAGGAATGACTGGGGCTCATTCTGAGATTGTATAATGAATAGATGGATCGAGGGAAGCTTCTAGGGTGATTTCGGAGCTGGCTACCACTTTGTCCGTGCTGCCACCATGAAGCCATATAAATGTGTACCTGACGGTGGTTGTTGAAGCGAAGAAGCCTCAAAGTCCAGTATTTATAATGCTACGCATTTTACTAGTCCTTGCTGCCAGATGTGAAATTATACACAAGATCCGTGTTTAAAAATGACGTCAGCTTTTCTTTATGGAAGTTGCTAAACTCTCTACTGCTCACACTGCATGCAGAGTGCAAGGTCTGTGATGGATTTCACAGGCAGGCTCTTACATCTGTGGCTTTACTCCTTAAAAGACAGTGTTACAGAGAAACTAGTCTAGATTTTATTTCTCCTCCCAAGAAATACCTTCAAAGGAACTTCAAAATAATATGTAGGTGACTTATATCAGGAATGTTATCAAAGTCCTGTGAACGCACGTGTTCAAACAAGATGAGCAAAAGCCATGCAAATCCAGTGTATAGTAGTGAGAAGCGTTGGTGGCATCTAGTATTTGGGTATATACTGTATAAGTCCATTTCACATCATAAGTGATGTAAGCACTGTTGTGAGTTAAGCACCAAATGCTCTTTTATTGAAAAATAATTAAACATTCTCCAATGCTGACCCCCCAAATCTGCCTGCCCTGAGGACACGCAGACAAGAATGGATAGAAGGGGTCTTTTACAGAACATGAGAGACTCCTAACTCTGGGAAATGAATTAGGGGTGGAGGAAGGGGAGGTGGGCGGGGGGTGGGGGTGACTGGGTGACGGGCACTGAAGTGGGCACTTGATGGGATGAGCACTGGGTATTATTCTATATGTTGGCAAATTGAACAACAATAAAAAATAAATTTATATAAAAAAAGAAGGGGTCTTTTATGATGTGCTGCCATCAAAAATGATAATCTGATATCAAACATTGGGCCCAACTTCATTTTTCAGCCTGGAAAAGCTTAACTTGGAGATCTTTTTTGAAACCTAGCATATCAATGTACTGCCGTACACCAGTGATGAAATAGCCACGTTAAAAATCATATTATTAAGGAACCAAAGGTTTCCAAATCAATCTCTCAGAGAAGGGTTCAGTTCAAATGTGCTCTCATTTCCACAGTACCTGCTTTTCATTTTTATAGTATCTTTGAATTTCGACAGTACTTGTACTCAGAAACCCTAAATTGGCAGAGAGAATGAAATCAAAACCAAGCATCCAAAACCCCTCGCTGTTTGGCTGAAGCTTCTGGAAAGCACTAGGTTTTCATCACCCTAGTTAGTTGTTTTAAATATTTACACAAAAATAGTCAATGGAAAAAAAAATCCGAAGAGGTCAAAATATGGAGTCACCCAGATAATTATCAGATGAGCCGCAGAAACAAAGCACAGCCAACGATATCAGTTGGTGAATGGTGTGGCTGTCAGGTTTTAATTGTTAATTGGAAGTCAAAATTGACAATGCCGCAGAGATTTTCTTGGTTTAATTTTTAGTCTTAGTGTGATAAACTAGTCCCATCATTTCCAGGAAATCTATTAGATACCAGTGTCACAAGAGGGCTAGGACAGAGCTTCCAACACACGTTTTCCTAGCAAATTCCCATTCTTTACACCTCCCAGAGAGTACAACTAATTACTCACTGTATTTTATCACTTCACTTAGAGGCAAAGGAAAAATGAAATTAAAACTTTTCTAGTTCTTAAAGAGCTAAATTGAAAACACACAATCCTCCAATTCAGGAAACTTTTTAATGGGGACTGTACCTTTACAAATGAGTCATTACAACCTTTTGTAGAAGCCAATTACAAGTTGGTCTCTGGAGCTGTTATGACTTTAACAGCTACTGTGGTTAAAGAGTAGAGAAGTTCCTCAAAAAATTAAACACCGCATTACCAAATGATCCGGCAACTCCATTTCTGGGTGTGTATCCAAAAAAAGTGAAAGTAGGGCCTTGAACACCCATGTTCAGAACAGCATGATTCACAGTAGTCAAAAAAGGTGGCAACAGTCCAAGGGTTCACTGGTAGATGAATGGAGAAACAAAACGGGGTACATGCATACAATGGCGTGTTATTTGGCCTCACGGGGGATTTTGATAATGCTACAAGGTGGATGAACTTTGAAGGCATTCTGCTAAGTGAAATAAGCCAGCTGCAGAAGGCCAAACACTGTATGCTTTCACTTATATGAGGTGCATTCCTAAAATGGTCACATTCATAGAGGTTTCCCAGAGGCTGGGAGGAGGGGAGATGAGGAGTCAAGTGTTCAATGGGTGCGGGGTTTTAATTTGTGGAGGTGGATAGAGGTGACAGTTGCCCAACAGTGGGAGTGTACTTAACGTGGTTGAACTGTACACTTAAAAACAGTTAAGATGTTAAATTTTATGTTATGAGATATTTTGCCATAATAAAAACATTTTGACCTTGGACAGCTGCTTGTGAGTGACTTGTGAAAAGTTGACTTGAATTTAGAACACCTCTTACTCTCAGTAGATTTGCTACTACAAATAAAAGGTCATGATTTTCAGTTATATCATCATTAATTAAAAAAAAACTTTTTAAATTGAATTCCCTATTATTTTTTCTTGCCCAGCAGTTTCTTTTGGTATTTGTGACAGAGACTCAATTTTATTTGGTGGCTAGGTGATGCTCCTTTTCCTGGGCACGTAGCTCTACTACTTCTCAGCCTCCCTTGCAGTTAGGTGTGGTCTGGCCACTGGGTGCCGGCCAGTGGGATGTGGTGGGAGTGACAACTGGAAGGGCCCATCAAAAAGCCTCCCACACACCCAGTATTCTCCACTCTTTCTCCATTCATGGGTAGGACGGAGAGAATTCCTAGTACCTGGAAAATGGAGCCATAGGAGAAAAGCAGGCTGCATCGGAGTGGCCATGTGGAGCAGAAGCCCCCTACCAACCCTAATGGTGAGAAAACGTGAGTGAAAAATCGGATTTTTAGATTCTTAAGCTACTGAGATGTGGGGATTGTTTGTTACAGCAGCTAGTTGACCCTAATTAGTATGGTATTTGTCCTGGTAAGAGAATAGGGTCGTTCTATATGCAAATTAAAAACCACCATCGTTTAGCCAGCTAATATTAATAACTAATATTAAATGGCTTCCACGATGGTTTCCCAAATCCTTGAGAGAATCGTTGAAGTGTTAGAGGCATCTGTTAGCACACAATAATGCAATTATTGATCTCTAATAAATACAGTGTTGAGAGCTAAGTTAAACAGAATGAAATTAAACCCAAAAAAGTCAGCAGGGAAGCTATTCATTAACTGTAAGTCCAGGCATATGTGTCTGTGAAGAATACCAAATAGTAGTCATCTCTGTGTTGAAAAACAAAACAACGTGGACTTGAAGCAAACGTTAAAGCAGTGGCTTGAATTTATAATTCAAAGAATTCGACTTTTTGCTCTTTACGTAAAATGGATAATTTTCTTGCTATCATTTCAGGATATTTTTTGATAGTGTATGTGTGTGTGTATAATTTTTCCCCCCATGAAATTAATTTAAATCGCTCTTCAGAAACCTGGTTGAAATAAGGTTTGAAATATTTTGTACTGTGTGAGGAACACAGCCTTGGCAACCTTAACTCTTAAAGAATTCTTCTGTGTGAGTAATTGGCAAGATCGTGCCACTTAGTAAATATTAAAAATATGCTGGGATATCTAAAATTATATGAGGGTATATGAAAACCATGTTGTAGCTAAAATAATTAAAGAGAAGAGTTTGCTTCAATCTTCCAGGTAGAATGGGAGGGGCATGGGGATCAAGGACAAATCTCCTGATGGAGGGTGTGGGGGGCATCTACATTATCAGTGAAAGTGGGGAATCAGCAGGTACCTGACAGGTACTTTCAGGCATAGCTCCAGAGTCTGAAAGACCTGCCTTCAATTCCTGGTTCCTTGACTTCCGGGCTGGGGGACCTCTTAATTTCCCTGAGTCGGGGAAATGAAAACACTCACCTATGAAATGAAAATACTCTGACCGGTCTCTGGCAGCTTGCTGGCTGTCCTGAAGATCTGTTCTGCTTTGCTTTCATGCTAATAATTCAGCAGGACCCATGGCCACCCTGTTCAGGGTATACTTCTCAGCCTCTCTGGCAGCTAGGCCTGGCCGTGTGACTTAGCAGATTTGGTCCGTGCCCCAGCTGGCTGGGAGATGATGGGAATTGAAGGGCCGGCCTTGGGACAAGAGATGGAATTTGCTTGTTGAGGATGGCAGAGACCCTGCACTCTCGTAGGGTTTGTGGGTGGGCTAAGTGGGAGGACTACGCGCACGTCTTATCTGGAGTCTATAGAACAATCTTGGGAGTGTGTGCTAGGCAGGAGGCCTGATGGGGATTTAAGTACAGAGAAGTCAGATATAGCAAAGAGGACACAGTAAATGATGTGAAAAGAGTAGGTGGGCCTCAGGGTGCAGCAAGTTAAGAAATCACCCATGTGAGGAGCCCGGGTTCCAAACGTCAGGAGAAGGGATTTGATACTCAGGCTGGGGGCAAGAAAATCAAGTATCAGAGATGTGAGTGAGGAGCCTAGGAGCAGGGATTTAGGAATACTGGTCAGTGTGATGGCACTGGCAGTAATGCTAATAATAAAAACAACAAATAGCATTTTTGACATTTATGACAGTCCGTGTGCCAGTCTCTAATTCTAGTAGCCCTTTGTAAACGTTTTTAAGATTTTATATTTACATAATCCCCCATTTTACAGATGTGAACACTGAGGCTCAGAAATGTGAATTTTTTTTTGCTCAAGGTTTCATAGCTTCTAAAGGGCCAACCTGAGATGTAAATCTAGGACTGGCTGACTCCAAAAGCCAAAGGCTAAGGAATAATGCCCCAGTAATCCAAGTTAAGTGCTTAGCGCAGGACATAGCAAAGGATCAAGAAATGTTAGCTGATACTATCTAGACATGGGAAGGAGTAACAGCAAGAATAAGATTGGACCTAAGCTGGCGAATCCATGAGGCCAGGCTCCTTATATACTGTGTGTGAGTGTGTGTGTGTGTGTGTGTGTGTGTGTGTGTGTGTGTGACAGAGGTGGGAGGAAATAGGAGGTGGCCAGCTGGTGATTCACATTGAAAAGTAAAGAAGTGAGAAGTCAGGGAGCAAAATAATTCCTAATTCCATGCATTCTTCTTTTTTCTTCAATTGTGTAAAGAAGGAACCAGATACTTTGAGAACAGGGAAGCTGGAAAAGCATCTAACACTTTTTTTCCTGGATTGTCACAGGATCGGATTTTTTGAGTCAGAAGATCTTAAAAACAATCTAGTATCCAACTCTCTTCTCTCGGAAGGAGGCAAAGGACATTTGCTGGGATTTTTAAAAATCACTGACTGCTGAGAAATAAGCAAACTCAAAAGGGCTCTTAGCTCAAAGAATCTGAAGTCCCAGAAAAAGGTTTTAACTTTAGAGAGACCGAGTGAGTGAGTCACAAAGCACTCCATAATCATGGCATATGTGTGAGATTAGGGTTAGCATTTGTGTTAAGAGTAACAGATGTAACAGGAAAACATCTATATTAGATTTTAGGATCCTTTTCTTAAAGTTCCTTAAAATAGAGCTTTTTATTATTCTGATGTTTTCATGGTAATAGGATGTAAGAATGATGTGGTCATTTTAATACAGAATTATTTTTTTAAACATAAGGTGCATACATTTGTGGAAGCTTTAACAAATAGTCCTGTTTGAGTATCAGGCACATCGTAGTTTTATTTATTTATTTATTTATTTATTTATTTATTTATTTATTTATTTATCTATTTTAGAGAGAGAGACAGAGAGAGAGAAGGTGGGTGGGAAGGGGAACAGAGAGAGGGAGAGAGAATCTTAATTAGGGTCCGTGCCCATCTTGGAGCCCAACACAGGGCTTGATTTCAAGACCCTGAGATCATGACCTGAGCCAAAATCAAGAGTTGGATGTTTAACAGACTGAGCCACCCAGGCTCCCCAAGCACATGGTATTTGTAATTGATACAGAAAAATATATTCAATGAACGTTAGGGATGTTATAAAGTCTGGTAATAAAATTAACATCTATGAACTCACCACCCACCACTACCAATACCATAAAGGCCCCGTGCACTCTCCTCTCTGGTCTCATTGCTCCCTTCCCCCGAGAGGCAGCCACTCTCCTACTGTTAAGACATCGAGTATTTCAATATTTTAGGCACCTCCACCATACCATATCCTGGATGCAGGATTCCAAAGAGTAGGAACAGTATTACTGTTATAAATCAGACTTGCAAAGTGACAAGAAATGCCATCCCTCTTAACACGGTTTTGCCAAATTTGACTTGTCCTGAATGTCCTGAAAATTAGCTAATAATAGTACTTCTCAGAGACATAAAAAATAAGGCAGAAGTAATTTATAAAAGTTCTCTCACAACAGAGTTAAGCACATAGGATGCTAGTTAAATTCCACAACAAATAAATAAACTTGACTTGGTCTCAGTCTTATAATAAGGGAATTATTATTATTCCCCAAGGAATAAAGTCTACAACAGGTACATATTGAGAAGACTATTTTAACATTAATTCTCAAAATCCTATAGCATTCAGAGCAAGAGTATAATGACAGATGCTTCACAAATTCACAAAATATGCATTTGTGAGAAAGATTATATCGTAGAAATAAACACAGATTTGGGGTGAAGAGGAAAGCCTCCTGGCTTATTCCTCTTCTTATTTTTTTTTGAGATTTTATTTATTTATTTGATAGAGAGATAGGGAGATCCAGAGAGCACAAGCAAGGGGAATGGCAGAGGGAGAAGGAGAAGCAGGCTCCCCACTGAGCAGGGAACCCGATGGGGGACTCCATCTCAGGACCCCAGGATCACAACCTGAGCCGAAGGCAGATGCTTAACCAACTGAGCCACCCAGGTGCCCCATCTCTCTTTTTAAATCAGAAATCTGAAGCCTTTCCTAGTGAGGCCCTGTGTGACACTTCTCACAAAGACCCCTTTTTATCTGTGTGTTGTGGGGTGAAGAAATTATGTGGGGAGGATCCTAAGTTGCTAGCAGCAGGGCTCACCTCACTGGCTTTCCGGCTAGACTTAGGACAGGCACAGATCTGGAGAGCCTGAGCTTCGATGGGCACGGGGAAGGACTCCCTGCCCTGGGAGGTCATGCTGGACCAACTCCGTGGTGTCCCAGGAAGACCACCGATGATAGGGGCTCCATCTCCATTCTGCGTGGCCCTTCCCTACTAAACATTCTGACCTGGTCATTAAACATGAAGAATGAGTATTTGAGATAGGAAGGCATGTGACTTGTGGGGGAGTGGATTAGAGACCATGCCAGGAATTGCTGGCTTTGTTTTTGCCCCAAACAAACAAAAGGCAATGGTGTTAACTAACTTGCTTCACTCTCTTGATCAGAGCAGTATTTGGTATCATTGGTCTGACTGTAATGTTGGTTGTGTCTTATTTTGCAACAAATCTTGGTGCATTTCTAGGTGCCTTTGGTTCTAGGTGCCTCTGGAAATGGTGTTCAGTGATGGCACTGACAAAGCCTTCAGCCCAGTGATGCCGGTGGTTAACACGTGTCTGCTCCAAGACAGCTGATGCTGAGCTTTGTTGAAAAGCAGCCATGAGCTATTGAGAATGTGCCGTAAAATTCCTCTCTCTGATCAGCTGAGCGGATCGAAGTCCCTTTGCCTTGTCTGGAAGCTGTTTCTTGCCTGTGAGTTGCATGGAAACCTAGTCTGACTCTTCATTGCCTGACTTTGCAGATGTACCTGCCTTGAGTCATTCCGATGGCTCAGACTCATGATCCTAAACCGGCCTTATTTGAAGATAACTTTGTAATAGGTTGGGGAGGGAAGGGGGTGCAGACAGAAAGATAAAGAAGAAGCAAGGTGGAAAATACAGGATTTGAGACTAATCCAGGACTTATTTAAAAGGACAAGCTACTCTTAACATCATTGAGTACGGTAATAGAAAACAACATAGTATTTTTTTTTAACATCAGACACATTCAGTATTTTAAAAATAAATCGTGTAGCAATAAGTGATCACTTAGACCTCTCGGAGGTGGGATTATTACTTTCCTCTGGCATGAGTGAAGTCATGGAAATGTTTATTTCCCTAATTTTTTTGCTTGCCTTCTTTCCTCTTTCAGATAACAGGACAGCCTGACTTATCGGCATAAAAAATATTTCCTCAGCATTCAGAGAACATGGGGTAGGTGTGAAAGGAGAGTAGTTATGTCAGCCTGCACTTTTAACCTAAGCCAGGATGCCAAGAGCTGCACTAAATTTAAAAAAGAAAAAAAAGAAAACATCACTCTAATTAACAGTTGATAAAGTACAAATATCTCAGCACATCACATAACAGGCAGATTGGGCCTTTTGACAGGCGGTAGAAACCTCACATGAAAATATTTCATCGGATGTGAGTATGAAGGTGGAAAACATGACTTGAAGTGGGAAGAAGGGGAAAAAAAAAAAAACCCCTCTTGCTGTGGCAAGACACATTTTTCCTTCACTTGGGAAAGGATGCAGTTCAAAGTAACAGTCCACACATGTATCATGTCTTCATTGGATTATGGTGCTGACGTGCTCATCTCCCAAAATAGAGCCTCTGTCGCCACTTTTGAACCGTATTCAGTTCTATAATGAGAGGCAATGCACCAAAGTTGCTTTTAGGTTCAAGTGGATCCCTAATCTTTCGAAATATCTGAGAATTTTAATTTTAAAATAAGAATGGTATTTATTTATGTATTAACTCAAAATTCTTGACTAAAACTTCACTTTGCAGGAGAAATTAATATCTCATGCAGGAGAATTAATATCTCATGCAGTAAAATTAATATCACTAGGAGTAGAATCTAAAACTCTCATCATAAGAATACACGTGCAATACAGAATTAAAAATTGTGGGGTTAAAAAAAATTGTGGGTTTTTTTCCTAATTATTCCCTATATACACTTTTAACTAATACCCTTATTTTTTTCTATAGCTTTAAAAAATGTTTAATTCCAGTGAAGTTAACATACAGTGTTTTATTAGTTTCAGGTGCACAATATAGTGATTCAGCACCATACGTCACCTGGTGCCCATCACAGGTGCTCTCCTTCATCCCCATCACCTATTTCCCCTACTCCCCTCCCCACCTCCCCACCTCTCCTCTGGTAACCTTGTTTCTTCTCTATAGTTAAGAGTCCATTTTTTGGTTTGTCTCTTTTCCCCCTTTGTTCCTTTGTTTTGCTTCTTGAATTCAACAGATGGGCGAGATCCTATAAAAATTCTGTGGTTCTGAGTAATGGTTTTACAAGAGTGAAATGAACCCATTTTCTGTCACACAAAGGAGGAGTTCAAATGTATCTGGTGTTCAGAGCATCGGAGGGTCACCCTAGATGGCATGTTAGGCACCAACTTTGCATTGCTGGAGGCCTCCACTATTTTACATGCTGTAATCATACTCCTTTATGTTTGACAGCAGAAAGAATTACATTTGGAGGACTCTGAAGCAGGGATGGCTGTAATGGCTGGCTGCCACTGGAAATAAGAAATAGTGAATTTTTCTCCTGGTTAACGGAGTTTGAACCAAAAGATTTCCATGAATAAAAATTGCCTTTGATGCCTCTCTCCATTTTCCCTGTTCACTTCCATTCTGGTCTGTTTGGTGATTTTCTCATGTTCTCTGGACTCCCCATTATGCTCTCTCTCCTTGCCCTGAAAGGGGTAGTAATTCTTTGGTGCTACACTCGAATCCGTCTGTCAGGCAATAGTCCTCAGCCCCGCCAGCCCCCTCTAGGTTACCCCCATTCTCTTTCATGCCCAAATGTATATCCCTTGTGACTGCAAGTTTCTGTTCTCTGAAGTGACCTATTTTGATGGGGGGAAAAACATGCTCCAATATTCATTATTCATTCATAATGAGCTCATGAGTTGACCATCTTGTTAGGACATTTGTATACTATTAGGGGTCATCTGGGAAAGATGCACTTTCTAGTCTTAGAAAAACCTAAAAATTTAGGCCAATCAAGTTTGGAGAAACCACCTGTGTATGTCTGTTATTGGAGATTCATAACACTTTTAGTTTTTCCAAGCATGGATAAGTTCTACAGTAAAGAGAGATATTTGTTGAAACCTGAGATTTCCCCAAATTTATGAGCATTAACGAACATATCTATCTTTTTTCCCTTAGTATAGCAACTATTAATGCCCCATGGAGAATATGCTTACAGATATACTTCATTATTCCAAAGTAGTGATTTGTCTGATGGTGTGAATTTCAGATACCATGGTGGTACCTTGAGTAAGCATTTTTTTAAAGAGATTTTATTTATTTATTCATGAGAGACACAGAGAGAAGCAGAGACATAGGCAGAGGGAGAAGCAGGTTCCCTGTGGGGAGCCCAATGCAGGACTCGATCCCAGGACCCAGGGATCACAACCTGAGTCAAAGGCAGACACTCAACCACTGAGCCACCCAGATGCCCCTTGTGTAAGCATTTTGGAATTAGGTTTTCTTTCAATTCTTCTAAAGTCACACTGTGTGATAGTCGCTGCCTCTACCTATGAGTATTTGGCTTTCTTACCCAGTTCACTGTAATGTGTGTTCAGTTCTGGTTTTAGGTTTACGTAAATGAATCATTCACCTGTTCATGACATCGTCACTGAAGTTGAAGTTCTCTTCAGTGGCTTGTTTAAGAAGAGGAGTGAGTATTGCTTCCTAGAAAGAAAGTGTGTATTTTCTGTCTGCAAAGGCCTTATCTTGATTCTTCTTACCAGATTTTGACCATTTCTCTTCCTCTGGCAAAGAGAGTCTGTGATATTAAGAGTCATTGCTTCCAGCGCATAATTCCCACCAAATCAAATCCTGTAGGACCAGCCATCAATCGTTGTTGTAATGTAGAGAAGAGAGACACAACATTTCACTGGCCATGTGTCAGCTCTGTTGGAGAAGCTGTGTGGGTGGTGCTGTGGCTGCTTCTGACGAGTCAAGTTGCCACTTCAAAGCAGAACTGGCCAAGTCTGCATGCCTGTGAGACGGCTGGCTTTTATTTGGAACAGTTTCTCTGCATTATTTGAGGTTAGAATGGAAAGACCGTCCACAGGACATCACATCTCTCTCTGTGCTTTTGGCAGAGCAGTAAAAGAGCTGCTTTTCACTTAGGATCCCCTTTACACAACCCCATCAGCAACTCCGTCTGGACTATACACCAACTCTTTACCTTGGGGATCTGTGTCAGCTGGTGAATCCGAACCTTCTTGGAGATGTCATCAATCATTTTATTCATCTATAGGTTAAGTTGGAAAGAGGTTGGAAAGAGCTACATTAATGGAAGCATAAATGCTATCCGTTGAAACTACTGTAGGATGTATAATTATTGTTGAAAAGTAAGTAGTAACCACTGCTTTGTAAAGAAAATAATGCTCTAAGAATTTACTGAAGAAAGGAGGATTTGTCCATTAAACCATTATTTGAGAATTTATAGGGGAAGACATTGTTCTCCAAAAGCAAACCAAAGCTAAAACAAATTAAAAACAAAAATTGTAGAAAAAGAAATATATTAGAATCTTAATGTTTGTCCGAAAACAATGAAAAAGGTGTATTTGTCTACATTTCCTTAAGCTTTATTTATTTTTTGTAAGATTTTATTTGTTTATTTGAGAGAGGGAGAGCATGAGCAGGGTGCGAGAGGGGCAGAGAGAGGGCAAAGCAGACTCCCTGCTGAGCAGGGCGCCCTATTGGGCTCGATCGCAAGACCCTGAGATCACGACCTAAGCCAAAGGCAGATGCTTTACCCACTGAGCCACCCAGGTACCCTACATTTCTTTAGCTTTAATGTGATTTTTTAAAAATATTGCTCAGAGATTTCAAACATTACTCGTGAAAGCAGATTAGAGAAAATGCTTATTTTTTAAAAAATGGAGTTTAAAAAACGTTTAATTTTAAATATAAATGTAAAAATGTATAGTATTCAACTAAACATCAGCTTTGATGAACTCTGTTGAGTCTCACTTTACCCCTCTGTAAAAGGGAATATAGATGGAGCATATCATTTCATGGGTTATAATAATATGAAAGTATTTTATAACAGAAAAATACTAAGCAGATAAAGTTACTATTATAATCCAAATCATTTCTAAGGGAAAGTTCTAAGAAAGCAAGCTATTCTATTTAGAAAAACATGAGAAGACAAAAACCACATCCCCATGCCAGTATATATCAACCCATCCAAAGCCATCTATGTATAGTCTAAGTGCTTTTTTATCTGCTGTTTTTTCACTGGGTCTCAAGGCAAGTGAGACCCCACTTGAGCCCTTTTTAAAAGGGGAATCTCAGTTTTCTACTGAGGTCCTCTGGACATCAGGTCTGTTGGTTTTCCAAGCCAGGTATCTTGAGGGCTCATGTCTCCTGTGCAGATCCCAGGAGTTGGGGTACCTAATGTGGGTCATGAAACTCTTGCTCTGATGGGAAAAGCACCAGGCTGGGTAGACCCTTCCCTGTTATATGCTGCCACTCCAGGGCTGGGGTCTTTGGTGACACCATGTCTCTGCCTCTCCTACCCATCTGGATGTGGTCTTTCTATCCTTTGTTGTGGAGAAGAATTCATCTAGTTTTCCAATCTTTTTCAGAGTGGTAGCTTTAGATTTGGAGTGTCCGTGGGAGGACGTGAGTTCAGGATCTTCCTACGGTGCTGACTTGCAGAAGTTCCTCACCATGGTAGAGCACTATTTACAAGGACCAAGATGTGGAAACAGCCTGAGTGTCCACCAATAGATAAATGGATAAAGAATATGTGGTATATGTAAAATGAAATGTTAGTCAGCTGCAAAAAAAAGAAGGAAATCTTGCCATTTGCAACGACACGGATGGAACTTGAGGGCTTTATGCTAAGTGAAATGAGACAGACAAATACCATATGATCTCACTCATATGTGGAAGCTAAAAAATAAAACAAAATGAGCTCATAAATACAGAGAACAGATTGGTGGTAGCTAGAGGCTGCAGCACAGGGGGTGGGCAAAATGGGTGAAGGTGGTCAAAAGGTAGGAATTTCCAATTATAAAATAGATAAGTCATGGGGATGGAAGGTACGGCTTGTTTAGTATAATTAATGATACTCTATTGCATATTTGTATCTTACTAAGAGAGGAGATCTTACAATTTCTCATCACAGGAAAGAAGTTTTATAACTATGTGTGGTTATGGGTTTTATCTAGTCTTACTGGGTCATCAAGTTATAATGTATACAAATATCAAATCATTTCATAGTACACCTAAAACTAATATAATGTTATATGTCAATTATACCTCAATTTTAAAAAAGAAAATAGCTTTATGTACTCTTGCTATTCTCCATCCTCTTTCCATACGTTTGCTGAAATCAAGCTTCTAATTGCTCCTATTTTTTCCCCATTTTTGCTTCTCTGTATTTTTTTTCCATTTTATTAATGAAAACCAAGAATATTTTTGGCAACCTGTTTTCCAATACAGTGCACAAGCTCATTTCCTTTATATAGTTTCTCAAGGCTATTGGATGACCATGTCAATCATCTGGGTGCTTGTTAAAAGCAAAGATTCCTGGACCCTTCTGTAGTCCTTCTGTATCAATGTTTCTGAGTGTGGACTCTGAATTTCCAGAAGATTCTTGCACATACTGAAGTTTGAGAGCTACTTAATTTTTTTAAAACTTACTTTTCTCACTACTTTCCCTTATTGCAAATGGGAAAACAAAACTTTGCAATCCACAAAGAGCCTATTTTCTAGATAGTGGAAAATGGAAGAGTATCAACATGCATTATACTATCAAGTCTTTGTATTTTTTTCCTAAAAAACAGGACCTGTGGCCACTTTGAAGTGAGTCTAGACACAGTCTCTCTTTCAGTATATTGATGAATTATTCCTGAAGAAAAGAGAAGGTACAAGAGAATGGCAGGAGGTGAGCTCCTCTTTCTTTGGAGGAGGTATGAAATGTAGGCAAGAACTAAATGCCCAAAGACATGACTTTTGTAACCTTGGATGGATTCCTTCATTTACCTGGGTTTCAGGTACCTCATACATAACTGAGCCAAATAATCTTAGTTCCCTCTGAGCACTAATAAACAATATATTATTCTTCTTCTCCAGAGGAAGCAGAAAGCTGAACCAAAAGATAAAAATGAATAGAAGTTCTTGTAAACAACAAATACTGAAGATGTATACTTTACTGCCAATTTTCTTTCTTACGTTTTTTAAAAATAAATGATGTAAAAAGTACCATACAGCAGTGAAAAAGAACAAAATACACATCCAGTTGGATGCATCGCAGGAAATAATACTGAGTAAAAAAAAAAAAAAAAATCACGTTGCAGAAGAATTCAGTGATTCCATTTATATCCCCTCAAAACATTCAAGACTCAACTGCATGTTGTTTGAACATATCAACATATGTGCCAGACTACAAAGAAAAGCAAGGGGATGACAAGCCAAAATTCAGGGCAGTGGTTTTCTCTAGGGAGAATCCCCATGACGTGATGGAGGGGTGCACAGGAGCCCTCAGAGGTACCGAAAACACTCTATTTCTTATCCTGGGGGGTGGTTTCATGGCCATCAATTTTACCATAACTCATCATGCCTTATGTACATGTTATCATTATTCTTTTGTTTCCAATCAGCTGTTAGTGAAAACAACTAAAAATAAGTCAGAAACATATAATACTCGGATATGTAGTAAATTTTGCTCCTCTATTGGAGAAAGCAGCACTTCCGTGCTATTACTCTGTTTCTTTACAGACTTCCATGTTTAAGTAAATAGATATTTCATGAAAAGCATAAAACAGAACCCTGCACTTCGGCAGCTCTTCATGTAAAAACAAAACAGCATCAACAACACAAGGTAAGAGAACATCAACAAATATGTAACAGGTACCTTTGGTAGAGTAACTAGAACTGTATAAACACGGGTTGTGTGCAGCATGGATTTCTACAAACAGAGAAATTTGGTGCCAGGTTTCCAGAGCATTATCCTCTAGAGCTATCATTAGCTCTTTACATTTGAATAGTGCAAATCCCTTTTATTCACAAATATTAAAAATGATGGCTTATTCTGGCCCATCCCCTTGGTCATAAATGCCATGATTCATTTTTTAAATATCATTATCCAGGCACTGCTTCGCAAGAACTATTCTTCAAAAGAACACCAGGTTGTGTGAATGTTGAGTCTGGTTTACTTGGCCACGCTGTTGAACCCAGGAGTCTCCCGCTGGTAGATCAGTGCTTTTGCAGCTTTGGAAAATGTTACATTAGTCATCATGCCCCTTACTGCAGTTGGCCAAGCTTCTCAGCTCAGAGGAGATAAAATGTCTCCTGAGGTAGGGAAAACAAAACAGTGAGGTCCAAGATTTTAGAACTTGTGAACTTTCCCCCAGGGCCAAACACCACCAGCAATGACCACCATGTTCCCCAACATACCACACTCCCTCCTTCACTGAATCCCAGCCATGATTCAGATCCTGGGGATCATGTAGCTCTGGGGGGGTGAGGGAGGAGGGGGTAGAGACTGAGGAAGAGGGCGGGGAGAGAGATTAGCTTCCTTGAACACGTCTAACTTCTCCGTCCCCCAGATTATATATAAAGAAAATAATGTCATAGCTCATGTAAGGGCACAGCACAAGGATTTTGCCTCCCTGGAAGTCGGCATCTAGCGCAGGCCAATTAAAGATGTAGTTGCAAAAGAGAAATAGTTTACTCAGTTCATTTTGAGAGACATGCAAGAAATTTGGGGGCTTGTTCTATCTGTGAATGCTATGGAAATGCATTTAAGAGGCTAAAAATCAAAGTAGCTCATAGCTGTTTATCCTAGAAAATGCAAAAGAAAGCCACATCCTTTCTTATATCTTGTTGCTATGGAAAGTTTCACAGTCTGGAAATGCACCCTAAACTGTTTTCAAAAATGGAATAGACAATGCAATAAAAGTGAAATACATCACTGTTCTAAACGAGTAAAACAGAGGTAGCATTTGCTGCTAAAATTTAAAAGTTTGCTCTTCTATTAAGACAGAAAATAATTTTTTTCCCATTCACAATTTTTATAAAGGCACAGTCTTTTTTGTAGTTGTTCAAAAATAGGGTGATAAAAGTGGATAGAACAGAGCTAACATACATGACGCCTAAAAATGGATGTGAAGACATACATAGCAACTGAAGATGCATGGCTGATGAGATGTGCACGGAATCCCGACTTGAGGAACCTCATAATTTGGTGGGCTATTACCCGATGGCCAGTTGTTTACACAACTGAAATGAAATGAAAGCAGAGAAAGAGTTAAGTGCGTAGAGAAACAAGATAATCCCTTGTAGGAGCCCAGCCTTATGTA
The DNA here is from genome assembly GCF_048164855.1 of Canis lupus baileyi. Lineage (NCBI taxonomy): Eukaryota > Metazoa > Chordata > Mammalia > Carnivora > Canidae > Canis > Canis lupus. The sequence goes on from NC_132842.1 coordinate 20,942,095, forward strand.
CAAGTCAAATGAAAGGGCCCCATTATCAACATGATCAAAAGCAGCTGACATTTCTAACACAAATAAGAGCTGAAAATTTTGGTGGAATTGCTTATACTTCTATTCAGACTCCCCAAGAAAGACCCTATTAAGTCCAACTAAATTGTACCAAGTGCCTTAAAGAGGGGCCTGTCTGTTTTAATTTTCCTGACCCTCTTCACCGAGGCTTGGCCTAATAGTGATTGTATAGCGCTATTAGGAATGCATCTGATAGAAAAATGCAATTGTCAGCTAGTGCTTTATTATTTTGATGCTACACAATAATTTCTCTCATAGCTGTTGTTACATAAAAGGATATATTGGCCTACTATCTCAGCTCCTAATTAAGCAACAGTGAAATTTTATACTAATATTGGATTTAAAGGGAAGATTGCAAATGCATTTATCTTCCAAACCTACCTAATTGTCATTAGTGTGCTATTCTAAAGATAAAGAAATCCATTTTAGAAATGGATTGAACAATGCAATGCATTTTGTATTACTTTTCTGAAATCTAATTCCTCTTGGGTATTAAATAGTTACCTTTCCTTTAAAAATATAGACTGGAATGGTGGTGCCTGGGTGGTGCAGCTTGTTAAACATCTAAGTCTTGGTTTTGGCTCCAGTCATGATCTCAGGTCATGATCCCAGGGTCTTGAGGTTGAGCCCTGAGAGGGGCTCCACTCTTTCTCTAAAATAAATAATTTTCTCTCTATCTCTCAAGTAAATAAACGTCTTTTAAAAATACAGATACTGGAATGACTATGTGACTAAGATATTTTCAGGTACTTTATTCTGCATGTATTACAAAACTAGGTGCTACAGAAATGTCACATTTCATCAATAACTTGTTTTGATTTTGAAGTGATGAACCAATCAGATAAACACTGAGCAGGTATAAATTAATCTAAAGGAAATAGGGAGTTCTTTTACAAACAGGTGACCATTTTAAAACCAGCAAGAAAATCAATGCGATTAAAATAGTTGGCTTGTGAAATGCAATCAAACAAACAAACAAAAAGGATTGATCCCGTCTATCCGCCCCTGGCTGCATTTGTATCTAATTTAGGCACAGGTTAGTGTTTCCTCTCAACATCAGCTATTTCCATTCCCATCTTTGTCTGCCATAATTTTGTATTTCCTGGCTCTGACCATCCTAGTAATCACTAACCTGCTGGCAAATGCCCGTGTAATCTGTATCTGTCTGTGTTCCTGCCTATCTTTCCTGACCACCCCTTCATTCCCAGTACTTCTGATTTTGATTCTTGTCCTAGTTGATCGAATACTATTTCAGCTCCAATGGACCACCTGTTGTTAGCCTCAAATTGTTTCTTTGGTGTCTAAGCAATGTATTTCCAATTTTTATTTGAAAAAAATTTTTTTTTAAATTCATGAGAGACACACAGACAGAGAGGCAGAGACACAGGCAGAGGCAGAAGCAGGCTCCATGCAGGGAGCCCGATACAGGACTCGATCCCCAGACCAAGGATCACACCCTGAGGTGAAGACAGATGCTCAACTGTGAGCCACCCAGGTGTCCCTGTATTTCCAATTTTATAAGCTATAATGAAATAAAGACCTCCAGATGCTGGCAGGGGCTTTACATGTGGTGTTTAATCAGCAACACTGCTACAGAGCAGATCTAATTATTCTTATATACATATATATAAGTGAATGAAGTCAAGATACAGAAAAAAAAATGACTTGTCTAAAGGTCTCACAAGCTTCCAAGTGGCAGAGGCAGGACTTGAAAGCAGGGCCAGCAAATGTAGCAACAAGTACTTTCCTCCTTTTCTCCCAGGCCACACCCTCTATCTAGATAGAGCCCTTGAGACAGCTTGGTGGAGCTATCAGCCTAATGTCTAAGAAAGCAAGGTGGGCCACAGGATCCATCTAAGGGGAGGTGAGGGGAGGGGAGCCAAAGATAGAATGGATGAACACATTTGGAGGTGAGGCCCTCCCTCGATACCTGAGGAGTGGGTGATGATGTCAGATGAGTCTTATCAGGTATCCAAGTGGACCACAGCCTGTGAGTCAATGAAAAGCAAGGTATGGTTTAGGGCAGCGCTTCTCCACTGGGGATGATTTTGCATTCACCTGTCCCCCCACCAGGGAGCATCTGGCAACGTCTAGAGACATGTTTGGTTGTCAGCACTCCGGGGGCAGTGGTACCAGCATCTAGTGGCCAGAGTCCAGGGATGCAGGATGCAGCCAGACATCCGACAATGCCCAGGGCAGTCCCTCCATGCCAACAAAAAATGACCTGGCCCCAAATGGTAATAGCTAGAAAACCCAGGGCGGGGGTGACTTGAAGGTTTAGGAGCGGGGGAGTATTGCTTCAGTATGGCCCATTTCCCTACACTGATCTTTCTTTGTGGGGCCAACTATTTTCACTTAATTATGTTCAAAGAGTTGGATTTAAATTATTTCAAAATGAATGAAGCAATTTTCAGCTTGTTCTTTTCTGATGGGTTGATAGCTGATTCGCTATTATGCTACAGACAGAAAGTCTTCCGTAATCTATCTTCTCTCAATGTTCTTTGACCCTAATGACTTTGAAGTAACTGTGAACTTAAAAAGAGCTCTCAGCTTTGTCTAAGACGGACAGCGCAGCCTCACTCTGGCCATTGTTTTTAAAGCAGAGGGGTAAAAAAAAAAGTGCTTCTTTGCACCCCTTCTTCTGTTTGCGGCCAATCCTATAGAAATCTGGGGTGCTATTTTGGCTGGTGACAGGAGACAACTTCTCAGCACCTGGTATCACACTCTCCAATCTTCAAGTGGAGACACTTCCTCTTCATTCTCTGTGGGTTTCTTTTCAAAACACCACAATGAAATCATTGCTTTACCCTCCAAGATGGAACCTTCGATATAGCAGAGTATTAGCAGCTCATATATTCATCAGGGTTTTATTTTTTTTTTATTTTTGGAAGATAAGGTTTCTTCTGTGTCGAATATGAAAAGGCATTTCACTGCTATCTCCCTGACTTACTCTCCTGTGCTTTTCCCTTTACATGCTCACATTATTCATAGCAATACCCGCTCTTATTTCTTTTTAAATAGTGTGGCTTTTAAGCTGGGCAGACCCTGGTGGAAATGATCAGGGAGGATTTCATAGAAATATTGCTTCTTCGGCAGAGCTTTAGTTGCCATCCAGCAGATTGAAGGAAAGCAGTGTTTGTCCTCGCCCAGCCTTGTGCATAGTGTTTGCCACTCTCCCTTATCAAATTCCCCTCCTCTGGAGTCCTTGAAAGATGAAACAGAAATAAAGTTTTATTTTATTTTATTTTATTTTTTGCCATCTCAGCCCCCCATCCTCCTCCCATAGCCATTCAGGGCTAAAGGGTACGGATCATGATCTCGGGTGGAGAATAGAGCAGAAGGGAGGGAGGAGGGGGCGGTCCTCGGCTGCTCAGCTGCTGGGTGGCATGTGTCACTGGGTCCTCTGCATCCTTCTGGGCAGATGCACCCCGAGCAGTCCCTCCGGGCCCCCACTGCTCCAGCAGGTGCCCGATGCCCCACGCCCTGGGGCCCAGTAACGGCCAGGCGGTCAGCGAGCCGAGTGGGGCTCCAGGAAATATTTATCAAGCGCTCGCTAATAAGCAGAATAATGAGGGATCCCTGGGTGGCTCAACGGTTTGCACCTGCCTTCAGCCCAGGGCGTGATCCTGGAGACCAGGGATCGAATCCCACATCGGGCTCCCTGCATGAAGCCTGCTTCTCCCTCTGCCTGTGTCTCTGCCTCTCTCTCTCTGTGTCTCTCATGAATAAATAAATAAAATCTAAAAAAAAAATAATAAACAGAATAATGAGGATTGCTCCCAGCCCTCTCCAGGCAAAGGATGGGGTCTGCCCCAGACCTGCCCCCATTGCTATTGTCATTATAGTTAAGTTCAAAAGACCTGGAAGGTGTGAAAAAAGATCTTAAGGATCAAAGGTCAGGAGAGGAGATACATGGCACTGAAGTCAGAAACTTTTCATTTCTGGTCCCCCCAAGAGCCAAAGCTAATGGGAGGGAAGGAGCCAGACCTGTCAATGAGGCATTGTGTCATTGCTCCCCTGCGACATCTGCCTCCCACCCACCTACCCGCAAAAGACCTGCTCTCATCCACACAGGCACCCTCTCTCCAGGTAACGTTGCTCCTTGCTGGATTTTTCTCTAGTGTCTCGCCTCTCTTCCTCTGATATTTATTTATTGGGGACTAATTGCAAACGAGGCTTAAACATTATGACATTTCCAGACAGTGAGTACTATTATTAGCTCCCATTTCATGGGTAAGAAACTTCTATTTGGATAGTCAGTGACATGCCCAGGGTCACACAGGGAGAAAGTGGTGGCATTGCACTTGGACCACCTGTGATTTAACCTCAGACTCCGTTGCATCTGCTCAGGCTGGTTTATTGCTTCTACCACAATCAAACCAATAAATCCGTACTTGATGGACATCTTGCGCTGAGAACCACCCTGGTCCTTATCACTGTGGAGACCCAGACATTAGTAGGAGTCACATCCCTACCCTCATGAAGGTCACCCTACTTAACATGGAATGGGGAACCCTTTTTTTTTATTTTTTCTTTTTTTTGGAACCCCCCCCTTTTTTTTTTTCCAGTGAGCCTTGATTTACAGGAAGGAGTCATGAAACTGGAATAAAAATTAAAATTTTGGGAAAGTTGTTGAGTTCTCTTCAAAAACAGTGCACCATTCCAAATTAGGAATAATCCCCCTTATTTACAAACTCACACCTAACATTAAGTAAAAGTGGACCAGACAGGATAGAGCATGAGGTCGCTTTCTTCTCTGCTTTCTGAGACCTCTTTCAGTGATTTCCACAATTTACTTTCTGGGATTTAGGGGTGGGGGTGCCGGGATACTGTGTATTGCTCCTTACATGTTTGTTTTCTCATGATGCTTAAGTGGAGTGACTTTTTTTTTTACCCTTCATTGGTCCCCAGTTAAACCTTCATTTTGCTTAGAGAAAATTGAAGGCCCCTGTTGCTAAAAATAAGAGAGATGAATTGATAGTTAAACGTATTAAATAAAAACATTATACTTGGCTGAATGTGAGAATAGCAAAACATAAAAAGTACCATTATAATATATTCTACTTCTCTTAATTTGACACTAAGCTGCTTGCTTTCCTTTATACATAGTCAACATCAGTTCACCAGAAGGATGGTAGTTAAGAAACAAGCTGTTAAATATTAAAGCTGCATCTATGTAATTGAATGTTTTTGGTATGGCTGTGTTCTAAATATATGCTATTAAGATACTGTTCCACAAAGATATTTAATTACTGACATCTAATCACGTTATTGCTGTTTCTTTAACCAAGCAAAAATATGAAGTGCTGGGAAGAAAACAGTTTCATTTTAAACAGAAACATTTTATTAATTTCAGCAATAAAACCAAATTCAAATCTGCAAATGAAATCATCCCATTTTTAAAGATAGCACTTCTCAGTTTGGTAATCCTTGTGTAATGCTGAGATAGATGGCTCTACTTAACGTGTTCAAACATTCCCACAAATAATACACGCAATAAAAGTTAATTATGCTCGTTTATTACATCAAAATAAAATCTAAACCATGGAATCCACAAAGGAGAATTTCATAGTCAACGGTGGAGCATTATTATAGATGTTTATGACCATAACATTTTTAATGCCATAGACAATTTGGGGAGACATTAAGGCGACAATCAGAAAATCATAATATCTTTCACTGGAATAGTGCTTGCACGAATTCACAAAGATTACCACATTTCATCATAACAGCAGCGCTATGAATTAGGCAAGGAAGATATTGTTAGAATAATTTCACATATGGGGAAATTGAGGCCACAGAACTGTATGTGATTTGTAGTTCACATGGCAAGTCCAGCAGCAAAACTGGAATTGAAACCCGAGGCTCTTAATTTCAATTCCTGAGAATTAGAAGATAGGTTATGTGTGAGTAGTTTTATAATGGTGGTTTCTGATGGTCAGTCTCACATTTTTTTAAATTAAAGGATATTGTTTAAAATGATATGGTCAAGATGATTTGACCAAGAATTATTTTCTCTCAGACCAAGCATATGAAATGTTCTAAGTTCATGGAAATAGAATAATGGCTTTTTTTTTATTTTTTCATTTTATGTTTTTTTAACTTATAAAGCCATCTTTGTTAAAAAGGTAATATTTCAGATTTTTTTTTTTTACTATCTGACTTTTCTTCTCATCTTCATTTTATTTCCTCTTACAAATAGGTCAGTTTCTACTAGGAGAATTGAGAGGCTATTTCTCCTTAGTGTTTGTGAATGCATTCAGGGAGGCAAGTAGGAAGTAAAAATGATGTATCTTTTTTTTTTATTTTTTTTTTAATTTTTTTTTTTTTAAATTTTTTTTTTAATTTTATTTATTTATTTATGATATTCACACAGAGAGAGAGAGAGAGAGGCAGAGACATAGGCAGAGGGAGAAGCAGGCTCCATGCACTGGGAGCCCGACGTGGGATTCGATCCCGGGTCTCCAGGATCGCGCCCTGGGCCAAAGGCAGGTGCTAAACCGCTGCGCCACCCAGGGATCCCAAAAATGATGTATCTTGAACACTGAAATAATTTTCTAGGGTGCCACTTACATTAAAGACTGACAAGATGACTTGGTCCACATTCATAAGGGAGGAGTTAGGAAATTTGGAGCTTGATCACTGCATAAAAAATTGGATACACCACTATTTTATCTCAGTTACCACTGAGACATTCAAAACAAATCAGCTAACCAGCTTTGTAATTTTATAACTGGATTAGAATATCAGTCTACTCATCTAATGGGTAAGAGGGAGCCCAGCTAAATAGTTGGGCATTCAGCTGCCACGATGATGGAGCATGGAATTCAGCTTTCGGAATGGCTCATCCAACCTGTCTGGGACAAAATTCTGATTTAATCTTGTTCCTTTTCTAGACCAGGAGTCAGCAAATGTTTTATGTAAAGAGCCAAGTGGGAAATATTTTAGGCTCTCAGGGCATATAGTGTCTGTTGCAATTACCCCAACTCTCCCACTGAAACACAAAAGCACCCACAGCCAATATGTAAACACATGGATACAGCTGCGTTCCACTGAAGCTTTATTTATAAAAACAGGGGGCCATGGCTGTAGTTTGCAGATCCCTGATCTAGATCAGTTGGATTTTGTTCTGCGGTCATCTACTAAACATCATGTCAAAATGCTGAATTTGATTGTTTTCCCAACCATTTGTTTTGGTGTCCATGTAAATGTAAAATTTCATTTATTATACTTTATTGTCAAATAATAGCCTTCCAGTTAAAGTTCTCCTTGCTGTTTTTGTTTTTTTTTTTCCCCCTGAGTTTCTTTCCCACATTTAATTGGATTTATTCAACAACTGCTGAGTAAGAAGCAGAGTTTTTGGCACTGGAGGAATAAAAACCCAAAGTATCTTCTTCTGGGAGCCAGTAACCTGTTAGAGTGGCTGTAATAAACAAAATATATGTGACTGTTATGCATGGATATTTGACGAAGGAGGATGAGGCTTCAGAAGAGGATGTGGCTGGGGCACCTGGGTGGCTCAGTCCATTAAGCGTTTGACTCTTGATTTTAGCTCAGGTCATGATCTCAGAGTCGTGACACTGAGCCCCACGCTGGAGGCTGCTCAAGATTTTCTCCCTCTGCCCTTCCCTCCTCCTCAAGCTCACGTGTGTGCGTGTCCCTTTCTCAAAATAAGGCCCTTTAAAGAAAACAACAACAAAAACAAAAGGATGTTTGGTAGGCAGAATAATGCACCCCTGACCAAAGCAGCCCATGTCCTGATCCCCAGAACCTGGAAATATGTTACCTTGCATGCAGAAGGGACTTTGCAGATGTGATTAATTTAAGGATCTTGAGATGGAGCACTTAGGCTGGATTTAGCCAGGTGAGCACAGTATCATCAGAAAGGTCCTAATGAGGGTGAGAGGGAGATGGGTGGGTCTGGGATACGGGGGGTGCTGGGGAAGGGGGTAGGGAATGCAGGAGCAGAGGTCAGGGATTGAGGGAGAGGTCCTGAGCCAGGGAATGCCGGCTGCTTCCAGAAAACAGGCGAAGCAAGGAAACAGTGTGCCCTCTGGTCATAGTCCTCCTGACACCTTGATTTTCGGACTTCTGACACCCAGAACTGGAAGATGACGTTTGGGTTGCGGTGGGTCGCTGAATGTGTGGTGGTTTATTACAGCTGCACCAGGAAGCCAACCGGGGGAAGAGTTCATTCCTCTCAGGTGGGGTGGGACACAGAAAGGATCTTGGGGAGGTTTCTGCACTGGCTTTTGAAAGATCACTTTAGTGTTCTGGAGTCAAGAGAGGGGCGGGGAATGAAAGGCCGTCCCAGGTAAGTGTGAGCAGCGCAAGAACAGACTCCAAGGCACAAAGAGCTTGGTGTGTCTGGACGTGGGGAAATTGGCTAACTCACTGGCTGATTTAACAGCCAGGTTCTATTCAAGCAGGGCTATGGAGAAAGAATGAGGTAGGGTGTGGGGGAGGAGCAGGGGATACATTTATAGGCTGTTGTGGTCATAAAGCGATAAGGCCTTCTCTCAAATGCCCAAAGCTCTCAATGTCATGGCTGCAGAAAAGGGAGCCAACCCAGCTCCCTTTTCCTCTGCTCACTGTTGCTGAAATTCAGTAGCTGGAGGCTTTGCTAGGACCCTCCATCTTCCCTACTTGGTCGCCCCTCCAGGGCAGCTTGCAATTGCAGGGATGGGGAGAAATATATCTTGATCTTAGTGCTAATTGTGTATTAGTGCTTACTGTGAAGTGTGTATTCTGATCTTAGTGCTAATTTATTGACTCAACTCTTTTGGACCCAAAACTAAACTCTTGGAGCCTATCCTAAAAGAAAAGGTAGCCAGGTGCTGGGGGAGCCCTGACATACTGAACTATGCTATTTCAAAGCAAATCTCTGACCCCCTAAGCAGAAAAGGCCCAAAACAGGGGGGTCGATGTTCCTAATCAAGCAGGTATTTACTGTTAGGTATGATTGTGTGCTCATGTGAGATACGTCCTGCCATAAAAAAGCAACCTAAACTTTCGGTCATGTGTGTAGAAGTATGTTTGTTTTCAGAAAGATAGACTCGCTGATCATTGGTTATTTCTGTGCCCATCATAAAAAAGGGGGTAAAGTCTAGTTGATCATTTGAAAAATGACTTTTCTTTGACTATATTACTTAAGAAATGCAAATGGATTTGAACTTCTACATTTCCAACCAGAGGTCAGGTCCCAGGAAAGCATTTTTAAGTTGGACCAGCTCTAACTTGGACGTATACCAATAAAATAGATGAAGAAAAAGAAAGTTCATTAGTGTTTTAGTTGGACAGATGCTCACGTTTCCTTTATAAAGCTGGAGTTATGCTTCCCAAAATTTAACAAAGTTCCAGGGTGCTATACTTGAGTGTCAATGATGCGAGGGTGAGAATCCTACCTATCCTTCATTGTTTTTTCACAGGTTCTAATACAGTATCTTAAACGCTTTAGGCGTTTGATGGTGAATGAATGAATGAAGACATAAATTAGGAATATGTGAATAGGGGGCACCTACTGGCTCAGTCAGTGGAACGTACGGCTCTTGATCTCGGGGTTATGAGTTTGAGCCCCATGCTGGGTATAGAGATTACTTAAAATCTTTTTAAATGAATAAATGAATGGGTGGATTTTTATGCTTTATGCTAGTAGAGTTGGAATGGAGAAAAGAACAGAAATGATCATAGCATTTTATCTCTGTTGCTTATTGCCATATTTTATCTTTTCCAAACTATCTTATTTGAATTGGATTTCTTTTTTCCTCTTGCTTACTCCCTTCTTATAAGGCTGACACTCTCTTTTCTAGGGATTTGGTGAAAAAAGAAAATATATCAAAAGGTTCACACCAGGTTCATAGGATTTTAAACAGGAATTCAAACCAATTCTAGCAAACCATTGAAATTCTGATCTCTTTCCCCATCCATGTCTGTGCTGTTCAAGAGGATATCATATTGCTGCACTTTTAATAAGATTCAGTCATTCTGATAAATATAAATTATTTATCACTTACTTCCCATTTTATGGCCTTGATGGTATTTAGAATTATATTACCCGGCATCATAATGCTCCTTTTCCCACTTCTCACAGTGCTGAGCCCCTCTGCTAAAGGGACAAGTTGGCAAATGCAGCATAAGAGTGACAGCCTTTCCAACAGATAGATGACGTGATTGTATAATTTAATCCCAGCCACTTACTGCATAGAAGCCTTTATGAAGGAGAGAATCACATTAGCCATTTCTCTGCTTCAAGGATATAAGCAAAGGGGCATTAATCTTCTATGATTGAGATATTGGTTTGATTGCTTGGCAAGCATGCAGCACCCTTCACCAAGAGTGGAGTACATAGCATGAGCTATGTGGGTTGTTAGTCTCCCATAACAGCTTGATGAGGAGCCCTCAGATAGTTCAAATCAGAGACTGTCTGGGAAGAGGTCCCCTGGCAGATAGCTGAGCATCTAATTGCGAGGAGAGAAATATGAGTGCACGAGGAGACTAGAGATCAATGCATAGTGGCTTGCAGAGGTTATTAACTCTGACACCCTCCCAGTTGACCTCCAGAGCCCAGCTCTATTCCTGGAGGTGAACAGAAATGAGCAGAAATCAGAAATAAAAGCAGAGAGAGAGTAAAGAGTTGATCTGATTGTGTATGACTCAGAACTAGAGCATTCTGTGCCAGATGCCTGTGGGCAATGAAGGGATAGTCTACATTGGTAGTCTGCACATGTAAACTGAAGCAATTCTGGAGTTGAGATTTGGCAAAGTTGTTCGAAATTTTCCTAGAGCAAGGTAAACAGAGCCAGTGTTCAAGAAGATCATCTCGTCAGAGCTAGGAAACAGCACCTGTATGAGTTAAGCAGCGGGGTGTGTGATTCAAGTGGACAATCTTGTCTCAGGAACATCAAAGATATACACAGCAAAAGCACCAACAATAAATTAATTGGAAAGGAGGTTGTGGCCAAAAGACAAGAAAAATGAAGTAATCAATATGTCAAGGGGAACTTGTTTGCAGTGATGGATGTAACATCTGGTAGGTGGTGACCTCCTGTGCAGAAGTCAATATTGATAGAGTTAGATGGTCACTTGGGGATGTTTAAAAGGGGGATGGGGCCAGAAAATCTGCTGTCTACATGTATAGACTGTGATGCTCTGGAGAATCCAGCGAAATCTTATATAGAATGATTTCATGGATAAGCAATTTTGGGATTTTTTTTTTTTAGACTGAAAAGTATTCAGATATGTCTTTCTTGGCACAATTATGCTGCCTTTCACTCCCTGCATCCCCCTTTCACCTTTTTCTGTGTTCTTATAGTGAGGAAATTGCCTAAACTCCTCTCATAATTGTCTCCTGGTAGAGTATACACTCTATGAGGGCAAAGAGTAGGGTTGGGCTTTTTCCCTGCTGCATCCTCAATGCCTAGAATAGCATTTGGCACGGAGTATGTGCTCCATATGCTTCACTGAGGGCCCGTATTCCCTTCTGGTTTTCTCTTTCTGCTTCAACTTGCTGCTAAAACCCTGAGCCTAGCTAAGATAAAACAAATCACAGAAACCTTTCTTTGTAGTTGAAAGCCTTTCTGACTTATCACTCCCCTTCCCCAACAATATCAGTAGAGAGAATCAGTGATTCTGAGTTCTTATTTAGTGCTTGATTACCTTCACAATGGGGAACTCACTTCCATTTTGGGTTCTCCATTGCATTTTTGGAGCTACCTAACTCTTTCATTGTCTTACAGTTAACTTAATAGGCTTTCTTATAACTATCACATATTGAGGGTTTTGCCTAGCACCAACAGCATAAGTCTATAGACAATCCATTATTTGAAGAAAGACAGGTTCTAACCACCCCTCCCCAACTATCACAGGTTGTGTATGTTAGCTTGTACACTCCTAATCATGATGCAATCCCCTTTTGGCTGCATGGTAATCTGAGAATGTCTTCTCTTAAAATGTCATGCTCAGAAATGCCTCTGTTCCAAAAAAAAAAAAATACAGTTTAACTAGTACGGAATAGATTAGAACCATTTTCTTCCAAGAATTGAAAAAAAAATGCACCTATAAGATTAGCAGTAACAGTATTAAACAGTGTTTTACTGTTGGTTCAAACAAAACTTGCATCAATGATGCCTTCCTGAAACAATTCTGATTTTTCTTTTTACTCCTGCTTCCATAGCTTTGTTCTTGATTCTCATTCCAGCCTGTTGTTGGACTTTGTAGCTTGATCATTATCCTTTTCTAAGCATTTGTTCCTTCCATGTTTTTGTATAATCCGCATATTTGTAAGCATGCTTCCTAAGTTTCCATCCAAGTTAACAATAACAAGGTTGACCAGGACAGAGCCAGAGAGCAAGCATTTTGTCTTTCCACTGGAAACTTTGTTCTAGGCTTTTTGGGGCTCCTAATCCACCTTCTTCAGGAGGATTATATCCTCTGTGTGGCAGATCCACATTTCAGCTAGCGTTAAACTATCTTATCCCCGGGTATATAAAGAGACCCTTGATCTTGCTGAAACCATGGTAAAAGTGACATATGTGTCTAAATAGCAGGCTCTTTATCTATAACTGTAGTGGACCTATCAAGTAAGAAAAGGTACAAATAAGATTTCCCCTCTAAATGTGAAAGGGACAGACTGTAGAAGAATACCAATTTCCTGCCTGAGCCAGGCAGGAACATATGGGGGAATCCTGAGAAATACCCAATCGATTGTTTCAGTTTCAGTTGTAAGCAGGGGTTCTTAAACTTAGTGGAATTCAGAATCACCTGGGTGGGGGAGCTAGTTAAACAGAATCCTGGGCCTTACCTCCGGATGTCCTGATTTAGTAGAGTGGGGGTAGGGTGGAGGAAATTGTATTTACACTGAAGTTCCTTAGGTGATTCTAATGTAGTCAGATGACAAGCCGTATTTGCACAAATGGTGTCCTACTGAGTCCATGGAGAGTGTCAGTTTTGGCTTTTGTTCTTTATCTCCCCCATACCCTCCAGGTGGCCGCCCTTGGGGTCCTTGCAGGTGACATCCCTTGGTCTTGACTTTTGCACTTCTTTCTTGATTTTTAAGTTGACCCATCCTGTGATGCATTTGTTTAGAGCCTCATTTTCTAATATACCAAATATGGTTACACATTTAATATTAAGGTTGAAACCAAAGGTGTTGCATCTCACCAGGCTTCAGTGTGGCCTATTTTAAGAAGGGTTAACCTTTGTATAACCTGCAAACAATACCACTATGTAGTAGGCTTCTCTGCATTTATCTAATGCCAGATCCAAGCATATGGCCTGTGAGTCTGGTGAGAATAATACCTTTTATTGGACAATTGCTATGGACCAGTTACCTTTTATTATTAATTATCTTATCTATCGTCATACGAGGGTAGATCCAAGATTTGTGGGACCTGATGTTGAGAAGCTCTTTAAGGAAAAGAATCACAAGTCCAAGTACAGTATTATGTGGGGAGCCTCGAAGAGACCCACGCAGCTCCACTGCAGATCTACCTGATTCTCCAATAGTGCTGAGGGATAGATGTGTGTAACCCAGAGCACGGGTGAGGAAACTGAGACTCAGCTAGTTTGAACATCTTGCCTGAGATCATACAGCCACATACAGTAAAGCTGGGATTTGAACCCAGATCTGCCTCATTCCAAAGGTTATAACCCCCATGTAACAATGGACCCCTTACACAAAAGACACCCAGGGCTCCCAGTTGCTGTTGATTTTGGTGGCAACTTGTTTTAGGATGTCCCCACACACCCTGAATTGAGGATGAAGAAGAATGAAGAAATTTGAAGGGACAAAGAGCATTTGGTTGATCTAGAAGAAAGCTATATCTTTTTTTTTTTTAAGATATTTATTTATTTATTTATTTATTTATTTATTTATTTATTTATTATTTATTTGACACACAGAGACAGCACAAGCAGGGGTAGCAGCAGAGAGAGAGGGAGAAGCAGGCTCCCCACTGAGCAGGGAGCCTGATGTGGGGCTCAATCCCACGACCCCAGGATCATGACCTAAGCTGAAGACACTTAACCAACTGAGCCCCAAAAGCCGTGTCTCTGATGAGGTTTATAGATGGATATGTTCTGCTTCATTCGCTTTCATCAATCTCCCAAAGATTCACTACATTATGAGCCCAAGGATTTAAAAACAACAGTTTGTTGTTTTTTTTTTACACCTTGTGTTCATGAAATAGCAAATAGAACTAAAATAGAATTCTATTATTTAAGGGTATTTAACTTAAAGTCTGTACAAAAAGATTGTGAGTGAATGGGAAAGAGAGGTAACTCATTTTTTTTTTTTTTTGAGAAACTATTACATGCTGAACATGTAATCCTTCCCGCGAACCCACGGGAGAAACACACAAATCTCAGTTTCTTCCACGATTGAGGGATTGAGACTGCGAGACTAAGTAAATGGGTTAAATCTATACTACTATCACAGCAAAGAAGAGGCTATTTATTTTAAATGGCAGCAGTTTAAAAAAAAAGAAAATTTCTACAAAATACCATGTCAAATCCGCACTCATTTTAGCGCAAATTAATTTAACCCAAGATAGTGGTTTTTGGAAAAAAGAAGATAAATTTTACTTTCACAGAGATGAGCTGATTTATCCTACATGGTACAGCATGGTTGAGATTCTTTAATTGCAATCTTCTTAGGGGGTTAGTGAAAACGAGGCTGAAGGACCTATTAACACCCAGTACAAAAATGTGACACAGAAGTAAAAGAATAGACAATTCCAGCTTCTAATTGTGAAATCATTTGGTGTTTGGGTTCAGTGTGATTTTTCAGTAAGCTCATTAAAGTCCTGTAAGGGACCGTCTCTCCAGCCAGAACTGATTGCCTAGAGTTCTCCCTGAGAAGCAGCCTGATGGCCCATCTACGTCTTTGTCATCTGGGTGCCATGTCAGCCTCTGACCTTCCAAGGGTGGGGACTTTCCCTAAGGGCTTAGAAAATAATTCCCCCCCTTGATGATCTATAGAGAACTGTCCCTGGATGGTTCTCAGTGCTAAAAGTAACACTCGAGAGTATATCCTTTGAAGGCCTTTGAATGTGTAGAGTAATAAAGAGAAGTATGTATGTGCCTTGCAGTGCATACATTAACTTCTGCCTGGAACAATTTTATCCCAGCTGGTTGTACAGCGCGAACACACCAACTTCACACGGGAGTGGCAAACTAGATTTTTGGTCTTGTTCGGCACCCTGGGCACTTCTTATGCAACAGAGATTACACAATACAGACATATATTTTCTTGTATATTTCCTCTCCTCATCTAGATTTCTATTGTTACTAATTCATGTCAGAGGACGTCTCAAAGAAAAGTCACAAATCAGTTTGGGGGCAATATAGAAGGAAAAATACTCAGAGTTCCTCCGTTAGTAGTTAGGGTCTCACCAAAAGTACTGCAAAATCTAACAGTTGATAATCACAGTTAGGCTCACGTTACTTTGACATTTTCATAGGCTCATGTTTTCCTGGACTGGCCTCCACCTGTACTGCTAGCAAAGTGGTTTACTGATTTACTGAGTTGTGTTTCTCCAAGTGTCTGTTGGTACCCTTTCCTGGGGCGGAGCAGGTCTTACTCACAGAGCGCTGACCCAGACCACCTGAGCAGAGGCAGCTGGGCCGCATCAAAAGTTGGCATGTTTTCCCTCCTCAGTCTCCAACCATATGCCTCATTCCACACTCTGGCATGGGCCCCACATGCCTGCATCGAACAGCCTAATCGGTAGCAGCCTCTCTAAAGAGACAGCCCTTCTGAGATAATCAGATAAGCTGCCCCTATGGCGCTGTGGATTTTCCCTTGCCCCTCTATAGGGTGAGAGCCTCTGATTATTGCCATGGTGATCCATTTGTCACCCGGGACCCAGCCAGAGACCATCAGACTGATTCTATGCAGGCCATTAGGTAATGCGGAGAATCTTAGAGAGAATTGCATTTTTGTATGAAAGGAATCCCTGTGGGCGACCAGCACTCGGTTTAATTGGACTGTATAGTTAATCCTGACGGAGAGGGGACAAAGGGTCTGCAGAAATAGTCTCAGAAGTGACCTGACTGATGGGTTAGTCATATTCGGCTCCATTGTCCGTTTCCTCCCTTTTTAGATAGTTAGCGGGAAGGAGGTGAATCTCCATGCTTTAGGGCCTCAAGTTATAGGCTATTTTCAAGTAATGGATTTGCAGGTAACAAATAGTTGGGAAATTTTTAGAGTACAGCATGTATTTAGGTCTTCATTGACAGGACACCTGAAAAGTAATTGTTGCTTCTTAGAGACCAATTACTAGACATCAGCGCAGCTGGAGACCACATTCCCTCCCTCCTCCCTTCTGGCTGTGATTCTGCTACAGAGAACTGGCCATTCCTGGGCACCATTCTGAGCCTCAGGAACCTCACCCCCATCTTTGCACACATTATCTAACCAACCCAGCTCTGCTACCAGAACATCCATTGTGGGCTTGAATGCCACAGCACCCTGGGAGCTCCTTCTGCAATCTATGGTGATTTCCAGGTGAATACTTAATGCTGTTAATGAGAGTTTAGGAGGTTGCACAGGCTTGACCGCTAGATTAGTTTCTCTGCCATTCCATGCAAGCTATTCTGGGTTGTATTTTTAGGCTCTGAGGGAAAAGTCGCCAGTGACTTGTCCTGAGTGGTCACATAGCCAATTGGAGAAGGGCTTTAAGGCTAGTATTTAAAGTTTTTTGGCTTCAGCCAAATGCCCTGGAAGGTCACAGGATTTCTTGTGCCTTGGTTGCTATTCTTTTCTGCTCAGATGTTCCAACTTCAGTGTGGATTGGGCTGGCCTGAAACAGTTCCAACTATGCTGACCCCTAAATTCAAACGCTTTTCTCTTACTGGGATTTCCATGCCAAAAATAAATAGGATTGTCAGCAAAGAAGAGGAGCATTACATTCTGGAATATTCTAATCCACAGCCCCTCCTCCCATGTGGATTTTTGCAGTGGATGTAGGGATACCTCCATCTTCCCTGATATCTTCCCATACCCCAGTCATGGCCACTACTTATCTCTGGAGTGTAGGTGCAGGGTCTGTCATTCATATACCTTCATTCGTACACCTCAAACTCTCCTCTCTTCAGGATATTGCTCTGTTTCTCTCTTTCGCCTGATCACTAGAAATATTCTTGAATTCCCTCCTCTCCTCAGGAACCCCAGAAATGAGCATAGAGCTCACTCTTGTCCCTCACAGTAAGCAGCATGTTAAATATAATGGCTACGTTGCTTGATGCCATCTTGATTACATAGGCATTAATTTATGTTGTCAAGAGGCATTTATTTTAGTAACTACTCAGCGATGTGTTTTGGACCATTTCTGATTATTTTTTCCTATTCTATATTCCTATATATGACAGTCTGTGTCAGTCTAACAAAACAGCAAACTGTTGTACACTTAATGTGTACCAAAGTGTCATCCTGGGTAAAGACTAAGAATATGAAATTTTTCTTGCAAAAAAAAAAAAGAAAGAAAGAAAGAAAGCCAAAACCTCACCAGTCATGCACAATTGACATTTACTAGACACTTCTGGAAGATGATGGTGATGGTTTATGACATTTGGTTAGCAAATCACACCTGTTCATATATGATTGAAAAAATACCTAATTTTAGTTGATGGCCTCAAAACTCTGAGTTGTGGATTTCATTGCTATTACTTATTCTGTGTTATATAGAAATTTCTCTCATTTTGTTTAATGTCTGTAAAGTTTTATTCTATCTCCTGAAGGTCCAGCTTTCTTGAGTTCTTTTCTCTCCTTTCATTTTATCTTTATTATTTCCTTCCTAAGACTTAATTTCTATTTGATACTCATTTTCCCATAGCTTTAATACTTCCTGCAAAATGCTTTTGTCATCACTCAGCAACATCCTGTCACCACTTCTCTATATTCTGGTTGCCATGGCATTCTCCCTTGGTGCCGACACTATAAGTAGCAAAGGAAAAAACAAATTCTTCACTCATTAATCATTTGCTCAGTCTCCAAGTCAACTGAGCCCATAGCAGAGGTTAATCATGAAGCAGATGTCCATCCATACGGGACAGTGCTCATGGACAGCAGTCACCAGTGAGTCATCTCTAAATCAAGAACTTCTGCAAATGATTATTTACCTTTCAAGTGAAGGTCAGCCATTTGGTCTGGGTTAAACCACTGGTTGAGTCAAGTTGCAGAAAGTAATGTACAGGTCAAAAAATGGATCAGCAATGTAGTAAAAATTACTTTACAGTGGTCCTCGACCTTTGTACTCCTTAGCAAATGTGTTCTTTTTATGTACCTTTCTAGTTCTTTGTCAGGGGATTCTTTGGACTAAGAGTAGTTTCAGATAGCCTGAAGTTTCTCTTCTAATAATTCATTAAATCATACTTAAGTTTGTTTTATACCTTATGAGAATCTTCACTTAATGAAAATTTCATCACTTTTTAAAGTTAATTCCATTAATCTTCCAAGTCATTCCTTCATCTTAGGAGATATTAACTATTGTTATGAGTTCTTCTCTGTGGAAAAATATGTTTATATCACTTTAAATTACTTGTTAATTTCTATTGCAATGTGCCTAAAATGTAAGGGTATAGAAAAAGTTCATTTTTTAAGCAATCTATATCAGATGAGGCTATATTGGTTTTCATAAATAGGTTTGAACATTGTACTCAAGTTAAAAATGACAAAAAGAATAATTTGAATGGAGAAACAGGTGAAATAGAAATGGAGTTAATGGAGGGAAGCTGTTTGGGTAGAAATATCAAAGACACAGATTGTCCTGCAAGCCAAAAAAGAGAAGATAAGGAGAATGAGCTCTGAAATCTAGCATATTCTGTAGTCTTCTTGGTTAAGCCACTTACTAGCTATGTAACTTTGGACAAGAAAGTCAACTATGCTTTGTCCTTCTCGCCAGTGAAACAAAGGTGATAATACTTCATAGGCTTTATAGGGTGGTTCTGAGGTATAAATGAATAGAGCATTTTAGCAGGATGCTTGGCACATAGAATTACTAAATATTTTATTTGGGGGAGGGTTATTATTCATGCTCTGCTTTTACGTATGTTTAAAATCTAGATAAAAGTCTCTTGATTGTTTAGAATGCTTATTAGGAGTCAAGGATATGACTCAAGATCTGCCCACATTGGGTGGGGGGAAGTAATAGATAAAACTGAGTCCTGACTCTACAGGAAGCACCATTTTTCATTGACTCTAAGTGAAATTTAACCTAAACTAAATAGTGATTAGCCTTAAATAAAGAAGTTTTAGTTTATTTTTAACAAAGATTTAATTTATTTATTCATGACAGAGTGGTAGAGACATAGGCAGAGCGAGAAGCAGGCCATCTGAGGGGAGCCTGATGTGGGACTTGATCCTAGGACCCCAGGATCATGACCTGACCGAAAGGCAGACCGAAAGGTGTCCCAAATAATGACGTTTTAGAGAAAATAAAGGAATATTTTCTTAATCTGGAATTATAATTAGAGTCATTATAAACAGAAATTAATTATGGTTCGAAAGCATATTTTTTATTTTTTTTTTATTTTTTTTTTAATTTTTATTTATTTATGATAGTCACAGAGAGAGAGAGAGGGGCAGAGACACAGGCAGAGGGAGAAGCAGGCTCCATGCACCGGGAGCCCGACGTGGGATTCGATCCCGGGTCTCCAGGATCGCGCCCTGGGCCAAAGGCAGGCGCCAAACCGCTGCGCCACCCAGGGATCCCCTCGAAAGCATATTTTTTAATTTATTTAAATCTTAGCCAAGGAATAGATCATATTAGATAATGCTTCTTTGTAAGCTTAGCTGTAGGAGAGTTGATATTCAAAACGATCTTATATTAGCTTTGTTCAGCAGTTCAGAACATGGTGTCATAAGCTGGGCATTATTGCCCACCTGACAGTAATGTTACTGAATTTCAGGGGCAGTAACAATGAGAAGCAATGGCCTCTGGATAATATCCTTGTAAAGTCAAACATATGGAGTGATTAAAAACATTCACTGTTTTTTTTTTCCTGGAAATATATATATTGTTGAATTGTGCTTTTTTTTTTCTTTCAGTTGAGATGGCAAAATGAGTTATTTCCTAAGTAGCACCTATAAGCATTACATCTTACATTACATCAAATATGTCACATACATATTTGTTATTGTAAAGAAAATTGTTTTGTATAATTCGGTAACAGTGGATCACATTGGTTTCAAACTTCTACCAAGAACCCAAGTTGGCCAGGCTATTTGTTATTCCAGCTTTATTGAGGTATGATTAACAAAAAATTATATATATTTAGGTTGGATCCAGTGTTTTTTTAAGGTATATGATGTGATTTCATCACTGTATTCCTTGTGAGATGCTTACCACAGTCAAGTTAATTACATACCCATCCCCTCAGTTACAATTTGTGTGTGTGTGTGTGTGTGTGTGCACTTAGAACACTCAAGATTTACACTAAAATGTTTGCAAATAGCTTTTGAATTTAAATGTCTTTAGGTAGGCATGATCTTTCCAGTTTGTCACAGGCTCCACCATCCCTACTGTGTTACTCATCACCCTCTTCCCATATTTCTCCAATCCCTGATCTAGTCATACAAAAAGAAGTTGTGTATTCAGTGAAACCAGTATAAACTTTTTTGGTGTGTGTGTATGTGTGGAGAGGGTTGTAGTGGGGTTGTAGTTAAAGTTCAGCCCTGAACTTTAGGGGACCTCATATAATTGCAATACCCACCAGGAGTAATTGCTGGTGCTTAGCATGGGCACAGCTCTTCCATAATCCTAAACATCTGCTGTAGTGACTCATACCCTTCAGGTTCCAGGGAAAGTTTATCCATATTTCCTGCCCTTTGACCGCAAAACAAAAGGTGGTTGCACTTAAGGGGTTTCCTAACTTTGGGATGTTGGGTTGCTGAATGGCTGGATGTTGGGGGTGGGCTTTGAATAGTAGAAGTGCTTAATTAAGGAAAAGCTAAATTAGTTAAATTACCAAATCTTTAAGATGGCATGAATCTAATAGACTCTCACATAAATGTAATTTCCCTGTAGAACTTACAGCTTTCTTATTTCCTTTCTTTTCTAATCCATGGTTTTGGATTTACTTACAAAGTAAATAAATACTAAAAAAAAACAAACAAACAAACAAAGTAAATAAATACAATAGTTGGAGGTGTTGGTGGAAGAACATTTTGTGATATGAAATTGTTCATATCACTCTTACATTTGTATATAGGTAAGTCTAGGTGTGTGAAGTGACATATCACTTCTTTACAATGACAATTAGATAAACAGTGACCCTAGAATTACAAAGTTTTATTTCATATAAATATGTTTAATGAGATCTACATTTTCAAAAAATAAATGTTTAAATTATATTGCTTAAGCAATTCAGTTAAATTGATCAAAATAAAAATATTGCTATTCATTAAACATATTTTATATTTTCCTATTATTAATCTGTTACAGAAAGATGTTTTAAATGTATATGAAAAATACTTTTGGCTATTTTAAATTTACATTAATTTATATTTTATATGAAAACATATTCAAATTTTATCACTGAAAAGCACTACAGTAGGCAATTATTTAAGTGATTACTAACAAAAATTATATCAATATCTTCATTATAACAACATAATTATTGATTTATGAAAAGTATAATCAGAAAAATTATATGGAATTATTTACAATTTATGTGTAATAGGTCTTTATCTTATTACTCACTGGTACATCAACAAAATGTCCTAACACATACAGAAATATAGTCATTTGCTGTTTTACTGATTTTCAGTGTTATAAAAGCCAGAATTTTATATGCATTTTTCCATTTTGTTACTACAAGGTATGTTTCTTTAAGGTGGAAGAACCTATTTTATTTCCTAATTATAAACCTGATTTTAATATGTAAAGGTTCAGACAGATTTATGTCCCCGTTTGTCACTTAACCCCCATCCTGCAAATGTTAGGGGTAGGTCTCTACTGAAGCAGAGTGGAGCATCTACAGGGAAATGATAACTTTCATTCCTTTCCTGAGTTCTAGAGATGACTTCTAGAAATTACCTGTATGGACACAAAGGCAGAAATCACTTCCTCTACACTGATTTAGAAACTGACTCATGCATCTCTCTGTGTTAGTTAATTGTGGTTGCATATTGAAGCTCCTTGATCACAGAAATTTCTATAGCTGCCCCTCCTTTCTCTCCCAGCCTTTGTCTATAGCAACAGTTCCTCTGCTAGTAGAACTACGTCAAACACAGATCTAGACAACAAAAAGAAATTAGAGCATGGAATTAATAATACCAACTCTTCTAAAAGAATTGATGTCTTATTGTGGGGAAAAATTAGAAAGACTTAAAAATGTCACTTTACCTAGAATCGTGCTTATATTTTGTGTCACTTTGGGGATGACATATTTATGTACTATTTCTATAAAATAATGCTATTCATCTACTTACTGTGGTATTTAAATGAAAAAGGAAGCATTGTAGATGCATTAGTAACTGTCTTCTCATATGAGGTATGCATCATAGTGTTATTACGTGAATTCAAGATAAAAATAAATTCAAAGTGCATTCTTTACAGAATTTATATTTTAATTTCTGTTCTTTTTTTCCCTTTTAAGTACTTTAAACAGAGATTTTTGTACTACCAAAAAAATACATCTGTGAAAATGTGACTATGTCTTGTGCTGATGTTGAATTTTGCTGACTTTTCTCACCTTACTCTATTTTGTCAGTGAAAGTAATCTGGAGAGTCCTAAGTGCAGGCCCTGGCCCTGTGACTTGCCATTAGGGAAAAGTGTTGGGTTTTTCTGCCTCACCTGAGAGCAAGTGCCCTTCTCTTCTCTCTTGGCTTCTCTCATTCTATGGAAAGGCTTAGAATGAAGAAGGTAGCAGTTGAACAACCCAGAAAAGTGAGTTGATTTGTCTTAGTTATTCCTGGACACTCCACTTCCCCAGGCAAAAATAAGTAAAGGATGACTGAGCAAAACTGATTCCTTACACCCAACAGCTGCTGCCTTCCTGGGAAGACATCCCTGCCTATGACTATCTGATGACTATATCATTTTATCTCCTCAACAGTTGAATAGCTTGATGTTGCTGATTTTTTATGCTTCTTGTGTTTTTTTTATGTTTCAGGGCTGCTCTCCAAGAAGCGTCAAGGGTAAGGACCAGAGTAGTAAGCTCCTTCACTCTCACAAAGTATGCTCCTTCTCCCAGACAAGGAGGGGCCTGATTCTACTTTTCCAGGTGACTCAGCTTCAATACTTGAATTTTCTGATAGTCATCGAAGTGACTTTTGCCTGTGGTATATGCTTCCTCAGAGTCTCAGAACGCATGCATATAAATTAAATGCCTTTTTACATTCTGAAGTGAATGGAACCTACAAATAAGTATTAAGAAATGAGTGTAATTACAGGTGGACTCATGAAATTTGAGTCTTGGCCGTATTATACATTTTATGTGTTACTGATCAATGCAGGGAGGTAGTTTTGTGCAGTGATCCAAGCACTTCCTTGGTCATTAGGATAGAATGTATAGCTTTAAAAATTTTAGATTCCTTAGCCCACTGTTAACCTACCAAATAAAAAACTAGGAGGCAGTGTGAAGGATTGGGGGTGTTGGAAGTTATGCTACATGGATTCCATTTGCCTCTCCATATCCATGCTTCATCTTCTCTCCTCTGCTTTGTACCCAAGGCTGATCCTTACAAACATCATTGAGTACTGTTGGCTTTGGCTTTCATGGCTTTGGCTTTCATGTTCAGCACATGGGGACCCTACCAGGAGAAAAGAAGAAAGAAGGAGGGTGAGTCTGGGTATTTACCCCCCCGCCCCCAACACATGCCTCCCTACAGGTTTTTTTCTAGCTGGTGACCTCCTTCCTGAAGGTCCATTCAAGGCAGACCTCTCCATAAGAGTCTCTTCTATGTGCTGAAAACCACTCCCTTCTTTGTTCCTTTGGTCTTAAGGTGATAACCTTCTGGATTATTGCACTTTCTCTTAGAGTTTCTTTTCAAATAAGTTAGTTTATTTAAAAATACATATTCTTATTAAATTGTCCTCAAATTATCTGAGCGTGTAATGTCTTTTGCTGGAATCCTGATATGGAGCTCAAAATATTCATCTAAAATTTGCAGAATCTCTTTGTTCCTGCGGATAGCCCATTACTATATATCTTGTGAATACATTGAATTCATTTAGAATGAGTTCTCATTCTGTATATGTTTATGGCTAGTGATTTTTTTTATTTTGACTTTTGAAAAAAATTTATTACACCTATTTTAAGTGTTTGAATTTTGAAAAAAAGTATATACCTGTGTAATTATCCCAACAATCAAGTTAAAAAACATTTTGATCACACCAAAAAGTTCTGTGTCTGTTTCCAGTCTCTCTCTCTCTCTTTTTTGAAAGATTTTATTTATTTATTCATGAGAGACAGAGGGAGAGAGAGAAGCAGAGACACAGGCAGAGGAAGAAGCAGGTTCCATTCAGGGAGCCTGATGTGGAACTCGATCCCAGGTCTCCAGGACCATACCCTGGGCTGAAGACAGCACTAAACCTCTGAGCCACCTGGGCTGCCTTGTTTCCAGTCTATTTCTTCTCTACTTCAACCCCAGGCAAAAACTGATATACTTTTTGTCACTACAGATTAGCTTTGTATTCTAAAATTTTATATAAATGGAAATATACAGTATATAATCTTGTGTCTGTTTTCCCACTCATGCTTTCAGGATGCATCCATATTTTTGTTTCTATCAGTGTTTTGTTCTCTTTCTATTGCTAAGCAATATTTTAATATATAAGCATAACACAATTTGTTTATTCATTCTGCTGTTAATGGAAGTTTGAGTTATTTCCAGTTTTTGGTTATTATGAATAAGGATGGTATAAGCACAACTGGATTTTTTTGCAGATACTTGTTTCCATTTAACTGAGAGTGGCATTACTGGATCATAGGGCAGATATATATTGAGCTTTATTAACTGACATGTTTTTAATATTGCTCTTATAATTCATAAATGGAATATATTTATCCACTTATTTAAATCTTGTTTAATTTCTCCTTGTAATGCCTGATAGTCTTGCATACCTTGCATACATTAAACTCCAATTTACTTTGTGTTTGGTGATGCTGTTGTAAATGGTGTAATTTTTAAATTCCAGTTTTTACTGTGGCTCTCTAGAAATTTTTTAAAAATACTGACTTTGGAACCATCAAATTTGCTAAATTTACTAATTTTAATAGTTTTCTGTTGTATTTTCTATGTGAAAAATCATGTTAGCTGTAAATAATGAACCTTATTTCTTTCTAATTCTTAGGCTTTTTTTTTCTTATCACACTGGTTAGAATTGTATGATTTTAAGTAGAATTATTAACAGATATCCTTGTCTTTTTCTCAATTTGAGAGTTTACAATTAAATGTGGATTTGGGGGAGACATTCTTTGTCAGGTTAGAGAAGTCTCTTCTAACTTGTTAAGTATTTCTTTGTTGTCATGAATGACTACTACATTTTTACAAATGCTTCTTTGGAACTTATTTAGATGATTATCTTTCTATCACTTTTTATAGATTTGTTATTTGCAGACTCATTTATTTTTTAAGAACCTGCTTTTATTTTCTGACTCTACCATGACCCATCACTTATATAGTTTACTTTGATGCTTTCTTACATTTATTTGCATATTTCCTCTAAGCCTCTGGAAAACCTTAATATTAATTTTCCAAGTAAAAACAACAAAAAAGTGTGTTTATTCAATTCACATTTTATAACTTTATAAGCTGATGAAAAAACCACTTACACTTTTTATGGGAAATACCCCCAGACATAGGTTTAAACTCTCAAAACTACTTACATTTTTAATCGGTTACAGTCTATTGCAGTTGTGTTATTTCCTGTGAACCTAAAACTCAAATGATGATTGTACCTAATTTTACAACAAATACAACTAACCAAATAAGTGTGAACTATATGTGAGTGAAAGTACAGAAATAATTGGTAATAAGAACCTTTCAAAAACCTGTATCTGCATAGTTAGTTCTTATGCACTCAAAATGTAAAATTGTTGATGACTTTTGGGATCAATTTTATGCTTATTGTCATAGGTCACATTCTGTCATAAAAAGGCCTTGAAGTGGATATTAGATTGCAACAGATTTACTACAAACTTTACCTATGAAGAATGAGTGAGGGAAGCCAAATTGGAACAATGGATAAGTCCAATTGCAATGCAATTACAACAGACACTTCAGTGATTTTCTTTTCTTTTATTATTGAAATATATTCAATGCACAATATTACATTAGTTTCAGGTGTACAACATAGTGACATTACAAGTTTATAGTTATGGTATGCTCACCACAAGTGTAGCTACCATCCGTCAATATACAACTATTTTGTTATAAAACCATTAACTGTATTCCCTATGCTGTACCTTTCATCCCTGTGACTTATTCATTCCATAGCTGGAAACCTGGACCTCTCATTTTCCTTCACTCCTTTTTGCTTATCCCTTCTCCTTCCTCTCTTCTGGTAATCACCAGTTTATTCTCTGTATTTATGGATCTGTTTTTGCCTTTGTTTGATTTTTTTAGATTCCAAATATACATGAAATCATATAGTATTTGTCTTTCTCTGACTTATTTCACTTAGCATAATATCCTCTAGTCCATCTATGTTGTTGCAAATACAAGAGCTCATTCTTTTTTATGGTTGAGTAATATTCCACTGTACATATAGAACATATCATCTTTATCTATATATCTATCTTTGGGTGCTTAAATTGCTTCTATATCTTGACTATTTTAAATAATGTTGGAATAGTTTTGTTGACTGTATCCTTTGCTGTGCAAAAGCTTCTTATCTTGATGAAGTCCCAATAGTTCATTTTTGCTTTTGTTTCTTTTGCCTTCGTGGATGTATCTTGCAAGAAGTTCCTGTGGCTGAGTTCAAAAAGGGTGTTGCCTGTGTTCTCCTCTAGGATTTTGATGGAATCTTGTCTCACATTTAGATCTTTCATCCATTTTGAGTTAATCTTTGTGTATGGTGAAAGAGGGTGGTCTAGTTTCATTCTTCTGCATGTGGATGTCCAATTTTCCCAGCACCATTTATTGAAGAGATTGTCTTTCTTCCAGTGGATAGTCTTTCCTCCTTTGTCGAATATTAGTTGACCATAGAGTTGAGGGTCCACTTCTGGATTCTCTATTCTGTTCCATTGATCTATGTGTCTGTTTTTGTGCCAGTACCACACTGACTTGATGACCACAGCTTTGTAGTACAACCTGAAATCTGGCATTGTGATGCCCCCAGCTATGTTCATTTCCCAGAGTTAGGAGTCTTCCATATTCTGTCTCCCTTTCTGATATTTCCCACTTATATTTCCTCCTTTACCCTTTATTCCCTTTCACTATTATTTATATTCCCCAAATGAATGAGACCATATAATATTTGTCCTTCTCCAATTGACTTATTTCACTCAGCATAATACCCTCCAGTTCCATCCATGTCGAAGCAAATGGTGGGTATTTGTCATTTCTAATGGCTGAGTAATATTCCATTGTATACATAAACCACATCTTCTTTATCCATTCATCTTTCGATGGACACCGAGGCTCCTTCCACAGTTTGGCTATTGTGGACATTGCTGCTAGAAACATCGGGGTGCAGGTGTCCCAGCGTTTCATTGCATCTGTATCTTTGGGGTAAATCCCCAGCAGTGCAATTGCTGGGTCATAGGGCAGATCTATTTTTACCTCTTTGAGGAACCTCCACACAGTTTTCCAGAGTGGCTGCACCAGTTCACATTCCCACCAACAGTGCAAGAGGGTTCCCCTTTCTCCGCATCCTCCCCAACATTTGTGGTTTCCTGCCTTGTTAATTTTCCCCATTCTCACTGGTGTGAGGTGGTATCTCATTGTGGTTTTGATTTGTATTTCCCTGATGTACAGTGATGCGGAGCATTTTCTCATGTGCATGTTGGCCATGTCTATGTCTTCCTCTGTGAGATTTCTGTTCATGTCTTTTGTCCATTTCATGATTGGATTGTTTGTTTCTTTGCTGCTGAGTTCAATAAGTTCTTTATAGATCTTGGAAACTAGCCCTTTTTCTGATATGTCATTTGCAAATATCTTCTCCCATTCTGTAGGTTGTGGTGGAAGGGGAGGTGGGCGAGGGGTGGGGGTGACTGGGTGGCGGGCACTGAGGTGGGCCCTTGACGGGATGAGCACTGGATGTTATTCTGTATGTTGGCAAATTGAACACCAATAAAAAATAAATTTATTATTAAAAAAATAATAATGTTGCAATAAACAGAGGGATGCATATATCTTTTCAAATTAGTATTTTTGTTTTCTTTGAGTATATACCTAGTAGTAGAATTACTGAATCATATGATAGTTCTATGTTTTTATTATGGTAGTTTTATTTTTTGTTTTAAGGAGCTTCCATACTGCTTTCCACAATGTCTGTACCAAGCTACATTTCAACAAACAATGCATAAGGGTTCCTTTTTCATCAAATCCTGGCCAACACTTGTTTTTCTTGTCTTCTTTTAAAGTTTTATTTATTTAAGCAATCTTTGCACCTAGTGTGGGACTCAAACTCATGACCCCAAGACAAAGAGTCACATGCTTCTCCAGCTGAGCCAGCCAGGCACTCTTGTCTTTCTGATAGTAACCATTCTGACAGGCGTGAGGACATATCTCATTGTGGTTTGATTTGCACTTCTCTGGATGAGTGATGTTCAGCATCTTTTCATGTGTCTGTTGGCCATCTATATGCCTTTTTTTGGAGAAATGCCTATTTAGATCCTCTGCGCACTTTTTTCATTGGATTATTTTTTTGTGTTGAATTGTATAAATTCTTGATGTATTTAGATATTAACCCCTTGTTGGGTATATCATTTGTAAATAGCTTTTCCCAGTCAGTGAGATGCTTTTTGTTTTATTGGTAGTTTCCCTCACTGTGCGGAAGTTTTTTGTTTTGCTGTATTCCTAATAGTTTATTTACACTTTTCTTTCCTTTACCTGAAGAGACACAACTGGAAAAATATTGCTAAGACTGATGTCAAAGAGGCTACTGCCAATGTTTTCTTCTAGGAGTTCTGTGGTTTCATGTTTTACACTTAGGTGTTCAATCCATTTTGAGTTTATTTTTGTGTATGGAGTAATTAAGTGGTCCACTTTCATTCTTTTGTAGGAAGCTATTCAATTTCCCCAGCACCATTTATTGAAAAGGTTGATTTTTTTCCCCCATTTTATAGTTCTGTCCTCTTTGCCATAGTTTAATTGACCATGTAAACATGGGTTTATTTACAGGCTTTCTATCTTAGTACTACTGATCTATGTATCTGTTTTTGTGCCCATACTATAGTGTTTTGATCATTATAGCTTTAAAATATATCTTGAAATCTGAGATTGTGATACCTTTAGCTTTATTCTTCTTTCTCAAGATTCCTTTGGCTGTTTGGGGGTTTTGTGGTTCCATTCAAATTTTAGGATTCTTTTTTTCTAGTCTGTGAAAAATGCTCTTGGTATTTTGATAGAGATTGCACTGAACCTATAGGTTGCTTTGGGTACTATGAACATTTTAACAATATTCTTCTACTCCAAGAGCATGGAATATCTTTCCATTTGTTTATGTCATCTCTGAACCCTCAGTGATTTCCACAGGAACTTCTATGACTGAAATGATCTTCAGAGTCTTCTGATCTTCAGGACAAGTGACATCTCTGGGCCAGTTATTGGATATGCATTTCCCTCTGGAAGGGTGTGTGACCTTGGACTAATGGCAGTTCCTGGAGAGGGACTGAGTTAAGAATCCAGTAACCAATAATTCCAGCATCTGGGAATGAGGGCCTTAACTCTCAAGGGGGAGACCTGGACAGCACATCTGAACACCCATTATGGTTATGTGTTTAAGAAAATATGATAATAAACCAAATGGTTTAGAACTGGGTCAGTCCATCCATCTTCCTTGATAATGTTTTCATTTTGTTTATATAGTGCCCTACAACACAGGTACAACTCTACTATGATGTGCTATGGTAGAAAGAGGTGGAATTTGAAAATAGAAGGCTGTTTTTGATTCCAGTTCTGCCATTTTGCAGCTCTTTGTATACTTGTAAGGAGGGTCACATAAGAAGGAATTTGCATCTCAATTTCCTATTGAAGTCAATGAAATGAATGGTACAGTTGACTCTTGAATAACATGGGTTTGAACTGTGCAGGTCTACTTATATGCAGGTTTTTTTCTGATAAATGTAGTACAGTACTGTAAATGTATTTCCTCTTCCTTTTGATTTTCTTAATAAAATTTTCTTTTTTCTAGCTTACTTTATTCTAAGAATATAATATGTAACACTTATAATATACAAAATATATGTCAATCAACTGTTTATATTATCAGTAAGGCTTCCAGTCAACAGTAGGCTACTAATAGTTAAGTTTTGGGTGAGTCAAGTGATACACAGATTTTTAACTGTGCAGGGGTGTGGTGGTCACTCTTAATCCCTATGTTTTTCAGGGTCAACTACATATCTTAAAATTTAAAAACATAAATTCATTGGTAAACTGCTACATTGAATATATATATATATATATATATATATATATAATGTAGCTTTTGTTGAAGGACTTTCTGTAGTCATTTATAGATTTACTTTATTACAAACTCAATCCTGTGGAGTGACTTTAAAAATATGGGGCTCCTGGCGGGGCTCAGTTGGTTAAGCATCTGACTCTTGGTTTTGGCTGAGGTCATAATCTCACAGTCATGAGATCAAGCCCCACAATAGCTCTGCACTCAGCTCAAAGTCTTCTTGAGATTCTCTCCCTCTCCCTCTGGCCTTCCCCCTGTTCACATGCTATCTCTCTCTTTCTCTCGCTCTCTCTCAAAAAAAAAAAAAAAAGGTAAATAAACTCTTAAAAATATTTGACTGCACTATTTTAGAAGCAGGGTAAAATGGCTAATTTCAAGGATCTCTGAATAAATTAATAGTTTCACATAGACTTCACTTTCCCTAAAATAGATTGAAACTAAGACAGTGTACATTTCAATGGATCACCTTCTTAAACCCCATAACAAGCTTTGCCCTTAGATTAGCATTATGTTTAGTTTCTAAAAAAGAGAGAGAGACTGTCTTTACCAGAAGAGCAAGTGCCTCTGAAAGTTGATATTTTTACTATTCGGTCATACATTTTTGTACCCAAACCCAAATGTTAATATAAACAAGGAGAAAAATGGAATAATACAAGCTAGTGAGGTACTCATTTCCAGAAAAATGTCCTCTAAAACTTTCTTGCTAAAGATGGGATAGCATCTTTTCTTTGAGTAACCTTTTCCTTGTCACATAGATGCAGTGATTGTTCTTTTACAATTGGACATATATGGTCTTCTTTTTTTTTCCTTGGCACAGATGTTCACAAGCAGTGACTGGAACTGAATTTTTATTTCCCTTGGACTAAGCCAGATGTTTTTCTGTGGTTCATCCTTAATGAAGATACGAACATGGAGGTTGTTTCTGGGTTCAGAGGGTGGAGTGCAGTGGAATTAAATAAGGGCCAACAATCAGTTGCCCACCTTTGTTATTCTACATGAGTGTGAAGTGTGGTATGTCTCCTAAAAAACACTAAACTGCATTTTCTCCTTTTCCCTCCTTGTCCCTGAAATGACATTAGGTGATTTCCTCTCGTATGCAAGTTAGTTAATAGCTAAGTTCAGTCAAAATCAATTTGTGAATAAGTAAACACCTCATAATAAATTACACACTTTCAAAGTGCATCTTTTTTGGATTGATCTAACATCATCCAATGAGATCTGCCAATATCATTTTACATTA
Source organism: Canis lupus baileyi (assembly GCF_048164855.1). Classification (NCBI taxonomy): domain Eukaryota; kingdom Metazoa; phylum Chordata; class Mammalia; order Carnivora; family Canidae; genus Canis; species Canis lupus. The sequence continues at coordinate 20,973,965 of NC_132842.1, forward strand.
ACTTCTGTCATGTTTAAATGCTTTTACAGGCTAATGGGGCAGTTTATAATTTTATTCTACCTATGCTGTTTCTCAGATATATGGCACATAATGGATAAATAAGATGTCTGCAAACGTATTTGTATTGAATGTTCACGGAGGGTTTCCTCTCTTACTGCCCTCACACACACAAGCTACCCTGGGAGATGAATGTGCCAGGATAAGTTATCTGGGGCTCATAAAATCTTTTTCAGAAGATTGAAATAAAGTCAGTGCTTGCAGAAGACAAATCAATTGTGACATTTCTGAATAGAGTGCGATGCATTTAATTAGCACAAGACATACTGGCAAATGCTGAATTACCCAATAAATCACTGAATGCTAGAACCCATACAGAGTGGGGAATCAGCTGTCTTGTGAGATGTACAGCAAGTGATAATAGGGAGATCTGGCCATTTGTATTGTCACTTTGCTTCATTTTCTGTTAAATTTTTCCTATTTTGACATTTGCACATGGAGCCCCTTTAATTATTTGAAACTATCAGCAAACTCTGTCCCCACCTACTCTGAGAATATTTTACAAATATTTGCGTTTGCAAAGGACATTCGCCGCTGTTGATGTGTTATGGCAGATGTGGCATATGAGGTCCTCCGGGGAGGGAGAAATAGTGTAGATAGAAATCCTCAGCACAGGCCGAAAAAGCAACTAACAGGGTCATTGTATTGCAGTTCATTGAAAATATTGGAGGTGTTACTTTAGTCATTTCTAAATCTCACAAAGATAGCTACCAGTTTAGGCAGAAAAATGGCTTACTTTAATGTTTGACACCTTTGGTATATAATTTTTTTTAACCTGTAACTTAGATGCTACTTCAGCCTACCTTTTTGAAATGCTACAACTAAAAAGCATTGAGGCTTAAATCCGATGTTTTGGCTATGGAGAATCTGGGGGAAAAATTGAAAACAAATTCTAAGTGAGTGTTGCTGGTTCTGGAAGAAAAGACAAAACATTCCCTCCAAGTGAGGGATATTTTACACATAAATTGATGGTTCTACTAGTGAGCCTTTTATCGACTATCCATGATACAAACATTAAGGTAGCTTCTCAAAGAAACACTAGATCATGTGAAAGACCCCTGTCCCACACCCTCTCCTCTGGCTTCTCTGCCTTTGATGCCATATTAAACGGTGACATTTCAGCCTGTTGATGATGGATAGGAGTAATGTTGCTACTGACTATGAAAATATGGGGGCGCAATGTAAAGAAACAAGCAATCCTTTATTTGATAAAGGGTCTTCAAGTTGGAGTCTGATTTTCCTGGAGTGTGACAACACTAAAAACACTGGCACCACTTGTCTGAAGTCATGGAGGTCCAACTTATATTGCTATGGCTTCTAATTGCAATGCAGAGGAGACAAGCAGTCTTAGAATCACCTAGGAAAGTCCCACTCCTTCCCTCCCCCAATATTCCAAAGTGTGGATGGAGAAGGGATCTCCTTACCCCAAGGAATCTATTGGGTTGGAGAGGTAGGGATAAGTTAAAAAATAAAATCCCATGGCATCCAGTAGTACCTGTGGCACAGACACTACCCAAATCCATCAGCATCCTGTATCTTTCTTCCTTTTTCTCTTTATTACTGTGTTTTGAGAAGATGGCTTCCCAGTCCCAGCCCCAGGGACTGAATCTTGATTAGGTTAAGTCCATTGATTAGGTTAAGCCCATCATGCCAATTCCTTTGCCAATGACCAGTTGAGGGCAGAGCATGTCATACAGTTTTGACTGATGAGATGTTGGGGAAGTCTACTGGACAGATTCTAAGAGTTCGTTTGCTCTCATATAGAGGCAGAGAAAGAGGCCTGTTCTTTTCTGTCTCTGAATGCATTTAAATGAGGAATTTTTGAGCTGATATAGCCATTTTTAGGTACAGCTTAAGGACTAAAGCTAACACTTTAGCTTAAGGATGGAGGGGTTAGTAGAGTGACCAACCATCCCATTTGTCCAGGACTGAGGTTGTTTCCAGGACTTTGAGTTTTAAATATTAAAACCAAGATCATCTCAGGAAACTGAGAAAAGGTTAGGTCTTTGCTGATACCATGTAGCAGCCAAGTTAGCCATCTCTGCAAAAGACCTACCTCTGGATTTTCATTATTGCGATGAATGTCTTTATTGTTTATGCTACTCTGAGTTGCCTTTTGTTTAACGCAGCTGAAAGTGTGCAAAATGACCAGAATGGAAGGAATTTTATTCTAAATAAAACTCAACAAAAATTAGTATTATAATAATAGGAAGATATGGCCTTTTGAAAATGTGTTCTTCTTAATCCTAAACTTTTCACTTCTAGTTATTAACTAATTCATGGACATATTAAAATGCATATAATAGGAATTAATAGTCAGTTAATAACCAGCCATTTCCTTTTGACCTAACATTTTATATGGCCATTCTCTGCTCTTACCATATAGTGATTTCTTAGAAATATAAATAACCATGAAACAGACCAACCATGTACTATTATTCAAACATCTTTAACATCAACAGCAATAAATGTCAAGTGAACAGATAAGAATTCAAAAAGTGAAATAAAATATTGATTAGCAGTTTCAAATGGCCCAAACAGCAATATAGCAAGCACCAACAAAAAGGGGCCTCAATATTATCTTTTTGAAATGAATTTTTAATTTTTAGATAACTGTAGATTTAATGACTATTATTTTAATTGTCTGGAGCCGTATTTCTCATTCTGTGTTTCCAGGAAGAAGGGTTGCATTAGAAGTCTGTCTCAAAGTCTAAGCAAAGCGTAAGACAGAGATTTGTACTCTTCAATTTGTTACTCACTTGACTTCATCACAAACACCATCAAGAATTCATGTAGTGATTGTTGAGTACTGACCTTACGTGTGACCTCAGACAATCAATTCTGTCATTTAAGCACAAGAAGGATGATAGAACTCCACGCCAATAGAATTGTTTAATTGCTTAGGTATTGTGGCAATAGCAACTATGGAGAAGGCGCCACAGATAATTGGACACCATAACATTTGGCAATGGTATTTCTGATCTAGAGGGCTTTATCTCAGTGAGTGCACAGGGGATCCATTTCTAGCCATCTAGCCATCTCTCTCCTGTTAAATGTGCCATGATACCATTCAGGAAATGAGATGTTGGCACTAGAATGATCAGCTCACTGACCGTCCTCAGCTATTTATCTCCCTTCGTCAGAGCTGGGTTGTGGCAGGTTTCAATGTCTGGTCAATTGAGGAGCTGAATCAGCAGGGCTTGTGACTGACAATCAGTCATGATAGCCATCTGGGGGAAATCCTCAGCAGGCTGAAGGTCTCATACTTGGTGACAAGATACGTGACATCATTTTGTAATTTGTATAACTTGAGAGGATATTTACTCTTTGAAAAGGATGCGAATATTTAAAGGAATCCAAAGTAAACCCTTCTTCTAGCTCCATGTTTTTCCTTTTCAGGCCAAATAAGAAAATCGATTGGTGAGAATATCTGATTTCCAAACCAATAAGTTATTTGGAATTGCTGCTTTGTACCTGAGTTAAAATTACTATCTTTCCTTGCTTTTCAAATACTGCAGCTTTTTCATGCAAAACTTTTCTCTGATAAAAAGATATAGTTATAAATGTTCAATTGTATCAATTTGTCAGGACTCATTCAACTTCTCCAGAGAAGCTTCACTCAGCCTAATTATTTTTCAGAACGGACCCATCAAGAACTCTGAGTATGCCCCATAATAAATAAAGGTTCCTATTTCTGTAAGAGAATTAGAAGTTAAAAAACAAATATCAAGTCAAATATGGCTTCAGGAAAGATTTAGGGAAGAATCCTATGAATCATTTATAATATTCTTCAAAGAAAATTGGAAGAATCTGAAATTTCCATAAAAACCAATACTCAAGAAAAAAAAGATACCCCCCACCCCTCGAAATAAGATGGTAGAGTACAGAAGCTAAGGTTCAGGGCTAAGATTTTACAATCCTACGGACTTGAAATTCAAAACCTGGAGTTGCTGCTTGCCTGTGTGGCATGCATCAAGTTAAAATTTTAGAGCTTCATTTTTTTTTCTCATTTGAATATTGGGATCATAATATCTACTGCATAGGTTTTTTCTTTTTTTTTTTCCAATTAGATGACGTAAAGCAAATAGCAGAGTGCAGGGTAGTTCTCAATAAATGGTATCATTGTAATTAGTAGTAACGTGGATTTGTGTTATTTTTAACTATGTGTGTAATTTCCTCACTTGACTTCATGTTGCCCTCTTAGGCCTCACACATTCATCAACCTGCTAATTTGTCAGACTGTCTCCTTTACCTAATATTTTTGGAACATTTTCTTATTGTCACCAGTCTTTCAGCCAAGCACGTTGATATCATCTTTGATTCCTTATTATTTATTTTTGTTCTCATAGTTAGAAATTTGATTCTCCTGTATAGATACATGTGATAAATGTCTATACAAATAATCCTTTCCCTGTACTGCAAGTTATTAACAATATCAGAAAAACAAAAGAAAACCATAAATTTTCTTGTTTTTTTTTCCCCTACATGATGTTGTTTTAGAAAAATTAACAACTGGATTAGTTTCCTAGGGCTACCTTAACAAATTACCATAAGCCAGGTGTCTTAAAAAAATGAATTTTATTCTGTTAGAGTTCTAGAGTCTAGAAGTCTGGTTATCAAGGTGTTGGCAGAGTTGGTTCCTTTGGGGGCTTTGAGAGAGAGTCTGTTCCATGTCTCTCTTCTAGCTTTGGTGATTGCTGACAATCCTTGGCATCCCTTGGCTTCTGTCTGTATCACTCCAGTCTCTGCCTTCTTCTTTACATGGCTGTCTTCCCTGTGTGTCTCCTCATGTCTCTGTGTACCTTCGAATCTCCCTTTCCTTCAAGCAACACTAGTCATTGGATTTGGAGCCCGGCCTAATCTAGTAGGACCTCATCTCAATTTGATAACACTTATAAAACATCTATTTCCAAAGAAAATCACATTCTGGCTTCCTGATAGACATGAATTTTGGGGGGACACTGTTTAACATATATATATGTTAAAATATAAAATATAAAATATATATTTTTAACTATAAAAAATTAATGTTTTGTGAAAAGAGGAAATAAGTTTATACTTTCCTAAAGAATCTTCCCCTCAAGCAGCCTTTTGCATTTGCTCTCTCTAAGTTCTCATTGTTACTCTTATATGTAAGGTTCTAGTGTACAAAACTAATATTTTTAAATGTGTACAAAACTAATATTTTTAAAATGTGTAATCCAATCTTTTTTCCTATCTCAAATCCACAAACTTGACCCTAATTGGCTTGGGACATCCATCTCCTGGTTGTAGGAGTTAGGGATTAGGATTTGTTACATGTACAGCAATAATGTCAGCTTTTGGCATTCAAAATACATCTTTGCAACCAAGATAATTATCTTGTAAGCCTATCTATTTAGTTGAAAAGAAATTTAATAAATTTTTTTTGGCACTAATCTCCCTACATTTTGGCATGTAAAGTGCTAAACCAGGGATTCAGGTCATAAAGTACTCTCAAAATATATAGAAAGTACCAATATTTATGATTAATGCTTAGGCAGGCATTTGGAATTGGAAAGGAGGAGGTATATAAAAACACCTCTGTTTCCTGGGTTGTGGGAAGGAAATTGGGAGAGAAAGGAAGGAAAGTGAAATAAGAAGATAAAGGTCAAAAATTTATCTTGTAACCAGGATGAAAAGTACATGACAAACCATTGCTCCTGTCATAATAGAATAAGTAACTATAAAATCTCTATATATTTTAAAGCTAGCAGAGAACTATGGATGCAAAGAAATCTAAAGGAAATACATTCCAGAAAAGGGCAAACCTTTCCTAAGTGAGTAAAGGCAATTTCATCTTAGGGGCAAATTGTCATGTCTGAACATGGGCAGGACAATTATATATAGCAAAGTCTGCTACAGGCTGACAGACTTTTTCTGGGGTAAAGAGTGGCCAATAGCACTTTAAATGATCTGGTGATGGATTGGAACATGGAGCTGCCTCTCAACTTCAGTGCTCATTCTCCTTAATTCCTGCTTATTATCCTAGCCTCTTTCTAGCATTTTGCTGAGTACAAATAGATGTGAGAAACTGAACATGCAGCTAGGAAGTAGAGAGGGATCAATACACATAGAACAGACCTTGCCTTCAAAACATTTGAAACTAGAAGTGAACCAGAACTAACTAGAGAAACTCGGCTCCAACCCAGTGCTATCTCTGCTTGGATCAAGGTAATTAGTTACTCACACTAGTTGTCAGGCACAAGAAAGTGTATTTCCTCTCCAGTAGAGAACACTACAACACTACTTACTCCAGTTTCTACAATTCTTTTATCAGAATACCTGACATGCAATAAAACAGTATGAGACATGCAAACAATTATGAGAAATAAACAAGAGGGAAAATAGTTAAAAGAAGATGACCCATGGATGACTCAGATGTTGGAATGAACAGATTAAAGACTCCAACAATTATAATTCTTTTAAAGAAAATACATGAAAATATAGGAAAAGTCAATGAAAACAAGGATAATTTTAAAAGACCCATGAAATGCCAAGGAAGAACCACATTGACAATATAGGACTGAAAAATGCAATATCTGAAGCTAGAAATTCACCAGGTAGGAAGGCTTAATGGCCAACTGGACACAAAGAAAAGACAAGTAAATGTGAAAATGAATATAAATGATCTAAACTGAAATAGAGGGTGAAAAAGAATGGAGAAAATAGCATTTTTGACATGAAAGACAATAACAAATGGTCTAATAATTGAGATTGGAGCCCCTAAAGGAGAAGAAAGAGACAATGAGGCAGAGTAAATATTTCAAGGGAGAATGGATGAAAAATTTCTAAAATTGATGATAAATATCAACCTACTAATTCAAGAAGCTTATGAAACTCCAGTGTGGGAAAATACAAGGAAAGCTACACCCTGGCATGCCATAGTCAAATTGTTGAAAAGCAAAGAATAAGAGAAAATCTTAAAAGCAGCCAAAGGATAAAAGACACATTATTCAGGGGAAAAACAAATGAATGAGATTGACTTCTAGTTAAAAATAATGGAAGCTGGAATATACTAGCATGACTTCTTTGGAGTACTGAGTAAAAAAAATGCTCACCTAGGATTCTCTACTCACCAAAAATAAGCTTTAAAATGAATCTAACATAGAGGTGTTCTGACATGCTTAGGTTGAGATGATCTGATACTATAAGAAATAATACAGAAGAATTGCCAGGCTAAAGGAGAAACATTCTCAAATTGTAGATCTATAGAAATGAAGAGTAACATAAGAAGTGATTTTGAAGGATTTTGAAATTTTCTATTCATGTATTTTATAACATATGTGAAAGTAAAACACATAAAAGCACAAAGGATAGGAGGGGTTAGTGAAATTTGCAAGGTTCCTACACATGAAATGATAGAATAATTCAAGGTAAACTGAAAATGTACATATACATGTAATAATGTCAAGAATAACCACTGAACTAAATACAGAAGTATATAGTCAACAAAGAAAAACCACAATGAAAAAATAAAATTTTTGTTAAAAGGAAGGCAGGGAAGTTTAAACAAAGGACAGTGGACAACTAGAAATTAGATCATAGGCTTACATCATACAGTAATTGCATTAGATGCAAAAGGAATGAATACTCTATTGTCGGTTCCTATTAGTCTGAATTACAAAGCAAGATCCAACTATGTCCTGTTTATAAAAGATGCACTTTATGTATAAGGACAGTAATAGGTTGAAAGTAAAGTGATTTAAAAAGTTATACTATGCAAACAGTGTTAAAAAAAACTGATGTGGCTACTTTTATATCGGAAAGTATAACTTAAGGTATAGAACCTGATCAAAAGTAAAAAAGGACCTTTCACAATGATAAAAGGGTAATTTAATTTAAAAAAACAACAACATGATAACAATCCCAAATGAGTTTGTATCCAATATGTAGCTTTAAAAAATCTCTGTCTTGTGAGATATATTAGCGGGATTTGACACAAATTTTATCACACAGTCCTCCCTGCTGTCTTCTTCACATAGCTTCCAGGACAACATTCTCATGGTTTTCCAAGGGTTAAAACTTCTTACTGGTTCATAACCCTTCAGTACCTTTTCTGAACATCTCTTCCCTCAAATTCCTGAATACAGACATGTCTTAGGGTTCAGTCCCTGTTCCTCTTCTTTTCTGTATCTTCACTGATGCTCCCATTCTCTGTATCAGTTTTAAATATCACTGCAGCAATAACTACCAAATCTTGAATCTACAGCCCACTTTCTCTCTCAAGTTCTAGACTTGTACACCCAAATGCCTATTCATATCTTTACTCAGTTATCTTCTAATCGCCTTAAACTCAACGTGGTCAAACTTAACTCTAATTATTCAGCCTCTGCTGTAGTCTTTCCATATTAATTGAAGGCAACCATATTCTTTCACTTGGTAAATCCACAATCCTCAGAATTACTAGATTCCTTTCTATATTTCACACCTCATATCTAATCCCTAAGGAATTTCTGTTGGCTCTACCTTCAAAATACATTTAGATTGTAACTACTTCTTACTACCTCCATTTTCACTACTTGAACTGGCTTTCTGCCTTAGGGTGCTAACTGGAGTTTATATTTATACCCCACTACACAGAATTTTTTCAATATAGCAATTGGAATGATCTCTCTCTTTTTAAAGAATGAGGTTAATTTGTTTTTATTTGGATGAAGCTAACATAAAACACATTTTAATGTGTACAATTCAGTGCCACTTAGTACATTCATGATCTGCCAAAATATTTCCATCATCCCAAAAGAAACCCACACCCATTAAACAATCACTCTCCTCCCTGTTCCTTGCACTCCCTGCCAACCACAAATTGCTTTCTATCTCTGTAATTTTACCTATTCTGGGTATTTTCTATAAATGGAATCATACAATATATAATCTTTTGTGACTTTCTTCATTTATACCATATGCAGGTTTCATCTAAGTCTAGTATGTATCAGTACTTCATCTCTTTTTATGATTGAATAATATCCCTTTCTGTACACCACATTTTACCTATCATTTTATCCATTGATGGGTATTTGGTGTTTCCAGCATTTAGCTGATGTGAATAGTGCTTATATGAATGTTTGTGCGTAAGTATTTGTTTGAGTACGTGTTTTTAAATCTTATTTTTAATTTTTTTAAAATTTTGAGATATCATGCTAAGTGAAATAAGTCAATTGGAGAACAATTATATGACTTCACTCTTATGTGGAATTTAAGAAACAAAACATATGACTATGGGGGAAGGGAGGGAAAATAAAATAAGATGAAATCAGAGAGGGAGACAAACCATAAGAGACTCTTAACTATAGGATACAAACTGAGGGCTGCTGGAGGGGATGTAGGGGGCAGGATGGGGTAACTGGGAGATGGGGATTAAGGAAGACATGTGGATGTAATGTGCACTGGGTGTTATATGCAGTGGACGAATCACTGAACTCTATCTCTGAAACTAATACACATCCTATGTTAATTGAATTTAAATTTACAAAGGAGCAAGAAAAATGGAAACAACTACAAACCTATAGAAATGTTCAAGAAGAATATAAACATTTTTCCTGAATCATTTGAAAGTATGTTGCTGTCCTTATGCCCCAACTTTTTCTATTACCCTAGGGTATATTTCCTACAAACAAGGATATTCTCCTAAGTAACACTATCACCAGAATTGATAAATTACTACCATCTACTCCTCAGACCTTACTCAAATTTTGCCAGTTGTCCTAATAATGTCCTTTATGGCAAAAGGATTCAATGCAGAATCATGTGTTGTATTTAGTTGTCATGTCTCTTTTAGAGTCTTTAGTCTGAAATAGTTCCTTTGTCTTTTACTCATATAACACTTTAGAAGATTATAGGCAGGTGATTTCTTTGACCTCAGTTTGGAGTGTCTGATGTTTTCTCATGATTAGATTCAGATTATACATCTTGGTTAAGGATATCATAGAAATAATGCTGTGTCCTCACAGATGCTACATGATTTCTACTGCTGGTAGTGTGTATAGTGTGTACTCTCTTCCTGTTTGTAATTATTAAGAATTTTGTAGGGCGGAGTGGCTTTGAAACTGTGTAAATATCCCATTTATCATCACACTTTACAGGTATTTAAAATGTATGGACTTATGATTTCTATTTTATTTAATGAGTTATAATTGGTTTGTATTATTATCATGCTCACATTGCCCCATATTTGGCCAGTGGCAACCCCTTCCAGCTAACTTCTGTGTCCTTTTAACATATTATTTTAATAATTCTGTGATTTCTAGTACAAGAAGATGTCCCAGTCTTATCATATGCATTGCTTGCACCAGGTTTGGAATTAGCAACTTCTCCAAACACCCCTAGTTCCCTTATGGTGAAATACAGCATTTAGAAGCCGTGATTTGGATGCTAAATGTACTCATTGCTGTTGGGGTATCATTTTTTCCAGTCTTCTCAGTGGACAGTATTAGGGAATGTATGTGTGTATGTTGTTTATGTGTGCTTGTGTATACACATATCCCCATCTAGATTATTTTCATAAGTATACATATATTAAGAAGCAAGAGGTGGTTTTTTTTGTTTTGTTTTGTTTTTTTACAATTACCTTCCAACACCACAGGGTTTTCTCTAATTTTCTTCCCTTAATATTTATAACTCCCTTCTGTAACCATGAGAAACTTGGCTCCCATTATTTCTAATATATTTCACTATTTGTAACCACTATTCCATCTGCACTACCGCCCGCTCCCTAGCATAGACACCCTCCTCACCCAACTTGGGCTGTAATAGCACTTTCTGGGCTGCACCCCACGCCTCCCACACACAGATGCTCTGATTCCCACACTAAACTACCTCACTGTAGAAGTGCCTTCTATAGACCCTTAGACTCTGATTCTTCCTACTGGGTCTCCCATGTGGTGGTTCTCTTCATCATGCTTGGGCCCAGTACCCCCTGGTCAGGCCACATAGATGCCCTCCTTACCCTGCTTGGTCTCTGACAATGTGAGCTGGGCAGGCTTCCCATGTAGCTGACCTTTTCACTTCACTTGGGCTCTGACACCCATTCTGGGTCACTATGGCCCTATCCCTCTGTTCTGCTGGTATGAATGCCTCCCTTGCTTTGTGCTACCTGATGGCTTCTGGACTAAATTGTTTAGGAAGAGAGGGGAAAGAGGAAGAAAAGAATGATTGTTTTTAAATCTAAGTCTGACCAAAGTGGTTGTACAATTTGCATTGCCTTTAGCAGTTTATGAGGTATCTCATCCCTCTATAACCTCCTGAAATGCCTTCCTATCCCATTCAGATCAAAAGCCAGAGTCCTGATAATCATATTCGGTGCCCTACTTACTGTTTCTTATTACTCTGTTTCTTCAACTCTTTCTAATATCCCCTAACCCATTTCATATTCCTGTTTTCCTTCAGATACCCGCTTTCCTTGCTGCTCCTCAAATATATAAGGCAAACTCCTGATTCAGGATTCTTTATTGTGACTGTTTCCTCTGCTTCAAACATTCTTCCCCCAGAGTCTCCTACAAATATCTGTGCAAATCTCATTTTCTTAGTGAGAAATACCTGATGTATTGGTTTGCTTGGGTTGTCATAAAATACCACAGACCCAGTGGTTTTAACAATAGAATTATTTTCTCACAGTGCTGAAGACTGGAAGTCCAAGGTCAGGGTGTCAGCAGGCTTGATTTCTTCTTTGGCATATAGATGGCCACTTCTCATTGTGTCTTCATGTGGTCTTTTCTCTGTGGCATGCACATTGCTGATGTCTCTCTGTGTGTCCTCTGTGTGTGTGTCCTTTCTTATAAGGACACCAATCAGATTGGATTAGGGTCTACCCTAAGAACCTCATTTTAAATTTTTTCTCTAAAAGTTATCTCTCCAAATATAGTCACAGGGGTATTGGGTGTTAGAGCTTCAATATACGAATTTTGGGATAACACAATTCAGTCCATAACACCTGACCCCTCATGTAATGTTGAAATTTGCAACGGCCTGGTACTTCCAATCCCCAATACCTTATTGTACATTTTTATTTCCATAGCTCTGATCTGTTTCTATCAGCATATATAATTTCATCTATACCTGTATATATATTTTTTTATCATCTGTCTTCTCCAAATGGAACATAAATCCTACAAAGGACCAGAACAGTGCTTAGTGTATAATAAGCATTCTGTTCATAGTGTTGAATGATAAAATTTATCCATTTGGTATTGATGAACATCTGGGTTATTTCCAGGTCAATGCTATGAGCATTGCTGTAAATATCATTTTACATCTGACACACATGTGTAACACATGGCGTATGTATATCCATGAGTGGAATTGTATATCCAAAGAGTGGAATTGATAGGTTATAGAGTGTGCATATTGTATTAATTTATACAGTATATCCAAAGTGTGGAATTGATGGGTTAGAGTGTGCATATTGTATTAATTTCTATGGCAGCCTAACAAAGTACCACCAACTGGGCAATTTAAGAAATTTATTTCTTCACAGTCTGGAGACTAGAGTCTGCAATCAAGGTGTCAGCATGGCCATGCTCCCCCTGAAGTCTCTAGGGAAGAATCCTTCTTTGCCTCTTCTAGCTTCTGGGGGTCATCAGAAACCTTTGGCTCGTGGCAGCATAGCATTCTATTTCCATTTTCACATACCTTTCCCTGTGTGCCCATGTCTCTGCCTCTTCTCTGAATCCTCTCTCCTTCCTTTTACATAGGTATCAGCCATTGGATTAGGGGCTATTCTAATCCTATATGACCTCATTTTAACTTAATTACATTTGCAAAGACACTATTTCCAAACAAGTTCACATTCACAAATACCTAGGGTTGAGATTTGAACATATCTTTTTAGGCCACACAATTCGACCCATAATGCGTATTTATCTACTTTTAGTAAATAACGCTGAAATATTTTCCAAAACGGTTGTGCCAGTTAACAGGCCATCATTACATTTGAGAAACTGAATTTCTCCACACCTCCTCTAATACTTATTACTGTCAGACATCTTAATTTTAGCTAATTTGTTGATTGTGATAATATCTCATTGATGATTTAATTTTAGAATTAGCTTGCTAAGTTTCAGAAAATAATTGCTATAGTAATTACATTGTAAATATAATACAGTTTAGCAATAATTCCTTTATGGTATTGTCTCCCAATCCATGAATATGGTATATTATGACAATTATGTGGTTGCCTTTAATGTCACTCAATAAACTTGTAGAAGTTCCCCATTAAAAAAATAATTGAAGTACAATTTTTTTTTCTTCTCTAGTTTAGATTCAAACAAAAGCAGGCAGAACTGCCATGTGTCAATCTGGAGTGCAGCCACAGTAAATTAAACTAGGTGGCATGACATATCAAACAGAGGGAGGATCTGAGTTTTAGGGTTCTCATGCTTTTCCATTGTCTGTCCGTAGGCATTTTGGCCTGGCTCAAACCCTGCTATTGGGCAGAGCATGGCAGCTAAAGGGACTGGCAGTAGAGGTTAGAGACAGGATGGTATGATACTTCTGTGGGTGGAGTAGTAAAAAGATGAGGCCAGGTCAGCTGAGGTGTCTTCCCAAGTTCTGGATACACTGAGAGAGATCAGATTACAAGATTCATAAAAAGGCAGATTGCAGCTTCAAGTCTAGCTGGGGAGGTGAATCTTAGGGAAAAACTTTAGTGCTGAGGTCAGTGGAAGCAGGCCAGTGGTTACCCAAGGACCAACACAAATGCCTTCCCCCTCCTCACCAAATCTCATGGGAACACAGGTCACCTCCCTCCTTTCATATACTTGAACACCATCTTAGAAGATGGAGATGGTCTCAGAGACTGAGTGCCATTGTCTAAGAGATACTCAGCAAGAGATGTAAGGACTGTGTAGATGGTTATTAGATAGGACAATGTTTTAAACCAGATTAGGCATTTGGTTTATCTTTGCTCCACTGATATGCAGATGTAAAAAGGCCAAATTAATTAACAACCAAATTTTGAGGTACAGTTTTTATGCATAAAGTAGTTATGATATGAGTGTGAAAAGTGCAGGCCCACAACTGACTCTTCCTGCTTTCTACCTCTTCTGCTACTACCCCATTCTACATACAAGGAATTCTTAGAATACTTGCTTATTCTCTTGCTTCCTATTCCTAATGAATGGTGCACCAAGTGCAGGCCTTCAGTGCTCTCCTCAATGCTGTCCTAGCCTACTTATCTAAGCATTGTCCCTACAACCTTGCAACATACCTTCAATATACATAACAGTCAGCATTGCACCCTCCCCATCTATGTCCCAAAATATTTCATGTTGCTATTTCTCTCCAAATCTATGGTTATGGTGTTAGTTTTGCTCAAGATATTCTTCCTCTTTTTTTATTCACCCTGACCCCATTGATCAAGTTAAAACCCAAAAGTCCTTTCCAACGAGTATAATTTGTTTTAAAGTCTTAGCCACCTTATTGTGGGTGCTATTTTTTTCTAATTATTTGATGTGTATCAGCCTTATCTGCTCCTTTTGGGAAACTATCTTATACCATTTTCTGTTTCTCTGGCACCAGGATAGTGTATAGATATTCAACACATAGCTGATAGTGGTCTAGACTATTTAAAAAGTAGGGGAGAAAAAAATAGGACCCTTATTTTCAGTTATAGGTCGCAGTTTTAATTATTCCCTTGTTGTTGACATTAACTTGGACTGATGTATCATAGTTGTTTCCACTCACTTAGGATACCTGTATATACAGGTATCCTAGGTAGTGAGAAAAATATCTTCCATTTGCCCTTCATTATCCCAATAATATTTAGATAATTTATACCCAAGTCCCTTAGCTAAGAGATATTAATATTATTATCATTTATTGAGTAATTACCACATTCCTTTGTATATGAGCAACTTCATTTAACAGATGAGAAAACCGAGGTTTTGAGTGGTTATTTGTTTAGTCACACCATAAGCTAAGTGTTGAGGAATAGGGATTTGAACATGAGTTGGCTAACTCTGAAGCCTAAGCTATAGAGCCTCCTTCATAATAAACTGAAATTGAGAGCTTAAAAGTTAGGATCAGATAGAGCCAACAGAGCCAGAGATTTCTGAAACTGGAGAGAGGATGAAGGGTAGGAGATGGGTCAGTTGCAAAAACATGAGTTTATTTTGCTGTACTGTTGAGTCCTGCACCCTCCCTGATCACAAGGCTACGTTGTGCCTTTCAGAGGCACAAGTCTATTGAGAGACTTTTCTAGAGGCTGTTTAAGTCTTCCCAGGGTCCCTTTTATCCTTGTGACACAAGGGGGAATAATCTCATTTTCATTTAAGAGGTAGTAAGACTGCAATACGAAGGAACACACTGATTTTGCAATATACTATTTCACGGTGAACACTAAAATGAGAAATAAGAATAAGCCCAATAGCATTCCTTATCACCCTGAGTCCAAGAAACCATCGTTCCTCCTGATGAACGATGAGACTCAGGATTCCTATCAAGTCTTTTCTTCAAACTAATGTGATATTGCAATTTCTTTGCTAACCGATAAAGCTTAAAAATTAAAAAAAAGGTCAGTGGATATTTATGAATAACTGTTTTGGACAATGAAAGTACATTCAGAAATATATCAAAACAAGCATAACGATAAGTGGGTCTCTGTGACACAAGAGAAGGGAAGACATGACATGCCTATGCTTACATGATAGTTTTTATTGTGCTAGGGTTCACATGAATTATTCTGCTTGAGGTTAAAGGCTATGAGGAATGTGAAGCAAATATGTTGCTGCTAACGTGGTAGCGGATTCTTTTTTCAAGAGGAGCCTGTAGTTTCCCTCTTGGCTTTGTGCAACTCTGGGGATTCCATGGAACCAGCTCATTCAATCTTGACTTAAATATCTATGCAATTGATGCCTCCTGGGCCTCCTGAGCCAAAAATCAGGCAAGAGCCAGTATGGACCGTTTACTCACAAGAAAACCTCTTATCTGGGGAGGGGGCAGAACTCAGTAATTTGTAGGAATTTAAGATCTTGTAGAAGAAACCTAGAGTCTTCCCTTTGGATACCAGAAGACATGAGATACTAATAGTTTGTATTGCGTTGTTAGGTTATATGTGTGCAATTAACATGTGTGTACTTACATATAATATGGCAATATTTATATCAGGCACTACAAATACAGTGTGCTACACTAATACTGTTTAAGGAAAAAAAAAAGAACTTTGTCACTGCTGAGCAATCATTTTGATCCCTTACATTACTTGTATTTAGAAGCAGATTGCAGGTCCATTACAAAATGGGGTAGTACTAGGGCAAACACAGGAGGCAACTTCAGAAAATAGGAATCTAAATCTGCAACCTTCAAGAGACAGGAAATAGAAGTTATCTTCTCACTGACTTAAACAGGAGGGAGGGTGAAAGAAAGACACACACCAACTCATTCATGCATTTATTCATTCATGAAACATATATGCACTGAGCACGTACTCTGCTCCACATGCTGAAGTAAGGTTGATGTCCTGTCCCTGCTCCCCTGAGGGTGATAGTCTAGTGAGGCTGGGGTGATCCCTGTAACACACCAAACAACCAATTAAAGATATGAATGACTCATTCAAGCAGCACACTGAGTAGGCGTTGTGGTTATACCTGGAATGGAGAATTGGCAATTCTTAAGCTGAACTGTTAATCTACAAGTATCTCACCCACCTTTCACAAGCAAAGGATGGATTTCTACCTAACCCTACCTATGGTATAGACTCCTCTATTTCACTTAAAGGAGTTTACAAATTTGGAATAAAATGTTCCTTTTAATTTTTTTAAAATTTTAGATGTTTGGGCAAAACTCAGGGCCAATGTTCACTTTGCTATGTTTTGATTTCTGTACCTTGGCAAAGCAAGGGATTTTTGTGGGTGAAAATTCCTCTGAATTTTTTTTTCTGGATTAGACATGCCACCTACACGATCCTTTCATAATCATCACACCCTCCTATTAATTTTTGCTTTGAAGTTCTTAACATATATGAATACATTTTCTCCATTTAGGTATGAACTTACTTATCATATACCCCATTATTTGTGACAGCATTACATAATACAGCTATAGCTTTAAAATACCCTTTCTTTTCAAATATAATTTGAATTTGCTAGTATAAATATTTTGGCATAGGGAAAGCATTTTTAACAAACGGGTGGCATTTAAACTATTTTATGACGGTGGCACGAGCCCAGAAAGCTTGTTGGAATTTACAAATAATCTTTTGATTTATATTTTACTTTGTAAACCAGGACCAGGAGAACTACTAATTAGAACCATGACTCAAAGCTATAAGGAGTATTTATTGATTCAGATCATGAAAAGACTGGAATGATCAAAAGCAAACATCCATTTCCCTCTTTATCCAGAGTTCAGGGGGTTAAGTGCTATTTGTCTCAAATCCTTGGCATTAACTCCATCTTTGTAATAAAGAAGACAATTAACATCTCTATCTATTCTGTTAGAATGTAGTATATTAATTAGCAAAATCACTCAATTAACAGCACTCAGTGAAATATACCACTTGTTTCTCACCTTTACTCATCTATTTGAACACACAAACAATAGTCACAGTAAAGAAAGTGTCTAAAATCCTAGACTGTGTACCTAACTTAAGTTTCAACTGCCCTAAGAATAAGTGCCTTGATATTTAAAACAAGGGCTGGTATAGCGTGCATATGTAGACATACTAATCTGTGTAGACATGATCTATTCACTCTATGTAATCATATCACACCATTGTAAACTTGTACTCACAAATAAGCATATATAGAAATGTCTTCTCCTTTAATGCATTTTTGAGGCCCAGAAAGGTTAAGTAACCACCTCAGGACACATAGCTGTAGTTAGTAGTAAAGCTCAGCTTTTAACCTAGGATGAGATATTCGGAATTTTTTTTTACTGCTATGCTAGATGGCCTCCCAGGAATGTGTGAATGTAACAGAATAATCAGAGATGTGGTTAAATATTTAAGTACAAGGTTAGTCATCTTCGCATTATTTCAAATAGTGAAAAATTTGAAACAGCATAAATGTCCAACAGTTGAAAATGGTAAATGATTTATGGTACAAAAGAATATTATTACCCCATTAAAAATCATGTTTTTCAAAAAAGGAGAGCCATTTGAAGATACTTATAATCCATTGCAAAGCAGAGAAATAAAAACAAGTTATAAGTCAATAGGGACATTATGAGTTCTTTTTTTAAAGAAAAAAATGTGCATACATAAAATGTATAGGAAAAACCAAGACTGGAAGTGAATAGACCAAAACATTTTCAGATATTATTTCTGCTTCCTGATCTGGGATAATGAGTGATTTTAATTCTGTATACTTTTCTGTATTTTAAAAATTACATATGATGATCGTATACTAGTTTTATAATTAGAAGATGGTAAATTCCATTTTCTAAAAGAAATATACAAAGAACTCTTTAGCTTATTGAAATCCTTTCTTCAGACCATTCAGCAAATGTTTACTGAGTGGCCACCAACTTTCCTGTGCTATGAATCAAGGCAGGATATAGAGTTGTAATACATGGGCTCTGTCTTCAAGGAGCTTCTAATCTAGTTAAGAATGGAGAAGGGCATACATATTGAGTATGAAAATGATCTACACTCAGTATATACTCAACAGCTCCTCTGTCCTAGATTCTGAGTTAATCGTTATTCTCTTTTATTTCCAGATAGTTCTTTGAGGTTGACTTTTTCTTTTTTTTTTATTTCTCTTAAGAACTGAGGTACAGAGAAACCTGCCTAAGGTAATGGTGGGGCTGACGTTCAGAGTGCTGGCCCACTGGCTTTCCAACATTTGCTATTCTGATTGCTCATGTGCTTCTCAGGATGAGAATCTGGAGTCCAGAGAGATTTATCTTCTGGTGAAACTAGACTTACAGGTTAAATGGAGAGATTGATCAACTTTGACAAGTTTAATTAGCTAATCCCCACCCCCCAACCCCTGGCCCGTACAGAATTAACTGAGTTGACAGGCTGTTTCATTGTCACCTGAAAGCCACAGATTGATAGGAAATGAGTGAGTGTGTGTCTCCCCTGTGACCTCTGTAGAATGACCATGGGATCATATTTAATCACTCGCTTGTCCATTCAATCAATATGTATCTTCCACCTTGTAGGTACCGACAACTAGATATGGTACTGAGGATATGATATATATAAGGTGGAAGTACAATCCTGCAGATGTTCAAAGTGGGGTGGTCTGCTGTACAATTAGTCATAAAATGTGTGTGAGATGTGCTATGACAGAGGGGTATAGACGGGTTGAGGCTCCAGCAAAAAAGGTAGCCTCTAACTCTTCCTGAGGAAATCAACTAGATTGGAAGCTCACTGAGGGCAGCAGCTCAGTTTATTTTCCTTCCTCTCTTTGAAACACTCAGTTTCACATTACAATAGAAGCTCAACACATGTGAGCTAAACTATGGAAGCTGAGGAAGACAAGAGTCAAGGAAGGTCATTGTTTAAATTTCTATAACCAATCTAAATAATTTCCACTTGGTCTTTTACTCAGAACATTTGCCATTTTCCCCTACTACCATGGGTCCACATCTTCTGAAGATAAGATAACTCTTAAGATCAGTATCAAGAGACCCAAAAGCACAGCTACTTCCTCCCCGCCCCCCCACCTTCCCAATCTCAGATCAGTCACAGAAGCAGGGAACATGTAAGTATTATGGTCATCCATCCTAGTCTATCTGGATCCATGGATATCAGGACTTTCTCTATGTTTTATAGAGCTACATTATCCTTTTCCCCATTAAATTACACTTTCTTTGCTTCAGCCCACCCAGTGTTGACACTTGGTCTCATGCATGTCAGTGAGGTTCCTACTCCTAACCTTTGCTCACATCATTTTTACTACAAATTCTCTCCTATTTCTCTTCTCCCAATATCCATGATAGCCACTTTGCTATCAAATTTTAAAAATCCTATCAAGAACTTACCTCATTGATTTACTTCCAAAAGTTTGTCAAGATACTTACATTGTGCTATTACAGAAATTTTATCTATAAAGCAGAAAATCTGGAAATAATTGAAGTACCATCCATTGAAAAGAGTTAAAATAAATCAGGAAATATCAGCATGATGAAGTACTACGCAGCCTTCAAGGATCGCCACTTCCAATATTTTAAATTTAATTATCTCCGTTCACTCAGGCCTGGTTTGTACTATGGAGCTCCCCCCGCCTCCACGTCATTTCTGAACTCTTCCATTGCCTACCCTCCAACTACATTAGCTTTCTTTTTCTTCTGGAAATATGCCAATTCCATTTTCACTTTGAGATCTTTGAATTGGCGTTTTTTTCCCTCATCTCTCCATGGCTGACTCTTCCTTGCTGTTCTGTTCTTAGTTTGAGCATCTCCTCCACAGAAAGTCCTATTTTTTTTTTAAGATTTTATTTATTTATTCATGATAGTCACAGAGAGAGAGAGGCAGTGACATAGGCAGAGGGAGAAGCAGGCTCCATGCAGGGAGCTCCATGTGGGATTCGATCCCGGGTCTCGAGGATCATGCCCTGGGCCAAAGGCAGGTGCTAAACTGCTGCGCCACCCAGGGATCCCCCAGAAAGTCCTATTTTGACCACCTAATCTGAGGGTCTCCAAACTTTTTCTGGTAAAGGGCCATATACTGAAGCCTCTAGGCTCTGCAGGCTAAGAGGCAATGTCTAATGCTTTGAGCAACTGTTCTCATAAAAGCCAATGATCTTTTTTACACTTAGAAATGTGAAAACTCCTTTTAGCTCATGGGCCAGACAGAAACAAGATGGCAGGCAGGGTTCGGTACAGACCACAGTGTGCCTTATCTCTGATTTCATTTGAAGAAGCTTCTTTGTTCGTTCTGAGTTACAATATCCTGCTATATTTCTACCACAGCACTTATCACTACCTACTATTTTATTTATTTGTTTGTTAAATGTTTACCTTCCCTTCCTCCCTATGAGCATTGCCTATCTCGCTGCAACATGCCAAGTATCTAGGACAGTGGTTGGGACATAGTGGCTGTTCAACAAACATTTGTTTTTGTTTTTGCTTTTTTAAAAAAAGATTTTATTTATTTATTCATGAGAGACACACAGAGAGAGGCAGAGACATAGGCAAAGGGAGAAGCAGGCTCCCTGCAGGGAACCTGATGCGGGACTTGATCCCAGGACCCAGGGATCATGCCCTGAGCCGAAGGCAGATGCTCAATCACTGAATCACCCAGGTATTCCAACAAACATTTTTTGAATAAGTGGTTAAATTTCAAGGCAGACTATATGCTTTTTGGGGGCAGGAGCCAAAAGAGAATCATCTCTGCCTGATGCATAGTACCTAAGAGATTATGTTGGATTTTTGTTCTATGAATGAAGAGCTCTTCAAATTTAGCCTATGCTACTATGATTTTGTATAAGCTCACTTCAAATAAATTGCTCTATTTTCAAAGGAAACAAGAGTAAAACCTTTGTCTTCATGAATTTAACATTTGTGGTTATCTCTTTGTAGGTAATGCATAAGTTCATGACCTGAAATAATTTGCAATTTTGCTGAGAAATTAATTTGAATCTTAGAAGTTGGTGAACAGGACTATCTTAGAGACTAATGTGGCCAGAAGCCAGGGTGCAGGCTGGGATGCGTGTGTTTAGGAATGGGGTGGGGTTCAACTTACGATCCCATGTGTCTATGAAAATATTTTACTTCTGCAAGAGAATATTATATGTGTAGCCTAAAACCAAGACAACTTCTAGAATGATTGGGTAGGTAAAGGAGACTAAAAAAAGTACTATTAGTTCTTTGGCAGAAAATAGACCTTTTGGATTAAGAGTGAAATGGTAAATTCCTTGGTGAGTAGAAGCTATAATAGAAACCAGCCAGCCATATGTTCTTTAGGAAAATTATAAAAAGCGAGATTTGTGAAATGGATTCAGTCAAGTGTTTGCAGCCAGGACAGAAGCTGATCATCAAGTGAGATTTGGATCATTTACATATACTTTTGCAGTTCGATGAAAGTACATTGTATAGAGAAAATGGTATATTACGGTGATCTTCATGAATCTGTGATTTTCAAGGGTTTCAGAAACTCTCCCTCATGAGTTAAAGAATCTGTTATCATTTAACGAGCACACAAGGAGTTGGCATCTTCATAAATAAGAGGTAGAGATTAACCTATAAAAAAGAATTAATTAGATAGGATGATAGCACTGGTGGAATGTGAAGGTGGGAGATGCTCTGTCCTGTTGTCGAAGCATCTATTTTCTGGCTCTTTCCTCAGCCCCTTGTGCATCTCCCTCTCTGCACTGCGCACTGTTGATCCCTGCTCCTCAATTCTCCTGCCAGCCATTTTCCCCTAGAAATGTTCTACCATTAACAAATGCCTTGCTGTTTAATGTTCTCTCTGAAAGTTCAGAAAATGACATCGACAGTGTCTAATTATTAGCTTGCACAGTATGACCAGTGTCAACGTTGTTACGTTTTGCATAATTTCATGGACCGGATCTGTTTTGCTTAAATATCATCAGCCTAATTTACTTTGGATCAATGGGCAAGCTGATAACAATTACAAGATGATGGTGCAGACAGAGCCCATTCTGGGGCAAATCTGCTTCATCGAAATGATTAAAAAATAAAAGCATAATATCTGATGTGTTAGCTGGTGTATTTCATTCCTGGTATTCCCCTCGAACCTCTTGCCTTTCCAGAAATTGGTCAGCAGCATGCCACTGGTTAATACATTAAAATATTTGTCCTGCCCCGTTTGGATCATTTGACTTAAACTCAGAGAATAAGAGTGCAGTTCTTTTTTTTGTTTTTAAAATATTTTATTTTTAAGTAATCTCTTCACCCAGTGAGGGATTCAAACTTACAACCTTGAGATCAAGGGTCACATGCTCTACTGACTGAGCCAGCCAGGTGCTACGAGATTATGATTCTTAACTCTGGGTGTCTTCAAAGCTGAAACCCAAGCATAAAATCTTTGGACTTGGAAGATATATACAAGTAAGCATGTTTTTCCTGGAAATAGATAAAAGTTGTCTGGACAAGTGGGTAGAGAAGGATCGCTGGAATGGAAGCAAGGCTACCGAGGTATTTGTCTCTGAGAATGGAGCCAGTACTCTCCCCCTGTACCAGACTGACAGTCCCCACCAGAAACATGGTGAAAGAACTTCAGGTGGTTTTTAGGAATCTGCAAGCGGAGAGCAATTTTGCCCAGTGCTTCCTGGGTACTACCCAAGAAAGCAGCAAGACCTCAGGTTGCCCGCCCTGTGGGGATTGTATTTAATTATCCATTCACTCATTTGCCCACTCAGCATGTATTTTCTGCTTACCCAGCAGTAGGCACTGTATTTAGCAATGGGAATACCAATGTGTAGAAACATGGCCTAAGAGCAAAAGTATAACTCCTGATATTGTTCAACAAAACTCTTTCTTTGTCCACAGTTTGCCCTGCGAGGCTGATGGTAATTCATCCCTCCAGTGTTCAGGGTAAAATCTCGATGTCATCCTCAACTCATCCTTCTCTCGCACCCTATGTCCAAACCAATAAGAGATCCTATTGGCTATACCTTCAAAATACATCTGGGATCCAAAAACTTCTCCCCACCTCCATTGCCACTGAAATGGGACCTCTTGCTCCAAACTTCCTCCTGTAGTGTTTTCTCAACATTACAACCAGAACAGTCTCTCTATGATCCAAGTCAGATTATGTCACTCTTCTGCTCAAAACTCTCCATGAATTTTCCATTGCACCCAGAGTAAAAGTCCATCCCATTCCCTTTCTGAATGTGTCGCTTGCTTTGCTCACCATTGCTCACTGTGCCACAATGACCTCCCTGCTATTCCCTGAACAGGCTTCCTCCTATCCCCAGGCTTTTGCACCTGCTGTTCCCTCTGCCTGGAATGCCTTTTTCCTAACTACACTTGACCAACTTCTTCACTTCTCTCATCTGCTCACATGCTGCCTTCTCAATGAGCTCCATTCTGACAAGCCTATTGAAAATTTCAAACCACAGCCCCTGGCCTGCACTCCTAAATCTTCTTTACTCTGCTCTGCTTTATTCCATGGCACTCAATCAACTTCAAACATACTGTATTATTAGACTTATTTATTATACTTATTATTTATAATATATTTCGTCATCCTAGAACACATGTTTCATGAAGCCAGAGCCTTTAGGCTTTAGTCAGTTTTGCTCACTGAAGTTCCCCAAGAGTCTAGAAAAGCCCTGGAACATAATAGGTGCTCAGAAGATCCTCGCCAGTGGAGATTGTTGAATGAGCAAAGTACAGTGTAGGAAGCAGGGGAATGATTTTTCAAGCATGTAAAGGCATAATTGTAGCAGAAAGTCTTGATCCCATGAAGTTCCCTGACCAAGGAGGCATGGAGGAGGGCTAAGAAATGTCTGAGAGATTGTGAGGTCAGAGCAAGGGGTATCACAGCAGCAAATGCTGTGGATTGGTGATGGGACCCAAGAAATGAGGGTCATTGAAGTAACTGAGTGTAGGGCAGGGAGAGGTCAGGCAGTGTCGGCCACCAGTAACCAGATAGCCCACACCACGCCAGCACTCTACAGGCCCCCAGTTTTCAGGTGCAACTTTGGATAAAAGGCAGAGTGATTTTTTTTTTTCTCCTGGAAGAATATGGATTACAAATGAAAGTGATATTACATACAGAAAACATCACATGCCTTGTGCACTTGAGTTGTGGGGACTGAGATTTGTACCTTCTACCAAAACAACTCGGCCAACTTCTGTGATTGTTCAGTAAACTTGGACCCAGTCCACTATGGTGTAGCAGACACATGAAGTACGCTACTGATGATGAACAAATGACGTAGAGAGAGAGAAAAAAAAGACTGCCTTTTCCCATTTTTCCTTAGTGCAAAAAGTCAACTTTACATGTTCTGAACTGTTTTAACAGTCTTCCTTTTCCGATTTTCGGATTGTGGTGTAATCACAGAAGTCGGAGATTAGAATTCTATCATTAGATGATATTTATTCCAATATCCTGTCTTGCTTGTTCCAACAGGAACAGTGTCTTTACCTTGCAGACAAATAAATGGGAAGTTTGCTTCCATTTATGCATTTTAAAAAACCTCACTAACTACCTACCATATGTGAGACATTCTCTACAAATGAAACGCATACAAGCTGAATTGCCAGCAACCTCATGGATTTCTCCATCTGTGTTCCACTGGGACATCAAGAATAACATATCTAAAATGAAACTCATCCTCAACCTCTAAATCCACTTTCCCTCTGTTCCTTGACTTGGCTAACATCCATTCTATCCATCTAGTCATCCAAACCAGAAGCCCTGGAGGCCTTCTAGCACATGCTAGTTAAAGTGTGGTCTGTGGATGAGTGTTACACCACAGATTACACTGTGGCATGGTAAATACACAAATTTAAAGTAAGCATTAGAAACTTTTATAGCAGGTTGACATTTTTGCAACATCCAAGCACATGATCACTTTCTTTTGTTTTATTTTACAAAAGTATTGCTCCACAGTGGCTATGAATTCTATAAGGACTTCACTGAGCTAGTTTGAGAAGCATTGTTCTAGACAGATTTTTTCTCCTCACCATCTCCAGTTCCCTCTCAAATATATCTCAAATTCATTCTCTTCTCTGCTTTCAAGTTAGGCTCTCATTTTTACCAGGCATATGACAATTGCTAGGTAACTCCTTTCTTTCTCTTAAAGCTTCTATGCTCCTCTTGCAGTCATATACCATATTGCTTCCAGAGCAACATTTTAAGACACAAATATGATCATATGCCTCTCTGCTTAAAATCTGACAGTGATTCTTGACCAGACACAGAATGAAGGACATCTTCCTTTACATGATTTCCAAGGTCCTCCACAATCTGGCTCTTGATTATTTTTTAGTTTAATCTTCTGTCACTCTTTGCTCTGCAGTATACACTATCCATATGAAATTTATTTGGGTAACTAAACCCACCTTCCTTTTTCACATCTCTACAACTTTAAATATTGCGTTCCATGCAACTATAAGAACTGTCTGCATTTGCTCCTTGGAAAAATCTTTCTTTTGATAACACTCCACTCAACAGAATCAAATTGTAGGATTACAATAATAGTAGGAGAAGGACAAAGTTCATTGGCACATCTAGGTCAGAAGTGAGTAAGGAGGTGAGCATATCAGGGCCAGTAAGAGAAGATCTAAAGCTTGGGGTGAGGTTTCTGAGCCAAATGGAAAAATCAGTATAACTCTGGGCAAGTCCAGATCTAGGGGACAAGAACCAAGTCAGGTCTAACAAAGAATAAATTGAGATGGTGGTATTGAGGCGCCAACTCTAAGGTCAAGAGAAATGTCACAAAACATTCTCCAGAAATGAAAGCTGGGGAACCAAAATAGGGTCTAAATCAAGGTACTATCCAAAATCTCTAACAAGAGTATGGAGGATGCACGTTCTATTTACCCTGGGGCCTGTTTAGTGTCTTCATGATCTAGCTAGGCTTTGCTTCCACATGCCCATACACAGAGGTTCTCAGTGTGGGATGCTTTATGTCAAGGAATCTGGTACATTCTGGACAGACACCACCTTCTTTCTCTCCTTGTTCCAGTTTGCTTATGAGTATATGCTTATATATTAGCTGTTATCTCATTGAATTGTCATTATTTATTTATTTACGTATTTTACACTCTACTAGACTAGGAGCTTTTCTGGTTTGCAAGACTGTACCATATTTATCTTCATATCCCCAGTGCTTAGCATAGTTCACTGGCATATACCTGGCATTTAAACACATACTTGTGAAATGAATGATTAAGCGAAAACACACATGCTTATTTAGGACATTCAAGAAGTAGACTTAGAGCAACCTTTTG
The DNA here is from genome assembly GCF_048164855.1 of Canis lupus baileyi. NCBI lineage: Eukaryota > Metazoa > Chordata > Mammalia > Carnivora > Canidae > Canis > Canis lupus. The sequence goes on from NC_132842.1 coordinate 21,000,851, forward strand.
ATTGTCCTTTCATGTGCTTCATGACTCACTGTAAAATCTTGGGTAATGTCAACGCCAGGCAGTTATCATTTGACTTCTAGCTTCCGTAACCTGCAACTACTATACAACACAATATTGATCTATCCTGGGAAAATAAGTCTGGGACTAATTTGAGAAATTGAGTTGTCCGGGTCATAAATGAATCTAGTGTAGAGGTTGGCAAACTTTTTCTGAAAAAATCCAAATAGTAAATATTTTAGGATTTGTGGGCCATACAGTCTCTGTTGCAGCTACTCAGCTCTGCATTTGTAGTGTGAAAGAAAACATAGACAATTCATAATTGAATGAATGTGGTAATGATCCAATAAAGTTTTATTTATAGAAACAGGCAGAGGGCCACATTTGGTCTATCAGCCATAATTTGCCCAACCAACCCTCATCTTATCAATTCTTCTAACACTTCATTATCTGAAGGGATCAGAGTGGGAGAAAAAAATAGACACTGAGAGTTACTACTTATCCTGAGCTAGTTGCTTGAGATGAGTTATTTCACTTATCCTACTATCATTCTGCAAAAGACATCTTATTATCTCATTTCAAGGATGAGAAAAGTAAATTTTTCAAACCTTTTAAGTGGCTTCGTAAGATCACAGATGTGATAAGTGATGAACCCTCTGCTTCGGCCAGATCAAGGTGACTACGAAACTCATGCTTCCTTCCACTCAAATACACTGTCTCTATTCTCAGTTGACACTTTATTGTGAAAGACATAAATTTTAACAAGTTTAAAGTTGTCTTTTATTCATCAGGAGAGGCATGGCTGTATTTGGTAATAATCCCACTAATCTCAAGCATCTTAAATGCCAGTGTGGGCTGTGAAATATAGCACAGCTGTGAGAGAGTGCTTAGACCTTAGGGCCATGTGGGCATTTGTGTGTGTGTGTGTGTGTGTGTGTGTGTGTGTGTGTGTGTGTGATTCTGAGAAAGGTTTAGTCATTTCCAGAGAGAGCAGAGAGGGTAGCTTCAGTGCGTATAGTGTGGTTCTTACTCATTCTGCATGTTCACATCAGATTAGCAGGGGCCCCGAGGCCCCAGACTGAAGGAGACTCAACCTCTAAAATATCACTGGTAGCTTTGACAGGGAGGTGGGAACAAAGAAGATCATGCATACATTTTACAGGCTTTGGCCCACAATTGATACACATTAATTCTACTTACTCTTTAGTAACTATAGTAAGTCAGATGTTTTTTTCCGACTTCAAGGGGACATGTAGCCTGACATGTACCTGGGATGAAAAAAACTATAAATATATGTGAATAACACAAATGACTACCAAGACTTTAGTAGGAAATAAAGATTTCTGCTAAGTTGATTAAATGTCAAAAGTTTTTCTATCTGAAATCATGCCAATGTGTGTGGGAGAAAGTGAAGGTCCAAACGCCTTCAGAACATATTAATGTTAATATCACCTTATGTATTAAATACAAAAACATTCTTTTCTGCCTTATTTACTCTGCTGTATATTTGGATAGTGAGCATGATCTCCAAATATTTTGGCAATGGGAAATGCAGGCATTCTACAAAGCACTGGAAATTATTTAATATCTTGTAGAATTGTTAAATCCACAAGTTCGAAGAAAATTTAGTGATGTTAGAAGTAGCATTTATATGATAATAAATATTGTTGATTCTTCTACTTGGAAAGGCAGAATGGAAATAGTATAGCCAATTTGGAAACAAATGATAATTAGGAAATTGAATATGGGTAAACTTGGCTCTTTGTATGTGTTTGATACAAAGCCAAATTCAGTCCTCAGTGACCCCCTACACAATTTTCATTATCAGAACTGGGTCCTTTGTTATATATAAATGTACCACAGGCTACATCTAACCTCTAACACCAAGGATGTGAAAAGTGGGGGGTAACTTGCATGGACTCAAAGCCTATGACCCATTTTCACTGGCTCCAGCCCACAGGTGGCTGTTCACACATTATGAGACATGGATTTACTCATCACCGTGGCCACTGGATGTTGAAAGACCTCCAAGATTTTTCATGCCGATCTTAATGCTGCTTCTCTCTTGTGTTTATTAACACTTAGGAAGGGATGAGTGACAGGATTAAAGGCAGCAGAGCTTCCTGCTTTCATCCAGTAGCTGAATTGGAATGGACTACATTCCAGTGTTCATGTTTCAACATGATGGTATTGTGTGTACTGATTTCACATTACCACCCCCTTGAGCTTCTCTTTGTATCGTTTAGTGATGCTAAAGGGATCCAGCATATTCAATGGAATCATTCAAGATGATTCCAAACTTAATGACTCTCTATACTGTGGCCCATTATGTACTAATAGTGGATATGAACCCAGAAGTGCTGATCAGAAGTTGTACAGTCTCTTTAGATCAATGGCACTTTGACTACAGAACTAAATTATTATTAATATTAATTATTATTATTATTGTAAATGTCTTCTAGTCAGCTTAAGAATGCTAGTAAGTGTGCTAAGCTTACTTCCTTGGATTCATTGTTGGTCCTTAGGAGATTTCATTGTCTATCTTTTATCTTCTGTCAGTATAACAGAAAAGCTCATGGAAATCCATCTTACTAAAACATTAGAAGATCAAGTAAACAAATTTTAGTAAATTTTTTGTTGTTTCCTGGCCAAAAAATTACAATCCCATAAATCATAGCACTGTAAGAAATGGTGTGCTGGGCCAGAGTAATATGGTACACCCAGCCAGCATCTTATCTTTGGCATTGGTGATTCCGACCAACCTTTTTTGAAGAGATTGCAGTGTAGTGCCCTTTTATTAAGCCAGTATCAAATGTGTCAAAGTATTTTTAACTTAAGGAAGTTGTGTTATTATTTAATTTTTCTGTGACTATATTATGTATTGATAATAGTTGAAAGAGCTGTATCTGAATGCTCCTGAAATATTTTTTTTTCATTTTCCCGTCACACAGTATCCTTTCACTATATAAGATAAGAGCAAGCCTATTTGACTTCTCATATTGTGGACAAGGGGAGAAGGGTCTATTGAGTTGGATCATGGATGTTGTATTTCTCTGTTTGTCTTCTAAATTCATGCCTCTCCCTTTTCTCCCAGGTCTGTGCCCTGGAGGGTGGACCTTTGTTGACTACATAAACCCTCTGACTTCCTTTATGTTTCAGCTATTGGGAGGAACTAGTAGGAAACCAGAGTGTAGAAAGAAAGAAAGCTCAGGTATTTCTTCTCCTGGCATCCTCTCTCCATGTTCTGAGGTTGGCAAGAGCTCTATTTGTGTATCAGAGCCTATTGCTCCTGCTGGACTATCCTCTCTACAGCATTAGGTCTCCCTGAGGTTTGGGAATGACTCTCAGGCCTTGTCCTTTTAGTCTGAGGCTTGATTTGTCTCTGTTGTTCTTCCTTGGGTGCTGCTTTATCATCCCTTCTCTACTACTACTTTTAACTCTGCCTACCCTTTTGCAAATAACCATTTTAATAAGCTCTCTTCAACTACTGTTTTTGAAGGAGCCATCTGTTCCCTGCTACACCCTTGGCTGATACAGGGCGGTTTGTACCTTTTATTTGGGTGCTGTGTTTCTTAGGGTGGGTGCAGAGACACTGAGCAACTGATGGAGTTAGATGGTATCCTAAGTACCAATTTTACTGAGTTTTGTGAGTATTTACCTGGAGAAATAACTGATGGGGGTTTTCCTCCTCTAAGCCTAGCAAGAGGAAGCAAATTTAGTGCCTTCCAATATGCTCAAAAGGAAATTGAACGGTGTATTAGTTTCCTATTGCTGTTATAACAAACTACCACAAACTTAAGTGATTTAAAACCACACAAATTTATTATCTTAGAGTTCCTGAAGTCAAAAATACAAAATGAGTCTCACTGGGCCAAAATTAACATGTCAACATGGCTACATTCATTTAGGAATTCTAGGAGAAAAGCTATCCCCCTGTCTTTTCCAGCCTCTAGAAGATGCCACATCCTTTGGTTCATGGCATATTTCCATCTTTAAAGCCAACATAGCTTCAGTATGTTTCTCACATAGCATTACTCTCACTCTACTCTCATGCCTCCCTCTTTTATTTATAAGGACACTTATGATTACTTTTGCTCACCTGGATAATCTAGGATACTCTAGCAAACCTCAGGCTAGCTGATTGCCAACTTTAATTCTGACTGCAATCTTAATCTTCCCTTGGCATTTAACATAATGTATTTAAAGGTTCTGGGGACTAAGAATTTGACTTCTTTGGGGCCATTGCTCTGCCTATAGAGAAAGCTTGACATTGTAGAGAGAAACATTATGCTTCTGTCATTACACAAACACAGAAGCAAGGTAAAGAATATTACCAAGGAGTTCAGAGACTTTAAATTAAAACGTATGGATTGTGAGAGCTACTGCATCACCAACCAGCCATGAGACTTTGAAAAAGCAAGAATGGTTCCAGTTAAACTCTGAATTTTCTTCTAACTCAGACAGACAGCAACTATTTTCATGGGTAAAGGGAGCATTTTAAATTCTAGTACTTTGAAAGAGGACCAGAGTTTCTGTTATTTATTCTGTTATTACTCTGTTATTCCATTTCATTTCAGTGGAAAAGTTTCAAAAATTAGGATCATAGTTTACCACTATCTTTCCTATACTACCTGTAACACATGACAGTCAAAAGTTGTGGTGATACATTTATGCCACCAAAAGTAGTGGTTACATTGACTCTGACTTATGAGGTTTTCCTATGCAACCTACCTACTGACCTACATTGACTTTGCTAAAAACTTGGTCTGCATTTATTCAGTGAGAGATCATTATACTCTTGCTTAAAACCAGACCATGCCATTGAAATAATAATGGACTGGTTTGTACTCCATAATAAAATATTTTCAAGGATAAGGAATCAGTTCTCATCTCTAGGCTCCCCAGTAGGAACCAAAAAAACAATGTGATAGTGTGAAAATAATAAAACAAAAACAATCCTAGAGTATCTCCAGAAGTGAAAAGTATTTTCCAATTCTCTTAACACATCATTTAGTTCATAGATGATGTGACATTAAGACTGCTGATACACAGAAAGCTGGGACTCTTGTCCAAAAGCCATTAAAATTCAGGGCCATACTTTCTGTGTTGAGATAGGTGCTGGGTATTTGGAACATGTATAGTTTTTGAAAAAATGATATCATATCTATTTCCCCAACCATTTATTTTTCCCTTCCAAAAACCATAGTAATAACCTTTTCTAACTACATAAAAACTGTATTCATGCCAAAAAATTGCAACAGCATATGCTAATTCAGTACTGTAGTAACTTCATGACTTGATACTGACTTAGAAATGAAGTGAGCCCTGAAACAGGGTTTGAATTGGACCCTTTGAGCAAATTCTAACAAGGAAGGTAAGAGGTACTCCTGTATCAAAGCCCAGGACTCCATCTCCTGGCCATGGATGGACAACATCCCTTTGAAGCATCTTGTCAAACTTGAGAAAGAAGGTACCACAAATACTATTGAATATGAGAAGAGGCATACATCACATGTTTGACTCAAACACATTCCAGTTGGCATGCAGACATGCCCATGGGTGGTGATTAAATCCTTTGGGATTTGGAGGTATCTGTAGGATCCCAACAGAAATACTTTGACTTTGAGAGCATTGTAGGGTTCCCTTCCCAGAATATTGAAAAGCAGAATAGACTGTTGCCTGAAGTAGGCTAGTATAATCTGGGCCTCAAATTCAACCACTTGATACATGTACGTATGACCTTGTGTGTCATGTGATGTGGGAGAAACAAGGTTAAACTCAGTCTCTGTGGCTCTCAAGTAGATGGGAAGATAAGATGTGAAAATGAATAGATAATGAACAACACAAGGCCATACTTAACTAGTCTCTGCTGAACCCAAAAGATCTTGTGTTTTCTGTCTTATTTTGTGTTCTTTATCAAACTACCAACCATCCTTTAAAACACATCCTCCAAGAAGTCTCCCTTGACCCCACTGAAAAGAAATCTTTTCCCTTCTTATAGCTTCATGGCACTTTTTACTGCTTTCATAAAATTAAAGTACACATTTGTGTGTATATCTTAATTTCCTTACTGAAAAGGGACACTTCAGGGGACAGGAAATAATATGAGGTATACTGTTTCCTCAAAGTGTCTGTTTCATGTTTTGCCTACATTGTGAATCCAGTAAATATTTATCACATGAAGAACTGAGTACATCAGTTCTTTTAAAAAGAAAAAGTGAGGTATATTAAGAACTTAGAGTATAAGGTTATTGCTTTCGCTTAGAATGTTGAGGGGAAAAAGTTTAATGAAAGAAATAACATTTAATTCCCTTTGGGGATTATTGTAAGAGTAGAGTCCTTGCTAATATGTCAAATTCATGGTACATAAAAGGATAAGATTTATACATCTCTGAAGAGACATCCACGGATAGTATCATGTTCCTTTTCCACCAACACCCACTCCCTTCCTGCCCACACACACACACACACACAAAACACAAGGATTTCTGACTTGCAGGATTTAGCGCGTTGTCTGGCACACAGAAGAGGTCAGTGAAACTTGAATAAACGATTGAAATATTTTAATGAAAAGACTCATCCTAAATCTATATTGCCAGTCAACAGTTTCTTCATTTTTAAAGAACAGAATTGAGATTTACTAAGACCTCTGTTGTAGGAAATTTCACATATATTTTCTAACTTCAATTCTGGCAACAACACTGTAAGGCTGTTATTATTTTTACCATTTTAATTAATAAAACTGTGGGTTGATGAGAGCAAGTAACTTGCACATGTCACAAAGTAAGTAAAAGAATGGCGATTCAAATTCGAAATGATCTTTCCGTTATGCAGACGCTGTGGATAAAGCAGATGACGTAGGTACCTCTCCCTGTGTGGTTGGTTCATACTTTAAAACAGCATTGTCATTCTTATTTTTAACCTTGCCTGCCATGAAGTAAAATTTTTTTAGGCATCATCTTAAGAGGGGATTGTGGTCTTTCCTTTGAAACACCTGAGTCTCCCATCTTAACCAAACCCTCTAGGTTTAGAGAAATGTTTGTGAAATCTTTTCATCTTTTCCCCAGCATTATTGCAAACCTGGTTTCATTTTTACATTAACACATCCTCTGGTATTATATATATAAATAAAATAAACTAAATTCGGTGCTTCTTGTGCATCCTGATTGGCCAGGCCAGATGGAGTGATTTCTGAACTAGAATTGAAAATCAAAACACAGTGCTTTTTAAAGAGGTGGAAGTTTAGAAACAACTGTTCATGGCAGACTTAGCTTTAATTCTAAGGGGGTTAGGGTTTGTTTTCAAGCCATGTTTGATGATGGAATATTGGAATCTCCACCCTTGAGCTACTATATATGTATCACACGTCTATATTGCCCTTGACAAAGAGGGGGGCATAGCTAGAGCTGAGCTGTAGGGTTTTGTAGAGCAATGTGGCTGTTATTATCATAGTCATGATAGAAGAGACAATTGTTTCTACTTTTGATTTTTAAAAGCCTGTATGCAGAAACCAAACGATGGAAAGTCCCTTTGTGGAATAGGTTCTGGGAGGCACCAGAAGAACAAATACTGAAGAGTAGTACATGCTAATTTTCAAGCACTTACTATGAGCTAAATTCCTTATACTAGCTGTCTGATTTAATCTTCAGGATAATCCTATGAAATCAGCATTACAATTCCTGTTCTGAGGATACATGAGATCTTTAAGGTCACACAACTAGCGTAGAGAAGAGCCGATTTAAAAATCAAATGTGTGACTCCGAAACCCTTAATTCATTGCACCACCAGCTCTGAACTTACTGTAAGGAATGTAGATTCATCAGAAGACAGGTTTCCTCTCTCACAGAGAAGAAAGGGGCTAAATACATCTCTAAATGATGAGATTAGTATTCTGTGATATATAAAGCTTGGGGATACCTGATGCTTGTTTGTACTTTTCACCAGGACCAGACAAAGGATGTCACGCAATAGGACAGTGTAACAATGATGAAACCCATATGGAAAGCATTGTGGCATAATAGCTTATAGGATTTGGATCCAGAAAGTTTTAGAGGTAGACTTCCACTTTTTCCTTGGCTAGATAACCTTAGGCAAATTATTTATCCCTTTAAACTCTCTGTAAGGAGAGTTACATCTCCTCCTCATCTGTACAATGGACATAGTATAGTTAATCCTAATTATTCATGGATTCTCAATTTCCAAATTCATGTACTCACTAATTTGTATTTTTTAAACTGTTTTTGAAGTAAGATTATTGTATAAAAAAGCAATTCATATTTAATGCATATACCTAGGTGGGTTTGGGGATAAGTATACATCTGTGAAGCCATCATCTGGGGCAGAAACAGATCTGTCACCTCCCAAAGTCTCTTCTTACCATTATTATTGTTACTATTGCATTGTTATTTTAATGCAGGAATACCTAACATAGGATAAGAGTTGTAAGTATACAATACTTCGCAGTTTGAAGTATACAGTACAGCATTGGTAGCTATTGGCACTGTGGTGTATAGTAGATCTCCAGAACCTACTTTGTAGCACTGAAACCTTCTGCTTTTTATCCATCACTTCCTCATTTCCCAGCCCCCGGCAACCATCATTCTGCTCTCTTCTTTTATGAGTGTTGATTTTGGAGTCTGTATAAAAGTGAGATCATACAGTATTTGTCTTTCTTTCTGTCTTATTTCACAGAATATAATGCCCTCCAGGTCCATTCATGTTGTTGCAAATAGCATAATCTCCTTCTTTTTTTTAGAGGCTCATTAATACTCTGTTGTATGTATATACCACAATTTCTTTATCCATTCATCCATTGATGGACCTTTAGCCCATTTCTCTATCTTGGCTATTATAAATAATGCTGCAAAAAACATAGCACTCCAGATATCTCTTACAGATCCTGATTTCAGTTCCTTTGGATATATATACCCAGGAGTGAGGTTGCTGATTCATATTGTTGTCATATTTTCAATTTTTTGAGGAAACTCCATAGTGTTTTCTCTAATGGCCATACCAATTTACATTCCTACCAATGTTGTCTAAGAGTTTCCTTTTCCCTACATCCTTGCTAACACTTGTTATCTCTTTCTCTCTTTGAATAATGGCCACCTTAATAGGCATAGGGTAATATCTCATTATGATTTTGATCTACAGGTATCTAGTGATTACTAATGTTAAGTATTTTTTCATATACTTTTTGACCTTTGTATGTCTTTGAGAAATGTCTGTTCAGATCCTTTGCCTATTATTAATCAGATTGTTTGGGCTTTCTTGATAAAGAGTTGTAGGAGTTCCTTGTATATTTTGAATATTAACCTCTTATCAGATATGTGGTTTGCAAATATTTTCTCCCATTTTGAAGATTGTGGTTTCATTTTGTTGATTGTTTCTTTTCACACGCAGAGGCTTTTTAGTTTGATGTAGTCCTACTTGTTTATTTTTGCTTTTGTTATATGTGCTTTGGTGCCACAACCAAAAAATTACTGCTAATACCACTGTCATGAACCTTTCCCCCTATGTTTTCATCTAGGATTTTTATGGTTTCAGGTCTTGGGTTCAAGTCTTTGATCCATTTTTAATTGATTTTTTTTTGTATGGTATAAAGTCCAATTTCATTCTTTTGCATCTGGATCCAGTTTCCCCAGCACCATATGTTGAGAAGACTATCCTTTTCTCCATTCTGCATTCTTGGCACCCTTGTCAAAAATTAGTTCGTCATTTATGCATGTGTTTCTAGGCTTTCTAGTCTGTTTCATCTATCTATATGTCTATATACCAGTACCACGTTGTTTTGATTGCTTTAGTTTTATGATATATTTTGAAATTGAGTTTTCTTCTTCTTGCTCAATTGCTTTAGTATTGTTTTTTCTATTTCTGTGAAAAATGCCATTTGGATTTGGATAGAGAGTGTGTTGAATTTGTAAATTTTGGGGGGTGTAGTGTGGACATTTTAACAATTCTAAATTTTTTAAAAAAGATTTATTTATTTGTGTGTGTGTGTGTGTGTGTGTGAGAGAGAGAGAGAGAGAGAGAGAGAGAACATGAGCAGCAGGAGGGGAGATGGAAAGGGAAAGAGAATCCTCAAGCAGACTCCCTGATGAGTGGGGAGCCCAATCCAGGGCTGCATCTCAGGACCCTGAGATCATGACCTGAGCTGAAATCAAGAGTCAGATACTCAACTGACTGAGCTATCCAGGTGCGGCAACAGCCTTAAGTTTTTTACTCCATGACCACTGAGTATCCTCAGATATATTTGTATCTGCTTTAATTTCTTTCATAAATGTTTGGTAGTTTTTTGTTAGGTAGATCTATCTCCTTCTTAGTTAAATTATGCCTAAATGTTTTATTCTTATTGATGCATATTATCCCCAAATCAATGCAGCTTTGGGATATAATTATCCCCAAATTGTGAGGTTTTGGGATCATTAGAGCTGCAAATAATGTGAGTTGCCTAAAGCACCTGTTCCCCTCTAGCTGAAGTTGAACAACACTCTACCTTCCTGCTTCAGCACTCATACTATAACCAGTTGTCCTTTTCATGATCTGTGGGATGGCAAACATTTCCACATTTTTGTGCCTTTCTTGTGTATGTGTTTTGGTGATTTTGCTGTTTAATATGGCCACTAAGCATAATGCTGAAGTGCTGTCTAGTGCTCCTAAGTGTAAGAAGGTTGTGATGTACCTTACCAAAAAAAATGTGTTAGATATACTTTATTTAGGCATGAGTTAGTGTGTTGACTGTGAGTTTAGTGTTGATGAATCAACAATACAGCACTTCCAGCAAAAGGAAGAATAAATTTGTCCATCTGTATGTAAGTCCACTCTGAAAAAAATGCTAAAGTAATATCTGGAGCATATGATGAAATAATGCAAAAGATGGAAATAGAGATAAATTTGATGATTCATGAGTTAAGTTAGAAAAAGCATGATCCCAAATATTTCGATTAATGGTCAAAGGATGCTCCTCATATCATTAACATTATTCTCTCAGTTTATGATTTTTTTCTTTTAGAGATTTTTTTTGTCACTAGAGCAGATAAATTTATTGGACTAGCTATGCAAAATTAAGCAGAGAAGTCTATTTGGCAAACAGACTAGAGGAGGCGTAGTTTTGGCAAATATCTAGGTCACTGACCCAGAGTGGGCTCTCTCAAGCATGCGGTGGTGATAGGGTAGTGATAGAGTGTGCAGTTGGGGCAGTCCTGTCACTCAGAAGGGGCAGGAGAGCTTTGAGTGCCTATAATGGGTTAAGGGCATTTTCAGAAGGTGAGAAGAGAACGCACAGGTAAATAATATGAGTCTAATAGGACATACTCACTTGCTTTTTTTATTTTACAAGTTTGCCCAGAGTCTTGTTGAGGCTTATGAGAAATTATTTTATTGACATGCTTCATGCAATGAAAATTCATCCCATTTGGCTCAAAATAATAATCATAGTTATTTAGAATTTGTGCTACATGCTATTTGTGTTTCATCAAATTGCTTTATAGTCATTAATTAAACAATTAGTCAAATTGAAAATGTCTCTCTTAGGAGAATGTTAAAAAATAATGATAAAAGAACATAATTTTCATTAAGAACTATTAGTCCAAGTGTGACAAACCTCATTTTGTCTTATAGAAAACAGAGATGTGATTTGGTATTTAGTCAAAATAAATGGGTTATGACACATTCCACCCTTTAAAATGTTCCAAGGCTGGTGGGATAAAAGAAGGAGATCTGCAGATGGTATGCCGAGCAAAGGCATCTAATGAACCTAGCGTTGCTACATAGCAACAGCATTAGCATTTCATTTGTTGGAATGAATTATTTGAGTTTTTCACTTTTTCAAAAGGTTTATGCACTGATCTTTATGCAACGGTGTAACTAATGATTAAAAATGAACAAAGGCTTGAAAAATAGGACTTATTAACAAAGGTTACAAGACCTGAAATAATTAAATCTGGGAGAAGGCTGATGGAATTATTTAGTGAGGATTTTTCAGTGCCTGAATGAGGACTGTCCAGAAGATAGTAACTAGCTGTTCTTTCTCTCCAGGGAATGAATATATTAATAGATCTCAAAGAATGTCAACCTAAACTACAATAGGAGTTATTGGGGTGAGTTATGAGAAAAAAACTTCCTGCCTATTTTGTCAGGAGAGACTGAAATAATTTAGCAAAGAAGATGTACAATCTTGTTCCCCTAAGAGTTTTTCCTGTCCCTCCCCCCAAATTAGAATCAATTCTCTTTGGCCTGAGAGATATCGGAACAGTCCTATCTGAAGATAGAGGACCAAATGGTGTTTTGGTGTCTCTGTTTTCAAAAGGTTTGGTTGTTGCAGTCAATGTAGTGTGCTCAATGCTATATAAGCCTACTACTATTCTAAGACTGCACGGCTTTATTCTTTTTATAAGAAAGATCTCAAATTAGAGGTTGAAAATGTAAAAATAACGATTGCTTTAGCCCCAAGGAATTCTTAAAGCATATCCATTTTCCTTGCCTCCTAGAACTACGAGTTCATTATTAGCAAAAGCAATTTTATTCATATTTCCTCACTTGCTTCCTCCTCCTTTTCCCCCCTCCTTTTTCCTCTCTCCCTTAATCTAACCCATGCAGAGTGGTTACTTGAGGGAATGGTTTTATGAATAAAGACTGTATCCTTTGCTCAAGAGCCTCGGTGTGCGATTATAGATTAAAGCTTTCATTTTGAAAGTCAGAGCAATATACATCCATAAAAATAGCAGTAGCAGCATTATTTTAATTACTGCATATAAAAGCATAAGAAAGATTCAAGACAAATACAGCACTGTGGATTGTAGGCTTTGAGGGCTACACTCGGGCTAATTGTACCAGTGTTCATGCTGGAGCCAAATGGCCACCTCTTGGGGAAAGTCACAGAGGTTATTCCTGGGCCACATATTGGTGGCTCTGATTCTGTGCTTCTGATCATCCCTCTGTCCTGTTGATTGGTTTTGTTTCGGATCCCTTGGTTACTCACTTCCCTGCCACGTATAGGCACTATGGCCTTCTAGTCCTCCACCCTAAGAATTTACCGTATGGTCTTCAACTGCTGTTTCCAGGTGATCATCTAAAATATATAGGCCCCATGCAATATTTAGGACATACCTATGCTAAAAAGTATTTACTGTTTATCTGACATTCACATGTAACTGGGCATCTGTTCTATATTCTAATTTCCTAAATCTGGCAATACTACATCTAGATGGTGTTTTTCACTAATTTGATGGTGTTAAATGTGATTATTTAAAATGGATGGTTGCTATTGAAACTCCATAATAGTGAATACTGAAAATTCCTTAAACACAGCAATAAAGAGCAAAATTAGAGTTTAACTTAGAGGAAGTTAATGATTTAAGAATGACTATCACACCTTAGAATGAAGAAGCAGAGTGAGCTCAGTTTTGTTGGCTGACCAAACAAAGCAGATAAGGAGAATAAGATGTATGGACTGACCTATAGTTTTGGTCTAGACCACAGACTTTTTTTTTTTTTTTTTACAAAATAGGAACTTTATGATTGTAACTGTTTAAAGAACTTTGTGATTGTACTTGTTTTTATCTATGAATTTTTTTTTTAAAGAAGAAGACAAGAAGTTATGTGGCTCCCTGTGAGCCAGAGTAAGGAGGGTACCATGTAGATCATTGAATGCTCTTGCTTGGAGTAATGGAAATGAACTATGTATTCAGTTTTGGTAAATACTCTGTCTGTGTGCACTCAAGAAGAATATATATTATACTGTGTTTGAATAGAGTACTCTTAAATGTGAATTAAGTCAAGTGAATTGGTCTCAACAAGATTCTAGCTAATTGAATCCAACAGTTCATTAAAAGGATCATTCACCACGATCAAGTGGGATTTATTCCTGGGATGCAGGGGTGGTTCAATATTTGCAAATCAATCAATGCAATACACCACATTAATAAAAGAAAGGATAGGAACCATATGATCCTCTTAATAGATGCAGACAAAGCATTTGACAAAATACAGGATCTATTCTTGATAAAAAACTCTGTAGGGTTTTTGTCCCTCTTTCTGTAGGGACAGAAAGAACATACCTCAACATCATAAAGGCCATATAAGAAAGACCCACAGTTTACATCATCCTCAATGGGGAAAACTGAGAACTTTTCCTCTATGGTCAGGAACAAGGCAGGGATGTCCATTCTCATCATTATTCTTTAACACAGTACTGGATGTTTTAGCCTCAGCAACCAGACAACAAAAAGAAATAAAAATAACCCAAGTCAGCAAAGAAGAAGTCACATTTTCACTATGTGCAGATGACATGGTACTCTATGTAGAAAACCCAAAAGACTCCACCAAAAAATTACTAGAACTAATACATGAATTCAACAAAGTCACAGGGTATAAAATCAATGTGCAGAAATCTGTTGTATTTCTATACACCAATAATGAAGCAGCAGAAAAATAAATCAAGGAATCAATCTCATTTACAATTACACCAAAACCCTAAGATACCTAGGAATAAACCTAACCAAAGAGGTAAAAAAATCTGTACTCTGAAAACTATAGAAAACTTATGAAAAAATCTGAAAAAGACAAAAACAAAATGAAAAAACATTCCATGCTAATGGACTGGAAGAGCAAATATTGTTAAATGTCTATACTACCCAAAACAATCTACATATTTAATGTGATCCCTATCAAAATACTATAGCATACACATATATATTTATACACATCACATATATGTATATATATTTATACACACATATATACACACACGCATACACACACACACATATATATAATAGGGTCTATCAATAAATAAGTGGATAAAGATGTGATATATCACATATATATTTACTATATATGTTATATATTATATATTATATATTTATTATATTATTTATATTATATATTTTATATATATAGTGGTTTAGGTTTTATTTCATCATCATAAACTGAACTCTGCAATCCGGCTAGACCTGGGGGAAGGAATCACAGAACCCGCAGAACCGCGGGAAGAGTGCAGAAACTCTGGGCTATTTCAAGCAGGTGAGGGTGGAGGGGAGCTCTCCTGAGCTAAAGGAATGGTCTGGAAGTTCAGATAAAACACGAATTAGATTAATCAGATCTGTCCACAGTAGGCAATGGTGATCTTCTTGCTGGTCTTGCTGTTCCTGGACCCGAAGCGCTCCATGGCTTCCACGATGTTCATGCCCTCCTTGACCTTGCCAAAGACCACATGCTTGCCGTCCAACCACTCAGTCTTGGCGGTGCAGATGAAAAACTGGGAACCGTTTGTGTTGGGCCCAGCATTGGCCATGGACAAGATGCCAGGCCCCTTGTGCTTCAGGATGAGATTCTCATCATCAAACTTCTCCCGGTAGATGGACTTGCCGCCAGTGCCATTGTGCCATTTTAAATATATAATAAATAATGCTTCCATAAATATAGGGGTGCCGTGTCTTTTCAAATTAGTGGTTTCATCTTCTTTGAATACTCAGAATTGGAATTGTTGGATTTTATTTGTATTTTAATTTTTTGATGTAACTCCATGCTGTTTTCCACAGTGACTGCACCATTTTGCATTCCTATTTGCAGGAATGCAAACAGTGCATGAGGGTTGCCCTTTCTCCACATCCTTGCCAACATTTGTTATTTTTTGTCTTTTTGATAATAGTCATGCTGGCAGGTGTGATGTAATATCTTATTGTGGTTTTGATTTGCACTTCCCTGATGATGAGTGACGTTAAGCATTTTTTTATGTCTGTTGTCCATCTGGATGTCTTCTTTGGAGGAGTGTCTATTCAGATCCTCCATCCATTTCTTAATTTGGATTGTTTTGTTTTATTTATACTGAATTGTGTAGGTTTATATATTTTAGATACCAACCTCTTATTGGCTATATCATTTGCAAATATCTTCTCCCATTCAGTAGGTTTAGGTTGCCTTTTCATGTTGTTGATGGTTTCCTTCAAAAACCTTTTTTTAGTTTGATTTAGTTCCCTTTGTTTTTTCTATAATTGCCCTTGTCCAAGGACACAAGTCCAAAAAATATTGCTATGATCCATGTGAAAGAAATTTGCCTATGCCTTCTTCTAAGAGTTTTATGGTTTCTGGTCTTAACATTTAAGTCTTTAATCCAGGGATCCCTGGGTGGTGCAGCGGTTTGGCGCCTGCCTTTGGCCCGGGGCGCGATCCTGGAGACCTGGTATCGAATCCCACGTCGGGCTCCCGGTGCATGGAGCCTGCTTCTCCCTCTGCCTGTGTCTCTGCCTCTCTGTCTCTCTTCGTGTGACTATCATGAATAAAGAAATAAAATCTTTAAAAAAAATAAGTCTTTAATCCATTTTGAGTTTATTTTCATAAGTGTTGTATGAAAGTGTCCAGTTTCTTTCTTTTGCATGTAGTTATCCAGTTTTCCCAGAAACACTTATTGAAGAGATTGTCTTTTTCCCATTGTATATTCTTGTCTTCTTTGTTGAAGATTAATTGATCACGTAAGTAAGGGTAGGTTTATTTCTGGATTCTAGGGTCTGTTCCATTGATCTATGTGTCTGTTTCTGTTCCAGTGCCATACTGTTTTGATTACTGTAGCTTTGTATATGATTTGAAATCAGGGAGTATGATATGTCTAGCTTTGTTCTTTCTCAAGATTGCTTTGGCTACTTGAGGTCTTTTGTGGTTCCATATAAATGTTAGGATTCTTTGTTCTAGTTCTGTGAAAAATGTCATTGGTATTTTGATAGAGATTACATTGAATCCATAGTTTGCTTTGGGTAGTATGGGTATTTTAACAATATTATTCCAATCCATGAGGGTATAATATCTCTCCATTTGTTTGTGTCATCTTCAATATCTTTCATCAGTGTCTTGCAGTCTTCAAAGTACAGAGGTTTCACCTCTTTGGTTAAATCTATTCCTAGATATTCTTTTTAATGCATTTGTAGAAAGATAACGTTCTGTACTTCTCTTTCTGATAGTTTGTTATTAGAGCATAGAAATACAACGTATTTATATATATTAATTTTGGATTCTACAACTTTGCTGAATTTATTAGCTCTAATATTTTTAGATGGAGGCTTTAGGATTTTCTACATATAGTATCATGTCACCTGATAACAGTGAAAGTTTTACGTCTTTCCAATTTGGATGGTTTTTATTTCCTTTCTTGTCAGATTGCTATGGCTAGGACTTCCAATACTTGTTGAATAAAAGTGATGAGAACAGACATCCTTCTTTCTCCTGATCTTAGAGAAAAAGCTTTCAGCTCTTCCTCATTAAGTATGATCTTATCTCTGGGCTCGTCACATATGGCCTTTATTTGATTGAGGTACATTTCCTATATACTCATTTTATTGTGAGTTTTTATCATAAATATATGTCAAATTTTATCAAATGATTTTTCTACATCTATTGAGGTGATCATATGATTTTTTTATCCTTCTTTGTGTTCGTGTGATGTATCACATTGAATGATTTGTGGATCTTGAGCCATCCTTGCATTCATAGAATAAATCCCACCTCATAATGGGATGATTATGCCTCATAATGGCATGATTCTTTTAAAGTATTTTTTTATTTGGTTTGTTAATATTTTGTTGAGACTCTCTGATCACCAGTGCGTGTCTGTATGTGTGTGTTGCTTTTGTCTGGTTTGGTCTTAGTAGAATTCTGCACTTATACAATAAGCTTGGAGGCACTTCTTTCTCTCCAGTTTGGGGGAATATTTTGAGGATAGGTGCTAGCTTTTCTTTAAATGTTTTGTGAATTTATCTGTGAGATCATCTGGCTCTGTACTTTTGTTTGTTGGCAGTTTTTTATTGCTAATTCAAGTTCACTATTAGTAATCACTCCATTTAGATTTTCTAATCCTTTTTATTCATTCTTGGAAGATTGTACATTTCCAGGAATTTATCCATTTCTTCCTGGTTGAGCCACTTGTTGGCATATCATTGCTCATAATAGTCTTTTGTAATATTTTGTGTTTCTGTGGTATTGGTTGTAACTTCTTTCATTTCTGACTTTACTCATTGGAACCCCCCATTTTTTTTAGTAAGTCTGGATAAAGGCTTATCAATTTTCTTTATTTTTTTCAAAGAGCACTTTTAGCTTCATTTATCTTTTCTTTTGTGTGTTTTTTTAAGTCTCTGTTTCATTTATTTCTTCTCTGATCTTTATTATTTTCTATATTCTACTAACTTTGGGTTTGGTTCTTTTTCTACTCCATTAGGTATAAAGTTAGATCATTTATTTGAGATTTTTCTATTTTCTGAGATACGCCCATATTGCTATAAACTTCCTTCTTAGAATTGCTTTTGCTGTGAGCCACAGATTTTGGAATGTTGTGTTTCCATTTTGATTTGTCTTAAGGTAGTCTTTTAATTGCTTTTTGATTTCTTCATTGATCCTTTGATTGTTTTGTACCATGCTGTCTAGTCTCCACAGATTTGTTTTTTTCCCCCAAGTTTTCTTCTTGTAATTGATTTCTGGTTTCAAACTGTTGTGATCAGAAAAGATACTTGATATGGTTTTTCTTAAATTTATTGAGAGTTGATTTTGATTTTGATGTAATCTATCCTGGAGAAATTTCCATGGGCACTTGATAATAATTTGTATTCTGCTGTTTGGGGATGTAATGCTCAGTATATTTCATTAAGTCCATCTGTTCTAATGTGTCATTTAAAGCCATATATTCTTAGTGGTTTTCTGTCTGGGTAATCTATCCTATGATATAGGGGGTGTTATAATTCCTTAGCATGACTTTATTACTGTCCATTTCTCCTTTTATGCCTGTTAATATTTGCTGTATGCATTTAGGTCCCTATATTGGGTGCCTAGATATTAATAAGTGTTACATCCTTTTGTTGGAGTGATTTTTTTTACCATTAATCCTATAATGCCCTTCTTTGTTTCTCATTACAGTATTTATTTAAAATCTATTTTGGCTGATATAAATATTTCTACCTCAAGTGTTTTTCAATCCCTTGACTAATAATTGTAGGTCCATATTATTTTACATTTGTCTTTTTACCTTCATACTGGCTAAGTAGTTGATTGATCCACTACCTTTACTCTATGTTTACCTTTACTAATGTGATTTTTTTTCCTTTCATAATTTTCATACTTTTAGTTATGGTCTTTTTTTCATTTAAAGAATTCCCTTTAACATTTCTTGTAGGGTAATTTGGTGGTGATGAACTAATCTCTCTCTTGATTTGGAATGATAAATTTATTGGATAGAGAATTGTTGGTTGTAAGTCTTTTCCTTTTAGTACTTTGAATATAACTGCTATTCCCTCTGGGTCTGCAAATTTTCTGCTGAAAAATCAGCCAATAATCTCATGGAAGTCCCTTGTACATAACTAGTTGTTTTTTCTTGCTGCTTTTGAGATTCTCTCTTTGTCTTTAATGTTGACACTTTGATTATAATGTATCTTGGTGTAGCTCTTCTTGATTTCTCCTTATTTGGAGAAGTTTTTAGATATTATTTCTTCAAATGGATTTTATGTCCCCTTCTCTAGTTCTTCTCATTCTAGGACCCCTATAATGCAAATGTTAATACTCCTGTTGTCTCAGAGGTCCCTTAAACGTTTGTTTAAATTCTTTTTCTTTTTATGTTTCACCTGAGTGATTTCCCCTACCTTTTCTTCCAGATTGCTGATCTATTTTTCTGCATTATCTAATCTGCTATTGATTCTTCTAGTGTAGTTTTCATTTTAGTTACTGTATTCTTCACCTCCAGCTGGTTCTTTTAAAATATTTTATATCTCTTTATTGAAGTTTTCAATGAGTTCATCCACTCTTCTCTCAAGTCTGATGAGCATCATTATGATCATTACTTTGAATTCTTTATGTGGTAGATTGCTTATCTCTCTTTCTTCTGGTTCTTGTTCTGAAGTTTGTCTTGTTCTTTCACTTGGAACACATTCCTCTGTCTCTGCATTTTGACTAACTCTCCGTGTTTCTATGTATTAGGTAGATCAGTTTCATACATCTCCTGGGTTTGAGGTAGTGGCTTTATGTAAAAGTTGTCATGTGTGGTTCAGGAGAGAAAACCTCCCTGGTCAGCCAAGCCAGATTCCCCAGAGGATGTCCCCTGTGTGAACTGCATGTGCCCCCCTATTGTGGCTGGGCTATGATTGGTGTGAATTCACCAATGTGCAAAACTACCCCCTGGGTGTTTTTCTGTGAGCCTGGGCATGCCTACTATGGGTATGCTGGTGAGAAGGGTTGGATCCTAACCTGTCTGGCTGAGAGGCTCAGCTGCAAGTGTTGCAAACACTCTAGTGTATGGGGAGCCACTTGTGGATTGCTTTGGTGTGAGCTGAGGCCACTTACTGAGTGTGGTGAGGTGAGCAGGTTGCCTGGGAGGGGTGCTGGCCAAGATTGGCAGGTTAGTTTGGGGAATCTGCAAGAGAATGCTGAGGCAGGGTGAGCAGGGCTAGCAGATTAGATGGAAAATGTCATAAATGGCTTCCACCAGCAATTGGGCCAGCTTGGTAGAGAGGAATGTAAAAAAACAATGGCATGTGCCAGCACTCTCATCTCTGGAAAACATTCTAACAAATCTCTGTCCCTCTGGCACATGCCCTAAAATTAGTCAATGAATCTCTTCCATGTGTAACCCAGGCACTTTTTAAACTGCTTCCTCTGCACTGGGACTCATAGTGAGTGAGATTTGTGTGCATCCTTTAAAAGCAAAGCCTTGATTTCCTATTGCCCTCTGGCTCTTCCAGACACAAATCCTGCTGGTTTCCAAAGCCAGACATTATGAGTTCCTGTGTTTCTGGGCTGGGAGGCCTAATATGGGGCTCTGGCCTTTTGTTCACATGGGAGCACCTCTATAGTTGTGATAGTCTTCCTGTTTATTGATTACCTCATGCTGGAGTTGTGAGTTCTAACTAAACCATGTCTCCACCTCTCCTATCTATCTTGATGTGACTTTTTCTTTATAGGCATACCTCATTTTACTGCACCTTATTGAACTTGGCAGGTACTGTTTTTGTAAACTGAAGGTTTGTGACAACCTTGCATTGAACAAATCTGTTGGTGTCATTGTCATTTTTTTTTCTCAACATTTCCTCACTTTGTGTTTCTACATCACATTTAGGTAATTCTATCAATACTTCAATATTTTTCATTATTATTATATTTGTTATGATGATCTATGATCAGTGATTACAATTTGTTGAAAGCTTAGATAATGGCTGACAATTTTTAGCAATAAAGTATTTTTAAATTAAAATTTGTACATTGTTTTTTAAGACATAATACTATTGCACTCTTAATAGACTACAATATAGTACAAACAACTTTTATATGCATGGGAAACCAGAACTTCATTTGATTCAATTCATTGTGACATTTGCTTTTTTGCAGTGGTCTAATGGAAGTGCAATATCTCTGAGGTTTACCTGTATATCCTTAGCTGTGTAAAGTCTGTTCTGCTAGTCTTCAATTTGTTTTTGTAGATAGTTGTTCTATATTTAGCTGTAGTTTTGGTTTATCTGTGGGAGGGAGTGAGCTTGGGAACCTGCTACCATACTATGTTGTTCCTGCCTCTCAACAATCTCTGCCTTTTACTTGGGTATCTATATCATTTATGTTTAATGTAATTTTTGATGTGATTATGTTTGAGATTATCATTTTACTGGTTGTTTTTTATTTGTGCCATTTGTTCATTGTTTCCCCTTTCCTCTGATTCTGCTTTCTTTGGGATTGAGGATTTGTTATAGTTTAATTTAATCTCCTCTGTTAGCTTATTAATTGTAATTCCTCATTTTGTTGTTTTGGTGGTTGCTTTAAACATATATCCAATTTAATAGAAATCTTCTTGCTGTTTCCAAGACCTACTAAATATGTTCCCAGTCCAGTGCCATTGTTTCCTCTCCTCTTCTGTTCTCCTTCTGCAATATCTATGTGATACACTCTGATTTTATTTAATCTCTGTCTAAATACCACTTAATCAGAGAAGCCCTTCCTGACCTCTTAATTAAGGAGGCTGCCTAAACATGGTTTGTTACTATTTTTTAAATATTTTATTTATTATTTATTCATGAGAAATACAGAAAGAGGCAGAGACATAGGCAGAGGGAGAAGGAGGCTCCCTGTAGGGAGCCCAATGCAGGACTACATCCCAGGACCTGGGATCATGCTCTGAGCTGAAGGTAGACTCTCAACCACTGAGCCACCCAGGAATCCCTAT
This sequence comes from Canis lupus baileyi, assembly GCF_048164855.1. Classification (NCBI taxonomy): domain Eukaryota; kingdom Metazoa; phylum Chordata; class Mammalia; order Carnivora; family Canidae; genus Canis; species Canis lupus. The sequence goes on from NC_132842.1 coordinate 21,023,025, forward strand.
TACTATTTTTTTAAATTCAGCTCAATTGTTCTTCATAGTCCTTCTTATCCCATGATACATATCTATTTCTTTAATGTCCTTTCATTAGAGCAAGGAATTTTTATTTTGTTCACTGCTGAACTTCCAGTGTGTAGAAAAGTGCCTGACATATTAAGCCCTCAATAAATATCTACTGAGTGAATAAATGAAAGATTCAGAGCTGGGGAGAAGACAGATATCTAGCATAATGTCTAGCAATATCTGATCACCAGATTGCATTTGACTAAACTAACTGCAGAGGTGAATCCCCCTCCGTCTCAATCACTGCTCTGACTGTGACCCTTTCAGTTTTACCCTTGCCAGAAAAGGATAAACTTTCTAGTCAGAGAAAGGAACACTGGTGAGGTAAAAATGAGGAGATAAGGTTTGCAGGACATTTTTGTGCTCTTTCCTATTCTCTTTGCACTTATAGTCCACAAACCATCCTGATCTTCTTCTTCCATATTCACGCACTAGATTACTGTTGTCACAAATTTTCCAATACCTCAAACTTCAGAAGTTCAAATATGTTCAGTATTTAGAGGTCAAGGACTTATTTTTTTCCAGAAAAATATTATAGTGATGTGTCTGAGGAAGAGAGAGGGAGAGAAAAGGGAATAATGATAAAATGTAACATTTGGACAACCCAATTAAAATTCTTTAAATTAATTTTTATAACTTTTTGCAAGTCTGAAATCACTTCCAAATAAGTAAAGGCAGTGGTTTCAGGTATCTTCACTTCTATCTTCACTGCTAATCCCTATAAGCTAATAGGATCACAAGTCCTATTGTTTCAGTTAGTCATCTAACTTTGTACCCATTGCCTCATTTCATTTCCCTCTGGCCATACCCCACTTACTATTCCCACTGCTTTCATATCCTCTTACCTAGAGTCTTGCAGCAATCTCTGGAACTGGCCTCCTGAGGCAGTCACTCCTGGCTGCCATCCACTCCACATATGGCTGTGTGAATGCTTGGCCTGAAATATAGGTCTAATCATATTGTTCTACTCAAAAGACTGTGCTGTCTCCTTGTTGCCTACAGAACAAAGTGCCAGCCCTTGGCTTAGAACTTAATAGCCCTACACAATTATTCCCAAACCTTCTGGTCAGATTTATATCCCCTACTACCCTTTGTGTCTATCCCATTTGAATACCTGCCATTCCAAGAACACATATGCTCTTTTTTTTTCTTTTTATCCTATTTCTTTCCACTGAAGGATTTCTTTAAATTTTTCTGCCCCTGGAGGTCTTGTCCTTTTCCTTAAAGGTCTCCTAGTCAATATAAATTTCTTCTGAGGGTTTATAAGTTTGTTATAACACTGTGGTTTATACTTTTGTTACAGAGTTTACGTATCTGCTTCACCTCTAAGCTGTGAAGACTCTGAGAGAAAGAAACTTGCCTTATTAATCTCTGTATCTTTCTAATTTAGAACACCTCTCTAGCCTTACATATAAATCTAACAAACATTTGCTGAATTAAGCTGAATTAATTTTGAATCTCATTTTCACCACCCTAATGGCTATTTCCACATAACCCTTGTCTACCGATGTTTCATTTGAACCATATTCTTTTTTTTTACCATAACTTTCAAAAGACCCAGTCAGCTAAATTCTTCTGTATGATATTATGATTATCAAAGGCACAGAAATGACCAGTGTTTTAACCTCTTGAAGAAAACCAACTTGTGGTATAAGTTGATGAGTGATTATGTTTAGAATAGTTTAGAAAGGTTCTGCCACTATTGAAATCATGCTTTTTCTTATATCTTCACGTGGAAGTGCTTATGCAAGTTTCTATCTTTAAAAAGCCTACCACAGGGATCCCTGGGTGGCGCAGCGGTTTGGCGCCTGCCTTTGGCCCAGGGCGCGATCCTGGAGACCCAGGATCGAATCCCACATCAGGCTCCCGGTGCATGGAGCCTGCTTCTCCCTCTGCCTGTGTCTCTGCCTCTCTCTCTCTCTCTCTCTGTGACTATCATAAATAAATAAAAATTAAAAAAAAAAATAAAATAAAATAAAATAAATAAAAAAAATAAAAAGCCTACTACAAAATAATGTCTCAAGCACTCTTTTCTACAGGACCTGTGATTCACACTCTGCATGTTGGGGAAAGGCTAATTTCAAAGTCAAAAGAAAACTTTTAATGAAATTTTTGTTTGTTGATTTCTGTTATTATTTTATTTTATTTTCTGGTCATAAATTCCAATAACTGGAATTAAATATTGTAATATGTCTTTTATGAAGAGTAAAAAAGGAAAGTATACAGTGATTTCTAAAATCCTTATCAATTTTATTGGATGTGAAGATTTACTGTTCCCTGAAATATGTCTGAATGATATTAATTTAAAGAAGACTCAAAGCAATATAATATAGAATAATTGCTGACATTTGTGCTATCTGGTTAAGAGCTCCAATATTTTGAGGATGAAATTTTCTAGAATGCTCTTCTATGAGCAAATGTATGTGGCTTGATTTTGTAAGTTCTTTCCCTATGCAGACACGTTAGGTTTCCTTTAACTTTATTTATGATCTCTTATAATAGTTTTTGTGAATTGAAAAATTATAGTATTTTAAAATCCATTGAAATATTTAATAAAGGTCCATTTGTTTTTATTCCTTCTTTCTTGAGTTTATTATTTTCTCTTGAAATGAGTGATATTTTTCTAACACATTTATGAGCTAGACATTAAATTCCAAGGAAAATCCATTTTTATTATATTTATTTAATCTCAAGAGACCAAACATTTCATTTTCCCCACTTTTCTGGGGTCTAATTTAATTTTCAAACTATTAAGGGTCATTATTTAATTTTGCCTTTAGATTTGTCATTGATAACTAGATTCATAGGTGTTTTAATGACTCAAAAAGCTGACTGTCTTCAGTCCTCCTAAATTTTGAAAGATTCCAGAAGTCTTTGTAACTAATTTCCATATATACTCCTGATGGTGTTCCTAAGTCAGTGTGGAGTTCTGTTCATTGCTGCTGTTTCTCCTCGGGCTAGACATTGACCAGAGGGCAATAGAAACATTTTATGCAAGCCTCTCAGCACTGAGACAACCCAACATGGTCTGGCCATAGATGCCTGACATGTGTACAGCTTCACTGGATTTCTAGAGTCTGGGGGGCTTTTCTGCTTTCTGACTCCTTGAATAACACAGAGGTATCTGAAGGACACTTACTGGGTTTTAATTACAAATCTGATTTAGATACCTTGAATATACTTCAAATAATTACCTCTCCAAATTTTTTTCTAATTATTCCTTTCTAATTACTTTGTCCCTCCCCTCCGCTTGTCTCCACTTTTCTTGTCAATTATGCTTTGACCCATTCTTGCTGGATGAGTTTAAGTAATTTGGCAGCTACTTTGCAGTAATGATAGGAAAGGGCCTCATATGTGTTTAAACCACTTCAGTTCTTGTCTGGTTGGTCTTATGGGATCACATTCTGCCTGTTAATTTTAACTTGTTCTCACCCTGCTATTTATGCCAAGGTAATAATTGATTTCTGCTAATTATCCAGCAGTATATTTTAATAGCTGTACATTTTTTTTTTTTGCTGGGGCAAAAATGTTCTAAATGACTGCTTTATGTCCCAGAAATTATACATAACCATTCTTACTGAATATTATACATTCATCATAATGGTTTCAACAGTACTTTTCACTCTGATATTTTTCAGAATTTGCTTCTTACAGAACAGTCTAATCATTCTGTGTATTTCTTCTCTTGTGGGCTTACCAATCCCTGCACAGGCTTGCTCACCAATATTCAACAATCCCTACACTGATTTGTAAACTTTAAAGCCAGTTTGGCCTTCTAAGAATAGCTTGCCCCAGGCACAGACAAATCCCTTCTCTAAGATCTGAGCCTGCTCCCTCCCCGGTGAAAACTAAACCTTCTCACCAAGGAAACCTAGCAGGGACTACCTCTGGATATTCATAATTATATGAGAGAAGTACTATGGTTCTTCCAATTTCAAATCTCAGAGTTGTCTTTGATTCTTCTTTCTTAGTGGTTCATATCCAACCACTCACTAAGCCTCCCTTCAAGCATGGAGCTAAAAAAAAAAAGCATTGTAGTGGCAATTGGGGACATAGGTTCTGACCTGGGCTGGGCTTCAAATTAACTGAGAAGGTCTACTGTGCCCACATTTATCTTTACACTGAGAAGCTCTACTGTGCCCACATTTATCTTTACACTTTCTTCCAAACATGGTTTTACTCATTCTAACTATAGGTTCCCAGGACCCTTCTCCCAGGCTCTGCTCTTCCTTACTGGCCACCCATGCCTCCCACTAGCTTACTATACTGCTTGCTTCAAGTGCACAGGAAAAACATGACTCAAGTGTGAGCAATTTCCAATCTAGAAACCTGTATAACTGCTGCAGGTCACAGGTATAATTGCACATTAATTAGTTTCAATCCTGAGATGCTATATAATAAAACCCAAAGATCTTATGGAAGACACTGAGATAAACTTTCTTCCATTGTCAGAAAAGAGACTAAATTATCATTTGTGCTTTTGATAAGTGAACCATTATTTTACCTAAATTATGTGCAAAGTTATGGGCTTCTTAGCCAACATTTCAATCAAGTTCAAGGTTAGGATTTTCCATATTTCCATATTGCCTCTATAGTATATATAGTTTCTTCACTAAAATATTGATAGGAATGGTACTCTCCCTTCTCGATCATCCTGTCAGTTATTCCCTCCTATTTCTTCCTATATTTCCTCTCCCCACACAATTGTTATGGCAATTCTGAACTTTAATCTTCAATTTTTACTGAGCTAATAAATGAGCAAAGTACATAAAAATGAGAAAAGACTATAGTCTTAAATATGGAACCATATATATATATATAATATAGAACTCAATATATAACCATATACATATATAATATAGAACTCATTATGTTCTAATATTAATGAGTTGGAATAGGCAACAAGAAAATGTATGAGTTTTAGTATTTTTCAGTTATTCTTCAGTTAAGTTATGCTGGACACTGGTAAATTTTCATCTTTAATAGAAGAGTTAGTATACCTTTCTCTGTTAAAATAAATTATATTTAGGTAGAGAATTCCATTAAAGTATTCAATTGCTAGCATAGCAGAATGGTGTGTCTCTCTTTTTGAGTAATTGGATCTTAAAGATTAGGTGTAACTTGATTTATTTAAAATACATGAAGAAGTACTGATGGAAGTGTAAACTGGTAAGCCATTGGTCAATATCCAGTCAGGCTAAAAACATGCATGGTCTATGGCCTGTGAATTCCTATTTCAGCCATGTCAAAGCATTCTTCCAAATTTGCATTTTTAGCACATAAACATACTTTTTACTAGCTAAAGGAAATATCATTAAAAACTAACAAAGATTGAACATTGCTATTTGTTCCGGGTACTGTATATCTAAAATTTCATTTAATCCTATTACAATTTACCATCTTTTAAAAATTTTTTTATTGGAGTTCAATTTGCCAACATATAGCATAACACCCAGTGCTCATCCCATCAAGTGCCCCCATCAGTGCCCATCACCCAGTCACCCCCACCCCCCGCCCACCTCCCTTTCTACCACCCCTTGTTCATTTCCCAGAGTTAGGAGTCTCTCATGTTCTCCCTTTCTGATATTTCCCACTCATTTTTTTCTCCTTTCCCCTTTATTCCCTTTCACTATTTTTTTATATTCCCCAAATGAATGAGACCATATAATATTTGTCCTTCTCCAATTGACTTATTTCACTCAACATAATACCCTCCAGTTCCATCCACGTTGAAGCAAATGGTGGGTATTTGTCGTTTCTAATGGCTCCATCCCAAGATTGCTAGAACTCATATAACAGTTTGGCAGTGTGGCAGGATACAAAATCAATGCCCAGAAGTCAGTGGCATTTCTTTTTTTTTTTTTTAATTTTTATTTATTTATGATAGAGAGAGAGAAAGAGAAAGAGAGAGAGCAGAGACATAGGCAGAGGGAGAAGCAGGCTCCATGCACCGGGAGCCCAATGTGGGATTCGATCCTCGGTCTCCAGGATCGCACCCTGGGCCAAAGGCAGGCGCCAAACCGCTGCGCCACCTAGGGATCCCCATCAGTGGCATTTCTATACACTAACAATGAGACTGAAGAAGGAGAAATTGAAGAGTCAATCCCATTTACAATTGCACCCAAAAGCATAAGATACCTAGGAATAAACCTAACCAAAGAGGTAAAGGATCTATACCCTAAAAACTACAGAACACTTCTGAAAGAAATTGAGGAAGGCACAAAGAGATGGAAAAATATTCCATGCTCATGGATTGGAAGAATTAATATTGTGAAAATGTCAATGCTACCCAGGGCAATTTACACATTTAATGCAATCCCTATCAAAATACCATGGACTTTCTTCAGAGAGTTGGAACAATTGACCATCTAAAAAAAAATCCCTCATATTAGTTACAGTAAGTTTGAGTTGATTTTCCTGAAAGTAGAATTCCTTGAATCTGCTCATTAAAATTTTTTTGTTATTTTAAATATTTATACTTGCACTGATTTTTTTTTTCTTGCACTCTTTTTTAGAAGTCTTCGTTTATTGGATAAAATTTCTAAAATGGTGTTTACTACAAATGTGTTTACTATAAAGGTGACATTAGCATGAATAATCCCAGTGCTTCACCTTTATGAGTGAGTTATTTTAGGGCCTTTATTTAGGTAAACAGTTATAATACATAGGCATAAATTTAATAAAATTGTGTTATACTTACATGAAAAAAGTTATACCATTTAGTCAATGGATGAAAAATAAATAAATGGAGACACTTGCCAAATTGATTTTATGCATGTTCTCTTCAAATTAATATGTGTTTTGTTTGTATAAAATTACAGTGGTGTTTCTATTTGTTAGATCTTGAAAAATCCCACCAAAAGGAAGAAAATATGAAAATATTTTGAGTGTTATAAAAGAAGATGGAAAGATAAGTAGCTGAACCAGATAGAAAGCTTGTTCTAAACTTGTAATAATTAAAAATATGATATTAATTCAATCAGAGTCAATGCAGTTTGCTGCATTCTAGCCTCATGACTCAAGCTTGTCCTTCATATCACATTTCTTCTTGTGTTATTCTGTTGCCTTTTCATTTCTACCTGCTTCATAACCATTTCTTCCCTGTCCCCACTACAAATTATCTTATTGCATATTTCACTGCTTATTTGATAGCCATAGCTTTGGTTTTTCTTGAAATGCAGTTTGCTATTTCCTGTTGTAATTCTTTCAAATGTGCTTTTTTCTTTTAATCTCAGTGCAATGTAAAAAAAAATCTCAGTGCAATGTTATAATTTTTTGATATTGCAGATTATTTTCATGGATTCCATTTTTTTCCATTTTCTCACTTGCAGTGGAAGACTGTTAGCAGAGTATATAGTACTTCTACTTACAGATTTCTTTTTGCTGTGAGAATCTTCCTGTAATATCTTATGATTGATGGTTTATTGAAACAAATTTTCAGTAGCACCAACAAAAAACAAGTTGAAGAAACCCAGAGCCATGGGAACTCTGGGAAAGAAAACTTAGTTTCTGTAAGGTTTGATCTGTGTTTTACTAGAAATCCCCTTTTTACAGCCAATTTTCAATTTTGCCTGCTTTCTGTGCCAGGTATAAAATGTAACTGTGTTCTATCACATGAATCCTATTGAAAATCCTTCAGAAGCACAGAGTTTTATTCCATGAATAATCTTTTACTTCGTATATGTTAAAGTTATCACTATGTAAACATGAGAGTCAAAGAAAATGTCAATTATTGACTATGATTGACTCTAGAGTTGGCACTTTTCTCATTAACCCGCATAACAATCTATAAAATAAGTATTATATTCCCATATCACAAACAAGGAGTTTTCAAGAAGGTAAAAGAATAAGTATATAATAAACTTATCTAGATTCATTCTATAAAGTCAGAAAAACTGAGCTTTTGGTGAAAAGAATACATTCTACAAATTCCCCTGGAAGTTATTTAACTTAACCTCTTAGGCAAGGATGAATGCCTTTTATAGAGTCCCTGTCCCAAGCAGTCATTTCACATGTGCTTGAAACCTCCCACTGACAGGAAGTGTTTTATCTTCCAAGACACCCTATTAATCTGTGATCAGGTCCGAGCTCTTGTTCATAGACGATGGGGTTCCACCTCCACAGACTTTGGAAATCATGTCTAGATTCTCTCAAGTAACTACCTTGCAGTTGTTAATTTGAACAATGATGTTACCTCCTTCTGCAGAAACTAATTCACTAATAAAACTTCAGTTTATGTGTGGCTTGAGGTCATGTAGGAAGAAGGGCAGGTATAATGGTAAATCACTGGCAGTTCTGATAGGTCACACTGGCTGCCTGGAGGCAAATCTGGTGAACACATTTTCTTCTTGGCAGAGCCTCTGAAGACTGGGAGAAGTAGCACTGAACAGGTATGGCTGGCTGCTCTGATTTCAGCAAATCTTCATCTATAATTACTGAACTTTCTATTTTGTTTTAAATCAATAAGTTCTGGTTATGTTGCTTTATCTTCATAAATACTCCGTTATGGTTTGGGTTTTAGTTTTTTCCTAAGAACTACATTATTTCTCCATACTGTCCTACTTGGATGCATGTCACTTCATTCCTTTTCAGTCTACAGTGACTTCATTCAGGGATCCATAATACCAATTTGCATCTTTAATGAAAACTCCTACTTGCCAAGGAAAGTCTCCTGTGTCTCAAATATTTTAACATTCGTAAGACATATTACTCAGAAAGCTCAGACCTCAAGCTCCTCAATTTCAGACATTTTAGAGCAATCATGTTTAGTTTGTGATTTTATGATTTCTAAGAAAGAAGAGAGTTCCCTGAGGGTAGGTGTCAAGTCTGATAATTCTCTGTCCCAAAGCCAGATCTAGGTCAGTGCTATACTCAGCATGTACTTGTTAAATGAAGTACATCCTACTCAATTTTGTGTCTTAGTATTTGAATTCTGGTTTGGGGGGTTTTGCTTTCACCGAAGTGGTAAATAAAATGTCCATTCTTATAAACTCTACTGAAATGATCACTTGACAGTAGGAAGGGATGGGGTGGATTACAGGATAGGAGACATGAGAGTTAAAATGGGGAGCTGGCGTAAGAAGGATGGATTTTTTTTTAAGATTTTATTTATTTATTCATGAGAGACAGAGAGAGAGAGAAAGAGGTAGAGACACAGACAGAGGCAGAAGCAGACTCCATGCAGGGAGCCCGACATGGGACTCGATCCCAGGTTTCCAGGATCAGGCCCTGGGCTGAAGGTGGCGCTAAACCGCTGAGCCACCAGGGCTGCCGAGAAGGATGGATTTATATACTGGGTGTTGGGGTAGCAGACAGACTTGGGTCACAAAAGGAATGGCAGAGAGGAACATGCACATGGCAACAGCAGTGTTGTGATGGCAGGTGGGGGGAGAGAATGAATGAGGGTGGGAGAATGTCAGTAAGGAATTATTGAAAAGGAAACAACAGCATAAACCCAAATGAGATGAAAAGCTCCTTGAGTACAATAATGGCACAGAAGGACAGAGAAGAGATGTGGCTGATCTTGAAATAAAGAGGCAATGGGATAGCCAACAAGACACCTCCCCATACAGAATGCTTATAAAAATAATGAAGAATTGGAAAAGAAGATTGTTTTAGGTGAATGATAATGTATGAAACAGATGAGCCAATGTTCACTTGAGGAAATCTCAGAAATATAGAGGACAAAAGATGAACATAGTTAAAAAAATAAATAAAAAAGAAATTGGAAATGCAGCTGAAATGAAGAAATACAGAAATCCAATGAAGATCAGTCAATGGACTAGAGAATAATGTCCCAATCAAAAAAATATATGTAAATTTTCATTACTTATTCACTTTGGAATGAAAGATCTGGTAAAGATGAAGGTCTCAGAAATGAGGATAGAATAGCTCTGTGAAACCAGCAATTATGTATGTAACTAGCATATAGAGAGACAAAAATAGGTGGAAATAGTCCTATTTTCCAATAACAAGAATAAAAATCAAAGTAACTTAGATCACTTTATATGTTGCATGAAAATAGAAAATGGCAAAGTTGTGGGAAATGGGGCCTCTCCCCAAACATGGGCATCTTCTTCTATAGAGCAAACAAATCCTCGTCAGATGACAGTGGAAGGGTCTTTGATGCATTTATTAGCCGCTAGTCCACTATGGGGGGAGTTGGAATCAATCTAAAGTGGGTTTTGTTTATTTGTTTTCTTTGTTTATATGTAAATTACTGGGACCAAACAAAGCTACTTTTGGAGCTCAATTGCCAATGTCCACTATATAGATCTATAACTTCATCTCTCAAATGTCTCTGTTTTGTGCTCTCCTTTTCCCTTTTAGATCATTCTATTTTTCTAGTGGAACTTCCTTAAGCCTCTTTGCCAATACATGATAGTCTTTCCTGCTCTAGACATTTAATAGATAATCCTATTCTGAAATCTTTTCAAACACAACCCCGGTCTAATTACCTAAAGCAGTTCCTTTGTTCCTTAACACCTTTCCCATTGTACCTTGTATCCAAATTGTGCAAGTATGTGACAGAATCACTTTATATTCCCAATATCTGCCTGTGACATTGAGTTCTTGGGAGATTAGGGAAATTAACGGACCACTTATAAAATCATAGACTGTTGGAACGGGGAGGGATTTTAGAGACCATCTAGTCCAACTGAGTATGAATCATTTGTTAGCAGCTCCAAGGGACTCATTCACAACAAGAAATATAAACAATTAGGGCCTCTTTAAAAATTCTAGAGTAAGAAAAATTACAGGATTCCCCCAAGGAAGGAAATGAAGCTAAGTGTGCTAATTTGGACAGATGCTTTAACAGCATCTCCAACACATGCAGGCACAAATGCAGGGCTATGTTGATTCAATACAGTAGATGAGACTTCAAATCAAACAGAGACTTTTATTAAGCATACCATCATGATTAAGATTATGCCCAAGGTGTCAAAGAACTGAGACTGAGTTCCAGAAATACGAGAGACACAGTACCCAGCTCATAGGGAAAAAACACAGTCCTCACAGACAGTCCTGCTTCTCTTTCTAAATATGCAGCTTTGTAAGCTTGGTGCTCCTAATGTTACTGAGGAACTGTATCACTGATGAGCTTTGTAAGGAGACTTAAAAACACCATCCCCCAGTTTATAGGGAGGACACTTGCTAATACCCTTGTACTGCTCCGGGGGAAGAACGTGACTTCCCTAGTTCCTGCTGAGGTCTTTAAAATGTACTCAAGTTAGCAATTACATTTTCACCACACAGACTTGACAATAGCCTGGAGCTTTGTATTGTATTCTATTTCTGATCAACAAGATCTGCCTGAGACTTTTCTGCAGGTTTTCTTCTGGAAAGTGCTCCCAGGGTCTTAGGCTGGAGAAGTCCTTAGCTGATGAGCCCCACCTTCTGCTTTGCCTTCCCTGTGAAACTTTTGCTGACCTCCACAGCGCAGACCGAGCAAGGTAGAGTGAAAGCATCTCTCCTTGGACTCTCATAGCTCTTTCCAGAGGACCAGCAAGGTGGTGGTTGCCTGGGAAGTGGTGCTGCCCTCTATGGGGCATTTTGGCAATCTTTCAGGAGTTTTTGTTGGACTATAGCACGCACTGTTGGCCTTTAGCGGGTGGGAGGTGGCTTCATACAATAAAGAGGTATTCTGTGTCTAGCATTTCTGCATGATTTTAATGTACAGTGAATTTTCCAAGAGTTCGGCTGCCATGTAAATTGAGAGAAGACTGCACATTGTTTTATTTGGAATGTTACGGAGTCAGTGGCCCCTCCAGTTGTGGCATTTGAGCCAATAGCTGTCACCTCTCTCATTCTGTACTTGTAATTTTTACAGTCAAGGAGAACCTATGTAGAAGGACAAGTATCTGTTTTATTATGTCTATGTTATTATGTCTTATTATGTAGGTTTTACTTTATCATAACTTACATTCCTTTTATTCCTTCTTTATTTTACAATCAGGACTCTGCACTGATTTTTCTAGACTTGTATATGCAAATATATATTGTCTGTAAATTTCACTGCAGGATAATAAAGGAGATATTACAACTAATTGCATATGCAAATATATATTGTCTGTAAATTTCACTGCAGGATAATAAAGGAGATATTACAACTAATTGTTATAGGAAGCAAGCATTGGTTCTGATATGGATGAGGTGGAAAGAGCATGAGCTTTATGGTCATATCTGGGTTCTAGAATGGTCTCTGCAATTTATCAGCTTTGGGAATTCAGGGATGTTACTTCTTTATGTCATCTCTTTCTCATCTGTAAAATAGGGACAATAGCCATTGTGATTTATGTAAGCATCTGAGGCATAGCAGGTGCCCAGTGTTTACTCTTTCCCTTTTCTTCACTCAGTCAATAAATTTTGACCACCTACTTTGGGCAGCTATTAGTTTAGCTGCTTGTATAAAGCAGCAAGCAAATGGAACCGTCTCTGGCATAGTAGAGGTCACATTCAAGTGGTGGGACATCATGTAATTTCACTATTTCACATGAATTCTGTTGCTGTTACAACTTTTTAGAATTGAAGGTCTATTATAGTTTGTGTGCCAAAGTGCACATCCTTGAAGCAGGAGTAATGTTTCTTTACTTCTATATCCTTGGCAACTAGCATAATCTTCTACCATCAATGGGCCTTGATAAATATTTTTGAATTAGAGTGGATTATCAGATATTTTGCATATTAAAACTTTAAACCAGGCCACCTGGATGGCTCAGTGGTTGAACATCTGCCTTTGCCTTAGGTCATGATCCTGGGGTCAAGTCCCACCTCGGGCTTTCTGGAGGGAGCCTGCTTCTCCTTCTGCCTATGTCTCTGCTTCTCCCTCTGTGTCTCTCATGAATAAAGAGATAAAATCTTAAAACCCTTTAAATCTCAGAAATTCTAAGACTTAAAATTAAATAGTAAAAAACAAGTGAAAAATGGATGTAATGAGAATCAAGAATATTCTTTCTTGAGAATGATTCTTTTCTTGAGCATGATTTCATTGTGGTTACTGGTGACCCAGCCTTCGTTTTGCTTAGTTCCACATTAGACTGCGTGAGACGATGCCTTGCTCTGGCCGTACTGTGGTGATGTCCTGTCAGTGAGGTGAGGAGTCCATGGAACTGGTGTGGGGGTTGGAGGCAGCTGTTCATTCTGAGCTTGCACAGCCCCCTTCTGGTCCCTGTAAGGTATCTGCTTGGTCTGCCCCATGTCTGATTCCAAGAAGTATGCAGGTGTTTTTCCCAGATCTGTTCTTTTGTTGAAATGTGGGCCCTTAGGCTCAAAGGGTGGCCAAGAAATAGTACCCAGAGAGGATGTGAATGGCATGGATGTGGCAGCTGATCTGGGGCATTGACCTGCATGTATGTGAGGTGCATGTGGTCTTCCATAAAGCTGGCAATAAAAAGCCAAAGGTCAGGTACAGGTAGGTCATGTTCTGATGTGGAGTTCAGAGGAATCCCAGAATAAAAAAAATGGAAACTTTGTCAAGGTAAATAGATAGAAATAACTTATTTAATGATTTGTTATCATGATTTATAACTTTCAAATATTTCCAAGTATTATAGGGATCTCCATTTTTTCGTTTGCCCTGTGTCCCATGAATGTTAAAGATGGTTCTGCTTCTGGTTCTTCTCTTGTCATTAAATTAGACCACATACAGGTGCGTATGTATTTATTTTAAAGATTCTGCTTACAGTATTTCTCTGATCTTATTTATTCTAGTGAAAAATAATTAAAAACAATTTTTATCTATAAAAGTATTATTTATTTCTGTGCCATTAATCTAAAACTTTATTTTCCATTAGGTTGTAAATAGGATTCCAAATTTCAATAAAATTGCCACATTTATTTTTCCTTTGTGTAGCATATTTCCCACTGAGGACGAAAAAAATCTCCATACATATATTGATAGCTCTATTCTTAGGCTGCAGCATGACAATATATTTTGTTGCTAAAGATATTCTTAAAGTTATTGGGATCTTCTGTTTGAATTTCTTTGGGTAGAATCTTTGCAAGAGTTTCTTTAAAAGAGAAATATCTACATGTGTTTGTTTGTTTTTTCCATATATCCTGGAGTATTTTCTCTGTATTTGCATATCACATACAAACTAATTATGAAACAAAGTTCCTGTCCACCTACTTGCTGGCATGTATTATTTTTATGTAGCTGTTACAAATATGTTGATATGTACTGGTATAATTTCTGCTGATCTTTATGTATTTCCTCGATATTTTCCATAATACATATTCTAATAGAATAATTCTATTCCTTTTTATTTATATGATAGACTCCCTTTTTGATATATGCTTGTAGTTTAAAAATATATATTTCAGCTTGTTCATTTTGTATGTTATACACTGCATTCTAATGTAGTATTGATAGCTTTTCTTAGGTATGTAATTACCATTAATGCTTCATAATTTTCTATTTCAAGAGGTTATTTAATTTTGTGTATTATAACAACTTTCTGTTAGTTCTAGTAATTATATTAAAGTATTAAAATAATTGTACCCAATTATCATTTTTAAAAAATTTTGAATGAAATTCATGTTGAAATCTCAGCCATTTAATTTAGTGTTCCACACGTTGTTTCTTTCCTATGAATTAGTAGACTCATCTGACTCTTCTATGACTATTGCAATCATAGCAATCCTTCAAAATATGGTTTACATATTACCCGTCATAACTTCTACATTCATCCATTTATTTATTCAGTAATTCAAACAGAATTTATCCAGTGGCCATTATGTTATATGAACAGTGTAAGTGCTGGTGATAAAAGAGTGAGTATAAACAACTAGTCTCTGTTCTCAGGGTGGAGAGATACTAGTCTAATAATCACATTTTCCCATCTATAACTTCCAGCTGAGAAAGGAACTTAGAGGATAAGAAACAGGGATCTATGAGAAAGAGAGTGAGCAAACATGACTCTGACTGGCCCTAGGTCTCAGGGTAGTCGTAGCAGATCAAACTCAACAGTCTGACGGTGAAGATAACATGTCTCTGATAGATTGCTTGCCAAGATGGATGCAATATCCTCCATGTCTGTACACAGGGCTCTTTCCTCTATGACTTTCCTACTCTTCTCACAAAGCGTGCAATTGATTTCCCCTCTCCTTGAATGTGGGCTGGCCTTTTGAGTTGCTTTAGTCAAGAGAATGTGGCAGGAGTGACATCACGTGAGCCCCAGAACCTAGGCTTTAAGAGGTGGTGCAACTCCCCTTCTTATTCTTGTGGGATGTTGCCTGACATTACCATGTACGGAAATCTGGGCAGGCCTATGGGAAGGAGAAGGAAGGGCCACATGCAAGAGTAGAGGCTCCCAGCTGACAGCAAGAACTACCAGATGCATAAAGGAGGTTCTTAGGTCAACTAGTCTTATCTAGTCATATGGTGCCAGGTGAGTGCAGCCCCATGAGTGACTTCAGTTCACACTAGCAGAAGAGTCCCCCAGATGTTTGTAATCCAGATGGCTGAGCTCCCTGGTCAAATTTATTCCTAGGTGTTTTATTCTTTTGATACTTTGCAACTGGGGTTGTTTGCTTAATTTATTTGTCATGCTGTTGTTAGTGTATAGAAATACAACTGACCTTTTTAAATTGAGGTATAGCGGACATAAAATATAAGTTTCAGGTGTACAGTAAAGTCATCAACAAGTACATACAATATGAAGTGCTCACCATAAGTGTAGTTGCCATCTGTCACTGTACAAAATCACTACAATATTATTGCCTATCTTTCCTCTGCAGTACATTTCATCCCCATGACCTATTTTATTTATTTTTTTCTTTTTTGTATTTTTTTTATTGGAGTTTGATTTACTGACATATAGCATAACACCCAGTGATCATCCGATAAAGTGCTCCCCTCAGTGCCCATCACCCAATCCTATTTATAAGTGGAAGTTTGTACCTCTTTATCCCCTTTACCTGTTTTGCCTATCCTTCCACTCCTTTCCCCTCTGGCAATTATCCGTTCTTTATACTTATGAGTCTGTTTCTATTTTGTTGTTGCTGTTTGTTTGCTTATTGCTTTGTTATATTCCAGATATAAATCAAATTGTATGGTATTTGTCTTTCTCTGTCTGACTTATTTCACTTAGCATAATACCCTTTAGGTCCATCCATGTTGTTGAAAATGGCAAGACTTCATTCTTTTTTATACTTGAGCAATATTTCATTGTGTAAATATACCATGACTTCTTTATCCATTCATCTATAGATGGATGCTTAGGTTGCTTCTGTATTCTTGGGTATGGGAAATAATGCTGCAATGAACAATGGGGTACACATAACTTTTTGAATTAATATCTTTATTTTCCTTGGGTAAATAACCCAAATTTTAATTGCTAGATCATATGGTGTTTCTATTTTTAGTCCTTTTTTTTTTTATGATAGTCACAGAGAGAGAGAGAGAGAGAGAGAGGCAGAGACACAGGCAGAGGGAGAAGCAGGCTCCATGTACTGGGAGCCCGATGTGGAATTTGATCCCAGGTCTCCAGGATCGCGCCCTGGGCCAAAGGCAGGCGCCAAACCGCTGCGCCACCCAGGGATCCCTATTTTTAGTCTTTTTGAGAAACTTTCATACTGTTTTTTCCACAATGTCTGTTCCCATTTACATGTCTCCTGCCAGTGCACAAGGGTTCCCTCTTCTCCACATCACCACCAACACTTGATATTTCTTGTCTTTTGATACTAGCCATTCTGACAGGTATGAGGTGATACTTTACTATGGTTTTGATTTGCATTTCCCTGATTATTAGTGACATTGAGTATCTTTTTGTGTTCCAATTGACCATCTATATGTCTTCTTTGGAAAAGTATCTATTCAGGTCTTCTGCCCATTTTAAAAAAGATCAGATCATTATTATTGTTATTGCTATTGAGTCATGGGCTCTTTATATATATTTTAAAAACTATATATATATATATATATATATATATAAATTTATTTATTCATGAGAGACACAGAGAGAGGCAGAGACACAGGCAGAGGGAGAAGCAGGCCCCATGCACGGAGCCCGATATGGGACTCAATCCTGGATCCTGGGATCACTCCCTGAGCCGAAGGCAGATGCTAAACCACTGAGCTACCCAGTTCTTTATTTATTTTGAGAATTAACTCTGTATCAGATATATCATTTGCAAATATCTTCTCCCATCTACTAGATTGCCTTTTTTTTTTTTAATTTACTTATGATAGTCACAGAGAGAGAGAGAGAGAGAGAGAGAGGCAGAGACACAGGCAGAGGGAGAAGCAGGCTCCATGCACCGGGAGCCTGATGTGGGATTCGATCCCGGGTCTCCAGGATCGCGCCCTGGGCCAAAGGCAGGCGCTAAACCGCTGCACCGCCCAGGGATCCCCTGCCTTTTTGTTTTGGTGGTAGTTTCCTTCATCGTGCAAAAACTTTTTAGTTTGATGTAGTCCTGATTGTTTATTTTTCCTTTCGTTTCTCTTGCCTAGGGAGACATATCCAGAAAAGCATTGCTAAGGCTGACATCCATGATTTTACTGCCTATGCTTGCTTGCTTTTTTTTCTTTCTTTCTTTCTTTCTTTCTTTCTTTCTTTCTTTCTTTCTTTCTTTCTTTCTTTCTGAGAGAGAGAACGCACGTGCAAGTTGTTTGGGGTGGGGCAGAGGGAGAATCTTAAGCAGGCTCCCTACCCAGCATGGACCCCAACACAGGGCTCCATCTCACAATCTCAATATCATGACTTGAGCTGAAGTCAAGAGTTGGATACTTAACAGACTAAGCCATCCAAGTGCCCATACTGCCTAAGTTTTCTTTAAGGAGATTTATGGTTTCATATTTTAAATTAGGTCTTTAATAGATTTTGAGTTTATTTTTGTGCATGGTGTATGGAAGTGGCCCAGTTTCATTCTTTTGAATGCAACAGTTGTCCACAGTCAAGTGGGATTTATTCCAGGAATGAAGGATGGTTCCGTATACACAAATCAATCAATAAGATATAGCACATTAACTAAATGAGGGATATGATTATCTCAATAGATACAGAAAAAGCATTTTACAGAATTCAAGATTTATTTATGATTAAAAACTCTCAACAATACAATGCAAGAAATATATCTCAACATAATAAAGTCATATATAACAAACCTACAGCTAACATCATACTCAATGAGGAAAAGCTAAGAGCTTTCCCTCTAAGATCAGAAACAAGACAAGGATGTCCTTTCTCACCACTTCTATTCACCAGAGTACTGGAAGTACTGCAGATGACATGATACTATATATAGAAAAACCATAAAGTCTCTGCCAAAAAATTACTAAATGAATTCAGTAAAGTTGCAGGATACAAAATTAATATAGAGAAATCTGTTGAATTTCTGTACAATAATAACAAAATAGCAGAAAAGGAAAATAAGAAAACAATCCTATTTACAATTGCATCAAAAAGAATAAACTACCTAGGAATAAATTTAATCATAGAGGTGAAAGACCAGCACTCTGTAAACTATAAGACTTGGATGAAAGAAATTGAAAATGACACAAATGGAGGTATTTTGTGCTCATGGGCTGGAAGAATTAATGTTAAAATGCCCATACTACCCAAAGTGTTCTAAAGACTCAGTGAAATCCCTATAAAAAATACCAGTAACATTTTTCACAGAACTGTCACAAAAAGTCCTAAAATTTGTATGGAAACATAAAAGACTCTGAATAGTCAAAGCATTCTTGAAAAACAAAACAAAGGTAGAGGTATCACAATTCCAGATTTCAAACTATATTACAAAGCTACAAGTAATAAAAAAAATGTGATACTGGCACAAAAATTAGATGTATAGAACAATGGAACAAAATTAAGAGCCCAGAAACAAGCCCACTTATAATGGTTGGTTAGCCTATGACAAAGGAGACAAGAATATATAATGAAGAAAAGACAAAAAATGCTAACCATCATCAAGCTTTCAGTGAGTCATAACCTTTTTTAAGGATAATCTTTTTTAAGGATATTTCAAGGGTCTTGCCTTGATGTTGATGGACACTGATCAGGGTGGTAGTTGCTAAATATTGGGATGGCTGTGGCAGTTTGTAAATAAGACAACAGTGAGTTTGTTGTATCAATTGACTTCTTTTCACCAACAATCTCTGTATCATGTAATGCTGTTTGATAGCACTTTACCCACAGTAGAACTTCTTTCAGCTAAAGTTAATGTACCATTCTAAATAATTTGTTGTCATTTCAACAGTCTTCACAGCATTTTCAACAGTAGATTTCATCCCATCATGCTCTTTGCTCATTCATTAGAAGTAGCTCATCATCCATTAAAGTTTTATCATGAGATTACAGCAATTCAAATATAATAGTGAAAAAGTTTGAAATATTGCAAAAATTACCAAAATGTGACAGAGACATGAAGGGAACAAATGCTGTTAGAAAAATGGTGCTGATAGATTTCCTTGATACAGGGTTACTATAAAACTTCAGTTTTGAAAAATGTAATCCCTGTGAAGAGCAACAAAGTGAAGCTCAATAAAACAATATTTGCCTGTATAATGATTTCATATCCTTAACTTTCTTGAAATCGTTTATTAATTCAAATAGCTTTTTGGTGGAGTGTTTTGGATTTTCTATGTGCAAGATCAGGTTATTTCCAAACAGAGAAAATTTTACTCTCTGATTTGGATACCTTATATTTATTCTTTCTTTTTTCCTTCCTTCCTTCCTTCCTTCCTTCCTTCCTTCCTTCCTTCCTTCCTTCCTTCCTTCCTTCCTGCCTTCCTGCCTTCCTGCCTTCCTGCCTTCCTGCCTTCCTGCCTTCCTGCCTTCCTGCCTTCCTTCTTCCCTCCCTCCCTCCCTCCCTCCCTCCCTTCTTCCATTCCCACCTTCCCTCCTTCCTTCCCTTCTCTCTCTCTCCTTCCCTCCCTTCTGCCTAATTGCTCTAAGAGATCCAGTATTATGTTGAATAGAAGTGTCAGGAGTGAGTATCCTTGTCTCGTTCCAGAAAAAAAACTGGGCATCTTAAGCTGCATCCTCCACCATGGGGGAAATCAGGTACTTATTCACATTTTCTCTCTTTCCCATGTGAGAAATCAGAGTCTGAAGAGATCTCTCTTGATCCCCCTGAGCTGTGCTGCTTTGGAGGCATGGTGAATCAGGTAAGGTTAAACTGTTACTCTTCCACTCTTCAAAGACTTTTTGCTTTAACAGGGTCCTGAGTTTTCTCCACTGGACTCCCAGTATCCCAAAAAGCTACTCTTATCTGTGGGGGTTCTTGTCCAAATTGATGATTCTGTGGGGGATGAAAATCCCTGTTTCACTGTCTTGCTGTTGCCAATCCTAAGAATGTAGTTTTCTAAAGTAACATGTATCTTACTGCATCTGCAAGGCTGTGCTGTCTTCTTGTGGAACTTAGGTAAATTCTTCCTCTTGTAATCTGAGGTCTATGTAGTAATCAGATTTGAGACCGCTACAAAGGGCGTTGTTGTATGGCTATCCATATGTATGTCATATCACCCTAACTAGACAGTACATTCCTAACCTTACGGAAGTGAGAGGAAATTCATAGATGAATGGAAATGTGAGCTAAGCTGAAAATGCATAGATGGTGGGGCAGACAGGGAAGGCTGTTACTGGAGTCTCTTTATTTCCCTAGGGATCCTATGTATCATGTCTTCTTACTTCTTACTCCCATTTTTTTTTTTTTACAACTTCCTATAGCTAGGCTTTCCTGGAGGAAACCTGAAATCCCATTAACATTTCATGGATTCACTTGACTGACCATGGTTCTCATAAGACTTACTATTGAAATATGACACTTGGGAAATTGCTATACTACACCGTACGTTATACCTTCATGCACCTGCTCTGTTATTTCTCTTGTCTTTATTTTTGCTCTCCTGGGCAAAAGATTACTGGACTAAATTCCACCCCTTTCTTTCTCTTGCTTTCTCTGGCAGGTTATGTCCTACTCTCACAGAGTGAAGCTCAAGTAGATCGCCTTGTTGTTTTGTGAATTTTCTAATATTCTTCTACATGTGCAAGTTCTGTCTCTCCAAACCATAAGTTTACCCATGACAATTTCAGTGCATTGCTAAAGGCAGGGACTCAACAATCGATTGTGACTTAGAAGAACTTATTTGTTCATTCAACAAATATTTATTATGTGACTACTATGTATTAGACATTCTTATTACTGCTTATAACATATCTATAAAGAAAGTGGACAGATTCCTTCCTTTGTAAAGTTAATTTTCTAGTAGTGGAGCCAAATAATAAACATTGGACATAATAAACAAGTTAACAACAATGATTTATTTGCACATAAAACATCAAAGCAGTGATCTTTATTCTGATAATTCTTTCTTTTATCAAAAAGTACTTAGCCAAGTAGTTCTTGGCTAAGAGTCCAGACTTTCATCTCTAGATCCAGTAGACCATTATGCAAGATCTGTTCCTAGATGTAAAATCAGTGCAGTGCACACAAGAAAACCAAAATACTGATTAACTCTCTTTACTCTATTAGTGGTAATTACTATTGGAATTGAGTTGATGCAAAAATGAAAGGGCGACAAAAAAAAGACATAAAAATCTGCATATGTAAGGAGGCAATATGGAAATTAAAGGTGGATATTGGAGTCAAATTCACCAAATGTATTAACTATATATTAAGATGGAGGTGAGGAGATTGTTTCCCCAATCTATACTGGGTTGTTTCTAATATCTTTAAGGTTGCCCAGGATCCTAAATTCTGAAAGTGGATTAAATTTCTTTTTGTTTCCTTCTATCTGACCTCTCTTTGAAAGAAGAAAAAGAAAGGAAAAGAAACAAAAAGAAGGGAGGAAGGAGAGGAGGAAAAAAAAGGAAGAGAAAAAAATCCTCCCACTTTGGGTTTGTTGTCATTCACCAGCCTCCCATGTACCCTCCTTCATTCATCTAAAATTGACGGTTGGTTTAGTCATCTTCTTCATCCCAAGACCCACAATCATCCTGCAGGACTCCAACATGTGGATGATCCTTCCAACATCCTGGTCTCTCAGTTCCAGATCATGTCATTTTCAAGGGACCTCTCATTTATGTGGTCGCCTATTCCTGCAGTCACACTATGTATTTTGTCATCAGAAACTGCTCCACCTCTATAGTCACCAATTCAAAAATCCTACTTTTGGACATCAGTACCCTCTTTTTCCAGTCTGTTTGTGAAACTATTTCCACTATGATTATTTTTTCATTATCATTGGAACCCCCAATCACCTGAGGGACCTCTACACTTTGCCAGTCTTGTATGATTATTTTCTTTCTTCCCTTCCTTAGCAAAGAGATTCCTAGATCTAGCTTTTTGGCAAGTCTTGTGAATAAGCCTCTTGATTTCCTTTTCATACTGCTTATCTTATAAAAATCTTCTTATTTTTCCTTCATCTGTACATGACCAGCTGAGCCTTGCTGGAGAAGGTTGCAACAAATGGCAAGTAAGTACCATTTATATTCATGATTTTTAAAACATGTCTCACATGCTGCTTAATATTCCTGTGACATTTATTTGACCAACTTGCTCCCCCCAATCCATGACAACCATTTCGAACTTTCTACCTAGTCTCAACCTCAGCCTCATCCTCTGTATGCCCCACCATCCTAACTCATAAACATACCTGCTTCTCTTATCAGTTGACTTCATCTCCTCCTCAGGTAGGATGGAAACCATCAATTTAAAAAAGTCAACTAATTTTCTACAATTACTCATGCACACCATTGACACGTACCCTCTTCTTTCCTTCTCTACTCCAGTTGTTTTAGAAGGGATGTCCCTCCCCTTTCCAAGACGTATAGGTCCACCACTCTTTTGGCTCCTAATCATAAGCATGTGAACACTACGTGCTCCTTATGTGCCAGCTCTTGCTTAAAAACTTTATTCATGATACTTTCAATAATCCTGGGAATTGATCCCATAATTGCTTCCAGTCTTTATTTTAATTAATTAATTTATTTATTTATTTTGCTTCCACTCTTTAGATGAGGAAACTAAGGCATATATAACTTGTCCAAGGTAACCTGGCTAGTAACTCACAGAGGCAGGTCTTAATTCCAGGCAGCCTGGCAACAGCAACACTATCCTGACTTCTTAGGAAAGTAACAAAACAGCTATCCTCTCTGTGCCTTGCCTAATCAACTGTTCCCTCTCATAAAGTCATTCCCATCAACATCAAACATGCTCACATCTCTTCCATTGCTCTTATTGACCTCTTATTTCATCAAACATCGTCTGTTTCTTTTTAACAGTCAATTTTCATGAATGAATGAACACTTTTTGTATTTGTTGCATTCAATTTTTCACTTTCTGCTAGTAATCCCACTCACTCCAATCTGGATCCCACACCCCCTCCAATTTAGCAATCGAAATAGATCTCAGGAAGGTCACCACTGATGTCTGTGCTCAAAATTCACTGGGCGGTTTACAGTGTTTATCTATTGGCCTCCTCAGAAAACTTTGACTTTCTTGAGGATTCCATTATTCTTTTATTAATTAAAGGTTTATTTAGAGATAATTCAGTCATTTCAAGTGCAAAATTCAGTGTGTTTTTTGCATATTCAAAGAGTTTTGCAAGCATCACTACAATCAGTTTTAGAACATTTTCTGTTTAGAACATTGTTCTAAAAACAATTTTAGAACATGGCCTTTAGCGGTCACCCCCACTTATCCCCAAACTGCCAGCCCTAGGCAACCACCAACCTACTTTTTGTCTCTGTGGGTTTACCTATTATGGACATTTCATGTAAGTGAAAGGACCACTATATGTGGTCCTTTGTGACTGGCTTCTTCCACTTAACATGATGTTTTCAAGATTCATCCACATGCAGTGTAGATCAAACCTCATTCCTTTTTATTGTTGAATAATACTTCACGCAAGGATAGACCACATTTTATTTGTCCAGTCATCAGTTGATGGATATTTGGGTTGTTTCCACTTTTTGGCTATTATGAATAATTCTGCTATAAACATTTGTGCACAAGTTTTTGTGTAGACATATGTTTTTATTTCTCTTGAGTTTATATCTAGGAATGAAATTGTTGGGCCATATGGTTACTCTGTGTTTAACTATTAGAGAAACTGCAGAATGTTTTCCAAAGAGGCTACACCATTTAACATGCCCACCATCAGTGCATGAGAGTTCTGATTTTTCCACATCCTTGTCCATACGTGTGATTATCTGAGTTTTTGGTTCTGGCCATACTAATAGATGTATAGTGGTACCTCATTTCAGTTTTTAATTTTTTTTAATTTTTAAATTGTATAATTGACATGCTATCTCCTATTTACAGGTATACCTCATAGAGATTCAGTATTGTTATACAATTATGATCACCATGATACGTCTAGTTACCATCTGTCATTTTACAAAGCTATTATTTTATTGACTAAATACCTCCATGCTATGCATTACATCCTTATGACTTACCCCTTTTATAACTGGAGGTTTGTACCTCCTACTCCCCTTTGTCCACTTTGCCCATCTTCCAGCCTCTCCCCACTCTGGCAACCAACAGATTGCTTCCCGTATCTAGGAGCCTGCTTCTATTTTGTTTTGTTTGTTTATTTATTTTGTTTTTAGATTCCATAGATAAGTGAAGTCACATGGTATTTGTCTTTGGCTGATTTCACCCAGCATAATACCCTCCATGTCCATCCATGTTGCTTCAAATGGCAAGGTTTTTATTATTTTCTATAGCTAAGTAACATTCCATCCATTGGTGTGTGTGTGTATATATATATCTTTTTTATCCATCTAGCTATCAATGGATGCTTCAGTTGTCTCCATATCCCAGCCATCATAAACAATGCTACAATGAACTTAGGGGTGCATGTATCTCTTCAAATTGGTGTTTTCATTTTCTATGGATAAACACTCAGAAAAGGAACTGCTAGATCATATGGTAGATCTGTTTCCAATTTTTTTGAAAAAACTCCACATTACCCTCCACAATGGCTGTAACAATTCACATTCCCACCAACAGTGCTCAAGGATCCCCTCTTCTCCATCTTCGCCAACTTTTGTTATCTTTTTCTCCCTAATAACAGCCAATATGACAGGTGTGAGGTGATAAGTTACTGTGGCTTTTATCTGCATTTCCTCACTGGAAAAATCCCCATTCAAGTCCACTGCCCATTTTAAAATTGGGGTTTTTGTTTCTTTGATAGTAAATTGTGTAAGTTCTTCACACATTTCAGACATTAACCCCTCATGAGATGCATGATCAGCAAATATCCTCTCCCATTGAGTAGGTCACCTTCTCATCTTGCTTATTTATGGTTTACTTCACTGTGCAAAAGCTTCCCAGTTTGATTAATCCCACTTGCCCACCATAGCTCCTGTCTCCCTTATCTGAGGAGAACAGTCCAAAAAAATATCGTCCAGACTGATGTCAAAGAGTTCACCACCCATTCCTTTCTCTAGGAATCTCATGCTTTCAGGTTCTATAATCAAGTCTTCAATCCACCCTGATTTCATCTTTTCTATGGTGTAAGAGTGGTCTGGCCTCACTCCCCTGAATGTATCTGCCCAGTCCTCCCAATGCAACCCATTGAAGAGACTGTTCTTTCCCCCATTGTATACTCTTGTCTCCTTTGTCATGGATTAACTGACCATATATTCATGGTTTTGTGTCTGGGCTCTCTATCCCATTGATCTTTGTGTGTGTTTTTGTTCCAGTACCAAAATGTTTTGTTTACTGTGGCTTTGTACTACAGTTAAAAATTTGGTAATTTGGTACTTCCAGCTTTGTTCACCTTTCTCAAGAATGATTTGGCTATTTGCGGTCTTTTGTGGTTCCATACAGATGTTAGGATTCTTTGTTATAGTTCTGTGAAAAATGCCTTTAGTATTTTGATGGGGATTAAGTTGAATCTGTAGATAACTTTTGTGGTATGGACATTTTAACAATGTTTATTCTTCCAATGCTTCATCAATGTCTTATAGTTTTCAGAGTACAGGTCTTTCACCTCCTAAGTTAACTTCTTTATCCCCAGGTATTTTATTTTTTTGTAAGCAATTTTAAGTGGGATTATTTTCTTATTTTCTTTCTCAGGTAGATTGTTATTAGGGTATAGACATCCAAACAATTTTTGTATCTTTTGTGTCCTGTGACTTTATCAAATTCACTTATTAGTTCTAACAGCTTTTGGGTAGTGTCTTTAGGGTTTTCTCTATAAGTGCCCTGTCATCTGCAAATAATGACAGTTTCACTTCTTTTGAATTTGGATGCCTTTTATTTCATTTTCTTGCCTAATTGCTGTGGTAGGACTTCTAATGCTATGTTGAATAAAAATGACATGAGTGGGCATCCTTGACTTATTTATCACCCCGGAGGAAAAGCTTCAGCTTATCCACATTGAGTATGATGTTAGCTATAGGCTAGTTATTTATGGACTATATTATTTTGAAATCCATTTCTTTAATACTCATTTTGTTGAAAGTTTTAATCAAAATAGACTGAATTTTGCCAAATCCTTTTACTGCATCTATTGAGATGATCGTGATTTTTATCCTTCATTTAGTTAATGTTTGATTTACAGATGTTGAATCATCCTTGCATTCCTGAAATAAACCCAACTTCATTGTAGTGTATGATCTTTCTAATGTATTGTTGCCTTTGGTTTGTTAATATTTTATTGATGGTTTTTTCCTGGGATGGCCCCAGTCTCAGGGCATGCCAAACTGAGGCTGTCTTGTGGGGACAACTAGGGCTGGAGTGGGTATATGTTGGGAGGTGTCCTGTTATTTCAGTTTGACTTGCATTTTCCTGATCTCTACTGTTGGAACTCTTTTATGTGCTTATTGGTCATTTGTGAAACTTCTTTGCAGAAAATCTATTCAGATTATTTGCCATTTTTAAATTAGGTTATTTACTTTTTGTTACTGAATTATAGAAATTCTTTATTTATTCTAAATGTAAGTTCCCTATCAAATATATGATGTGCAGAAAATTTCTTACATTCAGTGGGTTGACTTTGTGGATGGTGTCCTTTGAAATACATTTTTAAATTCCGATAATGTCCCATTTATCTATTTTGTTGTTGTTGCTCATGCTTTTTCTATCTGATCCAGAAACTATAGCTTAATCCAAGATCATGAAGATTTACTCCTATATTTTCTTCTAAGAGGTTTATAGTTTTAGCACTGATATTTAGGTCTTAGACATATTCTGAGTTCATTCCTATACATGATATGAGGTAGGGGACTCCTTATTCTTGAAAAATGTTCTTACCCTGGCTTTCAGAAAACTATATCCTATCATTTCCTCTTGACCCTCACATGATCCTTTCCAGTATTTTTAAAACACATTCTTCTGTATCTTAAATGTTGTATATTCTCAAAGTTTCATCATAGTTTATCTTTTCTTCTAAGTACTCTCTCCTGGGGAATCTCCACAAAGGTTGAGCTGCAATCATACCTATATACTGATGACTTCTAAATTTATGTCTCCATCCCAGATTTCTCTGGACTCTAGACACTTTTCATCCAACTGTCACTTCTATATATCCTCTTAGTTATCTCAAAAAATACAAAAATTCAAGCTCTTTAAATTAAAACATGTGATATTCCCATTTCCCCAATCTGGCACCAGTTGTTAATTGTAAAACCTTGAGATTTACATGCCATCCTTGATGTTTCCTTCTCTCTTACACTCAAGTCCAATCCATTACCAGTCTCTCGAATTTACCTTCTACACATTTCTAAAAGTAATCCAGTGCGTTGTAGCTCAACTACAACCATTCTAATAATGTTACTTTATTTTACTAGATTCCTAATAGATTTCTAACAGATCCCTAGTCATCTAATCTAGACTGTTTTCTCCACCCTGTTTTCTCCATACTGCATCCAGGGTATTTCCAAAATGCAACCTGACTCCACCAATCAAAAACATGTCCCATTAGTGAAAATAATTGAACCTGAAGCCCTCAGCAACTAAAAAACAAAAACAAAATTTCTCCATTGCTTCTGTGGATTGGCCCCTCAGGCTTGATCATCTTAATTCCCCATGTCTAGACATACTGTCTTTTTTCTTCAAAATGTCAGACTATTTCCCTTAACACCATGGACTTAAATATTAACCATTCTATTAGACTGGACCTTCCTCCGCTACGCTCTCCTATTTAACCTCTTCCCATTCTGACAAATTTCAAGTCAAATGTAATTCTTTTTTTACTGAGTTATAATTTACATATAACATCGTGTAAGTTTAAAGTGTGCAGCATGTTGATTTGATACTTTTATATATTGCAATATGATTACCACTATAGCTTTAGCTAACGCCTTTATCACATCACATAATTATCATTTCTTTTTTTGTGGTGAGAACATTTAAAATCTAGTCTCTTAGAAATCACGAATAGACATTTTTCCAAAGAAAACATCCAAATGGCCAACCGGTACATGGAAAGATGCTCAACATCACTAATCATCAGGGAAATGCAAATCCAAACCACAATGAGGTATCACCCCACTCCTGCTAGAATGGATTTCATCAAGAAGACAAGAGCTAGCACATGTCGTTTGAGGTGTGGTGAGGAAAAGGGCACACTGGTGCACCATTGGTAGCAATGTAACTTGATTCAGCCACAATGCAAAACATTATGGAGGTTATTCAAAATATAAAAATGCAACTACCATAGGGTCCAGCAATCCCACTCCTGAGTATATAACCAAAGGAACTGCAAACAGAATATCAAAACAATATCTGCACTGCCACATTTATTGCAGCATTGGTCACCATAACCGAGATATGGAAATAACCTGTGTCTGCCAACAGGTGATTGGATAAAAGGGGAGGGTATGTATATAGTGGAATAGTATTCAGCTGTGAGAAGGGAGGAGCTCCTGCCCTGTGCAACAAAATGGATAGAACTTGAGGGTATTGTGCTTAGTGAGATAAAACACACAGAGAAAGATAAATATCAAGGGATCCCTGGGTGGCTCAGCAGTTGAGCACCTGCCTTTAGCTCAGGGCATGATCCTGGAGTCCCAGGATTGAGTCCCACTTTGGGATGGAGCCTGCTTGGAGCCTGCTTCTCCCTCTGCCTGTCTCTGCCTGTCTCTGCCTCTCTCTCTCTCTCTCTCTCTCTCTCTCTCTCTGTCTCGTGAATAAATAAATATTTTTAAAAATATAAATATGTGATATTTATATGTGGAGTCTTAAAAAAAAAAAGAATAGGTGATTACCAGGGGGTGGGGTGTAGGGGGTAGGGCATTGGAGAAGAGGAGAGATGTTGTTCAAGGGCAAAGACTTAAACTAGAAGACAAGTCCCAGAGACCGAATGACAGCATATTGATCATAGTCAACTGTACTTCTTTGGTGACACTTTGTCTGATTCCCACTGGCACCTATTTTAGGCCTTTGCCTCCTTGTTCTATGATCTCATAGAGTGAGCCCTGTTGCCTGCCTTCTGAGTGCTCTAAGTTTGAGGTTTCAGATTTTAAAATGTGACTAGTAGATTAGTCTCCCGCGAGGAAACAGACTGAATGGCTTTGGTTACCACATTACCAGACTTGAGTGTTTTCCTTGAATACAGTAGGTGCCAACACACTTTTTTTTTTGTTATATGAATACAAAGAATGGATGCATGTGTGTTTATTAAGAAAAAAATGGTAGTATTTCCACAGAGGTTGGATGTAAACTCTTTGTAGCCTGGAACTCTCCACACCTGTTATTGACTAGGTTGTTGCTAACTTCATAGCATGGTTCTCACTAAGAATTCGGAGATGAGCATGAAACAGAGAAAAAAGAACATTAATCCATATAGTGCAACATATGACTCATCAAACAGTTTTAAGTCTGATTTTAAAAACTATGCTAAGCAACTATATGCCATCCCTGCTGAAGTTATGCTGGCTTTTCTGAAATAAGGTAATATGTTTGAAACATTGAACCAGTGGAGTCATAGTGACTGGCTTTGAAAATTAGTCCAGAAGTTCACACTGGATTATATTATTTTCAGAACTTGGCTTTCAGAAATTAAAGAAGAAAAAATAAAAACAGAGGACAGAATATGTGATGAAATCTTCTCCACCTGATATAATTTAGGCAAAGGAAAAGAATGGGAACATGGCAAGGGGATAATGACAGTAAGATCCAGGGAACCAAAAAAGTGACAGTCCTACAAGCATATAAGCTTAGAATAGTGGGTGCAGGTAGAAGACAGAAGAGAAAAATCACAGACATGAAAGGTAAAAAGGATGTGTAATGGCGAAGAGAAGCTCATTGAAACAGGAAATGCTTAATAGAACTCTTTGGAAATAAAGAATGTTTTTCTTATTTTATGCCTGCCTCTAAGGATCTTTTCAATGAGAGTCCTGAAAGAATAAAGAAATGACATTTATGAAAAGCATCCTGAGGTATTTCTGAAGAACAGTGCCAGATAAATCCAAGGTGCTAGTAGAGATCATACTGGCGTAGATTACGAAGTAGAACAAATGTCGAAGTATAGAGCTAGGTGCGCAAAAATAGCTTATTTGTAACCACAGAATCCAGTTGCATTTCCAAACTGTCACCATCAGGTTTGCAAAGGTGGTTACAAATCACTTTGCAAGTCGAAATTGTGGCTTAAAGGTTAGATTAGCAGGATCATGCTGTCACAGGGCAAGTAGAAGCTAAGTCAGTGGAAATGTCCCCTTGGCTCACCATTACATTTTATAGACTGTGTCAGATTTTTATTTTTCTTAAACATAAGGGAAGTTCTGTACTTGTCATTGCACAGTTATCTGGCTTCAGGTTAAGCAGCAAGTGTTAGACTAGAAGCAGCAGTGGGTGTGAAGCCTTTCAACTTTTGGAGTTAGAAATTCAATATTGTGAACAGATGTCTGAGTTAGACTTCTGAGAAAATGGGGTGAAGAGCCCCCGAGAGGACCAGCTTCTGACATGGGAGAAGTAGGAATATCCAGTTAGCCCTAACACAGGGAGGGCAGGGTCTCAGGTGCGAGGAATTCTTGGCTGGAGACTCCCTGGTGAGGAGAAGACTCCCAGAGTCTGGAGACCCACCATCCTGCTGAGCAGTCAGGGCTTGAAGATGGAGGACAGTGGCTTCTCACTGCCGCCGTGATTCCCACAGCTCCCCCTCTGTGATCTCTTTACACCCTCCCACACTTGCCAGCTGCCGCTAAAACAACACAGCACAGTACTCGTTCTGTGTGTGTGCTGCTCCTCAAAGCCCAGAACCTTCCCCCACCACCCTCCCTGTCAACCCACCAACTGCACCCTGGGTACACTCTCTCTTTGCCAGCCCCCTGACACCATCTTCCCACAAACCTCTCTTGCCTTTGGTCAGTTCAGGGATCAACTCTACAAATATTGCCTCTTTTCAATCCTTTAAATTGAGTCTTTGGAACAGGAGGCCACTGTATCTATCTATAGGAGGTACAAGAAGCCTGGAGAGTCAATTGCCAGTAGCTCCAGCATATTCTGACATTCGCTTCTCTCCTTTCCAGCCACTGCTTGGGAGAATATGGCACTTAAAATCAGGAGTTAGGAACTCTGGATTTTCCCCTAAATTAGTTATTACAGGGCTTTGTAAGCACCAAAGGTCATTTATCTCCTATCCCTTTTGACTAGAATGTTCTATAATCCCCAATTCCTCTTGCCAAACTGTCTCTCCACCCTTTGGGATTATCTTGTCACTTTAGTAGACTCATCAAAGAATGAGGACCTGCCCCATACTTGCCAATCTACCACCTGGCTTATTCAGCTGCCTCTAAGTCATTTCAGTAATATTTTTTTGAGTGCCAACTATGTGACTTAATATCTGGGTTTAAATTAGTAAGCGAAATAGTGATATTTTCTTTATTTCAAGAAATTAGAGTTTAGTGTGAGACAGGCAATTAACAAGAAAAATATTAGAAATTCTAAAATGCAAAAGTACTGGGAATGAATCACACACATTAGAAATCTTTCCTTTTTCCCATATCATTTCCTGAAGCTTAAGCTGCAGATCTTATTGTGTAATGTAACCTGGTCTCGAGTTTGAGATCCAGATAACCCTGGCACTTTCAGATCACAGAATCTACATTTACACAGCTATGATGTTGGAAAGATAGTAAAGATCAGTAGTTCATGAGAAGACTGAGCAGGATTGTGAATGTCCGTTGGGTTTCCTGAATGTTTAAAACATATTATGTATGGGCCACTGTTTAGAAATAGGTATGGGCCTATAATTCTCTTTCTCTCTCTCTCTTTTTCTCTCTCTCATACTTCAAAATGTATTTATGAATAATGTATCCCATTTAGTTTGACTTCATAATGCATACATTCAAGGTTTCCAGTTTCTGTAAGCTCTGGGAAATGAGTTCTATGTTGGCACTTTAAGAGGCCTTCATTAACTCCTAGTTAAAGAGAGGAAAGGAAAAAAGTTGAGAGAACCAGGAAAGCTGGAACCAATGAGTGGGATTTAGACAGTACCCAAGGCCAGTTTGGTTTTGTAGGCTGTTTGAGTAGCCAGTTCGCACAGCACTTTTAAATGATTCCTTGACTATGGGGGAAAAGCTGTAACTTGGTCTGGGTTTTGCTGCTGGGTCATTACAGATGAGCAGCTTTGCACTGTGGGGGTCTTATCTTGCAAGTCAACAGCAAGAGAGTGACTTGAAGAGCTTCAGAGATCTGGTTCCTGGGCACATAAGAGAAAGATTTCCTGGAAAATGCTCCAGAAAGCTGTGGGAACTCTTTGAGGTGGGCAAATTTCTGGAAATCAGGAAGTATAACCTTGTTTTGTTGTTACAGGCTGCTGAGGCTGGAGATTTTTAGTATAGATAGAATTTCCTCCTTCTTCCCTAAATTCCTCTCCAGTTTGTTTGGGAAAGGCATTGTTATCAGCCCCCCCCCCCCCGCCCCCCCTTGACTGGCTTCATAATGTCCCCAAGGTTACAATGCAGACTTGGGATGTAAGCGTTCTCTCCCGAGGCGCCGTGTGATCTCTCCTACAACTTGGTGTTTTTTCTAATAATCAAAAGGGTGTTGGGAAGGCAAACAGGCTCCATGGAATTAAAGCTAGAAAAAGCTTTTTCCAAATTCTTCCACTCTGCAGTCAAATCAAACTGCTGTTCATTTGGAGACTAAGGATGCAATATTCTTGAGTACAGAGTTTTCAGTCCTGTGGCCCATGGATGAGTCGCTATGCATCACAAATAGCATAGCTAATGTTAACCGTTGCTCATCACCCTGCAACTTCTCAAATAGCCTGCAGGTTTGGCCTGAGAGCCCTTGGGTGTGAAGATCAGGTTCTCTGTTTCATTGTATAAAAGCTCTTTTTTTTTTTAATTTATTTTTTATTGGTGTTCAATTTACTAACATACAGAATAACCCCCAGTGCCCGTCACCCATTCACTCCCACCCCCCGC
This sequence comes from Canis lupus baileyi, assembly GCF_048164855.1. Taxonomy (NCBI): domain Eukaryota; kingdom Metazoa; phylum Chordata; class Mammalia; order Carnivora; family Canidae; genus Canis; species Canis lupus. The sequence continues at coordinate 21,056,417 of NC_132842.1, forward strand.
CCTCCTCCCCTTCCACCACCCCTAGTTCGTTTCCCAGAGTTAGCAGTCTTTACGTTCTGTCTCCCTTTCTGATATTTCCCACACATTTCTTCTCCCTTCCCTTATATTCCCTTTCACTATTATTTATATTCCCCAAATGAATGAGAACATATAATGTTTCTAAGTCCATGTACGGTGTGGTTTCAGACTCCTTTAGGTGCAAGAAAAAGCTAACAGTGTAATATGTGTGCTCTACAAAATCATAGTCCAAGTGTCTGAAAATAATCCAAGCTCAGTTACCAGGCTTTTCATTAACCTTGATTCACTGCTTATTTATTGATTGAGTTCTATTACCACTTATTATCAGTAATAGGCACCAACTACTGAGGAAAACTTATGGGAATAAAAAAAAAAACTCAAACGAAATTTTGATACACAAGTTTGTTGCATACTCAAATTGCCACCATTATTTGATTTTTTTTTTCTTTTGAAAAATGGAACACCTCAATCTACTTCTTAAAAGATGTATTTTGGGGCCATTGCTATTGGATCAAGTGTAAAATTTGGTCTCAGGAACTTGTAATAAGAGAAGAGTCAGTTTGAACTTGTTATTTTTCCTAAGATCTAATGGTTTATTGTGTTAATAGCAAGAGTGGAAGGAAAATTCTTAAGCTGGGTAAGATTTTCAAATATCCAAGCACTTTTAGACACAGATACATGTGCCTTGCAATTTGTTTACTCATACACCTCAATTGTTGATTGCCAATCTGTGAAAAGACAATTGATCTTGAAAAAGATACAGTAAGCTTCCTTGTCTCCTTCCCTCATCTTTCTCTTCCTCTTGTCCTTCTCCCCTTAGAAGGGGAGACTCAGCACTCAAACCCCATGGCTTCTCAGAAGACCGTTTGAAAACCACTTTGTAGTAATTTTCAATGCTTTCAACACATGTTGCACTTTATATTTAAAGGACAATTCACATTCATGTTACAACCTATTGATCTGTTAACTGGAAAACATTCAAGGCTGTTGAGTCTAATCTCTACCACTTGTAAGACTGTAAGCTCTTTGAGAACAGGGGTTCTGCTCCCATGCCCCACACAGACTAGTGTAGTGTCTGTGTAATAATGTTGCTATTGACAGTGATCATGACAGATAAGACTTAAATAGTTGGCTGCATCCTAGACACTCTTGTAAGCACCTGACACACATTAACACTTAGTTCTCAACAACCAGTGAAGCCAGTACACTTTATTATCCCCATTTACAAGTGAGCACACCCAGGCACTGTGAGGTTGAGTGACTATATGAAAGTCAGTAAGGGGCAGAGCAGGATTCCAGAGCAGGGCAGCTGTCTTCTGGACCTGTGCCCTTAACTGTCACAATATATGGTCTCTCAGTGAACGAAAATAAAGTAGCACACCTCATGAGAAAATTTTATTTGATCTCAGCTCTTTCCCGACTGCTCCCCTATTTGCATGACATTTTTATATCTTTCTTAGAGCTTCTGCATATTTTACCTTATAATCAAGTTTTCAAATGACCAGGTTCTAAATCACTACAAACCTTTCCATTTTTTCCAAGAGCCATGCTTTGCATTACTCATAAGTCAGATGCAGTTTTTACTTACCTGATTTGGAGGAGGTTGATGCCATTAGCTGACAGACTGAAGGCTGTATTTACCAATCTTTTCGTGCTGTGGACAATATCACTTGTAGATTTTCAGTTGGGTTATTCTGTAGTCTGCAGAGCTTTGCTGGCATAAAAAAAGTGATCAACTCTAATGAGCAATTTGTACAGCTACTCATAGTTCTTTTTATTTAATGTTATAACTTTGCACTCTAAAGCTATTATAGTTGATGTTGTATGAAAAAATAACACAATACTCGAGTTTGACATCCTAAAAAAAGCAAAACTCAAGACTGCTCCTCCGTTGCTGTGAGCCTTCTCTAACTGCTTCCACCCCCAGCAATAATGGAAAGTGAACAGCGCAAAAAAATATGTAGTGGGGTCGCAGATGTACTCACACTGATCTTTCTCGTCAAGTGGCTATCTGTTGGGTAGAGGAGAAAACAAAACAGCTTAGTTCAGTCTGATATAAAACAAGTAAGACAAAATAACTTTGATCTGTTTCCTTAGGCTTAACATTCTTAGGACAACCTTCAGTTTCAGATTCCCTTATGTTCTCTTTGCTGTTTTCCAAGATGGCATCTAAGAGTATGAGGCCAGGACCATAGGACTGGAACTGGGAGAGGTGGGTGGGGGTGATAGCTGATGTCAACTTAGCTCCATTATGGTTCTACTCATTAAGGCCTGATCCTAGGTAACCTACCTATATCTGTTATTGATAGCTTTGGTGTATAAATGCATAATACGTGGTTTTTAGGGTCTCAGTGCTTTAGAAAACTGTGATGACTCAGCCTGCTGTTGGCCTTCATCCGTTTTGAAGACTCCTTTGAGTCACTGCCACATCTATCATTTGGCCCCTGTGTCATGATGACCACCCGAAAGCCTCTGCCATAGGGTGATCTTGCCTGCCCATGGTGGGCTCCATAACAGACTCCTTGCCTTTTCCTTAATGCCCATGCCACACGGGAAGCAAAGAACTGTTAGCAAACTTCATTGTCAGTTTTTCTGGCCATGCCCACTTGGGCCTGTTGAGGCCCTCTGAAATGAGCTCAGAGCCCTTTGTTCCAAGACTTGCACCAAAGAGGGACTTGGAAAAGAGCTCCTCTGCCCTCCATGTTGCCCATAACCAGTGTAACTGGTGTCCTCAGGCCTGGATTTCCAGCCCTGCACTGCAGATGCCCAAGCATGTGTCTGACTGCATCCCACTCTTAACTCTGTTGCTCTTTTTCTTCCTACTAACAGCTGGAAAGGAGGGGCAGACATTTTTACCTTCCTCTTTTGGCCTGGGTGGGCTAATTCCCTAAATAGTATCCACCCTCTTCCAGAATTATGTCTTCTCTCCCTCCATTTCTGAAACTAAAGTGATAGACTGATTTGGGGGAGAGAGAAACCAGCTTACTGAAAAGGAACCTGAAATGGGAGATAATTAAAAGTAATGCTCCAGTTACAAATGTGTTTTAGCAAATGGAGGCATTTAAATACCATTTGTCATTGGTAGATGCAATCAAAATTACATTGATTCTGAAAATATATGGCAAGCAGTGAAAATGGTCATTATTTTAAAACTATTAGGAAACAATATGGCTTTGTGATTTAATTACAAAATAATAAAGTTGGCATGATTTAGTCTTAGTACCCTCAAATCCTAGAATGTTAGAACTGTAATAGGAAAGAACTAATATTTATTGAATGCCTGGTATGCTCTGGATACCTTCAGACAGTTGTTTATATTATCTCATTTAACCCTGTAATGAAACTTAGAAACTTTTCTTTTTTCTTTTTTTTTAATAAATTTATTTTTTATTGGTGTTCAATTTACCAACATACAGAATAACACCCAGTGCTCATCTTGTCAAGTGCCCTCCTCAGTGCCCGTCACCCATTCATCCCCATCCCCCGCCCTCCTCCCCTTCCACCACCGAGAAACTTTTCTTTTAAAAAAGATTTTACTTATTTATTCATGAGAGCCACAGAGAGAGAGAGGCAGAGACACAGAGGAAGAAGCAGGCTCCCTGCTGGAAGCTCGATTCAGGACTTGATCTCAGGACCCTGGGCTCATGACCTGAGACAAAGGCAGGCACTCAACCACTGAGCCACCCAGGTGGCCCAAAACTTAGAAATTTTTAAAACCTATTTGTTAGCATTCATAAAATTTGAAAATAATTACCTACTGAGGCAACCAGTAAGAAGACAAAAGAGCAGGTTCAAAGGACATTTCAGGAATAGGGATTGGTGAAAATTGAAAAGGTGTCTGTAAGTACAATTGCTAAATTAGATAAAGCATTAATTAACTTTCTACATCTTTCCAGTTTCAGAGGTTACCCTTTAGTCTTACTGTATTGGAATTAGCTGCATTTCCCTTAGTTGTAGGTTATTAGTACAATATCTAGTAGCAGAATTACATTTTCAGCAGGGCTATCAGAAAATACTACAACATAACAAAAAGTTAAGTACTCATCATTATGGTTCTTTGTGAATTTGGAATGAAATTTTATTTCAGACTCTCTCATGAATTGAGTAATGATCTCCTCATTTTCTTGATAAGGACAGAAGCACAGTAAAGACAAATGACCTGACCAAGAATTTAGGGTTACACTATTGGGAGACAGCTCTCCATGGAGCTAGCATTTTTGCATGTGTTGTACACAGTCTTTTGTTCTGGACTGTCTTTTCAAAGATATTGTATAGTGAACTCTAATGGCAGGCAGACAATGTCTCCTTCCAGAGCAAAGGTTGGATAATTTGTTTGCCGCCCATTATAAAAGACAGGAGTTTGCTAAGCTCAGGGTCCCTCTCCCATAAGCCAGCACATACAGATACCCTTGAACCTTTTTGTGTTGTCCTACAGGAACTGGTGGTCAAGGGACTGGGGCAAAACAATGATGATAGTGTCAGTGTTGCTGTTAGTAAAAACACTGTCCTTTGTCTCTGATCCAGGAGTTTTGTGCCTTCTGGCAACTCTCTTGAGGTTGTGGGAGATCAAGTTGTTAGGTTGCACATAGAGTAAAATCCCAGGGCCTTCACATAGCTGCCATCTGCTAGTTGCTGGAACTAGAACTCAGGGTTCTAAATTCTAGGCTTACATTCTTTCCATTTTACATGTCCAGCCCTAATTTCCCACCTTCCTCATTATCTTGCCTTTGTATCTTTTTTTCCCCCTGTTCTAGTATCTCTACAAACTCTAGACCACCTGTTTTCTCCTGACTTCTAAAGACTGATTATTTACCTGGGATAGTCTGCTCACCACCTAGGGTGGGAAAACTGTCCTTCATTTTTACCTCATGGGCTTCTCTTTGCTCTAGGAAAAAAATAGTCCATAAAACATTCAGAGCTAATAACTTATCCTGTATTGTTAAGTTTAGTGATTTTTCAACCAAGAATGCATGAGAACAATGCTTTCCTCTAACTGGAAGATACCAGAGAGTGGAAGAAAAGGAAGATGGTATTACTTAAGCAAGGTTTCTCTTGGTCTTCTTAATTTGTGTGAGTCCTCTAGGCTGGGTGTCAGAATGAAAGTAAGGTCCTATTGGTATCTAGTCCTTACCATTCCCACAGTCCCAGTGATTTTCCTGTCATGCCATTAGAATACTTTATGTCTATTATAAAAGACTTGGATGGCTCTCCACTACCTCAGGATAAAGTCCAAACTTCTTTGTACAAGGCCCTTTGAGTCTGCCAACTTCTTGCCTCAATTTCTTTCTCATTCACATCTGGCCTCATCATGCTGAACCCCAGGCTGTTTGTAAACCTACTGAGCCCCTTTATGTCTTTATACCTTTATATGGAAGATATTTCCTCTTTTTTTTTTTAAGATTTTATTTATTTATTCATGAGAGACACAGAGAGGCAGAGACATGGGTAGAGGGAAAAGCAGGCTCCATGCAGGGAGCCTGACATGGGACTCGATCCCAGGTCTCCAGGATCAGGTCCTGGGCTGAAGGTGGTGCTAAACCGCTGAGCCACTGGGGCTACCCACGACCTTTCCTCTTATTCCACTGCCTATTTGCTACTTACAGTTCAGAGGAACTCTTCTTTTAAGGCTTCAGGGAGTGTGGGTCCTCTTTGCCCTCACTGGGCCGAGCATTCCCCTCTGCTCTAGCTCTTTCTTTGTGATCAAGTTGCCAAATTACAGTATTTCCCAACTTAAATTTTCCCAAAATACCACAGGCAGTTCAGAGTGTTCAAGAGTGTGCTGGTGTCCATCCAGCAATAAAATAATTATTTAAGCTGTTAGGCAGTAAAATAATTATGTAAGCTTTTTCTTTCCTTTAGAACTGATTCATTAGAGAGTTTCTAAGGATGGATGATCAAGAGAGGCAGTTCCTAAAGATCAGTAACCATGACCAATTTGGATGTTTTATAATTCAGCCAAACTCTACTACCCATCTTGTAATAATCATTATACAACTCTAAATTATGTGTTTTTGTTACTATAGGCTGTGCATTGTTTAATTTAAATTCTTAACAGGCCTGATAAATTCTATGGAATACAAAGAAACTTGGTTTTGAAATCCAATAAATTAATAGAAAGATAGCAAATGATGTGACATCTACAAATATCCCTCAATGTGAACTTTATCAGAGCTATTAATCACACTCATGTGATCAAATGTTTTAGGGTGAACTTTCAGCAAAAACCAATACTTCAAAATCCAATGTTAAAAAGGAGAAGCTATACTGATGACTATTTCCAATTTGATTTTTATTTATTGGGAATTAAGACTATCCCCACTCGCAATATGTTATTTACAGAAACGTACTCACAAATAGGAGTCGAACCTGTGTTTTTTTTTTTTTAAAGCACAAAATGCAAAACTATCACATATAAGATGGTGAAAACAATTTTGCCTTTTTAAATAGTGTTTACCATTTAGTTAAATTTTATATGGCATTTTAATATATATTTAATTCTGAAACCAAACTTGTCATAATTCAATGTATGTGTTGACAGATAATGGTTTTTCTTAGGAAATTTAAAGTAAAATGAAACACTTGTGCCATGTGTTAAATGGAAAACAAGTAAAAATTTTTCTGTACTTACTTCAAATGTTATTGATGTTTTTCTTCTAGACTGCTACACGATTGCTAGTCATTTACTCCAGGTCTTTACTCAAAGTCAAATTTACAGTGAGGCCTTCCCTGGCCACTTGAATTTAAAATTTCAGGCATGCCCTACCATCCCTCCTCTGGTCTTTCTTCCATGGTTTAGTACCTCCTTAGCACTTTTCCCCCTGCTACATACTATACATTTTACTTAGATAATAAAAGACTTTTTAAATTTCACTTACCAGAATATAAACATGAAGAAGGCAGAGATCTTCTGTGACATGCACTATTGTATCCGCAGTGCCCAGAATGGCATCTGGCCCTTAGCAGGTACTCCGCAAACATTTTTGAAAAAAAGAGTTAAAACTTTATAATATTTTTAAAAATGTACTGATCTAACAGGAATCATTTTCTACTCAAACACTCATATGTCATTTGCAATCTTTAATATTTATACATATTTTTATATTACTAACTTTGTAGGAGTTTGTAGTGTTGGATATTGCTTTCAAAGTGCAACAAAGAGGGGAGGCTAGGAAAAGTATGCGTTGTAATGTTTGTCTTTAACTAGACTGTGAGTTTTCATGGTTAATGATACTTATTCATAACATATTTTTCTTTGTTTTTCTAGTGCTGCTAGAACTTGGCTCATTTTTGCAGCTCAAAAATAGTTATTGAATGAATAAATGATAAAGTTTGATAGGAGGCCAACATGAGTTAATGTTGAGAATGAATTCCCAGGACACAGAGACACAAGGCTACACCCTAATACCTTTGCTATAAGCCTAGTGTCCGACTGCACCTCTGTCACTGTGTCCAGAGATCATTCATTAGTCACTTCCCCAGTCTACTGTTAACTCTTTGTTCATTTCAATGCTACAGTCCCAATGTCAGTTGGAAGTGTGGTCTTCAGAAGATTTGTACTTTAGTGTGCATAGAAATTACCCGACTGGTGAGAGTTAGAAGTGATGGTCAGTGGAAGTGTAAAGACAACTGGGGTAAACATGAACAGAAATAAAATGGAAAATGAACACAAATTGAATGGAAAGTGAGAAGAAATGAAACAGTTCTTTTCTGGTTATGGCACTATAACTTGGACCAATCTCAGAGTGAAGAAGGGAGAGTGATTGTAATTGTTGTGAGTTGTAATAGTTACACTGATGAGGGTCAAGTCATGAATCACTATCTTTCCCATCCTTTTTTTTGTTGTTGTTGTTTTTAACCTGCCCAGGACAACTCTTACTGTTTTTAAAGAAAAGACCCCAGTACTCTCTTACATTTCTGAGAACTCCTGTGATAGGGAGATTAAGAATACTGTTTCAACATGGATCATTGGTCTAAGCTTGAAAAAAGAGAATGATTGTTGGAGGCCAATGACTGTCACCATTAGATGTTGGGTGGGTCAGATCCCTGTGTCTTGGAGCAGTCTTCACTTATGCTCCCTTCATAGAACTGAAGTAAGGATATATTCTAGTTAAAGGAATATAACTTTGAAATTTTAAGAATACAAATAATGGACTACAGACAGTAATCATACTATTCCTGGCTGGTCTGTTTTTCCAAGATTTCTGCTCAACCTTGACCATACATTGGTTTCCACTCTCAACTGGATAGGCTGGAATTAGGGCATTCATCCTTATATTTTTTTTTAAAAAAATCTTTAGTACTGGCTACTTCTTTATATAAAGAACTTGTCTGCACAATGCTTTTTTCCAAATTCTCAAGGAGCATTATGAGGGGGTAATTAAAGCAGTCTGTTTCTCCAGCACGTTCTGTCTGTTTTTTCTTTTCATTATTAGATGTGATGACACATTTGCCTGTGTGGCTTCCCACAGATGGCATAGAAATTTTGTGATCAAATGGTAAGAGTAAACCAACTGTCGTCTCAGATCACAGCTTACCATGTTGTTCCTCATGTGTAGGAATCTCACTTTAATAAAATGCTTACTTCTTTTAAAGTGGTATTACCTGGTATGCAGGAGATTTTAGGATGAAATTCAAAACTGTGGTGAGGCACCTGAGTATTTAAGTTAACAGCTAGTTCTTATGTCCTGTGTTTTGATTCTGGTACAAAAGTGACTTAATGGAAATAATATTCCCACAGGAAAGCTGATGATTAAAAAATAATGTAAGTTAACTATGTTTACAAGAAAAGCAAAAATAACAGTTTGGGTTTTTCTTGAATCTTTGTGAGTTGATAAAGAAATACTTTGAACTTTTTTATTTTTAAATTTATATCCTACATAGGCACAAAGACCTAGACTCCTAAGCAAGACTTTTTTTTCTTCGTCCATCAAAAACTGAATAGAACAAAATGACTCTAGAAGGCAAAGAACTTTGTCAAAGTGACTATTTTAATATTTATTAAGATAAAGCTTAAAAATTAGCTTTGACTTTCAGAGCTAAAGGCAGGGAGAGACTATATACATCATTTTGAATGTAAGAAGTATGATGGCAACTTAGTGAATTACCTTTTTATTATAGGTGTTTTTCTTTTGTATTTTGACTGGAGGGGTACATCAGTGAAAGAGAAAAACCAAACATTTATCGATCATGAAAGTCACAAAAAATAGGCTAGGTTGGAATGGTAGTTGGGAAAAAGTAGAAGACAAAAGCTGCCTCACTGAGTGGTGAAGAGAACTTTGGAGCTGAGAACGTTGGAAATGGTCATCCAAAGCAGGGGTGGGATGAGTGAGTTTCTTATCAGTGTCTGTGGTTGCTGCTCTGAAGTAAGAACAGTTCAAGAGAAAGCACAGACTAGAAGGTTTCAGGTCCTAAAGTGGGTAACTCAGAATTATATCAAATAGTAATTGACAACACATGCCTATTTTAGTGGACTCAGAAGTTAAAAAATGCAGTACTTGAAATCTATGCTGGGATTCACCACTAAGTAGCATGTTGAGCTTCATGTAATCTCTCTGAGAATCAGTTCCTATGTGTGTAAAACAATAGGTGGGTTAGGTGGACTGGCAGCTAGCAGTGCAGAAGCTCTCTAAATCCCTATTGAACCTAGACTTGAAATTTGCTTTAATCTTCCTAGCGAATTTGCTATACATTATAATTACAATTTGATAGGATTGTTGGATTAAAATATCAGTAGAGATTCATTTGTCAGTGTTATGTGGGGTTTCAACTATTGGGTTGAAAAATTATGGAGTCTTTGGTCTTGGAGACTTAAAAAAGAAGTGTAATTGTTATCAACTCTTGAGTTTTGGCTAATCCAGGCTCGAATCCCAACTTGTCCACAGCTACCTCTATGATGTTTAGAAACATACTGTACCCATATTTTATCTTCTGTAAATTTGCCAGTTCCTTTTACCTAGATCATGAGATTATCATCATTAAATGCAGCAATGCAAATTGACTGGTTCATAATAAATGCTTGGGTTTTTTTTTAAGGCCTTTAAAAAAAAAAGATTTTATTTATGTATTCATGAAAGACAGAGAAAGAAAGAGGCAGAGACATAAGCAAAGGTAGAAGCAGGCTCCATGTAGGGAGCCTGATGTGGGACTCGATGCCAGGACCCTGGGATCACGCCCTGAGCCAAAGGCAGACACTTAACCACTGAGCCACCCAGGCATTCCAATAATAAATGCTTGTTATTTTGATTCCTTGTGTATGATATGCTCTTGAATTTTTACTATTCCCTGTATATTTGAATTTAGATTTTGAATTAATTTTAATATTTCTATCTAACTTACTATAAGCACTGATTTTAATGACTAAGAGCAATTTGCTATGATGATTAGGTAAAAATAACTCACATGCAGGCAATACTTCATTATCTGTAGACCATGCAGCCAGGATGTAGTAATTACTGAGTCTGTTTCTTGCTTTAGTTTCACTGTTTTCAGTGTATAGGCAGTCACTTAATATTTCCAATTTATTTTCATTTAGTGTTGTGTAAAGTAAGGATCATGGCAAATATTCTGTCTTGATTTTTTTTAAAGACTTTATTTATTCATGAGAGACACACACAGAGAGAGAGAAAGGGAGAGAGAGAGAGGCAGAGACACAGGCAGAGGGAGAAATAGGCTCCATGCAGGGAGCCCAATGTGGGACTCGATCCCAGGACTCCAGGATCATGCCCTGGGCCAAAGGCAGGTGCTAAACTGCTGAGCTACCCGGGATCCCCTCTGTCTGGATTTTTTGTTTGTTTATTAGTGGTCGTGTTAGTTTAAAATACTCAACTATTTTCCTGAACTATGATTTCTGTGAAAGAGATCCATACACTAACTATGGCATAAGGATAAATTGATATATTGATAGAACAGAATTGAGTGAAGAAATTTAGGTTTACCACCTATTGATTTTTAAGGAGGGTGGCAAGATAAATTTAATGGGAGGAAGAATAATTTTTTTCAACAAGTGGTGCTGGTATAACTGGATATTCACATGTAAAAGAATAGAGTTGGACCCCTACCTCATACTAAACATAAAAATTAACTAAAATTGGTCAGAATCCATAGATAATAGTTAAAACTATAAAAATCTTACAAGAAACGATAGACCTATATTTTCATGACCTTGGATTAGGCAGTGGCTTCTTAGGTGTGACACTAAAAGTGCAAGAACAAAATTAAAATTGATAAATTTGACTTCATCTAAATGAAAAAGTTTTGTGCTTCAAAGAACACTGTCACAAAAGTGAAAGAACAACCCACAGAAAGTAGAAAATACTTACAAATTATAAACCTAATAAGGGTCTTGTATCTAGAATATATAAAAATTCTTAGGACAATAGCAAGACAACCTAATTTAAAAAGGGGAAAAGGATCTAAATCTAAATAGATATAGTCAGTAGGCACATTGGCCTGTGAACCACAATGAGATCCTATGTGACATCCACTAGGATAGCTACAATAAAAAAGACAGTAGAGTTAGGGAGAAAGTAGAACCTCTATATACCATTGATGGGAATATAAAATGATGTAGATGATTTGGAAGAGAGAATCTGAAAGTTCATCAAAAGGTGAAACATAATATATGACTCAGCAATTTCACTCTAAATGGTTATGTAGCCATTAGAAATGAAAACATAGGTACACATTAAAAACTTGAATATGAATATTCATAGACGCATTTGTTCATAATAGCTCAAAAGTAGAAATGTTCTAAGGTGTCATCTACTGATAAAAGTGGCATATCTATACAATGGAATATTATTTGGCAACAAAAAGGGATAAAGTACTAATGCATAATACAACATTGATGAACCTTGAAAGCATTATGCTGAATGAAGGAAACAAATAAAAAAAACAATCACATATTTATAATTGCACTTATATAGAATGTTTATAATAGTGAAATCTACAGATAGAAAATAATGATTGCCCAGAGCTTGAGGGATAAGGAGAAATGGAGAGTCACTGCTAATAAAGATGGGATGGTAAAATCTAAAATTATGGTGATGGCAGCCCAATTTTGTGAATATATTTAAACCATTGAGTTGTACTTTTAAATGAATGAATTTTATGGTATGTCCATTATATCTCAATGAAGATGTTACACAAAACACAAACTGAGGAAAATGCAAGGAAATGCATCTGAAATACTTTTAAAATTCACATTTGAGGTATTTTAAGAAAACTAGAAACATAATTTCTCTCACAGCACATAGGAATGGAAGGAACTAGATAATTGAAACAGATCAAAGAAGAAATCTGTTTTGAGTTTTTATTAACTGTTGCAGGGCTTTTTACTTTGGGCATATGCCTATGGCATGTGTTTTGCTCAAAATATGTGCTGGAAAGCCTTTCCATAGAATAGGATCCTCAGAAATATCTTTTTAAAAGTTGTTCACATGATCTTTAAAGTCCTATGTGCCAAGACTAATTCCTTTTCAAAAAGCCTCAACTCTTCATCTACCTATATGGACTGTGGTAATGATAGGATTCATTAAAAACTGTAGATTTTGGCTAGTTGGGAGCTAACCATATGTAACTGTAATGCAGGAAGGTGGTACATTTTGCTGGAGAGTCAAAGTAACAGTTTAGTCTTAAGATGTCTTTATCCCATGGCTATCAAATTCATCTCTATCTCTGGGAAGTAAATACACGGGCTTTTGAAGAAAAAAAGGGGCCCAGAATGGTGAATTATTGCAAATCCATCCCACCGATTTAAAAAGTATGCACTGAAATAATTTCAGGAGAAGAATGACAGCATACTATGGTGTCTATTTTGCATAATTTATAATGAAAAGAGATGGAGAGAAATAGTGGCTCAAAGGGGAAAATAAAAACTGGAGTTGGAAGATAGGATCTAAGAACAAACAGTAAAGAAAATACAATTATCTAAACTATAGAACTGGATTTAACCCCCAAACTAGTGAAAATCCTGGTTCACGTGACTCCAAAATAATTGAGAAACATCAATACCACCACTAATATGCTTTTGAAAGCAAATAATCTTTAGCCATGTGCTAAATTCTCGTCTGAGGACTATGGATTTGTGCATACTAATGTAGCTTATTCTTAATATCGAAGGTCCTATGTACATAGAGAATATTTTCTTGAGAGGCTATTCTTTGACTTCAAGCAAATGGATGGTTAGACCCACTGTGGGCACAGCCTAGTTTTTTCAGGGCTGGGCAAAACTTGGGGCTTTGTCAGTTTATATCCTGAAGAATTTTCTCTTGATCCCATCCCCAAATAGGGCCCGAAGTGAACTGGCCTTGGATTTAGAGTCCTTCCATTTTCTGTAAAGGGCTTCAGAGTCTTGCTTTCTTCTACTAGTCAGAGATCTGCACCAGAGAGAAGACTTCTGGTTTGCAGAGTTTGTTGTTTTGTGTATTTCAAACTAATGGTTAGCAGAATCATGAATCCCCCAAGATGTCTTTATGTTCATCTCCTACACCTATGAATATTTTACTTTACCTGGAAAAAGACTTTGCAGTTATGATTAAGTGAGGGATCTTGAATGAATATAAGGTCCTAGATTATCTGGGTGGACCCAATGGAATCACAGGAGTTCTTAGAGGCAGGAGTGTCAGTGTGAGAGCTATTTGAAGATGCTGTGCTATTGACTTTGAAGCGACCATAAAATAAGAAACACGGGCAGCCTCCAGAAGCTGGAAAATAGAAGGAAATAGATTCTCCCCTTGTATCAGTCCACCCAAGCTATGGTAACAAATTACCACAGGCTGGTGGCTTAAACAATAGAAATTTATTTTCTTCTAGTTCTGGAGGTTAGAGATCCAAGATCAAGGTACTGGCAAGGCTGGATTCTGTTGAAGTCTCTCTTCCTGGCTTATAGACAGCAGCTTTCTCGTCAGTGCTCTCATCTCCATGGAAAGAGATCTCTGGCATCTCTTCCTCTTCTTATAAAGTTACAGTTCCATCAGATCACAGCCACACCTCTGTGACTTCATTTGACCTTCCTTATCTCCTTAAAGATAGTATCTCCAAGTATAGTCACATGGGAAGGAGTTAGGGCTTCAACATAGGAAATTTAGCAGGCCACAATTCAGCTAATAACACCTTATAGGCTTATAGTCAGAAGAAATTCAGGCCTGTTGAGACTTTAAGCCTCATGAGACTTTTGACTGCAGAATTTTAGGATAATAAATTTGTGTTGTTTTAAGCCACTGAATTTGGGGTAATTTGTTACAACTGCAGCAGGAAACTAATACGACATTCTCATTAGTTTTAAAGCCTATTCTCCACATGGCAGATTCATCATTATTGATTGGCGGACATAATATGTGGCTGCATTAAAGAATAAATGCTTCAGTCCAACCACCCTGCCTATGCTATCGTGTAAATGCTTATAGACTTGTACACCTACTGGACTCTACAGATTTCCAGGAAGTTTTGGGAATTCTTGCTGGCCAACAACTACTTTAGATTTTTTGTAAATTGACCTAAGTTGGGAGGAATGTATAAGTAGTTCCTTAATTAGTAAGGAGCTGATCATTTTAGGATGCTTTTCTGATAAATGGGTAATGATTCACTCCTTCAAGTAATTCGGGCAGAGACCTTCATAATTGACCCTTGTTGTCTTTTCTGTTTAACTTGGCATTTAAAAGATTTGTCTAAGTTCACATAGATCAATGGAACAGAATAGAGAATCCAGAAGTGGACCCTCAACCCTATGGTCAACTAATACTTGATAAAGGAGGAAAGACTATCCACTGGAAGAAAGACAGTCTCTTCAATAAATGGTGCTGGGAAAATTGGACATCCACATGCAGAAGAATGAAACTAGACCACTCTCTTTCACCATACACAAAGATAAACTCAAAATGGATGAAAGATCTAAATGTGAGACAAGATTCCATCAAAATCCTAGAGAAGAACATAGGCAACACCCTTTTTGAACTCGGCCACAGTAACTTCTTGCAAGATACATCCACGAAGGCAAAAGAAACAAAAGCAAAAATGAACTATTGGGACTTCATCAAGATAAGAAGCTTTTGCACAGCAAAGGATACAGTCAACAAAACTCAAAGACAACCTACAGAATGGGAGAAGATATTTGCAAATGACATGTCAGATAAAGGGCTAGTTTCCAAGATCTATAAAGAACTTCTTAAACAAAAAAAAAAAAAAGAACTTCTTAAACTCAACAGCAAAGAAACAAACAATCCAATCATGAAATGGGCAAAAGACATGAAGAGAAATCTCACAGAGGAAGACATAGACATGGCCAACATGCACATGAGAAAATGCTCTGCATCACTTGCCATCAGGGAAATACAAATCAAAACCACAATGAGATCCCACCTCACACCAGTGAGAATGGGGAAAATTAACAAGGCAGGAAACCACAAATGTTGGAGAGGATGCAGAGAAAAGGGAACCCTCCTGCACTGTTGGTGGGAATGTGAACTGGGACAGCCACTCTGGAAAACTGTGTGGAGGTTCCTCAAAGAGTTAAAAATAGACCTGCCCTACGACCCAGCAATTGCACTGTTGGGGATTTACCCCAAAGATACAGATGCAGTGAAACACCGGGACACCTGCACCCTGATGTTTATAGCAGCAATGTCCACAATAGCCAAACTGTGGAAGGAGCCTCGGTGCCCATCGAAAGATGAATGGATAAAGAAGACGTGGTCTGTGTATACAATGGAATATTACTCAGCCATTAGAAATGACCAATACCCATCATTTGCTTCAACATGTATGGAACTGGAGGGTATTATGCTGAGTGAAATAAGTCAATCGGAGAAGGACAAACATTATATGTTCTCATTTATTTGGGGAATATAAATAATAGTGAAAGAGAATAGAAGGGAAGGGAGAAGAAATGGGTAGGAAATATCAGAAAGGGAGACAAAACATAAAGACTCCTAACTCTGGGAAGCGAACTAGGGATGGTGGAAGGGGAGGAGGGCGGGGGGTGGGGGTGAATGGGTGACTTGCACTGAGGGGGGCACTTGACGGGATGAGCACCAGGTGTTATTCTGTATGTTGGCAAATTGAACACCAATAAAAATAAATTTATTATTAAAAAAAAATAAAAAATAAAAGATTTGTCTAAGTATACCACACAGGATCCAACTTTGTGTAGCTATCTGGATGGGTCTCCAGAGGTGCACTACATCTCACTGTCCGGGTGAAGGATATTTGGAAACCTTCAAATGGGCTCCTTTGCCACAGAGGCAAAATGTCTTCTGTCCACCTTGAGTTCTCACAGTTCCATTAGTTGAAGTAGAAGAGAGAGTGTTAGAAGAAGAATAGAAGGAGAATAAGAGCTCATTTAGAACAAAAGGGTAGAGAAGCCTTTTTAAAAGGACTTCTTAATGGTTTCTAGATACACATGGCTAACCAGAAAAGAACAGATGATCTGTTTGGGAAGATCTGGAGGTGCCAGACTGTTTTGCCCTGAAGCCACAGAGAAGGCTTTGCAGAATCCTCTTATTAACAGAAAGACTGTCACATTCCCTGGATCTGTCCTGTGTAGGGTATTCTAGAGGTGAAAAGTGCCAAGAATACTGAGCACAATTAGATGGCTCTTGGCAATCTTTTCACTCTACGGAATTTTAGGTATAGAGGGCTCCCAACACATTTTTTTTTTCTGAAAAAAAGGAGACCAATCATTTCACCCAAATTTCATCCCTTGGTATTATAGTAGAGCTGTATCATTTATAATTCAAGTTTTATTTAAAGTAATTTTTATGTGGGAGCTAGGAAAACTCTCAAAAATATTTAGTTTACTTGCTTAAGGTGTGATTTAACTCTTTCACAGTTGCTTTATTTTTTGACCATTCCTTGTGGGCTACCAGGAGAATGTGTGCTTCCTTATTAATACAAGTCAACAGAGCCGCCTTCTGCCAAGGATCATGCCAAAAAATCAAATTAAGTGTCATTGCATGATGTTATTCGTTCTTTTCACTATATAGTGAAAATAAACAAAGGGAATTATTTGCAAAGCCATAGAAAGTACTTTTTTAACGTGTAGGATGTTATTTGCTAAAGTGCTGTAATTTTTAGAAATACTTTACTTCTAATGAGAAAACATAAAATTATTTTTAAAACACACAGATTTAAACTTTGTATAGAATTTTCATCCATTTTAACTATGGTGTACCATGATTAATGCCCAGCTGAATTTATTTATTTATTTGAGAGAAAGGGAGAGCGAGAGAGTGAGCACAAGCAGGAGTTGGGGCAGAGGGAGAAGCAGACTCCCCACTGAACAGGGAACCTAGTGGAGAACTCAATCCCATGACTCTGGGATCATGACCTGAACCGAAGGCAGACATTTAACCAGCTGAACCACCTAGGCACCCAGCTCTTTTGAAAATTTAACAGGATTTTCAGACTGCATAGTATCCCGATATCCTCTGTATTTTTCTCTTTGCAAATTTTGTACACATTTACTCAAAACTTCTCCTTTTTGAACATGTGGAAAATAGCCAAAAGATCCTATTTGATATTCTAGTTAGAAGTATGTCGTTTTTCCTTTCCTTTGACTGGAATGGTATAATTGGGAAATCACTCCTGAGCTTCATGTAGCTTAAATGTGGCAAAAAATTGTCATAAAAAAGAGTCTATAATGAAGGCAGGTTCTGTAAGCGTTAGGTCACTGTGGATTTAGATGGAATAAAAGGACAGGATTAGTTTAAACAAATAAACAGCTTAAGATTTTCTATTTTGTGTTGTTTTACTTTGCCTCAAAATGGTGAACATAAACATTTAGTAAGAAAACCATTTCCCCTCCTGGCTTTGTTACGATCTTTTTCAAAAGTGTTGAGGGTTGGTGGATGGGGGGAGGTATTGCTTGGTCAATGCCCCTGAATCTACTGGAAGTGAGGTTCTTGAGGTAGTCCGTGAATACAATGCTTCTTAGAGACATCTCTTTGGGTTCTCCTTTTCCATTGATGTTCTTTTAAACCACTTCTTTAACTTGTCAGAGAAATGGAGACTATGGAGTCATTACCTTAGTATCCTGTCTCCTAGGATTTTGAAATAGATTTTTCCCAGATTTATTAAGACATAATTGACATAAAGCACTAAGTTTAAGGTATACAGCCTCATGATCTGACTTATATATGTTATGAAACAATTCCCACAGTAAGTTTATGAATATCCTCCATCTCATATAGATGCCAGAAAAAAGAAAAAAAAATGTTTGTTTCCTTGTGATGAGAACTCTAGGATCGACTTTCTTAACAACTTCCACATATACTATACAGCGGTGTTACTGTAGTCATCATGGTGTACATTCCATTCCTGGTACTTAAAACTGGAAACTTGACGGGACGCCTGGGTGGCTCAGTGGTTGAGCATCTGCCTTTGGCCCAGGGCGTGATCCTGAGTCACGGGATAGAGTCCCACATCAGGTTCCCTGCATAGAGCCTGCTTCTCCCTCTGCCTATGTCTCTGCCTCTCTCTCTCTCTTTTTGTGTCTCTCACTAATAAATAAATAAAATCTTAAAAAAAAAAACAACAACTGGAAACTTGTACCTTTGACCACCTCCTTCAAATTCTGCCCCTCTGGTAACCACAAATCTGGTCTCTTTTTCTATGTGTTTTGGTTTATTTTTAAAACTATACATATATGTATTATATAATATATAATTTATATATGTTTGTTTATATATTTATTTCTATAGATATATATATTTATTTTTATTTTATATATGTACATTGATTCCACCTATAAGTGAGATCATACAATATTTGTCTTTAACATAATGCCCTCCGGGTCCATCCATGTTGTCACAAATGGCAGAATTTCTTTCCTTTTTTATGGTTGAATAATATTCCATTGTATATACATACAACTTTTTTATCCATTCATCTGTTGATGGATGCTTAGGTTGTTTCCACACCTTGGCTGATGTGAATAATGCTGCTGTGAAAATGGGAGATGATAACTCTTTGACATAATGTTTCATTCCCTTTTAATATATTCTCCAGAATGGAATTGCTTGATCATATGTTAGTTCTGGTTTTAATTTTTTTAGTAACCTCTGTACTGTTTTCTTTGTTGATTGTACCAATTTATATTCCCATCAACAATACACAGGGGTTTCCTTTCCCTACATCTTCACCAACATTTGTTATCACTTACCTTTTTGATAATACCTATTCTAATAGGCATGAAGGTGGTATCTCATTGCAGTTTTGATTTGCATTTCTCTTCAGCTTAGTGATGTTGAGCACATTTTCATGTACCTGTTGGGCATTCATATATATCCTCTTTGAAAAAAAAATGTCTTTTCAGGTCTTTTACACGTTTTTTAATTGTTTTTTTTTTTTCCTACTGAGTTGTAAGAGATCTTTATATATTTTGGATATGTAATTCTTATCAGAAAATCTGATTTGCAAACATTTTCTCCAATTCAGTAAGTTGCCTTTTCTTTCTGTCAATGATTTCCTTTGTCATGCAGAGGCTTTTTGGCTTGATACAGTCCTACTTGTTTATTTTTTATTTTGTTGCTTGTGCTTTAAGTAAAACATCCAAAAAATCATTGGCAAAACCCATGTCAAGGGAGTTTTTTTAAAAAAGACTTTATTTATTCATTCGTGACAGACACAGAGAGACACAGAGACACAGAGGGAGAAACCGCCTCCTCTCGGGGAGCCCAATGGGGACTCAATCACTGGACTGGGATCATGCCCTGAGCTGAAGGCAGATGCTCAACCGCTGAGCCACCCAGGTATCCCAAGGAACTCTTATCTCGTGTTTTCTTATAAGAACTGTATGGTTTCCTATCTGAAATGTGTTTTTAATAAAATGCCTTATCCATAAGATTGGGATTTATCATTATTTCCTTTTTCAGAATGATCTGGAATGATAATACTGATGACAGTAATCATTTCCATTTATTGAATATTTACCAGGTAATAGGCACTCATTGAATTGAATATTTACCAGGTAATAGCTAAGTGCTCTTTACATATTATTTCACTTTATTCTCAAGCTTGTGCTATAGATACTATTATTACATCTATTTTATTAATTAGAAAACTGAGGATTTGAGAGATTAAGTAATTTATTTGCCCAAGGTTGGGTAGCTACATTGGGCTGCAACTGGGATCAGAACCTGTAACTTACTGAAGAAACGGTTTTAGTTTATAGTTTTACCATTAAGGTATAATGATCACTTGAATTATCAGGGTCTTATTCCATCAACTCTACATGTTGGGATTAAGTAGATCAATGAGTAAACAGCATTACCTAAACTGGGAATTGCTTGGTTCACAAATTTTTGGTTGCTGTTGAACATGGAAAATACTAAGAAACTTTTTGAAGTAGTTGCAAATTTTTAAATCAAGAGAGTTTTTTTTACAAAAATCTGGATTCTGAGTGTTTCATGAAAATTCCAAATCTCTGTCATCCCGGTCTTGCATTCTGTCACTGCAGTGATTGGCTAGAGCTGAATGTGCCCATCCCTTTAAAGAAGGGATTCAATTCACCAATGTCCCTTCTGGGAGCTTCACTCATTCAGGCTGTTTCCCTGGTTCCTGTAGGCGTTTGAGTTTTGGTTCCAAGATTAGCTGATTCTTAATGTTTATTTGGTTTTCGACTGATTCTTTTCCATACGACAAGCTTATCATCCTGGTAAACTAACTTTCCTCTTACTGAAACATGGCCTCAGTGTATAATAACTGGAAATCTTTTTGGAAGTTCACATTATAAATTTATAGAACTAGACACAAAATCCATCCTAAATTCCGAGGAACTACAAGAGCTGCAATATGCCAGTTTCTGCCAAGCATTCTTAACAACAGATCACACAGAAGTTATACAGTATCTTTAACAGTCACATTAAATTAAAGTGCAAGTATTGGGGAAGACAATGCAAAGCCATGTGTGTTTTGTAAGGATATTTTTTTTTAATTTATTTTTTATTGGTGTTCAATTTACTAACATACAGAATAACCCCCAGTGCCCGTCACCCATTCACTCCCACCCCCCGCCCTCCTCCCCTTCCACCACCCCTAGTTCGTTTCCCAGAGTTAGCAGTCTTTACGTTCTGTCTCCCTTTCTGATATTTCCCACACATTTCTTCCCCCTTCCCTTATATTCCCTTTCACTATTATTTATCTTCCCCAAATGAATGAGAACATATAATGTTTGTCCTTCTCCGACTGGCTTACTTCACTCAGCATAATACCCTCCAGTTCCATTGTAAGGATATTTCTTAATTCTACATGAGTTGAGGATGATTGACATGCAGAATCTAAATAATGGAATTGGTTGTTTTCTAATTGATGCTTTACTTAAGGTGAGTTTCTCCTATTGGCTATAAAAAGACTATTAGTGAAGATGTTCCTGGAAAATGTAATAGGATTTGTTTCTTTGTAAGATATTTTACAATGCTGAAAAATTTCCCTCCTAGCATCAATTTGAATGTGGTGTCCATTTTTTTTAATCTGGCAAACTAACTTCTGAAGCCATGCATTCATTTTATGTGTATGTGTGTTTCCCCTTAATGAGATAAAATTAAATATAAAAGAATTGAATCAGACCAAAACATGTGACACAATGGTCTTGTTTCCATCACACACAGAAACAGCTTGTTTTAATAATCAAATACGTTTCCTAAGGGTCTTGTTAAATTGCTGAATGTAAATTGCAATTGGAATTGACTATTAAAGATCTTAGTAGAGTAGGTTAAACATCTGTTCAATTTATTACAATTTTATTTGTACTTCAGCTGTAACTGGGGCAATTAAGCCAATCAGAGCAAGCAAATCAAATCTAATTTACACTCTAATGGACTCAAAATGAATGAATAAACACTGCACTACTAGATCCAAATGATTACACATGTCTCTAAGGATTTTTTTTTCTATTTCAGTATAGAAAACCATGGTGTTCATACTATAACTAAGCACCTAAGGATGATGTAAACAAATCTGAACATCTCCTTATTTTTTCATGTTTTTATAAAATTGCTAGATAAAAACCAAGAATTTAATAAATTAGAGTCCTTCTTAACTCCGACAACTTTATTTACAAAATCATTCATTAAGTCCAATATCTGAATGCCAGAATTGTTTTTATTGGAGTATAGCTGGCATACAATATTATTTTGCCTTCAGGTGTACACCATAGCAATTTGACATTAATATACATTATGAAATGTCCTCCACAATAATTGTAGTTCTCATCTGTCACTGTACAAAGTTATTACAATATTATTGACTATATTCCCTGTGCTGTACTTTACATCCCTGTGATTTATTTTTATAACTGCAACTTTATACTTCTTAATCCCCTTTACCTATTTCACTCCTCCTCATCCCATCCCACATCCCCCTGGCCACTACCAGTTTTCTTTATAAGTGTTTCCCTTTTGTTTGTTCATTTGTGGTGGTGGTTTTAGATTTCACATATAAGTGAAATCGTATGATATTTGTCTTTCTTTGACTTGTTTTACTTACCACAATGCTCTCTAGGTCTGTCCATATTGTAAATGGCAAGGTTTCATTTTTAATTATGGTAGAGTAATATTCCATAGCATATATATGCCACATCGTCTTTATCCATTTATCTGTTGATGGACATTTAGGTTGCTTCCATATTTTGGCTATACTAAATGATGCTGCAATGAACATGGGTTGCATGGATATTTTTGAATTAGTGTTTTTGTTTTCTTTGGACAAATACTCAGAAGTATAATTGCTGTATCATATGGTAGTTCCATTTTTAGTTTTCTGAGAAACCTCCATACTGTTGTCCATAGAGACTGCACCAATTTACATTCCCACCATTAGTACTCAATGGTTCCCTTTTCTCCACATCCTTACCAACACTTATTATTTCTTGCCTTTTAGATCCTAGCCATTCTGACAGGTGTGAGGTAACATCTCATTGTGGCTTGGGTTTGCATTTCCCTGATGATGAGTGATACTAAGCATCTTTTCATGTGTCTGGCAGCCATCTGTATGTCTTCTTTGGAAAAACGTCTATTCAGGTTCTCTGCCCATTTGTAATCAAATTGTTTGGGGTTTTTTGGTTTTTTTTTTTTGTTTTTTTATTTTGTTTTGTTTTTTTTTTGGTATTGAGTGGTATGAGATCTTTAAATATTTCGGTTTATTAACCCCTTATCAGATCATTTCAAGCATCTTCCCCATTCAGTAAGTTGCTGGTACTCTCCTTTACTGTGCAAAAGCTTTTTAGTTTGATGTAGCCACGATTGCTTAGTTTTGCTTTTGTTGCCTTTGTCTGAGACAGGTCCAAAAAATATTGCTAAAACTGATGTCCAAGAATTTCTCATTTCCTTTTTGGATTTTTATGGTTTCAGGTCTTACATTTAGGTCGTTTGTTTGTTTGTTTGTTTGTTTTTACATTTAGGTCTTTAATCCATTTTGCATTTATTTTTTATAAGATATAAGAAAATAGTCCAGTTTCATTCTTTTGCATGTAGCTGATGTAGAAAATTTTATTTAACAGTATTCATGAATATTCAATATTCATGGCTAAATGCCAGAATTTAAATGGAACATACAGACATGAATTTTGTTAAATTTTCTATATTCTTTTTTTTTTTTTTTTTTTTTTTGCTTTAGCCCTGGTTTGTAATAAGGAAGAGTAGTAATGGATTTAATGTTATCAGTTAAAATCTTGTTGCTCTTTGTTGGGCTCATACAATTGAGAAATGACAACTTGACAATACAGAAATGTGTCATTCTGCACAGTATCTAGGTGGAGCAAGTTAACATCCATCTTACGAGGAGCTCAGGGTCATCAAAGCTTCCAACAATACACAAAAACATGCATCTCCAAATGCAAGTTTAATGTTGCAAAGGGAGCACTAGGATTTGGATGGAGCTCTCGGCTGACCTAACAGGAATGTCTGGGGAGCTGCTATTGTTTAGGTTTAGCAAATATCAAACAGAATACTATTATATAGTCTGTACCAGATTGAACAAAAATTAATTATTGTGAAATAATAGCATGCTAGGCAGTATGTTAGGATATTTTATAGACTACCACCCTATTTGGTGAACTGAAATTTCTACATTTGGGGAAATAACCCTAGAGTCAATAAGCTATTGTGGCTAATTTTTACAAGGGGTACCTTTTAATGCTGTCCAACTGGCCCTTTAGTAAGCTCACTGGTAACACTTGTATAATTTGATTTGGGATCTGAGGGCTTGGCGGATGCCATGTATTCCATCCTTTTGCCTCCAATATCTGATGAAAGCAAATTCAGCTAAGGTCCCCTTCCTTAAAGGAAAGGGCTTACAATTGAGTTTGGCCGTATGTCTTAGAACACATTGAGTCTGGCTCGAATAAAGCCACCAAATCAAGGAAAGACACACCCAGGCTAGACCTCTGCTGCTGCTCATCACATGTATACTTCTCTTCTCCTAGATGTGCTCTTTGCTATACATAGGACACTTTCCTGCTAGACCTGCTTGCTCTTTCAGTCCATCATTTCCAACTGCTTTAGATAAAGCAACAATCATTTATCAGGAAGTTACCACAAAGAGTCATAGACTCAGTCCCACTCTTCAGAGAATGCATTGTATTATGTCCGGATAAGTCCCTGCCTCCTTCCTAGTCTGTCTTAATGTCTCAGATAATTTTGAGTTGCTATTTAGTGCCAGGTGCCAGCATGGTCCCAAGAATATAATTATAAGCAAGAAAGACCTGTTCCCTGACCTTACAAAGCTAGTGGGGGAAGAAAAAGCATCAATCAAATATGCATACAATGAATGTGAAAATGAAACCTCAGTAACAATTACAAAGGTAAAGTCAGAATACAGAGACAACAGAGACTACATTCAAGGCTTCTTGCCTAGTTAGGTTGAGGAAGGCTTCCGGGTGAAAGTCAGAGAAGGATCTATCTGGCTGAGATATAAAGGTGAAAAATTAGTTACATGGGTGAAGAGATGAAGAAAGAGGGTTCCAAAGAGAGGAGACAGGGATATATGAATATCTGGAAACTGGCTAAAGTATGATACTTGAGAGAAGGCTTTGACTGAGAAAGCCTATGATAGCGGTGTAGGCTGGGGCTTCTTGGAGGAGTGGAGGAGGGGCTGTGATTTATAGAACCTGTTAATCATATTAAGAAAGGTTGCTTTTATGTAAAAAGCACCACAGAATCTTAGAGATACTTAAGCAGAAGTTCAAACATGACTCTGCCCTCAGCGAGGAGAATGAATTCCTTGGAGCAAAGCAATAGCAGCTGGACCAATGGACCATCGGGAGACCATAGACTCCAGTTGTAGGAAGACGCTAGCTTAGGTTAGGCTGGTCATAGTAATTAAGACAAGTGGATAGACTTGGGGAGTGTAAAGGTAAACATTTTGGTTTTGGGTCACTCTTTGTTTCAGGTACTTTGTGTTTACCATTGATTTTTAAGCTTCATCCCCAATAAAGGACAGACTTCTCCAACACAAGTTTATCTTTTCTTCACCTTCTTTTTCCCCTGCATTTACCTTCCTTTGCTGTTGTCTTATCCAGATAGTGGAACCCAATTTAACTTGGAGGATTAAAAAAAAATAAAACACCTAAACCAAACCTTTCAACTCCAATGCTTCTTTTCAGCTGAATGGCCCATTTCTTTTCTCTTGCTGTTTTTGGTGGAGTAGCTATGGAGCAGAGAGAGGTAGAAGGACGAGGACTTGAACACATTTGGAACATGGCCAAGACATCTTTACCTTTGTGGAGTCCTGATGAAATCTGGCTGTTATGAATCCTAAGTGAGTCTCATGATGTTTTCCAAGCAAATGAGACCACTTTGTGAAAAGCAAAAGCGTCTTCTCACCAGGAAAAGGGGCCATGTGCAAGAGGAGGAGGTGTAAATGGAGAGGAGCCATCAGCCCTTTGAGAAACTACATGATGTAACAGCCCCACTACACTGCCTCATTTGTGCTGGAAAATTTTAAATAGTCAGAGAACTATAATCCTATCCCATTAGCATAGCAACAAGTATGTTCTCAGCATAATAAACTTGGTTCCAGGGTGGCATTCAGCTCCATTTTGCATGCCCTTCTGTCTCACCTTTTATTGCCAATGCCATTGAAGTCCTAATGGAAAGACAGCCTTTGAAAGAACCCTGCTGGCTTTTTGGCTGCCTGTTGGCAACAGAGGAGACAAGGAGGACGAGAATATACATTTGTAAAGTTCCACTTGCTTATCTTACTTAGGGACAGCATTTTCTCCTTTCAAGCTTGTCTCCCAGCCACTGTAATTAGGCTTTCCTGAAACAGTCTTGCAGCTGTCTTGACATCACAATAGTGTTTTGATAAGCTCGGACAGTTACCAGTTCATCCGTCTGGCAAGACATTGCTGCATACCCAAAGGTTTCACTGTATCCTGGTGGATGCCATTGGTTCTCAAAGGGAAAGGGAAATATTTTTACAACAATATGCAAAGAATTCAGAAGCAAACTTATGGTGTTGAAACTTCTGTCTTCAAACCTAGCAACCAGTCTTCTCCTATTAAATCATTAATTTTCCAGGGCATAAATGAGCCTAGAGTTCTTTCACTGATGAGTAGGCAAGGCAAAAAATAATCAGAGAAAGAGGGAGACTATGTGACACCAAGGGAGACATACATGGACAAAGCGAGAGGACAAGAAAGGCAAGAGGGAGAGAAATGTCTTGATTGTAAGCTTCCTGAGGTCAAGACTCTGGTTTCCAGTACACTGCTGCTTTTGAACATGATCTTGCGGTCATGCTATGACTGGGAGTAACAGGAACTCACCCCCCTTGAGTCAGTGGTTTTGCAGTCAGATTGAAAGTCTCTGTCATGTATCAAGCAAGGTCTTCTAAAACGAGAGAATCTTGAATTCAACCAGAATCATCTAAGGCAGTGACTTCAGGAGTCTTTTCACTTACGTGGAGTGAGGCTGTCCAGTAAGACTTTCAACAATGATGGAGACGGTGTATTTCTGGCAGTCAAAGCACTTGAAATGGACTAGTGCAAGTAAAGAATTGAATTTTTTAATTTAAAATTTCAATTGATGTAGCTACATTTGTCTGCTGGCTACCATATTGGACAGCGCACTGGGAGGGCCAGCACTACTCATAAGGATTCATATACCCTCACATCCGAAGATAAAACAGAATCATCTTCCTCCCTCCCAAGACTAGAATTATCCTGCAGCCATTAGCTCTGAGACAAACCTCACACTCTCAAGTGGGAAAGAAAGGCATCTGAGGAACAGAGCAATGCCTCAAGCCCTTGGGCAAAAGCCATGCCCCTTGCTCTTTACAACTTCACTCCATTTCTTTGGAAAATCTAGTCATTGCAAATATTTCTAACATCACTGCAGAAGGAGAATAACAACTTTTGCTTTTGATCAAGTCCTGTAGGGCTAGCACAGCGCTAAGTCTCTACTTGAGAGATGCTTACTAATTCGATGTCTGTTCTAAAAAGGGAGTCCTCAAACTTTTGTAATAGGACTATCTTTATTATGAGACATGATTTCTTGATACTGGGAGGCAAGAAAGCATTAACCCCTCCAGCTGCAGTTGTGTGGTTGCTTTTAATAACCCTTTTGCTTATAAGTAAGACCCTTCGTTTGAGCCATACTCAAGGTTGTTTATGTTTTTCAGAAAACCTCTCACTGATTTCTGCTGTCATCGACTCATCGAGGCATTAATGAATAGGACAGTAGCTATTCTGGGCCAGCTTTTTGCTCTGTGGTACTTGCGCTCTGCCTGTGTGTATCAGTAAAAGTGGAGTGTAAGCAAAGGGGGGAGGCAACATTTGGCCCATTGATTTCACTGCAGCTGCTAAAACAGAAATGCCAACGCAAAGCTGAGCCACTAATTGGAAATGGAATAAACTGAAGAAATATTGGTTCAAATGGCAGCTATATTTTTGAAGAGAAGATTTCAGTTGAAATGCCATAGGAGACAGTTAGCCAAAACATTTGTCTGTGGAAATTTCTCTTCTCCATTTTATTCAGATTTACAGCTGGGTGCTAAGTGAAGCATTTCTTGAGAACACATGCCATGGATAAACCAAGATGTTTATTTTCCTCAGTAGCAGATCAGATTGAACTCACAACAAATAGTTCAATTAGCATGATTACTAATAGGCTGATTAATGCAGGCTACAGCGAATGAAATTGGTTGTGTTGGAATGGAGCTCCTTGGTGGGTGAAGTTGGTAGCAGAGCAAGGCACCTGCAACCAGTTTCTGGTTTTGATGGAACATCAGGGTGAGAAAGGGTCAGCTTGAGAATGAGTCTGCATGTTTTGTGAAACTGCTACTTGATGCACTGGGCCTGAGGGTGCTCTCCGGCTCTTATACAAGGACTCCTGGCCGGAGTTCTACATTCCTCTTGGAGTTTAGTGTCAGGAAAACACTTGCTTCTCCTGGTGAGCTACTTTAATTCCTCATATCAGGCAATAAAACTCCACATCTGATTTCCATGTCGCTTTCGCCCAGAAATCCTGAAAACTCAGCTGACTTCACCATTCATTACATTATTAACCTTGGCTTTTGCTGCTTCCTACCCCCACCTGGTGAAGAGCCAGCCCCAAAGATACTGGTAGTCTGTGGAATTTGCCCCTATCCTTTCTGAGTAATCTTGAACAAGTCTCCTTTCTCTCTGAGCCCTAATTTACTCACCTGTGAAGTGGGCAATAATTGTTTTTTTATAGATGTTTTGCTCTAGCGATGATTCATAGTAAACATTTAAACATGCTAATTATAGGGTTGTATGGTGACAGATGGTAGCTACACTTGCCATGAGCACAGCATAACGTATAGAGAAGTGGGATCACTATGTTGTACACCTGAAACTAATGTAACGTGTATTAGCTGCACTTATTTTTCTAAAAGCCTCAAAAGCCAAAAATGTTAATTATTGAATTTTAAATCATTCTTTCAACCTGCACTTAATCTCAATGATAAATCATATTAGGAAGCAAATATGACATTAATGCAATCATCATAAATATAGCTGGGGGTGCCATTATTTCAAGGGTTAGATACATTGATATTACTTTTCCTGTGTATTTACAGTTCTTTCTGAAGTTAAAATCTAAGTAGAGTGAAATGTGCAAATCTTGTGTACAACTCTGAACTTCGACTCATGTAGGCTATACCCCTTTAAGATGTAGAACATTTCTTTTACCCACGAAATTTCCCTTGGGCCTCCTTAAGTCAACACCTCCTCAGACAAAGCTTTTCTGAATCCTTTCACTGTAGAGTCCTTTTGCCTGCTTTAGAAAAATATGTAAATGGAATCCTACAGTGTATATTTTTTTTCTGTCTGGCTTCTTCTGCTTAAGAGAAGTATTGAGATTCATCCATGTTATTGAGATGGATGATAAATATCTTTTAATGCTAAGTATCTCCTGTTGTATGAAGATACCATAAATTATTTATTCTCCTGTTGAGGGATGTTGGACTGTTTTCAACTTCTGGCTATTATGAATGAAGTTGCTGTGAACATTCCTTTTACCAGCCTATGGTAGTTTTATGTTTTCTTCACTCCTGGAAACTTTCATAAGAGTGAAAAGACTATAGAAAGTATGCTGTCCCATTTTATAGTCCTACCGGCAAAATAAGAATGTTCCTTGCCAAGACTGGGTGTTACCTGTCTTTTTAAAAACAATACAAAAGATATGCTTTCATATTTTTATATTTATTAAAATATATTTATGTGTTTTTAAATAAACTTTCAATTTTTGAATAGTTTTAGATTTGCAGAATTATTTCAGATGGTAGAGACTTGCAATATATCCCATACTCAGTTTTCCCTATTATTACCATCTTGCATTAGCATGGTATATTGCCACAACTAATGAATCAATATGGACACGTTACTAATAAATAAACTAAAGCTCATATTTTATTCAGATTTCCTCAGTTTTCTCCTAATGTCCATTTTCTGTTCTAGGATCTCATCCAAGGTACCACATTACATTCATTAACTGTATTTGTTTAGGCTCCTTTCGGCTGTGGCAATGTCTCTGACTTTCCTTGTTTTTGATGACCTTGAAAGGTTTCAGAAGCACTGGTATTATATCGAATGTCCCTTACTTGAGATCTGTCTGCTGTTTTTTTTTGTTTTTGTCTTATTTTGTTTTGTTTTGTTTTCAAAATCAGGCTGGAAAATGTGTTTGGGGAGGAAGATCACAGAAGTAAAATGTAATTTTCATCACATCATATGAAGAATATGTACTATCAGGAGGATTTATTACTGTTGAGGTTAAGCTTGATCACTTGGGTGAGGTAGTGTTTGTCTATTTTTTTCTATTATAAAGCTTCACTTCTCTTTTTTCCTTTCCATATTATACTCAAAGTGGAAGTCATTATGCACAGACTACACATAAAGAGTAAGAAATTCTGCTGGACCTCCTTCAGTGTAGAGTAGTTACAGAAATTATTTTGAATTCTGCATAGGTGATTTGTCTACTATCTTATTTTCTTATTTAATCACTTATATCAGTATGAATGCATAGATATTCATTTGATACTTTGGGCTGTAATCCGGTACTTTTTTTTTTTTTTTTTTTTTTACTTTCTGGGTTTTTTGGATGCTAAATCGTTTCAGCTTCGGCCATTGGGAACTCTTTTATTTGGCTCCTGTGGTAACACTTCCATCATTATATGAGTCTTTTCTTTCATAGTGTTTTCCTGTTTTGCAGCATTATGAAATGCTTCAGAGTTATCTTGTCATTTCCTGCCTCAGCCTGAGAGCCAGCCATTTAAGGAGCCCTGGTGCCTTTGACTGGAGTACAGTCTTTAGAAATGAAGATCTGCCTGCCAGGTGTTCTCACTATTTCTAGGATGTTCTTCTAAGGCACTCTCAGCAGGCAGAGGAAGGAATTATGTGTGTATGCTACCCTATGTTTGTATGTATTCATGCAAATACTTCTGTATGTGACCATCTGTGTCTGTATAAACCTAAATATGGGTTAATACTGATGTCTCTGATCTATCACCACATGGATCACTCTAGCCTACTCCTTCCCTTCATCTGTGACTTCCCACAGTGACAGCGAGAAGCCTGCATCCCTTTCTCTGCTAGCCATTATTTTTTTTTCTTCAAATGCTATTGGTGTTACATTTTTAGATGCATCACCAAATCTAAGGTCAATGTAGATTTTCTCTCATGTTTTTTTTTTTTTTTTTTTTTGCAGAAGTTTTATGGATTGGCATTTTACATTTTTGGTCTGTAATCCATTTGGAGTTAATTATGTACAAGGTATGAGGTTTGCAACTAAATTCTTTTACTTATTTTTTTGCATACGGACATCCAATTGTTCTAGTACCTTTGTCACAAAGACTTAGCTCTCCATCAAATTGCCTTTGCTCCTTTTCTCAAAAATCAGTTGATGGTGTTCATGTGAGTCTATTCTGTTGCATGTATCCATATGCCCATTCTTTCACTAATATAACACTGTCTTGATTACTATAGGCTTATATCTATCTTGAATCAAGCATTGTGAATCTTCAAAATTCATCCTTCTTAAGAACTGTGTTGGCTATTCTAAGACCTTGATATTTGAAATAAGTGTCAGCATCAATTTGTTGAGATCCAACAATGAGCCTGCTAGGATTTTGCTGGGGCTGAAGTTGAAATTATAGGTCAAGATGGGATAAATAAACATTGTTTACAATACTAAGTATTTCAATCCAAGAATAAAAAGTATCTATTTATATAGATCTTCATAAGTCTTTAATAAGTTTATGGTTTTCTGCTTATTGATCTTATACATCTTTTGTTAGATCCATACATAAATAAATTATTTTGGGAGCTACTAAAATAGTATTGCGTTTTTTAATTTCAAATTCCAATGATCTGTTGTAAGTTTCTAGGAAAGTCAATGAATTTTGTGTATTAACCTTGTATCCTGAAGCCATGTTTGTAATCATTTATTAGTCCCAGGAGATTTTGGGGGGTAGTTCTTTGGATTTTCTACATAGACAATCATGTCATCTGTGAAGAAAGATACTTCTATTCCTTCCTTCCCAGTTAGTGTATCTTTTATTTTTTATTGCACTGGCAGGACTTCAAGTATGATGTTGAATAAGAGTGATGAGAAGAGACTTCCTTGTGTTATTCCTCATCTAGGGGAAGGCATCCAACTTCCTATCATTGTTTGATGTCAGCAGTAGACTTTCTTTTATTTTTTTATTATTATTTTTAAAGATTTTATTATTTGGGGGAGAGAGTGCATATGAGAGAGAGAGAGAGCTGGGATCTGGGAGGAGGGGCAGAGAGAGAAGCAGACTCCTCACTGCGCAGGGAACCCAACTTAGGGCTGGATCCCAGGATCCAGAAATCATGACCTTACCGGAAGGCAGACGCTTAACTGACTGAACCCTCCCAGGCCCCCCCAGTAGATTTTCTTTTTAGATATTCTCTATCAAACTGAGGAAGTTTCTATTCCTAGTTTACTAAGAAGATGTTTTTATTATTATTATTATTATTATTATTATTATTATTATTATTATCCTGAAAGGGTGCTTGACTTTTGTCAATTTTTTTTTCTGTGTTGATTTATAGAAATATATGATTTTTCTTGTTCTGTTGATGGTAATGGGTTGCATTGATTTTGCTAAACAATATTTGTATGCATAGAATAAATCACACTTGGTCATAGTATGTAATTCTTTTTTATACATTGTTGGATTTTATTTGCTAATAATTTGTGGGAACTTTGTGCATACATTCATAAGAGATAATAGTAGTTTTCCCTTCTTATAATTTTTTTCCCACTGGTTTTGGTGTTAGGGAAAATACTGGCCTCATAGAGTAAGTTAAGAAGTATTCTCTTTGCCTCTGTTTTCTGGAAAATATGGTGAAGAATTGGTATAACTGCTTCCATAAATATTTGGTAGAATTCTTCGATGAATCCAGCTGGGCCTGGCCTCTTTTTTTTTTCTTTTTTAAAGGTTATGAATTACTGCTTCAGCGTCTTTATTAAATGTAAGAGTATTTAGGGTATCTCTCCTATTCATTTTGCTAATTACCATCTCTCAAGGAATTGGTCCATTCATGTAAATTATCAAATTTGTGGGTGTAGAGTTTATTATCTTTTAATGTCCAGAGGATCAATAGATGTTGGCCCTTCTTTCAGCGTTGATTTACATATGGTGTCTTTGTTAGCTAAACATTTATCAATTTTGTTGATCATTCAAATAAGATTTGAATTTTATTGAATTTATTGTTTTCCTATTCTCAATTTCTTTGGTTTATTCTCTAATTTTGGTTATTTCTTTTCTTGTGTTTGTTTTATGTTTAAATTGCTCTTCTTTCTGTAGTTTCCCTAGGTGGAAGTTTTGGTTATTGATTTTACGTTGTTACTCTTTTTCTAATTTATGCATTTAATGTGATATATGTCCTTCTAACCACTGCTTTTGCTACATCTCAGAAATTTAGTAATTTGCACTCAGTTGATAAAGTTTTTATTTTGGAGACTTCTTTGATCTATGTCTTATTTTAAAAAAAAAATTTTCCATGTCTTTGAAGTGTATTCTTTATTTTCAAATGTTTGGAGATTTCCCAGCTATCTCTCTGTTATAGATTTCAAGTTTTATTCCATTGTGATCTGAGAACATATTTTGTATAATTTTTTTTCTTTTAAATTTGTTAAGGTGTGTCCTATAACCCAGAATGTGGTCTGTCTTGGTGATAGCTCCATGAGAACTTGAGAAGAGTGTTCATTCTGCCTTTGTGTGTGTGTGTGTGTGTGTGTTTCTACTTTTCTTTTTTATTGAGATATAATTGACCTAACATTATATTAGTTTCAGGAGTACAACATAATGATTTGATATTTATATATGTTACGAAGTGATCATTTTTCTTAAAAGACATGTTCTGAAATTATCAGTTAATTCAAGTTGATTGGTAGTGTTCAGCTTAACTATATCCTTGTTGGTTTTCTTCCTGTTTGACCTCTCAAGTACTGGCAAGAGGTGTTGAAGTCTCCATAACAGTGAATATGTCCATTTCTTCTGTCAGTTCTGTCAGTTTTGTTTCACTGTTTTTGTTCCTCTATTATGTGCATACATGGTTAGGATTGCTACATTTACTTTTTGTGAAATTAATATAGCTAACTTCAACTTTCTTTTATTTACTGATAGCATGATGTAGCTCTCCTTTTGCTCTTAACCTATCCATCCTTAAAGTGTTTTGTTTTTTTACCAGTAACAGAGCTTTGCCCCTTTTTTTTTTAAGGTTTTATTTATTTATTCATGACCTTCTTTTTTTTTAAGGTTTTATTTATTTATTCATGAGAGACACAGAGAGGCAGAGATGTAGGCAGAGGGAGTAGCAGGCTCCCTGTGGGGAGCCTGATGCAGGAGTTGATCCCAGGACTCTGGGATTTGATTTGAGCCGATGACAGACGCTCAAACATTGAGCCATCCAGGTGCCCTGGCTTTTCTTTAATAAAACCACTCCCACAATCTCCATCTTTGATTTTTTTTTTTTTTTACTTTTTTTCTCTTTAAGATTTTATTTAAATTCCAGTTGCCAAATCCAGTGTAATGTTAGTTTCAGGTGTGGAATTCAGTGGTTTAACACCTAGATAAAATATCCAGTGCTCACCATGACAAATGCCTTCCTATATCCCTATTACCTATTTCCCCTCCACCTCCACCTTCCCTCTGGTAACCATCAGTTTGTTTTCTATAATTAAGAGTCTGTTTCTTGGTTTGACTCTCTCTTCCTCTCCTCCCCCCCCACCATGTTCATTTGTTTTATTTCTTAAATTCTACATATAAGTGAAATCATGTGTCGTCATTCTCTGACTGATGTTTCATTTAGCATAATACTCTCTAGTTCCATCCATGTCATTGCACATGGCAAGATTTCATTCTTTTTGATGGCTGAGTAATATTCCATTATATGTGTGTGTATTTATATATTTTTATAATACACAATATTCCATTATATACACTACACACTTTTTAAAAAAGATTTTCTTTATTTATTCATGAGAGAGAGAGAGGCAGAGACACAGGTAGAGGGAAAAGTAGGCTCCCTGTGGGGAGCCTGATGTGGGACTCGATCCCAGGATTCCGGGATCATGACCTGGGCCATGCTCAACCAGAGGCAGATGCTCAACCACTGAGCCACCCAGGTGCCCCCAGCACAACTTCTTTATCCATTCATCAGTTGTTGGATGTTTGGGCTCTTTGCATAATTTCACTATTGTAGATCATGCTGCTATAAACATTGGGGTGCATGTTTCCCTTCAAATTGGTATTTTTGTATCCTCTGGGTAAATACTTAGGAGTGCTATTGCTGGATAGTAGGGTAGTTCTATTTTTAGTTTTTTGAGGAATCTCCATACTGTTTTCCAGGGTGGCTGTACCAGTTTGCATTCCCACCAACAGTATAAGAGGGTTCCCCTTTTTCTGCATCCTTCTTTTATTTAGCCTATACACATCATTCATATTTAAGTGATTACTGGTATAATTGAATTAATAGTGATTATGTTTGTACTTGTTTTGTGTTTATTGCCAGAAGCTTCTTTTCTGCCTTCTCTGGTTTTATATGGGCATTCTATATGATCTCATTTTACCCTTTTTAAACATATCTATCACACTTTTAAGAATATATACTTTTAATAGTTTCTCTAGAGTTTAAAACATTTAATTTTAATTAATGTAAGATCACTTTCAGTTGACACTTGTTTCAAGTGTAGTGCAGGTGCCTTTTAATAGAGCATTACTAATTCTTTGTGACAATGCTGTCATTCATTTCACTTACGAAAATACTATAACAATCCAATCTGTAATTACTATTAGTACTTTAAACAGAGTTACATTTTATATCAGTTAGTAATGAGAAAAAAAGTTTTTATGTTACCTTTATTCCTTCGCTGATGCTCTTCCTTTTTTTTTTTTTTTTTATTTTATCCTCCTACATGAAGAAAATTTCCTCCAATTTCTTGCAGGGTAGGCCTGCTGGTGGTGAATTCAGTTTCTGATTATCTGAGAAAGACTTAACTTTTCCTTCACTTTTGAAATAGAATTTTGATAAAATTCTGGTTGAACATTTCTTTTTTTTTCTTTCAGTACATTTAATATTTCCTCCCACTTTCTTTTTTTTTTTTTTTTTTTTTTTTTTTTTAATTTTTTTTCCTCCCACTTTCTTTTTGCTTGCATGGTTTCTGTTAAGAGACCTGTAAATCTTACCCTGTTCCTCTCCAGGCAAAGTGTATTATTCTCTACAGGGAAAGGCTTCTTTCAAGATATTATTTTTGTCTTTGGTTTCCCGCAGTTACAATATAATATGTCTAAGTAGAGTTTTTTTTAAACTATATTTGGATCTATGGTTTGATATCTATCATTACTTTTTGAAAATTCTCAGCTATTATTACTTCAAATATTAATTTTGCTCCATTCTCTTCTACTATTCTAATTATGCATGTTGCATCTTTTGAAATTGTCCCATTGTTCTTGGATATAGTATTCTATTCTCTCATTCTTATTTCCTTTGCATTTCAGTTCTCACAGTTTCTATTGACCTATCTTCAAGCTCACGAATTCTTTCCTTAGCCTACTGAGTCTGCCAAAAACCCTATAAAAGGCATTCTTCATTTCAGCTACAGTGTATTTAATTTCTAGTATTTCCTTTTGATTCTTTTCTCAGAACTTCCATGTCTTGGCTTATATTATCTGTTTTTGCCTATTGTCTACTTTTTCTATTAGAACTCTTACCATATTAATTATAGTCATTTTAAATTTCCTGCTTCATAATACCACAATTTATTTCATAGCTGAGTCTGACTCTGATGTTTACCTTTTCTCTTCAGACTCTTTTTTTCTTGCTTTTTGGCATATTTTTAATTTTTGGTGGAAAGTTGAACCTGTATTGTGTAATAGGAATTGAAGTAAATAGATTTCTAGTGTGAGATTTATGTCCCTCTAGTTAGGATGTAGGTTTT
Source organism: Canis lupus baileyi (assembly GCF_048164855.1). NCBI lineage: Eukaryota > Metazoa > Chordata > Mammalia > Carnivora > Canidae > Canis > Canis lupus. The sequence continues at coordinate 21,093,352 of NC_132842.1, forward strand.
ATCTCATGTTCTCTTTAGGTATATGTACTAGTTGTTTCAAATTCCTCTAGCATCCTTTTTTTCTTCCTTTTAACTTTGGGGATCCCTAAGTATTCTTCTGCAGAGAGACTCTTAAAACTCTTTTTTTAAATAAAGATTTTATTTATTTATTCACGAGAAACACACACACACAGAGGCAGAGACACAGGTAGAGGGAGAAGTAGGCTTCCATGGGAAGCCTGATGTGGGACTCAATCCCAGGATGCAGGGATCACCCCCTGAGCCGAAGGCAGATGCTCAACCACTGAGCCACCCACGTGTCCCATTTGGCTGTCTTCTACCTTTATTTTTCCTCTGTGTGTGTTGTCTTAATCTCTTTCTATAAGAATTCCAGTCATGTTTAATTAGGTTCCACCCTAATGAGCTCTTTTTAACTTAATTACTTCTTCAAAGACCCTACGTCCAAAATCAGTCATATTTGGAGGTACTGGAGGTTAGGACTTCATAGACATTTTGAGGAGGACACATCTCAGCCCATAACATATAGATGACTGCTATTTCCCTTATGTGAGACAAGAGGGTGAGAGGGAGCTGGAATGAGAGCAATGCCCTCTCCCATGGCTCTTGAGCAATGCTGTGGTAAAATCTTTCATCCTGGAAAATATTTCTCCTTTTTGAGAAAACTCAAGACATATTTCATAAGCTTTACTCTTCCCTTCCACCTGCCAGAGACTCTTTTTCTGATCTTTCCAACCAGGTGGGTTTCCTGAAGGAAAAGACCAGGAAATGTGGGGGTTTTTCTAAGACTGCAGCTCCCAGGAGTTTCTCACACTTGGACCAGTCAACCTGCAGCCTTTAGCAATTCATCCAAATGACCAGTTGAGTATTTCTACCAGTTTTAACTCCATTGGCTTCTTCCCCAGTTAGGCAAATATGGGCCATAACCCTGGATTCACCTGTCTTTCCAGATTTTATGGCCTCAGTTTGACTTATAAACTCAGTTCTCTGATAAGCACAGGAAAAGACATTAACTTTCAGTTTGTCCAACTTTTTCTTCTCAGAATGGGATTGATTTCCAAAATCTTTACATGCTAGAGTTGAAACCAGAAGTCTCGGTTATATTTTAAGTCATTCTACTTACTGAGAATTAAAAATTAAGTAAACTACAACTAACACAAATGGAAATTTCTCTTTTCTTCCTGCTATATAAGGAACTCCAAATTGCATTATCTCTTTCCATGTTTATACTTTTTGTTGATTCAAACTGTCAGTTTAGATCTATAAGATTATTAATTTTTGGTGTATAAATCTATTTGTCAAATGTTACTACTGATAATGTATTAAGTCTGGTTCATAATTACTTGGGTTTAACTACATTTACAGACTACATTGTTCATCTTCAATTCTTTTATACCATGACTTACGGTTTTCTTCTTTGGATTGATCTCTTGGTCAGCTGAAATGTATTTCAGTAGATATTTCAGAGAGAGTTCAGGTGTAATTTCTGAATCCTTCAATGACTAAGAATATCCTTGTTCCCTTACACCCAATCATCAGCTGATGGGAACATGAACTTCTCATACCCAGTCTCTCTTCAAAACTGTAGACTTTGCCCTGTGACTTTTGCCATTTAGTGTTAGAGAACTGTTTATAGTTCCCTACAATTTTTCCCCCTTGTTAAGTGGACTTCTTATGACTGGATAGTTCCAATATCTTTTATCCTTGATTTTCAAAAATTTCATCAAGCTATGTCTAAATGTTTGTCTCCTCTCTTTTAGTTTGTCATTCTTGATCTCTTTCAATTTTAATACTCAAGTGTTCATTCTAGTCAGAAAATTGTTTTTATTAGGAAACATTTAAAACAGGAAAATGAGAATAAAATACTCATATGTATGCCTCGATACAGTAAGTTTCAGTATATCCTAATAGTTTGCTGCAGATGCCACAATTAAATTTACAGCTATGGTTGAACTTTCCTGTGTGTTCTTCCACTTCCCACTCCACTATTTTAATTTTTGTGGTCCACCTTTCTTACACATTTCTCTATGCTGTGTATACATGAGTTCACATGTATGTTATGTTGCATCGTCTAACTTTTGATATTATGGCATCATATTACACACATATTTCTGAACCTTATGTTTTTCATTGACCCTATGTTGTTTTTGAGACTTGTCTATGATGGTAGCTGCCACTCTTTTATTCATTTTAATGTACTGCCTCATATTATTATGCAAATATAATCAGTATTAATTTATCCATTTTTATGTTGATGGAGATTTAGGTACTTGTGAAATGTTTATAAATATACACTAACACTGCAGTGAATGTCTTCTGATGCACAGGTGAATTTTTCTAGGTTTTACACCAAGAGGTGGAGTTCCTTGTAATAGGCATGATGACCTTTGGTAGTAATATTATTAAAGAGGTAGTCCTTACATAGCTCTTACTGTGTACTAGACCCCATTCTAAATACTGAACCTCTAGACTCATTTTAACCTCTCAGAATAACTCTGTGAGGTAAGTACTATTTATGATCCACATTTTAGAATGAAGAGACCAAGGCCCAGAAATTTTAAGTTGTCCAAGATCACACAGATAAGCTTTTAGAACCAGGATTTGAATTGAGGCAATCCTGTTCAGAGTCTGCATATTAGTCATTATGACATAGTGGGCAAAAAAAAAGTATTCTACTTCTGCTTTTTTCCATTTTAGAAGCCTTATTTTTTCTAGAAATTTGTGTTAAATTCAGATTTTTTTACATGTTTTTCAATACATGTTCTCCCTACTTTTGTCATCTTTGCTGTATATATGTTTGTCTATTTTTATATTTTGAATATTATTTATTCTTTCTCTCTTCTTTGGACATATGGAATAGTTATATTTTAATGTCCTTATATGATAAGTCTAACATCTATATCATAGATGGGTTGGTTCCTATTTACTAATTTTTCGCCTCATTACAGGTCATATTTTTCTGACTCTTAAATGTTTGATAATCTTTAGTTGGATGAAAACATTGAGAATTTTATTTTGGGGGGGCTGATATTTTTGTTCTTATAAACATATTTGAACATTGATCTGGCATGTATTTGAGTTACTTGGAAACAGCTGCATCCTTCTGGGTCTTGGTTTGAAGATTCCTTAGATGAGACCATAGCAGTTGATTTACTCTACCGCTAATTCTTTACTATGGAGGCATTACCTGTCTGAGTACCATGCTCAGTGCCCCATGGATTGTTAGGCTTTCCAGTCTGGGTTGTGGGAATGGGCACTCTTCCAGCCAGGTTTTCTGTGAACTCTGATGTTACCTCTGAAGAATACTCAAGGGTGACCCTAGGCAGACCTCTTTTTCTTCTCTGTATAGCTCTTTATTCTCTACTACTCTTTCCTACAAACTATAAGTGCTTCTGTCTCTCTAGAATTTCTGGCATGTGTCAAATCAAGAGTCTGATGAGCTCCACCTGTGTTCTCCCTCCTGCTCAACTGCCAGAAAACTCCTAGAGTAGTAAGCTGGACAATCCTAGGGCTCACTTTGTTTTCATTGCTCAGGAATTTCTGTATTTTGTTGACTGAGATCCAATGTTTTGAAAACCATTAATTCAGATTGAGTGAGTGATTGATTTCTTTCTTTCTTTGTCATTTCTTGTGGGAAGATACATCTGGTTCCTGTTACATCATCTTGGCAGAAGTTACCCTTAAAAAAAAAAAAAAAAGGAAAGATAGATTGTTTGGTAGATTGTTTGGTTTCTTATTGTTGAATTCTGACAGTTCTTTATGTATTCTGGCTACAAGTCCCTCATCATAAATGTAATTTGCAAATATATTCTTCCCCTCTGTAGCTTGATTATTCAGTCTCAACACTAAGAAAATTCCTAAATTTTCATAAAGTCCAAATTACTACATTTTTTCATTTACAGATGGTTAATTCCGGTGTTAAATCTAAAAATCCTTTGCCAAACCCAAGTTGACAAGATTTTCTCTGAATTTTTCTTCTGGAATTACTATACTTCTATGTTTTACATTTGGTCAGCTTCGAGTTAAATATTGTAGAAGATGTGTTGGAGGTTGATTTTTTTTCTTTTACATATGGAAATCCATTGTTTTTAGTATCACTTATTGAGAAGACTATCCTTTCTTAATTTAATTGTTTTTGGTAACCATGTCAAAAATCAGTTGACTATATTTGTGTGGGTCTATTTCTGGACTCTCTATTTTGTTCTGATCTAGGTGTCCATTTGCCAATTTCACAATGTCTTGTATACTATAATTTTATAGTAAGTATTGAAGTCAGGTGTCATGAGTCCTCCAACTTTATCCTTAAATTTCCAAATCATTTTGGCTAGTTTAGTTACTTTTCCACTTCGTAGAACTTTTGAAATCTTATTTCCAAAAATGTCTGTTGGTCTTTTTGTTGAGGTTGCACTGACTATATAGATAAATTTGGGAACACTTAATTTCTTAATAATATTGAGTTGTCCACTCCATGAACAAGCTAAATCATTTAATTTATCTGGCTCTTTGATTGATTTCATGGATTTTTAAAAATGTTAATATATATACTTCATATTTTGTTATATTTATACTTAAGATGAGCTTTTTCTGGGATAGTAACATTTAAAAAATGTTTACTTTAAAAAAATTTTCAAATGCCAATAATTTTGCATTGCCAGTAGAGAATTACAATAAACTCTTTCCAATGTTGACCTTTTGACATGAGAATTTGATGAATCACTTATTAGTTTTGGAAGCTTTTTGTATATTATTTTGGGTGTTTGATATAGAAAGTCATATCATCTATGAATAAAGACTTTTTATTTTCTCCTTTTGAATAAAGGAAATTTTGTCATGTTCTATTGCACTATCTATAATTCCACTACAGTCTTGAAGAAGTTAATAAGAACTTCCTTGGCTTGTTGTATTATGGGAAAGCCTTCAGTCTTTAACCATTAAGGTTGATAATAGCTGTCATTTTTTTTTTAAAGATTGTATTTGTTTATTCATGAGAGACACACAGAGACAGAGTCAGAGACATAGGCAGAGGGAGAAGCAGGCTCCATGCTGGGAGCCGATGTGGGACTCGATCCCGGGACTCCAGGATCAGGCCCTGAGCCAAAGGCAGGCACTTAACTGCCACCCAGGCATCCCTAGCTGTCATTTTTTAAAATAATGTTTCTTATTAGGTTAGTAATTTCTATTCCTAGGTTTCTGGGTGTGTTTTTCTTGAAATGATGCAAATTTTGTCAGATGTTTTTCCTGAATTAAGACCATTCTCTGTTTTTTCTTTAGTATATTAATATAGTGAATCACATTGATTTTCAAATATCGAGGACTACTTTAGTTACTCTGTTTGAGGTGTCCTGGACCTCACAGAAGTATAAACATGAAACGAGATGCATATGAGAAGAGTCAGTGGTTATAGCTTCTCAGAAGAAACTTCCCTTTCTTTTGGAACTATGTCAGAGACAGAGGTTCTTATTTTCTTGATGAAAACCTTCCCCTCGCCCCCCCAATTAGTCCCTCCACTAGTTCCTCCACTAGGCTTGTGTATAGGAGGTGAATCCCTTTCATTCAAAGTACCCAGCTTAAAAAAAAACAAAAAAACAAAAAAACAAAGTACCCAGCTTTATGCAGGGGTATATCAGGTTCACATACGTTCCTTACAAGGATTCAATGCTACATTTTCTGTCCTATTGCACACTAATCTCTGAATTTTTAAAATTTTATTTTGGCATATGCTCTTAGTATTATTGTTTCCCAAGGTTCTTTGTCAATCTTGTTTAATGATCTTGGAGTTTTGGGTTTTTTTTAAAGATTTTATTTGTTCATGTGACAGTGATGGAGTGAGTGAGTACACAGGCAGAGGGAGTGGTAGGCAGAGGCGGGGGGCGGGGGGGGAGGGGGAAGGAGGCCCAATAATGTAGGGCTCAGTCCCAGGACCCTGGGATCATGACCTAAGCCAAAGGCAGACACTTAATTCATCTATGTGCCCTGGAGGTTTTGTTTTTGTTTTTGTTTTTTTAATCCTTGGGATTTTTTTTCTTAGATTTTTGAGAATGCTGCAACACAAATTTAAATATCTTTGTGAGACTTCATTTGGCATTTTGGTATTTTTCAGTTGGGTATATTTTCACAAAATTTGAACCATTGAAGCAATTTCCCTGTCTTCGCAATTTTTATTAAACTTTGGCTATAGTTTTGATTTAGGTGTATCTCTGTTCTTAAATCTATCCTGAGACTCCTCTGTCTTTCAGCAGATAATTTTGCTGAAATATCCTTTATCCATTCAGCAAATATTTGTATTGTTGTTACTGATATATGTAGACCCTTTCATTTGTTTTATTTTACCAAGATTCTTTTGATGATCCCCGTCAGTTACTGCTGCCAAGATTTTGACTTCTCTTCTTGCCAGATCATTCCTTGGCATGAGAAGCCCAAAGTGTCTAGCTGCTAAAGCTTAAAGCTGAGTGATACTCTTGCTGTCATTTGTATGAGAAGCTAGGCTTCCCTTTGTGTCTGTAGAGGCCAGAATTGTGTGGACACAAAGTCCAGAATATCAAGGGATCACTGGAACTGATAAGCCAGACTATACCTTACATTCCTTTGTTCCTCAACCCTTATTTACTACCTATTGGGACATAGAATCATGCAATAATCATTGATTTCCAGTATATAAATACTGAAAGAGCATATAAGCATATATAAGAGCATCCTGATGCTCTTCTTAGGGTGTTGTTTCTGAAATGACATCTCACTGTGTTCTTAACAGACCATTCCAACCCTCTGCTAAGACAACAGCTTTACAGCAGGTACTGTGTATTTGTGGCTTGCATCCACATACTGAGCCAACCAATTAGCTTTTAAAAAATAATTTATTATTGAAATGTAGTTGTGTCACTGGAAATTTATATCTCTTAATTCTCTTCACTGATTTGGCCTATCTGCCCACTCCCCTCTGACAATCATCAGTTTGTTCTCTGTATTTGTGAGTCTGTTTTGTTTATTTGTTTTTTAGATTCCAGTTAAAAGTGAAATGACACAGGATTTTCCTTTGTCTGACATATTTCCTTGAGCATAATATTTTCTAGGTCCACTCATGCTGCTACAAATGGCAAGACCTCATTCTTCTTTTATGGCTGAGTAATAATCCATTGTGCATATGTGAACACACACACACACATTTTCTTTATCCATTCATCTATCAACACTTGGGTTGCTTCCATATGTTAGCTATTGTAAATAAAGCTGCAATGAACATAGGAATACATATATCTTTTTAAATTAATGTTTTAGCTTTTGGGGGCTAAATACCAGTAGTGGAATTACTGGACTGTATGGTGTTTGTTTGTTTTTTTTTAAACTTTTTAAGGAAACTTAAAAAGTTTGTTTTGTTCAGTTGTTTTGTTTCTTAAGTTCCATGTGAGTGGCAAATGGTATCTGTCTTTGACTTATTTTGCTTAGCATAACACTCTAGCTCCACCCACATCATTGCAAATGGCAAGGTTTTATTATTTTTTGTGACTGAGTAATATTCCATTGTATATATACCACATCTTCTTTATCCATTCATCAGCCAATGGACATTTGGGTTCTTTCCATAATTTTGCTATTGTTGATAACGTTGCCATAAACATGGAGGTGCATGCATCCCTTCAGTCAGTATATTTGTATTCTTTGGGTAAGTACCCAGTAATACAATTGCTGGCTTGTAGGGTAGTTCTATTTTTAATTTTTTGAGGAACCTCCATCCTGTCTTCCAGAGTGGCTGCACCAGTTTGTTTTCCCACCAAAAGTGCAAGAGGGTTCCCCTTTTGCTGCATCCTTGCCAACACCTTTTGTTTCCTGTGTTGTTAATTTTAGACATTTTGACAGGTGTAAAGTGATATCTCATCGTAGTTTTGATGTGTATTTCCCTGATGAGTGTGCACCATCTTGATTAGAAGTTAAATTTTTAGTAATTTCTTTGATAAGTGTTTTCTCTATTTGCTCTGTTCCTCAGAATGGTTCTTGTATGATATATTTGGATCACCTTTTTAGTGATAATTGCATCACTTTTTTCATGATTATTTAAATAAATCCATAATTCTGTTGCTTTTACTTCTCTAAATTTTGGAAAGAACTCTACCACTTGGTATCTAATTTACAACTCTGTTTTACATAGTATTCACTCTTCTGTTTACTGCCTTTTTCTTATTTTTTAATAGAGCAATTGTGTTTTTTATCTCTTGCTGTCTTTACTGATTTTAAATGGCTTATTTATGATTGCTCTATTTTCCTAATAATGATTAATTCATGTTGCATAATTAATTTGTGTCACACATTTTTTCCAGTGTATAAATTATGTAAAATGCACAATAACCCTATTGGCTAAATCTTTTTTTATTGAACTATAATTGACCTACAATACCTTGTTAGTTTCAGATATATAACATAGTGATTCAATATTTTTGTATATTATGATCTCTACAGTAAGTCTAGTTACTATGTCACCATATAAAGTTACTACAATATTATCGACTGTATTCCTTGTGCTGTACATTGCATCTCCATGATTTACTTTATAACTGGAACTTGGTAAATCTTAATCCCCTCCACCAATTTTTCTCACTCTTAACTGCTTCCCTATCTGATAACCAACAGTTTGTTTCCTGTGTAAGTCTACAATTTTATATATTTCTCAGTCCTCATCAAGATAAATATGGTCTCAATCCCCTTTACCTATTTCACACATTCCTCCCACCCACTGCCCCTCAGGCAACCACCAGTTTTTCTCTGTATTTAAGAGTCTGGTTTTTGTCTCTTTTTTTGTTTGTTCATTTGGTTTATTTCTTTAATTATGCATATAGTGAAATCATATGATATTTATATTTATTGGGATTATTTTCTTAACATTATACTGTCTAGAGGCATCCATGTTGCAAATGGAAAATTTCATTTTTTTATGGCAGAATATTATTGCATACACACATATATCACATCTTCTTTATCTGTTCATCTATTGATGGACACTTGGTTTGCTTCCATATCTTGGCTATTGTAAGTAATGCTGCAATAAACAGGAGTGCATATATCTTTTCAAATTAGTGTCCTCATTTTCTTTGTATAAAAATTTAGTGGAATAACTGGATCATAAGGCATATCTGTATTTAATTTTTTGAGAAACCTCTGTACTGTTTTACACAATGGCTGCACCAATTTGCATTCCCACCAACAATGCACAACACTTCCTTATTTTTAGCCTTTTCGATACTGGTCAGTCTGAAGATGTGAAGTGATATTTTATTGCAGTTTTTATTTGCATTACCCTGATGATTAGTAATGTTGAGACTCCCTATGCACCTGTGGTGTGTTTGTGTCTTTGGGAAAATGTGTATTCAGATTCTCTGCACATTTTTAAACCAAGTTGTATTTTTTTGGATTCAGTTTTATGAGTTCTTTATATATTTTATTTATTTATTTATTTTTAATAAATTTATTTTTTATTGGTGTTCAATTTACCAACATACAGAATAACACCCAGTGCTCATCCCGTCAAGTGCCCCCCCTAGTGCCTGTCACCCATTTACCCCTACCCCCCGCCCCCTCCCCTTCCACCACCCCTAGTTCGCCTCCCAGAGTTAGGAGTCTAAGTATCGTAGCCAATGAGGTTTATCCGAGGTGCGATTATTGCTAATTGAAATCTTTATATATTTTAGATATTAAAGCCTTATCAAGATAAATAATTTGCCCCAATATCATCTTCCTTTTAGTAGGTTGCCTTTTAGTTTTGTTGATGGTTTCCTTAGCTTTGCAAAACATTTCAATTTAATGTAGTCCCAGTTGTTTATTTTTACTTTTGTTCTTCTTGCTTGAGGAAACTGGTTCAAAAAAATATTGGTAAGATGGATCTCCAAAAGTTCACTATTCTCTAAGTTTTATGGTTTCACATCCTACATTTAGGTCTTTAATCTATTTTGAGTTAATATTTGTGTATGATGTAAAAAAAAAAAAAAGTGGTCCAGTTTTGTTATTTTGCATGTACCTGTCCAGTTTTCTCAACACTATTTGTTGATGAGCCTGTCTTTTCCACATTTAACTTTCTTGTCTCCTTCATCATAGATTAATCGACAATGTAAGCAAGGGTTTATTTCAGGCTTTAGACATTTTAATATTCTTCCAGTCTCTGAGTGTGAAATATTTCTCTATTAATTTTTTGCTACCTCAGTGTCTTATAGTTTTCAATGCAAAGGATTTCAACTTCTTGGTTAAATTTATTCCTAAGTATTTTATTAATTCTGATACAATTGTAGATGGGATTATTTTCTTATTTTCTCTTCATTGTAGCTCATTATTAGTGTGTAGAAACACAACTGATGGGGCACCTGGGTAACTCAATGTTAAGTGTCTGCCTTTGTCTCAGATCATGATCCCTGGGTCCTGGGATTGACCTACATCCCTGCAAGGAACCTGCTTCTCCCTCTGCCTATGACTCTGCCTCTCTCTCTCTCTTCTCTGTGTGTCTCTCATGAATAAGTAAAAAAAAATATTTTTAAAAAGTATGTCATCTGTAAGAAGTGATAGTTTTACTTCTTCTTTTCCAATTTGTAGGCCTCTTATTTCTTTTTCTTGCCTAATTGTTATTACTTAGAACCTTCAATATTATGCTGACCCAAAATTGTAATTTTGAGCATCCTCATCTTGTTCTTGAGCTTTAAGGAAAAGCATTTATAGTTTTTTCACATTACATATGATGTTAGCTGTGTGTTTGTTATATGTAATCTTTATTATTTTGAAGTATGTCCCTTCTGTACTCACTTTGTTGAGAGTTTTTTCTATAAATGTCTATTGAAGTTTGTCAAATGTTTTTCCTGCAACTGCTAAGATGATTATATGATTTTTATCTTATGTTTTATTAATGTGGTATATCATGTTGATTGTTGTGTGAATGTTGAGGCATCCTTGCATCTCAAGAATCCCATTTAGAGTGTATGCTCCCTTTAATTTATTGTTGAGTTCAGTTTCTGCTATTTTGTTGAAAATATTTGCATCTGTGTTCACAGATATTGGGTTGTGTTTTATTGTTTTTATTTTGGTGTATGTATCTTTGGTGTAGGTATCAGGGTAATTCTATCCTCATAAAATGAGTTTGGAACTATTTCTTCCACTTCATTTTTTTTCTTTGAGTAATTTGAGAAAGATAGGTACTAACTATTCTTAAATGTTTGGTAAAATTTACCAGTCAAGGCATTTGGTTTAGGACTTAGGTTTCTTGGGAGTTTCTAAATTGCAGATTGAATATCATTACTTGTAATAGTCTATTCAGACTTTCTCATCTTGATTCAGTCTTGGAAGGTTGTATGTTTCTAGGAGTTTGTCCATTTTTTCCTAGTCTTTCCAATTTGTGGACATATTACTCTTTTAACACTTTGTGTTTTTGTGATGTTGTCAGTTGTAACTTATTTTTTCCCCTGATTTCATTTGTACCCTTTTTTTCTTGATGAGTTTGGCTATAGGTTTATAGATTTTGTTGATCTTTTCAAAGAAACAGCATTTAATTTCATTGATGTTTGTTTTTAAGCTTCTGTTTCTTTTACCTCCACTAAGGGCTTTGTTCTCTTTCTTTTAGTTTTTCAGTTAGGTTATTTATTAGAGATTTTGTGTGTATCTTGAGGCAGGCCTGTCTCACAGTGAATTTCCCTCTTAGGATTGCTTTTATTGTGTGTTTTATAGATTTGGGAATGTTGTGTTTCATTTTAATTGTCTCCATGTATTTTTTTATTTCCTTTTTGATTTCTTCATTGACTCTTGTCATTTAGCCTCAACATGTTAGTATTTTTCCATTTTTCTTTTTGTAATTGATTTCTAGTTTCATACCATGGTTGTCATAAAAGATGTTTAATATGACTTTCATATTCTTTAATTTATTGAGACATATTTTGTCACCTAACGTGATCTATCCCGGGGAATGTTCCATCTACACTTCCAAAGAACATGTATTCTGATTTTTTTTTAATGGAATGCTTTGTATATATCTATTAAGTCCACCTGGTCTAAAGTGTCATTCAATGCCAAAAAGTTTTATTGATTTTCTGTCTGGATTATCTATCCATTGATACAAGTGAGGTGTTAAAATCCCCTACTCTTATTTTATTACTGCTTATCTCTGTTAATATTTATATATTTACATGCCCCAGTGCTGGGTACAGAGTTATTTACAGTTATTATATCCTCTTGTTAGATAGATCCTTTTATTATTGTGAAATGGTGGCCTTTGTTTTTTGTTGCAGTCTTTTAAAAAATAATCTATTTTGTGCGATAGTCCAGCTTTCTTTTCTTTTCCATTTGTATGGAACATCTTTTTCCATCCCTTCGATTTTATTCTGTATGTGTCTTCAGATCTGAAGTGACTCTTTTGTAGGCAACATATAGATAGGTATTTTTTCTTTTCTCCCTTCAGCCACTCTAGGTCTTTTGATTGGAGTATGTAGTCCATTTACATTTAAAGTAATTATTGATATTCACTAATTGCCACTTTGTTCATTGTTCTCTGTTTTTGTAGTCTACTCCTTTTGTCTTTCCTTGTGGTTTGATGTTTTCCTTTAGTGCTGTTTTATTTTTCTTTTCATTTTCTTATGTATTTATCACAGATTTTTTCTAATTACCATGAAGTGCATATATATGTGGGAGATATTCATATCTCCTGTACTTAAGCCAGTATGTATGTGCGCACATGCACACACACACACACACACACACACACGTGTATATATTTAGTACCTATTTTAAGCTGATAGTTGTTTAAGGTTGAATGCATTCTAAAAGCTCTCCCTCCCCACCATGTTTTATGCTTTAATGTTATATTTTATATCTTTTAATTTTGTCCTTCATACACTTTTTTAGTTTATTTCACTCTTTTGTCTTTTAGCCTACATACTGGCCTTTTCATTGGCCAATACTCTGCCTTTATACTTACTTTTATCAGCTATATATTTTTTCTTTCATATACATATTTATTTCTAGTTATACCCTTTTTTCTGCTTTAAGAACACTCTAACATTTTTTTGCAAGGCCAGATTAGTGGTGATGAACGTCTTTTGTTTTTTTCTTGTCTGGGAAACTCTTTAATGCTCTTTTATTATTTTCGTTAAAAAAAAGATGCACTGGGAGGGAGACATTTGTTTAAGCATAAATATCTTTGATACTTAGCAAAGAGGCAAGAGACTAAGAGCACAAGCAGAGGAAGGGGCAGAGGCAGAGGGAGAAACAGACTCTCCATTGAGCAAGGAACTTGATGCTAATGTGGGGCTCAATCCCAGGACCCTGGGATCATGACCTGCCTGAGCTGAAGGTAGATGTTTAATCGACTGAGCCACTCAAGCATCCCTATAACTCTCCTTTAATTCTGATAATAATCTTCCAGGGTATAGTAATTTTGGTTTTAAGTTTTTCCTTTTGACATTTTAAATTTATCCTGCCAATCACTTGAAGCCTTCAAATATTATGGAGTTTCCCTTGTATGTGACTATTTGCATTTCTCTGGCTGCCTTTAAGATTCTTTATCTTCAATTTTTGTCATTTTAATTATATGTCTTGGTGTAGATTTCTTTGGATTCATCTACTTGGGACTCTCTATGCCTTCTGAACATGGATGTCAGTTTCCCTCCCCAGGTTATGGATGTTTTCAGCCATTATTTCTCTAAATAAGGTTTCTGCTTCTTTGTCTCCTTTCCTGGCTAGACCCCTATAATGCAAATGTTATTCCACCTGAGATTGTTCTAGAGATTTCTTAAGCTATCTTACTTTAAAATTTCTTTTTTCTTTTTGCTCGTTTTACTTGATGATTTCTATTCTAACTTCCTGATTTCTGATGCATTCTTCTGTATTTTTTAACATACTGTTGATTTCTCCTCAAGTATTTTTCATTTCAGTTTTTGTATTCTTTAGCTCTGATGTTTCTTCCTTATATTTTTTGTTTAAGTTCTGAGTTCCTACATTCTTCTCCCTGGTTTGGTGAGCATCTTTATGACTATTACTTTCTCTCTCTCTCTCTCTTTTTTAAAGATTTTATTTACCTACTTGAGAGAGAAAGTATGCAAAAGAGAGAGCATGAGCTTGAGCAGGGGGGAAAGGGCAGAGGAAGAGGGAGAAGCAGGCTACCCACTGAACAGAGAGCCTATCTTAGGGCTGATCACAGGATCTTGGATGGTGGCCTGAGCCAAAGGCAGACATTTAACCAACTGAGCCCTTAAGGTGCCCCTTTTATGACTATTACTTTCAACCACTTGTCAGATAAACTACTTTCCTCTATTTTATTGTCCTCTGCCCCTATAGTTTCATCTTGTTCCTTTGTTTGGAACATATTCCTCACTTTGTTTTACTTTCTGTGTTTATTTCGATGAATTAAACACAACAGCTACCTATCCTAGTGTTGAAGGAATGGCCTTGTGTAAGAGTATCCCCTCTGTAGACTGCATATGACTAGTGGCATTGGTAGGCTGGCTGGAGCTGAAGTGGGCATGAGACAGGTAGTCCCAGGGTACATTCCCTCAGGGCTCCCTTGATGGAATGGCTAGAACTGGAGTAGGTACTAGCACTGAGGTTAGCTGGAACTGGTGTTAGCACAGCTCAAGGCTACCCTGGTGGGATGGTAGAAGTAGAACAAGTACAGTCTTGGGAGTCCCAGGGTGTATAACACCCGGATGTCTTGGTGGGGCAGCTAAAATCAGGGAAATACCATTGGGGTCTTGGAGAATGTTCTACTGAAGGCCATTATGGTGGGGACTGGGGGATGTTGTACTGGAGGTGCTTCACCTAGGCCACCTTAGAGGCATAGCAATGGGTGGAATAGATATGGGCTAGAGGTGTCCCAGAGCACCCTTCACCAGTGGTTCTTAACCACTCTTCTAAGTTGCCTGACATTACATGAAATGTTCTCTTGGGTTTTCCTGAGAATGTGAATTAGAATACCTCTGAATCATTCTTATTTCCTGCATAAGCCATTTCCCAGAAGAATTTTGTGCCAGTTCTTCAGCATGTTCCTTGCCTTTGAACTTGAGTACAGCTTCACATAAACTATTATCTTTAATCCTCATCAGGCAAGATATATTCATGGTTAGTGTTGCCACCCACCATGGTTTCTCCCAGAATATGTGATTCCTGTTTGAAGACTCTAGACCTAGGAGACCTAAGGGAGACCAAGAGAGAGAGGAATCGTGGGTTTATTGTGTTGTGTTATTCTTCAGATATCCAAATAACTTGTGAGAAAAGTGAGAAGAGATTTGCAAGCAAGGGTATCCCTTCTCTACTCAAGTCCCCCCCCCCCCCCCCGCCATATTTTATGTAGCAGCTGATAGTCTTAACCCAACCCACTTGCCTTTCAGGACCTCTATAACTTGTTAGTAGGAATATCAACTACAAATGAAAATTGAGTAAGCATCACTTTGGGCTTCCTGTTAGTGTCCTGTGGTGCCTGTTCATTCCCAGGCCTCCTGAGACCCAGAGGAACTGCCTGATTGACCCATAGCACACATACGCACAACTTTTGCCTGAACTTCAGAGATGTTAGTGAAATTCCACAATAGGGCCTCTAAGGCATGCTGTTACTTCTCATGCAGGCAGGATCATGATAGTCCTAATCTTCCATCCAGTTCCATTTGCAGAAATTTCTGTGTTCTTGGTGTAGATCTGGAGTATCTAAGGTCAAGAAAATAATACAGTTCTTTCTTCCTTTTAAAAATTCCATTTTAATAAGAATCTAGGAAAAAGACAAGGAGAGAGGTAGCCACATGCATGCAAATTTGCTTTTTAACTCAGAATCCTAAGTAGCCAATTATGAGGTGTACCATTAGATCATGGTAAAAACCAGACTATAAATTTCGTAAGTTTTCCAGACACAGTGTTCTTAAGTTCTATCTATGCCATAAGAGCAGATTTTGAGTTTTGGCAAGGCCCTTGGAAAGACTGTTCATGGAAGCTTTGTAAAATCAACAGTAGACATTATTAGGAGAGTTTATTCCTGGGAGAGATGGGAGCCTGTATCTTAGCAGAAATGCGAGAGGGAGAAGCTAGCTTCAATTGTCTGTAAACTGGCTTCATTGGAAGGGCTGTGCTGAGATGAGCAATTCTATTTAGAATGGCTGCTGCTCATCTTTCTACAAGAAAATCCTCTGATTGCAACACAAAAAAGCAGATGCAGCATTTGAAGGGACATTCAGCTTTTCAAACTCTAAATGCTTTCGCATTCCAATATTGCTCTCAACTCAAAAGTCAAAGAAATAATCACCTTGAAGTTCTTAAACAATGTGAAGGAAGACCTCAAGAAAGTTGAGCCCTGACTTATACCAGAGAAGATCCCTGAATGCACAGCCTCATATAAATTGGAATTTTTGCCTTCTCTGTTGTCTTCCATATAGTCTCTTGCCTCTTTGCTAAATATCAAAGATATTTATGCTTAAACAAATGTTGTCTCCCTCCCAGTGCATCCTCTCCTTCTGGCAGGGAAGTCATCATGCTGAATTGGTGGCACTTTCCATGGCAACAGACTGTGATGTCAGAAATGTGGTGCCAAGCAATTAGATTTTGGAGGTGCCACAGTTGGGAATCTAAAGCTCTGAGGATGATTATGAGACAGAGCATTTGTTGTAAAAAGAAATCTCAGTAAAGACTGAGTGTCTAATGTGTGCCCTCAGAGGTCTGTTGCTGCGTAAGGGTGACAGAAAATGAAGCCAGATGAGGGAGAAAGAGATGCAGTGTTCAAGACAATATTTCAATAGAGAACTATGTTGATAAAGAAAATTTGCAGAAGGCCACATTCAGAAGGCTGGCACTCTGCCATGTTCCATGGCTTTGATGCTTCACAGGGGTTCTCTGAGGTGTAAAAGGGAGAAGCTCCAGAGACCTACTGTCTCTCAGTGAGAGAGACAAAGGAGTCAGGACAGATAAAAAGAGCCAACTCATTGCTTTCCTTTCTTGTAAAGTAGGAGTGTGGCAAATTTTCACAGTACGGCTGCTTTCAAGGATGGAGGACCTTGACATCAAGAACTTTTTGGAGACCTGAAGAGTAAGGATGCTGTGGGGGCGTAAGGATGCCTGCCTTAGGACTGTGTTAGGCTTTCAACAAAACCTTTCAAGAGGAGACAATGGATGGTGGTCCCTAATATATTCATAAGAACAGTCTGGGAGTGTTTTGAAATGGACTCTTTCAAAATCTTTGCCTGTTCTTTACAGGGTCTATGTTGAATATGCAAAGGATGAAACCAATACCTGTGAAAAATCATACATGAAGTTTTAAAATACACATTTCAGTGATACAGTATGGATAAATTTGGACTGCATATGGCTTCTTATGTAAAGGAAAATTTCTTCTCCTTTTAGTAACACATTGTCTGCTGCCTGTGCTTAGCACCTTCTGCCATATGCTCCTTAAAACAAGCTGCTGCAATTCAAGAACTAGCCCTAGTAATTAAGATCAAATGAGCCAGATGAAGAAAATGAGCTGGTGAACCACATGCCAATGAAGCCCAGCCTTTTTTATATTAAAAAAAAAGGAGAGGGGAAAGATAAACAACTATTTCTTAATAGACTACTCTGAGTATTTGTAGGAAATCCACATTCAGAATTATTGTTAATGTTTATATGTTTTTTGAATTGTTCTAGACTTGATTGATTAGCTCTATTGAAATATTTGTTGTTGAATCCTGGGCCATCCCTATGTAATATAAATGATAGTCCTTAAGGCTCAATCACATACAATTTCATGAACAATATAACATAGAAAGTACTGCCAAATAGTTTGTGATTAAGCCTTAAAAACTTTTGGAGATACTTGGCCTCTCATCTTTATATTTTAAGTAGAGAAGTTGAGGTCCAAAGAGAGTGAATTCCTTTCCTCTGGTCACTGAGCTATCTAAAGACAGAGCTCAGATTAGAACGTGGGTGGGATTTCTGACTCACCTACTAGTTTAGCAGTTCTCAGAATTGAGCATGCATTAGAAACTCCTGGAGGACTTGTTAAAGCACGGATCATTGGGCACCACCTCCAGAGTTTCTCATGGGCTGGGGCCTAGAATTTTACTTTCCAAACAAGTTCTCAGGAGAAGCTAATCTATAGGCATTACTTACCAATTTATGGTCCATGCTTGGAAACCCACTGATTTAAATATTTTTGTATATATTGGGGTTTTTCAAACAGTGGTGGGACCTATATTGGAATCACCTGTGAGGGAAGTCACTTACTAGAAATAAAATGTATTGGGTTCATCCTAGAGATACTCAGTCTGAATCTCTGGAGATCTCCCTTGTACACAGTTACCTTGGGTAATTTAAATACATATCAGTCACAGTACCCGATCACATTGTTTTACTTCACAAGGTCAAACTCTAGGGACTTCTTGGTGAGATGATAAAATTCAGTTCTCTGAATTCTATTTCATCCTTTCAAATCTCTAAGTAAACGATCAAAGGAGTAAAGAATTAAAAACCTGCACCCAAAAAAAAAAAAAAAAACCTGCACCCAAGATAGGAAAATGAGAAACGTGTCAGTCCTGTGCCAGAAATTTCTAGGATTTATTGTGAGATATTGTGCAATGAAACTCAGTGGAGCAAGATGTTAGACTTCTCAGCATCTAGATGAAGCAGTACAGTTTTAGATTGAGTAAGGAGGAAAAAGTCATAACAAAGCTCCACTAATACCCACTGACATGGAGGGCAGAGGGCAAGTTGATACCAGAGTATAAGATGTGACATCTGATCTACCACTTTGGATCAATTACATTCTACCACACGCATGTGGAGAATCCTGGATTTTCTTGGTAATGGCTCATGGAAGGTTAGTTGTGCAAGAGGGCATCATGATGGGTAGACAAAGCACCCTTCCAATGAAGATAGGTGGAGGCCCAGGCAAAGTTTTGAGCACCAGCCCAACAGATTTGCTTGATAGCAATCACGAAGGAAAAATTGCTCCAAAATAGGATTGCTTTGCTTGGGGGCACTCACATTGCAGGCTTTATCCTTAGTTATACAAGCCAAGTGAAGACTGAACTGAAAATTACATTAATCAACTTGGCATTTTAAGACTCAAAGACAGTTTATAAGTGCAAATGGGTGTACTATGTGAGGGAATTCAGGACACACAAATTTACCTGACAAATGGAAAAGCAGAGAAGTCTGGAAGAACTTTTCTTGCTTCACTATGGGACCTAAGAATTACATACTGAGCAAATTGTCAATCATACACAATAAAAATAGAAAGATATTTTAAGGAATACAAGGATTCATAAGGAAACACCTATGTGTGCTCTTCCAGAAAATAGATGTTGGTATAGACAACCAAATGATGAACATGA
Organism: Canis lupus baileyi; assembly: GCF_048164855.1. NCBI lineage: Eukaryota > Metazoa > Chordata > Mammalia > Carnivora > Canidae > Canis > Canis lupus. Next base: position 21,112,653 of record NC_132842.1, read on the forward strand.
AAAAGAACAAAATATTCCGATAGAAAATATGGGTAAAAGGATAAATAGGCAATTCAAGGAGGAAACAAAAGTAAACATATGAAAAGATCCCTAGCTCCACTAAAGAAATGTAAATTAAAACAAAGAAATGCCAACTTCTTGCCCACCATTTTAGCAAAAATTTAAAAATGTGAAAACATGGAAAAGAGTATGAGGAAATAGTCATTTATACTCTTTTGGAGGGACTTTAGAATACAGTTTTAGAAGGCAATTTCATAAATGTATCAAAAGAAAAAATATACCTTAGAACTGACTATCCATTACAGTAATTCTAAATCAGCAGTAATAATGAGCAGTCTAAAAATATTTACATGTAATTATGTGCATCATGACATTATTAGTGAATAGTTTGGAAGAACTTTATGTTTTTTTTGGAAGAACTTTAAAATACAAATATAAAATACAAATATACATTTAAATAATTAAATGCATTACTAGATAGCCATGGTAGTTATTGAAGAGCATTTAAGGAATATCAAAAATTAAAGTATGCTCAGTATTTTCAAATGATAGTATAGGTTACCAAATCATATGTTTAGACATAAAAATTATACATGAGAGGCAAAGAGCTAGAAACATACACTCATGTTCTATCTTCTCCACATCTTGTGCAGCGAAAACATTTTGTTTAAAAATACAGCAAATAGTGTCTTGTTACATAAATATTCTGCATAACTATAGTGGGATACTATGCAGCAATTCAGAGGCAAAAGCAACTTATAGTTATTGATATAGAATAACTGCAAGATTATTAGTTGAAAAAAATAAGGTACAAAACAGTATGTGACTTTGTTAAGGAATAAGAAACTAAAAACAAGATGTATTTAAGTAAAACTGACTCCCTTCTCACTCCAAACCCATAGAAATGGTGAATAAAATATAGTAACCATAATTGCTTTCTATAAATAGCAAGCTCAAAAAAGGAAAAAATAAAGCCCAGGTGCTAGAAATTAAGATGGAATGGAAATAAGTTAAGAGTCTCACAAACTGAGAAAGCCGCCATGATTCATGTGAGTAGTGGACAGAGCAGTGGGTTTTAAGGATGTGGGTCTGCGGTCTTAACAACAATGTGAGGATAGGCAGTATTGCTTTAACCCCCTAAGTCAATAAACTGGGCATGATATCCCTTCAATAATTTTAGGACTGCTGCCTCTTTGTGGCTAGGAGATTATAAAATCTTTAATGCAGAGAATCAGAAATTTTGCCTTTATTTAAAATTATAGATCTGCCTTTATTTAAAATTATAGATAAAAATATAGAAGTGTCTTAATAGTTGAAATCCCAAAGAGCTGACACATGTAGGTGTAGAATTTGAATTTATAGTGACCTTGGAGTTTAGAAATTTTAGGCCAAGAAATGAACATATAAAGGGCGCTGGACCAGTGAATGTTGTGGGGCAGCTGATAGAGGCATATGTAAAACCACTCTGTTGGGACATTTCCAAAACCTAGACAATCAGGGGCTCCCCGAGACACAGCTACTTTGAAAACAAAGAGGATTAACATCCCAAGAACTTGAGAAAAGAGAGCAGTGTGAGAGACTTAAAGGGCTTTAAAAATATTCAGGAGAGTGCTCGCTTTGGCGGCACATATACTAAAAATATTCAGGACAGGGACACCTGGGTGGCTCAGTGGTTGAGGGTCTGCCTTCGGCTCAGGTCATGATCTCAGGGTCCTGGGATTGAATCCTGCATCAGGCTCCAAGCAGGGAGCCTGCTTCTCCCTCTGCCTATGTCTCTGCCTCTCTTTCTCTGTGTCTCTCATGAATAAATAAAGTTTTAAAAAAAGAAAAAATAAAATCTCAGTGGTAGACAATAACACTTTAACAAACAAGACTGGCAAGTAACAGAGAATGCTAGATATTAATTGAGCCATTGAGTAAAAGAGGTTTTCACAAAGTGAATGAGATATAATTTCACTAAAATGGGTAAATTGGGATATATGTTGGAGCATATTAAACAATGCAAAAAAGCATATTAAACAATGCAATCTCAAAAATGGTTGAGAGTCACAGAAGATTAATAGGAGTTCCCCAAACACAGAATAGAACTTGGGGGGTAAAGACAAAATGGCTGAGGAATTCACAGAATTACAGAATGCCCTGACTTGAAATGGAAGAGTCTGATAAATAAAAATCTACATTGAGACCCATCATAGTAACATTGCATCTCACCAAAGGCAGACAGAAAACTTAATCATTATCATGGCAAACTTGGGAGAAAGACAAGATAAAAAGAAGACACAAATTGAACTCTATCAGCAATTATAGTAAATGTGAACAGGTTCACTTATCAAAAGAAAGATTTAGATGTACCTCTTTAAACAGCAGGTGCCTATTTTTTTTTTAAAGTAAAGGTATAAAAAAGTAAAGAGATAGAAAAAGATGCTAGTACACACAGGATGGGATAATAGTATATGGGGCTATTAAGTTCAGGCAAAATAGAAAATACAGAAAAGCTAAATGAATGACAAAAAAACATTTTAAAGATAAAAAAAAAGAGTCATTATAAATAATCTTGTATCCCTCTCCTAACATAGCGTTAAAGCATATGAAACAAATGTAAATCAAAATGGGAAATTTTAACATACCTGTTTCAGTAATATTTAGGGGAGGGACACCAAAAATTATTAAATGAACTAGTATCTTATAATCAGACTCAGGTAAAATCTCCACTGTAAATAAACATTCTTCTAAATGACAGATTATTTATGGTAAATAATCTACTTGACCAACAACAAAGTTTCAACAATAGAAAAGAATTTAGTATAGGACACATTCTTGACCAGAGTAAAAAAAAATTAGAAATTAATAATAAAAATATATCTGAAACATCATAGTTTGAAAATTTAAAAATCTGTAACTGGAAGATGTGAGAAAAAAGAAATTAAAAGCTGTCAGAATGAAATAATATATTTATCAAATCATGTATAATAATATTTAAGAGAGTAAATTTAGGAAATTTATATTAGGGCATTCACTTTCCATCTTATTTTCTAAGTGTTTAAATCAAGACACTAATAAAATAGTGCAGTAACCCCAAAGAAAGTAAATGAAGGAAACAATACATGTAGGACATTAAATAATAGAGAAAATAGGGTGAATGCAACCTAAAATTCCTAAAAAAAAAAAAAAAAAAAAAGAGAGACAGGAAAATATGTTTTAAAGGATTAAATGAGTAAGGGCACCTGGATGGCTCAGTTGTTTAAGTGTCCAGCTCTTGACTTCAGCTCAGATCATGATCTGAGGGTCCTGAGATGGAGCTCTGTGCTCCCAGGGGCCTCTGCTTGAGATTCTCTCCCTCTCCCTTTGCCCCTCCTTCCACTTGCATGCAGTGCTCTCTCTCTCTCTCTCTCTCTCTAATACATCTAAAAAGATTAAATGAGTTAGCTGTTAAAAGAGATAAGAAACTGAGATTTTGGGCAGAGGATTAGAAACTATTAAAATGGAAAGTCTAAAAAATAAAAAATAAAAATGGAAAGTCTAGAACTGAAACAACAATGGGTTAACTAAATGGCTGGAGGCTAGTGGTTATATTAATAGGTTAGAGTTGATGAACTGGATGACAGGGTGCAAAAATACATGAAAAATGAAGCATAGGAAATCTGATGGAAAATATAATAATGGGTACAAAATGTAGAGAATATGTAGAGAAAGTTTAGAGTATGGGAGTATAGGAGAGAGAGAAGCAACAGTTGAAGACCTAATGTAGTTGAGGACTTTTCCAAACTGATGGAAGACATCAGATTGCAGTTTCAGGGACCCCCTAAGCCACCAAAGCAGTCTAAATAAATAAAGGGCCGCCTGGGTGGCTCAGTTGGTTCTGCATTCAACTCTTGATTTCAGCTCAGGTCATGATCTCAGGGTTGTGAGATTGAGCCCCGCATTGGGCTCAGGACTGGACCTGGAGCCTGCCTAAGATCCTCTCTCCCTCTCCTGCCCCTCTCAAACCCCTTCTCTCTCTCCTTCCTCTCTAAAATAAATAACTAAAATAAATTCCAAGCAGAAAAAAATAATTTGATCATTCTCAACCCAATCATGATAAAAACTCCAAGTTAAAAAAAGAAAGAATAAAAGAGAGTCCCTTAATTGATAATAGGTATCCATCATCATTAGTGTATAGAAACATAATATTTCATGGTAAAACAGAAGTGGTATCTTTAAGCATGGTAAGGGGGACAGGATATTTTCTATTACCATCATTATTCCACAAAATCATGGAAGTCTTAGAAGATCAAAGGAAATGATTGGTATATGCATGACGACAGATGGAAAGATGCTATAAAGATGATCCTCCACAAATTTATTTCTAAATTCAATGAAATTATAAAAATATATTTATTAGTTTCATATGGACTCAGTAACAAATTATAATAGTTTTTGGCTTAAATGATAGAAATTTTTTTCAGAGATCTGGAGGTTACAAGTCCAAAATCTGTATCACTGGACTGAAATCAGGGTGTTAGCAAGGCTCCACTCCTCAAGGGCTTTAGGTACACCATTTATTTGGCTTGTGACTATATCCTTCTGTTTTCCACCTCCATTTTTACTTGAATTCTCCCCTGTGTGCATGTGTTCAAATTTCCCTCTGTCTTCTCTAATAAGAATATGTGGGATTGAATATTAGGGACCATGTGGATAATCCTCCCTGTCTCAAGATCTTTACCCTGATCATATTGACATAGACCCTTTTTTCAATAAGATAACATTCACAGGTCCCAGACGTTATAGTATAAATGTCTTTTGTGGGGACCACCTTCTGGCTCTCAAAGGTTCATCTCCTTCCCACGTGAGAAATATGTTTACCAATCCCAGCAACCCCAAAAGTCTGGGTCCATTGTAGCATCAACTCAATTCCAAAATTTCATCTAATTATCATCACATCCAAATCTCATCATTAGAATTATCTAAATCTGGTATGAATGAGACTTGGATATTATCCATCCTCGCCCAGAATTTGCCCCCATGGATGGACTTGTGAAAATAGAAAACAAGTTACTGGTTTTTAACATACAATGATGCGACGAGTATAATATACTAATTATAGACATACACGTTCTAAAGGGTAGAAAATGGAAGAAATAAGAAAGTCTCTAATCATAGACAAATTTTCAGTCCAATGGGGGAAATTCCATTAGGTTTCAAGTCTCTGGGGCTTGAGATGCTGGTCTCTACCTCTGCACCTGCAGCTCCAGCTTCTGAGGGCAAGGCTGTCCTCTGAGTTATCCTCCCTTTTTCTTGAAAGGTAGTGTTTCTTTGCTGCTTAGTAGTTTTATCAACCTTTTTCCAGCCTATTGAATATTGACAGTCTGACAACCTCCTTTCATTTTGTTCTGTCTCTGTCACTTTTAGTCCAGGTTATTTCCTCTGGGATAATATTGTGATGGTTAATTTTATATGCCAGCTTGTCTGGGCCATGGTGCCCAGATAGTCAAACATTATTCTGGGTCTTTCTGTGAGGGTGTTTTTGCATGAGATTAACATTTAAATCAGGAAACAGACATGGATGGATCTAGTAAGAGTATATTATGTTAAGTGAAAGAAATCAGATGGAGAAAGACAAATACCATATGACTTCATTTATATGTAGAATCTAAAAAAAAAAAAAAAATCCAAAACAAACAACAACAAAAGAGAAACTGATTCATAGAGAACAAACTAGTGGTTGCCAGAGGTAGAGGAGTAGGGGGATAGCCAAAATTGATAAAGGAGATTAAGAAGTATAAACTTCCAGTTATAAAATAAGATGGAGATGAAAAGCACAGCATTGAGAATATAGTCAATAATATTGTAATAACTTTGTATAGTGACACATGGTATCTATATTTCTCACAGTGAGCATTTGGTAACGTATATAGTTGTTGAATCACTATGTTCTATAACCTGAAACTAATAGAGGACAGTTATACTTTAGTTAAAAAAAAAAAATTTAGTAAAGCAGATTACTCTCTGACCTGGGTGGGCCTTATCTAATCAGTTGATGTCTTGGCTAGAACAAAAGGCTGACCTACACCCCGAGCAAAAGGGATTCCTCAAGAAGAGGCCTTTTGGACTTGACATGTAACATGGGCTTATTCTGGGTCTCTATCCTGCTGACGTACCCTGCAGATTTAGGATTTGCCATGTTACATAATCACATGAACCAATTCCTTATATATGTTTTTCTTTCCTTTCTTTTCTTTTCTTTTTTCTGTGTATGTCACAGGCATTCATACTACCAGACAAAAAAGACCTATACAGATCTTTCATGGATAAGTCCATCTCCATTCCTTGCTTCTGTTGAGGTATTTGAGGCAATCCGTGAGTCATGTGTCCAATGTCTTCAGTACTAACAAAAGGTTATCTTTTGGACTTCTTTGGGGTAGAACATATTTTGGCTAAATTTTCTGCCACTTTGAAACAAGGATCATCTTTCTTTTTCCAATAACACCTTCCTTATTTCCTTCTGAATCTTCATGAGCAGTGCTTTTAGCATTCATATGTCTACAAACATTCTGTTTATGATGCTCTGTTTTCTCTCAGATGACATAGATCTTCAGTACTATGTTTCTCATTTCCTTCTGTGTCTTCACCAACAACTCCTTTAACATCCATATTTTACCAACAGTGTGTTTAAGGCAGTTGAGGCCACTTCTATTCACTACAACATTCTGTACCATTATCCATTTCTATTACCACTTCCAAAGCCACTTCCACATATTGGAGTATTTATTCCAGAAGGATCTCTTCTAGGTATCAAAATCTGCGTTCGTTTTCTGTTGCAGGTGTAACAAATCATTGCAATATTGGTGGCTTAAAACAGAAGAAATTTAGTTTTGGAATCTGGAAGTCCCGAATCAGTATCATTGGGCTGAAATCAAGGTGTTGACAAAGCTGTTTTCTCTGTACACTCTGGGAGAGAATCCATTCCTTACCTGATGTTATTTCGTGATGTGTGGGTGCACACTCCAATATCTGATTCTGTCTTCATGTCACATTCTTCTGTGTGTGTGGGTGTGGGTGTGTGAATGAGTGCGTGGGTACATGCATGCTCACGAGTTTCCTTCTGCCTCTCTACTGAGGATCCATGATTACACTGAGGGCTCATTCAAATGATCTAAGATAATCTCATTTCAATAAGCTTTAAAAAATGAAACATGTTATTAGGATAGACAAATAGGCTAATGGGTTAGAATAGACAGCTCTGAAAGTGTCCTAGAAAATAAGGGAATTTGGCATGTGCCGGAATTGGCCTTATATGTCAAAGTATAAAAGATGGATTATTTAATTAATGATATTTGACAACTAAATATCTATATGATAGAAATTAAAACTATATTGCTTCCCACCATGATACAGAAACTTTCAGATAAAGATCTCAATGTTAAAAGCAAAACTTTTTTAAATGAATATATCTTTATTATCTTTATTAACTTGATATAAGATAGAATTACTTAATTATGAAATGAAATAACATACCTAAATGAAAAAAAACTGAGATATGGAATTATATTAAAATTATAAACTTTGGTTTAAAACCAAAATACCAGTAACAAAGTTTCAATGTATTTTTTGTTTTTAAAGGTTTTTTTTAGGTCATTTTCATTTTAATTTTTAAAATTCCAGTACAATTAACATGTAATGTTATCTTAGTTTCAGGTGTACAATATAGTGATTCAACAATTCCAGGCACTTCTAAGTGCTCACCATGATCAGTGTACTTTTAATCCCCAATACTCGTTTCACTCATTCGCTGACCCACTTCCCCTCTGGTAAACACCACTTTTTTCTCCAAGAGTGTGACCTTTTTGTCTCTTTTTTTTTTCTGTGTTTTGTTTCTTAATTCCACCCGAGTGAATTCATGTAGTGTTTGTGAAATCATGTAGTCTATCTGACGTTTCGCACTTAGCATTATACTCTAGATCCATCCATGTTGTTGCAATTGGCAAGCAACCCAAGCCACATATGGAGAGAAGATATTTGCAAATCATATAACCAACAAGGATTGGTATCCAGAATATAACAAGCTCTTGGGATATTTAAGAAAATGCCAAAACATCTAATAGAATAATAGGACAGATACAGTAAATGCCATGGAAAATTTAGAACAAGGAAATTTGCTCAGTTGTACTAGTTACCTCCTCTAGCATAGCAAAAGTTACAATTTGGGAATATAAATTTTAGGTGAGGATGTCAGCAAATAAAAATTCTTATGAACTATAAACTGTCTCAATCATGTTGATGTGTGATTTGACACTATCTAGTAACATTGAAATGTGCATATTCTGTAACCTTGTAATCTTTCCACTAGGTTTGTTCTTGGACGATGCTGTTCAGAAGAACTTTTTGTGATGATGGAAATGTCTTATATACATACTGTCACAATATGGAAGCCATAGCCCAGAAAATGACTAATATGGTTAATGGGTATTTAAAATGTGGCTAGTGTGAGAAAATAAATGTTCAATATTTAAATAATTCAATTAAATCATGTGATTAGTCACTGTTGTCTTGGACAATAGAGCCTTAGAAAAATCTCATAATACACAGAGAGATGTTCAATGCTGCATTTGTTGCAGGAGCTAAAAGCTAGGAATATTGTAACTGGTCATAAATAAGGAAATACAAAAATACATTTGGATATACTGTAGGACAGTTAAAATGAATAAACTGAAACAATGTGTATTGCATTAGTTGGGCTAAATACCAAGCTGCTATTACGAGAACCTAAAAGTCTGTGGCTTAAATACCATGAAAATTCATTGCTTTCTCATAGAGCAGTCTGTGTGATCAGTTCAGTTAGTGGAGGTACATCTGTCATCCAGGAATTCAGGGTCCTTCTGTCATTTAGTTTGCCAGCTTTGTCCTCATCTATATGATCAAAACTGAATCATGAACAAGATAATACACCAAATGTTGGGGAAAGAGAAAAAAGGAATAGAGTAGCCAATTCCTTTTAAGAAAATGAGAAGGAGTTGTACTCATTGCTGCTAGCATTCTAAAACCCTAGTTACGTCAGAGCTGGGAAATGTAGTCTCTCACTGGGCAGGTAAAACCTTAGGAAGAAAACCAGAATGGATCTGGGGAGACAAACAGCAGTGTGACTCACTTTTTCCCACTGGCCATCCAAATATCTCTAGACACATCTCTTCCCTTCCATAGAACACTCCCCTCACAAGATAGACAATTTAAAGCACCAGGCAGTTATGGCTAGCAACTAGCCAAAATTTCTTGCTAGACATGGTTGTCTCCATTAGGTCTGGATATGTCTTTCCATGGTCTAATAATTTATGAAAACATGTTGCCCATGAGCTCTCCTACACTATGACATGAACATACCCAGAATCCAATAATGAAGAACTACAGTAACACTCCCCCATTCAGTGACCCATAGAAGTAATCAAACATTGGTGCTCAGGAATCACAGACACTCCTTACCCAGGCAGAGAAGTAAGTTCCTTGCTTGTCCATCTGTCTAAATCTGCTTCTACTCTCTTGTAGGTTAACTGCCTTGTTTTTGTTTGTTTGTTTTTTGTTTTTTATGGTCCCTGTCTTATTTTTCTAAGAGTTTCTTCTTGTCTATCCACCTGGGGACACATCTGAGGATGTTTGTGTTCAAGATTAAATCATTCTTGGGGGGCTTCACAGGTGAAACATGGAATTTGGAAGTTAGATTTTGGATTTTTTTGATAGTACAATTCTTTGAAGAATTTTGTAAACTAAATCTGTTTACCTCCTGTCTACTTCTTGTCCCATTAGCCACATTTAAAATTCTTTATGGGGTGTGGTTCTTAAACCTTACTTCTTTTATTTCCAGACTTCTATGGTCCACTGACACACCAAAGAAAAGGAGGCAATGGGCATGTCTGCCTGCCTAGGGTAGAGTCCATGAGGGGGTGAAATGTGTGTAAAAAATTTAAAAGCAGTGGTAGACCAAAAGACGGGCTCCTGTTAATTTCTGCATTTCCCAGCTTTTCTAAACAATGTTAGTAATAAAATATACACCTTCACCAAGGCATAAAACGCCCACAGCCCCTCACTTCCTAGAGATACTTGATTTACTTGTCCTCTCCCTCATTGTAATGGTGTTGGATTAAGATCACCCTGAAACATTAAGCTTGGGTAGGAAGACACCCTTAATTTTAGGTTTGCCCAGCTTTATTTCCTTTCAACAAAGAATTCTTAGTTGCCCTCTGAAAAAAGTTCATTCTTGCCTAAACTCCTCTTTTTTTTTTTTTTTTTTTTTGGTAATACTTTGCTAAAGTCAGCAAAAAACAGCCAGAGAATCCTAATAATCTGGTGCCTATACAACAACAGACTTGAGAATTATTTAGCTAACTCTTTCACCATAGCATGCATGCACACTAATTTCAGGTAATGTTAGCCTCAGAGGAGAAAAAGAAAACAGGATTATTGGTGAATTCAACTGTATCTCCAGCATTCCATTTCTTTAAAAAATTATATTTGAAACAAAAATCACAAAAATGTTAAGCTTTAAACATCTATATTTTAAGTACAGGCTATCTACTATATTACACAATTTCTATATACTTGAAATATTTCAGATTTTAAAACTTTTAGAAATAAATATGTATATATCTGCATTTATATGTGTATACATACATATGTAAATGTGCTTAGGTATGCATAAAATATTTTGATAGGATCCATAGAAACTGGGGAAGCAGATGGCACATCTGGAATACTAGAAGGAGAGGGAGACTGAGCTTTTAAAAATTTTGTGCTACTTGTATGAATTAATTCATCTAAGTAAATAGTATCTAAATAAATATATCAGTTAAAAAAGCCAAGGCCTTTAAGCAATTTAAAGGGATTTGTCTCAGGGTTGTGTTAGATCATTTCTGGGCATTTGATTGCTTTATGTGTATTGTTTAATGCTACCATACTCGACTTCTTTTCTTTGGAAGTCCACAGTATAACAAGATATTTAATGGCTAATCTGCTTGCCCCTTTTATATTCTGAAATTTCTCAAGAAATACCCAGTGCCGCTGGAATTTGGCAGCCTGGATATTAAATGAATATGCTCTTGTTTGCCAAAACAAACAAACAAATAGAAGTTTTAAAGAGATAATGAGCTACAAATTTGTGGATTTCTTTCCAGGTCAATGATAACCCCCTCGCTTCATTTTGTTTACTATTGACAGTTCAAATACATTTATTTACCAGAAAGCAATAACATGTTTGTTTTCTTAGAAGACCTTTAAATCTTGGCTGTAGTCTTAAAATTCTGATCTGGTTCTACTCACAAACCACTTAGAGATATATTTCTAGAGGCTCAGGTTTATTGTTTTTATTAGCTTTTCAAAGATGTATTTATTTAAAAGACAGAGTGAGCGAGTGGGAGAGGCGCAGAGGAAGAGGGAAAGAATCTCAGGCAGATTCTCCATTGAGCACAGAGCCCATCCTGGGGCTCAATCTCATGACCCTGATGATGACCTGAGCCAAAGTCAAGAGTCAGACACTTAACTGACTGAGCCACCTGGGCGCCCCAAGGCTCACTTTTAAATCCACAGAAGGATAGTAGATTTACCAAACTTCTTTTAAACTTTGAAGTTGGCAATTTTCTTCAGTTAGAATTACTTTCTTCCGGGTAATTTTTGTCAAACCCTTTGTTTTGTGCAAGTTAAATGTAGTCAGTAAGATTGTAAACTCAATGAGAGAAATTTTCTTTTCTTCTCAGTTATCTCAAAGCAGTTTAAAAGAAAATCACTAAGTAGTACTTTTGTGTCAGGCACTGTGCTAGGTGTAGGGCATCCAAGGGTCAATGTGTCTCTATGGGCCACTGAGAGGTTCATAGTGTTATTACCCAATATTCTAGCAAGTGTCCAATAAAGTCTTGCTATTGGAAACAAAGAGAAACCACAGCCTTCTGCAAATACCCAGTCAATGAAGAGGCCTGGTAAAAGCTATACTTCTATTATCTCTTTAATAATGTACAGACATATATTAATTTCATCAAGCATATGATAAACTTGAGAAAAATGCTTGAGCTGGAGATCCCAGATTTCTCTCTTCAGAATATTAGGGAAATAATTGTATCAGGGTCACTGATTATGTCATGAGTACAGTTTTACTCTCCAACATGTGCTATTTTTTTAAGCAATCCAAACTGTAGACAACATGCTCTTGATTTTTAACAAATTATTTTCTGTAATTGAACAGACATAATGTTGTCCACAAAACTCAACAACACAGAAAATCTGCCATTTATAAACTTCCCTTGATTGGAACATTGGATGTAATACAACTTACTTCTCGTACTCATATCCTGAAATTTATCTCCCCAGTGGATAGGCTACAGACATAGAAGCTCCACTGGATTTTATCTGTTCTTATTTTTTTTTTTCAAAAGAAATAATTCTAAAGTTCTGTAAAGGGGAAAATAGAGCTGGAGGTTGTCACTTTATAACCAACCTATGGCAAATGTGTAATATAAATAAAAGATCCATGGAATTGTCTTCATTCTTCTAAAATTCATTTCTTAAGCTAGAGGAGAAAACCATTTTCAAAGATACCAGAGAAAGTGGAAGAAAAATGTAAAGATTTTCTGCAATTAGTGAGATTTTCCTCTGCAAAGTTCTCAATTTGAGCCAAATGAGTATTTAAAATCAGGTTATGCCAGATATACAATGGTGCTTACCAGAGAAATACAACAAAGGTTTGGGCAAGAATTCTAGATTTACACTTGGAATAAAAGGAAGATATTCATTAAGAAAAATTTTATGCAAGATGAATCTGAAATTCAGAATGAAATTTAGTGTGAAAGTCTGTATGAAGGAAAGTATTCACTGAGAGAGAGTCCTTAACCAGAAATGGAGCTTTCATTCTTTAGGGCAAAATTCCACTTGATAGTTTAGAAATAAGTTGTATGAATTTTTTGTCATTATAGTAAGAATTTATAGTCATAGTAAAAGTAGTTGAAGTAGATTTCAAGGGCCTGCATCAGAATTGAGGGTATATTTTGTGCTTTCCATTTAAGCAGTGAGAGTCTGGAATCTTTGCTGCTCTAAGTTTAAGCAACATTTGGATTCCTGCCTTTTTGGTTTGAGCAATAGTATATTCTTCTATTTTTTTTATCCATTCAATAAAGGCCTCTGCTGGTAGTCTATACTCCTATTTGGTCTTAAAATTATTTTTGTCTTTCATGTATTCAATAAGTAGGACCTACTGGTTCTGGATATTTGTATCAGTCGAGGAAGGCATTGGGGAGAGACACAGGTGCTCCAATGTGTTGTAAAACAGTGTCAGAAATGTTAAGAAATCACAACATGAAGATCCAGCATCTATCCCATCGCAGGCAAATGGAGCAGTGACAGGTGATTTGACCTGTCTGTCCTGGTGTAATCCCTAGAGCCCCTGTCATGTGCTGTGGGTGGTTATGATGTTTCAGCAAGGAGCTGAAATTGGAAAGGTCTGAGTAATGCTTTGTTACAGGACGAGGTTTTTGTGGTGTATCTAAGTCTTATTAAAATCTGCATTGACAGCCTCCCATATAGTTCTTTGGCTATTCACAGAATATAAACCTCCGGAGTTATTTCTAGGTACATTGGTCTTTTTCTTTTAAATTACTAAGATCACAAATTGCCTTGACAATGGAAAATGGGTCTCGATGAGTCAACCTCCCCCACCAAAGTAATGAACATTGGAGGAAATAATGCATATGGTTAGGCAGTACCTGACACAGAATAGGCATGTAATTAATGTTTATTCTTTGAAAGATGTTGAGCAATAATCTGAAGTTGACATTTTTTGTTCTTTCAACTTGAAGAGAAAAAGACCTGCAACTTCATTTGAAATCACAGTGAACGTGACCCTGGAGAGACTTTGCTGTAACTTGAAATCCTGTTGGCTGTCCAAAGGTTGAGGTAAGACCATGCTTGTCCTGTGTTGCCTTTGCTTCTGCAGCAAAGTTCACCAAGTCAGTAACACAGGCCCAGGAAAGGATATGCAGAAATGCATTTTTTTATCTGAGTACAGTGAAATATTTTTTGCATAACCTCTAGGAAAAAAGGTAGGATGGCCTTTTATCTTTCATGGGCATATTTGAAAGCTCCCAGTCTGTTAGCAGAAAAGGTAAATAAAGTGGATTGAAGGGTACTGAGAGGTTCAATAACTAACTTGCTTCAATGAACTTTTATCCATGCTGTTGTGTTCATATTAATATTTGTATTTGTTTATATTATCTGCTAGCCTAGTGGAGAGGTACTTGGTGGTGCAAGCATGAGCTAAGTACTTAACATTCAGAGCAGGATAATTTAATGCAATTATTGAATTTCAAATGCACAGTCTCACTTAAATGTAGATGCAGGAGGCCACCCATAGTTAAAGAATAGAGCAGATACCAATCAAATAGAAAACAGAAAAATAATAGAAAAAAATCAATGCAGCCAGAAGAGGTTTCTTTAAAAAGGTTGACACTATTTATAAAATTGATATATCAGGAACATTTGAGTAAATTGAAAGGAGTTTATGACCTTTGTACCTAAATATGTTTGGTGAAATATGTATACATATTTCATTAATTAAGACATTAATTAATATATATTTCATTAATCAAGACATTAAGATCTCTTATTTAAAATGGAAAATAGTTTTCAAATGTTAAAATATAAAGTGATTATTAGCTAATAATATCTTAGGGCTATAATATTACTGTATTAGTTGAATCCCGAAAGGTGGGACAAAGAGTGAAGTTTCAGTGAACAAAAAGGTTAGGGAGATTCAGAGGGTACATAATGTTTAATCTTTTTGAAGACAGGCCCAAAGCATAGGAAGAATTGTACCTTATGCTGAATCTCTGATTGCATTTCCAGATTGTTTTTTCCTCTTTGGACATTTGGATAAGTATGTATAGATTGAAGTGTGACTTCTGTTGAAACATATTAATTCTTACATCTTTATCCTTAATATACATTAAGATGCAAAAGAGCCTAGCTATCTATAGTCAGAAAGCAGACTGGAAAATGATAAAAAAGTAAAGCTACTACTTGAAGCAGGAGAAAAATACTGTGTGTGAGGTGTGGGATCACACATATATCTACATCTACACATATAGGCATGACCATATAAGTCTCTAAGTGACTTTCTGTGCCATTTCACTGAAGTTGGGCAAATGTTGGTGACCTGAAAGAGATATTGTTTATAGAAACCCTCCTTTGGACAGTGAGATACATAATGGCCTTACTGAAACTATTTGGGCAATTGGAAGCCTTCAAAGTCTTGCTCCTAAATTCCTAGTCCCACTTCTGCAAAGTGAACATATTTGAGCTTTAAAGTTACCAGGTAGGTGTCTTAGCCCATCCTAGTGTGTGTTCTAGGCTGGAGGATTAGTCTCATAGGACCTAGGTTCTGCTTATGAGCTTTCTATATAGTAGGCTGGTTAATATTGGCCTAAGAGAGCCTGGGTTGTCTTACTCTTTTCCCATTTACTCTAAATTTCTATTATATGCTTTTGTCACATTTGTAATAATTTTCTTTGCCTAGAACTTGGGTTGAAATTCTCTGAGACCTAGATAGAAACCAGTCTGCTTGAGTTGGGCAGGTATAAAATTGTTTAAATTTTACTTACAAAACAGTAAATAATTTTGAAAGGGTGCATAAAGCCAGAGTGGCAGCTTTGCATGAAGGTGATGGTGACCAGAGTGTGTGTGTGTTTCTTAGCAAAAGCATTACTTAAAAAAAAAAAAAAAAATCATGATTGAATCCCCAATACTCATGGAGAAGAAGTGAACAGGGGAGTATTAAATGAATTAGCAGTTGGAAAGGGTATTAAGTGTGAACATCATAAAAGCAAACAAACATCAACCAACACTTCTTGAAATATAGATAATGAGAATGAATTAATAGCTTCTCTCTCTTTTCCTCACCTCCCTTAGTAACTCCAGAAGAAGCAAGATAGGAATACTGTCATGAATAAAGGAATCTTTTTTATATTTAAAAAATATAATTAATATTTTATTAATTCTGATAATTCTGATAATTGTATGTGATGGTTCTTTCTGAACCTGATGCATGATTGAAATCTATAGGGCCTACTTGCTCTGAAGTAGCAGATCATCCTCTCAGGCTTAAATGACTAGTACCTATATATGGCTCTTCGATGTTTTCTTTTAGGAAAAACCATGAAAATTGCTCAGAGAAGGAATCACATGTTTAAAAGTTCCTAACATATCTCAGGTTGTCTGTTTGACATATTACTTGAGAATATCAATAACACTATATATTTAAAATGGAAATAACAAACTTTATGCCTATACAGTTCTATTTTCCTACTTTCCTATAAATTTAATTTTCCCACAGTTTTACATATCACTGTCCTTGAAACTGGCAGTTATTTCTAGTTTTTTCCTTTGCTTCATCCCCAGAACCCGTACATCAATCTGTAACAGTGGATGATTTCTCCTTTCTTAGGTTGGTCCTTCTACTATATCATTTTAAGTTCTGATTTATCACTTCATTTGAGGATTATTAAAATAACTCCCAAATGGTATTCCTGCCTCTAAGCTCCACCCAACTAACCCATCCCCCCAAATATAATTAAAGCAATATTTTTATTCTTCATTGTTTTTACATAGCTTCCCGACTAAAGACTCCTAAAAAAGAATAAAAATATGCTTTTATCTGTCATTCAAAGACTTTTATAGTGAGGTGTCTGTCTCCTGTATGGGCCATAAGGGAACTATGGCATTCTTTTTGAGGAAATTTTGTTGGGGGATAAAAGTGTTACTGTAATAAAATTAGGATCTTCTCAGTTTTTAAGTGCATTTTGATACAAAGAGAAGTTGGAGATGAAGGCTCTTGCTTAAGTGTTGAAGGCAATAAACCAGGCATGAAGCCAAGTCATGAGCAATAGTGGAGGCCAAAAGACTGAAAAAGCAGAGATCTAAGTATATGGACAGAAAGAGAAATGGAGACACACAAAAATCTGACATTTTAGATAGCCTGTGCATCAAGCATAATAATAAAAATCCTATCAGAAATACAGAAATAGTAAGATGAGTCAATTTAGGGACCAGAAAAAGAGAATTATTTCTAATTTAGAGATCCTCAGTTTGGGGTGAAAGTGTGCAACCTAATGAAAATGGCCAGTAGGTAATCCAGGGCTGAAATCCAGAAGATGGGTCTTGCTTACATATAAGGACTTTAAATCATCCCTATGGTTGAACTGCTGAGTGTAGATGGGGTTTGCATGTAGGAGACAGTGTAAATAAGAGAGCAGAGTTAATGAGGACCAATTTTCAGGATAGCTGTAGTTAGGGAGTAGAAAGATAAGAAAGAAAGGAAGAAAGGAAGAAGAAAGAAAGAAGAAAGAAAGAAAGAAAGAAAGAAAGAAAGAGAGAGAGAGAGAGAGAGAGAGAGAGAGAGAAAGAAAGAAAGAAAGAAAGAAAGAAAGAAAGAAAGAAAGAAAGAAAGAAAGAAAGAAAAGAAAAGAAAGAAAAAGAAAAGAAAGAAATTGAAAAAGGGGAAACAATGAAGGGAACACTGCACTATTGTCTCATGAAAACCAACCAAGAGAAGAGTTTCAAAAGCTCAATCCAACAATGTCAAGACAGAGATAATGAGCAGTTGGGATGTTGTGAAATTGATGACAAGGCCGTTGGTGACTTCTGCAGGAGCATAATTGGTCCAGTAATGGGGAGGGAAGTCAGATTTCAGGATGCCAAAGAAAATGGGTGATAGTACATGGAAAACCAAGATTTAAGAGACTGGCAACAAACCCAAAGAGAATAAGATGGTAGCCTCAAAATGCAAAATAGTCATGCTTTTCTTTTTTTGTTTTTTCCTAAACCAAAGGAGGCTTGAGCTTATTTCAAAGCAGAAAAGAGAGAAGACAGAAATGCTGTAAAGGCCCCCAAAAGGGTCTTATGACAATGAGTGAAGATAGAGGAGATTTACTCTAAGATATAAGAAACCTCTCCCCTGAAAAGATGCATAAAAGCATAGATCTAGAGAGGAAAAAAAGAGTGTTAGGTGAATAAGGGATAATGTCAGTTGTTAGCATGAGACTGAAATGGAGGATGTGGTGAAGAATGTCTAAAAATAATCCAATAAAATAAGTGAGAACAACAATAAAAGCCTGGTTGAACTCGATGGCATGGCTTTTGGACGACAAGTGTTCAAAGAAACTACATAATTGTTCATAAACATTTACTTATATAGCACCACTTACTACTTGCTAATTAATTCACTAAGATCGATAAAGATTAAATTGGGATAGTGAGATACTGGAAAATTTTATTTCCTGATCCTACGCACTCACACTCAACATGAGCCAAAGCTCTGGTTGTCAATGGTTACACCACTGTGATTCAGAAGAAAGCTGTTCCACATTAGTAAATTAGATTAAAAACACATTGTTACCTTCAACATTAGCAAAAGCCACATGGTGTGTTGCAACAAAGCGGAGGAATAGGGAGCATATATTTTTTTCCCAAACTAAGTATGGCAGTAGGAATGGTGAGTACTTACTCACTTGCACCTTGGGACTACCAGAGTTATTCTTACTTAAAAAGAATTGATTCTGAGGGAATAGAAAAAAGGCCCATTCATCAGAAAGACCAGAAAGTGAGAAATAGGTAAGTAGAGTGAGGCCTACATGAGAGAAGCATGAGATAAATCTGGTAAAAGTAATAATATACTGAGAAAAGAGAAAAGCAATTTAGGAAGAAACCAGTAGCTGCTGTGATTAACTGTCTGAGAGAAAGACACAAGGAAAGAGAACTAGAAATCCAACCAATAATATAAGTTGAAATGTAGGACAGTTTCCTCACATGCATTTTTCTCTTTATTAACTAGGAATTGAACTGAAATTTGAATGTAGCTTCCCAGAATAAATCTGGGAATGTGTCCAACCTTCTTATCCCACCTACAAAGTCAATGAACTAATATTTCAACAGCATGCATTTGCCTTTCACTTAGGATAATTACAAGCTGGTTCATTGCAGAGGGGATTCTTCCTATATTTCTGATCCCTTAATGTAGCCCATCCCAGAGGGCACATGCATCTGAACCTTTGTAGAAAAAAAAACACAAAAAACAACAACCTGAATCCATTCTGCTTTAAGCCTAATGATATGTGATATATATAGACTTATGATAATGACATAATCCCTTGGGGTGCCTCTTCAACTACAGGTTGAACCACAGATAAAACATGAAGAGACACTTTTTCTTGAGAAATTAGAAGAGCATCACAGAAATCAATACAGTACTTCCTAACAGAATATTATTGTGAGCATTCTTTGGAGGCCTGGAAACAAGGGTAGGCTCCCGAAGAGGCTGGAAACATAATATGTGGTTAACACCGTCAATCAGTTTCTACTGAAAGCAGCTGCACCAGAGGCTTGGAATTTAAGCAGCGACCACATCAAGTAGAAAGTCATCATGCTTTCACTTAGACACATGACAGAGAACTCTATCAGGACAGATCAAGCATGATTCCTTCATGGAGTTGATGATGGGTTAAGAAGACACCTCAGGAGTGGAAATTTACAGGTAACCAAGGGAAGAAAGCTAGACTGATCCATATGCTAACTGATTAGATTTAGCGGCATCAGTATTAAGTCATGTTTATTTTAATATAAATGCAAGTTGTTACATGTGGAAATATTTATGAAAAAATGTATACAACATGTTACAATTTACACATATATATTTCTTGTCCTATAATCTGAGAGCTCAATAACAATGAACATGCCTCATATCCAGATCTCACTTTCTAATACCATTCTCCAATAAAAGAGGGTAGGGCTCCTTGGAGAAATGGTTGATTCTAGGACTACAGCAGAGAATATACAAGATGAGTCTGGTGCATTTTACAGAACCAGAAAGTAAGGAAATACCAAGAAAAAAAAAAAAAACAATGAAGGAGGCATACCACAGGGACATGAGCTTATCTGAAGACCCTCCCTATTGCCAGAGCTAGAATAATTTGAGAGATAAATAAAGTATTAAATATTAATCCTAAGTATAAAATAAGGACCCATAAGTCCATATTGATATAAATAAAATGGGCAAATCGATAAGCTAACGAGAGACAAATCTCCCATGCAAAAGAATTCTAAATAATTTATGTAGATACATGGTCCTCAAGGAGGAAGAGCATGACTTTCTACTTCTTAAAAGTAGACTCAGCATAATCCCTTCCTTCCAAAGACCAGAGCATAGAGAAGCGGAAAGTAACTTTTAAACGGGAAAACTTACACTACCTCAGCCAGGTTATCAAATTGTTTAAAATATTAGGTGAAAAAAAATAAAATAAAATAAAATAAAATAAAATATTAGGTGAAGAAGGGAGAAACAGGTTGTGTTTAAGCAGTTTGTTTATTGTAGGTTGTGGTCTCTGTTCAATTTAACTGTTCAGTCAGTTGTATTCTTTGCCTTTCCATTTCTTAAATGTTTTACTGTAAAGATATCCATGCACTCCAGTTTTCTATCTATTCTCCTAAAAACATTGATTTACTAAACTGGTAATGACAATTTATCATAAAAAAATCCTCTCCAGATAAAAATCTTTATAGATAGTGAAAGGGAACAAAAGAGTTAGCTAAGCCTGTTAATGGGTAAATCCTCTACCTGGAAAGACTTCTTGTCTAGGGGTGAAAAATACAAGTGATCATGGAGCCCATGTGATTCAAAATCAACACACAAAACCCAGATTCATTTCTATACACTAATAATGAATAACCCTAAAAGGAAATTTAGAATATAATTGTATTTATAATAGCATCAAAAAGAATAAAATACTTGGAAATACATTCAACAAAGGAATCAAAAGGCTTGTATACTGCAAACTAAAAAAATAAAATTGAAAACAATAATTTTGAAAGCAATCAAAACATAAATAAATGGAAAGACATTCCATATTTGTGAATTAGAAAGCTTAATATTGTCAAGATGTTCATACTACCTAGAGTAATGTACAGATCCAGTGTAATCCCTATTAAGACTCCTAACAATGTTGAGATTCCAGAAATACAAAAATTCCAAACATATAAAAAAAATCTAATTTCAGAAATAGAAACACTCATCTTAAATTTTCTATGGAATCTCAAAGGACCTTGAATAGTCAAAACAATCTTGAAAAAGAACAAAGTTATCTTACACTCTCAATCCCAAAATTTATTTTAAAACTATAATAACCAAAATAATGTGGTACTAGCATATAGACCAAATGGAATAGATCAGAGAGCCCAGAAATAAACCCTTCCTAGATGGTCAAATGGTTTTCAATGAGAATGCTAAAAACATTTAATGGGGAAAAGGAAAGTCTTTTCAACAAATGATGCTGAGAAAACTAGATGTCTACATGTAAAAGAATGAGTTTGAGTCCTTACCTAGTAATATATACAAAACTAACTCAAAATGGATCACTTAAATGGAAGAGCTAAAACCATCTTAGAAGAAAACAAAGACAAACCTTCATGACATTGATTTGGCAATAATTTCATAGGTATGACACCCAAAGTAACAGGCAGCAACAAAGACTAGACATATTGGACTTGATAAAAGTTTAAGACTTGTGCATAAAGTTAGTATCAACAGGAAAAAGGACGACTATGGAATGGGAAAAATTATTTATAAACTACAAATCTGGTAAGAGATTAATATCCAGAACATATGGAGAACTTCTCAAACTCAACAACAAAAAACAATCCAAATAAAAATAGACAAGAGATTGAATAGAGATTTCTCCAAAGAAGATGTACAATGACCAATATGCATATAAAATGCTCAAAATAACCATTAGGGAAATGCAAATCAAAACCTCAGCAGGATACTAGTTCACACCTATTAGGTTGACTTTTGTAATATAGAAAAATGTAGGCAAGGATTTGAAATAGCTGGAACCCTAGTGCATTGCTGGTGGGAATGTAAAAATGGTACAGCTATTGTGGAAAACAATTGGGTGGTTCCTCAAAAGTTAAACATAATTACCATATGATCCAGCAACTCCACTCTTGGGTGTATCTCAAAAGGATTGGAATCGGGGATTTAATCAATATTCACTAGTTCTTATAGAAGCACTATTCACAATAACTCAAGTGCAGAAATAACCTATGGGTCTATCAACAGATGAGTTGAAAATAATAATAATAATAAAGGTGCATAGAAATACAGTGGAAAATTATTCAGCTTCAAAAAGGAATGACCGTGAGATGTATGCTGAAACATAAATGAACCATGAAAATTTTATATTAACTAAAGTGAGACACGAAAGGATTTATTAAGGGTTAAGGGAGGGGGCAATGGTGAATTGTTTAATGAGTACAAGTTTCTGTTTGGAATAATGGAAATATTCTGGAAATGGATAGCAGTGATGATTTTACATTATGAATGTACTTAATGCCACCGGACTGTACATGTAAAAGTGGTTAAATGGTACGTTTTATGTTATATATCATAACATAGTAAAATATAGTAAATATATATATATATTTTTTACTATAGTAAGAAATGTATTCTAAAAAGGACATAGCAAACAACACAAGAAACTCCTAAGATGAAACAATTTGAGTATCAAAAAGATTAATCATAGGAACAGAATAAAACACAACAAAAATAATAAGCCATTAGTTCATAATTTTTAAGATGGTAATTAAGAGGAAATAACCAAGGATTTATTCTGTTTATCATATAAAGCTATATTTCATGTTAAGGAGTTATTAGAGAACGTTCTCCTTTATAGAAGAATTATAATTAATAAATTCAGGTGGGATAGAGCTAGAGGAAAATCACCATTTTTTTCATCCCTCATGAAATAATAGATCTAGGCAACAATGATATAAGAATGCAGAAACTGTGCCTGAAAAGCTGGAAGTGGGAAGATCAGGTTAACAATGTCTTAATCAACTGATTGATCCTAGCTTCCTTAAACTACAAGTTCTGAGGCCATTCCTTTGAAAGAACAAAATCCTATCTGTGAGGTAGTATTAAATTTCTTTTTACCTGTGTGTACGTGTTAGTGTGATATAATCTGAAATTGGAATGCAGTAAAGCCCTTTCTCTACCACCCAATATATAAATTACTAGACATATATGTCTATTTAAAGTTAAATTTAATAGTTAAAAATCTAATAAATTGGTAATAAGTTAAATTTAAGTAAGAGTTTATTATGCAATCAACTTAGCCACATTTGAAGTCCTCAATAGCTACATGTTGCTTGTGGCTAACATTTTAGGTAGCATAGACAGAAAATTTTCATCCGTGTAGAAATTTTGGGGGGAAATCTTGCTCCAAATTCAATTAACACTTTAAAGGAAATACAGGGGACAAACAAGTTATATGGCACTTTGAAGAGGCAATTACCAACACATAGCATTTGAAAAATTCTACAGAATAACTCATTTTTCCAACAAATAAATGTCAGGGAGAAAAACAAAGAAGGAAGCACTGTTATATACTAAAGAACCATGAGACGCACATCAAAAAACTGAAATTTGTGTATCTTGTTTAGATCTTTATTTGAATAAAAGACATTTGGAGACCACAGGCTACATTGATCAATGGGCTACATTTTAGTTGATAGTAAGAGATTATAATGTGTTGATTATGTATTAACTTTGGTAAAATGTGAATAAGATAATAGTTAGGTTTTAAAAATCGCTTAACTCTTAGAACTGTGTTTGTAAATATTTATGGATAAACTGAGAAGATACCTAGGATTTGTTTTCAAATACTCTAGTGCAAGTTTCTTCTCCCCCCCACCAACCAAGTAGAATAATAGATGAAACAAATTGGCAAACTGTTAAGGATTGTTGAAGCTCAGATGAAAATCGAAAACTCTTTTGTAATCACAGTTTGTACATGTGGGTAAAAATGAAGGCTTAAGGCATGTACATCGATAATAGTGGCCATCGTAGAGTGATTGTATTATTAACGATTTTTTTAAGTTAAAAATGTTATATATTTCCAAAATGCATTTATTACTTTTAAAATAGAAACATAAAGGATTTTAAAAGCAATGAAAATACCAGATGTAAAAAAAAAAAAACAGATTTTTAAAAAGAGAAAGGGGCTTTGCATCGAATCTGGAGATAAATAAGATAAACCCTTGTTTAGCACCAAAGCACCTTGATTGATAGCACCTAAATATAGTATATAGAAAGATAAAGATATTGACCTAAAATTATAAACTTAAAGAAGCCAAGCTATAAGATTAGTTGCACACACTTACTGGGTATTGTGTTTTACAATATTTTCTTGATTAATTGTATGAATTGAAAGAGAAAATATAGGGCATAGAAATAGAAAGGATGAGAGAGACAGCACCTAAGGATCTTAGTCTTTAGTCTATGCTCTTATAAGCAGCATATTGTATTTATCCAGCAGAGAAAGAGTAGTCTGTATTTCAGAATTTACAAAATGGAGGAAAGGAATAAACTATGTTATAAAATAGTTTTTCCTCCATGAAAAAGGAAACCTAGATAGACACGATATTTTCATTTCTACATAGGGACATACTTGAACATTATGCATAGGCTAATGATACAACATCAGGGAAATGATACCTGACTACTTATTATCTACCCTTTTGACTCTCACTCTACTACCATATTAACCATCATAACACTCAAAATAGTTGTGAATCTTCACCAGTATTGGGGAAGCCACTAGAATGTATAAGCTGATCAGAGTAAGCTGAAAATATATAAAAGTATCAAAATAATAGCATGTTCTAAGAAGGATAGGGTTAATGTAAAAAAGCGAATGTTTGAAGGATCTTTCTTACTTTGTGTACTTTTAAGGGCAATGAAGGGATATATACATATCAGAAAATTTTAGAGCACTTGTTTCCATATCATTTGTTTCTTAATGCTTGTCTTCTTTCAATAAAAATCGGCTTGTATAACACTGTGTGTTAACTATTCTTGAATATCAAAAAATATCAGTTTGTAACTAATAAAACAGCTTTAGTAGAAGCAACTTATATACCAAGAATATTTGAGTTTGTAGTTATTTTCAACATGTAGATTCTGTTAGAATGTAACTTTATATTCAAAGGAAAGTAAGGAGCTGAGTTAATTGTCTAAGCAAGTCAACAATTTGATTTGAAGAAAAAAGTAATCTGGCAATGAATTCAGGAAAGTTGCGGAATACAAAATTAATATACAAAACCAGTAGTGTTTCTATACACTAACAATGAAATTTCTGAAAAAGAAATCCCATTTATCATGGCATCATTAACAGTAGAATAGGAATAAACTTAAGTAAAGAGATGAAAGATCGTTATAGTGAAAATTACAAGACGTTGATGAAAGAAATTGAACACACAATGAATAGAAGCCATAATATTGTTAAAATGTCAATACTACCAAAAGCCATCTATGGATTCACTGCACTCTATGAAGTTTCCAAGAGCACTTTTTACAGAAGAAAAAACACTCCTAAAATTTATGTGGAACTTCAAAAGACCTCAAATAGAAAAACAAAAATAAAACAAAACTCTAAGAAAAAAGAACAAAGCAGAGGCATCACACTTCCTGTCTTTAAGGTGTATGATAAAGCTACTCGTCAAAACATGTGATACTGGTATAAAAACACACATAGGGACACCTGGGTGGCTCAGTGGGTTAAGCATCTGCCCTCAGTTCAAGTCCTGGGATGGAGCTTTGTCAGGCATCAGGCTCAGCAATGAGTCTGCTTGTCTCTCTACTCCTTCCCCTACTTGGATCTCTCTCTTATCTCTCTCTCTCTCCAATAAAATCTTTACCAAAAAAAAAAAAATTAAAAAATACAGACACATAGATCAATGTAACAGATTCAAAAGCCCCAAGATCAGACCAAGTATATATGGTCAACTATTATTTGACAAGGGCGCCAACCAAATGGTGCTGGGGTAATTGGATATTCACATGTAAAAGAATAAAACCAGACCCGTGTCTTAGACCATTCACAGACCACCTCTCTCTCTCTCTCTCTCTCTTTCTCTCTCTTTTTTTAAGATTTTTAACATTATTCATTTTAGAAAGAGAGAGAGACAGAGCTCAAGCAGGTAGAAAGGCAGAGGGAGAAGCAGAACCCCACTGACCCTGACCTGGGGCTCCATCCCAAGATCTAGAGATCGTGAATTGAGCCAAAGGCAGATGCTTAACCTTCTGAGCCACCCAGGCGCCCCCAGGAGACCATCGTTTTTTATATATAAATTTATTTTTTATTGGTGTTCAATTTGCCAACATACAGAATAACACCTAGTGCTCATCCCATCAAGTGCCCCCCTCAGTGCCTGTCACCCAGTCACCCCCACCCCCCGCCCACCTCCCTTTCTACCACCCCTTGTTCGTTTCCCAGAGTTAGGAGTCTCTCATGTTCTCCCTTTCTGATATTTCCCACTCATTTTTCTCCTTTCCTCTTTATTCCCTTCCACTATTTTTTATATTCCCCAAATGAATGAGACCATATAATGTTTGTCCTTCTCCGATTGACTTATTTCACTCAGCATAATACCCTCCAGTTCCATCCATGTCAAAGCAAATGGTGGGTATTTGTCGTTTCTAATGGCTGAGGAATATTCCATTTTATACATAGACCACATCTTTATCCATTCATCTTTCGATGGACACCGAGGCTCCTTCCACAGTTTGGCTATTGTGGACATTGCTGCTAGAAACATCGGGGTGCAGGTGTCCTGGCGTTTCACTGCATCTGTATTTTTGGGGCAAATCCTCAGCAGTGCAATTGCTGGGTCGTAGGGCAGGTCTATTTTTAACTCTTTGAGGAACCTCCACACAGTTTTCAAGTGGCTGCACCAGTTCACATTCCCACCAACAGTGCAAGAGGGTTCCCCTTTCTCCACATCCTCTCCAACATTTGTGGTTTCCTGCCTTGTTAATTTTCCCCATTCTCACTGGTGTGAGGTGGTATCTCATTGTGGTTTTGATTTGTATTTCCCTGATGGCAAGTGATGCAGAGCATTTTCTCATGTGCATGTTGGCCATGTCTATGTCTTCCTCTGTGAGATTTCTGTTCATGTCTTTTGCTCATTTCATGATTGGATTGTTTGTTTCTTTGCTGTCGAGTTTAATAAGTTCTTTATAGATCTTGGATACTAGCCCTTTATCTGATACGTCATTTGCAAGTATCTTCTCCCATTCTATAGGTTGTCTTTTAGTTTTATTGACCATTTCTTTTGCTGTGCAGAAACTTCTTATCTTCATGAGGTCCCAATAGTTCATTTTTGCTTTTGTTTCTCTTGCCTTCACAGATGTATCTTGCAAGAAGTTGCTGTGGCCGAGTTCAAAAAGGGTGTTGCCTGTGTTCTCCTCTAGGATTTTGATGGAATCTTGTCTCACATTTAGATATTTCATCTGTTTTGAGTCTATCTTTGTGTATGGTGTAAGAGAGTGGTCTAGTTTCATTCTTCTGCATGTGGAGGTCCAATTTTCCCAGCACCCTGTATTGAAGACACTGTCTTTTCTCCAGTGGATAGTCTTTCCCCCTTTGTTGAATATTAGTTGATGATAAAGTTGAGGGTCCACTTCTGGATTCTCTATTCTGTTCCATTGATCTATGTGTCTGTTTTTGTGCCAGTACCACACTGTCTTGATGACCACAGCTTTGTAGTACAACCTGAAATCTGGCATTGTGATGCCCCCAGATATGGTTTTCTTTTTTAAAATTCCCCTGGCTATTCAGGGTCTTTTCTGATTCCACACAAATCTTAAAATGATTTTTTCCAACTCTCTGAAGAAAGTCCATGGTATTTTGAAGGGATTGCATTAAACATGTAAATTGCCCTGGGTAACATTGACATTTTCACAATATTAATTCTTCCAACCCATGAGCATGGAATATTTTTCCACCTCTTTGTATCTTCCTCAATTTCTGTCAGAAGTGTTCTGTAGTTTTTAGAGTATAGAACCTTTACCTCTTTGGTTAGGTTTATTCCTAGGTATCTTATGCTTTTGGGTGCAATTGTAAATGGGATTGACTCCTTAATTTCTCTTTCTTCAGTCAAAATCTAACCTTGCACCTAAAGGAGCTAGAGAAAAAACAACAAATAGATCCTACACCCAGCAGAAGAAGAGAGTTAATAAAGATTCGAGCAGAACTCAATGAAATAGAGACCAGAAGAACTGTGGAACAGATCAACAAAACCAGGAGTTGGTTCTTTGAAAGAATTAATGAGATAGATAAACTATTAGCCAGCCTTATTAAAAAGAAGAGAGAAAAGACTCAAATTAATAAAATCATGAATGAAAAAGGAGAGATCACTACCAACACCAAGGAAATACAAACGATTTTAAAAACATATTATGAACAGCTATACGCCAATAAATTAGGCAATCTAGAAGAAATGGACACATTCCTGGAAAGCCACAAACTACCAAAACTGGAACAGGAAGAAATAGAAAACCTGAACAGGCCAATAACCAGGGAGGAAATTGAAGCAGTCATCAAAAACCTCCCAAGACACAAAAGTCCAGGGCCAGATGGCTTCCCAGGGGAATTCTATCAAACGTTTAAAGAAGAAACAATACCTATTCTACTAAAGCTGTTTGGAAAGATACAGAGATGGAGTACTTCCAAACTTGTTCTATGAGGCCAGCATCACCTTAATTCCAAAACCATACAAAGACCCCACCAAAAAGGAGAATTATAGACCAATATCCCTGATGAACAGGGATGCAAAAATCCTCAACAAGATATTAGCCACTAGGATCCAACAATACATTAAGAAGATGATTCACCATGACCAAGTAGGATTTAGCCCCGGGATGCAAGGCTGGTTCAACACTCGTAAAGCAATCAATGTGATTGATCTTATCAGCAAGAGAAAAAACAAGAACCATATGATCCTCTCAAAAGATGCAGAGAAAGCATTTGACAAAATACAGCATCCATTCCTGATCAAAACTCTTCAGAGTGTAGGGATAGAGGGAACATTCCTCAACATCTTAAAAGTCATCTACGAAAAGCCCACAGCAAATATCATTCTCAATGGGGAAACACTCGGAGCCTTTCTCCTAAGATCAGGAACAAGACAGGGATGTCCACTCTCACCACTGCTATTCAACATAGTACTGGAAGTCCTAGCCTCAGCAATCAGACAACAAAAAGAAATAAAAGGCATTCAAATTGGCAAAGAAGAAGTCAAACTCTCCCTCTTCGACAATGATATGATACTCTACATAGAAAACCCAAAAGACTCCACCCCAAGATTGCTAGAACTCATACAGCAATTTGGCAGTGTGGCAGGATACAAAATCAATGCCCAGAAGTCAGTGGCATTTCTATACACTAACCAGAAGACCATCTTTAAATATTCCCCAAGTTGAGCCTGGAGTTGCCTGAATAAACACATAACCAAAGTCTGATTAATCATGCTAATGAAGGCTCGCCTTCACAAATATTTTGACTTCTGTGGAATCAAAAATCTACTTTTCTTTTTTGTCAAACCCTTTAAAAAGTTGGGTGATGCATCTAGCAACTTTTAACATCTAAAATATTTATGACTAATAAGATGTATGAAAGAAATTTATTAAGCGTGTGTTCACTGTGGTTAAAATACAATGATTTTTTTAAAAATTATGGATAACCCAGCCTTTTTTTAAATTTTTTAAATTTTTTAAATTTTTTAAATTTTTATTTTTTGGATAACCCAGCCTTAATAATAATGTAACATTCCTCTCCATTGCTTGTTGACTATATAGTCTTCTAAAGAGCCCACTGGAAAAACTTAATGATCAAGATTTGCTATAGTTAGAAAGAGTAATACCAAGATGGATGGATGGATGGATGGATGGATGGATGGAGAGATGGATTGGTGGATGGCAGTGTCTCAGTACCACACCAGAAGTAGGAAGTCAGGAGATGACTCAAGTTTGAACTCAAATTAATTAAAGCTCAAGATAGGGGGAAAAATGGGATTGGACAGATTTGTGACATATATAGTTAGGATTTGTGGATACAGTAAGATTAAGGTCTTGTAGAAAGACTTGATATGTAGACTGTTTATTAAAAAGTCCCAATAGGAAAGCTGTTTGCCTGCAGAAGCAAACTGTTAGCCCAGAAAAATTGGTTTCAAAGCATTTCTTGAAGCGAATAGCAAACAGCAAAGTAATACATTGATTTAAGTTTTTTTTTTTTCCGGAATAAACAGTTAAATCACATTGACACAGGTGGCCCCAAATCCTATTCCCAAAAGTTAAACTACATACAACCTATATGACTGTATCAGTACTTACCTGGGAACATATTTTTCCTTATAGTAGGCTGTCCTCAATCATACTATCTTCAATATCCCCTAGAATTAAAAGGCATGTTCAGGTATGAGTCTTAATTCAACCTGCTCCCAATTTGGTTATATTTTATCCCCCCAAAGAGCAGAAAGCCTAACCATACACTGGAGCCCTGAGACTGCTGACTACTTATCCCATCCATCACGCTGCTATTTTCATTAACAAGAACTTTAGTGGGACACATATTTTATACCCTATAACATCACAGGCAGAAAGGAACATGGAAATACCTGGGCAGATGTTTAGCCTCATAGGGAACAAGTTCACGGGATGCCAGCTCAAGTGAAATTGGAGTTCAATCATTCCATTCTAATGATGCTACAGAAAACAGGAAAACGGATGGAAAAGGCAGAGGGAATGATGGGGCTTGGACGCCCATGGCTTGACAAATGGCCTGAAATGGTGTTTTCTCCATTCATAACTTAACAAGGCTACCTAAGGGAATCCTTGTAAATAAAAGTGAAATTATAATTCAAAGTATGAACTGTTAGGATAAAAAGAATACTGCTAGTCCTGCTACTAAAGGTTACCACACAAAAAGACTGTTCTTCATGAATATCATCATGGACTATGGAGAGATGGCACAAAGTACATTTTGAAGTCAAGTCTGGGAGAAGGGAAAGTGGATGGGGAAAAATCATAGGAAATCACTAAGGGTCTTATGGGGAGAGAGAGGGGAAAAGGTTTTCCATTTTAAGCAGCCTTGGAGACACTTTAAGGCATTGGTTTATTCCATTTCTTTTGGCATGACACCTCACCCTGACCCCCAATTCCCAAAAGTTAGGTGTTATTATTTATCCCCCAGAAGAAGTAGAGTTGCTCACCTATTTCTAAAACTACTATTAATAGAGCCCCCAAAGCACTCCTGTCACCCCATGGAGTCTCAGAATTAGTAACACATTGCAATCTACTACAGAAACTTGTCAATTAAAATAATGGATCTTTAGTCACAAATCATTATCACAGTTTGACTTTAAAGTGAACGGATGAGGTATGGTAAGGATAAAGGAAGGGCAATGGCAAAGATAAACTTGCCAGTGATTCCAGAATTGGCTGGTTTTCAAAGACGGCTGGGAGTATAGGGAAAAGAGTCAAGTTACTGTGGCATTGAGATTGGCTCAACTGGTATTAATTCTGAGGACAGACAGGGACACCTAGGCATTCTGAAGCCTCTCAGTACTTCCTGGTTTTGTTTTTTGTAAAAATATTTAATTGAACTACCACCCACCTTTATCTATGCAATTTATAAGTCCATCCACCCATCCATATGGTTGAAAGTTCACAAAACAAGGACACTTGGATGGCTCAGTGGTTGAGCATCTCCCTTTGGTTCAGGGTGTGATCTCAGGGCCCTGGGATCGAGTCCCACATTGGGCTCCCTGCAGGGAGCCTGCTTCTCCTTCTGCCTGTGTCTCTGCCTCTCTCTCTCTATGTCTCTCATGAATAAATCTTTTTTTTTTTTAAAGAAAGTTCACAAAGCAAATATGTCCCTGTATTTAGCACCCAGATAAAGTAAAATAAAATAGTAGTGACCTGGAAGCCCATGGTTTTCTCTTCTCCAGTCTCATCAACCCCCAAATAGAACCACCTGTCTGTCTTCTATTGCCATTGGTGGCTATTCCCTGCTTTTCTGCTTCCTGCAAGTAGGCTCCTATCATATTTATTCTTTTGTGCCTAGTTTTCTTTGCCCCATATCACATCCTGGGGCTTCTCCAGATGGTTCATGTGGTTGTATTTCAGTCTTCCTCACTACTGTATGGCACTGCCTTCTGTGAATATACTTCAATTTCTCCATTCCTCTATTGATGGACATTTGGATGGTTTAGAGTTGTGGGCTATTATACCCAGTGCTGCCGGGAAAATTATAATGCATGTCTTTTGTTGAAAATATATATTCTTTCTGTTGGATGTTTTTCTAGAAGTAGAATTGGTGGATCATAGTGGGTCCATGCATATTCAGCTTCAGTAGTTTCTACCACACAGGCTTCTAAAGTGGTCCCAGCAGTGTATACCCTGTACCCGTCACACTAATTGGATATGACGTTCCATTTTTCTTGCAAACAATTGGTATTTTCTGTCCCCTCCCTTCCATCCATATCATCTTGTTTTTATATATCATCTCTCTAGTCCTATCTAGAATTTCAGCCTTCCCTTCACCGTGCAAAATTAGGATACACAGTCACAACAAAGAGACCCAGATATGGTGGTAGGACGATGTCAAAATTCTGTAGGGTCAAAGTAGGTAGTTTCCAAGAAGCTAAGCCTGTTTTTTCTTTCTTTTTTTTAATGACACTGAATATTCCTGTCACAGAACTCTGGTTATAAAGTATGTGCAAAAATTATCTTAAATTTACTGAAAGGGAAATTTATGCAGAGGTTAAATGTCAGAGACCATCCCCTTTAGACTCAAGTGCATATATGCATCCACAGTGGTTTTCTGCAAGGCTATATTATTTATTGTAGGATTGTATGTACACATTTTTAAAATTGTAATATCTCAGATTAGCTCTGTTCAGTATTTCCTTTGTTCCACAAATTTGTTCACCTTCTTGTCTCTGTATTTATTCATCAACGTATTGAATTCTTTATTATCAGACTGTCCACTAGAATACATTTCATAAGGGGAGAAATTATGTCAGATTTGTTTAGGTTTTCTGTATCCAGTACTTGCTATGTCTCTGGCACAGAGAGTAGGTGCTCAATAAACACTTTAGTGGGAATGAATGACTGAATGACCCCTGAAAGGAATTTCACAAGCACATGGAAGGATGAAGAATGAAGCATTTTTTAAATAATTAAAATGGAAGCATTCTTCTTCTTCTTCTTCTTCTTCTTCTTCTTCTTCTTCTTCTTCTAATTAATTAATTAATTAATTAATTAATGCTACTGCTGCTCCTTGTAACTTTATTTTGGGGGAGGGGCTTTTTAGGTTTTTATATTAATTCCAGTTAGTTAACCTACAGTGTTATGTTAGTTTCAGGTGCACAATATAATGATTCAACAATTGCACACATCACCTGGTGCTCATCAGCTCATCATGACAAGGAAAACATTCTTTATTTAAAGCAACTTAATCTGATGGGAAGTACCTTATGTTTAACAATTTAAGACAATTCCCTTTATGGCAAGATTTTGTGAACACGTAGTTGAAATAAGTCTGTAAAGCGCCTCCCTAAGAGCTGGGGAAGCTGGCATGCCAAGACTGAGGAGGGGAGACAGAATTATAAAAGCAAACTATGTGTTCTTTCCTGTCCTATTCCTAGTTACAAATTTGCTATTAGTTTCATGTTCCCATAAGTAACACATCTGCACTATTTTTAAAAGTATCTAATACTGTCTTCCAGTGATAGGGAAAGCTAGTATTTTGATCTGTAAAGCAGCTGTTACCTTTTGTCACTATATTTAGTTCTTACAACTACTAAGTTTAGATACAGAGTACTGAAGTGTTATTGCCTGCATTTATCATTTACAATTAGATGACTGCAAGTCTTAAGAGAGTCATTTAATTATTCTTCTTTTTCCAGGTTTTCAGCCATTCCAGACACACAGTTCTCTGCCAAATTCTTAAAATTCCTGTAAAACGAATAAAAGTACCAACCTATTTTGGTATCATACTGAATGAAGCCTCATATCCCTAAGCTTTAGCAACCTTCTTTATGTTTTATCTTTACTTGTGATATTATAGTTTGAGTTCATTCCTAGCTCATAGAAGTGCTTTCCCTCTTAGGTTTTAAAAAAATCAAATGGTCTTTCCTTCCCTGGTCACTCTCTCAAGAGGCTGCCCTCTGACCCAAAGGCACACTGTCCTGTCGTATGTACAATTATGCTTCTTGTGTCTCGCTGCCCTCTCTAATTTGCATTGTAACTAATGTAAAGGTGGATGCTGTTGTTTGCAGCCACAGGAATAGCAAATGCAGAGGTGTTGGAAATATTGTCATAGTTGTCGGAGGGAGTCTCTGTCAGCGTTTTTCAGAAGAGGGAAACAGCAGGAGCTTTTTATAATGTAACTTTAATTACAATAGCCAGCACCCTGGCATAGGCTGAGGATCTGTTTATGATACACCTGCCAAGAATACTTTGAAATGCCTCAAGACATGTGTCTCATAAGTGGTGTCACCCCCTACAGGTGCTAGCCAGCAGTTCTTTTTTTTCTTCCCCTGTCCCTGATCACTGTTGGTCTGGCTACTCAAATACACAGCAGCTTAAAGTTAAAAGCCGTAATTAATGAAGCGAGATTAACCAGCCACTTAATAAAGCTACTATATCCATGACATGGCTAAATACTTCCAATTTTCAAGCTGTGATATGGAAATCCAAATTAATAAAATAAAATGGGTCATTTCTCACTTTGTACAATTAAGTTTATTTGTGGAGATTTTTGAACATGACCTTCAAAAACCTAGATAGATAATGAAACCTCAGAAAACCAACCAGCAGATGGCAATATATAGACTTCCCTGAGGCCTACTGATTGCCCATTATATAGGAGAGACTGTTAAATTTGTTTATGATTTAGTTTGGCAATTTACAGAAATTCTGGGAAAAGGAAGTATTTAAACCAAACAAAGGAGAGCAAGCAAATTTTATCTTTTGGTGTTTACAATAATTTTTTGTAGGTAATTTTAGATTTTCTCTCATTCTTGGGGATTATGTATTAGATAATAATCACCAGGGTTTTCAGTTTCCTGTTTTTAGCATAACTTTGGAATGCAGTTGATTACAAAGTAAAACCAAGGCATTTTTCAACACTTTGAGCAGATCACTATGTGTAAGGTTTTAGGAAGAACTTAAAATATTCAGGACAATAATATTAAACTTCCTGATAAATTCATTTCATACGTACTCTCTGATGTTTATATAATCTACCTGTTTGTAAAAACATTTCCAAAATAGATTTTCAGAATATTTCAGAATTTTACATTAAGATTATGGTAAAAGGAATATATTGTCTGTTGCAAGACTTGGGTTACCTCAACAGAAACATTAATGAAAGCAAATATCTATGCTTTCAGGCCACTGAGAGGCTGAACACTGTTCTGCCTTCAAACTCACTCTTAAATCAAAAAGTTAGAAGAGATATAGGATCTTCTCTTTACTGACCACTGAAAGCAGCTGTCCCTAATTTGGAGGGTATCAGTGAGTTGGTAACTCTAACATTTGTCTACCTTAAAATATGGAATGAAAGGCATTGTGCCCAACATTAGATATCATATATCTTTTTTTCAAATGGAAGTATAACCTGCTAATATTAATTATCAGCCAGCACAGGAAATGTAACACAAAGCATTATTACAGTCTTATTTTTCTCCTTATATATTCTGCTAACTCATGCACACCAGGGATGTGAGTGCATATTAAAATCAGTAGCAGATGAATGATGGATGAATCATAAATTGGATTGTGTGTTGGTTTATTTAATTAGTTTGTTAGAGTTCTCTGGAATCATCTAGGCACAGTGCAAAACTAATATATACAAGAATATTTAGCTGTCCAATTAGGAAAACATAAATTAGTCATATCGTCTATGCTGCAAAAACCACAACTGCCAAAAGAAATTAAACAAATGAAAGGCTAATAAAAATAAATGTTTTCCATGTATTCTGAATGCCCTGTGCATGAAGGCAGTGCAGTAGCCCAAGTTATTAAGAAGGAAACTTCTTTGAAATGAGTTTGGCCACTTGGAACATCAATTTTGCCTGTATTATTTTATTTATTTTCATATTGATTGATTAGTTGATGGTGGAAAGTGATCATTTGAAGAGCAGAATTTATGAAATTTCTGACTTTATACCTAAAATTATACCACAGAGGGGTGCTTGGGTGGCCCAGTTAAGCATCTGCCTTTGGCTCAGGTCATGATCTCAAGGTCCTGGGATGGAGCCCAGCGTTAGGTCGGCCCCCTGCTCAGCAGAAAGCCTGCTTCTCCCTCTTCCTCTGCCTTTCCCTCCACTTGTATTCTCTGATCAATCTCTCAAATAAATAAATAAACTTTTTTAAAAAGTAATAAAAAAATAAATAAAAATTATATCACAGAATTAGGACAATTATTAGAACATATCCTTTTGTTACGTACTTGTATTTTTGAGAAGCTAGAAGTTCTACTTGAGTTAATCATCTGTTTTGTTCCTCTCTACCTTGAAGATGACAAACCATTAGTTGGAAATGCATCACCATTGGGCTCAGCAGTAATTCTAGTTGAAAGAAAACTTAATTCACATTAGGATATACCTTATCATGATGTCTGTGGATTTTGAAAGGTGATTTTTCCCATCCAATAGTCAAGATTCTTCCCTACGACTTTTCATTTAATCAATAAATTATTAATTGTAAAAAAAATCGTGGAATCTGGACTAAAACAAAAAATAAGTAAATTCAGTGACAACATATCCTATATAACCAGTCTAGGGTTTAACTGTCTTAAAACTGACAGGTTTATGATAATTATTAGTTAATGTTAAAAAAGAAATGACTTTTGCTCAGTAGAAAGAGGCTGTGGATTTGAATATAGTCTTTGTTTCCAATTATCTCTGAAGCTTGAATAACTAATTGATTCTCATTTGCAATTCCAGGATCATATAATTTTCAGAAATATCTGTCACTGGTCATACCACCTAGTAGATAGAATCTGTGTGTAAAGCAGAACGAGTGCTGTCCATTCAGAACTAGATGAATTCACTGTAAGTTTCTGGCAAAAGAACAAAGAGAAATCAGTTAATTAAATGAAAATTTTATTAGGCATTTATGAGGCTTCAGAAACATGCATGTCTGTACATATGCATGCAGACACACATAAATGCATTGTGGCTGAAAGCATTCGGGCTATCTTGGGTATCCAATGTCGAATATTGAGTGTAAATTTTAGTTCTGTGGATAATCTTACCTGAATTCCTATCTACATAACAGGAAAGCCTGTAATAGGTGTCTCTATTTTCATTTACTTAAATGTTTAGCAATTTTAGCAAAATTTAGCAAAATTTTTTTTTTCTGTATATTACTTTTTACATCTCAGATCTTGCTTCTGGGAATTTTGAGATACATACCTTAGAAACTCTATTAAGTAAGTTTTATTGTTGGTGAATCTGCTTTTGTATGCCTGTAATATCTTGATTCATCATTGTTCTGGATTGATAGTTTAACTGAAACATAATTCTTTTTTTTAACATGGTATATTTGTACTTAATTCGATTGCCATTGCATTAGCTAACACCTCCTGCTGCATTACATAATTATCATTTGGTCTAGTGATATGAACAATTAAGACCTAGTCTCTTAACAAATGCAGGATTTGTGACACAGTTTTATAATATAGACTATAGACTACATATAAGCTATATATTATACAGATACTTCTCACCATGTATGATACAGATATATGTATCTATGTTGCAAATGGCAGGATTTCCATTTTTTCAAGGATGAATAGTATACATATACACACATACTTCTTTAGCTATTTATCCATTGACAGACACTTAGGTTGTTTCTGTATCTTGACTACTGTGAATAATACTGTAATATCCATTAGAGTGCATGTATCTCTTTGATGACCTATTTTCATTTCCTTTGGCTACATACTGAGAAGTGAGATTGCTGGGTCATATGGCAGGCCTATTTTTGTTTTTTTGAGACATCTCCATACTGTCTTCCATAGTGGATTGATGAGTTTACAATCACATGAACAGTGCACAAAGGTTTCCTTTTTCTCCACATTTGTTTCTTATTATTTTGATAATAGTGTAACAGGGAAAAGGTGATTTAATTGTGGATTTGGATTTAATTTTCATTTCCCTGATCATTAGTGATATTGAGCACCTTTTGATTAGTGATAATGGCCATTTCATCTTTGGAAAAATATCTGTTTAGTTCATCTGCCCCTTTTCTAATCAGATTGTCTGCTTTTTTTTGTTATTGAGTTGTATGAGTTTTTAATAAATGTTTGATATAACCTCTTATCTGATACATCGGTTTCAATATTTTCTCCCATTCTGTAGGTTGCCTTTTCATTTTGTTGTTCTCTTTGGCTGTGCAGAAGCTTTTTTAGTTTGATTTGTTGATTTTTTGTTGTTGTTGTTGACATTTGTGCTTTTGGTGTCTTATCCCAAAAGTCATTGCCAAGACTGATGTCGAGGAAACTTTTTTCCCTTGTGTTCTCTTTTAGGAGTTTTATGGTGTCAAGTCTTAGGTACAAATCTTTGATTCCTTTCCAGTTAATTTTTCTGAGAGGTGTAAGATAGAGGTCCAATTTCATTGTTCTCCATGTGGTTATCCAATGTTTCCAGTGCAATTTTTTTTTAAAGATTTTATTTATTTATTCATAGAGACAGAGAGAGAGAGGCAGAGACACAGGCAGAGGGAGAAGCAGGCTCCATGCAGAGAGCCTGACATGGGACTCTATCCAGGGTCTCCAGGATCACGCCCTGGGCTGCAGGCGGCGCTAAACCGCTGCGCCACCGGGGCTACCCTCCAGTGTAATTTTTTGAAGAGACTCTTTTTCCCTCTTGGATGATGCTGGCTCCTTTGTCAAATATTATTTTCCCGTATAGAGAGGGGGTTCATTCTGGTCTCTCAGTTCTGTTCCATTGGTCTATGTGACTATTTTTATGCCAGTACCATACTGTTTGAATTACTATAGAAGGATCTTTTCTAGTTCTATTTAAATTGTGAGATTGTTTTTCTGTTTCTAAAAAATACCATTGAAATATGGATAAGGATTATGTTGAATCTATAGATGACTTTGGGTCACATGAACATTTTAACAACATTAGCTTTTCCAAACATGAACACAGGATGTCTTTCCAATTTGTTTGTGTCTTCTTCACTTTCTTTCAACAAGGTCTTGTTTTCATTGGACTGATCTTTTACTTCCTTGATTAAATTTATTCCTAAGTATCTTATTGTTTTTGATGCTATTATGAAGAACTAGTTTACTTTATTTGCATATCTGATGTTTCATTGTTAATGTATAGAAATACACCCAGGTTTTGTGTGTTTATTTTCTATCTTGGAACTTGACTGAAATCACTGATTAGTTCCAACAATTTTTTAGTTGAATTTGGGATTTTCAATATAAAAGATTGTGTCATCTGTAAATAACAAATTTACTCTTTCTATTTGGATGCCTTATATGTTTTTTTGTCTTACCTAATTGTTTTAGAAGTCCAATTCCAGTACACTATGTTAAATAAGAATGGTTAGAGTGGTCACTCTAGTCTTGTTCCTGGTTTTAAAGAAAAGCTTTTAGTTTTTCTCTGTTGACTATAATGTTAGCCTTGGGTTTGTCAGATATGGTTTTTATTACATTGAGGCATGTTCTTGTATACTCAATCTATTGAGGGTTTTTATTATGAATGATATATTTTGTCAAATGCTTTTTCTGCAACTATTGAAGTAATCATCTGATTTTTATGTTTCATTCTATTAATGTTTGTATCATATTTATTGATTTGCATATATTAAACCATCCCTGCATTCTAGGAACAAATGCCACTTGATTGTGAATAGTCATTTTAATAAGTTCTTGAATTTGGTTTACTAATACTGTGTTAAGAATTTTTGCATCTGTCTTCATCAGGGATATTGATCAATAGTTTTCTCTTCTTGTAGTGTTCTTATCTGGCCTTGTTGTCAGAGTAATAGCTGCCTCATAAAATAAGTTGGAAATATTCCCTCCTCTTACATTTTTTGGAAGAGTTTGAGAAGAATTGGTATTAAATTTTCCTTAAATGTTTGATAGAATTAACCAGTGAAGCCATCTGTTTTGGGGGTTTTGTTGTGTTGGGTGGTTTTCAATTATTGATTCCATCTCCTTAATCATTATTGATCTGTTTAGCCTTGGTATTTCTTCCTGACTTAGTCTTGGTAGGTTCTATGATTTAGGGAGGTACCCATTTCTTCTAGTTTATCTAATATGTTGTATAATTCATTGTTCATAGTAGTTTCCTATGGTCCTATATATTTCTATAGTGTCAGTTGTGATTTTTCCTCTCTCTGATTTTATTTGATTCTTCTCTCATTTTTTTCTCAGTTTCACAAAGGTATGTCAGTTTTGTTTATCTTTTTGAAAAACCAGCTTTTAGTATCATTGCTCTTTTCTGCTGTTTTTCAGGTCTCTATTTCATTTATCTCTACTCTGATCTGTATTATTATCTTCCTTCTGCTAACTTTGGGCTTCATTTGTTGTTCTTTTTCTAATTCTTTGAGGTATAAAGTTAAATTATTTGTGAGCTTTCTAATTTCTCAATATATACATTTATCACTATAAAATTCCTTCTCAGAACTAGTTTTGAAGTGTCCCATATGGTTTGGCATGTCGTGTTTCCATTTTCATTTATCTTGAAATCTCCTTTGTTTGTTTTTAATTGTAATTAATTTTTTATTTAAATTCAATTTGCCAACATATAGTATAACACCCAGTGTTCATCCCTTTTGATGTTTTCTTTAATCTATTGTTTGTTCAGAAATGTTGTTTAATTTCTATATATTTGTAGGTTTCCCAGCTCTCTTCATGCTGTTGATTTATAGTTACCTACCACTGTAGTTGGAAAAGATACTTGGTGTGATTTCAACCTTCTTAAATTTGCTAAGACTTCCACCATATCATATGATCTGTCCTTGAGGATGGAGCAGAGTTCTTGATTCAGTGGTATTTTCACTCAGTGTTTTGATGATAATAGTCTCCCACTTTGGTCTTTCACAGACGCTCTTGAGACAACTGTTCTGTCACTGTCATTCCTCTGAAGGCAATATTTCTTTTTCTTTTTTCCTGTACTTTTAAAAGTTATTTAAAAAATAATTATGCTTCCTAAATCTCATCAATTTTTAAAAATTCTCACCTATCAACTAGTATGTTCTCTTCCCCATTTTTCCACCACCCATAAACTCCAAGTAGGTGTATAGTATATCATTTTTCATTCCATCTTCCATATCACTTAATTGTTTCTCTATCTTTCTATGCTATGTCTAAGTAGTTTTTTCCCCATAATTATCTTTCAGTTAACAAATCTTTTCTTCAGAAACATAATTTACTAATTTCAATTATTTTTTAAAAATTTGATATATATTTTTATTTCCAGAAGCTTTATTTCTTTGTCATATCTGCTGGTCACTTTTTATAGTTCTTGATGTTTGTACAACTTTCAGATTATGTTGTTTCTTTAAACTTATAATTGTCAATCTTGTTTCTGTGTCTGATGATTCCAATACCTGACATCCTTGGCATTCTAATTATGCCTTTGGTTGTTTCTGAAGAATTTTAGTCAACATTGTTAATTCCTTTGATTATTGAGTCATTTTGGATTTGGAGTTTAAGTCTGGTTTATCTACATCTGTGGACAGACAGAGGAACCTGACTTATGGATGCTTTCTTCCTGAGAACTTATGTGTGTCCTTCTACCAGGCTTCCATGGCACCACAATCCAAAATTAATTTCTTGACTCCGTCTTCCAGGCCATACAAGTACTGACAATAGGTAAGTATTTTACAGACCCCTCTTGCAATGAAAATGTAGTTTTGATGTCCCAGGTTTTATGTGAGCATCTGCGTTCCAATTTCCTGAGGTTTCATATCTTGTTTCTTCTGAACTGTTAGTGGCCTTTAAAGTGTCATTGACGTCTTCTTTTTTTTTTTTTTTTACTTTTATAGAGATATAATTCATACACTTTAGAATTCATCCTTAAAGTGTAAAATTCAATAGATTTTAATATATTCATAAGGCTGTGCCACCATCACCACCATGTAATTCTAAGACATTTTCATCACCCTCAAAAAAAGCCCATGCTCTTCAGCCTTCATGTCCCATCAGCTCCTCTCCTAACTACAGAGAACCACTATTCTCCTTTCTGTCTCTGTGGAGTAGTGATTTCTGGACATATTCTATAAAATGAATCATACGCTCGGAGCCCTTTGTGTCTGACTTCTTTCACTTAGCATATTTTCAAGGTTCATCTTGGCTGTAGCGTGTGTCGGTATCTCATTCCATTTGTATGGCTGAATAATGTTGGATTATATGGCCATACCACATATTATTTTTTCATTCATCAGTTTATGGACATTTGTATCATTTCCACTACAAAGCTATTGTAAATAGTGTTGCCACATATGTTCATTAACATTTTTTGTATGAGCATAATTTTTTTTCATTTCTCTTGAATGTATATCTAGGAGTAGGAATTGCTTGGTGATATGATAACTCTATCTTTAACGTTTTGGGGAAGCACCAAACTGTTTTACAAAGCAGCTTCATCACTTTACATGTATTGCATTTATTTTCAATGTATAAAAGCAGAAATTTCTCTGCATCCTTGCTTACACTGTGTCTTTTTTATTACAGCCATCCTCATAAGTATGAAATAGCATCTCACTGTGGTTTTGATTTGCATTCTCCATTGACTAATGATATTGAGCATCTTTTCATATACTTATTGGCCATTTGCATATTGTCCTTGGGGAAATATCTATTCAAAATCTTTGTCCAGTTTTTAATTGGGCTGTCTTTTTATTTTTAAGTTTTAAGACAATCCTTTGTCAGATACAAGATTCACAAATATTTTCTCCCATTTAGTGAGTTGTCTTTTCACTTTCTTGATACTGTCTTTGAAAATAAAGGTTTTAATTTTAATGACATTCAGTTTCTTTGATTCTTTGTACTTTAGGTATCATCTTTTTTAATATTTTATTTTATTTTTAACTTATTTGAGAGAGAGAGAGAGAGTGCACACGGGGGGAAAGAGCAGAGAGACAGGGGCAAGCAGTCTCCTCGCTGAGCATAGAGCCAATGCAGGGCTTTACCTCACAACCCTAAGATCATGACCTGAGCTGAAATTAAGAGTTGACGCTCACCTGATTGAGCCACCTAGGCACTCCTAGGTATCATCTTTAAGAAACCACTTGGCTTCTTTTTCACTTGCCAGTTAGGCTTTAGCATCTTTATAATTATTATTTTTGACCCTGGGGATTTATCTGACATTTGTGCACACTCAGGTATGCATGTAATAGGAGCTTTGTTGCATTTCTTCAGAGTTTTTCTAGATATTTTGTAGTGGGAAGCGTTGCCAGAATGTCTAGTACATTTTATTAAGAAAAGGATATGAGAGGTCCTACTATTTTACTGTATGGAGTCAATAAAACACATGTCAAAGAACACTTTCTGAGAACTGAAGAAACTTGAAGTCAAATTCTGTTTCTACTACTCAATAGCAATATGACCTT
Source organism: Canis lupus baileyi (assembly GCF_048164855.1). Lineage (NCBI taxonomy): Eukaryota > Metazoa > Chordata > Mammalia > Carnivora > Canidae > Canis > Canis lupus. Next base: position 21,156,136 of record NC_132842.1, read on the forward strand.
GCGTGTGTTATTTAATGACTCAGTCTGATAACCTCGTGGTAAAATAGAGCTAATAGTAATAATATGCAATTCATACAGTTATTGTGAGGGGAAAACAAGATAATATATAATACATATGGTTGAAACATTCGGAGAACTTACTAAGTGTTGTATAACTGTATCCTATTTCACAATAAAGTTCTCTTCAAGATGTCTTTAGAAACTGCATGTGTCAACTCTTTAGCTGTTTCTATGCTTTCAGTAAGAGCAAAATACTTTGAAAATGTTATATTTCCTAAATGAGAATTTATTGATCACTAATATATTTATTAATTTGTTTTACAAAGTAGGACAGTGAGGCAGAGGGAGACCTAATAGGCTAAAGAATTGTATAAAATCAGGAGGTAAGAGAACTGAGATTTAAGCTTAGCTTATCTGACTTGGAAATACATAACCATTTTTACTCATTTCAAGACTCTCTTGTATGTAATTTCTCATTCTATGTAATTATTCTTCAGTAGCTTTATTGTGACAAATCTGATCCCATTATATGTGATGATTTTCTCTCTAGATCTGTTCAATACTGTAGTCACTAACAATAAGGAGCAATAAGATTTAAATTCAAATAAATTAAAATGGAATATTAAAAATTTAATTCCTTAGTTGTAGTAGCTACATTAAAAACACGTTTTATCCAAAAAAACCCACTTTTTATCTTCATGTGTCTAGTGGCTATCACATTCAACAGCACAAAGAATATTTTCATCATTGTAGTAAGTTCTTTTGGACAGTATTACTCTGGATTTTTTTTTTCATTGAGGGAACTATATCAAGAATTGTGTCAGAGCCATTGTTCCTTCATCGCCCTTTGAAGGGCACTTGTGCTCACTGCAGTCTGCACTTAACTGTGTCAACAACTGTAAGCTGGAGAAAAGACTCCAATTTGTTTGGCATTTGTACTTTGATTGCCCCATGCTTTGGGTGAGTGAATAAGGAACTACTTTCCTATCGTAAGCTGGGGTTTGGCAACCATCCCTCCTGGGGCATAGGACAACATTTCAAATCAAAGTGACTCATTGCCTGAAAATAAGTGCAGCCCATATGGGAAGTATATAAAAATTATTTTTTTTCCTAAGAGTGAACCGTGTATAACCATTTATTTCTATTATACAGATTGTGGAAATATTAGTAAATTGTGGAAATTTACTGTATACTCTGAACCTTTCTTGGATTAAAAAAAAAAGGATATTGTATCAATAAGCATTTATCTCAATTTTAAAGAATGTAAAAAATTGATTCGCAAAACAGGGCACTATTAATAAAAAGTATCATACTTAGTGTCTATCAAGTGAAGATCATAACACCCTTTACTTTCTGTTCTTAACAACATGATTCCTGGCAGAGATATTGAAGCAAAGTATTACAAAATATTACAAATATCAGTTACAAAGGTGAAGCTGGAGTATCTCTTTGACTATTGGATCAATGATTTATTTCAGCTTTGGTGTATTCCTATTGTAGAGGACTTCATGGCCAGCATAATTTTGATTTCAGGATGACTCATTAGTTCATACTAACTAATACTCATTAGTTAATACTAATATTACTTTTCTGCAGAGAAAAGTGTTGAGAACTTCTACCCTTTAGGGAGACTAGAAATCCAGTCTCTGATTTGGCATTATCCTCATTTTACAATTTCATCTATGCAATAAATGAAACAATTATACAATTTAGTTTACACAATAAGTTTACAATTTATACAATTTCATTTCTCAGTAAAAGGAATATGATTTCATGGATTGTAATAAGACAGTGCTTAGAAAACATAGCACATGTTTCCAAAATTGTAATACTTCATTAAAAAATGTCATCTTTTAAAATCGAACATAACAGGCAGCAAAAAATAGATGTATTACTTTCTTAAAGAATAGTTTTATAAAGAGTAGACTCTATGAGGATATTTATGAGTCTCTCTTGCCACCTTATCTTTGCTTCTTGCATAGCACCTGGCAGATACCAGTCACTCAATAAATAGTCAATTCACGTGGTCAAGATAAAAGAGAGGAGTTCCAAATACTACCTGAATACATGGCCTTTATAACCATGACTAAAGAGAATATAAGCTAAACTGCTATTTAATTAATCATGTTTATCTAAAGGGATGTTGCCTTAACAGATAAGTAATAGTCTGCATTGAACACAGAAAAAGGAATCCAAAACTAAGAAATTGTCTAAGTAATATGTCAACAATGCTAATGGGGAGTAAAGAGTAGCATTCTGGTATAAATGATCCAGTATAGATAGTATAGATCATCTCTGAACAGAAGTATCTTCAGAGAGGCATGGGTAACTCATGATGGTTGCAGTTGTCAGAAATATGCCATAAGAATAAATATGCAGCTTGCCTCTTTCTTATTTCTTTTTTCATTCACCTAGTTTATGATTGATTTCCCATGCTAACCTATCCATACAGGTCAGGTACTGTAAATACATGACTATTCTGACAACCACATTTCTAATTATTATTTTATAGATCAGCTTTCTCTTTTATATGTCGATATCTCCTGTGTTGGGGTTAATGTAACTCATACTCCCAAAACATGCAATTAATAATGAAAATTGCTAGGCTTGGAAAAGTTTGGGGACCTTTGATTCATGATGACTCCTAAGGCAGAAATTTTCTCCATGAAAGAGCTACTTTTTCATCAGTGTTTTTCCATAACTGCACCATGACTGATGTAGAAAAAAAAAAGTCAACTCCTGGTTTCCAGTCTAGCCTGTAATGAGCTTAGAAGTCATTATTCTCATCCTCATAAGAAAAAAGTAGAACACACTAAACATCAAACTGAAAGACTTCTTAGATCCATTAGAGAATCGAGATCACAGGGCAAACTGCTGCCCTGAAAACTGGAGAGATGGATGAATAGTGAGAATTAGAGTTAACTGGGAGCAGAAACTGCCGGGAGTCAGCAGGTGGTAGGAAAAGTTAAATAGTAATTGGTTAATTTTTGGAGATTGAATGTGAACCAGCTTGAGAGATAAAAATGCCTGGGATCCTAGGCTTGAAAGGCTCCCACACTTTTATGAGTTATATCCCTAGGAGCCCCACTAGGATCTCAGGGTGAAGATCAGAGAAATATGTCCTTCTGTTTCCAATGAGGCAGAGGAAAAGTAATCATTTTGAAATACAACCAGATCATGCTGTTCTCCCTGGAAAGGTCTGCCCTCTCAGTAAAATACATGACCAGAGCCTAACCAACGTCAGTTTTGGCAGAGTCTGCTGATGCAGGGAAAGAGAAATACCTGGCTTCAGGTCCTCTAGCCTTCTAGTGTTACATGAAACAGGGAATGGGGATCAGGAAGGCACTTGTGAAGTCCAAAGCCCAGGGGCATAGGCCCACTGAAAGCCTGAGTCCTTATCATAGGTCTAGAACATGGACTATACACCTCAATACCACCACAACAAGGCTCCTGTATAATACAGAAGATTACAGCTGGAAGAACTGCTGGGCTCAGACTCTGTTTAAGAAGGAATCTCTAGGGAAACCCAAAGACAACAGGTGACACAAAAACAAGAACGATAGAGCAAATCATAGACTCTAACACCTGCAACTATTGGAAACAGTAAATGCAACCTAACTCCCAGCTAGATAAACATAAAACCTCACTCTAAAGGCCTATTTCCCTCAGTTCCATTTATCCAATATATGATGCCTAGCTTTCAACAAAAAAAAGTACAAAGCAAAGTGCAAAGACCAAAGGAAGTAGGGACAAGGTAAGCATCATAACCAGACTCAGAAGAGGCAAAAATTTTGGAATTGCCAGAGCAGGCATTTAAAATGACTATAATTAATAATCAAAGGACTTTAATGGAAAAAGTGGGAAGCATGCAAAAAGAGATGGATGAAGTGAGTGGAGATAGGGAAACTCTAGAAAAGAATCAATAGGAAATGCTAGGTATTGAAAACACAGATACAGAAGTAAAGAATGCCTTGGATGAGTTCATCAGTAGACTGGACACGGCTGAGGAAAAAACAATGGAGCTTGAGGATATGGCAGTAGAAACTTCTCAGATTGAAAAGTAAAGAGCAAAATAATAGAACAGGATATTCAAGAACTGTGGGACAATTACACAAGAACAATGTTAGTATAAAGGTAATACCAGAAGAAATAAAGAAATAAGAAATCATTGAGGTAGGAATGACTGATAATTTCCCCCAAATTAATGACATATATCACCAAAACACAGTTATAGGAAGCTCAAGCAACAAGTAGGATAAATACTAAGTCTACACCTAAACATACTATATTAAAATGGCAGATAATCAAAGTCAAAGAGAAACCCTTGAAAGAAGTCAGATGGGGAAAACTTGCCTATAGAGCAACAAGAAAAAGAATTACACTGAAAAAAAAACAAAAAAAAAAACCAGGATGCCTGGGAAGGCTGGTTGAGTGTCTGCCTTCTGCTCAGGTTATGATCCCAGGGTCCTAGGATTGAATCCCACATGAGGCTCCCCACAGAAGACACTATTTCTCCACCTGCCTATGTTTCCATCTCTCTGTGGCTCTCATGAATAAATAAGTAAAATCTTTAAAAAAAAAAAAAGAATTATATCAGACTTTTCTTCAGAAACCTAGCAAGTAATAAATAATAGAGTTAAAGGTTGAAAGAAAAAAATAAACCCATTAGACTATAATCCCCTCAATTTTTATTTGTTTGAAAAAAAAGACTTTTTTCACCTTCACTTTGAAGGATAGCTTGATTGGATGCCAAATTCCATCAAGAGTAGACTTGTTTTGCAAGAAATGTTAAATTCTTCAATGAGAAGAAAGAGAAGAAAAATGATATAAATCAGAAACTCAAATATACATAAAGGAAAGAACATTAGAGAAAGACTAAGGTAAAATAAAATATTTTATCTTTCTCATTCTTAATTGATCTTATGAATAGCGGTTTCTTTTAAAATGGTAGCAGTGATATACTAAATGATTATGGCTTATGTGCAAGTGAAATAAATGACATGAATGCAAAGAAGGACAGGAGAGTGGAATTTAAAATATTCTAAGGTATTGCACTACACATGAATTATACAATGTTATTTGAAAGTGTACTGAAATTAATGGTAAGGATATATTGCACACTTGAGGACAACCAGTACAAAAAATTTTCAGAAGAAATATAGTATGCTTAGAGAGAAAATGGAATCATATAAAATGCTCAATTAAAACCAGAGAAGGCAGAAAAAATGAATAGAATACAAAAATGTAAATAATGAACAAAAGCAATGAATAAAAAAGTTACAAAGTAGATATTAATCCAACTAATCCAAGTAATCAATAATTACTTTAAGAATGATCTAGATACACAAATTAAAAGACTTTCAGAGTGAATAAATTGCACCAAATGCTTGTTGTCTGCAAGAAACCCTCTTTAAATATAAGTAGATTAAAAAGTAAAGATTTGTAGAAAGAAACACCATATTAAAACTAATAGGAAAAGGAAGATGGGAATTGTTGTATTTCAGACAAAACAGACTTCAGAGCAAGGAACATTATCAGCAATAAAGAGGGGTACCACATAATGATAAAAGAGTCAATTCCCCAAGAAGGCACAAACAGTCCTAAATCTGTTGTGCCTAAGAATAAAGAATTAAATGAGGCAACAAGTGTCCATTGATCAATGAATTGAATGAATAAGATGTGGTATATATACACAATGGAATATTATTCAGCCATAAAAAATAAAACCTTGACGTTTGCAATGGAGCTAGAGTGTATTATGCTAAGTGAAGTAAGTCAGCCAAAGACAAATACCATATGATTTCACTCATGTGGAATTTAAGAAACAAAACAAGCAAATGGGGAAAAAGATAAATCAAGAAACAGACTCTTTTTTAAAAGATTTTATTTATTCATGAGGAGGGGGGGCAGAGACACAGGCAGAGGGAGGAGCAGGCTTCAGCAGGGAGCCCCATGTGGGACTCAATCCCAGGACCCTGGGATCACACCCTGAGCCGAAGGCAGATGCTCAACCACTGAGCCACCCAGGCATTCCAAGAAACAGACTCTTAATTATAGAGAACAAACCAAGGCTTACCAGAGGGAAACAGAATGAGCGAGGAGATGGGTAAAACAGATGATAGGGATTAAGGAGGGCATTTGTCATGATAAGCACAGGATGAAGTATGAAAGGGCTGAATCACTATATTGTCTAACCTGACACTAATATAACACTGTATGTTACCTAGCTGGAATTAAAATAAAAACTTCAATCGATAAGTAAGTGAAGCAAGTTTTTGCTTCTAGAACTAAAAGGATAATAGACAAGTACACTACTGTTGTTGGAGACTTAAATACCCTACTACCTGCAATTAATAAATCTAGCAGACAGAAACTAATAAGGACACATTGAACTGAGGGTACCATCAATCAACTGGATCTGATATTTATAGATTATTCTACAAGAGCAGAATACACATTCTCCTCAAACTCATTTGGACATTGACCAAGAAAGATCACATTTGGGGCCAAATAACTCAACAAAATTGAAAGAATAGAAATCCTATAAATTATGCTTTTAGACACAATGAAACTAAACTAGAAGTCCATAAAAGATAGATGGAGAATCTCCAGCTATTTGGAAATTAAAACAGTTCTAAATGACAAGTGGATCAAAGAAGAAGTCTCAAAATCAGTTAAAAGTATTTTGAATTCAATGAAATGAAAATATAATTTATCAAAAGTTATGGGATGCCACATAGTAGGGCTTGAGGGAAATGTATATCATTAAAAGGATATATTGACAAGAAGAAATAACTAAAATCAGGAATCCAAGTTTCTATTTTAGGAAACTAGAAAAAAAAGAACACATTAATCTGATGTGATCAGAAGAAAAAACTTCTCATCTTGATCTATAGATTTAATGCAATTCCAATAGAAATCCCAGAAAGTTATTTTATGGATAATAACAAACTGATTCTTGAGTGTGTATGTAAAAGCTAAAGAACCGATGCAGCCAACATAACTGACAGTACTCAATTTTTAGGGTTGGTTTTAAAGCTACAGTAATCAACACTTCCTGGTACTGATGGAAAGACAAATAAATCAGTGGAACAGTATAGAGAGCCCAGAAATGAACCCAAATGAACATTCAACTAATCTTTCACAAAGGAGCAAAGACAATTCAGGGAAAATGATAGTCATTTTAACAAAAACAAATAATGCTTTAAAAATTGAACATTCACATGTAAAAAAAAGATAAATATATACACAGACCCTATACCTTTCATAAAAATTGATTCAAAATTGAACATCCTTAAATGTAAAATACAGAATTATAAAACTTCCAGAAGATAAAGTAAAAAAAAAAAAAAATCAGATAATATTGGGTTTGGCGATGGCATCTTGGACAAAATTTCCAAAGCATGAGACAATAAAGAAAAAAATTGCTGTTGTACCTTATTAAAATTATAAACTGCTCTGTGAAAGACATTGGTAAGAGAATGAAAGACAACTCATAGACTAGGAGGAAAAATTTACAAAAGACATATTTGTTAAAACATTGCTATCCAAAATACACAAGGAACTTTTTTTTTTTTTTTTAGGTAAGCTCTGCACCCAATATGGGGCTTGAACTCATGACCCCAAGATCAAGAGTCAAATGCTCTACCAACTGAGCCAGTAAGGTGCCCCTGCAAAGAACTCTTAAAGCCCCATGAGACAGCTGGCCAATTAAAAAAACAAACAAACAAACAAACAAAACAAGCAAAGGGCAGAAACAGACACTTTACTGAAGAAGATATGCTGATGGCAAGTAAGCATATGAAAAGATGCTTAACCTCATATGTCATTAGGGAAAGGAAAATCAAACTGATTATGAGATACCACTGTTCTCCTTAAAATCGTTATAATCCAAAAGACTGACCACACCAAGTGTGGGAGAGGATGATATGGAACACTCATTCATTGCTGATGGAAATGTAAAATTTTAGAAGACAGTGTAGCAGTTGCTTGCAAATCTAAACCTAGTCTTAACATACGATCCAGTAATTGCACTTCAGGGCATTTACCCAAATGAGTAGGAAACTTAGGCTGTTATGAATAGCTACCCCCAAAATATTTATTTCAGCTATACTTATAATTACCCAAAACAGAGTCAAGCAAAGTGTCATTCTGTAGGCGGTGAATGAATAGACAATCTGGGGTATATTCATATAATGGAATATTATTCAGCAATAACAACAGGTAAACTTTATTTTTTATTTTATTTTTTTAAGAGAGAGAGTGAGAGCCGGGTTGGGGAAGGGGAGAGGAAGAGAGAGAATCCCAAGCTGGCTCCCCACTGAGCAGAGCCATATGCAGGGCTCCATCTCACCACCCCTGAGATCATGACCTGAGCCAAAATCAGGAGTCCGGTGCTTCACCTACTGAGCCACCCAGGTGCCCCCAAAAGGTAAACTTTTCAGCCACAAAAGACATGGAGGAAATTTAGATGTATATTGCTGAGTGAAGAAGCTGGCCTGAAAAAGCTACATGCAGAACAATCAACTGTATGACATCCTGGAAAATGCGAAACTAGAGAGAAAGTAAGAAGATAGGTGGTTGCCAGCCAGTCAGGGAGAGGACGTATTGATGAATAGATGGAGCACAGGGCATTTTTAGGGCAGAGGAAGTACTCTGTATGATACTGTGATGGTGGATATATGATACGCATTTGTCAAGACCCACTGAAATGTACAACACAAAGAGTGAACCCTAATTTAAACTAATAATGTATCAAATTTGGTTTATTAATTGTAACAAATAGGGGCGCCTGGTTGGCTCAGTCAGTTAAGTGTCTGCCTTTGGCTCAGGTCATGATCTCAGGGTCCCAGGACCAAGCCTCACATTGGGCACCCTGCTCAGCAAGGAGTCTGCTTCTCCCACTCCCTCTGTGTGCTGCTCGCTCTCTCTGCATCCAATAAATAAATACAATCTTTTAAAAAAGAAAAAAATTATAACAAATACACTATACTAATGCACAATACTAATCGTAGGGGAAATGGTACGTAGAGATGGGACGAATGGGACATGTATATATGGAATCTTCTAAAATCCTAAAGCTACTCTGAAAAATAAAGTTGATAATTAAAAAAAGATCAGTTCTGTGACTAATAGGACACGCTGAATTGTTTTCATGGTATAACTTTGAAACTTAAGATACAATAATCAATTGATAGCATTCAGTAAACAACATGTTAGCTGTCATTTTGATGTACTAATCGCTTGGAAAAATTAACAGCAGCCCCTAAAGATGCCTGGCTTACAACAAAAAGAGAGTTGGGAATAAGAATTTGGCTCACATATTATTTCCTGCATCGTCCCACCCTTAATGCTCTCTGCCAATTTGACTAATCACTTAAGTAATTAAGATTTACAAAAATTTTTTCATGATTGCATTTAGTGAAAAAATTTTGGAGCTTACACATTATTATACATTTCGTGATCTGGTTGTGTCTCTGAAAGAAGTTAGAATTAAGAAGAAAATCTATTATTAATCTGCAAGGAAGTGCTACTGTGCCAATAACAATGTACTAACTTGCCTGTGCACCCAAAAATTCAACCTGTTCACTTCTCAAAATAGTAAAAATATTCACACACAGCTGTCAGCATAAACAAAACTGTGCTCTCTGCATCACATACACTGTGTTTATGAAAACTAAAACATAAGCATGGCTGAGTCTGTCTCTACACAGGTTTAAAAGTCATCATTTGTGTGAGGATCAGCTGCGTACAGAAGGTTTGAAAAACTTGAAATAAAAATACATAACCAAAAGATTGCAGTTGAAACAGAAAAATCCTGAGATGGTATCTAACTGAAATTGAGTTGACGTTAAAAATGTCTGGTACTAACACTTTATTAAGGATAACATAGCCCTAAATACTGGGTAGGAAGGTTGAGAATAAAATAAATTAGTCTGTAGATGATGAAATAGTAGAATATTTAGTTCATTCAGAGTGGGCTTTTAGAGAGAGAGGTCATTAAATACTTTTATGCATTATTGGAATCTTTTTAAGGGCACTCAAATTCCACCTTCTGATAAACGAGTCATAGACAAGACTGATGGAATACTCAAAAGTTAGCAGTCACAAACTGGTGTCCCCTTGACATGCACCTGTTCTCTCTGCTAAAGCAAAGGAATTTTTAAGAAGTGGTAAAGACACCAGTGGTCAACTATCAGTGAATATGGATATTGGCTCCGCTCACATCCATCTTCATTTAGCCACATAGCCTTGAGAAAGTTGTGTGGACTTTCTGAGACTTGATAACATTTATCCCTAAGTAAAGATAATTATAATTATTGTGATAACCAAATGGAATAATAAATGGTATGTGAATTATTGTTATTGAACATCTCTAAGAATGCTTGGCAATGAATAAATAAATTTTCTTCTCTGTTGATGGCCACATCGGGCAGTTTTGGTTTGGGTTGTAATATTTTCAAGGAAAAGTGTTTTTTTTTGGGGGGGGGGAAGGAAGGGAGTGATGAATAGGTAAAGTAGAAGAGATTGTTAGGACAGTGAAAGTATTACATATGATACTATAATGGTAGATAAAGAACATTTGTCAAAGCCTATTGAACTATACCACATAAAGAGTAAAGCCTAATATCAACTATGAACTTTAGTTAATGATGTATCAGTATTGGTGTGTAAATTGTGACAGATGTCCTAATGCATGGTATTACTAGTAGGAGAAACTCTGTGTGTTGTAGTGGGGAGAGTAGTTCATGGGATCTCTCTGCACTGTCTCTCTGCAAACCTTACACGGTTCTAAAAAAAAAAAAAAAAAAAAAAAGAAAAAAAAATTTGCACTGACTTAAAACCTTCAAAAGAGCCAGAGGGAAGGTAGAAAGGATGCGGAGGGTTGTGGTGAAAGGAAGAGGCAAGCAGGTTTGCAGCCAGATGAGAGACATCTGAACGAAAGGGCTAATAGGACAAATGAAGGGGAAAGAAAGGGAAAGCCAGAGAAGAGAGTGTGGAAGAACGCATGAATTGGACACAGATACACAGAAATGGGGAGCAGGGACAGATGTAGTGCCAACTGGGTGTCACACTGGGGTCTCGCACACAACTTTATCAATGTGATCCCCATGTGTCTAAAGCCCCAGTCTAGCTATTGTGAAGTAGAGGAATTTGAACTGGAGCACAACTGCCCTGGAAGGTATTCATGAACTTTCCAAGGGGTTCACTGGTTAGCATGACTTCAAAGTTCCCAATTTCTAGGTCTTTCAGCCCACATTCATCCTCCTTCTGTCACATAGGATCCCGTTTCCTCCCCTCCTCTATTCCTTTTACAGCAGTTTTTCTCCTAATCTATAAAAGAGAGGTGGCCCCTATCCCCTCCTGAATCTCCCAATGATCCTGGGGCTGTTAATTAACCAGAGAGCCGAATAAAAAGGAAATTCAAGATACTGCTGTGGAGAATCTGCTTTTAATGGTCAATCAAGTCACCATAAAATCGTAAGTCTTCTAATCTTACCCTGGTCTCACACATATTTCTGTTAAAAAGAAATAATTAGAAATGGAGCATTCCATCCTTTTTGGAATATTCTGAAGCCAAGCATTTTGTGGTGTGAGACTACTGGGAATAATGACAATTTTTGTTTAATGATCTTACCTCTTCCATTCCGGATAGAAAATTAATATTACCAAATTACATACAAGTGATGATTTATTAAGAATGAGAAAAAAATCCAATATATTTGCTTCAAATTTGAAAATGCTGACAAATGTGACAGATACCACAACATTCAGAGAGATACCATTTTTCTTAACCACCTAAATGAAAATATACCTCATTTCCCCCCCTCCATTTCTGGCCTGCATATATTTTAAACATCTCTTCATTTAACAGTCTGCTCACATCATCTGTGGACACCATAGAAGGAGAATCAGTCTTTCGTCTAGCATGATTGATGGAAATTTTTATCTTAGTTTTGATAATGTTGATATTTTTCTGTTAGTTTGAGAACTTATTATTGGTACTAACTTTTAGTTATTGGTACTAACAATAACTATTGTCATTGGTGACTGTTTTAGGATCGTTGTCAAACGTGAGACAATCGCTATAAAGTTTCATACATGAGCTGTAAGATTGGGAAGATGCCCCCCCACCCCATGCTGTCTTGTTACTCCCACACTATCCACAAATTTCTGGGAGCAAGATCTTCAGACGAGTTCCCATCGTGGTGCTCTAAGTTCACATCACCCCACAATGCGGGGAGTATTCCTGAAAGACATTTCTATATTAGGACAGTTGGGGTGATCAGTATACATGGTAGTGACTAACCTGACAGCGCATGATTTAAAAATACCCCATTAAATCCAAAGTAAATGTATTCTCAACTCTTTTAGTCACTTCATTCAAAAAGCCTGAGGCCACTCTAGCACTGAGGGAATGAGGAAGGAAGGGAGGTCTAAGTGAAGAGCGGCAGCTACCCTATTTTACTGTTACCCATTTTATGAAAATAAAATGACCTGCAAACACAATGCTTGGGCCCCTCCAAAGCCTGGTCTTGGAAAATCTTTGTGCAAATCCCTGATGTTTCCACTTCTGTACTGTTACAGGAAACTTGCCTCTTTTTTTTAAGGAAGGGACAAAAGCCAAGCCAAATAAACACTTTTTTAAATATCAGTAGGAAATAAGGAACCCTAAAGTTACTTGTTTTCTGCATATTTAAATAGCCATTTAAAAAAAGTTATTTACACTTCCCATTTCCAGGTCTTGGTATTAACAGGAAAGAAATGGATCTTTAAATATCTAAAGCAGCTTAATTAGACTGATTCAATTAAAGTTATTTGAATATGTTCTGGGAAAATCAAACTTCTCAAGGTACATGAAATAAAACCTATGGATAAAATGTTACATGCTTCTTTAAAATCTATGCATGTTATTTAGGGAAACGGTGACTCATTTGGGGGTCTGCCTTTGGCTCAGGTCATGATCTCAGGTCTGTGATTGAGCCCTGCATTGGGCTCCCTGCTCACCAAGGAGCCCTCTACCTCTGCCCTCCCCTCTGCTCACGATCTCTCTCTCTCACTCACTCTCTCTCTCTCAAATGAATAAATAAATAAATAACCTTTTAAAAAAATCTATGCATATTACTAAAAAAAGACTTTAAAACCTACTTTGTCAAATCAGGTAAAGGATCATACAATACCAACCCACTATGTACAAAAAAGAATTGTACTGTACAAAGAGTTGTACTAAAGTACTTTAAGTGCACTCCATCACCAAGTTGTTTCATTTTACAGAATGTTTAATATTATCCATTTCATTGCGAAAAGTACAATTATATTCTAACTACCCAACCAGATTTTTTTCGCAATAGTTTTTGTTCTCATTGAATGTTGAGGAAAAGTACAATTGGGGCACCTGGGTGGCTCAATCGGATAAGCATCTGCCTTCAGGGCAGGTCATGTTCCCAAGTCCTGGGATTGAGTCAAGCATCAGGCTCCCTGCTCAGCGGGGAGTCTCTTCTCCCTCTCCCTCTGCTCCCCACCTCTGTTCATGCTTATGCTGGCTTGCTCACTCCCAAATAAATAAATAAAATCTTTTTTTAAAAGAAAAGTACAATTATGATGTTTCAGGATATTGATTTTGTTATCTCAGCTTTAAAATATGATTTTTACTTAAATATCCTACATGCTAAGCCTACATGTTAAGCCATATTTACTGAAGGCATGCCATATGTTACTTCATAAACAAATTATAATCTTAACTAGAAAATATATTCGATCATAACAAAGGAATAAGTTATAAGAAAGAAAATTTCTTATTTTTATAAATGAGGATGATGTAGATAAGTAAATTATACTGTATAGTTTTAATTTTTATGACCTTTTGTTCTTGTTCCTTGATAGGAAACTTAAGACATGTATCTGAATTGAAAAAATCAACTTAGACTTTTTCTGGAAGCTGGATTGGACCAATTGTTGATAGAGCTATATTTGCCTATTAGATTGTATCTACAAATTGAAGGAGCTCAGTCTGTAGCTCCAAAATTTGGATTGAAAAAGCTATTTAAACATATGATAAAGTAAAAGCATGTAATAGCAAACTTTATAGCAAAGATGCGTTGAAGTAATTAATCCATGTTTAGATTTTTCCAACTCTTTCTGAATCTGTTGGGTTATGAAAATAGCCTCAAGCAGGCATGATTAATAATTGCTAAATCTTCGTGAAGCCTTTGGTATACTTCCCAGAAGTTGAGATATTGAAAGCTTCTATTGACTGAGTAACAAATGATTTTGCAAATCAGATCATTTCTACTTTTCTCTTCTCTTCTCTTCTTTCTCTTCTCTTCTCTTCTCTTCTCTTCTCTTCTCTTCTCTTCTCTTCTCTTCCTTTCTCTTCCTTCTCTCTCTCTCTTTTTCTTTCTTTCTTTCTTTCCAGATTTTATTCATTTATTGATGAGAGACACAGAGACATTGACAAAGGGAGAAGCAGGCTCCCCACAGAGAGTCAGATGTGGCACTGGATCCCGCAAACATGAGAGCCAAAGGCAGACACTTAATCACTGAGCCACCCACATGCCCCCTGCACTTCTTTCTTTCCAAAATATTTGAAGGAGGACCTATTCAAATTGTCAGCTCATACATCGCTAAAAAGTAATTTTGCTGATACTGATTACTATCTGATATTGAGCATATACTTCAAGAAAATTTTGAAGAATCAAGTAACATGGTTGTAATTCCTACCTGCTTTTTTAGGAAGGCCTCTCAGACTTTCCAATAATAAACACAATGAATTAAATAGCATCATTGTTGTGTCCTATCTCATTCTAGTAATAAATAATATTATTTAATGAATATTTTTGCTTCAATAAATTTTGATTGAAGTAAAAACAATTCACGTTATTATAAGATTGATTTACAGTTAAACTTTACTGTTTGTTTCTTTTTTTTAAAGATTGTATGTATTTATTTATGAGGGACACAGGCAGAGGGAGAAGCAGGCTCCATGCAGGGAGCCCAGTGTGGGACTTGATCCCCGGACCCCACAATCACACCCTGAACCGAAGGCAAACACTCAACCACTGAGCTACCCAGGCATCCCAAACTTTAATCTTTGTTTAAATCACTTCCTAAATTTGCAATATATTTATTGTGCTAATTATATTTATATATTACTAATCATTCTCATAACTTGATCCAGGAAAATTATTTTTGAACATTTAGAGACCTATGGTCAGAGAGAATTTAATAAATAAAATTTTAACTTATATGCAGATTTTTGTAGTAGATGTATCCTTTATAAACTTAATACAAGACTCAAGAATAAGGGACACCTGGGTGGCTCAGCAGTTGAGCATCTGCCTTTGGTTCAGGGTGTGATCCTGGGGTCCTGGGATCGAGTCCCACATCGGGCTCCCTGCATGGAGCCTCCTTCTTCCTCAACCTGTGTCTCTGCTTCTCTCTGTGTGTCTCTCATGAATAAATAAATAAAATATTTAAAAAACTATTTTAAAGAAAAGACTTAAGAATAAAAATATATTACAAGAGGAAAACGTGGGCAAGGGGAGATAAAATGGAATGTGAAGGAGAGAATGTAATACTGTAAAGTTTTCCTAATAAAGCAGAGCCATGAATTTTTTAAATTGAAATTGTGGGTATTAAATTCTTAAAAGACATTGGGAGTATTTTTATTTGTATTGTGGTTAGAACATTTACCGTGATAGATACCCTCTAAACAGATTTTTAAGTGTGTGGCTAACTGTGGGTACAGTGGTGTATAGCACATGTCTAGAACTCCTCATCTCACAGAACTGAAGCTTTATACTCAGCAACTCTAATTTCCCCCTTTCTCCCAGCCCCTGCAGATGCCATTCTACTCACTGCTTTTATGAGTTCATGTTTTTTAGATACAGGAGGACTGGTAGTGAGCCATATTAGACTGGGACCTCAGTCACAGCTGGAGGAAGTGCAGGAAGGAGAGAGAGGAAGAAGTCTCTGGAAAATGAAATAATAAGAAGGAATATTGTCCCTCTCTGCTTCTAAGTCTCCCAAACCTCAATAGCCTCTAAAGGTAATGCCACTCCCTCCACATAGAAGTGAGATTAGGCAGCATTTGTCTTGATTTGTCAAGATTTTTAGATGACCATTAAAAAATGTGCCAAGGATACATAGATTTTTCAAGATAATTTTAAGGACTAGCAGAGAAAAATATTTGAAGACTACCACTATAAAGGTTATCAAGAACCTGCTAATGATGTGATTTTTTTCTTTGAAATAGCTTTATCCTCAAGGGAACATGAAGCTTAATCATTAAATAATATTGTGATTGTAGTGAAAATTAGTCCTCTTCTCCCAGGGGTCAGCAAAACACCTTCCACCAGCTATTTTTGTAAAATGTAGTTTTATTGGAACCCAGAGTCTATGCCCACTTGTTTCCATATTGTCCAAGGTAGCTTTCTGCTGCTACTACCACTAGTTTTCACTACTACTAGAAGGAAGGAGGTGAATAGTTGTATTAGAGACCATATGGTCTACACAGGCTAAAATATTTAGCATGTGGTCCTTTCCAGTAAATGTTAGTCAATCCCTCCTCTATCACATCCTTCTCTACTCTCAGTGAAGCAGAGATTATAATTCTTGGGGCAGTATCTTCTGGTATTTAACTCTATAGTTGCAAAGGCTTGTGTATCATTAAAAGATACACACACACACACACACACACAAGTGCCCCAAACCGACACACAAACACTTCAATTTGCTTAGATCAGTATTTGATGTTAGTTTGTTTTAACTTCCTGTGACTGTATTATTGTTAACGGTAGACACATTTCCTTTCTTCCCTATGTAATTTTTTGATCTTCCTAAAGTTAAAATTACTTAATGTGTCCAAAAACAAAACAGTGATAATATAAACCACAAATTGTATAGCATCAAGCACTTTCAGAATGATTTCAGCCATATGACGCTAATATAAGTGCATAAAAGTATGTGGATCCTATGTATGCAGCTCAATAAATTTTACAAAACATCACCACTACCCAAATCACGATATAGAACATTAGCACCCCCAGACTGTCTCTGTGTTTTCTCCCAGTCATTAGAGCCCCAAAGTAACCACTGTTATAGTTTCCATCGTTATAAATTTATATTCCCTGTTTTTGAACTTGATATAAATGGAATCCTGCAGCTGTTACTCTTTTGTGTCTCATTTCTTTCATTCATGTCTGCGAGATATATTCATGTGGTTGCATACAGGTAGTTATAAATAATTACCATGGTTAGTTTTATAAGAAATTGCTGGGGCTCCTGTGGCTCAGTCAGTTAAGCATCTGCCATCGGCTCAGGTCATGATCCTGGGGTCCTGGGTTCGAACCTGCTCAGTGGGGAGCCTGCTTTTCCCTCTCTCTCTGCCACTCTGCCTGCTTGTGCTCCTTCCCTCTCTCTCAAATAAAAACAAAATCTTAAAAAAAAAAATGGCCAAGCCATCTTCCAAAGTAGCTGTACCTCTTGGCTTTGCCACCAGCGGTGAATGAGAGCTGTTGCTTCAAATCCCTGTCAGCATTTGGTGTTGTGGGCGTTCTGGATTTTGGCCATTCTCACAGGTGTATAGTGGTATCTCGTTGTTTTAATTTGTGATTCCCAGATGACATATGATGTAGCACATATTTTCATATGCTTACTTGCTATCTGTATATCTTCTTTGGTGAGGTATCTGTTCAGGTCTTCACATTTTTATTTGGCTTGTTTGTTTTCTTATTGTTCATAAGGTTCTTCATATTTTTGGGATAATAGTCCTTTATCAGGTATGTCTTCTGCAGATTTCTCTCAATCTGTGCCTTACTTTATCTTTAAGCAGTGTCTTTTACAGAGCACAAGTTTTTAAGTCCAGCTTATTTCTTTCGTGGATTGTGTTTTTGGTATTATATCTAAAAATTCATCTCATACCCAAGGTCATCTAGATTTTCTCCCGTTGATTTTTAGGAGTTTTGTAGTTTTGCATTTTACATGTAAGGCTATGATCCATGTCAAGTGAATTTTTCTGAAGGATGTAAGGTCTGTGTTTTTTTCTTTTGTGTATGGATATTCCAAATCACTCATCACCATTTGTTGAAAAGACTGTCTTTTCTCCATTGCATTGCCTTAGTTCCTTTGTCAAAAACTTCTGGCTCTTTTTAAGATTTCCTTTTCTTCCTTCCTTCCTCCCTTCCTGCCGTCTTCCTTCCTTCCTTGAGTTGAAGGTATAATTTTGACCTGATGTGACCTGATGTGTCTACAATTTTCTTTTTTACTTGTTTTGATTTTGTAGACCTTCTTGATTCTGTAGCATGATAGCTTTCATGGTTTTGAGAAAATTTTGGCCAGTATTCTTTCCAGAATTTCTTATGTTCCATTCCTATTTCCTTCTAGGATTCCGTTTATACACATGTTAAATCATTATCTTTATCTAATATGAGACCTATGTTTCTTTTTTCTTTTTTATATTTCCTTCCTTCCTTCTTTCTAGGCTGCAATCTGGATTCATTTCACTGACCTATCTTCCAATTCACTAACTCTTCCTTCTGCATCTAATACGCTATTAAATCCAATTACTAAATATGATTCTTGATTTCAATCGTGTTTTTCAGATCTAAGATTTCCATATTATTCCTTTTTATATATTTCATATACCCTTTGAAAATGTCCAGCTTTTCTTATATGTACTTGAATGTTTTAATCATAGTTGTATTTTAAAGTGTATTTCCCATCACCTATGGGTCTGTTCCCTTTCTATTTTCTTCATATTACATCTGTCTTCTAGCATAATTAGTGATTTTTTTATTGAAAGCTATATTGGAGAGTCATCCAAGTGGGGTCCATGCTGGAATAATGGTCATCTTCATTCTAGACTTCAGAGTCACAGGTTTGTATGAGAATAATAAAGCAGGTATATATACATACATACAGTAGGTGCTGTAATGATTTTTTCCAAGTAGCTATTTTGTAATAGACATTTAACATAATGTGGAAGTAATTATACTCAACTTATTGCCCATGAGTAGTTATGTACATTACTCAAAAACTCACCCTGTTTTTGGTCAGCAGAGGCTGCTTTAAGAAAAGATTCTCCCTATTTTATAGCTGCTCCAGTATTATAATTTTGTTCAGTGTGGTGACCTATAAACTAAATCAACATATAAGGCTCCCTCTCTATAACCTACCAGAATTCTTTATCCAGGTCAACAATGTATCCATTTATTTCTCTCTCTTTCTTTTCATTTCTTTCTTTCCTTCTGTATGCATGTATACATTTTGTATCAGTCAGGATCTAATCACTAGACAGAAGCCACATGAATTATTTTAAATAATTTAAGATATATTATTGTTAACTAGGTACTGGCTAATGGAACAGGCAAATATTGACCACTTAGGTATCATTGAGTAGGAGCTGTAGGATCAGCTACCACCCCTAGGGCTGGGAGAAAAAGAGAGACACAATTAGATTACTGTAAACAGATATCTTAGAGGGGAGCCCAATAGAGCTGACACAAAGACATCTGAGAAGTGAGTTTTACATGGCTGGTGCTGACAGCTCTGAGAGAGGGCAATGGTGCTAGTTATGAGAATGCTGTACACCTGCATACTGTAAACAATTGCTGCTACTAGAACAAAATGCTGATCCAGGATAAAGAAATTGCATTGGCAGAATGTTGATGAAAAGAATTGGAAATGAAACAGGAAAGAGGAAGCAAAACAAGAAGGAGAAATTCCCTTGTCCCTACTCTAGCCTTTCTTTGTTCCACTTGCAGCCTCCAAGAAATGATCACCTGGAAAAGAAACAGTGACATCATATTTCTCCCACTCTGGGATGTACATCTATTTCACATTTAAATATATCTGAAATGGACATGAATCTTAGAATAGATGGCATGCCATTGTTCAAGTGGTAATGTTTTTCTTTCTTAATGTTGTATAAAATCATGATGTTCTTCATAATCAATGATTTCTTCCATTTCATGAAAGATGGTATTTTTAAAAGCATA
The DNA here is from genome assembly GCF_048164855.1 of Canis lupus baileyi. Lineage (NCBI taxonomy): Eukaryota > Metazoa > Chordata > Mammalia > Carnivora > Canidae > Canis > Canis lupus. Next base: position 21,176,133 of record NC_132842.1, read on the forward strand.
AAATGACTTCTATCATCACAGCTTCTGACCCTAGTAATAATTGTTTTCTCTTTTAAGTTCTCACATACCATCTGTCAAATAGTTCTACAGTTTTGCAGGAGTCCACTATTAGTCTTTCTGACTTATAGTTTCTGCATTATTTCCCCATGTTTTAAAACATTCTCCCAGGATTATGGTAAAATTCTTATTTTCAGTTGAACCATCTCTCAAAAGACACCATGACATCTCTTGCATTTTAGACATTGACTGGTGATTCTGCAACCACATTTGCAGGCCTTTTTGGTGTCTTGGGTTTGAGTCGTATACCATGAAAACTCCCTTAAGAAAATTACTGTTCTCGGGGATCCCTGGGTGGCTCAGCAGTTTGGTGCCTGCCTTTGGCTCAGGGTGTGATCCTGGAGACCCAGGATCGAGTCCCACATCAGGCTCCCTGCATGGAGCCTGCTTCTCCCTCTGCCTGTGTCTCTGCCTCTCTCTCTCTCTCTGTCTCTCATGAATAAATAAAATCTTTAAAAAAAATTACTGTTCTCTCCTACTTTAGTTTCAAGTTCCCTGTTAATAGTACTGGTTACTCTTCATGGTTTGAATTTTTTCTTATTTTTTTCAAGGTTTTATTTACTTATGAGAGACACAGAATGTTTTGCTTCAAGGTTTATGGCAACTTTTCATTATCCATTAAAGTCACCAACTCTGACACCATGATGAATAAATCCATGGTTCCCTGGATCTTTTCAGAGAAAGATGAAAAAGGGTCTAGAACCTTATTTATACTTTATAGAGTACCACAAAAGTACTTTGTATAAATTCTGTTGTCTATTTGTATGCTCATAGTGTTTTATATGGCTCTCAAGTTAGATCTCTTCATTTCATCTTGAGTTTTAAATTTTCAGGAGAAATAAGAATATGTAATTGGAGGAAAGGTCACACTTTTCCTTTCTCTTTGCTGATGTGATGTCCCAATATACAGAAAGAGAAGAAAAATCTTCTTATAACACTATTGGAGAAAAGTAATTTTGCCAACCAAAATGAGAGGGTCTGTTTTATATATTAGATAATGTATTTAGTTGGCTATTTCTGATAACTAATTGTCCCCAAACTCAAGATTATTGTCTGAAAATCTCACTTAATGAGAAGAGTTTATTCTGTATAATTTCTATTTTCTAGGTTATTGCTGGTGACTCTAATCAAAGTTGTACTGCTATGTAATAAAGACCATTTTCTCAGAAGGTTTTGTCACTATTCATCTGGTCTTTTATAGTAATTTCTTCATCCCCCACAACCTCTACCTCTATTACAAATATTTTTTACAAAGGACCCCCCTTGAGGATGCTGCTATCTATATTAGTTCTTACAACCTGCCCCAAAAAAGACCCCTCCAAATTCAATGGCACATAATTATAATTTATGTAATTCTTATGGACAGTAAGGTTCCATGGGGTTTGGTTGATCCAAGCTGGATCAAGTTGGCTCCAAGATGCAGGAAGAGCCCGTCTGCTCCACACATCTCTTACGCTCTTTGGGCCAACATGTTCTCATGGCAGTGGCTAAAATGTGAGAAGTAAGCCCCTCTCATGAACATGTTTCAAATCTATACTTAAATCATGGCTGCTAATATTTCATTGTCATGCAAACTCAATGGTCTCACATTCTACCCACAATAGGAAGAGGTTGGGATGTCTATTTGCTCAACAATAATTTAAACTATTCTAGTGGTTAGCCATAGAGTAAACATAAAAATCTAAAATGAAGTCCTATGTTAATTTATCTTTTAGTATTTCTTTTGTTATACAAATGTTGCCTCTTTGTCCACATGGTTCAAGGGCATGTTTTGGTCATAGTAATCCAGGCAAGAGTCTTTATTTGCACATTTGTCTATGACTTAGATAGTGGCACAAAGACAATAGTCTCAAAATTACGTAGATAATGTTATGAACTGAATTGCGTTCCCTCATAATTTATATGTTGAAACCCTAACCCCAAATGTGACTGTATTCGGAGATTGAGCTTGAAGGAGGCAATTAAGGTTAAGACAAATCACAAGGGCAGGGTCCTAGACCAATGGAACTTGTGGTGTTACAAGAAAAGGAAGAAGGACCAGAGGGTTCTTTCTCTTCAGAAACACAAATGAAAGTCCCTGTGAGGACGTAGTAAAAAGATGGTCATCTGTAAGCCAGAAAGAGAGCCCTTACTAGAAACTGAATTTGTTGGCATCTTAGTCATGGACTCTACAACCATGAGAATATAAGTAACTATTGTTTAAACTACCCAGCCTGTAGTATTTTGTGACAGGAGCCTGAGAAGACTAGTACAGAGAGAAAAAATGTTTAGGAAGGAAAATGGCTGGCTGGTATGTACAAGTTAAAAAAAATTATGAATGTTCATGGAGCACCACAAATGAAGCATGGGTCAATATTGTAGCAATATTGAATATCAGAGATTCAGAGGCTGGAAGGCAATTAACACAAGTCTGTGAATTAGATGGGATATAAGAAAACAGAGAGAGTTGAACCTTACTGTGATTAGGAGAGTATAGGTGCTACTGGAATGCATTAAAATTCAACTTTTATAGAAAAAGTAATAGAACCTAAAAAATTTTTTTTAAAAAAAGCTTAGGTTCAGAGTGTAGACTGTCAATTTGCACCTAGGGCTCTAGACTACTCAAAAGAATTATTTCTGTAATGAAATAGATGCATCCTTAAGGTCACTGTAGGGATGACTGTTTTTAATATTCGACTGAATCCTATTCTGACCCATTTTAAAGCGATGATTTGGATTCTGTTTCCTGACTAAATGAGGAGGTGGAGAATTTAAAGAAGAATTAGAAAGATTGTTCAAAATTAGTCTTAAAGACAAAAGCAAACAAAAAAATTACTTAGTAAATTGAAGAGGAGATGGTACTGTCGCCGGAGTACAGGAGGGCAGAAGCACGTGGCTCTGGAGGTCCCAAACAGACCAGGGTCAGCCACTCGCTGCTGACAAAATCCAAAGGCAAAGAGATGATTTGGGTGTGAAACAAAAGAGAAACTCATTTCGGTGAGGCCAGCCCTGAGAAGTCAGCAGACCAGCATCTCAAAGACTGTCTCCAAAGTGCCAAAAATACTTCCAGGTTTATATAAGGAGAATGTGGGACAAAGGTCAGTGGGTACTTGCAAGGGGGCAGTGAAGGTCAGGATTCATCACGTGGGGGCTTTGCTAGCTCAGGGTAGTGCCTATTGCTTAAGGGGGTAGTTTTGCTTCCCATCACGGATGCTTTGCCTGCCAACATTGAGAGAGAAGCTGGAAAGAAAAACTTAATCAGAGAGTACAGACTGAGGTCAGTATGGAGATAGCTGGAGTCCTCTTTCAATACCTTGCATAATCAAGGCCTTTAAGATAGATTGTTTATAATTATGACCTACAACTAGTCTCTATCTCTATGGAGAGTAGAACTGTAAGAAGCTCACCTAAGGCTCAACATGAGTGGTATTAATTTGAAAAGAATAAGGAAAAAAGACACAGCTCTGATGACCTGTTGTAGCCCCTGCTAGCTTTATGTCTGCAAAGAGAATTAAGTTGAATGTAGCCCCAATAAAGAATACAATGAGTATTCAACTAGTAAAAGGGAAAGCTACTAAAATGGAAAATGCTAAGTAGAAGATAATCCCTGTCTTCCCATAAAATATATTTATAGTATTTATATGGTTATAGACACACATGAATGCATGTAACATAAATATGCATCTCCTCTCTGACCTTTGGAAATAGCTTTTTCTTGACGGAGAATGCATGCTCAGAGAGAAACCCAGGAGATTTCCCCCAAACCCAAGCTATGGCTATCATTTGTTAAAATCAGGTGCCTTTATTTTGATGGCCTTATAAAGAACGGACTCAAAAATATAAAGGAGGTTTAAAAAAAAAAAAAAGCCAGGGAGAACAGAGCACAGTGCACAGCCAGATGCAACAGTTAATAGACCAGTTAGTAAAACCCTCTGTCAGACAGGCTAGCATCTTTGCACCAATAATCATATATTTGTTTTTCTTTTTATGTACAGGTGTTTCAGGCCTCTTTGCTCACAATTAATTCTGTGAGTTCTGACTATCTCCCTGATATGTGCTCTCCAGCTGATCCCTCTTTGCTATTACTGTCCATCACTTAAACCAGACATTTACTTTGAGATTGAAGGAAGGAAAAAAAAAAAAAAGAAAGAAACAGTTTTGCTTGGTAAAACCTTCTAGTATTCCACTACCTTCACTCCTCACAAGGTGCCTGGAACTGTGGTTACATAAGACCTGGTAACTTTGAACTCTCCCTTCAGGGCCCCAAAGAGAAGAACTCATTTTGATTCTCCTGAGTGTCATTTGGAAATGCTCCCAAACTGCTTTCCACATTGTGATAAATAATGTCAACCAATTCCCCAATCCAAATAAAGTATAATACTAAGACTTATTGACTCTGTCAAAGAGTTCTCCAAATATTGAAACATCCAGGAGGTCATTATGCTCCAAGGATTTGATCTACAAATATATCTTTGGGGCTGATGTTCTTAGGGACAGAGAATAATCCGTATGGCTCAGGACAGACATGCTGTATCTGGTGGGTCTAGGGGGCTTTCCTAAGTCCATGACAGGACCACGTCAGTGTGCTCTCCCAGGGTGGGAGAAGATGGCATTAGAGGGTGGTGGTGATGAATAGTAGAAGAGGGACCAATTTACATGAAAACACAGCAACAATCTTTCTCTTTCCGTAAGAGCATGAATTAGAAACTAGCTGAGTGGTACTTCATCCCATGAGATCCTTTCTCTGAAGCGTGTGTCTACTTCCCATTAGCCTTGTATGAATGAGGTTTTTGTAATAATAATGAAGCTCAAAGAGGGAGACCTTTGCTACCTAATCCATAGGGGTATATTCTTCTCTTGATAAACCTATAATTCCTATCATAGCTAATGGGAGTTATAAACTGACATCAAAAAGCTATCTGTCCCATTGAAATAAGGTAAAGGTCTCTCCTGGCAAGACTCATTATCATTCAGACTGATCTTTTCTCTCCTGCTTCTCTCTCTCAAAGGATGTGCCTCTCTCTCAAGGTACTTGTAAGAAGGGAAAAGCCTTGGAAATTACCCATCTGGTAAATAGAACAAATTTCAATGCAGTTTACTCGATTCTTAGTCTGTTTCTCTTGGATACCAGTGAAAAGGTTCAAATTCAGAAAAGACATTGTTCTTTCAACAAAATGGGTTCACATTTACTCACAGAGCCTATGTTCTGCAAATGTGATATAGTGAAGGTCATTCTGAAATCATAAAAGTTGATGAATTCTTTCATTCTAATGAATGAAATCAGACAAGCTATTCAGATCTCTCTGCATAGTGTAGCCCTTTTCTTCCCCCCCACCCCTCGCATAGAATTCTTAAAGCTATTAAGAGAATGGAAGTAGGGAGTAGGAAACGAAACTGGTATGAAAAACATGCTTTTTAAAGACAGCGTTTTTCAGCGTTTTCACTTTTTTTGGCAGTAGCATTTATTCTGATGCTTTATGGAATGGCACCTTGCACTGTTGAATGGGCCATGTGGTCTCTCCTTCCAAATCATGTCCTGCTCATAAACATGAGCTGTGTATGCTGTGCATTTGCCCACCTCCCCCCAGATTTTGTACCCCCTTCACATAATGTTCTGTAAACCAAATGGAGTCATGTGACTGTGGTGGTTTGTATTGCAGCAATAAGATGAAACTGAACTACATATCCCAGCATCCTCTTCCTGTACCTTTCCGAATTTGTGGTGCAAAAGAGAAATTCATGTTAAATTTGGAAGGTGGAAAGTAGCAGTTACCTCATTCTGTGGGTTCGCATGCTGGAAGGCAGTCTGAGAGCTGTGGCCAATTCCAGCTTGTCCTCCCCCTCTCTCTGAACATGTAGTCACCCCCACATGATCCAGCAGACGCAGAGGCAACAGCCTTCCTCTGAATGTGGAAGTGGACCTCTCCAGGAGCCTCCCTCATGGCCCCACCCCAGAATCTGGACCAGCCTGGCTTCCTAGATTCCTTGGCAAACTCCCATCTTGCACCAGTGCTTCAGAGTAGATGCACACCAGCAACCAGATTCTGCACATTTGTGTCCAGCCTTATTCTTAAAATAACTATCTTATCCTATGATACTCATAGGAGCTTGGCTTCCTTGATTGAATCTTGACACATAGGCTTATAGATATCAGTATAAAATGTGAAACTTCTGGCATTCCTTTGGAAAATAAAATTTCCCAACGCATCGTAAGCTTTTAGATACAGCAAAACCTGATTGACTCTGGAAATAATGCTACTTCATTCATTTGACATTGACGTAATTGAACCAAAAGGGGTAACTTTGTGAAAGAAGGGCATGCTATGTAAATGTATAGTAAAACAGGAACTTAGAGGGAATAGTCTCTTAACTGAGAGGAAAAATTATTTTCTCCACTTACACTGTTCATAATATATAGAAAAATCTTTAGTATGAAAAAAAGGATAATTTCATCTTAACGTTACTTATTTAGATAACTTACAAGTACTTAAAAGTGAAAGAACGTCACTTAAAATACGTTCTCTAAATCTGTTAGTCTCTCCCATATTTGAATTAACGAATATATTATATATTCTACTTTGTACAAAGGAGAAAATAAGAAAAAAGTATTCTGGCCGTTGGGTAAATTAGTATCCTGCCAAGGCTCTGTTATGCTTTTTCTGACTCGAATTATACATTTATAATATTGGGATATATCCTTTGTTCTATAATAAGAGCAAAATGTTTCAAGAGAAATACAAATTGTGGTGTGGAACAGAAATCAAACTTATCTAAGTTCTAAATAGTTCTAACAGTTATTTTTAGGCCTCATTTAGATAGCATTGGTTATGTTTTACATGTTTAAGGAGTGTTATTCTAATTTTCAAATAATTATTTGGCTCTTGTCAAAATAAATCCATGTGGTTCCATGGTCATAAATTTGTTCTAAATCCTTTGGTCTCAAATTTCTTAGTTTGAATTTGGCAAATTTTATAGACTTAACCATAATTCTATATTTATACCCTATAAGGCTCTAAATTTCTACCCTAATATTAGCAGACTTCCACTGACCCTGTTTCACCTGTAACAAAATGAAGTGACCCAATGTTTCCCCTTCACCTTAGAAAGAAGGAAAACATTTACAGGAATACATCGGTGTTTTACCATGTGTCCCAAGCCATCTGCAAGTCATATAAAAGCCTTATGTTCGCTGCATGGTTCTTTTTATTTTAGAAGATCTAAACAAACTGTAAAGTAATATTTTAAGTCTGGAATTAAAGCAGATATATAGGGAGTGCTATCTGATTCAACTACCCGGTGAGGTAGGTATAAATCTTCTCAAGTTTTATTTAATAACAGGAACATTTCTTACCCTTAGTTGTAAGTGCTTATGGTGTTCCCAGAAAATAATAAGTTATTGACTGAAAGGTAGTGCTGAGTGAGGTTCAGGCCAGAGAAGGGTGTCTAACTGGATTGTCAGGACAGAGAACTGAGGACACGAAGCATCAGCTGGGAGCAGGAGTGGAAGCTAAGAGATAGGAGAGCCAGGAAGGTCTAAAGTAGGTATTGTCTGATGATAGTAGAAAAATAGGATGGAGGGACACCTGGGTGGCTCAGTGCTTGAGCACCTGCCTTAGGCCTAGGGCGTGTTCCTGGAGTCCTGGGATTGAGTCCTGCAGGCTCCCTGCAAGGAACTGGCTTCTCTTCTCTCTGCCTGTATCTCTGCCCGCCCCCCCCCCCCCCCGCCCTCTCTCTCACATAAGTAAATAAAATCTTTAAAAAAAAAATAGGATGGAAAAGGCTGGAAGGCTCCCAGGCAGGGAGCTGTGCCTGATGCTGAACTTTTATACCCTGTCACGAACAGTATTTGTGTGAGAGGGATGGACCTATTTGAAAGCATAACTGGGGAAGTTCCTCGGTAGCTCAGTGGTTGAACATCTGCCTTTGGCTCAGGTCATGATCCTGAGTCCTGGGATCAAGTCCCACATTGGGCTCCCTGCAGGGAGTCTGCTTCTCCTTCTGCCTATGTCTCTGCCTATCTCTATGTCTCTCATGAATAAATAAATGAAATCTCCAAAAAAATAAAAATAAAACTTTTTATTTGCATATTTTAAAAAATTGAGCCTTCCAGTAATTAAAATCATTTGAACAAAAAAAATGGCACTCTCACTACACTGCATTTTACAGCCTGCAGGACACCTGCGACAAGCTTGGTTTTAACTCTGGAGTTCAGGGTCATCCCACCCAGCTTCTTCCTTCACCAACATGCAAGTTCTTTTCCTTCCCTGCTCCCGAGACAGGCAGACATGAGAGGCAGGTGTGGTGGTCCCTGTCAGTAGTTCTCAATTCTTTGATCCAACCTCTTTGCCTCTTCCAAAGTTAAACAGCTAAACAAAGTAAAATAAGAAGGCGACGCTTGTGGAATGGACAGTGCACATTGGCAGCACACACTGCATTATGATTTGCCTGCTTGCTTCTCCTGTTCAGTTGTCTCTCTTGAAAGCAGTGAATTTTTCTCTTGTGTTTCTGTCTCCTTTAATTTTGACTTATTGAACTTCTTAATCTCAGACATGCCCGGTTTGTCAGACATGGTTGCAGAGGAAGCGAGGGGAGCGAGGCATTGGAGTGAGTGAGGTCTGGTCTACCCAGTGGCCACCATCGATCACCTCTGACAAAGTTTTTATTTAGTTTTTCTTATCTTCAATCCTTTGAAAGAACTATTGAGCACTATTATTCCAATTTTGGGTATGAAACATACTAAGCATGAACTTGACCTTTCTATCATGGTTTTTAACTTTGTCTTATGGATTTTCTGGCCCCCCAGCTCAAGAGTGTGAGATAGAGAATTCTCTGCCCTTGCTTTGGAATCAGACCTCACAATGGCCTCAAATCTGTTTCCAGTCCCTCAGCCTGGTGATTCTGATATGCAGAGCCCTGGCTAGGGATCCTAGAAGGCCAGCCGAAGTATATTATAGCCTATGTAAAGTTAACTCTACAATTCTGCTTCATGATGCAATTTAGCTGTATTTTGAAAAACAGAATTACTTCTCAAGACAAATAGGAATAAGCACCCATCAGGGTTTAACTGACATGCTTATCACAGAATGATGACGTGTGTTCCTTGTGTGCCTCCTGAGTCTTATGTTGAGAGCGTGGTGCTATAAAGGTGCTGACATTCATCTGGCATCAATAATACAAAGGATGGGGAAGAAAAGGGAGAGAGGAGTTGTCAGGATAATAAGAAAGAAGAACTCAAAGGGAGACTGAACCCATCAAAGACAACGGGAAAACCAGGAGGAAGTACATTCTCTCTGTTCAGAAAAGCAATATTTGTATTAAAGATCTGGTCTCAGTTCAGTAATTTTTCAACTTTGACAACCAAAGTGGGTAATTAAGGCCCAAAGTTGGAAAACACACACTCAGTTGTCATTAACCAGTTTTTGCCTGAATTATCTAGACCTTTACTTTACTTTTCCACTCAATCTTGTATGGTATGTCCCGGGAGAGAAATAGCAAGAGAGAAAAATCAACTATTCCACGGGGACTTCTTGTCTAGTTAGTGAGAAGACAATGGCAAAATGAGGGGGAGAACAAGAAGGATTTAGTGCATCAAACTTGTGCCATGAAAACAAACACACACACACACACACACACACACACACATCATTTAATTCTTAGCAGAGAAATTTTTGGGAATTGACTTGTAGGTATTTTTTTACTGGGATACCAGTCAGGAATAAAAATGATACTGAATTTCCCTAAAAAGTACATACATAGAGAAACTAAAGTTGAGCAAAGACTGAAAACATAGAACAAATAGTTTCTCAATGAGATTTGGGGCTAACTAACTTCCTAGACTAAGTGTGCCTGCACATTAACACTGCAGCAAGGGGAACCCAGAACTTGTCTGAGCTCAATGTGAGGGAAAGGTGAGGAAGAAAGATGAAATACCCAGCCTGTGGTTAATGACAGCTCTGTGTGCCATAAAGTCTTGTTTTTGTAAAATTTTTACGACCATAAAGAAAATATTTGCAAACAAAAAAGAAGAGCAAGGAAATCTCATCATCCATGATCTAAATATCGAAAGTTATGCATTTTTAACTTTGGTAAATTGGAGGATTTCCTTGCCCCAATAAGGACCCTAAAAAAGCTACAAATATCACCTGAGAGCAAACGGATGGGCGGAAGCAGAATCGAGGGACAGGTTGATGCAGTTGAAAGACCTGTAAGTATTTGTAACTTCTATTGATACACAGCAGCTGTATTTGATAGACATGGGCACACTTAACATAATAAAACAACAATAACCACAGTGCGTACATACAAAATTGTCTGTTTATTCTTTGTTGAGATTTTCTTTGTGCATAACATTTTCACTGACTTTATTTGAGCCTGTGAGAAGAATCAAATCATGCTTATTAAAAAATATGTGTATTTCTGGAGGGATATGCATTCCTATAACCTTCATTATGATGCTCTTAATTAACCAATATGCCTCATAATAAAGTATCTAGCTGTCACTAAAATCAACACTTTTCAGTTATTAATAGATTAAGGAAAGAATGTTAATTTCTTCAAGCTCCATTTCATTTGGTCTCATTACTTCAGGAGCCAGATGGTTACAGGGCTGGACCTGTCAACAGTTACTGTGAGGAAGAATACATTCAGAAACACCAAACTGAAGTATGAATAACAGCTGAAAAATGAATTTTGAGATAGCTGTGCACAATGCAGAAGGCAGGGCAGAAAGTTATTCTGCTGAGAAATAGAGAAAATTATGAATCAGGCATATTTTAATTGATGGGTTTTTTTCTTCCCTCCCCGCCAACACCCTCTCCTGTTCTCCCCCACCCCATTAAGTTGTCCCCTCCCCCCAAATAACAGCCCCGGGCTCCAGCTGTGCTGTGTGGAGCAGTCCTCCATTTTTCAGGTGTCTGATGGTTTCTCTTGTCCCTCATGCTGCTGGGATTTGACAGTTCTCCTACACTGTTGGTTGATTGATGATGTCAACTTGGAAGAGACAGTTCCACCAGCAGCCAATTTTTTCAAGATGTTTTCTTCTTTGATTTTAAAAATTCTTTCTGAGTGCTTCCAACAGAAGCCACTCTGAAGGTCACCTCCAGCTCGGCTGCTCGGTCTGCTTTCTGGCTGACTGTGTTGGGGGAGGTAAGATGAAGGAGGTAGTTGCTCTGTCTATGGTACCTGTTGGGTGAAACCATTTCTAGGTTTCCTGACAACTTTCAGTTCCCTTGTTCTGTAATTCAGCTGAGGGATGGTCAGTGTTCAAAGGTAAGTAAGAGACAGGATGTTGGAGTCAGAGCCCATATTTTTGGTGAAACTTCTGTGCTTTCCAGTAAGTCATTTGCTCAGAGCATACCACAGTCTCTGATACTGCCCCAAAGAGGATCAATATTTCCTCCTTGTAAACTATTTTGTGATGTTCAAGTGTGAAGGGTCAAATAGCTTGTATATCTGTGCCACAGTAACTCATGTGGTACTGTTCTGTGTTTCTCCGTAACCACAGATGTGTCCCAGCACCTGCCCCCTAGTGGACCTGAAGCAGTTTGCACCCTACTTCCCGCTCCCCCCCCTTTTTTTCTTTTTTTTCCTTCAAGGGGAGAGATTCAATTAGCACATATTTGCTGATTTCTGGTCATTTGTACCTAAAAGTCTTTAACCTGAAAATTTTAGCCTTATAGAGATTGAAGGAGTCCTAGAGCTTTCTTGCCCAAAACTTGCACTTTACACAAGCAAACTGAGAAATGACAAGGGTTGGAGAGACCCGTGTAAGGTCCAGATGATGTTTAACCAGCTTCAGATGGAAAAAAGTACAAAAATAAAACAGAACTCAGAGCTGACCCCAGGCTATGAATCTTATTAAATCAAAACAGATCTCTTTATAAATCCTGAAATTCACTTATCCACACTTTTATTATTTTTTTAGAACCTCCTCTGTCCCGGGTGCTATTATAGGCATTAGGAGATACCTGATGAACAAGCGTATCTTCCAGTGGTTATTTTCAACAATCATTTCAACTTCTATAGAAAATTAACTTGCCCTCAAAATTTCATTCTGAATGACAACTGAAATAAAGGGTGCTTATTTAAAAATAAAAGTATATTAATCTGGAGATATATTTTCTTCCACACAGTGAAAAACTCCCATTCTGCAATTCTTTCATCCAGGTTGGTGATCTGAACTTTAAAAGGGGTGAGAATCTAGTTGAACTATCTAAAGGAGAGACATTCTAGTAGATCTGAAGAGGAACATTCACTGCCCGTGAACTACTTAATGTTTCTCTCTGAAAGGCACTAGCCTCTTCAATCAGCTCTGTCTTGAAAGTTTCTCTCCTCCTCCCCAAATTGATTAGAACTAATCTTCTGAGAAAATACAAAGGATGCTTGGTTCTAAATGAGTGGTAAGCAAACTGGCTGCAAAAATAACCTTCAGAAAAAGGAAACTGTCAATGCGACACATTATTTTTCTCCCAGAATTCAAAAACGATAATAGGTACATTGAGTACCATGGAAAAGTAAGTTATATGCTTCCAGATAAAATAATCTGCTTAACTAAGTAGGACAATGCCAAAATGAACTTGACCCTTCATTCTAGGCACTAGAATTTACCATAGAGTCAACAATTATGGCACAAGAGAGTCCTCTTTCTATGCTTCCACCTGGGCCAGCTGTATTTATCCTGAGAACTCTAGTGGCTCATCATTGGTGTAGACTGAGGACACCACTGTCAGACTTGTCTGATAAACAAGGCAGGCAGGCAGGGCAGGCCCTGGAAATGTTTATTTGGATAAGAATTGAGTGGCCTCTAGGGAGAGATCCCATCCTAATGGCAGAGACTTACATATTGTTCGGTTCTGTAAAGTGTCTCAGCCATTGGAGAACAGGGTAAATCTTAATATAGTACATTGTTTGTCGCTGATATTTTCCCAAACCAATTCACTCACCTCTGTGTCCTTGAGACCTGGAAGGGGGAGAAGGAATAGAATAAACCGAATAAACTGTTCTCTTACAAGCTCATTGCAGTCATTGGAAATCCAAAGCATCTTGGATTACCATGAAAGTGAGGCATTCTGTTCCTTGGGGCATCAGGTATTTGACACACATCGGGCTCCAGCCCATGATTCCAACTGTGACTCCAGTTAAAATGAGAGCTGAGGTCAGCATTGGTTTTAGTTTGTTTGCTTTGTGGTTTTTTTTTTTTTTTTTTTTTTTTTTTTTTTTTTTTTTCATTTTCCATCACCCATAGCCTCAGCAGCAGCCAAAGGCAGTGTGTGGTGGTGCTAGATGCTGGAACAAGGGATGACATTGTCTCAGACTTTCCTTGGCAGGGATCTCCAACAAGAGCAGGAGCAAAGGCTCAGCTGCCAGGTCACCAAAGAGGATCAGAGCAGGAGGGAAAGAGAGTGGGAGGCACTCTTGCTAGCTCAAAAGATTTGTTTGTGAATACACAATAACAGATCCCTAAGGGGTTCCTGCAAATAGCTGGGGAAGGAACTAGAGACTTTGAAGGGAATAAAAGGTGCTCCAGAGGTTTCACAGTTGGAAAAATAAAGCCTAGAAAATACTGTTAAGTGGCCCCATTTTACATTTAGAATGATGTGACCTGGGAATATAAAAAATAAATAAATAAATAAATAAATAAATAAATAAATAAATAAATAAATAAATAAATAATCTTTAAGAAGTAGTAGTGTAGTCCTTTGTAAAAAAAAAAAAGAGAGAGAGAGAGAGAGCCATGATTTCTATGTTTAGTCTTTGTTATGCCTCCACTACCAGAAAGGCCATTCTGTTTTCGAATTCACCATGCATTTCGAAAGTTATCATTGAGTATCATTCAGGTCTTTTTGGGGACCATATTTAAAAGTCCTATAGCTATTTATTCCCGACTAGTTATAAAAGCGCTAACATTCTCCTCAGTTTGACTAAACTCGGGACAGCTTTCTTCCCTGACTATATGCCCTGACCTGCCTTTTCTTTGGCATTTACTTTAGATAAGTTGCAATTATAAATTAAATTCGTTCTCTATCCCTTTGAGATATAAATCTCCCAGTCTCTCGCCAGCTTTAATACATGGACATCTTTCTCAAAGATTTGGGAGCCATCCCTTTGAAATGTAATCCTCAAGAAAGATAGCACCCTGTCTTCCAGCATGTGATTTCCATAAGCACCAATTAGCAAACCCTGGTAGCCTAATCCCCCCATTAATATTCTTTAGTACTTTTCCCCTAGCCTACCCCATTGCTTAAATCTCTCCCACCTTTTGTTCAATGTAATTCAGTTTACTCTCTCCCCCCTTTTGCAATAGTCTTGAATAAAGTGTTGCTTTTAAAATTCTGGCCAGTGTAATTTTTCTTTGATACCACCTGTGGACCAGACTCTTTCCCCTGTTGTTTAGACTAATCCTGGCCAGGGGATCTAAGAGTCCTTTGCTGCTATTCTTTTCTGACCCAGATATAAACAAACTTCCATCTAGTTCCTAAACTTCAGCATGACCATCATTCCCTTTGACATATATATATAAAATTTGGCCTTAGTAAGATTTGGCCTAAGTCTGTGTTTCTCAGTTTTCCTTCTGGGAAACTGCCTGATTTTTATCTTGTGCCCTGTTACCCTGTCTTGATGGACATCATTTCTACATTGTTCTTTTCTTGCCTGTGGACATCTCTAAACTGGTTATATCAGCTTGGATTCCATGTTGCCTGCGGGACTCAGGCTGGAACAATGTTGAGGCCTTTTGGAAGGAATGTTAGCATTTTAAATGATAATCGGCCTTGGGCATTTGCAGCCAGATCACCTGTCCCTGGCTCCCCTTATCTTGACTCAGTGAATTAGTTTAATTTCAAATCCTTACTCCTGTTTATCTGGCTTATTTTATTGAGATCTAGTGAAATTCTCCCTGTTGATTTCTGAAGTTTCTGAAAAGGAAAAATTAAGTGGCCTCCGGATCAGACTTTAAAAGGCAGATTGGGGTGCCTGGCTGGCTTAAATTGGTAGAGCATGCAACTCTTGATCTGAGGGTCATGAGTTCAATTCCCATGTTGGGCTTGGAGCCTACTTTAAAAAAAATGAAAAAAGAAAAGGGAGATTATAAGCATTCATTATTATAATCCTTTTAATATCCTATGAAAGAGATATTTCTACCCCCATTTTAGAGATGAGTAAACCAAGGCTTAGAAAAGTTGAAGCTTGTCCAAAGACACAGGACCAGGACTCAACAATATTGTTGAATTTTTTTAAATTTTTTTTAAAGATTTTATTTATTCATGAGAGAGAGAGACGCAGGCAGAGGGAAAAGCAGGCTCCATGCAGGGAGCCCGATGTGGGACACAATCCTGGGTCTCCAGGATCATGCCCTGGGCTGGAGGCAGCGCCAAACCACTGATCCACCCAGGCTACCCCGAATTTTTTTTTTTTTAAATGCTACTTTTAACTGGAATCCTCCTGCCTGTAAATCTTATGCTCTTTCTTCTGTACCATGCTGAACTCTTCCGGTTGCAAATAGTGAAATATCTTCGCAAAGTTTTCAGGGGACCAATGTACAATTTATTTTTTTTTTTTTAAGATTTTATTTTATTTATTCATAGAGAGAGAGAGAGGGGAGGGGGCAGAGACACAGGCAGAGGGAGAAGCAGGCTCCATGCACCGGGAGCCCGACGTGGGATTTGATCCCGGGTCTCCAGGATCACGCCCTGGGCTGCAAGCGGCGCTAAACCGCTGCGCCACCGGGGCTGCCCCAATGTACAATTTAATTCAACAGTTTGGGATATTAGTTTCAGTGGAAATTTAATAAAATTATAAAGCACTATAATATATACTATATATAATTATATATACCTCACACAGTTATACTGAATACTTTGTGAATCATTAAAAACTGGTTTTGGATAAGTCTTTTAGTAAATATTTTAGAAATGTGTACTTGTGCTTTTTTATATGTAAACGTTATGTTTTCGGGAGAGGTATTTTTCCTTAGCATCTGCTTGCCTCACGCCATCTCATGAGTTCCCCTACACATTTACTCTCACTGTATTGCGCCTTCCTGTTAAATACTCTTGCTTTCTATTGAGCTATTTTCTAGGATTCTACCAAAATCCCAGTCACATTTAAAATCCCAAATGAGGACTGACAAAGCAGTATAATGTTTCTCGGTTTTTATTAATCTGAGAAGTTTGGGGCAGTAAGGGAAGGTGGGTCTAGAGTTTCCTGAGCAGCTTTTAGTTTCTGAGCATAATGGGCTCCCTCCCCAGGGCAAGTTGGCCAACTTTTAGAGCTCGAGCCATCAGGTGGCAATTTTTAGGGCAGTGCATCCTGCTTCCCTCTAAAATACGAGGATCAAAGTACAGACTACTGCTCCCTGCTCACAGTTCACTTGAAACACTGCTCACTAATTCACTTTGAGACAGGAAGGACACTGGCTAGATCACCTTAAAATGATGTATCCGTTTCCCATTGCCACTGTAACAGATTGCCACAAATTTACTGGCTTAGGGCACCACAGATTTATTATTTTACAGTTCTGGAGGTCAGAAATCCAGAATCACTTTCACTCCACTAAAATAAATTTGTGTTCCTTCTGAAGACTCCAGAGGAGAATCTGGGTTTTTGATTTTGGGGGGTTTGTTTTGTTTTGCCTTTTCCAGCTTCTAGAGATCACCCAATTTGCTTGGCTCATAGACACTTCTTTCATCGTCAAAGCCAGTAAGTAATATAGCATCTTCTCTCCTTTCTGACCTCTGTCTCTGTCCTTTTAGCTTCTCTCTCTCTATGACGCTTAAAATGCCACCTTGTTATGACTCTTACAGTTACATTGTGCCCACCGGGGTAATCCAGAATAATCTCCCTGTCTCAGAATCCTTAACTGAATTACATTTAATAATTCCCTTTTACCGTATAAGGCAACGTATTCATAGGTCCTAGGGATGAGGGATGTGGACATCATTGGGGAATTATTTTCAGCCTACAACAAATGGTTTCTCCTTTTTAATGTTGATGTCAAAAGTGGTAGAAGAATAAAATAGCCTGGCCTGTTTTCTTTCCTTTCTTTCTCTTCCTTTCTTCTTTCTTTGCCCTTCTTCCTCCTCTCCTTCCTATGTCTTTTCCTTTCTTTCTCCTCCCCTCTTTCTTTCAACATTAGATCTGATCCTACTAGAAAGAGTGGGCTTCAGGGTGTTGGAAAGATTACACGGAGTGATCAACTCTGGATCCTAGTTATAACTCTTCCACTGCTATCAAAGAATCAGAAACATTACTTTCTATAATTCTATTATCTGAAATACAAGCATGATTTGTGCATTTTTATTGTCATTGAAACATATATCAATCCCATTCTCTCTCCTTCAGGGAAAAAGTCTCAAGTAGAAGTGATACAAAGAGCACACCTCATATTTCCTAAATTTTAAGCATAATATTATTTTGTAATACATTGCTATATAGTATATCATTTAGATAACCTCACAATGATAAATCTGCTACAGTTAAAAAGAAAAGACATGCAACCATGTAAGGTAAAAACAAAATAGGATTATTTTCTAGCTTTCTTTTTATCAAATTCTGGCTGGATTCCTCAAACTTAGACAGCTGAACATATTCTTTCCTAAACTTTAACATGTCTTAGGGGATAATCAGTAGTTTTCAAAAGCTTATACAATAACTCCAACTGCATGCATTTAGCAGATTACTTGTTCCAGTTCTTTTCTAGAAACAAATACACCATAAGGCCAATGCACTTATAACAACTGTGGATCATCTGGAACTTTAAAATCTGAGAAAAGAGCTGTTCCCATCGGTCCTAATAAGCAGATGAAAAATAGAATTCTCCAAGGGACTTTACCTACATACATTTTAAAATTTCACATGTCAAAAGAAACCTCTTCTGCCTTTAATATAAACAAGGGACAAAATTAAATGCAAAAGAGTCTGCTAATGCAAGATTGAGATTCTCAGAGGAACATCAATTTTCCCACATTCCACACATTCTGAATATTAAGGTATCACATTTAAGACAGTAGCTAGTTCTGAGAAACATAGTATTTGAAGTATAATGGATATAAATGAAGGGAATGGCAGCCAGTCTCACTTTTTTAGTATGTATGACCACAGCAGAGTCTAATCATTGAGAATTAGTGAGATCTTTGTCTCTCTTGTTTTCCCCTTCCTTTTCCATTGCCCCTTCTACTCAAAGACCTTCAAATTCAGGGAAAAGAAATCAAAGGAGAGTAGGCAATTTGGTTTCCAATTCATTGCTTCATTACTGGTTGGGGAAATGCGGATGCAGGGCCAGACTGAAATCATCATTAATCAGAAAATATTACCCATATCTTGTCCCTTGAATAACCTATCATGAAAATCAGGATCTTAGGCTTTCACTCTTAAATGGTTCCTACAAATGGTCCACAAATGACCACCAAAGATGATTTCCTCTAAAACCATTTGAATTTTTAAAAATCCTATTTGTTTTTTATTTCAAGGAAAGGTTATATATAAGAAATAGGATAGAGGCAAACTCAGTGGACAGTTTACCAGGGGTGGAAACAGGTGCATGCCATATGAAATAATCCATACATTCTGACCACCATTCCCAGCTTTTAAGAAATATACAGAGAATTTGCAGGAAAGATACTGTTGAATTACGATAGCAACACTCTGTATTTATACAGCACCTTTCTTTCAGAGTTCAGAGTGCTTTATAAACAGTATCTCATTAATCTTCACAACTTCCCTATATGGAAGGCAGTTTCAGCTATCATTACTCACATCTTTACCAACAAGGAAACAGTTGCCTGCAGAGTGGCTAAGCAACTTGTCCAAGGTCACTGAGGGAGTGAGTGGCAAAGCCAAGAATAAAACTCAGAGCTTTGACCTTCCAGTTTAATATTCTCTCCAGGAGGCCACATTGAAGGAAGAGCAGCTTCCAACATGCATATTCATAAATATCCCAAGAAAAATCTAGCATTTTTCAATATTTTCATCAGCCCAACTTTGATGCTAATTGGTGACCATTTGATATAAAATCCAATGGTTGTAGCAAGAGGGAGCTATTTAAATTGTGCTAATATAGCACATAGATCCCAGTCCCTGAGCCTCACTAATCACCTAGATACTAGCAGTCGACTGCACATAACTCTTCAGATGGACCAGGTTAAAGAATGCTGAGGAGCATAGAGTGGCCACAGGGGATATGAAGACCCTGCTTGAAATGACAAAGCTATCAGTCAAAAATGACAGTCTCCCTGTCAAAAAAAAATAGGTTGGCAATACCTGGTAGAGTAAGTTGCCACTAATTAGTTCAATAAACATTTCTTTATTATTTGTCACTTATTGTAGGCTACACATGAGCCAAGGACTGCACCCCTGTCTTCGGGTAGCTTATGATCTAGTGAAAAAAATAGACAAATGGTGTGCATGGTGTCAGGAGAGGATGATTGGCTACCTTGCCAGGGGCCATTAGGAAAAGCTGAAACCCAACTCCAACTCTGAAAGTTTTTGTCCAGCCATGGCATTAGATTCAAACATGGTGTCTCCTTTTCCTGGACCTCTCTTCCACTTCTACTTAGCATGGCAGACATGTTTCAATCTTCAGGTAACAGTTTCACTGCATCTCCTCAGAGACGTCTTCTTGACCTTTCCAACAGGTTTCCCCTTGTTCTTGTCAGTCACAGAACTCTATTTTTCCTTAGAACTTTGATCTCAGTTGGTATAGTAGAGCTGTTTGCCAACCAGTTTATGATCTGTCTCCTTCTCCAAACTGTAAACTCCATGGAAAGCAGGGACATAGTGTGTACTCAGGGAATAATGGTAACTGAAAGGGTGACACTTCTCTCTCATCCTATATAGAATAAGAATCATGACACTTACCTCTTAGCATTATTTTAAGAATTAAATGTATAAATAGACCCAAAACTGCATCACATAACTTTAGGCACATAAATTTAAAATATTATAATCTGAAAATGGCATTAGATGTCTGTGGACTTAAAAATGTACAAGTTATTGATTACTTTGTCAAATGTCTTGTGTGTCTGTGTGTGTGTGTAGCAACTGGAGTGGAGTTGAAGAAACCAACCTAATGAATGATAACTATCTTTATAGACATATAATTGTGAAAAGAAATCAAAACTAGGATTGCATAGGAGAATATAGGATTTCAGGGAGTGTGTAAATGCTTGTGTGTACATGTCTATGTGTATGAATTTATATGCTGAGAGATTGAAAAATACATAATAAGAGATGCAGAATTGATGGAAGAGAATATTAACAAAACATGAGAATATGGAGAAATTAGTCTTGAGCATAACCAGGAATAGCTCTGTGAGATAGAAGGATGCACAGATGAATGTAGATGTAACAGAAATAATTTTCATAATGAACATTTCCTGAGTCCTTACTAACTGGTAAGCACTCTACTAAGGGCTTTCTTACTTGAAAGTACCTTTATCTTCATCAGTTTATGTGTAAGGAAACCAAAGATTAGAGGGGTTACATAGTTACTGAAGGTCACACACATAACCAGTGGTATCAGCAGTCTTGGCTGCCACCATGACTCAGGTCAAAATCACACTTCCAAGTTACTTCTCACATGCATAAGTCAGCGGAGGCAGTTTCTAAATTGAAAATGCTGAATCCTGATCATCTTTAATTTCCTTGGGAGTAAAGAGATAATTTTTGAGAGTCGTACACGTATGTATGAGAGGGCACAAGGACAATATGATATGGAAGACCTTGCAAAGAAGGTTGAAAGTTTGGAATAATGACCCTGAGATTTGCAGCAGGCTTTAGTCATAGTAGAAGCTGTGCATTTCCAGTCTCCCCAATCTCAGCAACACGAGCAGCCTCAGTATTGGAAAGACAAGGAGAATGGTTAGCTTGACCCAAGACCGGGCAGTTGTTGCTGAAGGTTAACTAAGGGAGAAAAAGTATGGATTATGCTAATAAGGAGATAAATAAATTGGTTAGCTATGAGATCTAGACTAGAT
Organism: Canis lupus baileyi; assembly: GCF_048164855.1. Lineage (NCBI taxonomy): Eukaryota > Metazoa > Chordata > Mammalia > Carnivora > Canidae > Canis > Canis lupus. The sequence continues at coordinate 21,197,138 of NC_132842.1, forward strand.
AGGTAAATAGGTGAACCCAGGAGGAGACTTATAATTGCTTAGGGACAGAAAAGTCAAAGAATTGGAAAACAGGTCAGAATGGGAATAAGGTAGGAGGGAAAAAGAAAAGATTTTTAATAATTTCAGAAATATACTACAAGTGAAAGATGACAAGACCCAGGGGGAAGCTCTTGAAATTGAATAAGGATAGAGATCTCAAAACAATACAATGGAGTTACCCAGAGAAACTGGACTCAAAGACAGTTTGAGTTCATGGCACATGAGCATAAATCTTGTGTGTTGTAAATTGTGGTTTTCTAGTAGGACATTCCTTGTCTCTGGGATGTGCCTGAACAATCCCTGGAATCCCACAAAGGAGGCTATCTGCCTTTCCTTGGTTTGTGGTTTGATAATGTTAACTATAAAGGAGCCCTTTGTCTTTATCTCTCACACTAGTTGGCATTCTCTTAAAACAATCTACAATTTCTGCCAAAATATGTTCAGGAAATATGAGCTACTGCAGCTTGTGACCCCTTTAGATAACCACAAACTGAATCATGGCATACAGTTCAGCTGAGTAATAAAATATAATCACATTGGCAGGCGGCATCAGACTTGGCCATGCCCGTACAGACCTTCTTTTAACCCAGTTTAACAAGTTGCTCTCCGAAAGTTATTTATTCCTGCTGTCAACATTCCTATTGTGGAAATGATAGCCATCAAATCTCTTTTAGGTCCTAATCCTATTCTTTTCTCTTCTGCCTCAGGTACCGAAAAGCCTCATAGAAGCAATATCCTTTGAGTCAGCCAAGTGATTTGTTTGACATTGATCATTTGCTCAGAGGAATAGCTATCAGCTAAAAAAATAATAATAATAAATGTAATATCCTCATCATTAGCCATGTAGGAAATTCAAAATAAATATCCGCAACCAAAATTACTTTGAAATCTTATGATGCTTGGATTAGTGTAGGTTGCTGTCCAACCAGAGGTAATCTGCTACCTCACTCCAAATGTCAGTCTTAGTACAGCATCGCTACAAGATACTGCTAGACTGAGTTTCACATGTCACTCTAAACCCCATTCTTTATTTTTTTCAAGATTTGATTTATTCGTTTGATAGAGCACAAACAGAGGAGTAGTAGGCAGAGGAAGAGGGAGAAGCAGACTCTCCTCTGAGCAGGGAGCTGACCTGGGGCTTGTTCCCAGGACCCTGGGATCATGGCCTGAGCCAAAGACAGATACTTAACTGCCTGAGCCATCTAGATGCCCCCTCTAAACCCCATTCTTAACAGAGCCCTCCTGCTAATAGGGCCGAATAAGGTTGGTGGCTAGTAGAGATGATCTTCGAACTCATCCCATATTTAATAGCAGTGACAAATTTAAGAAATTATTGAATGGATTCACTGATTCAGAAATTATAATAAATCATAGGAAATCAAGAGTTGGTTAGGACCAGTGCTGGGCAGATCCAATCTTAGGTCTACCCAAATGTCTTTCACTATTTGGTTTGTATTTATTGAGTATTTTCTCTGTGCCATATATTGTTCTTAGTCTTTTTTGAGTGTGTTTTTAACTACATGCAATACTATTATCTTTGTTCTACAGACTAGAAAAATGAAGCTTAGGTAATTCAAGCCTTGAGCCTGTAACTTGATGGGTCCTGAATTTGGACTTAGGTACTTGGACTCTAAAGACTGAACTTATAAGCACAATGTTAGTCTACCTATGCATGTTTGTCTTTTGAGCCAAATCTAAAACAGCAAAGACAATATGCTGTTCAGGAGTTCTTAAATCCAGAGAATTTTGGGCAATCACATTCCTGAGATTAAAAATTAAGAAGTAGAGAGTTGTGTTTCTGAAGAAGTTCTGTATGGTCACCAAAGGTCCTCATTACTGAAGCAACAAAGGAAAACACCAAATCAACTAAAAGAAAAATCATATTTTTTTTCTTTAGAGGTATTAAGAGCTATAGATGCACAGAAATCTAAATTAACAAAATTCTGAAGTCATTGGTCTTTCATTGGTAAGTAGGGACCAGTGACTGCTTCTATTACTGGGATGTTTGCAAAATCTCAGGGCGTGAGCAAAAGAAGTATGCCTGCCATGGGCAGAACTTTTTTTTTTTTAAGATTTTACTTATTTATTCATGAGAGAGACACAGAAAGAGGCAGAGACACAGGCAGAGGGAGAATGCTCCATGCAGGGAGCCTGATGTGGGACTCCATCCCAGTACTCCAGGATCATGGCCTGAGCCGAAGGCAGGTGCTCAACCGCTGAGCCACCCAAGCATCCCAGAACTTTTTTGAGAATAGGAAAAACAGGCTAGAATTTTAACAGCTACCCATCTCTTGGCCTGGCAGTTTAAAATATAGATGACATCACTGATAAATTTCATCAAGCACTTAAGAAATTATACCCAACCTCTTTCAGAAAAAGAAGATGAATGCCTCCCAACTTGTTTTATGGGAGCAAAATAATCCTATGCCAAAATCTGACAATGATAGTATAAGAAAATTACAGACCAATATATATCATAATAATAGACATAAAAATGCTTTAAAGTTAGCAAACTGAATATATCAAAAGGATAATATACTTAAACAAATGGCATTTATGCCAGAAATTAAGGCTAACAGTCAAGAAGTCAATGTAATTGACCATATTAGCAAAATAAATAGAAAATACATACATACTCCTCAATAAACATTAAAAAAAAAGCATTTGATAAAATTCAACATCCATTCATATAAGACTCTTAGAATAGAAGAGAATTACAAATAATGAAAATATATGAAGCCTACAGTTAACATCCTACTTAAGGTGAAATATTAGCACTTTCTTAAGATTTGGAATATGACAACAGTTTCTACTTTCACCACCCTTTTTTTTTTTTTTTTTTTTTTTTTTTTTTTACTTTCACCACTTCTATTTGAAATTTACTGGAGGTCCTAGCTAGTGCAGTAGGGAAATAAAAAGAAATTTTAAAAACATCTACATTGTTATAAGATTATTCTAGAATAGCCAAAACAGTTTTGAAATGCATAAAGTTTGAGGATTCATACTACCTAATTTCAAGACTTACTATAAAGCTATCATTAATATAGCATGGTATTGAAATAAACATAAATATGAATTATTAAAACCAGAGAAATATAAATAAATAGCTTATTTCTGTGTAGGTTTCCCCTATTTGGGGATTTTCTGTTATTTGTAGCTCAACCAAATCACAAATAAAACGATCATTTTGATATTGAGTTACCATTTTTCTTTTAAGATTTTTTTTTTTTTTTTAGAGATACACAGAGAGAGAGAAAAACAGGCAGAAGGAGAAACAGGCTCCATGCAGGGAGCCTGACGTGGGACTTGATCCCTGGTCTCCAGGATCACGCTCTGGGCGGAAGGTGTTGCTAAACCACTAAGCCACCGGGGCTGCCCTTGAGTCACCATTTTTATAAACATAATGATTTTAAATGATTTTTCTGCTTTAATGTCCTTAGAGCAGGCAGGAATTTAAGATGGCTCCAATGACTTTAACCCCATGATTATTATTATTTTTATACACAAAAGGATTGTATAGATGAAATTCAGGTTACTAATCAGTTCACCTTAATATTGAGAAATTACCTGGCTGTGTCTTACTTGATCACATGAGCCCTTTAAGAGTAGAGAGTTTTCTTTGGCTGGTAGCAGAAAAGGAAGGCAGAAATTCAGGGCTTGACCGGGATTCAATGTAAGGGAAATTCATTATTGAGATGGAAGGAGTCACAGAGCAAGGACCTAAAGGCAGACTCTAGTTGCTAGCGCCATCCCTACAAACAACAGCCAGTAAGAAAATGGGGAACTTAGCCCTTGGATACAAGGAACTCATTTCTACCATAAACCCCAAATAAGCTTGGAAGTAGTTTCTTTCCTAGGAGCTCTAAATAAAAGCCAAACTTGACTGATACCTTGACTTTGGTCATGTGAGCCCCTAAGCAGAAAACTTAACTTAGCATGCCTTTATATTTTACCTACAGATCTGTGAGATAATAAATGACTGATGTTTTAAGCTGCTGAATTTGTGGTAATGTTATGCAGTAATAAAAATTATTATAGTCCATTAATAAAGTCTTCTAATTTCTTAAAAAAGGTATTGGATATCTCTTGCTAGATATATTCCTAATTTATTTTTTGCTGCAATTGAAAGTGTCGTAGTTTTTTTTTTTTAATTTGCATTTTCTGACTGTTCCTCATAAAATTTCTGAATACTGATCTTATATTCAACTCTTGAATCATCTTCCTAGAAGTTTTAATAATTTGTATGAAGATTATCTTTGAGACAATCATATTGTTGGAAAGTAAAGAAAGATTTCATCCTTTCTTTCCAGTCCTGATTTCTTCTATTAGTTATCTTCTCTATTTACAATTTTTAAGTAACTTTAAAAATAATGAATAGGGGGCAGCCCTGGTGGCGCAGTGGTTTGGTGCTACCTGGAGCCTGGGGTGTGATCCTGGAGACCTAGGATCAAGTCCCACAGCCAGCCAGTGTGTGGAGCCTGCTTCTCCCTCTGCCTGTGTCTCTGCCCCTCTCTCTCTCTCTCTGTCTCAATGAATAAATAGATAAAATCTTTTAAAAAAATAATGAATAGGTATTGAATTTTACCAATTTTTTTTCTAATTTGAATTTAATGATTATATAATTTTTCTCTTTAATAGATATGCTGTCGAATTCCTGAGATATACCTTGGTCATATGCATTTTCTCTTTTCCATATTATTAAATGCACTTCAGCAAGATAGTTTTCTCATTGATGATCGGGGCTACCTTGCTCTCCAAGTGACTGGCTTCAGAATTAGTTGAGCCGTATTTGGTTTTTAATGTTTTTAGTGTTTGGCTAACAAATGCATATAATTTATTCATAGTCCTTATTTCATGACCCCATCATTTCTAGTCATTGCACCCATTTCTGACCTATTTTTATTTATCCATTTTAATAACAAACATCCATATACCCAGCACACATTTCAGCATTTAAAATGTTATTAATAACTTAAATTTAGGAGCACTTGGCTGGTGTTGTGGTTCGAGCTTTGGACTCTTGAGCTCAGGTAGTGATCTCAGAGTGGTGAGATCCATCCCGGGTTGGGCTCTGCATTCAGTGTGGAGTCTGCTTAAGGTTCTTTCTCCCTCTGCCTGCAAAATAAATAAATCTTTAAGAAAAAAATAACTTCTAAACTATATGAAATCCCCTATCTCATCGTCTAATTATCACTCAAAGATGGCTATTTTTTTCTGATTTCTTTTGTACCATTTCATTTCCTTACTTAGTATTAGGTTGATTTTACTCACATACGTATAGGCCTAAATAATGCAGTTTTTCTCATTTTTGAATGTTTAGAAAGAATATCATACTATATAGTGCCCTCTGAGACTTGCTTTTGTTACCTCATTCCGTTACTAAGATTTATTCGTGTTACTGAATGTACCTCTAGTTCATTCATTTTCACAGTTTGAAAAAAAACTTATTCTAGGAATATAATACAAAAGTGCACAAATCACAAGTGTTGAGCCCACAAAGTGTTGAGCCCACAAAGTGAGCACAAATAGCTACTAGACAGATAATACAGAGAAGCTTTTCAGCATCCCAAATGCCCTCCACATTCCCCCTCATAATCATATGCCCTGCCCCTTTACAGAAGTGATTCACTATGTCATTTGGTAATACCATAGGTTAAGTTTCTGGTTTTTACATTTCTCCATTGTCTCATAAGGTTGAGCACCTGTTCATTTACTTATGGTTACTTGGATATCCACTATTGGGAAGTAGCTGCTATGTCTTTTATTAATTTCCTTTTAGATTAACTTTCTATTAGTGAAGGAGGGTTTTTTAAAAATAAATTTTGAATATGAATCATTTGTCAGGTGTTCATCTTATAAATATCTTTTAATATTCTATGACTTGCCCTTTTACCCCTTTAATAATGTCTTTTGATGAAGAAAAACAATTTATTTCATTCAACTATAAATTTTTCCTTTTGTTTTTTTTATTTTTTTTAAATTTTTCCTTTTGAATAGGATGTGTATATATAAGAAATTTTTCCCTACTCCAAAATCAGGAAGATGGCTTCCTATGGTATTTTTCAGAAGCTTCATTATTTTATCTTCGGCTCTTAAGATTTATAAGCTCTTTGGACTTGATTTTTGTAATGGTACAAGGTAAAGATCAAAGTTCATTTTCTTCCATATAAATAACCTAATGCTCCAGCATGACTCATTAGAATGATCATTCCTTACCCATTGCATTATGGTGTAACCTTGCTGTAAGTCAGGTGAAGTCAGGTGACTGTAGAGGTGTAGGTGGTATATGTGGATTTATTTCTGGATGCTGTTTTGTGTTTTGATTATATGCCTATCTTTTCAGTAATTCTAAACTATATTCATTACTGTGTTTTTATAATAATTCTTGTTCTCCGATAGAGTATGTCCTTCAATTTTATTCTGTGTATTCAGAAAGGTCTCAACTATTAGTGGCTCTTTGCTTTTCTATACACATTTCAGAATTTTCTTATCCATTTTCACAGCACAAAACTGACCAGGATCTTGATTAGTATTACACTGAATCTACAGATCAGGTTGGGGAAAAGGATGCTTTTATAATCTGATTTCTGAATACTATATATCCTCTGATTTATTTAGATCTTTAATTTCTCTCAGTAATATTTGAGGTTTTCTATGGAGAGGTCTAGAATATCTTTTACTTTATTCATCTAGAAATTTGATGATGTTTGATGCTATTATGAATGGGACCTTTGAAAATTTCATTTTTAAATTGTTTATTATGTGAATATACAAAGTCCTTTGATATATATTTTTATACATATAAACATGCATATATCTTAACTGCCATCTCTGTTACTCTCTCCCAATTTACTGATTTAATGATAACTCTAAATATGACAACACTTTACCTAATTAAGTTATAATGTGAATTTATACTTTATGACTTCTTTTGTAATTGAAGGACCTTAGAATATTTGAATTCTATTCACTATGCTTTGTTTTGTGCTGTTGTTAATACATGTTTTAATTCTATATACATTTTGAATGCTGGAAGCCAAGATTATTCTTTTACAGTCAATATTTATTTATTTGATTTTATTTATCCTTTCTTTTTTTTTTATCCTTTCTTTTACTCTTCATTTCTCCCTGCTTCTCTGTCCCTTAAGAATAGATGCTGTTGCCTGAGGATCTCCTTTAGAATTTTCTTTATCATAGTCTGCTACTTGTTAAGTTTTTCAATTTTTCTCTGGAATGTTCTTAATTTTACTTTCATTTTGACTGATGGGGGGGGGGGGTGTAATTATAATTCCAGATGGGAATTCCTGGCTCAGCATGGAGTCTCCTTTGTCCCTCTCCCCCTGCTACTCCCCCTGAGCATTCTCTCTCTCTCTCTCTCTCTCTCAAATACATAAATAAATAAAATATTTTTAAAAATTAAATTAAATTAAAAATGAGGTCGTGGGTTGGGCCCTAATCCTCTATGACTGGTGCCCTTGAAAGAGGAGTAAGTTTGGACACATAAAATGAGGGAAGAACATTGGAAAACACAGAGAAGACAGCCTCTGCAAGCTTAAAGAGAAGCTTCAGAAGGAACCTACCCACTAACATATTAATCTTGTATTTCTATCCTTCAACTGTGAGAAAATAAATTTCTGGGTAAGCCACCCAGTCTGTGGTACTTTGTTTTGGCTGCTCTAACAGACTAATACAGTCTTCAATTGCTTCTATTGAGAAGATAATGGTCTCACTGTTAACCCTTCAGAGATCCTGCTTATTTTCTTCCTGACAATTTTTAAATTTCTTTCTTTTGTTTTCAAAACTTTTATATGATAAGCCCAGATGATGCTTTTTCTTTTTGATACTACTTGTGGTTTGTAGTGGTCCTTGAACCTGTAAGTATCTTTTGTCAGCTTCATAGGATTCTAGGCCATCATCTCTTCTTCTTCTTCTTCTTCTTCTTTTTTTTTTTTTTAAGATTTTATTTATGTATTCATGAGAGATACAGAGAGGGAGAGAGAGAGGCAGAGACACAGGCAGAGGGAGAAGCAGGCTCCGCACAGGGAGCCTGATGTGGGACTCCATCCCATGTCTCCAGGATCAGGCCCTGAGCTGAAGGCGGCACTAAACTACTGGGCCACTGGGGCTGCCTGGCCGTCATCTCTTCTTGATTCTGTCTTCTTCCCTCTCTCCTGCTTCCTAGGACACCGATTTCATGTCATTTAAGAAATTTTAGACATATACCATACACCTATGTTCTTTCTTGTATTTTTGTTCTTTTGTCTCTTCTTCAGTTGGAATGTTTTCTTCATATCTGTAATACAATTCACAAAATATGTGTCAGCTATGTCTAATCTGCTGTAAAATTCACCGATTTAGCTCATAATTTGTTACATTGTTCTGTTTTGGGGTTGTCATCAGATTCTTTTTTTTTTTTTTTTTATAGTTTTTAATCCTGATGAAATTCATGGCTGTTTTAAAACTGTGCTTGATTACTCCAATATTTGGGCTTCTGAATCTATTACAATTTGCTGTTTTTTCCCCAGTTCATCATTTTTCATCATCTTTGCCTATTTGTCTTTTACTGAATTCTAGGGAATTTCATTATTAATGAAACTTTGAAGAGATAATTTGAGGCTTTGGATAATGATATATTTCTTCAGAGAGGACTTAGTTTTGTTTCTAGCAGGCATTTAGGATATAAGCACATCACTACAGCAAATAGGGAGTCCTTGATTACTACAGTTAGTTTTCAGTCTTTCTAGGGGTAAATCTATTTCAAGTTCATCTGTATACTTAGGTATACACCTTTCAAGACCCCAGTTGACCACCTGATGCTTTGACCTTGACCATGACTCCTTATAGCCATTGATATACAATCGTCCCACAACTTCCTTCTAAGCTTTTCAGCCCCTGAGCTATTGCTTTTGAACCAGCCAATGTTTTACATGAAAAAGGAGAACCAAACACTGCGCTACCTCATTAGATTCTGCAGTTTGGGCTACCATTTGGGACTATTTTAACTTCAAGAATTTCTTAAAGTATTTCTTATAGTGAGAGTCTGCTAAAAATAAAGTTTCTACACTCTCAATTGTCTTGGAACACATCTTTGCTTCCGTTGCAATTTGGGAGCATATTTCAGTGGGTACAGAATTCTAGGTCAGCACTTTTTTCCCCACTACTTTAAAGATATTATTATATTGTCTCCTGGCTTCCATAGTTCTGTTGTGAAAGCAGTGAAATAAATATCTTAGTGCTACTTCTGTGAAGATGCGTCTTTTGTTCTCTGGCTGTTTCAGACTTTCCCGTTGGTCTTTGGTCTTGGTTTTTATTAGTTTGACCATGGTTTGGTTTTCTCTTTATTGATTCTTCTTTTGATTTCCTTAGCTTCTTGAATTTTTGAGTTGATATCTTTAATCAGTAGTGGAGTTTAAAAAAAAATGATCTCTTTTGGTATTGCTTCTGTCTCCTTTTACTGCTTCTGAAAATTCATTTACATGTTTGTTGATTTCTGTTTAGTTCTATTTTTTTTATTCTTGGTGTTTTGGCTATTTTCCATTACTTTTTGTTTCTTTTGTGTTTTGGACATTTGCAACTAAATTATCTTCAGATTCACTTGTCCTGTCTTGTTGTGATATTTAGTAAAATTGTGTTCAACTGTGGCTCATTCTTGTTCCCCAGGTTTGGCCCTCATTGGCTTTTAATTGAATTGTGGTTAGTCTCAGCTCTTTAGCCCTAAAATTTACATAAGAATAAGTTCTATTCTTTGGAGGTTGTGAGTTTAGTGCTTCAGCTTCTATCCCACCCAGTTTAAGATCTGGCAAATGTCTTGAGAAACACTGCATATTTGTGTCGGACTTCCTACTGTAGCAAGACTTGTTTCTTGTGCATTGCAGGAGATTTTACTCTATCTATATAAGATTTCTTGGCTGCGCCTCTGTGTCTTGCACAATCCCAGAATTTAGCTAACATCGCATGGTGACAATTGTCACTTGTGTGGGAGTCTTCCAGCTTCCAATCCACCACATCTGTCAAAACTCTGCTGGTTTCTCTTTTTCCCATCAGGGTGCCTTTTCCTAGGTCAAGTAGATTCTCACCTGCCCTTAGAATCAGTAAATCCCTCCAGGGCAGGAAATGGCTAACAATATTATCAGCCCAGACAAGAAGAACTCTTTGTGGAATTTTAATTAACCACATTCATAAAACTTCTATAGCATCTTTACAAATAGCATTTTTTAAAAAATATACCCATTTTCTAGGTCCTTAGCTGGCCTGATGAAATACACTAAATCCAATTTAGAGGTAAAAGTATGAGACTGGTAAGGATAGATCCACTGTCCTTTCTACCACAATTGCCCTTATTCCATGAATCAAGCAGGCAGCATAGGGATTCTGTCCATTGTTCAGGACATCTATTTATGCAAGAACTTCATTAGTATTCATTATATAACTTGCAGTACATTAGGCCTCCTAAAAATAGTCTTAGTCAAAATTCCATTTATTACCAGAAACACTAGTCCTATTCTGGTAGTCCACAGTTTTGGACTTGACTGCCATACATTTATGAATAAAAAAAAAAATAGTGTTGGCTACTTTGGTGGAAGCATCTACTCCTCTCTCCCTACCCCTTACCCCCTTCCCCCAGTGGCAATGTTGGGTTATTTCTTGTTCCCTGGCACTCATGTGACATTTAGTACCTCCGCATTCCTTTAAAAAAAGGTGAGGTGGGGTTTTCATAATATATTCTTAGACCACATAAGAGTCTTTAATCAAGTATAGTAAGCTTCTTGCTCTTCAAGGAGCAATGTATTGGTAAACTGAACCAGGTCGAGGAATCGGCTAAAGGAATGTGACTAGACAAGTAATTCAAGTTAGGCCTCTGATCAAAATATCTTCAAGAAATTTTGCTACATAGTGAATAACTCTTTACATAGTGAGTCTCTTATTCCGTGGACCCTATGATTATGTATCCATAACTGGAGATAGCTGAGTTTGAACAGTTTTTAGGGATATTATGACTAGACCTGTTTTATTGCCTATTGATCTCTCCATGCCCACTTTGCTTCTATGTTCAGAGTCTGCCTCTAGGCTGAGCTGCTCCGAAGATCTCTGATCCCAATCCATTACAATGGCTGTCCTCTTTATCAGAATTCATGGCCTACCTGCTTATAGAGTGACTTAAAAAAAAAAAAATTCTAATACTTCTCTCACCAATATATTCTGCAGGGATATTTTGAGGAACAGGGGAGAAAATGGAGAAAAAAGAAAAAAGTTACACTTGCAATTCTGGGATAAACCCTATTTGATCACACTGGATTATTCTTTAATATACATTATGGTTTGATTTCAGCTTTTTGTGTTATTTAGGATTTAACAAGCACATTCATAGATTAGTTTCTTTTCTGTGCTAGGTTAGGGTATGACCAATTCCATCGAATTCATTGTATTCTGTTCCTTAAAACTACATGTTTAATTAGAAAGAAATCGTTCATCACACTAACTGAAAAGACTGTTTTAGAGGACATCTTTTGACAAATTTTAAAATTTATTCATTTTCAGTTTCTTGATTAATATTTTAGTCACCTTTTTTCCTTGAAAACCAAGTATTTGTCAAGATTTTCAAATGTAATAAAAATCATGCTCATGATTATTATTCTCTTATGATTCTAATTCCCTCTGTCATTGTTCTCCTGGTTTATTTCCATTTTCTCTCTTTTAGATTTGCAATAGATATATCTAACTTTTTTAAGATGTTGTTCTTACATTTACTTATTGAAATGACTTTTTTCTATAATTGTGCTATATTACCTTTATTATGTATTTTCTAACAAATTAATGGCAGCTATTGTCTTCTTTAAATTTAGAATTGGTCTCTTCGTTTATGTTTAATAATGAAAAGTTTTAATTTATACATTTTCTTGAATGTGGTCTGAAAACATTCTACAGTTTTTTGAAAGAAGTTTTTATTACGTTTGAACATAGAGTGCCAGCTTAGTATAAGCATCCATTAATCTTTACCCACCCATCCCAAAGTTTGGTTGTTTCCTTTCCCTTTGTTGTATTATTCAGGTTAATGGCTCCTTATTCATTTTGAGGATAGGCTAAGAGGAATTTTCATAGTATAATCTGTGTAAATCTATTGTGATTTGCAAAAGTTTCTGAGTGTAGTTTTAAGCTATTTCTAATTTTTACTATCAAAAATAATACACAATGAATAAACTCATCCATCAGTTATTTTGTATTTTGAAAGTATACCTTTGGACTAGAATCTAAGAGGTAGAAATGTTGTATCAAAGGGTAAGTACATGTGAATGCTTTCCAGATATTTCCAAATTCCCCACCATAACAAATAATATCAATTAGTATTTATATTCTCAGTACTACCTTGTGAGAGTATCTTTTACTCACAGCATTGACTGAAGGATGTATTATCAAATTTGTAGATATTTATCAATCTCATTGGGTAAAAATATCTCTCCTTGTAGTTTTTCATCCCTGTCATCATTAAAGGGTAATTACGTATCATGAAATATATGAAACTTAAGTGTACAAATATATGAGCTTGTATAACCCACCCTACTTTCAAGATAAAGAATATTTTCATCATCTTAGAAAGCTCTCATGTCCGTTTCCTCAATTCTCCACCTGTAAGCAACCACCTTTCTTATTCTGACCACCACAGATTGGCCCATTCTATAACTTCATATAAGTGGAATATACAATATGAACTCCTTTGCTTCTTTCATCTGTATGATGTTTTTAAGATGCATTAATATATGGTGGCATGTATTCAGTGGCCATTCATTTTCACTCCTGAATAGTATTCCATTGTGTGAATGCTAAAATCTTTTTTTTTTTTTTTTGTATATATTTTTACTGGAGTTCAATTTGCCAACATATATACCATAACACCCAGTGCTCATCCCATCAAGTGCCCCTCTCAGTGTCCATCACACAGTGACCCCAACCCCCTGCCCACCTCCCTTTCCACCACCCCTTGTTCATCTCCCAGAGTGAAGTGCCTCCATGTTCTGTCACCCTCTCTGATATTTCCCACTCGTTTTCTCTCCTTTCCCCTTTATTCCCTTTCATTATTATTTATGTTCCCCAAATGAATGAGACCATATGATATCTGTCCTTCTCCAATTGACTTACTTCACTCAGCATAATACCCTCCAGTTCCATCCACGTCGAAGCAAATGGTAGGTATTCATCCTTTCTGATGGCTGAGTAATATTCCATTGTATACACAGACCACGTCTTCTTTATCCATTCATCTTTCAATGGACACCGAGGCTCCTTCCACAGTTTGGCTATTGTGGACATTGCTGCTATAAACATCGGGGTGCAGGTCTCTCGGTTTTTCACTGCATCTGTATCGTTGGGGTAAATCCCAGCAGTGCTATTGCTGGGTCATAGCGAAGCTCTATTTTTAACTCTTTGAGGAACCTCCACACAGTTTTCCAGAGTGGCTGCACCAGTTCACATTCCCACCAACAGTGTAAGAGGGTCCCCCTTTCTCCACATCGTCTCCAACATTTGTGGTTTCCTGCCTTGTTAATTTTCCCCATTCTCACTGGTGTGAGGTGGTATCTCATTGTGGTTTTGATTTGTATTTCCCTGATGGCAAGTGATGTGGAGCAATTTCTCATGTGCCTGTTGGTCATGTGTGTCTTCTTTGGTGAAATTTCTATTCATGTCTTTGGCCCATTTCATGATTGGATTGTTTGTTTCTTTGCTGTTGAGTTTACTAAGTTCTTTATAGATCTTGGATACTAGCCCTTTATCTGATATGTCATTTGCAAATATCTTCTCCCATTCTGTAGGTTGTCTTTTAGTTTTGTTGACTGTTTCTTTTGCTGTGCAGAAGCTTTTTATCTTGATTAAGTCCAAATAATTCATTTTTGCTTTTGTTTCCCTTGCCTTCCTAGATGTATCTTGCAAGAAGTTACTGTGGCCAAGTTAAAAAAGGGTGTAGCCTGTGTTCTCCTCTAGGATTTGGATGGGTTCTCGTCTCACATTTTGATCTTTCATCCATTTTGAGTTTATCTTTGTGTATGGTGAAAGAGAGTGGTCTAGTTTCATTCTTCGGCATGTGGTTGTCCAATTTTCCCAGCATGATTTATTGAAGAGACTGTCATTTTTGCAGTGGATAGTCTTTCTCGCTTTGTTGAATATTAGTTGACCATAGAGTTGAGGGCCCATTTCTGGGTTCTCTATTCTGTTCCATTATCTATGTATCTGTTTTTGTGCCAGTACCACACTGTCTTAATGATCATAGCTTTATAGTACAACTTGAAATCCGGCATTGTGATGCCCCTGGGTCTGATTTTCTTTTTCAATATTCCCCTGGTTATTTGGGGTCTTTTCTGAATCCACACAAATCTTAAAATGATTTTTTCCAACTCTCTGAAGAAAGTCCATAGTATTTTGATAGGAATTGCATTAAACGTGTAAATTGCCCTCGGTAGCATTGACATTTTCACAATATTAATTCTGCCAATCTATGAACATGGAATATTTTTCCATCTCTTTGTGTCTTCCTCAATTTCTTTCAGAAGTGTTCAGTAGTTTTTAGGGTATAGATAGATCCTTTACCTCTTTGGTTAGGTTTATTCCTAGGTATCTTATACTTTTGGGTGCAATTGTAAATGGGATTGACTCCTTAATTTCTCTTTCTTCAGTCTCATTGTTAGTGTATGAAAATGCCACTGATTTCTGGGCATTGATTTTATATCCTGCCACACTGCCAAATTGCTGTATGAGTTCTAGCAATCTTGGGTGGAGGCTTTTGGATTTTCCATGTACAGTATCATGTCATCTGCTGAGAGGGAGAGTTTGGCTTCTTCTTTGCCAATTTGAATGCCTTTTCTTTTTGTTGCCTGATTGCTAAGGCTAGGACGTCTAGTACCATGTTGAATAGCAGTGGTGAGGGTGGACATCCTCATCTCCCATTCTATAGGTTGTCTTTTAGTTTTGTTGACGGTTTCTTTTGCTGTGCAGAAGATCCGTGTCATGTTCTTGATCTTAGGGGAAAGGCTCCCAGTGTTTCCCCATTGAGAATGATATTTGCTGTGGGCTTTTCGTAGATGGCTTTTAGGATGCTGAGGAATGTTCCCTCTGTCCCTACACTCTGAAGGGTTTTGATCAGGAATGGATGCTGTATTTTGTCAAATGCTTTCTCTGTATCTCTTGAGAGGATCATATGGTTCCTGTTTTTTTCTTGTTGATATGATCTATCATGTTGATTGTTTTACGAGTGTTGAACCAGCCTTGCATCCCGGGGATAAATCCCACTTGGTCATGGTGAATCATCTTCTTAATGTATTGTTGGATCCTATTGGCTAGTATCTTGTTGAGAATGTTTGCATCTGTGTTCATCGGGGATATTGGTCTATAATTCTCCTTTTTGGTGGAGTCTTTGTTTGGTTTTAGAATTAAGGTGATGCCAGCCTCATAGAACGAGTTTGGTAGTATTCCATCCCTTTCTATCTTTCAGAACAGCTTTAGTAGAATAGGTATTGTTTCTTCTTTAAACGTTTGATAGAATTCCCCTGGGAAGCCATCTAGCCCTGGACTTTTGCGTTTTGGGATGTATTTGATAATTATTTCAATTTCCTCTCTGGTTATTGGCCTGTTCAGGTTTTCTATTTCTTCCTGTTCTAGTTCTGGTAGTTTGTGGTTTTCCAGAAATGCGTTCATTTCTTCTAGATTGCCTAATTTATTGGTGTATAGCTGCTCAAAATATGTTTATAAAATTGTTTGTATTTCCTTGGTATTGGTTGTGATCTCTCCTTTTTCATTTGTGATTTTATTAATTAGAGCCTTTTCTGTTTTGGCTGGCTAATGGTTTATATATATTATTAATTCTTTCAAAAAACCAGCTCCTGGTTTTGTTGATCTGTTCCACAGTTCTTCTGGTCTCTATTTCATTGAGTTCTGCTCAAATCTTTATTAATTCTCTTCTTCTGCTGGGTGTAGGTTTTATTTGCTGTTCTTTCTCCAGTTCCTGTAGGTGTAAGGTTAGCTTCTGTATTTGAGTTTTTTCCATTTTTTTGAGGGATGCTTGTATTGCAATATATTTCCCTCTCAGGACTGCTTTTGCTGTATCCCAAAGATTATGAACAGTTGTATCTTCTTTCTCATTAGTTTCCATGAATCTTTTTAATTCTTTTCTAGTTTCCTGGTTGACCCTTTCATCTTTTAGCAGGATGGTCTTTAACCTCCACGTATTTGAATTTCTTACAAATTTCTTCTTGTGATTGAGTTCAAGTTTCAAAGCATTATGGTCTGAAAATATTCAGAGGACAATCCCATTCTTCTGGTATGGGTTGAGACCTGATTTTTTTTTGTTTTGTTTTTTTATAAATTTATTTTTTATTGGTGTTCAGTTTACCAACATACAGAATAACACCCAGTACTCATCCCATCAAGTGCCCACCTCAGTGCCCACCACCCAGTCATCCCACCACCACACCCTCCCCGCCCTCCTCCCCTTCCACCACCCCTAGTTCGTTTCCCAGGGTTCGGAGTCTCTCATGTTCTGTCTCCCTTTCTGATAATTCCCACTTATTTTTTCTCCTTTCCCCTTTATTCCCTTTCACTATTTTTTATATTTCCCAAATGAATGAGACCATATAATGTTTGTCCTTCTCTGATTGACTTATTTCACCCAGCATAATACCCTCCAGTTCCATCCATGTCGAAGCAAATCGTGGGTATTTGTCGTTTCTAATGGCTTAGTAATATTCCATTATATACATACCCACATCTTCTTTATCCATTCATCTTTCAATAGACACCGAGGCTCCTTCCACAGCTTGGCTATTGTGAACATTGCTGCTAGAAACATCGGGGTGCAGGTGTCCCGGCGTTTCATTGCATCTGTATCTTTGGGGTAAATCCTCAGCAGTGCAATTGCTGGGTCGTAGGGCAGGTCTATTTTTAACTCTTTGAGGAACCTCCACACAGTTTTCCAGAGTGGCTGCACCAGCTCACATTCCCACCAACAGTGCAAGAGGGTTCCCCTTTCTCCACATCGTCTCCAACATTTGTGGTTTCCTGCCTTGTTAATTTTCCCCATTCTCACTGGTGTGACGTGAGACCTGATTTGTGACCCAGTATGTGGTCTATTCTGGAGAAAGCTCCATGTGCACTTGAGAAGAATGTGTACTCAGTTGTGTTCGGATGTAACGTTCTGTAACTATCTGTGAAATCTGGTCCGGTGTATCATTTAAAGTTCTTGTTTCTTTGGAGATGTTGTGCTTAGAAGACCTATCGAGTATAGAAAGAGCTAGATTGAAGTCACCAAGTATAAGTGTATTATTATCTAAGTATTTCTTCACTTTGGTTAATAATTGATTTATATATTTGGCAGCTCCCACATTCGGGCATAAATATTCATGATTGTTAGGTCCTCTTGTTGAATAGATCCTTTAAGTATGATATAGTGTCCCGCTTCATCTTTTACTACAGTCTTTGGGTTAAATGTTAATTTATCTGATATGAGGATTGCTACCCTTGCTTTCTTTTGAGGACCATTTGAATGGTAAATGGTTCTCCAACCTTTCATTTTCAGGCTGGAGGTGTCCTTAGGTCTAAAATGAGTCTCTTGTAGACACCAAATAGATGGGTCTTGCTTTTTTTATCCAGTCTGAAACCCTGCACCTTTTGATGGGATCATTAAGGCCATTCATGTTCAGAGTTACTATCGAAAGATATGAATTTAGTGTCATCCTAATACCTATTCAGTCCCTGTTTTTGTGGCTTATTTCTTTGGGCTTCCTCTTTCTTTCACAGATTCTCCCTTAATATTTCTTGCAGAGCTGGTTTGGTGGTCACATATTCTTTCAGTTTCTGCCTTATCTTGGGAGCTCTTTATCTCTCCTTCTATTCTGAATGAGAGCCTTGCTGGATAAAGTATTCTTGGCTTCATGTTCTTGTCATTTAGGACCCTGAATATATCCTGCCAGCCCTTTCTGGCCTGCCAGTTCTCTGTGGAGAGGTCTGCTGTTAATCTAATATTTCTCCTCATATAAATTAGGGATCTCTTGTCTCTTGCTGCTTTAAGGATTTTCTCTTTATCTTTGGAATTTGCAAGATTCACTATTAAATGTCAAGGTGTTGAATGTTTTTTATTGATTTTAGGGGGGGATCTCACTATCTCCTGGATCTGAATGCCTGTTTCCCTTCCTAAATTAGGGAAGTTCTCAGCTATGATTCATTCAAATATGCTTTCAGGCCCTCTATCCCTTTCGGTGCCCTCTGGAACCCCAATTAAATGTAGATTTTTCCTTCTGAGGTGGTCATTTGTTTCCCTACCCTTTGCTCATGCTCTTTTAATTGTTTTCTTCAGCTTCCTTCCTGCGATCATCTTGTCTTCTATGTCACTCACTCTTTCTTCTACCTCATCAACCTCATCGTTAGGACCTCCAGTTTGGATTACATCTCATTTAATTGATTTTTAATTTTGGCCTGATTAGATCTAAATTCTGCAGTCATGAAGTCTCTTGAATCCTTTATGCTTTTTTCTAGATCCACCAGTAGCTTTAAAATTGTGCTTATGAATTGGTTTTCTGACATCGAATTGTAATCCAAATTCTGTAACTCTGTGGGAGAGAGTACTGTTTCTGATTCTTTCTTTTGTGGTGAGTTCTTCTTTCTAATCATTTTGCTCAGTGCAGAGTGGCTAAAAACCAGTTGTACTGGACAAAGGAAGAAAACAAAGAAAAAACAAAACAAAAAACAAGGAGGGATGTCTTCTGGTTCTATATACTGTAAATCCCTCGACTTCCCCTGGAGCTTTCCAGCACTACTCAGTCAAGACCTTGCTCTTCCCCTCTCCTTCCAGCTGGTCTTCTGGGGGAGGGGCTGCTGTGCTGATTCTCAGGTGTGTGCACCTACCCCCTTTCAGGTAGGTGCATGTCTCAGAGGGACCCATTTATCCTATGAGGCCCCTGTTCCCTGGTGGCCGCTCTGTCCCAGGCACAGGGTGACACCAGGAGGGACAACCCAGCTCTCCAGCCCTGGTGTCAACTCCTGCAGTAACTACCACAGCTCCTAGTCTGCACTGTCCTGGATGCTCCTGGGGTGGGAGCGCTGATCTACACAGCCCACAGGGTGCCTGGACAGCATCCTTGCTGTCCTGTGCCCTCCCCACCTCTGCCCTTCCTGGGGGGAGCACAGGATCCTGGACTGTGTCCCCCAGTGCCCTAAGATCTGGGGACTGTGCCGCTGGAATTGTGCTCCTGGGCCGCACAGGCCCCTCCCTGCAGCCACCACCTGAGCTGCTCCTGAGGCCCTGCTGGGTGCACGCTCCAGCCCTTTGCTGAGCCCAGCCAATGGGGTATGGTGCTCTCCCCTGGGGCGCACTTCCTCTGTTAGAGACCCTGGGGACCTGGGGGTTCCACTGCCCTTCCTGGGATCCTGCAAGCGCCTTTCCATCCGGGAAAAATCTGGTGCAGATTTTTAAAGTTCCCACTTCCCTGGGGCTGGGCTTTCCTGTCCTGGAGGCTCTGGCTGCCTAGCCTTGGCCCGGCTCCTCGTGGGGCCCCTCCACAGCCGGATTCTTTTATATTTAATTTTTTTCCATCTTCCTACCTTGATAGAAGCACAAACTCTTCTCTCTGTAGCGTTTCTGCTGTTCTCTCTTTAAATCTCCAGTTGAATTCATAGGTTTTCAGGATGGCTTGAAAGTTATCTAGATAAATTGGTGAGGACAGATGACTTGGGGACCCTACTCCTCTGCCATCTTGCCCCGCCCCCCGATACTAAAATCTTTGTATTCATTTTTCTGTTGAGGTACAAGTGAATTATTCCCAGTTTACTCATTCTAGTAAGTAAGGAATGACATCTCATTTTGGTTTTAATTTACACTTCCCTAATGTCTAATAATCTTGAGTGCTATTTTTCTGCTTATTGGGTATTTATATATCTTCCTTTGCAAAGTATCTCATTGAATCTTTTGCTCATTTAAAAATTCGTATGCCTTTTTTCATTTTTGAGTTGTGGGAGGTGTTTGCATATCTGAATACATCTCCCTTGCCAGGTAGATATATTAAGAACAATATCTCCCAATATGTAGCTTTCCTATTTATTTTCCTAGTGGTATCTATTGATGAGCACACATTTTAATTCTGTTGGTGTTAAATTTATCAATTCAATTTATCAAATCTATTTTAAAGTTTGTGCATTTTGTATCTAACCTAAAAAAAAAAAAAAAAAACCCCTGTTTAACCGAAGATCATAGAAATAGGTTCCAATGTTTTTTTTTTTTTTTTTTTTTTCCTAGAAGCCTGCTACTTTTAAGCTTTCATTTCATCCATGACCCATCACAAATAAATTTTTGTGCACGGTGTGAAATAGAGGCAGAAATTAATCTTTTTTTTTTTCTATATGGATATCTAGTTGCTCTAGAATAAGTAGTTGAAAAGATTTTCCTTTCCCTGTTGAATTGTAGTGACATTTTTGTTGAAAATAAATTGATTATATATGGATGGGTATCTTTCTAGATAATTCGTTATTTTCCATTGATTCTAATAACACGTACGGGATAACCATTAGTATAAATTCTCCAACTTTTTGTTCTTTTCCAACTTTTCATTATTTTAAATCATTTTCATTTCTATGTAAATTTTACAATTAGCTAATGATTTTGTGAATAATTATTAGCCTAACAATTGAGTTTTCTGATCCATTACTGTGGCATTTTTCGCCATTTTTAAAATCTTTGGTATTTGAGGCTGTACTTGAATAATTCATTTGCTAAGTATTTTATACTTTTGAATGCTATTGTAAATAATACAGTTTTAAAATTACTTCGTCCATTTGCTTATTGCTAGTTTATATACATACAAGTGGGGTATTTTTAATATTTACTTTTTTTTGGTATGACCTTTCTAAATTATTCTGTAAGTGTCTTTGTAGCTTTAATGTTGTAGGTTCTCTACCATCTGGTTAGAATAAATACAATTTTGTTGTTTTCTTCCAATCCTTACACTATTTTTTTATTCTCCTTTGTCCACTGGAAAGATTTTCATTATAGTATTGAACAGAAATGGTGAAAGGGAGATTCTGGCTTTGTTCCCAAACTTAAGAAGTATTCACTCTTCTACCATTAAGTTTGATATTAGCTCTAGGATTTTATAGAAGTACTTGACCAAATTGAAAATATTTCCTTCTACTTCTAATTTGCAGAGAGTTTACTTTCTATAAGTGTTTTTTTGTAGTTTTATTAAATTATGATGTACACACGTGCAATTCATCCTTTTTATGTGTTTAGACTGATCAATTTGGCAAACCATACCATGCCAGTCATGTAATCGGTGCTATAAATAAGATAGAGAATATTTATAGTACTCCAAAAACTCACATTGGTTGTATTTGATGAACTTATGATTTTATTTTTGAACTTTCAAGTTGTTTTTTTTTTACCTTCTACATAAGCCATGTTCTGCTAGATTTGAAAATAATCCTATTTTTATTTCTACTAGTATCTTTTCTCAAGCATGTTTTTCCCTATCAAACTCAAAAGCAAAATAGTATCTCCTGATGAACTTCATAATTTTTAAAATACCTCTAATTTTTATTCTCCTCATTTTCAATCCTTGGTTATTTAATCTGCTATGATCGTAATAAAGTTACTATTTTGCATTTGTTTGGTACAATAACATTTTTTATTTCCAATTGTTTTATGGTGATAAGAATTCTCAATGTCAGATTCCTCTTAAATTTTTAAATGTACAATACAGTTTTGTTAACCATTGACATATTCATGTCCAGAAGATTCTTAGAAGTTATCTCACAATAATGGAAATTTATGCATGTTGAACAGCCAAACTGCCCATTTTTCCCTTCCTCCCAACCTTGGTAATTACCTTTCCACTCTCTGCTTCTGTAAGTTTGACTATTTTAGGTACTTTATGTAAGTGGAGTCATACAATTTTTGAATTTTTGTCCTCCTGTTACTGGGTTATTTTATTTAGCATGTCCTTCAAGTTAATCCACATTATGGCATATGGCAAGATTTCCCCCTAAGCCTGAATGATATTCCATTATATGTGTATACCACATTTTCTAATGCATTCATTTGTCAATGGATATTTAGGTTATTGCAGGTCTTCACTATTATGAGTGATATTGCAATGAACATGGCAGTGTTAATATCTTTTTGAGATATTGATTTAAATTATTTGGATTAATATGCAGATTTATTCCAGGTGGGATGGCTGGATCATATGAGGGTTCTATTATTACTTTTTTGAAAAGCCTCCACATTGATTTCCCCAGGAGCTATTCCATTTTACATGTCCACCAACAGTGTCAAGAGTTCCAGTTTTTCTCCACATCCTCACCACCACTTACCATTTTTTTTAAGATTTTAAAAAAATATTTATTTATTTATTTATTTATTTATTTATTTATTTATTTATTTATGATAGACATAGAGAGAGAGAGAGGCAGAGACACAGGAGGAGGGAGAAGCAGGCTCCATGCCGGGAGCCCAACAGGGACCTTGATCCCAGGACTCCAGGATTGCGCCCTGGGCCAAAGGCAGGCGCTAAACCGCTGAGCCACCCAAGGATCCCCCTATCTTTTGTTTTTTATAAAAACCATCCTTATAGGTGTGAGGTAGGACATCATGGTTTTAATTTGCAGTTCTCTGCTGATTAGTGACATTGAGTCTTTTCATGTACTTGGTGACCCTTTATCTATCTTTTTTGTAGGTCCTTTGCCTTGTTGTTAATGGAGTTACTTGAGGGGGGGGCATTGCTTTCGAGTTGTGGGAATTTCTTATAAGTTTTAGATATTAATCTCTTGCCAATTATGTGACTTGTAATAATTTTTTTCTGTAGACTGTCTTTCCACTGTTTTGATCACTTCCTCTCCTCTACATAGTTTTTTGGTCTGATTTAGTCTGACTTGTCTAATTTTTCTTTTGTTGCTTGTGCGTTTGGCGTCATATCCAAAAAATGGTTGCCAAGACCCATGTCATGAATATTTTCACCTATGTTTTCTTCTAGAAGTTTTACACCTTTACAGTAAAGCAAGCAACTCTTTTTTTTTCAAGTTTTTATTTAAATTCCAGTTAATTAACATATAGTGTAAGATTACTTTCAAGTATAGAATTTACTGGTTCATCACTTTCATACAACACCCAGTGCTCTTCATAAGTGCCTTCCTTAATTCCTATCACCCATTTAACCCATCCCCTGCCCACCTACCCTCCAACAACCTTCAGATTGTTCTCTATGGTAAACTGGTTTATGATTTACTTCTCTCTTACCCCTCTGCCCTGCTATGTTCATCTGTTTCATATATTAAATTCCACATATGAATGAAATCATATGTTATTTGTCTTTTTCTGACTTATTTCACTTAGCATAATACATGCTAGCTCCATCCATGTCATGGTAAATGGCAAGATTTCATTCCTTTGATGACTAAGTAATATTTCATTGTATATGTATACCACATAACTTTATCCATTCATCTGTTGATTGGCATTTGGTCTCTTTCCATGATTTGGCTATTATGGAGAAGGCTGTTATAAATATTGGGGTAAATGTATCCCTTCAAATCAGTAATTTTGTATCCTTTGGGTAAATACTTAATAGGACAACTGTTGGATCATGGGGTAGTTCTATTTTTGACTTTTCAAGGAACTTCATACTATTTTCCAGAGTGACTGCACCAATTTGCATTCCTACCAACAGTGTAAGAGGGTTCCCCTTTTGGCATATCCTCACTAACATCTGTTGTTTCCTGTATTGTTAATTTTAGCCATTCTCACAGATGTGAGATGTTATCTTATTGGTTTTGATTTGTGTTTCCCTGATGATGAGTGATGTTGAGCATCTTTTCATTTGTCTGTTAACCATCCATATGTCTTTTTTGGAAAAGTGTCTGTTTATGTCTTCTGCCCATTTCTTAACTGGATTATTTGTTTTTTTGGGCACTGAGTTTTGTAAGGTCTTTTTATATTTTGTATATAAATCCTTTATCAGATATGCTATTTGCAAGTATCTTCTCTCATTCTGAAGGTTGCCTTTTAGTTTTATTATTTCATTTACTGTGCAGAAGCTTCAAATCTTGATGTAGTCCTAGTAGTTTATTTTTGCTTTTTGTTTCGTGTCTCAGGAGACATACCTAATAAGAAATTGTTATAACTGATGTTAGAGGTTACTGCCCATGTTCTCCTTTAGAAATCTGATGGTTTCCTGTCTCACACTTAGATCTTTCATTCATTTTGAATTTATTTTTATGCGTGGTATAAACAGGTGATCCAGTTTTATTCTTTACATGTTGCTGTCCAATATTTCCAAAATCATTTATTAAAGAGACTTTTTTCCATTAGATATTCTTTCCTGCTTTGTTGAAGATTAGTTGACCATATAGTTGTGGGTTCATTTCTGGATTTTTTATTCTGTTGCATTGATCTGTGTGTCTACTTTTGTTCCACTGCCATACTGTCTTGATTATTACAGCTGTGTAGTATCACTTGTAATCCAGAATTGTAATGTATCCAGCTTTGCTTTGCTTTTAAAGATTGCTTTGACTTGTGGTTCCATACAAATTTTAGAATGTTTGTTCTAGCTCTGTGAAATATGTTGTTGGTATTTTAATAGGGATTGAATTAGATATGCAGATTGCTTTGGGTTGTATGGACATTTTCCAATTCATGAGCATGGAACTTTTTTTCCATTTCTTTGGGTCACCTCACTTTCTTTCATAAGTGTTTTGTAGTTTTCGGAGTATAGACATTTTACTTCTTCGGTTAGGTTTATTCCTAGGTATTTAGGATGCAGTTGTAAATGGGATCATTTCCTTGATTTCTCTTTCTGCTGCTGCATTATTGGTATAAAGAAATGTAACAGATTTCTGTACATTGATTTTGTATTCTTCAACTTTACTGAATGCATGTACCCGTTATATAAAATTTTTTGGTAGACTTTTTTGGGTTTTCTACATAGAGTACCATGTCATCTGCAAATAGTGAAGGCTTGACTTCTTCCTTGCCAATTTGGATGCCTTTTATTTCTTTGTGTTGTCTGATTGTTGAGGCCAGGACTTTAAGTACTGTGTTAAATAACAGTGGTGAGAGTGGACATACCTGTCTTGATCCTCATCATAGAGGAAAAGCTCTCAGTTTTTCCCAACTGAGAATATTAGCTGTGGGGTTTTTGTATATGGCCTTTATGATATTGAGATATATTACCTCTATCCCTACTTTGTTAAGGGTTCTTATTATGAATGGATGTTGTGCTTTGTCAAGTGCTTTTTCTGGTTTTATTGAGAGGATCATGTTGTTCTTAGCCTTTCTTGTATTAATGTGGTATATTATGTTGATTAATTTGTGAGTGTTGAACCCCCCTGCAGCCCAGAAATAAATCCCACTTGATTGTAGTGAATGATTCTTTTAGTGTACTGATGGATTTGATTTACTAAGAGTTTGATGATAATTTCTGAATCCATTTGTATCAGAGATATTAGCCTGTAGTTCTCTTTTTTAGTGGAATCTTTCTATGATTTTGGAATCAGGATAATGCTGGCCTCATAGAATGGGTTTCAAAGTTTTCCTTCCATTTCTATTTTTTAGAATAGTTAGAGAAGAATAAGTATTGACTATTCATGAAATGTTTGGGAGAATTCCCCTGGCAAGCCATCTATCCCTGGACTTTTGTTTGTTGGGAGAGTTTTGATTACTGATTCCATTTCTTTGCTGGTTGAGTCTGTTCCAGTTTTATATTTTTTTCCTGTTTCAATTTTGGTAGTTTCTAGGAATCTATCCATTTCTTCCAGTTTGCCCAGTTTGTTGGTGTATACTTTTTCATAATATGGTCTTATAATGATTTGTATTTCTGCGGTATTGGTTGTTATTTCTTTCCTCTTATTTGTGATTTTATTTGTTTGGGTCGTTTCTCTTATTTTTAATAAGTCTGGCTAGGGGTTCAGCAATTTGATTATTTTTTTCCAAGAACCAGCTCCTGGTTTCATTGATCTGTTCTACTGGGATATTTTTTAGTTTTTATATCATTGATTTCTGCTGTTATCTTTTTAATTTCCCTTCTTTGCTGGGTTTGGGTTTTTTTTTTTCTTCTTTAATTTCCTGGTTGACCCACTCATTCTTAAGTAGGATGCTCTTTTACTTCCATGTATTTATGGTCTTTCCAAATCTTTTCTTGTGATTGACTTCAAGTTTCATACTATTGTGGTCTGAAAATATGCATGGTATAATCTCAGTCTCTTTATACTTGTTAAGGCCTGATTTTACCTAGTATGTGATCTAGGAGAGAGTGTCCCATGTACACTTGAAAATAATGTGTATTCTGCTGCTTTAGGATGAAATGTTTTGAATATATATGTTAAGTCCATCTGATCCAGTGTGTCATTCCAAAAATTGTTTCCTTATTGATTTTCTTATTTAGATAAACTGTCTATTGATGTAAATGGGGTGTCAAAGTCCCGTACTATTATTGTATTATTATCAATGAGTTCCCTTATGTTTGTTATTGTTGTATATATTTGGGTGCATAAATATTTATAATTTTTAGATCTTCTTGTATAGACCCTATTTTTATGATATAGTACCCTTCTTCATCTCTTGTTAACTGACTTTGGTTTACAATCTAGTTTGTCTGGTATAAGTATTGTTACTCCATCTTTCTCTTGACATCCATTTGCATGGCAAATATTTTTTATTCCCTTACTTTCCATCCACAGGTGTCTTTAGGTCTAAAATAGGCCTCTTGTAGGCAACATATAGTTAAGTCTTATTTTTTTAAATCTATTCTGACATCCTATATATTTTATTGTAACATTTAGTCCATTTACATTTAGAGTTACTTTTAATAGATATATACGTAATGCCATTTTATTACCTTTTTTGTCATTGTTTCTGGAGATTTGCTTTGTTCCTTTCTAGTCTTTGTCACTTTTGGTCTTTCTTTCCTGCTCAAAGAGTCCCCCCCCCCTTTTTTTTTAAGATTTTATTTATTCGTGAGAGACACACAGAGGGATAGGCAGAGGGAGAAGCAGGCTCCATGTAGGGAGCCTGATGTGGGACTTAATCCCAGGACTCCAGGATCATGCCCTGGGCCAAAGGCAGGCACTAAACCGCTGAGCCACCCAGGTGTCCCAAGAGTCCCCTTTAATATTTCTTGCAGGGCTGGTTTAGTGTTCACCAACTTCTTCAATTTTTGCCTGGGAAACTCTTTCTCTCTCCTATTCTGAATGATAACCTTGCTGGGTAGATTATTCCTGGCTGCATATTTTTCCCAATCAGCACATTGAATATACCATGCTACCTTCTTCTACCTTGACATGTTTCTGTGATGAGATCTGCTGCTAACCGTATTGATCTTCTTTTATAAATTAGGGACTTTGTTTGTCTTGCTGCTTTTGGATTTTCTTTATCACTATATTTTGCCATTTTAACTACAATATGTCTTGGTGTTAGCCAGCTTTTGATGATTTTGATGGGAGTTCTCAATCTGCCTCCTGGTTTGTTGCCTTCCTTAGATCAGGGAAGTTTTCAGCTATTATTTCCTCCAATTAACTTTCTCTCCCCTGTTCTCTGTGTTCTTCTTCTGGGACTCCTATGAGGCAAATGTTATTATGTTTGATGATATCACTGAGTTCTCTAAGTCTACTCTTGTGATCCATTATTCTTCTTTCTCTATTTTGTTCCACTTCATTATTTTCCATAACTTTATCTGCTATATCATTTAATCATTCCTCTACTTCTTCCATCCTTATGGTAATAACACCCATTTGATTTTGAATGTCAGATATTGCATTTTTATTTCTACCTGATAGGTTTTTTAAAAAAGATTTTATTTATTCATGAGAGTCAGAAAGAGAGAAGTAAAGGCAGAGGGAGAAGCAGGCTTCCTGGAGCAGGGAGCCCTACATGGGACTCAGTCCCAGGATGCCAGGATCACGACCTGAGCTGAGGGAAGACACGTAACTGACTGAGGCACCCAGACACCCTCTATCAGATTGTTGTTTTAGCTCTTTTATCTCTATGGTCAAGGACTTCCTGATGTCTTCCATGCTATTTTCAAGGCTGGTGAATATTGTTATGACTGTTGCTTTAAATTATGTATCAGGCTTATTATTATATATGTTTCAATATTATCTCTGGCCATGATCTTTTCTTCTTCTTTTCTTTCACTGTTTTGGCATTTTCTCTAGGTCTCTGTCTTCTCTTTGTTAGAAAATCCTGTAATATTTCCTGCTCCTGAGAATAATATCTTTATGAAGAAGCGATTATATAATGTTCAGGGTCTGGAACTTGAGGAAGTGTGTTTATTTTTTTTTTAAAGATTTAGTTACTTATTCATGAGAGACACAGACTGAGAGAGAGAGAGAGAGAGGCAGAGACACAGGCAGAGGAAGAAGCAGGCTCCATGCAGGGAGCCTGATGCAGGACTCAATCCTGGATCCTGGGATCATGACCTGAGCTGAAGGCAGGCACCCAACCGCTGAGCCACCCTGGCATCCCAAGGAAGTGTCTTTAGTGTGTGCTGCCTGCACTCTGCTGCTGTGTTTTGCCTGCTGTATCCCTTATATATGTCATCTGCAGAGGTTGTCTTTGACCTCAGTGGAGAGTGTTTGGACCTTAGCTGCTGTGTGGCAAGTTTTAACTAGATGTGCTCTGGTTTGCTTGTTAAAAGAGACCTGATGTTATTTCCACTAGAACTTAAGCTTTACAGAACTCTGTGGTCAGTAGACATGGTGCATGCAGGAGTTTGTGCTGGTTTTTTGGACAAGAGGCTCACCGCACTAGCCCTAAGGCTCACTTGCCTCCAAAAAGCAGTAGCAGAGGAGTGCAGGGGTGCAGGACTTGGTGTAATGAGGTTAGGCAGCCAGGATTGGTGCTGTACTGTTTACTGAAGTTGGTTTAGAGCATGCAACTTTTGATGTCAGGGTTGTGAGCTCAACCATCACATCAGCTGTGGAGCCAACTGTAAAAAAGAAAACTTTTTTTAAAAATAAAAGTTTTATTGTTTTAGGTACAAGTCTTCCATCTTCCTACCTTATTCCTAGATTTTTATTCTTTTTGCTATCATTGTAAATGAGATTGTTTTCTTAATTTACTTTTTGGATATTCCTTTGGTAGTTAATAGCAATTCAAATGATTTTGGTATGTTGAGTTTATATTCTACTTTACTGACTTTATATATTAGTTCTAATAATTTTTGGTGGAATCATTAGTTTTCTAAGTATAAAATCATTCATTTGTAAACACATACTTTTGCTTCTACCTTTCTTATTTGGGTGCCCTTTCTTTTTCTTGTCTAATTGCCCTGGATAGGACTTGTAGTACTATGTTGAAGAGAAATGAAGAGTGTGAAACTTTGTTTTGTTCCTGATCATAGAGGAAACACTTTCAGTTTTTCAACATTGATTATAATGTTAGCTGTGGACTTTTCATATGTTGCCTTTATTATATTAGGTAAATTCCTTCTATACCTATTTTATTGAAAGGGGTTTTTTATTATAAAAGAGTTTTGAATTCTGTAAAATACTTTTTCTGCATCTCTTGAGATGAATATGTGATTTTATCCTTTATTCTCTTAATGATATGTATCAAAAAATTGATTTTTGTATGTTGAACCATCCCAGCATCTCAGGGATATATTATACACGGTCATGGTGTATGATCTTTTTAATATCTTGTTGATTTCAGTTAGCTTGTATTTTGTTGAGAATTTTTACATCTATGTTCATCAGATATATTGGCCTGTAAGTTTTCATGCAGTGTCTTTGTTTGGGTTTGATATGTTACTAATGCTTATTTCATAAAATGAGTTTGAAAGTGTTCCTTACTCTCCAGATTTTGGGAAATTTTTGAGAATGACTGGCATTAATTGTTCTGTAAATGTTAGGTAGTATTCATCATTTATGTCATCCAGTTTTGGCTTTAATTTATTATTATGAAGTTTTTGCATACTAATTCATTCTCCTTGTTTGTTTTAGGTCTATTAAGATTTTTTATTTCTTCGTAATTTAGTCTTGGTAAATTGCATGATTGGGAATTTATCTAGTTCTTCTATATTATTGATTTTGTGTATAGTTGTTCATAATAGTCTCTTATCCCTTTAATTTCTGTGGCATAATCATATATTTTTACTTTTTAATATTTTTATCTTTAATATCAGTTAATAATATTTTTTAAAAATTTGGACTATCTTTACAGATTTGATATTGATATTTGGTGTCAACAGTAAGGCATACCAAATCTCTTTTCATGCTAACCCAGAAATTCATATAATATTGTTTTAAATATATTACTGTCATTTGGATAGTTGCTTTTTCAATCCAGGTTTGGTGATTTTCTTAGAATTCTGTACTTTAATTTTGTGTTACCCAATGGCTTGTATGCTATTGCCAACCAATGGTCAATATTACAGATTTTAAAAGATAAATATTTGCTGAAGTGTATCACATATATGTCTTCCATCTATTTCTCTCCATATACTTTATCATTACCTATAAGTTAAGCTTTTATTTTTAGAAGGTAAAGTACAGAATTGATATATTTTTCTCTGTGTTTGAACACAAAAGCTTGAAATAGAGTGGTGACAGCAAAAGCAGTATGTATGGTCACCTAAAAAGGCCTTGATTAATAGTGAATAATATAATTTGCAACTTTTTAATAATATTTATCTAAATTTTAAGGATAACCATTTGTAAATATGTATTCCCAACCTGTTAAGTTTCCCCAGTTTTAGTGGAAAGAAAACAAAAGATTTCTTATCTTGTATTGATAACCATGAAACAAGAGCAGAACACCAAGGAAGAGGAGAAATCTTTGCCAGTATATCTTGTACTTCCTGTTAGAGAATAGAGTTGGAAAGCGAATTTCCTACTAAGATTTTAAAATCTGCCTTAAATATAAGTATTGCACATTAAATAAAAGAATATATTCTGAAGCATGTTCTGAGTGGTTAAAGAGAACCTCTAACTTTTGGTGGCTTAACATAATATAGGACTCTTTCTTATTCCCAGAATATTCAGATGCAAGAGCTACTATCAATAGTAAGTCTCTTATACATAGAGATTTAGGAATCCACAATTCTTTCATCTTGCAGTTTCACCATTGCTTCAAATCATGGAATCCTTTATATCCCCCTGACAGTTGAAAGACAGGTATTTTAGTCCATTTGGGCTGCTATAACAAAATACCATATACTGGGTACCTTATAAAAAACAGAAATTTAAAAAAAAAAACAAACAAAACAAATTTATTTATCACAGTTCTGAAGACTGTAAAGTACAAGGTCAAGTTGCCCAAGTTGCCCAAAAATTCAGTATCTGGTGAGGATCTGCTTCCTGGTTTATAGACAGTCATCTGGTGTCTGTGTCCTCACATAGCACATGGGCCATGGTTATTCTCTGGGGTTTCATTTATAGAAGCACATTCCATTTGGGTGGGGGAAGGGTGGACACAAATATTCAATCTACAGTAACAAATATGAAAAATAAATCTATCATTTCCAAAACACTGGCCTTGAAGTAACTTTGTTCCATTGATGAAAAGTACATATATTGTCCCTCCTGAATGTATGAGCACTGTGAGAGTAAACAACAGTATATAATGTCTATGTAAGTAGCAATTTCCTTGCAGTAGTCCTACAAATGGAAGGGAGACATTAGTTTGTGATGGATCTCCCATTAACAGAAGGGAACTATAAATTGCCTACTCAGAAACAATGAGCGAGTCACTTCTTTATTGTCTTTATTAACTGAGGAGTCTGAAAAGTTAAAATAATCACTTTTAAAGCCAAAATTCAGGTGAAGATGATGCATGACACATTTCTGGTTCATAAGATTTAGCCAAAAGACCCTGTTCCTCAAGGAGGAAGTCTTTTTGTCCCTTTGATGTTCTTCCCTACTTTTTTTTTGGTCTAGAAAATGACCAGTGAGATCAACAGTTAACAATCATGAAGATGAAGGCTCTGACATCAAAGAGTAAAAAGATGGAATGAGCTTGGATCAATGACACTGTTAAATAGTTGTAGCATCCTTGATTGCTGACCTCTAGACTTTTTTTGTGTGTGAGGAAATTAACTATATCTCTCTTTAAATGGCTATTTATTGAGGTGTCAGTTTGTTGAAGCCATAATCCTGATATATAATAAAACTGATTATCCTATCCATTCAATTAGATTTTCTTGGGACTATAAAAAAGACTGTTCCTAGAGTAAATTCTTAATCTAATGTATCCATTTTATGTTACTTTTATATCAAAAGACATTCTAAAATTCATATTGCCCCAAACTTCACAATATTCTTTGCATCATGGTCATGAAAAAAATACGAATTCAGAATCAGGCTGTTTAAAGAACTCCTGTTACATAAATTAGGCAAGTACTCTCTAGAAAATTAAATCGTCCATTAATGATACAAACATGAAAAATATACAAGAAAAGAATTAAAAAATTAAAATTTCATGTAATAATGTGACAGTTATATCATCAAAGGAAGTATGCTGGAAGAAAGGAAGCAAAAAGACTTAACTGGTTGGGGAAAAAAAAAAGGAA
Organism: Canis lupus baileyi; assembly: GCF_048164855.1. Taxonomy (NCBI): domain Eukaryota; kingdom Metazoa; phylum Chordata; class Mammalia; order Carnivora; family Canidae; genus Canis; species Canis lupus. Next base: position 21,229,705 of record NC_132842.1, read on the forward strand.
TTATCTGATTTCAAAGACCAGAGCTGTGAGTACATTAGGGAGAAGAAGGGGAAAAAAAGTAAAAAGCAATTTAGTAAATGGAAGTGAGAATATTGAGCATGAAGGTGATAGACTAAGTAGTCCAGCAGAGTCAGACAATAATACCATGCCAGATTGGAAGCTAAGGATCAGTTTACAAGCATATGGCTTAAAGATTATGTATCTTAATTGCTATCCTCACCTCAAGAACAGATACTCAACAAGGTAGATAAATGGCTATCACTTTCAGGAATTTCTTAAGATTAAATGAATATGCCAGGTATATTTCCAGAAAGGCTCAATCTGCCAACTTAGTGCTTCTGTGAAATTTTACCACTTTTACTGAGGAAAGGATTGTCTCTCCCACTCGCACTTTATTTCTTGTAATGCTGGTTCATTGGTTTTGTTTTTGGTTAATTTACAGGCTGAAATTATATGCAAAAAAAGAAAATACATCCCCTTTTAATTTCCACTGCCTCTCTGAGCTTTATTCAATAATGTATAAATAAGGCATTTACTGCATACACATTAAAAATATCTAGATATTCTTTCTTAACAATTTCTCATTAGTGAAGACAGGTCCATGGTTAGATATTAATTGTCCTCTATCTTGGAGTGAATCAATTCTGTTCTTGTTACTATTATTTATGACCTTCCAAAGTAGACCTTTGAAAATAAAAACCATAGCAACCATATTATGGGAAAGCATAATAATTATAATTCCATAATAAAATTTTAAAGTTTTTGACTTAAAAAGTTATTGTACATTTTAGTTTTGTTACTATTTTCATATGAACAGTTGCTTCTGCAGCCAATTTGCTTACAGAATGTGGCTACTCATCCCACAGAACTGCTTGTTGAACTCTACAAATAGATATTATCACATAATTGGGATTGATGCATAGAAATATCTTTGGCATATGGCAAATTGAAAGGTACTTGGGGAAGCGAATACTGAATGTCACTTGGCAGTGGTTTATGAGCATTAAATTGATACTTTTTGCTGAGATTGGAGTGGGAAAAAGAAATGTGTGCAAAAAATCTCATAGTCTTTGACAAATTCACTAATACCTTTTAGACTATGTGATTCGTTTTTCAAACTCAAGTTTGTAGAACAATTTAAGGTTCATTCAATGTAAACTCTTTAAAATAATGATTAAGCAGAATAGCATATAGGATCTAATGGGTATAGCTAAATTAAAAAAAAAAACTTACTCTGTATGTCTTACATGATACTTTGCAAAATTAAAACCCAGGAATAAGATTAATTTAAAAAAAAAAGGCTTAGAGCTAGCATTGGAACTACGGAGATTTATCTTTCCAAATGAATGATGGAGAAAATTTAGAGCGGATATTAAATATGTATGTATATATTACAAAACAAGGACTTCAGTGAAGCTAAAATCATCTTTATTCTTCTAAGATTTATTTATTTATTTGAGGGAGAGTGCACGCAAGTGGGAGGGGTGGGGAAAAGGGACAGAATCTTCAAGCAGATTGGTTGCTGAACTTGGAACCCCACTTGAGGCTCGATCTCAGAACACTGAGATCGTGACCTGAGCTGAAACCAAAAGCTGGAGGCTTAAGCAACTGAGCCATCCATTCAGGTGCCCTTCAATCATCTTTCAAGAAGATAATAAAAATTTCCCAAATACATTAAATGAAAACTCTAAAATACGATTTAGCCTAGCAATCTATATTAGGAAAATGGTATTTGTGAGTACCAAAAAATATGTTGCCACAGTTTCCAAGATATTTTGCTTTTCCTTTGGCCATAATTTGTTTTATTATTATTTAGTCAGTAGCACTAGAAAGAAATGTGAGCTATGCTCGACACCCCCAAAACAAAACAAAAATAACATCTTAAAATTAACAAACTGCTTTGTCTGAAAGTTTCTATCTTGTGTCATATGTCAACCTAAAATTAATAAAATCATGAAAACTTGAAAATCTAACAATTCAAAGTTGAATGGGAACAGGAAGATGTTTTAAACATATTAAGTTTTTTGATCCATGAGCACTGAAAATCTTAGCTTTTTTGTCTTCTTTAATTTCTTTTAAGAGTTTTGTAACTTTCAGTGTGCTGAGTTTTTGTCTCCTTGGATGAATTTATTCCTAAGCATGCTATTCTTTTTAGTATAGTAGATGGAATTATTTTCTTAATTTCATTTTAAGATTGTTTATTGCTAGTGAATAGAAGAAACACCCTGATTTTTGTTTCTCTGTTCTGCAACTTTGCTGTTTGTTACAAGTTCTAATAGCTTATTTATGTAATCTTTAAGGGTTTCTATACCATGTCATCTATTAACAGAGATAATTTTACTTCTTCCTTTCTAATGTGGGTTACTTTTAAGTCTTTCTTTTCTTTTTGTTGATTATTTTCTGCCTCGTTGCTCTGACCTGGGCCATTCTATGTTGAGTAAATATGTTAAAAGTGTCTTACCTTGTTCCTGATCCTAGAGAGGAAGCATTAAGTATGTTAGCTGTGGATTTTTCATATAGGGCCTTTATTATGTGGAGGATAGTTCTGTCTATTTCTTGTTAATTGAGGTTTTCTTTTATCATGGAAGGATATTAGGGTTTTTTAAAAAATGCTTTTGTTTCAAAAATTGAGATGTTTATTCAGCTTTATAACAATCATTCTATTAATGTAGCGTATTATAATGACAGATTTTGATACGCTGAACCATATTTGCATTCCAAGAATAAATCCTGCTTCCTCCTGCTGGATTCTGCAGCACATTAAAATCTTGTTGAGGAATTCTGTATCAATAATCATGAGGGATATTGGTATGTAGATTTCTCGCAGTTTCTTTGGCTTTGGTATTGTAGTGTGCTGGCCTCATCGAATGAGTTAAAAAGTGCTCCCTCTTCTTTGATTTTGGGGGAGAGTTTGAGAAGCATTGTTGTTAATTCTTTAAATGTTTGCTGAATTCACCAGTGAAGCCTTATGGTACCAGTCTTTTTGTTGTTCCTGGGAACAATGTCCTTACTAGTTACAGGTCTAATTTTGTTTTCATATTCTTTTGGAGTGAGTTTTGGTATGTTGCATGTTTCTAGAGATTTGCCCACTTATCTAGGTTTCCTTCCTTGTGCTAGCTTTGGGTTTAGTTTACCATTTTTTTCAGAGTTGATTATGGTGTAAAGTTTGGATATTGATTTGAGGTTCTTCCTTTCTTTTATTGTAGGCATTTATATTTAAATTTTTTACTCTTAACAACTACTTGCCTGCACACAAGTGTTGATATATTGTATTGTGTCTTAAGATGTCATTTATTTTGTGATTTCTTCCTGACTCATTTGATGCTTAAGAGTCTGTTTGTGAATTTCCCAGTTTCCTTCTGTTTTTGTTTGTTTGTTTGTTTTTTATTTCCTTCTGTTTTTGGCTTTTAGTTTTATTTTTAATCTGAAGATATACTTTGTATGATATCAGTTTTTGAAAAATTTTAAAGACTTTTCTGTGGTCTACCATATGGTCTATCATGTAGAATGTTCCATGTGCACTTGAGAAAAATGTGTATTTGGTTGTTGATGAATAGAATATTCTGTAAATATCAGGTCCACCTGGCTTTTAGTCTCCTAGTTCATTGTCAATCTTGTCCAATTTTATACCCACTATTGAAATGGGGTATTGAATTCTCCAACTATTATCTCAGAACTGTATATTTCTCCCTGAAATTATATCAATGTTTTCTTTACATATTTTGGGGTCACTGTATTATTGGTGCCTATAATGTTTATGATATTTACATTGTCTTTATCAGTTGAGTGGTTAGCAATACATAATGTCCTTTGTCTCTTGTAAGCCTTTTTTACTTAAAGCCTCCCCCCCCCCCCCCCAATACTAGTCTAGAAACTCCAGCTCTCTTTTGGTCACTATTTGCATGGAATATCTTTTTCCATATATTCACTTTCAAACTAGTTGTGCCTGTAGGTTTTGGTGCTTTGGAAATATGACTTTTTGCTCTTATAATTTTATTAAGTTGCTCCAATGGGCTTAGTTCTGTGGTTTTATTGACTGAAATATATGTTTTAGAGAGGGAACTGAGAGGGTATTATGTGGTAATTATGTGAGGCTACCCTTTAGAATCAGTATTGTATGTGACTTCTAAACTGCTAGATGTTTACTAGTGACCTTAGCTTGCAATACACTACTATGAATTGTACAATCTATACTCAGAATGAGGGCAGGTAAGTCTTGGGATAGAGAATCTAAGGAGTTATAACTAAGGAACCAGAGATCTTCTTTTTTTCTTAAATCCAATCTGAGAAGTGAGAAGTGGGAGTCATTACCATATAGATGAATGAGACAAAACAAGGAAATGAATGGAGAAGTCCAAAAACTAGTCTTGTGAGAAGTGAGAAGTAGCTACTTCACCTTTTGTTTGTCTGAGAATATGTAAATTTCTCTCATTTTTAAGGACAGTTTCAGTGGGTATAGAATTCTCAAATGACAGGTTTTTTTTCTTTTATTCACCAGCTTGGCTCCAAGGTTTCTAATGAGAAAAGTATCTGATCATCTTATTGAGGCTCCCTTATACATGGTTAACTGCTCCTTGCTGCTTTCAAAATTATTTTCCTCACTAACTTTTGAAAGTTTGATTATAATGTGTTTAGTGTGGGCCCTGCCTGGGCTATGCATAGCTTTCTAAGTTCACTCACATGCATGCCTGTTTTTGAATGTCCTGATTTCCCCAAGTCTCACCCATGCGCCTCCTCTGGACCTCAGAAGTTCTGTTGTATGTCTCTACTCCTTATCTCTTGTCAGAGATGTCTGTAGATTTGCAATCACCTTTTAGCTTTTATGAACAGTACTCACCACTACTGTCTTAGTTCTGACTTAGAAGAATGCCTCATGCGTCAGTCCTTACATTTCCCCGGAGAAGTTAGAACATCCATAATAATTTGCAAACAAGTTCTGGTATGCTTCCTCTGTTTTAAAGGAGAAATCTGGTAAGCAAACTGATGCTAGTTCAAAACCTAGACTGTCACCATTTTTGGGAGAACCCTTTTTCTTTGATAAACTTTTTTTTTTTTTTTTTTGCTTGGCTTCTAGACTACTCTTGGAGTTTTCCTACTTTTTCCACTTGCTTTCAGTCCTCCCTTTCTGACAGATGTGGAGGAAACACAAGACTAGTTTTTGGACTTCTCCATTCATTTCCTTGTTTTGTCTCATTCATCTATATGGTAATGACTCCCACTTGTGTGTTTTTTTTTTTTTTTTTTTTTTTAAGTTCAGACTCCTCTCACAAACTCCAGATGCATTTCCAACTGCCAGCATGACTCCCCATGTTCTATAGACATCCAAAGGTTTGTATTTCCAAAACAGAACTCTTGGTCTTTTTCTTTAGATTTGCTTCCCTTTCAGCCTTCCGCATCTCTTTTGATTATAAATTTCAATTTGTACAGAGAAAAAAACTTGGGATCATTCTTGATTTTTGTTCTGCTTTCCTTCTCCACATACAAATTGTTATCAAACTTTTTGGCTCTACTTTGTAATTACCCAGCATGTACTTTCACCCTCCCCGCTACTGTCATTTTCATCCAAGCCACCATTATCTCTCACCTGGATTGCTCTGGGTGGCTTCCTTGCTTTTGGATCTTGTCACTGTATCTCTCTTATTTCATCTCAACACAGCAGTCAAAATGACCGGTTTAAAATGAACATTAGGCTATGATACTTGTCTGCTCAAAACTATGCAATAAATCTCATTTTACTCCTAATAACAGCCATTGTTTATACAGTGGCCTTTACATACTTCTCAGGGTACTTTCTGAGTAGTACCTACATCCAAATCCCCAGTGTTGAGTGGATTATGCTAGTTAAAATTCAGAGTTGTTGGCCTCATTCCTGATCTTCTCAATAGGAACCTCTACGAGGGGATCTTAGGGATCTTGAACAGACCCCTGGTAATTGTGCACACTGACATTTGAGTATCACTGGCTCTATTATCAGCCTCTATGATTTCTGTTCCTGTGATTCTCTTTGTTTACTCTGCTCCAGGTATACTGGCATTTTTCATGTTCCCTGAAAACTTCACCTTTGAGTAAGAAACTTTAGAGTCACTGCCCCCTCATCTGGCAAGATTTCCTTTCAGACTACTGCATAACTCAGACCCTCACTGTCCTCAACTCTTTGCCCAAATATCACCTCTCAATAAGGCCTACTTGGACTCCCTATTTATGCTCACTTCTTTCCCTGCCTCTCATATGCTTGACTACCCTTATATCTCCTCAACTTTTTCTTTTTTCCATGGCACATAAAATTATTAACATACCATGTAAATTATTAGCTTATCATATATATCCTATGTGATCTGTCTTTCTGGAATATAAGCTCCACAGGGCAGGGGTTCTTGTTTTGTTCACTCACAAATCCCAAGTGTCTACAACAGTGTCTGGCATATAGAATGGCCTAATAAATATTTATTGAGAATAATTTGGGGCAGTAATTTATATTGTGGAAGTAAATTATAAATTTTTATTATCTCTTATATAGGAAAACATAAAAAGAAAAATTAAGAAAGGTACTTATAATAAGATAAACATAAATAGGGAAAGCAAATCACTATATCTTCAATAGATTTTTGTTTCTACTATAAAATATACAGTTTTTCAGGAAAAAAGTTCATAAAAGCAAATACTTTGAAACAAAGATTTGTTAAAAATAGTATTTTAAAAGACCAACCATCTCCTTAATTAAGAAATATTCACAACTATTTAAAATTCTTTCTTTAAAGATTTGTTTTGTGATAAGCAACCTATCATTTTTAATTTTAACTTTTTTCTTTCTCATATTTTTGGTTAATATTTTTTCTCCTCAAAATAATCTATAATCATTTATTCTTTATAATTAAAAGACATGGAGATATTAAATTCCACCTGAAAATAAAATATACCCATTTATATGGTAATTTTCCTTTTCTACAGTGAGTCAGCTTGGATACTTTCAGTTTTGAAGATGGAATAAGCAAAATAAGAAGAAGCAAAATATACATTGTTATTAAGAAAAAGTATTCTTTTTTTTTAAATTTATTTTTATTGGTGTTCAATTTACTAACATACAGAATAACCCCCAGTGCCCGTCACCCATTCACTCCCACCCCCCGCCCTCCTCCCCTTCTACCACCCCTAGTTCGTTTCCCAGAGTTAGCAGTCTTTACGTTCTGTCTCCCTTAAGAAAAAGTATTCTGAAAAAAATATTCTGAGTAGTCACCCATATTTCCATAGAACTCTTTCCAGAATCTTTCAAGAGTCTAACCTGTTGTTTAGTCCCCCAAATTGTGAACTTGAACTTGGGTGAATTTTGAATGGCTCTCCTTGTAAGTATGTATGACTTGTAATTACTTGTAATTACTGTTGAGTAATAATAAAATGAGATGAAGAATATGAACTTGTATATGAGAGAGAGGGGAGGTTACTGAAAATTGTCACACCCATCCAAGTGCCAACTTTAAGAACCTCCTAATTCTTTGCCCTAAATATTAGGAAAAACTGAATTATAATGCTTGTTATAATAATAGTAGTAGTAGTCAATACACTATTCATATTACAAATTAGTAATTTTTTGGTAAGTTATAATTTAGAAAGGATATTTTGAAGGAAAAGCATGAAAAATAGTATTCATTGAAAATAATCATTTCAAGATGGAAATATTTACCATTCTCATTTTTACTCTTCTACCTTCAATTGTCATGGGCTGTATTATTCATTTTTATCCCTACATATATCATACATGAGACATGTTATAATTGTTTGTTGAATAAAAAAGTGAGAAAATGTACTTTAAATATTTTTTAGCTCAATTCTCTTTCTTAAAAATAGCCCCAATGATAATGGCTATTCTTCCTTAGAGGTTCTGATTCATCAATAACCTGAGTTAAGGATCTTAAGGTATTTATGCTAAACAACAAGAGGTTTATTTAATGAAAGCAGAACTATTCACCTATTACTTTTGATCAATTGCTTTATAGTTACTTTAATTAGACTGTTTAATTTGAGCCACAATTAGATTTGGTCCTTTTAAAAGTAAAGCAGATTCTTTAACCATTAATTAAAGGTCCTAACTAAAGTTAATTACAAGGTAGATGTTACATACCTTCCACTGATGAACCAACTCAGCAAAATAGTATACTTCTGGTTTGAGAAATAAATATTGTAACTCTAATAATGAAAACCGTACCTTCTTCATGGAACAGGTGGACAGAAACTCATAAAATGCTTTCAGGTGTGCTACTAAAGCACAATGCTCCTTAGGGTTCCATAAGAATTCACAAGGTGCATAACAAAATAAATCTATAAATGCTATTCTTTTATGGAAATATAAATTCATATATATAATTTATAAATTGATTAAAATGAGAATGTCTAAATAATGATCTATGTTAAGCAATCCTTGCCCCTCATTAAAGTAGTGAAATGAAATCCCAGTCAAATGTCCAACACCATGTGACACACTAGTCTCAAAGGCAATGTCAGAAACAGCTCAAAGGTGAAAGTTTCTGCGTCTTGGAGAGAGAAATCCTCAGCAATAGCCAATAATGCTCAAGTCAGCTGTTAGTGTATTTCTCCCTTCCTGCCTTTAAAAAGCACTCCAAGAGGAACTTTCCCTTTTGATAATATCAAAATAAACATTTTTAATAAATCATCTAAATGAAAGAGATAAGATGGATGGGGAATTTAAAAAGTCAAAGAGATCACAATACTATGTAAAAACACCCATACTTGCATAACAAATTACTTGCTTAAAGCAAAAATAAATATTAAACTCCTATATGATGCTCTTTCTCTTAAATGGTGAAAGTCTCCTTCATTACCAAAACTCAGGAAGGGAATATAATGCACTGGTAAAAAGCCTGGGCACTAGTGTCCAACTGCCCACTCGTTAACTGCTCCGGTGGACCTGGTGACTTTGTGTATATCATTTAACCCTGCTGGACTCTCATCTGTAATATGGTGCCTTCTTATAGGTTTGTGGTGGAAAATAAAAGGAATTTATGCGAAGCGTCAAGCACATTTTAAGTATCTAGTACATTTTATCCTTTCTTATTAGTTGTGGCTCCCTATTTTTACACAAAGAATTATGTAACATAGACCCTACTGTCCACTCTTGCTTTCTTGTATTCTGTGTGAAAAGTGACATGTCATTATCTCTATGCTAATTCAGATAAAAGTTCCGATGCAGGTGAGAATGTAAAGGAAAGATGCAGAGACAAATTGGTGTTAGGCAATATTTCCCTGTGAGGCTACTTGGTTTGCAATGCTTGTGTTTGGCTTTAAAAGCTGCAAGAGGTTGTGGCATGGATATCATGAGGTAATTCAGATGGTCTTGTAGAATTCCTAGTCACAACAGAGTCAAGCACACAGTATAAAGGGTGATACTAAACATTTCCTGAGGCATCTCCAATTCCCAAAGCACTCAGGATTAGGTCAGAAGCAATTTAACTACCTCAATTTGGATGGAAATCATTGTAGTACAAAAAAGGAAACAAAAAAAGATAATAAATATCAAGCATAATGTTTTAGGTTATGTTATCCTAGACTCATCCACTTTTCTTGCCTTAGAATTTGGTCCAACCGGGTGGATACATGCCCAACCAGGGATAATATGAATCGTCTCCCTGCAGCTGGTCTAGAGAGGCTTCTCTCCTCACTGGTGATGAAGCTAAAGGTGTATCAGCCCAGAGCTATTCTGATCGGTGATTACTGCCAAATAGAAAAAACTGGTGTGAAAGAATGGAGATGACAAAAACAAGAAATTGTGATAAGGTCCTAGTGGTTGTAGAGTTTCTTTTTCCTATTATCTCTATTCTTCCCAGAATAAGGTTTCTCATGGTTTAAATTTATGAATTATCCCTACAACCTTCCCATAACTCCTTACAATGCTCTCAGTCCAAACTGTCACCTGCTATGTTGCTTAATTGGTAGGTGCAAATAAAAATAAACATGTATGTGTAAACCTTAAAATGACCGACTATTTATTTAATTTCTACTTTTGTGTTCCTAGCACTACTGCTAGGGTCTTTTACAAATTATCTTATTTAGTCTTTACAGAAATCCCATATAGTGTTGTAGAGCAGAAACTTGGGTATAAAGTGACTAAATGACACACACAGGTGCTAAGTGAAAGAACAATGTTTCATATTTATATCTGTGTACCTCTAAAGCCCATTATTATTGAGACTACTGGTAGTAATGATATGAAGTATAGATATTTCTAATCTATTACACTCACTGAAGTTCTCCAAAACCCACAAAAAAAATCTAAAAATAAAACATTGTCTTCAGTTCTCCAAAACCCACAAAAAAAATCTAAAAATAAAACATTGTCTTCTATGAAAGTAGAGTATAGCTAAAATTTCGACACAGAAAGAAATACTGTCTTCCAAATTTAGTGGAAGTTCGAGCAAATTAAGAGAGCACAAGAGGTAATATAAGTAGCAGATGTAGATATTTCTAAAAGTAAATTACATGCTCCTGAAAGTTTCAAACAATATTTAATTTTCTTGGAACAACAAAGTCTAAGGATATGGATAAACCAAAGACAAAAGAGGACATTCCTATAAAAATTTAGTTTGACCACGAGAAAAACAAAAATTAGCAGAACTAAAAGATGAAATGGACTAATCCACAGATTACAGTTGCAAACTTAAGTCATTTCTCTCAAGAGTTGACAAATACAGACAAAAAATCAGAAAGAACATAGAATATTTGATCAACAAAACTACCAGCCGTGACTTAATTGGCATATATGTAGCACATCACCCAACAATTATGATTTACCTTCTTTACAAATATGGATAAAATATTTCCAGAAAATGATATTCTGGAACAAAAAGAAAACCTTAATACTTTCCAGTAATTGAAATAATTCAGAATCTGTTCTCTAACTGCACTGAAACTAAGCTAGAAATCAGTAACAAAAACATAACAATGATTTCTAAGCTACCCAGAAATTACATAAAAATTCTTAAGATATTGTATGGAAATTAGAGTCCTCTGTAAAATCTTCCATTCAATATCCTTTGCATATTTATAAAATATCTATAGGTTAGGCAATAAAGTAAAGAAGTTCCAAAAAGAAGAAATATAATTAGCCACATTCTATAAAAAGAACAAAATAAGGAAAACAGTCATAAATATATAAGAAAATAATCCTGGGACATTGAAAATTTGATTTGATTACAACTCTGGGTTAAATGAAGAAATAAAAATGCAATTACATTTCCCCCTTATATCTCCTTTTATTTTTTCATTGAAGTGTACTTGGCAAACAATATTACATTAGTTTCAGGTGTAAAACATAGTGATTCAACATTTATATCCATTATAAAGTAAACACCAAGATAAATGTAGCTACTGTTTGTCACATACAAGGTTGTTATATATTATTAACTAAATTCTGTAAGCTGTACATTGTATCCCTCATTTTATTTATTTTGTAACTGGAAATATGTACCTTTTACTCACTTTCCTCTATCTTGCTCATCACCCTACCACCCTCCACTCTGGAAGCCACTGGATTGTTCTCTGTGTCAATGAGTCTATTTCTGTTTCATATTGTCTGTTTCTTTTGCTTTCTGGATTCCACTTATAAGTGAAGTAGTATATTTGACTTTGTTTGACTTATCTTACTTAGCATAATACCCTCTAGGACCATCCACGTTGTCACAGATGGCAAGATTTCATTTTTTCATGACTAATATTCCATTGTGTTTGTGTATGTGTATATGTGTTTGTATACACATTCATATACCACATCTTCCTTTTATCTATTGATGGACACTTAGGTTTCTTCTGTCTTGGCTGTTGTAAATAATAATGCAATGAACGAGGGGTGTGTATATCTTTTTAAATTAGTGTTTTTGTTTCTTCAGATAAACACCTAGAAATGGAATTGTTAAATTATGTGATTTTTCATTTTTCTATATTTCATTTCTTTTTAGAAAACTCCATAGTGTTTTTCATAGTGGTGTACCATTTTGCATTCCCACTAACAGTATACAGAGGTTCCATTTCTCACAGCCTCATCAACATTTGTTCTTTCATACTTTTTGGTAATAGTCACTCTGACAGGTGTTAAATAATATCTAATTGTGGTTTTGATTTACATTTCCCAATGATTGATGATGTTGAGCATCTTTTCATAGGTTTGTTGGCCATTTGTATGTCATCCTTAGAAAAATGTATGTTCATGTCCTCTGACCATTTTTTAATTGGGTTGTTTTTTAATATTGAGTTGTGTTTTTGTATATTTTGGATATTAACCTCTTATTAGTTATACAATTTGCAAATATTTTCTCCCATTTAATTGGTTGTCTGGTTGATGCCTTCCTTTGCTGTGCAGAAGCTTTTTAATTTCATAAGTCCCGTTTGTCTGTTTTTGCTTTTATTGGCTTTTCCTGAGGAGACAGATCAAAAGAACTATTAGTGTGATCTGAGAGATTACTTCTAATAGTGGTTTTCTAATTGTGGTTTTATGGTTTCCTGTCTTATATTTAAGTTTTTAACCAATTTTGAGTTTATTTTTCTATATGATGTAAAAAAGTGGTCCAGTTTAATTGTTTTGCATGTAGTTGCCCAGGATGGCCAGCACCATTTATTGAAGAGAATATCTTTTTCCTACTGTATGTTCTTACCTACTTTGTCTTAAATTAATTGTCCATTTATGCATGGGTTTATTTCTGGGCTCTGGATTCTGTTCTATTGATCTATGCATCTGTTTTTATGTCAATACCACCCTGTTTTGTAATCTAGTTTGAAATCAGGAAGTGTGATATTTTCTTCTTTGTTCTTAGTCAAAAATTTTGGCTATTCTGGGTCTTCTGTGGTTCCATACAAATTTTAAGATCGTTTGTCCCATTTGAATGAAAAATGCCATTGGAATTTTGATGAGAATTGCACTGAATCTGTAGATTGCTTTGGGTATTATGGATATTTTAACAATATTAATTCTTTCAGTCCACGAGCATGGTATATCTTTCCATTTATTTGTATCATCATCAACTTCTTTTTTTTTTAAGATTTTTATTTATTTATTCATAGAGACACACACAGAGAGAGAGGCAGAGACACAGGCAGAGGGAGAAGCAGGCTCCACGCAGGGAGCCCGACTGGGTCTCGATCCCAGGCCTCCAGGATCACACCCCAGGCTACAGGCCGCGCTAAACCGCTGCGCCACAGGGGCTGCCCCATCATCAACTTCTTTTATTAGTATTTTGTAGCTTTCAGAGTACAGGGATTTCACCTCTTCATTAAATTTATTTTATTCTTTTTGATGTAATTGTGAATGGGATTATTTTCTTAATTTCTCTTAATTCATTTCTCTTAAGTTCTCTTAGTTCATTATTAGTACATAGAAATGACAGATTTCTTTATACGAATTTTGTATCCTGCAACTTTATTGAATTCATTTCTCAGTTCTAATTTTTTTTGGTGGTCTTTAAGGTTTTTTCTATATAGTATCAGGTCATTGCAAATAGTGACAGTTTTACTTCTTCTCTTCCAATTTGGATGCCTTTTATTTTTCATATCTGATGGCTGTGGCTAGAACTTCTAATACTTTTGAATAAAAGTGGCAAGAATGGACATTTTTGTATTGTTCTTGATCTTATGGGAAAGACATTCAGTTTTTCAAAATCAAATCTGATGTTAGCTGTGGGTTTGTTATATATGGCTTTTACTATGTTGAGATATCTTTCTCTTCTGTACCCAGTTTCTTGAGAATTTTTATTATATATGAATGTTGAATTTTTTTCAAAAGCTTTTCTTCTATCTATTGAGATAATCATTTGATTTTTATCCTCCTTTTTGTTACTATACTGTAGTAGATTTGTGACTGTTGAACCATCCTTGAAATCCTGGAATAAATCCTACTTGGTCATGTTTATGATCCCTTTATTCTGTTGTTGAATTTGGTTTGCTGGATATTTTGTTGAGAATTTTTGCATCAATGTTCATCAGAGATATTAACCTTTATTTATTTATTTTTTTGTAGTGTCTTTGTCTGGTTTTCTTATTGGCAATTTTGGCTTCATAAAATGCATTTAGAAGCATTCCTTTATCTTTAATTTTTTTAATAGTTTATGAAGGCTAGGTATTAATTCTTCTATAAATATGTGGTAGATTCACCTGTGAACATCTGGTCCTGGACCACACTTTGTTGGGAGTTTTTTGATTAGTAACTCAATTTTATTACTAGTAATTAATCTGTTCAGACTTTCTGTTTGTTGATTAAATCTTGGAATATTGTATGCTTCTACCTTTTCTTCTAGATTGTCCCACAATTGGCATGTAATTGTACTAGTCTTTTACGATTCTGTATGTTTCTGTGCTATCAATTATGACCTCGTTTATTTCTGATTTTATTTATTTGGGCCTTCTCCTTGTTTCTTAATAAGTATGGCTAAAGGTTTGTCAATTTCATTTATCTTTTTATAGAACCAGTTTTATGAGAAGTTAGTTTTATTTATCTTTTCTATTTTTTTGGTCTCTATTTCATTTTTTCTGACATGATTTTTATCATTTCCTTTCCTCTAGTAACTTTATACTTAGTTTGCTCTTCCTTTTCTAGTTCCTTCAGGTAAAAAATTAGGTTATTTGAGATTTTTCTTACTTCTTGAGGTGGGTCTGTTTCAGTATAAACTTCCCTCTTCCTTACTTTACTGCATCCCAGAGATTTTGGAAACTTTTTTTCATTTTCATTTGCTTCAAGGTATTTTTTTTAATTTATTTTTTTATTTCTTTGTTGCTTCACTGGTTGTTTAGTCCCATGCTTAGCTTCCACATGTTTGTGTGGCTTTTTAAAAAGATTTTACTTACTTATTCATGAGAGACACACAGAGAGAGGCAGAGACACAGGCCGAGGGAGAAGCAGGCTCCATGGAGGGAGCCCGATGTGGGACTCAATCCAGGACCCCGAGATTACACCGGAGTCGAAGGCAGACACTCAACTGCTGAGCCACCCACGCATCCCTGTTTGTGTTTTCTAGCTTTCTTCTTAAAACTGATTTCAAGTGTCATACCATTGTGATCAGAAAAGATGTTTGATATGGCTTCGACCTTCTTAAATTTATTGACACTTGTGGTTCTAATATGTCACCTATCCTAAAGAATGTTTCATTCTTTTCACATAATGTGTATTCTGCTGTTTTTGGATAGAATGCAACATATTTATCTATGAAATCCATCTGGTCTTAATGTGTCACCTAAGACCAAGGTTTTCTTATTATTTTCTGTCTACATAATCTATCTACTTATATAAGTATGGCATTAAAGTCCCCTAGTATCCTGGTATTGTCAATTTTCCCTTTATGTCTATTAATACTGGCTTTATATATTGAGATGCCCCTATGTTGTGTGCTTAGATATTGTGTGCAAAGTTTTATATTCTCTTGTTGGAGTGATCCCTTTATCATTATGTGATGCTGATCTTTATCTTGTATTACAGTCTTTGTTTTAAAGTCATTTTTATTTGATATTAAGTATTGTTACCTAAGATTACTTTTCATTTTCATTCATATGGAGTTTCTTTTTTAAAAAAACATTTTATTTATTTATTCATGAGAGACACAGAGAGAGAGGCAGAAACACAGGCCGAGGGAGAAGCAGGCTCCCTGCAAGGAGCCTGATGTGGAACTAGATCCCGGATCCTGGGGGAAAAAGGCAGATGCTCAACTGCTGAGCCACCCAGGTGTCCCCATGGAGTTTCTTTTCCCATTCTTTCACTTTCATTCAGTCTGTGTGTGTTTTTGGAGCTAAAGTGAGTCTCTTATAGGAAGAAGATAAAGGGACTTTTTTTTTAATCCATTCAGCCACTCCATAGATTTGATTATAGCAATTTGTATACTTACATTTAAAGTAATTCTTGATAGACATGTACTTATTGCCATTTTTATTGTTTTCTGGTTGTTTTTATAGTTTCTTCTCTTTATTTTTTCTTCTTTTATTGCCTTCCCTTGTAACTGACTTTCCTTGGTGTTATGTCTACGTCCCTTTCTGTTTAATTTTTATTTACATCTTACAGATGTTTGGTTTGTGGTTATCATGAGGTACACATATAATATCCTTTGTATACAGCAGTCTATTAAAAGTTGATGATCACTTAAGTTCAAATGCATTGTAAAAGTACTACATTTTTACCACTCCCTCAATGTTTTATGATTTTAACATCATATTTTATCTTATTATTTGTATATCCCTTGGCTAATTATTATAGGTTTAGGCTTTTATCTTTTAATCTACATACTAGCTATGTTGGTGGTTGATCCACTAACTTTACTAAATATTTACCTTTATCAGTAAGATTTTTCTGTCTTATTTCTAACTATGGCCTTTACTTTCAATTTAAAGTAATCTCTCCAATATTGTTTACAGGGCCTAATTGTTGTTAATGAATTTCTTTAGCTTTAGCTTCTCTGGAAAACTCCTTATATCTCTTCAATAATGAGTAATAGCTTTTCTGGGTAGTGTATCCTTGGTTGTAAGTGTTTTTTTTTTTTTTTTTTCCCAGCACTTTGAATCTATTGTGCCATTCTTGGCATTTAAAGTTTCTGCTGGTAAATTACCTGACAGACGAATGGAGTTCTCTTGTATGTAACTAGTTGCATTTTTTTTTTTTTACTGCTTTTTAAGATTTTCTCTATGTCTTTAACTGTTGACACTCTGATTGTAATATATCTTGGTATGTCTTTTGGGTTTATATTATGTGGCATTCTCTGTGACTCCTGGACTTGGATGTCTATTTCCTTTGCCAAGTTAGAGAAATTTTCTGCCGTTATTTTTTCAGATGATTTTCTGTCCATTTCTCTACTTCTGGGACCCCTATAAGTGAATGTTAGTATGTTTAAAATTGTTTCAAAGGTACCTTGAATTATCCTCATTTTTTTAAATTCTTTTTTTCTTGCTCTTCCATTTCGGTGATTCCACTACCCTTTCTTTCAGATCACTGTTCCATTCTTCTGCTTAATCTGCTGTTCATTCCCTCTAGTGTGTTTCATTTCAGTTATTTTATTCTTAGGCTCTGATTTGTTTTTGTATTTTCTTTCTTGATGTTTAATTTCTCACCGTGTTCATCATTCTAAGCTTGATGAGCATCGTCATAACCATGACTTTGAACTCTTTATCTGATAGATTGCTTATCTTCATTTTGTTTAATTATTTTTCTGAGGTGTTATCTTGTTCTGTCCTTTGGAATATAGTCATGTGTCTCCTCATTTTGTTTAACTCTCTGTTTGTTCCTATTTAATAAGTAGATAACTTCTTCCTCCCAGTATTGAAGGAACCATTTTATTAAAAAGTTATCTTATGATGCCCAGTAGCACAAACCCCTGGTCATCCAAACCAGGTGGGCAAGTTGGGCAGGGCAAGTCTTTAAGGGAACACTGGAATAGGTCAAGCAGTGCTAGCACAGTAGATAAAAGTATCAGAAATGGAACCTGCCAGCCCTTAGTCAGCTAGGTAGAACAAAAGTGACCAAAAAAAATTGTGTCTATTAGTGCTCCTATCCCCAGAGAATGTACCACCAGATCCCTACCTACATGTATTTACTTTACATGTAAGCTAGGTACTTTTCAAACTACTGCCTCTGCTGGGAATTAGAGCCAGTAAGATTATGCATGTGCCCTTTAATAGTGAGTTTTCAGTTCTTAATGCCTTCCAACTTTCCTGGGCATAAGCCCCATTGCTTTTCAAAACCAGAGGTTATGGAGGCTCATCTTCTCCATGCAGACTTCATGGGCCATGGAGCCGAATGTGGGGCTCACATTCCTCAGCTTTTACAGTTTTGTATGGCTTCTGCTTGTGGGTCACTGCACCACGTATCTGGATCCTCACTACACCATGTCTCTGCCCTTTACCAATGTCAGTGTGGCTTTTTTTTTTTTAAATACCCCTCTTGTGTATGATCAGTTCTGCTAGTCTTCACTTTGTCCTCAGAGATAATTGTTCTATGTACAACTATAGATTTTGGTGTGTCCATAAGAGGAGGTGAGCTCAGGATCTTCCTACTCTTCCATCCTGATCAATCCCACTTGCATTTTTTACTGTAAACAACATAATTCAAGACAAATGAGATATTGCTTAATTCGGTGTTTTGAGAAAATTTCTAGCCTTCGATAGTTAATAAAAAAAGAGCAAAAATGATTAATCTATTGCAATGTATTATCATTTACTATATTGTTGCATTTGACTTGCATTAAAAATTTTAAAAGAATTTTTTTCACCTTTATTTGTGAGGGATATTGGTTTGTAATTTTCTGTGATGTCTTTGGTTTTTGTAGTAGGATAGTAATACTGTCTCATAAAATGAGTTGGGAATTATTGTCTCCTTTTTTATTTTCTGGAAGATAGACTTGTTGCTATTTCTTTGCTAGATGTTCAGTAGAATTTGCCAGTGAATCCACTAGGCCTGGGTTTATTTTATGGGACAGTTTTTAGCTAAAACTTAGTTTCCTTATTTATCAAGGCATTTATGTTATTTCTTCTTGAGTGAGCTTTAGTCTTTCAGAAAATATGGGTTTTATCTAAATGGTAGAATTTATTAGCATGAAGTTGTATTATGTTACCCTTATCCTTTTAACATATGTGAAGTTAGGGTGATATCATTGATCTCATTCCTAAGATTAATTTATATCTTCTTTTTTCCCCCCTGATCAGTGTAGCTAGAATTTGATCAATTTTATTGATCTCTAAGAATCAGGTTCTTTTTGTGGTAATAGTTTTATTGACATACAGTTCGCTAATATAAAGTATATAATTAAATGGATTTTAGTATATTTATGGAGTTCAGCAACTGTTACTAAAACAATTTTAGTAAAGTTCATCAAACCAACAACAAAAAACTCTTGAAGAACTCTCATACACTGCTAGTATGAATATAAAATAGCGTACCCACTATTGAGAACAGTTCAGTAATTTCTTAAGTTAACCATATTTATCATTTGGTCTACTTTTATTTTTTAAAAGAAATGAAAGCATAGGTTCATAGCCATATACCTGAATGTTCATAACAGCTTCATTTGAAATAGCTTCCAAATTGCAAAGACTATGGGCAGATAAGTAAATACATTTGTAAAATGACATACTACTCAGCCTGGAGAATGAATAAAGTTCATATATATAACAGTGTGAATAGATCGAAAAATCTTTATTCTGTACATTACACAATGAAAAAAGGATCATAGCTTCGAAACAATATATTATAGCACCCAATATTACAGCACCTCAATATGTAAGGCAGACATTGATAGTACTGCAGAGAGAAACAGACAGCAATACAATAAGAGTAGATTTCAATACCCCAATTCCAGCTATAGATAAATGGTTCAGACAGAAATCAGTAAGGTAATAGTGGACTTGAACAACTCTGTAGGCCAAATGGATCTGAGAAATACATACAGAATATTCCACCTAACAAGAGCATAGCATTCTTCTCCAGTGCACATGAACGATTCTCCAAGATAGCTGACATATTTGGTCACAAAACAAGTTTTAAGAAATTTAGAAGATTGAAATAACACTGGATATCTTTTCTGAACAAAATACTATGAAACTAGATATTAATATGGGAGAAAAAATTTAAAATTCACAAATATGTGGAAATTAAATAGCATGCTCCTGAATAATCACAAGAAAGAATCAGAAGAGAAATAGGTAGAAATCTTCAGATAAATAAAAGTCAAAACACGAGAAATAAAACTACAGGATACAGCAAAAGCAATTCTAAAAGGTAAGTTAATAGTGATAAACACCTATGTTTAAGAAATATCTTAAACAATCTAACTTTACATCTCAAGGAACTAGAAAAAGAGAAGCAATCCCGAAGTCAGCAGAAGGAAGGAAATAATAAAGTTTACAGCAGAAACAAATAAAATAGAGTATTCAGAAAAACACAGTAATTATCAAAACTAAGAGTTTTTTTTTTTAAGATTTATTTATTTATGATAGACATGGGGGGGGGGGGCAGAGACACAGGAGGAGGGAGAAGCAGGCTCCATGCCTGGAGCCCGACGTGGGACTCGATCCCGGAACTCCAGGATCGCCCCTGGGCCAAAGGCAGGCGCTAAACCGCTGAGCCACCCAGGGATCCCCTAAGAGTTGGTTTTTAAAGAAGATAATCAAAAGTGACAAATTTTTAGCCAGACCAATGAATAAAAAAGGAAAAGACTCAAATCACAAATGGAAGACACATTAAAACTGATGTTACAGAAATAAAGTAGTTTATAACATTATTATGAACACTTTTGCACCAAGAAACTGGAAAACTGAAAAGATATTAATAATTCCAGATACACACAATCTTCCAAGATGGAATTATGAATAGAAAATCTAATCAGACCTACAATTAATGAGGAGATTTGAATGAGTAATCAGAAACCTGCCAACAAAACAATTCCAGAACCAGAATTCACTAGTGAATCCTCAGGCTTGACTGGTGAATTGTGCCAAAAATTTAGAGAATTGAAACCACTCCTTCTCAGTATCTCCCCAAAAATTTGCAAAAGGAGGAAATATTTTCAGACTCAATTTATAAGGACAGCATTATGCTGATAGCAAAAGAACAAGACACCTTAAGAAAACTATAGATCAATATTCCTGATGAATGTAATGTAGAAATCTATGACAAAATGCTAGAAAAGTGATTTTAACAGTGCATTAAGAGGATCATACACCATAACCAAGTGAGATTTATCCCTAGGATGGGAGAATGGTTAGATATGTGAAAGTCAATGTGATATATCATATTAGCAGAATAAAGGATAGAAATCATATGATCATTTTAGTAGATGTAAAAAAAGCATTTGACAAAATTTGCTGTCCCTTCATGATAAAACTGTCAACCAACTGGGAATAGAAAGGAAATACTTCAACATAATAAAAGCCACATAGGACCAGCCCTAACATCACATTCATTGATGAAAACTTAAAGTTTTTTTTCTAAGATCAGGAACGAGGCAATGATACCTGCTCTTGCCACTCATGGACACATAGTACTAGAAATCCTAGTCACAGCAATTAGATTATAAACAAAATAAAAAGAATCCAAGTTGAAAAAGAAGAAGTAAAATTATCTCTCTTTGTAGACAAATGATCTAAATATGTAGAAACTTTAAAAGTATCCTGTTCCTCAAAATTAGAGCTAACCAACAAATTCAGTGAAGTTGCAGGTCACAAAATCAATATATATAAATCAGTTGCATTTCTGTACTTTATTTTTTTTTATTTTTTTATTTTTTGCATTTCTGTACTTTAAAAAGGAAATACCCAAAAGTGAAATTAAGAAAACAATCCCATTTACAATAATATGAATAAGAGTAAAATACTTAGGAATATATAGAACCAAGAGGTGAAACTATTCTAAAATTTTTATAGAACCACTAAGGTTTCCAAATAGTCAAAGCAATCTAGAAAAAGAACAAAGCTGGAGACATCACACTTCCTGATTTTAAAATATACTACAAAGCTACAGAAATTAAAACAGTATGATATTGGCATAAAGACACAATATAGATCAATGGGAAAGAATAAAGTCTGCAAATAAATCTGTAAGATGCAGTTAACTGTTATTTGACATGGGTGCCAAGAACACACAATGGAGAAATGATATCCTTTACTATAAATGGTGCTGGGAACACTGGGTAGCCACATACAAAAGAATGAAATTGACTCTTCATCTTACACCCTACAAAAAATACGTTGAAAATAGATGAAAAACTTAAATGTAAGACCTGAAACTACAAAACTCCTAAAATAAAACAAAGGAAAAGGTCCTTGACATTGGTCGTGGCAGTGATTTCTTGAATATGACACCAAAAGCACAAGCAACTGTAGCAAAAATAAACAAGTGAGATTACATCAAACTAAGAAGCTTGTGCCCACCTTAAGGAACATCTAACCGAATAAAAGGCAAGCAATGGAATACGAGAAAATATTTGCAAACGCTATATCTGATAAGGGATTAATATCCAAAGTATATAAGGAATTCCTGTAACTCAATAGCAAAAAAACAAATAAGCCTATTTAAAAATGAGAATTTGAATTGACATTTCTCACAAAAAGACATACAAATGACCAACAAGTATATTAACATAATTAATCATGAAGAAACACAAATCAAACCACAATGATACATCACCACACATTTATTAGGATGGATTTTATAGAAAAAAATTATTAGTGAGAATGTGGAAAATGAGTCCCTTGTATACTTTTTATGGAAATACAAAATGGTGCAGCGGCTGAGGGTTACTGGAGGACAGGTGGGTAGGAGATAGGATAATTGGGTGATGAGCATTAAAGAGGGCACTTGATATAATAAGCACTGGATGTTATATATAGTTTATTTCCTATAGTTAAGAGTCAATCATGGTTTGCCTCCTTCTGTTTTTATATGCAACTGATGAATCACTAAACAAAATATTTTAAAAAGAAATCAAGATCACAGAGACACACCTATACTCCCCTCTTCATTATAGTGTTATTCACAATAGCCAAAATATAGAAACAACAGATGTCCATCATTGTATGAGTGGATAAAGGAAATGTATGTGTGAATGGATAAAATACCATTTTTTGCTTTCTATTGGGGTGACAGCCAGTTTTTATTTAATAAAACTTCCTTTGCATATTCTTGGTTTGGTTTTCTTTTGTATAAATGTTATGCTTAGTTTGTGCCATTTCTTATAAAAATCTTGTTGATATTTTGACATAAAAATCTTGTTGATCACCATACACTGATTGCCTGTTTTGTGTTATTGAATTGTTAAACAGACAAGTATGGTAAATATCTAAATTTACTGTGATTTTTAAATATTTATTAATTAGGTTGCCTTTTAGTTTTGTTGATGGTTTCTTTTGCTCTGCAAAAGCTTCTTATTTTGATGTAGTCCCAATAGTTTATTTTTGCTTTTGTTTCCCTTGCCTTGGATACATATCTATAAAAGTACTGGTATACCCGATATTAGAGAAATTACTTGTGTTTTCTTGTGGGATTTTCATGGTTTCACCACCTACTGAATGGGAGGAGATAATTGCAAATGATATATCTGATATATTATTTGCAATGATATATCTAGGCATCAACATGCAAAACATGTAAAAATAATTATACAACTCAACACCAAAAAACAACACAGTTTAAAATTGGGCCCAGAATTTGAATCTACATTTTCCCAAAGAAGACATACAGATGACCAACAGACAAGTGAAAAGATGCTCAATATCACTAAATCATATGCAAATACAAATCAAAACCACAGTACAAAATCACCTCACATCAGTCAGAATGGCTAAAATCAAAAAGACAAGAAACAATAAGTGTTGGTGAGGATATGTCAAAAAAGGAACCCTTATGCACCATTGATGGGAATGTAAATTGGGTCAGCCACTGTGGGAAGAGTATGGAAGTTCCTCAAAAAAACTAAAAGTAGAAATACTGTATGATCTAGTAATTCCATGACTGGGTATTTCTCCAAAGAAAATAAAAATGCTAATTTGAAAAGATACATGCACCTTTATGTTTCTTGCAGCATTATTTACAATAGCCAAGGTATGGAAGCAACCGAAGTATCCCTCAGCAAATGAAGGGATAAGGATGATGTGGAATAGATATGCCGTTAAATACTACACAGCCATTAAAAGGGATGAGATGACAACATGGATGAGATGACAACACAGATGGACATATTATGCTAAATGAAATATGTCAGACAAGAAAGACGAATACCATATGATTTCAGTCATATGTGGCATAAAAATATGAATAAACACACAAAAAGCAGAGTCACACTTGTAAATACAGAGGAAAAAAAACTGGCAGTTGCCAGGGGGAGGGGGATGGGCAAATGGATGAAGGAAGGCAGGAGAGACAGGCTTCCAGTGATGGAATGAATAAGTCATGGGAATAAGAGGCACAACATACGGAATATAGTCAGTGATATGGTAATAGTGCTGCTGTATGCCGACAGATGGCAGCTACACTTGTGGTGAGCGCAGCATAATGTATAAACTTGTTGAATCACTATGTTGTACACCTGAAACTAATGTAACATTGTCAGCTATATTCAAATAAAATTTCTTAATGAAAATGCTATTTTTTTACATTAAGTTCCAATCTTCTAGTTAGGTTTATTCCTTAGCTATATTGGCATTCTCGTATCCATTATAAATGGAATTTTCATAGTTTTGAACTGTTACAATATAGAAATGCAGGATCCCTGGGTGGCACAGCAGTTTGGCGCCTGCCTTTGGCCCAGGGCGTGATCCTGGAGACCTGGGATCGAATCCCACATCGGGCTCCCGGTGCATGGAGCCTGCTTCTCCCTCTGCCTGTGTCTCTGCCTGTCTCTCTCTCTCTCTGTGACTATCATAAATAAATCAAAATTAAAAAAAAATAAAAAAAAAAGATTTAGAAATGCTTCTGATCTTTCTACATTGGACTTTGTATACAACCTCACTGATGTCTCTATCTTCAGTTTTAATGTTTTTTTTTTCTAAATTCTCTATGTAAATGTTATGTGCAGACAGCTACATAATTTCAGTTTGATGTCAGTTTTGCAACTTTACCTGTATTATGTACATTTCTTTCAGTCTTTTTATTCTGTTTTTCTATTGTTTGAATAGAAAGTGTGAAAGTAGGCATCTTGTGTAAATGTCTTTTAGGGGATTATTTCTAATACTGAACCATTAATTATGTTTGTATAAGGTGTTGGCAGAGATCCTTTGTCAAATTAAGGTAACTTCTTATCTTCAGTATGGCCTGGTGATAAAGATGAGGTATCTAGCTCTGGATTATCTGGGTTCAAACATGATGCAGATGCAATGTTATTAACCAAAGTTCTAGGGAGATTTATGTAACCACTCTGTGCCTGATACAGCTTCATCAGCATTTGCTTTTGACAGAGTGTATGGGCAATATTCATAGACATTTCCTTTTTTTTCTTTTTTTGACAATTCCTATATGCTGGAAAATAGGGTTTGTATGTAGATATGTATAAACACACATTAGCCCAAGTCTGTCAAATCTTCTATATGTTTACTAATTTTTGTTTGCTCAGTCCATCCAACATGGGTTCAACTCTATTTGTTACTCAGTAAATTATTTAGGTATTATATTTAGATAACAATTTTTCACTCCCAGTGTAAACTTCGTTCAGACATGTGATGCTCTGGTGATTAATAATATTCTATTTATAGTGTTTGCTGTTGATTTTTCCTTGGTGTGTTGTTTCAAGTGTTTTTGTAATTTTAGATTGTGATTTTTGTCCTTGCTGGAGTTTATCTACGAGAATTCTGGAAGCCCTAGGCTATGGAAGTGGTTTTTCAAGGCGTTTTAGAATTTGTTTTTTCCAAATATCACTAAAAAATTCCTGGACAGGGTCTTTTCAGTGTGCATGTCTGTGCATGTGTGTGTGTAAAACAGCTTTATTGAGATGTAATTCACTTATGGTACAATCTATCCAGTGTACAGTTCAAGGCCTTTTTTTAGCATATTCACAGAGTTATTTAACCAATAGTATAAATAATTTTAGACCATTTCATTACCCTGAAGAGAATCCTGTACCCAGTAGCACCCAAGTCCCATTTTATTTTCCACAAATATACAACCCAACCCCTCTGTTTCAGGCAGCCATCATTCCTTTGCTCACTATTCTGACACCTCTTCTGACATTTCATATAACTATATAATATGTGGCCTTTTATGACCAACTTATTTGACTTAGCATGTTTATAAGTTTCATCCATGTTAGAGATCGTGTATCAGAAATTCATGGGTTTTTTTTTTTTTTTGCTTCTTTCCAAGTTTTTATTTAAATTCCAGTTAGTTAGCATACAATGTAATACTACTTTCCAGTGTATAATTTAGTGATTCATCACTTACATACAACACTTATATCACTTAAATACAACTTGCTCATCACAAGTACCCTTCTTAATCCCCAACACCTGTTTAACCCATCCCCACCTCTCCCATCCACCGCCCCTCTAGTAAATATCAGTTTGTTCTCTATAGTTGAGAGTCTGTTTCTTGGTTTTCCTTTCTTTTTTTTTTTTCTTCTTATGTTCATTGATTTTCTTAAATTCCACCTGAGTGAGATAATATGTTATTTATCTCTCTCTGACTGACTTATTTCACTTAGCATTATACTCTTTAGCTCCAACCACATTATGGCAAATGGTAAGATTTTATTCTTTTTGATGACTGAGTAATATTCCATTGCATATGTATACCACATCTTTATCCATTTATCAGTTGTTGGAAATTTGGACTCTTTCCATAATCTGGCTATTTTTTATAAAGCTGCTATGGACATCAAGGTGTATGTATCTCTGAAAATCAGTATTTTTGTATTTTTTTGGGTAAATACCTAGTGGAGAAATTCATTCTTATAGTTGAATGATATTCTATTATAACATTTTGTTTATCCACTCATTGGTTAATAAACATTTGTGTTGTTTCTACTTTGGAACTAATGTAAATGCTGCTATGAACATTTATGTACAAATTTTTGTGGGGACACATTTTCATTTCTCTAGAGTATATAGTTCTGAGGGGAATTTTCAGGTGATATGTTTATGATATGTTAACTCTTTGAAGAACTGCTTGATTACTTTCCTAAATGGCCCCACTATTTTACTTTCTCACCAACAATGTATAAAAGTTTCATGTCTTTGTCAGCACTTGTTATTGTTTGTTTGTTTTTTCATTTTAGCCATCTTAGTACTTGTGAAGTAGTATCTCACTGTGCTTTTGATTCACATTTCCCTAATGGCTAAGGATATTGAGGACCTTCAATGTACTTATTGGCTGTTTATTTTCTTTGGAGATATTTATTCAGATGCTTTGCTTATTTTTGAATTGGGCTGTCTTTTTATTTTTGAAATATAACATTTCTTTAAAAATTTTAGTTACAAATCATTTATCAGAGCTTCAGAGGTACAGAATTTGCTAATATTTTCTCTACTCTGCGAATTGTATTTCCAGTCGATGATTTCCTTTGGGGCACAAAACGTTTTTTTTTTTTTAATTTTTATTTATTTATGATAGTCACGCAGAGAGAGAGAGGCAGAGACATAGGCAGAAGGAGAAGCAGGCTCCATGCACCGGGAGCCCGATGTGGGATTCGATCCCGGGTCTCCAGGATCGGGCTCTGGGCCTAAGGCAGGCGCGAAACTGCTGCGCCACCCAGGGATCCCCACAAAACGTTTTAATACTGATGGAGTTCCATTTATTTTTTGTTTCTATTGTCACTTGTCCTTTTGGTGTCCTATCTAAGAAGTTTTTGCCTATCCCAAGGTAACAAAGATTTGCTCCTGTATTTTTCTTTTAAGAGCTTTATAGCCTTCACTTTTTTCATTTAAATATTTTATCTATTTAAGTTATAAGTTAATTTGTGCATAGTATGAGGAAGAGGTTTAGCTATTTTCTTTTTCATATGGTTTTCTGAGCATTACTTGCTAAAGAGACTATTCTTTGGACTCTTGTAGAAAATTGACTAAATGTAATGAACTATTCTGAGGTCTCAATTCTGTTCCATAAATCTATATCTCTGTCCTTAAGCAAGTACTACACTCTTTTGGCTGCTGTAGCTCTATAGTAAGATTTGAAATTGGGAAATGTGAATCCCCCAACTTTGTTCTTTTTCAAGATTCTTTTGGCTCTTTTCGGTCCTTTGAATTTCCATGCGAATTTTAGGATCAGTTTGTCAACTGCAAAGAAGCCCACTGGCGTTTTTATAAGGATTGTATTGAATAAATGCATAGATCAGTTTGAAGAGTATCGCCATCTTGTCCATCTTAAGTCTTATTTATGAACATGTAATGTCTTCCCAGTATTTAGATCTTTAATTTCGATCAACAATGTTTTGTAGTTTTCAGACTTTATGTTTTTGCATTTATTTTGCTAAATTTGTTTCTAAGTATTCATTCTCTTGATGTTACTGTAAATGTAATTGTTTTCTTAATTTTGTTTTTGTTTTGAGGTTTTTTTTCCTGTCCACATACATTTGCATTTTTCAGAAAAACCAACAGTTATGCTGGCAAAGATGCTGAATTAAGCTTTCAATACACTGAAAAGCAACATTATTTTGCATGTCTGCAAAGTATACATTTGTTTTCAGAAATCTGGCAAAGTTTAACAGTTAAGACTTTTTCACCAAATTTTAGACATCAATATGGAAATCATGATCTAACTGGATGAAATACACAGAGGGTTTGGTTTCCAATTGGTAAATCCCCATGCCAATCTGTTTGGAGCCTGGTGTATTCCACATGTTTACCTATTGGGCCATCTACAACTTTTCCTGGCTCCCTCTCTGCTGGAGGGGACTCACTGAACTCTGGCATGATACCAAGGTTTTCTTCATAATTTAGAAGCTGGTACATGTACAAAATAGGATCTTTCTCATAGGTAATGAATGGAGGAGAATGATCTTAGCCCAAGCACCTATCATGAAAGCCTGGTTTAATTTTGTTTTTGGACTGTTCATTGCTAGTATAGAAATGTGTTTGGTTTTTGCTCATTTTGTATTGATGTGAATCTTGCAACTTTGATGAACTAATTTCTAATTTCTAACAATATTTTAGTGTAGCCCATAGGATTTTCTGTTTACAAGATTATTTCATCTGAAAGTAGAGATAATTTTACTTCTTTTCAATTTGGATACCTTTTATTTCACTACATTGCCTAATTGCCCTAAATAGAACCTCCAGTAGAAAGGTGAATAGATGTTGAAAGAGTGGACAGTTTTGTATTGTACCTGGTCTTAGAGGAAAGAATTTTAGTCTTTCAACACTATGATGTTAGATGCGTTTTTTAAAAATAGATTCCCTTTATCAAGTTGAGGAAATTTCATGTGCTCCTACTTTGTTTTTTATAATAAAAGATGTTGGATTTTTCTCAGGTACTTTTCTTGGATCTATATAATCATGTGGGGTTTTTTCATTATATTAATGAAATGAGTTATTATATTAATCAATTTTGTGATAGTAAGACAACCTTTAATCTTGGGATAAATTTCAATTTATAATGCTGAATGATACCTGCCTATATGTTGCTGAATTCTGTTTACTTGTATTTTCTTGAGAATTTTTGCCTCTATATTCATAAGAGAAATCGGTTTTTAAATTTCTTTTGTTATTGTGTATTTGGTGTTGTTATCAGGGCTTTGTAGAATGAGTTAAGAAATGTTTCCTCTTTTCTATTATTCAAAAAATATGCATAATTGGTATTAATTATTTAAATATTAGGTGTAATTCACCAGCAAAGCCATTTGGCTCTGAATTTTTCTTTGTGGGAAGTTTTTGACATGCTATTTCAACCTTTTTACTTGTTATATAGCCACTCAGGTTTTCTGTTTCTTTCTCAGCCAGTTTCACTAGTGTATGGGCTTTTTTTTTTTTTTTTTTAAGTTTCCCATTCAAAAAACAAGAGTATCCATTTAATCCAAGTTATCTACTTTGTTGGCATACAGTTGTTCATACTATTCCCTTGTAATCCTTTTCTTTTTTTCCTGTAAGTTCAGCAATAATGCCCCCCTTTCCATGCTTCATTTTAGATATGGGAATAGATTTTAAATTAGGGAATAGATTTTAGTCTTCTGGAGTTTTTCTCTTGGTCCGTCTAGCTAAAGGCTCGTTAATTTTGCTGATCTTTCAAATAGCTTTTGGTTCATTTTTTTTCTATTTTCCTGTTTTCTATTTTATTAATTTTTCTCTAATATTTATTACTTTCTTCTTTCTACTGGCTTTAGGTTTTTTGATGTTCTCTTCTTTTTTCCACTTGGATCAACTTTTAGTATTTTCTGTTATCAGCTTTTAATTCCCAAGCATGCAGGCAATGTAAATTCAGCCTCCAAATAAGCAAGAAACTCATTACTCAGCATCAGTTCACAGGCTTACCCCTCTGGTTTATTATTCCTCTTCATTTCCTTGAACTTAAAAAATTTTTTCCATCTTGCACACCTGCTTATGTATTTTTCTAAAACTAACATTTCTAGATACCATGGCAGAAAGAACATCTTTTGCATGTGAATAATCCCATACACATCACTTATAATTGCTAGTTTGTGAAAAGTTAGGTCTAAAACGTATCCTCCTGCCCAATAGTCAAGGATGAAAGCAAAGTACCCTGCATATAGGTAGGAAAGCATTTTACTTATTCCTTCAGCATTTAAAGAGTAGAATAAGACTTTAGGTAAAGTCTCCTTAGTAGAAGTTGTCTGCTTTGCAGAAAAAAAGTGAGATAGCAATATGGAACTATTATTTTTCTGCACCCAAATTGTTTGACTCTGTCTTCACATAAACTATATGTAACTTGCTCATTAAAATGAAAATACCTTTCTGATAAAAGTGTTAGATTCAATAACAGTGATTATTATTATTTTGAATATAGTTGACACTCAATATTATGTTAGTTTCATATGTACAACATAGCAATTCAACAACCCTGTATGTTATGCTGTGCTTGCCAGAAATGTAGCTACCATCTATTATGATACAACATTATTATTAATAAGGAAAAGCCAAGTGAGGGTGACACCGTTTTCTAATTTTTACTATTACTTTTACAAATTGTATATTAGGGAATGGATTTTTTTTTATAATTAGTATGAATTAGAAGCTGGTAAAGTAAAATCTTTTCTAACTCCCAAACCTTTAAGATCTTGAAAAAAAATCATTCCTTACTGTGTATCTCATTTCTTTGTCTACAAAATATGATTAATGACACTAATCTGGGGACAATTTGTAGCAAAGATGCAAGAGATAGAGCAGAATCTGAAATGTAATTTTTACCTGTTATCAAGGAAACTTTGTGTAAGAAAAGGCTGCATTATTCAGATGCTGCTCAATATCCCAATTGCTTAATGTTATTGGAGTGGTAGGTATGTTGTAGAAAGTTAAATAGTTCACTATGTGAAATCTGTCTTTTTTTTTTTTCAATTAATACTTTGAAGAGAAAGAGATCAACTGGATCAGGTGTCTCAAAGTCATCTTTGTTGTTTTCACCCATGATATTTATAAATGTTTTGCTCTAGGCTTTACCTAATTATATTTTGGGGTTCCCATACATTTTTAATCTAGCAAAAATAATGAGCATGCTTCCAAATGCTGAATGCTAAGTAAAGCCTGCTTGTTGCCCTTGGAAAAGGTCCCATTGTCATATTCAGTGGCTCTGTATTTCAGCTTCCATCATTTTTTCTGTGTGTAGCCAGGGTACCAGCTCAGCTGCCAAAAAGCCAAAGCTGAGCAAAGACAAGGATGATCTCAATCAGTCTGATAGTCATTACTGATAGCCATTGTTCAGAAAAAAAACATGAAAAGTAAATCTGAACATGAAATAAAGAAATACAGGCAGCCTATGTGGCTCAGCGGTTTAGCGCTGCCTTCAGCCCAGGGCATGATCCTGGAGACCTAGGATTGAATCCCATGTCGGGCTCCCTGCATGGAGCCTGCTTCTCCCTCTGCCTGTGTCTCTGCCCCCCGCCCCTCTCTGTGTGTCTCTCATGAATAAATAAATAAAATCTTAAAAAAAAAAGAAATACACTTAGATTTATTAATCAGATTAAAAAGAAAGAAGAACCAGTGTCTGGTTTTAGAACATAGCTAACTTCCAAGCAAGACTTATATTCTAGATTTATATTTTTTCATAGGATCTTAAAAAGAATCTTGGCTTAGCCTTTTCTTCTGACTGAGGGACCTAAAAAGAACCATATTCATATCAATTTAAAACTCGGAGTTTGAGGCTTTCCAATTTAGAATTTAGACCTTTGTTTTCTTTATATGTAATCTACCTTGGAACCTACTAATCACACAATTGAGTTTAAAAATCTTAGTAAAAATGAAGTAATACTTGGAGTAACAAATATAGTACAAATATAATAATAAGCCCCTTTGATGACTGGTACTGTGTTTTACCATAGAAAGCATTCAGTAAATATTTGTTTAACAAATTAAATAGAAAAAATATAAATTTGTAAGAATCACAAATTGTCAAAAACATCTCAGGTGCCCTTTCAAGTAATTATGGAGGCTTTTGATAGGAAGGATATTCACAAGGAAAAACTTCAGCTATCATCCTTAGATTGTTAATGTCACAAGAAGAATGAGTCTAATTTAGAGGCTTTTTAAAAATCTCCCGAAAGAAAAATAATTAGAAAACAAATGAGATACCTATTTATATTAACAGTGCTTCCATCTATTTTCTTTCTTTCTTTGCTTGTTTACAAAAGCAGGCATAAAAAAGAAGCAAACATTTTCTCAGGGCAGTTATCACCAAGCATCTTTCCCCCCATGATCTGGACTCTGCACAAGTTATTAATTTGAGTTAAGAGAACTTGTAAAAGTCATCACCTTGGCTCACATTTCCTACTTCCTGTCACTGAAAGCAGTTCACAGATGCAAATAAAGAAATGGGAAAATAAGTGTGATTCTCTTGTCTTTTGATAGAAGAGAAATTTCTGGGAAGAAATCCTTACAGGAAAAAAGCTCATCAGAAATCTTTCCAATCTAAAATAACATTAGTAATAAGCGTAATAATACTTCATTATTCAGGCATTGCAAAGTCTCATATAGAGGAAAGGACATCTTTATTCTTGACTCATAAAAGCAAAAATGGATGACAGAAATCAATACTTAGTCTCCTAAGAGTATATCATGGATGGTCTTCCAAATCAGTAGCCTTTAAGACTGATATTCAGTAGCAACCTCCCACTGTTCAAACTACAGTGTGATTATAGTCTTGACAAAATTACAGCCATTTTAATTAGTCACAACACATTACCATGTACAAACTCTAAAGCACTCAGCCACTTCTTGGAGATACAGAAATAAACATAATTTGATCCTTACATTCAAGGTGATTGCTGTAGTGCATTCAAACTGCTATGACTAAATACCACAGAGTGGGTGGCTTATAAATAACAGAAATATACTTCTCATGGTTCTGGAGGTTGGGAAGTGAAAAATATGGCACCAGCAGATTGGTGTAGTGGCTGATGAGGGCCCATCTCCTGTTTCATAGACAGCACTTTCTTGCTGTGTCCTCCCATGGTGGAACAGGCCAGAAAGTTCTTTAGTGCATCTTTTATAAGAACAGTACTCCATTCAAGAGGGCTCCCTCCTTATGATCTAATCACCTCCTGCCCCACTGTCTAATACTATTACCTTGGGAGTTAGCATTTCAACATATATATTTTGGGGTGACACATTCAGACCATAGAAGTGATATTCTACTGAGAAAATAGACAAACAGACCATTACAAGGAATGTTCAAAGTGATACAAGGACTTTGACTGGGTACTGATGTGGTAAACTGGTGACGTATCCAATTTATTCTTAAGAAGACTGGGAAGGTATGTGGGAAAAGTGACTTCTAAGCTGAAAACTGGAAGATGAATAGAAATTCATGTGCTACAGAAGAAAAGAAATAGATGGGAGTAAGTAAGTAAGACGGGAGTCATTCAAAGCAATAATTATATTCCAAATTGTTGATTTATTTTGTTACTTTATTCTAATTTTTTTCACATTCTCTTTAGGTGTCAAGAAATAGACTTAAAATGCTAGCACTTATACAAACCAAAGTACACAGATAAACTCTCTCTTATCCATTACCACCCCAGATAATGTGTATAGACTGAGCTTCTGGTGCAGGTGGAAGTTTCCATTATTCTTTTGTAATTCATGATAAGGGAACAGTGTTTCATATGAATATTGTAATCTCCAGTACAATTCTGAAGAAACTACCATTGATTTGTAAGAGAGAAAGAAAAGTTGGTTGAAAGTAAAACATATTTTATGCTATTGAGTTGTTGGATTTCTTTGTATGTATTTTGGATATTAGCCTCTTATCAAATATATGGTTTGCAAATAGTTGGTTCATTTTTTCAGTTGTCTTTTCACTTTTTTGGTTGGTCCCTTTGCTGTATAGATGTTTTTTAGTTTGATGTAGTCTCATTTGTCTATTTTTTCTTTTGCTGTTTGTACTTTTGCTGTCATATCAAGAAATCATTGCCAAGACCAGTGTCATGAAGCTCTCTCATTTTTTTTCTCTAGAATTTTTATAGATTTGGTTCTTACATTTAAGTCTTTAATTTACTTTGAGCTGATTTTTGTTTTGGGTTTAAGATAAGGGATCAATTTCATTGTTTTGCATGCAGATATCCAGTTTCTCTGACACCATTTGTTGAAAACTATCCTTTCTCCATTGTGTATTCTTAACATCTTTGTCAAAGATCAGTTGACTGTATAAGTTTGTTTATTTCTGGGCTCTCTGTTCTGTTTCATTGGTCTACATGTCTGTTTTTAGGTTAGTACTCTACTTTTTTAATTTCTCTAGCTATGTAATATTTTGAAAACAAGAAATGTGATACCTCCAGCTTTGTTCTTTTTTATCAAGATTGTTTTGGCTATTTGGTCCTTTGTGGCTACATAGAAATTTTAGGATTTTTTGTGTTTGTGAAAAATGTCATTGGAATTCTAATAGAGTTAAATCTGTATATTGTGTTAAATCTGTATATTGCCTTGGTTAGTGTGAGTATTTTAACAATATTAATTCTTCCACTCAATGACCATGGATTACCTTTCCATTTATTTTTTTGTCTTATTCAATTTCTTTCATTACTGTTTCGTAGTTTTCAGTGTATACATTTTCACCTTACTGGTTAATTCCTGAATACTGGACTGGTATATTAATCCTAATAATTTTTTGTGTCATCTTCAGAATTTTCAACATATAAGATATTCATCTGCAAACAGAAGCAGTATTACTTTTGCATGTCTGATTTGGATGCATTTTATTTATTTTTCTTGCCTAATTGCTCTGGCTAGAGCTCCTAGTACTATGTTAAATGGAAGTGGAAAGATGAGAATCCTTGCCTTATTCCTGTTGTTAGAGGAAGACCTTTATTTTTTCCCAGTTGACTATAATGTTAGCTGTGGCCTTTTTATATATGACCTTTATTGTGTTAAACTACATCTTTTCCACGTATAGTTTATTGAGAGTTTTTAATCATGAAAATGTGTTTAATTTTGTCAAATGAGATGGTTATATGAATTTTATCCTTTATTCTGTTAAAGTGATAATCATATTAATTGATTTTCATATGTTGAAATATCCTTGGACCTGAGAATAAACTCTACTTGGTCATGGCATATGATCCTTTTAATATGATGTTGAATTCAGTTCACTAGTATTTTGTTCAGGATTTTTTGCATTTATGTTTATCAAGAATTCTAGTCACAATGCTTTTGTCTGTATCAAAGTAATGCAGCTCTCATAAAATAAGTTTAGAAATGTGCTCTCCTTTTCTATTTTTTTTTTTTTTGGAAGAGTTTGGAAATGATTGGTATTATTTCTTCTTTAAATGTTTGGTAGAATTTACCAGTGATGCCATCTAATCCTGAACTTTTCTTTTGGGGGAGGTTTTTGATTACTGCATTAATCTCCTTACTGTTAATTGACTTGTTCAAATTTTTTATTTTGTCATGATTCATTCTTAGTTGTACATTTCTAAGAACTTACTCATTTTTCCTGGGGTACCCAGTTTGTTGATCTATAATTTTTCATATTAGTCTGTTATTGCATGAAAGACTTGAATAGACATTTAGACATTTCTCCAAAGAAGACATAAATGGACAACAGGTATATTAAAAGTTGCTTATATTATTAATAATCAAAGAAACACAATTCAAAATGATGAGATACCATCTCACACCTGTTAGAATGGCTGTTATTTGTAAAAAGGTAACAAATGCTGACAAAGATGTATAGAAATAAGAATTCTTAGTGTTGTTTAGAATGCAAAGTGGTGCAGTTGCTAAGGAAAACAATATGGAGGTTCCTCGAGAAATCAAAAATAGAACTACCATATGTTTCAGAAAACCCATTTCTGGCTATATATCTAAAATAATGAAAATAATTCTTTGGAATGTGTCCACTCTCATGTTCATTGAAGTGTTATTCGCAATAGCTAAGATATGGGATGCCTGGGTAGCTCAGTGGTTGAGTATCCACCGTTGCCTCAGCGTGTGATCCCAGGATCCATGATCGAGTCCCACATGGGGCTCCCTGTGGGGATCCTGCTTCTCCCTCTGCTTGTGTCTCTGCCTCTCTCTCTCTCTCAAATAAATAAATAAATCTTTAAAAAAAATAGCTAAGATATGAAAACACCCTAAATGTCCATCAGTAGATGAATGAATAAAGAAAATGCAGTATGTACATACAGTGGAATGTAATTCAACCTTAAAAAATAAAGAAATCCGGGCAGCCCCGGTGGCTCAGTGGTTTAGCACCACCTTCAGCCCAGGGCGATCCTGGAGACCCGAGGTTGAGTCTCACGTCAGGCTGCCTGCATGGAGCCTGCTTCTCCCTCTGCCTGTGTCTCTGCCTCTCTCTCTCTCCCTCCTCTCTGTGTATTCTCATGAATAAATAAATAAAATCTTAAAAAAAAAAAAGGAAATCCTTCTGTATGCAACAACATGGATGAACTTAGAAGACATGCTATGTAAAACAAGCCAGTCACAGAAGACAAATACTTAGTGATTTCACTTATATGTGGTATCTAAACTAATCAAACTCATAGGGATAGAGGGTAGAATAATGATTGCCAGGGGTTGAAGGAAGGAAAAACATAGAATTGATGCTCGATGGGTATTAAGTTTTAGTTATGCAAGATGAGTAAGTTCTAGAAGTCAGCTATATAATCTTGTGCCTATAGTTAACAATAGTGCATTGTGTATCTAAAAATCTGTGAAGGTTAGATCTTATGTTAGTTTTCTTATTTAAAAAAAAAAAAAAAGTACGCTGGATCAGCCCATGAGCTCTAGTTTGTTCTCTTTATGGCACACATTTATAACAGAATCTCAGTCATGGTTTTGTTTAATTACTTTCTTTTTTTTTTCCTACTTTTTTTAGTTTTATTTTTCTCCCTGTTCTTTTTTCTCTCTTTTGTTTATTTTATTATTTTATGTAATTATGCTGCCTTTCCGGGAATTTTTAAGCAAGTAGGAAATAAATACATAAATACAAAATTTAGAATTAAAGCAAAACATTGTAAAATACCTTTTTAAGGAAAAATTAAACACATATGCATGGTGGACCCAGTGGCAGTTGGTATCTTTTGGTATTACACTTCCAGAATATAGGTGTCCAGAGAAAAATAAACCAAAATCTTAATCATACGTATTATTAAAATCTGGTTGGAAATAAGAGCACATGATAATTTCCAAGTAGAAAGTAAATTTTTTAATCTTGAGGAAAAATAAAGTTATTTTCAGAACCATGGAAATATTCCTTCAGGATACCAAAAAGTTAAAATACAAATTTGCTGCCTGAATAAACTTTAATATTTTAGCCATTAATAAAGTTATTTTGTAAAAATACATAGAATGGAATTATCATTAATGGTGGGTAGTTTTGTTAGAGAATATTTTTATTAGTATATACTTTTAACACTAAAATGCACATGTATTTTATTAAAAATCTTTTTTATTACTGATGAGATATATATAATCTTAATAAGAATATATTTAATAGTATATCAAAATCCAGATGATAGTATAGAATTGCTGGCTAGGCTTTCCTTGCAAAATCACAAGTCACAGAAGGATGGTCTTTAGTTAACACTAAATTTTTGAAATAGCTAATAGTTGAGAAAGAAGAAATGACCTTTTCTATAGCACTGACTTGCTGCAATTCTTTCTTTAGGTGATTAAAATAAAAGGTAGATCATTTGAAGAAGGACTAAAACAAAAAGGATACTTACTTTAAAAAGAAAGCAAAGGAAATACAAGAATAATTTAATTACAAGTGGTTGAATATTTGGCAAATTTCCCATCAAACCAAATTATCCTTTCATAATTAATATTAACGTGGGAAAGAAATAGAATGACTCTGCTTTTGATTTGAGCTGCATCACTGCTTATCTGCTGATTAGACAAGCTACTTCTTTCTAATTTATCACTTTAATGTTACTGTTGGTATTAATGACTGGTTTGAAAAACACTAAAGCACAATTATAAATAGTCTGACCAGCTTACAGAAGTGCCAGTGTAAGCACCAACACAGGTCTTCCATTTATCACCATTTGTTTTGATAGAGCAACATTCATTTCATTTATCACTTGATCCCTTTCTTTTATTTCTTCCATGGTAGGGTGTCTAATCAGCATTATTTATCTCAAATTGTATTTTCTTGAAAGCTTTTAAGGACCTTCCAACAAGGGCACAATCACTGTTCTCATTTAAGGAAACACCCAGCTCCACAAGTCAGAAGTTCATATTCTGATTGTGCTTTTTAAAAGTAAATTATTTAAAGAGATCTAAAAAATATTAATTTTAAACCTTATGTGGCTTCCTGCTGAGTGTGTGTGTGTGTGTGTGTGTGTGTACTCATCAAAACAACACTCATTAAAATGAATGGACTAAATGGAATGCCACTTCTTAATTGACAGAATCGGTAAAAATGAATGCAAAAGGAAGATTCTATACTCCATTGGTTAATATGGTAAATACAGAGTTAAGAATTGTGCAGTCTTTGCAGTGAACTCGTGAGGTTGCTAAGGATTTTAGGTTATCCACATTGCAAGGTTAGCCACTGCTGAAAAAAGAAACACTCACCATTGCTGTCTTTATCTCTTACTGGCCAGCACCCATTTGCTTTTTCATTTTCTCTAAAAATCAGGAATTGTATTAAACATCATGTTTTACATGATAGGAAAGATCTGAGATTCTTGGATAAAATGGCTATTTATTTTTGCAAATTTTCCTTCTCTAATGATTTTTTTTTTTTTTTTTTTTTTTGCTAACAGGGTATACTCCTCCTTGTACTTTGAAGTTCACATAGCAGCAGTACTTTATTTTGCCTGTGTAAGTGGCAGTAGCCATGTAAAAACACTGATGGAAAACAAACAGGTGGAATTTGGAGATGGGGGCTCCAGAAAATCAATTCTAATCCAAGTACTGTCATTAAGAAGTCAGGCAACTTGCACAACTTCTAAATATCTATAGAATAAGTATATTTGAGTTGACATTCTAATAACTTTTAAATTATTTTTATCATATTTGTGTTCAAATACAAAATAACATACAAATACACTAGGTATGTTTCTCATAACTTTAGCTTTATTAACTCATTTAATCTTCATATCAACACTGTGATGTAGCTACCATCTTGATTCTTACTATATGTTCTTACCCAGAACCAAGATTGCACAGCCATTAAGTGGTAGAACTGGGTTTCAATCCAGACAGGCTGGTTCTAGAATTCATATGGTTATGCACTATATTGTTATACAATTTATTATTTAAGTTTTTTTGATGTCATTTCTCATTTATAAATGTTTCCTTTTTATTTTAATAAATTTACTGCAAAGGAAATCTTGGGTCACAATCATAAATATAACACCAATGTCATCAACATAAACAGAAGGTTGCTATAAACATTAAAAAGGGACAAAATGCAGTTGTTAATTTAAAAATAACAGAAATAATAATAAATATAGGTATCTCTATACTAAAGGAGACAAATTGATATGTCCCAGATTTCAGAGTAGTTTCATTGCACATAGGGAACACATTCATTTTAGCCCAGTATTCTGTTCACTGTATCCTTGGTCATCCTTTCCCATGTCATTAGCAGTTCATTAGCCTGCTGGCTCTTCACTGGTCCTCTATTTCCTAGAAATTCCAACTCCCCGACTTTTAATAGCATTTCCTATTTCTCTGTCTGTGAAAGATTTATTGCTCATTTCCTATTCTGCATTTCCATTTCCTATCCCACATGCTTTTCCAAGCGAGCATTCTTCTCTTCTACTCTCAATGAGTGTGGCTCCTTTTTGGGGTTCTGAGTTCTATAGCCAGAGTCTTCATTGTGTCATGGAAGGACTGAGAAGTCAATATGAATCACTGAATCCCACCTCCCTTTTGGTGCTTTTTGCATCAGCCCTCTCCCCTGCGCAGGTGTATACATGCATTCAAACATACACCCTCTCTTTATCTTTCCCTCCTACTCTCAAAGCTTACAACCCCTAGTGTCCTAGGAGTCAAATACCCCTGCTTTAATTCTAGTTGAGTTTCTTGGCCTTCCTTTTTGCTGGTTCACCTTCTCTTTTCTCTATCTCAACTCCTTTCCCTCCCCACCCCCTTCATAGTCTTAATGTTCCTGAGAGTGATTATACAATAGTGGAAAAGATAAATGCCAAGATGAAGATATTTGATCCTTTACTACCTAAAACTACCTCATAAACTACCAGTAGCACATACCCTACATTTTTACAAGTGCTACATAGATAATATATACAGCCCTTTTCAGTCTT
Organism: Canis lupus baileyi; assembly: GCF_048164855.1. Taxonomy (NCBI): domain Eukaryota; kingdom Metazoa; phylum Chordata; class Mammalia; order Carnivora; family Canidae; genus Canis; species Canis lupus. The sequence continues at coordinate 21,270,030 of NC_132842.1, forward strand.
AAAATTATGAATCCTAAAATGGGCCAAATCAGCCACCTGCTTATCAGTAATCTTTCCCTAGCAATTACATTAAGACTTCATAGCTATTGGAACTAGTTGGGTGATTACTTTCTGACCTGAATTTAACTAGCAGTGTTGAAGGCATTGTAGCTCTAGAGCTTTCTGTGGGAGCCTTTTTAATTGAAATGCCACTCTCACCTCTACTGTGACTGTGAACTCCTGTGGCAACATGTATGTGGAATGAGGGTCCTTGTGTGTCTGCAAGAAAAGAAGGGAACTTGTGAAAAGGGGTATGCACTGACTTGAATAGGCTAAGGACCTAATTAAACAGAATTGGGGTAGTTTAGAAAAATTAATTTCATAGAAACACAAATTTAACATAGAATGCTATACTTAAAGGGAACATTACAAAATATTTGAAAGAGTTCTTGATCATGGAGAGGCACAACCTCAAGAAATGATGGAGCAGGAAAAATGAGGTATGAGGACTGGAAAACGACTTAAGAACTAAAGTGAATGTGTGGGAAATTTTTCATGAGTCTTGAGTTTAGAGTAATTAAATCTAGAGACTACATGAAAATATAGGAATCACTGTTAGTCATCATATACTATAAAAAGAAATAAGATGGCTAGGCTGCCTGGATCTCAGGCCCTTTTTCTGGAATGAAAACCTGAGTATACTGCTATCACCCACCTTCCTCTGGGGAGAGGAGGATGTAGGAAAACATCTGAAAGACTGAACATTTACCCAGTACATTCAGATACTTGAATAAAATGGCTTAAACTACAGGAGATCAAGGCATTTAATTGGCAAGTTTAATGACCTTCTTTCCTCTTTCAAGTCATGGTAGATTGAAAGCCAACAAAGAAGATTAAAAGGTCAATGTTCTTCTCTCTTTCCCTTCCCTTCCCTTCCCTTCCCTTCCCTTCCCTTCCCTTCCCTTCCCTTCCCTTCCCTTCCCTTCCCCTTCCCTTCACCTTCCCTTCCCTTCACCTTCCCTTCACCTTCCCTTCCTTCTCCCTTCCCCTTCTCTCCCGTCCTCTCCCCATCCCTCTCTTCCCCTCTTTCTCCATCCTGTATTAAATAAACACTTAGTGCATTCTCCTATATCTCTGATACTTTAATAGGTGCTTGGAGCAAAAAAGTAGCAACTGTAGTAGACACAGCATCCTATGTCCAGGGATCTGATAGTCTAGTAAAGGAGAAAAATCCATAAATAAATAAATAAATACATTATAGTGTGATGAGTGAAGAATACATAGGTGTTATAGGTGAAGTGATTGGAGGGACTAGTTTCTTCTACCTGGTTAGGACTTTGGAGATTGAATGTGATTTGTAAAAGCAAATAACAGAATTTTCAGACAATATTATAGTATATGTAGAGACCCCTAAGGAAGTGATTTTAGGAAGGTCAGCCAGTACAAAAACAATACAAGGGATCGGTTCTGGCATTATCTATATACCAGAAATTAATATTTCTAATTTGTAATGTGAAAAACAATATCTTTCATAATAAAACCCAAAACAATGAATTATTTCACCAATTATATATAGAATCTGTATGTTCTAAACTACTAAACACTAATGAAAGAAGATGTATACAAATAAAGAGATCATGTTCTGGATTGAAAAACTCAATATTATTAAGGTGCCAGTTCTCCCCCATTTGATCTATACATTCAACTCAGTCATAATCAAAATACCAACAAGCTTCTTTGAAGATAATAGCAAACTGGATCTAAACTTCATATAGAAAGGCAATGAAACCAGAAGAGTCAAAATAATTCTAAAGAGAACAATAAAATCAAAGGCTAACACCCTGTGAAGGCAGGACCTGATGGTGTTGCCTGATTTATAACTTAAAGTACAGTGATCAAAGCATGTAATTTTGGTAAAAGGATAAACATATCAGTTGTCATGTGTGAAAAATAATAGCCCAGAAATAAATCCACACAAGTAGTTAATTTTTGGCGAAGGTGAAAAGGCAGTACAATGGAGAAAGAATAATCCTTCTAACAATAGTCCTGGAATAAGTAGACATAACATGCAGAAACATATACATTCACACAAATCTCACAGAATACATAAAAATTAACTCAAAATTGACCATACCCAAATACACAGTATAAAACGATAAAACTTAGAGAAGAAAGCATAGGATGAAAGGCTATGTGGCCTTGGGTTTGGCAATTAGTTTTTAGATATTACTCAAAAACCACAAACTGAAAAATATAGCTTAATCGGAGTGATCAAAATGACAGTTATTACTCTTTGAAAGACACTGGTAAGAGCATGAAAAGACACAAAAAGGGAAAAATAAATTTACTCTTTAATTGACTTCTATCCACAATATAAAGAACCCCTAGAACTCAACAGAAAGTAAGCAACTGATAAATAAAGGGCAAAAGATCTGTACAGTTACTTCATGCAAGAAGATATGTAGATGGTAAATAAGCATGTAAAAAGATGTTCAACATCATTAATCTTTGGAGAAGCATAAATTAAAACGATAAAAACACCTATTCAAATGGCTGAATAATTATTTTAATAAAATTATGTATATCCAAAGTGTATAACATGTTTTAAAATATATGTACATCATGAAATGACTACTACTGTCTAGCTAATTAGCATATCCATCTCCTTACATAGTTACCATTTTATAGTTCTGTTGTGACAGCACCTGAAATCTATTATCTTAGTAAATTTCCAGTATATAATACAGTTTTATTAACTAAACTTATCATGATAAACATTAAATTTCTAGACATATTAACTGTAAATAAATTCAACTTTGTACTCTTTGACCACCATCACTCCATTTCCCCCACTTTCCCATCCCTGTAATCCTCTTTCTACAAAATGTTTCTATGTATTTGACTTCTTTAAATTCAACATAAAAGTATTATTGTGTAATATTTTTCTCTCTGTGTTTAGCTTTATTTCACTTAGCATAATGTCCTCCAGGTTGATTCATGTTGTCACAAATGACAGGATTTCCTTTTTTAAGGATAAGCAATATTCCATTGTGTGTGTTTGTATGAGTGTGTATCACAATTTCTTAATCCAAGAGTGGATAAGTTGTTTTGTTTTTTTTTTAAGAGAAATTTATAGTATGAAATGCTAGTGAGAATACGGAGCAATAAGAATGCTTATACACTGGGGTGCCTGGGTGGCTCAGTGTATTAAGCATGTGCCTTCAGCTCAGGTCATGATGCTAGTGTCCTGGGATTGAGCCCTGTGCCAGGCACCCTACTTAGCAAGGAGTCTGCTTCTCCCTTTCCCTCTGACTCTCCCCCCTGCTTATACCCATGCTCACTCTCTCTTTCTCAAATGAATAAATATCTTTTTAAAAATGCTTATACATTACTTTTAGAGTGCAAAATGGTACAACCACTTTGGAAAACATTTTGGCAACTTCGTATAAGATTAAATATATACTTATCATATGACCCAGCAAATTATTCCTGGGTATTTACTTAATAAAGTGAAAACTTATATTTGCATAAAATCTCTATATAAATTTTTATAACAGCACTCTTCGCAATTGTAAAAAACTGGAAACAGCCAAGATGCCCTTCAACAAGCAAATGAATAAGCAAGCCATTGTGAATTCATAGATTGGAACACTATTCCAACAATAAGAAAGAAAAAATACCTTGTGATTTGTGCAACAACATGGATGACTCTTAAGTACATTTTCTGAATAAAATAAGCCAGACTCCTAAGGCAATTTGTATTATGATTCCATTTATATGACATTTTAGAAGTGGCAAACTGGGAGCAGAAAAAGGAGTTACAACCAATTCATCTTATGTTGGCACGATCTACCCATTGTCTCAACCTAGAGAATTCGTATCTTGCATATGACCAGATATCCGAGCTTAATACTGAGGGCACTTGTTCTGCTCTTGGCTAGTCTCTTGAAGATACACTAGCCTACTGTAGTCATTTTCACTTATATGTACCCTTGAGACACACACTCTAACTAGCCTCACTCTACTTACTACTTAACCTCCTGTTCTAAGAAAGACAGAAGCCAATTTTATAATATATTTTTTATAAAGGCCAGCATCTGGCCTTTTCAGTATTACCATAATCATTCTCTTTCTTTGGCATAGAATACATTCTTCACAGGAATAGTACAAGCAGTAGACCTGTAAAATCTCAAACAGGAGGAAAAATATCAAAGAAAAGACCAAGTGCAAACTAATAAAGCATAAAACACTTGCACCATAAAAAACTGGAGAAGTATCATTAGTGTTGCAAATTATTGGAAGAGTAATTACCCCCAAGATGTTCAGGTACTTGCTACATCTTGCTCGCAAAGAACTGATGTAATGTGATAAGGAAATAAAACTGTCAGCCCTCACATGTTTGGGAGGATAAAGGTTTGAGCATTAGATTAAAATAGCTATACAAACAAGCTCAATGACATGCAGTGAAAATCGGACTGTGTGGGTGTTGTGGGGTGTGTACATCATGGGAGCATTTCTATGCCTGTCACAGGTGACCTTGGATTGTTTCACTGGGAGGGAGAGGAAGATTAAATTTTCCTCTCAGATACTGCCATTAGTTACTTTTCCAAAGTGAAAAAGGCCCAGAGACTGTGTTTGTGCCTGGGTGGCTTACTTATTGGAGTGATGTTCTGATTGTACTAATGTCACTAGGATATAGAGATTTCTCATCGGTTGTAGGGATGTTGAAGCATTCTCTGACTAGGTCATCAGGGGGCTTGCCAGGCCTTTGACTTTAAAGACAGTCTTGATAATGAAATCATACTCCGTGAGACCAGTGCCTTCTAAACTACTCACACACCAACTAGGGCATGAACAAGTAGGCCTTGTGGGCTGATTTGATGGCACAGTAGAGCTTATGACATACTCCCATTTAAATTTGTAGAGTAAAAAATTGCATAGGAATTTGTGTAGGAAAAAAGCCAGATTCTAAAGACAGTCACATCTTAATCCTGATTTTTCCCAATTCCTAAGCCATTTCCTAATTGTGAGTTAGGGAAGCAATTCTGAGTTCTATTTTGATGCAAGCCAATTGTTCACTAATTTCTACTGAACTAAAAAGATCCGTATGTTACAAGGAGAAACAACCTTCTTTTTCTAAAGATGTATTTCCATGATTCAAGTATCTCTGAATCGTATGTTTTCATTTGGCTTATGAATACTCTTGCCCTTTATGTTGTTGGTTGGCACTAGAATAGGGCAAGTCCCAGGAAAATTTCAGAGAATCAAATCTCATTATGCAGCTGTTCAGTGGTTGTTTCTTGTATACTATTGTTTTATAAACTAAAATAATTTGCTTTGTCTTTAGGCCTGTTTTCTTCATTGTAATCTTTTAGGAATATGCCAAATACAAATTACTAATATTTACATAAGGCATTATATGTATTAATGACACTTTCACATGTATTTTCTCCTTAGGTTTTCTAGTTATCATTAGGAAATCTGATAGTCTTTTTATTATAGATAAGGAAACAAAGACTTCCAGAAATAATTTGCCCAAGATCACTTGATCAATAACAGTGGGGCCATGATGCAAGCCCAGATCAACCAATTCTAGAGTCTAAGCTTTTCCAGTATGCCAAGCTTTGGTACTGGATGAAGTTTGTTCTGTGTTAGGGTAGAGGTTATGTCAGGTGAAAGCTGTCTTGCACTCCAAATCATTTGATAACAAGAAATTAAATAATAAGTGAAAACCCATTTGGTGATGTTAAAATAACAGGAAGAGTTGTTTGAAGGAAAGATAATGAATTCCACTTTGGACACATGGACTGTTTAAGAGGAAATGTACTGGTACATGGCATGTAGGGGTCTAGTGCACTAGACAGAAATCTGGGCTGGTGACAGGGATTTTGGAAACCCTATAGATGATGATTAAAGCTCTTGGAATAGAGAAGACTTCTCTGAGATTATTGCTATAATTCGTATTATGTTGTGAATAATGTTCAAGTGCAAGAAAAGTCAGTTTTGCTTACATTTAGCTTGTAGCTTTATAACTATTAACATATCAGACAAAAAAACAAGGAAAAGAATGCTGTAGTCTTGAAGCACTACCCGGTGAACAACAACAAAAAATTTTTGTGGTTTGCTACATATTACATAGTGATAAAACATGACATTTAGACTTAAGCACTTTAAATAGTCCCTTGGGCTTTGTTCAGGGCACAGAACAGCTGTATGTGTAATTAAATAAAGCTAATTTAAATAAATTAGATTAACCAGAAAAATCATTCAAAGTTTGCATTCATAAAAGTTTTTTATGTAAGAAGTTGTCAATGCTATTTCTCCGAACTGCATATTTTAGAAAATGGTGGGCTCTGGGATAAGGAATACATTTTAAAGCTGTAAAAATAGAAAGTTTTTTCTTCACATTTCATACTGAAAGTATAATTTTACTGATATTTTGCACAGATGAATTGCAAGAGAATGTTTGCAATATAATTGTTATTGAAGGCACCAAGAAAGACAGTGAAATAGAATGAAAAATATGCTTCTTTTAGTTTCTTTTGCTGCAATCATTTTAAGCATAACACATGCATCTGGGAAACATTACTCTTCTTTTTTGTAGAAGCTACTGTCTGAACATACTTTCTCATCAGTATTTATATGAGAATCTATATTCAAGAAATTGGTCAGTTGTTGTATTTGTTCCTGGGCTTGAAAAGGGAGATGTTGCTTTAGCAAAGCTAAGAATTTTTAGAATAAAAATGAGCACATAACTAGCTTTAATGTTTCTGACTGCTAGACTGTTATAATGTAATCATCAGGGGCTATGAAATTGTTTTCATCAAAAAGCTATAAGGGCTGTGTCTGGGAACCAAGGTGAATTAGGGTTTGACCTTTTTTAATATTGTCTTTCTTGACACTCTCTCTCATAGATACTCGTTCTCACGTTTCAGGAATGAAGTGCATTGATCCCACTTTTAGAGATCAGTCATAGGGGTAAACAGAGAAGTCTCTGTGATTTATGAGCAAACCTGCTGATAGGTCCTTAGAGAGGTACAACATTCACAGGTTGAAAACAGGAAGAACCAGGGATTCAAATATTTTAGGGAAATAGTTCCACTCAGTCCCCATTTTTGAAATAACAGTAACTTCAAGTTGAAATTTATTACAACCCAATAGAAAGATCTCTAATATCTAGCCAATCCATAATAAACAGTTTTTTTTTTCCTGGCCTCATGTATGATTAATCACCTCATTTTGTCTCATTTCTTCTTTGGATGGGCTTAGTGCAAGTGTTTAAAAAATACACTTACATCCGAAGGTGGAGAGAGGCTTTGGGTGATTTAACTTAAATCCTGTTCTAGAACCAATGGTCAGGGGAAACTTGAGCAATAGAAGAGCTTTGAGAAAAAAAATAGAACAGTAGGATTGGCTGTCATCAACTTTCAGTATGATTTCATAGCAGCCATTAAAAAATAAAATATTGTTTGCTACATCTTTGTTAGGCGTTAAGTGTCATGGATACAAAATAAAGCAAATGCAATAATTACCTACAATACATTAATCAAAAGCACTTTCTCATCAGTATAACTTTTCAAATTAGGCTTTACAAAAAGTATTTTAGAAAAGATGGATCACATTTACTGGAGAATTATATGCCGGTATGTCAGCTAGATGTTTCAGTTGATTTTTTTTCAAGATTTTATTTATTTATTCATGAGAGACACACAGAGAGAGGCAGAGACATAGGCAGAGGAAAAAGCAGGCTCCCTCCAGGGAGCCCGATGTGGGACTTGATCCCAGGACCCCAGGATCACAACCTGAGCCAAAGGCAGGCACTCAACCGCTGAGCCACCCAGGTGCCCCTGTTTCACTTGATTATAAAAAGCATATATATATATATATATATATATATATATATATATATATATCATATTTGACATACATATATGACTTTTACCCTGAGCATTCAAATTTTATTAAATAAAAATATTTTGCATACCTTAGAATTACTTGCTTAGTTTACTTCCTTTTAGAATCAGAACATAAAACATAGCAGTTCTTTGCTACTCTCTTCAAATTCCTCTCAATTATGAATGGAAATCTCATTTCTTTTTTTCTTAAAATAATTCCAACATTCTAATTCTCTCCTAAGTTGTGATTGCCCACAAGACTAGAAAGCAAGGAATAGTTGTTTTTTTTTTTTTTATCCAGATTCTTTTGTGTTTAGAGCTAATTTTGTTTTCCTAGTGTTTGGGCCACATACTTCTGGTAAAATGTTCTTATGGAATAAACTGTTTACTATTGACTGTGAGAAATATGTAATCATTATTTCACGTTCCCAGTTTGAAGATATTTGAGCTCATACTTTATTGGATGCTTTCAGTTTAGTGTTCATTCTTTAGTTTGCATGTAATAAAGCCTGTGCTTGTGATGGATCTCCCTGGGAACTGATTCTATAATTCTTATAGATATATTGCTGTATCTTTTGGGAGACTTAATGACAATTTTATTGATTATCTACAAACTACCCATATGTCATGATGAAGAGACCAATAAGCTTCAAAGCCAATGTCTTAAAGTTTTTCAAATGGTATAATCAGTGCAATTCCAACTATAATCATTTAAATCTAAGATATGTGCATCCTTCCTTTCTGTAAATGCTAAGTATTCTTAGAAGCACATATGTACACTGGTCAACATTTAAAATTTTTCATCTTAGAAGCAAACTGTTTCTTTTTTATTTTTTTATTTTTTTATTTTTTTATTGGTGTTCAATTTACTAACATACAGAATAACACGCAGTGCCCGTCACCCATTCACTCCCACCCCCCGCCCTCCTCCCCTTCTACCACCCCTAGTTCGTTTCCCAGAGTTAGCAGTCTTTACGTTCTGTCTCCCTTTCTGATATTTCCCACACATTTCTTCTCCCTTCCCTTATTTTCCCTTTCACTATTATTTATATTCCCCAAATGAATGAGAACATATAATGTTTGTCCTTCTCCGACTGACTTACTTCACTCAGCATAATACCCTCCAGTTCCATTCACGTTGAAGCAAATGGTGGGTATTTGTCATTTCTAATAGCTGAGTAATATTCCATTGTATACATAAACCACATCTTCTTTATCCATTCATCTTTCGTTGGACACCGAGGCTCCTTCCACAGTTTGGCTATCGTGGCCATTGCTGCTAGAAACATCGGGGTGCAGGTGTTCCGGCGTTTCATTGCATTTGTATCTTTGGAGTAAATCCCCAACAGTGCAATTGCTGGGTCGTAGGGCAGGTCTATTTTTAACTGTTTGAGGAACCTCCACACAGTTTTCCAGAGTGGCTGCACCAGTTCACATTCCCACCAACAGTGTAAGAGGGTTCCCTTTTCTCCGCATCCTCTCCAACATTTGTTGTTTCCTGCCTTGTTAATTTTCCCCATTCTCACTGGTGTGAGGTGGTATCTCATTGTAGTTTTGATTTGTATTTCCCTGATGGCAAGTGATGCAGAGCATTTTCTCATATGCATGTTGGCCATGTCTATGTCTTCCTCTGTGAGATTTCTGTTCATGTCTTTTGCCCATTTCATGATTGGATTGTTTGTTTCTTTGGTGTTGAGTTTAATAAGTTCTTTATAGATCTTGGAAACTAGCCCTTTATCTGATATGTCATTTGCAAATATCTTCTCCCATTCTGTAGGTTGTCTTTGAGTTTTGTTGACTGTATCCTTTGCTGTGCAAAAGCTTCTTATCTTGATGTAGTCCCAATAGTTCATTTTTGCTTTTGTTTCTTTTGCCTTCGTTGATGTATCTTGCAAGAAGTTACTATGGCCGAGTTCAAAAAGGGTGTTGCCTGTGTTCTTCTCTAGGATTTTGATGGAATCTTGTCTCACATTTAGATCTTTCATCCATTTTGAGTTTATCTTTGTGTATGGTGAAAGAGAGTGGTCTAGTTTCATTCTTCTGCATGTGGATGTCCAATTTTCCCAGCACCATTTATTGAAGAGACTGTCTTTCTTCCAATGGATAGTCTTTCCTCCTTTATCGAATATTAGTTGCCCATAAAGTTCAGGGTCCACTTCTGGATTCTCTATTCTGTTCCACTGATCTATGTGTCTGTTTTTGTGCCAGTACCACACTGTCTTGATGACCACAGCTTTGTAGTACAACCTGAAATCTGGCATTGTGATGCCCCCAGATATGGTTTTCTTTTTTAAAATTCCCCTGGCTATTCGGGGTCTTTTCTGATTCCACACAAATCTTAAAATAATTTGTTCTAACTCTCTGAAGAAAGTCCATGGTATTTTGATAGGGATTGCATTAAACGTGTATATTGCCCTGGGTAACATTGACATTTTCACAATATTAATTCTGCCAATCCATGAGCATGGAATATTTTTCCATCTCTTTGTGTCTTCCTCAATTTCTTTCAGAAGTGTTCTATAGTTTTGAGGGTATAGATCCTTTACATCTTTGGTGAGGTTTATTCCTAGGTATCTTATGCTTTTGGGTGCAATTGTAAATGGGATTGACTCCTTAATTTCTCTTTCTTCAGTCTCATTGTTAGTGTATAGAAATGCCACTGACTTCTGGGCATTGATTTTGTATCCTGCCACGCTACCGAATTGCTGTATGAGTTCTAGCAATCTTGGGGTGGAGACTTTTGGGTTTTCTATGTAGAGTATCATGTCATCGGCGAAGAGGGAGAGTTTGACTTCTTCTTTGCCAATTTGAATGCCTTTAATGTCTTTTTGTTGTCTGATTGCTGAGGCTAGGACTTCCAGTACTATGTTGAATAGCAGTGGTGAGAGTGGACATCCCTGTCTTGTTCCTGATCTTAGGGGAAAGGCTCCCAGTGCTTCCCCATTGAGAATGATATTTGCTGTGGGCTTTTCATAGATGGCTTTTAAGATGTCGAGGAATGTTCCCTCTATCCCTACACTCTGAAGAGTTTTGATCAGGAATGGATGCTGTATTTTGTCAAATGCTTTCTCTGCATCCAATGAGAGGATCATATGGTTCTTGGTTTTTCTCTTGCTGATATGATGAATCACATTGATTGTTTTACGGGTGTTGAACCAGCCTTGTGTCCCAGGGATAAATCCTACTTGGTCATGGTGAATAATTTTCTTAATGTACTGTTGGATCCTATTGGCCAGTATCTTGTTGAGAATTTTTGCATCCATGTTCATCAGGGATATTGGTCTGTAATTCTCCTTTTTGGCGGGGTCTTTGTCTGGCTTTGGAATTAAGGTGATGCTGGCTTCATAGAACGAATTTGGAAGTACTCCATCTCTTTCTATCTTTCCAAACAGCTTTAGGAGAATGGGTATGATTTCTTCTTTAAACGTTTGATAAAATTCTCCTGGGAAGCCATCTGGCCCTGGACTCTTGTGTCTTGGGAGGTTTTTGATGACTGCTTCAATTTCCTCCCTGGTTATTGGCCTGTTCAGGTTTTCTATTTCTTCCTGTTCCAGTTTTGGTAGTTTGTGGCTTTCCAGGAATGCGTCCATTTCTTCTAGATTGCCTAATTTATTGGCGTATAGCTGTTCATAATATGTTTTTAAAATCGTTTGTATTTCCTTGGTGTTGGTAGTGATCTCTCCTTTCTCATTCATGATTTTATTAATTTGAGTCTTCTCTCTCTTCTTTTTAATAAGGCTGGCTAATGGTTTATCTATCTTATTAATTCTTTCAAAGAACCAACTCCTGGTTCTGTTGATCTGTTCCACAGTTCTTCTGGTCTCGATTTCGTTGAGTTCTGCTCGAATCTTTATTAGCTCCCTTCTTCTCTTGGGTGTAGGATCTATTTGCTGTTTTTTCTCTAGCTCCTTTATGTGTAAGGTTAGCTTTTGTATTTGAGTTCTTTCCAGTTTTTGAATGGATGCTTGTATTGCGATGTATTTCCCCCTTAGGACTGCTTTTGCTGCATCCCAAAGATTTTGAACGGTTGTATCTTCATTCTCATTAGTTTCCATGAATCTTTTTAATTCTTCCTTAATTTCCTGGTTGACCCTTTTATCTTTTAGCAGGATGGGCCTTAACCTCCATGTGTTTGAGGTCCTTCCAAACTTCTTGTTGTGATTTAGTTCTAATTTCAAGGCATTATGGTCCGAGAATATGCAGGGGACAATCCCAATCTTTTGGTATCAGTTCAGACCCGATTTGTGACCCAATATGTGGTCTATTCTGGAGAAAGTTCCATGTGCGCTTGAGAAGAATGTGTATTCAGTTGAGTTTGGATGTAAAGTTCTGTAGATATCTGTGAAATCCATCTGGTCCAGTGTATCATTTAAAGCTCTCGTTTCTTTGGAGATGTTGTGCTTAGAAGACCTATCGAGTATAGAAAGAGCTAGATTGAAGTCACCAAGTATAAGTGTATTATTATCTAAGTATTTCTTCACTTTGGTTAATAATTGATTTATATATTTGGCAGCTCCCACATTCGGAGCATATATATTGAGGATTGTTAAGTCCTCTTGTTGAATAGATCCTTTAAGTATGATATAGTGTCCCTCTTCATCTCTCACTACAGTCTTTGGGGTAAATTTTAGTTTATCTGATATAAGGATGGCTACCCCTGCTTTCTTTTGAGGACCATTCGAATGGTAAATGGTTCTCCAACCTTTTATTTTCAAGCTGTAGGTGTCCTTCTGTCTAAAATGAGTCTCTTGTAGACAGCAAATAGATGGGTCCTGCTTTTTTATCCAGTCTGAAACCCTGCGCCTTTTGATGGGGTCATTAAGCCCGTTCACATTCAGAGTTACTATTGAGAGATATGAGTTTAGTGTCATCATGATATCTATTCAGTCTTTGTTTTTGTGGACTGTTCCACTGAACTTCTTCTTAAAGGGGAATTTTAAGAGGCCCCCTTAAAATTTCTTGCAGAGCTGGTTTGGAGGTCACATATTCTTTTAGTTGCTGCCTGTCTTGGAAGCTCTTTATCTCTCCTTCCATTTTGAATGAGAGCCTTGCTGGATAAAGTATTCTTGGTTGCATGTTCTTCTCATTGAGGACCCTGAATATATCCTGCCAGCCCTTTCTGGCCTGCCAGGTCTCTGTGGAGAGGTCTGCTGTTACCCTAATACTCCTCCCCATAAAAGTCAGGGATTTCTTGTCTCTTGCTGCTTTAAGGATCTTCTCCTTATCTTTGGAATTTGCAAGCTTCACAATTAAATGTCGAGGTGTTGAACGGTTTTTATTGATTTTAGGGGGGGATCTCTCTATTTCCTGGATCTGAATGCCTGTTTCCCTTCCCAGATTAGGAAAGTTTTCAGCTAGAATTTGTTCAAATACATATTCTGGCCCTCTGTCCCTTTCGGCGCCCTCGGGAACCCCAATTAAACGTAGGTTTTTCTTCCTCAGGCTGTCGTTTATTTCCCTTAATCTATCTTCATGGTCTTTTAATTGTTTGTCTCTTTTTTCCTCAGTTTCCCTCTTTGCTATCAACTTGTCTTCTAGGTCACTCACTCGTTCTTCCACCTCGTTAACCCTCGTCGTTAGGACTTCTAGTTTGGATTGCATCTCATTCAATTGATTTTTAATTTCTGCCTGATTAGCTCTAAATTCTGCAGTCATGAAGTCTCTTGAGTCCTTTATACTTTTTTCTAGAGCCACCAGTAGGTGTATAATAGTGCTTCTGAATTGGCTTTCTGACATTGAATTGTAATCCAGATTTTGTAACTCTGTGGGAGAGAGGACTATTTCTGATTCTTTCTTTTGAGGTTTTCCTTCTAGTCATTTTGCTCAGTGCAGAGTGGCCAAAAGCAAGTTGTATTGGGAAAAAGAGAAAAAGAGAGGAGAGAAAGAAGGAAAGAAAAGAGAAAGAGAAAAAAAAAGGGAAGAAAAAGAAAAAAAAAACGAAAAAAAAAAAAGAAGAAAAAGAGAAAGAAAAAGAAAGGAGAAAAAAAGGGGGTGGGGGAAGGAAACAAATCAAAAAGCAAAACAAAACAAAAACAAAAACAAAAACAAAAACAAAAACAAACAAAAAAAGAACCACCGGGGAGTATCTTCTGATTCTGTGTTCTTTAAGTCCCTTGGCTTCTCCTGGAAGTTGTCAGTCTAGCTGGTCTTCTGGGGGAGGGGCCTGTTGTGCTGATTTTCAGGTGTTAGCAGTTGGGGGAGCTGCTGTGCCCCCGCCTGGTGCAGGGCTCAGTGGGGGTTGTTTACCCCGTGAGGCCGCAGGAGGAACAGCCCCAGTGGCGGGGCAGCTCTGGAAACCTGGAGTCAGCTCCGGCAGGAACTCCGTCTGCAGGGCCTGGAGGCTCGGGGCGGGGCCGCTGATCTGCTCAGCTGGGGCAGGAGCGTCCTCACTGTCCTGGGCCCTCCCGGCCTCTGCCTGTCCCGGGGGAGGCGGGATCCTGGGCTGTGTCCCGGCGCCCTGTGCTCCGGAGCCTGCGCTGGTGGATTCGCGCTCCCGGGCCGCGCAACCCCCTCCGCGGAGCCGCTTCCGAGCCCCCCGAGCTGCTCCTGGAACCGCGCAGCCCCCTCCGCACGGAGCCTCTTCCTCTGCCCGAGCCCCTCCGAGCTGCTCCCGGGGCCGCGCAGCCCCCTCCGCGGAGCCGCCGCCCGAGCCCCTTCAGCTGCTCCGGGTCCCGCCGGGTCCCGCCGTGCGCGCTGCAGCCCTTAGGGAGCTCGGCGCACTCTCCTGGGCGCGCAGTTGCGGTTACTGTCCCCGGGAGCCCGAGGGCATCCCCGCCCTCCTGGGTCCTGCTCCACCTCCCTGCGAGCCCCTTTCCGCCCGGGAAGGTCGGTGCAGCTCCTGCGTCTCCGGGACGGGGCTCTCCTGTCCTGGGGACACTCGCCCCGGCCTCAGCCCGGCTCCTCGCGGGGCCCCTCCCCCTTGGAGGCCTTTGTTCCTTTACTTCTTTTTCCCCGTCTTCCTACCTTGATAGAAGCGCGAACTCTTCTCACTGTTGCATTCCAGCTGGTCTCTCTTTAAATCTCAGGCCGAATTCATAGATTTTCAGGATAATTTGAAGGTTTTCTAGGTAGTTTGGTGGAGACAGGTGATTTGGGGACCCTACTCTTCCGCCATCTTGCTCCTCCCCAAACTGTTTCTTTTTATTCCTATAAAACAAAACTCTGAAAGTAGTTTTTGTTGCTTTTATCATAATTGCACTAAACACCAAATTATGCAAAACTAGTGTGCCTCATCTAGTTAACTTAGTTGACTGAATCTTGTCAGAATCTTTTGGTCTTGGGCTCAATATATATTTAACTATATATAACTCAATATATAGTTCAAAGAGCTTTGCATTAAGAAAAATACTTTCATAAGAATTT
This sequence comes from Canis lupus baileyi, assembly GCF_048164855.1. NCBI lineage: Eukaryota > Metazoa > Chordata > Mammalia > Carnivora > Canidae > Canis > Canis lupus. The sequence continues at coordinate 21,285,266 of NC_132842.1, forward strand.
CATTTCTAAGAATAATAATGGGAAATACCTTGCTCAATCTCCCACAGGTCAAAAACAGTGAAAATTACGGATAAAGTTTTTCATTTAGTTTTTCACTAAAACATGGGTAAGAAAGTAAGAAATTCCCAGGTCAAAAAAATTTGTGGATAGTTGGGGCCCTTCTCTGTAGCTACCTTTTGCCTTGTGGCCCTCTGCCTGAGATAAATTGGTGCTTCAGTTTTCCAGAATTCCAGTGGTACAGGACATAGAGAACAAAGCCCAAGGACTACCAAAAGCAGAAAGTCTAATAAGTCTTCCTCTTTGAAAGCTGAAATACCCCCCAAAAAGGGACCCATTGTAAGAGTTAACCAGAAATATCTCATCCTCTATAAGAATTCTTATAAGGATAAACTTACCTTAAACCATGTGCTAAGCAGAAGGTGGGAAGAGTGACCACTGATCACTTAGAATCAAAAGATGCTATTAGGAAAGTTCACAGCTGAAATCCACATGATTTTGGATGCCAATGATCTTTTTTTTAGCTCTTTTTTTTTAATTTCTTTTTATTGGAGTTCAATTTGCCAACATATAGCATAATACCCAGTGCTCATCCCATCAAGTGTCCCCCTCAATGCCCGTCACCCAGTCACCCCAACCCCCTGCCCACCTCTCTTCCTCATGTTCTTCCTGACTGTAGTTTTAATAAGAGTTTTTGGTACCTTCCACTTCTTAGTAAAGTTTTTGTATCTTTGAAAGTACCCATCGTTTAGGATGAAAATGATTCTCATTATCTAACACATGGGCTACGTGCACAGAATAACTTGGATAGCCTTCCTAGGAAGTGGAAATATAATTCCTGAATATCTACAACATCCCTGGCTCTATGGCACCCGATTGGTGCCTTATTGTCCCAAACTAAAGTTTAGGATGGCACGCTATTTGTGGTCTCTTTTAGAAGGACAGGGAGTACATCGAATGAAATGATGTGACAGTGGTTACTTCTACAATACTGCACATTTCCCCCAACTTGGGCCAAATGCTAGTGAACTGAGGAGAGGTAACATCTATTCCTTCATGCACTGTTTATAGATGAAAAGGGTCAGATTGGATGGCAGCGCCACGTGGCCCATCCACAGTTCGATGACAGCAGCTGATTCTGAGATCACTGGGCATCTGGTCCACTAGGTGGACCTCATAACCAACATGCAGGCATGATGTGCTGAGTTGAGACTCGAGGTCTGCAGGGGAAGGGACATTCTCATCTTCCATCTGGCTGATGAGTTTGGGCTGCTGTAGACATCACATCCATGCTTCCGAAGTACTTCATCTTCCCAAGGGGTTCAGTTCCTTGCACACGGGACCTGCTGGGTTGAGGAATCAGATGAGACTCATGAAGAACTGATTAGTTATTGACAGAGATGGCAGCCAACCTCCAAATGAGCTTCTAGAGGGGTTGGGAACCAGCTTATTGTGGAGTCCCTAGGTGACCGGTTGTTGCCAGGGCAACTGAGTATGATGTAATGCATTATGACAGCTTCAACTTCACTTGGTCAGAACCAATGGGAATCTGGGTTTGCCTCATTCCTCTGGCACCATGCAGCCTGCGAGAAGAGCTTCGGTGACAGATGGCTGTGAGCCTGTTTTCCTCCTCCTGTGTGGTGTCGTGATCTGTCTGATGTCAGCGGTATGGAGAGACCCCGTTTTTGGAGCTCGTCCCTCCTTATCCACACTGGTAGTTACTTTGGCACTTGCTGAGAAATTTCCACTCTGTGCTGAAGCAATGGATGTAACTCTTGCTGTACCAACGTTGGGAGAGTTCAACGTGGATGCTCACTTAGATCCATCCCTGCTCCTGGTCTTTGCAGCATTTATGCGGTGACACAGTGGAATATCAGTGCTTCTGTTCACAGTTCAACAATACTCTCAAAGCTCAAGCCAGCATCCATCCCTTTTCTGACACTGCTGGTCTTTCTCTGAGCATTCCCTGACATGGTTTTTGAATCAACATTGGTGAGGTGGGATCTGGAGACACGGCTAAGAAAGAATTCTTGAGACGTCTTTGGTGCAAAATGGTGGTTTTATCCAAGCTCAGGGATAAGACCTGTGGGCAGAAAGAGCGGTTTCCCCGCGGATGCCAATGATCTTAAGGGAAATGTAATTTAAAGTTGTCCTGGACAGTAATGGCCCCAGCCACCTAGCAAAACCAAATGCAAATTCTCTCTAAAGGAATTTATCTTTATTCCAGGAAATGCTATTGCTTATTCAGAAAGCACTAATACATTCATATGGGTTTTTCTTTTTTACAGTTGGTATTGATTCTGATTGAACCAGCATCTTTTTTTCTAAAATTTTTATTTAAATTCCACTTAACATACAGACATAGAGTGCAATATTTATTTGAGATGTACAATATAGTGATTTAAAATTTGCATAAAATACCCAAGTGAGATAGCATCTCTTTAAATTACTGGATATCCATGACATACCAGTTTTTAAGTATTTTTAATATCAACCCCATTGGAACTATCATCTGTTTTTATTTCATAGTGTTCATATCATAGAAGTTTTTAGTTTTAATTTTAATTCTGATCTCAGCATAAAAGAATTGCTAAAAAGAAAATTCCAAGGAAAATGAGCAGCTCATAGTAAGAATATTAATAACATCAACAACATCAAAACATCAACATAAAAGAAATGTCATAAAAGAAATGTCAGAAACTAGAGACAGTAAGAATGAATGTGCAAACACTACAGATACTGTAATTTCAAACCATATCATGAAAAAACAATGTTAAATATGTATAAATACAAAATAAAAGGAAAACTTGACTATATATACAGAGGGGGGAGAAACTATAAAGAATGACCAAGGAGAATTTGAAAAAGAACCAAAAATGAATGAAAAATCTATTCCTTGAAATTAAAAAGAAAATGGATAATTTAACAACAGAATAAACACAGCAGAAGAGAGAAATTAGAAAATTTGAAGGGCAGCCCCAGTGGCCCAGCGGTTTAGCGCCACCTTCAGCCCAGGGTGTGAACCTGGAGACCTGGGATGGAGTCCCATGTCGGGCTCCCTGCATGGAGCCTGCTTCTCCCTCTGCCTGTGTTCTGCCTCTCTCTCTCTCTGTGTCTGTCATGAATAAATAAATAAAATCTTAAAAAAAAAGAAGTTAGATTTGAAATCAACCAAAATCCAGCAGAGGTTTAAAGAGATGGAAAATATGAAGAGAGGTTAAGAGATATGAGTGTAAGAGGGGAAAAAAAGATTAACATATAAATTTGGTTCAATAGAAAGATTAATAAAATTCAAATGATGCTGGCAATATTTGTCAATAAAGGCAAAGATAAACAATAAAGGAAAAGGAAAACATTACTATGGGTTCTTCAGATATTTTAAAAGGAAATAATGTTATGAAAATTTTATGCCAAATATGTGAAAACAATTGAAACAGATTCATTCCTTGTTAATATATAACATATAAACAGGCTTAAGAAGGAATGAAATAAAGTGAGACTAGGGCCAAACATCTTCCATAAAGGGAAGTTCATAGTAAATGTCTTTAATTTGAAGTTCCACCAAGCATTCAAGAATGAATAATTTCAATTGTAAATAATCTAGTCCAGACTATAGAAAAAATGGTACTCCTTGGTTTATTCTGTGAAGCTAGAATAACCATAACTCCAAAATCTAACAATAAGGTAAAAAGAGCACCTAAAAATTTGCGTGGCATAAAAATATATGAAGATTCCTACAGATCATTCAACAAAATGTTAATAACCTAATATGGAAATAGACCATATTGTGATTGCCCCACAGAGGGCCAGATCCACCATTTCCCCTAGTCTGAAGTGGTTCAGATGTCAAGACTAATGATGCCATGTATACATTAAGGGGAATAAAGTGATTTATATCTTATGTTTTAAAGCTTTTTTTTTTCTAAAGACTTATTTATTCATGATATATATAAAGAGAGAGGCAGAGACACTGGCAGAGGGAGAGGTAGGCTCCATGCCAGGAGCCCAATGCAGGACTCCATCCTGGGACTCTAGGATCGCTCCCTGGGCCAAAGGCAGGTGTCAAACTGCTGAGCAACCCAGGGATCCCCTGTTTTAAAGCTTTTGAAGGAAGTGAAGTAGACACACAGTGCAGTCTGAAAATGGCTTGTGTTTTTATTGTCATTAGGAGATGGGTCTGGAGTGAGTATTCCCATATGCAAACTAGAATATTCAGGGTGTAAATTTCTCAAAGTGCATAAAGAGTGATTGCTTGGGCTTTCTTACCCAAATGTGAGAAAGGAGGGGAAAAGAGAGGGATGAGGCTTGAAAACTGTCCTCTCTCAGACATCGAAAATGGAGTCAGACTCGTTATTACATGGATAAAAAACAGGCACTTTACAAAGCGAACCCTGAATGGCCAACAATAAATGAAAATACCCTCAACCTGATTAGTTATGGCAGTGCAAATTAAACCATAAAGAATCAAGGACACATGACATCATCAAAGGTCATAATTATCTTCTAATAACTGAACCCAAAGCCACAAAGACCTGAAATTTACCCAATAAGGAATTCAAAATAGCTATTTTGAGGAAACAAAATGAACTACAAGGAAATATAGACAATTCAGTGAAATAAAACAATACACAAAACAAAATGAGAACTTTAACAAAGAGAACTCATTAAAAAGGAACCAAAGAAAAATTCTGGAGATGAAGAATTCAGTGAATAAAATGAAGGAAGCAAAACAGAGTACCAACAGTAGGATATATTAAACAAAAAACAGAGTCAGTGAGTTTTAGAGAATAGGAACTCTGAAATAAATCAGAGAAGAACAAAGAAAAAATAATGAAAATGAATGAAGAAAGCCTATGTGATCTGTGGGAAACCACCAAAAGAATTAAAATCAGAATCACTGGAGTCTCAGAAAGAGAAAACAGAAAGGGAGTGATGGTAATTAAAGAAATAATGGCTAAGAACTCCTCAAACCTATATACCATGCATATTTTCAGACCACAATACATTAAAACTTGAAATCAAGCACAAGAAAAAATTTGGAAAGACCTCAAATAAATGGAAGTTAAAGAACATCCTCCTAAAGAATATATGCATTAACCAGGAAATTAAGAAGGAAATACAAAAAATACATGGAAGCAAATTAAAATGAAAACACGACAGTCCAAAAGCTTTGGGATGCAGCAAAGGTAGTCCTAAGAGGGAAGTCTGTTACACTACAGGCCTAACTGAAGAATTGAGAAAAATTACAGCCTAACCTTACATCGAAAGGATCTAGAAAAATGGGCAGCTTGGGTGGCTCAGCAGTTTAGCACCGCCTTTGGCCCAGGGCCTGATCCTGGACACCCAGGATCAAGTCCCACATTGGGCTTCCGGCATGGAGCCTGCTTCTCCCTCTGCCTGTGTCTCTGCCTCTCTCTCTCTCTCATGAATAAATAAATAAAATATTTTAAAAAAGTAAAGTATCTAGAAAAGGAACAACAAATAAAGCCTAAAGCCTGCAGAAGAAGGGAAATAAAGATTAGAGCAGAAGTAAATGATAAGGAAGCAAACAAAAACAGGAGAATGTATTAACTAAACTAAAAGCTGGTTCTTTGAAAAAATTAATAAAATTGATAAACCTCTAGCCAGACTTATTAAAAGGAAAAGAGAAAGGACCAAAACAGATGAAATCACAAATGAAAGAGGAAAGATGACAAACACCACCATAGAAGTACATTATAAGAAGATACTGTGGAAAATTATATGCCAACAAATGGGCAACCTGAAAAAAAATGGACAAACTTCTAGAAACTTAGAAACTATCAAAACTGAAAAAGGAAGAAATAGAAAATGTGATGCCTGGGTGGCTCAGTGGCTGAACGTCTGCCTTCAGGTCAGGGTGTGATCTTGAGGTTCTAGGATTGAGTCTCACATCAGGCTTCCCATAGGGAGCCTGCTTCTCCCTCTGCCTGTGTCTCTGCCCCTCTCTCTCTCTCTCTCTCTCTCTCTCATGAATAAATAAATAAAATCTAAAAAAAAAAATTGAACAGACTCATCCAGCAAAGAAATTGAATTCGTAATCAGAAATCTCTCAACAAAAGTCCAGAGCCAGATGGCTTTCCAGGGGAATCCTACCAGACATTTAAGGAAGAGTTAATACCAGGGCACCTGGGGGGCTCAGTCAGTTAAGCACCAGCCTTCAGCTCAGGTCACAATCCCAGAGTCCCAGGATTATCCCATTATTTTAATTCAAAATGATCTTTTCCAAGACAAATTATGATAAAACTCTCAAAAATCAAAGAAAGAACCCTAAAAGCATCAGTAGAAAAAAAGATTGTAGATTTAAATAAAAACTTTAAAAAATAAAAGGTGCCTAGAGAACAGGAAAAAAAAATTAGAAGACTGTAACCTACAAAGGAACCCCCATTAGGCTGCCAGTGGATTTCTCAGCAGAAACCTTACAGGCCAGAAGAGAGTGGGACTTAGCCCTTTCATAACCATATATATTTAAAGTGCTGAAAGAAAATAATTTCAACAAAGAGGACTATGTTGGGCAAAGTTATTCCTTCAAAAGATTTTCCCAGACAAATGAAAGCTGAGGGAGTTTATGGCCAGTAGACCTGCCTTACAAGAAATGCTGAAAGGAATTTTACAAGCTAAAATGAAAATACACTAATTACTAACATGAACATATACAATATACCGGCCAAAGTTAGTGTATGCCAGATTCAGAAAAGTCTAATTTTATAGTATGGTGTGTTACTTACTTACATCATTTATAGTAATTAATAATAAAATGTAACCAGAGCTACTATAATTTCTCAACAAATACACAGTATAAAGAGAGGTAACTTGTGACATTAAAAGTAAGGCTTTTAAAAGTATAAAGAGAGGTAACAGTATAAGTATAAAGTATAAAGTATAAAGTATACTTTATATACTTATATATAAAGTATAAAGAGAGGTAACAGTATAAAAAGTATAAAGAGAGGTAACTTGTGACATTAAAAGTAAGGGTATAAAAAAAGAGTGGAAATTTTGTATATACAGTTAGGTTGTTACCATCATAAAATGGACTGTTAACATCTATGAAATATTTTATGTATGCTTCATGGTTACTTCAAAGCAAAAACCTATAGTAGATTCCCAAAAGATAGAGAAAGAGAATCAGAGCATGCAACTATGGAAAGTCACCATTCACAAAGGAAGACAGCAAGGGAAGAAAAAAAGGAACGATGGAAATACAAAACAATTAGGCAGCAATTAATTTTAAAAAAGATGATATTAGTATCCTTATATGTCAATAATCACTCCAAATTATTCTATGAATTGAATTTTACAGTTAAAAGTCACAGACTGGCTAGATAGATTAAAAAAAAACACACAAAAAAAAAACAAGACCCACATATATACTGCCTACAAAAGGCTTGCTTCAGCTTTAAGTATACACATATGTTCAAAGTGAAGGAACGGGAAAAGATATTCTATATAAGAAACCAAAAGAAAGTAGGAGTAACTAATAAGTCAGACAAAATTGACAGTAAGCTAAAATAGGAATAAGAGAAAAAGGTCATTATGTAATAATAAAGGAGTCAATTCATCAAAAGACAAAACAATTGATATACATGCTCAGCATTGGAGCACATAAATATATTAAGCAACAACTGACATATCTGAAGGGAAAAATAACAAAAAAACAGTAATAGTAGGGACTTTCACACCCTACTTTCTACAATGGGTAGATCATTCAGACAAACCTTAACAAGGAAACATTAGACAGTTTAGATCAAATATAAATATATAACATTCCATTCAACAGTAATAGAACAAACAATCTTCTGAAGAACATACAGAATATTCTCCAAGATAAATCATACAGTGAGCCACAAAAAAAAAAAAAAAAAAAATCTTGGTAAATTTAAGGTTGAAATCATACCAAGTATCTTTCTTGACCACAGTTAAGAAACTAGAAATCAACAAACATGTGAAACTAAACAACACTCCTGAACAACCAATGTGTCAAAGCAGAAATCTAAAGGAAACTAAAAAATATCTTGAAAACAATTGAAAATGTAAACATAACAGACCACAATCTATCAGATGCTATAAAAGCACTTCTGAGAGAGAATTTTATAGTAAATAAGTGCATATATTAAGGAAAAAGATCTCAAATAACCTAAGTTAATACCTCAGGAACTAGAAGAAGAGGCAAACTAGTCAAAATTAGCATAAGGAAAGAAATAACAAAGGTCGGAGTAGAAATAAATGAAATAGAGATGAGAAAGCAAATAGAAAAAGATCAACAAAACTAGGAGCTGTGTTTTGAAAAGATAAACAAAATTAACAAAACTTTAAGGAAAAAAGAAGGCAAATCAGAAATGAAAGAGGAGATACTACAACTGACACCACAGAAATACATAGGATCATAAGAAACTACTATGAACATTTATGTGCCAACAAATTGGGTAACCTTGGAGAAATGGATAAATTCCTAGAAACATACAACTTTCCAAGGCCGAATCAAGAATGTACAGAAAATCTAAACAATCCAATAAAGAATAAAGAAATGGATTCAATTTGGAGTAGAATGGTAGTTACCTGGAGCTGGGGGTGATGGTAGAGGAATTGGAAGATGTTGGTCACAGGGTACATACTTGTAGTGAATAAGTTCTGGGGATCTAATGTACAGCATAATTATAAGTCAACAGGACTGTATTGTAAACATCAAAATTGCTAGATTAGAACTTAAATGTTCTCATCAAAAAAAAAATAAGAAATGATTATACGTGTCATGACAGAGGTGTTAGCTAAAGCTGTGGTAGTAATCATATTGCAATATCTTAATGTATCAAATCAAAAAACTGTTCACCAAAGCTTCTATGATGTTATATGTCAGTTGTATCTAAAAATATCAGATAAGCAGATTTGATCTGTTTCTGGGTTCTCTATTCCATTGATCTATATGTGCATTATCCACCAGTTTTATTGCATGAGTTGTAGTTGACGTGTTTGGAGGAATTGATTCATTTCACAAAAATGTGTGTTGTGTTCCCTTGTTGCTCTTAATGTGGGTAGAGTCAGCAGTGATATCCCTCCTGATATTGGTATATTGGTATATTTCCTTCCTGATATTGGTAATTTGTGTCTTCTCACTTTTTGTTGTGTGTCTAGCTAGATATTCATCAGTGTTTTTTGACCTCTTCAAATAAATAACTTTTTAGTTCATGATTTTCTGTTGTTTTGATGTTCTTGTATGATCTGCTGTTACTTTTATTTTTTCCTTCCTTCTTGCTTTGGGCTTATTCTTCTTAGGGTAGTGATGACATTTTTAATAATTGATATGAAATTTCTCATCTTCTCCAATGTAAGCCATGTAGTGCTATATTATATTCCCTCATTACTGCTTTCTCTGTGTTCCACAAATTCTGATGTTACAATTTTATTTTATTTTTATTCAGTTCAATTTAATTTTTTTTTTACTTCCCCTGAGACTTTCTCTTTGGCCCATGAATATGTTGTTTAGTTCCCAAGTATTTGGAGATTTTTCTGTAATCTTCCTGTTATTGATTTCTAACTGATTTCATTGTGGTCATGTGATTTTAGTTGTTTAAATTTGTTGAATCATATTTTATGGACCAGGATATGGTCTATCGTGTTATGTGTTCACTTGGTAATTGAAACGATGTACATTCTATTGGACGTAGTGTCTAATAATGTCTATGAGATTCTGTTGATTGATCTTGTTGAGTTTTTCCATACACTTTCTATTTTTTGTCTATTAATTGCTGAGAGATGGCTGCTAGCATCTCCAACTATAATTGTGGACTTGTCTGTTTCCTCTTTCATTTTTATTAGTGTTTGCTTCGCGTATTTTCAGCTTTGTTGTTTGGTGCATACACATTTAGGATTGCTATGTCTTTTTAGGAGACTAACACTTTTATCATTTTGTAACGTTCATCTCTTTGGTAATTTTACATGTTTTGAAGTTAACTTCATCTGATACTAATCTAACTACTTTTCCTCTCCTTCCATTAATGTTTGCTTGATATCTTTTCCCATCTTTTAATATCATCCTATTTTTATCATTGTATTTGGTGAATTTCTTGTGGACAGCATATAGTTAGGTCATGTTTTTAAAGCCAACTACCAATCTCTGTCTCTTAATTGGTACTGGTTAGACCTTAGACATTTCATGCAATTATTGATAGATTATAGTTTAAGAGTTTCTTTTTTTTATTTTTTTTTTCATTTTCTTTTCCCTTGTGGACTACTTGCGTATTTTTTAGAATTCTATTTTGACTTATCTTCAGTGTTTTTGAATGTATCTCTTTGTAAAGCTTTTTAAGTGGTTGCTCTAGGTATCACATTATATATACACAACACTACCAGCTACTGGTATTAACGTTTACCAGTTTGAGTGTAGTGAAGGATATTATCACCTGCTTATAAATGTCTTGAATGTTTCCTTTATGTAGATGTAGAATCACAGAAGACAATATTATATTCTACTTTAATACTCAAACATACCATAGAAATCTCAAGAGAAGGTAAATGCATTTATCATATTTTACTCTTTCTGTTGTTCTTTCTTCTTATTAATGTTCCATGACCTTGCTTTTATCATTTATTTTTGTTCAGACAACTGCATTTGCCAATTACTTTCAGGTAGTTCTGCTGGCTACAAATTGTCTTATTTTACTTTCATGTGAGAATGTCTCAAGATCCCCTTCAGGATATTTTTACTAGATATAGGATTCCTTCCATTAAGCACTTTAAAAATGTGTCCCATTTTCTTCTGATCTTGATGGTTTCTCATGACAAATTCACTGGTTTTTAAATTATTTTTCCACTATAAGTATGGTGTCATTTCTCTCTTGCTACTTTCAAGATTTTTCTGTTTCCATTATATTCAGAAGTTTGACTATGATGGATCTCGGTAGATTTCTTTGGATTTATATTTTTGGGCATCTTTTTCTAAATTTGGAAAGTTAAATCACTTAGCCTTGCTTTCTAAGAACATGAATGTTAGATCTTTTTGTTACAGTGCCACAGATCCCTGAGTAAATTATTAGTTACTATTTTTGGTCTGTTATCTCTGTGTTGTTCAGATTTGAGGGTAATTTTTATTTTTCTATCACTGATTCCTTCCTCCATTCTGCTCTTGAGCTGTATTTTTGTTTTTTATTTCATTTGCTATATTTTTATATTCTAAAATGTTCATTTCACTCTTCTGTATATCTCTTTTTCTTTGCTAAAGCTTTCTACTTTTCATTTTTATGCAAGCATGTTGATAATTGCTCACTGAAGCATTTTTTATTTTTATTAAATTTAAAATTTTTTAATTCCATTATAGTTAACATAAAGTGTTATATTAGTTTCAGGTACACAATATAGTGATTCAACTATTCTATACATCATTATTCTTTATCCCCTTCACTTATCTCCCCACAGACCTCCCCTCAGATGTTTTATTTTAAATGAGTACCTTCAATTACAGTTATTTTTTTCAACAAGAACAATTTTTAACTGAATCATATTTCAGATGCTAGGTTCTAGGACATAAATAAAACATTCCATTCCAGAAAAATAGAATGCATGTTTTCTTCAAGTACCCACAGAAGAATCTTGTGGTTAAATCACATGAAAAGAGACATAACAAATATTTTATATTTAAGAAACTAAAACATATCAAGTATATTTTCCAACCACAATGGTAAAAAGCTAAAGATCAGCAATAAAACAAAGTTGGAAAATATACAACATAAATATTAAATATTTAATATGAAAATATTAAACAACATACTGCTGCAGAAACAGTGGGCCAAATAAAAAAGGGTAAATCAAAATAGTTCTCAAAACAAAAGAAGAAGAAAACACAATATTCTATGGGATGCAGCAAAAGCAGATGTTTGAGTGAAATTTGTGCTATAAATGCTTGCTTAAGAAAACAAATTTCAAAACACCAACTTAACATTATACCACATAGAACCAGAAAAAGAAGAAAGTGAGCTAAAATTTAGTGGAGGAAGGATTTTTGTTATTACAAAAATCAGAAATGACTAAAATAGAGACCAGAATAAACAATAACGTGACACAGAAAGCAAAGATCATTTCTTTCCTCCCAAAAATACACAAAATGGACAATACTTTAACTACATTAAGGAAAAAAAAGGGGGAGGAGACTCAAAAACCAAAATGGGAAGTGGAAAGGAAAATAGTACAACAGATGACCACAGAAATGCAGTGTGTTAACAGATTATTATAAACAATGATAAACTAACAAATCAGATAACTTAGGAAAAACCCAAGTAATTCCTAAAAATGTACAAGTTACCAATATCGAATCATGAATCCAAGAAATAGGAAATCTTCTTAGACCAATAACAAATGAAATTTGAATTAAGGATAAAAACTCTCCCAGCATAGAAAAGTTCAACACTATATGGCTACATGGTTAAACCCTACTACACATAAAAAAAAAATAATAATAATAATGGCAATCTTTATCAGAAACTTACAAAATATAAAATAGAAGAAACACATTCAATATCACTCCACGAGGCCAGTACTACCCTGATACCAAAGCAGAATAAAAACAAGAACAAAAACATTTACTTTGTCCAGTGTAAGTATTGCTATTTGGACTTTCTTTTGACATCCGTTTGTATGATAAATGTTTCTCCACCTTACTTTCAATTTGCAAGTGTCTTTAGGTCTAAAATAAGTCTCTTGCAGGCAGTATATAGATGAGTCTTGTTTTGTTTTGTTTTGTTTTTAATCCATCCTGATACCCTATGTCTTTTAATTAGACCATTTAGTCCACTTATATCCAAAGTGATTATTGATAACTATGTATTTGTTGTCATTTTATTATTTGTTTTGACATTGTTTCTGGAGATTTTCTCTGATCTTTTCTTGTCATTGGAGCATTTTTTATGATGGCTGCTTTAAAATCTTTTTCAGATAATTCTATCATCTCTATATCTTCTTTAAATCTTTTGGTTTAGCTGGCTTTCTCTGACACTACTCTAGTAGGTAAAGCAGACAATGGAGAGGTCCCTTGTTACTGCTGAATGGGAGTAGGTCTAGGTTCCTCTCCTGATTTATTGCATTCACACCTTGGAGAAAGCCTCCGCATTATCTCTGGGATCCTTGTTTCCCTGCTGCTGATACCTTCTTGGCTGGAAGAAGTGGGACTGTCTTGTTACTCCTCATGTGGCTTTCACAGACACAATGGGAAGAAGGAAGCCTTACTACACCTGGGTCATAGTAAAGGTCCTAAATCTCCACTAAGCTACCTCTGACTCACCCCAGAAGCGAGGTGATGTGGTGGTACCTTGTTATTACTGTGCGGGGCTAGGAGCACAAGCCCTCAACGTGGTCTCCACAGATACCACAGCAACAGGATGGGAGCCTGTGGCTCATTATTACCACCTAGTGAGAATGAAAGTGTCAAATCTCTACCTGGCCCCCTCTGACACCCAGGAAGGGCTTTGGTTGCCTCATTACACAGTCTGACAAGGGTAGGTGTATGGGCTCCCCATTTAACATTTGCCTGTATGGGTCAGAAAAATCTGTGGCATCTGTCTGGAGTAGAACAATCATTGCTTAGACTTTTTCTGTCTTGCTAGGCTGTCCTTTTCCTGTCCTTTGGCTGGAAACAGCAGGATTTTGCTGGAATTATTTTCTCCATCCTGTTGACATTTCTAGGTTCCCAGGTTCTTCCACTCTGAATCTGGGATACATGAATCAAAAAGAAAACCAGGGAACTTGGTCTTATTTTTTCTGGGATTCAAGATCCCTAGCCATTCTACCTGCTTCTCTTCAATTTTCAGAGTCCTCTTCTATTTGTTTTACATGAAATTTCCAGGAAAATTTCAAAATAAAGAAGGAAAAATAAATCTATCACATCTTTCTTGAGGCAGAAGTCTACTGAGCCTTTTATGTATTCCCCCCCCCCTTTCTTTTTATCTTCTAGGAGTTGTCTTCTATGTTGCTTGTAGCTATATTCTCCACAGTTGCTTAAGCTTAAATCAATTCATATGATTTCAGTGTTTACTGACTTGGCTCTACCTGGTTCCTCTTCTTTAAGGATTTCACTTTACTTACTATAGTGTACTAGAGAGTAAAATTTTGAATGATACTTCCAGGAAAGAGGTAACAATCATTTACTTCCTCAATCCTTAAGTATCTAAGAATATCTTTCTGTTTCCTTCATATGTGCAGCAAATGTCAATGTAGATTTCTTGGGCTTCCAATTTTCCCTCCAATTCTCTGACCAAACCTTCTCAATATTTTCGGATACCAGCTTGATTATTATCTTAGGGCCACTTGTTTTATCTCCTTAGATACTTAAAGAAGTTTGTTTAGATTGTACGATTTTCACCCAGTTAACACACAGAGAACTGTTAAATTTTTTTCTTGATTGCATTTGTATACACTGACAATGAAGTAGCAAAAAGAGAAATTAAGACAGGATTTCCATTTATAATTGCACCAAAACTAATATAATTTTAGGAATAAACTTAACATGGAAATGAAATACCTATATTCTAAAAACTTATAAAAACACTGGTGAAAGAAATTGAAAATGACACAAATGAATGGAAAGGTAGTCCACGCTCATTAATTGGAAGTATCAATATTGTTAAAATGTTTATACTGTCCAAAGCAATCTACAGATCCAATGCATTTCCTATAAAAATGTCAACAGATTTTTTCATAGAACTAGAACAAAGAATTCTAAAATTTTATGGACACAAAAGACCCCAAATAGCCAAACCATCTTGAAAAAGAACAAAGCTGAGGTATCACAGTGCCAGATATCAAGATATATTGCAAAGCTATACTAATTGAACAGTAATGATACTGGTAAAAAGTGGACACATAACCAATGGAACAGAATAGAAAGCCCAGAAATAAGCCCATGCTTATATGATCAATTAATCTATGATAAGAAGGCAAGAATACAAGACGAGGAAGGGTACTCTTCAATAAATGGTGTGCACATTACATGCAAAAGAAAGAAATTGGACCACTTTCTCACACCACACACAAAAATAAAGTCAAAATGGATTAAAGACCTAAATGTGAGATGTGAAATCATAAAAATCCTAGAAGAGAACATAGACAGTAATATCTCTGATATCAACCACAACATTTTTCTAGATATGTTTCCTAGGGCAAGGGAAACAAGAATAAACTATTAGGACTATATCTGCATAGTTAATATTTTTGATTCATTGATTTGACGTTTTTCTCTGGTCTATAAAGTTTGTTTTTAAATATTTAAGTGGTTATTTATTTGGTCTTTCTGCACTAGTTTCCAAGCAAGTTTGTAAGTTGTAGTGGTTGCTCTGCACTGTTTTCCCACAGGGATCTTCATCTGGTCTTTGATCACACAGATTGTTTAGCTTTTCTCTCTCTGGCTATGAGGATAGTGTGTTTTGCAAAGATTTTTCTAGATTATATTGGTTCAGGTTTGCTCTCACTCTGGAAATGAGCAGGGTCTTGCATGGCTGTGGCACAAAAGACATCAGTTATATCAAAGCCCATCACAGAGAGATAAGACATGTTCCAATTCTCTACTAAGAATAAATATAAATTCCTCCTAATCTCACCCTCTTCAGTATAATAAAAACAGTTAAGAGAATTTCTTTGTGAGGTTCAATTTTATAATTTCTGCAAAACTGGATGTTGAACGTCTGCTATTTTAAAAGATCTGTATCACTACTTTGGTGGCCATTCAGAGTACATAAGACAATTTCCCTTTGATAGGCAGCTGCCAGGACATAAGGGATAACTCAAAGATGCTATGTATTAAGAAAAATCGCTGCTTTTATAAACCCACTTGTCATGTAACTGATGTAATAAAAGAAATCCCCAAGAATTGGGATCACATACGTATCATCGAAATAATAAGAAATCTAGGGAGAGTAAATTTCTTTCTTGTTTTCTTTGACATCTCCACATTTTCTATGGGCTGAGGACAAGGATCATGCCCCCAGACAAAGAAAAAGGGGAATGGGTCACCCTGTGCATGGAGGCCATTTTTAAGGGGCCTCAAACTTCCATTATATATATGATGAATAAATTCTAGAGACCTGTGATACAACAGAGTGTCTACAGTTGAAAAGACCATATTGTGCACTTAAAAGTCTGTCAACAAGGACATCTCACGTTAAGTGTTTTCACCACACAAAAAGAAAAGAAAGCAAAGAAAAAAAAAAGAAAATTACACTCAAGCAGAAGCGAGGGGCAGGGATTGGCAATGGTTTTGTGAATGCTGTTGTAGCATGGCTAACATATAACTAAAATCCCCTAAATCTCTATGCCTTTCATTACTCTTTATTTCCCCCTGAATTCTGAAAGAATTGTTTAATTTTGTCTCCTGCTTTACAATTTGGTTTCCTGCAGCATCTACGCTGATGTGTATAGTGCCACCAGTCTGGTTTTTATTCTGCAATTGTTTTTAACCCTATGCAGTCTCTCTCAATTTAAGTTTTTCTATATTGTTTTAGATAATATATTCTCTTAAATGACATAAATAACATGAATCAGGAATTTTCTCCTTTTTCAGTAAATCTATATTAGGAGAGGCTATCTGCTTTTGATTCCTTGTAATATCCCTCTTATTTGGGACTGGAATATTTTTTCCCAGATCTGGAACATAACATTTCTGCTTGCTTATCCTTACGGCAAGAGGTCTACTGGCTTCTGGTGAATTCAGCATTGAAATGGAGGCTGTCAAAGACTGATGTGGAATTTTGCCCAATTCTTTCATATTTAGACAATAGAGAAAGGGAAAATATAAATCTTCTGTAAATTATCATTTCCAATTCACAATACAACAGCCCAAAGGAAGTGGAGCAGAAGCTGAAACCCTTGGCAGTCTCTACAAAGATCTGTGTCTCAGGGTCATTTATTCTCTCTGTTTAGTGACCTTCTATGCTAGGTTCCACCTCTCAGGACAACCAGTTTCTATTTGGCTAGTCCAGTGCCAGGTAGGACCTGCAGCAGTACCTGGCAAAGGGAAAGCGCCTCTCTTCCACAGTGCTTTCATTCACTTTATTATAGCTCATCCCCCAAGTGTAAATCTGAGAACTTCCCACTGTTGTAGGTGGCTTCTGAGGGTGCAAACAAAATGTTTATAGTGAGTCCTTGACAGGTCCCAGGACCCACCTTTGCTCTCCCCCTCTGCCATCCACCTGAGAAACATGGTGTCAGTTGCATTCGACACTATGGTTTCACTTACTTTCTTTGGACACTTTTTTATAAGTAGCATTTATCTCTTTCATAAGAAGTACTTTTAAGTCAGAAGGACTTTCCATATGTCTTTTGTTACATTCAGTTAGTTGATTCATCAAGAACCTGGGAGGTGGCTGTTAACATCACTATCTTCCGCTCAGTATCTTACCCCAAAATCCGTCCTATTAAATTCAACACTAGTGTCGAACATTACCTTCACCTTTCTTTTTTCTTCTTTTCCTTTTTTTAAAAAAACCTTCTGTGAGACTAAAACTATTCCAGA
Source organism: Canis lupus baileyi (assembly GCF_048164855.1). Taxonomy (NCBI): domain Eukaryota; kingdom Metazoa; phylum Chordata; class Mammalia; order Carnivora; family Canidae; genus Canis; species Canis lupus. The sequence continues at coordinate 21,302,772 of NC_132842.1, forward strand.
GACTTAAAAGCAAAGTGTGGCACCCTCAGAAACTGCCATTAAATTAATTGCTGCACTAAATATGCAAGACCTAGTAATCATATTCATTGATTTATTCAAGCAGCAAATATTTATTCAACACCAACCATTCAAATTCCATGGTAAGCACTGGGAAAAAATAATTTTAAAAAAGATATGTGGCTTCTTTCTTTAAAACACCTTATGGGATAAATGATAGTTATACACACAATTATAATTTAGTGTGTTAAGAACAATGAAAGATGTGGTAAGGAAGCACCTAAACAATGTTGTTCTAATGCAGATCAGAAAAGATTTCTCAGAGGACTTTATAATTGAATTTTGAAAAAAGAAAAAACATAGATGTCATTCTAAAAGTGCTGCTTGATGCGGATGGGAAAGGAAAATTTCAAATATAGCCAAATCAGCTTCCACTGCATTATCATTCAACACCCATATTTACATTCTCCCAGGAGCATCACCATCAGACACCCATATCCTCATTCTCCTGTGAATATCCCCACACAGTATCCATATCTACATTACCCATGACAAGCCTCACTATCCATACACCCTTATCTGCATTCTCCTATTATTCAGCACAACTGGCTCTACCCTGATAAGTCAATAGATATATATTTTTAAATAGATGGCAAGTTTTCTTGGCCCTCGGAATGACAACAAGAAACATAACAAGATTTGAAGAAAATGTTTCTCATGCAGCAGTCTTCTTTTTGTTTGTTTTTGTTTTTGTTCCTAGTGTCACTATAGCTGTGAGCACTGGGGGAAGGAGCTTCAAAATCAGATGAGCAGCTCACACTTGATGCATCCCTGTAGAGACTGCTAAACCCAGGAAAAGCAGCTCTGGCTGTGACTTATAGCAAGATAAATCCATAGTTGTTCTTTGCTTTTGTAAATGCTCAAAACACTGATGTCAGGGGGCATGACCTAGGCAAGAATGAATTCAGTGAAAGGATACACCAGTGTGTGCTAAAATAATAAAGGGGCTCTCGTGAATAAAATGGGACTTCAAGTGAGCTGTGGAAGATAAATTATAGAAGACAGGGGAAAGGAGGATGGATAAAGTGTTAGAATCAGGTAAAACCTGACTTGTCCAGGAAAGAGTGAAGAAAGGAACATAAATTGAAGGAGGGATTCAGAAGAGGACTATATCTGGAGACATGAGTCAGTGCCAAACTATACAGCATCTTAATCGTCCCATGGAGAAGTTAGAATTTTTTCTTTTTCTTTCTTTTTTTAAAATTTATTTATTCATGAGGCACACACAGAGAGAAAGGCAGAGACATGGGCAGAGGGAGAAGCAGGCTTCCTGCAAGGCCGGAACCTAGGATCATGCCTGAGCCAAAGGCAGACGCTCAACCGCTGAGCCACCCAGGTGTCCCTAAAATTTTATCTTTTTGGAAAATGTTTAGATTTTTGAGAAGAGTTATGATATAATTTTTAAAATAAAGTTTAGGGAAGATAAATCTGACATTTGCATAGTGGCTAGTAAGAGATCAGAGGCAAAGAGTATCCAAATAACCTAACGAAGAGTGGCAAAAACTTTGAGTAGCATCAAAGACAATTTATCCATATTCCTTCACAAAATACAAACAATTCTGCTTGCTAGAGTTCTTTGTAAAACCTTCCTATACCATCCCTTTGGTTATGAATATTCAAACTCTCTAGCATCGCAATCAAGAGCATTCACAATCAGGATCCAACTGACCTTCCTCACCTCATCTCCAATTCCCTCAAGTCCATTTTCCTGTGCATTTTTGTACCTCCATCTTTGTTTTTCTGGGGTGATCTGTTCATTTTTGAAACACAGAAAAATCTTCCTCAATCCCATCTCCAGACAGGATGAAACTTATCTCCTTCTAGCTACCTCTTTCTTTCTTTTAGTGTATATCAGAAAGTAATGTGGTTTTGTGAGAAGAGCAATGGACTTTGAAGCTAGATAAACTTGGAATTGGTTCTGATCTTAGTCTCACAATTCAGTGTCTGGATGACTTGAGCAAATTACTTAACCTCTCAGAGCTTCAGTTTCTCAAATGAGAACAGTGAGAAAATATGCTAATAAGAATTGTAAAAATAAAATAATATATGTGAAGTGCTTTGCAGGAGCCAAGCATTCATCTATTTATTCACTAGATTTTGAGTGTCTCTATGTACTAAGAATGTCATGAATGTATTACACATGTATACAACACAGTTTCTACTTTCCATTAATGTCTAAAGTTGAATTTAGATTTTTTGGTAAATCTGTCTCCAATTTTTATTCTTATTTCTTTATGTAAATAAAATTATTTAAGCCCACCTACATAAAGAATATTGACATTCTCTTATCTACTCACTCTTGACTCTTTCATAGTCTGAGTGATTTGAGTGATCATAATCTGAGTGATCTCATAGGGTGCTGCAAAATTCTAGCCAGTATGTGTGTTTACTGCAATATTACCTCATGGAAACTAGAAATGCCAGCCTGCAGAAAAAGTCACTAATAATATCATTTATTAATTGACTCTTTTATGTACAAGACTGTTTATGATATTCAACATATATTTTTAAACTCTTTTTTCCAGGTATGATATGGTAGGATTTGAAACTATATTGAGCAAAAGCATTGTCTGTATCCTCATGCAGTTTTTAAAGAGGCATCCCTCAAATCCTCACACTCAGGAAGGTGTAAAGCAATTAGTATAGTAAGTGCTATAAGCAAAAGGGATATAGCACCATGGTAGTGTCTAAGAGGCATGGGTATTTAAGAAAGAAATTTGACTAGTCTAGGAAGTTAGTGAAAGGCTTCTCCATGAAAGCATTGATTGATTGGAGCTATAAACATTGTGTAACTAAGTTGGATTAATTTGAGGGAAGAATGCAAGAAGCTCTAGTGACAGGGAATATAATATAGCACATCCCAGGACTCCATAAAATACTTGTGCTGGTGTTTGAGATGAATGATTTTATTTTATTTTTTATTTTTTATTTTTTTTTAGATGAATGATTTTAAAAGCTGTCTTACAGAGTTGTGATTTATATCAATTTTTACTGAATGTAATTAATAACATTCAGAAAACATTGATCTGACACAAGCTGGTATATTCATTGAAGGAATGATCCTTGATGTAAAGGGACACAAATGATTTATGTTTTAAAGGAGACAGAAGCAAACGGGGAGAAACATTGGCTCTGATATCACACAGATCTGGTTTTGAACTTTGGCTTAGGCACTATTTGAATAACCTTGAGCAAGATTTTTGCTTTCTCTGAGTTCACTTCACAGGTTTATCTGGAGAACTGAACAAATGAAATGGCATCTACATAGTATCAGATACTCAGTAAATGTAACTTCCCTTAAACATGTTTCAATGATCCTAGTGGCATAAAGAATGATGTTTCCTTGTGTTTTGTTGTTTGCATGTTTTTAATGATCTCAAATTAATTGGTTTGGCATATAACTGTGTGTGATAATTATTTAGGAGTGTGAACAGATTAATTTATTTATGCTGTTCTGCTTTCATGTTGTTTAAGTGGTTCTATCCCTCATTTATTCCTTCAGGGGCCTTTATGTACATCTTTTCTATCAATTATAATTAGATAATGTGTGATCTCTTTGCTGTTGCCCTTTTTTCAGTTTAATTTCTGTTTCCTCCCCTATATTGAAAATACTGAAAGCCAAGGACTCCATCTATTGCTCATTACAGCCTAACTGCCCAGCAGGATTTCCCACTCATAACAAGAGCCCAGTGATATTGGCTTATGATGACAATAGACTAGATCAAGTCATACAGTTTTTTTATATAGAACCACTATCCCTAGGCTCAATAGTTTTAATAGGACATCTTTAAAGCTAGATGGGAAAGAGTATTACATGTCATAACTGTTTATATTAACGTGGACATCGACAATTTTATTGGAAAATAGAAGAAATAAATATGTAGAAAAATAGAACCTAAAAGAAAATTTGTACAAATGTGGACATTTAAAATAGGCCTGAAAGCAACAATGAAGTAAAATTCACTGTGTTAACCTTCATTACTATAATGTATAATGATATCTAATTTTATTTTTACCATAGACATAAAGGTTGACATTCACAATATAAATAAAGACACAGTTTTGGTAAAATTCATACTTCAAAGCTTTTTGAAATTATGCATTAGTGGTAAAAATGACCAAGTCTATTTCTTTAATTTAATGTATTTATTTATGAGAGACACAGAAAGAGAGAGAGGCAGAGACACAGGCAGAAGGAGAAGCAGGCTCCATGCAGAAGCCCGATGTGGGACTCAATCCTGGGACTTCAGGATCATGCCCCTGGGCCAAAGGCAGGTGCTAAACCGCTGAGCCACTCAGGGATCCCCCAAGTTTATAATTATAACCCTACCAACTTGAATCCTACATTTATTTTTAAACTATGCCCCTACAAAATAAGTTTATTTGGGGGTAATTAAAATTAATTAGAAGACCTTTAATTAATGAAGCACTAGAATATCAATAAGTTCCTACTATCATCAGTTCTAACACCAAGTGGGTAAAAAAACGTGACATACAATTAAAAATAGAAAATTGCATTGGGATTCCTGAAAAAGAAAAGAATGTCATATGATATTACATGGGTTATTGGACAAACATGGTGAATTTATGTAGGTGGCCATCCACTACCACCAACCAGAAAGGCCTTCTGTTCACATGAATTTTTGACTGACCAAGCTGACTCCTTTATTACTTACTTTTGTTGACTTTAGAATGTAAAATTTAATCATCATACCTCCAAACAAACTGCCCATATTCTTATCACTAATAAACTGATGGCACTTAGTAAATAACTATTGACCATCAGAAATATCAGACTGAGTTAACTCTTGATTTGAAAGTGAAAGTTGTACATCTAGCCAGTAGTATGCATTATCTACTTACCGTATCCATGGATGCTCCCTGATGTGATTTGACCCACGGTGTATGTGGAAAAAGAAACAAATAGAAAATGCTTATACTTTTTTCAACCAAGGTGATTAGATAAAACAGTATTTATGCCTCACTGGATAATGGGATTGCCCTGTCATTCTTTGTAGGAATATCTCTTAATATAGTTTATCTAGTCAGCAGTACATACTGGATGTATTTCTCACATTCTTATCACTGAAATGCACAATATTGCCTGACTGAACTATGTCTATATTGGAGAAAGTATTGTTTTAATGGGATGTTTCTCCATGATTTCAAGGGGAGCTATATGAATATATTCCTTTTTTTGTTCAAATTGCTTGATATTCCAGGGCCTTTGACTCAAGAAAATAGCACCTATGTATAGTAGCTGCTTTCTGTTCTGCAATTTTCTCATTTCATCTCAGTCTCTTAAGTAAGCCCTAATCCAGTATAAATTTTTAATCAATATTTTTTCCTTCCTTCCGTTATTTCCAAGAACAATTCCATCCCTAAGAAATGGATTTCTCACATTTTGAGACCAAAATACACCTGATCTCCCATGGATCTTAGTGGCACAGATCTCCCACGGATCTTAAATCTCTCCCTCTTCCCTAATATCTTCCACAGTCTTCATGTATGCACAATTTTATGCTTATTTAAAAAATAGTTTGAAGTGTCTTCCTCTTCATTTAACTTTCATATGATTCTCCTAACTTTTAGTTCTCAAATTCATAATTTTTATCCATACTTATATTTCTTCAATACCCATTACTTACCAGGTCTTTGTAACTCTGCATCTACACTCTGTTAAATCACCCATGACACATTTTATGTCAAATTAACCAACCTTAGCAACTTCTCTATGGATTTTGGTATTTTTTATCATCTTCTCATTCTGAATGTTCCCCACATTTGTTTTCATGGCTATGTACATTACTGAGTCTCTTCCTAATGTATCTATTTTGTTGAATTCTATTTTTTCTACCTTATAATTGTAAAAACAATCCCTGAAGTCCAGTTTCTGGATATTCTGTGCCTCTGACCTAAAGTGTACAAAAGAATGACCTGCTCTGTCTTCACTGCTTTGATTGCTATCTACTTGAGGATGACTCTCAAGAGTAAATTTATCAGTCTCTCATCTGAGATTTAAACCTTCATCTCCAACACATGGAAGCATACTTACACATTTTCATTTACTTTATTCCAAGTCCAATATGCAAGTATCAATTTTACAGGCTGGTACAGAGTAGACGTTTTAACAAATTTTTGTTAAACACACCAATAAATAAATCTTTAAGAGATGCCCTAATATTTCCAGATTCTATTGTTTATTACTTCAGAATTTTTTAATCATTAACTATTTTTTCAAAATTCCTATCATTATCCTTTTTAGTTCTTCCCTTCATTATTTTATGCCTAACTAAGATAGTCTCATATAAAGTGACTCAATTTCTCTTGGCTGTAAATTTCAGTCCATATATTGTTACCACTTGACTCATCCAAGTCTCAAATTTAATTACATTACTTCTACAGATCTTCATGTTTCCTACTATTTAGAGAACTTAACTTGGCACACAAGGCCTTCCCCAATATGAACTCACCATTAAAGCCAGATTCAAAGTTTATGCATTTGGTAGGTGTGCTAAATTACCTTCCAGTAAGTGTTGTAACGACACTTCCATGATATCTTCCCAAAAGAAAGGAAGCCATGAAGAAGACATAGAGAAATTATAAATACATATTACTAAGTGAAAGAAGCCAGTCTGAAAGTGTCACATACTGCATGATTCCAATTATATGACATTCTGGAAAAAGGCAGAACTATGAACACAGAGAATAGATCAGTGATTGCCAGGGGTTTTAGGGAAGGAAGGATGAATAGGGAGAGCACAGAGGACTTTTAGGACACTGGAACTATAATAAGTCTAATAATGGTAGATATATGTTGTACATTCGTCAAAAACCCTTTAATGTATAACGCCAGAAGTGAACGCTAATGTCAATTGTGGAGTTCAGGTGATAATTATGTGTCAATGCAGGTTTATCTATTGTGACTAATATACTATTCTGGTATAGGATGTTGATGTCGTAGAGGAGGCTATGGGTATCTTAGGGGCAAGGAGAATATGGAAACTCTCTGTATTGTTTGCTTAGTTTTGCTGTGAATCTAAAACTGCTATTTTACACTTTATTTTTAAAAACCTCACCATACAATATGTGAGACTTTTAGATTGATGCCCATAGTTTAGGTGAAAGTGCTATCTTAGAGTAGTTGTTAATTTTTTATTTCTTTTAGGATGAATGGATTTCTTTTTCCATAACCTCTATTCACATTCTCTGTTCATTTTCTATGAGGTAGTTGGTTTTTTTCTTATCCATTTGGAAATTCCTTTAATAGTTTTTTTTTTTTTAAACAAGTGTTGCTTGTTTGTCTTTGCTTTGTTTACATTTAGTTCCTTTTGTTTTTAAGGTTTTACATTGTTCTAAAGGTTCTTATTTATAAGAACCTTTATCTTATGTACTCTTATATACTGCCTTTAGGCTCCTAACATAAAACATTGATCACATCACTGCATTTCACCTTCTACCTCTTCTCTCTCTTTCTTTCACCATTCACTTTCAGCCAATAATATTCTTTAATGTTTAGTTTGTATTCTTAAGTAACTTTTATTTAAATAAAGTTGATTACTTGTTTTGTTGTGTTTAAATAATATTCTTTAACTCCCAGGTGTCATAGATGAAAGAATCGGTAAATTCCCTCTCCCTCCTTGTTTTTCTTTTCCCCTCCTGATTTTTGATATTTATAGCATTTCTGCATGAGCAGGGTGCATATTACTTACTTTTCTTTTCATCCCAGTCCCCACACCTGTTGGAGTGTGCTTGTTCTTCAGGTAATTATTTTCAGTGCTCACCAACAGTACTTGTATCATAATTTCCCCAATCATCCCTTGTTTTGCTAAAGTAATTCACTAATATTTTATTCAAGAAATATGTTGGGGAAAAATATTCCTTGAGTTCTGGTATGCTTGATTCAATTTGTCTATATACTAGATGAACTTTCTAGATATGAAATTGATGGATTTCTTTAAAAACTTTGAATGTTGCTCTACTGTTCTCAAACATGGGATATTCCTATGCAGAACCGTTATGTCTAATGTTGCTGTCTTAAAGTAGGGTGACTATAGTTTCCAGTTTGTTCAAGAAAGTATTGCCATAAGACTGTCAAGGATCTCATTACATTTAGCATTTACCTTGTCCTGTTTTATTCTCAAAGGTGCTCTAGTGTGGATGATACCTACCTTACAATGACTTGATCTTTTGAATCCTTAATAAAAAAGATGTTCTTTAGCTAACTTTCCCATGGTAGATTGTTTGATTTTAATTTTTTAAATATTTTTGGTTTAATTTCTATTTAACATTAATGACTTCTTTATTGTGTTTCTTCATGCCTATCGTCTCTTGTGTTCCTTCTAATTTTGTCTTCCTTTCTAAATGATGGGTTTTTCTGTTTCTTTCTTGTGTTCTGCAAATTCATTTTTCATGTTCTATTGTTTCCCTATCTCTTCTAAATTCTTGTATTGCTGTTTTTGATGTTACTTTATAGAACTGATTATATAAGTTTTTTTGACTTATGCAAAATATTTTGTCACAACTTTCTACTGTACCATGGTTATATTTTATGCATTTTCTTTATAAAAATATTGCTCTTCTCCCATTGATTTCTTATGTTATCTTCGAGTTGATACTTAGCTATTATCTTTTTTTTTCTGTCATCATAGCATGACATGAATTTTTCTGGGCCAGGCATTTCTACAAGTTTGAGAGTGGGGAATAGAAAAGCAGGCAAAGGATAGAATTTAGGATAATCTTGCAGACTAAAGAGGTTTCTGATTCCAAAGGCTCTTTTCATGTCTGTGGCTGCCTATTCCTAAAATGGTTTCTCTGTATGATTCTTTGTGCAACGTTGCCTCTGCTTTGCTCAATCAACCCACCTTGCAGAAATTTCTACCACCAGCCCTTCTCACTGAAATTGCTACATCCATCTTTTGCAAGCAAAGAATATGGTCTCTGTATTTTAGGGTAATCTCTTAAGAACAAAAAGTATATTTTGCTGGGGCTTTTTTTTGAGATGCTAGTGAGCCTTCCTGCCAGTCTCCATATTTATTAGCACTTTGTCCCTCACAGCTTCTGCCTGGTATCAACTGTTTTTGGCAGTTCTCACACACATTTTGGCAACTGCTATTAAATTTGTCTTCTAAGATTATTGAAGATGGATTTTACCTTTTTGTTGTTGTTGTTGTTTGTTTTTTATTTCATCCTCCACCAAGTTTTTGGTGAATTCCAAAAAGAAAAAACACTGAATTGACTTTTGCAAAAGTTTTATAGACTTTCTTTTACTCTGTCTCATAATTTCTAAAAGGAAGAAAAATGTGACTGTGGTCATATTTTGCTAATTTCTATAAAGTCACGTATTACCTAAATCTGGGGGCCCACTTTTAATCTTCTATTGTCAAAAATAGGGAAAGAACAACGATTTAATGCATAATTGCTTGCAATGCATTTTTACATTCATTTTCTTGAATTCACTTATCTCCATGAGGTCAGCAAGATATACATTATTATTCCCATTTCACACATGAAAACGATGTATTACCATTACTCCTACCATGCACTATAGTAACAGTATTACTTACAGATTTTATAGGCCAGATCATGATAATCCACACATACATAAGATCATTTTCTTCATGCATTAAAGCAGATGTTTTGATAAATGAAGAACTGAGGAGTCTTTCTTTCTCTAGTGCTCTAGTTACCTTGGAGTACCTGGTTTCAAATGTACTCATAGGACTTAAAGGTGTCCAAAAAGTGCCCTGGCATTCTGAAGAGGACCCTGGGAGTCTGCTTCCCATTGATCTGTGTTATCAGGTGTCCGTGTAAGAGTTCATCTGCCAAACTAGTTCATCAACTAAAATAATAATGCTGGGAAACCTCTTAACCTACAGAATAAGAGAAAAACTTACCTATGGCATCTTTGTGATAATTATATAGGAAAGTCACATTTTCTCACAATTAGGCAATCTTTTTATTTCTTCAGTAGTCAAAACAGGGAGAGAGTTTGGCCTCTGATTTACTTATCAGTGCCTTCAGTTTCACTAAAACTGAGCGTTAAAGCTCAAGTAAGAGTTATTTGAGGAGAAAGTGGGGGTAAGTATTAAGCATTGGGGGTATCATGACTATAGATAGTATGTATAGGGAACCACATAAAGTTCAGAGCTGCTGGAAGGAATATAATATGAAAGTAGATGTACTTTAGTATCTTATTCCATGTTTAGAAGCTTGAGGAGCTCTTTTTATTGTTATCACTTCACTGTCGTTTCTATATAAATATGTGTGTCTGGATGTATGTTATATATATGTACTTGCTTTACAATGACTTTGATGGTACTTTCTGATTTCCCCATTCCTGCATCTTTTTTTCCTTTGTAGCCTCTTGTATCTTCCTTGAAAGAATAACTGAAGACAATGTAATTTTTGAGTCTGAAGCATAGGAAATAAAAAGCAAGAGAGTTTACAGAGGTTCTGAGATCAGAGTTTCTCATCAATCCAAGAGAGTCACAAATTGGCACTCTGTCAGAAGAGGAAGGGCTTACTATGCTGTATTTTTCCATCATCATCCAACATCTAAGTTTAGATCTGCCTTCTTGATGGAAGAACCTTCCCTGTGACACTTCCATATGCTTCGTCTCTTCCTATCTCTATCAACGTTTATGTAGAACTCTGTGAATTTAAAAACATAAATAACTTATGTGAACTTGAACTCCTCTATAAATAACGCTTGAAGACAAAACACTTAACTTTAGAACAACCGTATAAGGACAACCTTAGAAGAGCTAGTCTGGAATTTTCCTCATTTGAGAAAGTCTGGAATCGAAGCCACTCTGGTGGATATTTTTCTCTTTCATTGTATAGTCACTATCCTCTATCATCTTGCATTCCCTTAACCATCAACAGGTAATACCTGACCCAGTTGAGATGTGCTCAGTTTTATTCTTTCCCAGCACTACAGATGCTGATCCAGTGAAGTAGTGTTCTGGAGAGGCTATGAGCAGGTATAATGTAGAATTACATAGCATTGGAGTTTATTAGAATTTCTGGAGTCAAGGACATGGATAACAAAGAAATTCACATTTTTCTGATGCAACTCCTTGAGGGGACAGGCTCTTTCCACCTCCCACTCTTACCTTTGACTTCATGGCTACCCATTTGGGCTGTTTTCTTAATTCTGTTGGGGGTTTATGTGATGTGCCATGTCAACAAACTGATTTTTACAAGGTACTTAAGTATCATGAAAAGAAGAAAAGAAATTTCTCAGGATAAATATCTCCAACGTGGGTGGAAAGATTGCAGCAGCAAGCTGATTAGTTCCTGACATTGCAGCTGGTTGCTGCAATTCTAGTAAAATGCTGAAACAAAGAACATATTAATTATGAAAGACAAGAAATGGGATGTAGGGCTTTCTTATATATCTCTCTTCCAAATGCACCCCTTCAAGACAAGTGGAAGACCTTTACATTCTAGTTATTGAGATACTGTGATTATTATAAACCAGTAAAATCTAAGATTCTCAAGCTAAACAAATTCCATTTATTAAATGCCTCTATAATGTTTGTATGACTTGAACTGGCTACTCATAATCATACCAATTCCTCATTCAACGTTAACTGAATAAATTTATAAGCTTGGCTAAGTCTGTTTACCCTCCTTTCTATCTCTATCTCTGTCTCATTTTAAGTAAAAGAATCTGAGCCAAATGCTGGCTGAGTTTCATTATTGGTGGAGCATTACTTTGAAGGTTATTGAACCTGAACCCCCAGTTGCCAGAGTACCCAAAATTTTCTTGTCCACAAGGCTTGCTTTTTCCTTTCTTTCTGTATTTCAGTGATGTGTCTTTGCTTATAATAAACATATTTTTTGGTGAAGTAATTGGAGCAGGTTTAGGTCCCTTGCAATTAAACTGTCCCCATGGTGCCATATTCTCTGACCTCAAGGAGCTGAGAATGAGAGCAAACAATTAAGTATAATTTTATATCCTAAATCCTTATGTAACCAGTTTATTAACTGGACCCAACTTCTTGGGCATATAAACGAAATGGTTTATTCCAATGATAGCCTTCTTTAATAACATGTTGGCCAGATTCTCTAAGTTTTCAGACATTTATACTTATTAGAACCTTGTCATTCTTGTATTTAAAACTCGTTTCTATTTATTTTTAAAGTTTTCATTTCAGATCTGACTCAATGTTCTCCTTGTCCCCTCTTTATGGAGATAGGAGGTAATAGGGCTCATGCATGCCTTTTCCCCTTCGTCTTCTAGATACCAGTTCACTCTCTGTTGGAGATTTGTGGAAGGAAATAGAAAAGGTCAAGTAAGTCTTTACTTAACTGAGCTTATAATTGTTACTTCTGCATCTAAATAGACTGGCTGTGGATGTTCTCTGCATTGCTGGCACATTGTTGATATCCACTATGTGGTGGGCATGTTTTTTGTTTTGTTTTGTTTTGTTTAAAGATTTTATTTATTCATGATAGACAGAGAGAAAGAGAGAGAGAGAGAGAGGCAGAGACACAGGCAGAGGGAGAAGCAGGCTCTATGCAGGGAGCCCGACACGGGACTTGGTTCTGGCACTCCAGGATCATGCCCTGGGCCAAAGACAGGTGCTAAACCACTGAGCCACCCAGGGATTCCCTGTGGTGGGCATGTTTGTAGGTAGAATATCCTGGATGGATGAATGTACAGTCACATGTAGCACTTCTGCACGTTCTTGAAGGAGGGCTTACAGAGATTTCTGCATTACTCAGTTTTCTGATAAGGGAGATCTAGTTCCAGTTTGACTCTAACGTCCCTCCATTCCACAGATTACAACACAAGTGGATTGTCTTACAACTTTCAGGTGCTGGGATTGTCCTCCTCTGTAGTAGAGTATCAGCAAGTTGGCTCATCACATCCCTAAGTCTCTACTTGACACATGGAAAATCATATAGGTTTACCATGCTAGGTGGTAAGAAAATAGGTCACTGTAATACAGTTACTGTAATTATTTTTGACATCTTTCTCTTTCTTTTCTCCATACTACCTCAACAGAATTAGTCGTTGAACCTAACTGAGAGGAATAGGGGAAATTCAGAGACTCACTTTACAAATTATTTTCATGGAGTCTGCTTCCCTTGGTTTTAGAAAGAATAATATTCCTCTTCTTTTAAAAGAAGTGAGACCAGAGAATGCCCTGTTTCACAGGGGAGTATAGTGGCTCATTGAAAGCTCCCTGAAGGGAGTGAATGCCTGAGTATAGAACTTAAAGTTAAATCATTTTCCAGGATAAGAAAAGAATGGCAAAGTGGCAAGGCAACTGGGTGGCTCAGTGGTTGAGCATCTGTCTGGCTCAGGTTGTGATCTCCGGGTCCTGGGATGGAGTCCCACATTGGGCTCCCCACAAGGCACCTGCTTTTCCCTCTGCCTGTGTCTCTGCCTCTCTCTCTTTGTCTCCCATGAATAAATACATAAAATCTTAAAAAAAAAAAAAAAAAGAATGGCAACGTGGCAAGGAAAGGACAGAAAACACAAGATATTTACCCCATAACTAGGATCAAAAGTCTCTCTTCCCCCAAATCCCTAACATGCCCCTGACACAAAACAGGCATTCTACCAGTATGTATTGTCATCACCTATTCACCCTATATGAAGGTTTCCAGGATAATTGGGCTGGTTGTTCCTTGTGTCCTTACATGTCCATTCATCTACTTAATTATGATCACAAACATTCTTTATGATATTTTTTGAACACCTTCTGTAACAGGCTGGATCAAGCCTACCCCCTACTTTCTAATCCCAGAACCTTGTTAATTACCTTCTATGATGAAAAGGACTCTGTGGATGTGATTAAACCAAGGATCTTGAGAAGGGAAGATTATCCTGGATTATCCAAATGGGTCCAATGTAATCTCAGGGGTCCTTTTAAAAGGGACACAGGAAAGTTAGAATCTGATAAGCCAGTTAGACCATGGAAACAGGAGATGTATTCAGGAGCCAAGGAATAATAGCAACTAATAGAAGTTGGAAAAAGCAAGAAATGCATTCTCCCCTAGAGCTTCCAGAAGAAACACAGCCCTGCCAATACCTTGATTCTAGCCCTCTGAGACTGATTTTGGACTTCTGACCTCCAGCACTATAAGATAATACATGTGTGTTACTTTAAGCCACTAAGTTTGTGGTAATTTATTGCAGCAGCAAAAAGGAAACCAATATACTTTTCATATCCCTTGCTCCTCTGTGGCTTCCCTTCATATTCTTCTTTTTCCTTCCTCTCTCACTCCCTTCATTGCAGGGCCAATTCTCCCTATGCTTGCCTCCTTCCTGTCTTAAGTAGTTGAAGCTGATGATTTTATCAATATGACTTTAAATTTTACAACTCTTCCCCACATTCCACAATTTTCACAGGCTGCATGGTGCCAATTCCGCCTGCCTTCCTTCTTTACCCGGAACCAAGTCTCTGGGCTGTACTCAGTTCCACATTCCAGTGTAAGCAGACAAACTGAAAGAAGGGTTTTCTTGTTGTTTTTGTTCTTTTGGAGGTTTCTTTGTTTTATTTTCATCCTAGAGTTTTCCAGCAAGTGAAGCACCTTTACAAAATATCTTTCTTGCAAGGAATACTAGGCACATATCTCTTCTTCGTAATAATGAGGAAGGAATAAAGAGAAAGTCTATCTTTAGTGTGAAAGATCTAAAATGGATCTTATGTGTGTATTGAACCTTCTCAAGCTCGTTCTTTCAGAATCCAAACAGTCAGAGACAAAGAATAAATATTAGGCAATTAGTGGAGAAAATAACTTTGTCAGGAATTGAAGTTGAAGGCCAAATTGTATTTTAATTCTTTGCTATGCTCATCTTTTTTTGTTGTTAAGGTTTGGAAATTACTGTGGATAGTATTTCTGATGACTTCAAAGCCCCTCATTTTTCTCTTCTAATTAAAAAAAGTAATGAGGGACCCATTTTATAGTTGATGAAAATCAGTGCTCTTGTAGTGAAGATTGTCTTTACAATGTTCTTAGCAGATATTATCAGCATCTTCCTAAATGTCTCCAATAAGCAGCTACTCAGTGTTAGCCAATGTTGCCTTTAGAAGGAAGTACAATGAAAAGTATAATGTTCTTCCTCACTTAAACTGAGATTCTATGTTACTATGACACATTTTTCTTGAATAAGTCAGTTACTATACATATTATACATTATGCATATGTACCCATATATAATTGTTTTCTTTTGTCTATTGAATTAGAGGATCAAAGACATGCAAACACAGACTTTGAAAATGCTCTCTAATTTCTGAAGCAATCCATGTGCTTGCTGAGGCCTCCTACTCTTCAGAAATGCAGCTGAACTTGGCCTAAATCCCAAATCCATAGCCTATCACAATCCAGAAAGGTCCTCACAATTTTTCTGGCATCCTAATTGAGCTCCTACTTTTCTCTCAGCCCCAAAATGACTTAATCTTCTTAAATATGAACACAAAATATCCATCTCTTGTCTTCAAACCACTCATCCATCTCTTGTCTTCAAACCACTCATTCACCTCAAGAATTCCATGAGATTTATAATTTAGATTTGAGAGATCAAGGAAAGGTCATAATATAAAACATAAAGCCTTCTGTCTTTCCCCATCTCTGCCCTATTATTTTTCCTTTCTCACTTCCTCTTTCTTTGTGAATCAACCAAAAAGTTCCTTTCCTCATTCAGGGCAAGCCCAAGCTCCATTGGGAACCAAGCCTCCAGCATGATTGGTTTGCCAAGCAATTTCCTCCAAACAAATAATGCTCTCCTTGAAGGGAGGCTCTGGTGAATATACTTGATTCCAAAGTAATGGTGAATGGGTTTGCACAAAGAAATGGTGAATTGGTTATACATCTATCAGCATGAGATGAATGTTTACCTTTTCATTTCCTCCTGGCTGCCTGCTGTTGTGGACAAAGTCAGATATCTAAAGTCTTCGATCTGGAATCTAATGAAGACACACCACAGTGTTGCAGAGCACTGGGTGGGCAGCAGAGACCTGGCCCCAACACTTGCCTTGCTTTGCATCTTGACCATGTAACCTCTCAGAGTCTCAGAACCTTACAGGTTTGTTGGGAAGATGAAATTATCTCTTGCATGTGGAAATAATTCGAAAAGTGCACAGTGCCATACAGGTGTCTGTTGTGATTATTCCTGTGATGTTCATTTAAAGCAACAAACAGACCATGTGTAGTTGAACACAGTTGTGAGGAGAAGGCTCACAGTTTGCACTTGATAAGCTTCCCAGATTTAGCAACATCTTGGCTGCATGTTTGGCCAGGAAACTCTGTAAAGATCTGTTTTCTGGGGGAGAGACTAAGGACTTCCTTCTCTCTTGTAGGCTCAAATTCGTGAGACTGTCCTTTCTGGGTGTTGTTTTTTTTTTTTTTTTTTTTAACAAGTCCACCTCCAGTCCAGATGGTAAAAGAAAGCACAGTGGCAGGACAAAATAACAAACAACAGCAATCACACTTTTTCAAATATTCATCCATTTGTATGCAATTCAGGAGACTGGGAAATGTTTGAGGACAGCTTCAAGGATAAACAAGATCAGCAGAATATAGGCTATCAGCGATTCAGATGCAGGGAATAGCGAAGTGACATTTATTTATGCAGGGCTGGGATAAACAGTTTTATTTCTCAGTCGGTTCCCCAATGCTCTTCAGCTAAGATCCCACAGGAGGAAGGTGAGAGGATGACAACCCCTGGAGGAGCCCTCACCAAGTCTGGAAGAAGGCC
Source organism: Canis lupus baileyi (assembly GCF_048164855.1). Classification (NCBI taxonomy): domain Eukaryota; kingdom Metazoa; phylum Chordata; class Mammalia; order Carnivora; family Canidae; genus Canis; species Canis lupus. Next base: position 21,319,549 of record NC_132842.1, read on the forward strand.
AGTCTCAGGAGGAGCAACCAGAATGGATAGAATGTCACCTCTCAGCTGACACTCGTCCAGGAAGCAGTGGCTCCTTTAGGCCCCCTGATCCTTACTGCGTACACTTAGTAGCCAGACCGCCACCCTGATAGCCACCATTGCCTCTCCCTTCTTTCTCAGCATCCTCAAGTCATCAGGGACCCCCTAGTTGCTACACAAAGCAGCTTTACCTGCCTTCTCTCCCTCTTTCAAGTCTCCATCCCATGAACACCAATGGTCACCCCTTTGTGAAGTTCTTTTATGGCCTGGCTTCTGGGCCAGCCTCTCGCAATTCCCCACTGTGTGTTGTGTCCCTTCAGAGGCCAATACTCCAGTGTCATGGTCATGCCAAAGATTTGGTACTGGTTCTTTTTCTTCCTCTCTGAATCCTCATGTCCTTGGAAACTTAGCTAACTCATGGCCTGCATTATCAATTTTGTTGCTTTCAAACACTACAGCTTCATCCTTAATTTCTCTCCCCATTTTGGCCACTATCAACTACATCTATAATTGGGTGTCTTATCAGTATCCATGAGTCACTCTTCAAAAATGAAACTCATCCTCTCCTTTCTGAGAGTCCTGCCCCACATTCTCTGGTTTTGTTAATAGCACTATTGTGCCCAGTCCAGCCATTCCCCACCCACTCCTCACCCACTCCCTACCCACTCCCCTAACATTTACACTGCAGTTTCGTCTTTGATCTCTCTCCATCTCTCCCACCCCTCTCCCTTCCCCTTCACTCTTTACTCCTCCATTTTCTCTCATTAATCAAGTGCCAAGACAGGTCAATTTCATCAGCTCCATTCCTTCAACTGCCTCCCACCTCCCCACTCAAACTGCTGTTATCCTAGAACAAGTTTTTCTTTCTGCTTATAAAACATTTCAACTTAAAAAGGTAAGAAATATCTGTGAAAACACCCAGAGGTTGCAAGTATTAACTTTTATATTTACATATAACATTGAAAATCATCCCCTCATCTTCATTATCATTGTGACTATACATCCCCCCTCTCTCCCTTCTCTGAAGTTACAATTACTCTGAAGTTGGAAGATCTCTCTCCCAGCCAATAACATGCCACAATTTATCCATTTGTTTTATATTGTTTCCCAGTTTTTCATTAGTTCAGTGTGTACTAAACAACACCAACTCTGAAAGTGGAATTATTGGGCATGCGCATCTTCAGTCTTAGTGGAAATTAGTGCCAAACTATTCTCTAATGTATCAAAATACATTTCCACCACCACCATGTAGAGATCCCTGCTCCCACAAAGATGCACCCTGTTCTTGCCAACACTTGATGTTATCAAGATTTTAAAATTTTTACCAATTCAATGAATGCAAAACTGTATCTGACTGTTGCTTCAAATTACATTTGCATGAATCCTGGTGAGATTAATCACTTTTTCATGTATTTATTGGCTATTTAGGTTTTCTTTTCTATTTATTTCCCATACTTATCACTTGATTATTTTTCTATTGAGTTATTTTGTTATCGATTCACAAGATTTTTAAAACACTCTGTATATCAACCTACCTATGTTTATATGCAAATACATTTCTATAGTTTATCTCATTTTTTAAAAGGTATATGGTATCCTTTGTTGCATGGAAAATACTAACTTATTGAGACCGGGTTCCCAATTTTTTCTTTATATTTAGAGTTTTTGAGACTTATTCAAAAAATATTTATCTAAGCATATAATCAATTTTTAAAATAATTTTTAATTTTTTAAAAGATTTTATTTATGTATTCATGACAGATGCACACAGAGAGAGAGAGAGGAAGAGACACAGGCAGAGGGAAAAGCAGGCTCCATGCAGGGAGCCTGACGTGGGACTCGATCCCAGGTCTCCAGGATCAGGCCCTGGGCTGAAGGCAGCGCTAAACTGCTGAGCCAACCGGGCTGCCCATAATTTTTAATTTTTTGCTATTCTTCAATACTGTTTCATAATTCCACTTTTGTTATTTGATGTATGTGTGATTAAGGTACATCTTGACATCTAGTAATAGACCTTTTTCAGTTGTATTTTCTTCTTTAAGATTTCTCTTTTTTTGGACCTTTAGCTAAACCATTTCTCCAGTTGTTTTATAATTAGCTTATCAGTTTCCAAAAATTGGTTATATTCTTCTTACATTAAATTTATGGAACATTTCAGGGATAGTCAATATCTTTGCAATGTTGAATCTTCACATCCATGAAGATGGCATATTTCTCCATTTAGCAAAATCTTCTTTTCTTCTCACGTTAATGTATCATAGTTTTTGGTATACATTATTTTTGACATTATGTGCTAGATTTATTCCTATTTGATATTTTATATATTATTGTAAATGACAGTTTTATAAATTTATTATTAATTTGTATGTAATGGTTGCATAGAATTATAACTAATTCTTGTATATTAATCTTATACCTAGCGGCTTTTGTATTTCAATTTCCTGAAGACACTAAAAAGGACATTTGCAAATAATGGCATTCTCTTTTTATTCTTTTCTAATCTTTATAATATATTTTTTTGCTTCCTGTACTGACTAAATCTCTAGCATAAAATTGAAATCAACTGATAATAGCAGATAACTTTGCCTGATCCTTGATTCTGGGAAAAATCTTTTAATAATTTCTATTGGTTTTCAATAGTTACTCTATCAAAATAGGAATTTTCCTTTTAGTCTTGGTTTACCAGAAATTTGTATCATGAAAGAATGGTGACTTTTGTCAAATGCTTTTTCGGCATCTATCAAGCTATCATTTATTTTTTTCTTTTCAGTTAAGGTGATAAACCAAAGTGATCAGTTATCAAATGATAAACCATCTTGTATTCCTAAGATGAGTGTCACTTGATGCTGTCATATTATCATTGTCTATGCCTCTGTATTAAATTTATTAATATCATATTTTAGACTTTTCCCTCTAATGTCATAAGGATCAGTCTTCGCTTTTTTGTTTTTAATGTCCTTGTCAAGATTTAACATGAATCTCATTTCATAAAAAGAATAGGTATGCATTCCTTTTTTCTGTATTTTGCAACAGTTAGTACATGATGATGTGATTTAATTTTTATTTTAAAAATAATTTTTTTTGAGAGAGAGAGAGAGAGTGCAAGCATGTGTGTGTGAGTCGGGAGGAGGGGGAGAGAGAGAGGGAGAGAATCTTAAGCAGTCTCATTGCTCGGCATGGAGCCCCATGTTGGGCTCAATTTCAAATCCTGAGATAATGACTTGAGCCAAAATTAAAAGTCAGACACTTAAATGCCCTTCAGGTACCCCTCATTTTTAAATATATGGGAAAATTCACCAGTAAAGCCATCTTGTTGTGGAATTTCCCTTATTGTTTTTTAATGATGAAATATCTTTTACATAAATAGAGCTACTTAAAACTTCTATTTCTTCTGTTTTCCTAGAATCTTTTTTCATATTATCTAAATTACTAACTGTAGTGTTAGAAAGTTGCTCACTTGAATCTTTCAGTTACCCTTCTAGTGAGAATTGTGTCAGAGTAGTGTCCAGTTTTTCATTCCTGATGTAATAATTTGTAATTTTTTCTTAATACTTTCAAAGAATCAGCTTTATTTTTTGCTGAACTTTTTAATTCCTATTGTTTTATTGAGATGTAATTGACATGTGACAATATTAGTTTCAAGTGTACAATATAATGATTCAATATATGTTTATTGTAAAGTGATCACCACAGTTAAGTCTAGTTAATATCCATCATCTCACATAGTTAAAAAAATGTTTTATGATAAGAACTTTTAAGATCTACTCTCTTAGCCACTTTTAAATACACACTACAGTATTATTAACTATAGTCACCATGCTCTACATTACATCTACAGGACTTATTTATTTTATAACAGGAAGCTTATACCTTTTGATCCCCTGTTTTATATTGCTTTGATTTATGCTGTTATTTTTATTATTTACTTGTTTCTACTTTCTTTAGGTTTGTTTGTAGAGTTCTTTTCCATAGCTTCTTAAAATAGAAGCTGAGCTAACTCAATTTTAGCCTATATTCTTTCTAGGAAATGCATTTAAGACTATAAATTTCCCTCTAAGCACTGATTTCCCTATATCCCACAGTTTGAAAATCATTTATCTTATTTTCTAAATTCTGGGTTTTTGTTCTTGAGTTAATTACATGTGTTTAATTTCTAAGTAGTTTGATATTTTTAGTTGTTTTGACATCAAATTCTAGCTTTACTCTTCTGTGGCAAAATAAAATTGTATACAGTATTTCAATTTTTAAAAATTTCTTAAGACTTCCTTACTGGCCCAGAATCAGGCCAATTTTTGTATAAAATGTATGTGTACCTGAGAGGACTATGTTTTCTGTCATTTTGTGCAGTGTATTAATTGTGTTATTCAGATTTTCTATATTCTTACTGAATTTTATTTTCTCATGAATATTCAAATTTTAGATTCTTTTTTTGGAAAAGGCTCTTCACCATTTATAAAGTTATACCTGAGTTGCAGCATGAGTTCCTTCGTGTTTTTTTGGATTCCTTTATTCCTCTATTCAACCTCAGCTGCCATAATCAGACAGAAAATACAAAGATACTTTTTCTTGCATCTTTGGGGAAAACCTAGCAGCAAATAGTAACTGCTCCAAGTTTGTCAAATAGAAACATTTGAGTTTGTTCATTCTAAAAGCTATTGAAGGAAAAAAAATTTTTTTAAGTTATTGAAGGAGCTATAACAGTGTCACATTATAATCATTGATTTGTAATACCTCTCCTTTTGGTTCTATACATTTTTTACTTTTATATTTTAAAGTTGGGTTATTTGATATATACAAATTTACAACTGTGTTATCTTCACTGTAAATTGAACTCATAATTATGAAATAATCCTACTTATTTCTAGTTTTGCTTTTGCCTTCTATGAAAGTTATTAGTATTGCTACAGAAACTATCTTTTGTTTAATGTTTGCATAGTTTCAATTTTTCCCTTATTTTTTCCCAACATTTCTGTTTTCTTATATTTAAGATTTGTTTTTATAAACAGCTTATTTTGGGCAGCCTGAGTGGCTCAGTGGTTTAGCACTGCCTTCAGCCCAGGGTGGGATCCTGAAGACCTGGGATCGAGTCCGTCCCACGTCGGGCTTCCTGCATGGAGCCTGCTTCTCCCTCTGCCTGTGTTTCTGCATCTCTCTCTCTTCCCCTCTCTCTCTCATGAATAAATAAAATCTAAAAAAAATAAAAATAAACAGCTTATATTGAATTTATTGAATTATTGAACTTGTAATAATTTGTCAATCTTAGTGTTCAAATTGTATTATATAGCTTACATACACTTAATATGTTACAACTCTAATTGTATTTAAAACCATAACCTAGTATGTGTTCTCTCTTTGCACACCACTCTCATTTTATACCCCTTTTTTATCGATTGCCCTATTTTCTCTTCTGTTTTATTGATTGACAAATATCTTTATTATTTAACTTTTCCCTCTATTAACTAGTTAGGTCTACATTATTTCCCTATCCTTTAATGGTTGCCTTGTAATTTACAATAGGGATATTTTACCTAATAAAATCTTAGGCAAAAATTTTTAAAAAGTAAAAAAGTAAAGTCTTATGCAAATTAATACTTGACCACTTCCAGGAAAATACCAAAGTTTTAGACAATATCAATTCCATTTACCCTCTCACATCTTTGTATTATTGTTGTAATGAAGTTTATTTCCACATATATTTTAAGCACCCAAGAAAGTATTTCTTGTTGTCTAAAGTCAACAATCATTTCTATTTACATACATTTTTCTTTTTTTTATGGGGCTCTTCATTTGTTGTTACATTCTGTCAGGGGTCATTTTACTTCCAATTAAACTCTTACAATATATTTTAGTAGAAGTCAGCCGGTGAAAGATGGTATCACTTCTGTTTGTTTAAAATGTAATCATTATGGAAGGAATTTTTTTCTCTGGTTATAAAATTCTAGGATGGTAGTTTTTTGTTTTTTTTTTTTAATCTCATTACTTTGATGATGTCATTCTGTTTTCATCTGGCTTCCATAGTTAGTTGGAAAATCAACTTTAAGTTTTATGATTGTTCTCTAAATGCGTCATTTTTCTATGGTCGTTTTACCGTCTTTTTGTCTTTGCTTTTTATCAGTTTTACTAATGTCCTTAGGTGTTGTTTTATGTTTACCCTTCATGAGGCTGGCAGTTTCTTGAATCTCTGAATTGATGTTTTTCATCAGCACTGGAAAGTAGCTGGCCATTCTATCCTCAAAAACATTCTTCAACCATATTTTCTCTTCTTTCTTTTGGGTCTCCAGTTAGATGATTTAAAGGATTTTTACTATGCTTTGCACAAGACTTCTGTTATTTTCTCTACTTTTATTTTTTTCTGTGCCTCACTATGTATATTTTCTCCTGACCTGTCTTTCAGATAACTAATCTTATCCTTCATTATCTCTTTGATGCAGTGGATTTTTTAAAAGTCTTTGCCTGATTTCAGTTGGGTTGATTGCTCTCTAATCATTGTGTTTAGAGAGTTCCTTTTATATATTAGATAGAAGATCATACTTAAAAATATATTTCAAGAATATTTTTCTCTTTCTGTCTTATATTTTCATTCTCCAATAAGTAAATTTCAAAGAACAGAAGTTTAAGTCTTATGGAAGCCAATTTACTATTTTTTTCTTTTATGTATTGTGTTCTGATATTAGATCTAAGAACTCAACATCACCCTCAAGATTGCAAACATTTATTCCTATCTTTTCTTGTATAAGTTTTATTTTTTATTAAAGATTTTATTTATGTATTTGAGAGAGTTTGTGTAAGTGGGGAAGAGTAGAAGGACAGGGACAAGCAGACTACACACTGAATGTGGAGCCCAAAGAAGGGCTCAATCTCATGATGCTGAGGTCATGACCTGAGCCAAAATTGAGAGTCAGGTGCTTAACAAACAGAGCCACCCAGGTACCCTTCTTGTATAAGTTGCATAATTGTACATTTTACACTTAGGTTTATGATTTATTTTTTAGTTTACTTTTGTTTATGATGCAGGATATGAACCACGGTTTACCTTTTTTTTTTTTTTCCATATGAATATCCTATTATTTCAGCACCATTTATTGCACTAAATATCCTTTCTTGGGCAGCCCAGGTGGCTCAGAGTTTAGCGCCACCTTCAGTCCAGGGCCTGATCCTGGAGACGGAGGATCCAGTCCCATGTCGGGCTCCCTGCATGGAGCCTGCTTCTCCCTCTGCCTGTGTCTCTGCCTCCCTCTTTCTCTGTGTCTCTCATGAATAAATAAATAAAATCTTTAAAATATAATAATAACAAATAAAAAAATAAATATCCTTTCTCCATAAAATTGTCATTTCCTCTTTGTTGGAAAATCAGTGGACCATCTATGTGTCATTATATCCTGTTCTACTGGTTTTTATGTCTATCATTTTATCAATACATTACTTTATTCTTGATTTCTGTCCCTTTATTTTTTTTTAAAGATTTTATTTATTTATTCATGAGAGACACAAAGAGAGAGAGGCAGAGAGAGAAGCAGGCTCCATGCAGGGAGCCCAATGTGGGACTCCATCCCAGGTCTTCATGATCACACCCTGGGCCAAAGGCAGGCACTCAACTGCTGAGCCACCCAGGCATCCCGATTTCTGTGCCTTTATAGTAAATCCTGGAATCAGGTGTTTGGAGATATTCTAATATCTTTTTGTTGTCAACTTCTAATTTAATTTGTTAGGGTTAAAAAAATAATTTGCATGATTTCTGTTCTTTTAAATTTCCTGTGTTTTCTTTCACGGTCTAGATTATCTTGATTAAAGTTCCATGAGCACTTGAGAAGAATTTTATTCTGTTGTTATTGAGTGGGATGTTTTATAAATATCAATTAGATCAAATTGGTTCATAGTGTTTACATCTTTTCTGGTCTCCAGCTTGCTTTATTACTGAGAGAAAAGCATAATGTAACCCCTTATATTGTGGCTTTGTCTGTTTTGCTCCATCAATTTTATAACTATTTGCCTTATGTATTTTAAGCACTTTGTTAGATGTGTACATGTTTTGGCTCATTATATCTTATTGGTAACTTGATCCTTTACTGGTAAATAATAATTTTTTCCCTCAAAATATTCCATATTATATATACAGATATAGATTTTTGTCGGGATGAAACATTTTTATTTGTCAAATACAATAACTGCTTTCCATCTACAATTATTTCAAGTGAAGAAACAGCTGTAACCTTACTGCAGAACCTCTGGGGCTCACACAGAGCCTGCAGGAAGGAACAGGTGTACTATAACATGCCTTCTCTAAGAAGGCTCTGCAGCATACACTGCTGGTAGACAGTCTCATACACTGCTGGTAGACAGTCTCAAAGTTGGACTCATTCCCATTAGAGGGGTATTCAACAATATGTTGATTCTGTGGATCATAGCTCCCAAGTAGTTCAATTTTAGCTTTGCAGTTTTAAGTTTGTTTACTTTTTCTATTCAAGTCTCTCAGATTTCTTTCATCCATATACATAGTATATAGTCAAATATGGCAGTCTTCCTCGGTAACCTACCTGGCGAAGTGATTCGTGGAAATACCATGCTTCTTCATGGAATTCTGCTTTCAGTAATTAGGAGGATTTCCTATTTATAAAGTCAACTCTCAGATACCAGTATAGTTATTTTAGTTTTATTTTGGTTATTGAATGGTTCTTTGTATATCATCCTCTTTTTATCTATATATGTCTTTATGGTGGATTTCTTGTAGGTAGTATACAGTTGGTTCATTTAATTTTTTCATCCAGTCAGATAATCTCTCTTTTAATGCATGTACATATACTATTTAATATTTAATGTAATTATTGATATTGTTAGTAAAAGTGGACCATATTTCTAGTTATTTTTTGTTTCATTTGTCTTTTTATTCCTTCTTCCTTTTTCTGCCTTCTATAGGACTGAGTACTTTAGGATTCCATATTTGCCTCCACTATTAGCTTATCATTTATAACTCCCTAAAATGACATTTTTCATTTCCCTAGAGTTTATATATACAACTTTAATCACAGCCTCCATGAAAATAATATAGATTTTCACGTATAGTGTAATTTAGAATGGTGTGCTCCCAATTACTTCCATCTTTTATATAATTGTTATCATATAGTTTTTAATGTTAGCTGTACACAGTATACATAATACTAACACACATCACTACTGTTTTGTTGTAGAGAGACAATTTTCCATTAGAGCAATTTAATAAGAAAATAATAAATTTTATATATACATTCATTCATGTCATGTCATGAATGTATATATACATTCATTCACATCTCTCTGTAGATTCCAGTTTCTGTTTCCTATTTATTCTGCCTGCAGAGGTTCCTTGAACATTTCTTGTAGCACATGTATTTTGGTTACAAATTCACAAACAGGTTTTGTCTGTCTAAAGAGTTCTTTACTTCTTTTCCATTACTGAAAAATATTTTCATTGGATATAGAAATTGAGTGTGACAGTTTTTTCTTTTAATTTCAATACTTCTAAAGATCTCAATGAACTGTAATTTACTTTCATTGTTTCTAGTAACAAACCTAATGTAATTCTTTGTTTCTCTGGATATAATATGCTTTTTCCCCCAGATGCTGTCAAGACTTTGTCTTTGGTTTTCAACAGTTTGAATGATTATCTGGGTACATTTCTTTGGTATTTATTCTGCTTAGCTTCCTCTGAGCTTTCTGGAGCTATGTCTTGGTATCTTTCACCAGTCCTGGGAAATTCTCAGTCATTATTTCTTTAAATTTTTTTGTCATATTCTCCTTCCAATATTTCAACTATACATATGCTAGACTATTTGATATTGTCTCACAGCTATTGGATGTTCTTTGTTTTTCTGCTCTTTTTGCTTTGTATGGTGTTTGGGTAATTTCTGTTGACCTATCTTTGATTCACAAATTCCTTCCTCATCAGTGTGAAATTCTTTCCTTCTGATGAGTCCACCAAAGGCATTTTTAATTTCTGTGACTATATTTTTTATTTCTACATTTCCAGTTATTTTTTTTTCTTATAGCTTTCACTCCTCTCCTGGATACCTCCATCCATTCACATATGTTGTCTACCTTTTCCACTATTAATCATAATAAAACATTAATCGTTGTTATTTTAAAATCCCTGTGTGATAGTGCCAATATCTGAAACATACTGGAGTCTGTTACTATTGATTTTCTTATTAGTGTGCTATTTTTTCTTCCCTCTTTGTGTTTCTCATACTTCTTGTTGGGGGGCTAGGTGTCTTACATTGTACAATAGTGTCTGAGATAAATAGCACTTATACCTGGAAATGGGCACATTTTGGTAGGTTATTAGCATGGGGGTCAAGTCAATGTAGCCATGACTTAACCTAGATTTAAGCTTTGTTTTTGCTGTAGTCACCCTTTTGTGCACTCAAGAGTTCAAATTCCTTTGGTGACAATTTATGCTTAGGGTAGTCACTGCATTTCTGCAGTATTTTTATTAATGTTTCTGTTCAACCATCAGCCTTAGCTTTTCCCTGTGATCTCAGCTCTCTAATGCATTCAAGAAAGGTTAAGATTTCTTAAACTAGCCATCTTTTCCTTTTTTAAAAAAGATTTTATATATTTATTCATGAGAGACACACAGAGAAAGGCAAAGACAGAGGCAGAGAGAGAAGCAGGTTCTTCGTGGGGAGCCCGATGTGGAACTTGATCCCTGCACCCAGGATCATGCCCTGACCTGAAGGAAGACACTCAACCGCTGAGCTACCCAGACGTCCCGCCCCTTTTTCTTATTGTAAGGATGCTAACAATATTCTTCCCAACTTTCTCCATCATAAACAGAATCCCTGAAAATGTGGTTTTTAAGTCTTGTGAAAAGCACTCTCTTTACCTGTTTTTTATGTTCTTCTTTTCTTTTCTTTTTAAGGAGCACATGTTTGGCAAAATAACTTCTCTATCACAGATTTTTACTTCATTTTTCTGCTACAGAAGATTGATGAGTTGTGTACCTTTTAAATGTTATGTATTATTTACTGTACAATATAAAGTTAGAAATTTTGAAAATGGGGTATAGAAAAATTCTCTATTTTTTATTCTGAAACTATCATGTTTCTCTCTCAGTTTTAGAAGAGTTGGCCTGCTCATAAATTCCATCACTCTCTTGCTGCTATTTCTGTCTAGCAAATTATTTCTTTATTCACGAGGCAATAAAAGGTCACTGGAAAGAAGAATATAATATTCACTCTCATAAAATAAAGTTAAACAGTAGTTAGCATTTATATCTTTCCACTGTAGTAAACAAAATGTGGTTTATTTGACTCAATGAAGACCTATGATACCAAAAAAGATAAATCTAATGATTTGTTTGAACACAGGAAGATAAATCTTGCACAGCATGCCCTCAGTGATGACATGTTACCATTGTCCTAGTTCTCTGTAAAATTAAATAGAAAGGCAAAGCAGGCCTGGCTTCTTATTCCAAAACATCTAGATTCTAGTTCAGGGCTATAGTCTAAGAGAACCAACTGAATAAGTACAATTCATTTGTTTTGTTTGTTTACTTGCTTTGGTTTTTATGCTACTTATTGAAATAAAACTGATGTGGCATCCTGTATTTGCAAGAGAAGACAGGAAAAGAAAAGTCAATTGTTCTTTTTAATTTGCTCTTAAATCAAGGTAAAATTTTCTGACCTTTTATTATGGATGCTGTGAGATAATTATTTCCATTTTAAATTATTTTAGACATTCATATCTGTGGTTAAAAAATTTAGCAAGTGCATTATCAAAACTGAATTGGGAACTAATATAAATGCAAATTTCTCACTTTTCAAAAACTCCTATAAATTTTATTTATAAAATAGATTTTACGCAAAATTAACTTAAGAAAACGTCTCTTTATAGTTCCAAATACTTTTGTTGTCATAATTAAAATAACACAACTGAAATACAGTTAGTGTTTTTGAACAATCCAGATGCAAAAATAATGCACTCTTCCTTATAAACTGCATGACTTTAAATATTTTTATACAAAGTTCTTTTCAGCAGGAATACAGTGATTTTTTTAAAAACTGTAAAATCAAAGACAAGAAAAGGCAATAGAAGCAAATGTTTCAAACTATAGGGGGCCAGTTTTTGCACCATGTCTATCAATCTAGGCATTTCTAAAAGGTTTTGATACTTTTTCATATAATAAAAGTAAATCTAGGTTCAAAATGTGTTCATTTTTCCACTAAAGTTATTTACAAACAAAACAAAACAAAAAACAAGAAAGAAAGCCCATTTAGTACTATTTTATTGCTTAGTGTCTTTTTTTCCAATTTCTTTTTAATACATTTTGCTTCTCATTATCAAATAAAAATCTGTCTCGGGCTCTTATAAGGATTTTAGAAAGGACTCCCTTCATTGAACAGTAGAATGTGGCCTTTTCTTTTTATCTCTCTAATTAAAACATTACAACCTGGGGAAACTATCAGTTACTTCTCAGTAAATGGCACTTATTTTGGACTCCTTTCGTATAACAAGAAAAATGATAAAGTGAACAGAAATGTCCTAGTCCCTAAAATTAGATATAAACCCACTAATATGCAACCTACAGAGTCTTCTGGGCTTTAGAAATGACACTCAGTAATTTATTTCGACATAAATCAACTTGTTTTCACTTTACAGCTCAGCTGTGCTAAGATCAATTTTCAAAGGAACTTAACAGTTCAAGATTGTTCATGCTCTCTGGAATCATACATCTGAATTTTTGTTAACTCTGAAGTTTGAGTCAAAAACCGTATGTCATATAGTATAACTCCAGTACATAGTAGGCTTATCATTCTGGCTACTGTTTTGTGTTCTTTTTTACACTCAGCAAAGTCCTATTGTATCTGGTCAATGTGATAGTCCAGAATTATGAGGATTTTTTGTTATTTTCAATAGAAAAGTCTTGTACTGTATTAGTCAAATCATAGCCAAGATTTTGATAATTATACCCACCACTACTGGTTTCTTTCCCTGTGTCCCGAGAGTATCAAGAAGGCCATGTCTAACAGACACATTGTTCAAATAATAGTTTGCTTTTGAAAGGACTTCTTTTGAGGTACATTCTCCCAAAGAATGTCAAGCAAACAGTATAATAAACATGTTTAATGAGCATTTATAAATATTATGACAGTTTGAATGTTTACAGGATAATTAAGAAGCAGTTTCTCAAGAAATGTAGTTTCTAGTATAGAGGGGCCAGCGGATGTTCAGAGGCAGTATGTTAGGATAGATCATGTATATAACCTATGTGAGAATTTTGACTAGAATGAAGAGATATGATAAAAGAATGATAAAGAATATCTATCATTCCTATAAGAAAAAGAGGGTAACTGGTAGGAAGTTTTCAATTCTTAGAAATTCCTTATCTAAAAGAAAATGGCTTTTCATACATTCCCAAAAATTTATCAGATAAAGAGTGATTTAAATTGTTTGTCCAAAGATATCTATAGATTAGGTTTTCTGGACTGAAGTTCTATATTTTGGCAGATTTGATAATCTGCTTAGAACGTAGGAAAGCAATCTTTTTCCTTAGGTTAGGAGGTGCTAGCCAATCTACAGCCAAAGCATTCTCTGATTCTTTTCTCTTTAGACTATAGGAATGGACATAACCTTGGAGGTCACAGTCTCCCATCCATTCAGGAGACTGGCTACCAGTCCAACTGGAAGGAAGAGTGTTACAGTATCTTTGTGCCATCTCATCAAACAATTTAGTGCCTCCTGAGAGGAAGCGAATCAAAATATGTGGCTGTCTATGAGCTGTTTGAGGTTAGCATGGGAGGCCACCCATGAAATGTCAATTTGATTGCTGAAGTCTATTTGTGGTTTCCTGTAGATTTCTGTAAAAAGATGTTGAGGTCACTAAAACATAGTTTGCTTCTAATATTTCTATCAGGTTGACACAGTTTTCATAGAAACAGTGCATGTAACTTCTTTGTGCCTGATTAAATTTCAAAAGCCCCTTCGTTCATGCCTGAGAAAACACAATCTGAAATAAGACCTGCTCAAAGGTGCCTATTAACCCTGCTAATAAGCAAATATAATTTTTGTCACTTGCAGACAACACTTAATATGTCTTCGGGCTCATATTTCAGAGAAGACTTCCACTTGAGGTTCATTCTAGCAGAAGAAATACTTTCTGACTACTGACCTGAAGCAGCTCTCCTGGATGTGCATACTCTGTGGCAGATGCCAGATTGGCCTGAGTCCATCCTTGGGGGTTGTTCATAAAAGTGAATTCCTTTGTCTGAGAGACTAATCTCTTGTGATATTTGACCATCCTTAGACATGGCAAGGGCATAGATATCTCTGCTTAAACCTCTCCTAGAGTCCTCTGATTTTTCCATCTGACTTAGAGAATCCTTCTAGTAAGCGAAAGATGAAGTGTACCAACATGCTCCATGCAATACTGAGCACGTTATCAACCTTCATTAAAGGATTTGTGATCATAATGTAATCGATAATGTTGAAGGAATTCATTAAGATTTGGGTGCATCATGAATAAATGGGAGCTTCAGAAGAGATGAAAAGTAAAATAGGATAAGAGAGTATTTCTGGCCATCTAAACAAGCTCCCTACCCTAACTCAGATATTAGATCTCCATGTTACTAATAAGGCAGTGCCCTTCTAGAGAGGTGAGATGACTTTTCCAAGATTACACACAGAAAGAAGAAATGGAAAGGAAAATAAACCCCTGGTTGTTACTCTGCCACACAGGTGCTTGCTTATTTATGCAGCAAATATTTTATTGAGTGCAGAGACCAGAAGAAATGGTCACTATTGCAAAATACAACAAAAAGAACAGTCCTTTCCATTGACAAACTTACAGGATATGAAAAGTCTGAAGACATAACTGAGGACGCTTTCTGAAATACTAAAGGGAGTTCATTTGTTTTCTAACTGGTTTAGCAAAAGTATTTTTTAATCAATTTTTAAGCATGGGAAACATGTTTAATATTCATGTTATTTGTTGTAATATTTTAAGGGGGGGTGCATTTTATGTCCTGGTCAATTAATATTTCTTTCACATAAATTAGGGAAAGTCCTATGCCTAAAAAGAAAAGCATTAATGAAACTTTAACATAACTACTGCTAGGTTTTTGGGTATGATAACCAACCAGCCATTTGGATAAAAAATAAAAATGTAACTTACTGTGATTTAAAGCTTAACTTTAAGTCTTAATATCTTTAACAAATTTGATTCAACATACACTTAGTGAGCACATATGGGCAAGGCACTCTGGGGAGTACAAAAATGAGTAAGATTCTTTCTCACCTTATCGCTGAACTGCAAATACAAAAATATCCTTAACAGGTGCCTAAGGGAGGTAAAAACAAAGTGCTTAGGGAACACAGGTGAAAAAAAAAAAAACAAAAAACTATACCATCCCCTGGGGGAGCCAGGGAAATACTTACAGAAGAGTAGCAATTGAACTGAGCCTTGAATCATAGCTAAAATTTCATTAGAGGGAGAGGAAGTCCTTCTAATGTTTAAGAAAGGAGAACAGGATGCACAGAAAATCATGACACAGGTAGTCTGCTTACTGGGGTGGAGATTAGTAGAATAAGACTGGTAAAATATAAACCGGGAAAGGATATTATTACTGCCTGTAGGAATTCCTTAGGCATGACTTTTATAATACAAGCTGTGAGGAGTCACTGAAAATTACTTAGCAAAGAAGTTGCATGGTCAAAATTGTACTTTGTGAGCAAAACTCTGCAGCTGTGTGTCACAATGGAAGGGAAAGACTCCAAAATAAGAGATAAAACAAGAGGCTACTCTGAAGTACTAAAAGAAAACATAAGGAGATTAAACAGAACTAAGACCAAAGGGAAAAGAAAGAAAAAAGAGGAGCATTAAGAGTTCTGGTGGCAAGATAAATACTACAGTGATTGTTGCATAATACATGTGGTCAATCAACAAATATTCACCGAACAAATACTAGGAGGCATTGCATTGAAAGATAGTCTTTGCTTCTAGCTTATAGACTAGGATGGGACAGAGATAAACATGTAACCAAAGCACAATATGAATAGAAATAATAAATATGAAGGAATGTTCAGAAGGGGAAACAGCATACAGAAAGTCCAAAAGTGGAACAGAGTAAATCCGATATAGTCAAGGAACTATAAGTAATTCAGCCTGGCTGGAGTATGGAGGATAAGGCAGAAAGTGGAAAGAGATAAGACTGTAGATTTAATAAGCAGAGAGCTGATAATGGCAGATCCTATAAACCACATTGAGAGTCTGTGCTTGAGTGCGGATGCCAATGGGGAGAGGGAGGAAATGACATAACCAAGTCTCATTTCAGAAAGTGAAGGATTTTGGGAAGAAGATATGAGCAGGTACAATAAATAAATGGATAGATAGATAGATAGATAGATAGATAGATAGATAGATAGATAGTAAAAAAGGGGGAAGTCAACGATGTTGAGAAAATTATAAAACCCCAAAAGTTTAACAATTAGGGACTCAGGATTTTTGAGATGAGAAAGGATGGTAGTTGTTATCATGATTTTTTAAAGTTAGGAATCAAAAGGGAAAGGATGGATTAGGTAGTTGTCTAAAAAAAAAAGTGTCAGGATCTAGGAAAGGCCTTTCTGTTGTTCATAAAGAGTGGAGACAGAAAGATTTTTTATCACAAACAAAGAAAGAAGCCCAAAGAAGAAATTGAATGTAAAGGAGATGAAAGAAACACTACATGGAACAAGGAAGGGACAGAATCAAGATGTAATTAAGAACCTGAGGGAAGTTTCTCCAAAAAGCCTAGATTCAAAGATAGAAGAGCCCTACATTTACTTAGGATAAATTAAATAAATATATTTTTCAGAAAGTCGTGTTGCAAAAAAGAATCCAATTGAGAACTCCATCATGGGCAAGATTTGTCTAATAAGCCCTTGGTGCAGCCTAAAAAGCTTACAAGAGCATGCAGAGTCCACCTCCCAGTTTTAAAGGAAGTGGCTTTCAGCTAGGATTTCTTAATGTTTTGGCAAGACAAACAAAACAAAACAAAAGCCTTCAGGAGAAGCATGGCAGTCTTTTTACAGAAGTCAATGAAAACCCATTAATGTTTCCTCCCATCCAGAACGGCTTAGAAGATTTAGATCATGATTCCTGCTCTATTAGGTTTAATTGGATAATGAGGTGTCCTTGCTGGGCCTCTCCTTTCTTACAAAATGCAAAAGATGCCTTGGGCCAAAAAGAATAAGACAGCCAGCTGAGAGCACAGCTGGAAGTCTGGCCTATCTGGCCTGTCAGGGATCAAATGTCCTTCTTTTGTACTATCTGTTCTTCTCCGAGGCAGACACCCAACACTTGGAAAAATGTTTTGATGGGAACAATGTGTTCATGGGAACACCATCACTATCTTGAAGGAGAAGACTTCCAACAACTATATACTGGCTCATGTATGAGATATAAGCATTGCAGGAATTGTTGGGGACTTCAGAATAATTTGGAAAAATATAAACCACTACAGTTTAATTTCACTCATATTTCCTCTCTTAATGTGTTTTCTTGATGCATGGATCTATTTTTTTTCAAAATCTAGTAATTTTTCAAAAATTTTAATTCCAATATAGTTAACATACAGTGTTATATTAGTTTCAGATATACAACATAGTGGTTCAACAATTATGTACATTACTCAATGTCATCATGGTTAGTGTGCTCTTCATCCCCTTCACCTATTTCACCCATACCCCCACCCACCTCCCTTCCTGTAACCATCAGTGTGTTCTCTATAAATAAGAGTGTTTCTTGGTGTGTGTGTGTGTGTGTGTGTCTTTTTTTTTTTTTTTGCTTTACTCATTTCTTTTGTTTCTTAAATTCTGCATATGAGTGAAATCCTATGATATTTGCTTTTCTCTGACATTTCATTTAGTGTTATACTCTCTAGCTCCATCCATGTTGTTGCAAATGGCAAAATTTCATTCTTTTTTTATGGCGGAATAATATCCCATTGTATATCTATACCACCTGTTCTTTATTCATTGATCTGTCAATGGACACTTGGGCTGCTTCCATAATTTGGCTATAAATAATGCTGCCATAAACAAAGGTGCATGTATCCTTTTGTATTAGTGTTTTTCTATTTGTGGGTTAAATACTTAGTAGTGCAATTACTGGATCATAGGGTTATTTCTAACTTTCTGAAGAACTTCTACACTCTTTCCAGAGTGGCTGTACCAGTTTGCATTCCCACCACCAGTGCACAACGGGTCCTTTTTCTCCACATCTTTGTCAACACTTGTTGTTTCTTGTGTTTTTTTATTTTATCTATTCTGACAGGTATGAAGTGATATCTCATTGTAGTTTTTTAATTTGCATTTCCTTGATGATGGGTGATGTTGAGCATCTTTTCATGTATCTATTGGCCATCTTGGTGGTGAACCTGGGGTTATACAAAGCCCAAACTATTTGGAAGAAACAAAGGCATTAAAAATTGACCCTCCCAAGACACAAGAGCTCCAGGATATAATCAAATGGTTGGTTGGTTTGTTTTTTCTTTTCCTTTTTTTTGGTTGGTTTTTTTAAAGAAGGCTCTTTCTTCCTTTGGGGGAAAAAAAGAAGAGAGCGTTAAAAAAATGAATGAAGTTACAAATATGCCATATTTCATTGAATGTAAAGCATAATTGACTAGAACACATATGCCAGTTTTAGATATGCCAAACATGGGGGGAAGGTATCTTGGAAACAAAGCAATATGGCAAGATAAGAAATGTCTTATCTTGCTGTTCTCTGTAAGATAAGAGACTATGTTGTTAGTTAAGAATGAGATCATCTTAGGATACAATGAAGGTTGAAGACAGAAGTGTTCAGAAAAGTCATGGATAGAGATGATAAGAAAAGAGAAAAAAAACCTTTCAATTCAAACTGCTCTTTCTCCTTGGGGTACTACCTTCTGTTAGAGTATGCAGGCTGGAAATGTGGGATTATCTCTTTTCTCTTTTCTCTCTCCCATACCTTGCTCAACACCAAATTCCATTAATTCTGTGTGCTAAGTATCAATTTATTGTCGGCTTTATTCTCCCACTATAATTCCTTTTGCTAAGGCCCTCATCATTCCTGGCTTAAAGTATTAATATAACCTGTTATGTTAGCTTCCAGAATGGCCTCCAGTGATCTCTGATTCCTGGTACTCACCCTTGCCTAAGTGCCCTCTGACTCCCATATCCATCAGGATTGGTAAATGGAACCACTAGATCATGGCACAATTTGTAGCATATCACTTCTGACCCCAAGTCATAAAGGACATCATAACTTCTGCCTTGTTTTCTTTCTCTCTGGGATCACTCACTCTAGCAGAATTTCTTTTTTTTAAGGCTGGATAATATTCCAGTGTGTGTGTGTGTGTGTGTGTGTGTGTGTGTACATAAAAATTCTTTTCTTCAGTTTTATTGAGATACATTTGACATAGTGCACTATACAAATTTAAGGTATACAGAATAATGATTTGACTTACATACATTGTGAAATGATTGCCCCCTTCAAGGTCCATTCACGTTGTTACAAATGGCGGGGCTTCCTCCTTTTTTATGGCTAAAAAATTTTCTATTGTATATATACCCCCATCTCCTTTATCCATTCATCCATCAATGGATGCTTGGGTTGCACACTTGTCTTAGCTATTATAAGTAACACTACAGTGAATAAGGGGGTGCAGGTATCTCTCTGCCATAGGGTTTTCATTTCCCTCAGACATATACCCAGAAGTAGATATACTTCATCAAGTGATAGTTCTATTTTTAGTTTTTTGAGTAACTTTCATATTGTTTTCCATTGTGGCTGCAACAATTTACAATCCCACCAAGAGTGCTGAAGGGTTTTCTTTTCCCTACATCCTTGCCAGCATTTTTTATTTATCGTCTTTTGATAATAGTCATTCTAATAGGCATGAGGTAATAATACCTCTTTGTGATTTTGATTCACATTTTCCTATTGATTAGTGATGCTGAGCACCTTTTTATGTACCTGTGGGCAGTTTGTATCTCTTCTTGGGAAAAATGTCTATTCAGATTATTTGTCCATTTTTTAATCAAATTATTTGTGTATATAAGTGTTTACTATTAAGTTGTATTAGTTCTTTATAATTTGAATATTGACCTCTTCTCAGTCTATGATTTATAATTTTGTTCCCATTTTGTAGATTGTCTTTTTATTTTGTTGTTTCTTTTGTTGTATAGAAGCTTTTTAGTTTGATGTAGTGACACATTAACTTTTTATTTTGTTACTTGTGGTTTAGGTGTTATATCTAAAAAGTTATTGCCAAGACCCATGCCAAGGAGCTTTTTTCCAATGTTTTCTTCTAGCAGTTTTATGGTTTCTGGTTTTACACTTAAGTCTTTAGTACATTTTGAGTTAATTTTTGTGAGTATAGTATAGGGGGTCTAGTTTCTTTCTTTTACATGTGAGTATCGATTTTCCAAACATCATTTATCAAAGGACTGTCTTTTCTCTATTGAATACTATTGGCTCTCATGTCAAATATTAGTTAACTCTATATGTGTGGGTTCATTTCTGGTCTCTTCATTAGGTTCCATTGGTCAATGTGTCTTTTTTTATGTCAGTACCATACTATTTTAATTATGATATATTTATAATATAGCTTGAAATTGGGAAATATGATGCTTCCTGCTTGTTTTTCTTTCTCAGGGTTGCTTTGGCTATTCAGGGTCCGTTTAAATTTTATGACTGTTTCACTCATATGTAAAATATGCCATTAGAATCCTGATAGAGTCGTACTTAATCTGTAATTGGGTTTGGGTAGTATTGACTTTGAATAATACTAATTCTTCTAATCCACGAACATGAGATACCTTTCCATTTGTTTGTGTCTTTTTTATTTCTTTTATTAATGTCTTATAGTTTTCAGACCTTTCACCTCCTTGGTGAAATTTATCCCTAAATACCCCTAAATATTTTATTGTTTTTGATGCTACTATAAATAGACTCATTTTTTATATATTTTTCAGATAACTCATTGTTAATGTATAGAAACTCTCCTGATCTGTGTGTAGTAATTTTGTATCCTGCAACTTTACTGAATTCATTGACTAGATCTAAGAATGTTCTGGTGCAGTCATTAGGATATGATATATATAAAATCATGTCATTCATGAATAGACTATTTTACTTTTTCTTTTCTGGTTCTGATGATTTACTTCGTCTTCTTACATAATTATTCTGGCTAGGATTTCCAGTCCTATGGTGAATAGGAGTGGTGAGAGTGGGCTCTTTTGTCTTGCTCCTAACCTAGAGGAAAAGTTTTCAGTTTTTCACCACTGAGTGCAATGTTAGCTAAGGATTTGTCATATATAGTTTTTATTACATTGAAGAATATTCCTCCTACAGCTAATTTTTTAAGGTTTTAAATAAAAAATGGAGGAAGAAGTTAGTAAAATAATTTTTCTGCATTTATGGAATTGATATGATTTTTTACAATTTTATAAATGATGTATCACATTTATAAAAATGTGTAATTTTTATAAATGTGCATATAATTTTTATAAATGATGTATCACATTTACTGATTTTCATTTGCAGGGAACTCAATTGAAGAAGTAATAGCTAGAAAGTTTACTAGCCTGGGGAAGGGAACATACATCCAGGTTCAGAGAGAGTTCCAAACAAGATGAACCCTAAGAGGTTCATACCATGACACACGATAATTAAAACATCAAAGCTTAAAAATAAGAAAATTTTATGGGATGCCTGGTGGCACAGATGATTAAGCATCTGTCTCTTGACTTTGGCTCAGGTCATGATCTCAGGTTTGTGAGATTGAGTTCCATGTTGAGCTCTGTTCAACTAGGAAAAGAAAAAACTAAGCCCAAAGTTCGCAAAGAGAAGGAAATAATTATTTCAGCAGAAATAAATGAAATACAGAGCAGGAAAAGAATAGAAAGAATTAATAAAACTATGGACTTATGAATTAATAAAACTATGAATTTATCTTTGAAAGTATAAAACTGATGAGCCTCTAGCTAAACCAATCAATGAAAAAAAAAACAGAAGATCCAAATCAACCAAATTTTAAGTAAAAGAGGATTCATTACTACCAGTACCCCAAAACTATGAAAGATTTTAAGAACCTACTGTGAACAGCATGCCAGCAACTGGACAACCTAGAAGAAATAGAAAAATCCTTGTAAATATATAAACTAGCAAGAATGAATCAGAAATAGAATATCTAAATAGTTCAATTACTAGTAAGGAAATTGAACCTGCAATAAAGAAAAAGCCCAGGACCAGATGTCTTTATTAGTGAATTTTACAAAACATTTAAAGAAGAATTAGGGGCACCTGAGTGGCTCAGTTGGTTAAGAGTCCAATTTTTTATTTTGGCTCAGATCATGATCTCAGAGTCCTAAGACTGAGCCCTGACTTTGGCTCTGTGCTGGGTGTGGAGCTTGCTTGGATTCTCTCCTCTCCCTTTGCCCCTCCCGGACCTCACTCATGCACTCTGTCTCTCAGAAGAAAGAAAAGAAAAGAAAAGAAAGAAAAGAAAAGAAAAGAAAAGAAAAGAAAAGAAAAGAAAAGAAAAGAAAAGAAAAGAAAAGAAAAGAAAAGAAAAGAAAAGAAAAGAAAAGAAAGAAAGAAAGAAGAAGAAAGAAAGAAAGAAAGAAAGAAAGGAAGAAAGAAAGGAAGAAAGGAGAAAGAAAGAAAAAGAAAGAAAGAAAGAAAAGAAAGAAAGAAAGAAAGAAAAAGAAAGAAAGAAAGAAAAGAAAGAAAAGAAAGAAAGAAAGAAAGAAAGAAAGAAAGAAAGAAAGAAAGAAAGAAAGAAAAAGAAGAAGAAGAAGAAGAAGAAGAAGAAGGAAGGAAGGAAGGAAGGAAGGAAGGAAGGAAGGAAGGAAGAAAAGGAAAGAAAGAAAGAAAAGGAAAGAAAGAAGAGAGAGGAAGAGAGAGAAAGAAATAAATAAAAGAGAGAGAAGGAAAGAAGGAAAGAAAGACTCCCAATCCTTTTCAATTCCCCCAGAAAAAATCAGAAAGAACACTCTGAAACTCATTTCATAAGGGCAGTATTACTCTATTACAATAGTGAGAAAAGGATACCACAAGAAAAGAAAACTACAGGCTATTAGCCACGAGATAATAATAATAATAGTAATAATAATAATTAATAATAAAGGTGATAGATACATAGATAGATATGAAAAATTCTTAGAAACTACTAACAAACTGAATTCCTCAGCACATTAAAAGTATCATTCGCTACAATCAAATAGGATTTATCCCTGGAATGGGAGGATAGTTCAACAATGCAAAATTTATAGGTTATCAACAGGTACCACCTATAGCATCCTAAGTATATAGCAGTCTATATTAAGTTGTTGGTCACTTAAATTTTAACAGATTTTAGAAGAACTTCTCCCTTCCCATGTTTTATGTATATGATGTCATATTTTATATTTTATAATTTTCTTATTTCTAATTATGGCCTTTTCTTTGCCACTTAAAGAAGTATCTTTAGGGGTGCCTACGTGGCTCAAACATTTGAGTGTCTAACTCTTGGATTCAGCTCAGATCATGATCTCAGGGTTGTAAGATCGAGCCCTGCCTTGGTCTCCATGCTCAGTGCAGAGTCTGCTTGTCCCCTCCTTTTCCCTCTGCTCTTCTTCTCTGTCTTAAATAAATAAATAAATAAATAAATAAATAAATAAATAAATAGCTTTTTTTTTTTTTTTTTTTTTTTTTTTTAAGAAATACCTTTAACATTTCTTACAAGGCCAGTTTAGTGGTAAGGAACTCCCTTAAGTTTTGTTCGACAAACTTTTTGTCTCTTCTTCAATTCTGAATGGTAACTTTGTCATATAGAATATTCTTGGTTGTAGGTTTTTATTTTTCAGCTCTTTGACTATATCATGCCCCTCCCTTCTTGCCTGAAAAGTTATCTATTGAAAAATCAGCTGATAGCTTTATGGTGCTTCCCTTGTAAATAATGATTGCTTCTCTCTTGCTTTTCTTTCTTTCTTTCTCTTCCTCCTTTTAAAATTCTCTTTTTCTTTAAAAGATTTATTTCAGAGAGAGAGAGCACAAGCTGGAGGGGCGGAGGGTAAAGGAGAGAGAGAGAATCTTCATCAGACTCCACTCTGAGTGTGGAGCCTGACATGGGGCTCAAACTCGCAACCCTGTTATCATGACCTGAGCTGAAACCAAGCGTTGGACACTCAACTGACTGTGCCACCCAGGTGCCCCTGGACTTCCCTCTTATAACTACTTTTTTCTACCTTCCATAAGTTGTGGTATGCTGTGTTTCCATTTTCCTTTGTCTCAAAATACTTTATTTCCCCTTTAATTTCTTCTTTGATCTATTGCTTGTTGAGGAGAATGTTTCTTAATTTCCATGTATATCTGAGTTTCCAACATTTTCTCCTGTTACTTATTTCTAGTTTCATACCATTGTGGTCAGAGAAGATACTTATTATAATTTCAGGGTTTTTTTAAATTGCCAAGACTTGTTTGCTGGCCTAACATGTGGTCTCTCCTAGGAAGTGTTTCATGTATGCTTGAGAGGAATGTGCATTCTGCTGTTGTCAGAATGTTTTGTATATGGCTGTTAGGTCCATTTGGTCTATAGTGTTGTTCAAATTTGCTATGTCATTGATTCTCCACCTAGATGATCTATCCATTGTTGAGCTGAGTTTTAGAGTCTCCAACTATTATTATATTGCGATTTATTTTTCCTTTTAGCTTTGTTAATTTTCACTATATATTTAGTTGCTCTAATGTTGGGTACATAAATTTTATAATAGCTATATCTTCTTAAAAGATTGACCTCTTTATCATTATATAATGACCTTCTCCACTTCTATCATTTTTCATTTTAAATCTATCTTTTGTGATGCAAGTAAGCTACCTCTGTTTATTTTTGGTTACCACTTGTAAGACATATTTTTTTCCATCCTTTCCCTTTCAGTCTATGTGTGTCATTAAGACTAAATTGAGTCTCTTGTAGGTAGCATATTGCTGGATCTTGGGTTTTTGTTTTGTTTTATTTTGTTTTTTGTCCATTTAGTCAAGATTTAAAGTAATTGTTGTTAGAATAAGACTTAACTATTGCCATTTTATTAGTTGTTCTATGGCTGTTTGGTAAATCCTTTGTTTCTTGTTTGTCATTCAGATGTATTGAGGGGGGCTGATGCTTTTGGTATCAGTAGGCTCTGACTTAGTTATTATATTCTTTTGTGTAGTTAATATACATTTTTCTCTCATAGTTACCATGAAGCTGACAAAAAAATATATTCAAATTATAACACCCAATTTTAACCTAATGACATCTTATCTTTGATAGCATACCTACACTTTACACTTTTACTTCTCCTCCTTCTTGGAGTTCAGATTATAAGTGTTACAGATTATGTATTTTTTGTATATTCAATTACACATTATTATAGTTATGGTTTTTACCACATTTATTTTTTAACTTTTAAAGTAGAGTTGAAAATGAATTATACACTACTATATAGCAGAATCTAACTTTGACGGTATATTTACCATTACCAATGACTTTTTTACTAATTTCTTGTGTTTTTATGATACTGATTAGTGTTCTTTTACTTCCACTCAAAGAACTCCCTCAAGTATATTTTGTTAGGTAAGTGTAGTGGCTGTGAACTCCCTCAGCTTTTATTTGTTCTGAAAAGTCTTTATTCCCCCTTCATTTCTGAGAAACCACTTCACCTGGTATAGAAATCTTGGTTGACAGAAAGTTTTTTTCCTTCCAATATTTTAAATATATCCTACAATTCCTTCCTTACTTAAAAAATTTCTGTTGAGAAATAGACTTATGAGGGGTATTCCCTTGTCTGTAACTAGACTATTTTATTTTGCTGCTTTCATAATTCTTTAACTTCTGACAGCTTAATTATAATGTTTTGGTGTAGCCCTCACCTTATTTGGGGTTTTCTGGGCCTCATGGATCCATCTGTATATCCATTTCCCTCCCCAAGTTCATTAAGTTTTTAGCTATTACATTAAATATATGTTGTGTCCCTTTTCTTTTCTCCTAGAATTCTCATAATGTGGACATTTCTTCTTTTGGTGTTATTCTACATCTTTACTTTTTTCATTTTTAAAATTTTTGTCCTTTTTCTTTTTTGTTCCTCTCCCTGGATAATTTCAAATGCCCTATCTTTTAGGTTACTAATACTTTCTTCTGCATGTTCAAGCCTGTTTTCAGTGCTCTCTATTGAATTCCTCATTCAGTGATTGTATTTTTCAGCTCTAAGATTTCTGTTTGTGTGTTTTTGTGGTTTTTATTTCTTCCTTGAACCTCTCATTTTGTCCATGTATAATTTTTCTAATTTTGCTTACTTGTCTGCATATTCTTATAGTTCAAGAAACTTCTTTAGGAGTATTATCCTGAATTCTTAGTTTTACCATTTGTAGATCTCTATTTCTTTGGCATCAGTTATTGGAGCTTTATTAGTTTTCTTTGGTAGTGTCATGTTTACCTGATTTTTCATAATTCTTGATTCCTTATGCTGGTATCTGTGCATTTAAGTAAAGTTTCCTTCTTCCAGATTTTATAGGTTCATATTGGCAGAGACAGTTCCTCACTGCTCTGCTTTTGATGTTCTGGACATGTTAGTAGTAACATCCTTGGACAGGTGAAGCCTGCTAGAGGGGTCTATTTTGGGGGCAAGGATACCGTCTAGGCTTTGAGATGTGAATGGGGAGGTGTGCCACACTGCCTGAGGACAGTTAGATAAGATTATTGACTTGTTTTCCTGCCAAAGTAAGGCTGTAGGTTGGGATCCATGATTGCCTAGTGTCTATGGTCAGATTTTCTAGATGGTCTTCCCTGGGTTCTATACTAATCAATAGGCAGGGTTATGAGTTAGCTTCCCTGCCCTGTCAGGGCGGCAGAGTGGGCCCCAATGCCAGCAGTGCTAATTTGGGGGCAGGGAGTCAAATCAGGCTAGACTATGCATTAAATTTCCAGACCCAACAAAGCCACCAAAGTTTTACTCTGTAGATGAGAAAAGCCCCAGGCTAAGTTCTCTGTTCAAGTGTTACTGTAAGCAGAATGATAGGATGGGCTATATAACTCCCTGTGTGCTATTGTTAGGTCCCCTGGTTAGGTGGGCTGAGGTCAATATTCAGCAGTGGGAGGGTTTATAAGTTAGTTTCCCTCTCTGGGAAGAACCTTATACATACCCAAAGGTCGGCAAGGCTCTTGCATGAGGATCAAATTAGGCAGAACTAGGCACCAAGTTCCCTGGTTTAATGAGCCACTGTTCTTGCTCTTGCCATGTTCTCCACTCAAGTGCCTGGGTAATCAGAGTTGCAAGATAGGTTACACAGAATCCCAAGAACTGTAGTTACACTACTGGTCAGGTCAATCTTAGGCTGTATTCAGCTTTAGGCAGAGCTATAATTTAGCTTTTCTGCCCAGTTGGGCTACAGAACAAGCAAAGCTCTTTATTTGAGAATCAAATCAGAAACACCTGCTAGCTAAGGTCCCTGGGCAAATGAGGCCATAGTTTTAGCCTTACAAAGGCAGAGCCACTGGTCAGGTTCCCCACTCAAGTACCCTGTAATTGGAGCTGTACAGTGGGCTACCAAGATTCCAAGGAGCTCTGGTTAGCAGATTACCTTCCCTGTCTGAGGTGGGGAAGTGGGAGGTGGCTTCAGAATAGGTCTCAGGGCTAACAAGACTCTTGTTTGCAGAGCTAAGAAGGAAGACCTATGCACCAAATTTTCTGGCCAGATGTGGTCATTAGCTTATCACTAAAGACAGAGCTGTGAGCTGGGCTCTCTGTTGAAATGCTGCTGGGTCAAGAGGCCACTTCTTATGTGCTCAGTTCAGGCTCCCTGTTCAGGCCAAGCCAGAATCTACCCTCCACAATAAGCAAGGCTATTAATTAGTTCCCCTGCCCAGGCTGGGTGGTAGAGCTGACTCAGAGGCCAGCAAGTCTCTTCAGAGTCTTATCTGAAGTGGAAACATGCCCCAGGTTCTCTGGCTGAATGGGGATACCTGCTTTGCTCTGCTCACATGCAGTATTATCTCCCAGTATCTTCATTTGAATGTTGCTGGGCTACGCAGCTTCCCAGATGCTCAGGCCAAACTTCCCGGTCAGACAAGACCACCATGTATACTCAGCACTGTACTACTACTAAGGGCTGGTTGTTGCAAGCCTTTCCCTGCCTCTCCATCATCAGATTAACAGTGGTCAAGCCTTGCACATTCCCTTGTACCCATGAGTCAAGACCAGCATGGGTATTCCCAAGGACCTACCCACAACACTGGGAAGCTAGATGTTCACACTGAGCTCTTTTTCCTACTTGGAGGAGCTATAAGCTTAGAGAAGACTTCTCAGTACCATACCATGCCTCCCTGAGGGAGAGGAAATGTGATCAATATGTATCCATTTCTCTTATCCTTCTAACACAGTATGTGTTGGAGTCTGTGATTGAGGAGTAGTTTCAGTCTTATATTAGGAATTAGGAATTCTATGTCGCCATAGAATAAGAGTGATGATGTCACTCTTTCCCCACGTTTTCTTTATCCTTCATCTGTAAACTGGCATTTAGATTGTTTCCATGTCATGGTTGTAGTGAATAGTGCTGCAATGAAAATATGAGTGCAGGTATTTCTTCAAGATCCTGATTTCAATTGTTTTTACCACATATCCAAGAGTGGGGTTGCTGGATCATATGGTAGTTCTATTTGTATTTTTTTGAGGAAACTTGATACTTTTTTTCATAGCACTGCACCAATTCACATTCCCACCAAGAATGTACCAGATTCTCTTTTTTTCCACATCCTCACCAATATATTTTGTTTTGTTTTTTTCATAATGACCATCCTAAAAGGTATAAGGTGATATCACATTGTGTTTTGATTTGCATTACCATGATGATTTATGATATTGAGCACCATTTCAATTACCTATTAACCATTTGTATGTTTCCCTTGGAAAAATGTCTATTCAGGTTCACTGTCCATTTTTTAAACAGATACTTGGTGGGATTTTTGTTTATTTGCTACTGAATTGTGGGATTCCTTACATATTTTGGTTATTATCAGATACATGGTTTGCAAATATTTTTTCCAATTGACATATTGATTGCATTCTTATGATAGAACCTAGCTAGACCAGCCAACCAAGCTGTTCCTGAATTCCTAAACCACATAAACTATGAGATAATAACCGTTATGGTTGTAAGTCACTAAATTTGCGGATAATTTGTTGCATAGCAATAGAAAACTAAACCACTTCTTAAGTTGTCTTTCTATTATGCAGTTCCATAGCTCCAACATTTCCTTCTTGTAAAATGTTCACATTTTTTATCTCTTGTTCAAATGCCATTTTCTCTTCTAAGCCGTTGACTATAGGAGCTCAGAGGGTATATGGCCTTAGAAAAGTTACTTTATCCTTTAGTTTCTCATCTCTAAAATAAAGGTTGCCATCAAGTTTAAAGCACATCGAATGGTGCTAAACACTAAATAAGAAATATTGCAAATTATTATTGGGGTGCCTGGGTGACTTAGACTGTTAAGTGTCCAAATCTTGATTCAGCTCAGGTCATGATCACAGGGTTGTGAGATTGAACCCTGAGTCAGACTCTGCACTGGGCATGAAGCCTGTTTAAGATTCTGTCTCTCTCTTCCTCTGCCCTTCCCTCCACCTGTGCACACATACTCTCACTCAGAAAAATAATAATAATGATAATAATAATTTAAAAATAAAATAAGTTTTTAAAAAGAAATTATTATTGTCTTACTCATTTCATAACTGGGAGCCTGTATCTTATCCTCATCATCATCTTCAGAGGTACTCAATAAATATTTGTTGAATGATTTCTATGAATACCTCTGCCTAGCTTTGTCTCTCTCTCTCTCTCATGTATCTTATTATACCATAAGAACACTATGTTATCTTAACAAAAAGCAACTGTCATTGTTCATTCTTGCTTAAAACCCAGCACTTAATAATTCAAACCCTATACTCATGTTTTTTCTCACCACCCTCCCTTCTTATTATTTGATTATTATTAAAGTGTATTCTTCTCTTTGTCTTAGTATTATTTATGGGGAAAGTAAATAAAGTAAATTGTGCTCTAAAAGAAAGAGAAATAAAGAGATTCAGTCTTTGATAATTCAAAGGGAGATTGTCACCAATGTTTGGCTAACATGATTTTTTTTTTTTTAGTCCAGTGATCTATATCTGCTCTATTCAAAATGGTAGATAATAGCTAAATAAAATCTTTAAAAAATAAAAAAAATTAAAAATTAGAATTAATTTCCTCAGTTGCACTAGCCACATTCTAAGTGTGTAACAGTTTATTGGCTGCCAAGCACCATTGTAGAACATCACAGAATTATAAAACATTTTAGTCATAGTAGAAAATTCAATTGAACAGTATATAGTAAATATAGTAAATATTGGTCTGGAATTCTTCCATATAGAAGGGATTTCTTTTCCTTTTACTCTATCCCATTTCTAATCTAGTTTTTGAACTATTTTTGACTTTTTTTTAATTGTCAAATATATCACATATGTGAAAGACTGTATATAACTTTTTATACACAATTTAAAGGGTATTAATAAAAAGAATACCTATCATCCATCTCAAGAAATAAAATGTTACCAATACCTTTGGAATATCCTGTGTCCATCCCTAAACATATTCTCTTTCTTTCCTCTCAAAGTTAAATACCATTTCATGTTAACTATTCTCTTGTTTTCCTTTATAATTTTATTTTCTATGTGTTCAACAAATCAAACTATTTTACTGGTCCTACCTGTTTCTGAACTCAGATAAATATACATTTTTGTGTATTTCTCTGCTTCTTAACATAGGATTCATACATGTAGATAAAAGATATAGTTGATTTCAACTTAACTTTTGCATAGTATTTCTTTAGATATTTCACAATATATCTACCTAAGTTTCTGTCATTAAGCATTGTTGTTTTGTTTTGCTTTGTTGTACTATTATAAATCATGCTGTTATGAACTGGGAGGATATAATTCTCTATTAATCTCTGTTATTGCTAAACCTCTAGGCACTAACAGCCAATATGCTCCGGTATTACCATTTTAAGAATATTTGAATAAACAAACAGCCTTGGAAACATGGGGACAATGCCTTGCTCTGGAACTAACTTGTGTTCCCAAATAATAAAAATAGAGACATCCACCTCCCTAAAGACTTTCCAGAATCATAAAGACAGAGATGACTTCCTCTTTTCCCCAGAGAGAATTGCTTATATTTCAGGCTGGTAGGATAATGTCACTCTCTGGAAGGGAGGATGGGGAGGTTTGTCAGCAGCCCTTACATGAATCAGTCTTAATCTCAGGCTTCTTCTCTGTAACGCATTTTCATTGATTGAACAACACCTGGCCCTGACCACATCATCCTGTGGAAGTTGTGGGCTACAATGTTACTCTGACTTTTGCTGTGAATAATAAACTGTCTTTAGTTTCTAACCTTGATACCCCTGTGTCTTTCTGCCAGTATCTATGAAAGTGATTGGCTAACTTGTTACCTTGGAAGCAGGATGAAATCTCAGATGTTTTCACAGTTCCTAACTTGATGATTTAACATGATCATTCTAGTGGGTGTCTCTTGGAGCAACTGTTCAAGAGTTTCTTAGGGGATATACCTACAGAATTGCTAGGTTACAATTTCATTAGATATACCAAATTGTTAAAGAGGTTAAACCAACTTATACTACACTCAGCAATGTTAAACAGTTTTTGGTTCTAAATCTTCACCAATACTTAATATTCTTAGTTTATTAAATTTTTCTCGCCCCATTTGGAATATAAAGTCCTCTTGTGGCTTTAATGTGCAATTTACTAATCTAATGCAGCTTAGCAATTTTTCATATATACAGTAACCATTATTATTTCCTCTTCTAGAGAAAGTCAGTTGGTGGTTTTGTTCCATGTTTCTATTGGATTGAATATCTTTATGTAGTTAATTTATATTCTTAATATCTTCTGGTGCATAGTCACTAATTGTTATATGGGATGCAAGTATCTTCCCCATTTTTAAAATGATTTTATTTATTCATTTATTTGAGAGAAAGAGAACAGGTGGTGGGAGGGGCAAAGGGAAAGAGACAAGCAGACTCCATGCTGAACACAAAGCCCAATGGAGGACTCGATCCCAGGACCCCAGGTTCATGATCTGAGCTAAAGGCAGACACTTAATCAACTGAACCACTCAGGCGCCCTATCTTTCCTATTTTTTGCTCCATTTTCTCTATCATGTTTTCTGATAACTAGAAATTTTGATCTTGAATGTAGTAAAACATCGTTTTTCTTTGCTTTTTTTTTTCCTTTGGGAACTTATTTAAAAATTATTTCCTACTCCCCAAATTATGACAATGTATATCTTCTTTTAAAATTTAACATTTTGTGCTTAACAGTTAAATCTTGGAACTATCTAGAATTTATTTCTGAATGTGTTATCAGGGAAGAATCCACTTGAATTCTTTCCATATGGATGAGAAATTGTCACAGTACAATGTATTGAAAGTCCATGCTTTTCAGACTGGTATTAATGACATTTTTCTTTTCTTTCTAATGTTTACCATTTCAATTTATTCTTCTTGTCTTAGATCACTAATCCCTTTTGGAAAATAATGCACATAAATGGTGAGAGCAGACTTCCTTGGTTTTATTTCTCAATTTTAAGGAAAATACTTATAAAATTTTTCATTGAATGTGATAGCCCTTTAGGAGATTGAAAACATTTTATTCTATTCTTAATTTACCAAAAGACATTAAAAATTTTGACCTTACAAAGTGCTTTTTTCCTTGTTTTGTGAGATAATCATGTATTGTTATAATAATAAAATTAATCAAATTTTTGGTGTTGATAAAACTCTACATCGTTACACTAAACTTAGTTTTTATATTTTAGAGCATTTGGATTGTGGCTTCTTTTGAATTTTACATCTTTAAAAAATTCCCTTATTTCTTTAAATTTTAATTCCAGTGTATTTTACATATATTTTTATCAATTGGAATTTTTACCTCTATTTTTTGTGAATAGGAGTGACCTGTGATTTTTTTCTTCATTGTTGTCCATTTCTTATTTGGACATCATGATTTTTCTAGCTTCACTTAATTCCTTTATCAGATCTTTTTGAGTACTTCTTATGTGTTATGGATGATTCTGATACTTTGGAGAAATTATTGAATGAAGCAGTCAAGATCCCTGTCCTTGTTGAGCTTACATTTTAACATAGCAACACTGATGATAAACAAATAAATGTAATAATGTACAGTATATTAGAAGAGGATATGTGCCATGGAAGGAATAGCACATGGGAGAAAAAGAAGCAGGAAAGCAAGGGAAGGGGTGAGTTGCAATTTCAAATAGAATGTGGTCAGTGGAGCAGACATGAGGAAGGTGATATAAGAGGAAAGCCTGGATGAAAGTAAGGCAGTGAGACATGAGGGTATTTGAGTTAAGAGCTTTCCAAAAGACAAAAGGTCCTACTGTGGGTATGGCCATCATGTGTTCCAGAAACATCAAGGATGACAGTGTGCCTGGAAGGAGTAAGTGAGAAGAATAGTCATGAGATATGAGATCAGAAAGACAGTTTGGCCGGGTCCTGTAGGACCTTTGGGATTATAAGAACTTGATTATACTCTGAGGAAAGCCAGGAGCAATTGTAAGGTGTGAGCAGGAAAATGACGTGATTGGTCTTATATTTTAGGAGGATCACAGCAGCTACTATGTTGAGAATAGACTGCAGGGAAGCAAAGATAGAAGCAGGGACATATCAGGAGACTGTCGCAAGAACCCAAGCAAGATACTAGGAGAACTAGCAGTGGGTGGTGAGAATTGCTCAGATAATAGATATTTCTTGAAAGTAGATCCAACAGAATTTCCTGACAGATTGGGTATGGAGTGTGAAAGATGATTCCAAGGTTTGGGTCTGAGCAACTGAGATGCGGAAGATGTAGGTGGAGCAGATTTGGTGGGGAATGGTGGGAAATCAGAAATTTAGTTAAAGACTGTTAAGTTTGAAAATCCTCTTAGGTATCCAAATGGAGATGCCTAGTGGCAGTCGGATATTTAAGTTGGGAATTTAGGCAGGAGAGAGACATGTATTTATGAGTGAATATGCACCCGGAAGTGTAGAGAGAAATAAGAACTAAGTGTTCAGGCCTAAGTAATCAGAGAGAAGAGGATGACCCTACAGTGAAAAATGAAGAGTGACAAAAACTTTTTGCTTGCCCTTTTGCTACACAGAGTATGCATCCAGGTCCTAATGTGAGTTTGTGGTAGGAAATTCTTAAAAAATGATTTCTGTTTTCTTCCTTCATCCAGATCCCTCCTATATCAGGATATGGAGACTTTCTGGGTCAGGTCTCCAGTCCAGCTTCCCATCATTGCAGGCGTCTGTTTGACTCCTCTCCACTACTCCTATGACCCTTTAAAATGCAGGTTCTAGGCCAGTGGGCAGAGTCACTTACCTCAGGACAAACATAACACTGAGGATCCATATATTCTCAACATTATTAATCAACAAAGAATCGCTTAACTTTCCATCACCTCTATTGTACATTTAAAAAATAATTTTTAGCTAGAATTTAGATATATAGATCTTCCTCTACTTATAACGTGATTATGTATAATAAGTCAAAAATTGTGTGAGTCTAAAATGTATTAAATACACCTAATCTACCCAACATCATAGCCTAGACTGGTCTACCTTAAATGTGATCAGAATGCTTACATTTGCCTACAGTTGGGCCAAATCATCTAGCACGAAGCCTATTTTATAATAAAGTGTTGATTATCTCATGTACGTTATTGAATACTGCACTGAATGTGAAAAAACAAAATGACATGTGAGTACAGAATAGTCGTCCATGTATCAGTTGTTTACCCTTGTGATCATATGACTGACTGGGGGCTGTGGTTGTCACTCTCCAGTATCATGAGAGAGTATCATATCATATATCACTAACCCAGGAAAAGACCGGAATTCAAAATTCTCAGTACAGTTTCATTTGAATGTGGACTGCTTTCACACCATCATAAAGCCAAAAAATCCTAAGTTGAATCATCATAAGTCAGGGACCTCCTGTAATGTATCTGGGTAGATTTCTTTACACTTCTAAAATGCTACATTTCCTTGTTGAGATTTCCTGTTAGATTGGTTCTGGGATATAAAAAATTAAAAGAAGTCTGGGTTAACTGTAAGGTTTTTGGACTGACAAACTAGTAGAGTAGCCATTTAGAAATGGTGAAGATTAATGGCTGAGTGATCCTCTTTTTCATAGTGTAGACACAAATCAGTAGTTGGGGCATTATCAGGTAAAACAACTGATATTCTGATGAAGATTTCAGAAGTTACAAATGCATACATGCAAATCCCAAATTAAGGTTGTCTATTTCAAAGTTATCATCTTGGGAAAACTTTCATTTATTGCAATGATGCTGGCATTTCAAAATCATTTTGGGATTTCTTTTTAAAGATTGCCTTCAAAACCTGTGGAACATTTTTTTCTTAATATCCTCTAGAGCAGTAAATCTCTGGTCTGTAAGAATGAATTTGCTTTTTAGAAAGAGCCAAAAATTTATTTAGTACTGGGTCTCTTGAAAATGATGGTTGATCAAAGTGGAGAATGGTTGTTTGGGATCGAAAATGAGTATGACCACAATTTAATGACTGGTTTTCTTTTGTAATGCCTGCATGGGATTGTGCATATTTTGATACGTGTGATCAATGTGTATTTATTGATGATGAGCCTTTTTATAGCAAGATCAGTGACCCTGGCCAGAGTGAGTCAAAATCATACACCATAAATCTGAATGACTAATTGTGAGGAGGCAGAAGGATTCCAAGCACTTTCTAATATATCTTGCCCCTTTGTTTATCCATTGGAGCTCAGGCTAGCCCTACTGAGGATAGTGCTTGTCAGTGGTGCTGACTTTGAATGACAAAGTCTTCACATAACCTTCAAGCAAAGCCTCAGTCCAGACCTATCGCAGGCGGCCCAGGGAATCCCTCAGCAGCAATAAATGTCTCATATTCATTTTTCACCAGATAACAGTGTGGCTCTCGGTCCTGGAAAAAAATTGCACACAACTCTATTACATTTTAAATGCTCCTGATTCCCTTCCTTACTGGCCTCCCTTTAAGGAAAAAAAGAAGGAGTTCTCTTTGTCATTTATTTTTTTGTCCATTTGTGTCCTTTTTGTTTCCTTTTCAGTTCAAATGTCCTAGATAATTGTATTGTAAATAATCTTAAGTGACTCTCACATCCACTTTAACACACTTTTCATGGATTTCTTCATCTATAACAAATACATCTGTCTTGGCTTTGGTGACAATGTTAATAATTTTTGAATCATTTTACCATTAAAGTGTGATGCTGGCAATTATAATAAAATATTTCTACTTCTCTCTTTGTATGATATATATTTTAAGAGAAAAGCTATAGATTTTTGTATGACAATAAGTTTCTAATGTAAAAACAGCTAAGGAATATGATGTCTGACTTTATTCATTGTGTAAATCATGTGTTTATAAATAGCTGGGTGATTTGTATTAGGCTTTACCAAGTTGTATTTCTATTTTTTCCATAAAAATTCATGATGCTTCTGAGTTGGATTAAGAAATATAAAATTTAAAACACCCAAATGTTCATAGTAACATTTAGAGAATAATTTTTAATTTAGCTATATGTCGATAGCTAAAGTAATTTTTATATTCACTTATAGTTCTCAGTTCATTTTTTCAATTTTGGGATTTTTGCTATATGAAGTAGAAAAACAGACCAAAAATGTAGCAAAATTTATCTCCTAGACTGTACAGAGATTCTGATGACAAATCAACTCAATGTACATTTTCATAAATTGTTTTTTAATTTAAACACAGTTACAGTGATAAACTAGAAGGAGAAAAAAGAAAGTCCTGACACAAATGTGGATCAGTAGGGGTCAACTGCACAAGAAGGAGTATTGGACTTTTGAGGGCTAGTGACAAGGGGTCAAGTGTATCAGGTCCAAGGAAGCAATTCTTCCTTTTGACCCATAGCACATTCACTCAAGCAAGGTGAAAAGGAAAGAGTGGAAAGTAAGTGAAGGAAAGTGACTTTAGGTGATTTCTAATTTCATCAGTGAATTCCTGGTCATGGTCAATCTTTATGCTCCAAATATCACATGGATCAAGTCTACCTCTTCACTATCTGACCTCTATAATCTGAGATAAACTGCTATTATCTGAAATCCAGGGATAATTTTTTCAAATTTTGCATGAGCAAGTTGAAAAATGGAAACATGTAGGCAATTACATGTCCTGAGAGATACACAGAAATGTTTATGTATGCATACATATATCCACAGAAATACAACTCCTTGTGTGTTTTACACTGAGTTTAACTAATATTCCTTAAGCAGGAAGGAAAGATATAGAAGATAAAAATGATGTTGATACATTCATCAATGATGAACTATTTTAGAATAATGAAAATTAATTATGAAGAGATGTAGAAACATGAACATTCATATTAAGTATAAACATAAAAATCCTCATAAATTTGAGTGAAATTACTTAAAATATCCATATATATGGATAAGGACTAGAAGACTATTTTAAAAAATAAAAGGGTACAGCTCAATTACTTATGCATTTATTTTTTGGCTCAATATCCTGTTTTAAGAAAGGTATCACAAAGATACACAAGCAAAAACATAAAATGGCATATATACAAGGATATTCTTTGTGATATTACTTAGAGAAGCAATAGACTAGTAAGAATCCAAATATTCAAAAACAGAGGATTTGTTACATGAACTATAGGACATTCACAAATTAGAGTAATTTGCAACTGTAAAGAGGAAGGCATGTGATTCTCCATATTGATATGGGCCAATCTCTAAAATATATCATTAAGCAAAAGAGCAAGGTGGAAAATAGTGTTCATATTTAAGCAACTGGAGAAATATCAATACATTTGTATATGAATACATTTTACTTATATTTTTCAAAAACATCACTGGAAAAAAAGCAAAAACTAATAAAATTGGTGTCCTAAATTGGGAGAAAGAGAACAGAATGGAGAGTACAGGATTTGAATTGACCCTTCTGTGAAAATACTTAGTTTTATTATTATGGCTTTGGAATCATATACATGTCTTATCCGACTTAAAAACAACATAAAATCAAAAGGAAAGGAAAACAATCCTTAAATACTAAAAATAAATTGAAAGAAATTATTCTCTGCATACAAATAACATAAAGTTGATAACATAACACACTGACAAATTTTCTCGACTTTGAAACATGGTATTTTGACTGTATTTTTTTTCCAGAGACTGTTATTATTAAATTTTTGTTTTGGTTTAGAACTACCGTTTAGTTTTTTAGAACTGGTTTTAGATTACCAGAAAACAAAGAGTTTCCCAGTATTCTGCAATCCATTTTCCTCTATTAACATCTTGACTGCATATTTGTAATGGAATATACTTGAAGGCTAAAGAATCAGGGAATCAAAGTGCATTCAGTATCTTATTATTAGTACCAATATTAGTACTGTTGTATTGAAATTTTAAGAGTATATTATAGGATAAATAAACATAGATGGTCCCCAATTTTTGATGGCTTGACTTACAATTTTTCAACTTTACAATGGTGTGAAAGTGATATTCAGTGGAAACCTTTGAATTTTGAATTTGGAGCTTTTCCAGGATTAGAGATAATGTCATGATGCTGGAGAGGGCCACTGAGCCTCAGCTCCCAGTCAGCCACATGATCATGACAGCAAACAACTGATACACTTAAAACCATTCTTTGGCCCACAACCATTATGTTTTCACTTTCAGCATAATATTCAATAAATTATATGAGATAATCAATACTGTTTTTATAAAATTGTGTATGATGATTTTGCCCAACTATAGTCTCATGTAAGTGTTTGCTTAAGGTAAGCTAAGTTTATACGATCAGTAGATTAAACAAATTAAATATATTTTCAACTTAAAATGGATATATCAAGACTTAACCCTGTAGTAATTCAAAGAAGATATGTAGTAGCATAGATACTGGACATCAAACTAAGGAAGTTTTCTAAATATCCCTAGAAGGTAACCATTCAGAACTCTTCAGTGGAGTTCTAAAGATGGTACATGGAGCAATATATAATTCACCATGGACTGTATCCTAAGAATAATCTTAGTGCATCCCACTTCTAGGCTTATAATTATAGAAAACACAAACCTCATGAACTCCTGCTAAATAAAACACTCAAGAAAGAATAGTTTGAAGGATAAAATTTCATTTAGGCGATCTGTTGTCAGCATTTCTTTCAGAGACTATATAAAGAAGAAAATAAGCTTAAAAATTAATATTTTGAGACAATGGGTTAGTTATGTCCCCTGGTAACAAATAATTCTCACATTTAAGTACACTAAAAATTTTGCTTTATGTTAACTCCTCCCTAAGGAGAAAATAAAGTTAAACATCAATGTCAATATCAATAGAGCAGTAATCAGAACCATAATTCAACTCATAACTGTCCAAATTGGATGATCATTTGGAGTTTTAGGTACAATTTATTGAAGAGGTCATTTTCATTGTTTCCCTGGAATCTTATTTCTTTAGAATCACCTCAATTTTTCTTTAAAATTATTTTAGTAGTTCCTGGGTGGCTCAGTCAGTTTAGCATCTGACTCTTGGTTTTGGCTCAGGTCTTGATCTCAGGGTGGGGAGACAGAGCCTGCACCAGGCTCTGTGCTCAGTGGGGGGTCTACTTGAGTTTCCCTATTGCCCCTCTCCTTTTCCCCCTCCCCAACTGTCTCTCTCATGTGTGTGTGCACTCTCTCTAAAATCAATCAATCAATCAATCAATCTTAAAAAAAAGAAAAAATACTTCAAATGGACCTTCATCATCTGTGTTATAGTCTGCCTGACATTGATGTTTCAACTTGATTATTTTTAAACATTATGTAAAAATAACAAATTGGTTGTTAAAGGTATATTTTTAAAAATAATAAGCCAAAAACAATTTTTTTAATACCCAGAAGAGAGAACGGGAAAGAATAAAATAATGAACAAGTTCATAGTAAAAAGTATTAAGTTAACCTTTCAAGAAAATGTCTAAAACTGTTATCAAACACAATCAATATTTTGGAAATCAAATTTTTTTAATAAACAAGACCATTCATTTAGAAGCTTGCAGACATAACTTACCAGATTGTTTTGTATTATCTATTTACCTGTTTCCTTTGCTGAAGGTGAGCCCATTGATGACATCAGCTGTGTGTTAATCACATATGTGTTTTTAATGTTTGGTATGTAGCCTAACATTCTCAGCACATGTTTGTTGAGTGGCTAGAGGATCACATGCATTGGTGGAATGAATGAATGAATGAATGAATGGATGTAATTAGTATTCTTACTTCACAATGACTTCACAGTAGTAATAGGCCTGGGGTGGCTTGATGATACCTAAGTTTCTTTGTAAGTTTCCTCAGCATGGTTGTCTAGAGCAGAGGTTGAGCCTTGAAACCCAAAGACATTTTGGAACACTTAATGGCAATAACTGTCTCTCATGGGATGGGTCAGAAACTGGGATGTGAGCCCAGAAATTTAGACATGGAAGAATGAGAATCAATAAGATAAGGACCTCTTGAAGCAGGCAGCTTCTAGAAAATATATGGATCTTCTTTCATTTCTGATAGACGTTGCTTCTTGTTATCCTTTCCTAAATGACCCATAGCAATTTGTGTCAGAGTTGGCTCTCCAGTAAAAATTAATGATTGATTTGAAAAAATGATTCATTATACATTCAATCCAAAAGTTCTGATTAGCATGTGACTAATTGGTTCTCTTCTCTTCAAAAGAAAAACCAGGACACATAAATTCAACTTTTTGGGGTCAAAGAAAACAAAATATGTGACTTTGCAAATTCATCTCAAAGTTTTCTAAAAGTTGTGATGAGATGTTTTCAAATATTTCATCATTCAAGATTGTACAGACTAAAAATAAATATTCAAGGGTGGCTTAAGGGTCATCTTAAGGGACCTTGAAAAGGGAATCTGTTACTCAAAAGATTTAATAGAGAAATACATAATTCATTTTTTAAAAGTAATTTGCAAATCATATTAGGTTAAACCTGTAGGATTTAAAGAAAATGTAGAAGTGTTTTCAATCCAGGAAGCTGTTTATTTAGATATCTAGCTATAGCTGAAATGCTCCTAAAAATGTGCGATGTGTAGAGAATACAATGACCTGCCATCTACACAACTTAAACTGCAAAAGTATTCAGGATAACTCTGGCAAAGTAATTGTTAGCATTTAGCTACAAAACGCACCCTGTTGAGCCACATATTTAATTCTTAGAGTTTTTTGTAGCTAAGAAGAATTATAACCCAAAAATCTAAAAAAGAAACTGGAGAAAAATTTGCACTTTCATTCCTATCCTATGCTTGCTTAATTCTGTAAATTATTGTTTTTTTTCCACAACCCAATTTGTGTGACTTCATAAATGTCTTCATGACCAAAAGGAAACGGGAGTTCGGAGAAATATGTTATATGGGATTTATTGTCTGCTTGAGGAGTCTACATCTGGCTCTGTTCAGCAGAAAGGTTTAGGTCAGTAGCCTTAAAACTCTGACTCAGGCACTGACAAAAGGAGCCTCTCAATGGTAAGAAAAGGCGAAAGGAAGCTGCTTACTTATTAGGGTTAGATTTAAGAGACAAGAATCTGCTGTAAGTGACTTGCAGATGCTTTGCCTATGTCTCTTCTTCCTTTCCTCATTTACCTTCCCTTTTCCTGTAACTGAATTCTAGCCTCAGAAGACTTTTCAATCAATTCCAGAGACTTAAGACAGCAAGGAGATTCAACTCTTCAAGGAAGTTTGGCAAGGGGCATTTGCAAGGAGGCATATAGAACCATGTGGAGTTTCTCCTTTTTTAAAGGAGAGGGGAGAGATTATTATTGTAGTCATGTAGATACATTATTATTGTAGTCATTATTGTAGCACAAGGAAATAGCATCCAAAATACAAGTGGAAGTACTGACTTTATTTAGGTGGGAGCACAGACATGGAAATAGGAGATAAGGCAGGATGGGAGCTTATAGAAGTTCTCTTCTTATTATTCCAATTTGGTCAGAGAGAGGAAGCAAGATCATCCAAAAAAGTGAGAACTACTAAAGGGGTGTCAGTGATTTGAGAAGAGATAATTCAGTATAAAATGATCACTTGAGAAAGGGAGAAAGAGACAGTAAATAAACAGAAAATAAAATGCTGGAAATACAACATTTCCAGCAATCATTTGAGGTTGGTGATCCAGTTAGCATAGTTGGGTCTTTTTTTTTTTTCTAGACAGGCTCAGCAACACAAAGGTCCTGAATAGCCAAGGTTGAGTGTAAGTAGTGTTGAGGTTTTACTTTGGAGGACAACTGGATAGGGTTAGATATGGGTTGGAGGAAGCATGGTAGCTAACGGTAAAAACAATGGAGTTATAATGATGGACCAAGGAATTCAAGCTTGTTAAGAAGGAAAGTAACTATAAGAAAGGGTTGAGAGACATTGAAGCATTAGGAGGATCACTGAATTATAGGACCTAGAGGGGTTGAAAAAAATGTTAGACTTAGGGTACTGAAGAACATGAGCTGCAAAGTGGGAGGTGGTGGTAAAAGAGTGAACACTTAAAACTAAGATTATGGAGGCTGTGCAGCTATTGGTCATGACTAAGTCTGGAGCATGTCTACAGGGCCTGGGGAGAGAAGAGACAACAAGCTCATTCACAGAAAAGAGATCAGGTACTAAGAGACCAAGATATTGGAAGGATCATCTATTTATATATAAAAATCACTGTGAATTATTATAAAAGTAGTTTTAGAAACAGTGACAAGGAGCGGCGCCCAGGTACCTCAGTTGGTTGAGCATCTGACTTTTGGTTTTGGCTCAGGTCATGACCTCATAGGTTGTGGGATCAAGCCCTGTGTCAGGCACAGTGCTCAGTGAGGGGTCGACTTGAAGATTCTTGCCCTCTTCCCCTCTCCCCACTTGCACTCGTGCTCTCCCTCTCTCTCTCCCTTTAAAATCAATAAATAAGTCTTTAAAAAAAAAGAAAGCAACAAGGATCTATATATATAAAAAAAAAAAAAAAGAAATGCGAGAAGAAACCTGGAAGCCTGAAAATGGGTAAAACAAAGGGAACTTAGCATGTTGCATGGATTCAGTTCATGGCATGAGTTTGAAAATAGTAAAAATGAGAAAGTAAGGGGTATATAGGGAGAATGACTTTAGAAGAACAAGAGGAACCAATGGTATAAGCAATGTAAGAGAGAAAACAACCACCCTCTGAGGCCTGCATATGAAGAGTATCCTGGAGAGAACAAACTTCATTTAAGATGAGAAGGTAAACAGAACACTTGGAAACAAGTCGAGGATGCAAACGATCTTGCTGGTGATGCACTGTGAATTCCAGAGGGCATAGTACAAGGGTTTTGAATGTTGGGAATATGTAGAGATGGGGTCAGATTAAAGGATGTACAAAACCACCTTGGGGATAAAGATTCAGGTGACAAGAGAAGATACAGGAACTTTGAGTCTCCTGTGGTAATTGAAATAAATGGACGAGAAGCATGATGGAAATAGTCTCATGCTCTCACTGGATATCATCCTGGTCCGCTACATTTGTGGCATCGTATTATATACCTCTGGAGAAAGGCAGGCATCTTGAAGTTCTAGCTGTTATAAATATGATTGGAAGCTATAACTTTAGTGAAGTTTCTGAAGATCCGGCGGATCGTGTAGGGATTTTAGCTCCAAGAAGAAGAGTAATTGAACATCTTGAACTCCTTACCCACTACCTGCTTAGTAACTTTGGATTTTAAAGGTAAAATATCTTTTCAGAAACTTTGACTCATTTACCTCTTCTGTG
This sequence comes from Canis lupus baileyi, assembly GCF_048164855.1. Lineage (NCBI taxonomy): Eukaryota > Metazoa > Chordata > Mammalia > Carnivora > Canidae > Canis > Canis lupus. The sequence goes on from NC_132842.1 coordinate 21,363,441, forward strand.
TGGCCAGAAGCAGTGGAATGCTTTCTAGGTAATCCAGGCTATGCCATTATTTAGCCTACTGCCCCATTACCATAACTCAAGGAACCTTAGAGTGGTTGCTCTTGGTACCAGACCAAGTACAGTGTGTGCATGCTCTGGTAAACTCCAATAAAATAACTGTAGTGGAAAAGTGCTGGATTTGAGAAAAAATTTTAAAACAATAACTCAGAAAAAATTTTTTAAAATTAACTCTTCAATGCAAAGCTATCATCCTTTGGCAACAAAGCTCCTGCTTGTGGCTAGACTGTTAGAATCTTAGTTATTGCCTGAGAGATACCTAGTGTCCATGCAAATGGAATTATGCTTCATGTAGTTTGAACTTTCTCCATCTGCCAAGCCTCAGGTTTGGGTATAGTGTGTTACATGTTAAATGGAGGTGGTATTGATGGGACCAGACACTCAGAGAAAGTGAAACACAAAAAAATATATTTCCTACAATTTGCTATGCCATCAATCTTCCTTCCAGTCATCTTCACTCAACCAATTCCTGGGGCTCCCTGTGCTCATTGACAGAGTAGGAATATTGACAAGATAAGAAAAGATTTGACCTGTGTTCAGTGAGAACTCTGAAATCCAGCTCCATCCACTCTGTAGTTCATGGAAATTTCTACTGATTACTAGAAAATGTTAAGTGCTGGCCTTACTTCCGTATTGCCATGGTTTCATCTTTTTATATGCCTTCTCCAACAATGTAATAGGAACGTGAAAGAAGCTACAGTCGATTTTTGTTATTGGTGTCAGTTATATTCTTTCTATAAAGTCCCTGCAAACACTAAATTAGTGAATACAGAACCATTGCTCCTAAGGGATATACAGATGAGGTTCCTGTGAGCCTCTGGTCATGACATTTTCATCAACCAGTTAATGTGTAACATTGGTTAATGAGTCTTTCTGTTTAAAGACACTTTATTTAGTGTGTATTGTTAATTCATTATCTTTCAGGTCACAGCCAAAGGTACTATAACTCATGCTTCAAGGAAGCTTATCAAGCACTCATATTTTCTCTATAAGGCACATCATGGTCTTCTTGACCTTCGGGAACACTTTAGCACTATGCTTAGAGGCCATTTTAAACAACAATGTCACCAATAAAAAGCACAAAAATCCAAAAAAAGTAGCACTAAATAGACCATGAGAAAGACACCTGTTGATGGAATGGGAGCTGAAATAAGGAGATGGAGAAATGCCCTGTTCAACCTTAGCTGGCAATATGCACATCACACAACTCAACTGTTTCACCTCTCTGCAGGTGTCTGTCAATGACTCTGGAGCATTGCATTTCATTTAGGGATTACAAATCAATTTTTGTGAGTATGTGAATTCACAAATGCAGAATCTGCAAAGAATGAAAATCAACAGTAAATTGGAAGGAATCTCTGGCAATGTGTTGGTGCTGTTCCAGATGTCTTATCTGAGCAAGATAGACTTCAGACAAGGTGCCTTATAAAATTGTCCCCAAGCTACCCACATAGGAAAAATGACATAAACACTCCTAGCATCACACTGATTTAAAAAAATAAAGTCATGGGATCAGGGGCATAATCCTATTTACAGGTTATTAGACAAAGGGAAAGGAAAGTAATAGCACTAATTTACAGTATTTCTTAATTTCCTATTATGCTGCTAAACTAAAATATTCTCGATTGTCTTCTTTATGTTGAGCATGTTTAGAGATGTCTGTAAACTTTTTTGTCTTTCTAGATAATGATTTGGCTAGCACCAGGCCTTCTTTAGTTACTTGTTCTAAAGAGAAAGTGATAGAGTCTGATCTCACTATTTAAACAGATAGTCATACCTTAGGGTCTGGCCTCAAGCCTCTTACAGAATGTGAGCCCCCACTCACACACCTCCACCAACTTCTGTCCATCAGAAGTGTGGCACACTCCTTAATTGTCTCCTTTCTGATAATAATAATAATAATGTCTAATGAGAGTTTACTATATGCCAAGTATTATGCTAAGCATTATTTCATCTAATCACTCTAATAGCCCTGTGAAACAGTATTATTATCTGTGTGTTATACAGATAAGGAGGCTGAGGTCTATAATTTCTTTAGATAATTTGGTCAAGGTGAGAAAGCTATTTAGGAGCATAGCCAGGATCAAGACCACATGGGTATATTCCGGTAGGCACCAAGCTTGTTGCTTCAGAAGCACAATGTTTCAGCAAGGATAGGCTGGGTTTTGCAGCAGTAACATGCAATCCCAGCATGGCAGTGATTTACTGCTAATAGAGCAGTCACCTCTGGAATATTGCTAGCCACCAGAGTAGAGAGAAAGAAGAGAGTACAGCAATCTCAAATTAAGTCACAAACTTCTTCCTGGACATGATATACCGCAATTTCCCCTCATGTATGGCTATAACAAGTCACATGACCATTCCCAGTACTAATGAGTTGGGGGAGTGCAATACTACGAAGTCTAGAAGAATTGGAATATGTAGTGAGTAGCATTAATGACCACCATATAGGAGCTTACTTTTTATCATCTTATTTAGCTTGAAGTCCTTTCAGAGAGTCTTCTAAGAACTGTCTAGTTAGCCTCCCAGGAATGACGACATTGAGAGAGGGGATGGCCTTGTTAGGAGATAATATGTATACCTTATAACCGGAACTCCCACGTTAAAATTAATTAATTGAATTTCTGAGGCACTTGGGTGGTTCAGATAGTTAAGCATCTGCCTTTGGCTCAGGTCATGATCCCAAGGTCCTAGGATTGAGCCCCACGTTGGGCTCTCTGCTCAGAGGGACCCTGCTTCTCCTTCTTGCTCTGCCTGCTTGTGCTTCTCTCTCACCCTCTCAAATAAATAATCTTTAAAAAATAAATGAAAATAAATTGACTTTCTGATTTATATGTCTATTTGTCATCTTACTTAGCCTGAAGACTTCTCAATGAAACAGCCCTTCTCATTTCTGGTTCAACTACTATTTTGTTCTTAGAAAATCCATTCCATTTAGCCAGGAACTAAAACATTTTTATTGTCAGATCCTGCTGGCCAACATAATTTTAAAATAGTGAATATGTATTTCTAAATGCTTATCTAAATAGTTACATAATATTCCATTATATCACTATTCCATTAATCATTTAAAAATTCCCCTAACTTCAGACATTTAAATTGGTGTCAATCTTTTACTCTTTTAACACAGAGCTGTTATAAATATTTTCTATTGGGGGTAGTTCATGTTTTTTTTTTTTACTGGTTTGAATATTTGACTTTTAGTTGCTAAGAGGCTTTTCCTGTCACAAATGTTTCAGATAGCTTTCATGATTTTTCTATTTGCCTTTTAGTATAATTATGGTATTTTTGAACAGAGGTATTTTCAAGAACTTTGTTGGAACAGCCACATATGAGCACATTAACACTCCATTTCCATCCTCTGCATCATCTCAATAGAGCAAATGAAATCTGATTATGAGCTTTGGGGTCCTAACACCCCATAGCTGTCCTTATCTCATAGCATTTTTATTTACTCATGTTTTTAATTGAGTCCTTGGATGCTCTGATCTGTATCTCTACAAATAGTAAAGAATAATAAATGAAACACATGAGAAAAAAGAAAAAACAAATTTTAGTATTATTAAAGGAAAAAAGGGAACGCCAGTTTAAGGAGACAGATAGGGAGAATGGATATCTCTAAACAATGGCAGATACACTGAGATACAGATCATATTATATTTCTCCAGGTCATTCTCTTAAGGTTTTTTTTCCCCTCATTCCTTAGCCTCTAGCATTCAAGTGTACTTGTTTTTCAGTTTCAAAGCACAGATTTCAAATGCTCATATTTGGTCACTTTGGATGACATCCAAGTCCAAGTCTAACATTTCATTCTTCGATGAGAAAGCAATTTCATTATCCTCTGGTAACACACAAAAACAAAAGTTTTAAACTAAGACTTCCCTTACCATCAATATATTCATCAAACATTTAGATATTGTGGGATTTAAAGAGACTTAGGGTTTTAAATTTTTTACCTGCTATACTTCTATACCACTTGAATTCTTTGCAGGTATTTGTAATTATTTATCACCAAAACTATTAGTGCATGATTGATATAAAAATGAATTTAAAAAATATTTTCCAATTGAAAACATCCTTAACTAATTTGTGTGATTCTAAGAAATTTCTAGAGATAAATACAAATGGTTTTAAAGTATGATGGCGATTTGGAGCAAAGTGGAGAAAATATTTATATGTTACTCTAAATGATATAGTTAAAGGGTATCAAAGTAAATAAAATCTTGATTTGACCATAATTCATATTATTTCTTTGAAATGTACTACTTAAGCATTACTTTGTTCATGCTTTTTCCAGAGGATCCATTCAAGAATTACATTATAAAACATAGTTTAAAAGTAAATTTGATTTAAAAGAAAATTAAATTTCTTAGATGACTTAAAGAATGAAATAAAGTCATTTATTTACAAATCACTGACATCAAAATGTACTATGTAAATGTATTATCACCAAAGGAATTTATTAGAAATTATATTCTAATAGAAAAAAAAGCCTCTTATTGGAAAAGTGAAAACAAATTATATGTTCATTGCAAGATACAGGAGAGAAATGTCATATAGATGTTTTGAATGTTGTTCAACAGAAAACTTTGAGAATTATCCCACGATTAAGAAAGATCTATAAAGAAAAAAGATATTGGCATAAAATAAGTCATCTCCTGAGAACTGTTTCATTACAAGATTCAACTTCTGCTGACCTTATGCTGATGATATGATACAGTTTTATGAGGAGGTATAAAAGTGTAGCTGTTACCTCAGGTGGGGGTGGGACAGGCCAATAGCAAGTTGACTGCTTGAACTACTTTATTTTAAATAGCAGCACGGAATCATGGCAAAAGATTTCCAAAGGATAAAAATCTTAAATATTTTAGGACCCTGATTGATAGACATTTTGCAGTATTTTGAGATATTTTAAAATGGGTATTTTATTTTTCTCTAGGTGAGAGCTATAACTTAAAGTTAAAATGACCATAGTCTCGGCTCTGAACTGAGTGGCAGTAGTCTTAGGTCAAGGCATCTTGAGAAACTCTCTCTTTATTGTATGCCACTCCTAAAGAAAATGTAGTGTACCCATTCTTGTCATACAGACTCATTTTTTTTTTTTACATAGCTTCACATATCCTACCGAGGCCTCTTGAGGCAGAACTATGTATAATAACAATACAACACCTCACTGACACACAAAGCATTTATCTACTACAATTATCTAAGAAATAGCAAATATCAAAAAATAATGACTATAAGTGAAGAGCCAAAACATCACATGGAGGCCAAATTTTATGAGCTCTGTGTTCTTTGAAGAAATCTTTAGGTCTTTATCCTCTATACTTAGCACTAACTTTACATGTAATTTTAACTGCTTTGTTTATTTGCTTTCCTCATCTGTAGCAAATTGACAAAGGAAGAACTAATAACATATGTAGCCTGAGCAGAAGAGATGAAGCAGAACAAAATAGAGCATAGGTTCAAAAGGTCAACAATAACAACAACCATACTGGTAATAATAGTAATAGTGATATGTTGCCATTTAGCATTCCATAATTGGCCCCTGTGTCTAGCACGATATAGATGAGAGATAGGCTGAGTCTGGGGTGGGCACATATTCCTGTATGAGAGAGACATCATCCTCTATGAAGAAAGTCTCTCTGTTAACTTTTGCCACAAAATATTGCCGAAGATTTGCACTAATCCATGCTCACCAAGGAAATTTCTACTTCGCTTCCCAGGAATCACCACATGGAGAGGGGATGACCTCAATAGGAGGTAACATATCTAGTACTGGAACCCCCACATTAAAATTAATAAATTAGCTTTCTGATTTATATGTCTCATATAATCTCAGTCCATTATGAATCATATCATCTTCATTTTACTAATAAAATCCAGTTGTTAGACCTGCAAGTGTAAAGAAATGAACCTTAGTTCCTAGTAAAATTACTAAGCCCTGCCACTGCCTGAGGCCTCTGAGTACCAGCCTTCCCCTCCTACATATTGATAATTTTTCTTCAAGCAAAGTTTCACTAGGAAGATTCTGGTATAAAAGCTTTCACTATTATTTCCTTGAGGAACTATTCATTTTCTTAAGGAAATCCTAAGAGTACCTCCCATTTGCATAAGGCAAAACATTCTTTAGTAAGTCACAGGCTGTGATATTTTTACAAATGACCCAATTACTCCTCTGTTAGAATCTTTAAACATTCACCATTAAAGAATTTCTGGTCACACATACAGACATTTTTTATAATTATGGGGAAAACTCAAAAAATGCTGCTAGAAGCAAAAATAATACTTTTGACTTACAGCCAAAAAAAAAGTTATTTAGGATTTACACACATTTTTGTGATTAAAAATCAGCTTTTGGGAAGGTAAAATTCTGAGGTGAAGTAGTAGCATTGTAAGCACTCAGTCCAGAATAAACCAGAAATCTGAAACCTATATCTGTATAAACAGAAAACTACCCGAGGTGGCAGTTCTTGCAATCTTCCAGTACCACAAATATTAGTTGACTCCCTTCCATAATTTCTAATTCAGAGGCAGTTCTAGGAACTGTGCAAAGTATATTAATAGTCATGGTTCCTTCTTACACCAAACACAATTATATTTAAAACCCACGCTTGTAGAGAAGCCAAGAGTGGACCTGCTTGCTTTGTTTATCTCTGAGTACGCTTAGGAGATCTACGTTTTTAGACAGTGTCAGGGTGGTGGGATGTGTTCTTCTCTTTTCCAGTTTATCAGGCAAGACTTCATGGTGAAGTGGGGAAAAAGGGGGCATACCTGTTAAGTAGACAGCTTGCCACTTCTTTATGTTTGAGTCTCTAAGTCATTCTACAAAGATGTGGTTGCACAGGGTAGGTACCCTACAAACTCAGGTGTATCTATTCACAGCCACAGTGGGAGGAAGCATGTCCACCTGGACAACCACACGAGGTGGGGGCCCTGCCCTCAAGAGGAAGTAAAAACTAATGAGGAAGAAAACCAATTATATTCAACTGCCTCTTCTGACAAACCCTCCCTTCCAAAAAGATTTTCTGTCATCAGAAGACATGTTTAGAAGATGATCTCATGCATAGTAATCTATCTGGATCTTGTAGACAGAACCCTAAACTGCCAATCTAAAAACAGGAAGCCAATGACATCCCTACAGAAAGCATGGCAAAATGGATGGAAACCCTAAGTCAGTGTCCCTTTGGGTTTTTATTCTATTCTTTGTCGAGCCTCTTTGTTAGCATGAGAAAATGCAATACGATTTGCTTGGAACATTTTTCGTGGTTCTGGGCTCAACAGCTAGACACATAGGAAGGCTCCTATGTTTCACTTTTCTCACTGTTAAGTGGGTGTAATAATGCATATCTTCCCAGATTTGCAGGTGGTACTAGGGTAATATACATAATGCACCCAGCATAGTGCCTGCTGCAGTAGGTTCTTTAAAAAAAAAAAAAAGAAGAAGAAGAAGAAAAAAAGAAAATGTAGTGTACCCATTCTTGTAATACTTTTTTTTTTTAAAAAAAAGAGGGTTCTCAATAAATGGAAGCTGTCACTAATAGTATTTTAGTAAGATGTTATCCCCTGCCTGCTTCTGTTATCTAAACATATTCTGACTTAACTGACATGTAAACCATTACTTTCTTTTTTTTTTTTTTTGATGGTTTATCCACTTGTAAAATGAGGCTAGCAGGCCAAAAACTATACTTAAATCAGACATAAAAATTACATTTGTAAACTGGAACCACTTGAGGGAAAGACATTCTGAATTGCATCCTAGGTACTTTAGTAGCAATAAAATGTTGCCTTAGGAGTAAAGTTTCTCCTCATTTATATAATATAAAATATTCTCCTATAAAACTTAGTATATTCGCCTATAAAACTTAGTATATTCACAAAGGGTTTATTACTAAGAGATTGTTAAAATAATAAAAATCTGTGGCAAAGAAATAAACCATGAGACTATACATCTGTGGCTTCATAGAAAGATTCCCTAAAGAAAACCTGAGAGAGAGTTCAGAAATCAAAGAGCAAAAGAAGTAAATAGTTCAAAAATAGATTTGTGTGTGTGTGTGTGTGTGTGTGTGTGTGTGTGTTTCCTCTTCATTTGCTTCACTTTTGTATGCAAGGACTCAATGATTAGAGAAATTTATTTAGAAATACCTATTATTTTGGCAACTATGTGTTGCCAGATTGTATATCTGCATAAATATTCTTATGTGAGTAGTTAGTTGAAACTGATGGTTATAATAATGAAAAGAAACTCAGTAACCAAATTATATTATAGTCAGTATTCTCATGATGTCAAATAGATTATCTTCTATATCTATGATTCATAAAAGTATTTGAACCCTTCAAAATATACCCAGTATTTTAGTTTCATGAAATCCATTTCAAATACATTCACAACTCTTTCTAAAAATTAATATTAAAATATGAAGAAATAAAATTGATATATTAAAAGATCTGGAGACTTGAAAGTCAGAAGACAAAGTCTGTGTTTCGTACTGTTTAAATGAAATTTAAAGACAACTAAAGGGAATTTTCTACCTTATCTAGCTTAAATGAGAGGACAAAAGGGTGGATAGTCCAGACTACAGGCAGTGACCTATAAGATTAAAAAGAAGTCTCTTTGTCGCAATTTTATCATCACTTGTAAGTGATAAAGTGCCAAAAGACAGGCTTGTGGCAGTAGCAATACATTTTCTTTGAGGCAGTAAAATCATCAACAAGGTGTCTGTATATGTGCAGCCCTGCTTGAATATGAAAGCAATTTTCCAAAGCCCTGTAGCTTAATTCTATTGTTTTCGTCAAGAACGAATATTCTAGATCACATTTTCAGTGACTGATTGTAATAGACACAGCTTGAAAAATGGATGAGAAATCTCCCCAAATGATTACTCGACAAGGGTCCAATACCATCAGCAGCAATATTTGCATTTATCTAAAAAGAGATTAAATGCTAACAGGACTGCTATACATTTTCATCTGTGTAGCATCCTTGCATGCTTTTTCTATTAAAGTAAGGATAGGGCAAGATTGGAATAGAACAAAAAAGAACAAAATTTAAATTAAATAAATCTAAGTAAAAGTTTAAGAGAATGTTATACAGTAATACAAAAATTAATATACATACTCAACTAACACATTGAACTTTTAAAATATTTAAAAAAAACAAAATAGTAAAATAAAAATACCATTCAAAATATAAATGCCACTTAATTATATCACTACTAATGAGCTCGTTTTAGCTACATTTTCAGGTTTAAAGCAAATCCAAAGTTGGAAAATATTAACATGTCATCTTTGAATATGTAATCTAGTTATGACCAAAGGCAATTTTAATTATTTAGATTCTCAATAGCTTTTATGGATAATTTTCAGGCCAATGATTACTTGCGTAGGAATGTTACTTTTAGGTGTAAAGAAATAAGGTTGTCATAGGTCAAAAATGAATTGCTCTCTCTGCTCTTTCGTACCACTGATTGTGATTGGGTAAGCTAATGCTTTGGAGGTTTTCTTATCCTTGGGTGGGCTTTTTTGCTGGTTGTGCCACAAGGGGGTGTACATAAAAGAGAACTTCAAATATGAACTTGATAATACTCATTTTACAACCTGCGTATGTGTACTTAAGAAATTGGAAGAGGTACTTGAGTGCTTGTTTTTGAGACACACAGTGGATAGTAAATGACAGGGAAGTTAAAAAAGATTCTAGTACACAGGAGAAAAGGAATAGCAGAATATAGATGACCTGACAATTTTACCTCAAATACTTCGGAATATACTAGGGAGAAAATAATAGTATAGAATTCTCAGAAAATAATGTTTCAATTAATTGTGTTTTTAGATATATTCTAAGACAGACTTTACTTCATTCCTTAATTCTGAAGACATTTCTGACATGAAATGTTTTGTTTCATTAATTAGCATTGTAACTGGGGTAAGTTCCCTTATTCATCTTTTCTGTGATGATTTAAGGTGTTGGCAGAAGTTCATTCCATACTTTAAATATCATTGTAAAAGTTCTAGAAATGTAGAGGAGAAAGGTATAGAAGATTGGGTTTAATGTGGATAGACCTAGAACATCTTTAACGAATAGGTTATGTCATAAACTCCCAGGATTATCTTGCTTTTAGGATATTTGCTTTCTAATTTTAAAAACAGTATTGTGGACAGGTTCTTGTTCACTGGGTACTCCTATCTTTCAAGATTTCACTTAACTCAAAAAACATGATATGGAGAAATGAGCAACTTGATCTTGTGAAATGCTATACTAACCACTCATTTGAAAAGTCTTGCTTACGTAAGTAATAGGCCATAATGATGAAGCTAAAATAGTAGTCATGTTTCTTCAAGACACTATCTGAAAAAAATCATGAGATCTCTATCCCTGAAAATCCTCAAGCAATTAGGCAGTAGCCTGGCTAGAGTGTTTTAGCAAAAAGTAGTCCTAGAAAGTAAAGGATACAGCAGAGGAACATAAAAGTACTCTCTTACATTCAGTTCTATGAGTCTGTCCTTTATACAACAGAATTTAGATGCCTTTTGAGGGGCAGGGTGGAAATACATGTAAATTCTTCATTATTAAAAAAATATATTCTCCATTATTTTCCCTATCCTATGCTGATTCTTCATTCCCACTCTAATTCTGACTGTTAAGAGAAATCCACATTGAAATATACTGCAAAAGTTGAAAAGAAGCTTATACATCATCTTGTCTACCTCTTCATTTTATAGAAAAAAAAACTGAAGTAGACAGAAATCAAGTGACTTGTTCAAGATAACACAAGTAATTCCTTCCATAGCAAGAACCAGAACTCCAATCTTTCTCTAATTAGTACATGAATCCTTCATATTTAACAAAGGCAGTGGTTCTGAGTTAGTCTATGACCAAAATACATATAATAGTTGAGGCATTATCTATAAAAATATTCCTGTATTACATGATGGCTTTTTTTTTAATCCATCCACATTTCTCTCACCTCATGAATAAGATCAAATATCCCATTTTGTTCTAAATAGATAATCCCAGAGGGTTTGTTTCTCTGAAACCACAATTTAGACCACACTCTAGAAGGTAAGTGTGTCCCTGCAAGTAAATGAATGTTATTCCTGGTGCAGAAAATTAGTTTAACCTTTACCCTGAGTATGGTTTAAATGTTCTAATGTATAACTTGCTAGTCTGTATTTATTTTAGTTCATTAAAAACCAAGCATGATTTTAAATGATTTGGGCTTGATTTAACATATTAGTCCTTAGAGTTTAAGAAATAGTGTAAAAAGATAGGCTAGGTCCATTGTAAATTAACATATCATGTCAACAAGTCTATATGTGATTTTTTTATTTTCCAGTTGGTAGAAAATAGTATTTTAAAAAATCCGGTGTTGAGTATATGATCAAATTTCCCAGGATTCCACAACCTGCAATGTTTCATTTAATACTGTTAATATTCCCAAGAGTTATAAAGAGGCAGAGACTTTCTACATAACATTATGCCCTATATTTGAGTTTATATACCTAACAGGGAAGCTATATGATAAATACACCCTTCTAATCTCTATATGTGAAAGATGTTTTCAGAGAAAACACAATTTCTATTAAAAAGATCAGATTAATGGTGAGATGAAATGGGTCAATATAAAATAACTGAAGGAAAAGCATTTTTGGAATGCCAATGTAAGGACCTCAGAAAATATGTTTCATAAAATGAATGAGAACCCTAGGGAAAATGGTCAACATCAACTTTTTTATAACTCTGAATATTAACCAAAGTTTTTTATGATCCAAGGAGTCTTTATTTGAAAAACATAAACAAACAAACAAACAAAATCTTGAAGCTCAGTAAGGACAGTGAGCTTTGTGGCATTTTAGCTTCTTTTTTCCAGCTCCTCCTCCAGAGTTCCAAATCACCCTGAAGACCAGCAGGCTTGCAACCATGCTGAAAATACAACAAAATGTTTAGCTATTGAAGGAAGCTAAACAAGTTTGACTCTTCCCCCTAAAAGCCCTTTTTTTCACATAATTGACACTACCTCGCCTTCCTCCCTAAGGTCCCTGGAAAGGGGACAACCAATTACAGACCTTATCTCTATTTGACCTGAATCAGAGATCACCCAGGGAAGTCCTATCTGAAATTGTTAGTCCAAAACAAAGGCTTTGTTTGACATCCCATGTAGGTAGCTACCTGAGGTGATGATGCATGTTGGGGCAACAAGATTCTGGCCAGAAATCTTAAAAGGAAGATACAAGTAATAAGATATACATAGAGTACAAGCTTTAACCTATTCCTTAAGATTTAGAAGACTATAAACATGTGCAGGAAACACATAAGAAAGCCTAAGCTCTCACCTCTGTTTGACTGTAGCACTCTGTGCAAAAATTAGGTGAAAGTTAGAGCTCTCAAGCACCTGCATGCTCAGGGCATGCCATGAAACAAACACAGAGCCCATAAACAAAGGGTGGAAGATTTACTGGTTCAAGAAATTTAAGGAAACTTCTGTCCAGTCATTACCTGACCATAAAGCTAACTAAGAAATACTACAATGACTACACACTTTAAAAATTAGTCTAGGGAAGTCACTAAACTAACAGTAGCAGCAACAAAAACTGTAGAGAAAGAAGTGAATCTGATTTCTTCATATTTATGTTATGTCTGTGATTCAACAAACCTGAGCAGATATGCATAGAAGCAAAAAAATATAAAAGTAAGCAGGAGAAAAAACAGTGAATAGAAGAAACTTTACCGGAAGAAATTCAGATACTGGGCTTATTAAAAGAAAGACATAGATCTTATTAAAAGAAAGATGTTAAATCTAAAGCTAGTACTTAGAAATGACAAATACCCACCATTTGCTTCAACGTGGATGGAACTGGAGGGTATTATGCTGAGTGAAGTAAGTCAGTCGGAGAAGGACAAACATTATATGTTCTCATTCATTTGGGGAATATAAATAATAGTGAAAGGGAATATAAGGGAAGGGAGAAGAAATGTGTGGGAAATATCAGAAAGGGAGACAGAACGTAAAGACTGCTAACTCTGGGAAACGAACTAGGGGTGGTAGAAGGGGAGGAGGGCGGGGGGTGGGAGTGAACGGGTGACGGGCACTGGGTGTTATTCTGTATGTTAGTAAATTGAACACCAATAAAAAAAAATAAATAAAGTACAATTTTCTGAAGATAAAATATATGGGTATTAAGTAAAGAAAAAAAAATAAAGCTAGTACAAGTATTATCATAAAACTAAAAAGAAATAATATCTAAATAATTAAAGTATAAAGACAAGGTTTCAATAAATAGAGAATATCAACTCAGTGACAGAATTTATACCAAGAAATCAGGAAGGAAGGAAGGAAGGAAGGAAGGAAGGAAGGAAGGAAGGAAGGAAGGAAGGAAGGAAGAAAGAAATTCTGGAGTTAAAAAGTATAATCACTAACATATAAAATTTACTAGAGAGGCTCACCACCAAATTTAAGCTGAAAGAAGAAAGAATCAGAAAACCCAAAGGTAAGTCAATTGAGACTCTATAGTGTAAAGAATAGAAAAAAAAGAAAAAAGAACACAACCTTAGAAACATATGGGATCCTATCAAATATACCAACATACCCGTTATGAGAGTTCCAGAAGGAGAGAAGGGAGAGAAATAAGCATAAAGGTGGTTTGACAAAATCATGACTGAGAACCTCTCAAACTTGATAAAAATATTATCTTATACACTGAGGAAACTCAACAAACCCAAACTCAGGGATCCATGCCTACACACCACATGGCCAGACGGTTGAGAGCCCAAGATAAAGACAGAATCTTGAGAGAATTATGGGGAAAAAAAGAACCATTATCAATAAAATTGACAACTCAAATTTCATCAGAAACAATGGAGAACAGAAAGCAGGGGCTGACAAAGAGTTCTAAAAGAAATAACTATAACCAAGAATCCCACATCCAGAAAAACTATCCTATAAAAATGGAGAGGGGCACTTGGGTGACTCAGTTAAGCACTTGCCTTCAGCTCAGGCCATGATCCTAGAGTTGAGTTACCTGCTCTGTGTTGAGTTACCTGCTCAGTGGGGAGAGTGTTTCTCCATCTCCTTCTGCTTATCCCCCACTAATGCTTTCTCTGTCTTTAAAATAAAGGTAAAAATGGAGAAATTAAGACATTTCCAAATACTCAAAAACTGGGAGAATTTGCCATTATTGTACCTGCCCCACTATAGAGATATTAAAGACAGTCTTGCAAAATGAAATGAAAAGATACTACAGAGCAATGTAAAATTTTGCAGAGAAATAAAAATCACCAGTAAAGTAACTAAATAGGTAAATATAAAATAGTATAAATGTATTTTTGCTTTGAATACATACAAGAAAGAAATGCATTCTTTCTTGTCTAAGAAACAGCTGCATAAAACTATTTGTAAAACTGTGTTGACAGGCTCATATTGTATAGAGATGCAAATTGCATGACAATAATAGCACAAAAGATGTGGGGAAGAGACAGAGCTATATTACAACAAAGTTTTTCTGAACTGTTGAAGTTAAATTGGTATTAATACAAACTAGATTTGTTTTAAATTGAAATGTTAATTTCAACGCTCAGGAAAAATGGTAAAAAAAAAAAAAAACACAAAAACACAATCAAAGAAATAGTTGGAAAATCAAAATAGTACTCTAGAAAATACCTAACACAAAAGAAAGCAATAATGGAAAACCAGAAAAAAAAGATGCAAGATGTGTAGATAACATTTTGCAAAATGGCAAATGTAAATTGTACTTTATGAGTCATTACATTAAATGTAAATATGTTAGATACTCTAACTAAAAAGGCAGAGATTAGAAGGATTGATAAGAGCATATGCTATCTACAAGAAGCTACTTATTTTTTAAAGATTTTATTTATTCATGAGAGACACACAGAGAGAGGCAAAGATACAGGCAGAGGGAGAAGCAGGCTCCCTATGGGGAACCCAATGTCGACTCGACCCCAGACCCAGGATAACACCCTGAGCTAAAGGCAGATGCTCAACCACTGAGTCACCTAGCAATCCCTACAAGAAACAATTTAGTTTGAAAGATATAAATAGTTAAAATTATAAGAAGGAGATAGATAGATAGATAGATAGATAGATAGATAGATAGATAGATAGATGATAGGTAGGTAGGTAGATAAATTGCAAACAGTAAACCAAAAAAGAGTTAGAGTAACATATTAAAATCGTACAAAATAGAATGAAAGATAAATGTCACTAGGAACAAAGAAGGCTATTTTATAATGAAAAAAGTTTAATGCATTAGAAAAGCATAACAATTGTAAATCTATATGTACCTAACCACAGAGCCCAGAATATATGAATCAAAAGCTGAGTAATTGAAAAGGAAAATGGACAATTCAATACATAAGGACTTCAATACTCTACTTTCATTAATGGATGAGACAACTAAGCAGAAGATCAACAACAAAAGAAAAAAAGAAAATTGAACAGCACCCTATACCAACTAGACCTCACAGACATCTCTACCCAGTAATAGAATATATATCTTTCTCAAGTGCCCATTGAACTTTCTCTAGAACTGACTATAAGTTAGGCCTTAAAAGAAGCCTCAATAAATTTTAAAAACTAAAAATCACACAATATATGTTCTATAACAACAGTTGAATAAAATTAGAAATCACTAACATGGGCCAGCCCCAGTGGCTCAGCGGTTTAGCTCGCCTTCGGCCCTGGGCGTGATCCTGGAGACCCGGGATCAAGTCCCACATCGGGCTACCTGCATGGAGCCTGCTTCTCCCTCTGCCTGTGTCTCTGCCTCTCTTTCTCTCTTTCTGTGTTTCTCATGAATAAATTTAAAAAAATAAAATCTTTAAAAAAAAATCACTAACACTGGGAAAATTCACAAATAAGTGGAATTTAATATCCTCTTTAATAACTGATGAATCAAAGAAGAAATCACAATAGAAATTTAAAAATGCTTTTAAATAAATGAAAGCTAATACATAGCACACCAAAACTTACAAATGTAGCTAAAACAATGCCTAGAGAGAAACTGTGAGCTGTAAATGCCATATTTTTTAAGACTCAAATATAATCTAATCTTACAGCTTTAAAAACTAGAAAAATTAGAGCAAACTAAATCCAAAGCAAGTAGAATAAATGAAATAATAAAAATCAGAGAAGAAATAAATGAAATAGAGAAAAGAAACACAATAAAGAAAATGGATGAAATCAAAGCTGGTTCTTTGAAGAGATCAATAAGAATTATACATTTTGATTGACCTTACAGAAATACATAAGATTATAAACTAAAAATAACCTTAATTAAATAAATAATTTAGATTAAATGGACCAATTCTTAGACACAAACTAGTAAAATTTTCTATTTCAAAAAGAAATAGAAAATTTGTATATACCTAACAAGTAGAGATTTAATTAATAATTTTAAAAGTTCCTCCAAAAAATAAAAAGCTTGGGCTCAAACAGCTGGTGAATCCTACAAAATGTATTAAGAATAAATATTAATTTTTCATAAACTCTTGCAAAGTATAAAAGAATAGGGAATACTTCCTAACTAATTTTATAATGCTTGTATTACTCTGACACTGAACCAGACAAAACATCACAAGGAAACTATAAACCAATGCCTCCTATCAATACATATGAAAAACTCCTTGACAAAATACTAACAAACTGAATTCACCACCATAAAACAAGGATTATCCACCATACCAAGTAGGATTTATCTCAGGAAGGTATGGTGGGTTTAATTTCAAAATTAATGTACTACACTATATCACTAGCTTAAAGGACAAAAAATTATCTAAATGAATATAAATATAGAAAAACAATTTCATGAAACGTAATAAAATAGGAAACAGGCATTGATTTAAAAAAAAAAAAAAGAACACAATCAACTTAATGGTGAAGGACTGAATGTTTCCTCCCGACATGTCGACTCCCACTGCATCAGTTCAACATTACAATGCAGCTTCTATCCAGGGAAATTAGGCAAGAAAAAGAAAAGATATCCATATTGGAAATAAAGTAAAATTATATCTATTCATTGATGGCATGATCTTATAAATGTAAAAGCCTAAGGAATCACAGAGAAAGTGTTAGAACTAAAAACAATGAGTTTAATAAGTTTTCAGATACAAGATTAAATTGCTATACAGACAACAAATAATATGAAAATGAATTGAGAAAAAAATTCCATTTCTGAACGAGATTGAGAGTTCAGAAGTAAACTCTTAAACTTATGGTCAGTTGATTTTCAAAAAGGGTGTCAAGATAAATCAATGAGGAAAAAATAGTTGTCAGCAAATGGTATTGGGACAACTGGATTTTCACATGTGAAAGAATAGAGCTGGATCCCACTTTACATCATACACAAAAATTAACTCAAAATTGATAAACCTAAATGTAAATTTTCATGAACTAGGGTTCAGTAATGATTTTTTTAGATATGACACCAAAAGCATGAGGAAGAAAAGGAAAAATAGATAATTTGGACTGTCAAAATTAAAAATTTTTTGCTTCAAAAGACACTATCAAGAAACGAAAAAGACAATTCACAAAATAAGACAAATGTATCTGCAAACCATCTATCTAGTAGATATTTTTCTTATTTTATAACTGGAAGTTGTACCTTTTTGGTCACCTTCCCTCATTTTGTCCACCCTTTACTGCCTGCCTTGGACAACCACCCATCTGCAATCTGTGTCTATAAGCTCAGTTTTATTTTTTGGTTGTTGTTGTTGGTGGTTTTAGATTCCATGTGTGAGATCAAATAGTATTTGTCTTTCTCTGTCTGATTATTTCACTTAGCATAATGCCCTTAGGGTTCATCCATGTTGCTGCAAAAGGCAGGATTTCCTTTTTTATAGCTGAATAATATTCTAATATATATATGTGTATATATATATATATATACCATAATTTCTTTATTCACACATTCATGAATGAACACTTAGGTTGTTTCCCCATCTTGACTATTGTGAATGATGCAATAAACGGAGCATATATCTTTTTAGGCTACCTTTTTCATTTTCTTCAGACAGATACTCAGAAGTGGGGTTGCTGGATCATATTTTAATTTGTTGAGGAACCTCCACCTCCATACTGCTTTCTATAATGGCCGCACCAATGTACATTCCCATCAACAGTGAGCAAGTGTTCCCTATTCTCCTCATCCCCACCAATACTTGTTCTTTCTTTCTTGTCTTTTTCTGTCATTCTGACCGTATGGGGTGATATCTTACTCTGGTTTTGATTTGCATTTCCCTAATGATAAGTGATGTTGAGCATCTTTTCATGTGTCTGTTGGCCATCTATATATCTTCTTTGGAAAAATGTCTATTCAGATCATCTGCCCATTAGATTAGGTTTTTTGCTATTGAGTTATATGAGGTTTTGGTATATTCTGGAAAAAAAAACTATCAGATATACAATTTGCAAATATTTTCCTCCATTCAGTAGGTTGCTGTCTCACTTTGTTGATGGTTTTCTTCATTGTGCAGAAGCTTTTAATTTGGTGTAGTTCCACTTGTTTATTTTTGCTTTTGTTATCTGATTTTGGTGTCAAATCCAAGCAATCATCACTAAGACCAATATGAAAGAGCATATAGCCTATGTTTTCTTCTAAGAGTTTTATGGTTTCAGGACAATGTCCAAGTCTTTAATCCATTTTGAGTTAATTTTTGATTTAGTGAACCAAGATAGTGGTCCAGTTTCATTCTTTTGCATGTAGCTATCTAGTTTTCCCATTACCATTTACTGAAGAGGTTATTCTTCCCTCATGATATATTCTTCTGTCTTTATCATAAATTAATTGACCATATATTCATGTGTCTATTTCTGAGCTCCCCATTCTGTTCCATTGATCTATGTGTCTGCCTTTCTGCCAATACCACACTACTGTGAAAACTATAATTTGGTAATATAGTTTGAAATCAGTAACCATGATGTCTCCAGCTTTGTTCTTCATGATCAAGACTTCTTTGGCTATTTAGTGAAGTCTGCAGTTCCATACAAATTTTAGGACTGCTCTGTTTCTGTAACAAAATGCCATTGAAATTTCAATAGAGATTGCATTGATTCTGTAGATTGTTTTGGGTAGAATGGACATTTTAACAATATCAGTTCTTCCAACATATGAGTATGAAATATCTCTCCAGTTATTTGTATCTCCTTCAGTTTCTTTCATTAGTGTCATAGTTTTCAGTGTACAGGTTTTTCACCTCATTGGCCAAATTTATTCCTAGTTATCTTACTTTTTAAAATAAAATTGATGAAAGGCTTATGTCCATAATATGTAAAGAACTGTTAAAACTCAATAACAAAAAGAGAGATAACCCAATTAAAAATTGATCAAGAGAAGTTTGGGGGGAAATTAAAAAGAGAAATTGGGCAAAGGATTTGAACAGACTTTTCTCTAAAGAAGGCATACAGATGGAAAATAAGCACATAAAAATACATTAAAGATCTTCATAATTAGGTCATAAAAAGCACAACAAGAGTGAGATGGCACTTCACACCCATTAGGGTGGCTATAATCAAAAAGAGATAATAATGAATGTTGCCCAGGATGTGGAGAAATCGGAGCCCTCCAATTTTAATTTCTGGTGAAATTTCAAAATGGTCCAGCCACCTTGGAAAATGGTTTGGCAGCTTCTTAAAATCTTAAATGTTCAGTTACAATTTGAAATAGGATTTCACTTCTAGATGTATATCCAAGAGAAATAAAATTATAATACATCCACACAAAAACTTATATATGAGTGTTCATAGCAGCCTCATTAATAGTGAAAGATGCAATGGCCTAAATCAAATGATACCTGTGATATAAGTGGAATAGTCATATCATGAAATATTATATCTTAGTAAAGTGGAATGAGTGAGTAGGTACCTGCTACAATGTGTATGAACTTGGAAAACAATATTCTAAAAAAAAATATATATATATATATATTCTAATTGATAGAAGCCAGTCACAAAAGACCATGCATTTATGATTTGAAATGTATAATGAAGGCATAGAGATAGAAAGTAGCTTAGTGGTGGCCAAGGCAAAGGAAGAAGGGGGAAAGGAGAGTGACTGCTAAAGGCTATGGAGTCTTTTTTAGGGGTGATGTAAATGTTGTAAAATTAGGCAGTGGTGATAGTTATACACCTATGTGAATGAACTAAAAAACTTTGTATACTAAAGTATACAAAGAATTGTATACTTTAAAATAGTTACTTTTATAGCATATGAATTGTATTTCAATAAAGTTGGTATTTTTAAAAGGATCTTTAAAGATTCCATGTCATACCTAAGACCTAAATGTACACAAAACAAAACAAAGTCAAGAAGTGAGAAATTTAAAGTGTTAATAAAGTCATGATCATCCCCAAAATGATATGATATAGTAAAAATATAATACGACATAGCATAATATCATATAAATAGAATATAATGATATAATATGAGAACACTAGACTAGAGTGTGAAATGATAGGACATGACACTGGGGTAGTTGTTGAAAATGTAGGTAAGGTAAGGATCATACCAGCTGACTTGGAAATTGACCTCCTAACTAGTATTCTGGGAATCAGAGAGGTTAGAGAGTTGTTTCATCTGTCTTCTACCAGACTCTAGTTCTTTGCCTTGGTGTTATCATGGGATGAACATATCCAGAGCTATTAATCATTCTTTGGTGAAAGCCAGGTCTTAAGAAATAAACCACAGTGGGCTAGAACTGTAGCCCCTGAACTACTTACCCTCCAGTGTGGAACATGACTTTAAACTCAGTCAGCTCATAACTTATTTTTTTAATGGCATGTAATGATAAAATTAGAGTCTACTTAAAAATACCTCTTTTTTTTCATTTCTGTGACTTATTCATTTTATAACTGGAAGCCTGTACCTACCAGTTCCCTTCATCCATTTCACCCATCTTCCCATTGCCATCCCCTCTAGCAAACTACCAGTTCTCTGTATTTATGGGTCTGTTTCTGGTTTTTTGCTCATTTTAAAATACCTTTTTGTATTTAATTTCTTTATATGTATTTAAGCAAATATACATAATTCAAACTGCCTAATACTTATGCATCTACTCCGGATGTACTTAATCTTACATAAATGTGCAAACATGAGTATACACATGCTTCTTTCAAGTATAATTTTTTGTTTTTCTTTTCTGCGTGGCTCTTCCTTCCTGTATGCTTTTCTCCTGACATCAAATACCCTCCCCCAAATAATCCATATTAAAAATCTAATATTATTCATATTTTTTCTGTGTTACTGTAATCCTATATGGTTATGCATAGTCACACAATGGGGATTATCTTGGTTTTTAAAAATGAAGTCATGGTGCACTGTTTTTCTACATCTTGATTTTTATTTTAAAATACCTTGTGAAAATTTTTCCAAGTTTCATATGATAAAGCTTAATTTATTCTTTTAAAGCTGCATAATAGTTGTGTGCATTCTATGACTGTTCTATGACATATTCAGCCATTACCTCACCACTTGTGGACATTCATGTTGCTTCCACTTTTTTTTACTACTATGAAGAATGCTATAACAATCAGCTTATATTTTTAGAAATATGTGTCCTATGTATGTTTTTGTTCCTAAAGCATAAATTCCCAGGAATAAAATGAATTTATGAATATATGTATATATATACTTCACTTGCTAGCTCTGTGAACTGAGCAAGGTACTTCATTTCATTGTTTCCTCATTCATGAAATGTGGTAGAGTAGCACTACTTATGGGATTTTTTTTTAATTAAAACAACATAAAAAGCATTTAGAATGGTGCCTGACACATACTTAGTACTATGTATCAACTATCAATACCACTTCCTGAGCCATTCTCCCTCTACCCACCTCCTCACCCCATCTCCTACCACCACCTCTGCAAGTGCTTACTCCCAAATTACTGGACTGAAACCTTTTTTAGCCCTTACTAAATCCCAGGTACTCTTGAAAAAAAATATATACGCACACACACACACACACATATATATACCATTATATGTATAAATATATTTATATATATAATTTAAATTTACATATAAAAGCCATTGAATGTTTCCAGAAAGACTAATACTTTATATATCTATGTCAATATTCACATGTATACTTTTCCCACAATCCCACTGATAACAAGGACTGTATTCTTTTTTCATTTTTACTATGTATTTATTATCTATTAAATTAATCTGTCCATTTCAAATGTAAAAGGAAAGTTATCAGACTGCTTAACCAAAAAAGGAATAGATTTTTTTTTCAGAAAATTATATAATATTATCAAGACTTTTTTTTTCCCTTTATCTCAGCATTTCTTTCTTTTTCTTAACTTCATTCTCAGATTGGCTCTCCCCTTCTGGTCACAAACTGGTGGCCAGTAATTCCTAGAGCTACCTTCTTCTAGCTTGAGATCCAACAAGAAAGAAACAATGTTCATTTTAGCATTACCAGCAATAGTTTTGAGGTATACTTCCGCTAAATCAAATGAAGACATCTTTGGACATAACACTGGGTGGTTGGGAAAATGTTATGCTTTGATTGGCTTAGACCTGGGTCACATGCTCTACCCTAGGATTAGAGATAGAGCTTCAGCCTGACTATCTGGGGGAAGGAGCAATCCCTCCAAAAATATCATGATTGTTGCCGAAAGAAGAGATAATAACAACACAAATGTCCACTACATCTTTCTTAATATGTGGAAGTATGATTACATCTTACTTATTACAATTGCTACAAAAGGATATATTCATCATGAGTCAATTATGGTTCCCCCCATACATAGCTGTTAATGTCAGAATTACAAATTTAACCTTTTGTTGAAAATTTTACTAAAGCTTATTATTTCTTAAATGATAATTATATCATATTGTATGTTCTTATTACTTCAGAGTAATCATTAGGAATCTCTGTTACTAGAATGTGTTATATTCCAAAATAATTAGGGTCTGTGAGAAATGCAGGGCTATCGGCTTCTAATGATCTTAACTTCTTAGTCTTACCTATTTCTTTCTTGATTTCCCCTTTTTGATATGCTATAGCTTTTTCTAGCTTTCTCCATTTCACTTCTTCCAACCTTGAAACCTCTCATTTATACTATCCGAGTTGTCTGAGAAATAAGAGATAATATTCTCTGGATGAAAACCTAAGGTATTCCTCTTTACTAATGTATGCTAGCTTCAGAACAAGGGCCCTGGGTCATGTCAAGTCAGTCTTGATAACGATTGTGTATGAGCAACTAGAGGCTCACTTATTCATTGAATGGATGAAATTATTTAAGGCACTCAGAGGTCTCTTTCACTCACTTTCTGACCTTTAGCTCTATCAGAGGTAATTGAGGTTATCAGACAACTCAGAATAAGTGCAGTGTGCATGCATGTGCGCGTGTGTGTGGTACATACACGTACATGTAATATATCATGTTTTATAAATATGCAGATATAACAGGAGCACAGGCTATGGAATCTATGTTTGAAATGTGGCTTCTGCACTTACTTGCTGTGTATTCTGGAGAAATACACTTAGCCTCTCTGTGCCTTAGGTCTGTTACAATGGCAATAATAATGGTATCTATGTAGGAGGGTTGTTGTGAAATTTGACATCATCGTGAAACTCAGTGAAGTGCCCCGTACGTAATGTGTTCAATTAGTAATAGCTGGTATTTGTTCACCTTTTCCTTCCCAGTAGGTTGTGAGCAATGATATCCCCAAAACCTAGCACAGTACCTTGTTCATGCATGCTAGGTTACACATAAATAGTGAATAAATTACTAAAAACTACAAGATACTTTTCTTCTGTTCGTAGAAACATGCATATTTACACCATGTCAGACAGGAACTGCTAGTCTTAAATATTGCTGGAATAGGAATCAGAAGGTATAAAATGAAATGAAACTGTATATGCCTGGATTTATAACAAAGCCGTCGTAATTCCTGAAAATTGTGCTGAGAAATCCCTGAAATGGAATTATGCTTTCCTGTTTCCTTTTAATAGGCTACTCATTTTCCTGGTCAAAAATTCTTCTTCTAGCAGTATTTTGCATAGAAAGAGTATAATTTTCAGAGATAAGGCAATTAAGAGGGAAAAGAATGTTTAACAGTTTGAATGAAGAAATAGTAGAGTTTTTCTTTTTAGAGCTATTCAGATTCTGATTTGAGAACTGTTCAGATTTTAAATAACATTGCCTCAAGTTACCTTGGGACTCCTTCCAAAACACAATGACCCTGCGGTGTCTTTGGGATATCTTCACCACATTTTATACTATACTTTCTTCCCAGATAGCTACACCCACCCCTACCCCCAGCCCTCAGAATTATCAGGCTTTATTTTAAAAATCAAACAAAAAGAAAATCAAGATTATACAAAGATGTTAAGAACCAAAGCTTTGCCTTCAACTTTCAATCCTCTTATTAATACCCATGTCATGACTCTTGTTGAAAAAAAGGTTTAGTGTCACTGTCCTCAATCAGTGTTCTTTCATTCACTTTCATTAGGAGCCATGTTTTCCTGACAAAGGATAACAAATGGACACTGTTGGTCTCTAATGTGCTTTTGACTACAGATCCTGCACCGTTTCTCTGGGAAGCAATTGCAATTATTTGTCATTTTAATATGACTTGGCAAGGAGGTCCAAAAAACATGGCTATTATTCATCAATATGTATATTTTGTACTTATATTAATATTAGAATATCATTATTACTCGTCTCACATTGTATGAGCAAGATAAAATTACATCATGTAAAAAATGCATGAAATTCTCTTAGGCTGCACTCATATAGGAAAAGTAAAGGTAATTTAAGAGTTTGCACCATTTATATGCTAAATGGTACCATTTATTATTGTTAGTGGAGAAATGCTTTTACCTTTGCACTAATGGATAATATATCAATATGTTTCTGCTGTTAATTGGAAATAATATAGCTAATACTAAAACTCAAATCTTTTAAAGTGTATTTACCCATCCTTTTACATTCCTTAATGTTCTAGTGTCTAATTTTTCTATCATGTTAGATAATGTAAACATAATTTCTATACTAGAATATAATTCTTGAATTCTTTAGTTCTGAGTTCTTTCAGAAGCTTTTACTATGGGACTAGTTTTGAAGCCTTTGACTGCAAGAACTAGCTTTATAAACTATAACTACTAATGGTTTTTCAGCCAATTTTTTCTCAATTGGTAATAGTTAATCTTATATCATAACTGTAACAAAACAAGTCAAACCCAGATCCAGTTCTTTAGCTTTAAATTGTTTCTGTAATTTTATCAGGCCTCTTTTTCTAATTGTAAGCAAGAGCTAAGTATAATTCAATGTGTTGCAAATAAACGCATGAATAGTTTAAGTTGCTACATGCTAACAGAATGGAAGGATAAGGGCAAGTTTACTAGAATCTGCTTCTCTGAATTAAGACAACACATGCACACACATTCATACTGTAATAAAAACCAGGGAAAGGCCAATCAGATAGTCTCTTATGCTCCTAATATGAGTAAGACCTGTATCATCATAGCCTACAGTAAAGTTGAACTTTTATTCATTCAATTATCATTTACCAGTGTATTACAAAAAACAGATACATTTTTTTAATCACTTACTATCTACAAGAGACTATACTTAGGCCTGATTTCAGCTCATAAAACTAAGAAAGGTGCCAGACCACAGCCTCTTAGTTTAGGAAGAAAGCAAGGGGCAAAAACCACAGAAGACATCTTGCTTGCTTGTGTTGATAATCAGAATGGGTAAGATGGAAGAAGAGAGAAGACAATTATCATTTAAAAGAGCATTGCCAAACCCAGTTATAAAATAACTGTAATAAAATCAATTGAGCTATATATATGTAGATAGATATGTATATCTATGAATATACAAAAGTATGTATATTCATAGATATTCATCCCATCATTTATAAAATAAGGAATTGGTTAAGCAAAATATAGGTTACCTATACAGTGAATTATCTAAAATTATCTTTTATAAAAACTATAGCTACGAAAACACTTAAAGTCATATCTTAAAAGTATATTTTTAAATGTGGAGATGTACAAATACTTCAAGTGAAAATAGATTTTTTAAAAGAATGTACACACATACATAAGAACACAGATGTATACATGTGTAAAGCAGCAGACTACAAAATATTTACTAAGTGACAAGATTATGGGTGATTTTAATTTTCTTCTTTTTACTTTTTTTGTATTACCCAGATCTTCTGCAATGAATGTATTCATCAAAAAAAAAAAAAAGAAGAAGTCACTTAAAAGGCATACTAAAATATTAATTAGAAGATTATTTTTTAATGTTTAGAATTTAAAACTTTTATTTTTACAACTCAATACTGGATTAAATTATAGATTTCTGTTGAATGTATTAGGAAGCTTAAAGCAGTGCTAAATAACTTTAGGCCCTTCTTAATGGTATTTTAAATATTGACGCTTAAATTTTTGAAGTATCTATATGAAAGGCTAAGCATTGTAGGAGGTATATTAAAAACTTGCTTTTATCCTAAAGAAATCACAGAACCTCTAGGAAATACAAGAACAATAGCTATTTTTTAGGGCAACATTAATAATGTAACCTAGATTTTTTTTTAAATTGGGACACTTAATGACAGTTTTATCCTACTATCAAATCTGAAACACAGATGGATTCAAAAGCAGTGAAAAGTAATATGTTTTTACTGTTTTACTGAACAACTCTTGAGGAGATAATGAAACATGAATTAAACTGCAGAGCATGTGATAAAGTTTCCCCTAACATGATCGTTGAGCATCTCTTCTCCTCAAATTCCTACATCTAGCTCTCTCTCCTCCTGTGTGTCTTTATGGCACTCTGCTTGTCTACAAGATCACTCTTGGCCCAACCTTCTCCAGCCTTCTCCTTCATCTCAGAGCATTCCTACTCCTACCATCTCTATAAACCACTATTCAATTTCTATAGGCAGATCATTTTTAGTCTTACTTGGATTCTTCCACTTGTCTTCTCCATTATCCATCCCAGTCAACACTTCAGTGTATTCATCTGCTAGAAATGTGAATATTAGTATCACTCTCAGAAAAGGTGAGTAAACTAGCCTCCCATATCCATGTTCAGTAAATCTTAATGTATTCCTTTAACTATAATAGCTCTGTTTTAATCCTATCAGTCTCTTCTCAACCAAAATATAAGATGGTGCATAAAGAGCCTTTCTACCACATTATCTTTTGTGAAACAAAGTGTGAAAGAAAGAAAGAAAGAAAGAAAGAAAGAAAGAAAGAAAGAAAGAAAGAAAGAAAATTCCAATTTCAGTAGAATAGCAAATAATGACATTAACAATTCTGAAGAGTAGCTACTAAATGCAGTAAAATCTGTAGTGAAGTAAAGGATATATCAGGTGGAGAAATAGATCCTTTATATCCCATATATTTTGTTTGCCAGAATCTCTAAGTATAGGTGAAATTTTTCTGAAGGGCCCAGATACAATCTTTTTCTTAGAACTGAAAGATCTTGGGAAAGTTTCATCACTATCTATGAGCTGTGTTCAACATTGAAAATGGTGGGGCACCTGGGTGGTTCAGTGGTTGAGTGTCCGCCTTTGGCTCAGATCGTGATCCTGAGGTCCTGTCATCAAGTCCCATATCTGGCTCCCCACAGGGAGCCTGCTTCTCCCTCTGCCTATGTCTCTGTCTCTCTCTGTGTATCTCTCATAAATAAATAAATAAAATCTTAAAACATACACACACACACACACTGAAAATGACAGAAAAGATAAGACTGAAAACCTCAGAGATCTTTTATATGGAAAAAAATGTGTGTAAAATCCCTAAGTAAAGAAGGACTGGCCCAAGAACTTAGTATCAAGCCAAAATGTCATACACATTGAAACACAACAGGCATTAAATTTTCATACCCTTGAATTAAGCAATGTTTTTTTTTTTAGATATGTTACCAAAAGTATAAGCAACCAAGGAAAAAAAATAGATAAATAAGAACAAATGATACCTAAGTTTTGATATAAATGCAAACTTTTTGTACTTCAGAAGACACCATCAGGAAAATGAAAAGACAATTCAAAGAATCAGGAAAAAGTCTTACAAATCATCCATCTGATAAGAGATTGTAAAACATTTAACAATTTTATGATGCAATGATAGAGACAACCCAATAAAAAAGGGGCGAAGGAGCTAAACAGACATTTTTACCAAAGAAAATATACAAATGGCCAGTAAGCACTCTTTTTTTCCTTTGTTTGTTTTTCTTAACTCCACGTAAGAGTGAAATCATATGATTTGTCTTTCACTGACTGACTCTTAGCATTATACCTTCTAGTCTGTCCCTGTTGTTGCAAATGGCAAGAGCTTATCTTTTTATGGCTAATATTCCATTGTGTATATATACCACATCTTCTTTATTAATCCAGCTATGGAGGGACACCAGGTATTTCCCCCAAGAAAATGAAAATACTGATTTGAAAAAAAAATTTGCCTCCCTCTGTTTATTGCAGCATGATTTACAGTAGCCAAGATATGGACGCAACCTAAGTATCTATCCATAGATGAATAGATAGGGGTTTTCCTTTAAAGGGGGTCAAAAAAGGACTTTGTGACAAAAATCCCTTCACTATTCCATTAATGCCACTGTGGGTTGTCCATCCATCCTACCTACAGGATCCTTCCAGATCTATGTTTCTCTGACAGTTCAGTGCCCTTGGGTATAAGCACATAATTTCTAAGTCAGGTTTGGGTGCAGGAAACACCAGGAGTCACTTCCCTGAAGTCCCTTCAACACAGAAATATCATTTTGCTGCTCTTACATTATGCAGTGAAGTGCTTTCAGGTCTTCTTCCTTGACTAGCCATGTAAAGTCTTCTCTTAGTTGTTTTTTATTGTTGTTTGTTTGAGGTTTTTGTTTTTGGGGGTTTTGTTTTGTTTTGTTTTGTTTTGTTTTGCTTCCCAAGTGTCTACTCAGGAAGGAAAAGGACAAGTACTATGTGCATTTGGATTTCCTCAAACCTATCAGGATTTTGTTCCATGTACTCTCCCTCCTTAGAGCCTAACAAGGTGGCCCAAAACGAGATAGGGTCCAGGACCCCATCAGTCCCTTAAGTTATTTTGCTTTCTCTTACACACTCATTACCCAAGGGATTACTATTATGTAATATCTGATGTTTACATTTTTGTTTTATTTTCCCAAATTTGAGGCCTTTCTCAAAGACCATCCCCATTTCTCACAGGTTTAGATTTCTCAAACTCAGTACCTGCGAAGATATATTTATTTTTCATTATTATGTGTCATTTCTATCATTCTTTCTTCTGTCATTCATTGCTTCTTGAATAAAGAATAATCAAGGTTAAAAAGAAATATCATGACAAAAATTTAATATATCCAACTAATGTCACATATAAAATAATAATTCTTTATATAACCAACCAGTTAGAAAATATAATGAAACAAAGATTCCATTTATGTTGGCTTTGGTGGAAATAAAATTTCTACCAATAAAATCAGCAAGAAATATATAGAATCTACACAAAAATTAAAAAAAAAAACTTTAGAGCTCTGCACAGGAACATAAAAGGAAAACTAGAATAAATAGTATATTTGTTATGGAATAAGGTTCAATACTTATAAAATATCCTTTTTTTCCCAAAGAAAGTCGATGAAATCAACTAATCCCAAAGCAAATACCAATAGAGTTTTTCCATATGAAAAACTGATTCTAAAGTTCATGTGAGTAAGGACAATTACAGCATTTAGCTAATAAATTCTGGAAGGAGAAAGAGTTATGAGGGATGGATAACCCAACTAGGTGTTGAAAGTACTCACAAAACTATAATAATTAAAATAATTCATGACTTCCCAGTAATAACAAGAGATTAATGAGACAGAATAAGGAATTTTAAAATGCACCTAACTATTCATAGGTGTTTGATACATTATAAGGATGACATTTCAAATAGCTGAGGAGAAAGGTGGATTTTTCATTAAGTAGTGCTGTGAAAATCTGTATCTGAAAAAAAAATGTTAAGCATGATACCTACATCTCTCTTTATAAAAAATAAAAGCAAATTGACTATATGTGTCAAGATAAAAATGTGAAGCCCTAACACAGGAGAAAATTAAGATTAAAATTTTTGTATAATCCTAGACTAAGGAAAGTCTGTCTAAATAAGACACAGAACCTAAAATCAGTTTTTAAAAGACTGAAATAATTTATTACATAAAAATTTGAAATTTCAGTATGGCAAATCTTAAAAGTCAAAGGCAACCAAATGACAAAAAGCAGAAGTCCTTTATAAATATAAATAGCTCTAGCAATCTAATTTTTTAAAAACCTAATAGAAAACTTGACAAAAAATGAAGGAATATTTCATAGCAAAAGAAATACAAAGTAAAGTTTTAAA
This sequence comes from Canis lupus baileyi, assembly GCF_048164855.1. NCBI lineage: Eukaryota > Metazoa > Chordata > Mammalia > Carnivora > Canidae > Canis > Canis lupus. The sequence continues at coordinate 21,393,860 of NC_132842.1, forward strand.
AAATAAAATGACAGTAAACAACTTGGAAAGGACAAGTGGCAGCCAAATATCTGGTAAGAGTCCTAAAGCTATTTATTTATTTTTTAAGGTTTTATTTATTGATTCATGAGAAACACAGAGAGAGAGAAGCAGAGGCAGAGGGAGAGGCAGGCTCCATGCAGGGAGCCCAACATGGGACTCTATCCCGGGTCTCTAGGATCACAGCCTGGGCTGAAGGCCGGCACTCAACCGCTGAGCCACTAGGGCTGCCCTCCTGAAGCTATTTATAGAGACTTAGGTAACTTCCATAACTTAACTATTGTAAATAATGCTGCAATATACATAGGGATTCATATATCTTTTTGAATGGATTTTTTTTGTTTTCTTTGGTAAATACCCAATAGCAGAATTATTGGATCCTATGGTATTTTTATATTTAACTTTTTGAGGAATCTCCATACTATTTTCCACAGTAACTATCAATTTACATCCCCACCAACAGTCTACAGGGACTCCTTTCTTTTCACATCAAGGCACAGCATAAGTAATATAATCAATGATATTGGAATAATGTTGTATGGTGACAGACGGTAGCTACTTTTAGGGTGAGCACAACATAAGGTATAAACTTGTTGAATCACTGTGGCGTACACCTGAAACTAATGTAGCATGTGCTAATGTAACTAATATAAACATTTTAATTTTTAAAAGATTTTTTTTATTTGAGGGAGAGAGAAAGAGACACAGCATGAGTGGAGGGAGAGGGGCAGAAGGAGAAGCAGCCTGCCTGCTGAGCAAAGAACCTGATGCAGTCCTCCTTCCCAGGACCCTGGGATCATGACCTGACCTGAAGGAAGACACTTAACTGACTGAGCCACCCATAATAAGCATTTTATTTTTTTACAATTTTTTTAAATTAAGTCTGGTAGCATCAAACTCTGGATATAAACTATCAGTTCACCATTCCTCCATGGCTTGCTCTAATTCCCCAATTACCAAATCTTTACTGTGGTTACTACTAATATCTATGATCTTTCTTTCAACCAATACATTTAATATAGGTGTGTGTTTTAAATATCAGAATAATATTAAGCTCACTTAACACTGGTGGTAACTGTAAATAAATCACCCTAACAAATTGTTCCAGTTTTTGTCAAGTCATAATTGACATACAATATCCTATTAGTTTTAGGTGTACATCATAGGGATTCAACATTTTTTATGCATTATGAAACAGTCTAGTTTGTTAAGTCTAGTTACTATCTGTGATCATACAAACTTGTGACAATATTATTGATTATATTCTCTGTGCTGTACATTATATTCCCTTGACTTATTTTGTAGCTGAAGGATTTTACTGCTTAATCCACTTCACCTATTTTGCCTTCTCCCAGTCCTACCCACTTCTGGTAACCAACAGTTTATTTCCTGTATCTTCGACTCTGTTTCTCTTTGTTTGTTTATTTGTTTTAATTTTTTAGATTTCATGTAGCATGCTGTGTTTGTCTTTGCTGACCTATTTCACTTAGCATCATACTCTCTAGTTCCATGAATATTGTTGCAAATGGCAATATTTCAATTTTTATGGCTGAGTAATATTCCATTAGCTATATCTCATACATCCTTTTAATCCATTCATCTATTGATGAACACTTAGGTTACTTCCATATCTCACCTGTTGTAAATAAGGTTGCAATAAACATAAGAGTGTATGTATCTTTCCCACTTGGTGTTTTTGTCTACTTTAAATAAATAACCAGAAGCGGAATTTTTGTCTACTTTAAATAAATAACCAGAAGCGGAATTGCTAGATCCTATTTTTATTTTTTAATTTTTTAAGAAACCCCCATGCTGTCTTCATAGTGGTTGAACCAATTTACAGTCCCACCAAGAGTGCAGAAGGATTCCCTTTTTACAACATACTCACCAAAACTTGTTATTTTTTATCTTTGATAATAACCAATCTGACCAGTGAGAAGTGGTGTCTTAATTGTGCTTTTAATTTACATTAACCTAGTTATAAGTGATGACATTAAGCATTTTTCCATGTGCCTATTGGCCATCCATCTGTCCTTTTCTGGGAAAATGTCTATTTATGTATTCTGCCCATTTTTTAATTGTTTTGTTTGAGTTTTTATCAAGTTGTGCAAGTTTTAATATATTTTGGATATTAACCCCTTATTGAATGCATGATTCCCAAAATCTTCTGCCATTTAGTAGATTGTCTTTTCATTCTGTTGGTGGTTTCCTTCACTGTGCAAAGGTTTCCAATGTGATATAGTCCATTTGTTTATTTTAGCTTCCGGTGCCCTTGCTGAGGAGACTGATCCAAAAATATTGCTAAAGCTCGTGTCAAAGAGCTTACTCACTTTGTTTTATTCTGATTTTTATGGTGTCAGGTTCTACATTCACACAGTAGGAGATTAACAACTAATAATAGAATTATAACAATATAATAAAATAAAAGTTACAAGTGCAGTCCTCTTTCTCTCAAAATATCTTATTGTATTGCACTCACCTTTCTTTTTATAATGATGATATGAGGTGATAAAATGCTTACTAGAGGAGATGAAATGAGGCAAATGATGTAGGCATTGTGCCAAAGCATTGTGCCATTAGAATACTATTGACCTTCTGGTGATACATTGGAAGGATCAAATGCTTCCAGACTGTGGTTGACCACGGGTAACTGAAACCTTGTAAAGTGAAACTGTGGAGAAGGGATACACTATATATACATATGTTGAAATTGCTCCAATTGAATGCTTCCAGTATGAACATATAGTGTGGTTCAATTATATCTTCATAAACTTTTAAAAAAATAAAACAGACAGGCAAAATAGTCTTTGATGACAGACATCAGAACAATGATTATGAATGACAAGTACCACCTGGAAGAAAGCATAAGTGAACTTTCTAGGGTGATAAGAACGTGCTATTTTTTGAGTAGGATTAAGTTTTGGATCGGATCTATTTCTTACCAAAAGTGAAGACTTATATCCAAGAATATCGACAAACTGGCAAATTAGTGATAGAAACTGCAGTACGCAAGGAATTGTCTGATTGTATGACAGTCACTATTACCTCCTTACCAAAGAATTCATTCATTGACCCTAGAAGTCACTTAGAAAACAAATTTCAGTTTCATAAACACAAGCAAAGGCTAATTGAAGCAATCATTGTAAAATGGTGACAGTCATCATTTTCTTACATTCTTGCTTAATGCCATTCTATTGAATGTTAAGCTTTTCCCTTGAGGGGTTCTTCCTCAAGTAAGGACACAATATTTGTGGCAACAGACTTAAAGAATTTTTCCGCCTTCATGATCTTTGCCTCTTGGTGTTCCCACCTTTGCATAATCCCCCCTCTTGGGTCCAGGCAGGATCTTTGACTTGCTTCTAACCAACAAGAAGCAAGTATGGCAAAAGTAATGGGATATCACTCTCATGATTATATTACAGTATGTAAAACTCCATCTTTCTAGCTAACTCACTCTAAAGATCTTCTATTCCTGCTACATTTGAAGAAGTTAAGGAGCCATGTTGGAAATTCTAATTGGTTGAAATTTCCTGCCGTGGTCAGCCTCTGGATACCAAGGGCAGACTCCAGCTGCAGGATAGTAGAACCTAGGGCCCTCAGTCCTATAACAAAAAGAAAATGCATTCTGTCAATAACTTGAGTGAGCTTGAAAGAGGGCTCTTCTAAAAAAAAAAAAAAAAAAAAAAAAGAAAGAGGGCTCTTCTTCATTCAATCCTCCAGGTGAAAATGCAGCTCCTCCAAAATCTGGATTATAACCTCTGAGACCTTAGGCATTGTACCTCGTAAGCCACATCCACACATCTCTCCCATAGAAATGGAGATGATAAGCATGTTATTTTAGGCTGCTAGGTTGCAATAATATCCTATGCAGCAGTTAATAAAATAAAAAAAAAAAACCCAAAAACCTAATATAGTATTTTCTCTTGGAATGTGCTATTTGAAGCTCTTCAGATACATTCTGTGTTCTCTTGACTTCCCCATTTATTGCTGAAGCTTCAGTTCAGGTCACACTCTGGGGGCTCCAGAATCAGTTCTTCTACCAAGTGTGTTGATGTTGGCACAGAATTCTGCTACAGCTCAAGATTCTAATGAGACCAGACACATTTCTTCAATTCTTCCGAAGAGAAAAAATTACAACTCCATTTGTGGCCAAGAAAATAATTTCCCACCTGTACATAATAAAGGCTGGGGTTGTACATTCAACTAAATGATGTTAGGAAGCAACCCCAGGCTAAATAAACTTAATAAAATAAATATGTAATGTTGTAGAGAAATCAGGGAGTAATTTTGGCAGTTTAAATTTTTGAATTAGGCATTGCCTTTTCCTCACTTAAGTGACTTAGAAAGCAATTCCTTAAAAAGATCTCACTGCCAGAAATATCATCCTCAAAAGAATTCTAAGCATTATCATGTGACTTACTTTCAAAGCTTCTCATTTCTCAGGTCAAAGGAGAAGAGCTACAAAGGAATTTTTATTTTCAGTTTTATTTATTTTTCTTAATTTTTAAAAGTTCAATGCCATAAAAGAATTTTACCACCTGAATGTCCTTTTTTCCCCTTTAATACAATGAAAAAAAATCTTACCTTAGTCCTACTGAGATAGTTCTGCATTCATGTTGCAGTTCTTCAAATACCAGCTATCTTTAGTGCATTTTTTAAAGCATCTTAGGGAAGACCTAGCTCTTTATTTCTACAAATATTTGATTTGTCACCCTACAACATTTTCAAAGTCAATATTAAGCTTAGACTTATTAGTTAACTTATATGATAAAACAATATATGTGCAGATTATTTTATCATACATACAGCTCTAAAGATGACTTTAGAATAACCAGAGCCAAACTCTGAACTCTGCCATTTTAAGGTAGTAGTATAAACCATCAATCAATATACTTCAAGTTTCGACAGGGTACAATATTGAGGCACAAATGTATATGTATGTTTCTAATTGTGTGAAACATAATTTTTAGTCTCAAACATTATTTAGAGTTGACAAAGCACACACAGAAATCTAGAAATGAATAAAAGAAACTCACTGAGTTTACACGTGTTTGTATAGTACATGGGGACCTGGGAACTGAATCAAACTTTGTCATTGAAATGAACAATAATTTTATTTTTTTAAGATTTTATTTATTTATTCATGAGAGACACAGAGAGATAGGCAGAGACATAGGCAGAGGGAGAAGCAGGCTCCATGCAGGGAGCCCCATGTAGGACTCAATCTGGGACTCCGGGATCACACCCTGAGCCAAAGGCAGGCGCTCAACCACTGAGCCACCCAGGTGTCCTGAACAATAATTTTAAAGCAAAGAATATAGTCAGTAAATTTAACATAAGCTCAAGAGTAAAATGCCTTTTTCATCAGTACAGAAAATCATAACCAGGAAGTTTGAATAGCATAAGTTTCTCAAAGCATTTTCCTCCTGACTAAAGAGTAGTCAAGACTATGGGGCATTTAAGCACAGGATACACAGTGAGTTTCTCAAAGTAGTAATCTGAAGAACACTGTTCCAGAATAGTAGATTTCATGATAAAAACAAGTTAAGGATATACTCTTTGGTTGATACCTTTTGAGGATTCACAATATGTACACAATGTATAGATTTTAAAGCTGTTGAGAGGTCCTGTAAGAGAAAAACCTCTATAATTTTGCTTAAAACAGTATTTTCTAAACCTATTGTATATAGAATATTTTCAAGGGCTTATTTATTAACGTGCTTAAAAATAATTTTCTGCAGAGTCATGTCCCATGAGACATATATGGTCAAAATTAGTGAGTAGTAAGAGCCCTGAGCAAATTTTTGGCCCAAAGCAGTGTAAGTCTAACACTAGATTAAATCTCGTTAAACTACTATAAGAATGGGAAATAGATGAAGAATATTTTATAATGACGATAAGAATTCAAACAATGGAAATAAAAACTAAAATATAATTTTAGCATCTGGGAGGAATTCATGATGGTGCAGTCAAGCCAGAACATAGCCTGCCTTGGAATACTAAAAAAGAAAACACCAGGAAAGTAGTAACAATGTGATTCCTATCTTTTCTACCATTGTCCCAAGGGGCAGATACCTAGAGAACTAGCAATTGTGCCTTCATACCTATAGGTGCTGTGCTGCACGGTTGATTCTGGATTATTTTTGCACTCCTACCCTTACTCCCAAAGCTTCTCCACCAACTTTTTCCATCCTTCAGGAAAATGTCATGCTTTAGCAGGAAGCAAATGTCTAGGTAGTAAAATCCATATTCAAATCATGGGCAAAGCAACATTCTGAAGGAAACTGAAGGAAGAATTCTGATATAACTAAATAGTAAAAATTAAAATTCCTATCAAAGTCCCTAAAAATAAGAGGGCTGGATAATGCTGCTTCCTGAAGAGGAATTGGTCTGGAAGCCAGAGAATTAGCCAGTATCTGTTAAGTTTCAACCTGCTTCACAATTATAGATCTAAGGAGAAATTAAAGTCACCAAATAGCTGGGCAAAGAACAAGATGGAAAACAATTCACCTGTAACATTTTTCTACAAGCGTCGAATCAATAAAGATTCTTTCTTTTGAATATGACTAAAAAGTGAAATAACATAGAAGAAAGAGAAAACTTTGAGTTAAATATGGAAGAACAAGGGGAAGAGAAGAACATCCATAAGCCTTTGAAACTGACCAACTGTGTGATCCACAAGACAATTCTACATTTAAAGTGTGAAACTGGGCAGCCCGGGTGGCTCCGCAGTTTAGCGCTGCCTTCAGCCCAGGGCCTGATCCTGGAGACGCGGGATTGAGTCCCACATCAGGCTCCCTGCATGAAACCTGCTTCTCCCTCTGCCTGTGTCTCTGTCTCTCTCTCTGTCTCTATGAATGAATAAATAAAATTTTAAAAAAATAATAAAGTGTGTAACTATTCAGTAGCCCCATAGAAGGCAGAAAGATATATCCATTAAGAAACGGGAATAGGATGTCAGGATAGTCTGGGAATAAAACATAATAAGGTGCCCCAAAAGATACTTAAATAAAGCAAAAAGAGAAATGAATACAAGGATACCCAAAGTTAAAAGCAAAAGTCAAGTTGCAGAAAATCAAAATAGTGACATAGAAAACAGTTATTCTAAAATGCATTAGGGAAAAGAAGTAATAATAAGGGGGAGAGAGGGGATGCAGTAGATATGAAGGATAGATGTAAGCAAGCTGATAAATAAGGGCAAGAGGAAGAGCTGCTTCCCCTCCCTGCCATAGTCCTTTATGGAAGAGTGTCAGTCACAGGAAACCCTCCCCTCTTGTGCTTCACTCATTATCCCTTTCCCAGTTAAAATGGTCCCACCTGCCCACAGGAAGTCTTGTCTATGTTATGCTATCTTGTCTAACCCTTTAGATTTAGAGAATCAGGCCTTCCCCTTGATGGGGAAGTTTGGAAAGGGGGATAGGAAATTTATCTTGTAGTAGCTTTAAAATCTACTGCCTTAGGCAGGGACTCATTAGAAGTAAAGATTTGAATACAGGAACTAAAGTAACAATATGGATAGGCCAAACTGGGCTATGGAATGCAGCTTCATTTTTGGACGTTAGTTGAGCACATGACCTTGACAGTTTGTGGAGGCGTTTTGGGCCTGTGTTTGATTTTTTACAGTAGTGGTTCTGTTTTTCATGTCTTCAGTACAGTACTATGGACTTTTACATTTTGAGGTCACTGAATCTTGTGGTGGTTTTGTCCACAGTGTACAGGAGCATGTGCCAGACCATAAATCTATGACTCATGAGTGTGACTGACCTTCCTTAAGCTATATCAAAGTCCTTAGCAAACAGCCAGCCTCTGGAAGCAGCAAGGAGCTCAGCCAGTGTGCTGGACACAATATCGGCCTCAGCAGATGTTGGCTACTCAGGTACCAATAAGCAAACACAAGCTACCAAGAGTCAGCAGACAAATGCCAACCACGAGGTCTTCATCCAGGCCTCAGGTAACCCTAGAAATAGGGTTGGACTTGAAATTCACAGGTACAGCTTGACCTGGTATTACAAGTTAGGCTGAGGCAAGATTAGATATTCTAGGTGTTTAAGGACAGAATAACATTTAAGGCAGCTGAGTTCTGCATGTACTATTAAACATTAGCAAAGATCTAGGTTTAAAAATGTGAATGTTGGATTTAGGGGTAGGATATGGAATTCTTAAACAGAGGAGTGAGGACTTCATAGTAACATAGAAAAGATGAAGAGCATTACAATTTCTTTGCCAAAATAAGAATAACTTTGGAGTGCCTGCATGGCTCAGTCAGTTAAGCATCTGCCTTTGGCTCAGGTCATGATCCCAGGATCCTGGGATTGAGTCCCCTGTCAGGCTCCCTATAGAGTGGGGAGTCTGGTGCTCCCTCTCCCTTTGCCCCTCCCCCTGCTTGTTCTCTCTCTCTCTCTCTCTGTCAGATAAAAAAAAAAAAAAAAATCTTAAAAAAATAAGAATAACCTTGTGCTATAGACTAAAAATGTTCTCCCAAAATTCATATGTTGAAATCTTATCCCCAATGTGATTATAATTGGAGGTGGGGCCTTTTGTAGGTGATTAGATCATTAGGGTAGAGCCCTAATAAGTAGGATTAGTGATCTTAGAAACCCCAGAAAGTTCCCTACCCTACTTTGCCACATGAAGACACACAAAGAAGATGGACTTTTTTTTTTTTCATTTGGCAAACATTTAGAAGAACCTAAGAGGGCAAGAGAGTAGAAGGTCCCTAGATTTATCTAGCTATGAACACAACTAGATAACTATCAAATCATCCTAAATACCTAGGGACCCAGCCCCCAGGCTCTGGCAGGACTGCCCTTTTCAGTCAATCTTGCCTCAGTCCCAGAATGGTGGGCCCTGCCCCAAAAAGACCAGCACAAACCCCTGCCTACACCATGTCTCCTAACCAAAGAGTTCAGTAGGGCCTCAGTTCTGGTGGAGTTGGTGTCAGGTCTCATTTTGCAAGCAGACCAGGGCACACCTAGTTAAAACTTGCCACACCCAGGCCAGGGACTAAATACTGCCTACAGAAGGCAAGAAGCACCTCTGCAGATGACTGGCCCAAAGAAGTGTAGTCAAACACAACAGCAGAGCACATGCAGCACGTACCAGAGACACTCCCTGAAGCATCAGCCCTAGGCACTACACAACCTCTTCTTCATAAAGCCATTACTTTCAAGAGCAGGAAACATAACTGGCTTTTCTAACATAGAGAGGAAGGCAGGAACTTAGACAAAATGGAGGAATTTGTTCCAAATGAAAGAACAAAATAAAGCCATGGTCAGAGATCTAAATGAAATAGATATAAGTAATATGCCTGATGGAGAGTTTAAAGCACCAACCATGAGGATACTCATTGAGCTCGAGAAAAGAAGACGTTAGTGAGACCCTCACCACAGAGATAAAAGAGTTAAAAAAGAATTAATCAGAGATGAAGACTGCAATAAATGAGATTGGAAACAGGTTTGATGCAATGAAGAGCAGGCTAGAAAAAGGAGAGAAACAAATTAGTGACCTAGAAGATAAAATAATGGAAAATAATGAAGATGAACAAAAGAGAGAAGAATTGTGTAACACAGGAATAGACCTAAGGAACTCAGTGACTCCATCAAACATAGTAAAGTTTATATAATACGAGTTCCCGAAGAGAGAGAAAAGGGAGCAGAAAACTTAGTTTAAGAAATAATAGCAGTGGGATCCCTGGGTGGCGCAGTGGTTTGGCACCTGCCTTTGGCCCAGGGTGTGATCCTGGAGACCTGGGATCGAATCCCACGTCGGGCTCACGGTGCATGGAGCCTGCTTCTCCCTCTGCCTGTGTCTCTGCCTCTCTCTCTCTCTCTCTCTCTCTCTCTCTCTCTCTGCGTGTGACTATCATAAATAAATAAAAATTAAAAAATTAAAAAAAAAAAAAAGAAATAATAGCAGAAAACTTCCTTAATCTGGGAATAAAACAGATATTCAGATCCAGGAAGTACAGAGAATTCCCATCAAAATCAACAAAAGCAGGCCAACACCAAGTCATAGTGTAATTAAATTTGCAATATAGTGATAAAAAATCTTAAAAGCAGCCAGACAAAAGAAATTCTTAACTTACAAGGGAAAACCCTTAAGGCTAGCTGGAGATTTCTTAACAGGAGCTTCACAAGCTGGAGGGAGTGGCATGATACATTCAACGTCAGCACGAGAAAAATCTGCAGTCAAGAATACCTAGGGACCCAGCCCCCAGGCTCTGGAAGTTTTGCTCTATAGCAAAACTATAGAAAGAGAGAAAGAGTTTCCCAAACAAAAACTGTGGAGTTCATAACCACTAAACAAGCTCTGCAAGAAATGTTATAGGGGACGCTGAGTGCAAAGGAGAGACAAAAGTGACAAAGACAAGAAAGGTTCAGAGAAAATCTCCAGAAATGATGACAAAACAATTAATAAAATGGCAATAAATGCATATCTATCAATAATTACTCTGAATGTAAGTGGACTAAACACTCCAATCAAAACACACAGGGTGTCAGAATGTATTTTAAAAAATGAGACCCATCTATATCCTGTCTACAGCAGACTCATTTTAGACGTAAAGACACCTGCAGATTGAAAGTAAGGGGGTGGAAAACATTTATCACATAAATGATGTCAAAAGAAAGTCTGAGTATTAATACTTACATTGGACAATGTAGACGTTTTGTTCTTTTATTGTTTTTATACTGCTTTGGTATTAGGGTAGAACTGGCCTCATGGAATGATTTTGAATATGTCTCCTCTATTCCATTATTTGTAAGATTTTGATAAAGATTGTCATTATTTTTTTAAATGGTGGAATTGACCAGTGAAACCATGTGGTCCTGGACTTTTCCATGCTGGGAAATTCTTTATTGTTAATTCAATTTTCATTCTTGCTGCAAAGAAGATTTCCTACTTCTTGGATTCAGGACTGATGATTCAATCTTGGTAACTTGTGCATTTTTAGGAATTATATGGTTTTTTTTCTAACAGAAAAATTATCAGTTTTTTCTAAGTGATCTGATTTGTTAATATATAATCGTTTATAGTAATCTGTTATCACACTGTATTTCTGTAGTCATCTGTTGTGCTGTTTTCACTTCCATTTCTCATTTTGATTTTCCTGTACATTTTTCTTAGTTAATGCAGTTAAAACTTTGCCAATTTTGTTTATATATTTAGAAAAAAATAGTCATTACTTTCAATGTTATGTTATTGTTTATTCTGGTTTCCATTTTTTTATTTCTGACTTTCCCTTCTCTACTAAATTTCAGCTTTCTTCTTTTAGAAGTTCTTTGTGGTGTAGTGATGTTTACTTAAACTTTTTTCTTTATATGGCATTTATAGCATAAATTTCATTCTAACATCTGCCTCTGCTACATCCCATAGGTTTTGGAATATTGTGTTTGTTTTCTTTTTCTTTTGTTTTAGACATATTTTGATTTGACATTTGATTTCTTATTTGGCCCATTACTTGTGCAGTAGTGTGTTGTTTAATATTTATGTATTAAATATTTAATATTTACATTATAGATTTTCCAGCTTTGTTTTATTGTTGATCTTGAGTTTTGTACTATTGTGGTTAGAAAATATATTTGGTATGATTTCAGGCTCTTTAAATTTGTAATATTTGTTATGTCTCTCTTTAGGTGATTTAACGAGGGGATTCTTCTGTGTGTATTTGAAGAAAATATGTATTCTATTTTTCTTGCATGGAATAATTTATATACATCTTTTAGAACCATGTATTCTGAAGTATGCCTCAAGTAAAAAATGTTCTTGTTAAAAAAATAACTTTAACTGAGGGTACTCATTTAAAATAAAGCATATCCCAGGGATGTGAGTGAGGGATGGGTGAAACAGGTGAAGGGGATTAAGAGTACATTTAACATGATGAACACTGAGTAATGATGTCTAGAATTGTTGAATTACTATATTGTACACCTGAAACTAATGTAACACTGTATTTTAACTATATTGGAACTAAAATTTAATAGAAAAACAAGCAAAAATCTTTTATTAAACAATTATTGTGTACCAGATATTGCACAAGTCAAAATGTTGAAATACAGCTATTATCTTCATATGCTTTTCTGATTGTTTTCTTAAATTGGAATATAATTGATGTACTATGCCACATTAGCTTCAAGTATACAGCATAGTGATTCAACAATTCTCTACACTATTGTGCTCACCCTACAATATTAGCACATTATTCATTATATTTCCTATTCAGTACTTTTTATCTTATTAACTTTATAACTGGAAGTTTGTACCTCTATATCTCCTTTACATATAATGCCCATACAACCATCCACCTTTCCTCTGGCAATAATGGATTATCTGAATTTAAGAATCTTTTGGGGGTTTTTTTTGTTTATTAATTTGTTTTTTATTCCATATATAAATGAAATCATATGGTATTTGTCTTTCTCCATCTGACTTATTTCACTTAGCATAGTACTTTCTAGCTACACCCATGTTGTTGCAATAGGTAAGATTTCATTCCTTTTTATGACTAATATTCCATTCCTTATATATGTGTATGTGTAGTGTGTGTGGGTAGACACACACATGCACACACAAATACACCCCATATCTTTATCCATTCATGTAGCAATGGACACTCGGGTTACTTCCATATCTTGACTATTGTAAATAATGTAGAAAAGGGGTTCATATCTTTTTGAATTGGTGTTGTCACTCTTCTCCAGGTATATACCCAGTAGTGGAATCATTGAATCTATATTGCATTTCTATTTTTAAGTTTTTGAGGAAACTTCATATTGTTTTCTACAGTTGCTGCACCAATTCGCTTTCCCATCAACAGTGCACAAGGGTTCATTTTTCTCTACATCCTTGTTAATAGTTATTTCTTCTCTTTTTGATTTTAGCCATTCTGAGAGGTGCATGGTGATATCTTCTTGTGGTTTTGATTTGTATTTCCCTGATGATGAGCATCTTCTCATGTTTCTATTGGTCATCTGTGACTTCTTTGAAAAAGCATCTATTCAGGTCCTCTGCCAATTTTTTACTAGGTCTTTTTTTTTTAATTTTACAGGTTCTTTATATATCTTGGATATTAACCCCTTTATCAGATATATCATTTTCAAATACTTTCTCCCACTAATTAGTGTGCTTTTTTGTCTTGTTAATGGATTCCTTTGCTATGCAAAAGCTTTATTTTGGGGTAGTCCTAATGTAGTAGTAGTCTATGTTCATTGGCCTGTAGTTCTCTCTTTTTTTTGTAATGTCTGTCTGGTTTTGGATTCAGAGTAATGCTGGTCTCATAGAATGAATTTGGAGATTTTGCTTTCTCTCCTATTTTTCGGAGTAGTTTGCAAATACTAAGTCTTCTTTAAATGTTTGGTAGAATTCACCCATGAAGCCATCTCATCCTGGACTGTTGTTTGTTGGGAGATTCTGACTACTGATTCAGTTTCTTTGTGGTTCATCAGTTCAAATTGCCTATTTCTTCCTAATTCATTTTAGGAAAAGTATATGTTTCTAGGAATTTATTCATTTCTTATAGTTTGTCCAATTTGTTGGCACAATTTTTCATGATAATCTCATAAGTTTTTGTATTCTTTGGTGCTGGTTATTTCTCCTTTATTTCTCATTTGATTTATTTGAATCCTCTCTTTTTATCTTGAGTCTTGCTAAAGACTTATCAATTTTGTTTATCTTTTCAAGGAATCAGCTCTTTTTTTTAAAAGATTTTATTTATTTATTCATGAGAGACACAGAGAGAGAAAGAGACAGAGACATAGGCAGAGGGAAAAGCAGGCTCCATGCATGGAGCCTGATGTGGGATTCGATCCCAGGACTCCAGGATCATGCACTGGACCAAAGGCAGACACTCACCTGCTGAGCTACCCAGGTGTTCCAAACCAGCTTTTGTTTTATTCATCTTTTCTATTTTTTTTGTCTCTATTTCATTTATTTTTCTGGCAATTTTTATTATTTCTTTCCTTCTAATATTGGGCTTTGTTCTTCTTTTACAAGATCCCTTAGATTTGAGCTTAGGTTGTTTATTTCAGATTTTTCTTGTTCCTTGAGGTAGATCTGTGTTGCTATAAACTTCCCTCTTAGAACTACTTTTGCTGTGTCCCAAAGATTTTGTACAATTGTGTTTTCTTTATTTTTTTATTTTTTATTTATTTATGATAGTCACACATAGAGAGAGAGAGAGAGAGAGAGAGGCAGAGACACAGGCAGAGGGAGAAGCAGGCTCCATGCACCGGGAGCCTGATGTGGGATTCGATTCCGGGTCTCCCGGATCGCGCCCTGGGCCAAAGGCAGGTGCCAATCCGCTGCATCACCCAGGGATCCCTACAATTATGTTTTCATTTTCATTTGTTGCCATATATTTTTAAATTTCCTCTCTGATACCTTCATGACCCATTGGTTGATTAGTAGCATGCTGTTGGTTGATTAGTAGCATGGTTGATTAGTAACATGTTATTTAGCTTCCATTTTCTCCATGTGCTTGGATTTGGGTTTTTTTTTTTTTTTCAGTTTTTTTCTTATAATTGATTTCTAGTTTCATAGTGTTATAGCCAGAAAAGACACTTGATTTGGTTTCGATCTTCTCAAATTTATCGAGACTTGTTTTGTGGCCTAATGTGTGATCTATCCTAGGTAATGTCTCATGCACACTTGAAAAGAATGTGTTTTCTCTTCTTTTTGTATGGATGCTTCTGTATATATCTGTTAGGTGACCTCTGGTCTAATGTGTCATTCAAAGCCACTATTTCCGTGTTGATTTTCTGTCTGAATGATCTGTCTATTGATAATTGTGAGGTATTAAATTCTATTATTGTATTGCTGTCAATTTCTCCCTTTATGTCTATTAATATTGTCTTTATGTCTCCCTCCTTTGTTGTGTGTATTTATCATTATATAATGTTCTTGTTTGTGTCCTGCTACTGTCTTTGTTCTAAAGTGTATTTTTGCTATCCTGGCTTTTTTTTTTTCCACTTCCACTCTCACGGTACATGTTTTTCCATCCCTTCACTTTCAGTGTGCATGTGTCTTCAGGTCCAAAGTGAGCGCTTTACAGGCAGCATATAAATAGGTTTTGGTTTTTTTATTCACTGTGTTACTCTATGTCTTTTTATTAGAGCATTTAGTCGATCTACTTTTAAAGTAATTAAGTTAGATGTGTAGTTATTTGCATTTCATTTGTTGTCTGCTTTTTTTGATAATCCTTCTCTGTATCCTTCTTCTTCTCTTATTCTCTTCCCTGTAGTCTAATGGCTTTCTTTAGTGTTTATGCTTAGATTCCTCACTTTTTATTTTCATGTGTCTATTATAGGTTTTTTACTTGTAGTTACTTTGGTATTCATATATAGCATATGTATATAGCTGTCAGTATTAAGTTGATGATCCCTTAAGTTTGAACATATTCTAAAAGCACTAAATTTTTACTCCTCCTCCATGTTTTATGTATATAATGCCATATTTTACATTTACTTTGTGTATCTCTTGGTTAATTTTTATAGATATAATTGACTTAAGCACTTTTATGTTTTAACCTCTGTAATGGCTTCATAAGTGATTCATCTACTACCTTTAGTATATGTTTGCTTTTACCTATGAAATTTTTTCCTTTAATATTTTTCTTACTTCTAGTAATGGCCTTTTCTTTCCAAAGAATTACGTTTAACATTTCTTGTTAGCCTGTGTTTGTGTTGATGAACTTCTTTAACTCTTGTTTGTCTGGAAAACTATCTCTCTTTCAATTCTGAATGACAACATTGCCAAGTAGATATTCTTGGTTGTAGGGATTTTCTTCCTACAGCTCTTTGAATATATCATGCCATTCCCTTCTGGACTGCAAATTTTCAACTGATAGCATTTCTCCCCCTGTATGTAACTTTTTGCTTCTCTCTTGCTATTTTAAAAATTCTCTCTTTATCTTTAATTTGTGACATTGTAGTTATTATTGTCATATGTCAATTATTATTATTATGTGTCATGACATGGACCTCCTTAGTTCATCTTGTTTGGGGCTTTCTGTGCTTCCTGGACCTGGATGTCTCTTTCCTTCCCCAGTTATGAATGTTTTCATCTATTATTTCTTCAAATAAGTTTTCTTCCTTATTCTCTCTCTCTTATTCTGGGATGCCTATAATGTGGATATTATTATGTTTGATAATGTCACAGAGTTTCCTTGATGTATTCTCATTTTTTTAATTCTTTTTTTCCTAAATGAATGAAGGCTACTGGAAGGGGAGGCAGGCAAGTGGATGGGGTAACTGGCTGATGGGCACTGAGGAAGGCACTTGATGGGATGAGCACTGGGTGTTATATGTTGGCAAATTGAACTTCAATATAAATAAATTAATTAATTAAGTAAGTAATTATTTTTTCCTTTCCTTTTCACCTTCGTTGTTTTCCTCTACCATGTCTTGCAGATTGTTGATCTGTTCCTCTGCATCCTCTAATCTGGTATTGATTCCCTCAACAACTGAAATATTTTTTATTTAAGTTATTGAATTTTTCAGCTTTGACTGGAATTTTAATTTGTATTTTCTATCTCTTTGTTGAAATTCTCACTAAGTTCATTCACCTTTTATTCAAGTCTGGAGAGTATCTTTATGACCACTGCTTTGAATTTTTATCAAGTATATTCCTTTTTTAAAAAAAGATTTTATTTATTTATTCATGAGAAACAGAGAGAAAGAGAGAGGCAGAGACACAGGTAGAGGGAGAAGCAAGCTCTATTCAGGGAGCGCGATGTGGGACTTGATCCCAGGTCTCCAGGATCGCACCCTAGGCTGAAGGCGGCACTAAACCACTGAGCCACCCAGGCTGCCCAAGATATATTCCTTATCTGTGTTTCATTTAGCTTTTCTACTGTGATCCTCTCTTGTTCTTTCATTTGGGACATGTGTCTCTGTCTTCTCATTTGGTCTAACTCTCTGTGTCTGTTTCTATGTGTTAGGTGGGTCACCTATGTCTTGTCTTAAATGTAGTGGCCTTGTGTGGTAGAGGCCTTGTGTTTCCTCTAGTGTAGTCTCCCCTGTCACCAGATCCAGGCATTCTAGCATTGTCCACTCTGTGAGCTGCACGCACCCTCCTGCTGGGTATAGCAGGGCAGGAACCACTTGGGATTGATGTTTGCCAAGGTGGGTGGGTTGGATGGGGCAGGTTTGGAAGGGAACACTGGAGCAGGGCACACAGTGCTAGCAAGATAGATGAAGAATGTTAGCGCTGGTTCTCTCAAACATCTGGCTATCTAGGCTGGGGAAAAAGAAGAGAAATGGTGCCTGTCAGCACTTTTGATCTCAGAGAAATCTCCTACAGATCCCTGCCCTTCTGGCAAAGGTACTAAGATTAGTCAATCTATAAACCTTCACAAATACTGCAGACATTTTTCATACTGCAGTTTCTGTGCTGTACCCCAGCTGAGTTATTTAGTTTGCTGGCTCTCTAAGGTCAGGGACTCAGTTTCCTATCACCCTTCAACTTTCCCAGAGTTAAGCCCTGCTGACTTTTAAAGCTTCTAGGAAAAAGCCCCAGTGGTTTTTAAAGCCACATGTTATGGGAACTTGTCTTTGCAGTACAAGACCCCAGTGCTAGGGATATCTGGTGTGGGGTCTGATCTTCTTGCATCTCTGTGCTTATGGGATCCCTCTAGTTTGTGACTAGTTTCACAGGGAGTTTGGATCCCAATTGCATCACCACCATTCCTCCCCTTTTTCCCTGTGGCCTTCACTCTATGATTGTGGAAATTCTATTTTGCCATTCTTCAGGTCAGTTTCAGAGTTAGTTAGGTAAATGCAGCTGTTTATCTTGGTCTGTCCATGGGATGAGATGAACTTTGGATCCTCCTACTCTGCCATCTTCCTAAAACCCTTTTGGTGGACTTTTATAACCAGGAACCGGGTCTTCATCAGACACTGAATCTGCAGGTGACTTGACCTTGGACTTCCCAGCCTCCATAATTTTAAGAAATAAATTTCTGTTGTTTGTAAGCCAGTCTGTGGTATTATGTTCTAACAGCCCAAATTGACTAAGACATCTTGCTGAAAAAAATCAACAGATAAAGGTAGAAACAAATAAATATTACCTGTGAATAAACATACAAAAACTTAAGTAAAATGTTAGCAAATTAAATGAAGGTATATATGTATTTACATGCACACACACATACACACACATATATATGCACATGTCCCCTGGTCAGGAAAGAATAGTCTGATAATGCAAAGAAATTTTAAAATTATGAAATCTAATATAATTAAACAAGTGGATAAATATAATAAGATGTTATATAATATAATATATAAATATAATAACCTAAAGATGTTGAAAAGCAATAGATAAAAGTTGAAATACATTCCTATTTTTAAAAACAAACACTTCTTATGAACTGAAATTAATAGGATAATTTCTTTAAAAGATATGTAATAATATATAATAATGTAAGATAATAATGTGTTGGTTCATACACCATCTATGCAAATTATTGAGGAAACAATGTGGAGTATACATACTGTACTATTTTTGCAATTTTTCTATAAATCTAATTGTCTCTCACACTTTGGACAGTTGGATGATCAAATTATAAAAAATAAAGAGTGCCCCCTACCTGGCATAAAAAAAATGGCATTATTTCCAGGAAACCAAATAGTAAAATGTAAAAGTTGAAATTATTTTATTAGAATAAGATACACATGAATATCTGTATATTGTGGGGAAATATTTTCTAAGCATACCAAAAATAACAATAAAAGATGGCTATTAATAATAATAAATAGCCATTTATTATAAATTTTAATAAATTTGACCACATAAAAAATTAAACTGATGTATATATGAAATTATGATAAATGAATTTTACCTATTTGCAGTGTGAAAGATAAGGCTTAGTTTCTTTAATATGCAGTGTACTCTTATGAATCAGTGAGAAAAAAATAGCTCATCCTGATATAAAAATGGGTGATTATCAGAGCACACATATACAATTTACTGAAATAGAAATGCAAGTGAAATTACATGACTAAACCAAGTTACAAAGCCAGTTTTCTATCAAATTATTCAAATCAAAATATTTATAAAAATCTGTGAGAGAAAACTGCTACTAAGGTTTTAACTAGTTTTCTTTAAATGACAATGCTAAGTATCTTAGTATCTGGTTAAAAGAATTGCTTTCAAGTAAGTGTTTCCCACACACATGAAATAAATTAACATTTGTACCACGTGTTTTCTTTCTTCGAAAGTACTGTGGACTTCATTTTCTATTTCTGTTATTAAAGTCATTTGCCAGAAAAATATAAATGCTGTCACAGGAAGGACTCAAAAATATTGGATGGATGGATAGATGGAAGAATGGATAAATGGAAGAATGCATAAATGGAAAAAACAATGGATGGGTGGATGGATGGATGGATGGATGGATGGATGGATGGATGAATGGATGGATGGGCCAATATTTTTCTTAAAAATCACTATGTTCATATCCTCAGTCATTATCTTCTAATTGTGGCATTGTAATTATTATGCCATAGATATTTAGAAAATTCTTACCAAAAAAAGCAGTAAGAAAAGGCAAAAGCAAAGCATTAGTGTTAATTTTATTATACAAATAATTCTAGTAGCTCCAGTTTCTCGAATTAAATGAAAAACATATTCTTAAAAGAGAAATTAATAATACCTATGCTTTGCATTAAACACTGAAAAGTCTTGTGATAAAAACTACTATAATTTTTTTAACATAAAGACTTTTGAATTACTTAAATAGGGCTTCCAAATAGATTTACATAAGGCTCTTAATTGATTTGCATCTCAATTAATAATGTATCTAAACATAATATGACAGATTTCAAATATTTTGAAGAATGTTTCCTATATTAAAGGAATTTAAAGTTTACTTTATAAAAAAGAGTCAATACTTTCTAAAATAGACCATAAAAATAACACAGGCATTCTTTTGATCCTCATGAGTATACTTTATTTGTCCTTGAAAAAAATATATCCAATGTACCTTTCAGAATGATTTATTAGGTGTTATTGTTATGGTGTTCAATATTGTTCAATACTGAACTACTATACTGATTACCACTCTCCACTCTGCTTTAGTTCTATCATGTGCTTTTATTTACCTCCTGAGGCAAAAACATTTTAATTGGTTTAGAGAAGCTTGAACTCTCTTTTATCAATGACAGATTTCATCAAAATGGAACTAACCCACGAGCTATAGTCCCAGGGCACAAAAACCCTGATCCATTTTGGGTTTCTAAGGTTTCAGACTTATAAACCACATTTTAAAAAAGGAAAATAAATCCTCTTTGTAGTCTAAGAGTTTTTTACATGATATGCATATATATGTACGTAAACACAAACACACGCATATACACATGTACATATATGTGAATGCATACAGATATTCATAGCACTAAGGTTTAATTTTACATGAATGTTTAGAGTTATCAATTATATCAGAAAGTCTACAAAAGTTTTTACCATGGCAAAATGTGGTTTATAATTCTAACTTAGGGAGAGTAGGTGAAACAACTTAGTGCTTCTACTTTGTTTTGTTGATGGGCTGCTTGCTAAATTATCCACAAGTTAAATTTATAGAATACTGCAGTCAATTGTGAAATAATTTACAGTTATAGTAAATCCTGACTGCATAAACTTGGGCACATGGTGCATTATTTTAATAGGTATATTTCTTTAATATTCATTTCACAATGCTCCATTATTTATGAACAATAGCACAAGAAATAATTTGCTCATTGTACAGAAATTGTATTCATTTAATAGATTTTAGTGCCACACAGATTTCACTATTTCAAAAACTGAAGCTAAACTGATTTGAATAGAGCCAAACATTAATTGTAATACACATGTAAAACAAGTACTATCACAGTGATACTCACCCACTTTTGGCTGTCACTTTATCTTACTTTGTTGTGATAAGAACACTTAACATGAGTTCTACCCTCTTCACAAATTTTAAGTATACAATACAGGATAATCAAAATAGCAAAAGATAAGTATTGGTGAAGATGTGGGTATATTGGACCCTCGTATACTGTTGGCAGGAATGCAAAATAATACAGCCAATGTGAAAACCAGTATGTCAGTTCCTCAAACAAGTTAAAAATAGAACTGTTGAATGATTCAGCAATGCCACTTCTGAATATTTTTTCCAAAAGAATTAAATTCAAGATCTCAAAGAGTTATTAATACCTCTATGGTCATATGTTCATTGTAGAACTTTCACAATAGCCAAGATATGGAAACAACCTAAATGTCTATCCATGGATGATTGGCTGCCAATTTAGCCAAGCACGATGACAAGAAATACAAGCCTCTAGGCATAGAAGAGCCTGTACAGATGAACCCAAGCTCTTATAACATTCCCATTGCAAAAAGGTACAGCCTTTCATTGCATTGAATTTTAGTAAAATTAATTGTATAAATCCGGTAGTCACTCTACATATAAGGAAGGTAAAATGGGTTGTTTCAAGTGGATCATAGCTGCTGTCCCTTTAGTAAATTCTGTTTATGCCCAGTAAGAGTCATCTTTAATTTTTATTGAGCACTGATTATCATTGTTCATTCCCTTATGGATTTTTTTTCTGTCAGCCTGAACAAAAGTCCCTGAAAACCACAGACATTGATCTTAATGTTTCCTCCTACAAAGTTAGAGGCTTTTCTAGAATAGAAAGTTCATAGGAGACTAAAGTCATTTCATATTACCAGTTGTGTTACAACTAACACTGAATTATTTCAGTGAGTTCGGGAAAGAAATTAGTTTCTTCTGAAAGACAAACTTGTGGAATTTGTAGAACTGTAGGGTTATTTCTGTAATGTAACATGAAGGGTACAGAAAATCTATTTCTCTCACAATACATAATTTCAGTGTATGCACGTATTATTCCAGGGCACTGAATATATACATGTATCTAGACAGTTTATTTCTTTAGATTAATAGATATTCTTTGTTAAAAGCAAACAAAAACTTCTGTAAAAGTACACTTTCAGTAGACAAACCAATCAGGTATTTACAGGATACCTGTTCTATTCTCAGCTATGTGCTTAGGCATTATAATAAAAAAAAATACAGATAAAATGTAAGACACCATTCCTCCTCTTAAGCCCCAGGTATAGTTTGGTTTGGAAAAAAAAATTGAACCCGTGAGAACAACATCAAACCAAAAGGATCTTATTACTTGGACTTTTAAATTTTATGGCCCCAATGAGGGGTCAGCAATTTTTTTTCTGCAAAGATGCAGAGAGCAAATATTTTAGGCTTTGGCGAACACAAAATGTATGTCAATACTTACTCAGTTCAGGTATTGGAGTAGGAAAGCAGCCAGAGACACTCCTAAGCGATGAGTTTGTCTGTGTTCTATGTTTCAATAAGACTTTACTTATAAAAACAGGTGGTAGGCTGGAATTGGTCTGCTAAGGTAGTTTACTGACCCTATGTCCATTTAATAAATGTGCTTCTATTTTGTTAGTGAAGTCTTAGGTCAAGCAAGACTTTATTCTATGCTTTAAAAATATTTTTACAGAAATATATTGTGCACATTTAGGGTATGCAATTTGTTAATTTCATACATTATATATTATAATGTGATTGCCATTTTAGCAATAACTAGGTCCTCTGTCACATTCCATAATTATCCTTTCTTTTTAGTGGTTGAAATCATTTAGGTCTAGTCTCTCAGCAGGTTTGATGATTATAACCCAATATTGTTGTCTATATGCAGTATATTTTTGCATTAGATCTCTAGGGCTTCTTCACTACTCATTACAAATTTGTCCTTAGTTATCTGTTCTATCTTCTCCTCTCTCATCCCCTGGTAACCACCATCTTATATTCTATTTTTTGACTTGGGCTTTTTTAGTTTCCATTTATAAGTGATATTATACAGTACTTGTCTTTCTCTGGTTTATCCCACTCAGTGCTATCTGTTTAAGGTTTACCCATACTGTTCCAATGGCAGGATATCATTCTTTCTAATGGTTGAATTATACACATAATTATAAATATACACATATATTTATTATTAAATATATTTACATTACTTCTCTATTATTAAATATATATCATTAAATATATTTATTATTAAATATACACAAATACACAATTATAAATATACACATATATTTATCATGTGTCTTCTTTGTTTTCTTTCAACCAAATCTTAGCTTTCTTGTACTGATCTTTTACTTCCTTGATTAAATTTATTCCTAGGTATTTTGTTGTTTTCAGTGCTATTGTAAATAAAATAGTCTTATTTCTTCCATTATTATTTTCATTATTAGTTTATAG
Source organism: Canis lupus baileyi (assembly GCF_048164855.1). Classification (NCBI taxonomy): domain Eukaryota; kingdom Metazoa; phylum Chordata; class Mammalia; order Carnivora; family Canidae; genus Canis; species Canis lupus. Next base: position 21,417,162 of record NC_132842.1, read on the forward strand.
AAATGCAATAGATTTCTGTATGTTCATTTTATATCCAACATTACTGAAATCACTTACTAGTTTCATCAGTTTTTTGGTGTAGTCTTTGGGATTTTCTATATACAGAATCATATATTTGCAAATAGTGACAATTTTACTTTTTCCTTTCTGATTTTGATACCTTTTATTTTTTTGTCTTGACTAATTGCTCTGGCTAGGACCTCCAGTACTATGTTGAATAAGATGAATAAGCATAGGCATCCTTGTCTTGTTCTTGATCTTAGAGGAAAGATTTCCAATTTCTCCTCTTTGAGTATAATATTAGCTGTGGGTTTGTTATATATGACCTTTATTATATTGATGTATGTTTCTTCTATACTCAGTCTGTCAAAGGTTTTTATCAGAAAAGGATGCTTTTTCTACATGAGCAACATTTTTTAATGAAGCCTATTTTATCAGTTTTTATTTTAGGAGAGTGATTTCTTTTTCTTTAAGATTTTATTTATTTATTCATGAGACACACAGAGAGAGAAGCAGAAACAAGGTAGAGGGAGAAGCAGGCTCCATGCAGGGATCCTGATATGGGACTCAATCCTGGGTCTCCAGGATCACGCCCTGGGCTGAAGGCGGCACTAAACTGCTGGGCCACCAGAATTGCCCAGCATCTGACTCTTGATTTTTGGCTCAGGTCATGATCTCAGAGTTCTTGGATTGAGCCCCGCACTGGACTCCACACTCAGCACTGAGTCTGCTTGAATTTCTTTCTCCCTTTCCCCCTCTCCCTGCTCACATTCTCTCTTTCTCGAATAAGTAAATAAACTATTTTTTAAAAAAATATACAATCATGAAAGGAAAGATTAAAATTATGGAAAAAAATCAACATTTTGCAATGTCCAACAAAAGTATGTATTCAGACAAAGATTATGAATTGATTTTAAAACTATTGCACAAATGGTTGATTGAGAAATGTGTGTATACCTGGTGTCAAAGTGCACCTCAAAAATTATTTCTTGATTGCAAAGGGAAAGTTTATTGAGTAATGAAGGAACAAGGCTTCTCCCCAATTTGGTAGTCAGCTTTTAGTTTCAATGATGGTAGGACAACCAGATATCATGTTTCCGGATGTAATTTGAGTATGAAGTATACATCAGTTAGGACGCATACTACCTGAAAATGCTTAAGTAGTATCTTACCAAAACTTTGGAACTAAGTTCTTGGTCATAGGAAATACAAGGTAATGAATTATAAAGTTAAAAACACAATTAGGAAGATATGAGGCAGTGCCCAAAAGGTCACGTTCCTGGGCATGAAATTGTGGTCAAAGAGAGTTCTAAGTTGTGACAGTTGATTCAACATATGGCTCTGGATTCAATAATGTTCATATAAACAACTGTGAAGGACAATTGAAGAACAGCAAAGGAAATTTTAATATATATTGACTCTTAGATGACAGTACAGAATTATTCCTAATTTTATTAAGGATGATGATATTGTTATTTTGTCTATGCAGTAAAATGTTTTTACTTCTTAGAAATGCATATTCATTTTTTATGTGTAGAATGTTAGAACATCAGTAAATAGCTTTTAAATGTTTTAGAGTAACAGGGTTATACGAAAAAGTGCCCTTACTCCACCTACCCGACATCCACCTATGCTTCTATCCCTGGCCCACTTTCTAGCACAGGTTGTATGGTTTTCTCCATGACAGTTATCACTAACTGGAAAGATTTGGTTAGTTGATTGGTTGTATGGTTTGTCGGTTGCTCATCTCCCTCCTCCAGAATATAAGTTCCTCAAGATATGGGATCTTGCCTATTATAAGCACAATTGTCCTCTTAGCCCTTGAAGAATATATGGCACATTGTAGATGCTCAGTAAACCTTCCTATGTTAAAATCCTAAACAAAAAGAAGAAGAAAACAAAAACTTGTCCTAAATCACAATTAACATTTTATTTGTGAAAATTTTCTTTTGAATATTTCCTTTCCTTAGGTTGATATGTGGTTTCCTATGGAAATATGTTGACAAAATTAGGACAGTAATGCTTTTTTATTTAACATATGAATGGCATTTACATTCCATACTGCCAGTTAACAAACAAAGAGGGTAAAAAGATGGAAAGATGTTTTTCTGAAATCACATGTGAACAGTCTGCTGTGCACTGCTGGAAGGCATCCCTGTGAAGTTCAAAGAGCTTAGTGTTCTAGCACCTGTTTCTGAGCTATAACCTGTTTACACTTTTCATAATAAGATGAAACTCAATGTTTTCAAAAAGCCAGTACATGAGCGTTCTAAACATATCCTGTTGGAATTAAATCTTCAATCCTAAAAATAAAGCTTGCAGTGCTCAGATGAAAGAAAATTAAAACATTTTATTTAAAAAAATATGACACTGAAAATCATAATCCAAAGTAACTGTACCAGTGTGAATAGGAACATCTTTTCTGTCTACAGGAGGCATATATTACATTCAAGATCAGATTTAAATTTATAGACTGCAAAGACTGTTTGGCTCAAAAAAATACTAGTAACAGATTTTTGTCATATATAAAGAGACTAAGTTCCAGAGAAACTAATAATAAAACCATAAGCTTATCATCTTATGACTTGACGTTGAAAAAAATCTGCCTTAAATAATAAAGGCCACCCAAAGATGTCTACTAGGTGACATGTCTAATGGTTCATTCTATATCTGTTACTCTAATCAAAGCATGAAGAGCTAGGAATAAGCACCACTGATACTGTATTCAGAACAGAAAAGAACTGTTGTGTGGAAGTATTCTCACCAACAGACAATTTCTCAACCAGAATTTTGCTTCTCTTCTAGGTTTACTTGTTATTTAAAAGGAAAATTATAAGGAGGGGCACAGAAACACTCAAGGTAAGATCTAGTCAATAATGAGAAGTAAAATCTGACCTTTCCCCGAAGGAACCACAACCATTCAACAAATACTTAGTGAGTTTTACCACTAGCCACACACTATGTCAGGAGCTGATGATACAAAGAACACAAGGAACATGGTCCTTGTCCTACTAATATTGTAGTGGAAAGTGCCCTATTCTTATAGTGTGCCCCATCAGGAGCTCCACGAGTGGAGAAAAATTTATCCTAAATCTATGCAGTAATAATCAGGAAGTCAAGGTTTTAATATTAGTATTTTTCTTAAAAGGCACAGAGTAATCTGTTAAACAATCTGTTAATGCTGTGGTCTGCATATTTGTGACCTCCCTAAATTCCTATGTTAAAATCCTCAACTCTAAAAGTGATGATATTAGAAGGTAGGGTCTTTGAGAGGTATTTATATCAAGAAGGTAGAAGTCTGGTGAATAGGATTAGTGCCTTATAACTGAAATCTCATAGAGCTCCTAGGTCCCTTGTACCATGTGAGGATTCAAGAAATCTGCAACGCAGAAGACGCCCCCATTGAAACATAACCATGCTGGTGCCTTGATATTGGACTTCCCAGCCTCCAAATACCAGTTTGTGGTATTTTGCCAAAGCAGCCGAATGGAATAAGATAGTTAATATGTTAAATGTGCGTATCATCTGGAGATTGATGAGGCATTGTTAAAGAAAATGTTTATCAAAGTGTAAGGCACCAAAGATGATGAATTTATTATAAAGAGTCATCATCCAACTAATTCTTTGATGTCAGTATAATTTGATGAAAAGTGGACAGCTTAAAATTACCATACACCTACCTAAAATATGCAAATATATAAAGGCAAAATTATAACTAGCGCATGAAAATCTAACACGGTTTGTTCCAGGAATACAAAGAGACCTCTTTGTAAATTAATTTACTATATTAATATAATCATCTACATGGATGCCAGATGGATTTTAAAAGAATTCATCATTCATTCATAATAGAAAGAAATTTTCTCGACTTGATAAAGGGAGTCAGAAACCAGTAGCAAACACTACACTATAACAGTGTTACCTCCAATGTTTACAGTGTGAAAAGCAATACCCATCTTTTAGCTTTATTGTGAGGACTAAATGAGGTCATGCTCATAAGATACTTATAATAATGCTTGATGCACAACAAATAGCTTCTTTTTTTTACCTTTTATGTTTAAAAGCATTAGAATCATTCTTAGTTCATGAGTCATACCAAAAAAGACCGAGGACCAGATTTGGCCATAGTTTGCCAAACTTTAATCTAGAAGTCTAATAACAGCACAAAATATGTTCAAAAATTAGGGGAAAAAAAAGAAGAGGTATTTTCAGACAAGAAACCCTCAATAATATTCAAGGACTGAAAACATGCCAACCAATGTTCTGGTAACAATGGTATTAGCATAAAAATCAAAAACAAAAATGTATTCCCAAACCACAAACATAAATAACCCTGAAGCAAAAAATTTGTAAGAAAATTAGAAAATATTTAAATGATAAAACAATCAGTAAAATTTGTGGAATATGTCTATCTCTGTGTTAGAGAAGAATAATTTTTCAATTTTTTACTAAGGTGTAAATCACATATAACATCATATCATTTTCAGATGTACAACCTAAGAATCTCATGTTTTTATGTACTGCAAAGTGATCACCACAACAAGTCTAGTTAACATCCATTGCTATATATGGCAACAACATTTTTTCTTGTAATGAGAACTTTTAACATCTATTCTCCTAGCAACTTTCACATATGCAACACAGTATTATCAACTATAACTGCATAATACATCCCCATGACTTACTCATTTTAAGACTAGTTCCCTTGGGGCACCTGGGTGGCTCAGTGGTTGAGCATCTGCTTTTGGCTCAGGGCATGATCTCAGGTTCCTGGGATCGAGTCCTGCATCAGGTTCCCCACAGAGAGCCTGTTTCTCCCTCTGCCTGTGTGTCTCTGCCTCTCTCTGTGTGTCTCTCATGAATAAATAAATAAATTTTTTTAAAAAAATAAAAATAAACTAAAAAAAAATAATACTAGTGCGCTTTACTCATTTCTCCCACCCAACAACCTCTGTCTCTGGCAACCACCAGTCTGCTCTCTGTGTTTATAAACTTGGTTCTGTTTTCTTCTTTCTTTGTTTTTGTTTTTCTTTAGATTTTACATCTAAGTGAGTTCATACTATATTTGTCTTTCTGTAAATTATTTTACTTAGTATAATGCCTTCAAAATCTGTGTCATCACAAATGACAAAGACTTCATTCTTTTTTATGGCTGAATAGTATTTCTACTGTGAATGTATGTGTGCGTGCGTGTGTGTGTGTGTGTGTGTGTGTGTGATATACATTGTCATCAATTCATCCATCCATGTCTGAATTGGAACTTAGGTTGTTTCCATATCTTGGCTATTAAAAATAATGCTGCAATAAGCATGGGGCTGCATGTATCTTTTCAAGTTAATGTTTTTGTCGTATTCAGATAAATACTCAGAAGTGGAATCGCTGAATCATATGATAGTTCTGTTTTTAATTTTTAGGAGCCTCCACACTGTTCCCCATAGTGGCTTCACCAATTTACCTTCCTAACAGTGCACAGGGTTCCCTTTTCTCCACATTCTCATCACCACTTGTCAGTTCTTATCTTCTTGATACCAGCCATTCTAAGTGTGAGGTGAGATATCTCATTGTGGTTTTGATTTGCATTTCCCTGGTGATTAGTGATGTTGACTATATTTGCATGTACCTGTTGGTCATCTGTAGATCTTTAGAAAAATATTTTTCAGATCTTCTGTCCAGTTCTTAATTGGATTGTTGGGGGGGGGAGGTTGTTTTTTGTTTTTGTTTTTGTTTTTTTGCTATTGAGTTTTATGAGTTCTTTATATATTTTGGATATTTACCCCTTAACAGATACATGATTTACAAATGTTTTCTCCCATTCAGGAGGTTGCCTTTCACTTTGTTGGTTTCCTTTGCTATGCTGAAGCATTTAGTTTGATGTAGTCCCTATTGTTTATTTTTGCTAGTATTGTCTTTGCTTTTGATGTCAGATCCAAAAAAAAATCATCTCCAAGAGCTTACTACCTATGGTTATTTTCTAGGGGTTTTATTTCAGGTTATGTATTCAATTCTTTAATCTATTTTGAGTTCTGTGTATAGTGTAAGATAGTGGTCCATTTTCATTCTTTTACATGTGGCTGTCCAGTTTTTTCCACATCATTAATCAAGAGACTGTCCTTTCTCCATTGCATATTCTTGCCTCTTTGTCATGAATTAATTGACCTTATATGCATGGGTTTCTTTCTGGACTCTGTATTTTGTTTCATTAATTTGTGTATTTGTTTTTATGCTAATGTCATGGTGTTTTGATTATTATAGGTTTGTAATGTAATTTGTAATCAGGGAGTATGGATGCCTCTAGTCTTTTCCCCCTAGATTGCTTTGGCTATTTGGGGACTTTTGTGGTTCCTCATAAATATTAGTATTAATTTTTTCTAATCCTGTGAAAAATACTATTGGGATTTTGATAGGGATTACATTGAATCCATAGAATGCTTTGAGCTCTATGGACAGTTTCACAATATTAGTTCTCCCAACCCATAAGCACAAGATATATTTCCATTTATTTGTGTCTCTCTTCAGTGTCTTTCTTCAGTTCATTTTTAATGTATCAGTATTTACCTCCTTGGTTATTTATTCCTAGATATTTTATTCTTTTGATGCAATTATAAGTGGTATTACCTTCTTAATTTATTTTCTAATTTCTCTTCCTGGTAGCTCATTATTACTATATAGAAATGTAACAGATTTTGTAAATTGATTTGTACCCTGCAACTTTGCTGAATTAATTAATTATTTAATTAACTTATTTATTTATTTATTTACTTATTATGTTTATTTTAATAGTAGCCTTTGGATTTTCTATATATAATATTGTGTCATCTGAAAATAGTTCTATTCCTTTCTTTCCTGTTTGAATGCCTTTTGTTTCTTTTTTTTCCATCCAGTTTCTGTGGCTAATACTATGTTGAGCCTCCTAATACTATATTGAATATAAGTAATGAGAGTGGGCATCTTTTTCTTGTTCCTGATATTAAAGGGGAAACTTTCAGCTTTTCACCATTGAATATAATAGCTGTGGTTTTGCTAAGTATAGCCTTTATTATATTGAGGTATGTTTTCTCTATACCCATTTTGTTGAGAACTGCTATCATAAATGGATGTTAATTTATGTCAAATGTTTCTTTCTGCATTGAGATGACCATATAATTTTTATCCTTTATTTTCGTAATGTGGTATATCACATTGATTTGTAGACATTGAACAATTCTTGCATCCCTGAAATAGATCCCACTGGATCATAGTGTGTGATCCTTTTAATGTATTGTTCAATTTACTTTGTAAATATTTTGTTTAGGAATTTTGTATTTATGTTCATTGGAAACATAGACCTATAATTTTCTTGTAGTTTTCTTGTCTGGTTTTGGTATTGAGGCAATGCTGGCAATGCTGGCAATGCTGGCCTCATATAATGAATTTGGAAGTATTACTTCCTCTTCTATTTTTTGGAAAAGTCTGAGAAGTATTGTTATTAATTCTTTAAATGTTTGGGAGAATTCACCAGTGAGGCCATCTGGTCCTGGACTTTGTTTGTTGGAAGGTTTTGATTATTGATTCATTCTCATTGGGAATCTGTCATTTTTTAAATTATTTTATGATTTAGTCCTGAAAGTTTGCTTCTAAGAACTTATCCATTCAATAAGAATTATATTAAATCAATGGTCTCTGTTTCCATATGAAGAACCTGTAAGGAGGATAAACACAACCATTAAAATAATGTTGACTTCTAATCAGAAAGAATGGGTACCAGAACACAGTGGGCTGGCATAATTAAAAAAGCTAAAAGAAAAATAAAGTAAAATTTTTCAATCTAAAACAGAGATCAGCAAATAAAACAGGAATCAGGAAATTTTTTAGTTTTTTGCAGCCCAAGAGATAAAACTGAGCAAACTTTTTTACCAAAACCTGAGAAAAATGAAGGGCACCTTAAATCTAAGAAAGAAAACATAAATGTAAGAGTGAAAACTGATAGAGCAAGAAGTAGACTAACAAAGAGACTATCAATAAAGTTAAAAAATATGGTTGTAATAATGTTTTAAAAATCTGATCAACCTCCAGCAAGATTTATCAAGGAAAAAAAAATAGAGAAAGCAAAAATTATCAACATCAGGAATCAAAAGGGAAAAATATACCAGATTATACAACTATTTAAAGGAATTTCCAGATAAAGCAATAATGGAATATTATAAGCAATGTTTTATCAATTATCCTGAAAACTAGTATGAAATGAAATAATTTCTTCCAAAATACAATCTATCAAAATTGACCCAAGATGCATTTTCAAAATTAAGTAACCCATATTTATGAAAGAATGTTTATGTCGCCATAAACTTTCTCACATATACACAAAAAAGCTCCAGCCTATGATGGCTTCAGTGCTGAATTCTTTCATACATTTAAAGAAGTATCAGGGGCACCTGGGTAGCTCAATCAGTTAAGTATCAGCCTTTGGCTCAGGTCATGATCCCACGGTCCTAGGATGGAGCCCACATTGGGCTCCCCACCCAGCGGCTGGTCTGTTACTCCCTCTGCCCCTACCTCCCCAGGCTCTCTCACTCTCTCTCTCTCTCTCTCTCAAATACATAAATAAAATATTTTGAAATGTTAAGAAGAAATAATATAAATCCTATACAAACTTTCAGGAAATAGAGGAGGCAAAAATTTTCCCCAACTCATCTTATAAAGCCAGAAAAATAAAATCTAATAAAAACATTCCAAAATAGATTTACAGGCAAATATACCTCATGATCATGAACACAAAAATCAGTAAAATATTGATACATCAAGCCTGGCAACATATGAAAAAGATAATATATTTTGACTAAGTGTAGTATCCCTCACAGGAATGCAAGGTTGGTTTCACATTTAAAAATCAATTGGTATAATTCAATACATTAATAGAATGAAAGAGGAAAAAAATCAAATGATCACTTCACTAGATATAGTAAAGTGTTTGACAAAAGTCAACACTCCTTATTGATTTAAAGAAAAAACACCTGTATTCCTGTATTCCTACAATCATATTAATAGGGAAATAATAAACCCTTATGATTGGAATAAAGCAAAACTGTTCACTTTTACCACTTTTTATAACAATGTAGTAAATATTCTAGCCAGTTTATTAAAGAAAGAAAAAATTTTTAATTTCATAAATATTGAAAAGGAATGAAACTGTCAAAATGAGCAGACAGTATGATCATGTACAATATAAAGAATTCAGCAAGATTTCAGGATGCAAGATCAATATATAAAATCAGATGTATTTCTGTATAATAGCAACAAATAATTGAAAGATGAAATATTAAAAAATATTGTTACAATAGCATTTTACAAAGTCATACCTTGGAATTAATCCAGCAAAACATATGGTAGATCTTTAAATAGAAAACTAAAATCATTGCTCATAGAAATGAAAAATCTAAATAATAAAGAAACAAACCAAATTGATTATACATCTTGTTAAGATATCTATTCTCCTCTAATTGATTTTTGGATTCAACACAGCTCTACTCAAAATTCTAGCAGGATTTTTAAAAGAATTATCCAACCAATTCTATAATTTATATAGAAATATGAAAAACATAGGCTAGTAAAGAAACTCTTAAAATAGTAAAATAAAGTAAAAAAAAGTAAAATAAGGTGAAGGAATCTCAGTACATTACTTCAAAAGGGTCACCAATATTAATTATTCTGTATATTAATCTAGGCTGTATCATATGGCCACAGTAACAGATAAATATTGATGAACAGAGTCCATAATATCTCCATACATGTAGACATGTGTTGATTATCTACAAAAGCACAAGTCATTTCAATGGGGAAAGTAGAGACTCTTCAAAAAGGTGCTGGGAATAATTATCACTACATATTCAAAAATTAACTTGAAATAGCCAAAAATCTAAAAAATGCTAGGAAAAAGTGTCCATAGGCAAAGATATATTTTTTAAAGATGTATTTGAGAGAGAGAGAAAGAGAAAGAGTGTACACCTGCACGTGGGGGGAAGGGCAGAGGGAGAGAGAGAATCTTTAGTAGACTCCCCACTGAGCATGGAGCCTGATGTGGGGCTCGATTCCACCACCCATGAGATCATGACCAGAGCTGAAACTAAGTCAGACACTTAACTGACCTACCTAAGCACCCAGGCAAAGATATACTTAAAATACATAAAACAGGAGTGCCTCGGTGACTCCTTTAAGCATCTGCCTATGGCTCAGGTCATGATCCCAGGGTTGTGAGATCAAGCCTCACATTGGGCTCCCTGCTCATTGGGAGGATTTGCTACTCCTCTCCCTCTGCCCCTCCCTCCCCACTCCTGCACTAGCACTCTCTCTCTCTCTCTGTCTGTCTCAAATAAATAAAAAAACCTTTAAAAAATAAAATAAAAACATATTAACCATAACAAGATAAGATTGTTTAGACCTCATTAAATTTTTAAAAACCTTTTCATCAAAAGACACAATTAAGAAACTAAGTAGGGAAACCCTTGCTTGGAACATATATTCTCACCACATACATCTGGAAAAGAACTCATATTCAGAATATCTAAATAATTCCTAAAAATCAACACTAAAAATATGAACAATCCAAATGTCTAAAAAGGAAAAAGATCTGAACAGACACTTTACAAAAAGTAATATGCCAATGACTAATAATGACAAGAAATTTCTCCAAATCATTAGTAATCAGAGTGATTCAAAATAAAAGATAACACTACACACTCAACAGAATGATTCAGATTTAAAAGACTGGCAACATCCTATGTTTATTAGAATAGAAACAATTCCAACATTGATGCATTACTGATAGGAATATAGAATGGGAGATGCTTGGGTGGCTCAGTGGTTGAGCATCTGCCTTCCGCTCAGGGTGTGATCCCATGGTCCTGGGATCAAGTCCCGCGTCAGGCTCCCTGTATGGAGCCTGCTTCTCCCTCTGCCTATCTCTCTCTCTCTCTCACTCTCTGTGTGTCTCTCATGAATAAATAAATAAAATCTTTTTTTAAAAAAAGGAATATAGAATGGAACAATCACTTTGATAATTTCCAATAGAGTTAAATGTGTAGCCACACTATATCCCAGTGTAGCAGTTGTATTCCTATATATTTTTGCACAAAAATTATAATTATCATCATCATCAGAGTAATCTCATTCATAGAGGCCAAAATCTGGAAACTATCAAAGGAAAATGGGGACACATATTGTATATTTGTACCATGGTATAGTATTCAGCTATGAAAAGAAATGAACTATTAAAATATGCACCATGGATGAATCTCAAAAATTAATAATGAGTAGAAGAACCAGATAGGAAAGAAACAGATACTTTATTAATTCAATTATATTAAGTTCATAGAACAGTTATAATGAACCTTTAGCATTAGAATTCAGAAGAGTGGTTGTTTAGAGGCACACAGGACCTTTTTAGGTAATTATAATACTCTAGATCTTGTTTTGGGTTTACATCATGTAAAATCATTGAACTAAATACTTAAGATCTATGCATCTTACACTTTGGAAATAACACCCTTAAAAGTATCTAAAACAAAAAAAATAAATATAAAACAAGACCATTATGTGCAAATGTATTATATAGAAATGTGAATATATTTAATGCCACTGACTTATACACTTATAGCTGATTAAAAGGACTAATATTGTGTATGTATATTATCATTTTTTAAAATGTTGTATAGGAAATAATCATTAATTCAGCCAACACTGATACTAGTGGTGACAATGGAAAGTAATTTTGAAGGACAGGAGTGCAGAAAATTTCACCTTTAACCTAAAAGCTTTACCAATTACCTGTAAACATCAGTTTTCTTGTTTGTAGTATTTTCTTTACCATGGAAAAATGAAAACATAATTATATGACAAATAACTGTTTATCTCCTCACCTTTCAAACTCCTCTGTTTATCTAGTAATTGTAAAATATTCCAAGAGTAAAGTAATAGATCTGATGGTGTTGTATGACTTCTTTACTCTTGGAATTCCAATTCTGTTTATTCTAACAGATAAACCTGAGCCAGAAATCCTTCCCAATCTTTCATCCTGTTCCATTCCCTTCCTTCTTCACCATCGTGTTCATCCCAGTTCACTTTACCCTTATGATAGTGTCTACAAAGGAATCTCTAACTCACTGTACAGTCATCTTTAAGTTGAAGGAACATTTTCTGTGCAATTTGGCCAGTGACTTTGCTGGAGAGGGGCAGAGTTCTTTTAGCATCCTTTAATGAGCTTTAAGACAGAACCAAAGTACTTGCTTTTTTACTTATGACTCTAGTGCTTCCCTGACTCACGTTCCCTGGAACTAGCAATTCTTCGTTGGCCTACATTCCTTCAAAGACAGAAATTTCCCTCATACATGTTTTTCTTTTTTTTTCTCTTTCTTTCTTTCTTTCTTTCTTTCTTTCTTTCTTTCTTTCTTTCTTTCTTTCTTTCTTCTTTCCTTCCTTCCTTCCTTCCTTCATTTTCTTTTCTTTTCTTTTCTTTTCTTTTCTTTTCTTTTCTTTTCTTTCTTCTTTATTTTCTTCCTTCCTTCCCTTTCCTCCTTCTCCTCTCCCTCCTCTTTCTCCTCCTCCTCCTCCTCTCCCTCCTTCCCCCATTACTCCTTCTCCAGGAGAGTCCTGGTTTAGGCTACAAACCCACAGTTCTGCATTCCTGATGTAAGGGTAAACTGGAAGTCCACAGGACTTCCCTGGAAGTAGAGTCCAGCTTTGGAGTATCTCCGTCTCTGAAACTGGAATGAGATGATCCCAGATGCTAGTACTCTCAAAGCCCTGGCAAAGCACACATAAAGCCCCCTCTGGGAGAAGATAACATTGTCTGAAGCTTCAAATTACTTCTATAAACAATTCTGCAATTGCAATATCTGGCACAAACTAAACAATATCTAAGCACCAAAGGAGGCATGAACACATGAAGGAAAATGAGCAGAAATGTCATACAACACCAATCAGACCCAAAGGAGCTCCAGAAATTAATGTCAACAAAACACAGACTTTAAAATAAGAATGAGTCAATCAAACAAATCATAGTCTGTCTCTAAAAATCACCCTTAATAAATTAATCTAGGAAGGAGATCCCAAGAGAAATGACAAATGAGTCAAGCGTTCAGAGATGCTGTATCTTCAAATCCTGTTTCTCGGTACAGAATGAAGGAAATACCTTCCCAAGGCTCTGACATGGAACAGTCATGGAGGTGGGAGGGTGAAGGAGAAGGGAGGATTAGGATGTGGAATCTCACCTTGCCCACACACTCCACTTTAGGTGATGTGTCTAAAGGGTCTTGTTCCTTTCTCCGGATATAATTCAGGAGTATTGATATAGACCTTCAAAGCTTGAAGGGATTTCCAAGACTTGAAGAATAAGACAGGACATACTTGACAATTTGGAAAATATAAGACTTACATGAAAATTTTGGAGCTGCAACCATTGAGAAACTAATAGTTTTTGTACCCTCCAATGTTCAGACTCAACCATTGCATTACAACTTTTGAATAAAAGTGCCATATTGCCTACTCGACTGTGAGCTTCATGATATCTGGACCTATGTCTCTCTTACTATGTTTTCCCCAGTATTTATCATAGGCCTGGTATTGAGTAGAGATTCAAGAAAGATTTGATGCAGAAATTTATAGTCACAAAAACTTTAGGCATTAGATGAGGCTCTCATTAGTATATTTTATGTTAATTAAATTGAACTGTATTGAGATTAACCTATGCAGAGTCACCCAAGTCAGTGGATAAAGTGGCACTCAATTCAGCAATTAATAAAAATAGCTAATATTTATATAATACTACTATATACCAAGCACTAATCTAAGCGTTTTACACACATTAACTTTTAAATAATTTTATTTAGTAGGTATTTTAGGATCCTCTTTTTTACAAATAAGAAAACTGAAGACCACAAAGGCTAAGTAATTTTCTAAGGCTCATGTAACTAATAAAGGGGTTATATTCAAAACAGGGGGTCAGGCCCCAAAGCTCAAGCTATTAACTACCACTTCCAATTCAATGGAAAAATATTAAGATTTTACTCCTAGATTTCTTCTTTCTAGGTGAGTTCATTGTACAATGCTGCCCCCTTTCCAAAATGCAATCTATTCAGTTAGAACTTTGTCTTGACTCTGAATTCTGTTCTCTTTGCAAAGGGCTCATATTAAATATTTTTATTTGTTTTCATAACTGTTTAGTAAGTTAAGCATTTTAATAACACATAAAAGTATTGATGTGCTGAATCAAAATGTGCTGTTACCTAAGTAAGTTGGTTTTAAAGGAAATTAGTCAGTTCTATCCTATCCAACTGGGACAAAACCAAATAAACCGACAGTAGTTTCTTACTGCATGAACTTTTACTTAAAACATGTTTGCCTAACCTGCTAGACATGCCAAATAAATCTCTTCCAAAGGACTTCAGATTTTTCACATGTAAATATGGCATATTTTGCAATTATGGGATACTGCCAACATTGGGTGCTTTCCCTGTTGAGGGACATTGGTGTATTTATCAAAATACTAAACTATGTTTTCTATTCTACACATACCTACTTTTAAAGATCTTAACTTGCTCTGTCAGCATGTCAGTCTCGGGTAAGTATCAAATATATGCTACACATCTGTTGTTTGATGGACTTAATATGTATACTCTTCTATTCTCAAATTCATTTAGACATCAATATTCTTTGTATCCAGAAATGTGAAAATTGTTATCTACTTAAGTCCAATATAGAGCATAAGGAGGATTTTCATAGAACTAAAGCACCATTTACTCAAATTTAAATTGAAGGAAGTAGACTAAGATAATACAGTATTTGAAAAAATTGCATATTGCAGGCAATACACAGTGAACCCAGTTGGAGAAATCTCTTCACGCTATTAAGAAGACTGATGCAAGAGGAAAGCATTTTAGTGAACTGAGAAATGCATTCCCTATGGGATGAAATATCCCGTTAGTGCACATGTGGCCCTGATCTCTGTATGAGATGAACCTTAGGTCAAAAGCAGTGCAATCGCTGGAAGTCAATTCAACCACATTCCAGCTGATAACTGTACTGTACACTCAAACGATTTTGTGGGCTCATCATTTCTTATTATCCATTGCAGTTCCCAAAGGTCAGGATGGCTTTAATTGCTCTTAAATAAAACTAAATACAAGGAAAGTGCTAATACAGTGGACTTTTTTTTTCTCATATTATGGCTTTCTTTAAGCAATGTGAATATTCCATTGAGAAAGTACCCGCATTATCACAAACAGTGATCACCATGCCCTGTATCTCCCAACACCCTCCAAATCCTTTCTTCATGTTCTTCTTGGATGCAATAAGAAGTCCGCTTATAAGGAACACAGCAACATGGCTGACTCTTCTGTGGCTTGCTGTTGAATGAATCAATCTGGAACCCAGAAGATCAAAAGGAGAGAGGCAAGTGCAGTTGGGTTGCCTCAGGATGGTCCTCTTCCTTGACAGAAGGTCAAATTTCCCCAAAACATATGCTTTTCTTTTTTTCAAGTTGCAGTACTTTTACGGGTGGCCACATTACTATTGATATAAGCCCCAAAGTTCTACAATACCTCTTAAAATACCTCCCTACCCTGATCACCTCTTTTCTGTACTCCCTTTATGAAACATACCCCACTCCCCCCCCCCAGCCCAGTGAATTATCCCAGTTTGAATGAGCCATCAGGTTCTTCTGGGGGCCCTGATTTATAAAAATTAACAGCACAAGAAAAAATGTTTTAAGCTCTCAAATGTAATACATTAGCATTTTGAAGTTGTATTAAAATTCTCCTGTGAGTCAGGAATATATAACCTCCCTTTTACTAGTAAAAAAGTTTAAAACAGTTTAACTAAAATAACCAAAGAACTTACTAAATCCTTTCATTATTCTTTAATGGACAATATAAATGACATACCAACTTCTGACTTAAAAGGCTATTTTTTTAATTGAGCACTTATTATATACCAGGCACACTGCTAAGCTATGGAGAAATAATGATTATTAAGAAAGTGATCCTTGCCTCTAAGGAGGTCAGATGTATAAGCTGGTAATTATAATGACATGTGACAGTGTGATGATGAATGAAAATAAGAGCATTATAAATATTCAGCCTGGGAATATATGAGAGAGAATCCTGAATGAAGAGGGATTATTTTAAAAGATGTAAGAAACTGAACCTTTTTATGACCTTTAGAAATGGAGCAAATTCCTGGAAGAGATGCCAGAGTATTGAATTAATAGTAAGAACAAAATTAAGGTGTCATAAGCTAATGACATATATTTTTTTAAAAAAGGAATATTTTCATGAGAGATACCTTCTGTTTACTTAGATGATGCCGGGTAGAGTATTTTAAATTATTAAAATCAGTTCAAGTGTTGTAGTCCAGAAGGACTCTATCTCAACCTGAGGATTTATTATCACTCAACCATCTGTGACCAATAGTCCCTACAGAATTGTTCCAAATTTATTTTCCAAAGTTAAAGCTATGATAGGAAAAAAAAAAAAAAACTGGCACCTTTTCAGTAGGTGAACATCTGGATTCATTTTGAACAGGTAAGAACCAGATACCTGATATTTTAAATTTTTAATGACCATAAAGATTAATGTGGGAATATTTTATTCCATTGTAATAAAGTAGAAAGAATTACCTTACTAAATTGGAACAATACTGAAAATGGTTGGGATACTAAGAGGTCTACAAAACTGCAGAATACAGTTTTAATGATTTCCTTGTAAAACAGCAGGACACTGGGGGAAAAACGTTTAATTTTGGGTTTGTAGTCCCCAGCTTTGTTTAAAATGAAAGACTGGTAATTTAAAAGATTATCTTGAAATGTAGTTCAAACCCAGTTGTCTGCAAGTTAGCTAACATACATATAATATGGCTGGTGAAGGGGTGGAGAGCAAAATATTCTAAAAAAATTATTAATTAGAGCCTCCCTAAGACCAAGGAGCTAGGAGCATAAGAGTAATCAGAACCACTAGGTCGGATCTGTTGCGAGCAGTCTTGAACATGAGGAAAATTTGTCCAAATGTCCACTTTTCCATGGGTCCTTAGCCTTTCCCCTAATCCACCCTAGGGTCAGTGCCAATGGACGTGTAGTTCCTAAACTTTAAACTTCCTTCATAATAAGCAGTGAATACCACATTTTATATCTTCCATTCACCCTTTAGATCCACTCTCACTTGTAACCTGCAAATGTAATGGAGGACAGGGGTCTGTCTTCCCAAGCCACAAGACCAAAAGCAAATCAAGCCTCCCTGCCGCTCCCTTCCAGAGTGTACTATAGACGGAATATCTGTGTCCCTCCAAAGGTCATTTGTTGAAACCTAATCCCCAATGTAATGGTATATGGGAGATGGGGCCTCTGGGAGGTGATTAAGTCTGAAGGTGGAACTACATGAGTGGGATTAGTGCCCTTTTAAGAAGAGACCCCAGAGAACTTTCTCACCCCTTTACCATGTGAGGACACAGTAAGAAGCATGTCAATGGACCACGAAACAATCCCTTACCAGACATAGAATCTACAGGTGCCTTAATCTTGAATTTCCAGCCTCCAGAACTGTGAGAAACAAATTTCTGTTCTTTATAAGCCACCCAGTTTATAGTATTCTGTTACAGCAGCCTGAACTCTTACAAACTGCTGTGACCCTCTAAAGTCATCCCCATAGGAGCTGTGGATTAAGATGTCAGGAAAGTAGCTCTGAACAGGATCTCAGAGCCAGAGGTGAAGGGTCCCTTGTGAAAAGGCAAGTCTGGGCCCATGGCCAGCAAGGGGAGTTCCAAGGGTCACTCCCGGCCTTGCCATCAGGGAATTGTGAACATCCCCCCATCCTCAAATGTAATGGGATTATCTGCACATTTGTCTTTGTATGTGTTTTCTTATATTTCCTCAATAAGAATTTATAAAGAATTTTATAAAGGACGCTTCATAGGTTGAGTGTCTGAACTTTCTAAGGTCTGTGACATACATAACCACAACCAAGATCCTTTCCAGACAAAGTATACCAATTTTCACTACCACTAACGGTCTATGAAGTGTTGCCAAGAAGGAGTAGAGTTTCCTTTTTTTCAATTGTAGCTAATAGGTGCCTTGTTATTATAAATTGTAGAAATCTAATGAGATTAAAAATGTTTTCAACTTCCAGTCACTCCTGAGATGTGTGTGTGTGTGTGTGTGTGTGTGTGTGAATAAGTTGTTTTAGATTTCTGTTCTTTTAATTTTTTAAAGATTTTATTTATTTGTTTGAGAGAGAGAGAGCAGGAGCAGGGGGGAGTGGCAGGCAAAGGGAGAGAGAGGAGCAGACTTCCCGCTGAGGGGGAAGCCCGATGGGGGACTGGATCCCAGGACCCTGGATCATGACCTGAGCTAAAGGCAGATACTTAATCGACTGAGCCACTAGATTTCTATTCTTTTAAATTGGCCCTATGAATATAATTTCATCTGTTTACATACTAATGTCATGCTGAATATAATGGAATTTAGGCATAAGGTTACCCAACATACGAATTTCAACTGTTTGAGGGAGGTTTCAGAGACTGTACAGTATTTGCATTTTGATAGAGGAAAATTATGAATATTTGCTCTATCCTTTCTAGGTTAGTAAGCCAAAAACTTAAGAAATTCATGGAGAAACGCCCTCGATTTGGTTTAACATATCCAGTCTTATAAATATCTTAGATTAAGTATATAAAATCAACTTACTCAAACAGGATAGTATCTATAGAACTTTTTCCTTCCTATTCAAAGGCAAAGTATGGGTATAAACTCATTGTTCTAAACAATGAGTTGTATCAGTACTATCTTTTTTATAATTTACGTCTTGATTCAACACAATGCATCTTTAAAATAATACTATTTTTTCCTGGTAAAGGATCCATAATCATTTTGCAAGAGAATTTCATAACCACATAATGTTCCTTAACAACTTGAGATATTTTAAGACACTTAAATATATTTCAAGTGCTTCCTCCAATTCTTATTGTTAAATCCTGAAGTTTCTAATTAGCCACAAAGTTCTTTCTTACAACTATTTCCTGTTTTAGAATGAATAAAAATTCACTGTCAACACATTAGTGTAACACAAATGTAGATCATTTCAAAGCCCTTATGGCTTTCAAAAGTAATAGTCCTTCATACTGTAATAATTGAACCACATATTACACTTTGATCCTTTTATTTATTGAGCAACCACTATGAGCTGACACTGTGCTCTGAGGTTATGAATATGAACAGAATAAAATTCTACAATCAAAGTGCTTATGATTAGGGTTACCCAGCTTGTCAAATTAAAAAAAAAAAAAGTCCAGTTAGGTTGGAATTGGAAACAATTTTGGTATAAATGTGTACCCAATATTTCATAGGACATACTTAGACTAAAAAAAGAATGTGTTGTTCATCAGAGATTTAAATTTAACCAGGAGTCCAGTATTTTTACCTGGCAAGCCAATTATAATATAGTAGAAGAGTAACAGAAAACATTATTTCTATAGACATAAATTTCCCACATAAAGAGTTGTATTAATGCCAAAAAAACAGGGACTTAACCATGCTATAAGTTGGGAGATTCGAAAATTCATTAAAGAGTTATTTCTGAACTGGACCTCAAACAAGACAAATTCAGAGGGGTGATCATCACTGATGTTCCAAAAAAGGAGAAAACATGAGTGAAGGTGGATGGGAAAGAAAGATCCAAAAATATCGTGGTAACATAGTCCATTTTGGAAGGCAAAGAAGTTCATGCTGGGAGACATGTAAAAAGGAGTATTATAAACAATGTACGTATAAGTCCCAAGTTATAAATTATGAAGGATATTAATTACAAATTCTAGGGTATAGTAATCTAAACTAGAGGTTGGTGGCGT
Source organism: Canis lupus baileyi (assembly GCF_048164855.1). Classification (NCBI taxonomy): domain Eukaryota; kingdom Metazoa; phylum Chordata; class Mammalia; order Carnivora; family Canidae; genus Canis; species Canis lupus. The sequence continues at coordinate 21,437,025 of NC_132842.1, forward strand.
TATTTCTACCTGGAAAAAAAAAAAAGAGTATTTATAACAAGAGCCATAGCTCCCTCTGCTGGTCAAAAGTAGAAAAATCCTTAACTTCTATCCAAGATCATTGTAAGGTTGAGACAGGCTAAACATTTCATTATAAACTACCTGGTAATACTGGCGAAGTTTTGGAAGACCTTTTTTTAAGCCAAGCATGTGGGTTTTTTTCTGCATACCACAATTCAGAAACTTCTTAGTGACAGAAAAGACTCAAAAAGTTGGGGAGTTCATTCAAAGCCATTAAATGGAAAATGTCAAATTGCTGAAATGAAATTCTCCGGAGGGTTGTCTTTTCTCCCTAATCTCACAGAAGTCAGGGCAAACGCTAAATGTGTTATTAGATGCATTTTCTAACTATCTGGAAGAGAGCTATGCATAAACAAGACTCACTCTGCGCGCTTGTAAAAAACACTACTTCTATCCAAAATCCACTGAAACATAAATGCCAGAAGAGGGGCTTGCCAATCTGCACTTTTAACAATCGCCCCCCAAATGATTCTTTTCAGACTAGTTTAGAGAACACATCTCTGATACAAACATTCCTCAATCAACTAAAACTCTTCAGCTTACTTGTTGCCGAACAGCTGACTTCTGATTATCCTCAATTAATTAGCACCACCTGTTTAACAAAAGTGAATCTCTCCCCATTGTCTATTCGATCAACTCTAAAACCGCTCCCTGGCAGGAATTCAGGTTCTCTACCAGCTGGTCTTGTCTCCTCTGTTCACATCCGTGTCTGAAGCCCCGATTCAGACCCCTTGGTCCCTCTGCCGTGTATCTCCCTGCAGAACAATTACCCTGCAGGAAAATGTAACTTCTCTACTTCTTTTGAGGCCTTCCCCCAGCCTCCACATGTACAGCACTGACTTATCCAGCCTGCCATGGTGCTAACTCTGAATCCTATATGTGCTTCATGTTTTAGACTTGCTTCTGAATGTTATATTGTATTTATTGGTTTCTTATAAATTTACAGGTCAGTACGTATGCGGGCACTGCCAGCAGGTTTCTAATTCAGACTGGTTAAATATTAGTTTAACTTTTACGTAAAGGAGAGGCTGGTGTGATATGGAGGAAGGACACAGGAGTGGTACAGGAGCCACTACTCTACTGTTCCCAGAACTTTCCTACCCCACTCCCCAAAACATAAATTTTGCATTATGGTATGCCACCTTAGGATCCCACCAGTCTAATCCTCATCATCAAGAAGCTACACAAAAATATTTATTCCAACTGCCCAGTGTGCATATTAGAAAAGTGCCGATAATACATTCTCAGTTTTATTCATTTCTTTTTTATGTTTGACAAAGCTTAAAGACATGATAGTGTAGTTGTGAGGCCAGCTTACCTCATGGCCAGCTCTATGTACCAGAGATAGGTCTCTGCTCTCCAGCAAAAATGTCTAGCCATTTTTTAAACTTCTGTATATACCATGGGATCTAGCATGATTCAGTGCACACTAAAGCTCTTTAACAAATACTGGAGAAGTTAACCACGGTGTGAGTAATCGTCATCATGTCTTACTTAGCATAAAGTCAGTTTAGCAATTCCAAACCTGTGGAATTCATTAATACTTCAATTTTCGGCTACACAACTAGTTAACCTGAAAATATCAACACTAAGGTATTACAAGTACCAAATAAGGATAAGCAAATATTCTTTTAGATACATTAAAAACAAATTTTTAAGATCACTTATCCCCAGCCCCAGTCCAACAAGCACCAACCACAGTCAACCCATTGCCCCATCCAAGCTCCCATCCACTCCCTTTAGTCCATGCTATTTGAAAGCAAGTTTCTTACATCACCTGTATGAATTTGCACATGAATCTCTAAAAGGAATGACTTTTTTTTAACAAAACTATATGCCAATATTACATCTAAAATATTCCTTACTATTATTAAATATCCAGTGTATAAACTTCTAATTGCCTCTTAACTGTCATTAATGGATTTTTTAAGCATTAAAAAATTCAAGATCTATTTCTTAAAAATAAGAAATCAGGATATTATCCAACAATTTTTAAAAATTAAAATACCAAAAAAATTTTTAAGTGCCAGGCATATTTGACACAGAACCAAACAGAAGTAGTGATTAGGAAATAAATGTGCTTGCTACAGCAGAAGCCCCCTGAATATTCAAACTTTAAGGCTATCATGTTCACTTCTTTGACATAAAATTTTTGTCTGCAATTATGTCTCTGCTGTCATGAGCTAGAACATCATGCTGTTCTGACTATGTATGCCATACTCAGGGTTGAATTTCAGCCAGAGCCCTGAAGAATGTATGAAATGCAGAATGTATTCAATAACAGTTTGTTATTTGATTTGAAATGACCAAGCTTCCTTGGACTAAGTGCTATTGCCTACTTAACAAACATCAATTTGATGCCTATCATCTGTTAATTAGACAAACAAATATACCAAAACAGAGCAGAACTTATGTATCCAATTTATCTCATGAGGTTGCATACTAGGTGTACTAGTTTCCTGTCGCTACAAAGCAAATTACTACAAACTTGGTGGCTTTCAGCAATCCCCTTTTGTTATCTCATAGTTAGATAGGTCAGGAGTCTGGAATAACATGGCTGAGTGGTCTGCCATGTTACATGCATCGTTACTGCATTTGGTCTCACAAGGCTGAAATGAAGGTGTCTGCAGGCTGGTCTATTACCTGAAGGATGCAGAAGAATCCACTTCCAAGTTCATAAAGATTGTTGACAGAATGTAGTTCCTTTGCTATTATAGGGCTGAGGTTGCCGTTTCCTCGCTGGCTGTCAATAACCAGGGGGGTCATTTGCAATCCATGGCACATGGCCCCTTACATTTTGCAACCAGTGACAGTACATCACATGTCCCTCAAGCTTTGAATCTCTGACCCTTTTTTCTTCTACCACTTGTTACAACTCTGCTTCTAAAGGGCTTGTGAGATTATATTATGCCCACCCAGATCACCTCCCTTTTGCCATATAACATAATCATGGGAGTTGTATCTCATTTCACCATACTCAAAGGGGAGGAGAGTATACAAAGGCAAAAGTCATTAGGGTCATTCTCAAAATCTACCTACTGCGTATGTCAAGTGTATAACTTAGTAGTTATGTTTTATTTTTTAAAAGACTGAGTTTGTATTTGCTAATTCAACAAACATTTATGGCACTCCAGCTGTATACCAGGTGCTGTTCATACAAAGCTTAATAAACCATGGTTGGTGCCCTCAAGGAGAGTGACTATGAATCTACCTTTCCTGTGATGAATGCAGCAACAGCAACCCTAAAAAGTACAGTGCTGGCATAAAGGAGGGAGGGATGGATCTGAATCTTGATGTAGGATTATAAGTGGATATTTACTTAGGGTGAGGATACCAAAGCAGCAGAACAGATCACAGGAGACCTTGCATATCACACTAAAGAATTTTTACCCTACTCTGTAGATAGGATAGAGCCATTGGTGGTTATTACACAAGAAATGATGTGAGATTCTTCCAAACACCAGATATGAGACTGTGAAGTAATCACTAGCAATAAATAGTACAATACCAGCTACACCATATGCAGACTGACTCACTATTATCGTTACTGCATTTGGGAGAAATGAATTCTGATGACCTAGTGGCCAAAAATGTTAGTGCAATCTTCAAAAGAACCTAATTTATAACCAGATCATCGTCACCTAGGCACTGAGAAAATCTGACTCAGCCTGGCGTCTCCTCCATCACTATCCTGTGACAAATTACTAATTTACCATAATATACGTCATACTTCCAAAATTCTATGACTTTCTCACCCACCCTCTTCCAGGCTTTTCAACTACCTACAAAAAAAAGGTTTTCTTTTATATACTAGAATTAAACCTTTGCACACATTAAAAAAAAAAAAAAAAACCTGCACATTTTATACCTGCTGTTGCTTCCTGGGAAAAGGTTACAGGAATTTCAAGTAAATTTTAATGAGTTAGATTCTTAGGTCCCAGAACTGATTTATGTGAGGAAGCATTTGGGATTTTGTAGTAAGTGCATGGTTGACATGAATTATCACATAGGTGTATACCATTCCACATATATTGTCCTCTTATTTTAAAAAATAACCAAGTTACAGAAACGGAATAATTTTTAAATGTCACTGTTGGATCTCTGCTAAGTATTTAGAAAATCAGATTTCTGCTTCCTAGAAGTGACTCATCATTAAGTTTCTTGCTGGTGAAATACATTGAAGAAATAAAAGTGAGGGAGGAAAAACTATTTCCTGATTAGGATGAGGGGAAAAAATTAAGTAGCTCCCTTCTCATTATCTTCTGTCTTTATACTTCCATTCTCATCTTACTCATGTTACCAGACATGTGTGTGACTCAGATTCTATTTGAAGTTTCAGCTCAACTAGTCTCCCCTTAGAATACAGTTTTCTGCCAAAATCTATGAAGTATAGAAATAAAGGAACATGAACATTCAAGGTTTCTGACTCATAAGAAAATAAATAAATAAATAAATGGGAAAGATAAAAAATAAAGATATTAGAAACTCAAATGAAGGGACACCTGGGTGGCTCAGCAGTTGAGTGCCTGCCTTTGGCCCAGGGCACGACCCTGGAGACCCGGGATAGAGTCCCACATCGGGCTCCCTGCATGGAGCCTGCTTCTCCCTCTGCCTGTGTGTCTGCCTCTCTCTGTGTGTCTCTCATGAATAAATAAATAAAATCTTTAAAAAAAGAACCTCAAATGAATATGTCATCTTTTGTACAGATATTATTATATTGTTATATAATATATCATATTTCAGAAATTCATTTCACTATGAGGTAATGGCAAATTTTAAGGCTTCTGAAAGTTACCTTCTGAGCTGTCTAAATTTCTCAAAAACCATTTTATCTTATTCAACCAAAAAAAAAGTTTTCTAAGAACCTACTGTGTTCCAGAATTATACTAGGCATGGGAAATATAATAGTGAACAAGCTACCTCATCAGATTTTATTTTAACCATGGGGTGTTGAGAGTCTTCTCCAAATTCCAAATACCAAGTGGATATAGGGAGTGGGGTTTTATGCTTCTTTTTTTTTCAGTTTTATTGAGATTTAACTGGTATATAATATAAGTTCAAGTGTACAATGTGTTGATTTGATACAGTTGTATATTACAAAATAATTAGCAATATAGTGTTGCTAATGCCTCCATCTCATCACATACCTACCATTTCTTTTTTGTGGTAAGAACATTTAAAATCTACTCTCTTAGGAACTTGTAAGTCTATAATACAGTATTAATTATAGTCTGTACATTAGATCCCCAGAACTAGATCATGCTGTACATTAGATCCCCAGAACTCATTCATCCTATAAATGAAAGTTGGTACCCTTTGACCACACATCTCTTCATTTCCCCCATACCACAGCTGCTAGCAAGTACCCATTCTAATCTTCCATGAATTTGGCTTTTTTTAGATTCTGCTTATAAGTGAGATCACACACAGTATTTACCTTTCTCTGACTTATTTCACTTATCATAATATCTTCAAGCTCCCTCCTTGTCATCACAAGTGGCAGGTTTCCTTCTTCCTCATGCTGGATATTCCATCACACATATATGCCACATATTTTTGATACACTCACTTATTGACAGACACTTAGGTTGTTTCCATACCTTTGCTATTAAATAAAATGATCTTCCCAAACAGATGTTATTTGTGCCTTCTCACCCTGAAGAATCCAATTTATTTTTGCCTCTCTTAGAGTTCTTGGCCCATTCTTCTTCATATTCAAATTATTTATGTAATTGCCCTTTTAATCACCACTGTCATATTATCACTGCTCACTATACTCCCCTTAACATATCTTTTATGAACTAAATCTCCTGAAACAAGGACTCTCAGTTTCTTCCACAGCCCTCAGCACAAGAGTTAAGGAAATATCTGTCAAATTAGAATGTATTCATTAAATACATGTAATTATCTATAACTTCAGTGACTCAATGAAGATCCCAAGCGCATGATGTGAGGATTTCGCAGAGCTATGAAGGAGTTTCATGATGCCTCACAGCACCTATTCCCATGGTCTTGCAGAATTATAGAAAAATCTATTATTTTGCCTTTCCCTGGATTACCAAAATTGCCAAAACACACAAAGCCCATTGAATAGTACTAAAGAATAAAATATTATTTTCTGATACAATATTAGAAAATGGATTGTAATTTAAAGGACATATTGTCTAATTCCAAGGATAATTTCCAGAGTCATTAGGTATCCATAAAGCAGGTCAGCCAGATTTCTATGAGATAGGCCCTTGTGCAATTTTACAGGTTGAAGAAACAATTTTCCTTGCCTTAAAAAAAACACAGTAATTGGATAATATTTTTCAACGTATATAAGGGTATTTAAATCTTTGTTTCAATATCAGCAAAGATATTATATATATTGGAAAATTTGAGGAATTAACAAATATTTCTAGAACTTTGGATAATTAGCAAATAATAATTTCCAAGAACAAAATTCAATTCATTTAATCTACCAACAGGCTCCAAATTCATGAACTTCAGGTGCACTCTAGAACACCTAACTTGTGGTTTGAGATCTTCTGAGTGACAAATAGCTTCCACTCATGCTTCCAAGAGCTATGGAAGATGATTTATGAGTAATTTTCTTGATGGTAAATACCATATATTTTATTTTAATGAGATATAAACACACTAAAAATAATAAAATTCCCTACTTTACTGTTCTAACACTCACTCCTTGAAATCAGACAGAATCCTTGCTGCATCAGCAAATATTTTAACAATATCCTCTTTAACTTAATTCCCCTGATATTAATAAGCATTCAAAGTCAATCAGAGAAAGACAATTATCATATGGTTTCACTCATATGTGAATATAAGAAATAGTGATAGGGGCCATAAGGGAAAGGAAGGAAACTGAGTGGGGAAAAATTAGAGAGGGAGACAAACCGTGAGAGACCTCTGACTGAGGGAAACAAAGGTTTCTCCAGAAGGGGTGGGGTAACTGGGTAATAAGCATTACAGAGGACACATGACTAGATGAGCACTGGGTGTTATACTAGATGTTGACAAAGTGAATTTAAATTTTTAAAAAAGCATTCATATTTTGGAAGATACTTCACCAGAGCAGTGTTAGCCTAAGTTTTTATTTAACAGTGCCTGGCAGGGAAAGGCTCTCTAGGGTTGCCCCATCCTGGGAGAAGATAGGGTGTTTTATAAGGCATGAGAGCATCACCAAAGTGTAGAGGAATTATTAGTGAATAAAGTCAAAAGCAAAAGAGGCTGCAGAGGAACTAGTGCCAGAGACAAAGACATGCAAATGCCCGAGTAGGAAACATTCAAGTCTGAATTCCTTTTAGGGTTTTCAGACCATTGATAAGTGTATTGAAAGTAAAGTCCAAAACAAGAAAATTAAATTTTAATAACATACATCAAAATTCCATATTAAGTGGATAGCTTCTAGCTCACTCAGTACATTGTGTCATTTTGAATAGTGGATTTTGTTAAACTCTTATCCAGCTCCAGCTGAGTAGAGGATATGAATTTTTGTTAGCATTTTGCAAAATGATGGAGTTACTTGTTGGTAGAAATAAATTTCAATAATGGTTACATGAAGTCTTTTTGTGATTTAAAACAATATGAGCCTTGGTTACATGATTTTTATAAGTATTTCTGTTTCAGTTGCCATGTAAACTACAGCATGAACTTTCATGTATGTTATATTTACTTGTTCATTTTTAAAATAGATATTTATTAAACCACTATTATAAGTAAAATGTTTTGCTAGGATATTATAGAAAATAAAGTGTTTGATTTAGAGGCTTTGATCTGCTTGGGATAAAACAAAGATAAAAACATTAATAAGCATCACTGGCACAGGATAAGCATCTATGTTTATTTTCCATATTGTGAATTTTAAATTGTTTCACAAATAGTACATTTTTATCTTTTTTAGAAACTAGAAAAACAGATAAAAATAAAATATGTTTTAAAATTAGCTGTAATCTCTCCTTCTGGTAATAAATAGTATTAAGACTTTTGTTTTTCAATTTTTTTTAAATCTTTCAATCCTTTCCCCACACATATTAGTGAATCATATGTAGCAGGGAAAAAATTAAGCATCCATAGTTCTGTGCTGGCTTAGAAGGATACTGTATCTGTCATCAGAGCCTCTCATTATTTACAGTGCTGAATGCAGATGTAGGAGATGGAGAGATGTAAAAAATAAATAAATAAATAAAAATTCAGGATTATAGTCCTAACCATCTGTTTTCTGTTTGTTCTCTATAGTTAAATCTGTTTCATGGTGTCTTTCTCTCTTTCTTTCTCTCTCTCTCTCGCTCTCTCTTTCTTTCTCTCTTTCTCTCTTCTTTTTCCCTTTGCTCATTTGCTTTCTTTCTTAAATTCTACATATCAGTAAGATAGTTACGGGGCAGGGGTGGTGAGTGGGGAGAATGATAGAAATAAGTGAAGGAAAGGAAGAGTACACTTATCATGATGAGCACTAAGTAATGTATAGAATTGTTGAATCACTATGTTGTACACTTGAAACTAATACAACACTGTTTGTTAACTGTACTGGAATTAAAATTAAAAACTCAATTTTTTAAAAAAGACAACATCATGGAAAGAAGACTGGAAGCAAAAATACCATTTTGGGATGATAAAAAAAAAAACCCTCTAGTCTTACTTTCCTACTTTTGTTTTTGGTGTCATATCCAAGAAATCATTGCCTTATGCCAATGTCATGAAGTTTTTCACCTAAATTTTCTTCTAGGAATTTTATAGGTTTAGATTTATAGATTTAAATCATTAATTCATTTTGAGTTGTTTTTTGTATGTTTTGTAATATAAGGGTACTATTCATTCTCTTCCCTGTAGACATCTAGTTTTCCCGACACTATTTGTTGAGACTATCCTTTCCCTGTTGTGTATTCTTAGTACCCTTGTAGAAAATTGGTTGATGGTATATGCATTCTCTCCCATTCGTATTTATGTCTGTTTTTATTCCAGTACCATACTCTTTTAATTACTGTAGCTTTGTAATATATTGTGAAATCAGAAAATATGATGCCTCTAGGTTTGCTCTTCTTTATCAAGAGTATTATGACCAGAGTTCTGTGATTCCACATCAATTTTAGGATTTTTTTCTGTTTCTTTAAAAAATGTCATTGGGATTTTGACAGAGATTGCATTGCAGCCATAAATATCCTTGGGTAACATGAACATTTTGACAATATGAAGTCTTCCAATCCATAGACATGAAATGTCTTTCCCTTTTAGTAGCTAGTCACAGAAGGACAAATACTGTGTGATTTCACTTACATGAGATATTTGAAATAGTCAAATACATAAACATAATATAGAATGATGGTTGCCAAGAGCCAAGCAGGGAGGAAAATCAAGAGTTGTTGTTCAATGGGCATAAAGTTTAAGTTATAAAAAAAAATGAATAAGTCCTGGGAATGTGCTGTACAACATTCTGTGTATAGTTAATGAGACTGTATTATGCACTCAAAAATTTGTTAAGAGTCTAGATCTCACGTCAAATGTCCATACTCCAGTTTTTCTTAAAAGCTTAGAAATACTGACTTGGATGATTTATATAGAAAAAGGCATTGAAAGAGAATAAAATTGATGTGGAATGTGGAAGGCAAAGAGAAAAGAAGATTGTAATGAAAGTGAGTGTAGGTAATCTGACAGAGGGACAATAAAGTTTAGACTGTCAGATGTGGGGTGTGTGTGTGTGTGTGTGTGTGTGTGTGAGAGAGAGAGAGAGAGAGAGAGAGAGAGAGAGAGAGAAAACAGAAGAAACCTTAAGAAATGTGTGTCAACTATGCCACTATAAAGATTTAAATGTCTTTTTTAATGTTTGGCATGTGTTGTACTGCTATTTACTTATATGAAGACCAAGAATCATATATTTACATATTTTATATAATGCCTGTGGAACTTGCATCCGTTCTGTAATCGTTCGCCTTTTGGGAGCTAAGATGGAGCCTAGTGGAAGGACCCCTGGCTTATCTCATCCCTCTAACACAGCTAGATAACTATCAAATCATTCTGAATACCCAAGAAATTGACCTGAGGACTCACAGAACAAGCTGCACAACTAAAGGGAGAGAAGAAGCCATCCTGAGGAAGGTAGAAAATACAGAGACTTGGTTTGGGGGAGAAATGGATCAGGATGCTGCAGAGGAGAGAGAGCCCTGGTCATGGAGAAAGCCAGGCATGGGGATGTGCACAAGAACATTTTCCCAAAGCCATTTGCTGGGGAGACAAAAGGGGTTGATTTTCATGAGTTTTTGCAACCAGTATGGCTCAAAAAGCTGGAGTTTTAGAGGTTGGCAGGTTTGGCTGGACTAGAGCCCCAAGGCACTTGCCCTTCTCTTGGAGAGAAGGCAAGCAAGCAAGAGCAGAGCAGCCTGCATGATCTGAGGATCACCTAAGGTGCGCAAGGAGACACTGTTTGCTCTTGGTGGAGTGTATCTGTAAGAGGTGAAGTTTGCAAGAGATGCCCCTTCTGGAACAAAAGAGCCATGGATGCCCTTTCCCTCTCCTGCTGAGGGCAGCTAATCCAGGCACCTTGTCTCTGCTGTCCTCTGTGTGTGTGTCTCTCTCGTGAGTAAATAAGTAAAATCTTTAAAAAATAAAATAGAATAAAGTAAAAGTCAGCATACTTGGCTAGGATAGAGCCCAAAGTGTACTGCACTGCTCCAAGCAGGCAAGCAACTCGGAGACAAGTGTGAAAACAGTGATTTGAAAAATGCTCGGATGCATGAAGGGAAATAAATTACTCAGTCTTCTGGGAGTGCTTCCCTAAGAACAACAAGCACAGAGACCCTTCTCCTGGGACAAAAGAGCTGGCTGGCACCATTTCTCTCCCCTGCTGCTTAGCATAAACCAACTTCAGTAAACAGCACAGCACCAACACTGGCTGCCTAACCTGCTTTCCAAGTCCCATGTCTATCCCCCCACAACCCCCACCCAGAACACTCTGCTGGTACTGCTTTTCTTAGGCAAGTGTGCCTAAGAACAGCACACCAGGCCCCTTTCCCAGAAGGCTAGCAGAAACCCTGGCACACACCGTGTCCACTGACCATATAGAGTTCTGCAAGAGTTCATTTCTAGTGGAAGTAACATCAGGTCTCATTTAACAAGCAGACCAGAGTGCACCTAGTTAAAACTTGCCACAATCTGGCCAAGGTCCAAACACCGCCCATTGCAGGCAAGGAGCGCCTCTGTAAATGACTGATGTAAGGGATAAAGCAGCCAAAACATAGCAGCAGAGTGTGCAAGCACATATCAGAGACACTTCCTGAAGGCCCTGGACACTATATGACCTCTTCTACATAAAGCCATTACTCCCAAGAGCAGAAAACATAAAAGACCTTTCTTACACAAAGATGGCAGACACCTAGACAAAATGCCAAGATGGAGGAATTTATCCCAACAGAAAGAACAAGGAAAGGTCACAGCCAAAATCTAATTGAAACAGATATAAATAATATGTCTGATGGAGAATTTAAAGCAACAACCATAAGGGTACTCATTGAGCTTGAGAAAAGCATGGAAGATATCAGGGAGACTCTTTTGTTTTTTAAGAATTTATTTGTTTATGTATTTATTTATTTATTTGAGAAAGAGAAAAAGCATGAGCAGGGGGGAGTGGCAGGCAAAGGGAGAGGGAGAATCAGGCTCTCCATTGAGCAGAGAGCCCAATGTAGGACTTGATCCCAGGACCCTGGGATCATGATCTGAGCTGAAGTCAGATGCTTAACAGACTGAGCCACATAGGTGCCCCCCAGGAGATCCTTATCATAGAGATAAAACTGTAAAAAATGATGTCAGAAATGAAAAATGCAATAACTGAAATTTGAAACCATCTCGATGTAATGACCACAAGGATAGAAGAAGCAGAGGAATGAATAAGAGGATAAAAGATGGGGGATGCCTGGGTGGCTCAGTAGTTGAGCATCTGCCTTCAGCTCAAGGCGTGATCCTGGGGTCCTGGGATCAAGTCCCACATGAGGCTCCCTTCAAGGAGCCTGCTTCTCCCTCTGCCTATGTCTCTGCCTCTCAGTCTGGGTCTCTCATGAATAAATAAATAAAATCTTTTTTTTTTTTAAGAAAGATAGGATAATGGGAAATAATGCAGCTGAACAAAAGAGAGAAAGAAGAATTATGAATCATGAGAACAGAATTAGGGAACTCAGTGACTCCATAAAGCATAATAACATTCATAAAAAAGAGTCCCAGAAGAGGAAGAGAGAAAAGGGAGCAGCGGGTTTATTTGAGGAAGTAATAGCTGAAAACTTCCCTAATTTGGGGAAGGAAACAGACATCCAAAACCAGGATGCAGAAAGAACTCCCATCAAAATCAACAAAAGTAGACCAACACCAAGATGTTTTGCAGTTAAATTTTCAAAATACAGTGATAAGGAAAAAAGCAAGATAAAAGAAGTCCCTATCTTACAAGGGAAGACTCCTAAGGCTAGCTGTAGATCTCTCAACAGAAACTTGGCAGGTCAAAAAAGAGCAGCATGATATATTCAACATGCTGAATGGGAAAAATATGCAGCCAAGAATACTCTATCCAGCAAGGCTGTCATTCAGAAGAGGAGACATAAAGAGTTTCCCAGACAAACAAAAACTGAAGGAATTTGTGACCATTACATCAGCCCTGCAAGAAATATTAAAGGGGAATCTTTGAGCGGGGAGAAAAACCAAAAGTGACAAAAAGTAGAAAGGAACAGAGAAAACCTCCATAAACAATGACAAAACAAGTAATAAAGCACTCATAACGAGCAATATATATATATAAATAATTACCTCAAATGTAATGGACTAAATGCTCCAATCAAAAAACACAGGGTATCAGAATGGGCTTAAAAAACATTAGAACAGATCAAAGAAACCAGGAGTTGGTTATTTGAAATAATTAATACAATTGATAAATCCCTAGCCAGACTTATTAAAAAGAAAAATAAATAAATAAGATCACAAATGAGAAAGGAGAAAAAAAACACCACCACTGAAATACAATTATGAGAATATTATGAAAAATTATATGCCAGCAAATTGGACAATCTGAAAGAAGTGAATAAATTCCTAGAAACATATAAACTACCAAAATTGAAACAGGAAGAAATAGAAAACTTGAACAGACCAATAACCAGCAAAGAAATTCAATCAATAATCAAAACTCTCCCAAGAAAGAATGGTCCAGGGCCAGACGGCTTCCTAGGGGAATTCTACCAAAAATTTCAAGAAGAATTAATACCTATTCTTCTTGAACTGTTCCAAAAAATAGAAATGAAAGGAAAATGGGAAGGGAAAATGTCCAAACTCATTCTATGAAGCCAGCATTATCCTTATTCCAAAACCAAAGACTCCACCAAAAAAGAGAACTACAGGCCAATATCTCTAATGAACATGGATGCAAAAATTCTCAACAAAATACTAGCAAATTGAATTCAACAGTACATTAAAAGAATCATTCACCACAATCCAGTGGGATTTATTTCTGGGCTTCAAGGGTGGTCAATATTCCCAAATGAATCAACATGATACACCACTTTAATAAAAGAAAGGATAAGAATCATACGATCCTCTCAATAAATGCAGAAAAAGCATTTGACAAAGCACAATCCATTCATGGTAAAAACCCTCAACAAAGTAGGGATAGAGGGAACATATCTCAACATCATCAAGGCCATATATGAAGCGGTGCCTGGGTGGCTCAGTGGTTGAGCATCTGCCTTTGTCTCAGGTCATGATCCTGGGTTCCTGAGATCGAGTCCTGCATCAGGCTCCCTGCCGAAAGCTTGCTTCTCCCTCTACCTATGTCTCTCCCTCTTTCTGTTTGTCTCTCATGAATAAATAAATAAAATCTTTTTTTAAAAAAAAGGCCATATATGAAAAACTCACAGCTAATATCATCCTCAATAGGGAAAAACAGAGAGCTTTTCCTTTATGGTCAGATGAAAACCAGGATGTCCACTCCCACCACTGTTATTTACGTAGTACTTAAAGTCCTGGCTTCAGCAATCAGACAACACAAAGAAATAAAAGGCATCCAAATTGGCAAAGAAGAAATCAAACCTTCAGTATTTGCAGACAACATACTATTCTATATAGAAAACCCAAAAGATACACTAATTCAGTAAAATCACAAAGGTAAAAAAATCAATGTACAGAAATCTGTTGCATTCTATACACCAATAATGAAGCAGCATAAAAAGAAATCAAGGAATGTATCCCATTCACAACTACACCAAAAACCATAAGATACCTAGAAACAAACCTAACCAAACAGGTAAAAGATTTGTACTCTGAAAACTATAAAACACTGAAGAAAGAAATTGAAGATGACACAAAGAAATGGAAAAACACTCCATGCTCATGGATTGAAAGAACAAATATTGTTAAAATAGCTATACTACCCAAAGCAATCTACAGATTTAATGCAGTGCCTATCAAAATACCATCAGCATTTTTCACAGAGCTACAACAAACAATCTTAAAAATTGCATAGAACCACAAAAGATCCAAAATAGCCAAAACAGTCTTGAAAACAAAAGCAAAGCTGGAGATATCATAATTCTGGACTTCAAGTTATATTACAAAGCTGTAGTGGTCAAGGCAATATGGTATTGGTGCGAAAACAGACTCACACAATCAATGAAAAAGAATAGAAAACCCAAAAATGAACCTGCAACTGTATGGTCAATTAAGCTTCAACAAAACAGGAAAGAATGTTCAATAAAAAAAAAGACAGTTCTTTTCAACAAATGTTGGGGGCAGGGGACCCTTGGGTGACTGAGTTGGTTAAGTATCTGCCTTCAGTTCAAGTCATGATCCCAGGATCCTGGGATTGAGTCCTACTTCAGGCTCCTTGCTCAGTGAGGAGACTGCTTCTCCCTCCGCTTGCCATCCCTCTTCTTATGCGCTCTCTCGCTTTCTCGCTCTCTCTCTCTCTGACAAATAAATAAAATCTTTTTTAAATTAAAAAATTAAAATATTTTGTATATTTCTAGTTATTAACCCTTTGATATTTATTTTTATTTTATTGTTTTAGGACCAAAAATGTGACCTGTATAATCTATACATTTATTGTGAAACTTATTTGTGGCCTAGAATACCATTGACTATTAAAAATATTCTAAGGCACTGTTAAACAAAGGGTATATACTCATTTTAAGAAGCAAAGCTTATTATATCCATATATACAAGTATGTATTTACAAAGCTTATTATAGGGATCCCTGGGTGACGCAGCGGTTTAGCGCCTGCCTTTGGCCCAGGGCGTGATCCTGGAGACCCTGGATCGAGTCCCATGTCGGGCTCCCTGTGCATGGAGCCTGCTTCTCCCTCTGCCTATGTCTCTGCCTCTCTCTCTCTCTCTCTGTGTGTGTGTGTGTGTGTGACTATCATAAATAAATAAAAATTAAAAAAAATCTTTTAAAAAAAGCTTATTATACCCATATATACAAGTATGTATTTAATTGTAAAATTAACTTGGTTTATAATATTAGTCACGTATATTTTCAGAAATATGATACACAAAATATCCTGAAATTGTTCCCTATTCAAACCACCTAAAAATTATAGATAAAACCAAACAAACTCCTTTAAATTAATTGCTGACCTCTCCAGAAGGAAAATTCTTCAGAAGACAAACAGAAGTGGAATGTAGGCAGCAGGAATCAGAGTGGTAGCTGAAGCTGAACCATCTTGACTGTGTTGTTTTATGAGACTTTTAGGGGACAGGAAATACACCTCATACTTACCCAAGGAAGTTAGAACTGAGAACCCACCACCTACACTTGCTAAAAGTTGTAGGGTTTCCAACGTACATAGAAGTAAAAGGTATGGCAGTAATAGCACAAAGGACAGGAAAAAGGAAATGAAAGTTCACTATTGCAAGATTGGTACACTCCATGTGAAGAGGTAAAGGCAAGCTCTGATGACTTAAAGATAGATAATAAGCCTTGAGCAGCCACTGAAAAATAAAGCTAGCCGTGGAAATAAAATGGAATTCTAAAAAATATTCATTTGGTCCAAAAGAAGTTAGGAAAAAAGAACAGAAAGGACAAATAGAAAACAAAGAGCAAGATGATAG
The DNA here is from genome assembly GCF_048164855.1 of Canis lupus baileyi. Taxonomy (NCBI): domain Eukaryota; kingdom Metazoa; phylum Chordata; class Mammalia; order Carnivora; family Canidae; genus Canis; species Canis lupus. The sequence goes on from NC_132842.1 coordinate 21,453,159, forward strand.
ATTTAAAGGTCACCAAATTGATAATGACAATATATGTAAAGTAAGTGGACCTAGAGGATATACCTGTTCTTCGAGGGGGAGGGGGAGGCAAGGATATCATTATATTATTGAGTCCCTCAATGTCAGCGTCAACTTGGACCTTACTTCCAACAGCTTACAAATGATCTGGGAATTACCGCTTCCTCAATCTACGTTACCAAAATAAAGGGTCATAGTTCTCTCTGTTAAAGATCTAGAATCACTATCTTCTACACTTGCTTGTGAAGTTGCAGAGTCCTTGCCAAAGCAAGAAAAAGAAAAAGGTAACCAAATCAAAAAGGAAGAAATAAAATCATCTCTATTTGCAGATGACATGATATTTTATAAGAAAATCCTTGGAATATCTGTCACTCAGCCATAAAAACAAATGAAATCTTGCCATTCACAACAGCATGAGTGTACCTAAGGGTGTTGTGTAAGTGAAATAACCAGACAGGGAAAGATAAATACCATGTGATTTCACTTGTATGTAGAATCTATCAAAAAAAAAAAGAAAAGAAAAGAGCAAACAAGCAAGCAAATAAAACAGAGAAACAGACTCATAAAGATAGAGAACAAACTGGTGATTACCAAAGGGGATGGCAATAAGGGGTTGGGCAAAATAGGTGAAAGAGGATTAAGAGGAACAAAACTTACAGTTATAACATAAACAAGTCATGGGGATGAAAAGTACAGCATAGGGAATACTATCAATAATACTGTAATGACTTTGTATGGTGACAGATGGTACCTAAACCCGGTGAGAATTGCAAAATATATAGCACTGCTGAATACTATGTTGTACACCTGAAATTAATCTAACATTATCAACTATACTTTGATAAAAAAAAAAAGAAAAAGTCTCCACCAAAGGCTGTTTGAATGAATGAATTCAGTGAAGAAGAAAGAAAGAAAGAAAGAAGAAAGAAAGAAAGAAAGAAAGAAAGAAAGAAAGAAAGAAAGAAAGAAAGAAAGAAAGAAAGAAAGAAAGAGAAAGAAAGAAAGAAAGAGAAAGAAAGAAAGAGAAAGAAAGAAAGAAAGAAAGAAAGAAAGAAAGAAAGAAAGAAAGAAAGAAAGAATAGGTAGATAGATAATAGATGATAGATAGATGATAGATAGATAGATAGATAGATAGATAGATAGATAGATAGATAGATGAACAGAAGCTGAGGTTGGTGCCCCAATGGGAAATCATGAACCTTTGTCTAGTGACTAAATGCCAGAACTAGTTTTCAGACTCTGAACTCAATAACTGAGAAAGAGGTCCCATTCCCATGAGGAAGGACTCTCAATACATACATACATACATTTACATAAATAATCTCACTTGATCATGGTGTATGATTCTTTTAATGTATTGTTAAATTTGGTTTGCTAATATTTTGTTGAGGAATTTTGCATCTATGTTCAATAGGAATATTGGAGGTAATTTTCTTTTCTTGTAGTGTCCTTGTCTGGTTCTGGTATCAGGGGAATACTGGCCTCATAAAATGAGTTTGGACGTGTTCTATCCTCTTTAATTTTTTTTTTTGGAATAGTTTGAGAGACTGGTATTAATTGTTTTTTAAATGTTTGGTAGAATTCACCAGGGAATCTATCTGGTCTTAGACTTTTGTTTGTTGAGAGGGTTTTTTGTTTTTTTTTTAATTGCTGATTTTTTTTTAATTTATTTTTTATTGGTGTTCAATTTACTAACATACAGAATAACCCCCAGTGCCCGTCACCCATTCACTCCCACCCCCCGCCCTTCTCCCCTTCCACCACCCCTAGTTCGTTTCCCAGAGTTAGCAGTCTTTACGTTCTGTCTCCCTTTCTGATATTTCCCACACATTTCTTCTCCCTTCCCTTATATTCCCTTTCACTATTATTTATATTCCCCAAATGAATGAGAACATATAATGTTTGTCCTTCTCCGACTGACTTACTTCACTCAGCATAATACCCTCCAGTTCCATCCACGTTGAAGCAAATGGTGGGTATTTGTCATTTCTAATAGCTGAGTAATATTCCATTGTATACATAAACCACATCTTCTTTATCCATTCATCTTTCGTTGGACACCAAGGCTCCTTCCACAGTTTGGCTATCGTGGCCATTGCTGCTAGAAACATCGGGGTGCAGGTGTCCCGGCGTTTCATTGCATTTGTATCTTTGGGTAAATCCCCAACAGTGCAATTGCTGGGTCGTAGGGCAGGTCTATTTTTAACTGTTTGAGGAACCTCCACACAGTTTTCCAGAGTGGCTGCACCAGTTCACATTCCCACCAACAGTGTAAGAGGGTTCCCTTTTCTCCACATCCTCTCCAACATTTGTTGTTTCCTGCCTTGTTAATTTGCCCCATTCTTGCTGGTGTGAGGTGGTATCTCATTGTGGTTTTGATTTGTATTTCCCTGATGGCAAGTGATGCAGAGCATTTTCTCATATGCATGTTGGCCATGTCTATGTCTTCCTCTGTGAGATTTCTGTTCATGTCTTTTGCCCATTTCATGATTGGATTGTTTGTTTCTTTGGTGTTGAGTTTAATAAGTTCTTTATAGATCTTGGAAACTAGCCCTTTATCTGATATGTCATTTGCAAATATCTTCTCCCATTCTGTAGGTTGTCTTTGAGTTTTGTTGACTGTATCCTTTGCTGTGCAAAAGCTTCTTATCTTGATGAAGTCCCAATAGTTCATTTTTGCTTTTGTTTCTTTTGCCTTCGTGGATGTATCTTGCAAGAAGTTACTATGGCCAAGTTCAAAAAGGGTGTTGCCTGTGTTCTTCTCTAGGATTTTGATGGAATCTTGTCTCACATTTAGATCTTTCATCCATTTTGAGTTTATCTTTGTGTATGGTGCAAGAGAGTGGTCTAGTTTCATTCTTCTGCATGTGGATGTCCAATTTTCCCAGCACCATTTATTGAAGAGACTGTCTTTCTTCCAATGGATAGTCTTTCCTCCTTTATCGAATATTAGTTGACCATAAAGTTCAGGGTCCACTTCTGGATTCTCTATTCTGTTCCACTGATCTATGTGTCTGTTTTTGTGCCAGTACCACACTGTCTTGATGACCACAGCTTTGTAGTACAACCTGAAATCTGGCATGGTGATGCCCCCAGATATGGTTTTCTTTTTTAAAATTCTCCTGGCTTTTCGGGGTCTTTTCTGATTCCACACAAATCTTAAAATAATTTGTTCTAACTCTCTGAAGAAAGTCCATGGTATTTTGATAGGGATTGCATTAAACGTGTAAATTGCCCTGGGTAACATTGACATTTTCACAATATTAATTCTGCCAATCCATGAGCATGGAATATTTTTCCATCTCTTTGTGTCTTCCTCAATTTCTTTCAGAAGTGTTCTATAGTTTTGAGGGTATAGATCCTTTACCTCTTTGGTTAGGTTTATTCCCAGGTATCTTATGCTTTTGGGTGCAATTGTAAATGGGATTGACTCCTTAATTTCTCTTTCTTCAGTCTCATTGTTAGTGTATAGAAATGCCACTGATTTCTGGGCATTGATTTTGTATCCTGCCACGCTACCGAATTGCTGTATGAGTTCTAGCAATCTTGGGGTGGAGACTTTTGGGTTTTCTATGTAGAGTATCATGTCATCAGCGAAGAGGGAGAGTTTGACTTCTTCTTTGCCAATTTGAATGCCTTTAATGTCTTTTTGTTGTCTGATTGCTGAGGCTAGGACTTCCAGTACTATGTTGAGCAGCAGTGGTGAGAGTGGACATCCCTGTCTTGTTCCTGATCTTAGGGGAAAGGCTCCCAGTGCTTCCCCATTGAGAATGATATTTGCTGTGGGCTTTTCATAGATGGCTTTTAAGATGTCGAGGAATGTTCCCTCTATCCCTACACTCTGAAGAGTTTTGATCAGAAATGGATGCTGTATTTTGTCAAATGCTTTCTCTGCATCTAATGAGAGGATCATATGGTTCTTGATTTTTCTCTTGCTGATTTGATGAATCACATTGATTGTTTTACGGGTGTTGAACCAGCCTTGTGTCCCAGGGATAAATCCTACTTGGTCATGGTGAATAATTTTCTTAATGTACTGTTGGATCCTATTGGCCAGTATCTTGTTGAGAATTTTTGCATCCATGTTCATCAGGGATATTGGTCTGTTAATTCTCCTTTTGGGTGGGTCTTTGTCTGGTTTTGGAATTAAGGTGATGCTGGCCTCATAGAACGAATTTGGAAGTACTCCATCTCTTTCTATCTTTCCAAACAGCTTTAGGAGAATAGGTATGGTTTCTTCTTTAAACATTTGATAAAATTCCCCTGGGAAGCCATCTGGCCCCAGACTTTTGTGTCTTGGGAGGGTTTTGATGACTGCTTCAATTTCCTCCCTGGTTATTGGCCGTTCAGGTTTTCTATTTCTTCCTGTTCCAGTTTTGGTAGTTTGTGGCTTTCCAGGAATGCGTCCATTTCTCCTAGATTGCCTAATTTATTGGCGTATAGCTGTTCATAATATGTTTTTAAAACCGTTTGTATTTCCTTGGTGTTGGTAGTGATCTCTCCTTTCTCATTCATGATTTTATTAATTTGAGTCTTCTCTCTCTTCTTTTTAATAAGGCTGGCTAATGGTTTATCTATCTTATTAATTCTTTCAAAGAACCAACTCCTGGTTCTGTTGATCTGTTCCACAGTTCTTCTGGTCTCGATTTCGTTGAGTTCTGCTCGAATCTTTATTAACTCCCTTCCTCTCTTGGGTGTAGGATCTATTTGCTGTTTTTTCTCTAGCTCCTTTATGTGTAAGGTTAGCTTTTGTATTTGAGTTCTTTCCAGTTTTTGAATGGATGCTTGTATTGCGATGTATTTCCCCCTTAGGACTGCTTTTGCTGCATCCCAAAGATTTTGGATGGTTGTATCTTCATTCTCATTAGTTTCCATGAATCTTTTTAATTCTTCCTTAATTTCCTGGTTGACCCTTTCATCTTTTAGCAGGGTGGTCCTTAACCTCCACGTGTTTGAGGTCCTTCCAAACTTCTTGTTGTGATTTAGTTCTAATTTCAAGGCATTATGGTCTGAGAATATGCAGGGGACGATCCCAATCTTTTGGTATCGGTTCAGACCCGATTTGTGACCCAATATGTGGTCTATTCTGGAGAAAGTTCCATGTGCACTTGAGAAGAATGTGTATTCAGTTGAGTTTGGATGTAAAGTTCTGTAGATATCTGTGAAATCCATCTGGTCCAGTGTATCATTGAAAGCTCTCGTTTCTTTGGAGATGTTGTGCTTAGAAGACCTATCGAGTATAGAAAGAGCTAGATTGAAGTCACCAAGTATAAGTGTGAGTAAGTATAAGTATAAGTAAATATTATCTAAGTATTTCTTCACTTTGGTTAATAATTGATTTATATATTTGGCAGCTCCCACATTCGGGGCATATATATTGAGGATTGTTAAGTCCTCTTGTTGAATAGATCCTTTAAGTATGATATAGTGTCCCTCTTCATCTCTCACTACAGTCTTTGGGGAAAATTTTAGTTTATCTGATATAAGGATGGCTACCCCTGCTTTCTTTTGAGGACCATTCGAATGGTAAATGGTTCTCCAACCTTTTATTTTCAGGCTGTAGGTGTCCTTCTGTCTAAAATGAGTCTCTTGTAGACAGCAAATAGATGGGTCCTGCTTTTTTATCCAGTCTGAAACCCTGCGCCTTTTGATGGGGTCATTAAGCCTGTTCACATTCAGAGTTACTATTGAGAGATATGAATTTAGTGTCATCATGATAACTATTCAGTCCTTGTTTTTGTGGAATGTTCCACTGAACTTCTTCTTAAAGGGGAATTTTAAGAGTCCCCCTTAAAATTTCTTGCAGAGCTGCTTTGGAGGTCACATATTCTTTTAGTTGCTGCCTGTCTTGGAAGCTCTTTATCTCTCCTTCCATTTTGAATGAGAGCCTTGCTGGATAAAGTATTCTTGGTTGCATGTTCTTCTCATTGAGGACCCTGAATATATCCTGCCAGCCCTTTCTGGCCTGCCAGGTCTCTGTGGAGAGGTCTGCTGTTACCCTAATACTCCTCCCCATAAAGGTCAGGGATTTCTTGTCTCTTGCTGCTTTAAGGATCTTCTCTTTATCTTTGGAATTTGCAAGCTTCACTATTAAATGTCGAGGTGTTGAACGGTTTTTATTGATTTTAGGGGGGGATCTCTCTATTTCCTGGATCTGAATGCCTGTTTCCCTTCCCAGATTAGGAAAGTTTTCAGCTAGAATTTGTTCAAATACATATTCTGGCCCTCTGTCCCTTTCGGCACCCTCGGGAACACCAATTAAATGTAGGTTTTTCTTCCTCAGGCTGTCGTTTATTTCCCTTAATCTATCTTCATGGTCTTTTAATTGTTTGTCTCTTTTTTCCTCAGTTTCCCTCTTTGCTATCAACTTGTCTTCTATGTCACTCACTCGTTCTTCCACCTCGTTAACCCTCGTCGTTAGGACTTCTAGTTTGGATTGCATCTCATTCAATTGATTTTTAATTTCTGCCTGATTAGCTCTAAATTCTGCAGTCATGAAGTCTCTTGAGTCCTTTATGCTTTTTTCTAGAGCCACCAGTAGCTTATAATAGTGCTTCTGAATTAGCTTTCTGACATTGAATTGTAATCCAGATTTTGTAACTCTGTGGGAGAGAGGACTGTTTCTGATTCTTTCTTTTGAGGTGAGGTTTTCCTTCTAGTCATTTTGCTCAGTGCAGAGTGGCCAAAAGCAAGTTGTATTGGGAAAAGGAGAAAAAGAGAGGAGAGAAAGAAGGAAAGAAAGAGAAAGAGAAAAAAAAGGAAGAAGAAAAAAACAAAAAAAAAGAAAAGGAGAAAGAAAAAGAAAGGAGAAAAAAGGGGGGTGGGGGAAGGAAACAAATCAAAAAGCAAAAAAAAAAAAAAAAAAGAAAAGAAAAAAAAAGAACCACGGGGGAGTATCTTCTGATTCTGTATACTTTAAGTCCCTTGGCTTCCCCTGGAAGTTGTCAGTCCGTCTAGCTGGTCTTCTGGGGGAGGGGCCTGCTGTGCTGCTTTTCAGGTGTTAGCAGTTGCGGGAGCTGCTGTGCCCCTGCCTGGTGCAGGGCTCAGTGGGGGTTGTTTACCCCGTGAGGCCCCAGGAGGAACAACTGCAGTGGCGGAGCCAGCTCTCGAGCCCTGGATTCAGCTACGGCAGGAACTACGGAGCTCTCTGCAGGGCCTGGAGGCTCCGGGGCGGGGCCGCTGATCTGCTCCGCTGGGGCAGGAGCGTCCTCGCTGTCCTGGGCCCTCCCGGCCTCTGCCTGTCCCGGGGGAGGCGGGATCCTGGGCTGTGTCCCAGCGCCCTGTGCTCCGGAGCCTGCGCTGTTGGATTCGCGCTCCGGTCCGCAACCCCCTCCGCGGAGCCGCCGCCCGAGCCCCTCCGAGCTGCTCCGGGTCCCGCCGGGTCCCGCCGTGCGCGCTGCAGCCCTTAGGGAGCTCGGCGCACTCTCCTGGGCGCGCAGTTGCTCTGTTACTGTCCCAGGGAGCCTGAGGGCATCCCCGCCCTCCTGGGGTCCTGCTCCCACTCCCCACGAGCCCCTTTCCGCCCGGGAAGGTCGGTGCAGCTCCTGCTCCTCCGGGACGGGGCTCTCCTGTCCTGGGGACACTCGCCCCGGCCTCAGCCCGGCTCCTCGCGGGGCCCCTCCCCCTTGGAGGCCTTTGTTTCTTTATTTCTTTTTCCCCATCTTCCTACCTTGATAGAAGCGTGAACTCTTCTCACTGTAGCATTCCAGCTGTTCTCTCTTTAAATCTCAGGCCGAATTCGTAGATTTTCAGGATAATTTGAAGGTTTTCTAGGTAATTTGGTGGAGACCCGTGATTTGGGGACCCTACTCTTCCGCCGTCTTGCCCCTCCCCCCTGCTGATTTAATCTCCTTACTAGTAGTTGATCTGTTCAGTTTTTCTTTTTTTCTTTCATGATTCAGTCTGAATTTTTTATTTCTTTTGAATACATATATTAAGCTATACCTTTATTGACTACTGTCATGGGCACTGTGATGCTCCAGTCAGATCGCTTTTCAGTGAAAGACCTGATATTCCAGATGCTTGTGCCAATGCAATGGCAGATAGTCTTTAGCTGCCTGCAACCATCAGGCATCACCTTAGCTGCAGAGACACCCTCAACTAAAGTCATGTCCCTTCTCAAAGTGGTGCACATCCAATTACTCCTTGGTGCAAGAATATAAACTGCTAGCACTTCAACTCAACTTAGGACAGCTCTTAGGGCCATTTTGGCTCCACAGCTCTTAGGTGGTCAGCCAAGACTGGTATTGGGTCTGCAACACAGCTAGATCTTCCTCTGCCCAGTCCTGCTTCCATGCCCTTCCTTCCACAGGTGATTATTCCAAGTGCATCTCTAATAAGCATCTGGAACCCTAAACTCTATCTCAGAGGCTGCCTCCCAGAGAAGCCAACTTGCAACGGATTGGTACTAGAAATAGTCTGTGAAAGCAGGTGATAGGGTGGGGTTTTGAAGCTGGGTTACTTGCCATTTTCCAGCAATGAAGACCATATCACCATAGGTAGTCCCGGGAACAGAGTAACAGTCCAATTGTTAAAACTTTCAGTGGTGATGAACTGGGATGGTATGTCAATGGAAGAGAATGCACTAGCTGCTATGGCAAGTCAGGCATTTGAGAAATATGGTAAAAATAGTAATGAAAATGGATGAGTATGATTAAACTATATTAAATGCTGGAAAATACAACAAAAACCTCAAAATTATTAGTGGCCAATTGAAAGCTAAGTCTGAAGTCTAGGCCAATTGAAAGCTAAGTCCTTTGTAACTTATCAAGTAATTAGGAGGGCAGTAAAAGCTGAGGATCATTTCTAGAAATAAATTTTCAGTATAATTGAACTCTAAAGAAAGTTGAACTCAAAACTGAGACAAGTCAAGGTTGGTGTCTAATTGGGAAAGAATGGCTCCTGACACATGAGAAGGAAATATCTGGCTTAATGGTCTCAAAATCTTGAATTCCAACATTCTCCTGAACCTTCTGAAGCTGCACAAGTGTTCCACCCCTCTTAAAAGTTAGCATCCTCTTAAAGAGAATGCAAAATCCTTTGCAAGGCAACATATGCCCTTCTCAAGATCTGCCCCAACTCCTTGCCTGGTGTCTAGGCTCATAACTAGGATTATGTCACAATATAACCCAGTCAGGAATATGCTGGGGCCTGATACAAAATAAAAATACTATACTTCAAAAGAACTACAAGATTAACCTATATATGCTAAGAAGAATCAGGAATATTCTCATAGGATTAGATTCTATGGGAGTATGATGAAAGGAGCTAGTACATAAAATTGAATGCATATTCCTGGCAAAGACCCCAGAATTTGGAAATAGAAGCATGGAAAAAGCAATGGACCACACTAAAGGAATTTGAAATAACAGAATTGCCATAGGATATGGTGAAAAGGGGATCCAGGGGCTCAGAGAAGTGTTCATGCTAGAATATCATGTAAGGCCAGAAAACCTATCAAATTATTATGTTCTGTTGGAAACCCTAGAAAAGGCATTGTTTCTAGTCCATAAGAAATACACTGATGAGAGATCACCAGTATCTTCAATAGTACATCTCATCTCGTAAGTAGTATGGGACTGAGAGCAGGAAAGTCCTTTAAAGAGTCTCTGTGGTAACTATGGGGTTGATAGAAGCTCCTATACTTTAGAGTCCAGGTGAATGCACATAATCACAGGAAACCAGTGGGGTGCAATTATAATGGATAGCAAAGTTGGAAGGCATCTAGATGGACCTGGTACTGAGAGAGTTGTGGAGATGGCTTAATAGAACATGTTCCCCTAGGGCAAATGGGAGGATAGCCAATAAGGTTAGTACTCTATTTGTACCATCAAAAGAAAGGATTGATACTGAAGGCAGTTACACAATTAACAAACAAACAAACAAACAAACAAACAAACTGATGATCTGTATACCAGCTTCCAGACCTAAATCAGGTTTTAGAGATGGAACTCATTGCCTTAAGAAGAGATGAGGTCTCCAGAAAAAGAATCTTGTAACAATAAAGCAAGTGTATACAGTCATGATTTTCCTTAGTGCTTCCCCAACAGAACCTACAGGTAATTGACATTACTTAGAGATTAGCACAGCACCTACATTGGATTCTTGGCTTATAGGGCAAGATCTATCATAGTGAGAAAAACCAGGTGGAAATCTCTGAATCTGTTTCCTTTTTTTTTTTTTTAAGATTTTATTTATTTATTCATGAGAGACACACACAGAGAGAGAGGCATAGACACAGGCAGAGGGACAAGCAGGCCCCATGCAGGGAGCCCAATGTGGGACTTGATCCCGGATCTCCAGGATCACTAAGCGCTAAACCCCTGAGCCACCAGGGCTGCCCTGAATCTGCTTCCTAATTCTAACAGATGTTACAGTTCATACCTGAACTGTATACCTGAATACCTACAGGTATTTACTCGTGTAACTGTGCACTGGGGAAAGGGAAATATCCAAACATTTCTAGAACTCTGTTAAATACAGAGTCCAAGTTAACAGTGACATTCAGACACTAGAAACATTATTATGGACCCCTATTATTTCAGAGGCATATGGGAACAAGGCAATAAAAAAGTCCTGAATAAGGTGTGACCCACAGTGGGTTCACTGGGTACTGGGTCCATGTACAAACCTCATGGTCACTTCCCTGGATCATGAAAGTAAAATTGGAATTGATATTACTTAAAGATAGTGACTCTAAGGAGGTAATTAGTATTCAATGAGGTCATAAGAACAGGATCCTAATCTGATAGGACTGTTGTCCTTATAAAAAGAGGAAGAGAGAAAGGGAGACGAGGAGTGAGACAAAGAGAGAACAAGAGATCTCTTGTGTCCATGAAAAAGGAAAAGCCATATGAGGACACAATGAGAAGATGGCCGTCTACAAGCCTAGAAAAGAGAGAGATCTTATCAAAAACTGGCATTAGCTTTCTCTTGGACGTGTGGCCTCCAGAATGGAGAAAATAAATGGCTGTTGTTTAAGCCAGTCTGTGATATTTTCTATGGCAACCTCAATAGAGTAATACAGCATGAAAGTCAAGAAGACTAAATAACTGGCTTTGCCTTTCTAATATGTACATATGAATCTTTCTTAAACAAGAGAGTTTTTAGATTATATGAGCTATATTATTTGTCTCAAATATCTCCTTTATGAATTTTGTAGAGAACATTGTGGTTAACCCCTCAAAATCCAATTCCACCTTTCTGCCTTTGTAAGCAACAATATTGTTGAGTAAATTGCTTGAGCTCCAGAAATGATTTCTGATTAGTATAAACCAATCATTGCAATCATAAAACACCTCTTACAGAGTGGTTTCTAACTTAAAGCTTAAACCAATCACAGCATAGCAATCCCCTGGCAACAGAGATGGATTTTTAAACTATTAGCCAAATTAAGGAAGAACACTTCTTCAAAGGTTGAGGAAGAGATGTTCTCTTTATTCCACTAGACATGAATGAGGAAAGAGCCATCATCCTAAAACTCCAAGAGGAACAGATCTTAAAAAAGAGCATATCCTTTGTATACCAGAGAGGAGATAATAAGAATATAGATCCTTGAGGACATGTTTGAACTACTGGATCAACCAATGTTGGCCTTTATTCTACTTCTGGACTTCCGGTTATGTGAACCATTTTCATCAATGATTTAAATCAAATTGACTTGTGTTTTCTATGCTGCAGACAAAAGCATCCTAATTGAAGCTGTAAACGATCACTTTTTCAATAAATACATAATGAAACCTACCATGACCCAGGCACCCTCTGATACATGAACAAAGCGGAAACAATTGCCTTTCCCTCATATAGCTTATTCTAGCCAATTATCTTTATTTGGATTCTCCATCTTCTCTACATTATCTACCATCACTTTACACATTGCTCTCGTCTTGTATATGCATGCTGGAAGACTTATTCCAGTTTGTCTACTTCAGTGCTTAACTCATTTTCTACACCACTAACTATGCTGTTTATCACCTCTGTAACAGAGGTGATATAACAGTCTTTCCTCTGCTCTACTTCCTTATGATGTTTTTGTTTTCTTCACAATCCTCTCCCCATATGAATCCATTTTGTATCATCCATCCCTATTTTCCTCCCTTATCTATCAACATTTAATCTCATATTTTCTATCTTTATGAGTTTTTTTAATAAGTAAATAGAATTTCTTTTTTATACTATTGATGATGCAAACATCTTCAGATGACCTCCTATGGTATTTTCCACTGAAAGATATTGTCTTCCTTCATCTGTTCTCTATGACCTTCAACAATAACACAAAATTAAATTCTCTCTTTTCAACAGTATCTTAAGTTATATAAACTTAATTTGTTATATGTTTATATATAATATGCAATATATATAACCACTTTGCATAAAATTTATCTGAAAACAGGGATCCCTGGGTGGCGCAGCGTTTTGGCGTCTGCCTTTGGCCCAGGGCGCGATCCTGGAGAACCGGGATCAAATCCCACGTCGGGCTCCTGGTGCATGGAGCCTGCTTCTCTCTCTCTGCCTGTGTTTCTGCCTCTCTCTCTGTGTGTGTGACTATCATAAATAAATAAAAATTTTTTAAAAATCCATATTTATAAAAAAAAATTATCTGAAAACAATGATAAGCAATAATTTTTTCAATAAATAAAAGCATGCTTTCTACTATCAAGGAATATAAAGTTTCAAAGAAGAGAAAAAGTCCAACGTGATTAAAAAATCATTATCTAAAAAAAAAAAAATCATTATCTACTTTGCTGGTATAAAGAAGAAAGGGCAAATATAAAGTCTTATGAGCTCTCACAGAATGGGTAAGTACCTGCAAACAAAATTTTAAAGAGCATAATGGCAGATAGGAACTGAATATTAACAAAATAAGTCTGGAATATGCCTTATTTCTGTTTTATGCCAGGAAAAATGGTATTTTCCACTCCTAACTACTCTATCTAGAAGAAGAACCACATCTGAAAATCAGAGATTCTGATTTAATTTAATTTAAACCAAATGAAGACAGAATCGCAGTATGGTAGGATAATTCATGGGGAGAATAGGATATATATCTTCTTTCAACGCAATTTAATAGAAATAACATTTGTACTATTCTGTACACTGCCATTATCCTCTAAACTTCTTCACTTACTATACTACAGAGTAACTATAGTTGTACTTAAAATTTAATCTTTTCAATCCCCATTTTGTAATGAAACAGAACACCCAGGTTAGACAGATCTGGCTTAGTCTAGGCTCCAACACTTATTTTCAGTGTAACTTTTGAAGATTTATCTTAATTGTGAATTCTGAAAAGAAATGGATTGTTACAGAGTTGTATAATAAGAATCAATGAGAATGAATTGGAAAATGTGTCTTTAAACCATAGAAATATGTTTAAAAACAATTACATATTAAACCTTCCATTAAAGACACATAATTTTAAGAATATCTATTAGCTTATTAATAAAATAAAATGTGTTTACTGTTTGATAATTGTATCACTTAATGTATAGCCCCTAACTTGGGTTTCTGCTCCCAAATGGATTGTATTTTGTCTACTTTGAACTGAATTTTTCATCTGCTGACCTACTCATCTGATACAAATGATTTTAAACATGTTTGTTTCATTTGTTGATATTTGTGTTGCCTACCTTTTTAGTACTGCTAAAGAACTATATCATTTTCATTTACTTTTCTCAGATTATCCATATCAACAACATAGGACTAATTAGCTTAGAAGACCTAGCTGTTCCTGAAATCACTGAGGAGAATCATAAGAAGCCTCAAAGTAATCTCTGTCAGGGAGTTCCCACTTTTCATTCCCACCTTCTGTGATCATGCTGTGACTTTGACAACCAACCTTGAGGGAATAGTTTTGCCAGCTTACATAATGAATCAAAGGTAGAACTAGGAAAGGGATGGAGCCCTGCATTTTCCACCATTTGTCATCTTTATGCCAGTGCATACAGGTTTTCCTGTTACAAACTGACCCTGCATGACTTGTTGCAACATGAGAGGATCCCCACGGTGGTGTTACTTCTGGGAACACTTCAGTACAAAGAGATCTCTTGACATAGCTGTGACCAATGTAATACTTAATAGCATCCATAAAGGAAAAAAAAACAACAACAAAATAGGTATTGTCTTGCTTTCCTCAGTATTAAAAAAAAATGCAGTGTTTTTGCAAATACAGAAGTATTTTGAAAATTACAGAATTAAAATGAGAATTTGTGACCATCTAAAATATTAAAGTATATGTCATATGTAAGTAGATATCAGAATATATAGCTTACCTGTCACAAATGCTATTTTTGGTTATAAATTGCTTCATAAACATAATAGCAAAAAAGTGCTCCTACAGTTTCTAAAAGTATAATACACGTTAGAAGAATCTACCCAATTTTATTCCACATGATTCTATCAATATAACAAGTTAAAAAAAAAAAAAAACTAAACTAAAATCATGGAGTGCCTGGGTGGCTTAGTCGATTAAGCATCCAATTCTTGATTTAGGCTCAGATTACAATCTTAAGGTTCTGGGAAGGAGCCTTGTGTCAGGTTCCCTGCTCAGTGGGGAGTCTGCTTGTCTCCCTCTCCCTCTGCCCCTCCTTCTGCTCATGCACGTACTCTCTCTCTTTCTGTCTCATAAATAAATCTTTTTTTAAAAAAGAAAATCTAAAATAAAAGTTTATTAGGGTACAAAAGCAATGTCAGAATTATCTAGAAAAGATGAGATACTGACTGATACATACAACTATTCCAAAATGTTTCTTTTTCCTTTTGCAATATTCAAACGATAATACAATGCCACCACCTATTGATGGAATGGGAGAACTGAGGTCCTAAAATTACAAACAGCACAATATCAAATATTCATGGGAATTATAAATCAAGGTACAGAACATAGGTCATTAACCATTGACTAGATGACATATATCAGTAATATGTTTAGGTGGTAATTGATTTGTTCACATCCATTGCTTCTTTGACTTTCTGGCATTCTATGGAATGGCACAGCATTTCTTTAATGGCTAATTATAGTTTGACCATATGAAAATATATAATTAATGTTAATTTTCTTTCAAAGTAAATTTTAAGAGAAAAATATTGTGAGAATTATTTTTTTCATATAACATGTAGTCACATTGGATTGAATATTAGGGATCCACAGAACACATTTTGGGGAACCTAGACTTCATTTTCTGGAAATATGTTGGATTGGATAATATCCAATAAACACATTTTTTAAAGATTTTATTTATTTATTCATGAGAGACACAGAGAAAGGCAGAGACATAGGCAGAGGGACAAGCAGGCTCCCCGCAAGGAGCCCGATGCAGGACTCAATTCCGGGATTACACCCTGAGCCAAAAAGCACACACTCAACCACTGAGCCACCCAAACGTTCCTTCAGTAAACATATTTAAAAATAAACTTTATAATATGGAAAACATACTCTCCAGTGCATACTTGCAAGAAAGGAGGAGACATTCCCATAGACCAAACCTAAAGAAAAGCCCAAAAGAAGAGCCATAAACCAATGAACTTAATATCCCCCAGCTGTCCTGAAGAAATGTGTATTTGTGTTTGTGGGGTTGGAGATTGCTTTCAAAGTTCTTGGGTTTTGTTTTTGTTTGTTTGTTTGTTTGTTTGTTTAAAGAGAGTGACCCAGAGAGAGAGAGAGAGAGAACACAAGCTGGGAGGGGCAGAGGGAGAGGGAGAAGCAGACTCCCCACTGAGCAGGGAGCCTGACATGGGCTCGATCCTGTGACTCCAGCATCATGACCCAAGCTAAAGGTAGACTCTTAACTGACTGAGCCACCCAGGTGCCCCAGTTCTTGGGTTTTAAGGCGTCAAATCAAAAGACAGTAACTTGAACTTCTATGATGTTTTAGATGAAACTGAACCCTTCAAATCGCTATACCTTTAGTAAAGGTACAGGAAAAAACAAACAAACAAACAAAACAGCCACCAATGCAGGAAAATGACAAAGAAGTTTGTGTTGATGTGAAATCTAAATGGATCAATAAAAAAGTTGATCAATCCCTAACTTGAGAATTTGTGATACTGGAGTTTTCCTCTGACAGGATGAAGTTCTTATTTCCACAATCTATATGGTCCAGGAATGTTTAGCTGAGAAAGCGAGATAAAATTAGTCTGTGGCTGCATTACTGCACAATATCACTAGAATATCTGGATGAATCAAATTCAAAATCTCTTTGAAGGAAAAATAATCTAGACTATACAGCCATACAAGATTCTGACAAACAAAGCTTCACAGAAAATATACTTATAATCCAAAATAATAAAACCATCAAGGAAACATTTCATCATAAGTGAGTCAGATAACACACTCATAAAAGCTCTGGCAAACCTGAAAAACAATTATATAATTTATATAATTTATAAATTATAATTAAATTTATAAAAAGCCACTTGGGTGGCTCAGTGGTTGAGCAGATGACTTTGGCTCAGGTCATTATCCTGGGGTCCTGAGATCGAATCCTGCATCAGACTCCCTGCAGGAAGGCCTGCTTCTCGTTTTGCCTATGTCTCTGCCTCTCTCTGTATCTCTCATGAATAAATAAATAAAATATTTAAAATATATATATATAATTATATTCCCCAACCACTGAGCCACCAAGTGCCTTTTTATAAATTTAATTTTAATTTAATTATATTTTGTTTATATTTAATAATTATATTAAATTTAATGAATTTAATTATATTTTGTTTAGTGAACACATATTTTGTGATCTTGTTGCTCATTTAGAAACAGAATTACCATATATATATAATTAAACTAGAAATTAATAATAGGTTAAGAAATATTTGAATACTTAAAATTTACTTGGAAATAATAAATTAAGGGAGAAAAATAATGGAAATGTAACATTTCAATAAATGATGATTATGCAAATAATACATATAAAAACTTGTTTAATTCTTACCAGTTTTGTAGTACGAAATACTACATTAGAAAGTATCAGAAAGATTAAAAAATAATCAAACAATCTAACTCAAAATTAGAAAAAAAGAACAAATAAACAGGAGATAATCATTTTGCAACTCTTAATGAAGTCATTGATTCAGACAAAGATTTTTAGTGGATGCCAAACCATTAGATAAAAAGTTGTCAGAAAATGGAATTGATATAAAGCCCACACATTACTTGTTGGTGACACCTTCCACTTGATCAATATCAGCAACATTAGTAATTAGGCAACCAGCTTTTTTATGTGATGTAATAAGAAACACACAGTATTATTCTTAAAATGTTCTTGCAAAGAAGCATTTTACTAACTTAATAATGTATTCAAATAAAATCTTTATACCTAAACTTGCAATTTGTAGGGAATACCTATAAAAAACCTACAGTGATATCAAATACCTTATACCAAAACTACAAATCAAACAATCCACGAAGGAAACATGATATACACTTTAAAAATCAGGTGTTCTAAGGGAAGACTGATCTGGTGTCTTCAAAAAACTAATGTCATAAAAAAGAAGAGAGGGAAATGTTCTATATTAAAATTTCCTTTAGAGAAATACCATATATTTCCATTGATTGAATTATGGTCTGAAGAAGCTAGATTTGAAAGGCATTGATGAGCTAATGGAGACATATGGATAATATTAAATAATATTGAACTATTATACAGAATGATTAATTTTGTTAGGTGTGATAATACTGTTGTGGTTATGTAGAAATGTGTCTTAGTTTTAGAGATGCATACTGAAATAATTAGGAGCATAATGTTATGACATTTTTAAATTTATAAAAAATTTACCAAAAACAGATGAAACCAATGATGTAATTGTTAAATTTAGGAGATCGGTGCTTATAATTCTCTTGATTTTTTTGCATGTTTGGAATTCTTTATAATAACAGGTTTCAAAAATAAAAAGCAAAGAAAATAGAAGCAGCTTCAGAGCCCTGCTATTTTTTGCTAAAGTGAGCCAGACTTTAGCCCATCTAGGCTCCAACCTCACATAAAGCTGCCTCCTGATGTTACACAATGTGTGGCACTGAAAGGTGTAGGAGTAGAGGTCATTCATCCTTCAGCAAGTGTGGCATTCTGCTGAACAGAAGCCCCAAGAGTGATGATGACACTAATTCAACCTGGGAATTTATGATCATACACGTCTTCCTTCTCTGGTTTTATACTTAGCATTCCGATATGAACTGTGAGTCAAACAAATTTGGACAGCTCCGCTTGAGATAACCAAGAAAACTGGGAAGACATCCTGGGATAAAAAGCCATTTCAACTTTGAAACCAATTTTCTTATCCAGTTTTACCACTGCTGACTTAGTTTAAAACCTACAGAAATTTTTTTTTCTGGCTGTCTCATTCTATCCAGTTTATAAGCTTTACCCAACAGAAACTGCCACATTCTTCTTCCAGAATATGGAAAAAGAATTAGATTATTATATTGGTAAAAATTAAGCAGCTCAATTTCATATTCATTTATTTGAGCTTCAATCTATCCAAAAGGCATTCAATAAGTGCTGTGAAGGACACCTTGATTGGCAAGCCCTAGAAGAAAGGGTAAATGACATTGGGAGAAAAAGGTCTTGAGCATTAAGGGCAAAGTTTGCTACAGAAATTCAAAGAAAACATACTATCTATAGAATGAAACATGAGATGGGCTATGAATAATGATAGTTTTGTTTCCACCTTATTCACCCTTTCATTTTTTTTTTCTTGCCTTACTACGATCTCCTTTATCATGTTGAATAAAAGTGATGATAGCAGGCATCCTTTTCTTGTTGCCAATCTAAAAGGGAAATTTTCTAGTTTCTCCACTAAGTATGATGTTACCAAAAGCTTTTTTATTTTTGGTTCCTGTAATGGATGCTTTTGGTTTCCATCAAGATTCTTTTCATTGAACCAGCCAACCCCCAGCTACTGAAAATTCTTGACAGTTAAAATTTACAGCTGTCTTTTTCCACAAAGAATTATCCTGGATCAAAGTGGAGCCATTGGAGCAACCAGTGCCTACTGACTGAAATAGAATTACAAAGACTGACCACTTTGTAAATACCATTGAGACATTGAAGAAAGAAAATGACAGGCTCATATTTGTTAATCAGCAGTCTAAGATAAAGTATGAGACTCAAATTCTCCTTGGCAGCATTAAAAAAAGACCCATTTTTTACAGTAAGGGAGTAACAAAGCAAAAGGACAGATAGAGAATTAATTTGTAATAATATTAGAAATTCAGAAGAGGCCAAATTCTCTTTGGCTAGGTTACAGCCCTCATAATAAAGTGGGATCCTGAGGTTTGGGATGGAGATATGTAGCCTCATTTCCTCTCCTCATGTGCCTATCCACAGACAGCTTAGATATCTTCCCATTATGACAATTGGCTCCTTATAAGGTGAAAGATCCAAGAGATAAGGCAAAAACTTCAGTACCTTTCATGACCTAGTTTTTTATTCATTTATTTTTTAAAGATTTTATTTATTTATTCAAGAGAGACACAGAGAGAGAGAGGCAGAGACACAGGCAGAGGGAGAAGCAGGCTCCATGCAGGGAGCCCAATGTGGGACTCCATCCTGGGACTCCAGGATCATGCCCTGGGCCAAAGGCAGGCGCTAAACCACTGAGGCAAAAAATAAATAAATAAATAAATAAATAAATAAATAAACAAACAAACAAACCGCTGAGGCTCCTGGGCTCCCCAACTGGCATGTTCAACACTGTGCCTGGAAGTTACCCAATTCACTAAGGAAATTTTCTACTTTCCACAGTAGTGCTGAAGGCAGCATGTTACATGGAATCCCCTTCACTCTTGTTTCTAATAGTATTTTTCTCACTGTCCTTTAGTTTTAGAAAACAGGTACCATTACTTCCACAATACTGTGTTGGTCACACAGTTCAGCCCCATTCAGTGGCAGGAAACTATTCAAGGGTATAAATATCCAGAGGCATGAATCATTGTTGCCATCATTGAGGCTGAGTCCCACAGACCGCCCCTTGGCTTTTAATAATTCAAGTCTCTCCTACACATGAATTCTCATAAAGTCCCATAGCCTTGCAGCATCAGATTGAATTCCATGGACCTCATCATCTAAATTAGGTACAAGAATGTATGAGCTTCCTTGAATGCAGTTTCCAAGAACTAGTGAACTAAGATATAGTTATCTGGTCTGCACACCCATCAAAATGGTGGGGCAGGGATAGGGTAAACACAGTAGACTCTTCCACATAAAACTGGTAAAACAGGGATCCCTGGGTGGTGCAGCGGTTTAGCGCCTGCCTTTGGCCCAGGGCGCGATCCTGGAGACCCAGGATCGAATCCCACGTCAGGCTCCTGGTGCATGGAGCCTGCTTCTCCCTCTGCCTATGTCTCTGCCTCTCTCTCTCTCTCTGTGTGACTATCATAAATAAATAAATAAATAAATAAATAAATAAATAAATAACAAAAAAAAAACAAAAACTGGTAAAACAGGAGGTACACAGGAGTTATGTGCCTATAGCATTTCTAAAATCTAGAAGGACACATCAGACACATCTTCTTAGTTCCTCAATTAGGATAGAATGATTCACTGTACTTTTGGATCTACCCTCTGAACTTTTGGTTCCACCCTTTATTATGGAAGCTATCTCATGTTTGCAGCTGGGTCATGTTCTCAGCCTTCTTCCTGTATAAATTTGAGGATTGAAAGTTCAATTTTTATTTTTATTGTCCCTGCTCCTTTCAGTTCAAATTAGTGCTGTTTCCATAAGTATGACTATTTTTAAATCATACATTTGTTTTTTTAAAGTTTTTATTTAAATTTCAGTTCATTAAAAAATAAAAAATAAATAAATTTCAGTTCATTAACATACAGTGTAATACTAGTTTCAGGTGTACAATATAGTGATTAAACGCTTCCATACCAGAAATGAACCCACAACTGTGTGGTCAATTTATCCTTGACAAGACAGGAAAGAATATCCAATGGAGAAAAAATAGTCTTTCAACAAGTGGTGCTGGGAAAACTGGACAGCAATATGCAAAATAATGAAACTGGGCCACTTTGTTATACCACACACAAAAATAAATTTAAAATGGATTAAAATCTAAATGTGAGAGCTGAAACCATAAAAATCCTGGAAGAAAAAAAAAATCCTGGAAGAGAACAAAATATGATTATTTTAAAAATCTTTGTGGTTCTCCTAGGAATCTTACTGAAATTTAATCCATTAGATAATAGGCACACTGCAAGTCTCTTCGAGATTGGACTCCCAGTGAGGCTACTGAAATACAACATACTTCAGATTCTTAGAAGCCCTACTATTTAAAGCAGAAGATCCATGAGACACACCTTTAAAACATTACAAGGACTCTTGTTTGACTGATTTTTCTAAGTTCTTTACAGGCATATTTTTCTTTTCATCTTTAGACCATGTTTTCCTGACCTTTTCCTATACTTAATCTTTGCCTGGAATCCATTTTTAAATGTTTACATCATTCATCATATGGAAAGTCCAGGAATTCTCCAAACCAGCAAATCCTTGATTTTTATGCTTAAACCGTTATTTCCTGAGCATCTCTCTCTCTTCTGGGATTTTACTACAGGCGACAAGAGGAAGCCAACTGGCATGTTCAACACTGTGCCTGGAAGTTACCCAATTCACTAAGGAAATTTTCTACTTTCCACAGTAGCGCTGAAGGCAGCATGTTACATGGAATCCCCTTCACTCTTGTTTCTAATAGTATTTTTCTGACTGTCCTTTGAGCCATCACTGTCCATCTCCTTGAGATTACCTGACTCCTATAAACAGTCTCTTTGCTTTTATTTCACTAACATTTTTCTTTTAAAGGCCTTCCACCTTTTACCTACTTGCTAATTTCAAAGCAATGCTCACCTTGTTTAAATTTTTGTTAGAGTAGCATCACACTCCCTATACCAAAATCTCTATTGATTATCCATTTCTACATAAACAATTACCCCCAAATGTAGTGGTTTAGCATAACAATAAATATGTTTTACCTCTTAGTTTCTTTAGACAAGAATTTAGGTGCTGCTTGACTGGGTAGTTCTTACTCAGGGTTACTCGTGAGGGTCAGTCAGACATCAGCTGGGGCTGGAGTGATCTGAAAGCACAAATGGCCTGGAGAATCCACTTGAAGATGGCTTGCTCACATGGCTATCAAGTTGATGTTGGCTGTTGGAGGAAAGTCTCAGTTCTTCTCATAGTACTATCTTGGTGTGTCATGACATGTTAGCTGGCTTCTCCATGAATAAGAGATTCAAAGGAACTAAGGCAAAAAATTTAACATGCTTTATGACTTAGCTTCAGAAATCAAACGGTGTCATTTCTGCACTGGTCACACTGCTCGGCCCTATTCACTGTTGGAAGGGACTACACAAAGCCTGAATATCAGAAGATAAGGGGCATTGTGAGCCATTTCAGAGACTAGCTATCCTGAGACTGCTCCCTTCAACCAAGACAGAAAATCAAATACAATACTGCATTCTGGGAGGAATGTCAAAGATTAGTGCCACACTAAAAGACTTACAGGATACAGAATAATGATCCCCACCATAGTCTCCACTTAATTCAACAGTCTTGTCCGTTTTAGGACTGGATGAATAAAGGTGGATGTCAGTAAGATTACTTCAAACAGCTAAATAATAGCCCTTCATTACTCCTAACTGTGGGAAATGAACAAGGGGTAGTGGAAGAGGAGGTGGGCGGGAGGATGGGGTGACGGGCCCTGAGGGGGGCACTTGATTGGATGAGCCCTGGGTGTTATACTATATGTTGGCAAATCGAAATCCAATACAAAAATATACAACAACAGGGGATCCCTGGGTGGCGCAGCGGTTTGGCGCCTGCCTTTGGCCCAGGGCGTGATCCTGGAGACCCTGGATCGAATCCCACGTCGGGCTCCCGGTGCATGGAGCCTGCTTCTCCCTCTGCCTGTGTCTCTGCCTCTCTCTCTCTCTCTGTGACTATCATAAACGAATAAAAATTAAAAAATATATATACAACAACAACAAAAAGAATAGCCCATCTTGCAGCTGCTTTGTGGGCTTTGGTATCTTCACTACAGTAGATTCATACAACTTTGGGTGTGTGGACTGTGGCTACTGATAAAATAAGTGTGTTTCTTCAATACTTTTCCGTAAGGAGTATCAGACAGTTCACAATCACATAGGATGGACTACAATACATATGCATTTATCTTGCTCCAAATTTGTATTATGTCTACTGCTTTCTGTTAAAAGATAGCCCCCAAAGATCAGGACTATCTAGAAATTCCATGAATATCACATTGGTACAGTATATTGATGATGTATTACCTATTGCTGCATAATGAAGTGTCCCAAACCTTAGGACTTAAAAAAAACCAATAAACATTTATTACCTCACATAGTTTCTGTTGATTAGGAATTTGGGAGAAACTGAGCTTAGTGGTTTGGGCTCAAGGTCTCTGAGGATTTTGTCATCAAGGTGTTGGTGAGGACTACAGTCATCTGAAGTCTTGACTGGTGGTAGAAGTCCCACTTTCATGTTGGCTCACCCAAGTGGGTGCTGATTATGCAGAAGAATACTTTGATCCATATGGATCACTCCACAGGGCTGTTTGAGGGTCCTCATAACATAGCAGGCAGCATCTCCTAGGAAAGCAAGGAAGTTTTCATGACCTTGCCTTGTAAATATTGCTCTATTCAATGTAAGGGGGAATACAAAAAAATGAGGAATAGCAGGGGTAGAGAATCACTGGGGATAGTCTTGGAAACTGGCTACCACACATGACATCATGTTAATTGGACCTGATAACTAAGAAATGGAAAGTACAGTTGATCCTTGTACAACATAGGGGTTGGTTTAGAGGTTCTGACTTCTGATGCAATTGAAAATTTGTGTATAACTTTTGACTCTTCAAAACCCTAACTACTAAGAGCCCACTGTTGGCTGGAAGGCTTATGAATAAAATAAGCAGCGAATTACCACGTTTTGTATATTATATGTATTATAGACTGTATTCTTTTTTTTTAATTTTTTTAAACTTTTATTTATTTATGATAGTCACACAGAGAGAGAGAGGCAGAGACACAGGCAGAGGGAGAAGCAGGCTCCATGCACCGGGAGCCCGACGTGGAATTCGATCCCGGGTCTCCAGGACCGTGCCCTGGGCCAAAGGCAGGCGCCAAACCGCTGCACCACCCAGGGATCCCTATAGACTGTATTCTTACAATAAAGTCAGCTAGAGAAAATAAAATATTACTAAGAAGATCATAAGAGAAAATTTATAGTACTGTGCTATATTTTAAAAATCCATGTATTAAGTAGACCTGGGCAATTCAAACCTGGGTTGTTCAAGAGTCAACTTTACTCTGCATGTCTGGTAAGTGATGTGCTCCAGACGGGGAGGGATAAATTCTGCAAAGATTCAAGGGCCTATCAAAACAGTTAAATGTTTCTGGGTTTATTGGTCTGGACTCTCTGGACTTCCCTCCAAAATAACGGACAAGTTATGTACCTTATACCTCCAACTGCTAAGAACAGAGCACAATGCTTAGTAGCCTGCTTTATGCTCCAGAAGTAGTACTTTCCATACTTATCTCACAATATTCTATCTCACTTATCATGTGGCACATGAATTCTTTTTTTTTAAAGATTTATTTATTTATTTATTTATTTATTTATTTATTTATTCATGATAGACAGAGATAGGGGGGCGGGCAGAGACACAGGCAGAAGGAGAAGCAGGCTCCATGCCAGGAGCCCAACATGGGATTCGATCCTGGGACTCCAGGATCGCTCCCTGGGCCAAAGGCAGGCGCCAACCTGCTGAGCCACCCAGGGATCTCCTGGCACATGAATTCTTGAGTGGAGACTGCAAAAAGATGGTTTGCATTGCAGGTCAGGCTGCAGTAAAATAACTCTGCCCCTTCCTTGTGGTTCCCAAGATATCCCCATGGGAGAGGAAAAAATTTGGGTGGACCCCTCACAAGCCCCAGTAGGGAAGTTGCAGCACAGAACAAAGACTATTTCCTCATTTGTCCCCAACCTCAGTGTGCACTCTGCAATTATGCCAACTGTCCTGGCTAACTCTCAATTTGTCATTGCAGGTGGTATTTCCTCTGCCTGAAATATTTATCATTGTATGTCATGGCTCATTCTGTCATGTCTCTGCTTACATGCTATTTTATCATGAGTTAGGGAAGGACTATATTATAAAATTGCAACCCCCTACTCCTCACTCAGTACTGTCCTTTCTCTGCTCTATTTTCTCCAGAGGATTTAATGAAACACACAAAATTCTTCATTTATTTATTTATTTTTGTATATGATCCACATTAGAAGGCAAATTTGATGAGGGTAAGAATATTTGTCAATTTTTAAACTGTTGGATCCCCAATGTATATATAGGAAAGTGCCTATATAATAGTAAGTATTTATTGGATGGATAAATGCTAGACTCCCAATTTTATTGAATATCTAATGAACATCTTAATTTCAGTGTTCTTGAGATACTGATCATTATCTCTCATTGTGTATGGTAGGCAGACTACCTCCATCCAAAGATGTTCATATCCTAATCCTTGGAAATTGTGATACAACTTATGTAGATTACATGGAAAAGGAGAATTAGGTCGCAGATGAAATTAAGGTTGCTGATTAGCCGATCTTAAAATAAGAGTATTATCCTAGAGCAACTGAGTGGACTCAGTATAATCACAGGAGTCCTTAAAGCTGGAAGAGGGACAAGAGGAGGAGCTCAGAGTGCTGTGGTATTAGAAGAACATAACTAGCTTTTGCTAGCTTTAAAGATGGAAGAAGAGGGTGACAAGCCATGGAATGCAGGCAGCTTCTAGAAGCTGGAAGAGGCAAGGAAATGAACCCTTCCCAAGGCCAAAAGAAAGAATAGCCCTGCTAATGCCTTGGCATTAGCCTGGTGAGACCCCTGTCAGACTTAGGACCCCTCAGAACTAAGGTAATACATTTGTGTTAAGTCACTAAATTTTGTGGTGATTTGTTATGATTTCTATGGAAAATTAATACACTTCCTCCCTATTCTCTTTAGATCTACTTATTCTCCTACACCCTCTTTGTTACCAGGCATACAGTATAATACATGGTCATAACTTCCTTTCAGGAGTAGAGTTGGCCTCCTCAAATCCAGTTTCTATGTAGTTACTTCAGGAAACTTCAGCCTTCAGAAGACTAACTCCTACTTATTCACTCCTGTTTCCAGATCTGGAACCAAGCACATCTAAAGTTTGGATTCCTTTTTGTGTTTCTATTCTGTTTTTGATCAATAGAGATGCTAATCTTGTATTTAGGCACAGTTAAGTTTTATAAAATTTTTAATGTCACCTTCCTTTCATAGTAAATCATGGTAAATTAAGTTTTATCCATTCTGCTTCTAAAATGTCCATGGGATTTGCCCCTTATTGAAATTGCCACTGGTACTGTTCTAACTTAAGTCTTAAGCATCTCTTTAAGGACTATTGCAGTAACTTCTTAACTAGTTTAGCTGTTTCCAGGCTTTCCCATTTTAAACCACTGTCTTCACTGCATACTGCCAGTTCTCATAAGATAAAAGGATGATGTTATTGACTACATTGTTGAAAAATCTTAACTAGCTCTTATTATATTTAAAGTCCGTAGTATTAAGAAACAAGTCGTACTAAGGCCACAGCCTTTGGAATCAAATCACCCGTGTTCTGAACTTTGTTTCAGTACAGGTTCTGGGTTAGAAAAATCTGGGTTTCCATCCTAGTTTTTCCATTTATTGCAAACCCAGGGCAAAATTCTATCCTCCAAAGAGATCATTGTGGTACTTACTCCAGAATGGTGAGGATTCTGTACTGTATGTAATACATATAAATTGCTTAATACAGTCACTGGCATAAAATGTGATCAATAAATATTAGCTGCTTAACTATGTAAGAAAGTATTCAATATTATTAAGATTCTAGCCCTTTATATTAGTCTGCTCAGACTCCCATAACAAAATACCAAAGACTGGGTAACTTAAGTAACATTAATTTTCTTACAATTTTGGAGGCTGCAAATACAAAGATCCAAGTGCCATCAAGGTCAGTTAATGGTAAGGCCTCTCTTCCTCACTTATCGACAGCATCTATCCTTACTGTGTCCTCACATAGCCTCTTGTCTATGTGCACAGGGTATCAGAGAGATCTCTGGTGTCTTCCTGTTATTATTAGGACAGCCATTCCATTGGGTTAGGACCCTATCATTATGACTTCATTTGACTTAATTACCTCTTTTAAGGAACTGTCTCTAAGTATAGTTATATTGAAGGTTAAGGCTTCAACATATGGAATTGGAGGGGACACAATTCAGTCTATGGTACCCTCCTTAACCTGACATTCCTGACTCATCTCCCTCTAGTGATATAAATGCCAGGCTCCTGCCACAGTAGTATTTCATGCCCAAAATGCACATCCTCCCTTTCTTCGCTAGTCAAAATTCTATCCAGTTCAAGTGCAGAAATAACTCTTCTTCCATCTTTGCTACTATGGTACTTTGTTCAAACCATTAGCATAGCTAACATAAGAATATTATTTTTCAGCTGAGTATTTCTTTTACATATGATGTTTTCTGTTAAACTTCATAATCATTGTATGATGTAATTATTATTAATAACTTTCCTTCGTGAATGCGGCAAGTGAGCCTCAAAGAGGTTGTTTATTCATCCTATCAAAATTGAGAACATTAAAAAATGTGCTTATTTGTAGAGGATGGTACTCTTCACTCACTGATCGTGAAACATTGAAAGAGAAGCAGGTTTTATGGGAAAAAAATGTTTTATTTGACACATAGCCAGTTCGAGCTACCTAGAACGTATCCAAGTATTATGGACAAATATTTGTGCAAATATTATGTACCCATTTAATATAGTCTTAGATTAACATACAATTTGGGATTTAATCTTCTCATTCTATAATATTAGCATAGTTAAGCATTAAATGGCAAATAATTTCTTTTGGTGGTTAGTGAAGAATAACGTGTTAGTGAAGAATGATGCTAAATTATTTATTTGTTTATTCTATATGCTCAAAATTCTTTTTGTTTTCACTCATATATTTTAATTTCTAAGCAGAGAATTTTTTTAAATCATGTAAGTGGACAGGATCTGAAGTGAATGACATCTTAAGAGATTATCTAGAGGTAGTCCTTTTATAGATAAAAAAAAACACAGTATAGCTAAAATGACTCATCCAAGATCACAGTATTCACATAAGAAGTAATATTCATATTTTCTCATTCCAATCAAAAGCCTGCTTTATGCCAGTGATTCTCAAACAGTATTCTGCAGAACATAAACTATGTGAGAAGCTTTGTGAATAAAATCATTTAGCTGTCTTTTAGCCTTGAATACAATCCTTTCTTAGAGACTTGCAGTGAACAGTTGTTTAATTTTGTTTAACCCGGAATTTAATGATTGAGCCCCCTCCCCAGCATGTATTAATGCTAGTAGAAAATGCTTTGGGAAATGATGCACTATGCCATACTTGAGAATGACAATGGTGGGCTTAAATGCTTGGTAGGAGAATTATCCTGCTGAGAAGAGGTTAGACTAATGCAAAGGATACACTTTCATTTGTTTGATGGATATACTCTGTTTTTAGAAGATGTAGGGCAAATAAGAATAGTTTTATTAGTAACTGAGTATGGGTTTGTTTGAGTAACTTGCCTAGAACATATTAATCATATTGTAGGGTAGGTTTTTTAAAGATATGATTTCTCCTAGGTAAAGGAATGCAAATACACTAAATTAGGAGTTTGAGGGCTTCCAGTTAGAGAATTGTTGTTTCCATGGTAGTTGCTAGGAACCAGGTAATGAAGTCATTGTACTCTGATGGAAATTTTGGGAAAGACAGGAAACTAAACACAGGGTTTGATAGAGTAATTAATTCTGTTGCTGTGAGGTAGTAAAGAAGGTTAGCAGGAATTAATCATGATGTAAATCTCAGCTCAGTTTTATGGCTGTGCCCTGACTTGAATCTGAATGAAAGGGATATATTACTAATAAAATTTACATATGAACAGAAAGTTTCTGATTTTTTAGTACTCTTTTAGGACTAAACCTCATTCATGCAACCTCTGTACATCTTTTTTTTTTTTTTAAGATTTTATTTATTCATTCATGAGAGACACACAGAGAGAGAGAGAGAGGCACAGACACAGGCAGAGGGAGAAGCAGGCTCCATGGAGGGAGCCCAACATGGGACTTGATCCCGGGACTCCAGGATCAGGCCCTGGGCCAAAGGCAGGCGCTAAACTGCTGAGCCACCCGGGCTGCCCCAACCTGTGTACATCTTAATAATACACATCATTTTAATCAAAACCAGAGATGGTTTTAAGAAAAAAAATGCTAAAATATGGAGCAATATAAATACTTCAAAGTGAATCTACATAATTTTCAAGTAATTATAATAACAGAAAGGTATTATTGTTCTGTACTATATATAAATGCAACAAACTTGACTGCTTCCAATATGTGTTATGTTTATATATAATTAGTGAATAAGAGAATTTTAAATGAATATTAATTTGCATTTTTATTGTATGTAAGCAAGTTCACACTTTAGGTGTTATAACTAATGAATGAAGCAACATAAATAATTTAACATTAATCAAATATTCCTTGTTAATAATATGTCCTAATTAAAAAATTTTAAACACTGCAAATAAAGAATATAGCCTAAAAGTGGAAAAGACCTATCAATGGACTGAAGATTTTGCCAGTCACTGTCGCTGGAGACTTAGAAAAATCACAGATCAAGAAATATTCTGTTTTTAAAATTACATTTTGGAAGTTTAGCCTTTTCCTCATATCTAAAATCAAGTCTATAACTACTATCTGTATATTAATGGAAAGAAAACAATCATGGCCAACATCCCCGCCACTCACACAGGCTCTACAAACATAGACCCTTCTATGTCTTTCAGGAAGTGAAATAATCCCTTAAATTGTAAACCGCCAAGCAAATATTAGATGTTTAACTTGACCAATCAAATACTACTTCCCCTGATAGCTCATGTGCTGAAAGGTAATGAATTTTTAAATTTCCGTAAGGCAAGTATTAGTCCTTCATCTAATGCTTATTGCAATCCAGCAATGTTCAATGCTCCCCATGCTAAGTACTATGAATAAGACAAGTCCTTGACTTTCATAAATTTACATCCCAAGAGAATAAGTAATTCTTCGCAAATCCCAGGATGATGGTAACCATCGTAAGCAATTTCAGAAGCTAAAATTTTTACTCCAGATTGGAATGACCAGAATCATTTTTATTACAAAACGACATTTACACTATGTCTTGAAGAATGGATAAGATTTGCTTCGCAAAAATAGGGTCAAGAGAATCCCAAAGAGAATAAAAACTAGGAGGCTTATAGATATGGTTCAGGAACTCTGAGCAATTCTTTTAACTACAGCAAAGACGGCTGAAGTCAGAAATAAAGCATAAAGGAGCAAAGCCCTTTATCTGCAATCTGTAAGGAACCCATCCGATTTTTGCCCTTCTCTTTTAAATTCAAACCTTAGCCAATTCGTTCTCTTCTTTTCAAGCCGCACAAATGCAAATGTCTGCACAAACCAAGTGCAGCTGGATGCTTGTCAATGACTAAACCCTGGACTCCCCTCCACACATCCCACCCTTTCAAAAACTGGAGATGAAAACGCTCTACCTCTTCCAGACAGGCTGCTTTGAATGTCTATAAATAGCTTTGTAATCCTGCATTACATCTGGTAGAGACTTTTTTTT
Organism: Canis lupus baileyi; assembly: GCF_048164855.1. Taxonomy (NCBI): domain Eukaryota; kingdom Metazoa; phylum Chordata; class Mammalia; order Carnivora; family Canidae; genus Canis; species Canis lupus. Next base: position 21,483,908 of record NC_132842.1, read on the forward strand.
TTTTTTTTTTAAGATTTCATGTATTTATTCATGAGACAGAGAGCGGCAGAGGCACAGGCAGAGGGAGAAGCAGGCTCCATGCAGGGAGCCCGATGTGGGCCTCGATCCCACGACCCCGGGGTCACACCCTGGGCCTAAGGCAGGTGCTCAAGCCCTGACCCGCCCCCCCCCCGCCCCACCGGGCGCCCCCAGGTAGAAACATTCCTAATGCAAATAAAACCACAGCCTCCGGTTATGTGTTGAATAGTTGGTTGGCCTTTACATGACTTACGGAGGCACCCAGTCTGAGTCTTCGAATTATGGGTGGCTCTCCACACAGACATGGATGTTTCCTCACCGAGACCCAACCACCGTCTTAGAGCCGTAGCTCAGTAGAATCAACATCACACATTTTAAAGGCGAGGCTCTGTTCCTACGCCCTACGGGCCTCGGAGCCTGCAGCCAGGACCAGGGCAGCGCGCCAAGGGAGGTGCTCCCGGTTGGTGACAACAGGCCCACGCCCAGGGAACGCGGCGCGCCAGCCCGGGCGAACACCGAGCACCCCACCTAAGGCCGGGGCTGAGACCTCGCAAGCCCGCGGCCTCCAGGGAGGTCCGAGGCTCTTCCGGCCCGCCACTTCCGCTTCCGGCGCGGCGACTCCCGGGCCCGCCCGGCGTGGGGGGGGGGGGGCGGAGGCGGGGGCGGGGCGGTCGCGAACAGGGAGCCGGAAGTGGCCCGGCACTTCCGGTACGGGGAAACTCCTTGCTGCCGCTCGGGGCTGGCTTGACAGGCGCGGTGTCTGCAAGTAGCTCGGTGTCTCCTTGCGTCTTCCTCACGTCCACGCTCCGAGCTTCGTTTGCCGCAGCTGTCCCGCCACTCCTGTCTCCGCAGGCGCCCCTTCCCCATGTGCCGGGGCAGGAGTCCTGAAAGCGAAGACCCGCTCGCCGGTACCCCATCATGTCCGAACTGACTAAAGAGCTGATGGAGCTGGTGTGGGGCACCAAGAGCAGCCCCGGCCTCTCCGACACCATCTTCTGCCGCTGGACGCAAGGTACCCTGGCTGGGCTCTGGCTTCCCTGCACAGAGCCTCGCCGAGACGCCTCTGGCGCCACAGCTCCCCCCCCCCCCCCCCCACGGCTTAACCCCCCTCCCGCCCTGCACTCTTGTCCCACTTGTCCTGCTCGGGTCTGAAACTGGACTTTCTAGAAACGCCCTGCCTGCCTTGGGGGTGGGGGTGGGGGAGTGGTTGAGCTGGAGAATGGTTACAGCGAGATGGTTACACTCAGGACCCGAAGTGCCTCTGCCCCTCCCTGGGCTGGAGAGACGGGGTGGTGATGGGGTGGTGATGGGATGGGGGGGGGGGGTGACACCGAGGGCGTGCCCTGTGCGCCCCCCCCCCAGTCTTCACCCCCCCCCCAACAAGGCTTCACGTTATTGGTGTTTGCTTTAATTTTGGGAGAGAGAGCCAAGTCCACTGGAAAGTCAAAGAGCCTTTGTTGTTTGTATCTTTTTTTTTTTTTTTTTTTTTTAAGATTCTATTTATTTATTCATGATAGAGAGGCAGAGGGAGAAGCAGGCTCCATCCCGGGAGCCCCGACGCGGGACTCGATCCTAGGACCCCAGGATCACGTCCTGGGCCAAAGGCAGGCGCTGAACCGCTGAGCCACCCGGGGATCCTCCCCTGTTTGTATCTTAACGATGTGGTTCGACGTAGGAGTCGGTGTATCAGTAGAGGGTTGCTTGCTGTCAGGTGCCCTCCCGACCCAACGTATCCCGGGTTTGGAGATGGGCTTAGTGATCTCTGAGGGTTAAAAGGAGCGTGGATCATAGCATTTCCTGTGCTGGTTTAAGGTTCCACACAGGATTTTGGAGTTACGTAAGGAGTTTTTTATTCATACGAGTACTAATGAGATAAAAATTGCCATTTATTGAATTTCTGCGCTGTGCCAAGCTCTGCATTAGGTACTTCATACTAGTAGTTAGTTACCTGTGATTCTTAAATTATAACGAAGCACTGCGTCGCACACTAGGTAAGGTGACTTAGGAAAGACTTACAAAGTTAAGTGAGGTGAAGAGCCTTTGGAGTAGGAAGGGTCGTGTAATGGAAAACATCACAGGCCAGTAAATGATAGCTGTTCAGTGGTTGTTCAGTCGTTTATTTAGACAATACCAGTTCTCAAAGGATTTAGGGGAATTTTAGCGTAGTGACTCCCAAGTTCCTATTTCATAGTGTGTGTTTTGTAACAAAAATTCGGGGTTTAAGTAAATCCCTTCCTCTCTCTCCCAGATATGGCTCATTTAAGAGCTGGTAAAATTAGACCATAATGTATTACGGGCAGCTTATTGAGTCCATCACTCTTGTTTTGCAAATGAGGAAAATGAGTGGTGGGGCTAAATGAACAGGCCAAAGTTGCACAAGTTGATAGAATGGGAGCGAATTTACAAGTCTCCCAGTTCTTAATATGGCTCTGTTTTCACTTGTTCCTTTGAGTTTCCAAACCTTAACATGTAATTAGTTTGGCTCTTTTTACACATTTTAATTACATCACTGAAGTCATATTTTCTGAAATCTTGGACGCCTGCATTTGCAGATTTTAAAGCTTACCTTCTACTTTGACTTCATTTATCCTAATAGTGAACTGCCCTGAGGTATAAGGGGCTTTGAAGATTTAAGAAAAATTGTACTTCCTGTGTAATTAGTCAGCATTGATTAAGCATTTACAACATAGAATAAGATAGTATTGAGCCTTTATGTTAAAACTGCAGATTCCGGGAGAATTCGGAGGCCTTTCTAAGGACTGGTTAAGCGAAGACTTTGGAACAGGTGTATTTTGGTCCCAGGTTCAAATGATTTGACTTAGTTAAGCCTCAGTTTCTTTCTCTATAAAATGCAGATAATAGTAGTGTCAACCTTACAGGGTCGTTGTGAGGATTGAAGGCATGTAAATCCACTGAGGCACTTAGCACGATATCTGACATTGGAAATTCTTAGGACTTCATTTAAAAAGTATTTAATTGGAAGGCTAAGCCAAAGATCACTCTCTGGCCATGACCTGATGATTACAAGAAATTATTGTTTATTTGACGAATACTTTATTTTTACTTTCATTATTTTTTTTTTATTGAAGCAAAGAGGATACGTGATAATTATTACTTAAAGTACGACGTTATGACATATGAGAATACTGTGCCAAGAAATTCCTTAACAGGATTCATTCAGCCACCACCTTTAAAGATATCTTTAAAGATAAAGATTTTTTTTTTTAGAATATGTTTATATTGTGGATATATAATTCTTCATGGTCTTATATTGATCAAGATTTTCAGGCAACCAAATATGTATTTTTAAGTTACCACCTCTGAATCAGAGGGAGGTTGTTAATTGGCTTTGCTTTGTTAACTGCCGTATTCATTTATTCATTTAGAGACAAAAATCATTGCTGACGATTGCTTTGGCAGTCATTTGGGATTATGAGAATAGGCACAAGACACTGCTGCACTTGCCTTACAGCATTTGTAATGTGACACCACCTTTGGCTCTATTTCCTAGTCTGTAACTTTGCTTTGACAACTGTAATCTTAAGAGTTTTTTGGAAGCAAGTTAAAGGTGTAAGATGTTTGGGGTAAGTATTTGTGAAATTATGTTTACATTTTTGAATTAATATTGATCATGTTAATTTTTTTTTGACACATTAAGACAAGCTGCAGGAGTTGCTGCAGCACAGAGTTGGATTTTTTAAATTAATTTGGCAGTTTCAGGTAATATGTGAAATCAGTGAGCCACAGAAGTGGCACATCGTTGTTTGAACTCATTTGGCAGTTTTAGATAATTCTCTCCTGCAGTTCCTTTTTCTTTGGGGGGAAAAAAGTTTGGTGGGGTTTTTGTTTTGTTTTGGGTTTTTTGCCAGTTTTTCTTTGAAAGACAAATTACATAATTTAAAGATTTGCAGTTGTTATTTTCTGACTTGGAAATTGAGTCTCCGGCTTTCTTTCCTCCTGCTTAATTTTCTGTGATCATTTTTTAAGAAAAGTATATTTTCTACCTCATTCAGAAGCACCATTTATCCTCTTTGTCCTTCTTCCCACAAACTACAGCAGTGTTCCAGGCCTCTGCAAGTCAGACTTGGTAGGTAGGATGGGAAGGAAGACAAGTAAGAAGCATAGCAAAATGAAGTACATGTAATAGTTATGAGCATAGTTATGCTCATAGTTATGCATAACTGAGTTATGCAGTTATCTGAAGAGTGTTCCAGGCAGAGAGACTAGCTGTTATAAAAAATGTGATGCAGGGGGATCCCTGGGTGGCGCAGCAGTTTGGCGCCTGACTTTGGCCCAGGGGCGCGATCCTGGAGACCCGGGATTGAATCCTACGTCGGGCTCCCGGTGCATGGAGCCTGCTTCTCCCTCTGCCTGTGTCTCTGCCTCTCTCTCTCTCTCTCTCTCTCTCTCTCTCTCTCTCTCTGTGTGACTATCATAAATAAATAAAAATTTTTTAAAAATGTGATGCAGAATATTCCTGGCTTTTTGTTTAAGGAGCAGGAGGGAGACTAGTTCAGCTGAAGATGCAATGAAGGAAAGGAAGAGTAATAAAAAATGATGTGAGAAATCCCTTTCAAAGAATGACCAGTAAAGCCTTATAGGCCATGATAAGGGCTTTGGCATTTATTCTGAATGAAATGAGGGGTCATTGCAGGGTTTGGAGCAGAGAAGAGACATGGCATGACAAGTTTTTAAAAGGACTGATCTCACTGCTGGGTTTGAAGATAGACTGTAGTGGCTTGAGAGAGACAGCAGGATCAAATGAGAGACATTTGCAGTAGTGGTGGCTTAGTTGGACCAGGACAGTAGTGCTAGGGATGGTAGCAAGTGGTAGATAAACCAACTTCCAGCAGAACCAAAATAAGAGTCATCTAGAGCCGACAGGAATAAGTACTAATCTTATAAATGAAAACATTTTGACTTATTGGGAATTTCTGTTTTCTTTTTAGTATTGATTGTCTAGTTCAGTGTTCCGCAAACTTTTTCTGTAAGAGAGTCAGCTGCATTTATTGTTCTGTCTCAATAGTAATCTCTGCCATTGCAGCAAAAGCAGCCCTAGATAATATAGGTATGGCGGTGTTCCAAAACAGCATTTACAGAAACAGGTCAACCCCTGATCTAGATTATAAGCTCTTAGAAACTATTTTTTTTCCTTTTTTCCCTTTCCCCTAAGCTTTATTTATTTATTTATTTATTTGTTTAACCTATAAGATTAACCCAAGAAGGAGAAATACATTTCCTATTTATATCAGTTCATTGTTTTGGGGGGGGGCTTATGGGAATGGGTTAGGGAATAGAGCTACAGTTGATTGAATTTGAACCTGTGGTATATGACAATTTTTGTTATGTAATATGAAAAAAAAGTTTAACAAATAACTTAGGATAAGTGAGGGATCAGTTAAAATATAAGTATCAAATGTATTTATAAGTTAATACATTTATTATTATAATAATTAACATTTTACCAAAGTAATAATGGTAAGTTATTATTATTACTACTACTACTACTACTATTATTATTATTATTATTATTATTATTATTATTATGAGAGAGTTAGCATGCATAAGCAGGGGGAGTGGCAGAGGGAGACAGAATTTTCAGCTGGCTCCCAGCCCAGGGCAGAGCCCAACTTGGGGCTTTGTCTCATGACTCTGAGATCATGACCGGAGTCGAAACCAAGAATCAGACACTTAACCGACTGAGCTACCCAGGCACCCTGAAACACCAGTATTGATTAATTTTTTCCAAAATGAGGGTAATGTGGATCATATCATTTCAGAAGTGTTTGTTGTTGGACACCTTTTATTTTTCTCAAGAATGGATATTCTTTTCTCCAACCTATCTGAATCATGTCACCTAAAATCCAGTTTTTCTAAACTTAAAATTTACAAGTTTATATGACAAAGTTAATTTCTTGGTACTTTGAATACATAATGTGTTTTTTTAGTTCAAAGTAACTATGATAATTTCTTACATTACACCATGCTTTACAGTTTCTGGAAGTCCTGTTTAATCCTTGCAACAAACATGAGAGATAACAAAGGATAAATGTAGTTTTCCTTATTTTAATAGATGAGGAAAATAAGGCACAGCTCAGATTTGATTTAACCAGTATTATCCAGTTTGTAATGATGATCCAGGTCTTTCTATGGGCTTTTGTTTACTTGAGAGCCTAGAATTATGGAGGCAGAAGTTAAAAATTGGTTTGAATGATATAGATACAGAGTAAGTCATGTAAGAGTAAAATATGGGAAAATTACGAAGAGGTTCATGGCTCAGGTTTAAATTAGTTAAGAGGTATAAAACAGATTTCTCTGTCTTCAGTACTATGAAATGTGATACAAAATTACATATTTAGGATTAGATGGCTAATTTCAGATCTAATCAGAAAAAAACATTTTGTGAAAAGACAATTCCTTTTAAAGATAGGAAATATTGAATACATGAATACAAGAGAAATAACTATATCCTAAAAAATTTAAATTCAAGTGAAACCTTATTGTAAAGGGAGAAGCCTACTTAGCTTACTCCTATTTTAGAATACTTAATTTACATTTAGTTGACTTTATTTCATTTTGTGCCCTAATAGCCTTTGTTCATTATCACTTAACACAGTCAAACATGTATACTGTAATTATACAGAATATTAATGTAATTAAACAGAATTTGGAATACAGCAGATCTGCCTAGAATTCTCTCCATGAGGTTTTTATATCTAGCTTACAAAAGCAACTCACTATAATGCTTTTCAGCTATAAGTCCCACTCATGAATCTTGAAAACTACATTACATTATTAGTAATTCTAAGGAAGGTAAGAATGCATTACTGATTCATGTTTATTACATACCCCGAAGTTTGACAGAACCTAAGTTCGCCTCTACCCTTAGGCCCAACATCAGGGATCCTTTCCTTATTTCTAGTAGGAACAGAGCTAGACGGACTGGGGGACCTCTTGGCTGTATCTCCTGTTCTAGGTTGGACCTCTGTTTGGTTATCTTGACATGATAACCAGCACCATCAGATCTCATTTGTCCTTATTAAATTTGTTCTGTGCATTGTACTGTTTCTCATCCTCCCCGTAGCCTGTTGTCTATTCTGTTTCTCCCATGCTGCTGTGTATCGATGGAGAAAATTGTGGTCAGCATCTGCACAAATGTAGTCCTCAAACCTTAGCTGAGCCCTCAGTGTTTGTCTCAGTTCTTTATCTTGTCAGCCTTTCTTAACGTTTTTCAGAATTAACATTCTCCTCAATTTTCTCTCGTTCCCCTCATTCTTACTCAGTAATATCACTTCCTCTTTGCCTGTATATATAATTTAGAAGCCTGTTAAGATTCACTTCTAGGCCAGTGGCTCTGAAGATTTTGAACTCCAGGCCGTATTATACTCTGAAAAATTATTAAGGACTTCAATATGAAAAATAAAATTAATGAGACCTGAGGTATTGTTTTACATTCCTGTAAATCTCTTTGATGTCTGGCTCATTAGAAGATAGCTGGATCCTCACATTTACTTTCTGTTCAGTCTGTTGCGGTCATGTTGTTAGGAAGTGTAGAAAATCCAGCCTCACAAAGATTGTAATTGGTAAGGTGAGAGTCTTACAACAGCCTTTTCAGATAATTGTGGCCATCTGTCTTTGCTACTACACCACAACTTGACAGGTGGTAGTTTCTTAGAGGTTATTTGCAATATGGAATCTGAGCCACATGAATTCATTGGGAATTCATTCCCAATGAATGAATTTTTTGTACTCTGTTAAATTGAAAACCATTGGTTTTGTCTTATATTTTGAGTGGACCTTTACTTGAGCATTTATTTCTAACACTGTGCATTAGTTCTTTAGGAGTCATTGGTCCACTGGTTTCTGCTGACATTTCCAAATGATAATACATTCCTTTTGACAGTATCAACAGTCCTATTACTATCACCACTGGTGTCATTAGAAAAATATCTAAGAATTGAGTCACTGTGTCAAGTTCACGGTGCTGGATGCGGGTTTTCCAAAATTTTAGTTATTGCTTGAAAGCCTGAAATTTTATCACTGGCAAAAATAACTGTCAGTTATTTTCCTTGAAGTATCAAGCTCACATCCTTCACTTCATTCACTTCTGAGAAAGGGTTTGCCACAAACCCAAGTCTGAGTAATCATAGTCTGTCAGTAGCCTCTCAGAATAAAAACAGTGCTCTACAAAAAAGTACTTCCAGCTTGCAATTCCGAAAATTACACACATGCTTTTTCTTGAGACAAAGATCAGTCATCATCAAGGTATGTAGCAGAGGTGCTTTATGGATAGTTGCCATTTTGTCATGCAGAATATTTTTTAAAAGAACACTTTATTCAAGGTCAAGATTTAATAAAAGTAGCATCAGTAAGGGCATTCTTTAGTTAAATGGCTTTTTCTTTATGTTTGAAAGAGGGTGGTTTTATTTACCAGGATGGTGACTGCTAGTACAGTTAATGACACTGCCTTCATGTGTTCTAAGACACCAACAGTAACACCCACCATTGCTATTGTACCGTTGCTATGAATGTCAAGTGTAAAGGTCAAATAATGTCTTAGTATCCTCATATCCTTATGAGAATTATTTTTACCTCTAGTAGATCCCTTGAAAGGGTTTCAGATTTCCAAGGTTCTGTAGACCACACTTTGAGAACCTCTTTTTATCCAGTCCCGTCTCCTGCCTCCATCACTACACCACCACTCTTTCAAGACTTGGAGTCTTTAAACGTCCTCCTTCTCATATAATCACTCTTCTCTTTTTAAACTCATGGCCCTCAGTCTATATAAATAATAATTCTTTATCCAGCTACCCTTTTCAGGTTACCATTTTTTTTACAATAATTTTTACCATTATTTTTGTCCAACCTAGAACAGGAGATACAGCCAGGAGGTCCCCCACTGCATCTAGCTCTGTTCCTAATGGAAATAAGGAATGGTTTAAAAAAAAAAAAAAAAAAAAGGTGAATCTCTTCACTTGTTTAAAAGTAGATCGCATTTACTTTTTGTCCTTGGATTCTGAATCACACCTCAACCCTTTAAAGTGGTTTTTCTCTCCAGTGCTCTAGGTTTCTTTTTTTGTATTTTCAGTAATGTGCTTAATCCAGTGTTTTAATTTATGTTTTTACTCAGTAGCATTTGTAGCAAATGACTACTCTTTACTTCCTGGAGGACTTCAGTGTGTTTGTTTTTCTCTTACCTTTCTAATCTTTGTCCTTTGCTCACTCAGCCTCTGCTTATTTTTTAACGTGCCCAACTCTGTCATCTTCGCTTTACATGTTCTCATTTACTTTGACTGCCATGTTGAAGATAATTCAGATTGCTGTGTTTAATCCTAATCCCAATTCCATCATCTTTGTTTTGCATTATCTCCTTTACTTTGACTGCCATGTTGAGGATGATTCAGATTGCTGTGTCTGATCCTAATCCCTGCCCTGAGTTCCAGACCCATATTTCCCCACTTCTAAATGTTGCCAAGTGGTTATCTCACAACTAAACTTGGCATACCTAGAAACAAAATCCTCCGCTATCTTTCCTTGCAGCAGTCCAGAGAGCATGAAGTACACAATATACTAGGAAAACAGTAATAAGAGAACAGGCAAGATACATGTAAGGCAAATAATAAGTAAATAAGCAATAATATAATATAGTAATCACAGATTATGAAAAATACTGGTTGTGCTGGGGATGGTAGGAGAGACCTACTTAGGTAGGATTATCAGGGAATATCTCTGAGGAGTTAACACCTAAAATGAGTCCTTAAGAATGAAAAGGGAAAAAAAAAGAATGAGAAGGATTCAGCTTTCTGAAAAGAGAAGGGGAAATGAATGGAGAAGGAATAGAGCTAACATAAAGATCTTGGGATGTTCTAAGGTCACTGTAGATAAAGTGAGAGTGAACTGAAGAAATGTGGGTTTGATAGTTATGGTGTCTTTTAAAGACATGAAAAGGAGTTTGACTTTCATTCTAATTGCCATGAGAAGCCACTGAAACGTATTAAGCAGGTTATGATAACATCTGATTTCCAAGTCTACCATATTCCTTTGGTAACTCTATGGTGAACAAATGACGATGGAGTGGGATCGGTGGGGAAGAATGAGGACATCTCATTGGAAACTCTTAACGGTACTCTAGGTGAGAGATGACAGTGGTTTAAACTTCAGGGTAGATCAGAGATGGGCTACAAATGGACATCTAGAAATCACGGTTTGGGGTCTTGAACCAAGAAGATCTTGCCTTAAAGTGACAGAGAAAGGTTAGCAAGTGTTTCAAGTGCAGGGCACAATATATTCAAAAAGGGTAAAAAACCTGAAAGAAAATAGATATTTGAGGACCTGAAAGAATCTCAGCCTGAAGTCTAAGAGGAAGAATGGTAAAGGATGAGTTAGGAGATTTAGGTAGAAACCAGATCATACAGGACACGTTAAGTAAATTAGACTCTGTTTATGTCTAGAGTTGTAATCTGGGCTGTATTTGAGGATTCCCTGATTATAACCAGTAATGGGAATCTTGGGAGTAGATGAGTTACCCAAGGAGAATGTATGAAATGAAAAGAACATAGATCCTAAAGCCAAGACATGAGGAACATTAGCTTTGAAGAGGAGTTGACCGAGGGGATGGAGAAGAAACTGAAAAGGGAAATTTGTAACAAGAGGGACCAGTAAAGCCAAGGGGCAAGGTTTTTCAGAAGAAATCTGTGGTTAGCATTTCAGATGATTCTCTGGAGAGTAATTGAGAAGAGCTTGTGAAATCATCTGTACTGTTCATTGACCGAGTTGGTGAGAATGAATTTGGTGCAGTCATAGGTTGAAAACCAAATTTTGAGGGTTGAATAAATTGTGAGGTAAGGAGATTGAGACAGTGCATTTAGACAACTAAGTGGGCTTTGAAAGGGTGGTGGTTGGAGTTTGGGGTGGGTTTTTTTCTTTAATGGTCAACTGAATTTTTTTAAAAATTTAGACTTAACTTTTTTAGAGAAGTTTAAAGTTTATAGCAAACCTGTGGGGAAGCTACAGAAATTTCTCACATACCTCCTACTCCCACAGCATGTATAGGCTCTGCTATTATCATTACCCCCCACCAGAGTGGAGTATTTGTTAATAAATGAACCTGCATTGACATATCATCATCACCCAAGGTCCATAGTTTACAGCTCAGTCTTGGTGTTCTACATTCTCTGGGTTTGGACAAATGTATAATGACATTTATCCATCATTATGGTTTCATAGTATTTTCACTGCACTAAAAGTCTTCTGTGCTTTGCACATTCATCCCTCTTCCTCTCTCCCTCCACCAATCCCTGGAAACTACTCATCTTTTTACGGTTTCCATAGTTTTGCCTTTTCCAGGATATCATATAGTTGGAATCATATGGTATGTAGCCTTTTCCAATTGGTTACGTCCCTGAGTAATATGCACTTAAGGTTTCTCCATGTCTTTTTGTGACTTGTGAGCTCATTTATTTTTTAGTGCTGGATTATAGTTTGTTGTTTGGATGTACCACAGTTCATTTACCCCATTCACTTACTGAAGGACAGCTTAGTGGCTTCCAAGTATTAGCAATTATGAATAAAGGTGCTAGAAATATCTCTGTGGAGGTTTTTGTGTTGACATAAGTTTTCAGCTCTTTACTCAAAGTGCTTTTGATGGATTCTTAAGGAGGATTTTTTTGTTTATAAATATGTAAGATACATGTTTAAGTCCTATTTGAAAGAGAGGGATTGAAAGGTTAAGAGAGAGGAGGTGGGATGGAATAGGATCCTCTATGCTATTTCTTATCTCAGTTGCTCTCACCTGGTGTCTCAAGCTAGAAACTTCAGTCTGCTCTAATTTCTTTGCCCCACTTGCACATGCTCATCAAATCTTAATTTTTACCATAGGAAATACTGTTTAGGTGCAGTTTCTTCTCTCCACACTAATGTGAATTTTATTAAGTTGATACCATCTCCATATGGCTGTTCAAACAGTCTCCTCCCCATTTTATTCCTTTAAAAAAGAGGGGAGAAAACAGTATGATCATATTACAGTTCAGTTAGGACTTGTCATGGTCTGGCCCTTCCCACTATTAACCTCTTGTCCGCTTTCCCTCTTCCAATGTACCATCTTCCCCATGCTACCCCCATACTATCCCTCAGCTATATTAAATTTTCCTCTGCCCCATAAACTTGCCCTGCTCTCACCAAACCTTTTTCCTTTTAATAAAGGTGTTTTCTTCACCTAAAAATCATTCCTCATCTTCATCCTTGCAAATTCCTATTAAAAATCACCGAGTCCCCTGTTGTGACTTGACTCAGAGTAAATCATTCCTTTCTGTATCCAATAATACTGTATTCATACTTCTGTTTTATGTTCATTTGTTCATCTGTCTGTGTTCACCTGTATCATTGGCTCCTGTAGACCAGACACTCTGTCATTCATGCATACATGCTGGATGCTTGCTGTAGTATCTTAGGTTCATTAAATGTTTGTGGGATGAATGACTAAAACTACAACAGTTAGTGAAACTTTACGTATTCCAAGCATATTGGAATTGGAAACCATCATTTTAAAGATAACTAGACAGAGATCTAGGGAGGCGAAATGATTTCCCAGCAGTGTTACAGAGAGCGTCTGTCACTCAGTCCTCTGGACTTCTGGCCCTGTGCTATCTGTAGGAACATCTACGGGTCACTCTCAGTCAGTGCTGGCTGGGTAATAGCGAAATTAAGATAGAGCTGGTTTGAACACATTCACTGTCTATGATGCCATTTAATTTTTAGTTTATACAATATGACTCAAAGATTGAAATGCAAAAAGATTCTGTATGGAAAGGGTCCTAAAAATTCTGGTTGAATTCAGTAGATAGACTCATCTTTCTTCAAATAAGTTATTTAATTTAGTGTTCTTTTACAGAGGTCCACACTTTATCCCCCTAGTCCATTTAGAGGGATCCCTAGGTAACAAAATTTTGTGTGTGCATGTGAGAGAGAATGAGAGAGAGTGCGTGCGTGTGTGTGTATGTGTGTGTGTGTGTGTCTGTTTACATGCATTTGGGGCACAGGGATGGGAGCATAGGCTCCAGATCTTTTTTCAGAGGGTTCCTTGATTCCCCCCCACCCCCCCGAAAGTTAAGAACCATTGTGCCTAAATAATTTGGAGATATTTTGCTTTTGTAATAAGTGATCTTTCTCAAGCAAAGTACATTAAAAATTCTTTGGGCTGCTGTTTGAATTACATTTTTAATCTTTGCTACTTGCTTTCATTTTTAGGGTTTGTGTTTAGTGAATCAGAGGGATCTGCATTAGAACAGTTTGAAGGTGGCCCCTGTGCTGTTATTGCACCTGTTCAGGTAACATAGACTACTTTACCAACTCCTTAGAGGGACATGTTCAAACGTTTCATACTTGACTTTTCATTTTCTAAACTGTCTATATGTAATGAGATATGATCAGTTATCTCTTTTGTTCATGTAAATTACTATAAATATCCAAAATAAAAAGTGAATTCAGAACATGGGCAGGTTATACAGCAATAGCCTTTCAGCTGTTTTTATTGTCAAGAAAACGTAATATGTGTTCCCTGACATTCAGAAAACGAGGAATTAATGATAATGACCTCTTTCTAATACAGTGATCCTGTCAAGTTATGATTTTTTATGCCGTTGTTAGGTATATCATAGCAATAGTATTATTTTCATTTCTTTATGTAAAAATGATTTTCCTACAAAGTTGAAGATCAGTTAATATCTTCATGCTCTAAAACCCTACACATTTTAAAAATAAGTTGTATTTTATAGTTGTAGGCTGTAGCTTTGGCTTTTAAAATAAAATCGTAACAACTGACTTCAGAATTTCCACAATTTTTTTAAAAAGATTTTTTCTTTGCACAAGATAGTGTTAATCTGAATATATGTGTATGATTTTGCATCCTAATGTGTTGTTCAAATTTCAAAGGCTGATTTGCTGCAAATGTTACGTAGTTAAAACCATGAATTGAATTTTCAGTTTACTTTAATACCTAAATTGTCTGAACAGCAGTGTCATTTCACAACTGTGCTAAGAAGAGCTGGAATTTATTATGTTTTAATCAGCACGTTTTGAAAATACATATTTAATGTGATATATATTATTCATTGGGCATAAAGAATGCATTCCTGAACTGTTAGCTGCAAAATAAATTTGTCTTATACCCCACATTATTAAATTAAAAATTTATATGATTCCAAAATATATCCTTTATGGATCATCATTTTATTTCTTCAAAGGGCAAAATTGATTTTTTTTTTTTTTTTGCTTTAGTGGAATTATAAAAAAAATTAAGAAAAATTTGAATGTTTGAATGTTGCCTGGGAGTTACTTAATATAAATTTAACTGTAAATTAGTAGTAGAGTTGTTATACTTTTAGGCTGGGGCAGTTTTGGTTGCTAGCAGAATCTTATCTGAATTTGAAGATTCCTTGTCCTGTCTGTATTTAAATTAGGTTATATTGACACTGCCCCTACTGGATTTTTACTAAAAGTCTATTTTTACTAAAAGTCTATTTAACTATATTGTTAAATGCGAGATGTACCACAGGAGTCCCCTGTTTTATAAAATTCAGTATATTTCCACAATGATAGCTATTTTTGCAAGGGATGATTGTAATGTTCAAAGCCCTCTTGTATCTTTGAGGTGGTAATTTAGTTTCATAGTTACATAAATCTTTTCAATCAGAAGAATTTTGTGTTTTTTAAAAATATTTCAATGTAAAAGTCAGAACTACACCATTGAGCCTAATGAAGGGAAATGAGCAAGTCCTAGATATTAAAACTTTTTTAAACTATAAAAATTAGAACATGATACTCTTGCCAAAAGAATAGGCATATTATGGAACCTAGTAGTTAATGCAGGAGTAGACCACGTTACATATAGCAATTTACCGAGAATTTATTATGTATCATGATAAAGAGGTAACTATAAATCAGTGGTAGAATAAAATGAAATTTGATGAATGTCACTGATAAGAGTGGTTGCCAGTTTGAGGGGAAAAAACTGAATGTAGGTCATCTGATACCATGTACCAAATATGTTCTTGGTACAATATTTAGCCACAGAAAAACAAATGCTACTATATTGTCAACACTAAGAGAAAGGGTGAGGTCCAGGCTCAGGAAAATATTTGCAGTGACTATTAGCATTAAGTGGATATTGTTTTTCTTATACAATGAACGTGTACAAATTGGTTAGAAAAACACTAAAACTCTAGTGGTGAAATAATGTGTATGCAGTCATAACAGGTGGAATAATGATGGACAGCCAAAGAATCATGATGTTCATCCTCACTAGGAATCCATAAAAGTACAAATAAAACAGTAACTAGATTCTATTACTTACTCTAAGTTTTAAATATAAAATAATTGCCAGTGCATGTAAGAGTAGGATGATGCTGGCATATTCATATTGCCATATAGTACATTTGTACTTTGATTTGGGGAAAGAATTTACATTATAACAGGAACCATAATGCAGATTTTTTTTGACAAAATCATTGTATTTCTGTGAGTCTTTCTTAAAGAAGTAATCCTTAATATGGAAAAAAGTTGTATTCAGTATGAAGTTTTTATATTTATAGTAGTAAAAGAAAAAATTTATAAACCTAATGTACTGTAGTTTAAATGTGAAATAAGGTTTGAGTAAATTTTGATAGCTCAATCGGCAATTAGAGATTAAGAATTATAGTTATGAATCCTGTGGGAAAACAGAAAAATGGGAAACATAATCACATACCCATTATGCTTCTCACTTGTAATAAAAATTTAAAGCAGGTATAAAAGAAAGACTGGAAGGAAGCATATCAAAGTATAACAGCGATCGTATTAGTGGTGAAATAATGGGTATCCCACCTCACTTTTCCCAAGTTTTGTAATCTAGTTATATTCCTCAGTTTTATGGTTATTACCATACTAGGGAAAAGTTAGAAGCCCTTATTTGTAGTATTTGTAGAATTTACTTCTATTAAGAATGTTAGACTATTCCTTAGTTTTTTGTTCAAGCACTTTGAAATGATTGCTTATTAGGTGCCAGGTACTGTGCTAAGTGCATTATGTAGATTATTTCATATAATCCTCACTGCAACCTTTTAAAGTTTATGCTATTATTATTTTTGGTTAGTAAAGTAGTGGAACCAAGATGCACCCCTAGGTGTGTCTGACCTCTTAGCAATACACTACAGCTTTCAAACATGTGAGAAGCGTCAAAGAACTTCTTTCTTGGATCTGCCCCCTGTAGATTCAGATACAGTAGGTGGAGCCTAAGGATCTTCATTTTTAATAAACAAGTCAGGTGACTAGGATGGAAATGATCTTTCAACTGCATTTTGAGAAGGAAACACTATACTGAGCTGCTTTCTATCAATTCATGAGTGTAACATAGTTGACGCACTTAAGGAAAGTGAGAAAGCAATTTGTTTTTTCTTTTGAATCTTACAGTTTTTTTAGTTAAACCAGGAATTTAGGAACTCCTTATCTTATAATAAAGTGATGAGTCTCTTTATTCTCATATCACAAGTCAGAACTAATAGAGCAGAACCACCTTTGTATTTTGATTTCTTTTCCCCCAAGGAATCTAAGAGAAATGTAGTCTTTTCCCTATTTCTAGAGTCTTCACTTTGTGAATGAGCAGTAAGTTTCTTTAATTTTCAGGTTCTGTGTCTATTGTTTTGAGTCAGTTATTCTATTTGCCAGAAAATACATATTATGAAAGAAGAATTTTATGGATCTAGAATCAAGTTTATAGTAGTGTATTCTGAATAATATGCTCATTTACCATTGAATGTGAAGGGAAACTATCTGAATTTTTTTTAGCACTATTAAGTAGATAATAAAGGAGGTACAAATTAGGGTTGTTTTTTTTTTTCTATTTTAAAATAAAGGAAAATGAAGGTATGCTTATAATGCATTCTAATAACTATTGCTTTAATTGTATAAAGGCATTTCTTTTGAAGAAGCTCCTGTTTTCTTCAGAGAAGTCTTCTTGGAGGGATTGCCCAGGTATGATAGTGGTCTTCTATAAATTTTTCCTTCACCTTCTAATTTATAGATGATCTATGCAGCTTTCATTGGCATTAGTTGAACTGAAATTATTTATTTTAAAAAGTAAACTATAAATGGGATTTTTTTCTTGAGATTTATTTTTTTCAGTGTTTCAGAAAGTTCTGTGACTCCAAATTTTAATGTGTATACTCAGAAATTCCATTTCCCTAAGACTTCTAAGACAGAATAATAGAACAAAGGGCAAAACATTTGGCCTCTCACTAAAAGGTTGGGCCATTTCCTTGAACTGTTGAATGACAGTATGGGGTAAGGAAGAGTCCTTTGTGTTTTGTCTTAGCTCTGAGCAAGAACTCATAGTTATCTTTGTAATCCTGCAACTTTTAGGACTGTGCCTTACACAATGCAGATAATACTGCAAATAACTCTGGATTAAATCGCAAACGAAGCTGTCCTAGCATCTGCAATATGATTAGGTCAGAGAGCTGTGTGGTGCTGCCTGATAATAACAAACATTTGCTTAGTACTTGACAGTTCACAAAGTCTTTCCTTCCCTAAGTGAACAATTTCGGGTGAACCTCACAATGACTTCTGGAAGAACATGGGATATATTCTAATCCTAGTTTGGTATATAAAAGCAAAAACTGTTTCCATTCCAAACCATACCCATAGAATCTGTTGATTGTAAATTTAGGAGTTAAAGTGTCATTCGTGTCTTTTTTATTAATTAATAGCTGAAATGCAACATAAATTTTAGTAGAAAAGAAACCAAGAATACTATTAACATCAGTGTTTTATTGGTAAAATTTATAATATTTCTTGCATAGAAATATATTCACATTGATAAAATATATAGCATTGTTATAAATGTAAATGTCATGGTGGTTATAAAATAAAATGACATAATTCCTGCCTTCAAAAAACTGCTCATCTATTAAAAGAAGTAAAATTCTCCCCATAGCATAAAATTTTACATAGGGTACACATACACATCTTGTCCCATTTGAAAGTTTCAGGGGGCAGCGCTGCTTTTGGAGAGCTATACTGCTTGAAAATGGAAGGTGGCTAAGTCTCAAGAACAAATTATCTGAGCATTTTTCTCATTGCCCTTTTCTATAGAGGTCTAATGTTCAGATCACCGCAGTCTAGTATCAGGAGTTTCTATATTATGCAACATAACCATGATGGCATCTGCTGATGTCATGAATTGTGGTATTGTATATGCTGTGTGTTACCTCATTATCCTTACCCTGTGGGACAAGGAGATCAAAGATTAGACTAACTCAGAAATGAGGAAAAAATAGAAGTCTCAGCAGACCCTCACAATGTGCCTGGTTCTGACAGGAAAGGAGACCTCAGGGCTCCCGTTGCAGCCTAAGGAAGGGGAAAGATCAGTATCAGGTTATTCCAAGTAATGTATATATTCTTCCTCCTAATTTTTAATTCTTCATTTTTCAGCATTCTTTTTCTAATTAATGGCAATATTTAATAGTGATGACATTTTAACCCTCAAGCACTTTTTTTTTTTAATGTAAGATTGGTTACTGGGGGGAGGGGAGGAATCTTCCACTTAAAATGCTTGATTTTCATTATTAAAACATTCTTAATATTGTTATCCATGATAGGATTTTTTTTTCAAATAAAATCATTATAACTGATACTTTGGTTATTTTTAGAGGAAGAGCGGAAAGAACTCCTTTGTCATACCTTATGTGATATTTTAGAAAGTGCTTGTTGTGACAACTCTGGATCTTACTGCCTGGTTTCCTGGTTAAGAGGAAAGACAACCGAGGAAACGGCTAGTATTTCTGGGAGTCCTGCAGAGTCTAGTTGCCAAGTGGAACATTCTTGTAAGATACATTTTTATTTCCTGAAGTAATTTCTTGTATCTTTGTTGTAATGAAACTACTGAAAAATTAAAAGATATATATTTAAAATTTTCATAATACATCTTTTTTAGCCTAAGCTTAATTGATGAGCCTTAATATTTTTCATTTCCCTGTCAGTTATTTTAGTTGCTGGAGGATATTGCACTTGTGTATCTTGCATTTTTGGAAAAAAGAAAGGAAATGCATCTATTAAACTTTTTAAAAAATTTTAGTTAATTTCTGCTTGATGAAAAAAAAAAAATTTCTGCTTGATGACCCTCTCTGAGCTTTGGAATTCTCATTTAGAAAGTTTGAAGAACATAATCCTACATACTTTAGTTTTAGATGCTTTAATGTTGGTGTTTGTTTTTTTCTTTCTTTCCTTTTTTTTTTTTTTTTTTTGGTATTGGAAAAGGGATTTTTGGACATAAGAAAATTTCTTAAATATCTTTGGTTTCTTAGAGCAAAGATGGGGGCATTATTCTTCATTACATTTTGTTTGGTTTCCTCCTGAATTTTTTGGACATTGTGTAATACAGTCTACATGTAAGGATTATTTTAAGGTAGTTTTATAAAAGGGATTTTATTCCTTCATTCAAGTTTTTCATTATTGGGGATTTCTCTTTAAATAATAGCTACTCTTATTCATAAAAAACATATATTCTGTGGATTTTTTAGCCTTTGAAAATTCTTATGTAATTGACCTCAAAACTGCCAGAATGAACTAGTAAAATGGAGACTTCTGGTTGTACTGAAGCTAGGTAAAGAGTTGCTTTTCTGTTTTTCTTTTCAGGAATTATCTTGCTAGTATGTGACTTTTGATAATTGGTAGCTCCGTGTGCTTATATTGAAAAAGTGACTTATTCTACCTATGATGCATTCTGTTAACTATCATCTCTGCAGAAATTATTTTTAAAGAAATTGGACACCTGATTTATAGAGAGTACGTTTTGATTACTCATGATACACATCTCAATTTCCATGTAGGATTATCCCTAAGGTATTACTGTCTCCACAGGCTGAAATGGCTCTGATAATGTCAGCGTCTTCTTTCTCTGCAGTGATAGTGGCAAATTCTCATAGTACATTTGCAAAGAATAATTTTTAAAATTTAAACAGTTGAATGACGTTTCCTTTTTAGGCCTTTCAAACATAGCCTTTCAAAAAGGATTTAACATACTTTTAGAGTTGATGATGACAGCTGAAGAAAACAAGTGGAAAATATTTACAAGGATGGTAGTCAAAAATCTTAAGATTGGTTTTAAAGTATTTTTCAGGTTTTACTGGGTTGCGTGGAAGCATGTTTAATAGTTGTATTTAGGACATGAAACTTCAGACAGAGGAAAGTTGTTTTAAAAAATTTTTTAAAAGTTGTTGAAAGAATATCCTCTTAAAGCCAATCTATATATTAATATGCAAAAAAAAAATAGTAAGATCTTCTCTTTTAACATTTTTCATTTGTATTTTTGTAGTACACTCTGAACTTAACCATGGGGTATACTGTACATTTCTGTAGTTAGAGGTTAAATTGCTCTAGGTTAAATAGCCTCATAATGTATTCACTTTGGTATGTCAGTAACTAGGTGGGCATGTTAGATTTAGTTCCTCTTCAGAAAACATATTTTAGTAGTTTTCCACTTTGCTTTGCCTTATTTTAAAAGTGGACATGAAATCAAGCCGTATATTAAATCTGTTCTTAGTACTGTAAAAATTTTTAAAGTTTTGTTAACTGAAAATTTGAGAATTTGCCTTAGATGTTGACAATGCAAAGAACTTACATTACAGTTTTTATTCCGTATAACAATCTGTTTTACCTGTTCTTTCCTTTGTTCCCAGCTATGTTCTTTTTCTTGTGTTTTATATTTTTTCACCATCCTGCCTGCTAAGCTTTTTATTTTGCTTGCCTCTTTTCTCTAAACTATCTTTATGTCTACTTTCATAGTATATACCCAGTAAAATTATTTAGGTAATCAAGCACTGCAAAGCAATTAGTACAATTTGGAAAAGGTTAGGTCGAATTTTTATTTTATCCTGAAATTTTTACATGTGAACTGTTTTCTCCCTTGTCAATAGTACATTGTGCTCAAACATTAATTTCATTGGCTTGTGTGGTGTGTGTAGTTTTTGGCTTTTGGTAACGCACACTTGTTTGCAGTAGTGAATACTCAGGTTCAGTTTCAGTTTGTTTCCCACACAAATCAAAAGCTTATTGAAATTAACCCATTGGACTGGTAAAAATTTTTAAAAATAGTTTAAAACATTTGAAAATTAAAATGATTTTGAAAGGATAGCCTAATGAAACCTTTTTAATCGTAATTCAAAAAATCCTGATTTTGAATTCATGATGAATTAATTTCTTTCGTTCTCAAGTAAGAATTAATATTTAAAAGTACTAAGATTTGCTTTATAAAATATATATAAAATTGTTCATTGTGACAAATTTTTTAGAGTAGGCATTTTGATTCATGTATGAGAGCTTTAAAGATGTTATTTTTGTAAAGGGAGCCAAGACTCTCTGGATTCAGATCTCAGCTCTGCTTGTTGTTTGGTGGTGCTCTAGGGAAGCTTCTTCTCTGCCTCATGTCCTCTTCTATAAAATGGGGATAATTGTGTTGTTAGAGGACTGAATGAGATAAGGCATGTAGCACATTTAGAAGGAGGCCTGGCATGCAGTATAGAGTGCTGCATAAATATTATCTTGGATTTAAATGATTTCTTTCCTTTGTTATTTTTTAAATTTGTAATTGTACTGTATTAATCATAATCTAAATAAGTTACTGAAAACTTCTCTAATAATAGTTGTACAAACAAATGAGGAAACAAACTTAAAGCTGTTGTTGAACCTGTGTAGTTTCCAAGTGCTATGCCTTTTTATACACATTAGTTTAATAATAATTAAACATTAACCTACAGATTTTATATTATAAAGGAGGAAGATTAGCTATGATGATTTTATTTGGATCTATGAATTGAAAGATTATTTTAAAGTGCAGGACACATTTCAGTTGATGTGTGAAGCACTCTGTCAGTAATTTCTCTATTTTATATATTATCTTCGTATAACTGAATTGAAAATAAATGTTATTATTTAATCACCCTTCTACATTCTCAGTATTATACCCATTTTAGTTATAATCATGGTAACTAAGATGCTGAAATAGAAATTTGTGTAACAATAAAGTTGAAAACAAACAATTTTAAGGGAGTAAGGAAATAGGGAAAAATTTTGATTGCTTGAAAGTATTTACAGCCTGCTGTGTGTATCTTGTGTCATTTATTTGCCATGTGTAGTGCTGAAAAGTGTCTTTTATGTATAGCTGCCTTGGCTGTCGAAGAGCTTGGCTTTGAGCGATTTCATGCATTAATTCAGTAAGTAACATTGGAACATTTAAAATACTTACCTTGTGGACACATTGCCATTTTAAGTCTGTTCATACTTGGAAAGGTACTTAGATTTATGTACTTGAGGATTAATTTGTTACCAGTTTTTTAAAAAAAATAATTTCTAAATGTTTACTTAAATAAAACTGATTCCTAAATTAGCTACCAGAATGTGCTTTTCTATAATATTAAAAGCTTCTTCATCATTACAATGAAAAAAAACATTCTAGCTTAATGTTTCTCTGACCTGAAGGAATACAAAGATTTCTGATAGAATAAATATTTGAATTATTGTTTCTTGTTTACCAAAATATGCCTTCTGTGACTTTCATTAAAAGTGCCATATTTTCATTCATTCAACTTTTTAGTATAAAAGGTAAGGATAGCTATGTTGATAGAATTACAGGTGGCATTTGAAACATGACATTAATTTTTTTAAAAGAAGCCACAAATGTACACCTTATCTTTGGATTCAGATATTTATTACATAATTTTCAGGCTTTACAGAGTCAAGTTTTCTTTTTTCTTGAAAACTTCTTAGAGAGGGCTACTTCATTTTTAAAAATGTATAATTATTGTAGAATTTATTGATGCCAGACAGTTCACCTAAGTGTTGAAGAGTTTTCCTGCCAAGTAGGCACTGTGTTTTAATGGTATATATTTAGCAACATTTGTCAGCAATAGCTTTTGCTTTTAATGGCTAAATTTGTATTTGGAAATTTGAGACACAAATCTCATTTGTATGTATACAGTTTAATGTATAAGGTGATTTAAAAATTTTCCCATTTGTCAATGGAATTATTCTCATCATGGTACTAATACTTAATTCTTTTCTCCCCCCAGAAAAAGATCATTCAGAAGTTTATCAGAATTAAAAGATGCTGTCTTGGACCAGTATTCAATGTGGGGAAACAAATTTGGAGTGTTGCTTTTTCTGTATTCTGTGTTACTGACAAAGGTTTGTTTAAGATGCTTCTTCTGGCTTTTATCAGTTTGAATTTCATACTGTTTTTCATGTTCTAATAAGTAATTTTATTTTAGATACTGTTTCTAAATCTCAGAATAAAAATCTCTTGTGCCCATGATAAGGAATCATCAAGTTCTCTTTCCTCACCACTCACTTAGTACTTAACCACTTTCAAACTTGGTTTTACTCCCAGTCTTCTGTGTTATAGAGGTTATCAATCATGTTCTAATTATGAAATGCACTCAGTTCTTCTGAATTTTATTTTCTTTCATCTTCACAGTATCTGGCATTTGACCTTAATGCCTTCTGAAACTTTCTGACCCTCAGTCCCTCTCTTAACTTACCTGATAAATCACTGTGCCTTTGTATAATATCTCACAATCTCACCTCCCCCACACATACCTTTTTTTTTGATAGCTTCATTTTCTTCTTTATCTCCTGCTCCTTTCTTTCCCCTTCTAAAATTTTATATTCTGGAAATTTTCAGTCCCTGTCTACCATAGACTTTTACTTTTATGGGCATTTTAATCTCTCAACTTTTATGTGGATAATTCCAGTGTGTACATCTCCTGTCCTGCCTTTTTTCCCCAACTGCTAATCTATCTGTAGCAGTCTGTTTCAGTTGAGTATGCTGCTTGATTTACCATATCTGCTATCAGACTTCTTTCATTTGATAGATGTTTATTGGGCATTGACTCTATGCAGGCAACTAGAATTATAATGTAATATACATTTTTTAAAAAATAAATCCTCCAGTACTATAAAAAATAAATGGACACATTAATAATTCTACAATGGCACTGTTTTTTGGTGTTCATTTATTGCATGCACAAAGCATGAGGGGAAATAGAACAAGATATGTCTGAGTTATGGATTTGGTTTTTAGTTTTTGGGGACGAGGGGTTTGATGGAATCAAGAACAGACTTTCTCTAGTAAGGACCATGTGACAGAAGTAGTGTCTTGATGGATGAGGAAAAGTTTTCTAGATGAAAAGCTGTGGAAAGGTTTTCTGAGCCATGGAAACAGCAAGTATAAAGGCATAATAGATTGGGGGTTTAACACCAGAAGAACAATAAGGAGTTAAGTATTCCTGCAGCATAATACACCAGAAAGGCAGTGGTGAAAGATGAGATAGTACACTGATGTAAAAAGGCTCAGAACATGAAGGCCCTTGTATTCTCTGCAAAAAATAATTGCAATTTTACCTGGCCAAAATTAGAGCAAAAATTTTGGACAAGGTAATAGTAACATCTTTTCTGTTGATAAGTTTCCTTAAATTGAGGTGAGAGTTGCGTGGGAGGGAGTTGGTGATGGGGTAGGAGACCAGAGTCAGGACTATAAGAAAGAATGGTTATTGAACAGATGAACCTAAGCTAGGGCAGTGACCAGAGACATGGAAAAGAAAAAGAGTATTTAGAAGCATCTTCTAAATTTGGAAATTTAAAAACATTTTAGAAGTCTGTTTGAGAGAAAGAACGAAAAGTACTTTGTAGTTGGTTAGATGTGGTTAATAACAGTGTGTGGGATCTGAGATGACTGGTCTCTTATGAGTTTGGCTTTGTTCATTATTCCTCCCGTTTTTATGCTCAAAACTTTTGATACATCCTCTGTCTCTTGCCCTTTACAGGCAATAAACCATCATGTCTAGCTGGTCTTTGAAATGATGCCTCTCCCTCACCAGTGATTATGTCACTTGTTCATATTATTCATTTTGGCTTTTATCATAGCCTGCTTTGTATCACTTATAAGGAGGCAAGTGCAAAATATCATATTTGTTTGTATTGTCCTACAATATGTAGGCATTTGTTAAATATTTGGATTGCTGATTAATGTTTTTAGTCCTTAAAATAGCCTTAATCTGATAGAACCAGTGGTTAAAGTTAGGTGGTGAAAGATAGTTTCTCTTTGTTCTTGGGGGTTGATGAAACGAAAATGCCTCGGTCTCCTGCTTACCTAGATATTTGGGGATTTGGATATCCTTTGAGGAATTAAAAAATATCAGAAAACTAGTTTTTAAGAAAATAAGAAACTTCCTGCCCTCCTAGTTTTATACTTTGTCAGTACATGTTTAAATTACTGATATTTCTGAGAATGCAGTCAGAACTCTGTTTTCTTTTGTACTAGTTAGACGTTTTGTGTATTTAAATTAACATCTCTATCAACACTCATGTGTATGTCTTTAATACTAATATGTTTTTTAAAAAGCCTAAGTAAATATATCAGATGCCTTAGCAGGTGTATTAAGTCTGAATTTACTTTAGTCTGAAATTAAATGAATATTAACTCTTGGATTAAATAATTTTCTCCTGCCTCCTGGTAAAACTTAAATATCTCTCAGTACCCCTTTAGCCAACATGCCATGAAATCTATTACCCATGAAACAGTCAGTGCTCTTTGTACAGAGTCTATGAAAGAAAAGATATTCTTGGAGAAGCTACTTCTTACATTATCATCTAATATATTCTCCCGCATCAAATCTGGGTAATATTTTGGGAGAAAATTTACTTAAATAAATGTTTTATTCATTTATGGTAAAAAATGGTCAATTATAAACTACTATAATTTTCATTTTAGTTTTTTTTTTTTTATTTTTTTATTTTTTTATTTTTTTTTTTTTCATTTTTTTTTTTCATTTTAGTTTTTAAAATAAGCCAATGAATTTTTTGGTTCCTTTAGGGCATTGAAAACATAAAAAATGAAATTGAAGATTCAAATGAACCTTTGATAGATCCTGTATATGGACATGGCAGGTAATTAATTAAAATCCGTTATCTCCCTACATGGACTTAAGTTTTTAGAAACTTGACTTTAAGATAAAACACTACTAAGTCAGATAATTTTGTAAGTGTCAACAGCATAAAGCCTGTGGATTTGAGCAGTCCGTGCTTTATGCATTGCTTGCTTTAGGTATAAAATTATCATTTCCCTTCAGGTTTATGTATGCATTGCCCTTACTGTGGCACATACTTTTAAGATGACAGCAGGTGGTATTTTAACAAATTGTTTTATGTTCCACTTAATTTTTTAGCAAATGAAATTTATTCATTTTGACTTAGAAATAAGTCTATCCTTTCCTATTTGTAAATGCTTTCCTCTTGGGAGAAATATTTGTTCCTTATTTTTCTCTGAAATCACCCTCTTCCCCAAGCTCTTTATGTTTCTACTAGAATCAGTGGAATAGTGACAGTAACCCAACTCTATTATATAGGTCCTTCTCTTTAGATCTTTGTACCTCAGAGAGTAAAATTCAATCATTGATCAAACAAAAAAATAATAATTACCTATATATTTATAGATGATTATAAGTATTAAGTTTTTAGTCTTAGAAATCTTTTTCATCCATTTAAACGTGTGATGTCTTAAAGTTGTTAAATTTAGATGAATATATGCAACAGTAGATACCATTGTGATGATACACTTAGTAATATATTTAGCAAAACTGTTTTTCAGTGGTGTGTATAAAATAAAAATGCAAGCTTTTCCCTAAGTTTGTTTTGTAACTAGCATAATGTAGAAGTCGTTACTTTATGTCTTACTACAGGGATCATTTGAGAAGAAAACTAGTTTATTCATATTTTAATTGCTTTTAAATTTTTATTAATAGCCAAAGTTTAATTAACCTCCTACTGACGGGACATGCTGTTTCTAATGTGTGGGATGGTGATAGAGAATGCTCAGGAATGAGTAAGTATATTTTTTTGGTGTGTTTCTCTCTTTGATAATGACTATTGCCCTAGAGTATGGTTGATTATTATTCATCTACTTAACTGCTCTGCAGTACTTAGAGGTTAAGATAAGTGCTTTAATATAGAAGAATCCTTACCTGTTTTCAAGATACTGTTATGTAAAAAAGTGTGGAGTTTGGAGGCAAACTTGGATTGAGATTCCAAGTATAATACTTTACTCAAGTTACTTCTTCAACCTTTAGTTTTCTCTAGTATAAAATTGGGATTGTAGGACTAACTTCTTTAGAAAGTAATAAATAGATCTCTTATTATCTAAATCTAGAACATATTTATCCAGTGGTATCTGTAAGTCTCAGACACTATTGCATTTTCTTAAAATCGAGGAGAATTATAAATACTGTCATTTAAAATATTTGTTTGGTGAGTCTTGTGGTTTTCCCTATATTACATTTAATGTGTATAATTTCCTTTGAAATGCTGAGCAGATTTAATGCTACCTGAGAATTTTAAACCTCCCCCTCCACCACATCTCCATCTCTGATCTGTTACTTCTTTGCTGTAGCTTCATATGCTCCCAGGGACATTGAAGTGAAACACATTATCAGCCAATTTAAGAGCTAATACACAGTTCTGAATAGAATTCCCTTCTGCTTATTACGGGGTCAGTCTAAATTCAGTTATTTACACATTCAGCTTATATTAACTACTATGTACCTCTTTTTGGAGCATTTAAAGCCTAGAACAGGAAGCTTCTGTAGTTCACCAGGAAATTTATTTCTTCTGTAATGAGATGAAACCATCACCATGTAGCAGAAACAAATATTATGATTGAGTTGCTGCTTTTTACTCCCATTTAAATAAGTGAATCCTGATCTTAAATTTGAGTTTTTCCTCAAATTTTAGGAGTAGGTATAGTTAATTAAACAGGAAACAATACAATATTAAGGGGGGATAAGTCAGTAAAAATTACAGAATTTCAGGTTGAAAAGCACCCTAGCACAATCCAGCCCTTCGCTTTACTATTTCAGAAAAGTAAGAACTACCTTCCCTCCATACGTTAGATAAAATATGCAAGATTGTTCACTCAGTGTGTAGATTAGAATGAGAACCTAGTTTTGCTGATTGCTGGCAAAGGATAAAAAAATTCATGGACCAAAAACTACCCAAGATACCTTGTTCTGTTTTTTCTAAGTGAGTCCATCCTATTCTTGAACCTTCCTCTGATTCAAAGCTATGAAGGCATTTAATCCTGCCAGTTAAAGGTATGTCATTCTTCCTTCAGGAATAGGCACTCACCCACATGGTTCTCTACACCCTCTCTTTTTCCTTCCCCTGGGGTTTCTGGGGCCTGAAGTATTTTATATCCTCTTAGATGATCAGAGAAGGAATATCTGATTCCTGTCAAACCCTGGGTGAGGTACCTCATCTCACTTGTCCCTGTCCTTGCTACTCCTGCTGTGCTATGGCTAATAAATAACTCTTTCCACCTGGACTTAGTTGTGCTGCTCTGGCTCTTGATACTAGTGATCATGGTCCTCCTCTCCTCCTCCCAGAACCAGACTATTCTTACTATCGTCCTCGGCTTTTCCTCACCTATCCTCCCAGAGGCTTTCTTTTCTTGCCATGAATTTGTTACTTTCCTCATAGGATATTAGTTACCCAACTTTTGGTTCTTGTATATAAATTCATTATTTCCTGTTTCTTGAAATACTAGCTTTCAAAGCTATTGTCCTGCTGTGAATTTTTTTTTTCAGTATAGTTTAAACATCAAAACTAAGCTGTGACTTCGAAATAGTTATCTTGGAAAAGAAAATAAGCAGGGCATATTTCTTTCATTTTCCCTTAATTGTTAGGAATGTTGACTTGAAGTTGAATCTATTTTCAGTCACGGACTTACAAATCTGTACGTTTTTCAGATTTATTGGATGTTTTTGAATCTGACAACATTCCAGGAGGTTGTGATATATGTAACATACAATGAAAAATTATAAAGAGTTACTAGTTGTAAAATCCTTAGGTAAGCTGCTTTACCTGCTTTAATTGAATCTTCTAGATTCAATTTCTGCAGTTATAAAATACGGAGCTTTAATGCCTTCCTCAAAGATATGTTTTGAAGATTAAGATCACATTTTAAAACACCTCAACTGGCTGTAGGGAGAACTCAGCTTTCCCTCAAAAGCGTACACACCTAGTTTGGGGAAATGAAAACGTGCACGCAAATTACTAGAATATGATGTAAAATGAAGCATGTTGAGAAAAAGTATTACAGAAGTTCAGAGGATGGAGAAAACTTTTCCTAATATGTTTATGTTGGGGTAAACAGAATTTAAATAGGAGCTAACATTTTAATGGGGCAAGATGGAATGAGTGAGAGGGCATTTTGAGAAAAATTGGAGGTTGTATTTAGGGGCTGGAGACAGATCAGACTAATTAGAGCCATGGTTCTTAATCCTGACTACATATTACCCCTTGGGGAGCTTATAAATAAATAAATCTGAATTCTGAGTGGAGGAGCCTGGGCATGATAATTTTAAAATTACCCCAAGATGGTTCTGACTTGCAGGCAGACTTGAGAACCAGTGGATGAAAGCACTGGATCTGCGAAGGGTTCTGGTAAGAGGAAAGATCATAAACATGGGGCTGGGTAAGAACTCAGAGGATCTCGAATACAAACAAGTTTACATTTTAGTTAGCAAGCATTAGGAAGAGAATCATTGAAGGTATTTGGACGGAAGAAAAAAGAGCACTAAGCTGAGATTTGAACAGGCATAGTCTGATTCCGTGTAAGGAGCATATTTAATCCTTACAGTAAACAGAATCTTGAGTGCGATGATAAATATATAAGATAATGTGGAAGAAGTTTATCTTATCAGTTTCATACCCTGAGAGGGAGGTAGTTGCCTCATTTATGGAGAGATACTGGTTTGAGAATTTAATCCAAAGATCTTGTCCCTGATACAAAGCTGGTGAATGAGCAATGCTGTATTTGTCATTGGAGAAGAATGAGGACTAAGAATAGACTATGAGTTTAGCAATTAATAAGATCTTTGCTTTAAAAGAGCAGTTGAGATAGAGATCAGATCATAGGGAGTAAATATTTTAGCAGTGTAAGCAAGGAAATCTTACTGATGAAAGGAAAGGAGGGAAAGAAAGGAATTGATTGACAAGGTGAAGAGATGGTGTATGTAGGCTCTGTTTAAAGGGATGGAAGTCACTTAAGTTGTTTGTTGGCCAAGGGAAGGGAACCCCAAAGTAAATTGGGTCAAGAGTAACAGTAATCTCAGAAAGATGCACAGTTCTGCTAAAAAATGAGGAAAGAATGTGCTGAGAAATAGGCATATGAAGTGTGAAAGATTTAAATTGGGAAAACTTTTGAGATTTTGAAGTTTGCTGAGAGTGGACAGAGGTAAAGTTGGAGGCATAGAAAGAAGAGAAAGGGTTTGAGTCTACTATTATAAGAAGGAATAAAAAAAATGGATCATAGGAGAAATTTTTAAATGTGCAGTGAACAGTGAGAGGTAGAGATGAGTTTACATAGAGTGCTTTGGAGTGGTTCCAACCAGTAGAGCTTATAGTTAGGCTTTTTCCCAGCAGTAAGCATCAATCAGGCAGTTGAAAAGAAAATGAATGTTATGTATTATCCAGGAAAGGCCAAGAAGGCTCAATGGAAGATAAATAGGGCATTTTTCTTGCCTTTATTAAGAATATCAATGTTTGATCAGTCATATATTTCATATTTTATATATATAACATATAATAAACATTTTTTTCCCAGTTTGTCTTTTGCCTTTAGTTTGCTTATGGTGAATATATATATGGTTACCATTTTTGACTATTAGAAACAAATACTACAGTGAAGATTTTTGTATATAAATCTTCACATATTCAAGTATCCTTATAGATTTCTAAGAGTAGAATGTATGCTAAAATTTTAGACATCTTTGAGTTTTATTAATAGCTTTATTGCGATAGAATTCCTAGATCACACATGATACTATTTAAAATGTATAATTCTGTGGTTTTTATTTACTTATTTCAGTTTCACGGTTTTTAGTGTTTCTTATACTTATGTAGCCATCACCAGATCAGTTTTAGAACATTTTTTTTATCAGCCCAAAAAGGAACCCTTGTGCCCATTTACAGTCACTCCCCGTAATCCCCTGCCCCTCAGCATCTAACAAATATTGATCTATTATCTGTTTCCACAGATTTGCTGAAATTGCGGATTTCTTGTAAATAGAATCACATAATATCTGGTCTTCTGTGACTAGCTTCTTTCACATG
The DNA here is from genome assembly GCF_048164855.1 of Canis lupus baileyi. NCBI lineage: Eukaryota > Metazoa > Chordata > Mammalia > Carnivora > Canidae > Canis > Canis lupus. Next base: position 21,515,117 of record NC_132842.1, read on the forward strand.
GCGTGTTTTCAAGGTTCATCCATGTTTTAGCATAGACCAGCACCATACTCCTTTTTATTGGTGAATAATATTCCATTGTAGAGATAGACCATATTTAATGTATTTATTCATCAGTTGATGGGAATTTGGCATCTTTCCATGTGGCTGTCCTGAATAATGTGGTTTCATTTTCCTTTGGTATCTACCCAGGAGTGAAAATCCTGGGTCATGTGGTAACTCATATATTTAATCTTTGAGGCACACCTGTAAAACTGTTAGATAATGATTGATTACCTTCTAAAAATCTGTCTTACCAACTCCTCATGTATCAACTTTGCTTTTAACAATGTAGGTGAGTTCCGTTTTTCTGCATCCTGGCCAATACTCAGAACCGTCCATCTTTAAATATGTCATCTTACTGATAAGTCCCATTTCTCTGATTGCTCCTGAGCCTGTATGTGATCATCTTTTTTGTGTGTATGTCAGCTTTTAGTATTTCCTCTTCTGGGAATTGCTTCTTTGTAGCTTCTAGCATTTGGGGGAGAAAGGTTATTGTCTTACTGTTGCTAGGAACTCTATAAATTCTTTGTGTTTTAAAAATGTGTTCTAAATATTTTCCCTCAGCCTTTTTTGTTCCTTAACTTTGCTAATGGTATCTTCCATTATACCAAAGATTTTCATTTTTATGAAGATAAATCATATCATCTTTTCTGTTATGGCTTCTGTTTTGTTTCTTTAATTTTTTTTCCTCGAATCGTTTTGTATTTCTCCCACCACAAAATTAAACTATGTCCTAGTATTTTCTTCAAATTCTTTTGTAGGCTTTTTTTTTTAATGTTTAGCCCTTTAATCCATTTGAATTTTTTTATTTATGAGTGGTGTGAAATAGAGATCTACCTTTTTACTTTTTCCCAAAGAATTGCCTAATATCCTAACTTGTCATTTCTCTACCGGGCATACCTTCTTGATCAAATAACAGGTTTTCCCATATGTATGACACACTTTTTTATACTCTTCTGTTCCACTAATCTATTTGTGAGTTCTTATGCCAAAACTATCTTATTGTGTAGTTTTATGTTGTTTAATACTTGTCACATTTCCTATTATAATAAAAATAATATAAAATTATTATAGCTATTTTTACATTATCTAGTCCAGTGGAAGTTTTTTCATTTTTTTAAGTTGTAGTTTTAAGAAATTTGTGAGGTTACATTAAATTTGTAGATTATTTTAAAGAAGTGCCATCTTTACAGTACTAAGTCTTACCATTTACATCAGGGTTTTTTGTATCTTTTAATGAAAGTATATATTATTTAATGAAAGTATATATATTAATGATCGTATCATTTTAGTTCCCAAGTCATATAGGGATCATATAGTTCCCAAATCCATGTACTTTATTCTACCTCAGCTGTCAAAACTCTTTTGCTTCTGCAATAGAGTACGAATAAAACTGCAGTAGAACTAGTCATCTAATTTCATTTTTGACCACACCCCCAGTCTTTCACAGTGGCTGGGGGGGGGGGGGTATTTTAAAAACTAAGTCAGATCGTGACAATTTCTCACTTAAAACCATTCGATGACTGGCTTCCCCATGCACTTAAACTCCTTATGTATGTTCTCAAATCCTTCTGTGGTTTGGCCCTTACCTGCCATCTCTTTGTTTTGTACTATTGCATGTCTTCTGAGTGGAGATTTTCTTTGCTTCATTTGTCTACAAGTCAATTTTTTCTCTTTTCTACCCTTAAGTCATTCTGTTGTATTGGGTACTGTGTTTTATATGTATTGTACATTTATTGTTTGATGATTATTTGAATGTTTCTTCATTCTATGGGATTGACATAGAGTCCGTTTTTGCAAATCAAAAACTGAGAGCTTGCTTTTTCCTTTTTATTTTTTTAAGATTTTATTTATTTATTCATAAGAGACACAGAGGCTGAGACATAGGCAGAGGGAGAAGCAGACTCCATGCAGGGAACCCAATATGGGATTGATGTGGGACTTAATCTGGAAGTCCGGGATCATGCCCTGAGCCAAAGGCAGATGCTCAACTGCTGAGCCACCCAGGCATCCCTCTTTTTCCTTTTTTTTTTATTTTTTATTTTTTTTTAATTTTTATTTATGATAATCACACACGGGGGGGGGGGGGGCAGAAACATAGGCAGAGGGAGAAGCAGGCTCCATGCACCGGGAGTCTGACGTGGGATTCGATCCTGGGTCTCCAGGATCGCGCCCTGGGCCAAAGGCAGGCACCAAACCGCTGCACCACCCAAGGTTCCCCTCTTTTTCCTTTTTAATGTAAATCTTTCTTACAGTCCATCCAGGGTACGCTTAAATAGTCATTGAAAGTTGATAAACTTGGGGTCCCTGGGTGGCGCAGCGGTTTGGCGCCTGCCTTTGGCCCAGGGCACGATCCTAGAGACCCGGGATCGAATCCCACGTCGGGCTCCCGGTGCATGGAGCCTGCTTCTCCCTCTGCCTATGTCTCTGCCTCTCTCTCTCTCTCTCTCTCTATCATGAATAAATTAAAAAAAAAATTAAAAGAAAGTTGATAAACTTGTGATATGTAGATACAAAAAGAATCTAAACTGAAATTAAGTATTTTTAAAATTTAGTATTTTTGTATTTTTTAAGTAATATGAATTGCAATTAAATGGCTTAGTATACAAATTTTAAGTGTTTGGTTTATCATAATTTGTGTAATTTATCATAAGGGCAGAAGTGCTTATTTTCTCTATATTTTATTACTGTAGAAATACATTTAATTAGCTGGAGCTAAGTTGCCAGATAAAATACAGGACTCCCAGTTAAATTTGAATTGTGGATAAATCATTTTCAGTATAGGTATGTGCCATTCAATATTTGGAATATAATTTTACTAAAAAATTGGTTTTTCTTTTAAATCAGAAATTTAAGTGGGCACCTTGTGTTTTTATTTGCTAAATTTGGCAACCCTTGCTAGATACCAGCCTTGTAACAACCTGACTTCTTAGGAATAAACAACCAGTAAATGGGTTTGAAAAGCTCTTCACTTTCAAAAATAGATTTCACAAAGTTCATAGGTCAGATTGTGTATATGTATGCAATTTATGTATCGGTGAGATAGCCAGGTCTTTCTCAGTATCTTATTGCTTTTTAATTTAGCTATTCTAACATTCTTGCACATAAGTTCTTCTTAAATTTTTCTAACTACAGATTTTTTACCCTACTTACTCAAGGATATTACCCTACATAATTTCATCCTAGCTTATTTTTCAACCATCATGAATCTATTCTTGAACAAAATTATGCAACTTGCTCTTATGTCTTTGTTCATCTACTCCTTTTGCCGAAGACCTATATCCCTCCCATCTGTGCCTATGCAGTTCTTCATTGCCTACTTCATATGCCATCCCTCCAAGGAGCACTTCTTGATTTTCACAGCTGAGCGTAATCTATCCTTACCTCTGAGCATTTTGTTTTCGTGGCACTTACACATTCTATTTTGATACCTATCATTTGTGGGGAGAGAGGGTGGTAAATTACAGTAAAAACACTTATGATGAGATCTACCTCAATGAATTTTTAAGTTAAGATACAGTATTAACTATAAATATAAAGTTGTACAGTGGATACCTAGAACTTACCTTACATGACTGCAGCTTTATTTGAGTACTCACTCCCCATTTCCTCCTCCTTCCAGCTCCTGGCAACCATCATTCTCCTCAGCTTCTACGAATTTGACTATTTTGGATATGTCATCTAAGCGGAATCATGCAGTATTTCTCCTCTGACTCGTGTATTTCACTTAGCATAGTGTCCTGAAAGTTCATTCCTGTTGCCACATATGATAGGATTTCCTTCTTTTTTAAGCATGAGTAATTTTCCATCATATGTATATATTACAGTTTCCTTAAGCATCCATTCGTTGTTAGACTTTTAGGTTGTTTCAACATCTTGGCGCTGGTAAATACTACTGTAGTGAGCATGGGAGCGCAGGTATTCTTTTGGATTGAATACCCAGAACTGGAATTGCTCTGGTAGTTGTATTTTTAATTTTTTGAGGAAACTCTATACTGTTTTCCATAGTTGGTACACTATTTTACATTCCCACCCATAGTATACAAGATTTCCAGTTTCTGCATATCCTTACCAATGTCTTATGATTTGCCTTTTTTTTTTATAATGGCCAGGCAAACGGATGTGGGGTGATACTTATGTTAGGTTTTAATTTGCAACTCTCTGATGATTAGTGATGTTGAGCATCTTTCATATTATTGTTGGTCATTTATATGTATTCTTTGGAGAAATGACTATTCATGTTCTTTGCCCAATTTTTAATTGAATTATTTGGGTTTTTGCAGCTGAGTTGTAGGAGCTCCTTATATATTTTGGTCATTAACCCCTTATCAGATACATGGTTTGCAAAAAGGATCTTGTCTGCCTCATCTTTGTATTCCTCATGGTAGCTTTGTATTCCTGAACTATGCAGCCTTGATGGGTTCTTTTCCCCCCTCAGTACTTGGCACTCAGTACTGTTTCTTAAATAAATGCAGTGCTGACTTGGAAACCAGATAACTGCATCAAATTTAAAAGGTCCAAGTGGGCCTTTGATAGATGTGCTGACAGCAGTGACAAGTGACAAAGTGGAAGAGAAGAGATAGGCAAACTGAGGAATATAAAACTCTGCATATAAATATATGTATGTATATATAGTCCTACTGAAACAGGGTTAATAGAGACTCCTCATGATTAATCTTAAATGTGAGGCTAAGAAAACAGAAAATTCTAAAATATAATGACACAATTACTAGGATTTGCTGCAAATACAAATTGATTTCATTGAGACTTATTGAGACAAGTCTTATTTAAGTAAGTTGTGTAAGTTATAATATGTGAGGTTGGTATGTCCTTACTACATTTACAACTTCATATACTAATAAATATTCTTAAGGATGCACATTAGCTATCAAAGATAAAAATCTTATCTTTGATAAAAATATATATACATATATATGTGCTTACTGACCTAATCTCAATTATTTATTACCCATGAATTATGAACAGCTAGTTTGGTATAGTTAGTAACATATTTATTATAAATATACTATTTTAGGTATTTAAAATTCCAAGGAGAAATAGATTGATGTAGTATCTAATCATAACACTAGGTGGTGGTATCTGATTTTAGAAATTAAAGTGTGGCACTATTTCTCAACATATACGTTCTTTGAACTTGAAAACGTTTAGTGCTTAAATCTCAGGAGAGGAAGCAAAACTTTGTAAGGCAATAGAGTACCATTTCTACTTCTTTGGGTTGCTTACACCCCTCACTCCTTTTTCCTTTTGAATGCTATAATCAAATGATTCACATATTTTTTGGTCTCATATGCTTGACACTTAGGAGTTTTTGGTTGTTGGGGTTTTTTTGTTTTGTTTTGTTTGCATTTGACACTTTTAAAAATGGAGATCTTGGGGCACCTGGATGTCTCAGTTAAGCATCTAACTCTTGATTTTGGCTCAGGTCATGATTTCAAGGTTGTGATCTCAAGCCCCATCAGGCTCCACACTAGGCATAGAGCCTGCTTAAAATTCTCTCCTGTTTATAGATTCAGTCTGTTGAGATATATCATTTGGACTCAGGAAAACTTCACTTTACACTTATAAAAGCTTGAGAATCAAAAAAAGGGCAATTAGCACCTTTTTTATGGAAATCATTTTGATTTCATATAGTCTCTAAAAGGGTCTCATGGACCTGTAAGAATCCTAACACACAATTTGAGAACTACAGCTGTATCTCCCCCAGTACCTGTAAGAAGCTAGTGAAAAAATATAAACTAGATGTATAATTTACATATAGATTCTGTTAATTTTGAATTTTCAAATCCAAAAGGTTGCACAACCAGTTTTTGGCTTACACTATCTGAATGTTGTACTTAACGATACATACATAGTATGACCAACAGTTGATATTATTATATTAATTAATTACAAAAATACAATATCTTAATAGAAAATGGATAAAACATGACCAGATGGTAAGAAGGAAACAAAGTTATATTTACATTGTATTTCAGTGGTCATAATTTTTAGCCACAAAAAAACAATGCTTTCTAGAAATATATATGGACCCAAATTACTGTTAGAGTTCCATTTAATGCACATTAGCTGAAAGCTGTAGTCTATAAAAAACTTGATTATCATCATAGTTACATCTCTGTTGTAGAATAATCTCGTCTTCATTGTCTGAGCTTTGTCTCTTCTTTCTTGGCCACATCCGTGACATCAGCTCTTATCTCTGTGCTGATTCCCAGAGCTCTGTTTTCTACCCTGACCTCTCTTCTTCATGCTCTTGAACCTAACTTCCAGTTGTGGATCCATCTCTAGCCAGAAGTCCTGAAGTTCTCTCCAGGCCAGCTTGTCTATAAACAAACTTCTGTTCTCAGGACTTCTTAATCCTTCCTTTTGTTAATCACCGTTTATCAAGTTCCCCAGATTAGAAACCTTTAAAAGAAGGCTTGAGGGATCCCTGGGTGGCGCAGCGGTTTGGCGCCTGCCTTTGGCCCAGGGCGCGATCCTGGAGACCCGGGATCGAATCCCACGTCGGGCTCCCGGTGCATGGAGCCTGCTTCTCCCTCTGCCTGTGTGCACCTCTGCCTCTCTCTCTCTCTGTGTGACTATCATAAATAAATAAAAATTAAAAAAAAAAAAAAAAAAAAGAAGGCTTGAAATAGTCATCACTCTTTAAGTATATTGATTTTTCATACTTCTTTGTTGTTTCCTCTGCCTTGAATTTTCTTCATATTCTCTTCTTGGTGCCTAGAAAACTCCTACATGTGCTTAAAGATTTAACTCAAATGTTAATCCCCCTTTTATTTTATTTTTTCAAAGATTTATTCAAGAATGGGGGTGGGGGTAGAGAGAATCCTCAAGCAAACTCCCCCATGAGCACAGAGCCCCACATGGGGCTCTATCCCACAACCCGTGAAATCATGATCTGAGACAAAATTAAGAGTCAGACACTCAGCCAACTGAGCTACCCAGGCGCCCTTCAAATGTTTTCACTTCTATACACTCTCCCTAATTCAGTAAGCAGATGTTCTTTTATCACTTAAGATAAAGTGTGTATGGGGTACCTGGATGGCACAGTCCATTAAGTTTCAGACTCTTGGTTTCAGCTCAGGTCATGATCTCCAGGTCATGGGATCAGGGCCTGCTCCCCATGGGGCTCTGTGCTCAGCATGGAGTCTGCTTGAGACCCTCTCCCTCCTGTCCCCCCTCTGCCCCAACACCCTTGCATGCATGCATGTGCTCTCTCTCTATCAAATTAATAATAAAATCTTTTTTTTTAAAAGATAGTGTATATGTATGTATAAACATAGAAAAGACACCTTTTTTTTCCATCTCGCTTGATAAACTTAGCCTTTGTAAGGCAGATACCTTGTTCTGCTTGTACTTATTTCCCAAATCTTAAGCATACTGTATTTATAGGTGAAACAGATGGCATCAAAAGCCCATGTTTTAAGTATTATGCAAGTAGGTTCACTGCTATCCAGCGATAAATATTACAAATTAAGATTAGCATATTCTTTAAGTCAAGTCAATTCAAGTTAGCTGTTTTGCATGGATATTATGAAGTATCTCTTCTTTATTTTTGCCAGTAATTCCTTCAGTTTCATAGGGGGAAATGTCCTCATTTTAAAAGCTAAAATTGAATATAAGATTTTATAAAAAATATACATCTGAAGCATCATATCACCCATCACAAACATGATCTAATGATATTTTATAATAAGTAGTAATATAATGATTTGATGAGAACTCTTTAACAATACGTGCTAGGTTTTAAAGTATACTTTTGGATAAAATTTAAAACTTTGGTATAAAATATATGTATGCATCTATATTTACATATAAATAATTTTCAGATTTATGTATGCTAATGCAGTAAAAACTTTTTTTTTGTAGAACTTCTTGGTATACATGAACAAGCATCTGTAGGATTCTTAACATTAATGGAAGCTTTAAGATACTGTAAGGTAAGTTGATTTTTACGATATTTTCAGTGCTTTTTATTCACATGTCCACTGTTACAGTATTTTCTCCTCTGACGACATTTAGCTTACTGTTACTATATAGTTTTCAGTTCCTGATCTCCTTTCCTAAACTGACAGGCATATTAAGTTAAGCTGGCTGATCATGCCAAGTTTTCTGTTTGTAAGGTTTGTCCCTTTTGAGGGTAGAAAGGAGAACCCTTAAAAAAAAAAAAACAATTTAAAAATAGAGACACCTATCACTGAAAATATATTTTTTGGTAAACCAAGGGAAAGGCTGTATTGTTTCTTCCTCATAACAGGTTGCTTCACTGAAACAACTGGCAATACTTATTAGGCAAAGGAAAAGAATTTGTTAGATGCCTAAGTTTTAACTTTTGTCTGTTCCATCTGAAAAATTATTTCACAATTAAACAAATTCCAATCATATCACAGCATTAACTTCTTTAACACATGGGCTAAGGTTAGGAACTGCCTTGAACCTCTCGTTTATTGATAGATATTTCGTTGCTTTCCTGCATAATCTGAAATAACTTTTGAATGTTCCAAATAGCTTTAAATGGTTAATAGTTCAAATCATTAATGATTTGCACCTAATGAGATGTCCTGATTTTGAAGGAAGGAAGAAGTAGATCTAATTTTCTTTTCCATTTTAGACTAGTGAGTCCATAGCAGTAGTTCAATGATGATGATTTGGTAAAGTAACAGTGTCTTGCCCTCTTTCTTTCTTCCTTTCTTTTTTCTTTCTTTTAACTGGAAGTGTTCTTCTTTCATGACAGCACTTGGAAAGGAGTGATACGGGTATGACAATCAAAGAGGTTTCATCCTGCCCTTATCCATTAGTAGGGATCATAGTATTACACAGTAGTAATTCTTTTACAAGCTAAAGCTGTTCTGAAATAGCCTGGCAACCAGAGCATTAAGCTGCATCCCGTTCTCCCAAGAAACACACACATTCATAGATCCTAAAAGTGTGTATGCATACATGCACATACCCGTGCACAAATAAAAATGATAACTTCATAGAGGTGATGAATATGTGAGTTAACTTGATTTTGATGATTTTTTCACAGTGTTTCCCATACAAAAACATCAAGTTGCACACTTTTAATATATACAACATTCATATATCAAAGATATTTTAATAAAGCTGTTCTTTTTAAAGCACATGTGTGTGTTTTGCAGGAGGATCGGGTATGGAGGTGATAAACTGTGAAATCTTCACCATGTGGCCTATAATGCCCTTATCTTGATCCTGTCTGTCCCTCTTCAGTTGCTTTGCTCTCTCTCTTGCTGTGCTCTAGCCCTGCTGGTTTCCTGCCAGTTTCTCAAACACACCCAAGCCCTTTCCTGCCTAGTAAGACTTCATACTTGACGTCATTTCTGCCTGGAATACTCCAGCTTATAAATGGATAGGCTCCCTCTCCTCTTCAGGTCCTACTTAAAATGGTGCCTCAAAGACCTTTTCCTTGGCCATTCCTTCAGTGACTTTCTTTCACAATTTTGTAGGAATAGTCACTCTATAATGGTCTTTTCATTATTTATTTTTTTAATCTTGAATGTGCTTTTTTATTGTCATCCCCAGTGGATTATAGACTCTAAAGCTAGTAACGGTGTCTTTCTGGGTACATATTTGGTGTTCAGTAAACATTTTTTGAATGAATGAATGGCCAATTTCACCAGAATTGTAAGCTTTTCTGAACCATGCTTTTGCTTTTCTTTAGCTGTTAGGTAGAACAGGGGAATGCCTGTTTTCCTCCCTAAGATCTTAGGGGGAAAACAATAGTGGCTGTGTATTCTATTACATGTTGATCTAGAGTTGTAGCTGTAATTGGTATTTTATAAGATTTAAAGATTTTTCTAGTGGCAGGACACAACAAAAGGCAGAACTCTCTATTATTTACACCTCCAAACAAGAGAGGGCTACCAGACAGGATCACAGGGGAATTATACCTGTGAACAGGGTGACAACAAGGTGTGACCATAGGGCCAGTATTGGGATGGAGTTAGCTAGGTTTCATGGGCTCCCAGTGGACTGGATAATTTCAGTGAGCTCTGAGGCTCAGGACGCTCTCTGCTTGTCTGACACCTGGCTCCAGGGTACTTAGGGCCATACATAGTGGCCAGGAGTATGGGAGACCTGGAAGGGAGGTGGATGGGATGGTGTAATAAGGCTTTTTGAAAAACTATGTCACGCTGTGGTGTTTGTCTGTACATAACTGTAGATGTTCCTCTGATGACCTGTATACATTTACTTTTCACTATACATTTAGAGAATAGCATTAAGGAAATCATTGTGTTTGTATTAATTTTATGAATCTGAGCATTTCCGTTTTTTAGTATTGTAGCAAATTGCTCTTTACAAATTAACATTTTCATATCATTTTGACTATATGTGTTCATTAACACAAATGAAAGTCTTTATACACACACATACAATGAAAAAGGTGATTCTGAGTGCTTTCGACTGTGCCCTTTTTTTTTTAATAGATAAGCCACCTACTGTAAAACCCACCATTTTGAAGTCTGCAATTCAGTGTTTTTTTCACAAAGTTGTGCAACCATCACCACTTACCTAATTTCAAAATGTTTTTCTTAACTCTGACACAATCCTCTAAACCCATAAGCAGTCACCTCCCTACTCCTTCCCAGCCTCTGGCAGCCTTCTTTCTCTGTGGTTTTGCCTATTCTGGACATTTCATCTAAATGGAATCATACAATGTGTAGCCTTTAGTGTCTGGCTTCAGACACTTAGCATAATGTTTGCAGTGTTCATTCTTGTTTTAACATGTAATAGTACTTGGTTCCTTTTTATAGCCAACTCTTCTGTTGTATTATATATCAGTTTATCTTTTCATTGGCTGATGGACATTTGGGTTGTTTCTGCTTTTGTGCTACTACAAATAATACTGCTATGAACATCCATGTATGTAAGTTTTTTGTGAATGTTTTCATTTCTCTTGGATGTATACCCAGGAGTGAAATTGCTTGTCATATACTAATTATATGCTTAACTTGTTGGGGAACTGTCAGACTGTTTTTCCAAAGTGGCTACACTATTTATGCACTTTTATTTTTTATATTATTATAAGACACTTAATGAGTTTGTACCCTTTGATCCTACCATATATATAATCCTCATATTTTACTTCTACCTTAATTAAATACACACAAATGCACACTCATTTTCTAAAAGAGAAATTAAATAACATCTAAACTTTTCACCACAAGAGGCAGCTACCACATGAGGAGTGGTAGAAAACCTGATTTTTAATTCCAGCTCTCTACTAGTTACCTGTTTGAATTCATACAAGGCACCAATCCCATACACATCTCTGTCTCCTGATGTGAAATTGAAGGACTTGGGCTGAGTACCTCTAAAATCCCTTCTACTTTGAATCTGTGATCAGACCTTTTCCTTTGTCTTTGTCCTTTACTCTTACTCTCTTTTGTCCCCAAACCATCATCCTTCCTGCTCTCCTGGTTCACCACTGCCATCAGCATATCCAGCTCATCCTTCTCATCACAGGACAAAGAAACTGATGTTTCTGTGCATGGATACAAGAGAGTACCTATTTCCCACATGGCTAATGATAAGAAAAATTCCACAGGTCCATAGTGGGGGTTGAAAGCAGGGCGTCCTATCAGGGCTTTGACTGATGAGGCAAGAATTACCCTGACTGCTGTTAAGTAGCCACTTGGAATTTCCCCGTTTCAGGGAGTCTGTGTGAGAAAAGAAAATACAGCAAATTTGATTGGTAAGGTTGTTTTTAAGTCGTATTCTATCCTCATAAGAGTATAGAATTGATTGATGGGAACATGATGGGATTTCCCAAGTCTATTTTTTACTTGCTGATTTTAAACTTTCTCAGTCACACACAAAACTGATACTCTCAAATTTTGGATACTGTAGCTTTTGAAGATTAAATCTATAACTTTGAGGCAGGCTATAAGTATAACTTTTTGTACATTTTAAGGAGACTTTATATTGTAGAACTTTGAACTTCTCTCCAACCATGAAGAGTCAAGAGACAACATTCTTTTGTATTCTTAAATATTTTGGAGTATATATTTTGCTTTAGAGAGATGATTATATTGCCCTAGGTTCTTTGAAGACAGGATGTGCTTAAGGCTTTTTCCCTTTACTTATTCATAAATATATTCATTATTAATTTATAATTGTTTTCCTGATAAAGTAATTACCACCAAATTTATAGTTTCAGAGTTTGAGAACCATTCTTTCTATCTAGCAACTTCAGTAAAACCTAAGAATGATTCTTAGGGTTAAACTAAGTTTTTCCAGCTGTGTTAAATCTGTATTATTGATACTCTGATACAAAGGTGTGATGTAAGCTTAGCCCTGACAGTCTTTATAACATTGATTTTTACATTCAGCATTTGACCTTATGGGTAAGGCATTCTGGCACAATATATTATTCCATTTAAGTATGAATTGGACTTTTCAGTTATGCTTCGAATATTCATGGGCAAATATTCAGCAGGCAGTATAAAATTTTCATTTGTTTGTTTATTTTGCTACATTTGTTCTAGGTTGGTTCTTACTTGAAATCTCCAAAATTCCCTATTTGGATTGTTGGCAGTGAAACTCACCTCACCGTATTTTTTGCCAAGGTATGCTTATAGCAGGACTTTTTTTTTTTTTTTTTTTTTTTTTTTAAGTATGACATCAGGCAACAAGTAATATAAGTCCATATTTAGTTTGGATCTTGTGCAAAATTCAGTATATTCCTACTAACAAGTGGATTGTTCCAAAATCTAAAAAAGTAATAGTAGAGAAAATATTGTTACACTGCTTTAGTTTTATAATTATTTCAGTAAAATCTGTCATTATTTTGTTAAAATTTCTTTATTTTTTGTGACTTTAGAGCTTTGGCTTTTGATATTTTTCAGAAATCAGTCTGTTAACTAAATTTAAAGGTTTTAGATTGCTCATTTCTAGAGAGGATAAGAATCTAATTTATATAATATAAGATAATTTGTTATAACATCTAGGAGAATATTTTTAAATCCATTAATAGTTCAGTGGTATAGAAGTGTTCTTTTAAGATGTTATATTTCCTGCAATTTCTATATGGTTATAATATTAACATAGATTAAATGCACTTGAATATGTTTATTTTAAAATCTTGAAACAAACCCCTTTTCTAAATTTCATACTTTAACTATAGTATTTCTCCACAATGGAGTAGTTACAAGCTTTGGAGTCAGACTTCATTTGAATCCTAACCTTCCCATTTAAGAATGTGGTCCAGCCTCTCTTCTCATGTTTTTAAAACGGATTTCTGGTAATACCTAGCTTTTAAATTTGTAGTCCGATTTAAATATAAAATGTTCAGCAGTATTTAGTGCAAGTTATGTGCCTGGGAAATCTTGGCTGTTGCCATCATCATCATCCTCACTGCCATTGCACATGGGGATGCCTAGTGGAGTTGCTGATGTTGGAATAAAGGGAGAAAACATAGAATTATTAATTTTGAGGTTCCTTATGTCTATAGGACTTTCCTGATTACCCCATACACTTTTTTAGATTGTACTTGTTAGTGTTATTTTGTGTCTGAAAGAAGTACGAATTGTATAAATTGTACCAAAGACTAAACTGACAGCACAAAGTCGTGTGGATTTATTTACTCCCTTTTTATTGGATTCCTTTTAATGCACTGCCTAAATCTAGGTAGTGGATTTAGAGCAAGATACATACTTACCTTTTCTTCAAGAGAAAAAGCTATAAAATATAACTCAAAAAGTACAGACTTTGACAGAAATACAGTCCTAGAAGTACTGATACGTTATATTTAGTCTGAAAGCTTGCTGTTTATTTCTCTCCTGAAGTAGAAAAGAAGTTAAACGCATAATGTAAAATATAGAAACTGAACACTTTAATTCCAGAGGGAAGGATATCATCATTTGACTGATTTTTGTGTCAAGTGTTCTAAATTTCCAGAAAAGAAAATCAGTTCCAATTTACATGCGAAAATGTAGTTTTAAGCTAATTTTTATTTTAATGCCTAGCTCCATTTTTCAGCACAGAAAAACTAATAAATTCTATGAAACAATGTAAGTTTCAAATATAAAAGATAATAAGATGAAAATATTTTAAATCTTAAAATTTATGATTGATACTTAAAAGATTTTGTCATTAAGTAGCAGAAAAGATTTTACAGAGGGTTAATAGAAGGAACAGTCAACTGAGCTATATAAGTATGGAGACATTTTGTATTTTATTTTTTATTTTTTTTAGTTTTGACATTTTGTATTTTAGCATCTAAATGTTAGGTTTGTTGAAAGATACCTTCTTTTTCTGTGAAACATACACTTCCTACCCACCTGCTGGTGTACTTTGGTGTTCCCATAGCATCGATCCTAACAATCTGATCCATTGTTCAATTGCACTTATCACACTTCCCATACCTTTTTGTGTGGTATGGTCTGCAATGAGCCTTGTGTGGGACAGGGACTCTCTTATTCATTTTAATCATAGACCTCAACCACGTACAACAAAGTGTTGAATGAGAGGCATAAAGTGCATAGAAACAGAAACCCCTGCCATGCCAGTTGTCCGCATGACAGAAGAGCTCTGTGTATGCCTTCTAAGTCAGACAAGATTTTCAGCTATGTATTTGCCTCCCTGAAGCTACTGATAATCATAATAGGAAAATGTACACATGCAGAAAGTGATTAGAGAGAATTTTATTTTATTTTTTAAAGATTTTATTATTTATTCATGAGAGACACACAGAAAGAGGCAGAAACACAGGCAGAGGGAGAAGCAGGCAAGCAGGCTCCCTATGGGGAATCCCAAGCGGGACTCGATCCCAGGACCCGAGCCAAAGGCAGACACTCAACCACTGAGCCACCCAGACATCCCTAGTAAGAATTTTATAGTAAAATTTTAGGTTCCTCAACTAGTACAAGTCCTAAAAATCACATATATCACCTTATTTCTCTTTTAGAACTCTTGAATTTTATACTAATTGTTATGTTTTTGTACTTACCTTGGTATCTCTGGATCTGGTACATAGTCTGGCACATAGTGTAGGGGATTCATTAATTCAGTGAATAAAGCCTATGCATGAATTTTCCACACTTGGGCTCCAGTGATATTTATATCTTGTAAAAATATTTTTTCATGACTCATTCTGAAGCTTCTTAAAAGCATGGGTACTTCCACTTCAGTGTGTTTTAAAACAACTGAATTTAGATTGTTTAAATATGTTTTTTAAAAAGAGTTGCAAGTAAAGAATTTTTCCCTTTGTGATAAAAGCTGGAAGATCACATACGTAGTAAATGAGATCAGTAATGCTTGATGACATTTATTAGGTCCAGTTTAAATTTTTTTTTAATGAAGTAGTCTTCTTTAATCTTCATCATGTAGACAATACTGTAAATTTTGCTGTTCTTTATATTACAAGACCTATTATTTGATCATTCTTGCTTTGATATTTTTGTATTTAAGAAAGTAATTTTGGCCTTGTTTTTGTTACTCAAAAAGTAATCTGGGGGTTTGTTTTTCTTCTTTATTTTTGAGTTTTGGCTTATTTATTTTGGGAGGGTTCACTCATTTTGTGTTCCATGGCCTGAAACATACAGCAGTTTAATGTAAATGCTGAGGTCTTTTTCTTTAAAACTGATAGGTTTGCATGGATATGTAGTTCATGTGCTGACCTCTTTGTGCTGATTATGATTAAGTAAAAAAGCCTGTTTAAAGGTCACAATTTTCAAAGTAATCTGTAATTTAACATTTTAAACTGCTTTTGAATAGCAGTGTAATTCTTCATGTGACACGTCCGAGGTGATAGTAGTTGCAGCTGTCATCATTCGTGTGTATATTCATTTGTCAAATGTTTACTGGCACCTAGTATGTGCCTGGCATTTATGCCAGGTACTGTGAAGACAGTGGTGAGCAAAAGAGATGGGCTCCTGTTCTTACGGAGGTATACCTTCTAATGGGAGAGGCAGTAATCAAAGAATCACTTATAAAACTATAAAATTGTAACTATGGTGAGGGCTGACAAAGCACAGGTCTATAAAGCCCTAAGAATTTATCTTAGTTTTGGAAAATTATGAATGTTTCCTTGAAGAACTGCTGTCTACCCTGAGCATCGGGGTATTAGTAAGATGAAACTACAGGAAGAGAGAACAGAGCCTTCCTTAGATAGGTAGTAGTCAGAGCCAAAGACTGGTGGGAAAACACTGGAAGAGAAGGGTAGGAGTACTGAGGATTCAAGGGGAAAGGTATGAAATGAGGGTACAGAAGAAAAAGCAGGTCTTTGACAGACTGTTCAAAGAGTAATGATAGCAAAAATCAGTGGCAGGAATAGTTTTGGGGGAGATAGGAAAGAAACAGGACTAAATTTGCACTTTGCAAAGGACTATGGCTAATTGTGGAAAACAGACGTGCTGAAGGGTAACTTAGGGCGTGGGTATAGAAGACTTTTGTAGTATTTTGGGTAAGCAGAAGCTATAGGTTTGATCAGGGTAATGGCAGTAGATGTTGATGGAATATATAAATGTGAGAGATTTGTTCCTGAAGTAAGTTGACAAGAAGACCTTGTGACAGATTGGATTGGATAGACAGAGGTAGAGGAAGCCAGTGAGAGGAGGGTTGTTAATGATTAGTCTTAGGGTCTCAGCAAGAGCTCAGCAGCTTTGTTCTTATTGAATGTAACCCACTCATCAACCCACTTTAATCAAGCAATTAACTTTTCATTGGGCCAGTTGACACAGTCAAGAGGAAGGACTGAGTCACTGTAGTTCGAGGTGTCTCAACAAAATGACCCAGCCACATAACCCCACGGTACAGTTTACAAGTCCCACCCACATGGACAATGCTTGGAATGTTTACATGAAAAACAGAAATCAGAGCAGTAGGGGAGAAAGAACTCAATAAAATAAATTTATTTAAAAAAAAAAGGAAAGAATGGAGATCGTGTAGGGCAGTTAAGGGATCAAAAGAAAACTAAGAAACCAAAACCGTAAGAGAAGTTACTATATCCATGAAACTCTGAAGGCTATGAGGAAAGAAATTTGACAAACAAGAAACTGAAAACTTACTGAAAGAATTGAAAGACAAATTGAAGAAATCTCTCCCCTTGATCATTGGCAGTAGCTTCCTGACTGAAGACTATGCTGTTACCTTTAGAGGAGCTGTAGTATTTTCTTAATTCAGTAACTAAAATGACCCTGTGAAAATTTAAGTCACTTCCTGTTACTCTTCTGTTCAAAACCCTACAGTGGTTCCCCTTCATTAAGCATAAAAGCCAAAGTTCCTTAGAATAACTTGATAGACCCTACCTCACCTCATCTGATTGACTCCAGTTGCCTTTCTAATCACATTTCCTACTCCGCCTTCCAGTCTTGCTTGGCCACACTGATCTTTCCTCTACCTCAGGAAGGAGGCAGGCCCTTGCACTTGCTATTCCCCTTGCTTAAAATGATCCTGCCTCACTTGTCTGTATAAAGGATTCTTTTCGTGATCCTGCCTCACTTGTCTGTATAAAGGATTCTTTTCGTCCGTCAGCTTGGTATTCAAACATCATCTCCTTAGGCCTTCCCTGGCTGTCTCTTCTAAAATGCCAACCACTTCCTCTCTCTCCCTTTTCATTAACATTCTCACAGATATAGGTATATTTTAATTGAGGAGAAATTCACCTAACAAAATTAACCATTTTCAAGTGAACAATTTAGTGGTATTCAGTACATTCAGAATATTGTACAACCACCACCTGTTAGTTCCCAAACTTCCCCGTCACTCCATTATGAGACCCTGTGTCCATAAGCATGTACTCCCCATTTCTCTCCAGAGCCCTGCTTTCAGACTATCAATTTACCTATCCTGGATATTTCGTATAAATGGAATCCTACAACATGTGACCCTTTGTTGGGGATTCTTCCACTGAGTGTAATGTTTTTGAGGTTCTTCCTCCTTTGGCACATTATCATCACTACTCAGTCCTTCATAGGGCTGAAAGACGCTGTGTTGTATGCATAGAACACAATTCAGTTATCTGCTTGGTGGGCATTTGGTCTGTTGCCACCCTCGACTAGTGTGAATAACGCGGCTGTGAATGTTTTTTTACAAGCACTTGTTTGAGTCCCTGTTTTCAATTCTTTTTGGTAAATACCTAGTACTGGAATTGCTGGTTCAGGTGACAATTGTCTGTGCAACTTTCTGGGGAAACTGCCTAGCTGTTTCCACAGCAGCTACACTGTTCTGCGTTCCCAGCAGTAGTATACAAGGGTTCCAAGTTTTTCCACATCTTTGCCATCACTGGTTATTTTCCTCTTTTCTTTTTATTGTTATTATAACTGTTCTAGTGAGTGCTAAGTGGTCTTTATGATCTTGATTTGCATTTCCCTTATTAGTGATGAAGGGTGTTGATCTTTGATTTTATATACTTTTTGGCCATATGTATATGTTCTTTGGAGAAATGTTTATTCAAGTCCTTTGCCTATTTTTGAGTTGAGTTGTTGGGTTTTTTTGTTGTTGTTATTGAATTGTGTTTTTAATATGTTCTGGTTTTAGGTACATACTGTATACTGTATACTTGTTTTATAGATCTGTCTTTCTCACGAGTAAGCTCTCTGAAGGCAGGATTTTTGTCTGTTTTGTCTGTTGCTGTTTTCCACTGCCTATAACAGTACCAGACACAGTGTTGGTGCTCAGTAAATTTTTGTTGAACACATGAATTGCAGAAAACACTGAAGATTTGTCTCATCAAAAACTGTGATATAACCATGGCTGGTATTTGAATAAGTGGGGAGATGGGGACTTAGGAATGCTAAGTTGTCTTTGATCATAAGAATTTAGTAGATCTTAAAGCTTATAAATCATGAAATAACAGTTAATTTATGCAGTATCTGTATGGAGACTAGAGCAGAAGGACTCGCTTTTGCTCTTCTGTTTGATCAACTTAAATACACATACAGATTTTCTCCGAATTAGTGAATAAAAACAACTTTGGTGAGAATTTGTAAATAAGCATTGTTACATACACATATACTCTATCATACTTAAAATCTATGCGCATGGTTTGAGGATGGGTAAGAAAATTGTTCCTATTCAGTGAAATAACTTTTAAGACTGTAAGTAATAAACTATAGTTTATTTTAAAAGAGGTCTAAAGTTTGTGATTCTAAATTTCAGTGCCATACTGTGTACTTAATAGTTATCCCTTGATATTTGATATGTCCAATAGTCAACTTTATTTTATTGGAACCTTCTTCCTGACCCATGGAGACTCAACACATTTTGTAGTATTGGAAGAGATTTTTCACAATTCAATTTTATCTGAAAATCAGTGATAAAAGTCAATTTAATAATTGACTTTTATGAGCAAGTAGAACTTCAGATTGATTATAACCATCTTTTTTTATCTTCTTTAAGTTTTTAAATTTAACTCTCCGCTGCTACCTTTTATAAGTCCTCTTCCATCTGGCATAAAAAAGTGATCTTTCTTATTAAACCTCTGTGTCTAGGAAATAGCAAAAATGACATTGGACTCTTGATTTATCTAGAGAATATGGTTGCAAAACATACATAGAAGCCATCCTGTGTAAGTGGCTGTTTTATACTTAATATCGAGGGGGAATGGCACATAACCTAACTGCAGGGATCATATAGGAACTCAGTCATCAAGCACCAGGGGTCCCAACAATACTGCAATAATGAGGATATGGGTGAGATAAAATGCAGTATGTAAATGGACTGACTTCTTCAAAGAAGGAAACTTAATTTCCATTAAGGAGGGTGGAGAATTCTCCAACTCATTTGAGCCATGACAGAATAAAATTTTCGTATCTGTACCTTGTGAGAAAGTATGCTTTGTAGGTAGGGTAGTAATGTTAAGTCATCTTACTAAACGTCATCATACCACGGTGCTTTTTTTTTTTTTTTTGATTCAAGTACCATGGTACTTTTGATAAACTGAAAATTTACTTGAGTAGTAGATGCTTGAATATAGAACCTATATTTTTAAACTTATCTTTCTTGAATTCTTTCCCTTAATTTAAAAAAATAGCTCTTATGGTTAAAACAAGCCTATAAAACATTTGTAACATTTCAAAGCATCTCTTAAAAGTCAGGTCTTTTCATACTGAAACATATATTTTAAATGCCCAAATTTCATCCGACGGAATGTTTGGGCAGTTGTCCACTTACCTTTTTCTTCTCCTCTAACCATCATTTTTCTCTCTTTTTTTTTTTTTTTTGTCTTCCTTTTTTATATTTTGGTTTTAAGATTAAATTATTCGGGTCATTTTGATAATTTTCTCTTGAATTGGAATTAATTATGAAATGTTTCGAGCAAATTCAAGGATGAGAGCTTTACATTTGAAATTATACATACGTACGATTAGAATTCTCATCTACATTTTATAGTCTGGGACCAGCGAAAAATAATCTCTCCAAAATTGTACGCTAGTAAGTGCCAAAGCCAGGATTCAAACTCCACAATCTTGTGACTCTGTAGTTTTTCACTACTTGTGTCCCATAGGATAACAAAAAAACAATTAGAATCGTATGTATAAAGTAGTAGACTTTTTTGTCTTGTTTTTATTGTGCATTTCAGTCTCTATAGGATAATAGCTTGCTGGTTCAATATAAAAATAGCTGGAACCCACCTATGTACATCTAGTTTCATCTTTGGAAGATCAGTGACTAATTTCCCTGGTAATCCATTTCATACTTTCTTTTGAAGTTGGAGGGATGAGTTTTACATCCCTTTTTGTTCTCTTTTATGGTTATAAAAAGGACTCTTTGTGAGTGTAGAGTATCACCGTTGACCTTTCCTGTGATAAAGCAGTTTTCCTTTTAGGTAAGAACACATGAAAACACATGACTGTTGAAACTAAGAATATATAAAGAAACTGAATGTAATGCAAAACATGTAGCTGTTCCTGCATGAGCTGACTGCTTTTACTGTAGTATCTGTTACTGAGAGTCTGCTGAGAATTCTTTATCCAGAGCAAGCTCTTTTGTGTGTTAATCCTTAAGTGTAACATTAGGAAGACCACTGCAATTAAGTGTTAGGTTTCTTTTTTTTTTTTTTTTTTTTTTTTACGTGTTTAAACCTGGATAGCTCTACTTGACTGTTAATAGATTTCTCTACATTGTCATAAACACAATTTTAAGAAGTAAAACAATGCTTTATAGACTTTATTTGTTAAAAAGAAAATTCGCCTCTGTGTATCTTACATTTTTGGGTAGAAATCGTGGACCTTGGGATGCAGGTAAATTCAAAGTCTGGCATTCTGCAACTCGTAGACAGTGTTGCAGTTTGGGTTTGCTTTATTAATGCAGTTTTCATCCCATCCATTTATCTTAAGTAAATTTGTGAGTTTATGCTTATGTTTCAGAATGTCATGCCTTCTCTCTTACAGAAAGGAAATGGATTTGAGACCTAAAGTATTTTTATACTTAAAGTCGTAACTTGTCATGTGTGCTTTTAACACCTATCCTCAAACATAAGAATAGCATCTGGTATTTGAACGACTTGGAAAATTTGGGTAGAAGTCTACATAAATTAACAATTTTCAGTTATAAAAATTAGTGAAAAAAACTGTGAATTTTTAACCACAAACTGTTTCCTAACTGCTTCACACACTTTGGAGGTACCTCTCATCAGCTATCTGTAGGGTTATGCCACGGATTTGTGCCCTCATAATAAAGCTTTTATTTTTAACTATTTTTATCAGAGACCTTTCAAAATGTATTATAAATATTCTTGCCTCTTTAAACAAAGTAACAATTAAATTGCTTTTATGTTTTAATACCTACTTCTTTGAATGCCCTTAGGCAGCCATTTCTGTGTCTGGTTTTTATAATTTTTAGGAATTTAATTTTTCTCTTCGTTAATCATGTCAGCCTGCTGACTGAAGGAAGTCCTTATTTCCCTTTCAATTTGTTTCTAATAATTTTTTGTTACAGTAGAACCCAAATAATTGTCCAAACAAGGTAAAATATTGTTGATAGAAAGGCCTATGGTTGTTTGTCATGAGTAAAGTCTGTGAGTTTTAATTGGAATCAGCACCACTGATGGGTCGACACCTCTAGGTGTCTGTCGTAATTGATGAAAATAATTGCAGTAAATACACTGGATAGCAGAATAGAGCATAAGCATTACATCACGTATGTAATGTATAATAGAGTTAACAAATTTGTGATTTTATTTATCTATGCTTTTATGTTACCCTCTGCCCAGAATGTAATCAAAATCCTGCTCATTATTCATGGCCCAGCCTTGACATCTTTTGTGTTTTGACTCCTGCTTCTTACTCCCTTGTTGCTCCTAAAATTTCTTCCCTCTTTCTACCTTCTTGTGATTGCTGATATGAACTGCAATTTACCTGTTTTCCCACAGGACCTAGTGTAGCTAACATTAGGCATTGTACTAAGTACTATTGAAATGCAAAGATGAATGATACATTGTAATAGTGTTCTATTTCCATTTACTCAGTGCTGCCTGTGTGAGGCATTAATACTAACCATCTTGCATGCATTCCTCATTTAACCCTCAGGGCACCCCTGCTAGGTAAGTGCTGTTCCTCATCTACATTTAATAGTCTGGGACCAGTGAAAAATAATCTCCCCACAGTTATATACTAGTGAGTGCCAAAGCCAGGATTCAAACTCCAATCTTCTGACTCCGTAGTCTTTTACTACTTCTGTCCCATAGGATAACAAAACAAAACAAATAATTACACAAGGGTGGAATAGAGACTGGAAGAGAGAAGTGGGTGCAGAGGATCAGATACTTGAATTAAAGAACATGATAAGTTTTGACTTAATACGAAATGAGGGCTATATTCTAGGATTGGAGAAAAGATTAGGCAAAAAGACAAGAGATGTGAGATGTGATCGTCCATGCTGTATTTGGGGAGTAGTAATTGGAGAGGCTGAACCATATTGGTTGTGTTAGAAGATTAAGGAGGTTGCAAAGGTTGGGATCAGATACAGGACTAGTTGGAATAATCGTTTATTCCCAGACCATCTTCATTATACTATGTTGCATGCTTCTCTCTCTCTCTCTCTCTTTTTTTTTTTTTTTTTGTTTGTTTACATGCTTCTCTTGATGTGGAAGACTTAACATGGATATGCAAGGCATGAAATATAAAGGATGTATGGAAGTAGAATAACTTTGATAATGAACAATAAGAACTTTTCTCTAAAGCTCTGATAAAACTTAGTATTAGAAATTTGAGTATTGTGACTACTTTTAATAGTCAAACCCTGTTGAAAATAATATAAAAGCAGGGCAGCCCGGGTGGCTCAGCAGTTTAGTACCGCCCTCAACCCAGGATCAAGTCCCACGTTGGGCTCCCTGCATGGAGCCTACTTCTTCTGCCTGTGTCTCTGCCTCTGTGTGTGTGTGTGTGTGTGTGTGTGTGTGTGTCTCATGAATAAATAAATAAAATCTTTAAAAAATAATAATATAAAAGGAGAAAGGATTTGGCGGTGGGGGTATGGTCAGGGTTGTCCCTTACTCTGCATTTGTACTAATGCAAGCATGCCAAGCTTAAGTTACATGGTGTTGTGTGAACTACAGTATAATGTTCATAAGTATTCATTTTCATATGAAACATAGAAAGTATATGTGGAGAGTCCCCTTTATGCAGCTTGTATTATTAAAATCAGCGTCAGTGGATAAATGTGAAGGGAAAGACCAGGAAAACATAGGCCAGCTATGAACACAAAGAGCAAATATACATGTGGCAGAAGCAGAATCAAGCCCCAGCCAGAATATTAGGTTTTAATTCCTTTTGCCAGCTTCCTGAAGTAACCCTGAAGCTTCAGTGGTTTATTCAGTAAGGAGACAGTGAGAGCAGTCCATCTCAGATAGGAGGGTTAGTGACCACTAGAATTGTTTAGATTTGCCTGCACGTGTTGGTGATTGAAAGCATTTCAACAAGGTGAGTTTTGCCATATTTAAATCCTCTATAGGGGCAGCCCCGGTGGCTCTGCGGTTTGGTGCCTGCCTTCAGCCCAGGGTGTGATCCTGGAGACCTGGGATCCAGTCCCACATCGGGCTCCCTGCATGGAGCCTGCTTCATGTCTGCATATTTCCTTCTCTGCCTGTGTCTCTGCCTCTCTCTTTCTCTCTGTCTCTTTCTCTGTCATGAATAAATAAATAAAATCTTAAAAATAAATAAATAAATCTTCTATAGACCATGCACCCTGTATTTACCTGTACTGGGTATACCACTCCTACCATATCCCTTCTCTCCAGGCACACTCTGAAGCTTATTTCTCTCTTAATTCACATGGTGGCTGCAGTTGTGTTCCATGTGCCTTCTTCATTCCCAGATCTGGACTGAAGGAGGGAGCATCCTATGAGGAATGTGCATTTCTCCTGGTAGAGGGAAGAGAGAAAGACACTTGGCAACCACAGGTGGTATTTAAAACTTCTAGGAGCTAGCAGAATGTCTCTTTTGCTTATATTGCTCTGGCCAAACCCCATGTCAATGACAGTAGGAAGTATACCCCTCCCAGAGAGGTACTTCACATCCTATAGCCACAGGCAGTGGCAAATAATCCTCCTACAAATCAAAGAGGTGCAAGAAATTGAGAACAATACCCTCTACCACCATTAGGTTACTTTGTGTCCAGATGATTTAACAGACTTTAAAATGATTCAAATGATACAGAATCTCTACTTAGAAATAAGGAGGAAAACAAAAAAAAAAAAAAAAAAGAAAAGAAATGAGGAATTTTCTATTTGATTTTTTATCTGGGTAGTCATTGAATATTACCTTTAATCAAAGAAATCAGAAAATCGATTTTCTTGAATCGTGTAGGTATTCATGTGCCTAGAGAGGAATGGCTTAGGTTTGCTGTTCTCTTAATGAAATTTGTTAGTTAAAAGGTCAACAGCTCTTCTCTGCCCAGTTCTTCAATATTAAGCAAGAGAATACAGAAAATGATTATAAATACACAGGAGATTCATTACTCAAAGTGGATGCCTTAGGCCTTAGGGATGAATGCTCTGGCAGGAATCAGGTGAGAAAGGCTGGAAGGATTATTAAGGGAAGTTGTATAGTTACAGTAATAGAAAAACCCATTCATCAGTATTAATAGTAGTAGTAGTAATGATTTTAATCATGTCCATTGCATATTTCCTCCTGCCTTATTTCTACTTGTACATTTAGAGTTTGTTTTTTTTTTTTTTTTTTTTTTTGGAGAGAAAGCCTTGAGGGGCTTTCCTTTGTGTTCCTTTCCTGATTTTGGTAAGGCAACACAAATCAGCGCTACATAACAGTGGGCTGTTGTGGAGATAGCTGGGGGCTTTTGCACATTTTAGGGGAAGTAATGGCAGACTAAGGAAAAAGACCACTGTCCTAAGCTACTACTTTCTTTTGTTGTGCATTACCTGAAGAATATTATGTACTTGAGAGCGTCTGGTAATTGATTTAAAGTCTGTTTCATAGTGATTTCCAAAATAAGTATAGTGAGTTTAAGAGTCATTATGAAATATAAAGTGATTTTAAAGCAAAACATTACTTAAGACTTAAAGGGAGATTATGTACCACGTTTTTCTTTTGAAGGGCCCTTCATGGCACTCAGATATGTTGTCTACAAGCTAAACTGTAATTTATATATGTGTGATCATTCCTGAAGTTAAAACTCTCAGAGGTTCTTTGATTACTGATGAGAGGAGATTGCTCTTGATAGTGATAAAAGGTATAATGAATAAACCTTAAAGACCTTTGCAGTAATGAGCTACTTATACCTACCCAATGAACTGAACACAGGCCTGCCTTATATTTCAGTAGGTGTTTAGAAGGATAGCTAATGTTACAACATTTTTAAAAGGTTTATGGTGAACAGCAAATAATTATAATAATAGTGCAGACAGAACTATGTGAAAAAGAGATATTTGTTTCATGACTGTAGGATATTAGATAGTCCCATTACAG
The DNA here is from genome assembly GCF_048164855.1 of Canis lupus baileyi. NCBI lineage: Eukaryota > Metazoa > Chordata > Mammalia > Carnivora > Canidae > Canis > Canis lupus. Next base: position 21,541,060 of record NC_132842.1, read on the forward strand.
CTTGGCTTTCTATTCCCCCTTCTCTTCTATATAGCACTTTGCCAGTTAGGAAAGTTGGTTGAGGAGAGATAATTTTAAAAGCTATATTGTTTAGCAATCCCTATTGGCCAGTAAATTGGCTAAATAAAAACTGTTCATTTTAACATCCCTCTGATAAAAGCATCTGATTTGTATTTGACCAAGTAGAGAACTACTTTTAGAGTGAAAAGTAGTTAGGTCGGGTCTAATTAGGTTTAGTATCTTTTCCCAGTGGCAGTACCTAAAAGAGTTTCAGATGCAGTACACATGGAAATTTTGTTCTATTTAATAAAGCTAGTGATGAAGAAAATAAAATGCTTACAGGTATCCTTGCTGACTTGGATAACTCAGAATTCTATCATTGAAAACTATAATTCACTGGTTTTCTGAGGGTAGGGGGTTGATACATGTTTGAATTTTATTTAGAAGGTAATTTTTTAAAGATAATTTTAATATTGTTCATCAAAATAAGCATATAGTTGCATATTTTTCTCTCTTCCATTAGACTGTGACCATAAATATACAGCCTAGGTATTTCTTTACTGCTTAATAGGCTTACTGGTATTCAGAAAGTTGTGGGTATACGGGTAGTTGTATACGGAAAATATATTAAATATGTAATCTAACAGCTATTGCTATAGGAAGTCTTGGAAATCTGAAGGGTAAAGTTCTCATTATTCCTCACACTATAGTATACATCTGTTACATGAGAGTTCTATTTTACTTCATCCTTTATGTTCAGCGAGAAAAATACAGCAGTTGTACCTCTCACTAAAATATTTTATCTTAAGATTGTAAAGGACACTTTCTCCATTGAATGAATTCTTTACTTCCCACTCAAACTGGCTATGCAAATATGAAATATATTTGACATATATTACCAAATTTACCACATGCATCATTCTGTTAAAGATCTTTAAACTAGGAATCTTGTTCAGAAGTGTTTAAAAACATTAAATAAATTGCTCAAAATTAGTGTTGGCATTTGTCATTTTAAATCATAAAGTTAAAAAGAGTTCAGCATGAAACACTTTAATGGAAATAGGCCTTTTTATACTTTCCCAGATTTCATCCATAAGCCTTTAAACATTACATGAATTTAAACAAGCTTTAACAAGAGATCATTTTCTATAATAATCTAAAAAGCATTGTAAACATTCAAAGTAGGCAAGCCAATAATCAATTTAGAAGACTGTGCTGGCTTTTATTTGTGGATGAAAACTTTTGGAATATTTTCATTAGAATTTAATTTTGGGGGAAAGGGGAACCCTTTGCTTTTTTCCCCTTCCCTCTAGCATAAACACATCTTAAAATTAGTGGTATGGTTAAAAACAATTAATTTCTAAGGAGTTTAGCAAATTAGCTATTAGTATATCCTTGGTACAAAAGGAGCAAAACAAGATTTTTTTAAAACAAAATCATTGATGACAAAATCTACTTTATTAGTAATGACCATTAGAGTTGCTGGTTTCATTATGTGGAACCTGACTGACTGGTGCCACTGGGTTGTATTTTGAAAGAAGAGGAATTTTCTGTTGAGGTAGTTCCCGTCTGGGTTGCTTGCTCACGTCCAGCGTTTTAAAGCTACGTGTTTCACACTTCTGAACTTCAGCCAGGAACTGGTCTAAATTCCTTTTCCGCAGTCTTCCATTCTGACATCTTTGAAGTAATCTGCTGTTGTCCATTTCCTTGTCGGTTCTCCAGCCCTGGCTGCCTCCAGTGCTCGGGTCCTGTTCCCACTAGCCTGTAAGCAGCTTGTGATCTGCAGGCATAGAGTGTTCATCGTGTGCTCAGCATTATGAGAGCTCCATGTTTCTACTTCGATATGTAACCATCACTTCCTAACCCCTAATGTTCAAAATCAAATTAATTCTTCCATCAATGCTGATTTCCCTTTCTCACTGCTGCTCTTCTCACAGTTCCAATCCCCTACCCACAGCTCTGCTAGTTCCTTTCTAGCTTGGATCCCCTGCCCTCTTTCTCTATGAGCAGAGAGCCAAAGTATCTTCTTTGTAAAACCTTACAAGGGACACCTTTATGTCCCCACATGTGTCAGAAAGAAGTCATGTTTAATAAGTGCCAGGGCACTTGGGGAAATATGTTCTTGACATTGTGGGGCAGCAAACTGGCCCAGAGGCCATATCAAGCCACCAACTATTTTTGTAAAATATTTATTGGAACACATCCACTCTCATTTGTTTATGTATTACTGTATTGTTTTGCTGCTGAGATCATATGGCCCTGTTTACACTCTGGCCCATTACAGAAAAATACGCCAGCCCCTGTTCTAAATGAACATCTGTTAAAGCAGAGTACACTAGGAGTTGTGCCCAAGCTTCAGATGATCTTCTATATCAGGCCAGCATATATAGCCTATTCAAACAAGAATAATATATTTCTAAAGCCAGGTTTTTGTATGTTCATAACTAGAGGTAGGAGATATACAGTGAATGTTTTCGTTATGTCTATTTTAATTTTCTATGTTAGCATAGTATATTATTTATTTATAGCTCTTAGAACTTAGAGATAAGGCATCAGGTAGTTCACTTTCAGTTCTTTTACATGCTTGCATTTTCTGACATCTTTAATGCAGCTCTATCTTCTCTCCTCAGCCAGAATTTCAGTGACAAGTCCCCAGATTCCTACAGCCATTCTAAGGGGAAGAATCACAAAGAACTGGGGTTGGAAATAGTTAAGGAAAGCTTACAGTGAACTACATGGAGCAACTTTTGCCATTACAGTTTGGAAGTGATCATCGCAGCTACCATTATTATGGCCCCAGTGTTAGTAATTGCTCCCTAAATTGGAGAGCTGACACTGCAATCCTAGTGTCAATACAAAGTTAACTATAGAGCTAAGTAAGGCTGTACTGGTGATGTGATACATTATAAAAAGGGAAGAATTTCTAAGAAATATTGTTCTAAACAATATTTGGCTAAATAAATACAACCCAAGAATCTGGTAATATCAACCCAAATTACAAATGCATTCTTCCTTTGACCCAGCAATCCTACTGTGGTGCTCTGTCCTACAGATAAAACTGCACATGTGTGAAATTACATGATCAGATATATTTGGTCCAGCACTGTTTAATACATGAAAGATTAGACACTAACTGGGTATCCAGTGGTGAAGGACTGGATCATAAAATCAGAAAGGTAAAAAAAAAAAAAAAAAAAAATCAGGTATTTGAAAGGCCAGGTGAAAACATGCCACTTGACAGGCAATTATTTGCAAAGTAATACTGAAAATGCAGGGAAAGGAGAACCTAAAAACTGCTATCAAGAGGTACTAAATGGGAAAAAATTGAATATTACCATATTTTACTGTGTTATCAAATAGCACTTTTTTACTTCAATACATGAAACGTGTAAGGGTTTGCATATATTGTTTCCCATTCCCATTTGGCTTATGTTCCCAAATAAACTGAGTCACCTAGTCTAATGATAAGAACCTATGCTAATTAATTCTTATACTTTGTTCCTCCTTCTCTAACATAAAGTGGGGGCAATGATTAGGACAAAAGTTATTTATAAAAATTTATTTTTCCACAGAGGAACAGCATTTCAAATTGTATTTAACAACTTTATCCTAAACTTATTACAGAGATTTCAAGAAGGTAAAAGGAGGTACTTAGAAACTTGTTCTCTGATAAGGTTTGTGTGAGTGAATATAATTACAGACAAAAGCTCAGGCCAGTGTTAGGAATAGCCAAGCCCAGATTCCAGATATCTGTCAGTCAGGTAAAATTGCACAACAGCTCAACTACGTGGAGTAAAGGTTTGTGGAAAGTCTGAGATAACGCTAAATTTTGTGATTATTTTTTATAAATTGTAATATTGCTGCCAAGAAATTAATCATGATACAGAATTAGTTTTATGGGGCAAGAATTCTGCTTTCTAGATGTTTCCTCTGAGTTAAGAAAAAACGCTGGACGTGCAAAACTTGATGATCTGTGGCTAGGTATTGCCATTATATGCTTACTAAAGTCATAAATACCAAATGCATTTCTCTGTAATCGTTTGCTGTCCTATATATCTCTGGATTTAATTTTTAAATATTCAAAAAGTAGATATATTCTAAGTTATATTTCTTTTTATTTGAACAATGATATAAAGCAAAAGTGTAAGTCATTAGTTTTTGCAGGTTGCACTTTTATAGTAATTACATAATATTAAGACTTTTCAAGTTTTTTTTTTTAAGATTTTATTTATTTATTTATTTATGAGAGACACACAGAGAGAGAGAGAGAGAGAGAAAGATGCAGACACAGGCAGAGAGAGAAGCAGGCTCCATGCAGGAAGCCCGATATGGGACTCGATCCCAGGACTCCAGGATCACAACCTGGGCCGAAGGCAGACACTTAACCGCTGAGCCACCCAGGCGTGTTTTCATATAAAGATTCAGTATCATATTCACAACTGTTGCCCATGGTTGTGGTAGTATTCCCATTTTTCAAATGTATAGTTAAGGCCCAGAGAGTTTGTAACTTAGTCACACACATCTGATAGAAATATGACTCAAAATCTTCTGATTCCCCATGTCCTAATTCCTCACCATAGCCTCGTATTTGTTCTGTTTATTTTTAAGATGATGATATTATTGTAGCTGGTTGATAGCATGCTTCTTATCTTTTCAGGATATGGCTTTAGTTGCTCCTGAGGCTCCTTCAGAACAAGCCAGGAGAGTTTTTCAAACCTATGATCCAGAAGGTAAAAGATTTTTATCATTTTATTATCATTGATTTAGTGTTTTAGATTTTTTTTTTTTTTAAGATTTTATTTATTTATTCATGAGAGACACAGAGAGAGAGGCAGAGACACAGGCAGAGGGAGAAGCAGGCTCCATGCAGGGAGCCCAACGTGGGACTCGATCCCAGGTCTCCAGGATCACGCCCTGGGCCAAAGGCGGCGCTAAACCGCTGGTCCACCCAGGCTGCCTGGTGTTTTAGATCTTTAAATAATTTGAAATGTGATTGATAAACCTGAGTTTTACTCAAAAGCATTTTTGGATTATTGAATGAAGTGTAGGTTGCACTTCTTGAAAATTTTAAATGGGAAATGTGACAATGAGAACAAATAAGGATGCCTAAGTGATTGTCAGATTCTCACATGGCATAAGATTTGTAGGTTTCTTGAGATAACAAAGTTAGAGTTGCTTGAATCTTGACCTCTGATAGTCTGGGTTAAACAGGAAAATACCACCTTCTAGATAAGTGTTTTAAAAAGTTATTCCTTTATTCTGTTATTCAAATTAATATTAAAAAGTCTTCCAAAATACTTTTTTAAAAACCAAAATATAATTGACAAGTATTCTGTAAATTTAAGGTATACAAAGTGTTGCTTTGATAATTTATATATTGCAAAATGATAACTGCAGTAGGGTTAGCTAACACCTGTCATGTCACATAATTACCGTTTTTCTGTGGTGAGAACAATTAAGATCTAGTTCTTATCAACTTTGAAGTCTATAGTACAGTATTTTATACTATAATCACCATGCCGTGCATTAGCTCTCCAGAGCTTATTTATATACTAGTTGCAGGTAACATCTTAAACATCTCCCAGTTAACCTACCTCCCCAGCCCCTGGTAACCACCATTCTACTTTTTGTTTCCAAATTCAGCCTTTCTAGATCCCACATACAAGTGATGTTGTGCAGTGTTTCTTTTTCCCTTAGTGTAATGCCCTCAAGGTCCATCCATGTTTTTTCAGAAGGTAGGATTTCCTTTGTTAGCATAGCTGATCACTATTCCATTGTATAAAAACATCTTCTTTATCCATTTATCCATTGATGGACATTTTGTTTTCATATCTTGGCTGTTGAGAACAATCCTGCAGTGACTGGGGTAGCACAGATCTATCTTCACACTAGTGATTTCAGTACCTTTAGATAATACCAGTAGGATTGCTACATCATATGGTAGTTCTGCTTTCAGTGTTTTGATGAATTTTTGTATATGTTTTCCTTAATAGATGTACCATTTTATATTTTCGCCAACAGTGTATAATAGTGCTCTTTTCTCCATATACTATCAACATTTATCTTTTGTCCTTTGGATAAAAGCCATCCTAATGGGTGTGAGGGATGCCTTATTGTAGTTTTGATTTGCACTTTACTGATGATTAATGATATTAAGTGTCTTTTCATATGCCTATTGGCTGTTTGTATGTTACATCTATTCAGACTGAGCGCCCTTTTTCAATTGGATTATCTTCTTCCTCTTCTTTTTTTTTTTTTTTTTTCTTTTTGCTACTCTGTGAATTCTTAATGTGTTTTGGGTGTTAACTCCTTATGAGATAGTTTGGGAAGATTTTCTCCCATTCTGTAGGTTGCCTTTTTAATTTATTATTTCCTTTGCTATGCAGAGGCTCCTTAATTTAATACAGCCCCACTTGTTTATTTTAGGGTTATTTTTGCCTGTGTTTTGGTGTCTTATCCAAGAAATCATTGCTAAGACCAATGATACTGATCTTTTTTCCAGTGTTTTCTTAAAGGAATTTTACAGTTTCAGGTCTTACATTTAAGTCTCTGATCCATTTCTTTTTCTTTTTTTTTTTTTTAATGATCCATTTCAAGTTAATTTTTGTAAGTGGTGTAAGGAGTCTAGTCTCATTCCATTTCATAGCCATCTCATATGGATATCCCATTTTTCCAACACCATTTATTGAAGAGACTATGCTTTCTTCAGTGTGTGTTTGTGGCATCTTTGTCAAAAGTTAGTTGACCATGTATGAATGGGGTTATATCTGGGCTCTGTTCTGCTGAACTGGTCTATGTGCCTGTTTTATTTCAGAACCATACTCTTTTTATTATTATAGCTGTGTAATACTGGTTGAAAATCAGATAGTATGACGCCTCTGGCTTTATTTCTTTCTCAGGATTGCTTTGGGTGTGCAGTCTTCCGTGGTTCCAGACTATCTTTCTATTTGTGAAAAATTTCTTTAAAATGTTGATAGGGATTGCATTGAATCTGTATGTCACTTTGGTTACTATGGACATTTGCACAATATTCTTCCAATCCAAGTATACAGGATATGTTCCATTATGTCATCTTTGATCTCTCATCAATGTCTTACTTTTTGGTCTATAGGTCTTACATCTCCATCGTTAAACTTATTCCTAAATAATTCATTGTTCCAGTGCTATTGTAAATGGATTGCTTTCACTGGTGTATACAAATGCAACTGGTATCAGTATGTTGATTTTACATCGTGCATATTTTCTGAAACCATTTATTAGTTCTGACAGTGTTTTAAGGGAGTCTTTTGGGTTTTAAATATGTAAGAAATTATGTCATCTATATATGCTTTTTCTTTTTCTTTTTCTTTTTCTTTTTTTTTTTTTAAGATTTTATTCATTTATTCATGAGAGACACAGAGAAAGAGAGGCAGAGACACAGGCAGAGGGAGAAGCAGGCTCCATGCAGGGAGCCCGATGTTGGACTCGATCCCGGGTCTCCAGGATCACGCCCTGGGCTGCAGGCAGCACCAAACCGCTAAGCCACCAGCGCTGCCCACCTTTTCTTTTTCTTAACCAGTTGATATGGCTAGGATTTCAGTACTGTGGTAACTAGAAATGACAGGCATTCCTATCTTTTTTTTTTTCTGATCTTAGAGGAAAAAGACTTTTTTTTGTCATAGAGTATGATAATAACTTGTAGGTTTGTCATATATGCCCCTTATTACACTAAGGAACATTGCATCTGTGTGAAAATTTTTTTGTTTTTAATTGTGAAAGGATTTGTATTATGTTAAATGCATTTTCTGCATATTGAGATGATACTTTATTTCATCTTATTAATGTGACATATACCGCATTTATTGATTTTTGTGTGTCGAACCATCCTTGCATCCTGGAATAAATCCTACTTGATCATAGTGTATGATCTTTTTAATGTGCTATGGGTTTGGTTTACTAATATTTTGTTGATAATTTTTGCATCTACATTAATCAGGGAGATTAACCTATAGTTTTCTTTCTGGTAGTGTCATTACCTGGCTTTGGTAGCAGGATGATGCCAGCCCCATCATATGGTTTAGGAGTGTACCCTCACCTTCAGTTTTTTGGTACAGTTTGAAAGGAACTGGCATTAATTCTTAAGTGTTTGGTAGAAATCATCTGTTCCTGGGCTTTTGTTTGTTAAGAGGTTTTAGATTACTTTGTCAATCTCCTTTTTGTTACTCACCTGTTAAGATTTTGTGTCTTCATGATTCTGTCTTGGTAGGTTGTATATTTCTAGAAATTAGTTCATTTCTTCTAAGTGGTCCAATTTGTTAGTGTATGATTGTTCATAGTAGCCACTTCTAATACTTTTATGTTTCTGTGGCATCAGTTTTAACATTTCCTCTTTCATTTCTGACTTTGAGCCCTCTCTTGTTCTTGGTGTGTACAGCTAGAGCCTTGTCTTTTTTTTTTCAAAAACAAGCTCTTAGTTTCATTGATCTTTTCTTTTGCTTTTCTGGTCTCTATTTCATTTGTTTCCATTCTGATCTTTGTTATTTCCTTCTTTCTGCTAACTATGGACTTAGTTTGTTTTCTAGTTTCTTGAGGTATGAGATTGAAATCTTAAACTTCTCTTAAAACTGCTTTTGCAGTATCCCATAGGTCTTGATATGTTGTGCTTCCATTTTCATTTGTTTGACAGTATTTCTTGATTTTCCTTTGAGTTATTTGACCCATTCATTGTTCATGAATCGCCATATATCTGTGAATTTTCCAACTTTCCCTCTGTTACTGATTTCTAGTTTCATACCTTGGTGGTCAGAAAAGACACTTATTATGATCTTAGTCTACTAAGCTTGATAAAACATTTTTGTGATCTATCATGTGATCTATCCCGAATATTCCAAGTGCATTTAAGAATATCCATGCTGTGCTTTGAATGGAATATTCTACATATGTCTAAAGTGTCATTTAAGTCCATTGTTTGCTTATTGATTTTCTGCATCAATCATCTGTCTATTGTTAAAGTGGGGTATTGAGTTCCTCTGTTATTTCAGTGCTATCCAAAATTCTCCCCCATGGATTAATGTGTCTAATATATTCAGGTCCTCCAATATATGGTGCATAAAGATTTATAATTGTTATATTCTCCTGATGAATTGATCCCTTTGTCATTTAATGACCTTCTTTTATCCTGTTACAGGTTTTGGCTTAAAATCTTGTTTTGCCTGATATAATTACCCCTGTTCTCTTTGGTTTCCCATTTGCATGGAAAATTTTTTTTGATCCTCTGAGAGTCCTTCAAGTTGAAGTGAGTCTTTTGTAGGCAGCATATATTTGGGTTTTGTTTTTTATCCATGTAGCCACTCTGTCTTTTCATTGGAGAATTTAAACCATTTAATGTTTGAGTAATTATTGGTAGGTAAGTACATACTGTTGCCATATTTTGAATTGCTTTCTGACTACAGTTCTGTAGTTCCTTTCTTCACTTGCTGTTTTGGTGAATTGATTTTATAGCAGTATGCTTGGATTCTTCATCGTTTATTGTAGATTTTTGCTCTGTGATTACTTTGAGGCCTTTAAGCTGATAACAATTTAACTTCAGTTACATCAAAAAGTCCTACCCCCATTCATGTGCCCTACCCATAATTTATTTTGATGTCCCAATATGCATTTCTTTATATAGTATATTAACATATCATAGCTATAATTATTTTTAACACTTTTGCCTCCTAACCTATATGCTAGAATTCAAAGTGATTTACACACCATCACAGAATCAGAACATTTTGTTTTGTTTGTCCATTGAGATATAATTGACATATAAGAGGTGTACAGCATAATGACTGAGTATATTGTGAAATGATCACAGTAAGTCAGGTTAACATCCATTTGCCATACAGTTTTCTTTTTCTTGTGGTGAGAAATTTTAAGGTCTATTCTCTGAGCACCTTTAAAACATGCAATACAATATTACCTCTAATCACCCTACTGTTGTAGTTGTTTATGTATGTTGTATATTAACCCTTTATCAGATACATCACTTGCAAATATTTTCGCCCATTTGATAGGTTGCCTTTTCGTTTTGTTGATCGTTTTCTTTGCTGTATAGCTTTAGTTTTTTGTATTTTTGCTTCTGTTGCCTTTCCTTTAGTGATAGTTGACAGTTTTACTTTATCCTTTCCCACTTGGATGCCTTTTCTTTTTCTTGCCTAATTGCTTGGCTATAACTTCTAATACTATGTTGAATAAAAATGGTGAGAGTGGACATCCTTGTTCCTGATCTTAGAGGAAAACGTTTCAGCTTTTCACTTTTGAGTGTGATGATAGCTGTGGGCTTGTCAAATACAACCTTTATTATGTTGGGTGATTCCCTTTATATCTACTATGTTGAGAGTTTTCATCATGAATAGATGTTCAGTTTTGTCAAAGGCTTTTTCTGCATCCTTTGAGATGATCATATGATTTTCTTATCTTTCATTCTGTTAACATGGCATATTGTATTGATTGGTGGATATCACACCATGCTTACATCCCTAGAATAAATCCCACTTGATTGTGGTATATGATACCTTTACTGTATTGTTGAATTTGGTTTGCCAATACTTTGAAAATTTTGCATCTGTGTTTATGAGGGATATCAGCCTGCAATTTTCCTTTCTTGTGCCATTTTTGTCTAGTTTGGGTATCAGAATAATCATGGCTTTCTGAAAAGAGTTTGGGAATATTCCTGCCTCTTCTGTTTTTGTAAGAGTCTGAGAAGAATTGGTATGTATTCTTTTAATGTATTTAGAATGAAGCCAGAAGGTCCTGGACTTTTGTTTGTTGACAGGTTTTTTTGATTACTGATTCAGTTCCCTTACAATTGATCTCTTGTAGGTGTCTAGAAATTTATCAATTTCTTATCTAGTTATCTAGTTATTTAGTATGTAATTGTTAATAGTCTCTTCTGATCATTTGTATTTTCTATGATCATGGTATCAGGTGTCCTATCTTCTGAGTCATCTCTTATTTTCTTGGTGCATCTAGTTAAAGGTTTCTCAATTCTGTTTTCAAAAAACACCTCTTGGAGACTAAAAAAAACATCAAACTATTTCATTTCTTTCCACTCTGATCCTTGTTCTTTGTTTCCCTTTCATTAATTTGGTGCTTCACTTATTCTTTTCTTTCCAGTTCCTTGAGCTATTTGACATAAACAAGCTTCTATTACACTTCCAATTGGGGGTTTTGAATATGACTATATATTCACTTTTACCAGTGAATTTTATGTTTATTTAAAATAGTTTTCAGGTTACTAATTTAGCATCCTTTCATTTCAGCTTTTAAAACCCAAGTACTTCTTGAGGGTAGACTCATGGTGATAAATTCCCTCAACTTTTGTCTATCTAGGAATATGTTAACCCAGCAAAATTGTCATTCAGAAAGGAAGGAGAGAGTAAGTATTCTTTGTTGACAGGTTTTTCTCTTGAGCACAAGCTCTCTTGGCCTGCAAGGTTTCTGCAGAGAATGCTGCCACTAGCCTCATTGAGATTCCATTGTAGGAGTCTTTTTTTTTTTTCTGTTGCTGCTTTCAAATATCTCTTGGTTTTTTTGTTGTTGTTGTTGTTTTGTTTTGTTTTTTAGAGCTTGATTACAGTAATATGTCTTGGTGAAGATCTTTCAGGATCTTTCAGCTTCATGTACCTGGATGGCCATTGCTCTCCCCAGATTTGGAAAGTTTTCAGTTCTTTCCCTGCTCTCTTTTCCTTCTAGGACTTCCCTAATGCAAATATTGATTTTCTTGTTGATGCCCAACAGCTCTCTTAGGCCTTCTCATTCCTTTTCATTCTAATTTCTTCATTTTCCTTTGACTTGATAATTTTGAGGGTTTTTTTTTTAATATGTATGTATTTATTTATTAATTTATACATGAGAGACAAAGAGACAAAAACACGGGCAGAGAGAGAGAGGCAGGCAAGGAGCCTGATGCGGGACTCGATGCCAGGACCCCAGGATCACACCCTGAGCCGAAGGCAGATGCACAACTCCTGAGCCACCCTGGCATTCTGATAATATAGAATTCTTTTGCCTAATTGAGCCTATTGTTCAAGCTCCTTGTTGCTTTTTCCATATCGTTGATTGTGGTGTTAAGGTCCAGATTTTTAGTTCCTTATGATTTCTACTTCTTTGAACTTTTTTGGTCACATACTGTTTTCTTAAATTCATTGCGTTTTCTGAATGCTCTTGAACTTTGAGGAATTTCCTTGAAACACTTATTTTGAGCTCTTTTTCAAATAACTTATGGATAATCATTTCTCTGTTGTCAGTTACTGGAAAATTACACTGTTCCTTAAACAATACTATTTTTGTGGGGTGTTATCTTCTTCATTTTTCTGGTGGCTTTGCATGTCTGTGCCATTGAGGTTGTAGTCACCTTTTCCCACCTTGTTGGACTGGCTTCACTGGGAGAAAGAATTTACCTGGAAGTGGCTTCAAGGGCATCAGCTAGGTGGGATACAGCATCTTTTATTTTGGGGAAGGCACAGTCTTTGTGCAGCTTCATCAGCTGAGTTTGACATTGAGCATAGTGTGGGGATCTTCTATGGCTAAGACTGTATAGTTCCTACAGGTGGCAGTGGCTGGTAACACTATTGCAGTCCTCAGAGGCTGGGTCTGCTGGGATATTCCTGTTCTTCCCTTTTGCCTGTGGGTGGAAGTTCTTGCTGAGGTTATTTTCTGCTCTTTGCCTTGTACACTGGCACTCAGAGCATTACTCAGAGTGTCACAGAGTTCAAGATCAGGCACATGGGGAACTATCATAGTTCCTGGGGCACAGATGCACTTGCAGCTGTGACACTGGTGTCTGCAGTATACACGTGTGCAGATCTCCTGTAGAACTGGGCTTTAGAAGCTCACCATAGTGACTGGCTGGTGTGGGTCACACAGCAGTGGCAGGGGCCTCGGGCTGGTATCATGTAGTAGCAGCACAGCCTTCATATGTCTCAACTCGGCTCAGAAGGCAGTCACAGGCTGGCAGCACAATCTCATTGGTAGCCTATTAAAATAAAGCTCTATGTCAGGACCTGGGGAACTGAGCTCAGAGCAGTGGCAGCACATCCCCAAGAATGATGGTTCAGAACTGTGATACAAGATGCCTGAGTGTGAAGGCATTGGTAGCCCTTCCCAGCCATGATGTGCCAGATGGTGCCAGTCTGGGAGACCCAAGATGGAGCACAGACCTCTAGCTGCTCTAATCCCACATACAGTAGAATGCTGTGGTGCCTCCCCTCTCAGGGAGTGAGACAGCAGTCACGGAGTTCTCACTGCAGCAATAGCTCTGGGCAGCTACATCAGCTTGAATCAGCATTGGTGAGGACTGGCAAAGGCTGCAAATGTCCACAGGGGTGAGGTTCCTGGGGTTCTTCTGTTTTCCCTTATGCCATATGGTGAACTGTCTCTGAGAGGATCCCTCCAGGTATAAGAGAAATTATCATCATGATTTTCTTTGAACTTGTGCTTTTCCACCTAGGAGTTTCAGTTCGCATATACATCACTGCAGTGTCCATATCTTTAGCTAGGTTGGTTTGATCAACCTTGGATTTATATATAACTAAAACCAAGTGATGCCTGAAATACTATTCTAAATTACAATATAGGAAAACCTACATTGTTGAATCAGTAAAGTCCTTTTGAACTCCTAAATGGATTCAGATTTTTTATCTTGAAATTTTTTACTCTTGGGGATCTATTTTTTTCTTAACACTTAGTAACAGTATAGTTTTAGGCTAGTTGCTTTTGGGTCTATAAATCTGTTTTCCTATCAAATGAGAATAACTTATCTATTTCTTAGAAGCATCATGAGGATTAATAATGTGGAAAGAACCTTGCCCAGTGCTTAACATAGTTACTTTATAAATGGGCGTTCCTTTCTCTATATACCTCAACTGGTTTGTCACTGCAGTGACTTGACTTTGAGTTAGCTTCTTCCACAACTTAAGAAATATACTAGTTTATTTTCTCTTGGACTTAATCATCATCAGTTTTCAAAAATGTATCATTCTAAATCTTTTAGTTGGAAAAAAAAATCTTTAGTTGGGCAGTAAAACTGAATGACCTCTTTCCCCCACTATTGAATGAAATTAAACTGAACTAAGTAAGGCTAATGAATAATCCCAAATTCAGAAATGAAAATAAACACCAAAAAAAAAAAAAAAAAGAAAATAAACACCAATATGTGTGCTCATAACCTAAAAAGAATCAGATAGCTGACATATACAAAGCGTTACACATGAGCTTTAGAGCAAATTCATAGTTCTATTTTTTTGTATCCCTTTTATGGGGGAAAGTATTTGGATATGTATGTCATATTCAGGGACTTTTTTTTTTTACAAGTTTTAAAAATAAAATTTTAGAAGTAGGTTATAAGGTAGATTGATGTGACCAAAGATATGAAACAAAAGAATATTAGAATATTTTGAGGTATCAGAAACTCAGCTGGCTGCCCAGGAAGCAGGACCTGCACATCGGAGTGCCCACAGTGGGGGCTGCTTAGCCCCAGCAGCAGGGCATATGTAACCCACCCAGGGGCCACCCAGGAGCTCCTTGTTCTGCTGAACAGGAGGGAATTGGACCACAACACCACTACTTTCAAGAGCAGAAGGTATAGATGACCTTACCAACTGCATAGAAACAATTGAGGAAAGAGGACTATCTCCCAAATGAAAGAACAAGATAAAACTACAGAAAAAGAGCTAAACAGAATGGAGGTAAGCAATCTACCTGATAAAGAATTCAAAACAATGTTCATAAAGATACTAACGGAACTTTAGAGAGGAGTGGGTGAAATTTGTGGAAACTTCATCAAAGAGATAGAAATTATTAAAAAAAAAAAAAAAAAAAAACCCACAGGAGATGCAGTAACTAAAATGAAAAAAATGAAAAATACACCAGAGAGAATTAATGTAAGAACGGATCAGCAGTCTGGAGGACAGTAATAAAAAAGCAACAATGCTGAATAGCAAAAAAAATTAAAAAGTGAGGCTGGGTTAGGAGACCATCATCAGCCATAGTAGTAATCTCATTGTAGCGGCCCCAGAAGGAGAGAAACACGGAGGAAAAACCTACTTGAAGAATTAACAGCTGAAAATCTACCTAATATGGAGAGGGAAACACACATCCAGGTCCAGAAAGCACAGCGATCCCCAAACAAGATGAACCCACAGAGATCTACAACAAGAATGTAATAGAGAATCTGAGAAGCAAGAGGAAATGGAAGCAGTTGCATACAAGGGGAACCCTATAAGGCTATCAGCTCATTTTTTCAGCACAAACTTTGCAGGCCCGAAGGGAGTGGCTTAATATATTCAAGCTGAAAGGAAAAAACTTAGACCCAAGAATACTCAACCCAGCAAGGCTATCATTAAGAATTAAAGAAAAGATACAGTTTCCCACACCAACCAAAGTTAAAGTCATTCCTCACCATTAACCAGCCTTACAAGAAATGTTAAAGGGACTCCTTTAAGTGGAAAAAGGCCACAACTAGAAGAAAATTAGGAAAGGAAAAAGTTTCATTAGTAAACACAAAGACTATAGTCAGATGTCTTCCTAAACTGCTAAATATAGTAATGTTGGTATCAGCCTAGATTCAAATCCCACCTCTTATTTACTCAGTTGTGTGACGTTGGGCAAGTTCCTAATCTGATTTCTCCTCCCTAAAACGGACTTACTATCTACTTTACATGGTTATTCAAGAATAAATTGACCACGTCATTGTTAGAAAAAGGTGGCACAGAGCTTATTCAATTTTCTTCAGGATGCTGAATTCTACGTAGATGGTAGTTGAAATGATAGACAGATTTGTGTATTACACACAATGGGATTTGTTTTGTTTTTCTCTTGTTCTTTCTTCTCCCTCACCCCTCCCCTGATAAAATTACAAGCAACCCGGTTTGGGCAAAGGATATACATTTATATTTTTTTAAAAGAGCACTTTAAATGCTATTTCTTTTAAGTCAATAAGATATATTGACAGCCATCTTTTGCCTGATTATAATGTGCATTTGTGCAACCTTTGAGAATATTCATCAGTCATCCGAAAGTGCCTTTTGTTCAATTCAGTTTTCTTTCTTTCCCTTAAATGGTAACATTTTCATCTTGCTGCTTCCCTTCTTGCCCTGTGGTCACTGCCATTCTTCCCTTGCTGTCCCATGGTCAGCGCTGTTTCTTGTAGGCCACCCCCGCCGTAGTTTCTCTGAGTCCTGCCACCCTGTTTTGTAGCTTTTCTATCCTGTAATACAAGTGGTTCTGCAGCACAAGCATAAATTAACTACTCTTTTGTTTACAAAGCTTTTTTGTTTTTTTGTTCTTTTTGGGTTTTGGGGGGTTTTAAGATATTTATTTATTCATGAGAGACACAGAGAGAGAGAGGCAGAGACATAGGCAGAGGGAGAAGCAGGCTCCATGCAGGAAGCCCAGTGCAGCACTCGATCCTGGGACTCTTGGGACGATGTCCTGAGCCAAAAGCAGATGCTCAACCACTGAGCCACCCAGGCATCCCTACAAAGCTTTTTTGGTTGAACCACGGTGCCTGAAATGGAGTACCTTGTTGGAACGTGAAGTTAGGACTAGCTGGCATAACTGTAACATAGGTCCTTGGGCAGCCAGTTGTGTCAAGCCTGGTGCTAGCCTGAGGCTATGGAATCCTTAAGATGCAGGAGCCCACATCTACTGGGGAATCAGATGATATACTAAGGCAAAGAGGCCAAGGAACGCTGAAACATGGAAATGTCGAAGGATAAAAGTTGCATACTTTTTTCTATGGGTTATATTAAATTGCAGCCATACATTATTAATTTTTAATAATAAGATTAGGTAAAGTATAATACAACATTTAGTAAAAAGGAGTTTATTATTTGACTGAAACAAATGACATTAAATCACCTAGATCTCAATTTTATTCTCTATTCCCAAGGAACTTGACTTTCTTATACCTACTACAGTTCTAAGTGCTGCCATGCTCCCACCACCACCACCTGTACCCCCATCTCCTCACAAGTTGTCTCCTGCCTCCTCTGTAAATTCCTGGGATTTACTTTCCTCCTGCAGCACAGTTTCACTAGTGACAAGACTTGCTGGGCTCTCCCTATTATTCCCTTGTCTTTTAGAACAGAAACCATGAATTCGGTGCCAATGGTGAGCTTATCAGGAAATTACTTTACTGTAACTTTGGCTCTCCTTTATCAGCACTTTTTTACATTGAGTTATTCCTTCTCTGCCACTTGACACTTTTTACAATCTGTTGATTTAAAACTTATTTTTAAAACACAGCTTTTCCCCCTTTCAAGCATTTTAAAACACATTGTAACTGCATTTGAATATTTACATGGTAACTGCTTGAGATCACAACTGGCATCCCCTTTTGTACTCTTTCCCCCCCTCCCTCCCCCGCTATTCCCCATTCTGAGCTTTAAAGCCTCTGGAAATCTGTTTATGTTCATCTGGTTAAGTTATCAATGTGTCCAAGCTCTAGAGCACTACCTAGGTCTGCATGACTGGTCAGCAAATGGTCCTCACTGGTATTTCTTCTGCTCTTGGTACCAAGGTATCATGGTATCTCTACTTCCATCGTCTCTCAGGAATTCGTTGTTTAACTACTAGATATCCTAAGCTTCATCTACTTTCAGACTTTTTAAAGAATTTGTCTGATACTTTATTTGGTATGATTCAAGAATAAAGTAACATCAAAATTGCCTCTTCTGATCAGGGGTATAGTAAAAGTCTTTGGTATATTATGAACATTGCATTACAGTCTAATTTTAAAATACTGTCTACATTTTGTGCATAATCACTGGGTTGGTAGTTATTGTCGTTCTACAGAATGTCTGTGCTTAAGATACTCATAGGTATCTTAAAAATATGTTGGAATGTTTATGCTTGAGGTTAATCATGTTTGAGTGAAGAAGGTTGTTTTCCTCATTGCTGTTTGCGTACTTTGTATGGCCAGTTAGCTTCTTCTGGGGGTGGAAGCTGAGTCTCTACTTATGTTAAGAGATCAGACTGTTTCTATCAGGTGGATATACATGATAACCCCCAAAACAAGAAAACCAGTGCAGAGAATTGTGCCTGTCATCTCGTGGCCAAAGAGTGTTGAGGTTTTAGCTGTGACTTAACTAAACAAATGAATTTTCTACCTTCTAAACTGATCAAAGTTAGGCTTACAAAGCTTGAATATTTTCACAGGTACCTGTAAACAAGTTCTTTACTCTCTGTGCCTCAAAGTATTGGTAACTGGAAAATTTGGTATTAAGCCTTCACTTTTAAAAATTGTACATTTTTAATTATCTCCAATGATTCTTTGCCTTTTTGTCAAGTCCAGTTTTTCTTCAAATGAGAAAGCATCTGCTTACAAGGTTTAAGACTTTAAAACCTTAACTTCTTTATATCCTTTCTGCTAGAGTACTTGCTACATCCCAAAAGAACAACTCCATTTTATTCTGGATTATAGAAGCTTGTACATCTTGTTCTCCATGACAAGACTTTGTTTTTAAATTATCTAATTCCTGAAAAGGATATTGTTACAAAGTTGATTTAAAGCTGAAACAGTCTCCAGGAATGAGTAAATGGGTAAAGAAACTCAGGCATTGCACATTTAAGGGAATGAATTTGCTTGTTAAAACTGATTTCAATGGCCCTACACGCCTTTTTTTGTGTGTCAAGTGCTATTGCATCATCCAAGCTTGGGCCCTTTCCCAATGCTATTTCCTCAGCAAGCCCAAGAAAAGGAATATTTTCCATAAACTAGTCTTCATCAACCCTTTGATTCTGTTCTGAATTTCAACTTTTGAATTTTTCCCATTAAATCCATGGCTTTTATTTAAATCAAGTTCTTTATAGGGGTAGCTCATGTCTTATACTATCAGATAGCATAATAACATAATAACAGCACATAATAAACATTCTCTCAAAAAGAACATTATCATTGACATTATAATTAAAGGAATTTGTTGGTAAAGACTTACTCTAATTCAATTTGTTAAAGGGAATCTAAAGGTTCACATTTTTAATCAAAGATATACCTAACTTGCTAAATAATTATCACTTTAAATAGAAAAACACTTTTATCATTGAAATATATAAGCCTGTTTAAGGAGTAATTTGACTTTAAATCTGTGCCTCTGTTCCCAAGAAAACTAAAAGAAGAGAGCATCTAATAATAGGCACAGTTGCCTCTTAGGTGATTTTTTTCATAGCATTTCTTGAAGCAAACTCTTATTCTAAGATGCTAATGCTTTTTTTTTCCCACCCAGATAATGGATTCATACCTGATTCACTTCTAGAAGATGTGATGAAAGCATTGGACCTTGTTTCAGATCCTGAATAGTAAGCAGTAGGAAGTATTATTTAACTGATTCAAAAAGATTTCCATTAAATTTAAAACATTACATTTTTGCCTTTTTAAAAAAGTCTAAACCTGCATAGAGGAAGCTTAGTCCTTTATATAAAGAAAGATTTAGGAAGAAATCAAACTGATGAGTATAGCAAAGACTCAGCATACTGAAAATGCTCCTTTCCCCACTATTTTTCTTGCTACAAAATCTTTTCCATTTTTTAAAATTTTGTGCATAGGTGAAAGTAATGACAGTTATCTGTAATGTCTGTATTGCTAGTTGCCCGTCTTAGAAAGCCAGCAAGTTTCTGACTTCATGTTAAAGATGAAGACATTGATCAGAGACACTGGACATTCTGTATCATTAAATTGGCTAAAACCTTTGTGAGCAGCCCCAGTATGTTAGAGAATTTAGTTTTCAGTACTGTCAGATGTTAATATCATGTCTTCTTCATTCTTTTATATTTTGTACATTGATACATCTATAACTTCTTTCATAAATTTGTGCTTTTTGTTATCCATGACAAAATCTTTCTCATTAAGAGGATATATTTTTGTATTTGAGCAATCGATATAAAGATCACCTATGATCTATGCTAACTTTTCCTTTTTCTGCCCTGTTTTTTTAGTCTGAAAAGTTATGTGATGAACAGATTTGAGCTTACAAAACACTGAAGGAAAGGATTCACAAAAGCATCATCAAACATAATATAGTCCTTAGAACTTGATCCTATTCTGTTTTTAAATAGTTTGTTTCATACTTTCAAAGAAAATACACCAAACATTTTCAAATTGCTCACATTTGAATTAGTTTGTCCAACTCTTACTACCTAGAGCTCTGATATTATGCATTATTAATAGACAGTTGTTTCCAACTTAAAGAGGAGGAAGTCAATTCAGAGAGTTGAACTTGTCATAATTATATATTTTGGAATTACGGTTTTTGTAAAATTTTTTTAACAGTTTTCCAAGTAAAGACCATCTTGTTTATATCACTGTAATATGCAAAAGAGAATTAAACTCCAGTAATTCTGGTTATTCACAATTCTTTTTTTTTTTTTTAATTTTTATTTATTTATGATAGGCACAGAGTGAGAGAGAGAGAGAGGCAGAGACACAGGCAGAGGGAGAAGGAGGCTCCATGCACCGGGAGCCGGACGTGGGATTCGATCCCGCATCTCCAGGATCACGCCCTGGGCCAAAAGCAGGCGCTAAACCGCTGCGCCACCCAGGGATCCCTGGTTATTCACAATTCTTAAGAGAAAAAGGAAGAAAAGTTTTTTTCTCAAATTCTTACATATATGGCTATATATCACCTACTTTTCATTTTTTTAATCAGAATAATTATAAAGTTAGTCCAGTTGAGTTAGATTGTTTTTTTAGAAGTAGCTGACAAATTGGACTGAGTTCTTCATTCTGTGTTTTGGCCTAGTCACATTTATGCTATGTGATGGCCTATAAACTAGCAGGGCCACATTAGGATTAATGAATTAAATGCATTAAATATGACCTTGCCTTCATATCCTAACCCGCAGCCCATACTCAGACCCGCTCAACTGTCATATCCTTTGCATGTTGCATAACAAGGAATAGTTAACCTGGCATGTACAATTTGGGAGAGAACATGGAAAATGAAAATTTTCTGCAAAGGCCGTTTTCATTTTTACAACTCTTGCCTACTTTCTAGTCACACATAACCCCTTTCACCAGCCTTGGCTCCACCTAAATGGCAAGGCTAAGCAAAGCACTGTTCACCATAGGCTGCTCCCAGAATAACATAGTATGTGCCACTCATTGCTTTCACTAGGCCTCAGCTCTCCAACAATAGTCTTTCCTCTTCACTCTTCAGGTTACATTATCTAAGAATTTTAAGCTACCTTCACATTTGGTTTCTGAAAGTAGCCTTTTGGGAGATGTTTTTGATTACCTGACAGACCACTGCCTTTTGACACTGTCTTTTTTTCCTCTTTGAGCTTAAAAACCAAGGTTTAAGTTAAATGCCTCATTTGCTTCATAGGTGTATGCCTGAATTTAACAAGAAGAATGGCCTTTGGGAGGTTATAAGCCTGCGTTTACAAGCCAAGCTTTTTAAAATTACTTTACCTAATAAGGGACAATGTTCCAAAGTCATCATCATAATTTAAATTCTAAATAGTAACAGAGTACTCTGGTTTAAAAATACCCAAGTTTTGGCAAATTAGATGTCATTCCTGTGTATTTGTCATTAAGGGTCTAAAAAGAACAGCTCTTAAGATTTTTGGCAGGCAGATGTGTTATAGTACTAGTAATTTAATCTTTATGAAAGAAGGAAAATAAGCTTTTTCTCCTTTGGTATCCACTGTTTTTCTTTTTTTTTTTTTTTCCTCCCATAGTATAAATCTCATGAAGAATAAATTAGATCCAGAAGGATTAGGAATCATATTATTGGGTCCATTCCTTCAAGAATTTTTTCCCGATCAGGTAACATAGTTGAAGAAATAAATCTACTTAATGTTTTGTTCTATTGGGATGAGCTTTTTGTGATTATTTCAGCACTTCTTTCCTACTCATGTAAGATGTTCTAACATGCACATAGAAGACGAAGAAAGCACTGTTATGATGTAAATATTTTCCCATACAGAGAGGATAGAAGGGTATGCGTGCTATAATACAATAATGCAAAATATCTGAGGAGGAGGTGGTGGAAGAGTGTACATACACCAGTATACACACACTATGGTACTGTTTCTCTAAAGGAAGGATAATATTCAGAAATATGTGTAATAAAAAGAGAAAGATCCTCTTTATCCACCTGAACCCTATTTTCCTTTTCTCGGGTCACTGTTATCATAGATGGTATGTATCTTTTTTGGAGCTTTGAATATATTTAAATAAATAGAGAAAGTAAAGGAGTCCGTAAGTAGTGGAGATGACAAAGTTCCAGGAGAATTTTAGAGTAAAAGGAGAACCTCTGAGTGGAGCTATGCTATTTCATATTAGGACATGTCTTCTAACTGGGCTTTGATAGGAGCTAGTCTCAATCTCCTGAGTTACATCTACATCATTGACAAAGCCAATTATTTTCTTCATGTTTCCTAGCTCAGTGAAGGACTTTACTGCTAAACCAGATGCTTTAGGCCAGGCATATTGGGATCATTTCCTCAGATACCATCATGGTTTAAGTTAAAGATCATTGTTTTAATAGAAATGCCAATTTCTGTATTGCCTCTCTTATAGAGAGGCCAAGCAGCAAAGTGACAGAGGGAAAATGTCAGGATATATCTTAATTGAAACCTGAAATACCAAATTATTATCTTTAACAGAATAGACAATGTTACACTTAATCTTGGTAATTAAAAGAGAGCCCATATTTTCTAAATCTGGATCTGTTATGGTTGGTGTTGAGTAAAGAAAGTGAGGTAAATTCAAAAAGTATATCACAAGATAGCTAGACTTCTTTAAATTTTAGTAAATGCTTCATGAAAAAAATAAAATTACTGGATTGTGATGTCCTGTTCACACTCCCAACTACTAGGGTGTTTTCAGAGTTCTTTTTTGGAATATAACAATGTGTTTTACATATCTTATAAGTGTTGAGTAAATTTATAGCATTAAATTAAAAATTACAGCACTGATTTTAGGGGCAGATTTTGAAAAGTGCTTGGGAAATATAAAAGTGGGATAGTTACCACCTCTTTTGGAAATCTGCATGTTAGATGTAATTCATCACAAGATAGTACTTGTAATTATCCTAAGAACTTACTAGTTCAAGAAACAGTTTTTTATGTTGTATTCCTTGAGCTAACTGAAGAGAATTTTAGTCCCCTGGTCTTTCCAAGTGTAATCTGCAAAAGCTGGTTAGAAATGCAAGTCTTCAGTTCCCTTCCCAATCAAACACCCTTCAGAGGAAGACCTCACATTCCCGCCTACTCACATGCTCAACTTTCTGTCACACCTCTTTGATCATACCCCACACCACTGAGGTCCTCTGTATAACGCTTTGTACCAACAGACCAATTTAGTGAAACTCAGTAAAGTTGCAAAACTGGGTCAGAAGGACAGCCAGGAGAATATATATCTAACTTCTGTAATCTCTACAAATGCTTAAAGTAGGTGCTAGGGAAGAGCATTTCTTGGCCTCAAGGAGAGAAATACAGAGAAGCATTTCAAGGCAATTTGTTTATAAGAATCGCAGAGCAACTGCCATCTTTTAAGCCCATAACTATGCATTGGCTACTGTGTGCCTTATAAATTAGGTACTATTCTCTGCCGCTGCCCCCCACCCCCCCATTTTGGCAATGAGGAAATTGAGGCTTTAGAGCATTTCAGAAAACCGCTTGAGGTCAGACAGCCAGACAGTGGCTAAGGAGTCCAGGGTCGGTAGTTCGCCAGTGTGTTACAACCACCTTCTGTTGATATTTTAGCATTTTGTGCCAACTGTTAAAAACTGGAACTAAAGAATATAAGTTGTGTATCCATTCCAGTAAAATAAAGTATATTAACTCTGATAATAGCTCATTATCCAAGAAACTAATTCCATCAACTCATGTATACAATTAAGAAAATGACCAAGTTACTGATTTTTCTGTTTTATAAAGCATTTTGATAGATAACAAGAAAGCAAAAGCTTAGATCTCTTTTCTCAATTTTCAAGGGGTTTTAAAAAAAATGAATATGCAAAGAGCCAACAACAAAAAGTCTTTTCATGGGAAAATGACTAATAGGTTTGCCTAAAACAGAAAATTCAGACAATTGAGTAGTAAAGGTAGATTAGGTTCTGTATTTTAGGATTCTTGGTTGCAGATGACAGCCTGAAATGACTGAAGTGGGAGGGCAAGGAAAGAACTGCAAGGAATAGCTTACAGGCGTTCAAGAACTGAAGCAGCAAGCCTCCTACAAAGATGGAGCCACCCTTGCCAACAGCTCTCTTCTCTTAGTTCCAAAAAAATGGAACAAATTCTGAGGAGGAGCAGGACCAGCTTTTGTCCCACATGCATCCTCGTATTAATCAAAGAGAAATCACTGGAGCCTGGTGCCTTTTTGGTGGGGCCAGACCATGAATGACCTTAAAGCCAAGTTAAGAGAATTGAACTTGATCTTTAGCTAACTGGGAACAAAGGTTAAGGCAGTAGGAATAACAAATTTAATAAAATAGTAATTTAATAATATCCAATAAAGATTCCAAGCACTATAATTTTGCATTTTCATTCCCATAAGGCTCTTATCACTACCTAAAAACTGACAATATTTAGATGGGGGAGAAGGGTGGAAACCCCTAAACCGATATTGTGAGCCAAATGGAAAATACTGGTACCTAGATGTTGTTTGCAGGCTGACGAAAAGTGACATTACTGCTCTTATGTATTTACTGAAAGGAACAAATTATTTACAACCAGGAATAAAAAAGAGGTAAGATTTTAGGAAATATTTTTGTGTTTTTGAACCCTGTCCTTTAAAAAAATACTTCTCCACTTTCTTCTTTTCCCCAGAAGCAACTCTTTTAGTTTTAGGTTTTCTAGTAGATAAAGTCTTAAGGCTTCTTGCTTTATCAAAAGATTGCCCAACCAAAGGGTAAGGATTTAAGAAATCTGCATTTTCCTTTCAACTGCTAATTATAAATTGCCTATCATAAAAATATAATTTAAAATTCTAATATTTTATTTATAATAGGGCTCCAGTGGTCCAGAGTCATTTACTGTCTATCACTACAATGGATTGAAGCAGTCAAATTATAATGAGAAGGTATGGTCTTTCAGAGTAATTTGTCTTTATCTTAATTGGTAAATATGAGTATATAACAAGGTTTGATTCCCTTAAAATATTCCAAGAGTCTCTATTCTATTTATAATTACAATATATTTTAGAACAGGTTATGTTTTGATTTGATCAGTATATGTTAGTCATTGAGAGCTGCATTGGAGTTTTGGGACAATAATTTCACCAGGACAAAATAATTACATGTCCATGCATTTTGTTGTACATACATCTTGGCTGTACAGATTTTTTTTTAATTTTTTTTTTAATTTTTTTTTTTTATTTATTTATGATAGTCACAGAGAGAGAGGCAAAGACATAGGCAGAAGGAGAAGCAGGCTCCATGCACCAGGAGCCCGAAGTGGGATTTGATCCCGGGTCTCCAGGATCGTGCCCTGGGCCAAAGGCAGGCGCCAAACCGCTGCGCCACCCAGGGATCCCTGTACAGATATTTTAAATCAGGTTTTGCCTATCATATAGGTCCTGTTTTATCTGATAATTGTAATAACTGGAATTAAATTCTTTATGGGCGATTTTTCAGAAAAGGAAATTGTGCTGTGGGGAGTTGATAACGTGAGTTGTAGTTTTATTATACCAAATTTATTGCATCACAACTAGAAAGTACTCTTAATGAAAATAAAGATGCAAATGTGTTTTTATGGAAACCCCCAGTTAAAGCCAGTAAAGTTGTTTCTTTGGGCTATTAGTCAAATAGCTTAGCTTTTATATTGGAAGAACATAACTATAATCGTGTACCAAACACTGAATATATAAAAATATAGATACTTTAGAGGAAAGCAGTCTGTATTTAACATATCCCTACAAAGAGAAATTAATGACTGACTTACGTAATGTACACAGTGAGCCCTTACAATGAGTTAGGGAATTAGTATATTTTATTTCATAGAGAGTTCTGAAAGTTTATTATTGCAAATTAAATCAGAATAAAACTGGTTTCCAATATCCACCTGCCCATGTACGTTTTGTATGATCATCACCACTGTACATAAACACCTGGGCTAGTTTTATCTGCCAGGCTTCTTCTACTTATCTGTTTATGTCCTGATACCCTTAATTTTTTCTCCATGATTTCTCATGAGTACTGACTGAGTACACATGAATAGCATTTCACAGTTATAATAGTAAATTTATGACAAACATTCAGTTTGCTTCCAGCTCCGGAAAGTTACACTTTTAAATGGAAAGAAAATGAAGTCCTCCCCTAAAGGAGGACTCTCTCCTCTCATGCAGCAGCATGACCATTCCAAGGGCCTCCATATTAAAGCAGTGAGAACTAAATGTTATATAAATATTTTTTCCAACTGGAATATATTAATTAAAGGATGATTTTTCCTTTATAAGAAACAACCTGCATGTATTTTAGGGCTCAAATATGCTCTTTTTTTTTTTATGATCTTAAATTTAAAAGTCAACTGCTAATATACTCTCAGTTAAAATGTATATCACCGTCTTGTTTACAAAATTTCTATTGAAATAAAATTAAGGTTCCATATGAAACAATATGCAGTGTGGTATTTGCTAGCCCATGAGAAATTTTATATCCTTCAATTTGCTAAGAATATCGGTTGATTTTTGTGGCTTTCTTTGTTCAACAGGTAATGTATGTTGAAGGGACAGCCGTTGTTATGGGTTTTGAAGATCCCATGCTACAAACAGATGACACTCCTATTAAACGTTGTCTCCAAACCAAATGGCCATACATTGAATTACTGTGGACCACAGATCGCTCTCCTTCACTAAACTAATTTGCCTAAGTATTTATAAGGAAGATTGTAATAGCAGATGTTGAAAGAGGGATGCAAGACTGGCAGTTGGCTACATTAAGCTATACACTGGTATCACTAATTGTAAATAACAAAACTTTTTCAGTGTTTAAGATATGTTTAAATTATTTGTTTTAAAGCTTTATGTTAAAGGTTACCCTATTTTAACTCTATGTGAAATTTACTAGCAAAATTAAGCTTTAATCCGACTTCATCACTTTTACAGATAATTGGTCATTTATCAAATTATAAACATCCTAATACTCTACAGCATTTGTATACTGAGTATCAAAGTTACTATTTATAAACTTATACATTGGGTTTTTATTTCAATCAGACATTTTATGGTTTCAGTGATTCTGGCTTGCAGTCTATCAGCTTCCACGCTGAAATGTACAAAAGTTAAATCTTTGTTATTTCTTCTCTAAAATCTGGTTTCCATTAGGAATACTGATAAATTATCAACCTGGATTCTTTGCCAATTGGCTTAGCTCTGGCATGTTTATAAAAAGTAGAAACTATAAGGGAACATTACCATTTATTCACTGATATAGAGGATGTATTTCAAAAAATGATAGGTAAGAGAATCTATTTGATAGTCTTAACACTGTTAACTTTTACTGTATTGCCAAATACACTTTTCCAAATTTATCCCAGCAGCCCTGTAAGCCAGCTTTCTTGTATATTTATGTGATAAGTGCATGAGAACATCTGTTATTACATTAGTATATTGCATTATTTATTATGATCCTGGTGGATGGTCTAAATAAACACTTTTTTTCTTTAACTGTAGCTTTGCATTTTTTATATTAGTGACTCAAAGGAAACAAATACTTTACAGTGTTTCTGCCCAGCAATCCTGAGAACAGTAACACCCTGGAAAGGAGACCAAACCATATACTGACTTGAGAGTTCTAAATAGCCAGGAACACTAGACCCTGAGCAGACAGTGACAGAAGCCCCATCCTGTGTATTTTAGGGAGAGATTACTGTATTTCACTAAGTTTGTTGCCCAGCAATTTTGAAGTGTGAATAGCCAGAAATACTTTCTTTCCTTCACTTGAGGAGTATTTGGTTTTTGGGTTTGTTTTTGTTTTTGTTTTAATGATTTTATTTATTCATGAGAGACACACAGAGGCAGAGGCACAAGGAGAAGCAGGCTCCCCAGATGCTCAACCACTGAGCCACCCAGGCATCCCAATAAGTGTTAAGTGTCCTCTTAGGAATTTAAGAACTGAATTTTAGGGTGTCTAGGTGGCTCAGGTGGTTAAGCGTGAGTCTTCAGGTAAGGTCATGATCTCAGGGTCCTGGGATTGTGCTCTGCATTGGGCTCCCTGCTCAGTGGGGTGTCTGCTTTTCTCTCTCTCTGCTCCAGCTCTCTGTCTCTCTCAAATAAGTAAACAAAATCTTTAAAAAAAGAATTTTACCTTCAGGTAAAATTAGCTAAATATGTATTTGCTCTGAATTCATTTGGGGTTTTCTTTAAATTTTATTTTTATAGATGTTAACGCTAATATAAGTAGGCTTTAGCATAAGAAAAAAGTGACACAAGACTTTATGTATGCTTTTTGGTGACATTATGTTCAGGCACATGATACTAGCTACTAGAATTACAGCTGTGCGATGTCTTTTTGTTGTTAATCTTAGCTACTTCCAAATGTACATAAAACACATTGTGCTAACTCTGGTCCCAAATTCCATAGGATTATGAAAAAGCATAGATTTTCTCATAAACATTGAGCCTACAAAACAGCATATACTTTTTACGATTGTTATATAACAAACCATCCCAAAAACTTCATGGCATAAAACAATTGTTTTACAAATGGTTATTTTATTCCTCTGTGGCCGAGGAGTATAAACAGAGCACAGTGGGGAGTGCTGGTCTCCTTCTCAATCTGGATACTCAGCTGGGAGACTGGAGGAATCTTTACTCACAGGACTGGACCTTGGCTCTGTCTAAGCAACAGATAGAGGACACTATACATAAAACTCTAGATATGTTTTCTTTACACATACAAGAGTGGATGACTATATGCTACTATATGCTGGGCCATAAAGCAGTCTAGAAAAACCCCCAAAAGTTTGGAAATTAAGCAGCACACTCCTAAATAACCCAGTGGTTTAAGAGAAAGTGGAAGTTAGAACATGTTTTACTGAATCATGATGAAAATGAAACAGCAAAAGTTACAGATGTAACTAGCAATGCTTAGAGGGAAATGAATGGCTTTAAATATATTATTAAAGGTTTGGAAATTGGAAAGCTAGGATTTCGTCTCAAAGTAAATCAAAGAAAATAAGAGAAAAGGAGTTACATACAAAAGAAAGATTTTGTAGTCCTTCTTCACACCATATACAAAAAATAAAATGATCGGAGGTCTTAATTGTAGAAGCTAAAACCATAAAATTCCCAGAAGAAACAGAAGCCTTCATGACCTTGAGCCCGTAGCAATGGTTTTCTCAAAATACCAAATACAAAAGGATTGTCTGGACTTCACCAAAATTAAAACCGTTGTGTGTGAATGGACCTCATTCAGAAATTCTCCCATAGAATGGGAGAAAAATATTCCAAAATCCTATGTATCATAGGGAATTTGTGTCTAGAATGTGTAAAGAATTCATAATAAAAATAAGTATTTTTCATTGTGCAAATGATTTGAAGACCTGTATCTCCAAAGGTGAAATACAGCTATCCATCTAGTAAACATGAAAAGATGCTCAACATAATTTATCCTTAAGGAAAATCAAATCAAAACCACAAAATACCATTTCACACCTACTAGGATATCTAAAATCAAAATGGGAACTATTGTTGGCAAAGAGGTAGAGAAATTGGGACCCTCACATTGGTGGCGATGTGAAATGGTAAAGTCACTTTAGAAAAATAGTTGGTACAGTTTCTCAAAAAGTTAAATACAGAATTAGCATATCATCCAGCAATTCAATCCTAGCTACATTTACACAAAACATATTTACACAACAGCTTTTTTGTGGGCATTCATAGTGAGTTATTCATACCCAAAAATGGCAACAACCATAAATGTCCATCAAATGATGGGTAAATGTAGTATATACATACAACTGAGTATATTTGACAAAAAAAAAATACTAATTACTGACATATGCTACAACATAGGTGAAACTGAAAACTTTAAAATAGGATAAAGAACCCTATCACAAAAAAAAAACATTTATTATACGATTCAATTTATGTGAAATGTCCAGAATGAGCAAGCCATAGAGACAGCAATGGGATTAGCAGCCCCCAGGGGTTGAGGATAAATGGAGTAGAGGAACATAACCAGAGAATAACTGATACATAATTCTGAATATACTAAAAAACACTGTGAACTGTTAAGAATTTAAGAAAAAGGAAATAGATATATAATAGGAAAAAAGCAAATCCAGAAGTTTATTCATTGACAGAAACTAATAAAATTGATAAACCTTCTAATAAGACTAAGAAAAAAATAAGAATAAAGATGTATTTTTAAAAAAAAGATGTATTTATACACAATGGCATATTACTCAGCCATCAAAAAGATTGAAATCTTGCCATTTGCAATGATGTGGAGGGAATTAGAGGGCATTATGCTAAGCGAAATAAGTCAGAGAAAGACAAGTACCATATGATCTCACTTGTCAAATTTCAAGAAACAACTGATGAACGTAGGGGAAGGGAAGGAAAAAATAAGGTAACAGAGGGAGGCAAACCATAAGAGACTCTTAACTATAGGAAACAAACAGTTGCTAGAGGGGAGGTGAGTTGGGAGCATGAGGCAATTAATTGAGTGACGGACATTAAGGCGGGTACTTGATATACTGACTGCTGGATGTTATATGCAATGGATAAATCACTAAGTTTTACCTCTAAAACTAATAATACATGTTCTGTTAAGTAACTTCAATATAAATAAAATCTAAAATCTGAAAAAATTAGGAAAAGACAAACGATAAATTCTCCAGGTATTTAAGAAATGAGGATATTACTATTATGGCAATAAATTTTAAAAATTAGATGAAATGACTAATTATTTGAAAAATAAAGCAGAACTGATACAAGAAAATCTTAAATCCATTTAAAAAGTTTAATCAATACTTTAAAGCCTTCCCTCAAAGAAAGTTCTTCAGGACTTCACTAGCAAATACTTCCAAACACTGAGAAATAAATAATACAAGTAACCCCAGAAAATAAACAAAAGAATATTTCGTGAACCCAAAATGCACTGAGAGGAGGCCACAACCTGACAAAGACATTACAAGAAAGATTACAACCAAATATTTCCTATGATCACGGACACAAAAATCCTATAAAATAGGAAACCCATGAATAAATCTCTGTGTGTGTACAATGTGCTTATATGTAATACATAACTAGTGAGAATTGCAGAAGCATTAAGATCATTTAATGTTAAAAAAAAACTGATTTAACAGATACAGGTGAAAAAACATTATTTGCTAAGTATCTGTAACCATATCATTATCTCAATAGAGAAAAGGCATTTGGTACGTTTTCATAGGTAACCTAGACATAAATGTTAAGAACAAGTAAATGGAATAAAAATTTTTTTCTGTAAGCTTTTTAAATAGTTTCCTGGATCTTACATATTTGAAATATTGAAGTTTTGCTAAATGAGTTAATTTAAATTTATTGAAAATCTATGGGATACCTGGCCTGGCTCAGTCAGTGGAACATGCAACTCTTGACCTCAAGATTGTAGGTTCAAGCCCATATTGGGTGTAAAGATTACTTAAAAGTAGCATTTTGTTTAAAAAAAAAGTTAAATTCATTGAAAAATCTAGACCATTTCCCAGTAAAATAATGCAACAATTACTGTACATAAGTTTATCTACTTTTGGCTTCTTAATACAGAGAAAAGATATTGGAAAATAGAAACAGGCATAGGTTTCCAAAAATTATGAAATATATTCATAAATTTGCAAATTTAAAGAATGCTAGTAAAACAGTTTACAGTCATTTACTTCTTATTTTCAGTAGACATTGGGGTTTCTTTGGATTAAGAATTCAAAATAATATTCGAATTAAGTCTACTCAAAGTAATAAGGAAATTATCTTTGTATGCCAGGAAAGTAGGATTTGTTTTCAGTAAGAGAAGGTATGAGAAATGGAAATACACTTTTTTGTTGTTGAGGGAAAAGAAAGCAATTTTGTCATAAAGTGAATGTGATTATTTAGAGAGGGAAAACAGGACAAAATCAGAATGTAAAAAAGAAAGTTGAGCAAGTATGTGGAAAAGGAATCTTTAATGTGTGGTCAATCTGGCTAAGATTAAAATTATTTTAAAATGAATTCTAAAAAAAATAATAAAAAATAAAAAAATAAAATGAATTCTAATATCAGAAGTAAGCTGGTGTAAATTTAGAACTTGATTTTCTTTCTGTTAAAAAGACAGTATTCTTGGACTTCTGGTCTGCTTTTGGTAACAGATTGTGAAGGTTTATCTTTAAATTATTAAGTTCTGTGATAATCTGTGATCCAATTTAGGCAAACATTTTTAGAACTTTTGACATTTTTTCCCCAAACTTTGCAAAATCAAACTCTAAGAGAAATCTTTTTGACCTGGAATATTCCAGTCGGTTTTGTTAAAGTAACTTGGTTTATTTGATATGTAAATTATATGGGGTAATTAGGTTTATTTGATCTGTACATTATATGGAAAACATTGTCAATAAGTAATTCTAAGCCTCCTTTATATAGTATTTATATAGAACTTCTAAGATTGTAGCGTGAAGTCCATTCTCCTTCTGTAAGAAATAGCCCCTCATTGCCAGACTTTTGCCATTCTGATGTCCTTTTAGTGTGGCAATGGTGTGCTCCTGAGTCAGAAAATAAGATGAGTGAATGATGGCTCTAGCAGTCAGGGCTTTGGGAAACCCAAGATAACCACTTAGCTCTCCCTGGCACCATGACAAACCCCGTTTTTCAGTTTTTGCATTCCTTCGCCCACCATCGTGCACTTAAACGGACTCCAGTTATGAATAGACATTGACAGAGAGAATCCTATAAAATTTTCTGAGTGCTCTACCAACAATGTCTGACCTGTTAGATCCATAATCCTAGAAAAACTGGTTTTGTTCCCAGAGGCTTCAGGCCTCCTTCTGGACCCCCTGAACACCTGTACTTATACTTCATTCAACTGCCACTTAGTATGAGTTAGCCATATGTTCTTGTTACTGTACATAACAATCCTGGATGGTTTGAAGCTTTGTCTGATGCAAGGCTGCTGTCCTCACGGTGGCAAAGAAACTGTTAAGAGAATGTTTCCCACTTGGCATACCTTCCTCAAACTACAGTGATCGAGGCGCCCAGTTCACAGAGCCTATTCTATGAGCCTTAACAAAGACCTAGCAACCTTCTTGGAAAAACCACTGTCCCTCTCATTCTCAATCTTCAGGCAAAGTCAAGAGAACTGATGGGATCCTCAGACTTAAAAGTAGTAAACTTGCCGAAGCTACCAGACTTCCCTGGCCTAAGCTATTGTTTTTAGTCTTGCTGGCTAATAATCAGTATCCCCTTTGGGAAACAAACTCTTTCCACGCAGGACAGCCACTGACAGACCAATGTCTATTGCTATATAACTTTCTGCTGATCTCTTACTATCTCATGCTAACATGACCAGCTGTGATAAATCTTTAACGTCTTATATCAAAGCAGGTCATCAACAGATTAAAGACAACTTCTTGGGTTCCAGTTTAAAGGATCCTGTTGGTCAATAGTGTGAAGCCTGGTGATCGGATATTCTGGAAATGTCATCAGAGAAAAACAGCCCTCAAACCTCATTGGAAAGTACGTTACCAAGTGATCCTGACCACTGACAAGGCTGCAATATTAGAAAGCACTGAGCCTTGGATAAAGATCTCATAGTTGAACAAGTCTTCACCGGGCATCAGGTCCTGAATAGATACTGAAGACCTCCACATCAAGTAGATGAGGAAGAGAAGCAGCTGACATTGGGGTAGACTGCTTCTACCCAAGATGACAGATAACTGAATATTAAAATATTTGTTCTTTCCCGTTACTTTGGCATTGCCCTGGAAAGATAATGCCTTCCTCTCTACCTCCCAGGCCATTGGAACAACACAGAGAACAATATTTGAACCACTGAGAAAATCTACCCCTAACTTTCCACAAGCAAAGTAAGATATCCCATTGATCAACTGCCCTGATGCTACATAATCATGTTAGAAAAGACCTGCTAACAGGTTTTCATGATTCAGGATGCACTCCTGGCTTGTCCCTACTTCCGTGTTTAAAGATAAATGTACATGAGACTATAATCAGGAACTTCATAATTCTTGAAGTTACTGAAAAATCTGCTAAAGCATTAGCTGTCCAATAAAGCTCCTTAGACTTGGCCAAACGTTGTAGTTGGTAACAGGATAGCTCTTGATTATCTTTTAGCTAAGCAAGGAGGAGTCTGTGCTGTGGCTAACATCACTTGCTATATCTGGATTAACACTTCTTGGGAAGTGAAACTCAATTACAGAAGATCACTGAGCAAGCCACTTGGTTTAAAAAGGTGACTCCCTTCAATGGGATCTTGCTTCAGAAGAATCTCCCATGTGTTTTGATTGCATTCTTCAATTGCATTAAGTCAATTTTCCTTTCAGTCCTGATGTCTGCATTGACCTCTACCTGTTGTGGGCTGTGCTTGCTCTCTGTGATGTTAGTGAGACACATGCTGACCACCTCTGAGGGGGAGTGTGACTGCAGAAGGGTGTCAAGGGAGGGTGTTAGCAAAATTGGCCCTGAGCCACTAGTCCCAGGCCAGATACCCAGTGCTGCAGTAGCCGGAGTTGTGGAGTGTGGTAGTGGTAGTAGCCAGGGGTGAGTGACATCTGTGCATCCAGGCCTGGGTGTAGCACATATTCTCTGTGCATAGTGGTGGGGCATGGAGCATAGTGGCTAGAGCACATGGTATCTGCACACATGGCAGCTGGGTGGGGTGCACAGAGTGTAGCAAAACTGGCGCTGAGCCCAGGTCTCAGGCCAGCAGGCTTGGACTGGGTGAGTCCTCAGGAAAATTTATGGGTGAGGCACACTGCTAGCAAGTTATGTAACAAATGTCTTTGTAGTACCAACTCCCACAGGTGGCTCTGTTTTTATGCTGGGTTGGGGAAGCAAAAGGACACCTGCCAGTTCCTTTGATCCAAGAGAAGTATCCCCAACATGCTCTGAAATCAGTATAAACAGATCTCCCTCCCTCCCACTGTGGAAACTGTGCTCCTATGTTGCCTCTCCTCAGGCTGTTGTCTCTTTAAGGGCAGGGACCAGGCTATCAGTCACCTTCCAGGCTCACCCAGTACTGAGGCAGCTGACTTTTAAAACCCCAGCCTCCAAACCAAAACTTACATGGAAACAAATGAAAATAAAAACACAATCATCTAAAATCTTGGGGATGCAGCAAAAGCAGTTTGAAGAGGAAAGTTCATAGCAATACGAGCCTACCTTAAGAAGCAAGAAAAAAATCTGCAACAACCTAGCTCTTAAAACTAAAGGAGCTAAAAAGAACAACAAACAAAACCCCAAACCAGCAGAAGGAAGGAAATAATAAAGATTAGGTCAGAAATAAATTATATAGAAACTAAAAAAATAATAGAACAGGTCGATGAAACCAGGAGCTGGTTCTTTGAGAAGACTAACAAAAATTGATAAACTTCTAGCCAGACTCATAAAAGAGAGAGAGAGTGACAGGGAGAGAAAGGACCCAAATAAACAAAATCACAAGTTAAAGAGGAAAAATAACTATACCACAGGAATACAAATAATTGTAAGACAATATTATGAAAAACTACATGCCAACCATTAGAAAATCTAGAAGAAATAAATTCTTATAAACATATAACCTACCAAAACTAAAGCAGGAAGAAATAGAAATTTTGAACAGACCAATTACCAGCAAGGAGATTGAATCAGTAATAAAAAAAAACTCCCAACAAAAGCCCAGGACCAGATGGCTTCGCAGGAAAATTGGATCAAGCATTTAAAGATGAATTTATACCTATTCTACCCAAACTGTTCCAAAAACTAGAAGGAAAACTTCCAAATACATTCTATAAGGCCAGTATCATCCCTATACCAGAACCAGATAAAGACACCACAAAAAAGAATTACAGGCCAATCTCTGTGGAACAGACATGGAAAAATCCTCAACAAAATACTAGCAAACAGAATCCAACAATACAGTAAAAAAAAAAAAAAAGTCATTCAACATGATCAAGTGGGATTTATTACTGTGATGCAAGCATGGTTCAATATTCACAAATCAATTGATGTGTTACATCACATCAATAAGAAAAAGGATAAAAACCATATGATGATCTCAATAGATGCAGAAAAAGCAGCTGACAAAGTACAAAACCCATTCATAAAAGTCCTTAACAAAGTAGGTTTAGAGGTAACATAACATAATAAAGCCCATAAATATGAAGAGCTTACATTATACTTAATAGAGAAAAACTGAGAGCTTTCACCCTAAGGCCAGAAATAAGACGATGGCCACTTTCACCACTTTTATTCAACAGAGTACTGAAAGTCTTACACACAGCAATTAGACAACATAAAGAAATAAAAGGCATCCAAATCAGTAAGGAAGAAGTAAAATTTTCACTTCTACAGATGATATGAGGCTATATAGAAAATCCTAAAGGGGTGCCTGGGTGGCTCAAACGGTTACGTGTATGCCTTTGGCTCAGGTCATGATCTCAGGACCCTGGGATTGAGCCCTGAATTGGGGTCCCTGCTCCTGGGGAGCCCACTTCTCCCTGTGCCTCTGCCCCCTCCCCACTCATGCTCACTTGCTCTCTAACCCAAATAAATAGAATCTTTAAAAGAAAGAAACAAAGCAAGCAAGCAAGCCAGCCCTAAAGACTCCACCAAAAAATTAGAACTGATTAAATTCAGTAAAGTTGAAAGATACAAAATCAGTATACAGAAATCTGTTGCACTTCTACACACGAATAATGAAGCAGCATAAAGAGAAATTTAAAAAACAACCCCATTTACAATTACACCAAAAATAACCTAGAATAACTATTATAACACTGAATGTTTAACTGAAATTAAAATAAAAACTTTAAAAAAAGAAAGAACAAATCAGATAGTTGGAACAATCACAAAGATTTGAGAAACAAATAGAGCAAACTGGACCACTTTCTTACACGATACACAAAAATAAACTCAAAATGGCTGAAGGACCTAAATGTGAGACAGGAAACCATAAAAATCTTGGAAGAGAGCCACTAAGAGCTGGGTTTTATTTTTAAAAAAAAATTTTTTAAGTGACAAGCAATTAGTTAGACTCACCAAGAAAAAAAAAGAGAGGACCCAAATGAAATCAGAAATGAAAGTGAAGAAGTTACAGTCAATACCACAGAAATATATAGGATCACAGGAGACTACTATGAACAATTATATGTCAAAATACCTAGAAGAAATGGATAAATTCCTGAAGACAAACTATCAAAACTGAATCATGAATAGAAAATCTGAACAGACTAATTACTAGTAAGGAGATTAAACTGGTAACTAGAAACTTCCCAACAAAATAAGTCCATGACCAGATGGTTTCACTGGTCAATTTTACCAAATATTTAAAGAAAAATTAACACCAATCCAGCTCATACTGCTCCAAAACTACAAGAGGCAGAAACCATTCCAAACTCATTGTGTAAGGCCAGTATTGCCCTGATATCAAAACCACCCCCAAAGAAAAAAAACTACAGACCAATATGAACATAGATGCAAAAATGCTCAACAAAATATTAGAAAACTGAATTCAAGATTTCATTATAAGGATCACATACCATGATAAGTGGGATTTATCCCTGGGATGCAAAAAGGGCTCAACAAAAACAGATCAACAAATATGATACATTAATAAAATGAAATGAAAATTTAATATTAAATAGTCCATGCTACCCAAAGCAAACTACAGATTAAACACAATCTGTATCAAAACTCTATTGACATTTTTCACAGAAATAGTAGAAACCATCTCAGAATGTGCATGGTACCACAGAAGACCCCAAAGAGCCAAAGCAATCACAAGAAATCAGATAAAAGACAGAGGCATCACATTTCCTGATCTCAAACTATATCACAAAGCTAGTGTCAAGACAGTGTAGTATACAAAAATAGACACACGGACCAATAGAACAGGAGAACCCAGAATTAAATCCCTACACATGCAGTCAACTAATATTTGATAAGGGAGCCAGGAACATCTGGTAGGGAAAGGTTAGTCTTTTCAACAAATGGTCATGGGAAAACTGAATAAATACACACAGAAAAATTAAATTAATTCAAAATTGACTAAAGATCTAAACATAACACCTGAAATAATAAAACTCCTGAAAGAAATATAAGGAAGAAGCTCCTTGACGCTGGTGTCAGCATTGATTTTTTAGATATGTCTCCAAAAGATACATGAAAAAAATATATAGGGGCAATAGGGTAGCTATCCATTGGGAATTTGCTCAGGTCATGATCCTAGGGTCAAGCCCATGTGATGTCGGACGCCCTCCTTGGTGAGGAGCCTGCTTCTCCCTCTCCCCCTCTTCTACCTGCTGCTCCCCCTGCTTGGGCATTCTCTTTCTGTGTCAAATAAACAAACAAATTCTTTTAAAAAAAGGGGGGGGGGGATTCTTCACATGGGACTACATTAAACTTAAAAGCTCCTGCACAGCAAAAGAAACCATCAACAAATGAAAAGGCAACCTACAGAATTGGGGACAATATTTGTAAGCCCATAGTAAGGTGTG
Organism: Canis lupus baileyi; assembly: GCF_048164855.1. Taxonomy (NCBI): domain Eukaryota; kingdom Metazoa; phylum Chordata; class Mammalia; order Carnivora; family Canidae; genus Canis; species Canis lupus. Next base: position 21,579,688 of record NC_132842.1, read on the forward strand.
AATATCTATAATTTATAAAGAACTTGTACAACTCATTTTTTTAAAAGATTTATTTATTTGAGAGAGAGAGAGGCAGAGCATGAGCAGGGCCAGAGAGAGAGAGAAAGAGAGAGATAAACAGGCTCCTTGCTGAGCAGGACCCCGAGATCATGACCTAAGCTGAAGGCAGACACTCAACTGACTGGGCCACCCAGGCACCTCTTATACAACTCAATATTCAAAAAAAACAAAACAAAACAAAAAAACCTCCTAACAATTGGATTTACAAATGGGCATAGAAAACTGAATAGATATTTTTCCAAAGAAGACATCCTAAAGGCCAGCAGGTGCAAGATAAAGCATTCAACAGCAGTAAGTAATCATCAGTGAAATGCAAATCAAAGCCACACTATCTCCTCACACCTGTTATGAATGGTTATCATCAAGATGATGAGATAACACAATAGGCAGGGATGTGGAGAAAAGGGAATCCTCGCGTGTTCTTGGTGGGATTGTAAACCAGTTCGGCCACTGTGGAGAACAGTATGGGGGGTTCCTCAAAAACTTAAAACCAGAACTGTCATGCAATCCAGAGATCCTACTTCTGAGTGTACATCCAAAGGAAATGAAAGCAAGTTACCAAAGGGATGGATGCGCTCCCATGTTTGCTGAAGCATTATTCACAATAGGCAAGACATGGAAACAACCTTAAAGTCCATCATGGGATGAACGGATAAAGATGATTTACAATGGAATGCTGTTCTCCCAAGAGAAAAAAGGAAACCTTGCCATCTGTGCCAACATGGATGACTTCGAGGCTATTCTACTGAATGAAAGAAATCAGACACAAACACTGAGTTATATCATTTATATGTAGACTAAAAATAAAGAACTCATAGACTCAGAGAACATATTGGTGGTTGTCAGAGGCAGGGGTTGGTTTGGGGGTGGGTGAAATGGGCCAAGGGGCTCCAAAGGTATAAACCTCCAGTTACAAGATCCAGGATAAGTCCCGCAGGTGTAACCTGCAGCATGGTGCATATAGTTAACAATACTGTAATACATATTTGAATATCGCTAAGAGAGGAGATCTTTAAAGTTCTCATCATAAGAACAAAGGTCTGTAACTGTGTATGGTGATGGATGTTAACTAAACTTACTGTGATTTTCATTTTGCAATACAGTAATCATATATCAAATCGTTCAATTATATACCTTGGACTACTACAGTGTTATAGATCAATTATATCTCAATTGAAAAAGGAGGTTAATGATAGGGATGTATAAATAATTATTGATGAACTAGGGACGCCTGGGTGGCTCAGTGGTTGAGCGTCTGTCTGCCTTTGGCCCAGGGCGTGATCCTGGAGTCCTGGGATCGAGTCCCACGTCGGGCTCCCCGCATGGAGCCTGCTTCTCCCTCTGCCTGTCTCTCTGCCTCTCTCTGTGTGTCTCTCATGGATAAATAAATAAAATCTTTAAGTTATTGATGAACTAAGCAAAAGAGACAGAGAAAGGCTAATGAAACAAACATATCCCTTTTCTTTCAAAATCAAACACTGACTGCTGAATGAGTCACCCAGGAAACCACTGATCTTTTAGGCTTACCCCAGTCCATTCCAGAAAGATGGATGATCAAACAGAAAGAGCACTAGATTTGAGATTATAAAATCTGATTTTAAATCCTGGCCCTATCACTTATATGACTTTCTCATTTAGCAAGCGTGCACCTGCTAGATGCCAGGTGGTGTGAGGACTAAGTCACTAATGTTTGCATTCGAATTCCTCTGCTGTAAAATGGGAATAATTACACCCGTCTCACAGGGTTACTACCCAAGTTAAATGAAATAAGCTGTGACTGTTCTGGACTCCCATTTAGGCTCAGTAGTGGCCAATTGAAAACATTTTCTCTTGCCTAATTCCTCACCATAAGATTCTTGATAACAATCAGAAAAAAGGGCCAACTAGGAACAAAGGTCACACTGCAGGTCAAGTTCAGCATTAGTTCTGACAGTACCTCAGGTATTGCTTTCACAAAGTCTTTCAGTTATAATAAGAGATACCATTTTTATGGGGTCTCTGCACCAGCCACTGGTCTTAAGACTTTTCAACAACCCTACTACAGTTTCACAAGCACAGTACCTAAAGTTTGGAGATGAAGTTACTGTGCATAATCAATCACACAATCAGAATGTGGCAGAGCCGAGATACAAGGCTGGTTTTGTCTGTCCCTTGTACCCTGGCCCTGACCACCAGGGAGCCACGGGGGTCCTGAGTCCAGAGAACAATGAATGTCACCCATGCTTTCAAAGACAGGGCGACTTTGCACAACTTACTACAATGAGGCACAACAAGACCTGGTCTCATCTCTGAATATTTGCTTCTAGTATGGATTTGGGCAACTTGCTTAAATACCTTTACTTGCACTATGTGTAAGATCAAGTTGAAAATGATATTCATGTTCACTCACAAGAACTTAGTGATTCTCACCACACATACTAAATAAGTATTAAAGATAAAGCATTCCAGCACATACTAGATGATCAATGGATTTTTTTGTTGTTGTTTTCCTGCTCACCTCTTCCTCGTGAAGAAGATGGAATGTGAAAATCACAGTATGCCATATGGCCTGGGAGACACTTGCACTGCATTCCAAATTACACCAGCCCAGAATTTGTAAAAAAAAAATAACTATCTAATTGGAGGGGAAAAGATACACCACGTGACTTCCTGGCATACAGACACAGTGTGTATCCTATCACTGTATGTAGCTTAAAACAATTTTCTAAGTATGCAAAAAATGTTTTGCCAGGGAAATATTTTGATTTGAGTAGAAGACTCACAGTACAAGAATTTTTTTTTTACCATGTTCCAAATCAGAATTAATGCTAAACATCTCCCCTGAAGAACACTAACTCATTCTATCAACACAGTGGTTACATTATGCAATAATATTTTCCCCCTTGTCAATGCACTTTTTCTCTTGTTCACACTAACTGGTGTTACATATTAAACCAATTGGCTAATTCTAAACAAATATTTTGAGTGGAAAAGCAAATGCGAGCAATTTCTAGCTGTCTTGCAGAATTAAATGAAAACATTTTGTCACATAGACGCACATATAATCGTGTAAAAATTTAATAGGGGAAATGCGCCATATCAAAAATCACACTGTTCCAGAAAAACAAACAAAGAAATGGTATTTTTTTCACGTACTAAATTCCCTATAACGTCTTGCTTAGTTACTGTCACACTTCTCATCTACTGATTTTCTATTTCAAGTAAGTCGGTACCACTTTTTCCTATACGGCAGAGTTCCAGAATCCTAATGGAAATACACAACCTTGCAACAGGTTGGAGCCAAAAGCTAACCTAGTGGATGTTTCTGAGGGCACAGTGGACCCCTGTCACTGGTCCTAGCTCTCACTAGCTAGGCAGCCCTGAATACGTTGCTCTGTTTCTATCTTGTTTTCCTCACCCATGAAATGGGTTGTTTTGAGAATTCTAAGTATTTTGCACGCACTTTCTGGCTCCAAGTAAATACTCAGTAGGTGGTGGGATTTACAATCTTTATCACTGATTTTCAGGTTATTTGCTTGCCGACTAATGACTCCATTTCCTGATCAACCAAAAAAAGAAAAGTAGTCCTTTTCTAAAGGAGATGGTACACAAATCTTTTGGGACTAGACAGGAAAAAAAATAGAACTACATTAAAAATATTCAGGCTCCCAAACAGTCCAACTTCTTGTGGAACAGGGTGACAGTTTCCAGTACATTCCCCAGTGTGGCTCTGCGTCCTCAGTTACAATCAGTGAGTCTTGGGGCTTCTACGAGGTAGCAACCAATTCTCATCCCCACCTTATTGAACAAACTGGGGACTCAACCGTAGTATGTCTGGTTGTTATTCAATACAGCACCCACTTGTAATCCATGTTAATAATCACCCACTCAAGCAAGGGAAATTTCATAATTTTTTTTTAAAGATTTTATTTGAGAGAGAGAGAGAGAGAGAGAGAGAGCATGCATGTGTGAGCACAAGCAGGGAAGGAGCAGACAGAGAGGGGGAAACATACTCTGCTGAGCAGGGAGCCTGACATGGGGCTCGATCCCAGGACCCCAAGATCATGACCTGGGCCAAAGGCAGACGTTTAACCAACTGAGCCACCCAGCCGTCCTGTGAATTGATTTTTCTCTTCAACGGTTGCGGTTATAAGTTGCCCACTGTCCCCAGTACATGTGAACCTGGTACAACCACTGTAAAAGGGAATTAAGAGTAAGATAACATATTAAGATTCAGCTGACTAGAGGTCCCATAATACAACAAATGAGGATACCCAGTGGCCCTACTGAATCTTGCCTGGTGAAATCTGAAATGGGATTGGTGATGAGATGAGCTTAAACACCTCGGGCAATGGCACAAAAAAAGGCTGCTTTGGGTATAAAGGATTCATTCTCTCTCCTCATATAGAGCCAACCTTGAGCAGACAACAGCATTGGCTTGGCTGCCCAGGAGTCCTACGTTCATGGAACAATTGCACGTGGGGCGTGGGCACAGACTTTTGGGCCGAGGAGTTGAGGTCCCATGCTAAGAGGTCTAGGAAGAGGCCATACAGAGGGTGGAGGTTGCTGAGAGGTGGGAGGAGACCAAACATAACCCCCCTGGGGCAACGTTTCTAAGAAGAAAAGGTGTGGTAGCCAGGACAGGGGTACTTAGGAGCTAGAACCAGACACCCCCAAAGGGGTGAAATCCAAGATGGGGGAACTCTTTACAAACAGCAGGCAGGAGCACTATTCAGAAAGACACGGAGGCTACCTGTTAGAGTTCAGGTTACATCCCCACTCCCCAGGTGGGCAATCAGAAACTCAGAGGCTGAGGCCCAACGCTGCTGGTAAGTGGTAGAGCAGGGGCTCCAACCCGAGTCCTTGAGCAGGACCTACCCGTCCCTAAGCCGAACAACGCTGGATTGATGAGCAGGGAGCCTTGGTCTCCAGGGGCGGGGAGCCAAGCCAGTTAGTACCCTTCCTTCTGCAGTCAATTCTCTGCCACCTCCAGTACGGGTCCTTCTGCTTCCCCATGTTGCACTGGTTCACCAGCTACTGTCCTACCATCACTTTCCTCCTTCCTTGAGTAAGAAATTGAGAGAAAGGGGTGGCGCAGAGAGGGTCTCTGGGGTGGTCTGTCTGTGTGGGAATGCAATATTCAAAGGGCATTTCCTGCTCAAATCATGTTTGGGAGCCTATACTGGGGCTTCCCTCCCTAAAACCAAATGAAAGAGGCATCAGGGGAAACACTTTTCATAACCCTGGGTGCTTGCAACACTGAGAGATCTTCCTGGACAGCATCCTGGGGATCCGTTCCTCTGCTGTTCTGAACCAGACTGAAGAGAACTGGAGAAGCCGACCCGACAAAGAACGACCTGCAATTCTCCTTCTTGGGGGTTCCGGGGGGTTGGGGGCAGTTGTGCTTGAACTCCCTCCAGGGGCCCACTAGGAAGCAGCCCACAAGAGTCTAGTATGTCACACGTCAGAGAACTGCAGAAGGGAGCCCATCAGCACCCTGTAACCAACTCATCCATATCCCACCTCCCCCGCATCACCACTGGGAACCCATAAATGAGACCATCAATGGCAGGTTACTTTCACCCGGGAAACAATACCCGGGAAATGAGTACAGCCAGCCAAGAGAGGGCAGCAAGACCTTCCAGTTACATCCCTTCTCTCTCCCTCCCTCCTTGCCCAGCACATTGGAGCAACATCACCAGCACTTTGCTCACTCCCAGTCCAAGTAGGCAAGGTCCCTAAGTAAGGGGGGGAAATGGAGGGTGATAAGCTTGATACTGAGTTTGAAACTCGAGTCTTAGATTCATTTCATAACTTCAAGTGAGTTGAAAGTTAAAGACTCTTAAAGTAATTTAATCTCCACCCTGCCCCCTGAGCCCCCACCCCACACAATCAAACCAGCAAAGGAACCTGTCAGTTTTACCTTCAAAATACGTCCATAATCCAACCACCTCTCACCACCATATTGCTTCTCTTCTGCGTGCAAGCCACCACCCTTTTTCCTAGAATACTCCAAAAAGCCTCCCCAGTTGTATCCTGGTTCCCAAAACCTTGCCCCTCTACAGCTTATTTTTAACAAACCAGATGGAACAATCCTCTTAAAATGCAGCTCAGATCATGTCACTTTCCTGTGCAAAACCCTCCAGTGGTTGCCTTTCTTGTTCAGAATCAAAGCTTAAGTCCTTACACTGGCCAATGTTGCCAGACATGATCTGTACCCACCCTACCCCCCACTCTCTCTCATCTTATGCCTAGAACTACCCTATAAAGACACTCATATGTTCTAGCCACAACTGGCCTCTTGGCCAATTTTCAAACTGTCACGCACACTCCAGAAACAGCAGCCAACCTACAAAGGCCATATAATGTAATCTTTGTCATTGTTTTTAAAGGTTGTTACCACATAGCTAACTCTAAGCTAACTGATACACTTATTTAATTATCTGTATTTTCCCACTAGAATGTAGGTTCAGTCAGGACAAGGGTGTGTGCTTGTTTTGCTCATGACTCGATCACCAGTGTTGTTTTCTTTTTAAAGATTTAATTTATTTATTCATGAGAGTCACAGAGAGAGAGGCAGAGACACAGGCAGAGGGAGAAGCAGGCTCCCTGCAGGGAGCCCAGTGCAGAACTCAATCCCAGGAGCCTGGATCATGACCTGAGCCAAAGGTGTACCACTGAGGTGTACCACTCTACCACTGAGCCACCCAGGTGTCCTCAATCACCAGTGTTTAACACATAGTGGAAACTCAGTAAGCATTTGCCGAATGAATTACTGTATCCAAGAATTTGTTGAAGGATGAGAAAGGGAACTTCTGACAAATTATGGTTTAAGCCAGCAACTGAGGGGGGAAAAGATAAAATGTTTTGACACAGTACCACACAGTTATCACACAATAATGAGCCAGTCATCTGTGTGCTTGGTACATAGCAAATGGTGCATTAAGGTTGTGTTATGCCTAGGATTGTTTGTATGTCAAGGACATACAATTGAAATTAGGGTAGAAAGGCCAAAGGCATTTCAAGAAGGGAAAACTCTGTGTTGGGGCTGGGATGCTGGGATGCTGGGATAGTGGGAAATTCCATATGGCCTTGCTCATGTGGCTGAGCTGATGCAGACTGGCCACTGGGAGTTCACATGGGGTGGTGTCCAGGGTCCTCAATTCTTTTTCCACATGGACCTCATCACATAACTGCTTGAGCTTCAGCACAACACAGAAGCTGGACTCAAAGGGAGTCCTCCAAGAGAACAAGTCTCAAAGTGCTCGTGCCAAGCAATCCTCCACTCGTGTTTCATTAGCTGGTGTTTCAAGGGCCAACATTAGACACATGGCCAAGCTCAGAGATCGTGAACAAGGTGACTCCATCAGGACAGGAGCATCAGGGAACATGGGGCATTGGGAAAGCCAAAGGAACAACTTCTCACAGCCATCTCAGGGAGTGTCTGGACCACAGACTCAACATCCAGCATCTAAAATTAATCACTTAATCCAAGTGTAAACTCATTTGAGAGATCATTTCACTCAAACCAACTTCGCAAGAGCCTGATTTATAAATTATGTGTCAATTATTCAATTTTTCCTGGGAACTCTGCCTATATTCAAACCCAGTGTCATTCACGTATGGCCAACAGGTCCTTAGTTACTTGGTGAGTAAGCCATCAGTAAAAAGGATAAAAAATTTAAAAAAATAAAAATTCTGCCTTGATAAAAGGATATTATGGCAAGCTAATAACACCTAGTACTATCATTCTCCAAGTCAAAGAATATTTTCATCTCGATCACTGGAATTGGGCATTAGAGTCAAAGCAAGGAGCCCCACAGGCAATGCTAGACAGAGCAACTTTATTTTACTCTTTAAAATTTCTACTCTAGAGTCTTAAATATTGGCTCATGCAATTATTCCACATTTAAATACCACCAGATTACCAAGGACACATCTACTAGTTTAATTTTAAATTGATGGTTTCTGGATAAAATTCAAGGATACCCATTTCAACAGCAAAATATGTACATAATATCTCACATTTAATTATTCTGATAGTTAATCACATTCACTTCTTTATGCTTCTACTTCACAACAATTGTACAGAGTGATATTTTTGTACTTGCCTCTGACTCCTAAAAGGAATATACCGTATTTGGGCATAACATTTGAACACAAATTTTTAGAAACAGCAGCCTGGCATCACTCTCCAGAATGCTAGAAAAATATAGAAAGACCGAAGATGGAAAAACAGATCAATGATATGGGCCATGACTAGGAAAGGGAAGAAGGAATGTGAAAAAACACAGCAAAGAAAGATCAATGGGACTTGCTTTGAGGGTTGTATGGGACTGAGGTACAAATAAAAGGGAAGAAATAAAGAGGACTCCAAACTTTTCATTTAGAGGATTGAAAAAACACAACTTGAGAAAGAAAAATTGCTTAGAATTAGATGGAAGAATAGGATGAGGAGTTATTGGAGGCAAGGGCTAAGTTTCCGCAGGTATGTTCTGAGCTCCCACAATGTGCCACAGTGGTCTACGCTCCAGGTCCCCGTGGGGGTTGAGACAAAGACATTGTCCTCAGGGAGCTTAAATTCTGCTGGAGGAAGGCAGACTGTAAACATGTAGGCGAATAAGGTAACTTCCCTAATAATGATTTACAAATGCCATGAAGGAAATCCAAACAGGAAATGGAGAGAGAGTGAATGAGGCTAATAGGAGAGATGGCAACGACATCACCTCAGAAGGTCAGGTAAACCGGAGAGCTGGGGGATGAGAGTGAGCTGGTGAGGGAAGCATCTGAGAAGGCAAGCCAGGCAGAGGGAGCAGCACATGCAAAGGCCCTGCAGCGCGGAGTAGCTTTGCATGTTTGTGGGTTAGCACTGAGAGAGACGAGGTAGGACATCAGTTTGGGAAAGGCAAGCAGAAATACGATTAACACCTGGGCTTCGAGCCATGGTGAGAAGTTTGGATTTTACTCTTTAAGTGATGGGGTGCCACTGGAGAAGGTGAAACAAGCAGGTGACAGGATCTCATATAAAAGAGCACTCATCCTATTGTCAAATCAACATGCTGTACACCCTAAACTGCCACATAAGTCCATCTGCAGGAGGCAGGGGGATGCTCTAGATGCTTTATAAAGGTGTCTCATAAAGGTGCAGAAGTAGGGGTGAGAGACCAGCTAGGGAGCTACTGCAGGACTTGGGGTAGGAGCAGTAGAGGTGAGAACTGTCCTATTGATGGTGGATATACTGTGATGGAAGGCCCTATGATGCATTCAAGGGGGGATGTGAGCAAAAGAGTTGAGCACCTAAGATGATCACCTGCAGACCCCAGAGAGAGACAGTGGGAGACACACACAAGGTGAGATATGAGGGACAGCAAAAATAGGGTTGCGAGATACTCAGGATGGGGGTATTTTCTAGATAATTAAAAGTATAGTGTAAGAATTTAGGGGAGAAGTTAGGGAGGCATAAGTTTAAGACTTATTAGCTTGATGGGGCACCTGAGTGGCTCAGTTGGTTGGGTGTCTGCCTTCAGCTCAGGTCATGATCCCAGCGTTCTGGGACGGAGCCCCACATCGGACTTCTGGCTCAGTGGGGAGTCTGCTTCTCCCTCTGCCCCTTCCCGTGCTTATGCTTTCACTCTCTCTCTCAAATAAATTAATAAAAATCTTTTAAGAATTAAAAAAAAAACTTTCAAAGTTTAAATTAAACATGTTTTAAAGAGTTATTAGCTTGAGTATGATGGCTGACATGTTCATGCACCCTAACAGACTAAGCAGAGTGGGAATAGCGAGTCATGCCAAAGGGAATAGTCCTATTTAGAGACTAACAAGATGAAGGAGAGTCACAGGGCCATTTACAGACACAATGGCCCGAGGAGGGAGAGCGCCAAGTATACTGAAGCTGTGACTGACGGGCTCCAGGTCTCAGATGATTTTATCTCTTAGCAATGCCCAATATAGGGACTTGTTTGTTGGTGTGTCTACATTGTCCTGACCCAAGAAAATGTTTCTTAAATCTGAGAGGAAGTCCAAAAGACTTTAGGGATCCGGCAGGATGAGGTCTTGGAAAAGGCCAGGTAATTCAAAAACAACAACTTTTGGCAACCGTTGACAATGGAATCAATTAAAACAACAATGATAGATACTGCTGGACACCTATTAAATGGGAAAGAACCCACAACACTGACAACATCAGTTGTGGGCTGAGAGGTGGAGCAACACAAACTCATTCACCGGTAAGAACACAAAATGGTACCGTCACTTTAGAAGACAGGTTGGCAGTTTCTTACAAAACTAAACCCCACCTTACCATATGATCTAGCAATCACACTTCTTGGTATTAACCAAAAAATGTCAAAAGACTGTGTCCACCTCAAAACCTGCACATCGGGGGATCCCTGGGTGGCTCAGTGGTTTGGCGCCTGCCTTTGGCCCAGGGCTTGATCCTGGAGTCCCGAGATCGAGTGTCGCGTCGGGCTGTTTCTCCTTCTGCCTGTGTCTCTGCCTCTCTCTTTCTCTCTCTCTCTATCATGAATAAATAAATAAATAAATCTTAAAAAAAAAAACCCGCACATGGAAGTGTATAGCAGCCTTATTCATAATTACCAAAACTTGGAAGGAACCAAAATAACCTTCAGTAGGTGAATGAATAAAGTTATTGTGGGACATCCAGACAATAGCATATTTTAACAGCACACACACACAAAAAAAAAGAAATGAATTTTCAAGCCATGGAAAGACATGGAAGAAATTGAAATGCATACTGCTGAGTGCACGAAGCCCGTCTGAAAAACGTACATAGTTTGTGATTCCAACTATAAGACATTTTGGAAAAAGCAAAATTGGAAAAAGTAAAAAGATCAGTGGTTGCCAAATGTTAGTGGGCAGGGATGAATAGAGCACAGAGGATTTTTTAGGGCAGTGGAACTATTCTGTGGGATATTGTCATGGTGGATACATGTTATACATTTGTCAACAAAATGTACACCACCAAGCGTGAACCCTAAGGTAAACTATGGACTTTGGATAATTATGATGTGTCAGTGTAGATTCCTCAATTGTAACACATGCCCCACACTGGTGGGGGTGTTGATAATGGGGGAGGCTGTGCTTGGTAGGAAGCATAAGGTATATGGGAAATCTCAGTGCTTCCTGTTCAATTTTTCTGTTAACCTAAAGCTGCTCTTTTAGTTTAAAAAAAAAAAAAAAAAAAAAGAATCAGAGTTGTGTGGCCCAAAGTAAAAGAACAGAAACCCAGAAGCACAGCCAGAACAGTCCGTGAGATAAGCACGATTGCTGCTTTTTTGTTAGGTAAAATCCACTCTTCCCATTGCTCAGGCCAAAAACCATGGTGCTGTCGTCATTCCTCCCCTTCTCAAGTTCATGAGCAAATACTGTTGGCTGTACCTTCAAAATACATCCGGAAGGTAATTGCTTCTTTGCATCTCTTTGATCTTTTCTTCCTAGGTCATTGCAAAAGCTCCTAATTAGGCCTCTGTATTGCCCACCTTGATTTCTCAAGATCCGATTTTCAGTGCAGGAGCCAAGGGATCCTGTGAAGGTCAGAGCCAAAAGTCATGCCTCCCCTCAAAAACCCCTAGATCTGGGGCACCTAGGGGACTCCATCAGTTAAGCATCCGACTCTTGATTTTGGCTCAGGTCATAACTCAAGGTCATGAAATTGAGCTGTCAGGCCCTATGCTCAACATGGAGTTTTCTAGAGATTTTCTCTCTCCCTCTACCCCACCCGCTACTTTGTGTGTGTGTGTGTGTGCGCGCGCGAGTGTGCATGCACATATGTGCACACTCAAATAAGTAAACACTTCTTGATAGAACTCTCTCTCTCAAATAAGTAAATCTTAAAAAAAAAAAAATCCCGCAGACTTCCCATCTCACTTAGAGTACATATCCTTTTATGGCCGAAAAGTCCCCTCCATTGTGTGGCCTCCTCATCCTCTCCCCTGTGTCTCACCTCCCTCACCCTCTCCTCCATCCACGCTGCTTCCCTGTGCTCCAGACCCACGGGGAATGGCCTGAGTGCCTCCTGCTCTTTCTGCCCAGAGTGTTTTCTCCCCAAGATACCCACATGGCTCACACACTCATTTCCTCTAGATCTGTAAGATTTTATTTATTTATTCATGAGAGACAGAGAGAGAGAGAGAGAGAGAGAGAGAGAGAGAGGCAGAGACACAGGCAGAGGGAGAAGCAGGCTCCATGCAGGGAGCCCGATGTGGGACTCGATCCCGCGTCTCCAGGATCACGCCCTGGGCTGAAGGCAGGCGCTCAACTGCTGAGCCACCCAGGCACCCCTCATTTCCTCTAGATCTTTATACAACATCTTATCAGTGAGGCCTTCCCTGTCTACTGTGTATAAATTAGCAGCAGCCCCCAACCTGCTTATGATCAGGCATTTTGCCCTCTTCCTTACCCTGTGTTACTTTTCTCCACGCCATTTTTTTTTCTTTTTTTTTTTTTTACCATTTGGTCTGTCTTTACTGGTTTATAATTTTTATGGTCTGCCTTTCCTCTCTGGAATGTGAGTTTCGTGATTTGAAAGACTTTCATCTACTTCTGCTGTATCTCTCCACCTAGTGCCTGGCCCATCTCAGGCACCTGAAAGACATTTGTTGGATGAATGAATGAATGAATGAATGATAGAAGAAAGTCCCAACTTTTTAAAAGTTCATGCGACAAATAAATTGAAAAGTCAGAGACAGCGTGCTGCAATGTCTCTATCTTAGTCCATTTGAGCTGCTTTAACTATGTACTATAGTAAGCGGCTTATGAACAATGAGAATTTATTTGTCACAGATGTGGGGGCTGGGAATTCCAAGATCAGGTGCCAGCAGGGTCAGTGTCTGGTGAGAGCCTGCTTCCTGGCTCACAGCCAGCCTTCATTTCACTGTGTGCTCACCTGGTGGGAGGCAAGGCAGCTCTCTGGGGTCTCTTTGTTGAGGGCACTAATCCATTCAATAGGACTCTGCTCTTCTGACCTAAACACCTCCCAAAGGCCCCATTTCCAAATATCATTTCATTGGAGATTAGGTTTCAACATATGGATCTCAGAGAGATACATTAGTCTATACTAGTCCCCTCGCAAAGTTTTGCCAAATAATTTGAGAACAAATGATATATTGCTGATTTTTATTGATTATAGGAGATCTGCTCCTCTGATTATTCTACACTGACCCATCAAACTGATCTATGTTTTCTATCTTTCACTTACATCTGACTTTTAAAGCTCATTCACTCATTATAATCTTTATGAACTACATTAAGTTCTTAGGATGCATGGAGTTGATTATAAACTCCAATGAAGCCTGAACTTAGAAGGCCTTTGCTTCTCAGTTGGCTATTTTTGGATGTCTTTGCTTGAACACTGCAACCAAAAGGAAAAACAAAAAAGCACTACTTACTCTCAAGGACTAGACAACAACTGTCCTGTTTATTAAAACCTGATAAACTTTTCAAACTCTGTTTATCATTCATTCACAAACAAAGCAAACTGCAAACAGGCCAAGCATGTTTTTGATGACGCGTCAGTTTGTGACCACTAAGAAATTACAGCAAAAGGAGAAATCACTCATCCTTTTCTCTTGGTGCTTTTAACTACACTTACCAAGGCAACAGATAAAACCAGCTTAAGGTTTTTAACAGCATCACTCAACCAGGGAAAACATTCATCACTACAATTAAGTAGCACCACTGATATTTTCCTTTTTATCTTCTGTTGATAGTTAAAGGAAAATATGGATTACCTTCATTGAGCCATTTGAAAATGCAACCAAAATTCCAGATTTTGTGATATCTTTACAGTTACAGCTTTTTCTTTTCTATGGCTTTGTTATTGCTATTCTATCCTCACCATCCCTTCAAACTTCCTTATTTAGCCAGGAAATACGTGGAACTTAATTAAGAAGAGTGAAGTATCTCAGTATTCTCAACGTGAGAGAACACTAGAAGTTCAGACACTGTTGTGCTATGTAGCAATAAAACAGACATCAGGCTAAAAGTTGTCTGTTACTTCTATTAAGAACTTTGCAAGGTAAAATCTCATTGTGAGTCTCCATCGTCTGTCTCTATGGGAACTGTAAAACATCAACACATGATCTGAAACATACAGTATTTCTCCTACTGAACACAACAAACCACAGTTGAGTTGGAAAAATTCTTTCATAGCTAAATTGTTATCCATAGATCAGTATTTACTCTCATATTTCTTAAATTGAGGTTGGGATTAAGAACACTTCTTCGGCCCATCTGTCCATGTAATAGAACTATAATAATTAATATAGTGTGATACAGACCCAGGAACAGAGAGATGAAGGTAGCAAAATAGAAATTGTAGAAATGAGCTCATGGTGCACAAGCACAAATTTAATATGTAGTATTTCAAAGCAAAGAGATAAAGATGGATTATTTGTATGCTAATATGCATCTATTTGAGGAAAAAAAAATAGTTAGATCCTACCTCATACCCGGTAATAAAATGTATTCAAATGCATTTGACCCTCTAACAGTTTTCCTAGGGGTTCTGTTAAAGATGGAGACGTAGACCCTTCAGAACTTACTCCTTCCATGAACACAATATATCTACCACTATATGTGAAATAATTCTCTCTGAAAGAAATTCAGAAACTAGCCAAGTTAACTTCTACACAGTAGAGAAATCCTACCATAAATCCCACCTCTGGCACATACATTTAGAAGGGAACTCACAACTCTCAGCTTCTCTCTTAGGAGTCAAAAAGTTGCATCTACCATCTAGTACCTCAATTTTTAAGACCTGCACCTGAGAGATTGGCCCCCAAAACACCTAGCTCTAAAGAGCAGTGATGCTTGGGACCACAGGACCCAAAAGGCTTTGTAAGCAGGATCACAAGGACTCACTGTGGCTAACCTCCCAAGGCTCAGTACAAAAGCAGCTGACTAAAATGCCCATCTCCTAGTCTTTCCATGAAAGAGATCTATTTGCTTATCTTCAGCCTGAAGTTCAGACTCCTAATTTAATACAAATCTAGGCATTGACTACAATCTTCTGCAAAGACTGGCGAGATCAATGGACACCATCTTTGTGCACTCTCTTTCTCTCTCTCTCTCTCTCTCTCTCTCTCTCTCTCTCTCTCTGCCTGCCTCCTGTCTCCATGAAAGGAGCTCTTGCAGCTTCCATCCACAAGACATAGCACTTGATTGCCTGGCTCTGGAGGTTACTTTCACCAATCCCAAAGGTCTGTAACAAAGAAACTGCCTATTCCTCCGGAGCTCAGTACAAAGGGAGCAGATAGAAACACCTATCTCCCAGTCCCTCCCTGAAAGAGGCCTACTTGTGTACTTTAAAAGAAGCCACCTAGTGCTATCTATTTCCCTCTTAGAACTGCTTTTGCTGGGGCACCTGGGTGCCTTAGTGGTTGAGCATATGCCTTTTGCTCAGGTCATGATCCTGGGATCCTGGGATCGAGTCCTGCATCAGGCTCCCCTCAGGGAGCCTGCTTCTCCCTCTCCCTGTATCTCTGCCTCTCTGTGTCTCTCATGAATAAATAAATAAAATCTTTAAAAAAAAAAGTTATCTGTCTCCATGTATTTTTTTTCTTCTTTGATTGCTTTGTTGACCCATTGGTTGTTTAGTATCATGTTTTTTAGCCTCCACGTGTTTCTGTTTTTTCCTGTTTTTTTTTTTCTTGTGATTCATTTCTAGTTTCAGATCTTTGTGGTTGGAAAAGATGCGTGAGGTGATTACCATCAACAGACAAATGGATAAGAAGATGTGTGTACATATACACACAATAGAATATTATGCAGCCAGAGGGAAGGATGAGATCATGCCATTTGTGATAACATGCATGGACTTAAAGTGTATTATGCTAAATGAAATAAGTCAGACTGAGAAAGACAAGTACCAATGATTTCACTCATATGTGGAATCTAAAAACAAAACAAGAATAAGCAAAGAGAGAGCAGAATCAGACTTAAAGATACAGAAAACAAACTGATGACTCTGCCAGAAGGGTAGAGGTGTGGGGGGATTGGGAGATACAGGCTTCCACTTATAAAATGAGCAAGTCATGGGAATAAAAGGCAGAGCAGAGACTATATAATCAATGGTGTTGTAATAGTGCATGGTGACAGATGGTACCTATACTTATGGTGAGCACAGCATAATATAGAAACTTGCCAAATCACTATGTTGTACATCTGAAACTAATGTAACATTGTATGCCAACCATACTTGAATAAAAAACAAGTTTTAAAGGAGATACTGCCTACAGCCTGTCTTCTAATCAGCCTGCATCCAAATGCTTAGACCCTTCCCTTTTGAACATTGGAAAGTCTTGTCACAGCCTCAACTCTTGGGAGCCACTAAGAGTAAAGGCAGCTTGGACAATCAAAAAGTTCAGAGAAACAACCAAGAACTAGGGCAGGGCTAAATGATAAGTTTCATCTCCCACAGGAGAACACTGCCTCAAGGCTGGGAATTGTGACTCTTATCTACACAGAAACCACAATGAGAGTCAAGGAAAATGAAGAAACAGAGAAATATGTTGCAAACAAATGAAAAAGATAAAATTCAAGACATAGACCTTAATGAAATGGAGATAAGTGACTTACCTGAAAAACAGTTTTGAAATAATGGTCCTAGGGACCTAGCAGTTGAGCCTCTGCCTTTGGTTCAGGGCATGATCCCAGGATCCTGGGACCGAGTCCCACATTGGGCTTCCTGTAGGAGGCCTGCTTCTCCCTCTACCTATGTCTCTGCCTCTGTGGGTCTCTAATGAATAAATAAGCAAAATCCTTTTTTTTTTTTTTTTAAAGGAACAATGGTCCTAAAGATGCTCTGTGGCCTCAGGAGAATAATGCATGAACAGAGAAAGAGATATAAGCAAGTACCAAACAAAATTATAGAGAAGAAGAATATAATAACTGAACTGAAAAAGTCAATAATGGAGTTCAACAGCAGAACAGATGAAGTGGAAGAAAGGGATCTTTAAACTCATATATGGGAGGAGCACCTGGGTGGCTCGGTGGTTGAGCAGCTGCCTGTGGCTCAGGTCATGATTCTGGAGTCCTGGGATCGAGTTCCACATCAGGCTCCCTATAGGGAGCCTGCTTCTCCCTCTGCCTATGTCTCTGCTTCTATCTCTGTGTCTCTCACGAATGAATAAATAACATCATTAAAAAATAAATTAAAGGGATCCCTGGGTGGTGCAGCGGTTTAGCGCCTGCCTTTGGCCCAGGGCACGATCCTGGAGACCCGAGATCGAATCCCACGTAGGGCTCCTGGTGCATGGAGCCTGCTTCTCCCTCAGCCTATGTCTCTGCCTCTCTCTCTCTCTCTCTCTCTCTGTGTGACTATCATAAATAAATAAAAATTTAAAAAAATAAATTAAAAAATAAATTCATATATGGGACTGTAGAATTTACCCAAATAGAAGAGTTAAAGGAAAAAAGAATGAAAAAGGTGTAGTTTAAGGGATTCATAGAACAACATCAAGCAGACCAGTTTTTGCATTATAGGAGTCACAGAATAAGAAGCAAAAGCTTATTGGAAGAATAAAGGCTGAAAATGTCCCTAACCAATGTCCATCATCAAGAAGCCTTAACATTCCAGTTAAGATGAATCCAGAGAGACACACACTGAAACACATTATAATTAAATTGCAGAAGTTAAAGAGAGAATTTTTAAAGCAGCAATACGAAAACAACTTGTTAATGTATATTATATATATATATATAATGTATATTATATATATATATATATATATATATATATATATATATATATATATAGGAACTTCCACAAGACTATCATCACATTTTTCAGCAGAAACTTTGTAGGCTGAAGGGTGGAGCACAATACATTCAAAGTGCTGAAAGAAAAAAATCCCAACCAAGAATTCTCTACCAAGAAAAGGTGTCCTTTATAATTTAGGAAAAGTTTTTCAGACAAGTGAAACAAGAAGTTCATCACCACCGTAATGGCCTTACGAGAGATGTTAAAGGGACTTCTTCAAGCTGAAACAAAGGGATTCTAATTAGTAACAAGAAAACACATGAAAGTATATGCCACACTGGTAAAGGTAAATATAAATTCAGAATACTCTAATGTCATCTTGGTGGGTAAATCACATTTAAATCTAGCATGGAAAAAAAAATAAATCTAGCATGGAGGTTAAAAGACAAAACTATTAAAAATGACTACAACTACATGATTTGCTAAAGGGCACACAACATAAAAATATGTCAACTCTGAAATCAAGACATAAAATATGGGGGAGAGTAAAAATGTAGAGCCTCAGAAGCAGTCTAATTTGTTATCAGCTTAAAATAGATGTTTTATATAAGCTTCACAGTAATCTCATAGCAAAAACCTGTAACAGATACACAAAAGGTAGAGAAAGAAATCTAAGCATATCACTACAGAAAAATCATCAAATCACAAAGGAAGAGATAAGAGAAGAAAGGAACAAAGGAATTTTAAAACAGGCAGCAAACAATTACAAAATGGCAACAGTAGCTATACTTCCATCAGATTAAATAGATGTTCAGACAAAGACTGCCATTATATAATGACAGTTTTTTTTTATTTTTTTTCATAAAGATTTTATTTATTTATTCATGATAGACATAAGAGAGAGAGAGAGGTAGAGACACAGGCAGAGGGAGAAGCAGGCTCCATGCCAGGAGCCCGATGCGGGACTCGATCCCAGGACTCCAGGATCATGCCCTGGGCCAAAGGCAGGCACTAAACCACTGAGCCATCCAGGGATCCTTAATGACAGTTTTTATATAACAAGGAGGGTCATTATATAATGGTAAAGGGGTCAATCCAATGAGAGGATAGAATATCTGTAAGGATTTATGTTATATACATGATTATATGTTTATATTTTTATATGTAATTGTATATTTTTATATAATATACTTGTATATATAATTATATATTACTTATATTGTATTTATATATTTATATTATACATCATATTTATAGTTGAAAGTATTTATGCCTGTGACATAGGAGCACCTAAATATATAAAGCAAATATTAACAAACCTGAAGGGAAAAATAGACAGCAAAACAGCAATAGTTAATGGACTTCAATACTTCACCGTCAACAATCATCAAGATGGAAAATGAATAAGGAGACATTGGACTGAATCTACATATTAGGCCAGATGCACTTACATAACATTTCCATAACATTTCATCCAAAAGCAACAAAACGCATATTCTTCTCAAGCACAAGGAGAAATAGATCTTCTTTCTAAAACAAGTCTTAATAAATTTAGGAAGATTGAAATCCTATGAAGCATCTTTTCTGACCACAATGGTATGAAACTAGAAATCAAATATAAGAATACTAGAAAATTCACAAATATGTGGAGGTTAAATAACATGCCTCTGAACAACCCATGGATCGAAGAAGAAATCAGAAGAGAATTTTAAAAATATCTAGAGACAAATGAACATAGAAATACAACATAATAAGGCTTATGGGAAACAGCAAAAGTAGTCCTAAAAGGGAAGTTTATAGCAGTAAATGTCTACATTAAGAAACAAAAAGGAGGGCAGCCCTGGTGGTGCAGTGGTTTGGCGCTGCCTGCAGCCTGGGGTGTGATCCTGGAGACCCGGAATCGAGTCCCACATCGGGCTCCCTGCATGGAGCCTGCTTCTCCCTCTGCCTGTGTCTCTGCCTCTCTCTCTCTCTCTGTGTCTCTCATGAATAAATAAATAAAATCTTAAAAAAAAAAGAAACAAAAAGGATCTCAAATAAGCAACCCAACTTTATGCCTAAAGAAACTAGAAAAAGAAGGACAAATTAAGCCCATACTTAATTAGTATGAAAGAAACAACAAAGATCAGAGCAGAGATAAATGAAATAGAAATGAGAAAATACAGAAGATGAAACTAAGAGCTGGATTTTTTTTTTTTTTTGAAAAGGTAGAAAAATTAACAAACCTTTAGACTCATTGAGGTAGGAGAAAAAGAATCCAAAATCAGAAATGGAAGAAATTACAACTTAAACCACAGAAATACAGAGTCATAAGAGATTGCTATGAACAATCATGCCAATAGATTAGATAATAGAAATGGAAAAAAAAGTAGCAACATAGAACCTTCATATAAAATCTGAATACTGATTACTACTCTTAGATTGAATCAGTAAACAAAAATCTTCCAACAAACAAAAATTTAGCACCAAATGGCTTGACTGGTGAATTCTATCAATTAAAAGAAATTAATACCAATTCTTCTCAAACTCTTCCACAAAATAGGAGATAATACTTATAAAATCATTTTACAAAGCCAGTATTATACTGACACCAAACCAGACAAGGACATTCCAAGAAAAGAACATTATAGGCCATATCCCTGATGAACATGGATGCAAAAATCTTCAACAGACTATTAAGAAACCAGATTCAACAATACTTTAAAAGGATCATACACAATGATCAGATGGGATTTAACCCTGTGATGCAAGGTTGGTTCAACATCTGCAAATCAATGTGATACATCATTTTAACAACATGAAGAATAAAAATTAGATGATTGTCTCAGTAGATGCAGAAAAAGCATTCAACAACCTCAATGTCCATTCATGATAAAAACTCTGGGTGAACAGGGAACATTCCTCAACATAAAAAAAATCCATATGGGGTGCCAGGGTGGCCCAGTCAGTTAAGCATGAAACTCTCAATTTTGGCTTAGGTAATGATCGCAGGTTTTGAGATCAAACCCTGCATCAGGCAGGTGACAAAAAAGGAATAAAAGACACCTATCTCAGAAAGAAAGAAGTAAAACTGTCTCAATTTTCAGAGGATATTATGTATATTTTTAAAAACCCTAAATACCCTACCAAAAAAACCCCTATTAGAACTAATTAATTAATTCAGCAAAGTTACAGTTTACAAAAATCAATTTACAAAAATCTGTTGGGTTTCTACACACTAATAATGACCCATTGGAAAGAGAATTTTTTTAAATCCTATTTTTAATTGCATCAAAAATAAAATATCTAGGAATAAATTTAACAAAGGAGGACCTAGACACTGAAAATAAGACACTGATAAAAGACACAAATAAATGCTCACTGATTGGAAGAATAAATATCGTTAAAATATCCGTAACACTCAAAGCAACCACAAATTTAATGAAATCTCTATCAAAATTCCAATGGCATTTTTCACACAGAAACAGAATGATCATAAAAAATTCATATGGAACCACAGAAGACCCTGAAGAGCCAAAGTGATCTTGGCCAAGAAGAACAAAGCAGGAGACACCACACTTTCTGATTTTAAACTATCTTACTAAGTTATAGTCATCAAAACTTGGTACTGACATAAAAATAGATACACAGATCAATGGAACAGAACAGAGAGCCCAGAAATAAACCATACAGATGTGATCAATTTATGACAGGGGGGCCAAGAACATACAGGGTGGAAAGGACAGTCTCTTCAACAGTGATGGGAAAACTAGACAGCCACATGCAAAAAATGAAACAGGACCCTCATTTTACATGATATAAAAAAAATCAACTCAAAATGGTTTAAGGACTTGAACAGAACACCTGAAATCATAAAACTCCTAGAAGGAAACACAAGGAGTAAACTTATTGACGTTGGTCTTGCAATGATTTTTTAAAAATTTTATACCAAAAGCAAAAGCAATAATAAAAGCAAAAATAAGTGGGACTACATCAAACTAAAAAACTTCTGTACAGCAAAAGAAACCATCGACAAAATCAAATGCCTATTGAATGGGAGGAAATATTTGAAAACCATGTTTCTGATAAGGGGTCAATATGCACAATATATATAAAGATTTTATACACTTCAAATAGCCCAAACAATTTGATTAAACGATGAGCAGAAGATCTTTCCAAAGAAGACATGCAGATGGCCAACGATAAACGTGCTCTACATTGGTTAATCAGGGAATTGCCAGCAAAAGCAAAATGAGGTGTTACCTCACACCTGTGCAAAGGGTTATTATCAAAAAGACAAGAAATAACAAGTGTTGATGAGGACAAGGAGAAAAGGGAACTCTCGTGCATTATCAGTGAAAACGTAAATTGGTGTTGCCACTAACCAAAATAGTATGTAGGTTGCTTAAAACATGAAAAACAGGATTACCAGATGGTCTAGCAATTCCACTTCTGGGTATTTACCCAAAGGAAATTAAATCACTACCTTAAAAAGGTATCTGTGCCCCCATATTCACTGTAGCATTATTTACAGTAGTAAGACACGGAAACAACCTATGTGTCCATCAACAAATGACTGGATAAAGAAACCATGGCAAATATACACAAGAGAGTGTTACTTAGCTATAAAAAAGAGTGAAATCGTGACATTTGTGACCACATGGATGGATCCTGAGAGCACTGTGTTAAGTGCAATAGGTCAAAGACAGATGCTGTATTATATCCCTTCTATGTGGAATCTTTTTAAAAATTTTAAAAATTGAACTCCTAGATAGATGGAACCGATGGAGTTTGCCAGAGGCAGGGGTTGGCATAATTTGTGAAGGGGCTCAAAAGGTACAAACTTCCACTTACAAGATAAATAGGTCCTAGGATGTACTATAGAGCATGGGGCCTACAGTCAACAACCCTGTGTTACACATTTGAAAGTTGCTAAGGGAGTAGATATCCAAAGTTCTCATCACAAGAAAAAAAAAATTATAACCATGTGATAAGGATGGATGTTAACTAAACTAACCGTAGTATCAAATCATGTTGTTTGCCCTCAATTAATACATTATATATCAATTATATCTTGATAAAACTGGAGAAAATTTTTAAAGAGTACTAGTAAAAGTTCTAAGTGACTTTATATGGGCTTGGGATAGAAAAAGACTTTCTAAGCATGACAGAAGTGGGAAAATGGTAGCACAGACCTATAAAATTTTATAATTTCTGTATATAGGAAGCCATAAGTAAAATTAAAAAGGAAATGACAAACTAGAAGAAAGATACACAGGGGCACACCTGGGTGGCTCGGCGGTTGAGCATCTGCCTTTGGCTCAGTTGTGATCCCGGGGTCCTGGGATCGAGTCCTGCATCAGGCTCTCCATAAAGGAGACCATGTCTTTGCCTGTCTCTGTGTCTCTCATGAATAAGTAAAAAAAGAAGAAAAACACACATATGCAGCTGACAAAGTGTACATTACCACCCTGTCCCAATAGGAAAATGCTTGTAGGATGTAACAGGACCCTCACAATTAAAAAAACAATTCTCTAGCTTTAGTTTCTCTCTTGAAAATTAACAATCACAATAATGCAGGTAAAGAGCTGAGTACTGGTCTTGCCAGAGTTTCTAATAGAATTGGTGTTACTTATCACCGCATGTGTGTGCGTGTGCACAAGGGCATCTGCACAGACCAGCTGTACCAGTCAGCCCAGAACTGATCAGTGGTAAAACTGAAAGTCCAATATCCTAGAAAACTCTTCAGTTGGCAAATTGGGATGGCTGGTCACCCTACCACACATGCACATACGTAAACCTATAGCAGAGGACCTGAAAGACTGTGCATCAGGGTTTTAACACGGCTTAATTCTGGGTAGGAAGTATTACACCTTCCTTTTATTTTCTTTGTTATGCTCAGTTATATATTCTAATTTTTCCTATAAATGAATGCATTCGTGTTATGATAAAAAAAAACCCTCTCATTTATTCTAATTTTTTAAATGAATTTAACCTCTACAACTCTTAATAGCTATGGAGTGATTTCCAAAATATAGACTGAGTCAAATAGTAACAGCTTTTATGATATGAGAAAAATCTTTAGGCCCCAAGACATGATATGGTGTCAATTTGCCAGCACTAAAGAAACATTCCCTGTACATGGTTTCTGCATTTTAATGTCTTGACAGCATGGAAAATACAAGAAAGTCATTTAATCAACGGCAAGATAGGCAGCTATGTTAGTAGCAATGGTTTTAGTGCCGTCAGTAAAAATTGCAGATGCTTCATGTTTCTATTGCATTTAATATAATATCACCTAGGATGTCATCATTTCAAAGACTATGACTTACATGCTGAGATTTTGTCCATTGGTCACTGGGATTCTGTGATTATGTAATGAAATTGATGGCAGACTGATAGATTCTATGACTTAAATTGAGGGATTTTTAAATTCCTATTTCCTTAAAATTTGAAGTGTTCCTAACTTAAATACATACTCTGAAGGGTCTTTCTTTAGAGGAGTGAAGCAGGAGAATTGGCAGGTGGGTCCCAGAACTTTGATGAGAAAAAAGAAAAGATCTTTTCATTGTTTTTTCAGTACCCAGGGAGCTGTAAATTCAAAGATGTGGCAGGGAAGGACACGCTGTGGGGCCACCTCCTCCTGTGACCAGGAAAAGCTTCGCAATCCACCCAGAGGTTCATCAGTACCAGTGGGATGGTTTCACATTTCCTTATTTAGTGCCAGCAAGCTGTTAATGGCTTGACTCAAGTCTTTCCAGTTACCGTATTTCTGAATACTTCCACATGAGATTTAGAACGTCTGAGTTGTTAAGAGAAAAAAAAAATTTGGAGCACTGGAAGCACACAAGACAGCCTCTGATTCCCTAATTCTACTTCCTAGAGCTAAAATCAAAACACACACACACACACACACACACAGAGCTCCTGGCCAGAACCTCATGTAAACAGAGATGTAACCCTGTAACTTGGCCCTATTCAGAAAACCCAGGATCTCTGATTTAAACGGTTCACCTACGTTACCAGAGCCGATTTAGCCATAATTCCAGGTGTGTTCAAAACCCTGTCTTTTGAATCTAACACAATTTTCAGCCTTTTTACACTTAATGCCTCAGCCCCCTTTACAGAGAATGGTCTGTGCTTATCACGGTTGGCCTCAATTACAGAACCTACATCAAGTATCTGGGATTATATTACTACTATATACAGTCTTCTCTGGCTTTGCCCAAGACAAAGGGTCTCTTTTCAGCAATTACAACTAATCAAAAACAAATTGAGCTTTGGGCTTTACCGCCCTCAAAAACAAAACAAAAACAAAAGCCAAACCACACAAGAAAATATTCCTATAGCGGTAAAAATGCATCTCCCAAGATGTCCCTCTTTCTCACTCCCTCATCTAACCCCCAGTCCTCTTGAGATGGAAGCTAAAGAAGAAAGTAATCCTGTAGATTTTATTGAAGAATTCATGAAAAGCCTACTTTCTGGCCACTATCATAATTTGTAGGGAAGGTATGAGATGTACATGGACCACCCCCTGGAGAAGACACAGTCTTTTTATTTTTATTTTTTAAATAAGATTTTAGAGAAAGAACATGAGAGCAGAGGGGGTGGGGAGGGGCAGAGCAGACTCCCCACTGAGCACAGGGCAGGATGGGGCGCTCCATCCCAGGACCTGGAGATCACGACCTGAACTGAGACCAAGAGTCGGACACTCAACCAACCAAGGCACACAGGCACCATATTTTCAAAGTACTGCAGCAGAAGGAAAGCCACACAAGCCCTTGAACGTAGCAGAACGATATGAACTAACTGGTGACAAATAAGCAGGTGTGGGGAACCTCAGCCTGTAAAGTCTGTACCCGAAGTGGGGTGCTCAGGTTCACACTAACTCTAGGACCCAAGACTGAACAACCTGTGAGCCGCTGACAACATGTGGGCAGCTGACCTCTTGTTCGAAAGGGCTGTCCCTGAGGCAGCTCCCTAACTCACACAGAGTCTGCATCACATTCTCCAATTTCCCAGGTGCTGGCGGCAGCATCAGTGTTCTTTTGGGCCTTGTGGTACCTAACCTTTCCTCTCTCATGCCTTCCATTCCATTACCTGGTCCCAGATATTTTCCCTTTCTCCTCATGATGTAGCCGTTGGCCTCCTTGCCTCCTGTACTGAGCTAGCTCCTCACCTACCTGCCCCTGCCTCCTCCTATTTTATCTCACATCTAGAAACAAAAATCTTACTTCCTCAGGAAGTTTTTGTGATGCTTCCCTAGACCACAGGATGTATTCACTAACCCCAAATTATATGTATTGTTATGATCAAACAAACCAATGATGGATTATAGGGGAACTTTGCTATGTATTCCTTTCCCCATCATCGAACCACCTTCACCCCAGTTACAAACAGCAGCACCCACCCTCTTTCTCATCCCTCATGAACCACAGCACCCACAGGCCACTAAGCCCAAAGTGAGGAGATGGAACAATGCCTCTGAGCAGTTTGATTTTGAGCCACAGGGAGTGGGAAGTCCACTTTCAACCCAGACTCTAAGCAAAAAGAGGCTGCTCCCACCAAAGCTGCTTAAAATAACTACACAGAGTAAGTTGGCTGGACAAAGAGATCCTTCTCTCCCAAGGAGAATAAAGTCTGCAAAGAGAATCCAAACACAGTTTGGTATAGGCAGAGAGAAAAGTCAGAGATATAGACCCAAAGAGGCTGCCTAGCATTTGCAGAACATGTTGGAAGAAGCAAAACCTTCCCTAAAACAAAAGCTCTGTCACTCAGAGACTGTACTGGGAGTAGTGACAGGAGCAAAGACTAGTTATTTTCTGTGCTTAGTTACAGGGACTTTGAAGAAAAAAAAAAAAAAGAAAAAGAAGAAAGAAATAAAGAGGTCACAGCTGGTGCAAAACAAAGGCCTGGAGAAAGAGGATTCCAGACATGAGCCTCCAGCCCACCCTGGTTAACGCTACCCTAGGTTCATGACTGAGGAAGTAATGAAGATTGTTACTCAACACTGTGCGCCTTTATTGCATTGGGGGAGAGATCTGAACAAACCTGTAGTTCCTTGCTGAGAGCTCTCATTTCAGAGGATGCGTTCAGTCATTCTCAAAAAATCCTTTTGTTGAATATGTGAGATACCGCTCCCTCCTAGAAGGAGTGAGAAGACCCTTCCTACTTTCCCCCTTTGTAGAGGTCACTGATCATTTAGCTAGAAAACCCTTTGAGCTCATCCCATTTAATTCTGTCTTTGCATAGTTAGGTGCATTTTCATATTTCTTAGTACTTATATATGTTTTGATGTTTATTTGTCCCCTGTTCCAAGTAAAAGGCTGTACCAGATACTACGAAGACACAAAGTAGATCTAGCACCTAGCACGTTATTCTTGCCTTCAAAGGACTGACAATCTAGTAGCATGAAAGAAATAAGAGGCCAAGAGTTAAACAGTGACAAAGTAATTAAGAAATAGCTCAGTACTGGTGGTAAGTGCTAGGGGAATCAAAGGGAGAAACCCCATGGGAACTTGGTATTGCTCCACTGTTTCTTTCCTACACGCCAGGAAGTAGCATTGACTTTTCTTACTGAGTCTTGCTGCATGGGTCTAGCCCTTTCAGTGATAAAATGAATGGGAGTTTGGGTGCTGGGCTTGAGTTACAATGCTCCATCCAAAGAACCTGGGAAGGGTATTGAGAAAAGGTCACTTGGCCACTAGAAACTAAGAACCAGCACTTTTGAGAGGCATTTATTATATCCAGTTGGGAATTCAATCCCAAGAGGCTAGGGTTGGAGAAAGAAGAGATGGAGAGAAAACATAGGTGAGAGGGTGGCCATTGGCTAGAAGGCAAGAAGCCAGCCATGTGAAATGGTTTGAACCAGGGGTGGGCACAGCGTCTGGGAACACCCCTGAGCCAAAGAAAATGGTTGTAGTAGCTTTTAATAAAAGCAATTGCCCCCTTGAGTTTTAGTGGGATGAGTCATAAAAGGGGCTCACTGAACTTGGACATCACCCCCAACCCACTCTGACTCTTTCCTGTCAGGAAGAGAGGGGTGGCACTACCAAGGGCAAACCCTCACATTCCCTAGAACATCGCTGAGATGGGAGAGGTGTTCTCTCAAGTAGCTCTTTGACCCAAACACTTCCCGGTGGCTGATTTTAATGTCTTTGGATGCCCAGAACCTCTGAATCTCTTTGAACCCACTCTTTGGGTTCTAACGTGGAGAAGGGAATCTTGAGTTTGGGTGATCACGATGAGTAGGAATAGAAGGTATGGGGCAGGAAGACCTTGAAGACAGCTTCTCTAGTTACCTTGGAAAGTCAGAAGTCGGGGTCTTCCAGCAGCTGGTGTGGGCAGAAAGTACATTGTGTTTGGAGGCAAGCCCAGACTCACAAATCTCCCAGACTCCCTCCCCCAGGGGCCCAGCATTAGCTATGGAACTCCTTATATGTGTATAGGGATAGCTTCCTTAATACTGACCAGCTGTTAGGTTAATAGCAGTGCCAGGGATGGCAGGGGACCAGCACGGCTGGAACAATGATTGATACAAAAGGGAGTGTTCTGGCCAGTGGCTGTGGTGAGTCATTACAACTGAATTCTGTTAGGAATATGTAGTGCATGTGTCTTTTTTAGCAAGAGGTTCTCCTCTGGAGTTAATATAGAGTATCAATTGATATAATCCATATGGCTGATCATCTGCATACAGTGGGCAGATGGAACCAGACTTGGAAGGTCTAGAACAGTCAGCTGTTTGGTCTGACAACAGAACCACCTATGATATTAAGACTACAGATCACTTGGCCTCCTCCTAGATCTACTGAATCCTAATATTCAGAGGTGGGACTTTGGCACAAAGTTTAAAACCAATACTTTTTCAAACCCCAAGAGAGGCATAGCCAAGGTGGTGAACTACTGTTCTAGAACAATGCTCTACAGAATTGGGATACAAAATGAAGACAAAATTCTGATATTATGTGGTCGGATTATAGAAGTTTTATGTGGCCAGATAATCTGTGAGGATATATGGGACCAGGTAATCTATGAAAGTGTTATGTGTTTAGCTAATCAATGAACGTGTTTAAAATTAGAAATTGATAATTTTTATTTTATTTTATTTATTTTTTAAAAGATTTTATTTATTTATTCATGAGAGACACAAAGAGAGAGGCAGAGACACAGGCAGAGGGAGAAGTAGGCTCCTGTCAGGGAGCCCAATGTGGGATTTGATCCCTAGACTAGGATCATGCCCTGAGCCAACCCTCAACTGCTGAACCACCCAGGCATCCCTGAAATTTATAATTTATAAATGTTTTAAAATATATAATAAATCACATAACCTTGTTCTGGTCAGCTTAGTCCAGTCAGATAAAACTCTGATTCCTAAGCAGTCAATTTAACATTGAAAAAGTTGCACCAGTAGGATTTGAGTCACTGTTCTTCTGACCTCACTTGAGTCAACAGATCAGTGGCTTGTACACAGTATGGGAACAAGAAGAGCAACCAGTGGGAACAAGGCTCTGCTCTGATAGTAATGGAAAGGTAGGGACAACAGGAGGAGTGGTGGGCATGATAAGAAAGCAGAGTCCTCAGAAAGGTAGGACCATGACAGGAAACATGTCAATTCAGAGTCAACTTTTTCTGGATGGTATCCACAGAGAAAGCAAGGTTTAAAAAAAAAAAAAAAAAAGGCATCTGAGTGAAATCAACCCAGGGCAGAAGATTATTAACATCATCTCTTTTGCCAACCACATACATTCCCATCCATTAAAAATGGGAGCTTGGGTAGAAGAAGAGATGGTAGACAGTCTACTGTTGCCACCACTTCCTTCTTTGACCACAATTTCCTATCACATTTTATTTTTAAAGTTCCCTGTGTTAAGTGCTCAATTTGATCAAGAGGAGAATGGGTTCCAGTGGTCTAAATTCTTCTAAATAAATTAGTCCATCAATCCATGGATATGCTCATTAGTTGACAGCAGAGTGTAATGTCATGGCAGATATAAGGCCACTAAAAGTCTTACTGGATAACATTTAATGTTTTGAGTTGACTCAGGGCTCAGCTAGGGTGTTGTTATAGCAGGAAAAATACATGCATTTAGCCTCCCTTGGTTGCTTCATAGAGTTACCCTCCCTCCACATTCTTTCTTATGCACACTCCAAATTCCATGACTACTCCTTTTCAGGGAGGGGTCATCATACATAAGCACCCACTCTGTTAGAGCCATAACATCACAAAATTTGGGGGCCAAAGGACCAGATATGTGTTGGTACCCCAGGTATCTGTTGACCAAATATATTAGAGTTCTTTAGAAAGTAGATGTATATATGTATATACATGCACACACACATATAGATGCATATATATGGAGGGAGGGAGGAGATGGGGAAGAGAGATGCATATATATGGAGGGAGGGAGGAGATGGGGAAGAGAGGGAAAACGGGAGGGAGGGAGGGAGGGGGCGAGAGAGAGAGAGAGAGAGAGAAAAGGGGGGGGGAGAGAGAGAAAGAGATTTTTTTTTTTGAGAGAGAAAGAGATTTTAAGGAATTGGCTTACACAGTTGTGGAGGCTGACCAGATCAAAATCTGCAGGATGGGTTGGCAGGTTAGAGACCCAAGGAAGAGTCAGTGTTGCAGTTCAAACCCAAAGACTGTCTGTTGGCAGAATTTCCTCTTCCTTGGGGGAAACTGGTCTTTTGCTCAATCCAGGCCATCAACTAATTAGTTGAGGCCCACCTACATTATGGGGAGCAATCCGCTTTACTCAAAGTCCATCAATGTAAATATTAATCTCATCCAAAAACACCCTCACAGACACACCCAGAATAGTGTGTGACCAAATATATGGGCACTACATGAAATTAACCACCACAGTGCCAAGTGGGCACCCTAATCAGTTAGGAAGACCAGAGGTCCTCCAGCATCAAAGGGGTGTTATCCTTCCCCCTGATTGTAGATGAATGGCTAAAAGAAGTAGGCATAGATGGACCCCAAGCCAAAAAACAGCACCGACCTGGTCAGGATGGTATTCATTCCTCAGGAAATCACAGGGTAGGAAATGAGAAAACCTGATAGAGCTATTTGAAGAAAGTCCTTGTTTCCAATGTATGTTAGCATAGGGTTCTGAATGAGGATAGAGGGAGATGTGTCATGTTCTCAATGCATTAGAGCAAGGTGTAGGCAGTGTTAAGATTGAGGGAGGAGTGCAATCTCACAGCTCAAACCCCACTTTGGAGGAATATCTGCCCTTAAATGGTTTGAAGGATGTACTCCAGGCTTTGGCTTACCATTTATTTTCCCAGAAATTGAATTAAAATCTCTGGAAAAATTCTTAGTCATATTATGGATCACGTCCACCTTTATGAGTTTCACAGGAGCCCTCACAAATGGCAGACAGTCTATCTTGTACAAGATCTTGGCAAAAAAATACTATTGAGACTCTACTCAGAGTACATAAGGTTACCATTGTCTCTACTAAAAAGTGATCCACAAGAGCCGGTAAAACCAACCACAGTAGCAGACAAGTCACTGCTACTGCCGCGGAAGGAGCCACTGTCAGGGGCCTTGTCACACACTGGGGGTTTTGAAGTTAGGAATTCCAAGTTTGGCTCCGCCAAGCAAACCAAAACCTATAAAGTACTTGTTGGACTTAAAGAAAATTAGAGCAGGATTAAGAGAAATGAGGGAGGAGACAACACAATGGATCCCCATCTGCGCTCTCTCCAATAGACTGCAAACTCCTCAGGGTGGAGACTTTGTCTTATTCTCTGCTGAATGCCCAGAATCTGACACACAACAACCAGTGCTCAGGAAACATGTTAACTGGCAGAGTGATTGACGGGTTAAATAAAGTCCAAAGCAATCTTCCTCAAAGTACCGACACATCATCAAAGTGGTCAAAAAGGAATGGGACTGTTTTTTTGTTTTGTTGTTTTTTGGTAGAAAGTTGGAATGTTCTCAGACTGATTAATGTTGAACTGAATTTATAAAATGGCCACCATCTTTGCATGTCTGCTTGGCCCTCTGTAAAGTAAGACTGGCATATATGTTTACTTCGCACCCATACTATGCTTGGGGATACATCCGATAGGTAAATACGGCAGGGAGGCCGACCCCCAAACTATTTAACCAACAGCCCTTTCCCTTCCTAGCAGAGGACAGAAGCTTCCAGGAAGATCTTATTAGGTTGCTCAATCTAACTTCTGGAGGGCAGAGACCATGTATCTCATTCCCAGCACCTAGCACATTCCCTGACATCCACGGAATGTGCTCAGGCGATGGTTATCCAATGCTTATGTTCTTAGTTTTTTCTTCCCAAGCAAGGAGATTGGAACATAGAATTTCAGAGAGCCTGTGATAACAGGAAGCTGGTGAAGGAGCAGAAATTACTGCAGTGGAATACGAGAAATAATTAAAAGTAGCAGAGGATATTGACAGAGAGAATAGGACCTGAAGAGGATAACTAGAATATTGAGTGGATGGGGTAAGAAGAAGACAAAAGAAAGCTCAACTAGCGGTATTTATTTTCCCAAGTATGGAATTTGAGTAAAATATTATGAAATCTATTAAAAAGGTGGAGAGCATTGGGTTTTTAGGGAGGTTCAAAGAACATGGAAGGTAGTGTTTCCAATCCTGAGGAGCTTACACAGTACACTTTTTCATTACTGATAGCATGGACCAAGTGCTATCCCAAGGAATAAGAATTTCATGATCAGGGATTATTATCAGCTTGGATAACTTACATGCATATTGGCCTTTCAATAATGTCTATACTATAAATACTGTAATATTTTGTTTATTATATATTTACATTTCCCTTTTGTAAACAGCATGCTAAGACATAGATTAAAACCCTGCAAGCACAAATTTTTTGTCATCTTAAAAAAAAAAAAAAGAATTTAGTCCTTTCAAATGAATAAGCCCTGAAGACACCACTTTGAATGCTGCTGGAAAAATCTCCAGCTCTTCTTCAAAATCCGAACTATGAGCAGACCCATAATTAATGCTTGTACTTTCATTTTAGTAGAGTAGTGAATCCTGGCCATTTGGGGGACATCAAGGTTCTGCGGAGTTAATGGAAAGTATGGATACTTTTCCTTTATAAAAAAGGAATATATAACTTATTGAAGAAGGGTTTTTGTCCACATACACAAAATACATAAAAGATGGGTACTTAGGTTTTTCATAGAAAAATGAATGTGTACTTCCTAAAATACAATTGAACTAAGTTAAAATTCACAAATAATAAAGAAAAATAAAATTTTAACTCCGCTCACATTTCAAAGAGAAGTCAAATTTTGTTTGCCTTGAATAGGAAGATTGTAATAAGGCCTTTGTTACAGTGATGTTCATGTCAGGGTAATGTCTGACATCTATTCAATTTTGACTTTTCTATCCGATGCTGTAGGTGCTGAAATTTTCTAATATACAGAACTCTGAGGTATTTGATAAAATCAGAAGAGCCTGGCCTTGCCTCAAAATTTACCCAACTGCCCAATTCTTTGAACTTAATTAATGCCCCAGCATTTCCTAGGTCTATGAAGTGACCTTAGGCAAAATCTACATCCATGATGCTGTCCTCAAAGATAAGAATATTTTAAAAGGAGAGGAGTCATAAGCAGAGACCTTAGGACCATGCTGTTAGGAGCCATGACTTTCTCATCTCCTGGCTCAGTAATGCTCTCATGTCCTCTACAAGAGCCTCTCAGTCTTATTTGCTTCCATACTTGATGCCTTGCCCATTCCTATCCATCAATGACTCTCTCTCCACACTTCTCCACCATATCCCTACTGAATAGCCAAGAAGGACCCCAATCCCACTGCAACTAGGGAGGACAGCAACCAAAGTATGGTCTGAACCATTTTACTCCCAGAAAAACCATTAACGTTGTGGTTGGGTTTTGTGGTATACTCTTCCACTATGAACAAACCAGGTGGGCTGGATTTTTGAGAACCACATTTGTTCCCATCAAAAAATTCATTCCATGTTCCATACAATTCATAAAAACTGACTTTTGGGGCACAATCTGGCCAGAGGTGAGGTGCTGCTTGCATGTGATGTTATACTTGCAGTAGACATGAATTTCACCCTCATTAGTTTTAATAGGGCAGAGATCCAGATGTATTTTATTCCTATGGGAATAAATGTAGGATTTATCCCTGTCTACATCCCAACTGTCAGACACAGTAGTTAATATTAAAAGAAATAGAAATGGGAGGTAAAAGCTTCTAACCACTTCTGTTTTTACCACTGGAGCCAGACCTCTATTTTCTTAATATTTTGTTCTAAGAGCGGAGTGGAAGGCTGCCATTTTCAGTGTTATTCTACAGGCATCCTGGGCCAACAAAGCTAAGAGGGGAGCTAAAAACTACAGGGAGATCTCCTATCAGAGAGCTAACTTCTCTCCAGACTGTGTCTTCCCTATTTGGTAAAAGTCTGTGGTACATCTCAACTGATTCTTAATTAGCTTTGGTCTTGTGTCCTCAGAGGGTAAGATCCACATGGAACATTAAATTGGACATGGAGGGAATGTCCTTGGATATGTACACACTCTCAGGATGCAACTTCCTGTGCATTTTCAAGTCCTAATCACATCACTATTATCCTCACTCTGAGAATGAAGCTGTACTTCGACATTTTCTAGGTAAGACGTGATTCATTGAAGACATGCAGGCCAATGTCTTGCTTCTCACATTATTATAATCTAGTGGTGTCTCGTGGTCCCACCAAAAGGACAAATTTTCATCACAGCAAGCTTTCTGTGTTTGTGGTGGCAAGCCTCCAAAACAGTGTTGTTTGGCAAAAACAGGAGTGTTTTTAGCAACAAAATCCAAGACAATTGTACGCTACAATCTGAAACCAGCGTATTATGGGCCAATTAACTGAGCATCTGTTACATCTGGCCCCAAACTATTAACTCACAATCTTGATTATCTTCATGTGTGAAACCAAGTAACCAGGGGGCTAGGTGTATTTTATTTTTTTCACCTAAGTCGGAGATTCAAATTTGTTTGCTAATACCCTGAATGTTTGAAGCCTTCTAGATAATTTAATGGGATCTTTCCCCTGCCCCTGCCCCCTAGTTTATGGTGAAATTTGTTTTGGAAAAACCTACTTATTTGGAACTACATAAAAATTATTTGTATCAGATGGCATGATTTTCAATGAAACTAAAAGAAAATCCAACTCAAACTGACTTAAACAATAAGAAGTATTTACGACTCACATCACTGAAAAGTTGAGAAGCTAGGCAGATGTAAGGTGTGGTTCAGTCAGATTTCTGGCTCCATTTATCTGTGCTTCAATCAGTTCCTCCTCCATGATGGCGGCCAGACGCAATTGGGGTCCATGCTTCCTCTTTCCTAATCTAGAGAGACTCACCTTTCATCTGTAGTTATATAAATCTAAACTGATCATTGCTATTAGAATACCAGGCACTGATTGGTTTATGCCTGAGCACTAACCTAACCCCTACCAATCATGCAGCCAGAAAGATGGCACAGGCTATTTGGCTAGTGCCAATCAGAGCCAACCTGTAGGCTCCATCACACTTGGATGCTCTGTAATGGGGGATGGAAAGTAGAGAGGCTGGAGCTTCCCCTTAGAAATGAGAAAGAGATGGGAGATGCTAAGCTGCTTAAGCAGCTATTGAATGGCAATTGCATTATTTCCCTTAAAAAAGAACTGTTTTGGGGAGTCTGGGGGCTCAGTAGGTTAGGCTTGTGCCTTTGGCTCAGGTCATGATCCCGGAATCTGGGTGGAGCCTCGCATCAGGCTTCCTGCTCAGCCCCTCTAACCTTATCCCTGCTCCTTCTCTCTCTGTCTCTCTCTCTCTCTCTCACACACACACACACACAAATAAATAGAATCTTATTAAAAACTTGCTTTTTCTTTTTAGAATTGTAATCAATTCTAAATTTATTTCTAAATTTCTAAATACAATTCTTTAATTGCAATAAAGAGCCATTATAGATATATATAGATATATATATATCTATATAGATATAGATAGATAGATAGATAGATAGATAGATAGATATACTATATAGATATATATACTTTTTTTTTTTTTAAAGCAGCATACAAGGGTGCCTGGGTGGTTCAGTCAGTTAAGAGTCTGCCTTCAGCTCAGGTCATGACCTCAGCGTCCTGGGATGGAGTCACCTCAGGCTCTAGGCTCAGCAGAGAGCCTGCTTCTCCCTCTCCCTCTTCCCCTCCTCTCCTCCCCACCTCCCCCCGCCCCAACCCCGTGTTCTCTCTTGCATGCTCTCTCTCAAATAAATCCTTAAAAATAAATAAAACAGCATAACATGTTTTTAGATTAGAAAGAAATAGGCTAGCATTTGCCTACCCGCCCCCACACCCAAAAAGAACAATTGTACCAATACTTAAAATGGTTAGGAATCCAAGTGTTCTGGAATCTGAGCCTTCGGATTTAAATTGTATCTCCATCACGCACCAGCTGCGTGCTATTGGGTAAGTCAGTTAGCATCTGTGTCTCAGTAAATGAGGATAACGATAGTGCCAGCATCACCAGGCCTAAGTGAAATCACACATGCAAATAAACCTTTCGGCAATAATAAATGCTTCAGAGTTGTCGCTCAGTCATTAGAACATAGCTTCTATGTGGGCAGGGACCTCGCCTGCCTTCCTCGCGGCTGTAATCTCAGTGGCCAGCATATATAAAATAGGTCGTTGATAAACACATGTGGGAAGAATGAAGGAATCTCTTTTCCTTCATCACTCTCAAAAACAAGAGTCAAGAAAAGGAAAGAGTTAAGGAAATTAGAGGCCAGTACAGCTGGAGCAAGTTTTTGGTTGAAAGCCAACACTAAAATCCAGGAGGAATGAGGTTTGGAGTTGTAGATCTACTTTGAGTGCTGTTGGAACAGGGCAGCTGACAGGGTCTGGAAGGGAAGAGGTGGAAGTGTTTGTTAAATCCCACAGCATGGGCTTCTTTTATTTTTATTTTTTTCTTCATGAGCCTGAGAAGCAAAGGATGAAGTTGGATCATCTGGTTCAGTAACATAATCTTAAAATAAAATGAAAAATCTGGGAGTCTCTCTGTGGGAAAAGGGAGAACAAGAGGAATCAAAGGAAAAAGACAATAGAGGATTTAATCCAAAACATCTAGAAGCAAATATTGTTTTCAGGAATTTTCAGAGATGCTCTACAAAGGGAGAAAGAAATTGATGACTAAGGCGGAGAGGGACAGAGCTGTGGAGATGTCTCAAATATGGGGACTGCACACATGCATCTTGAAAGTATACCTACAGAAATTCCTCATCCAGACAGACAGACATGCTCGATGTTGAGCGGGCCCTCCCTGGGCTGTCTCCTGGGCTTCTGCCAAGATGCGGCACAATGTTAACCACAAAAATGGGTCCTGCTCCCTGAGAAGAAACAAAGGTGAACTAAACTCTCCACCCAAGATAAAGCAAATAAAAATCCACTTTGGAATATTCAAAGAAACAATGTAAGAGATATTATATAGATGATATAAGAAATACACAATTTTGCATGTGTGTTTTAAATAGACTTTTTAAGTGAGAATAGTGTTAGATTTACAGAAAACTTGCAAAACAAAATAGTACAGGTCGTTTCTGTATATACTCCATGTCCAGTGTCCCCTGTTGTGAAGACCTTATATTAGTAGGATACACGTGTCAAACTTACCAACCAAATTGATACAAGACTAACTGAAGCTCATACCTTATTCAGATGTCTTTAGTTTTCACCTGGTCCTTTGTCTGTTCCAGGATCCCACCCAGGGATCCTCACATCACACTCAGTAGTCATGTCTTGTTAGGCTCCTCTAAGGGGTCACCATTTTTAGACTTCTTTGGTCCACGCTTGACACTCTGGATGAACACTGGTCAGATATTTTGTAGCGTGTCCTTCAGTTTGGAGGTTGCCTGCTGTTTATCTCTTGATTCCGTTGGGATGATAGTTTTGGGGAGGAAGACCACAGATATGGTAAAGTACCATTCTCATCCAGTCATGAAGGGTATGTTATCAACCCCAACTCCTACTGACGATGTTAATCTTCTGATCATTTGCCCCCTTTCTCTACTACACTCCTCATTAGAAGGTCACTATGCACAGTCCACATTTAGGGGGTAGGAATTTTCACTTCATCTTCTTAAGAGGGCAGTGTCTATACACATTTTTAAAAAATTCTCCTATATGGGAACTTGTCTCTTCTCCCATTTCTTTATTTATTCAATCATTTATTTTTATTGCTATGGACTTGTATTAGTCTGCTAGGATTGCCATAACAAAATTCCATAAACTGGATGACTTAAACAGAAATTTATTTTCTTGTCTAAGGTCAAGGTTACTGATGAGAGGTTGGTTTCTGATGAGACCTGTCTCCTTGGTTTGCAGATGGCCACCTTTCACTGTATCTTTATTTGGCCTTTCCTTTGTACACATGCATAGAGAGATCTCTGGTGTCTCTTCTTTTTCTTATTGGGTTAAAGTCCCACACTTATGAGCCTTAGACTCCCAGCCTCCAAGGGGGTTATAATCCAATACTATAGGGGGATCTCTGGGTGGCTTAGTGGTTTAGCGCTGCCTTCAGTCCTGGGCATGATCCTGGAGACCGGGGATCGAGTCCCATGTTGGGCTCCCCGCGTGGAGCCTGCTTCTCCCTCTGCCTGTGTCTCTGCCTCTCTCTCTCTCTCTGTCTATCGTGAATAAATAAATAAATAAATCTTTAAAAAAATAATCCAATACTATATATATATTTTTTTGCTTTTGAACAATATTTTTATTGGGTTTAGAAATCAAAGTTGACAATTTTTCTTTCTTTTTTTAAATTTTATTTTATTTATTTATTTTATTTATTCTTTTTTTTAATTTATTTTTTATTGGTGTTCAATTTACTAACATACAGAATAACCCCCAGTGCCCGTCACCCATTCACTCCCACCCCCTGCCCTCCTCCCCTTCTACCACCCCTGGTTCGTTTCCCAGAGTTAGCAGTCTTTACGTTCTGTCTCCCTTTCTGATATTTCCCACACATTTCTTCTCCCTTCCCTTATATTCCCTTTCACTATTATTTATATTCCCCAAATGAATGAGAACATATAATGTTTGTCCTTCTCCGACTGACTTACTTCACTTAGCATAATACCCTCCAGTTCCATCCACGTTGAAGCAAATGGTGGGTATTTGTCATTTCCAATAGCTGAGTAATATTCCATTGTATACATAAACCACATCTTCTTTATCCATTCATCTTTCGTTGGACACCGAGGCTCCTTCCACAGTTTGGCTATCGTGGCCATTGCTGCTATAAACATCGGGGTGCAGGTGTCCCGGCGTTTCACTGCATCTGTATCTTTGGGGTAAATCCCCAACAGTGCAATTGCTGGGTCGTAGGGCAGGTCTATTTTTAACTCTTTGAGGAACCTCCACACAGTTTTCCAGAGTGGCTGCACCAGTTCACATTCCCACCAACAGTGTAAGAGGGTTCCCTTTTCTCCTCATCCCCTCCAACATTTGTTGTTTCCTGCCTTGTTAATTTGCCCCATTCTCACCGGTGTGAGGTGGTATCTCATTGTGGTTTTGATTTGTATTTCCCTGATGGCAAGTGATGCGGAGCATTTTCTCATGTGCATGTTGGCCATGTCTATGTCTTCCTCTGTGAGATTTCTCTTCATGTCTTTTGCCCATTTCATGATTGGATTGTTTGTTTCTTTGGTGTTGAGTTTAATAAGTTCTTTATAGATCTTGGAAACTAGCCCTTTATCTGATATGTCATTTGCAAATATCTTCTCCCATTCTGTAGGTTGTCTTTGAGTTTTGTTGACTGTATCCTTTGCTGTGCAAAAGCTTCTTATCTTGATGTAGTCCCAATAGTTCATTTTTGCTTTTGTTTCTTTTGCCTTCGTGGATGTATCTTGCAAGAAGTTACTGTGGCCGAGTTCAAAAAGGGTGTTGCCTGTGTTCTTCTCTAGGATTTTGATGGAATCTTGTCTCACATTTAGATCTTTCATCCATTTTGAGTTTATCTTTGTGTATGGTGCAAGAGAGTGGTCTAGTTTCATTCTTCTGCATGTGGATGTCCAATTTTCCCAGCACCCTTTATTGAAGAGACTGTCTTTCTTCCAATGGATAGTCTTTCCTCCTTTATCGAATATTAGTTGACCTCCAATACTATATTATTTATTTTGTTGTCCAAGGAGCCTTTGGGAGTTCTTTAGATTGATTCTTGTGTTCCCTTGATGTGCCCCCATCGGTTGTTTTTTTTGCTTTGTTTTTCGCTTTTTTTTTTTTTTTTTTTTAAGTAGACTCCATGCTCAGCATGGAGCCCAACGCGGGGCTTCAACTCATGACCCGAGATCAAAACCTGAGCTGAAACCAAGAGTTGGATGCTCAGCTGACTGGGCCATCTAGGTGCCCTCATCACTTTGGGTTTTGTTTTGTTTTTGAGCACTCCCTTATTTTCTACACTACAAGATGCTCTAGTTTAATCTTGCATATTCCCTTCCCCAGCCCTAGAATCAGCCATTTCTCTAAGAGGCCCAGGTTCCTTTTATTGCAGAATAATGTTAGACACAATCTGGTCCTTGGATCTGCTTGTTGCCATTAGGTGTTGCCTCTGGGCTCACTCAGTGATAGCACTTGTTTTAATTTTTCAGAGTCTAATGCTAGTTTCCTATCTCAAATATAGAAAATAGAAATACAGTAATAGAAAAACCAAGTTCTTGGGAATCAGAGGGACATTCTGTGATTTATCCTCAGGTTTCTACCACTTACTAGACGTGTGACCTCCTGCAAGTTACTGAACCACATAAAGTTTAGGTTTCCTCATTTTCAAAATAGAATATTTTTTAAAAATATTAAAAGAGATTTTATACACACATACACACACACAAAGGGTAAAGCAAAGCACCAAGCTCATGACCAATAAATATTAGTAATCCCTTAGCCTATCAGTCACCTATTATTTCTGCAATTGGACCTTTGAGCAAGAGATAAATGCTTTGGTAAATATTCTTCTCCACATGCAAAATCTAATGCAAGAATCAGTTGACTTATTCATCATGGTTCTGTCCTGTATTTTAAACCAACTTTTGAACAAACCTACATGTGTGTATAAATACTACTTCAAATTCAAAATAACTGAAGCTAAATCATTTTCCCTAAAGTAAGTCCCACATTAGAATTTTACATATCTAAAAGATGCACCATAATTCAAATTATCCAGGCTCAAATTCTGGTAATGTCAGACTAGATATTTCAGATGAGCCCTCCTGTTAAGTACAATTTTTAGAAGTTGACAAAGTGTTTTTTCCATAGTCGTAAAGGCATTGGAACGTTTATAAGTCACTGGAGTCGTTTATAAGGAATTGTCAAACCAATGTCTATGAGAAAATTTGGTAGCCAATATCTGGAGCCATGTTCCCGTAGAAGAATATTCTATTCTTCTAATGAAATGCAATAAGGAGAGGTAGGAGTGGGAAGGGCTTATAGGGCTAAGGGAACAAAAATTGTAATGCATGATCTTGGAAGAAGTTTGTTCAATGGTAAATATTTCACACGTAAGGTTAAAACCCAAAAGTTTACATTCTAAGGATGAACTGGAAATAGAGTGGCCCTTCCAGGAATGGAAGCCCAGATTTGAGTCATCTTGATTCTGCTTCATCCTCATTTACAAAACTTTTAAATAAATATGCCTAAAACATCATTTGTTACCCCCCACCTCCAAAAAATAAACCTCAAGATTTTTTGGTAACCTCTCTACAAACTGCTATTGCCCAAAGGAGTATTAATTGAGAAGGCTCAACCAAGACAGCAGAGCGCAGTGGTTGTGAATATGATCATCTCCAGGCTAGGGTCAGGCAAACAGTGAGTACCTGACATCCCTGGTGAAGGATAAGCACATGTGGATAATGGAGAGGAAAAGATAATGTCATTCTGTAACCAATTAGAAGTGTAAGTAATAATGACTCCCACTTACGTATAGGTTTTCACATAGGTTTATACGTTTCAACTCATTGAGCCCTAATAAATCTTTGTGATATACTATTAGCATCTTCATTTTATAGTTGGGGAAACTGTGGCATAGGAATGGTAAGTTACTTGCACACAGTCTTATAGGTAAGTGGCTAGGCTCTGGAATTCATGCTTCTTAATGCTTACATTATACACGGCCTCAACACAAGTGAACAGCATTGGTTTCCAAAGAGAATCATACCATGACTGAGCTGACGGCAGAAATTTATGGTTCAAGAGAGAAATATTTGCCATGTTTAGGGCTAATCTCTCACCTTGCAAGAGTGAGATGCAAATGACTGAGATCACACAGTGCCTAAGGGTTGGGCAACAATCCCAATATTATTAGAAAAATAATTACAATTTACAGCCCGCTCTCTCCTGGATTACCATTATTTCCCTGATTTGGTACCATACTACGTGGTGGTAAAAGTTTTTCAGGGATCTTTTGGGAAGTTACTCTAAGATCTACTTTGAACAAGTCCTCCTTGCAAACCAGTTGAAAACTGGGCTAAGCCTAATCCATTTGGTTTTGTTTTCTCCTTCCAGTAACACAACTTGGCATCTTTCTTTTTCCTTTATGAGGGTATTTTGACTTTCATCTGCTGGTTTTAATTTAACTTGTCATATTTCTATTTTTTTGTGCATGTGCCCAGAGGCCTTTGGGAAAAGGACACATTTTTTAATAAGTCAAAACAATAAAAACCAGAAAGGTCAACTTAAGTCAATTAGTCACGTTTTAGGCAATCTAAGTTGAAGACAAAAAATTCAGTTCCAACCTTCAAGTTGTTCTCTTGAGGACTGCTAAGACTGGAAACAGACTAGGGCATTCCTGAACAGAGGGAATGAAATGATCAAGGCCATGGGCATTGTAACTCACTGTCATGGTAAGTAGGAGGCCTTTTTACATGCTACACAGATGACAAAATACACTGGCACCCTAAGAGCTCTACAAGCCCTAACTTGATTCCATGTACACAGATGAATTCTGCTAAAACTAAACGTCTCTAAGTCAGTGGCCCCACACAAGTCATGGGATTCCTTGTTTTCTAGACCTGGGTGAACAGGATTATAACTATACATATATATATATATATATATATATATATATATATATATATATATATAATAAAATAAAAAATATATATATTTTAAAGTTGTGGCATGAATGGGCTGTTTTATTCCTTGGCTTGTCACATGTCTGTATTCTTTGAGGAAAAATATCTCATAAAAGCTTCCCCACTTTACCCTCACCCCCATTATTCTCTAAGCACACCTTCTTAGTTTGGGTCCTAGAGCTTATCAATTTATCCATTAATTATCTTGTTATCAGGTTGCTAGCTTGCCTGCCACCTACCTCTTCACCAGATCATAGGCTCCATGAAGGGAGAAACTATCTCTTTAGCTCACGATTGTATCTCCAAGCCCTAAGACATAGCCAGAGCTCATGCTTATTGAATAGTTAAAGAGAATGAATAAATAGACCACAAAATTGAGTAGGCAAGTAAGGTTGAGTTGGACACAGTCCTTACATGAACGATATGGAAATCTGATCTGGATTTTGCAGTTAGGTGGGAAAATAAGAAATATTACTTTTATGGCCAAATTCCTTTCTTTCATCCTTTTTGCCTATCTTCTTCTTCTTTTCTTCCATTTTGCCTGATGATTTGCAAAGCTCTATAGTAAGGAAACAAAAGATGGTGATGAATGTAGCAAAGATCAACTTATAATATTGGGAAACTTTTTAATGAAAAAGAAAAACCATCAAAGAGGTTGTGAGATGAAATAATTTTTCATGAGAAAATTCCATAGGATCACAGACACTAGAGGGCAGTCCTAGGCACCCTTGTGTTGTCTTCCAGAGGCCGAATAAACACAGCAGTCTAGCCTCGGGTTTAAAACCCACTCATATTTAAAAATAAAATAAAATAAAATAAAACCCACTCATACCAACAAATCGGATGCTCAGGCCTTCCCCTTCTCCTGCAATTGGACGATTTCATCTATGACTTCCCATCTACTGTAGGGGAGCTGTGGTGCCTCACCTGAGTCCTACAGCCTCCCCCAAGAGCTATTTGAAAAGAGTCTGGGTGCTTCAGGCCTTAGCTGCTGTCTCCCCCAGGAACCCCCAGCCACTGCTCCTGCGTCTTGTCCTGGGTCCACAGGACTGCCTATAGCACTATGCTGCTTTGCAAGTCCTGGTGCAACCAGCTGAATGAATCCCCCAGATTTATAGATTGAAGTCCTAATTCTTGGTGTGATGGTAGTAGGAGGTGGGACCTTTGGGAGGTGATTAGGTCATGAGGGTGGAGTCTTCGTGAAGGGGATTTGTGTCCTCCTAAAAGGGATCCCAGGGAACTCCCTTACCCACCTGTAGCCATGTGGCCATGTGAGGGCACAACAGGAAACAAGCTGTCTGTAGCCTAGAAGAGGGCTCTCCAGAGCCCAACCATGCAGGCAAACTGATGGTGGACTTTCAGCCTCCAGAACTGTGAGAAATAGATTTCTCTTTTTCATAAGCCCTCCACTCTGTAGTATTTTGTTCTGGCAGCCCCAGCCCGAATGGACCAGGACACCTGGCGCACACACACAGGTGGGGAAAAATGCTTTGTTCCCCCATTTTAAGTCACCCTCTTTCCCAGAGACTAGCATGGAACTGCTTTGAAGCATGTTAAGGTTTAACCTTACTGCAATTTAATAATAATAATAATAATAATCCCCTTGAATATATCCCTACGGCCTTATTTGGCACTGAAAACATAAGCTTATGTTTGGCATCACGTATAAGTTCTGGGGGACCTGGGCTCCCCAGTTGCCAAATTCCAAGTTTACAAATCAGACGTCCTGAGTCCTCCCCCACCCCCCAGAGGTTTGCTTCAGGCACTCTGTCCAATAATTATATAAAAGGCCCACCTCACCAACCCATCAGACATTTGTAGGTTCTTCAGGATTCTGGAGCAAACCGGCCCTAAGTGAAATCCGTAAATCACTCAAGATCCTGAGTATACATCCAAATGCCCCCGGGGCTTTGCCTCTCAGGAAGATTTATCCCCAAAT
Organism: Canis lupus baileyi; assembly: GCF_048164855.1. Lineage (NCBI taxonomy): Eukaryota > Metazoa > Chordata > Mammalia > Carnivora > Canidae > Canis > Canis lupus. The sequence continues at coordinate 21,624,478 of NC_132842.1, forward strand.
GTCCAGGATTTGAAAGAGCATTATTTTCCTTAGTTACCTTCCCTTTAGAGGAAGACTTGTTGTATTTATTTTTATTTTTGCGTAAAGCAGATATGTATTTAAAAGGCTCGTTCTAAAAAGAGATCAAGTCAGAGTCTGTTTTTGACTAGTGGGAATTTTGTTTCAGCTAAACTAACTGGTGGCTGTGCTTGAACATCTGCCAACACGGGGGCCAGGGCTCCAGCACTTGTAACTCAAAAGTGGCTAGTAAAATCATGAGGGGGAACTCCCCAAAGAGAATTACAAACGAAGGTGTCAAAAAGAAAAGAAAAAGGATTTTTCTGTAATGAGGGTCACCCTCCAGGTACCAGAAAAGAAAATTTGCAGACATAAGCTGATGATGCCAGACACACACTTGATGGATTTAAAACTTTGCCCTCATTGAGTTTAACTGGCCAGTTTCTAGTAATCCGCTGTTTCTAATAATGCAGAAAAACTGAGCATAGTTGAGCAAAAGAAAAACCCAAGATCATCTCAATTACCCAAAAGACCAGATGAAACTGAAAAACTACCTTTCATTTTTGATACATTCATTTTTAAAACTATTGGAACCTTGGAGAACACACTGTTCTTACACTGGCTTATTTTGGAAATGGTTTAATGAGCATCCTGAAAGTAGTCATGTCAGGACTCCCCTACCTGTTGATCTGAAGGCAGGATTGCATTTTGTCATATAAAGAAATAGATTTTAACTGTGTAGGAATAACACTTGGCTACTAAGCCACAGATGTATTTGGTCTTCTGCTAAAAAGCATGCCTAATGCTTTAACTAATTTAACTAATGGTTAAATGTTAAAGCATCTCTATTTTTAAGTATTCGGTGCATGGCTACAACCCAGAGATCTATTTTTTTTTTCCCTGTGGTGCTTTTTACTTATTTATTTTTGGAGAGTTTGGGCCAAATCTGTTTCATCTTTGACCTTTGAGTTCTTTTCTTTTTAGGGAAACAACGATGTATACCTTTCCCAGTATTAAACATACACACAAACTCACATGCATGATAAACAATTCCCAGACTTGCTTTTCTGACAAATAAATCAGTGCTAGTAGATCTTTAAAATGTCAAACTTCTCATTCAGCATGAGATCTGTCACTGTCCATGTGTTTCTTTGACAGCACCCCAGGCTTTACTGGTTGGCATGGTTCCCATGTGTCAGAATAGTGAAACGTACAAGACACCTATTCAGACCTATCCTGTCCCTGCAATTATTGCAGGGTTTTGTTCTTTTTCTCTCTTCTCTTCTCCTCTCTTCTTTCTCTTCTCTTCTCTTCTCTTCTCTTCTCTTCTCTTCTCTTCTCTTCTCTTCTCTTCTCTTCTCTTCTCTTCTCTCTCTTCTCTTCTCTTCTCTCTTCTCTTCTCTTCTCTTCTCTTCTCTTCTCTTCTCTCTCTTCTCTTCTCTTCTCTTCTCTTCTCTTCTCTTCTCTTCTCTTCTCTTCTCTTCTCTTCTTTTCTTTTCTTTTCTTCTCACCTGGCTTCTTCAGAGATTACTACTCTCGCAGGCTCCTGGCCTCCCAGGGAAGTCAAAGAGCTTCAAGTCAGTTTGCTTTCCCTCCACTCTTTCAATACCAAGGTGCCACCAAACCTTGTTCCAAGACCTCCTGGGGAGGTCCTCGCTGCTTTATGCCGCCTCTCAATCACTGCTCACAGGCATGCCCAAAGGGTCAGCCCAGAAGACCTTACTAATTCTAAAAAGGTGACTTCTCATTCTTATAACTTCAAAAAGTGTTCATGCAGACCTCATAGCATGAGGAACTGGTTTTGCTGTCTGTCCTGGGTTCATATTATACCATTCCCTTGCTCTATAAATACGTTTATTATTGCATTTCTCCAAACCTTAATGCACTCATCTGTGGAGAGCAAAGGGATGCCATTAAGAATAAAGGCTTATTGGGGTGCCTGGGTGGCTAAGTCGGTTGGGTGCCTGACTTTGGCTTCGGTCATGATCTCAGAGTCCGGGGATTAAGCCCTGTGTCGGGCTCTCTGCTCAGCAGAGTCTGCTTCTCCTGCTCTCTGTTTCCCTCTTTTCTCTCTCTCTCTCTCTCTCTCTCTCTCTCTCTCTCTCTCTCTCCCCCTAACAATAAAAAAGAATACAGGCTTATTGTGTAAGTTACCAACAAGTGTGTATTACAAAAGAGGAATAGTACCTGTACCCAATTGTGTGGCAGTAAGAAGCATTCTCTTTCCCCACCTACTCTCTTTTCACTAAAACAAGAAAGAATACACTGGAAGTACTGCAAAGCAAGGGAGTACAAAAGGGGGTACCCCGGTGATGCACTGCGTTTTACAATCAAAGTATTTTATAACATATAGCTATTTCTGCCCAGTGAAGTCGGTAAGGGGGCCAAGCACATGGTGAGACAATGTTACTACTTTCTGCCTATTTGGGTATTCTTGTCTTAGACCTAAGACTTGCCTGCAATATGAGGAATTTCCAAATTTCTGCATGTCAGGGTCAGCAAGCCATCGCGTGGAGGTCATCCCCTAGTCTCATGTGTAGGCTGCGTATGAATTAGTCACTGAGATTTACTACAGGGAACATCACTTTGATTAACATCACAACCTGACCAGAGTAGCAGACTCCATGCCCAACACAAATGGACTTGGGAATGAGAAAAAAGTTTTCCACTGTCTACTCTTGAGTCCTTGTCTGGGAAAGGACTGGCCACTCAGGAAATTACCCAGATGTGATGATGATTTGCCAGGTAATCCGATAGTTTATTGATTTCTACTATTTTTCCATGGAGAAGTCAAGCAAAGATGAAGACCTACAATTCAAATCAATCTCCCAAGTGAGGTCTGATGTGAGAGAGCTGAGAAAGTCCAGCTTTTCAGAGGGCTCAGGGTTTCCCCGTGGATGGGCTCCCAGATCTGCACTGCCAGACTCACCGGCTGAGAATTTATGCTTCCGGGGCCTCTAGGGCTGCCAGACTCCAACATAAGGAGTCCAGCGTGTGAGTGCCATGCACCTCCCATCCTCTCCTTGCCCATCGCTACTGTTTCTGTTCTAACTGGATACGTTCAGACTCACCCCTGGACTCTCCTTTGCTCTCATTCTGCCAAGGATCTTCTGACCTTTTTTGGGGACATTGACCTGGTGGCTTTCCCTTCCTACTTCCTGTTAATCAGGTCAACGGCCTCATCACCCAATGCATCTGGTTTTCCTTTCCTTCTAACAACTGCTCCCCGCACCCCCCCCCCCACCCCCACCTCCTTGCCAGTAAATGTTTTGACTCCCTGTGGGCCTGTCAGGCCTCTGCTCTAGAACTGGCTCTCCAAGCCTCAATAAATATTCTTGTTACTAAGATCCTCTATCTGGGGAGATCCATCCCTATTTCCTGCCACTCCCTAACCCACTCTTTTATTCCATCCTTTTTTTTTTTTTTAGTTATATCCTTTATACAGCTCTTTCCTCCCAGCCTGGTGTCACTGATACTTCCCCTCAAGGTTTCCACTCGCAGTGCCTCATTCCAAGCCTCCTATTCCAATGCCAGCCCAAGGCTGCATCTGCCACCAACCCGCCTTAAAAAACTTTGGAAACTGCTTACCTTTCCTGTCTCTACACTCCCTTGCTGCTTTAGCTCCAGCCCACCGCCACCCACGCCCAGGTTGACACTTCATGCAAACCGCTGTTCTGTGTGGGGGGCTCCGCACCATTCTTCTCCATCCTACTCATTCCTCATTCCTTCTTCACCTACTCATTCTTCAGTCCCTGCCCCAGCGGAGGACAACAGAAGATCAGCAATACCCCTGAGGCGGAGCTGAGCGCGGGACTCCCGTGGATTCCCGCCTACTCCGTGCATCCCCGCGGCGGGGGGGTCATTGCGTCGAACCTTTCTAACTCTGCTGCCCTTCATCACAGGGAACACAGGGAGGGCCACGGAAGATTGAGTACCAAGGCGTTCACATGCCCCGCGACCCCAGTACACAAAACCAGTGACCCCCGCAGGGCGATCAGGGGTGGCTGGGAGATGGTCTTGGGGGTGTAAGCTCTCCGCCGAGGGACTCGCGCGTGGGCCCCGAGGGTCATCGGGCTGCAGAGGTGACGATGCAAGGGGCGCGCCTTTACCCCACCCCGGGGCGCGTGCGCTTTCCCATTCTTCCATTTTGGGGAGACTGGAGCATCCTCTCCTCCCGCGCGCGGGGGGGCGCGGACAGCTCCCCAACGCAGTGGCCCGGTTGGCTCGAGCGACCCTCGGGGCGTCGGAGAGACGCGACAGCAGCGGCGCGGCAGGCGGGGGCGGCGGGGCGGCGGGGGCGAGGGGGGCGAGGGGGGCGAGGGGGGCGGGGGCCGCGGCGCGGGGCGGGGGCGCGGGGCGGGGGCGGGGGCGCGGGGGCGGGGCCCGCCGCTAGGGGGCGCCGGAGCGCGCCGGGCCGGTCCCGCGGCCGGGGAGGGCTGGCACCGCGGCGGCCGGCCCCCGAGCGCGCGGGGGGCGGGGGGCGGGCGGCGGAACGCGGGGCTGTCAGCGCGGCCGCGCCGGCCCGGCGTCTCGGGCTCCCGCTGCCTCCGCGCACCCGCAGGCGCGCAGGGCCATGGCTGCCGGGCGCCGCCGCCGTCCCCGGGGCTGCCGGGCGCCGCGGCTCGCGCCCCTCTGGTGCTTGGCGGCGGCGCTGGGCGCGCTGCGGGCGCCGGGCTCGCGGGCGTTCAACCTGGACGCGGACACGCTCACGGTGTACAGCGGCCCCGAGGGCAGCTACTTCGGCTACGCCGTGGACTTCCACGTACCTGCCGCTCGCACGTAAGTGGCCCGGCGCGGGGGGTGCGGCCGCAGGTGGGGTCCCCGCGCGCCTGCCCGGGGTGGGGTGGGGGTGGGGGTGGGGGGCACCCGCGCCTGTCCCCGCGCCTGTCCCCGCGCCTGTCCCCGTGCCTGTCCCGCAGCCCGAGCGGAGGACGTCCCTGAGCTTCCATCCCGCGGCGCTCTTGGGGGCCCCCTTCCAGGCTACATGTGCCTTGTGCACCTAGAGCCGGAGACGTGCCGCTTGCACAGGCAACGCCAGTCCTGGGGAGCCCCCGGGACTCGAGCATCCTGCGAAGGGGCGGCTGGAGCCGGTTACAGCGACGCCGCAGCACGGCTGTTCGCGCACAGCCTGCGGTAACCGAGCGTCGGGGCGCGGGCGCCGTGGGCCCCGGGCAGCCGGCTCTGTCCTTCGCTTCCCCGCCAAGCCCCTTCTGGCCTCCCGCTGTATGCAGAGCTCCACCTAGAGAAGAACTAGGACTAGTTGCACCCCCTCTGCAAAACCATTTTTTCAGACGCCCGGTAGGTTTCCAATAGGAAATCAGGTTTGACAGTCGCTCTCCACCCCGAGTCCGTCTCTGCGCCCCGACCCCCACCCCGGGCCCCCACCCTGGTCTCGGGGAGACGGCGTCGCGCGCGCACGCCTGTGCGGTGCCCAAGGAGTGACTTTTCTCCACGCCCTTCGCAGGGCCAGCGTGTTGGTGGGGGCGCCCAAAGCCAACACCAGCCAGCCCGACATCGTGGAAGGGGGAGCCGTCTACTACTGTCCCTGGCCCGCCCAGGGGTCTGCGCGGTGCAAGCAGATACCGTTTGACAACACCAGTAAGTGACTTTTGTCATTCTCGACGGTGGCTCCCGGTTTCAAAGAAGCAGAGCCAGGCGTGCAGTTACCTCCCCACCTTGCGATGGAGGAGTCTGTGTTGTGGGCCGTCCGGGTCCCTAGAGAAATCGGCTTAAGACTGAGTGAAAGGGGAGGGAGGTGGTGGAATGTAGGGTGAACCCCAGAGAGGGAACCCGGGATGCGTCCTGGTAACTTCTGTTTCCTTGCTGTCCCAAGATGAGCAGTTTCGGGGTGAGGGGATGCTTTGAAGAAATACAGATGTTCCACCCTAACCTTGATGGTGGAGAGAGTTTGGTTGCTCCCCAAGGACAGACCTGGGAAAAGACAGATCCTTAACATGTCCTGTGCCCAAACTCCGGAGGCAAGACTCAGCTGCTATGGACTCAGACATCGCTCCATGTTGCTGTTTAATTCTTTACAGAAAGAAAGAATTTTCTTTCAAAATATTGGACATTGGATGCAAACTAGTCCAGGCAGAGTGTAGATGGATTACATTCATTTCCAAAATCCCTAGACAGATGTTTCTTATTTAATTAAAGGGAAAATACATTTTAACCAATTCAGGCTGGTTAGGTTTCCTCTGGTGTTTTCTCTTTGGGTCCTGAGAAAATAATTTTGAACGTAATGCTTTCAAAAACATTAACGCTGAATGTTTTAATTTGTACCTCTAAAACTTTATGCATTCAAAAGGTAGACATTATCAGAAACCAAATATCTCTTTTCAGAAAAATGCGGACTCAAATAATCTTCTTTGATGATCATTTAAAATTCCTTTTGCGCCACACAACTGTTTTTATGACATCATTCTTCATCATTGTTACATTAGTGTGCATTCAGAATGTATGTAGAAAATCCATTTTCACAGCGTTTTGATGGAGTCGGATGGATGGTATTACCTGCTACTATAACCGATTTGCAATTTTCTGTTTTAAAAGAGAAAATAATTTTGATTCTATCTATATGGAAACTATTTCAAAGAAAAAAAAATCCTTTGCAAGGCTTACCTTGAATTATGACCAAATTAGGAAAATGCTTCATAAAAGCATTTTCAAAATTATGTTTTTCATATGTATCTATAAATAGTCATAGTAGCTCATTTACCATTTTATTAAGTAACTCAGTCTGTACCAGTTTTTGTAAGCTTTTACTTTAAAATATGTTAGAAATTAGAAAAATTAAGCCATCTGATGTTATTTTGCAAAAGAAATCTTTTAACTGGTTGTTCAATTGGTCTTCTAAATGCTTCTGATTACAGACCTATCTCCAGTTTGAGAATAGATTTTATATAATCCTGATTTATAAAATTAGTGGCATTTTTAATAATCCATATCAAAACCATTTGTGTTTTTAAAAGTCTTTAAACTTAAGCCTTGGTAAATAAAGACATAAATCAATAGTACTATTTGAGTTTAAGTTAAGGGAAATAAGTATTTACACTTTAAAATATGTTCATGTATTTTTACCAAGAAGCAATCTATAGTCATGGACATGAATTTTATAACCTGCTAGAACATTCCCATAACATACCAAATCAGGATCTGGTTAGTATATTTTTCCTTTGATAAAAGAAGAACCGATGTCTGCCCAGATAAGTCACATCTGAATACCTTTCTAAAAACTAATCCCAGTAGATGTCATGGTTTAACAGATGAAAACCAGAGAATGCAGACCTCAATATGAATTTTTAAAAACTGAACACTCGCAACCAAAAATTATAATAGGTAAATTTTCCAAAAGTTCCTCCTAGAGCAACTGCTTGCAGATTTGAATTCACTTTCCCATGGAGAACTAATGCTGAAAGATTGTGCGTTGGTTTCCAGAAGAGCCCACAAGAATGCACTTAACCCTTATTGTAGCTGAATTATAGTTGTAGTGAAACCTTAGGGGACAAACTAGCACAGTTTTAGCAATTAAATAGATAGGAAAATAATAAAGATGTCAAAAAAGATCAGTGTTACTTGGAGAAAGAGTCAGGGGTGAATGGCATCTTCTGTACAAGTTCAGAGGAATGCATCTGGATGTCTCAAAGAGCTCTAGAGATTAATGCTGCTGGCTCTACACTATATCTTATTTTACTTCTAAGTGAATGGAGGTTTTTTGGATTTTTTTTTGATAGATAGATGCCCTCATCTTATTACTATACTTAGCAACTGTTAACAGTAGGGATTTGAGGATTCAGAAATGGAACAAAATAAGGAGAAGAAACAGGGAGGGAGGTAGATGTTTCTGAAACAATTGAGCAAAAAACAAAAAAAATGAGGGTAACAAAAGAAGCAAAGCAGAGGAAGCCACACGTTGGTGAGAAATGAATGGTCCTTGATGGAAGGAGCAAAGCAGTGAGCTGTGAAAGCTTGGAGGAGTCCTACTGAGAAGGATCTTTGAGAAAAGAAAGTTCCCCGTGTTAGCCATCAGGGGGTACTGTGGGCCCAGGAACCTTGGCTGCTGTTGGGAACGTCCTGGGAACCATGGGGCAAAAGGAACCCGAGGACCCCAGGTCCATGCTGGCTACTGAGTGGGTGCTAGCGCACAACACACATCATTTCCACCAATGTCTTTATCCAGGCGGGCGCCCCAGACAGTGGCTACCATTTGCTGCGAAGCTGGGAGGGAGAGGGGGGCAGCGAGGGGCAGTGCAACTATTTGCAGTGCCAAGTCCCCGTTCTTTGGGCACCGTGTGACCTTGGAACCAAAGATGAAAGGCAGACACGCAGGTGTTGCTGACTCGGGTCCGGTCAGTGTTAACCACCTGCTTGACACTCACGGATCACCTACTACGTACCAGTCACTTATGCACCTTACTGATAATCCATAAACCGCATTTTATGAATAAGGAAACTGATCTCAAAGGTGCTGGAAAAAAAGTTACGTGCAAGACCACACGGGGGTCAGCAGGAGATGTGGGGTGGGAGAAAAGGCCAGCCTGCCACACCCGGAGCCCGCCTGCCTCTTCACCCTGCCTTCCTTCCAGCGTGGGAGACGATGGGTCCCACTAGCGCACAAATTCAGGAGCGGATCCTGTGAAGCTGAGCTGCTGCTGGCCCTGCCTTCCCCACCTCCATCCCCTCAGCCCCCAGTTACCTTGGCAAATCCAGTGTCATTGATCTTCCAGAGAAGATCTAGAAGAGAAAAGCAGTTCAGGTGGAAGGTTGTAGAAAGCAGAGGTTATAGAAGGAGACTTTGTCTTGATGGGAATGATGGGTTGGGCCTGCCCCTGGTTTGCCCCAGCCCCTCACAGCACGCCGGGTCCCCTCAGTGTCCCCAGTCAGCTGCCTCCTGTCTTAATCTCTGCCTGCAGGCAGCAATGGACAGTTGTCCCAAAGAGGAGGAAAATTTCCCTGCTTGACAAAGTAGTGGCTCTGAGTGCTGAACAGCCACGAGCTGATGCTCCCGTAATAGAGCGGGATGTCTTGGCTACGCGTAAGTAAGTATTAGATTGAGAAGAGAGTAATGACTTCTTTCTCTGTCTTTTCTCCGTGTGGCTTTACTATTACATCTGAATTCGGGGCCTTATATGTAAATCGGACCTTTTTGTTTTTTTAAAGATTGTATTTATTTATTCATGAGAGACAGAGGCAGAGGGAGAAGGAGAAGCAGGCTCCATGCAGGGAGCCCGACATGAGACTCGATCCCAGGTCTCTGGGATCATGTGCTAGGCCGAAGGCAGCGCTAAACCGCTGAGCCACCGGGGCTGCCCTAAATCGGACCTTTTAATGACATTGTTTCAACTTGCTCAGGCCCCTGGGGTGTCTACAACTTAGTGTTCATGGGGGTGACCTAAAAAAACTCTCACCTAGGCACTGAGGGAGGCTGGCCTATAATTTAGTCTCTGAATCTGGTTGTGATCTTGAACTTCAGTTTATGTAAGGTCACCTGCCTTTTTTCTTTCTTAAACTTCCATTTAGTTAGGTTTTCTTTTCACTAAATAATCCTCTGTTTTATTTTTACCTTCTCATATAACTTGGATTTTAAAAATTACTTCTCATCGTAAATGCTAAACCAGGAAGCCAGGGGTAGCCTAGCACTTCAAATGCATGAATACTATTAAAATCTGTGGTCCTTTCAAGTACGGAGGAAGGAAACCTTAGGGAAGCATATGGCAGTGGGGGAGGTGCAAAGTGCAAAGAGTAGATAATTTTCCTGCTCTGTACAAAATCAAGTGGTTGCAAAAAAGCACTTCTCTCATCTCCCTTCTGTCTTTCCCTCTTACTTCACTAGAATAAAATTCCCCCCCTTCACCAAATTGATTTCTTTCACTTTTGCCTCAAGAACCGTCCAAACTGTGCCCCGTGTCTCCAACAATTTAAAACATCACATCTGCCAAATTCGTGCCTCTCCTTTCTAAATCTACTCCAAGGTTCATTTCATCTTTTTTTTTTTTCCCCCTACATTTTCCAAACCCATGTGTGGGGTGAATAAAACTGCTAGATTACAGCGCTTCTGCTAAAAGGGGGAGAGATGAAACAGAATGAATAGAGCCTCCTCTTTGGACTGATGAAAGGCAAATTGCAACAATAGTGGCAAAGGCATAGTGTGCAAATATCTGATTATTTTAAATATGCAAATGAAACATTTTGAGGAGAAAGATAATGGCATGTGCTCAATTAAGAATGAAAATCGTCATAACCCTAAAAGTAATGGTGAGGCAAGACAGCTGGGAACCACTGGCAATTAGGGACCCACATAAAGAATGAACAGGAAGAGGTGGGCGGTGCCATTGAGATTTGGAAGTCATCTGAGAAAAAGTCCTAGAATTGGCCTGGCCTTCATTTAATATCTTTGTGCTTAAAACAACAACAACAACAACACGGAACCTTAAAATGGAAGACAGTTTGCTTTAGGATATTTCAAAGCTCTGAAATGGTAAGATTTTGCTTAGAATCGTGTTTTAGCTTGGGGACCGGAAGCCTTTGTGTTGGGGGTCTGTTTTATTTTGTGTTAAGTGAGCCCACAATAAGAAGCAGCTTAAAGCATCTGGCGCTGTGACTGGTACAAGGGTTGCTTTTTTGATAATATTGGGTGTGCCCCTTTTCTCATGTGAGGGTTGGGAAACATATTGGTCACATAAGTCTTGCTTTTTCCAACTTCCTCAGAAAGAAATCAGGTTTTGTTCAGGAACAAAGAGAAGAAAAATGTAGGTCAGAGCTATCAAATAAATGACAGAGGAAATAACACAAATGTGACAAAACTCATGGACAGCAGAAATCTGGGCTTTGGGGGGTTGAGCTGGAAGTGGAAAAGGTGGGGAGGCAGCCCAAATATTAAGAATTAATATTTAGAATTGCTCTATTAAGAATTAATAATGCAATAATTAGTACAAGTGCTGCTAATCAGAATGTGTGTGTGTGTGCACATACATATATGTTCATTGCTGATCTCACGGAATCCACGGAGGGTGGTTTTGCTGGATGGTTCACGTTTCTGGGAGCAACTCATGGTGGCAACCACACCTGACACGCCACCCAGCCAGATGCATCCAGCATCCCTAAGCTTCTCCCAAATGGCTCAGCCTTCCATGAGACAAAATGCAACCGAGGTCTGATATGAGAAGGGAGGAGGCAGTGGTCCCTACAGCACATAGCAACCGAGGAAGCAATTAGAAAAAGGAAGTCCTTGAAACTCTAACTAGAAATGGGAAACAGATCTGCTCTACGGCTAGTTGAGCAGTATGAGCATTAGGCGCCTGTTGCCTAATCTGCAAAATTCTTTCAAGAAACTAGAAGTCTGTGCCATGGAACTGGCTTCCAGGCTCTTGGCGGGAATAGCCCGTAGCAGTAGCTGCTGCAGTATTCTGGGAGAAATGTAGGAAATTATCTTAAAAGTATCCTGAAAGCAGAAAAAAGCACTAGGACCTATAATGTGACCAGTTGAGATGTGTGCATTCAAACTTTACCTGTTGTGTATAAAGAGCCCTGTATCTGTGCACACTGTGTTGAGGAAGAGTGTTGCCAATATTATCCAAAAAAAGCTCAAATCACATGTGCTCTGACTGACACTATCCAGACCCACAAACACAGATTTTTTGAGGAAGACAGATAGACTAATTATTGATCCTATTAAAAACACCTAGAAAAAAAAGTAATTTTCAAAATTCACTTTCAGTATATCCTTACAAACATATTTAATGCATCAAGCAGGGTGCACCTATGTAATGAAACCCTAAAATAGATTTAGAATAATTTTAATTCTATTATGGTTATTTAAGGTATATAAGCAAATCACGATTCACCAGGAGGTGATTTATACTTAAAATAATCTACCTAATACATAATGCTTTAATACGGTGTTATTCCATTGGACTTTAGCCAGGTAGCTCCCACACCAGTTTGAAAGAAATGGAACTAAAACTCAGTCCTACAGAAAGATCAGTTGCTGGAGCTCTGATATTTTGTATATGGCCTCAAAGGTGTGCCAAATTTCCTAGATCCATAAACATTGGTTAAAATGACCATTTACCCTTTTAATTGTTTTTAGTAGAAACAAGGCATAGGTTCCAAATAAATCTTTGTAAAAATGCCAGGCAATGGAGGGGGGAAGTAGGTGTGGAGCCAAAGAGGCAGAACAAGGGAGTTTGAGAAGTAGGGGGTGGGCACACAAAGGAACTTTCTACATGTTGATGTTGGTGGTGGATACATGGCTGTGTGTATCTGTTAAAACTCATAGAACTCTGTATCACCAAGAGTGAATCTTAATGATTGTAAATGAAAGAGAAAATGAGAGAGAAAATCTTTATGAAGAATGCTAGAGAGTTATATATTCGGTGTGGGGATTCAATTTGGTTTTGTGGCCATTGCTATGAGCATGTGGTCTTTAAGCTTCCGGACTATGGGAAGGTCTGATGTAATAATAACTGGCAGCATAAGGAGACACATCTTACCCTTGAAGAGCTTAGGCTACTGCCTCTAAGTAAGAGGGAGCAATTGGTCAGATCATCATGTAGGACCTTCTTTATCATTCTTTAAAGGATTATATGTTCAGAGAATGTTGGTAAGAGAACTGTGAATGAAAACATGTTGAGTAAGAGTAAATCTTGGCAATGAAGCATCATCCTTGTGTAATATTATCCCTACAGGAAATCCAGGCATGGGACCCCTCATTGGTAGTCATTACACTAAGGAGACCTTGCTTCAAATGCTTACCGTAGTTATCTCAATCAGCGCAACCACCCTCAGGGCATGCATACCTTAACATTAGTTCAATTCTTTTCTTTACCTCTGCTATCTGAGTACAGACACAGATTATAGGATATTGCAAAAGCCTCTGCATGCATCTGCCTTAGTTTCCAGGTGTAGGGGGTGAAGCCAACTCCCCCAGTCAGGTTATGGCTCCATCTCACATGTGTCTTGGTTGTTAATCCCTATGATTTGTTCAGATGTCTCCATCTTGCCACACCGCCTACACAACTTATGTCTTTTTTTTTTTTTTAAGGTTTTATTTATTTATTCATGAGAAACAGAGAGAGAGAGAGAGAGAGAGAGAGAGAGAGGCAGAGACACAGAAAGAGGGAGAAGCAGGCTCCATGCACGGAGCCCGACGTGGGACTCGATCCCGGGTCTCCAGGGTCAGGCCCTGGGCTGATGGCAGCGCTAAACTGCTGAGCCACCCAGGCTGCCTAACTTATGTCTTTAGCACAATATGTTAGAGCACTGGGTATCTCTCAAGTATGTATTACCTACACACACACACACACACACACACACACACACATACACATATCCCTGGTCTCCCTGGGCCCATGTCCTGGTGACTCTTCCTTAACCATCCGGAGCATCTTCTCTCCCAGTAATGATTTTCTGGTACTTCTGGCTTCTTTCTTCCTGCCATTCCCAATGGGAAAAATGTTTTAGACGTTAATTCTGAAGTTGCTGCCAATCCTTTTTTTAGAAGAAAGGAGGCATAAACACTGAAGAGTAATGTTTTCAAATATCCTAAATATGAATAGTCAAGTAAATTATGGCCTAATCACTATGGGAAATGGTTTTATTTTAATGTTAAGTGAAAAACATAAAATTCAAAATTGTATCTAGACCTGTCGAAGAATGCAAGAAGGGATAGGTGATGAGAAGCTATCTTTGCGAAATATAATTAAAATTGGGTTTTTCTTCTTTTCCTAAATATATACATATATATTTTAAAGATTTTATTTATTTATTAATGAGAGACACACACAGAGAGGCAGAGACATAGGCAGAGGGAGAGAAGCAGGCTCCATGCAGGGAGCCCGATGCAGGACTCAATCCTGGGACTCCAGGATCACGCCCTGGGCCGAAAGTAGGCGCTAAACTGCTGAGCCACCCAGGCATCCCCTAAATATATTTTTTAACCTCATTTTCAAAACCATGGACAGGTATTTATTTATGATCAGGGAAAATAGTGGTAAAAATAAACATGCAAAAACTTCTAAATGAAGTTACCGAGTTCACTGAAGTGTTGTGAAGATTGAGTAGAGTTTTAAAATGCACTATTTTTGTATGGGTACTTTTGTTTCCAAATATTGAAGAGCAAGGATGTTTTCAGTAACAGTTATATATGTAAAAATAAGAAGATGCAGAAGTATTGCCTGTTTTCATTTTCGATTGTCCCTGAATCAATCCTCATAGACTTGATGGTCTGATATGACAGTTTCTAGAGTGTTTCACAATAAGGGGCTGCTCATGGGGCAAACCACTGTGCAGATCCTACCAATTCAAATGCTAGTTTCATCTGGAAACACCCTCACACAGACATACCCGGAAATAATGTTTAGTCAAATATCTTGAGCCATTCAAGTTGACACATAAAGTTAACCATCTTATAAACCTTGCTTTCAGAGCAAGCCTCTATAAGACTTACGACGTAAGTACTCCTAGGAATGGCACTGAGAATTCATGAACTAAGGAAACCCACAGGATTCACAGGATAGAGCACTTATTGGCTGTCACTATTTATCTTCACATTTCTTAGGCCAAAACATACTCAGGTATTACTGTAGTAACAAATGAGTTCAGATCTCTTGTTTCAAACAACCCAGGTATATCGCTTGCTCACGTTGTGTGTTTAATATGAGTTGGTAAGGAGGCTGGCTCTGTTTATTCAAGCCACTGAAGGATCCAGGCTAATGGAGGTTCCTTATTGACATGTGCTTTCAAGATCACCCCAACTGTAAGGGCAGGTGGAAAATTACACATTGTCTGTTAAAGCTTCTGCCTAGAATTGACATTTACGGCTTCTCCTCACATTTGGTAGGTGAAAGCAGGCCATGCCAACTTATTTCACACTTTTTTAAATCCACACCTAACAAAACTGTATCTACAACCTTTAAAAGAATACCAGATAGGAAATGCAATAGAGGCTGCTGTCTTTGAAAAATGTGATTAAAACTGGTGTTTCTTCTATCCCTAATGGATGTCTCTTGTAGGACATATTTTGTGGGGACACTGAAATGGCATGGTTCTTTGGGACTACAATCCCAACCCTCACACTTATGGTAGAGAGCGGACACATGGCAAGGAAATGCAGGTGTTTCTGTCAGCAGATACAAAGATATGAGTAAAACTTTGTACCAGAAAATCAGTCCTTAACCTGATCCATCTGGACTCCATTCTCTACCACAAGTATTGTCTGAGAAGATTGAATGCCCTTCATCCTTTCAATCAGGCTCCTTGGTGGACATGCTATTAAATCATAATGTCTTTTCCCACTCAAAGCACCTTTCAGTAAATTTTAACTTACCTTAGTTATGAAAATATTATCTTAAGACAACAATGGAGTTGAAAGTAAAGCTTCATGTTAGCAAACAATAAAATCAAATTTCAGTGACAAGAGGAGTTTTCGCAACTTTCTACAAGAAGATATTATTCTGAACAATAGAAGTGTGGCCATGAATGGAGCCCAACTCCCCTTGGGGCATTTACAGAGCATAGCCAATGACAAACTGGGGGAAAAGGAAGGTAAGACCAAAGGGACAATGAGTGGTGTCTGTGTGTACCCATTTTTTTATTTTATATTGGGTGGGTATTATTTTTCTGGAGCTGCTGTAACAAATTACCACACATTTACTGACTTTAAACAACACAAACTGATTAACTTACGGTTCTGGAGGCCAATGTAGAAAATAGGTGTTGGCAGAGTTGTTTCCTTGATTTTTCCACTTTCCAGAGATTTGCTCACATTTCTTGGTTCATGGCCCTCTTCCATTTTCAAAACCAGCAATGTCAGGCGTCATCCTCCCACTGCCATGTCTCTGGCCCTCCTTTCCTGCCTCCATCTTCCACTCTGAAGTATCTTTGTTATGACTGTGGTCCCACTTGAATAATCCAGGATAATCTCTTTGTCAACTGCTTAACAACCCTCATTCCCCTTTGCCATGCAACCTAAAATACTCACAGGTTTGGGGGTGGTGAAGATGTAAACACTCTGGGGGGCTCTTATTTTGCTTACTCTAGGTGATTTGAGTTTTACTGAGGAGGGAGTATATCTGAGCAAGAATCTAAATTACGTGAAGGAGGGAATGAAACAGTATTGAGGATTGGGTAGTGTTCCAGGCTTGCAGCGAAGTCATTGTTAAAATCTGGAGATGAGGGCGTCCTTGGGAGATGGAAGCC
This sequence comes from Canis lupus baileyi, assembly GCF_048164855.1. NCBI lineage: Eukaryota > Metazoa > Chordata > Mammalia > Carnivora > Canidae > Canis > Canis lupus. The sequence continues at coordinate 21,640,672 of NC_132842.1, forward strand.
ACTGGGCTGGATTGAAATAAGTCAGGGAAAGAGTTACAGAAAATGAGACCAGAGAACCAAGTATATTGGCAAGTACCTTAGAGGCCAGGGGCAGGGTTTTGGATTTTATTCAAGGAGTGATGGGCAGCCACTGGTGGTTTTGAGTAGACAGGTAAGATAATTTGAGTTACGTTTTTCCAGGGATCAGTTTAGCAGACTGTAGGCAAGGAAGGAGACCAGATGGAAGATTCTCCCGCCTCGTCCACTAACAGAGACGTATGGTTTGGGTTGGGTGATAGCAGTTAGGGTTGAAAAATGATTGGATCTGGGGTTCAACTGGAGTTGAATCCAAATGGGTGAAATTTGAGCTGCTTATTCGACATCTAGGTGAGGTCACATGGGAAGGTGGATCAGTAAAGTTGGAGCTCAAGCAGGAGGCTTGGAGACTGAGGTTTAGAAGTTGTGAGTATTTGGGTGATATTTAGGATCACACCTGGGAGAGTGAATATGGAGGGGGGCGGGTAGCAAAGCACAGCCAAGAGAAGAGGGAAGGGAGTAAGAAGGGGGAGATCAAGGTTGAGATTAAGTCCTGGGGCACCCTGGCAGTTGGAGAAATATTGGAGAATTGAGGAAGATGAGAAGGAGGACCATTGAGTTAGAAGAAGTTATGAAGCCAGTGAGGCAAGCCTTGTGAGGTGGAGTGAAGTGAGGACAGAAATGGAGAACATTTGCTTTGGCAACCGGAAGTTATTGTTGATAAAAATAAAAGTGGTTGTGGTGGAGTTGTCAAGAGAGAATAGGAGAGGACCAATGGGGACCACAAGGACCGAGGACTTTTACTGTATATGGGATGAGAGAAATGTAGTCATTGAGAAGATACTACAGCATGTTTACAGTCTATTGGGAGTCATCCCGCTAAAAGGGAAGCAACAGTGACCAAAAGAGAAGGGAACCTGCTGAAACAAAGTCCCAAGAAGCTGGAAAAGGGGGTGTGGGACACAGATGGAGGGACACAAGGGCAGCTCTTCCTCAGTGACAGGACACGGCACAGTGAGGGCACCACTGAGACAGGTTGGCAGGTCTGGAGACAGGAGGAAGAAAATGACCTTGCTCATGTCTTGCATTTTCTCCTTGAAATAAGAAGCAAGGTTATCAGCTGAGCATGAGAAGGTTAGGAGATTGAAGAAGTGTGAAGAGTAGTCCCCAAGGTGGAATGAAATGAGTAGGGATGCCACGGGATTGATCAGCAGACAGTGTGCAGGGACCGTGCAAATGTTTAATTCTGAATTTTTTTGTGGAAGGAATAAACTTTTGCCTTTGCCCACCTTACGGTGTGGTGCTACTCATTTGGAATAGGATTTGAGATTTCCCAGAGAGCAATTCCATCCGGAGTATTAATCTTCTGTGAGGATACGCTGCAGATACAGAAAGTTTGCATTCTGAGATGCCTATTTTATGTGACATTGGGAATGGTGATTCCTTCATTTTAACCACAAAATGAACCATTTTGTTAAACGAATGGTTGGGATCCTTTTTACTACATCTTCTGGCAACAGAGATGAGATCCCAAGGAAATGCAAGCATATGACAGGAGTTAGTGTAAATACATTTTCAAGCGCTATTGGGAGGCAAGTTTATACAGCCTTCATCCTGAAACCCAATCATATCCTGTATTTAAAAGCATTGCTTTGAGGTCATATTGAAGAGATTTATGTCATTTAATCTGCTTCCTGAGATTCCCATGCTGAGAGGTTTTCATTACTTCTTGAAGCAAATAAATTGTTGGGCACTAAACAGAAGCATGCTGTGCTCCTGCCAATCTGAAGGTGACATAGAAGCCGTAGGGAGACTTGTCGGTTCCCCAGCTGTGTCTCTGGCCCAGACTTTGGAGACCAGGTAATTATTTCAGGTGTGAGAAAATCTAGGGCTGAGAGAAAGCCTGAGGAATGCAAGGAGCTTGAAGGAAATCACTGTTTGGGAATGAAGAGATGGTGCTGGCAAGAGAATTCTGCTTTAGGACAGAGAATGAATTTGTAAGTGGCAAACCTGCAGGAAGGGAAACCAGTCAGGAGGCTGTTGCAGAAACTGAGGCTAAAGAAATGGTGGTCACAGCTACGGAAGTGGCAACAGGTATGGAAAGAAACAGATGCACTTGAGAGGCCTTTGGAAGGATCAGGAACTGCCTAGGGAATGGAGTTTGGGAGTGCAGCATTGCTGATTGCCTAGGATGCAGGCCAAGCACCTGGCTTGGTTCGCGGGGCTACTGTTTTACTAGGTATATATAGCAAACAAAACAGACGTGCTCTCTAACCTTGTGACGTTCAAGCCCAAGGGATGAGAGCATCAGGGTCTGGCAGCGGGAGTCTGTAATAGCAGAGCGTGAAGGTTTTAGGTGTGCTGAAGAAAGCTCCTATCCCTGCCTGGAGGGGGACTTGTGTGTATCAGGGACAGCTGTTCAGAGAAGGCATCACTAAAGGTCAGAGCTGAAGAGTGATGTGTGTGCATGTGGATGTGCCTGTGTGGGCTGTGTGTCTGTCCCAGGCACGGGTGAGATGAAAGAGAAAACTGTTCTAGCCAGTGCAGATGAGTGGAGCGTGTTGGAGCAGATGAGGTCAAAGGTGATGTCTCCATACAGTTCAACTATACCCAGCTCTGCCTTTCAGACTTTCACATAGTACTAGGGGAGTTTTGTTTTTGTTTTATTTTGTTTTTAATCTGATCTGCCAGAGATGGCTTACCATTTCCCTTCAGAGAGATGAATCTTTCACTTATTTAACATTTGCTCCCCCAGCTCCATCATACAAACTAGCAGAATATCCACCCATAAAATCACTTGCATCGAACCAACAAAAGTCCATATGTATTTCTAGAATGAACCTTACATATGACCTGAGTTAACTGGTATGTGACAAACATTTCAAATAATATCCGATGATGTAGAAAACCCATTTGTATTATTGCTGAACAAATGTCTGAAGAACACTGGCTAGGCACTATTGATTGTTAAACATCAAGTTGGGAATATGATCTTTATTCTTCGCAAGACACTACAGACGTGGAAATAATTATAGCAGAAAATTTATAGTCTCGTCTAGGTCGGGAAAACTATATAGTATTATGTATGGGAACAAACATTTAAATAGTGGTATGAAAATAATAATTTAAAATAGAACTTTCATGATTTCCAGAAAAGAAAAGAAATATCTTAAACAAGAGGAATGAGCTAGAATCCTCTTACACTCTGAATGCTTGGATGGGCTTACCAAATTTAACCACTACTATGTCCAGAGATTAGGATTCAGTGATCTTCCACTTTGTGCCTTATATAATTTATAGAAGTTTCTTTATATTGTTTGAATTATTAAAAGCAAAAATCTGAAAGAATTTCAATTTGAAGAATTTTTGGCTGTACATTTTAAAACAGGTTTTTTTTTGATGACAGATATATTTTATTAAATAGTTTGGTTATGTCATTTCACTATTTAGATATAATATGTAGCATCCACTTGTATTCATTCAGTTAGTTCATTTGTGTGCTTAATTATTTATATTTGATCAATTTAACATGTTAATATTTATCAACTTAAAGCATGTTACTTTTCAATCGGAGAAGGACAGTCATTTGGTTTCACTCATATGGGGAATATAAGAAATAGTGAAAGGGATTACAGGGGAAAGGAGGGAAAATGAGTGGGAAAAATTAGAGTGGGTGACAAAACATGAGAGACTCTTAACTCTGAAAAACAAACACGGGGTAGTAGAAGGAGAGGTGGGCAGGGGGGATGGGGTGACTGGGTGACAGGCACTGAGGGGCGCACTTGACGGGATGGGCACTGGATGTTATACTATATGTTGGCAAATCGAACTTCAATTAAACAAAAGCATGTTACTTTTATACGTTTATATATTGTAATATGATTGCCACTGAAGCAATATTTATCATATTACATCGTTAAAATACAGTAGTATTAACTAGATTCATTACACTGTGCCTTAGATCTCTATGGCTTATTTACTACTCGTTACATGTCTGTACTGTTAAACACCTTCATCTTTTCCTCCCTCCCCCCAACCCTCTAGTAACCACCATTCTACTCTGCAAGGCAGGGTTTTAAGGAAGCGATTTGGAGTAGTTGGCAAACAAGGAAGAAAGGAATTTTGCAAAAGAAACATCATGTAGGGGATCCCTGGGTGGCTCAGTGGTTTAGCGCCTGCCTTTGGCCCAGGGCGTGATCCTGGAGTCCCGGGATCAAGTCCCACGTCGGGCTTCCGGCGTGGAGCCTACTTCTCCCTCCTCCTGTGTCTCTGCCTCTCTCTCTCTCTATGTCTATCATAAATCAATCAATCAATCAATCAATCTCTAAAAATTTTTTTTAAAAATAAAAAAATAAAAAAATAAACATCATGTATAAAGTCTAGGAATAAGACTAAATAGGGAACAGAGAGGGAGTTGCCTGAATGGAAGGAAGGTCAAGTGTGGAGTTCCAGACCTATGTTCTGGGGGGCAGGGCATTTAGATTTGATCTACTAAATAGAGGCAGGGATACTATTTTTTATGTGTCTGTGTGGGTGTGAATGCATTCTACATACATAGTTGCACAATGTATACATATATGATGTATACAAATAAATATATAAATAAATATATAGAATATTCATTTAATCAGAATAATACATTTCTGTCCATCAACAGATGAATGGATACAGATGTGGTATATAAAAGAAGGGGAACTGAGTGGGAAAAATTAGAGAGGGAGACAAACCATGAGAGACTCCTAACTCTGGGAAACAAAGGGTTGCAGAAAGGGAGGTAGGTGGGGGGCTGGGGTGACTGGGTGACAGGGACTAAGGAGGGCACTTGATAGGATGAGCACTGGGTATTATACTATATGTTGGCAAATTGAATTTAAATTAAAAAATGTAAAAACAGTTAACAACAACAACAAAGAAAGATGTGGTATATAGATACATCAAAATATTATTCAACCATTAAAAAGGAGAAAGCCCTGCCACCTGTGACAACATGGACAAAACATGAGGGCATTATGCTAAGTGAAATAAGACAGAAAGAAATGCTGTAAAATCTCACTTATATGTGAAAAGAGAAAACAATAGCAACAACTGGAATAAAAACTCAGAAAAAGAGATCAGATCTGTGGTTACCAGAGGTGAGGGGAATTAGAGGAAGGTGATCAAAAGGGACAAACTTCCAGTTATAGGATAAACAAGTCCTGCAGATGGAATGTATAGCAGGAGGACTATGGCTAACACTGCTGTGTGTTATATATAAAAGGTGTTAAGAGAGTAGATCCTAAGATTTCTCACCATCAGGGAAAAAAAAATTCTTTTTTTTTATCTATATGTGAGAATAATGGATGTTTACTAAAGTTACTATTGTAATCATTTCATGATATATATAAGTCAAACCATGATGCTGTACACCTTAAACCTATACAGTGCTGCTTGGCAATTATATCTCAATAAAACTGCAAGGGGGGAAGTATAACACTATAATTTATGATTACAATTCCATTTTTTGAACATTGCATGCAAAAATGAATTTGTGATACTTCCTCAAATACTTGAAAGTTCACAATAAGATGCTCAAGAGTACAAAGGCTACAGAGCCCTTCTTTAATAGCGGTTTTTAGGGTGTTGGGAGTCACACATTTGGAAGTTTAATTTTCCTGGGCCTAAAAACCAACCCAGATTCTTTTCTTGGATGTGTTTCTTTTCGGCAAGGAGTTCTCCTGCCCCAGCTGTATTATTTTGAATTTTACAAAGGAGTAATCCCTGTTCTCAGATATGTAGTTTCAATTTAAATGAAACTTTTACAGCATACACTTGATTATGGGAAAGATTACAAACAAACGTTTAAAGATTTCTTTTTACCCTTTTCCTGATTAAAAATGTCTGGACAGCTCCTGCAACAACTTTAAGAAAATCCCTAAGGCTGTGCACTTAAAGTGATGACTGAAGGTATAAGGAAGCTTACTGTGTTCCAGCAGGAGGTCAAGGACTCATCTATAAATAGTTTTCAGAAATCCGCCCCCCATCTACCAGAATGTTCTGCTGCACCTGTGTCAGTTTCAGCTCTTCCCTTCTCTCCCCCATGGTGATCCATCTTCACTTCTTGTAATTCCTCCCATTTTACTAAGCTAAACGATTAGAAAAATCTGCTAGAAGCCCATATGTGCACCATATTCTATGCTCCCTCACTCCTACTCTGAAATGAATATTCCCGTGAAAAGGGAACCAAACATTAGTAGGATTGCCAGCCACTGGGATTTGTACCCAGATTTCCCAGAGACTGAAGCTTCCGATTTAAGAGAGGTAGCTTCAAAGCCCAGAAATGTAGGGCAAGCCAAACCAATTCAATTGTTGCCACCTATCAAAAATTTCCAGTGTGGCCTACAAATCTTTAGATTTTTATCTTTAGGGTTTTTTTCCCTCCAGATCATATTTTATTAATTTTAAAGGTTTTATTAAGTAATCTTTACACCCAATATGGGGCTCGAACTCACAACCCTGAGATCAAGAGTTGCACGTTCTACCTGCTGAGCCAACCAGGTGGCCCCCAGATCTTATTTTAAACGAAAGTGAGATCCTATTAACCAATATCCTAGGCAAATTTCTGAATAAATAGATAGGGACTTGGATATTCATTCAACAAACACTTATGGAGGGCGTACCCCATGCTAGGCACCATCCTAAAAGTGGGAAATACAGAGGTGAAACAGAATTAACGTCTCTGCTCATGGGATTCACATATATTCTGAAGGAGACAGACAGGAAGCGTGCAGACCAACAAATAAGATCATCTCAGGTAGTGCTCAGCTGTGTGGAAAACCATGGCAGCGGGAACAGTAAATGCAATGAGAAGACAGCAAAAGCTGAGACTATTCAAGGGACAGGAAAAAAAAAAATTTTAAGGGACAGAAAAATGGATGGGTCTGCACCTCCTGAGCCTAGGCAGTTGGAGGAGTCGATGCTGGAAGCAGGCAGGGGCCTTAATTGTGTCAGGACTTAATCACTGCAGAGGTGGGATTACAACCGCCCAAGAAAAAAGATAGTATACTAGGTATATTTGTAACATATACGTGGGGAAAACAATCAATACCCAGAATATATGTTGAATTCTTAACAAATCAATAAAATCAAATCTTCAAGAGAGAGAATGAACAAGGGTTGTGAACTGGAAATTCGCAGCAGAAAAGGCTGTGTGGCAATAGAAAAACACGGTCACTGTGCCGCCAATCAGGGAAATGCCAGTGAGGACAGAACAAAGGAGGTACCAGTTCACGGTCACCTTGATCGGCAAAAACGTACAAATACCTGATGGTGGATACCTCTGGAGAAGAAAAGGGGGGGATGGAGCCGGGGATAGTTGCCAAAGGATACTGTCGTATTTGTAAATGTGAGGAAGCTTAGTGGTCAACTCCGCCTACAAGGGTGTGTTATATTAAGCCCTTGGACCTTTCTCTACTTTCTTAAAGCCTTGAAAGAGCTAAGAAAGAAAAATACATTTTGTAGATATTGTTCTGTATCAGTGCACACGAGTCTGTCATGCATATATTAACAGTTGGATAGTGGTCTACCTTACAGATAACAGAAATTTCTGTTTGAATCCCTTCTGCATAAATATTTAAATTCCAATTTTGCTATCACAACCAGGATGGCAGATATGTTCATATGGCATCTTTCAGCTTTTGTGTAATTATTTCCATTGAACAAAATCCTGAATGTTGAATTATTCACCACCACCCCCAAAAAAGGTACATTTAGGGTCACCTGGGTGGCTCAGTCAGTTAAGCATTTGATGCTTGACTTTGGCTCAGGTCCTGATCTCAGGGTCCTGAGATTAAGCCACGTGTGGGGCTCTGCACTTCGCATAGAATCTGCTTGGGATTCTCTCTCCCTCTCCCTCTGCCCCTCCCACTCATGCTCTCTCTTACTCTCTAAAAGAAATAAATATTTTTTAAAAATGTACATTTAAAACTTTGATATATATATTGCCAAGTGGCCCTTCCAAAATCCTATGTTGATTTATTGTCTTGCAGAATGACCATTAATATTTTTTTGTCAAATTGGTAGGTGACAAAAGTGTTAAGCCATTATTATTTTAATTTGAGGCTCGGGACCTCTCCATGAATTTACAGGCTTTTTAATTTCTTCTTCACTCTGCTATGCCAAGTCCTTAGAGCTTTCTCCTGTACAATGCTAGTCTTTTATTGATATGGGAGCTTTTTTACATATACATTATATTGATCCTTCCCTTGACAAAAGTTTCAGCTGGATTTTCCTTTCTTTACTAATTTTGTTAGTAGTCTTTTGCTGCTTAGAGAGATTTAAATCACATGCCGTCACTATAAAACTTTAACCTAGCCTGTGGCTTTGTTTTCTCCATAGTTGGTGATGTGCCAAGGAGAGAATTGTTTAGGTGACTTTTGGTCTCCACTATCTCCCAGAACCACTGGCCCTTCCAAGAGTTTTCTGGGCTTGACAATGCACTTAGGGTAACCAGTGCCTTCCTTCTGCTATAGATACCCATGTGTCTATCCTAATTGTTTTGCCCCATGTCATCAGTGCATCAGTGGGAGTTTGGTCAGGAGAACAGAGACCACTCCGAGTATTACAACTAGAAAATAATAGCATACAGAGACTGAGAGGCTGACCTTGAAAAGCCTGGGGGTATGAAGGTTGGGAAGGTCACTGCCTGCCAGTGAAGAAATATAGAAGTTCAGGAGTCGATCTCTGCTGTCTGATGCACCCTAAAGGGATGATTATCAAGGGATACTTGAGAGCTGCACAAAGAACATCACATCTGTCACTACTGCCGCCCATATGTGTGCCCGCAGATGCCACCAGAGCATAATAGCTTCTCCGTCTTCTCTTTCCAGACAGCTCATGAGCCTCTCATTCAACCAGAGTCTTACTCGTAAGGGGTGTCTAGGAAATGTACGTTCCAGGCTTTCAGCCCTCTGCCACACAGAGGAGGGCTCAGGAGGGCAGAAGCCTTGCTGAGTAATCCCCAGGGGTTATTTTCAGTAAAGAACAGATCAAATCAAATCAAGACATTGTCCATGCATGGGTTTCTTGAGCACTGGTGTGCAACAGACAGAACGGAGCCTTGTGTTGAGGTATTTGGCGTGAAAAAATCTTGTACAGAAAAGGAAGGTGGGACACTGGAAAGTTCACTTCCATAGTCAACCCCAAGTATATTTCACTCATTTGAAATTTTACAGAATTATGATATTAGATTTCAAGTCACAGGACATATCAAAATAATAAAGCAGAATTTTGAGAAGGTGGCTGGTCTACCTCAATGATCAAGGAATGGATGACCCATCTAGATTGAAGCTCATCTCAGTAAATGAAGATCAAGGACAGTGGAATCCTCTCCTGCAATCCTTGGATTGCCTGTGGAATTTGTGTAATAATGAAGCCCATTCATTTGTATTCTTGGTGCAGAAGAAATTTGTTGCTGGAAAATAACCCACAGTTGATGCTTTTAATCCAGTTACACAGTTCAGCCTCAGAACACCAGAGAAGGTGCCTCAGGAGTCCCAAAGGCAAAGTCACATCGTTTTTTCTAGCAAAACCAAGTCAATTTGAAACTGGCGTCTGATTTTTCCCAGAATCCATTTCCTTGCTCCCAGCAACCTGCTTTTAAGTCCTTTTAGGATCTCCTTTAAGGATGTTTGAAATTTTGGAGGTGCTGGTCTTTTCATGGCTTTTTAGCAGATTGGAGATTTAAAGCCACTGTGCTGTATTTTCTCTCTGTAATTAATCAACACCACATAGACAATCTTGAGAGGTGTTACTAATTTCACTGCTGAGTACCAAAAATCACTAATAATAACATATTCTATGCATGTGTGTGAGGTCCTTTCCAAGTCTTGGACTTAGGTTGAGTTTCCAGGTTTCTAAGTAAGGTATTTGTAAAGGGTTTGGACTTCAAGTTGTATGGCTACAGGATTTCTGTAGTATACAGCTTCTCAGCTTATAAAAAAAAAAGCATTTTCAATTTCATTTATCTCATGTGATCATTATGACTTTGATCACCGGTGAGAGAGGAAAGGGGGAAGGTATTCTCAGCCTCATTTTGCAGAAGAAATAAAAACTCTAAGGATTAAAAGAATTGTCCCTAATCACCCTATAAATAGTGACAAGATTCTTTGTGTCTGAGTTCTACAATCTTCCAAAGTGCCTACATATAAATAGGAATGTTTATATTTTCAAGTTTATGCTGTAATCTGTAAGATGCTCTAGTTCTCTGCTAGTTGTGTGCATTTCGAGTAAGGATTTACAGAACTTTTTTTTTTTTTTTAAAGCTCAGAAACAACAAAAGCATAAGGTTTTTAAGAAGGAAATTCATGATTTTCTACTAACATGTAAAATGTAAATTTCAGATTAAGATTAAGTATACATAATTTTTGAAAGTCTGTAATCATGTAAACTCAATTTAATGTTAATTATGTGTATATTTTGGCCTCACTTAATAGGAGTTAAAAGTTCATTTTGTAATGCATTTATTACAGAGTCAAGGAAGAAAAATGAAATGCATACCAAAGGAAACACATACAAATAAAATGTAAATAAAATGCCTCAGTACAAATGTCTTTTGAAATTCATTAACTAATACTGACGAAGCTCCAGTTAGAACCATGTGGTTAGAACCACGTGGGAAATACATTGACTGGAAATCAAGAGTGAAAGAAAAGATATCTGCTTTTTATTAAGACCTGAAATGTGCTATAATTGGGTTGAGTTTCTACCCAAATCGCCCCCCTCATTCTGACATCTGCAAAGTCTATATAAAACTGCGTTGAGGTGTTATTTTCTGTGGCTGCATGGACACATGTTAAAAACCAAGACCTTGGGAGTCCTTCACAATCATTCCTAACTCAGCCAAGAAACTTGTGTTTCTCTGATTGGTGAGATTCCTATGTGCTTCCCATTGGGGAAGATTTGGGGGCACCTGAGTGGCTCAGTCGGTTAAGCATCTGCCTTCACTTCAGATCATGGTTCCAGGGTCCTGGAATCAAGCCCCCTGCCTCCCCTTTCCCTATCAGGCTCCCAGGTCAGCAGGGGGTCTGCTTCTCCCTCTACCTTTACCCCTGCTCATGCTCAACTCTCTCTTCTCTTGAAATAAATAAATAAAATCTTTAAAAAAAGAAAACAAAATATTGGAATTCCTTAGGGCAGTTATAAATATTTGGTCTTCGATCTTTTATAAATCAATGACAAATGACAAACATGTAGATTCAAGACTAGCAGAGTCCACATCAAGTTTACAATACAATTATCTCTGAAAACATAAGTTGTAAAAAAAAAATGCTTCTTGCAAGGTAAGTTGTGAAATATTATGTTCAAATACACAATTTCATTTGGTATTTTTCTAAATGAAAAGACTTGGCTGGAACCTCCCCCTCCATGTATGAAAATTATTTTCCAAGTATTTTTAATGGACATGTTCATTTTTACATATTGTATCAGGCTGCCACATTTTACAAATTATTAACAATTCCATGTCCTTTTTCTCAGACAACAGAAAAATCAGAGTTAATGGAACCAAGGAACCTATAGAATTTAAATCAAATCAGTGGTTTGGAGCAACAGTGAGAGCTCACAAAGGAGAAGTTGTGGTAAGTATGAATCATGGGGATGCTTTGGAATAATCTGTACTCTGAAATGTTTTAAAGCTCATATTTATAAAAATACTTTCATGTAAGGACATGCCAGATTTTTAATGATAAATTTATCAGTGTTCTAAAAACAAACTTAGTGTTTCAAATTAAGGAATCTCTTCTAGTGTTTAAAGTTACAGGAGATAAACCTTGTTTTCCAGATCAGTTAGATATTTTTGAATATTTCAAAAACAACTAAGGAAGATAGAAAAATAAAAGCTAAATTTTGAGGAGGTAAATATTTTATTGCTTAAAATTGATTTAAAGGGTTGATTAAAAATTGATGAGAGAAATAGGACTGCAATTAGGATTCTTTAAAAGTGTATCTATTATGGCATCACTGATCATTTTTAAAACTAAAGGAAAATTTTCTTTAAAAATATAACTACTAACTACATGATTCTCTGAGTACATTAATACTTTTTCAAGTAAAAAAACTCACTCCCAGGTAGCTATCATTGAGCTTTAAAATTCCATGACTTTATAATTTTATTCTCTTATTATTTCAAGTAATGATACATGTCTAAGTTATTGAGAAATAAATGCCTGTATTAGGCTGACCTGGAAATTTTTTGTTGGGAGAATTTTTTAAGGCATTGGCTTTAATTTCCTTACAATCTTGGAGTAATGACTTTGCTTTTAGGATTTGTTTAACGATGCTTGAATTATGATTTAATAAGTATCTAAAGGAAATGCCTTGCTTTATTTGGTCTGTGGTTAACTCCCCAAAGAGATTTTGACATAAACAGGTGATATATAGAATACAGATAGCCCTCTTTGGTTACAAGTCCAGAATTTATAGTATGGTCTCTATAGGATTGTGCTTGCATTAATATGGTTTTCACATTCCAGAATTGGTATTAAAACAAAACAAAACAAAACTTCTTCATCCTTTAGTGGTGTATGACAGGTGAATGCTTCAGAAAGCTAATTCCATCTAATAACTATTTGGGGTTAAAAAATCTTTGGGGCACTGTATTGATATTTTTAAGTCTTGAAAATTTATCTGTCAACATGTGCATTTATTCAGTGCTGGTAGAAACCTTGAGCATCACTGAAAACAAAATCATATGTCATGTTCATAATCAAAACGGTTAATTTGGGGACATGCTGGCATTTCCAAAATTTTGTGAAAAGGAATAAGATAATATTAAGCATATTTCAAGTTAATGTTTTTCCTTTGAGCACTAAAACAGCAGGGTAAAGAAGTAAATGCTACCCTATGAGACAATTATTAGAACTTGAAAATGCTGAAGTATCCTTTTGAATATCCTGGTGTCATGTGTGTATGTTTTAAGTTTGGGTCATAATCCAAATTCATCTCATCAGTGAGTTTCACATCAGTGTGAAACTGAGCAGATATAAAAAGGAAAACTTTCTAGAGCTGACACCAGGCAAGTACTGGGAAGAATTTTCCTGATGTTTAGGTGTGCCTGAGGATCCTGCAGGTGAGGCCATTTGGCGGGATACGGGGCTGCGCTGGTGAATGCCTCTGCCCACACTCCTGCTTTTCCCCTTGGGATCTATATGGTAAACATATTCATCATATAATTTGTCAGTTTACCAAGAGGGCCCTAAGATAAGGGAACATGATGAGATTCACATTTTTTACGTATCTGCCAAGACCTCACAATACCAAAAAAACTCAGGAGTGGAAATATTCTTCTTACTTGATGCCATAAGTTATTTTTACTAAAAGTAGTTACGCATTGGACTGATTATCGAGGACACGTTTGGAATCATGAAAGGACTTTAAAATCAGTGTCTGCCTTCATTTTTCTGACAGCGTTTCAAGAGTGGTACCATCAAATTAGGAGGTAGGCTAGTGGTTCCATATTCTTGGAATCTGCAATTCTGTGTCCTCAGAGATGAGAGCTTGAAGAATCAGGTAAAACACATTTATGGAGAATTCAAGCTAGCAAAACAAGAAAAAGATGCCTACGTTTTCTACATATTTATTTTCTTGCCTCTCTCCTTAGTAATGAAATTAATATTGTTTAATTTACTTAAATAGGCTTTCGTAAATTTTCTTTCATATTTGATATCTTTGCAAATATCATGCTTTTGTTAGAATCCAAGCTTCTGGAGAAGTGACCAGAATATTTCATGCAAGAATCATGTGTCCTTACTGTTGTTTAAATTAATTTTTGTTTTGTCATGAATAAAAAATAGTGAAAAAAAAGTGAAAAATAAAGTCAAGAACATTGTGGTAAGGGTGTCCGAATGAAAGTCATTGTTTAAGAAGTCATGAGATACGCTGTTAGTGATATACCAGGGAAATCTGCAAAACAGAGGTTTACAAATTTGTCTGCATCCTTTGATTTGAAAATAATTTCTTGAAGCAACAATTAGACAAAGAAAGTAACAGTTCTCATCACACTGCTTAAGTGATCATTTGATTGTAGATAGGTCCAATATTTTTTAAAAAAGAAAAGAAAACATGGGTTCTTTTGCTATTAGGAAATAATTATTTTTGCCAGGTGACACTTGTTTCACTTAAAATCTGGCAGGCAGGGGAGGAGGGATTGGGGAGACTCATTCCTTTCTATATGTTTAATTGGTTCTGATTCTATGGTGCATTAAATAATTGGCTTTGGAAGTTTCATGAACTCTGATGGCTGAGGTACTTACCATCATGCTGGCAGCCAGTTAATTCACCCCCTAATTTAACATAGTTTGCCACGAATCTAGGTACCTTAGTCAACAAGCTAAATCCTTTCATAGTATGAACTATATCAAGGAAATATTGCTTGTCTTTGATGTGTCACAGGCCTGTGCTCCTTTATATCACTGGAGGACTCTTAAACCAACACCAGAAAAGGACCCAGTTGGCACCTGCTATGTAGCGATCCAGAACTTCAGTGCATATGCAGAATATTCTCCTTGTCGGAACAGTAAGTGATTTTATTCCTTGAAACTGTAATTTAGCTCATGAGCCTTTCCATGGTAGACGGTACCCGTAATGTCAGAGGACCAATAATAAGGACAAAGAGATGGGGGTGAAGGTGATGGACAGCCTTTCAGGATGCCTGGCTGTGACACGGGAGCCAAGGCACAGAATTCTGATGATCCTCCTTCATGTTCTAGAACATTTCTTTTACATATTTTATAGTAGAATTGACCTATTCCCTATTTTTAGCCTTAAATTCTCAGTTGCTACTCAAAACTCACACTAGATCTAAAGAAGGTGCACCCCCTGCTTCACTTGTTAATGGCAGGATCCGTCTTAGCTAGCTAGTGTGCTTGGAACTAGGGACATTCTGACATCAGCTTTCTGTACACCCTGTTTTTTTTTTTTTGTTTTTTTTTTTAAGAGAGAAAGAGCATGAGTGGGAGGGAAGGACATAGTGAGAGGGAGAGAGAGAATCTTAAGCAGTCTCCATATCCAGCACAAGAGCCCGAAAGGGGGCTCGATCACACAACCCTGACATCATGAACTGCTCACAAATCAAGAGTCCGATGCTTCACCAACTGAGCCACCTAGATGCTGCACAGCCTGTGCTCTTGACAGCTGTTGCTTTCTTTGGCAGCTGTGTGCTCCAGTTATCTGCATGGTACACTTCCCTCCTTAAGGTGTGTTATCCCCATTTTAAAAAATGACTCTGTACACTTAGAACATAAGACTCATCTGGCCATCCTAGGGGCCTTCCAGCAAGGTATCCCCAAAGGCAAGCCTGTGAGTGCCATCTTTGGGGCACTCCTGTTTAATCACTTCTTGGTGGAACACCCACAGACTTGGGACAGTATTTCCAACTGATTGATCAACTCAGTCCTTTTGTGAACTCTTCCAGCTTGCTATGTATCATGTTGGTCCCCCGGGATTTGTCAGAAAGCAACCAATGGATTTTCATTCATATTCTTGATAGTTTGCAAAACATTGAGGAAAGAAATGTCATTAGAAAGAATATTCTGGTAACTGATTTCAGGAAATTGATTTTTTAAAAACACAATCTCAGATTAGATTTCCAAAACTGTAAGTAAAATTTCATCATTTTGTGTGAATTTTTTTAAATTCAAGATTAATTTTGGCAAGGTAATAAAAAATATCAGAAATAAAGCAATGAAGATAAAGAATGGATCACTGCTATCAGAGGGTTAATAAGGAAGCCATGGAGATTGTATCCAAAGATCAAAGTGGAATAGCTAACTCAGATGGTTTTGGGGGAGGATTTTGGCAAACAGATTTTGACTTTTGTTTAAAATATTGAAATAAATTAGCCACTTCCTCACATCATGACAAATGTCAGCTGAATGAATAATCTGTTAAATTAAGACTTCATTTTAGATGGCTTTAAAACAGAGGCTTCTTGTTGATAATGAGACTCAATTATGTATCTATTCAACACATTGAACACTAATTATTCTATGTTTAGAGAATAAACCATAGAACAAGAGAAAATAAAACTCAGTCTTTAATAAATTTACATTCTAGTGGGGGAGACAGACAACAAACATGTAAGTGTTCAGATCCAGCAATTCTACATGTGGGTATAGATCCAAAGGAAATGAAATCAGGATTTCAAAAAGATATCTGCACCCCCATCTGCATAGCAGCGTTACACACACTAGACAAGACCTGAAAACAGTCTAACTGTCCATTGAAGGATGAATGGATAATGAAGATGTTGTATGGATGTATAATGGAAGGTTATTTAACCATAAAAAGAAGGAAATCCTGACATTTGTGACAACATGGATAGACCCTGAAGACATTAAGCTAAGTGAAATGAGTCAGACAGAGAAAAACAAATACCAAACAAAAAGACCACTTATATGCAGAACCTAAGAAAATCAAAACCAAAAACCAAAAACCAAAAAACAAAAAATCCAAACTCATAGATACAGAGGTGGGAGGTGGGGAGATGGTGAAATTGGTGAAGGTGGTCAAAGGGTACAAACGTCCAGTTATAAGATAAATAAGTACAGGGGATGTAGCATCCAGCAGGGTGACTATAGTTAGGAATACTGTATTGTATATTTGAAAAGTGCTAAGAGAGTAGATCTTAAAAGTTCTCAACATAAGGCAAAAAACTGTAATTATATGTAGTGATAGGTGTTAACTGGACTTGCTGTAGTAATCATCTTGCAGTCAGTAACATAGAGCAAATTATGATGTTATATACCTTGGACTAATAATATGTTTGTCCCCTGTCAATTATGTATCAATGAAAAGAATTTTTTAAAAGAATAATTTCAAAATATAAAGTCAGAGAGCAAAAAGTGCTACAATGAAGAAATATAACAAGGCAAGTGAGTAGAGAGTGACATGCCTGCCTGGGTGGGGAGAGGAGCTTTGAGACAGGACCATGGGAAGGGCTCTTAGCAGATGGCTGTTAGAGGGCAGGGAGAGCTTCCCAGGCACAGGCAACAATCAACAGAGGCATATTTTGAGTCCTGTTCCACTCAGAGTGTTGTGTTCCATGATTCAGTGAGAGGCCGTTACTATTATGCTAAAGATAAAAGGCAGATAGAGAAATAAAATCCTGAATGTACTCAGAAAACTAATGATAGAGCTGACATTTAACACTGAACGTATTTCATCAATCCTGTTCGTATCATATTGCTCATGATTTGCTAAAGAGGCTTCTCCATCACAGTAAACTATTATAGCTGAACCGATGAGCCCATCCTTCACATTCTTGCCTTGGTCATACATCATACTCTTCTAACTAACATGGAGGGTGTTCATTTATAAAACTTGTCACTGCCTCTGGTTCTGCCTTTTTGACTGAGTGCCTCTGTGATGAGAGAATTCAAGTTAAAATATAGCACATGGCACTTACATAGGAGTCTGAGCTTTTATCTGAAAACAAGAATCATATAGTAGGCTTGTGTCTTTTTTTAAATTTATTTTTTATTGGTGTTCAATTTACCAACATACAGAATAACGCCCAGTGCCTGTCACCCATTCACTCCCACCCCCCGCCCTCCTCCCCTTCTACCACCCCTAGTTCGTTTCCCAGAGTTAGCAGTCTTTACGTTCTGTCTCCCTTTCTGATATTTCCCACACATTTCTTCTGCCTTCCCTTATATTCCCTTTCACTATTATTTATATTCCCCAAATGAATGAGAACATATCATGTTTGTCCTTCTCCAACTGACTTACTTCACTCAGCATAATACCCTCCAGTTCCATCCACGTTGAAGCAAATGATGGGTATTTGTCATTTCTAATGGCTGAGTAATATTCCATTGTATACATAAACCACATCTTCTTTATCCATTCATCTTTCGTTGGGCACCGAGGCTCCTTCCACAGTTTGGCTATCGTGGCCCATTGCTGCTATAAACATCGGGGTGCAGGTGTCCCTGCGTTTCACTGCATCTGTATCTTTGGGGTAAATCCCCAACAGTGCAATTGCTGGGTCGTAGGGCAGGTCTATTTTTAACTCTTTGAGGAACCTCCACACAGTTTTCCAGAGTGGCTGCACCAGTTCACATTCCCACCAACAGTGTAAGAGGGTTCCCTTTTCTCCGCATCCTCTCCAACATTTGTGGTTTCCTGCCTTTCAATTTTCCCCATTCTCACTGGTGTGAGGTGGTATCTCATTGTGGTTTTGATTTGTATTTCCCTGTTGGCAAGTGATGCAGAGCATTTTCTCATGTGCATGTCTTGAGTGACACAAGCACATCACGGTGCCAATTTACTTACTTTTTTTTTTTTCCTAAATCAAAGAATAGCTTGACAAAGGTAAAAATGGAGCTTACATCGAATTGCAGAATAGCTAAATAAATTGCCAAGGATTCTTTCAACTTTAGTGGACATCTACAGTTTTTGTATTTCTCGTGGTCAACCTCTTACTACAAATACTTCTTCCTCCTTAAATTCACCCAAGGAGCAGACTTCCTGTCCTTCCCTCAGGAATTTACAGTCCATTACCACAAAGCCACCTTGTTCAGGAGCATATGGTCAATATCACGGGAGGAAATTCAGCAATATTATTTTCAAAAGAGATTTTAAAGAACTCTCTCATGCTCATTCCATACCACAAACATATCCCACTGATACATTAAGCAATGTGGGAACTAATCTACTCATTCATATTCATGACATGCCTACAGCTCTTATGATCATTCATAATTCAGGTGAGGATTATTTACATACATCCTTCCATTCTACTTTGAAAGCCAACAAACAGTAGTGAGTGAGCAGCATGATTCTCTGGATTCCTGAGTTCATTATGGGACATAATTGTAAAGTTTACAGATGCTCTGAAGTTCCAGGAAGATAGATTCTTTTAGCTCTCATAAACTATAAATCTAAGACAAAAAATTACCTCACATTCCTCTATAATCACTGCTTCGAATAAACATTCAAAATTGGGTTTTTTCTGAATGAGGTTTGTAAAAAATTAGTAATTTCTCTTAATTTTTTCAGTTTCTTGTTTTGAAACAAAATAATTTCAAAGAGTGGTCATATTTCTTCCTTTTTGAATAATTTACAATATTAAAAATGAAAGAAAGAGTTGATTTTAAAAAGGATTTCTGAAAAAAAAGGATTTCTGAAGAGGTTGTACATTAGGAAAATACATTTCTGAATATATACATTACACATGTATGTTTACATAATCACACATCAGGTATTCATATATATTTCTGGATGCATATTTCTATTTCTATTTACATATGAACTTCCAGAAGACTTGTACCCAGACATTTGAGGTTATACAGATGAACCTTTAGGGAACTTTATAGCTTTTGGAACTACAAACCACAAAATATAGTTTCAAATAAGGAAGAAATTTCATAAAAATACAGTGTAAGATGTTGTGCACTTAAAAATTGCAGAGGGTAAATCTCATGTTAGATATTTTTACCACAAAAAAACGAACAAACAAGGGGACACAAGAATTTTTTTGTAGGTGATAGAAATCCGTATTTACTTTGTTTTTTGTGATGGTTTCATGAGTGTATGCATGTGTCCAAACTCATCAAAATGCATATATTAAAATATACAATATTTTTGTATATTAAGTATACCTGATTAAAGCTGAAAAAAACCCCTCAGCTTTAAAAATAACTCACTACGCATCAATGGACATTTGAATTAAAAACAGGTATTATCATAAAGAAAAAACAGTGTATGTGATAAAACACTGTATTAAAATATACAGGGAGCATCTGGAGAAGAACGGATGATAACAATGCTAAAATTAGTTATGTACTCACCAAAGGGAAGAAAAAACAGAAGACACTATAGAAAAAGCTAGAAGGGCTGGATCTATCAAAAAGCTTCTGGAACAGGCCCACCTAGTCTACAAATTTTTCCTATGATGATGTGCATTTCCTTTCTTGCTCTCTTATTTTAGTCTCCATTCAGGAATATCCTTGATAAAAAAGCAGTAATTATTTGCATGTTCATATCAAACTACATAATGATTGGGATTCCCCCTCCACTAAAGTACATTTTGATTTTGTATCAAGCACTTTAGAAGCTGTAGACGTACAAGTGGCAAGTATTAAATTCCTGATCCTAACGTCCTTATAACAATGCCCGGGGATCCACATGTTGACCTTCCCATAATTTTTTAAATGGTATGATAAGAACCTATTGGACATTCAGTTGGTGAATTACACTGGATAAAATACAAGATAAGCCATTACTGAGGGCTTTCTCTTTTGCAAACACTGATATTCCAATGTGCCCACGTGGTCCGTTGTGACCAGAAATGCAATTTCCAAACGTACCGAACTAATGATACTAGGATAATTTTAAATTAATTTCCTGTTGGAGACCATTAAAATCAGAATCTTTGCTGGTGCCCTCAGAAGAAAGCATCTACCCAGGTGATCATGTTTGCCTCTCTCTTTCTCAAGGGATTTCCTTAGGAATGACACGAATGGCTTTGCACAGAGCATGTGGGCCACTCAGAAACACATTAGCACCCCTTGGAGAATGCAGAACATAGCTGAGAGAAGGAGAGTTTATGTCTTCAAACAAACATGAGTTGTAAAACCCAATTTAATAGCTCCAAGGAACATTATTCCTGATGACCTGACTACAGAATCACAATGATATTTAGGACGAGAAAATAAATTGAAATATATCTCATAGGTTACTTGGAATGAATTTCTAAAAATATAAAACAGATTGATCATTTTAAATTTAGAAGTCTACAGAGAAAAAAACAACAGAATATCCTGAATTGGTTATTAAAATATATCTTGGGAATGATGATGTAATAACACTTCTATATTTTGGTCATTCTAGGTAATGCTGATCCAGAAGGCCAGGGTTACTGCCAAGCGGGATTTAGTCTGGATTTTTATAAGGTGAATTCCTTTGGTCTTATAGCTTCTAATATTTGTATTATCTGTTTGATTTTTTTTTCACCCTCACTCTCTCACTCCCATCCCTATGCCCCTGTCCCCAACCTCCCCCCCCCCCCAATATCCACTACCACCAAAAGAACTTTTAGGTGTGTATCTAGCCTGTTTGGCAACTTCTTCAAATGTTTTTGTTTGCTCTTTATTTTTATTAATCTATTAAAATAGCACAGAAATACATAGGATAAAAAGCAACAGTCTTCTTCCCATCTCTTGTGATAGTCATTTTAGATGAAAAATCTCAAAAACTCAGTGAGAGAAATGTGCCTCAAAAAAAAAAAAACAAATCACAAGAATCTGTAAATTGCTTTATCTCTGTAATTCACTGATGACGTTTAACATTAGTGTTTAAATTCACACATCCTTTCACAAAATTAAAAGCAGAGATGCCTAGTAAGCTAAGAGGGGACAAAGGTTTCATGGTTTTGAAAATAGTATAGAAAAAATTTTCAGCATACAAAGTTCATTGCTTTTTTTATCATTTACCTTTTTTTTCCCATTGAAAGTTAAGGATGCAGAGGTTGGAAGGTGGGGTTTTAAGGAGAAGAAGAATTTTATATTTCCTAGTCTAGAGTTTTTGCTTTCTCTCCTGAGAAGGAGAAAGGGGGGTGGTTGCAGATGTATGGAAAAAATAGGCATTACTGTGGCCTTGAGATAAATAGAAACCGAATTTTCTTTTTGTTGCCAAGGCTCAAAAGACCATGTCTGCTAAATAACACAGCATTAAACTTGTACATATTTTGCTTACCTGAGGCAGTGCCAAAAAACTGAATTTATATATCCTCAAGGGAGAGAATTCAACTTAGCTAATTGAGTCAAATGAAAATTATTTAATATGCTAACACACTAAATAGTAGAAAGCAAGAAAAGGAAATAAAATAAGCTGCATGACTCCAATAGAAAGGCCTCATTTAAAAATTGCTTTTTATTGTATAACAAATTGTTAGAGCAGTGCCCATTAACATTGATTTATATCACCTTTAAAAAAAATCTGTTTTTTTTTTTTTTTTCTAATTGTTGCTGTTTCTGTTTTGTAGAATGGAGACCTCATAGTAGGAGGACCGGGAAGTTTCTATTGGCAAGGTATGTTCCATTAGCAGAAAAGAAATGCCCCTTTGTTGTTACTAACAAGGAGATGAAGCACAAGTAACAATCAAATGTTGACCTTTTACTAATTTTATATCCAGATTCATAGTTTCTCAAATGAGGTATCATTTCCCATTGTACTTTGTTATATAAATGATATTTTAAAACACTGTTGCAACTTAATTCATTTATTCACCAAATATTTATTGAGGCTATGCCAGGCTTTATGTCAGATGCTGGGGATACAGTGATGAGTCTTAAGAGTACAGGAGGCTTCTCCAGGGTGGCTGCTTGCAGATACTTCATCCTCTGAACACTGGTGGACAGGGGACTGAAATACAACCTGTGCTCTGCTTAAGGAGTCAGGTACAGGACAGCATCTGCCCAGATGGGATGATTCCTTCTAATTCTTATAAAGGTGTTACATAGGCCAGCAGCTGCCCTAAGGTCAACTAACTTGAAAATGAGCAACCCTGACCTGAGATCTGAACTTTGCTAGGAGGTAACTAGCAAAGAGAGAAGGGACCATATGGAAAGGTGCTATGACCCAAAGTTGAGCAGTCAGGTGAGAAGGAGGGAAGCCAGGGTGACCAGAGACAGAAGATCATGGAGGTATCGAGCAGCCCCCCAGTCATGAAGGGCTTGTAGGCCAACAAAGGCAGCTGTGTCTTTATTCTAAAAACAATAAGAAATTCCTGGTGGATTGCAAGAGTTTAAAATAGATGGCCTCAGCTACAGTATTTGTTGCTTGTCTTGAGAATAATGGGAAACCACTGGAGGGTGTTAATCATGGAATGCTATGATCAGATCTGTGTTTTGAAAAGATCACTCTGGCTGCTATATGGAAAATGGATTGGAGGTTGGCCAAAGTGAGCTTATCAGCAAACCAGTTATAAAGTGATAAGTTAGTTACAAGTTTATAAGGTAAACTAGTAATAAAGATCAGATGAAGATGCTTGCTTCTTCATCCTCCTATACTCTCAAGAGTGGTAATGGTACAGATTGAGGGCAGCCCAGCTGGCTCAGCAGTTTAGCGCTGCCTTCAGCCCAGGGCGTGATCCTGGAGACCTGGGATCAAGTCCCACGTCAGGCTCCCTGCACAGAGCCTGCTTCTCCCTCTGCCTGTGTCTCTGCCTCTCTGTGTGTGTGTCTCATGAATAAATAAATAAAATCTTCTAAAAAAAAATAAAATAAATGGCATGTCCTTTAAAAAAAAGGTACAGATTGAAAAGGAAGAGGAATTTGAGAGATGCTTTGGAAGGAAAATAAACAGCTTAGCTAATGGGTTGGATTGGATACGTGTGGGTAAGGGAAAGGAGGATGCCCAGCATATGTTTCTGACTTTTGCAACTGCATAATTGTAAGTGGGTCCCACTCACTGAGATGGGGAACCCTGGAAGAGAACACGTTTGGAGTCAGTTGGAAAGGGAAGATTATGAGTTTGCTTTTGGTTATGTTGAATAAGAAAATGTTTGAGATGCCAAGGTTTTACTTAAGTGTTCAGATGTATGAGCTTTAGCTCAGAGAAGATATCTAGGCTAAAATACAAACTTCCATCACTCGCATATTGGTGACCATTATGCGATGGATGTGGATGGGATGCTTACATAGAGATGACAAAGAATATTCACTGAATTTTGGCTGTAAAGTTTAGGATATAGATAGAGTAGACTATGAGAGAAATGAATAGTTGAGTGAAGTTTTTCTTTTAAAATGGAAGACACTTGGTCATATTTAAAGGCCAGTGGAAGTGTACAGATACTGGGAGTCTGCAAGAGATGGTGGAATAGGATGACCCTAAGGTCACCTTATCCCACAGATAAGTTATCTAGTTGTCTAGATAACACTCAGATCAGTGTAAATAGCCCCGGAAACAACCCCAAGACTGGTAGAAAAAAATCCATAACTAAATGTAGATAAGAGGCCATACTGAAGAGGGTAGCAAGGGTGAAGATGTGGTAGGGAGCTAACCAGACCCACGGGGCTGTCCTTGGGAGGAGGGATGCTGTACACATGGAGCAGGGAGAGAAACAGACTATCATGTCAGGGATCTGTCAGGGGCATGATAAATCCCTGTTACATTGGCTTTGAAAATCAGAGGGGCTGACTTCCATGAGTTCTTATAACTAGTGGGACTTAAAACCTGGAACTTTAAAAATCAGTGAGCTCAGCTCTGAGAAAGCCAAAAAGACAAGAGGAAACTGAGAGACAGCACAATAAACAGCCCTGTGGAGATAACAGCATAGAAGCAGCAGCTTATAAAGGCTTGAGTTGAGTCAGACCAGCCATTTGTCAGAGGTGCAATAGCCCTGAACTGAAGGGTATTTTCCCCATGTCGTTCCCTGAGAAACTTCCATTGGTGGGCAGGTCCTGCAGTGAGACCAGCTGTCTGGCCCCCGCCCAGTGCTGCGGCCACAGTCTGACTGGTGTGTGTAGTTATCTTTCCCTCTCCCCAGACCAGGAGCCACTGTGGGTGGATGGATCTAGAGGATATATTACTAGTGAAATAAGTCAGTCAGAGAAAAATAAATGCTGTATGATTTCACTCAGATCTGGAATTTAAGAAACCAAACAAATGAACAAATTCTAAAAAGATACAAACCCAAACACAGACTCTTAAGTATAAAGAATAAACTAATGGCTACCAGAGGGAAGATGTGTGTGTCGGGGGGCGGGGGGGGGGGAGAGTTAGTGAAACATGTGAAGGGGACTAAGAGTACACTTATTTTGACAAGCACTGAGTAATGTATAGAATTGTTGAATCCCTATATGGTACACCTGAAACTAATAGAACACTGTATGTCCACTATACTGGAAATAAAATAATACAAAACTACAAATATTTTTTAAAAGCCAATGGAAGAGACCCCAGAGATGAGTTCATGATAAAATTGTATGTGAAATTACTGTTAAGCTTAATTCATACATGTACACCTATGAACATCAAATAATTAACATTTTTAAATTATTTTGCAAATTAAAAACTATATTTTATGCCACAGATAGTTATAAAAATCCTATGTGTTTAAAATTTTTTTCTTCTAATACACTTGATTACATAGTGTTTTCCTTTCCTTAACTTAAAAAAAAATGTCTGATACTGATGATTTGCTTAAAAGTAGCCATACCAAAAAAAAAAAAAAGTAGCCATACCAAGGAGATTTAGAAGCATTGTCTGTGATAGGTAATGTAGTTTTATTGAGGCTTAAGATTATAATGTTTATAGAAGCAGCTAAAGGAAACAAACAAAGGCAGTATGTATGTAGGAGATGGGAAAGGGGTATTTAGCTTTAAACCAGAGAAAATTGGCAAATTCTGTAGACATTGTTCAGAAATTCATGTGTAAATATCATTGTCTTAATATTAGAACAATCATTTCAGACATAGTCATTGGGAACTATTTATGGCTGAATCTGATCGTTTTATTCCATTTGGACTTCAAACAGGCTGAATTATCAGTAAATCCCCAAAGAATAATTTGGCTTTAAAATTAATATTATTAAATGTTAGTTTCTTGAAATCCTTTCTCCAGTTTTCTCCCAAAAACCATGAGATCACACTTGTCCCATCATAAATATGGGAATGCATGGAAATCGTCGTGGGAAATTACTGGCCATCTTTTGGATGTTTGACCCCTGCCTCCAGTGTGATCATGTTTCAAGACTTTTAATAATTACTTGTTTTGAGAGATATTAGTCAAATTTCTTACCATATCGTTGTTGGCAGCCATGGATTCCTTTTTCTTGCTCAAATTGTGGATCTCACTGGACCTCACTGCCTCCCATTGTCATAATTTTGTGCTCTGTGCATATATTTTACCATAAAAAATAGAGGCCTCATAGGTTATGTAATCCCTTCTTTTAACATAACTGATGGATTTCACAATCTATTAATTAAGTGATTTAGATTTAATCTGTATTTTGTGAGAACACAAATAGCCTTACTAGAATGCCAAAGGAGACCTTGGTTGTAATGCCAAATATCCTAATAGCAAAACTACATGACCTGAGAGAAAGCACTCATGCTCTCTGGGCTTCAGTTTCCTTACATATAAGAAGTTATATTTTGGCTAGATGATCTCAAAGTTAGATGATGTTTCTTCTAGCCATGATGGTCCAGTTTAAAAATTTAATCCATAAATTGTGACAACAGGTGTCTTTACTCAGATATTTTTCTCGCTTGGAGGTAGAGGGAGTATGTATTGTGAAGGCATCGAGAAGACAGATAAAATTATGTAGTTCATCTTTGGTTCTTCTGTCAGAATGGAAAGCTCTCCCCAGCTGTAACCAGCCTCACCTTGCAGTTTGGCAGCTGGGAAAATTCATCATCAAAAATTCAAGCAATTCCATGATTATTTTCAAGGAAGTATATATCATTCAGATGTTCTGTGTCTGCCCAGGGAGGGCCTGCCTCTTGCATTTATTCCACTAATGTATTAATTTGTTTGAACACAGGTCAGGTGATCACTGCCAGTATTGCCGATATCATTGCAAATTACTCATTCAAGGATATTCTAAGGAAATTGGCTCGAGAAAAGCAGACAGACGTGGCTCCAGCTTCCTATGATGACAGTTACCTTGGTGAGAATTGTTGCTCAACACATATGTGTTCCTCCAAAGGCAAACATTAAATGTAGATGCAAATTGTACTCCTCACTTATCTGATATTATACTGCAATTTATGCAAAATTTCTTTCCTTACTAGCTTAGAATGGACTTTCTGTTTGTTGAGCCATATTATAAGTCTTTTCTTTAGGTTCAGTCTATTTTATAGGCTTCCTAATAGAATCTTTCTTCAAACCCAACAACCATTTTTTTTATTTTAAAAATTTCAATAAATTAGATGGATACTTTTTGCATAGAATAAAACATTGGCCTCAGTCCCAAAGTCAATAGCTTATTTATTGGAGGATTTTGATGGTTAATTTTATGTTTCAGTTTAGACTATAGTATGCAGTATGCAAACACTAACCATCACAGTGTCTTGCACATAAAATATTTTTGCCAAGTGTAGATAGTATGAATTAGTAGGGCTGCCCAATGCTATAGGAGCAACATGCTGGCAGCTCTTTCCAGTTTTTAGAGCAATGGTAAAAGACCTTCCAGTTCCTAGAATGTTGTCAAAATGCAACTTATACCAACCATACATACAATGTTGCTGCACCACTGTTGTTTCCCGCTTTTGGAATAATATTGGCATTTTGATTGCTTGGTTAAATTAAGCAAACTGTGGGGCGCCTGGGTGGCTCAGTCGGTTAAGCATCTGACTCTTGATCCCGGCTCAGGTCATAATCTCAGAGTCTGGAGATGGAGTCCTGTGTCAGGCTCAGTATCAGTATGCTGAGAGTGGAATTTGCTTAAGATTCTCTCTCTCCTTCTTTCTCTCCCCCTCTCCACCCTTCCCCTCCCCCTGCTCTCTCTCTCTCTAAAAAAGAAAAAATTAAGCAAACTGTGGTTATGTTTTCACCTTACCTCACTTTAGAGCTAAGTGAAATTTGTGGGAAACCATCCTTAAAGAAATTAGGAATTAGACCTTCTTGATGATCAGAAATAGCAAAAGCTGAGCACAAAATATACCTTTCAGAGTATCATGTCTGATCCTGATGAATCAGTGACCTTAAAATGCAGTGGCCACCATTTACACTTGAAGGTGGATTATGAAGCATCCGTCAGAATCTGATTGTGTTGCCATGCCCAGAAGCAGGAGATCTATTATGCTTCCAGGATTTAGTACAGAACTGTTCATATTGGCCCCACTAATTTTTTCCCTTTGCAGAGTCCTCAAATTTTATGTTACAGTATTTGTTGATATTTCTGAGCAAAGTGGTAGTATGGTAATTCTTTCATGTTTCTAGACTTAGCTCATTTGTAAAGCCTTCAAACACGTGATTGGTTTTTCTTTTTTTTAACACAGGATATTCAGTTGCTGCTGGGGAATTTACTGGAGACTCTGAGCAAGGTGAGAGACATTATTGATTGTAAGTCATTTATAAAGTATGGGGAAAGGTAAGGTGACCTAAAAAGCCCTTTCATAAATGTAATTTTCTTCACTACACAAAATGTACAAATATGGGACCCCAGAATGTATATGATAATACATTATAGAAAAAACAACAAAATACACTTCAGCCCAGCTTTTTAAGTCTCAAAAAATTCCGTTAAGACTGAATATCACTCTTTATTAAATCTAGTTAAGCAATAAAAACAATTCCAGTAATCCCATGTTATGCTATGCATGAAAAAAAATTCAGGTGATTAAATGGCCTACACAAAAGACATGCTGTTAGTGATAGCTCAAATTTGAAAAATCAACATCTTCCGTCTTTATTTTAATATCTGGGATCTTATATTGGATATATCCATACCAAACTCCCCGCCAGACTCCAACCCAACATCTCCACATTATTTCCTTTTCCCCTTTGGACATGCTCAAGTCCAAAATATTGGAATGAATTAACCTACAAAGCAGAAATTCACAGAGAATAAATATTCTTTATGCTGTGAGGTAGAGTTTGAAAGCAAGGGGTTTTTTTTTTCTTTAAAAGAACAGTTTTATTTAAAATATAACCTAATTCTTAAAGGCCCTATCTTTCCATTTTTATTTTTTTCATCAAGATAACAAAAGACCATCTATCGTGGTAGTTAAAAGCATGGACTTTGTAGTTACACCACTTGAGTTTCAACCCTGAATTTGCCACTTGCCAGCTCTGTGACCTAGTTACGTGACATCTCAGCATCTCCTTTTCTTAATTTCTAAAAGAGGGATGGTGTGATGATGGTGGTGGTGATGACGATGATGGTGATGGTGGTGGTAATGATGATGATGATGATGATAACGATGATGATGAGGAGGAGGATAGTAATGTGACGATAAGGATGGTAATGGTGATGATGATGATGGTGCTGCTGCTGACGATAATGATGATAATTATAATAATGATGATGACAACAATGAAAACAATACGGTACCTAGATCACAAGATTCTTATGAGGATCAAATGAGCTAATCCTGTATGTTCATGAAACAGTAGAATTAGCTATAATAATAAATAACCCTTGGGTTAGTAACCATCAGAGACAAAATTGAAAAGTAATATCTTATAATCACTCAGTGATTTAGCAAAGACCACTATAAAATATGCCAAATTATTTTAAACATGGCATTAAACTCTTAGAAAGTTCCTTAGTAGAGCCTTTAGTCTTGACTCATGGAAATTAACAGGGATACATGACAGCACATTACAGGGAAAAATGGTAGGAGATCATAGTGATTTTCCATCAGATCACAGAAATATCTAGATGGATCCAAGTTTTATTTTTTTATTTTTTATTTTTTATTTTTTATTTTTTAGGTTTTATTTTTTTAATTTTTTATAATAAATTTATTTTTTATTGGTGTTCAATTTACCAACATACAGAATAACACCCAGTGCTCATCCCTTGACAAGTGCCCCCCTCAGTGCCCGTCACCCATTCACCCCCCACCCCCGCCCTCCTCCCCTTCAACCACCCCTAGTTCGTTTCCCAGAGTTAGGAGTCTTTATGTTCTGTCTCCCTTTCTGATATTTCCCACACATTTCTTCTCCATTCCCTTATATTCCCTTTCACTATTATTTATATTCCCCCAAATGAATGAGAACATATAATGTTTGTCCTTCTCCGATTGACTTATTAGATGGATCCAAGTTTTAAATGATTTGTGAATATGTAAAGGCATTATCAGAGATTATGATCCATTTATCAGACCACACTGAGTCTCAAACTAACCGTGTTCACTACTTACTTAAGTGGACTGGAAGGAGTTGGAATTCTACGTAAAACAGCAAGTGACTTGATGTTCTCTAGGTGAGAGACCCTTAATATGGGATCCTTGGACTCTGGGTGATACATGGATGGACTTCATGGGATTTGAACTCCTAGAAATTATATGCAAGGTTTTGCTGTATGTGAACTTTTCCAGTGAGAGGATCCATAACTTCCATCTACTTCCCAAGTGTGTTTATGACTCAAAAAGGTTGAGATCTTTTGTTCTTGTTTTAGAGCCTGATGTAGCGAGCTAAAACCAAGAAAGTGATCTGGCCAATCCTAGGAGATATGAATGCTTACTTTTTAGAGGTTAAACAGTATAATATTATAGAGCATGTGGCTCCCTGTCTAGTGGGTAGAAGACATTTGATAGACACTGGCTTCCCTTCTGCTTCTTGATGAGGTTGACGCCCGGGTCATGTATTTCGAGGCCAGGTATCTAACTTTTACCTCCATGTGTTATTGATATTAAGAGAAAGTTTACCATGAGTTAGTGGAATGGATCTAAGAAAAGTCACTTATTTTCCTTCCTAATTGAATACTTTTGTAGTTGAGTGATAGTTCTAATTTGCCTTACACTCTAAACAATTTCATTATCTTGATGATTTTTAAATAATTGTGAACATTCTTAATCAATATTTACTTGTAATAACTCCTAGCATTGTGGCCATGTGAAGTTGCAGACTCCAGTGTTACTGAGTGTAATAGTTGTTTTCTTTTAAACGAAATTCTGTGTTTGTAGGATGCTTAGTAGTGGCTGTCATCTATCTCAAATGGGAGAGGCAGTCTTTTCTGGTTGATAGGTGTGATCCTGGAATCAGTCAACTTCATTATATCTGATGGCGATTTGCTGCTAGATGCCAATTTAATTCATACCAAATAAACATTATTGAAAATCGAGGAATCTGCTTCCAGTTCTTTTTTTTTTTTTTTTTTTAAATATTTTGTTTTTTATTTATTCATGAGAGACACAGAGCGAGACAGAGAGGCAGAGACACAGGCAGAGGGAGAAGCAGGCTCCATGCAGGGAGCCCGATGTGGGACTCGATCCCAGGACTCCAGGATCATACCCCGGGCTGCAGGCGGCACTAAACTGCTGCGCCACTGGGGCTGCCCCTGCTTCCAGTTCTGACACCTTTCCTGGGAACCTGTCCAAATAGCTTAGTTCTTCTGAGCCTAATTGTATTCTTCAAGGACATGTTTCACCCTCCCTCCTGTTGCTATACTTGAGCAGTCCATGCTCCTGTATGAAGTCAACCTCTCCACTTTGCACTAGGCTTCATTCCCTCTCAAAGAAGGAACTCCAGCCATTCCTTATTCTTTATCTGCATCATCAATTTTTGGGGAAAAATTTACAGACAAGCACACTGTTATTTCCCATATGTTGAAGAGAAAATTTCTTATTCCACTTCCCCCTCCAGCAAGCATCTGTCTTCTCTGCTTCAAAAGAGCTGTCACTCTTCTCTGCCTGCATCTCTGCCAGTTCCACTGTACCCCTCCTCTTAAACTCACTGCTCAGCTGAAACAGCTTTTGTCAAGCAAACCAGAGGCTTCATGAAGCTCATCTTCCTTGACTATCAGGAGCATTTGACAGAGTTCATCATTCCCTCCTCATTTCTTCACTCAATTACCCAGACACTGGAAGCTCCTTCTCCACCTCTTTTAATGTTTCCCCTTTAATTTCTCACATCTTGTAGAAGCATCCCAGGATTAAATATTTGGACTGTTTCCTTTCTCTTTGAGTTTTGGTAATTTCAACCAGTCTCCCGTATTTTCCCAGCTTCTACTGAATTCAGGTTCATGGTACTTCTCCAGATTACACTGAATTCTAGGTTCAGGGATACATGTTCTAAGATCTAGCACCTCAAGCTCCATACTCAGCATCTCTATTTGAATGGCTCTCTGAAACGTAATGTGCTTGTGAGCAAATTCATGACCTTCCCCCTGAAACATGGTCTACCCTCCAACAGCTTCATCCCAGTAAGTGACAATGCCATCCTCCCAGTTGCTCAAGCCAAATTTGTTGGAAGTCAGCCTTGGATTGTGCTCTTTATCTCACATCCCATCTATATCCAATTCATGAGTAAATCCTATTAACCAAACTCTCAAATATGACCAGAATCTGACCACTTCTCACCTCCTGCACAGCTTCTACTCTGATCCAAGTTCCCCAACTTTATTGCAGTAGCCTTCTACCCGGTCTCTCTGCTTTTTCCCTTGGCCTCCTGTAGTCTGCTCTAAATCCAGTAGCCAAAATGGTCTCTTAGAAACAAAAGTCAGATTGCGTAACTTTTTTGATCCTGTGATTTTTCAATTTATTCAGCATGAAATCCAAGTCTTGACAATGACCTGAGAGACTCCATTCATGAGGCTGTTAGTTACTTTGATCTCATCCTCTACCCTTTTACTTCTCACTCCCTCTCCCCCAGCCTCTGTGATCTCTTTACTAGTCTTTGAATGCTCCAGAAACACTTCTACCTCAGGACCTTTGAACTTGCCATTCTTTCTGACTAGAACATACTTTTCCCACTTCTCCATAATATTTACAGCCTCACTTTCTTCAGTCTTTGCTCCAGTGTCACTTTCTTGCCACATCCTTTCCTGATAATTGTGCCCTAATAAGCCATAAATCCTTCTCCATCCTGCCTCTAGCACTCCCTGTACCATTTTGCTACTTGTTTTTTCTTACTATATTTTCCCTTTAGATACACTATTTCATTGACTCTGCTTTTTAAATTGACTGTTTCTTCCAACCAGAGTATAAGCTCTGTGAAAGTAGGGAATTTTGTCCATCTTGCTCACTACTGTATACTCCATTTACCTATAAATATTTGTTAATTGAATGAATGGATTTACTACTGAAAAGTCCAACATCTAACCCCAAATGAATCTTCACTGATTATTAAAGCTAGTAGCATGAGCACCTAACTCTGCTAGGACACCGCACACCAGATATAATTGATGCTAGAACTTGTGCTGTACCTTTCAGGGCAGGATGAGGAAATTTAAATGGAAGGGATTCTCTTCTAGGCCCTTCCTGTTTAAATTAAACTAGATTTTTAACCTCAGTGAATCAAAGGATAGTTTAGAATTATAAAAACAAGAGCTGAAAGATCTTTGATAATTAGTGATTCCAATATCCCAGGTATACAGCAGGCCCAAGAAAAAAATCAGTAGCTTCTGAATCTAGAGCCAGATCATAGTGCAATGAGTTATACGGACCTTTTCCCTCAGGTGTGCCTCTTCTGTTTCTATTAGTGAAGCTCTCTTTCTGGGGGACCCTTAGCTGCCAGGTCACCTGCTAATTCTGCTACCAGCAAACAGTTCCAAGGGGCCCAGACTCATGTCATTTCTGATGGATTTTCTTTAGGTAACATGAATTGTTTTAACATGTTTAACATGACAGAAGCTGTACTTTTTACCCTAATACAAAAGATGTCACCACAGTGAAAGCTGGTAAAAGCAGAATAAGAGGTTTAACTTACAAGTCACACGCAGAGCTGAGAGGCCAGGCTTATGCTATGCAGGCAAAAACACGTGGAGGCTGGTGATGAAGACGGGTAAATCTCACAGTATGACTTTTGTTCTGTTTTCCATGGTCTGTAACAGAAGCAAAAGCAAACGCAAAACCATGACTTCACACTTCCAGCTCCCCACATGACAGTTACTCACCTAAAAAGCACTATTTTTAACTGATTTGTTGGATAGCTTTAAAATATATGTAATCCCCCTTCTACATGACTATATTTATCCCCAGAACTGGTTGCTGGCGTTCCAAGAGGAGCACAGAATTTTGGATATGTGAGTACAAAGGATGCATTGTTGGAATATTTTCTTAAATATGTAAAGAAATGTTTCATTTCATTCAACTTTTATATGATTTAAAATGCCTTTTAATAGTGAGCCCCTACAGATCTGTGCATGTTTGCTTACTAAAAAGGAAGGAGAACAAGTGAAGCTAGATTTTTTTTCTCATCTTTGTACAGGATCAGCTACAGAGTTTGTGGGACCCAGTGCAAAATGAAGATAAAGGGCTTTTTGTTCAAAATTATTAAGAATTTCAGGATAGCAGCAGCTGGGCATTAAACCAAGGGTGGGGCCCAGTTGAACATAGGGACCTGTGTGGCTCTGCAGGTCACACCCATGAAGCCAGCATGACCCTTATGCATAATCTAGGAATAATTGTAGAGGATACTGTTGCCGATGCACTCAGCATTTTAATATGCCTCATATGGTAGAAATGAGAAAATCAATTGTTATTGCACTAGTGTATCAATTTCCTGAGACTGCCACAACAAACTACTACAAAGTGGGTGGCTTAAAACAATATAAAATTATTTTCTCACAGTTCAAGAGACCAGAGTCTGAAATCCAAGTGTCAGGCAGGTCACACCTCCTGCAGTGCATCTAGCAGGGGATCCTTCTTATCTATTCTGGCTTCAGGTGACCACGGCCTTTTTTTGGTGTGTGTCAGCATGACTCCACTCTCTGCCTCTGTCCTCAGATGGCCTTCACCCATCTGCGTCTGTGTGTGTCCTCTCCTTTCTTATGAGGACATCAGTCATTGGATATAAGGTGCACCCTAAATCCAGGATGATTTCATTTCAAGTTCCTTAATGTATTTCATCTACAGAGACCCTATTTCCAAATAAGGTCACCTTCTGACATTCTGGGTGACATGAATTTTGGAGGGAAACTATTCAGACCCATTATAGCTAGTTAACATAAAATTAGGAGAAGAAAATCAAGAGATGTTCTGAAAAGAAAAAGTTGTATTTTAAATAATGTTTATTCTTTAAAAAGTCTAGTGAATGTAATATCTGCAGATTTTAGGTTGACCGAATAGAATTAAAAGTAATATTTTTGCTATATGGATAACATTTTAAATTTCCAATTTTTTTTTTTTTTTGCAAAGAGCCATCATCAGTTTCTCATAATAACAAACACAGAACCAAATTTAGACAAAATTAGATTAGATCAATTAGGTGGCCATCAGGTTAATTGCTCTCAGTGTTCAATTGAATTCAATTTCTATTTTCCCTTTCCAGATTCGTAAGCATGTATTTTAATTTGATAGTATTACAGGCTTACCAAGAGATAAAAGTTCAATTGGATTTTTTTAAGATCATTCTTATGGGATCACATTTTTGTTTTACATATAGTTAACTATTAACTATTCTCTCCCAAAATTTAAAAATGATTTCAGTTGTAACTTAAAATAGTTTTTTTTTTTCTCCAATTCTGTCAAATGATGTAACCTATCTACTTTCTGTGATTTCAGGTTTCAATCATTAACTCTACAGATATGACTTTCATTCAGAATTTCACTGGCGAACAGGTAAAGACCTTTGAATATCAAACAATGTCACTCAGTACTATTAGTGAATTGCAATATTCATATAATTTATTCATTTATAAAATAGGTGTTCACTGAGCACCTACTCTGTACTGGGCACTGGTCTAGGCACTGGGAATATAAACATAAATCAGATAGACAAGACTCCAGCTCTCATGCAGCAGTGTCACTAACTCCTAGGATCTGAGAACAATCCCGTTCTGCTATAGGCCTGTATGTAGTGTGCCTGGTGATGAGTTCTGGGGACCTGCCTTCCCTCTGAGAAGAAGCAGGCTTCTCAGAGGCCCCACTGTATTGGTCAAAGTCAACAGGCTTATCCACTCCCCAACATTATGTGGAGGTTGACAAGTTATCTGGTTCTGGTACTTTCCTCCCAGGGACTAGATGTTCTTCTTCACCCACTGTCACTGGCAGAGATCTTATTATGTTTTTTTTTTTTTTTTAAGAGAGATCTTATTATGAATGAGGGAAGTGCCTGTCATTCTCCTAACCGAATATGGCCTAAGGTCATACTTTACCCACCACCTTGAGTTTTCCAGGGTACTGTAACCTGTTGAGATTTGCCACATTTCTTTAAACAATGAATGTGGTGTGGCCATCTAAGGAAGCCAGTCATCAACTGAATCAGTTTCTCTAGGCAACCCATATTCTCTTTTACCCAGAAACCCACACTGCTGAACTTCTAAGAAGCCTCACATGTGAATCTGGCCAAGTTACATCATGGCCTTCTGGATGGTGGTTTCAGATCCTTAGATGCTCCCCTCATCACTAGAGACATAGATTTGGAATAATGTATTTTTCAAGCAATTTTGATTAATAGTTTCCTAATGAACACAGAACATGTTTGACATCATAACCCCCCTGCCCCCCACCAAATCGGGGCTTTAGTCTATCCGTTACTCTGCAATTTTCAACAAAGCACTTAACAAGCCTTCATGATACTCTTGTGGTTAATATGGAGAAGTAAGGCTGGGACAATAGTGAAATTGGATGAACTTACAAAATTTGAACTATTCTCAAGTGATGGTAATTAATGGTTTATTGAAAATCTGGCAAGACATTTCTTTTGCCCAAATCTGTTTCACATTTTTATCATTAGAAGCTCTTTAAACATTATTAGATTTGGCCTTTCTTTAACTTCTCGTCCTCCATGCCTCCTACTTCTTCAGTCTTTAATCTCAGCATTTAATACATAAATGATGAAATTCCTCTGAGTGAAGGCCACACAATGTCACACCAGAAGTAAGAATTTCACTGTATATGTTTGGAATAGAGAAGAGAGGTGGGAGAACTGAATTATTATTGCACCATTAACTTGTGTATTCATTCCCTCTGCAAAGATCATTTGGCACCCAGTAACTATATCTTAGTCTTCAGAATAATAAAATGCCATAGATTGGGTGGCTAAAAAACCCAAATGTTTATTTCTCACAGTTCTGGAAAACTGGGAAGCCCAGAATCAAGAGGTAGTCAGATTCAGTATCTGCTGAGAGCTGGCTTCCTGATTCATAAAGATGGCCATATTCTTGGGTCCTCACATGGTGAAAGGAGGGCTAGAGAGCTTTCTGGGGTCTCTTTTATAAGAGCACTAACCCCATTCATGAAGACTCCATCCTCAGGACCTAATCACTTCTCAAAGGCCCCACCTCCTAATACCATCATATTGGAGTTAGGATCAATCTTTGAATTTGGGGAAGGGAGGGACACTAACATTCAGTCTAAAGCAATTCTCTATGTTTGGAATAGAGAAAGGAGGTAGGAGAATTTAATTATTGCATGACACTTGTTAACTCAAGTATTAATTCTCTCTGCAAAGAGTATCTGGCACCTGGCACCCACTCTGAGCTGGACCCAGGTCAGGCAGTGGAGACACAAAAGTGAACAACACAGACCAGTGCCTTCTGTAAAGGACACCTTCTAGTGGATTGTAGACTGATTACATTAGAATATGATAGGAGGCTAAGTCCTTGAATGCTAAAATATGGAACCAAAACATCTCGATAAGTTCAAACTATGGGCTGAATCTGAAAAGATGATAAATGTTGGAAACATAGCTTGAAAAAACAAAAAATTTAAGAGCTAGAATGTGGCTTCCTAGCTATACTAAAAAAAAAGACTTAGAAACCTTATTTGACAATGAACTCAATATGAATTGATACTGAGACATAGTTTCCCTTGAAATTAACACCCTTTTTGGGCAGCCCAGGTGGCTCAGTGGTTTAGCACCGCCTTCAGCCCAGGGCCTGATCCTGGAGACCCAGGATCGAGTCCCACATCGGGCTCCCTGCATGGAACCAGCTTCTCCCTCTGCCTATGTCTCTGCCTCTCTCTCTCTCTGTGTGTCTCTCATGAATAAATAAAAAATATATATATTCAGAAAAAATAAAACCCTTTTTATGCTTCCATAATATAAAAAGCCCAAACCAAATAATGTAATCCTACTTAATTCTTCTCCGGGCAATGTGTTATGGGGTGTCATCTTTTCTTTGGTATGACTTGTGGTATCTCTAAGAAAGAGAGGCCATGATGGTGAGCCAGATACAAATATGAAATTTCATATGAAAGTGGAATTAGATTTATTCTGTGAGGTTCAAGATTCTAAAACTAAGGCGGATTAAGGACCAGAAGTTACAGAAGGGCCAATTTTAGCAAAGAAAATTCTAATTGTGTCCACAAATTGAATGGGCTGATTGTTGAACATCCGCAGAGGATGGCCAAGTAGATTTCAGGGGTGCTGAGGGGAATTTATGCATGGGCCAGACTGAATGACTTAAGATTCTGTCCATGTCCAGGAATCAATGAATGTAATGCAAAAATCTGCTACAATGAGATTCATCCTTCAGGAAAAATTGAGGGAGGATTATAGAAATTATTTTTGAACATAAACTATGTCATCTTATGGTTTTCCTTTGCAGATGGCATCTTATTTTGGATATACGGTCACAGTGTCAGATGTTAACAATGATGGGTAAGTTTATAAGAACTTCCTCACCATATGTTATATTCATCCACAAAGATGTATTTTTTTTTCTTCATGAAATAGATCCTTCCATACTTCCTCAACAAGATAGAGGCTCTCTTGTTTTCACTGTTTTTTTGGTTCAGGGCAAGAGGATACATCTACTAAAGAATTCTATCATCCTATTTTATGTCTTTATGGAGATTTTCCACATCTGCCACTTCCAGAAAAAGACTATTTTACTTAGTTTTATCTTTAATTTAATGAACTGAATAGTCTTTGGCTATTTGAGATCCAAAAACATTAAAACATTTGCTCATCTGTCTCCCTTTAATCCTTAGTGATACATTCATAAAACATGCACACATAAATAAACATTTTTTTCTCCTGACATTGCTTTAGCCAACATACTAGTAATGCCCATGCAGAAGATGAAATAACATGAGATTTTCAGAGTATGGCAGTAAATTACAATTGAGCTTGGACCAAATACCATGATAAATTATGGTTATGGTTAAGTCATTACTTAAAAACAAATTACTATTAAACAACTCATTGGTTCACTAAAACTACCTAACTGATAAATAAAACAAATGAATAAATACAAAATCCAATACATGGAGATAAACTGAAACTGATTAGCCATCCAATAAATATCATTGGAGCACCTATTATGTGCCAGCCATTGTTTTCAGTGCCCAGAATATAGTGGCAAATAAGACAAAGTGAGCTCTCAGGGAGCTCACATTTTATCAAAATTAAATACCTGCTGAATCCTGACTATGTTCCAGGATCTGGACTAAGCAAGCACTTTAGATACATCATTGATAGACATTAGCTATGATCTTCATATAGACAGAAATGTACTTTAATATTATGGTGGTATATGACTGGAGACAAATTTAGTCACCTTTTGGAAAATATCTTTTTCTTTAAGATTTTATTTATTTATTTGAGAGAGCGCAGGAGGAGGGGAGGAGCAGAGGGAAAGGAACAAACAGACTCTGTGCTGAGCATGGAGTCAAGATCAAGTCAGACACTTAACCAACTGAACCACCCAGGGGCCCTGGAGAATATATTTTTTATTACTCTTCCATTTGACATATATTTCTTGAATATCTACTATACTTGAGCACTGTTCTAGGTGCTGGGATACAGCAGAGAAGAAAATAGAAACCTTCGCCCTCATCAAGACTCTACTAGAGATGGGGGGTTGGGGACTACAGACAGATAGTGAGTAAGTCAAGTAAAGCATATTTAGATGGTGATAAGGATTAGATAGGAATTAAAAAAATAGAAGAACCAAAATCAAGATGTCCTTTGGTAGGTAAATGTATAAGTAGACTGTTACATCTGGGCAACAGAATATTGTTCAGTGCTAAAAAGAAATGAGCTGTGAAGCATGAAAAGACATGGAGGAAGCTTAATTGCATATTATGAAGTGAAAGAAGCCAGTCTCAGAAGGTTACATACAGTATGATTCCAACTATATGACATCTGGGGAAAGATTTGTGAGCCACTGCCATGTATAAACAGTCTTACCCAGTGCCACATAGGCTCTGCTATGGATAGAATGAGTCTGTTTCCAAGAAGGACACATCTCATGAGCTCCTGGAAGATTCTAAGCAAGGGAATGACCTATGCCAACTTTGTTTTTGGCAGACATGCTGGTCTGTTGGGTCTTTACTGCTGTAAGGCCCTCTGGAAACCCCCTGCCATAAGCCAGGTGACGCAGGACAGCACCTAGGGCCAGAGCAACAGCAGTGGCAGGAAGCCATAGTGGTTGCATTCTGGATATATTCTGAAAGTATATTTGAATGCCAATTTTAACCTGGAAGCAAGTAATTTCAAAATAAATTGCCTTAACTTCCAACTGAGCTGTGAAAACAAAGTAACAGGATCACCATTCACAATTTCCAGCCTAGATGGACTGAATTTGTTATCAGCATCTTTTAGTAGTCTAGAAAAAAATGGCAGGGGAGGAGGAGGGCGGGGTTGGCTGAAAAAGAGCTTGGGTCCAAAACAGGGCATGTTGTCCCAATTGAGAAAGCCCACTCTTTAGTAAAAACAAAACAAAACAAATCCCCTGATGGCCTTTGGGATGTGCACAGACACATTTCTTTCAACAGATGGTGACACGTAAACACAAAACTTCCCCACCCCCACCCCTACCCCTGAGCGCCCACTGTGCTTTCTAGGGCCCATATGAACTCAGCGTGTGCCCTTCCTTTGCTGCACTGTGTCATGGATCCTTCCAGCTCTCCCTCAGTCCAACACTATGCCCTGCAGGGCACTGCCTCCTTCCTAGAATCGCATTTATTACAGTCCAGAGCAAAGTGCTGTGACAACATTTATAATACTTTTTTTCCTTTTTTTTTTTTTAAGCCATGTTAAAGAAAGAACAAGAACACTTGTGAGGAAAGGATCCCTTTGGTCTCCTGCTGATCAAAACAACATGGTAGTAACAAACACAAGAATTTTCCAGGGATAATTTATTCTTTTTTGACATTCTTAAAAATTGCTCTGCCCATTATTTCTTTTTTTTTTTTTTTATTAAGCAGTATATTCTTAAATCTTTAGACTGGATCAAAACATAAATACATCCGTTATCTTAATATTGTCATTCTTTTTTTTTAAAGATTATTTATCATTTATTCATGATAGAGAGAGAGAGGCAGAGACACAGGCAGAGGGAGAAGCAGGCTCCATGCAGGGAGCCCAACGTGTGACTCGATCCCAGGTCTCCAGGATTATGCCCTGGACTAAAGGAGGCACCAAACCACTGAGCCACCCAGGCTGCCCTAATATTACCATTCTTAAAGTACCCATAGATTCTCAATCAGTATGTAATTTTCTGTTCTTAGATACTGTAACACTATGTAAATTCAGGGCCCTATTATAAATGAGTAAGCTCTAGAGGTCATCAAGAGCCTTTCATTCCAAATACAGATGAAGTCTGAGATTGCCGTAATGAAAATATAATTTGCCATCATCTTTGCAGCACCTGTCTTTCTAGAAAAATTGCTTGATATTGTTGGCATTCGACTAGACATCTGTGTGTCTAGGTTTACACTTGATCCCGATGGGGGCCTGAAAACCACTAATAGTGCCAGCAGCATCCTCACCTCCCTGGGTGGGTATTCATCCCCAGGGAAGGTGTGAAACAACCCATGAGGGCAGAGATGTAGACTTGCAATCCCTCAGAAATCTTAGCAGAATCTGAAAAGAAAGGCAACAAATCAAAAGCCAGTGACTTTTCTTAAGCTCCTATAATAGCTCATGTCAGAACACAGGTGGCCTCTCTTTGGGAAAGAGGGCTTTTGCCATTCTAATTTCTGACAAGATTTCTAGCAGAGATCTGAAGCTTGCGTGGGATTTACAGGAAACATGAATCCCTGTCTCAGATAAAGTCTTCCTGGTTAGTATGTATTTGGTCTCCCCAAATTCTAAGTCATTTCAAATGCAAAAATCTCTCTTCTCCACTGACACTACTGAAAAACCTAATACTGCTTTAAACAACAAAATTTTATCATGCATGATTAGCAGAAAATGTTTTTTTCCCCCTCTCAAAGTGCCTTCATGTGTAATATATGTCTAATGACAGGACGATCCAAACTACAATCCAGTGAAGCTATCGAAAATTTACTGGTGGAGAAAGACACAAAAGCTCAGCGACTTGCCCAAGATTGTACACTAATTAGGCAAAGGTCTTGATTAGATCCCAGACCTTCTGCAGAGTAACCCAACAGTATTTTTCTCACTAACTACAGAGAACTCTATACAAAATTCTATGAAATAGCCAGTAGGAAAAATATATGTAATTTCAGTGTTCAAGGACTTCTAATCTATAAGAATCAGGAACTAAGTGAATAAAATGACTGGCATGACTCTCACTCTTAAGAAGTTGGGGAATTAGTATATTTGTCACTAAAATAATTCATGACCTTTTTTATTTTTTAAAATGAAAATCATATGTTTAAGGTGTACAGCATGATGTTTTGATATGCATAGTGAAATGATCGCTGTCTTCAAGCTAATTAACATATCCATCTCTAGAATCCATCTCTATTTATCCAGCTGGACAACCCACCATTACATAGTTACCCTGTGTGTGTCCACTGTGTGTGGGGTATGTGTGTGTGTGTGTGTGGTGGTAGCACCAGAGATCTACTCTCTTAGCAAATTTCCAGTATACAATGCAGTGTTATTAACTGTAGTCACCATACTGTACACTAGATTTCTAGAACTTAGACCTCCTTCATTACTGCAACTTTGTACTCTTTGATCAGCATCTCTCCTTGCCCCACCGCCCCACCTCTGGTAACCACTGCTCTATTCTTTGCTTCTATGATTTTGATTGTTTATGTGTGTGTGTGTGTGTTAAAGTGTTTTACTCTATTTTTTTGGTAAGTCTACACTCCTATTTATTAAATGTGCATTTTACTAATTTCCATTATTTTTATAAGCAAGGTCATACTTCCAGTTTATAAAAATATAAAATCATAATTTCAAAGTTATTTTCACCCAAATAACTTTAAGATTGCCTTTAGTTATGCTAAAAACAACTGATTCATGAGACAAAATTCAGTTATAGTTTTTAGTGTCATGGATATAAAAAAAATCAGTCTGTGTGATTATATTAAAAATAGCCATACTAGTCTGCTGCATTTTACTGAGTCAGTAGTAATGACTTATAATTTTAGAGTCTATAATTCCTATATATTTTTTTAATTCACAAAATGCTTTCTAGCTTTCCCAGCATTTACCAGTGATCAAGCAATCATCAGTGAGCGTTAATTACCGATAGAGTTCAGTATTAAAACTGAGATTTAATTCCCATTTTTTAACCCAAATTTCTAAGTTTTCAATTGCTTTTTTTTTTTTTAAGACCTGTATCTTCTAAACCTTGGATCTGAGTAGATGCTATGCAGTGACTCAGAATAGGATTAATAATATCACTTGGCTAGTTGATTGGTCATGGTTCA
Organism: Canis lupus baileyi; assembly: GCF_048164855.1. Taxonomy (NCBI): domain Eukaryota; kingdom Metazoa; phylum Chordata; class Mammalia; order Carnivora; family Canidae; genus Canis; species Canis lupus. Next base: position 21,683,859 of record NC_132842.1, read on the forward strand.
GAAGTTAGGATTCTGCATATTCTGTGGGATTAAACCAGACTTTTCCTTTTCTGGCCAACAGATAATTAAGTACTTTTGTGCATGAGGCTACCTAATGAACATTCTTAGACAGCATATGACATCTTCTCCACCCACTAGGCAACAAAAGCAAGGTCCCTGCAAATGCTCCAAAATCTTGACATCAGAGAGAGAAAAGACAATGTTATGAAGTAATGTGGCCAAATTAGTAAATTACTGGACATTTTTCCCAATATTTTTTTTATTTAAAAAAATCTCTAGGTATTGTAAGTGACTCCAAAAGTTTAGACCAAACGATGGTGTGCATGCTGGTTGGTAGTTGATATTGTCAAGCTTGTGACTGCTTTGAAAATATAAACAAGCTGGTGAAATTAACTTTAGTTTAGTTATCTTAAGATAGCCAGGGCTATAAACTCTGCCAATGTAAACTGTTAGGAATTTCTGGACAAACTTAACAAAGGGAAATGGAATTTTTCATCTTCAGCCTAAGCAAGCAAATTAGGGTTTTTTTTCTTATGGCTTTTGAAACTTACAGTATTTATACTATTTCAGAAACTCATAGAATCATATTTTAATTGACTGGATTATTATTATTATTATTATTTTGCCTCTGGGGGGCCCAAAGGAGTTAAATTTAAAGAGATTTTTTAGCAGTTTGTTAACTTGAGAACATTTTCGAGAAAATTTATTTGAAAGGAATCAGCTTTAGGTAATTATGTTTTTGCCCTAGATTTAGCCTAAATATGTGTTCTCTCTTACAGGTTTTATCATTATAATTGAAATACATAGAAAATCCAGAAAACTAAAATAGAAAGAAGTTGTAAATTGAAATTGATTCCTGTAATGTAAATGAACTATGTTAGTTCTTGCTACCGTAAAACAATTCAGCTGATAAGATATAAACTTTAGTGTAAAATCTACTAATCTGCATTCTATTAATGGGTAACCACATTCCAAAAATTAATTATGGACATTAACATGAACATCTTACTACCGGGAAAAAAGAAGCATAGAAAAGTTTATATGTTAAACCAACACATTAACACCATTTGATTCAGAAAACTGGAATCTAAATTCTTCATATTGAATATTCTCATTGGTTAGTCCTCTCCTCTCTTGCTGTCTCATTCTTTATCACTATTTATGCCTTGCTTTTCAGGAAAATATTCATAATGTTCCTGTCTCAAAAAACATGTGAAGGATGAGAAATTGAGTCTTGCATTGTATTATATTATCAGAGCAGATTTAAACTTAGAGACACAAAAACCATGTGTCTGCTATCCAAAGATTTTAAAGAAAATTGTGCTTAAACATTGGACATTTTGGATAAAACGAAATTTAGTGTATGTATCCTTTTATGAAGTGCCTTTACATAAAAACTTAGATCTCATCCAAACCACCAACATGACCCAAACAGTAAGGATGGATTTTACTGGAAATCTCATTGTTAAAAAACCATACAGGCTGGGTGATGGATATATATCGGTATATAAATATATATATATATATAGGATATATATCGGTATATAGTATTTTCTTTGAATGGTACTCAACCTATTACACAACTACATATCAGAAAGTCAATGAAAAATATCTTTACTAATAAATATTGTAGAACTTTAAACTTTGGTTGGGCATATTCAAAACCAGGACTTGACAAACTAAATTTGAAACAGTATGCTAGCACACATTGCCAGCCTACTGCAATAGTTTTTCAGGGATTTTTTTGCCTTGTGGTCCATAATAAGAAATAATTTGACATTGCACCCAGCACACACACATAGAACTGAAACAAAAGTTTCATGGAACCATATTTACCCTTGTGTAATGTATTCATTCTATTTTCTGTTCCTTTTTATTTTGTTTTTTAAGCATTGGTTGTCAAGACCCATTGAATTGATTTTGCAATACACTAATGTGTTGCAAACCAAGATTTAAAAACACCAGCCTAAACAATAATATATATTGTGGCTCATAAGTAGTATTGCTGTAATAAAATAATATTGACACTAAGTGCAAAGTATTCTATAAGGCACATTGTACCAATTAAATCCAAGACAGTTATTGTCTTTCAACCTTATGGGAAACACAATTATAAATGAAAAACAAATGTCTTTCCCTGTTTTTATGGCATTTAGAACATTTTAGAAGACTTACACTTAAATATCCAGGGAAATATATTTCTAACAAAATAAATCAATGCTGTCACAATACTCCAAGAATCCAAAGGTTCCATGGATGTGCAAGCCCTCACAATGTGAGTCAAGTAATTTCCCATTTGTAGAATTCAGCGTTGGCAGTGAGAAATGTAGAGAGCCAACTGTGTCAATCCTGCATCGTGTTTGCACTCTCGGGGACCAATTATATGGCTCGTTGCTTCTTTGCAGAAGGAGAAAATGGCCCCGCTCCATCTCTACAGTAGAGACTAGCAATTTCAGACATCTTCAAAGTACAAGGAAGTAAAACACACAATTAGGTGTTTAACAAATGCCTCCTTATACTTGCAATAATTCTAACAGAAAGAGAAGCAACCAGTGCCTTTGAGGGAAGACCAGGGGCTAATAAAACTCCAGTCCCTCTTCTCTTCTGGTTCTGGAACACAGCAGGATGGCAAGCAATGTGCAATTTTTTTTTAATCAACATATTTGTAACATTTTTAAGAAAATGTTTTACCTAAATATAGCAATCCAACTTAGGTTCTGGAATGTGAGATCAAAATAATAGCCATTCCTATTTACCCATTCCCCCTCCCCACCTCCTGGAATGCACTTGTCATGATGAACACTGGGTGATGGGTGAGAGTGTTGATTCACTATATTGTGCACCTGAGACTAATATAGCTCTGTATGTCACCAATAGTGGAATTAAAATACAATTAAAAAAAAAGAGAAAAAAATAGCCATTCCTTGAGTCTATCTATAACCACCCTTCACTTCCTTTGTATAAGTTGGCCAAATAACACTCAATAGTTTCTAGCTAGAAACCATGTGTTGGGTCTTCTGCTGTGGGAGACAAGTAAGAGGCTATTCTAGAAGTAGCTGGCAGCCCCAGACTATCTCAAAGTCACACTTCACCATGTTTATGGCTCTTACAAGGTAGGAAAGGGAGAAGGGGGATGCATTTTACTCTTTTAACAAGAATTCTTTCTTTTTACATTGCCATAATGTAGAAATATTGAGTAGTCTCTTCAACACCTAAGCCAGTGCCCTCATAATACTTATCATATATTAAATACTATAGTATGACCTGTGTGTGTGTGTTTGTGTGTGTGTACATATTCAGAAAGAAAGACACACAAAAAGAGCCAGAGCCAGAGACTGAGGGACATCTTCAGTTATGTATCCAATGAAGTAGCCTATTTCTACATTAGTATTTTTACGGTAATATCACTTGTTCAATATGGCACAGCTACTTACCAAAAGAGCCAGGTTTTAAAACCAGATGAGTATAACATCACAACTCGTCTTTGCCCATATCATCTGGACTCAACTTGCTTTTCCAATAATCTTTATTTTTTTTTTGTAGGTTGTATTTTTTTTAGAGTGGTTGAGTTTATGGAAAACTTGAACAGGAATTACAGAGAGTTCATAAATTTTCCCTCTCCCCTGCACTCTCAGTCTCTACTGTTAGTACCGTCTTGCCTCGGTGTGGTGCGTTTGTTACAATTGATCAACCCATATTGATACGTTGTTAACTGAAGTGCACGGCTTACATTAGGGTTCACTCTGTGTTATACACTCTGTGGGTTTTTCCAAATACATAATGTCAGGTATCTACCTACCATATCATGCAGAATATTTCCAGTCTTACAACATTCTATCACATTTTTGTGACATAGTGAAGCAATGAAAGAAGTACGATGATTGTAAAATGTGCCCTGAGAAAGGAAAAAATTACCACTGGAAATACACTAATCCAATTAATTAAAAGTGTACCCCAAAAGAATCGCATGTCTCTCAGAGCTCTGACCTCCCTCTTTGTTCCCTACAGAATGGATGACGTATTGATTGGGGCACCTCTCTTTATGGAACGTGAATTTGAGAGCAGCCCTAGGGAAGTAGGGCAAGTTTACCTGTATTTGCAAGAGAACGCACTTGTCTTCAGGGACCCACAAATCCTGGCCGGCACTGAGGTCTTCGGGAGATTCGGTAGTGCCGTGGCTCACTTAGGAGACCTGAACCAAGATGGATACAATGGTAATTGATACCAATACATGGAAATAGTTTATTTGTCATAATTCATGTTTTGCTCTATAGAAAGAAAAATGACATCTTTTTTTTAAAGACCCTATTTATCTATTCATGAGAGAGACAGAGAAAGGGGGGGTGCAGAGACACAGGCAGAGGGAGAAGCAGAGGAAGAAGCAGGCTCCACACAGGGAGCCCGATGTGGGACTCAATCCTGGGACTCCAGAACCATGCCCTGGGCAGTGCTAAACTGCTGAGCCACCCAGGGATTCCCAAAACAATGACATCTTAAAGTATTTGCAGTGGTGTGTGTGGTATAGCTACCATTACTGGCTTTTAATAAATTAGCAAAAACCTCAAGGCAGTTTAAAGTTTACATATGATGTCATATAACAGCTCTAAATAAAGGCAGCAATTTGTTTTTATTTTTATTCTTTATTTTTTTTAAGATTTTATTTATTTATTCATGAAAGACACTGGGAGAGAGAGAGAGGCAGAGACACAAGCAGAGGGAGAAGTAGGCTCCATGCAGGAAGCCCGACATGGGACTCGATCCCGGGGCTCCAGGATCACGCCCCGGGCTGAAGGTGGCACTAAACCGCTGAGCCACTGGGGCTGCCCAGCAATTTGTTTTTATTTTATTTTTTTTTAATTTTTTTTTTATTTATTTATGATAGTCACAGAGAGAGAGAGAGAGAGAGAGGCAGAGACATAGGCAGAGGGAGAAGCAGGCTCCATGCACCGGGAGCCCGATGTGGGATTCGATCCCGGGTCTCCAGGATCGCGCCCTGGGCCAAAGGCAGGCGCCAAACCGCTGCGCCACCCAAGGATCCCGCAATTTGTTTTTAAATTGATATTTTGATTTAGTGGCTCAAAGAAAACAAGAGAGCCTTCTGTGTGTACAGAGTCAAGACAAATAAATACATGTTAACATATGGACAAGTATAGTGCCTTATGATTAACCCACATGGACTATGTATAGGTTATGCTGAATTTTTAAAAAAAAATTATTTAAATTCAATTTGCTAACATATAGTAAAACACCCAGTGCTTATTTCATCACATGCCGTCCTTAGTGCCCTTCACCCAGTTACCCCATCCCCACACCCACCTCCTTGTTTGTTTCCCAGGGTTAGGAGTCTCTCATGGTTTGTCTTCATCTCTAATTTTTCCCCACTCGGTTCCCCTCCTTTCCCTTATGGTCCCTTTCACTATTGCTTATACTCCACATATGAGTGAAACCACATGATGATTGTTCTTCTCCAGCTGACTTATTTCACTCAGCATCATCCCCTCCAGTTCCATCCACATCAAAGCGAGTTGTAGGTATTCAGCCTTTCTGATGGCTAGTAATATTCCGATATATACCACCTCTTCTTTATCCATTCATCTGTCGAAGGACATCATGACTCCTTCCACAGTTTGGCTATTGTGGACATTGCTGCTGTGAACATTGGGGTGCAGGGGTCCCATAGTTTCACTACATCTGTATCTTTAGGGTAAACACCCAGTAGTGCAATGCTGGGTCATAGGGTAGCTCTATTTTTAACTTTTTGAAGAAACTCCACACTTTTCCAGAGTCACTGCACCAGCTTGTGTTCCCACCAATAGAGGAAAGGAGGAACCCTTTCTCCAGATCATCTCCAACATCTGTTGTTTCCTGTCTTGTTAATTTTAGCCATTTGTCACCGATGTAAAGTGGTATCTCATTGTGGTTTTGATTTGTATTTCCCTGATGGCAAGTGATGTGGAGCATTTATTTGTGTGCTTATTCACCATGTATAGGTCTTCTTTGGAGAAATGTCAGCTCATGTCTTCTGTCCATTTCATGACCGGATTGTTTGTTTCTTGGGTGTTGAGTTTGATAAGTTCTTTATAGATCTTGGATACTAGCCCTTTATCCAGTATGTCATTTGCAAATATCTTCTCCCGTTTTATAGGTTGTCTTTTAGTTTTGTTGATTGTTCCCTTCGCTATGCAGAAGCTTTTCATATTGATGAAGTCCCAGTAGCTTATTTTTGCTTTTGTTTCCTTTGCCTTCATAGATATGTCTTGCAAGAAATTGGTTATGCTGAATTTTAATTGGTCTATAAAACTTGAGCTTAAAGGCAACTTCACTGTTTGCAGTAAAGTAGCATTAAATTCTTAGTTTAGGATTATGATTCTTTAAGCGAGGAATTTATGAATGTCTTGCAGGTATGCTCTCCTCAGAAAAACATACATGCAAGCTCACATCAAGTTTTGCATACATTTTTAGGTCCTTTATATATATATATATATAGATAGATAGATTGTATTTATTTATTTATTTATTTATTTATTTATTTATTTATTTGAGAGAGAGAGAGAGACAGGCAAAGAGAGAGAGAGCATGACAGGCAGAGGAAGAACCAGACTCCCTGCGGGGAAGCCCAATGTGGGACTCAATCTCAGGACCCTGGAATCACATTCTGAGTCAAAGACAGATGCTCAACCACTGAGCCACCCAAGCATCCCTTTCAGGACCTTTAAGTTAAGAAGCAAGGCAAGTGAGTTTCTTAAAGTTCAAGGGAGTAAAAGGAATTTGCTTCAACAAAATAGCCTAGGGAGTATTTGCATCGGATCAGTATTCATTAGTACCTTTGGCAAGGGGTATTGTACTTTTATGTTTTCTTTGAAAAAAAGACATCTCAGAAATGTATGGTTAGTAATTTTTAAAGTGCCGTAAAACATAAATGTATATTAAAAACTCATGGTTCCAGGAAAAGAATAAAAAAAAGAGACAAGTTCATCTTTCACTGATAATGCTGCTTTCAAAAACTGCCCTGTGAGCATCAAGTGAAATAATGCTAAATTATCTAGCAAGTCATCTTTTCCACCATATTTTCCTCTATTTGTCTTTTTTTTCTCAAACCCTTCATGATATTTTTGGAAGCTAAGAGAGAACATTTTTAATTCTTTTTTTATTTTTTTAAATTTATTTATGCTAGTCACACACACAGAGAGAGAGACAGGCAGAGACATAGGCAGAGGAAGAAGCAGGCTCCATGTACCGGGAGCCCGATGTGGGATTCGATCCCGGGTCTCCAGGATCGCGCCCTGGGCCAAAGGCAGGTGCTAAACCGCTGCGCCACCCAGGGATCCCAAGATAACATTTTTAATGACATAAAGAGGTTCTGCCTTTCTGAGCATTGGTGTCCTTGAGTATAAAATGGGCAAAATAATGCCAAGCTGGGATGAAGCTCAGGACAGATGTGGGCTGACAGAGAAGGTGGAGGAGGGGCCCCCTTTGTCACTTGATACTATCTTTAATTTCCACAATGATCTGAGATTTGAGATGATTTATTTTTATCTGTCAAATGAAATGAATATGATCCTCATTATGTAGTCAAAATCAATTCATGATTGGGGCGCCTGTGTGGCTCAGTCAGTTAAGCATCTGCCTTCTGCTCAGGTCATGATCCCAGGGTCCTGGGATTGAGTCCTACATCGGTGCCCTGCTCAGTGGGGAGTCTGCTTCTCCCTCTCCCTCTGCCCCTCCCCCTGCTTGTGCTCTCTCACTCTCTCTGTCAAATAAATAAATAAAATCTTTTAAAAAAAAATCCAATCATGAAATGGGCAAAAGACATGAACAGACATTTCACAGAGGAAGACATACACATGGCCAATAAGCACATGAGAAAATGCTCCACATCACTTGCCATCAGGGAAATACAAATCAAAACCACAATGAGATACCACCTCACCCCAGTGAGAATGGTGAAAATTAACAAGACAGGAAACAACAAATGTTGGAGAGGATGTGGAGAAAGGGGAACCCTCTTGCACTGTTGGTGGGAATGTGAACTGGTACAGCCACTCTGGAAAACTGTGTGGAGGTTCCTTAAAGAGTTAAAAAGAGAACTACCCTATGACCCAGCAATTGCACTGCTGGGGATTTACCCCAAAGATACAGATGCAGTGAAAAACTGAGACACCTGCATGCCAATGTTTATAGCAGCAATGTCCACAATAGCCAATCTGTGGAAGGAGCCTTGATGTCCATCGAAAGATGACTAGATAAAGAAGATGTGGTCTATGTATACAATGGAATATTACTCAGCCATTAGAAACGACAAATACCCACCATTTGCTTCAATGTGGATGGAACTGGAGTGTATGATGCTGAGTGAAGTAAGTCAATCAGAGAAGGACAAACATTATATGGTCTCCTTCATTCGGGGAATATAAAAAATAGTGAAAAGGATTATAGGGGAAAGGAGAGAAAATGAGTGGTAAATATCAGTGAGGGAGACAGAACATGAGACACTCCTAACTCTGGGAAATGAACAAGGGATAGTGGAAAGGGAGGTGGGCAGGGGATGGGGTGACTGGGTGTTAGACACTGAGGGGGGCACTTGACAGGATGAGCACAGGGTGTTATACTATATGTTGGCAAATCAAACTCCAATAAAAAATCATACAAAAAATTTCAATTCATGATTTATTTAGTCTTAGCAGACTTACTTAGGAGCAAAGAGAAATAAATGACAAAATGAGGACACATAACTATCAACCACTGGGGTGAGCAGTTATGTTACTGTGTCATTGGTGCTCTTTTTTATGTAGAACCAAGTCTTTGTGTCTGTTGTTTAGAACAATCCTGATGAACACAAGGTGTGAAAGCTCATTTTCCTTGAGTGCTATATTTAAGTGAGGGTCATGTGACAGGGTTCTTTCTAGGTTCCCCAATGTCCTCCACTGTACAGTGTGTCCTGCCTACCTCATGGGACAGGTCACCATGACATCGTATAATCTTTGTTCAAGAGATGATTTCTTTGAATAAGAAACTTGTAAGTACTTTGCAGAGATGCCTCCCCTGTTCTACCCAGTCTGGTGGTGTGAGCTGGCTCTCTGTGTTGCTGAGTTCCCGGTGTAGACCACCCTTTGCCTGCTCCTCCAATGGACCAAGCTCTTTCCACCTTTGGACCATGGCACACCAGTTCCTCCAGCCTGGAGTGCTCTTCCCTCTGATTTCACACAGTTGGTTTCATCTCGTCCCCAGATTTCAATGTCAACATGAGCCTTAGCAACACCGAATCTAGAAATAACAACCATTCTCCACTATGTTAATATTTTTTATTCTTCTACATAGAATGTGTAGCTCTCCATCTTTTCTTGATTTGTTTCTTTATTCAAATTGTGGACTACCTGTACTGGAATATAAACTTTCTAAAAACAGCAGTCCCTCAGTAAATATTTGCTGGATGGATCAAAGACAACCAATAATTTATTGTTGCTGCAGTATTATGAAATTTTCACAGAAAACTTAATGCGCCCTTTGGATTCTAGGACACTGCTCTTTGTTTGCACTTATTTCTATCTCTGAAACCTTCTTCTTTACTTAAAAAATATGTTCACATGTCCCTGTTTGCAGACATTGCCATCGGTGCACCCTTCGCAGGCAAGGATCAAAGAGGCCAAGTACTCATTTACAATGGGAACAAAGATGGCTTAAACAGGAAGCCTTCCCAAATTCTACAGGGAATGTGGGCCTCTCAGACCATTCCTTCGGGCTTCGGTTTTACCCTAAGAGGAGACTCAGACATAGACAGGAATGATTACCCAGGTAAGAGTTTCTTTCCTTTCTTGCAAGGGAGCCCACTTTCTAGATAGAAGCCCATTCTCAGGACAGCGCCTGTGTATACGCAGTTCTTTTTTTAACCATGAAGGCCAAGTGGATGGCACAGGGCTTTTATGTATGGCTCCTGAGTGATTTTCACGAGAATATGAAGGAAGACAAAATAAACACGGCTTTTCCCACCAAGAGAGGGTATTAGAAAGACAAGATGGCTTTTGAAAAACCACACTGGGCCTACAACTTGTCAACTTTGCAACCAAAGTTGTTATTCAAAACCCCTCAGTGGGCTGTTCTCCATTGATAAAGACAGCTTGCCTCAGAGCCAGCTTGAGCAATTTATTTTAACCCTGTAGTTCTCTCTCCATCTCTTAGTTCCAAGTAATTAACTCATGAACTTCAAATTTTCTGTCATAGAGCTCTTATGTTTTTGGAGCATAAGTATTTCACCATACTTTGGGGTTTTTTCAAAATAGATCGAATATTTTAAGTGAAGCCAAAGGAACTGGTTTATAATAAAGGTTGTAAACTCTTCTTGATTACTTACTTCATGTTGAGGTCTCATGGAAATTATACAGCACAGCGGGATAATTCATGTTCTTTGTTTGACATCGGAAAACACAATTTGTCTTCAAGGATTGTTTCAGTAATCCCAGGATTTTTAGCAGAAGACATTGGACTTCTTGATCCTATGGTTCAATCATCACTTTTATGTTAGTTATTTTAAGATGGTTTCAATAAATACTTAGAAATCACTAATAGTTAACTGACAGCTTTAACTACTTATTAAAACCTTGTCTCTTGTCTTAATTGGGTATTTTCCATATGTAGAATTTTTTCTGGTTTAGGGCAACATTCCAATAAACTGCCAAAATACACATCACTAATTTCATCCTTCCACTTCTCTTCCCCTCTGGGATTAAGCAAAAAGGATACAGCAATTTATTCTGATAAATTTGCCAGAAATCTCTCATGACACTAATATAGATACTGTAGTGTGCTCAAAGCAGATATAGTATTATATTATATACAAATACATCCTGTTTTCCACATTTTTAAAAACATCTAGTTAAATTTATTTTCTTAGGTTAATTATACTAATCCAATCAATGAGGTTAGTGGGGATTATTTTACTGGGGGGAGGGGGTGTCATTCATAATATACTCTATTTTAAATAATCCTCCCTGTGATTTCTTCCTAAAATACGTCAGGATGATTCATGAAATTTAACTCATGGGTTGCAACTTTAGAGAAATAGTTATTTTGGAAAGTTATTGCCATTCATTATGCCTATCATAGTCTCACCTTTGTACCAGGGAACTTGATAGACAGAATGGCTGGACCTTCCACAAGGTAAAGGAAATAAGGGATGTATCAATCACATAGGCAGTTCATCAACTTCTTTTGAAGTCTCTGAAACAAAATCCAAGAAGGAGAGAAACATGAAACAACTTTTCTCTCAAGGAATATTCCTTCCTGGGGGTGGGCAGAGGGTTGTGGTGGTGGGGGAGCAGGAGTAGGACAGGGAAGAAAGAAGTTAAAATAGGTAAATGGTAATTAGTTGCCTCTTAATGATGTCTTCTTTTTTTAAGATCTATTTATTTATTCAGGAGAGACATAAAGTGGCAGAGACATAGGCAGAGGGTGAAGCAGGCTCCCGGTGTGGAGCCTGATGTAGGACTCAATCCCAGGAACCTGGGATCACAGACTGAGCCAAAGGCAGACACTTGACCACTGAGCCACCCAGGTGCCCTTATTTTAAAAGATGTCTTCTTTTATCCCTTCTTAACAATCAGAAAAAGTCATTTGAGGCCATTTGTTAACTTTATCTACTGAGGCTGATTCAATTTATACTAACTAATGAAGTTAATGCAGTCTATCCATCTGTCTGTAAAGTAAATGTTCTTTACTAAGGCAAAACCATTAATGCCACTAGTTGAATTCTTATCCCTCAAGATGGTCTATTAATGCCACTAGTTGAATTCTTATCCCTCAAGATGGTCTTGAGGCACTCAGAGTTCGCCTGTACATCTTAGAAGACTTGGGTTCTGGTTCCAGTTCTGCCTGTCGAGTGAAAATATAGATGTCTGCTGATTCATGATCCTGTAACATCTTCCTTGATCCTCATCTTTTTGCAAAAGAATGCCACTCCTCTAAGGAAAGGACTTGATGGGATGAGCACTGGGTGTTTTACTATATGTTGGCGAATTGAATTCAAATAAAAAAAATTTTTTAAATGCCACTCAAAGAAACCTCTTTATGAGTATTGACACCAAGTCCCCAAGGATCTACGCAGAGGAAAACCACCTATCAGACAGGTAACTACATTCTTTTCACTAGTAGAGTGGATTTGAAATTCACAGGCAAAATTCAGGAATGGGACCTGTAACTTTCCTCATTATTCTATTAAGAAGTTCCATGTGGCTTGTCTGAAGCCTCTATTTCTATTAAGGGGAAAAACAATCTCACAGTTGCTTCCAGATCCAGACTTCATCTCAGTTGTGTAAACATTCATTTCAATTCAGGACTTTCTCCTTCCTCCCTCTGTGGCCACTCTTTCAAGGAACAGAGTAGCAAAGGACATGCCTGTTGTCCAGGGATTGAGAAAGGGGCATCCACCTCCAAGGCATCACCCGTTTTTACTAGCTCCTGTCTGAAGGGTAACTCAGCCTCTCCTGGTCTTTGATGTGTCACCCGAGCTTCCATGGTTAATCCTGTGGCCTGTAGTCACCACTGCTCAAAAGTTCCATGTGTCCTGGCCTCATCCTATTTTGATATCTTCTGGTCGACTCTCAGCATGGGCTTCTATGCCACAGTTGGGACTCAGATACTTTCGGGTTGGGTTTTCAGGTTTCTGAAATTGTTTATCCCCCTAGATTATTCCTTTAGCTATCGCTAATTTTGTACCAAGAAATCTTATTGCTTTAGCCTAATAGTATTGCAGTTTTCTAATGTTTTGCCTGGGAAATAGCAATCTTCTCCCCGCCTACAATCCCCCTGCAAAGTTTACTGGGTGGAATGCTTTCCAAACTCTACAGTTCATTTTTAAAAACTCTATGTCCAAGGCTCCCATGGTCTGTCTTGTGATTTGCCCAAACCAGACCTTTTTGAAACTTAAAAAGAATCACAGTTTGCTTTCTCTCTGGGGTCCTGCTCTTCCAAAGCAAAGTTACTCTGCTTTTAGATTATTGTGCCTTCTATGAGTTTCAAAATCTATTTCACAGGTTAACTTTCTTCTAGTGTGTATCTAGTCATCCCCGTAAGCAGAGTTCACAAAGTTGGCTGCACATTGAGATCATCAGTGGACTTTTAATCCATCTGCTCAGGTCATACTCTAAACTCAGAATCAGACTCTCCAAAGTCAGAATCTCTGGGTGGGGGGGAGGGGTAGAGCTCAAACCAGAGTAACATAGTTAAATAACCTGGATCATTCCAGTATACAAGCCAGCTGGGAGCTAATGATCTAGAACTAGGTTCCCCCTTAATGAACATCAAATCAACTGGGCATCTTGTTAGAGCCCAGATCCTGACTCAATAGGTCAAGGGAGTGGGAAGATTCCTTCTTTCCAGCGAGTTCCCAAGTTTTTTCCCTGCTGCTGGGCTCCACATCAGACCCTGAGTGGCAAATTCTGAAGCACTGTGCATGCTGGTCACCCATTGAGTCTCTTAATACAGGTTGAATGCATGGCACCCCTTCAGATAATTTGGCTTATGGAGTCTGAGATGGAGTTCTGGGATTTATGCTCCTACCCAGGACCCTACTTTGAGAAACACAGCTCTAGAGTCTTTGTGCTTGCTTTCCATGCCTACACTAGTCAGATGTACAGGGTTCTCTTTTGGCAGACACCTGTTAGCTAGGCTCTGGCATTCCATTTATTCTCTACAAGTTTGTCCAACCAGCCCAAGGGGCTCTTCTCCAGGTTTCCTCTATGTGGTTACTGCCATGGGGATGTTTGGCCCATGCTCTGGCCTCATCTGGAGAAATTAAGGAATGCTCATTGAAAATATTTAATTTTTCATGCACTGCTCTACATTTCCTGGAAGTTATCTGTGTATTGAAAATGATGCCTCGCTGACTTGCATTTAAAATATATTATCGCATTTGTTAGGAATTAACCCACCTTAACCTGACTTAAGCCATAAAGGGAGAGATTTATATTAAAGGTATAGGGAATAAAATAAATAAATAAATAAATAAATAAATAAATAAATAAATAAATAAAGGTATAGGAATATCTCAAGGAAACCTAATGACAGGAATCTGTCAGGCCTCTGGAAAGGACTAGCTGGTCAGGTTAGGACTTCCTCTCTCTTACTCTCATCTCTGCTTTTCTTTCCATGCCTGCTCCCCACCCCCCCACACCATTTCTCTCAGTGGTGTCTCAGCTCCAGAGTTCACATATTACAGTTTTCCTCAAAGAGCCTGTCTACAATTTATCTCAGTCCCAAATCCTAGGGAAAGGAATCTTATAGGCTCTGAGGCAAAGGGTGACATTTTCCAAGGTAGGAGGTGACTTGTGAATTATGCAGGTATCCCAGTAAATATCCACTATAATGCTCCTGCAAAACAAAATAAAACAAAATGGTCCTAGGAAAGAATTGTAGCAAGAAGTGAAGAAAAATAATTGAAAAGAAAAATATTTTGTCCTAAAAATTAAAATAACAACAATAATTAAATTGTTCATTGATATTTTTATGCTTGTTCCTTTCACTTCAAGGTCCAAAAGAAAAAGAAATAAGACATTCCTTGATTCAGTCAAAAAATACATATTAGAATTTACTCTGTATTAGAAATTGTGCTGGAGGAATGGTGGCAAGGCATACACAGTCACCACCTTCCCAGAGTTGACATTCCAGGTGAGAAAGACAGCTAAATAATTACAACAAAGTCTGAGCACTGTAATACTGAAGTCTTTAAATGCAAAACTTTTTTTGGAGTATGATAAAATCTGAAAAAATTCAAGCATTGTTGCTGAACATTATGCTTATGAATTTTAAAAGCATATCGTGAGAAAAATACTGTTGGCCTTTGGGAATTTTGTAAGTATTTGGTCTTAATTAAATGAATCAGCTGAGGAAAATAGATAAGCTCTGGAGCTTCTTCTATAAGCACCTCCATTTCTCCTGACAAATTTCCCCAAGGCAAGCTAATATTCTGATCAGGGCTACAAGTTATGTACCGGTTGTGCCCAGCCAAAGGGCAAGTGACGGCAGATTCATACACCAAGAGGTTTCCTCCACACAGGATGGGGCAAGGCCACCTTTTAAAATTCATACACAGGCATCTAGCCCTGTTCCAGGTCCTCCATTTGAAATAGAAACAAAATCCCCCAAGTCTCCACTTTAACTACTTGGTCACCTGCAGAATTTATATAAAGACAAATGTACAAGTGAACAGGAGTCTGGAATTCTGCACTGAATTCAGTCAAACCCCTTGGAGTTGCTACTGAATGGAAAACACTTGAAAAACTGTGCTTACCCAAAGAGATGGGGTTACTTTTCCCATTCCTGAAGTGTACACTTTTACCTCATTTTAGGCACCAGCTATATCTGCAAGCAGAGCTGGGCTGGCTTCCCCTGGTCTTCACTGCCTGCCATCTATCCTCTCCTGGGCACACTGCTATGAAACCTACCTATGTTAATGGCGGGGTGCACATGTTGCCCCATTGGTCAGATAGCAGCAAGTATTCTTAACATGTTTTTGAAACAAGCCAGCTGCCTTTTGCAGGAAGAAAGAATAAGGTTGATTGTGATGTTTGATGTATATTTATTGTGAATTACAGCTGTTTCATCTCCCAGACTGACTAGAAATCAGGTCACCTAGTACCTGAAATAATCAAAAGCACAGACATGTAAAAGGTGGTTTGATTTACATTTACTTTTTGTCACACGACCTCTTCTGCAAGTTACAGATGTTCTGTATTTGAGCAGGACCAGACACTTAGTTTCCTTGTCTTAGGGGGAAAAAAATGCCACCAAAAAGCAGGCATGGGACCAATTATATTGCTAACATTATTGCAATTAGAGCAATTATTACTACTATGCCATCTACTGCATAGAAGAGAAATACAGTTCATATCCACTAGAATATTATTGTTTAATATTTCTCATGCACACATACATATACTCACATTTATATGAGTATTTGTGTGTATGTGTATTTTTTTGTGTAGGTATGTGTACTCCAAGACGGTTTACAGAGTAAGGTAGATGACACTCTACTTCTTTCTTTTTGGGAAACATCAAACCAGTGTTAAGAATAACCTATTAAAGTTAGCAGTGTGCTAACAAGGGAAGGGAAATCAGACCACCCAGGTTAGGATCCTCATCCATCACTGATGGGCTGTGTGGCAATGGACAAATTACTCAATTTCTCTGAGCTTCCATTTCCTTATCTGATATTATGGGGCTAACAATATTTCCTTCACTGGGTTGTATGTGTTTGTACTTTCTAAGATGGGAAAAGATTTTTGCAAAATGTTGTAAAATGGCTTAGAAAAAAAAGGAAATCCACTTGATTGACATAAACAGAATCGAAGCTACTTTACTTCACAGACATATTTGGGCCACATAAAATGTTAAAAAGGTGCATTCTTGGATTCTGGAGATGGACAAAATGAGTTTCAAACTGGACTCCACTGTTTCCTAGCTGTATAAGCATAAGATAATTTCCTAATCTCTCTGAACTTCAATTTCCTTATCTGTAAAATTAGAGTATGTTGGTAAAAGAGACAAAATGGCATTTTTTATGTAATATGAAATGAGATGATGGGTTTACATTAAAATGGAATTACATAGAATATAGTTTAATAAATGGCAGCTTTCCAATCAAGTCTTAAAACAAGACTAAAGTTTGGAGGTATTCTTTTCTTATGCACACTAGTTGACATTATTTTCTTTTGCTTATTTAATTTCTATGGCCCCCAATCTTAATTTACAATACCATATTTGCTTCCCTCGCCTTAGATGAGCACTGAAACTGAGACGGTTAGTTTGAGAAGCACTTGTAAAATTCCCATTGCTGGACCCTCACTAGAAGCTTCCAGTATCAGGAGGTTACTGCCCTGCTATGGTGCAGTTCCACTACTCACTCCATCTGACCTCCCACCCCTAAGTGGGAGACGAGGCATAAGGGACTTCTATTACTCACTACTGTGATTTACTAGGTGCCAAGAATGGAAAATGCTCTTCCTTCTTAAGCTCTAAGGCACTTGAGGGCATTTATTTTCATACAAATTGGACCTGAACTAGGTGATAACGATGGCAACTGAAAGGAAGGAAATAATGTAAATGAACAATTGTCAAGACTTAGTAATGGCTGGCCATGATGGAAAGTAAAGGAGTAAAGTTAAGAGTAAGGAATAAGGAAGAGATGTTAAGGATGACTCTAGAATTTTGATCCAATGTACCCAAGAAAAGTATGGCAAAATGGACAGACATAAGGAGATTTAGTTATAGAAATATAAAGATTCTACTATAGAAATAATATTTAGAATAATTTTCTTAATATCTACTTTCTCCACTCAGTGTTTAGATTTCTTACAGTTCATATTCTCATCGGTACATATACATAAATAGGAGTCGTTAGTATATTCATTTCTGGCACCAAAATCCTTTTTCCTATTTAAAATATGGATGTATTCAGGTTTCTGTGTTGGTGCTGATTGGAAAATGAGGGTTGGCCAGAGGAGTATCTTGTATACATTAATTGAGTGAAAGCATTTCAGAGAAGAAACAGCTGTGATGGTCAGAAATCCCTAAAAATTCAATGATCTAGCCTAATCCTGTTAAACATGATTGTATAACAAGACCATCTGCTAAATGCATAGCCCAGACACTGGAGGGTGGAGGAAGGGAAGTGCAGGTTTTGTTTCACAGAAATCTTGCAGGCAATAAAAACTGGGGGAAGACATGGGCTGAATGCCAAGACGATCATTGTCTTGTTCAGGCCCGTAATGTCTGATGATTATACCATGAAGCCATCTCAGACAATTATACCAAATGGAAAAAAAAATGACCCATTATCTGTTTTAAGGAGTGCTCTGTGTGTGTGTGTGTGTGTGTGTGTGTGTGTGTGTGTAAGCAAACACCCAAGCAAGAAAGAACCTACACATAAGAAGAAATAAAAGGATGGCTTTAGCCAAGGGAATAATGCATAATCAAACCTTGAGCTCCTTGAAATTGATTTGAACTAAATTTAGTTGAACTAAATTCAAATCTTATAGTCAAAGTTTATTTCTACTTCTCAAACTGCTACTCAAGTTATCCTGTAAAGTAAATTATATTCCTTATTGAGCAAGATTTTCATAATTTCATTATAAACACATTAGAAATTTTAGTATACAATCTAACTTGTAAAAATATTTTATGAATTAGTTTAAATGGAATTAATTAAGTCAACTGACAGAGTTCCTGGACTTGAATCTAACAGTGTCATAAAGTGGAAGTAAAAGTGAATGGAGAGATAAAACCCGTGAATTCTAGAACCAGCTCTCCCATGACAATGTTACTTTAGTAACTTAGCTTCTCTGGGCCTGACTTTACTCTCCTGAATGTGATGTGGATGCATGGAAGGCTTCTCCAAGGGTCTTTTTGAACTCCACACTCCTCTGATCCTATAATCCAAGATCTAGACTTACGGCCTTCCAGATAAAGACACTACCAAAAAAAGAGAACTGTAGGCCAATATCTCTGATGAATGTAGATGCAAAAATTCCCAACAAAATATTAACAAGCTGAATCCAACAATACATTTTAAAAAATCATACACATGAAGTGGAATTGATTTATGCAAGGTGGTTCAATATTCCCAAATCAATCAAAATGATATATCACATCAATAAGAATAAAAAACCATGTGATCATTCCAATAAATGCAGAAAAACCATGTGACAAAGTAGAACCTATATTCATGATGAAAACCCTAAACCAAGTAGTTTTAGAGAGAATACACCTCAACATAATAAAGGCCATACATGAGAAATCCACAGCTAATGTCATACACAATGGTGAAAGAGATTTTCCCCTAAGCTCAGGAATAAGAAAAGAATGTCCACTTTCACAGCTTTTATTCAACATAGGACTGGAAGCTCTAACCACAGCAATCAGACAACAAAAAGAAAAAGGTAACCCAACTGGTAAGAAACAAGTAACACTGTCACTATTTGCAGATGACATGATACTATACATAGAAAACCCTGAAGACCCCACCAAAAAACTACTAGAACTACTAAATGAATTCAGTAAGATCTCGGGATATAAAATCAATGTGCAGAAATCTGTTGCATTTCTATACACAAATAATGAAGCAGCAGAAAGAGAAATTAAGAAAACAACCCTTTTTACAATTGCACCAAAAAATAATAAAATACCAAGAAGGTGAAAAGCCTGTACTCTGAAAACTATAAAACACTGATGAAAGAAATTGAAGATGACACAAAGAAATGGGAAGACATCCCATGCTCATAGTTTGGAAGAACAAATATCGTTAAAATGTCCATACTACCCAAAGCAATCTACAGATTTAATGCAATCCTTATCAGGGCACCTGGGTGGCTCAGTCTGTTAATGCAATCTGTCAAAATACCAACAGCATTTTTCACAGAACTAGAACAAATAATCTTAAAATTTTGTGATTCCATAGAAATAATCTTAAAGTTTGTATAGAGCCACAAAAGACCCCAAATAGCCAAAGCAATCTTCGAAAAGAAGAATAAGACTGGAAATATCACAATCCCAGGTATCAAGTTATCCTACCAAGCTGTAGAAATCTAAACAGTATGGTACTGGAAAAATAGACACTTAGATCAGTGGAACAGAATAGAGATCCCAAAAATAAACCCATGATTATATAGTCAATCTTCAATAAAGCAGGCAAGAATATCCACTGGGAAAAAGTCTTTTCAACAATGGTGTTGAGAAAACTTAACAGTTACATGCAAAAGAATGAAACTGGACCACTTTCTTACACCATGCACAAAAATAAAGTCAAAATGGGTCAAAAAAAATCAAAATGGGTCAAAAACCTAAAAGACCTGAAGCCATAAAAATCCTAGAAGAGAGCACAGGCAGTCACTTCTCTGACATTGGCCATAGCAATGTTTTTTCTAGATATGCCTCCTGAGGCAGGAAAAACAAATGTAAAAATATATTATTGGGACTACATCAAAATGAAAGGCTTCTGCATAGCAAAGGAAACAATCAACAGAACTAAAAGACAAAATACTGAATGGAAGAAGATAGTTGCAAATTATGTATCTGATAAAGGGTTAATGTCCAAAATATATAAAGAACTTCTACAACTCAGCACCAGAAACCAAATAATCTGGTTAAAAATGGTCAGAAGACATGAACAGAAATTTCTCCAAAGAGGACATACATATGGCCAACTGACACATGAAAAGATATTTGACATCACTCATCATCAGGGAAATGCAAATCAAAATTACAAGGAGATATCGCCTCACACCTCATACCTATCAGAATGTCTAAAATCAAAACACAAGAAACAACAAGTGTTGGTGAGGATGTGGAGAAAGAGGAACCCTCATGCACTGTTAGTGGAAATGTAAACTGGTATAGCCACTGTGGAAGCTTCCTCTAAACATTAAAATTAGAATTACCGTATGATCCCATAATGTCACTACTGGATATTTACCCAAAGAATGTAAAAACACTAATTCAAAGAGATATACGTACCCTTCTGTTTACTGCAGCATTAGTTACAATAGCCACATTATAGAAGCAGCCCAGTGTCCATCAAAAGATGGATGGATTAAAAAAAAACTGGTATGTATATACAATAGATTATTACTCAGCCATAAAAAAGAATGAAATCTTGTCATTTGCAACTACACTAATGGATCTACAGAGCACAATGCTAGTGAAATTACGTCGGTCGGAGAAAGACAAATACCATATGATTTCACCCACATGTGGAATTTAAGAAACAAAACAAATGAGCAATGAGAAACGGAAACAAACCAAACAGATTTTTAACTATGAAGAACAAACAGATGGTTACCAGAGGGGAGGTGCATGGGGGGATGGGTGAAATAGGTGAAGGAGATTAAGAGTACTCTTATCATGATGAGCACTGAGTAATGACTAGAATTGTTGAATCACCATATTGTACACCTGAAACTAATCTAACACTGTATATTAAATATACTGGGCTTAAAATAAGAAAAAATTTTAGGAAAAAGGGTGTTTCTTCTCATTCATTTATTCAATTTCTTGTATCTGTATGAACTCATGGATATTTTATCTGTATGAACTCATGGCTATTTATTTTATCTTTAGGGCTATAATCCATTGCTATATTTGTTTATATTTGTTGCCCAATGTGTTCTATATTTAGCTGTTGGGGACTCTTTCCAGTTCATTCCTGTGTTCTTTTAATATTTCCCATCCTTTTATGAGCATTTCCTTACTTTATAACATCATATGCTCCAAAATTATCCTGAATTTACCCTGCTACAGCCCTGGAATCAATCATGCTTCAAAGACATATAGTTTCTTTATTGAAGAACAATATTTAGAAATTGCTATCTAGACAATAGGTGTTATCATGGCAGCTAGGGTATTAAGACTTGTAATGCACTTCTGTGGATTGACATATTGCCATATATTATAGCTACATTGCAAACCATCAATATTCCTTGAAATCAACAAATTATATTTTCATTATTCGGCTTATATCTTGTAAGTCAACATTTTTCATTTTAGTTGTCAACAACAGGTATTTGGGCAATGTTAATATTATTTATTCAGCCAATGTTTAGAACAGCCACCATTTTTCTTCACTTTTAAGGATGACAATATTAGAATATTTACTAGTTATGACACTCAAGAGATTGTATTTTAGAAATACAATTTATTAGTTTATTCAACAAATACTTATTAAGTGTCTTTCACGTGCTTGGTACTGTTCTAGGTTTTGGGGATATAGCACTGAATTAAATAATGACCCTGCCTTCATGGACCAGAGTTCAAATTCTAGCTGTAACACTGGCTTACTGTGTAAGCTTGACAAGTTTACGTAACCACACAAGCCTCAGTCCTCATTGGTAAAATGGTTATACAATGCCTAATAGTTTCTCCTTTAAATGGGGGTTGTGGGTGTTAAATTGGATAACATGTATAAAGCAGTTAGCACTGTGAACACCTAGTAGCAATTATTAAATATTAGTTATAAATGATACACTGATACTATTTTGACATAATCCATGCCTTTAAGAAACAATGCAATCAAGGAGATAAAAGCATTCAACAATTAACTGTAGTATATGACAGCATATGAGAAGAGTTTTAAGAGGTAAAATAGTAATAATAATAATGAATGAGTTAAATAGAGAAGTTTCTTCTAGCTAAGGTGTTAAAGAAAGCTTCATGGGGGGAGTTATGGTTAAGAAAGGTCTTAATACAGGTATAATTTTAAGTGGTTATAAGGAGGCAGCATTGCAGCAGAGGAATACAGCATGAGAAAGACTCAATTTTGGAAGTGACTTGGCTCAAATTGATACCAAGTATCAGTTTACTCCAATTGGAGCATAAATGTTTGTGTTTTGTTTTGATTTTGTATATTTTTTATTGGAGTTTGATTTGCCAACATATAGTATAACACCCAGTGCTCATTCTATCAAGTGCCCCCCTCAGTGCCCATAAGTCAATCGGAGAAGGACAATCATTATATGGTTTCACTCATATGGGAAATATAAAAAATAGTGAAAGGGATTATAGGGGAAGGGAAAGAAAATGAGTGGGAAAAATAAGAGAGGGTGACAAAGCACGAGATGGGAGCATAAATGGAGAGATTCAATGATGAGTAAATTTGGGGCAGATAATGAAGAGGCTTAAATAGCATATCAAATTATTGGTATTTTATTAGGAAAATAATGGAAGAAGAGATTCTGTTTTATATTTCAATATGACACTTTTACTTCAGTCTTTAGCAATGAGCAGAATGATCTGTAATGAAAAAGAAACTTGAGGGCAAAAGCCATTAAAGTATCCCGGGTGAAAGCAGTACACTGACCCAGGTGAGTACGGCATAATGCCAGTGCAGCCTGGATGTGAGTGGGAATAAGACGACTCAGCCACCTTCAACTTTTTTTTTTGCATTCCCACAAGCAATGAATGAAAGCTCCTACAGTTTCACAATCTCACCACCATTTGATACTATCAGTGACCTGAATTTGGGCCTTCCTAACAGGTGCATATCATTACATAGGCTCATTTGCCATCTGTATATCTTCTTTGGTGAGGTGTCCATTAAGGTCTTTGACTCATTTTTTAATGGAGCTGTTTTCTTATTATTAAGTTTGAAGAGTTTTTTGTCTTTTTCAGATAACATCCTTTATCAGACGTATCTTTTGCAAATATTTTTTCCAGTTTGTGGCTTATCTTCTCATTCTCTGGACATTGTTTTTCATGGAGCAGAAATTTTTAATTTTTAATTTTTAATTTTCAATTCTTCCTTTCATGGATCGTGCCTTTCATGTTGTATCTAAAAAGTCATCACCATACCCCAGGTCATCTATGGGCTTTCTTCTATGTTACCTAGAAGTTTTGTAGTTTGTGTTATACATGTAAATTTCTGATCTGTTTTGACTTAATTTTTGTGAAAAGTGTAAATAGATTATTACTGTTGAAGAGATTATCTTTTCTCCATTGTATTACCTTTGCACCTGTGTCAAAGATCAGTTGACCATATTCATATGCGTGTATTTCTGGGTTCTCAATTCTTCTCCATTATTTGTTTATTCTTTCACCAACACCATACCATCTTGATTACAGATTTATAGTAAGTCTTCAAGTAGAGCAGTGTCAGTTCTCCAACTTTGTTCTCCTTCAATATTGTATTGGCTATTTTGCATCTTTTGCTCATCAAAATGCATTTTAGATTCTGTTTGTTGATAGCCACAAAATGACTTGCTGAGAACTGTACTGGGATTGCACTGAATCTATAGAGCAATGACATCTTAACAGTATTGAGTTTTCCTACCCATGAACATGGGATATGGCTCCATTTATTTAGTTCTTTGATATCTTTCATCAGAGGTTTGTTTTTTAGCTTTCCTCAAATAGAGTTGTACATATTTTGTTAGATTTATTTATAAATATTTCATTTTGGGAAGGAGGATGGTAATGTAAATGGTATTTGTGCTTTTAATGTCAAATTCTACTTATTCATTGCTGGTGTATGAGACAATGACTCTTGTATATTCTCTTTGTATCCTGCAACCTTGCTATATCTAGTCTCAGGAGTTCATTTGCTTATTCTTTTGGATTTTATACTTAGATGATCATATCATCTGTGAACAAGATAGTTTTATTCTTCTATTCCCAATCCATATACCTTTAATTTCCTTGTCTAATTCCATTAGCTAGGACTTACTATTTTTCTAAGATTTTATTTCTTTGAGATAGAGAGCTAGTGAGATAGAGAGAGAGAGAGAGAGAGAGAGCATGAACAGGGGGAGGAGAGAAGGAGAGGGAGAAGCAGGCTCTCCACTAAACAGAGAGCCTGACATGGGGCTCGATCCCAGGACCCTGGGATCATGACCTGAGCTGAAGTCAGATGCTTAACCCACTGAGCCACCCAGGCATCCCTAGCTAGGACTTCTGTTATGATCCTAGAAAGCAGTGGTGAGAGGGGACATCATTGTCTTATTCCTAATCTTAATGAAAAAGCTTCAAAGTTTTTAGCATTAAGTATAATATTAGCTGTAGGGTTTTTGTAGATATTATTTATAAAGTTGAGGAAGTTCTCTATTCCTAGTTTACTAAGAGTTTCCATCAAGAATAAGTGTAGGATATTGTTGAATTCTTTTTCTGCATCTATTGATATGATCATGATTTTTTTTCTTCTGTAGCTTTTAGATGTAATGGATTACATTAATTGATTTTCAGATGTTGAACTAGACTTGCATACCTAAATCACACTTGATTGTGGTGTATAATTCTTTTTATATATTGTTGGATTCAATACACAAATATTTTGAAGATTTCTGCATGAGAGGTATTGACCTATAGTGTTTTGTTTTTTTTTTTAATTTGTATTGTCTTTGTCTCATTTTGATAATAGGATAATGCTGGTATCATAGGATGAGTTAAGGCTTATTCCCTCTATTATATCTTCTGGAAGAGAACGTAGATAATTTGTATAATTTCTTTCTTAAATCTTTGATAGAATTCACAAGTGAACTCATCTGGACTTTGTGCTTACTGTTTTGGAAGGTTATTAATTGTCAATTTAATTTATTTAGTAGATACGGGCCTACTCCAATTACCTCTTTCTTCTTGAGTTAGTTTTGGCAGATTGTGTCTTTCAAGAAATTGGTCCATTTCACTTACATTATCAAATTTATGGGCTTAGAGTTATATTCCTTTATTATTCCTTTAATGTCTATATAACATCCCTTCTTTCATTTATCTTATTAGTAATGTGTGTTCTCTCTACTTTTGTCTTATTTAGCCTGGCTAGAGGGTTATTGGTTATATTGATCTTTTCAAAGACCTAGCTTATAGCTTTGTTGATTTTCCTTTGATTTTATATTTTAAATTACATTGATTTCTGATCTAATTATTATTTCTTTTCTTCTGCTTACTTTGGATTTAATTTGCTCTGCTTTTTCTATTTTCCTAAGGGAGAAGCTTAGTTTACTTATATCTTTCTTCTTTTCTAATTTATGTATTTGATGGTATAAATTACCCTCTAGGCACTGTTTTCACTACATCCCACAAATTTTGGTAAGTTGCATTTTAATTTTCATTTAATTTAAAATATTAATTTGTCTCGGGTTTTCTGCTTTGAGCCATGTGTTGTTTAGAAGTATGTCATTTAATCTCCTAATACTTTGGGATTTTCCAGATATCTGTTACTGATTTCTAGTTTAATTCCATTGTGGTCTGAGACCAAACATTGTATGATTTCTAGTCTTTCAAATTTGTTAGAGTGTGTTTCATGCCCAGACTATGGTCTATCTTGGTGAACGTTCCATATGAGCTTGAGAAGAATGTGCTTTCCATTGTTCTTAGATGAAGCAGTCTATGGATATCAATTATACCCAGTTGATTGGTGATGTTGAGTTCAATTATGTCCCCATTGATTTTTGCCTGCTGGGTCTGTTCATTTCTGATAGAGAGGTGTTGAAGTCTCCAACCATAATAGGGGATTAATCTATTACTCCTTGCATTTTTGTTAGCTTTTGCCTAGCACTCTGCTGTTAGGCACAGACACGTTAAGGATCATCATGTCTTATTGGAGAATTGGCTCCCTTAACATTATGTAATGCCCCTCTTTATTTCCGATAACTTGCCTTAGTCTGAAGTCTGCTATGTCTGAAACTAATATGGCTACTCCTGTTGTCTTTTGATCACTGTTACCATGGTATCATTCTCCATCCACTTACTTGTATTCTATATGTGTCTTTATATTTAAAGTGTGTGCCTTACAAACAACATATAGTTGGGTCTTGATTTTTTTGTCCATTCTGACAATATCTATAATTTAATTGGTGTATTTAGACCACTGAAGTTCCAAGTGATTGTTGATATAATTAGATTCAGTTCTATTATATTCGTTAGTACTTTCCATTGTTGCCTTTGTTCTTTATTCTTATTTTTGTCTTTCACTCTTTTTTCTGCCTGGTATTGACTATTTTATGTGATTCTATATTTTTCTCCATACTTAGGATATACTTCTTTTTAACTTTTATTAAGCAGTTGGCCCAGGGTTTGCAGTATATTTTTACAAGGAATCGAATCCCACTTTCAAATAACACTGTAGCACTTCACATGTAATGTAGCACCTTAGAAACAAAAGAACCCTAATTCTTCCTTTCCATTCTTTGTATTAATGTTGCCATATAGTTATTTGATACACACACACAGACACACACAGAATGTGTAAATAAAATGTACATACATAATAAGGTAAGTTATATATATATACATAGTCAAATACAGTGTTGCTATTGTCATTTTGCTGTTACATGTTAGATCAACTTAGGATAAGAGAAGTAAGATTTTTTTATTTTACTTTCACTTACTCCTTCTCTTGCTCTTCATTTCTTGTTTTTTAAAGTTAAAATATTTTTCCAGTTTTATTGAAATATAATTTGCATATATTACTATGTAAGTTTAAGGGGTCTAGCATATGGATTGATATACATATCATATATATTGTACATATGTTGTTGCTCTTCATTTCATTATATGGATCCAAGTTTCTGATTTACATCATTTCCTTCTTTAGAAGAACTTCTTTTTAACATATTTTGAAAGCAGAACTATTGTCAATAAATTCCCTCAGTTTTTGTTTGCCTGAGAAGGCTGTTTTCCTTCACTTTTGAAGGGCAATTTTTCAGGGTAAAAAAAATCCAGGGTTTTTTTCTCTTAACATTTCAAATATTTTACTTCATTTTCTTCTTGTTTGCATGGTTTCTGGAGAAAAGTTGGATATAATGCTACCTTTTCTCCTCTATAAATAAGATATTTTTCCCCCTCTGGCATCTTTCAGAATTATTTTATTTTTCTTTCTTTTTCTTTCTGTAGCTTGAAAATGATATGCATAGGTGTAGTTATTTTGCCATTTATCTGTTTTAGTGTTCTCTGAGCCTCCTGCATCTTTGGTTTGGTATCTGACATTAATTTTAAGAAAATATTCATCATTATTATTTTAACATTTCTTCTGTTTCTTTTTTTTTTTTTTTTCTCTCTCTTTCTGTATTCCCATTATGCATATGTTACGTCTTTTGTAGTCCCACAGCCTTTGGATATTCTGTTCTGTTTTTTTCCAATCTACTTTCTCTTTGCTTTTCAGTTTGGAAGGTTCCTATTGATATACCCTCTAGCTTAGATATCTTTCCTCTACTGTGTACAAGTTACTAATAAGTCCATCAGAGACATTCTTCATTTCTGTTACAGAGTTTCTGATCTCTATAATTTATTTTTGGTTCTTAGAATTTCCATCTTTCTGCTTACCTTGAGCATCTGTTCTTATAGGCTGTATTTTATCCTTTAGAGCCCTTAGCATATTAATCATAATTGTTTTAAATTCCAAGTCTTATAATTCCAACATCCCTGCCATGTAGGAGTCTGGTTTTAAGGTTTGCTCTCTCTTTCTCTTCCTACTATATTTTTTTGCCTTTTAGTCATGTCTTGTAATATTCTTATAACTAGGCATGATATACTGAATAAAAGGAACTGCCATAAATAGGCCTTGGGAATAGAGTGGTAGGCATTGGGGGAGGGGAAGTGTTTTATAATCCTATGAGTAGGTCTGTCTTTTAGTGAGCCTGTGCCTCTGGACTGTAAACTTACACATGCTTCTTAGTCTTCTTCTTTATGGTAGGCAGGATGTCAAAAGTGGGCTAGAGTCAGTATTTCCCTTCCCCTGGGTCAGTTAGAACCTGGCAGAGATCCACAAGGTAAAACTCACAAATGCATACCTTCCATGACCAGATCCTATGGAGTTGTTAATCCCCAGAGTCATCCACACTGAGCCTCCAGCAGTTCAACTGCTGCTCAGGTTTCGGCATCCAGCACTGGATCCCTTGGAGATTGCCACTCCAACAAGTGGTCCACTGTATTTGCGTGTCAGTTGCTCCAGTCTGGGGGCAGCAGTTTGCCCTGTTACCTCACTCCTCTTATGGATCTAGGAAGAGCTGTTGGTTTTTTCAGTTTACTCAGCTTTTTACTTGTTGTGAAGATGGAGTGGTGACTTCCAAGCTTTCCGTGTGCTGGACCAGAAACGCACGTCTGTCAGTTTAAGTTTGAACTAATCCCCTTCTAAATACTCAATCATAGAAGCTGGCTTCTCTACGAAACCCAAGGCAACAGTAAATATGACAGGATATCGTTTACACTTGATCTTACTTGTAAAGATGTACTTAATAAAAACACAATGCCTTGCCACGGTTCCTTTAATGGGTGAGGGGCAGGATGTGGAGGAGTGAGAGGAAGTTCTCCTGGACTTAGAACCTCTGCATTATTTCTGACCTCCCACTGCATATGCTTGCTAAAAGTCATTTTTAATTTATTAATATGTAATTTAAAAGCCATATTTTAGAGCAATTCACTTGAGGCATCCCTTCTGCCGTTGTACACCCTGGACATTTTCCCAGGAGTTCACTTCCCACTTTTGAACTCAGTTCAAATGTCACTTCCTTAGGAAGTCTTCCCTGACTCTTGTCCTTTCTCTAACAACACTTACCTCAGATTGAAATTACACATTTGTGTGATTATTTAATAAATATCTATTTCACCCCACTAGACTGGGACACTGTATTAGGTGAGGGCAAGTGCTGGATTTGGTTTTGCTCACTATGGAATCGCTTGTGCCCAAAGTAATAGCTGGCACTAGAGACACCTAGTAAATATGTGTAGAATGTGAACGTAAATGAATGATTGAATGAATGAATGAAAGAATGAATGAATGAATTTCCTCACAGCCACATACCTAGGCAGATAAACTGTTGTTGCTCTCCTCTCTTTTTACCTGGTCACTATCTTCCAGCTCTACTTAAATCCAGTAAGCTATTTTATTCCTGTGCAGAATGAGAATGGAAATGTAAGCAGAGGTGATGATGCCCTTTAAAATAAACTTTGACATCTTCTCCTGGGATCATAAGAAGCTCTATTCAAGTGATGCAAGCAGAGCCCTTAACCCTAGTAGAACACTTGACCCTAGCTCTGTATTCACTGGACATTTAAATGTCAATTGCTGTTCAAACTGCTAAGCCAGGAGGCCCAACAGCCAGTGTGATAGAAACATCACCAAACTAGAGCCAGGAGACCCATATTGTCACTTCTTCAGCCATCATTATCATCTCTATGGCCTCAGATGTACCACTTACATCTCCTGACCTCAGCTTCTTCACCCCTCAAGACTGTTGTAAAGGCAGTTTGCAAACTATAAAGAACTCTACATAGTCAATTGTTGTAATTTCTTAACACCACACATCAAATGGAGGTGGGAGGGTTCAGAATCTAGCTCTAAGGCAGAGGTCCAAGCTCTTTGAACCAGATCTGTGCCTTAACATGATGACTCGGGTAATTCTTGCCACAAACTTCCTACAAGAGAAGGGATGAGACATTTTCAAAATAACTAACATAACCAAAATCCTTCTCAGTACTTCATCTTGCAAACATTGTTCATGTAATGCTCTTCTTTCTATATGGCCATGATTTTTATTTTCTTACTGATGTTATTAATAGCTGGTTTCCAAAAAACTACCAACCCAAACAGAAATTTATGAGAGCACAAGCATACAATAGAAAGCTCAGGGTCGGGGCACCTGGGTGGCTCAGTCAGTTAAGTGTCTGCCTTCAGCTAGGCTCAGGTCATGATCCCAGGGTCCTGGATCCAGCCTATCATGTTCCCTGCTCAGCAGGGAGTCTGCTTCTCCCTCTGCACTGCCCCCCATGCTTATGCGTGTTCTCTCTCTCTCTCAAATAAATAAAATTTTAAAAAAGAAAAAGAAAAGAAAAGGAATGAAAGCAAGCAAGCAACCAAGCAAGCTAGCTAGCTCAGGGTCTGGCCAGCCCTCAGGCTAAATTTTGAGGTAGGTGAAGCTCACTGGGGCAATACTCAGCCCCTCTGATCCCCAGCTTCCTTTTCTTTCTGTCCCGGATGACTCCTCTATGCCAGCTGCAGAAAGACACTCCTTTTCTCAGATGTGTGGTGAGGAAAGACCTAAGATACTTATTCTTATCTGGACATTAGTGACTTGGGGAAGTAGGTCACACCTAGGAGCTCTGATCTGGGGTAGGGGTGGGGACATAATGGCCGAGTTTTTTACAAGCCCCCTCGGAGAGATGGCTGATAGACTCAAGTGCCTCAAGGAAAGGGAGTGTATCTACTCACCCTCTGCTGAACCTTTGGTGGCTAGGGCAGAACTCGGCTCATGGTGGGTGTTCAATAAGGAGCCTGAATGTGGGAACCACTGCATAAATGTTCTTCTCTTCCTCTCCTGCTTCCCTTGCAACTCTATCAGTGTGTATCTTCGTGTATCAGTCTGCCATGGCTGCCATTACAAAGTACCACATGCTGGGTGGTTCAAACAGTAGCAATTATCTCCTCAGGGTTCTGGAGGCTACAAGTCCAAGATCAAGATATGGGTAGGGCTCATTTCTTCTGAGGCCTCTCTCCTTGGCTTTTAGAAGGCCAGTTTCTCCTTGTGTCCTCACATGGTCTTCCCTTTCAGAGTGCCTCTGCCGGTCCTATTAGATTAGGGCCCACCCTCATGACCTCATGTCAACTTAATTACTTCCTTAAAGGCCCTTTAAAGTCACATTCTGAATTACTGGAGGTTAGGGCTTCAACATATAAACTCTGGGGGAGGGGACACAATTCAGTCCCTGACACTTTAGCAAACTCATAAAGTCCCACAAGGTTTTAATCCTAGGCTTTTATCTGTTAGGCTGGATGTGGGGCAAATGTCTTTGAGATACCAAGCTCCTCTAGAAGACTGTGAAATCATTCCCAGTAGGCAGCCACTTATAAATGGGACCATTCCTAAAGAAACAGAGTTTTCTCCAAGACTTTTAGCAACTGACTGAACAGCACACATGTTGGAAGTGTGGCCACACCATGGATAAAGTGAAATGCCTTTGATATGGTGACAACAAATGCAACAAGTAAAGCATTAAGCAAACAGCAGAGGGAAAGAGGCAATTCTTGCAGCTGTGGGATGCCAATAACATTTGGAAAACTGTTTTCCTAAGGCGGACTCATCATTTGATATTTCACCCTTATTTTGTGTGGGATTTTTTAAAAAGGAAAATAAACAATCAGTAAATTAGAATGTTGCAACCTAATACTGCATTCCAACTCATAAATGTTTTTCTTCAGAGTTCATTTGGAAGCATTTCAGACAGATTGTTAGGATTATTACTTTCTGGGATAAAACCATGCATTTTTTTTTCAAGCATTTCTTCCTCAACTCATAACCTTCCTCTCAGTAATATTTTGCATGTTGCAATAAAAAAGCAAGGAAGAAAGGCGGCCTCTATTTTTAGATTAATGCATTTGCCAAACTCAAGTAGACTTATCTAAATGCCTGCTTCCCACAGACACGAGCTGTTTCTCTGGTGCCGAACATTTAAGCCAATTTCATAACCTACTTACAAGTCAA
Organism: Canis lupus baileyi; assembly: GCF_048164855.1. Taxonomy (NCBI): domain Eukaryota; kingdom Metazoa; phylum Chordata; class Mammalia; order Carnivora; family Canidae; genus Canis; species Canis lupus. The sequence goes on from NC_132842.1 coordinate 21,715,802, forward strand.
CATTGCCATATTTACTCACCATCTTTAACCCCATTGTCTTATACATCACCTTCAATCCCACCGCTTCTCTGAAGAGCATCCCCATAGGAAAATAAGCAGAGCCCAGGTGGGGTCCAGGTGAACCATCCTGCTGGTTGGGCATCATTCATCTTGAAAACACTGATATGTGCTGCCTGGACAGTGAGAAGGGCCTGGTGGGGAGGGGAGATACTGTGAACTGTGAGCATCAGTAACATTAAGATGGGAGCCAGGAGTCTTTGGACGATCTGTTCAGGCAGCTGAGTCATGGAGGTAAGCAGGTCTAATGCCTGAGTCTGGGTAAGCCAGGGAGAAAGCCAGAAACTGGCCATCCTATCATGGAGGCAAGAGAAGAAGCCAACTCTGCAGGAGCAAAGCTGACCGACAGTCACAGAGGCATCCTGGACTGCACCAGGGCAGAGAAGGCACAGTCATGCAGCTCCCACCAATTCTGCAGAACTTATGGCTTTCTGGAACCACACAGGAACCTTGGAGATCTCACCAGACATTTGGCAGAGGAGAGTGACTTGTCCAGAGTCATCAGGAAATGAGTGGCGAAGTGAACTGGAATTTAGAATTCCTGATTTTTACACTCCATTCAGTAATTTTCCAGTTGAAACAAAGCACTGCTTTCAAAGAGGACTTCGAGGATGTTGGAGAGATCCAACAAGTGAATTTACCAATCATGAGTGGCCTGCGAACACATAAAACCATATACATGTGTTTATAGTGACTTTCCCAAAACTGGAAGCAACACAAGTGTCCACTAGCCAGGGATGGACACTCTGTGAGCCATTCACAAAGTGGAGCAGCTGAGTAAGAAAGAAGAATGAGCTCAAGACACACACAACATGGCAGACAACTCCCTGATGAGAGGGGAAGAAGCCAGTCCCAAAAAGCGACATGCTCTATGCTTCCCTCTCTCTGACGTTCTGGAAAACAGATTAGGGGCCTCCAGGGCAAGGGGCGGGGAGGGTTTGGTGACAGGCAGCAGAGATGACATTTTAGGATGATGGAGCTGTTCTGTATCTTGAGCATGGTGGCAGTCATATGAGTGGATGCATTGAACCAAAATCTTGGAACAGGATACTAAAAGGGATGCAATTTACTGTGTGCAAAATATACCTTAATTTTAAAAATTTTATTTAAAAAAAAAGATTTTATTGATTTATTCATAATAGACACAGAGAGAGGGAAAGAGAGGCAGAGACACAGGCAGAGGGAGAAGTAGGCTCCCTGCAGGGAGCCTGATGGGGGACTTGATCCCAGGACCCCAGGATCAATCACTGAGCCACTCAGGTGCCCTTATTTTAAAATTTTTTAAGGAGAGAAACAATGGCCCATAGACGTGCTTCTGGGAAGCAGCCTGGTAAAATAGGAAAACATGTCAGCCCTGTAGCCAGACTGCCTGGGTTTAAACTTGGCCTTGTTTCCTACTGTTTAGCTTCTCTGATCCTCCTTTACCTCATTTTAAAATGGGAATAATTAGAGTATGCACCTCGTGGGATTATTGCAACAAAGGAATTTGTATATTCAGAGTGTTTAGAAAGTTAGCTTTTGCCTGACACATCTCTGCAGGATTGTCCCATATGGCCTCAGGACAGATTCCTAGAAGTGCAAATCACAGGTCAAAGGTTTGCATTGTCAGACTCACTGGCAAACTACCTTTCAAGAAAATCGTGCCCATTTACCCTCAACGCACACAGACAGCATGAGTGCCCACTCCTTGGCTCTCCACCCAACACTGCCTGCCAAGATTCTTTCATCTCTTCCAGTCAAGAGGTCAAAAATGATAACTCATTGTTCCTCTCATTTGGATCCTTTAACTGACTAATGAGGCTGAACATCTCTCTACATATCTATTGGTCTTAACTATTTATTTTGATGTGCATTTCCTCTTTACAACCTTTATATTAGAATGTTTATAGTTTTATTATTAATTTATATGTGTTTAGTATGAACTAGAGTTAATAATAATTATTTTTTACTACGTTGCAGACATTCTTGTAAGCATTGAAAAATACATTTGGTCAGGCATATAGATTATAAATGTCTTCCTCTGTTTCTTTCATTTCTCCTTGGACCCTGCTTTGATATTTTGCAGAAGAATTTAACTGTAAAATTCCTTTGTGATTTGTTTTGGTCACATTTGAGGTGGCCTTCTGTCTTGAGTAATCGTAATCTTTTTATACAACTATTAGCTGTATGTTCCCGTATTTCTCAAGTTCCTTACAGCAATTCTCATTGGCTAGGATTATTCTAAATTAGTAAATGAGTCTTAATTTCAAAATAGAAAAGGAATGTTCTGATGGCATTTTTGGCTACAGACATAAGCATTAGTACATTTCTCAACAAAACGGGATAGTAGCAAGGAAAAGTAAGAGGGTGGCAGGTAAGAAGACTTACATCTTGTGAAACGTAGGCTCTCGGCTGGCCAAAGGGACTTCCACTAAAGGACTCTAGGTGATCTTTTAACGCATTTGTGTCACCCCTCTTCCTTCTGCCTCCCCTCCCATCGGCCCCCCTCTCTCTCCTCCAACCACTCCCTCCTGCCCACGTACGCCCATACTCAAACAAAGTTGATGTTTTCACATAGAATTTCTTCCAATTCTAAAATTTCCTTCCTAGGTTAATAAAAATCAGGCTCTGTAGTCTAAGCACCACTTGAAAAGTTTGGCTCTTTTCTTCTTCCTCATTTAGTAATAATAATTTTGGAGAAATAAAATACAGAACGGAGGTGTAATACATCTCCTATGACCTCACATTTTTAGGGTTATTTTTTCTTGCCAACTGATCCTGCGTTCATGCTAATGTTCCCCTTTTTGAATCCTTTAAAGTAGGCAGTTGTTTCATCAAAAGCCGAAAAGAAAATAAACTGTGTCTCGGGCAATGTGAGGTGATAACAAAGAGCTCCAGCATTTGGGGACCAGTTTTAGACTAAGGAGAAAGAACCAATTTTAGTCACCACTTATTTCTTCAAGAAAAAAAGATAGCTGTGTCTTGTATAAAGAAAGGCAAATTTTTTTGTTTTCAGAATCTGCCTTTAAGAAGTTTCTAGAAAAAAGGAAAATAAATATTATATAATGGCATAGGACCTGTTATCTCAGAGCAAGAAATAAAGTTTGCAGAGTTATGAATCCAAGTATCAGTACCAAATTACTTTCTCTTCAGATTATCTTTTAAATTCCTAAGCATGATGGAATTATGCAAATCTTAAAAAGTAGTGTGTGCATGCATATATATACATGCACACACGTGTACATTTAGGTATACATATATGTATATATGCATGTACATACATGTATAGATGGGTATTTGTGTGTATACATACATGTGTGTATACATATATACACAAACATCAGTCTGTGTATGGATAAAGATCATATAACTATATAGGTATGTATATGTATATGTATATGTATATGTATATGTATATGGAAACCACATAGTACTTTTTAAAACAAATCACATATTTTGAAAGGGCGAATTGGTTAGGAATATAAATTGGCAGATCAAGTCTCCCCTCTAGAGAGATCTCAGAATTTTAAGCTTCTGAGCATAAATGTTTCTGGCCTTTCCAGCAGGCACACTACCAAGGTGGTGTCTCCAAAGGCAAACATACTTTCCTGGTAGATAACTGTTTTCTTGGCCTCGGAATAACTGTAGCCACATTCTCATGAAGAAAATTGTGGCCTTTTTTGCCAGTTACTTTATGTTCCCAGAGTAGTAAACTTCCCACCCTCAGGCACAGAAACCAAATTTCCTAAAGAAAAAGGCCTCTTGCTCATTATTGTCAGGGGATGTCTCTCAGCTTCTTGTCTACAATGATCTAGTTATGATGCAGCTTCTATACTGCTTTCTGGAGTGTTCTAGAATCTGGAGCTTCTATGTGTGTGTGTGTGTGTGTGTGTGTGTGTGTGTGTGTGCATGCACACTCACATATGGAAAAATCCAGCAGAATTTAACTATGGTTTCCATTAACCTGTGTTAACAATTGGCCCATTTTCTTCCTCTCTTATCTTTAGTACATTGTCTTGTTATTACTTATTCTCCAATTATAAAGCCTCTGTTCCAAATCTGGCCCAGTGCTTGGTACTGTGGATGCAGATTCTTTCTTTCTTCATTTATTTCCATGAAGTATCTGTGATATGCAAGCTTGAAGAAAGATCCCTGCCCTGGAAAAGTTTACAGTCTTTTTTCTTTGCCATTTCCAGAGAAGTCCATTCTTAAAACTCCTCTTTGATAAAAGATCTAATCTTGGTATATTCCTATTTCATCATATTTGGAGCCAAAAACAAAGCACATACATAATTCCTCTCGAATCAGTTTTTGTAATAGAATTCTCTTGTCTGATGTCTCATCAATAGCAGGGATCCATCTGGGGGCCACCAGTCTTGTGTAACTACTGGAGTCCACGGCACACACGGAGAATAGAGTTCACATTTCTTCAAATCAGTAGCTCTTCTTCCTCTGACAGAGCAAAAAATGCACTGATATGCTGGAAGAGATGAATGTAACAGGAAAAAATAAAAGTGAAAATACTTGAAAAAGCTGAAACTGATGTAATTTTAAAAATTGGTAGACTCAGAAACTTTGGCTTCTGGCTTCAAAGACTTGAACTTTGGAAAAGACTCTTATTCCAAAGCCATAATTATTCAAATTGTCGATTTTTTTAATGCATCTTTTAATCTCACCCCTAAAGAGATGATCTCTTGATCATCTCTTGAAGATGACCTTCATTTGACTTTTTCAAACATTCACATATACACTTTTTTAGACATGGAGCTTTGGAGTCCAGTCTCAAACCTATCATCTGAATCTGATTCTATGTCTATTAAAACACGAGACATCTCAACTGTGGTTTTAACCTTGAAGATATTTGAGTCCATTTTTTTTTTTGAAGGTCTTATGTTGGGTTCTTCCAGCACAGACATTAAGACAAGGATTAGAAAGCAAGCAGGTCATGTGAGAAATGGTCCAAAGAAACATCGCCAAGGGAGGAGGGTAGAGGGTAGAGGAAGGAAGATGGTTATGAAGCACATTGACACAGTGGGCAGAGGGAGCTGGGGACATGTGAGACATGGGGAAGAACGCATGCCTCAGGGCTATCCCCTTGGAGGGGTAAGGAAGCGGTCATCCCTGGTTATGGCCTGCTTCCATCCATCATTAGCTGAGGGCTCAGGCCAGGGGCACTTCCGGCCCTCCAAGGGGAATCATGCTTGCAGTCCGATGCTGCTCCTACATCCAGGAAAGGTGGCTGCTGAGGGAATGTGGCTACAAATCATCATCTTGTGCAAACTCCACTAGACCAATTTCTTGATCGGTTTTCCATATGGACAGGCCAGATAAGTTCCTCTCTCTCTCTCTTTTTTTTTTTTTTTTTTCATTTTCATTTCTGCTCTGCTAGGATTAACCACTTATGGTCTCAAATGTTGTAAGTCTTCTTCTGTGGCTGTTATTTCTACCAGGTCCAGTTTTCTCACATCTACATCTAAATTTTACTCTGGAGATTCAGCCATTGTCATTTGTATGTTTGTTTGGTGGCATTTAACAAGAGTAACCATTATAGATTAGATATACAGAAACAGACCGCTTTACCCATGTATTAGCCAAGTGCTGTGATCAGTGTGAGCGTTACCCCTCAGACAGCCTAAGATTGTTCTAGTGCCTGGCACTGCTGTAGACCAGCCCCACCTCTCACCTAATGTGGACTCCAGTGAATTTATAGGTTTGCCCTCTTAAGCCTCAATTTACCTACCTGCAAAATTGTGCAAATAGTAGAGACTTCCTAGCTTCTTGTAAGGAATAATCAAGGTCAACTCTTCAAAAGAATTCCCAGATCAGAGTAAGTATTCAACATGTATTATTATTATTATCGCTGTTGTTGTTATTTAAGATCATTATAATGACACCAATTATTTCATAAACTACAATCACTTTGACAAGAGGATACTCACCATCCACACTATTCATAAAGAGCAAATGGTCATGTCAAAAAGGCAGTCAAAATGTCCCACTTCACGGGTAATGACATCTGCCTCACAGGGTCGTTGGTGAAAGGAATGGGAAAACAAGGTGTGTAACATGCCCAGTACATACAAGCACTGAGCATATGGTTTTTTTCCCTTTCCTTTTCCTTAATGTGCAGGCCTCCAGTATGGAGGATAAGAGGAATGGTGTTATAATGTATTTTTAAAACATTTCTAGAAAGCTGACATTCCCGAGTCTAGAAGGGACTGAGATCTACTGGTTTGTGTGTCCCACAGAGTTACAGTGCAGTTCCAACATCCTTTCCTGAATGTCTTCAGGAAGGTGCAATTTGCTGCTCCCGCTGGATGTGCCTCACTCTACAATCAGCATCTCAGGATGCTCTATATGCTATTTATGATGAGCTTAGATTGTTTCTGTAAAATATGTACATGTGTTCTGAGTTCTTGTCTTTTTTAGATTTAATCGTAGGTGCATTCGGGACAGGAAAAGTAGCTGTTTACAGGTACGTGGCTTGTGGTATGCAAAGGTCCTTCTAACTGTTTCAAGTGCATTTCCTTTCTGCCACTAGTTTTACCTTCAAGAGTCTATGCCACCTCTTTATTTTGGAAAACAATTAGATGCTTTTTTTTTTTTTAAGTCTGGAGGAATCTTTGCTCTCCACTCTTTTCCTTTCTTTCATCTCTCTGCCTTTTTATTCTCATCCTCATGACCAAACTTCTAGTCCCTACTAACATAATGTGAAATTAAGATATGAATCTCAGCAGAACTTAAAACAGGATGCATTCCTTAGATGTTACTAGGTCTGAATTCTTCTCTTTGGTTTGGAAATGCATTGAAATGTGCTTATAGAGAAAGGGTACCAGTGGGAAGAGGTTACTATTTACCCTGGTTTCTATAAATCAGGTGTAGAGACTAAGGGAATGGAATGTGCCAGGAATTGATATTCCAAAAGCAAGCATGAACAACAGTTCATACCTGACAGATCTGGATTCAAAGCCCTAGCCGTTCCACACACTCACTCATGTGTCATCTTGGGCAAGTTCCTACAATTTTCTAAGCCTCTGATTTTTCATTTGTTAAATGGGGACAACAGTACTTGCTTTAGGAGTTTATTTTTGTGAAGAGGATTAAGTGAGAATCTTCAGGTAAAGTACACAGAATTGTATGTTATAGTAGACAGCTGGTGCTCAAAAATGTTAGATTCTTTTTTCTTCTGAAAAAAAATTTTTTTCTAGGAATTCAGGACACTAGATCGGGATGTCAAAACAAAAGGCAGAGAGCAGTCCTGGGTGTTCTGGGCACTGCTAACCTAGCTCCACCCCCAGAGCAATTCTAAAGTTAGGTTTACCCAAGTAAGTGAGATTTTCACCTTCAACCATCCCAAGGCATACATACACATAGGCTGGTGTAGACCGGCCCCTCACTGCTTCGGGTTATAGAGGATCAGATGAATGAAAAGCTCAAGTATCTAAGGATGAGGCTATGTGTGCAGTGGCCAGAACGATGCTCCACTCAGGGCTGATGAACTCATATTCCAGCTGCTAGGGTCTAACTCCACCACCCAGTCCTCTTTCCTTCCCTCACTCCTTCACAGGGGTCAGACCTACATCACGGTCAGATGCTGGCTGCCAGCCTCCTCCCTCCTAGTTGGGGCCCATGTGGTAATCATGAAACTGTTTCACATACTGGCCCGAAGCACTGCCTCCCCTCCCATCAGAGGAAAAGTTACCCATCTTTTCATGTTGTCATCTGGAGTCCTGGCTCTGAACTCTCCTATCTTGGAACAGAGCTTTAAAAATTGCCCCATCCCCTTCCCCAGTGAGTTACTCACTTGTCTCGTTATCCTCACCTGGGGGGTTAAAATGGAGTTTGCTGTGCATTAGAACTACCTGGAGGACTTTTGTTGTAGCAGAAAAAAAAAAAAAAAAAAAAAGAACTACCTGGAGGGCTTGGTTAACCTTCTGATGCCTGCCTGGCCCCGACCCCCTGCGGTTTTGATGCACTTCGTCTGTGGTGGGGCCGGGACATATCACCTGTCTGAAAACTCCACAGGTGCATACATCGTGCAGTCAGGATTGAGAACCTCGGCTCTGTGTGAAGTACACAGTAATCTTGCCAACCCACCATGATGTGTTTAGCTAAACCTACAAAGCTTGGATAGGAAATTATCAATCAAAATAAAAAACCATCAACCCAGCAGGAAAGAAAATTTGCAAACCTAGAGTACTTACAGGCAGGAGCAAATAGAGGATGATGCATTTCCTCAGACCCGAATGTAGCAGATCCCAGCACAGCACTTCACAGCAATATCCCCAAAATACCTGGAGTCCACTCCATAAACAAAGCAGGTCTGTGAATGCCGTTTTGCTTGACAGACCCACAGCATCCTTGATTTGTAGCCATAAGCCATAAGCCCACACGTGTTTGAAGGTAATTAAGTCTGGAGCCCACCTGTTCACCCAGGAAGGCAAAATCTTGGTACAAAGGCTGGGAATGTTGGCAGAGGCCTCTAGAAGTGGGGTGTCTCTCCTGTGGCTCATTGTAACCCTGTGTCTTCTCCCCGCAGGGCAAGGCCAGTTGTCACTGTAGACGCCCAGCTTTTGCTGCACCCAATGATTATCAATCTGGAAAATAAAACATGCCAGATTCCAGAGTCTTTGTCATCTGTGGCCTGGTGAGTTAGTCTGGTGTTTCTCAAACTCTGATGCGGATTCAAATCACCTGGGCTTCTCGTGGTAATCCAGCTTCTGGGGTGGGGCCTGGGACTTTGTAGTTCTGAGAAACTCCAATCAAGTGTGCATCCAATTTAAGTAACAAAGAGTTAGTCTTTCTGAATGGAGAAGGAAAATGTGAGATCTATATATATACATAGACCTCACACACACACGCACACACACATATAGCGAGAGAGAGATAAAATATTACTATATATATTACTATACAATATTACAACATATACAATATATTGCTCTGTCCTACATACACACACACACTAGAATATTACATAACCCCCCAAAAAGATGAGATCTTGCCATTTGAGGCAACATGAATGGACCTGGAGGGTATCATGCTAAGTTAAATAAGTCAGACTAGGAAAGACAAATACCATATGATTCTACTCATAAATGGAATCTAAAAAAAATTGAATAAACAAAAAGAATCTACATACAGAGAACAAACTAGTGGTTGCCAGAGGGGATGGGGATGGGGGTTGGACAAAATGGGTGAAGGCGAGAGGGAGACACAGTCTCCCAATTATGAAATGAGTAAGTACCAGGAATAAAAGCAGAACATGAGGAACGCAGTCAGTGACATTATAGTAACAATGTAATGGGACAGATGGTAGCTATACTTTGTGGTGACCATAGCATGATGTGTATACTCGTCAAAGCACTAAGTTGTATACCTGAAGCTAATGTAATGTGTCAACTACACTCTGAAATTTTTTTTAAGATAACAATATTCAGAGAGATGGAAGATGTAAGCAGGTATGATGGCTATAATGGCAGCAATATTTCTCAATGTCATAGAAGAAAAGCACAAATACAGAAAGGAAGAAAACTAGAGTATTTCTTGTGGTTCTAATCTAGAGTGGGAGGCATGAATGCACACATGGTTTTCAATATATAGAGACAGAAAGAAATATAGATATAGACAAAAAACAGTTAGTCTTTCAAAAAAAAAGAGAAGGATCTTTTTACATGATGCTGATCTTTTGTTGTTAACTAATCACTTGAGGCTACTTCTCCAATCTATAGGCTCCAGGTAAGAGAAGAAGCATAAAAACATTTGGGGCAATTTCCAATAAAACAAATCTGGGAGATCTCTTTTCGATTCTTGGCATGCTAAAATAAATATTAACCAAAATGAAAATATATGGATACCCCCTCTCAGACATTTTTTTTAATAGTCAGACTTCAGTTAAGTCACTTGGTTTCCTGCACTGTGAAAACATATGTCAGTTTTACAATTTAGAGTACATAATCAGACAAAAAGTACACATTATTAAAATAGGAATTTTAGGGGCACTTGGATGGCTCAGTCTGTTAAGCGTCTACCTTCTGCTCAGGTCATGATCCCAGGATCCTGAGATCAAGTCTCACATCAGGCTCCCTGCTCATGAGAAGCCTGCTTCTCCCTCTCTCTGCCACTCCCCCTGCTTGTGCTCTCTCTTGCTCTCTCACTCTCTCTGACAAATAAATAAATAAAATCTTTTTTAAAAATAGCAATTTTGTGCTCACAACTCTATTGTTGTGGCCCTGATCTCATTATCAGGAATATTAGTAGAATTACAGTTCCTTTGGTGGACAGTAGGAGGAAACCATCTATATCTATATCACTTCTCAAAGTGTTGCCTCTCAATCTTGCTAGTCATCTAAAGGAACTACAAATGGAACTCGATTGTAACACAGCTTGAGAATATGCGACTTTGTTTCTCAATATGGAGGTCCTCAAGAGTCAGAAGTCTGTGGTATTGGGTAATGCCAACAGGGTATATCCTCTAGAAAATCAACAAATCCTCGGAGTGTTTGAGATTTGCCCTCATTTTCCATAAGGTGTGGTCTAATTCAGACAGTATGTTCAGTTCCAAAGAATGTCAGAATGCAGAACCAACCAGTCTTGACCTAGAGAGCTTAGTTCCAACCAAGCTCAATGTGTTGTTGATGGTCTTTTGACAAGAGTCAAAAGCTTCAAATGCTGGAGTCAAAGCCTTCATGGGTGGAGGTCGAGCGGGCGGGGAGGGGGGGGTGAGGAGGACCCTGAAGAAATGTAGAAAAAACGTCCTTAGCTGGGTGCTCCCTGATTCATTCTGGGAGGCGTGCCCTCTTCTTTACCGGTTTTTGAAAGTAGCTGGGAAAAGTGCCCTGAGCACATTTTTAAATGGTTTAAAACCATAAAGTATTATAATGAAAACCTGATCTGAGAAAATATGTGAAAGAGCCAGCATCTGTCCTTACCCTGGCGTGATTCACTCATTGAAATGAACTGTGGGAGCTACTTGGGCAAGAGTGCTAAGACTTCAGTATTTCCCCAAAGAGTCTAGTGTTCCATGTTCACAATTGAATGGACCCCAGGCTGGAGTTTTTTGAGCATCTGGGTGTGGCAGGCTCTGACATCAAGTGCTATTTTGAACTAGATCATTATTTCGAAGGATTTGTAGGGTTATTTTTTTAAAATAAAATATAAGTATTTTTAATTGACATGGGTCTGTTTGTTTTTATAGGAAGAGTATTACTTTGTTACAAAAAAAAAAGTGTTTTCCCTTATTGCATTAAATCATATTATTACAGTAAGATGGAATTTGTTATGTGGGCAAATGAATAAATATATGTCTTTATGATTATTTATTCCACTCTATTGCATGCATTCTCTGAGAAACATTTCATTTCCACGCGCAAAAATTTGGAATTAATAGAGGCTCAGGGTACTTGAAGATGAAAGTTAAGAGCCGGCTCAGTCTAGAATGTGTTTCTCTGATAGTTTTTATTTTAGGAATTTAGGTCAGTGTTTCCAAAATGATTGATGGGCAGTTGTCGGTTTGCTTTCTTAGAGTTTTTGTCTGTATTTGATATAACCTTATATTCTACATCTGAAAACTATTTAAGTGAACCCTAACTGGAAAATAGTTCTTCACGTTTATCAGTGTGAATTTCTGTGACTTTCAAATAGCTGTGTAGTTTTATAAAGTATCTGCTACTAGCATTTCCAAATTAGAAAAAATAAAAAATAAAACCGGCACAGTAAATATTAACATTGTTATTAATCAATTAGAAAAATAAAAAGTATTTAGTAAGATATTTCATTTGATAAATATGAAAGACCTTCATTATCCATTTTCAAATTTAAGAATACCTTTTTGCATAAAGTAGTATGCCTAACTCTATGCAAAATATTTGCTGTCACTGAAATTGAATTAAATTGCTTAGATTGAGAAATGAGAGGTGCCTGGCTGGCTCAGAGAAGCATGCAACTCCTGATCTCGAGATCGTGAGTTCAAGCCCCACGTTGGATGTGGAGATTATTACTTAAAATAAATAAGTAAACTTTTAAAAAAATGAATTGCCTTGTAGTTTTAAATCTTGTTTCACATCTACCTCACTCTCCTGCATGGCTATGCACACTGCTATATCACAGTATCATTATCCCAACTGCGCATTGAGTCAGGGCTGGTGTTGGAGGATTTGTCATGTACTGTCCTGCCTTCTGATGTATTAGAAACACTATAGACAAACATTCTATAACCTCCTTTACTGTTTATGTGATGAGGGCTCTGGGTTGATTTAATGTTTTTGTTCCAATCAGACCTATTCAGACTAATGTACCATATTGAATATGATCATAAATTCAAGTTTGCAATTTTAACTCTACTTGGAGATCACAGCTCTCCCTGACAACTCAAGTGTACTTCATAATTAAATATATACCTGAGTGGACCTAATTCTCTGATATACAAAACACATAATGAATATATGTCTGTGTTTATGTAAAATATATGTTTTGCTAAAATCAGAGTGAATATTTCAACAAAAATACTAATTCAAAAAGACATAGGCACCCCTATGTTTACTGCAACATTATTGACAATAGCCAAGATATGGAAGTAACCCAAGTGTCCATCAATAGATGAATGGGTAAGAAAGATATGATATATATATTTACAGTGGACTATCACCCAGCCATAGAGAAGAATGAGATTTTTGCAACAGTATGGATGGGCCTAGAGGGTATTATGCTAAGTTATTATAAATCAGACAGAGAAAGAAAAATATTATGATCTTACTTATATGTGGAATCTAAAAAACAAAACAAATGAGTAAACAAAAAACCAGAAACGGACTCATACAGATAACAAACAGGTGGTTGGCAGAGAGAAGAGGGGTAGAGAGGTGAAAGAGACGAAGGGGATTAAGAGGTATACAGACTTCCATTTATAAAATAAATAAGTCACAGTGATGAAAAGGACATCATAGGGAATAGAGCCAATAATTTTGTTATAACTTTGTATGGTGACAGATGGTAACTACACTTATCATGGTGGGCATCGAGTAATGTATAGAGTTGTCAAATCATTGTGTTGTTCACCTGAAACAAATATAACATTATACATCAAATATACTTCAATAATTAAAATTTTCTTAATAATGTTTTATTTATCATAACTTGATAACATTTTTTGATATCTGATAGGACTATGTCTTTTTTTTTTTTTAAGTAGGCTCCCCACCCAATGTGGAGCTTGAACTCAGGACCCCAAGATCAAGAGTCGTGTGCTCTACAGACTGAACTAGCCAGGCACCCCAATAATAACAATTTTCTTTAAAAGAGTTAATATTTTGGCCCACTACTATAAAATGTTGAGGTTTTCCTTTTAGATCAGAGCCTTCTACATGGCAACTCTTTTCTGTGAAAGGACACCTATAAACTGGCAGGTTGAGGTATTGTTATCAATAATTCAGTAAATTGTAGCAGTTATTTTTTTTAATTTTTTATTCATTTATGATAGTCACAGAGAGAGAGCGAGAGAGAGAGAGAGGCAGAGAGAGAAGCAGGCTCCATGCACCGGGAGCCTGATGTGGGATTCGATCCCGGATCTCCAGGATTGCGCCCTGGGCCAGAGGCAGGCGCCAAACCGCTGCGCCACCCAGGGATCCCTGTAGCAGTTATTTTAAACTTGTATGAAAAAAGTTACAGTCATCCCAGTTAATGACATGGAGGTAACAGAGAGGGAGAACTAAGAAAGGAATATAGAACGACACTGACATGTGATTAATATAATTCGCAAGTCTGCTGACATCATTTGTTGATCAAATACCTTCTCACAGGGGATCCTTGGGTGGCTCAGTGGTTTGGCGCCTGCCTTTTGCTCAGGGCGCGATCCTGGGGTCCCGGGATTGAGTCCCATGTCGGGCTCCCTGCATGGGTCCTGCTTCTCCCTCTGCCGTATCTCTGCCTCTCTCTCTCTCTCTCTGTCTATCATGAATAAATAAAATTTTTTAAAAATACCTTCTCACAAAGAAAAAATAATATTCATATTCAGAGCTTTATTTCTTTTTCAAAAACTTCATTGCTTTTGAGTTATTCATGTTAAGCACAATACTGTATATAAAGTTATTTTGATTTACATAAGTTGATAATTTCATCACAAATAGGAATCTATCTTGGAAAAGTTAATGAACTTTGTCTATGATTTTAACACATAACCAAATACTTGCAAAAAAAAAGTTGGGCACAGAAAAAATTTCAATTTTGAAGCCTGACACGCTGCAGAATTTTAAGACAGGGTTAACTATTCATCTTCCTTAAATAATTCTAACTGAAGTAGAATTGAGCTGGTACTTGTGATTTCTCTGGGAAAGTGGTACAAACACTTGTAATAGCAGAGACATCTCAGGAAACTATTGGCTTAATGGCATTTGGCAAATTATTTACCCTAAAGGGAGACATTTACTGAGGTCACGGTAGACAGATGAGTCCCAGATGTGACACAGTTTCATTATATTTCACACAGGAAGCTGACACATAATTAACGTATGATTAGGGATTACTTACAGCTTTTGGATGCAATAGAAATATTAAAATCATACTATAGTATTTTATCAGTAAAATCATTAAGACTGTCATTAAATCATAGTTAAGTATTTTCTAAAATTTTAATTTCCTAGAAATGTGAAAAAGCCCCATCTTGAATGCTGGCTGTTAGGGCTTGACATTTTTCAGGAGGGATGTGAGCACATTCTGCAAAGCCAGGCAGAGACAAGTGACCCATTCTCATTTCCTCTTTGGCCACAGAACAGGTCCAAGCACAGGTCATCCTACCAGCTGCAGCAGACACCTCTCTGGATTGAGTTTAGGTCATGTTCTAGGCAAAACTATAAAATGTTTCTTGTGCATGTCCACCATCTTTTAATTGTGTCTACGCACCATATCACGGTGCCCACCCAGCTTGAGACAGCCACGCTAAGCTTCTTCTGTTCTTTCTACCCCCCTGCCCTCATGAAGTGTCTACGCCTCTAATTGTACCCACACCAGCAAGTTACCATCAGGTTCCCTTCTCTTCCTAAGCCAAGTAGGGATGTGCTTTAATCATCCCATGGTGCTCCATGCCTCTTAGGGTGAAATCCAAACTCTTTAATGTAGCTTTCAAAGCCTCATTCCCACAGATCAACCCAACCAGCCTTGCCTCCTTGCACTTCCCCACCTTGCTCTCACCCCCCAACCATACTGAATTTCTGTGGGTTCCTCAAATGGAGTCATGTTCTTGATCATCTCCAGGCTCTACCGCTAGCTGTTTCCCTGCTGTACTGCCTACTTCTTCCCTAACACAAGGCCAATATTCATATGTATTTATGGAATAAAAGCAACGAGTAATCAATTAATTAAGTCTTAACCCATTGGTTAATTCAGTTAACTTGTGGTTAACTTCCTCTGTATTAATATTACCTGTCTTAATTGTATAGTGTTGTGGTCAACTGGTGAGATAGATAAATATTATAAATATATGTATATTTAGTTGTGTGTGTGGATAATGAGAAGTACAGAGGAAAAATGATGTATTCAATTTATTTTGGGTGAGATAAAGATTGCTACTTCAGATACAAAACTTTACTAACCAATATATTATTGACTGTTATTTTCCATAGCTTCTCTTTAAGCGTATGTGCATCTGTAACAGGCCAGAGCATTTCAAATACAATAGGTGAGCACATTTTCATTTTTATGCTCCTATAATATACCAAGAAAAGTTAGCAGTAAGCGTTTCTCGGCACAGACCACATAAAACTTTGAAAGAGCCCCCCTTTTTTTAATATTAAGATTTCTATGGTATATAATGGAAACTTCTACATAACTATTACTTGAATGGTTGGCATTAAGATTGTCTGCAAAAACAAATATAATAGTTGGGTAGGGGGTGGAAATGACTTTGTCAAACCTTTACAAAACAAGTTTCTCGGCTTGGAGAGTATTTCATAAAACTTCCTTTCAGCTCGTCTATTGTTTTTGATCCCAGCTATGAAAACAATGTTTTCTGAGTAAGCAAGTTGAACTAGAAATTCATTCTAGCACTGCATTCACTGAATACTTTGCCTTTCCTGATGATATTTGCTCTATTTCTGTCCCTAGGCCTGACTGCCGAGGTGCACTTGGACTCCCTGAAACAAAAAGGAGCCGTGAAACGCACGCTCTTCCTTGACAACCATGAGTCACATCTCATTTTCCCCCTCACCATAAAGCGGCAGAGATCCCTCCAATGCCAGGATTTTGTCGTTTACCTTAGAGTAAGCGTTCCAGAATCGCCTTTCTGGCTTCTACCACTCAGATTCAAATTCCAACCATTTTTCCCTGTTGAACCACAAAGACCCACATCAATTTTCCCTTCATAGGCGGAAACTTTACCATAAGGCCACACGCTCCATTCTTGAGCTCCGAGGCAGCTGACCTGATGGAGCGTGGCTGTTCATCCCCAAGGCTCCTTTCTGTTTTGCACACTATCCTGATAATAGTCCTCACTCAGGTGGTTTTCATTTCTCACTGCCTCCCTCCCCAGAAAAACCATAAACGTTAAACGCAAGTTATTTGAATTTTTCTCCTACGTGAGTATGTTCGGCCAGATGTTATCAATGTGCGTTTCAGAGCCAACTCAGGAAAACGTTTAGGCATCCAATACTTTTATTGAAAGCAATTTATGATTATATTCTTTTAAAGAAGTGTATATTTACAGTAACTCCGAAGGCTACCATGAAATAAAAGAGCCAAAGTATTTTTAACACTATTACTCCAGCTTCTTAGCAGTTGTGGGGTTATCTCTCGCTCGCTCGCTTTGTCTCCTCCCTTAATGGGCTTAGTGAGGGAGTGAGAGAACCCACTGAGGGCAGAGTTCAGAGACACATTCTAGAATGAAAAGCTGGGCACATACCCCTTGAGTCTCATTATGCCTGTGACTGGCACACATCTGAAGGTGGCACTCGTGCTGCATGGCCTAAGGTATAACTGTGTGCTCCAGGGCCTTTGTTTATGCCACCCGCTCAACTCTGAAGGGGTTCTCTTTTATTTTCTGAGGAAACTTCAAGTGTGCTAAAGATGTCCTGAAGTTCATGCAAGCTTAAAGAGATGACAAGAGGAGGAGAACCAAGATGTGTCCTCCCCACCCGCCTGGAGCCCAAGAGCACTCATAAACACTGCTGACCTCACAAAAACAAAAGTCCCAATTCACAAAACTCTCCATGCCATTTGTTATATATATATATTTTTTTTTCATTGCAATTTGACCAATCTGTGTGAGAACCTGAAGATTGCCTCCAGAAGCATTTATTTCGATGAAACCCCAGCTATAAACAAGATCATCCCCGAACATGTGCTAATTAAGCTGGCTACCATCTCCCCCACGAATCAGCATGTACCTGGGCCCGCTGCCATGATAGTCCCTGATCAGTTCCACTGGCTAAAGTCAAATGTCGCCTGCCTTTCACAGACTAACATCTTGTAGCTATTTCCCAGAGCCTTCCTTGAGTGTGTGATTATTTTCCCTAGGATGAAACTGAATTCCGAGATAAATTATCTCCAATCAACATTAGTTTGAATTACAGTTTGGACGAATCCACCTTTAAAGAAGGCCTGGAAGTGAAACCAATATTGAATTACTACAGGGAAAACACTGTTACCCAACAGGTAGGTCGCTGGCAGTCTTTGATGGTTGATTCTCAGGCCTCGAGCATCACTCCTGTGACCTTCAGACCAAATCTAGCCTCTTTTGTTTTCATTCCTGCACATAAACTCATGACACTGGGGAGACTTTCCCAACGTGTTTCCTGAAACACTGCATTATTGTGTTTTCAGAAGCCCTTCTCCTTGTGCAATGAGATTTAGTTTGTTCAAAATGTGGCTGTGATGGAAGCAAGATAGCCCATGATCCTCAAAACGCTGCCAGAGTGTTTATAGACATTTCAGGATGAATTGGAATCGGGCTGTTATGTCAATGAGGTTGTATTGGGAGATCACTGCCTCACATAGGGTTTCTAGCTGGGCACAATCACACTGAGTGAAATGAAAAGCTTTGGTTTAATTTGTGGAATCGTTCATACATTTCAAGAAAGAGGATATGATTCAGGTTTACCCAGATTATTCCTGATGCCTGTTTGCACAACACAGGCTCACATCCTGGTGGACTGTGGAGAAGACAACATGTGCATTCCTGACTTGAAGCTCTCAGCTAGACCGTAAGTTTAAATAAATAAACTTCAACGCTTTATCTAATGGAATACAGGTGTTTATTTAAAGCTTCTCTGGAGAAAGTATACACTTTCAACTACTACAAAAAAAAAAAAAAAAAAACACTCTGCATGAAATTCTTGAGTTTGGCTATGCTTTGGGTTAGCCTGGGTCTTGGGTCAGTTCTTTGTCGCCGGTGTCAAGTGACACACCCTAAGATTTTGCCTGGGCTGTTTCATCTTTCAGCACAAGTGGGGAAAAACATTTTTTTGTTCAAAATGAACCCATCTGGAGGGTGACTCAGGTTGTGTGTACTTGCGTCAGTCCTATGAACAGCGGACTCAGGCTGGTTCTATCTATGCCTTACCCAAATTACGACTCAAAAGCATCCTTAAAATTGTCAAAATGAAATCAATTTTAACTTGCTAAAAAAAAAAAATTAGTGGCACTCTGTGGAGTAAAGCAGAAGTGTCCCAAAATCACATTAAGAATCAAAGTGCAGGATCCCTGGGTGGCTCAGTGGTTTAGCGCCTGCCTTCAGCCCAGGGCATAATCCTGGAGACCCCAGATCGAGTCTCACATCGGGCTCCCTGTGTGGGGCCTGCTTCTCCCTCTGCCTGTGTCTCTGCCTCTGTGTGTGTGTGTGTGTGTGTGTCTGTCTCATGGATAAATAAATAAAAATTTTTTAAAAATTCAAAGTGCTTCAGGGCACCTGGGTGGCTCAGTTGGGGAAGCATCTGCCTTCAGCTCAGGTCATGATCTCAGGGTCCTGGGATCAAGCCCCGTTTGGCCCCTGGTCCGTGAGGAGTCTCCTTATTTCTCTTCCTCTGCCCCTCCCCCTGCTCATGCTTTCTCTCTCTCTTTCTCTGTCTCTGAATAAATAAAAAGTCTTCAAAAAAAAAAAAAAAAGAATCAAAGTGCTTCCCAGTTGCCTCTAATGGAGAATCACCAGTCCAGCACTGGTAAGTGCACTGCATTTTATTATGGAAAGAAATGAGACCATGATGTAAAACATCCTCTGTGGGGGAAAAGGAGATTCATGCTCCTCACCCCCCAGCACACACCCCCAAGGCCTATCCCCCCATCAGTGCTTGGAATTGCTTGGCAACGTTGCAGGGGATTTTTTTCCCCCAAACTTCACAATTTAGCCAGTGTCCTAAGCAATAAGCTTTGACTAAGAGTCAAAGTGGCAAAAGTCATTTGCAAATGTTGGTTCAGTTTGAGGTTTGGAGAGAATTAAATTTCCTCAAAATCCTCAGTCAGCTATTTGAGATCTTATTTTATTTTGCCTCTTTCTTCCCTCTTACCGTTCACTTGCCACGTGTGCACACATGCACGCACACACACACACACACCATTCATTTCTAAACCATCTCCCTTCTCTCCCACCACTCCTCTTCTTCCTGCGGGGTGTGTGCAGTGATGTGGGGAGCTGCCTCCTTCTGGCTTGTGAGATAACTGTCAAATTTCCTGGAATTTTTGGTGGCAGATGGTTAAGTATGTCAGTAGCCTCCACAGTGGGAGGATTTACACCACTGGAATCAGCAAGTGCTACAAACTGGTACTCCCTTTTTTTTTTTTTTTTTTTTTTGAGAATACATTGTCAAATATTACCAGCACATCACTGGATGTTGTCCTGCCCTGCCCACACTGATGTGGTTCTCTGGGCTCTTCTCACCACCCTCTCATGGCAAACCATCTTCTTGTCCAAGCCTTATATTCCCACATCTTCCTTCTTTCCTCCCAAGTCTTTAAATAAAGTATCAGTGAATCCAGAGAAGTATGGCACCTAACACTCCTTTTAAACTGCATTTTTAGAGATAAGCATCAGGTCATCATTGGAGATGAAAACCATCTTACGCTCATAATCAATGCAAGAAATGAAGGAGAAGGTGCCTACGAAGCTGAACTCTTTGTGATGATACCAGAAGAGGCAGATTATGTTGGGATTGAACGCAGCAACAAGGTAATACCTTGCAAATTATTCAAAGTAGGAAAAGAGCTAGTTGTATATTTGAAGTTAAATTGATGTTAAGTAGAGCCATCTTAGCTGAGACTTTCTTCCCAAATAAAGGAGGACATAAAGGCACCTTTGGTAATCATAATAGCAATGAGCCAGGAAGGAGGAGGGGGGGGTGTCTTAAGCAGTGTTCATGTCTTTCTTGGCCATAGAGCAGATAAATTGGCCAAAGATTGAGAGCTGAAGCAAGGAAGAGAATACAGCTGGCTCAGAGGAGAAACTCACTAATGCCATCTATCAGCTTGATTCCCCTGCTAACTCCCACCCTCACAGGCCCTTTTCAAGCCTTTGTTTTTAGTTCCTTTAGGTCCCGGAAGGTCTGGTTTTCATTATTGCTTACGGAGGAAGCTTATGGACTCTGACCAGTCCCAGCTGAGCGCTGATAACAGCCTAGACAGGCACTGGAAAGGAAACACGTTCATTTTGCTTCCTTCGTGGTCCACCGTTTTGGGACCAGGACCAAGAAAAGCCAGGTCTTCGTCATTTGTCGGTTGGGCAGTGCCACCATTTATTAAACTGACACTGATGTTTTGTTTGTTTGTTTTTAATAATCTTTCCTTTCCTTATCAGACCATGAATCTTCCCACTCAGGGTATCCTTAGGTTCTGCTGTGTTTTTAATCACTTGGTCCAAAAAGCCATTATAAGTATATGGCAGGATAACAGAGAGAATCCCTTGTCTTCAGAAATGTACAGTCAAGGGTGGAGACCTAGCCTACCACTCTTTCCTGGCCATCACTGCACCTCACACAGAACCAGGCATAATGTTCTTTGAATGACTCAATACTCCAGTGAAAAATATTTCCTCTACAGAAATGTTAGCAAATTGTTGTGATGTTGTTATGTTATAGGCATTGAAAAACATAAGGAATATAAAATTCTCTACTCAAACCTCTAGTCTTGTGGTTTATGTTCTGGCTAAATTATCTTCTTAGTAAAAAAATAAATTCAGGTGAGTAATAATCGTGTATCTTTGACAGTCATAAAATCATGATTTCCTGTTGCAGAAATTTATAGAAAAGTATCACTATACACGCTCACATGCAAATACAATATAAACAAACAAAAAAAGTTCAAGTGTGTTATTTTAGAAAAAATTCCAAGGCTCCACTCATATTTTCACTTGATTCTTTCACGTCAGTCCACCCCTGACTTTGTTAAACAAAGCATCTATTCTAAAGTGTTCTTGTAGCAAAACATCCAGTGTACTGTTCGCTTTGTTGCATGGAAAATATGGGAGAACCTTTATCACTTCTATCTTTGGCTTTAAACCTCACAACAGACATTATCCATAATCTCAAAGAAGTCCTTAACTAATTTTCTTCCATCAGTTTTTCTTGGGCAGAGATGTAGCTCGGTCTTTGAATTTCACATGACGAAAGCCACGTTCTAATTTATTCTTTGTTTTGAAGCATTTTGAGGTTTGTGTACCTTTTTATTTAAACTCCGTTCAAGGTTTTTTTTTTTTTTTAGACAATTCTCTCCGGGGGAAACATATTAGGATTATCTGATTGTAAATTTTGTTATTCTTTTGTTGAAAACATTCATCTTTTCGAAAATGTAGACGCTGACCTTCTCTTTCTCTGGAAACCTTCACTGAGCCAGACTTCATATTTCCCTTTGGTGGCTTTTTCTAAATTCTTCTAGGAATAAGGGCCAATGTGCTTTATATTATGATTATTATTGATATTATTACTGGTGTAAACAATTTATAATACAAAATTTACCATATTAGCCACTTTTTAAATGTGCAGTTCAGTGGCCCTAGGTACATTTGCACTGTTGTACAATATCCATCATTTGAAATGTGCTGGGTACTGCTCTGAGATCTTATGTGGATTCAATTTACTAATCCTCATAGCAGCCTTATAGAAAAACAGCAAGTCTATCAGTATCCCCACTCTATAGATACGGAGAAATTGAGTAACAGGCCCAAAGGTACACAACTATTATGTAGCAGAACCAAGACTCACACCTCCACTATTAGGTCTAATCCCATGCTCTTAACCACTGATCTACACTGCCTCCCAGAAGCTTTGACCTCACTTCCTTCAGGATGGCGTTTCTGGTGCTGAAATCTAGGTGCATGACTCCCTCTATCACTAAGACTCTCTCCTATCATAAAACTCAAACTGCACTGGTTATGTTTCCATTGCTTGTCACAATTGCTTGTGATGACTTTTTACAGTTGTTATGATCATCGGAAATTCGGTAAGGACAAGGAGTCTTTTTTATCAATGCCTGGTAAACAGCAGGTCCACAGTAAATATTTTTAGTGAATGAATAATATTTTAAGAGCTATAAATGGATTAGAGCAACAGTGTCCCTGGAGCAGCTAAGGAAAATAATCTAGAAATATCTAGAAAAACAATCATTGTTTCTCTCACTCACAGAAAGGAAATAAAGGTTAAAAAAAGAAAAAGGGTGGAGGAGGGAACTGGGGGAAAGAAAAGATCTTTGATTGATGTGAAAAAAGCTATTTCTAGAAAGCTGGAAAAAATGTACATATAACTTTTAACCTTTAGATAAGATAAAAATATTTACTATAGAAACTAAGTCCTTGAGTTATATTCAAAGGACTCACGGACATTTTTAAGAGCTTTTGCTGGTTCTTTTTTGCTGTTTTGAGGACTGAGTTAATAATTTGAACACAAAAGTTCTTTGTACGATTAGGGTTAGTAATAGATCCTTAAGATTTTAAATACATGCTAATTCTACCTTTCAGAAGAAAGAATGTTAACAGCTATTTGAAACTATGTTTCTTAGCTGCTTAGAATACTAACAGGTCACTGGGGTTATTTGGGGAGAGCATTATTAAATTGCCTCCAGATACCAGTCACTCACTCCTTTCTTATGAGTCTAAACAGACTTTTCAGTGGGGGTTGATTACAGGAGGGAGGATTTTATAGTTACTTGGGTTTCTATTTCATTTCAGACTCTTAGAAAGTAGGATGGGCTACTTCTTTTTATCTTCCATTTACTACTTTTTGCCCCACACTACTCCAGGCACTAAGAATAGAACAGACACACACACACAAAAAAAACCCTGTTCCTCTGAAGTTAATTTCCTCAAAGCATATGATTTACTTACAAAATTCTTCACCTGGATGTATTTGTCGTTTTCTTATTGGATCTTATTTTTTCTCAATGAAGTAGGAGGAATGGAATGGAGACTGGTTTCTGAAACTTTTACATGAAAAGTCACATTACTTCCTTTGAAATTTCAGTAGAGCCGACAGATGGACAAATGTTCCTCGTGTTCAGAGAACCCTCTTCCTCGGACCTCTCCTTGGGCAGAAATCCCCAAAAGGTTGCTCCTTTGTGAAAGTCTTCATGTTGCAAGCTTATCTCTGGGAATGAGAGTGACAGGTGGCACTTAGTGGCACTTAGTAAGTTAGAGGGAAATAATGGGTAACATTTGTAGCTATCACCAAAGGTGAAGCAGGGCCATACGGACATTATGTTTTGAAAAATGGAAAGGGGCTCAGGATGGAGAGCAAGGTGTGGATTTTAAAGCAGCTGGGAGTAGTGTGAAAACAAGAGATAGAGCTGGAACAGAGGGAAGGAGTTCAAAGATAAAGCTCCTTTACTTCTCATCTGGTGTAACCTTGAGAACTTGTCCAGGGCATAGTTCTAAGCACCTCTTCAAACTTGAGTTTGATACTTTCTAATGAGAATAAGATATAGGTAGAAGAAGGGAGACATGAAGCACGAGGTAAACATAAAAGTGTTCTCTTCCCATCTTAAGTGTTTAGAGGGTTGAACTAAGATTGGTCGTGTAATCTCAAAATGGGGCCATGGTGTGTAAAAATTTGTGTTCAGAGCAATTCTCTTGCAAAATACTCATTAAGTCGTATGATAGCTTCCACTAATACCTGTCATTTCAGTTTTTGCAAGAATAAATTTGTTCAGTGATATTTACTTATCTGTGATCTTCATGGCCCAAATTTAACAGTAGCAATAATAAAAATAATTCCTAAAATGTTCATTATTTCATGTATTAAGCATTTTCTTCCTCAGTGAAATGTACTAAGTATGTTGACTAAGCCAATTTCTTCCTATAATTAAACTTTGATTTTTTTTTTCTATCAAGTTTCTCTTCTGACTTAACGGTTACACATGAACTCTTGGGCACAGTTGCCCACACAGGTGTTTGAAATCAAGAGAAGCTTCCTGGCCCACACATCGCTTTTGGGACAGGATGTAACTTATTTGCCTACTGAGCTCCATGCTGGTGTTCTTTCCCATTGCAGGGGTTGCGACCACTGAGTTGTGAGTACGAGATGGAAAATATAACCAGGATGGTGGTGTGTGACCTTGGGAACCCTATGGTGGCTGGAACAAATGTAAGAGAAAACCAGAAGACCTTACTAAGTTCTAATTGAATTTTTAAGAGAGCTAATACAAAGCTCCCCAATTAGCACTCAACAATTTAGCACCTGGCAAGTGAAACAAATTAGGCAGGAAATTACCACAGTGGTGGATTTAGCATTATAGCATATCGAGAGTGAGGAATCTGAGGTTAAGAACACAAAAACACGAATACTTTCATATGCTTTTTTCTTTGACTTTACTCTTACATGTCTTTTAGGTGCTACAAATTTGTGAATTTCTTTTTGGTACAGGTTTTTTTCTTGGGATATTTTTTCTTTGAATTTCACTGCAATTTTTTTTGTAATCAGTAAATGACTTAAGAAATGACATCATTAAAGATTTTAGCAAAGGTGATTAAGCTTTTATTTTTGACATATTTCCCGTATGAATATCATTCACAGCATTTCATATTAAAATGTTACCATAATCCAGCTTTTGAGTCAGCTTTACCAGGTCTGTATTTTTCCATGCATTTTAATTGAAGAATAATAAAATTGTAGCAAGAAAAAGAAAGAGTTAATAATGATTTATAATGTGCTTCTGAGAGAATAAGGACATGTTCTTCCTCTCTTTTTCTTTGTTTCCAGATTTAGGAACTTTTCATTCAAGATTACTTGTGGACAATAAGTTTATTTTATTCAATAGCCATTTAAATACATATAGTAACTTCTTATAATAAATACCTCAATAAATATCTCCATAAATAAATATCTCAATAAATAGGTGACCAGGCACTCATTCCTTTTTCAGGTATTGAAAGTGTTAAATCTAAACCAGAGATCATCTAAGATCATTAATAACCAACAGTAATCTTGGAACAAAAATTGGCCACCAGTGATTCTCAAAGTGGAGGGTAAAAATGGCCATGTGGTCTTAACCACAAATGTGTTTATGTGACTGGATGTCAATCCACTTAACCAACAAATAATTTTTGGAAGTCAAGGAAGTAAATTGTTTGTATTCATTTATCTGTGAGGTCTATAGTGGAAGAAACCTAATAGCTTTCTTATCTCACCCCTTAATGCCCTTAAATACATCAAATTTTATTGCATTCTGTTTTGTTATAAAACATTTTGATTTATTTACTTCTTCATTTCGTACTTAAAAAAGTAATCCTCAGATTGTAGTAAAATTCCAAATGTAAGAGCAGTCCTAAATATTAAAAAACATCATAAATCACCAACACCATTTATTTCAGTCCCAACATTTTAAAAAATAGTTGTCAAGTGACTTTTTATTTTAATTTAACAAAACATTCAAGGTAATATTTAGATGTATTTCTTCTGATTTGTGAGGAGTTATGTCACTTTCATATACTATGTGCCAGTAGGATTCATAAAAATGTGTACAATCTCTCAATCAGGAAAACAAAAAAAATAGTGGTTCCACAGAGGCTCTTTAGAATCAGTGCCCAGAGATCTGGTGTTTGATTCTAGTTGAAAACATATGGGTCTTTTATCAATATGAAATTGTCATATCTTTGTTGTGTCTTTGTCCCAAGCTAAATTGTTCTACAATGAAGACCAACATTAGCCAGGCTTCATCATAATATGGCAAGATCCCCATTACTAGAACTATGCAAATAACAGCACACTCTTTCACATTCTTTCAACCATTTGTATTGTGCCCCTTCTATATGCCTGATCCTAAGCTAGAGTCTCACAACCTCAAGATGAAAATATACAATCCCCATTCAATAAGAAACTTGAAATTAGCAACCTTAGAGGTTGAGTGATGGGAAGAGTAGCAAAGGAGAGACAGGGAAAGAGAAAATTTCTGCCTGACCTGGCCTGTGGGACCAGACAGTATGTTGCAGGAGGATCTCTTGTCCTGAGCTTTGAAGAATGAGTAGAACCTCTTCAAGTAGAAAAAGCAGGAAATGTTTAAACAGGTTTCCATAGAAGAGAGAAGTTTATGTGCAAAGTCCTGGAGGTCTGACCAAAAATCGTACATTGTTATTATTAAGGAATTCATTGTGGCTGCGGCATAAGGATGCATAGGTTTAATAATTAGACACTCCTGGGTTTAAATCCCAGCTTTGCCATTTTCAGTGTGATACTTTGGACAAGTCACATTGAAATGGGAGAATTTCTGTGTTTAGAAATGTTTGGAGCAGTGCAACGATATGATGTAAATAAAGCCACTAGGGCAGTACCTGGTGTGCAGCATAATCAGTAAGGGCTAGTAAAATGATGATGAGGGTTTACAATAAAAACAATGATTTATTATTGTTCGTGTTAACATGAGTTTTGAATCACTCATGATTTGATTTGATTCTCATAATATAATGGTCAAGAAAACAGGTTCTGGAGTCAATTTGCAGGAATTTCCACTC
Organism: Canis lupus baileyi; assembly: GCF_048164855.1. Taxonomy (NCBI): domain Eukaryota; kingdom Metazoa; phylum Chordata; class Mammalia; order Carnivora; family Canidae; genus Canis; species Canis lupus. The sequence goes on from NC_132842.1 coordinate 21,742,746, forward strand.
CAACTCTACAATTCATTTGCTGTGCTCCTGGAGGAAGGCACTTGATCTCCCTAATCCTCAGATTACTCCTCAATTGTAAAATGTCAGCAATCATAATACCTACCTGTGGGGTGGTTGTCATGATTATGTGAGGCAAGACACATAAGACTTAGCACAGTACATGGGAGAGTAAGTCATATAATTACTTAGCTCTTGTTTTTACTTTCTTATTTATAGTATCATTGCATTTACTTTTCCCAAAGTTTTAAAAATCTGTACTCAAAAAAATAAGCTCAAGTATAAAACTTTGAAAAATAAAGAAAAGTGGAAAAAACAATCCCTACACTCATACCTTAACATAACCATAGGATGTTATTCTGATATATTTTCTTACAATATACCCTCACTCCTGTAATTTTTCCATCGATAAACTTTTAAAACAATAGGTGAAACACATTGTACATACAACTATGTAATCTGTTTCTTTATGGATCATCATTACAATGAAGCATTTTCCACATTTTGCATAGAATTCACAACCATGATTTCAATGGCTACCTAAATGTGCATCAAACACAAGCATTACAGTTTTCCAAATCAATCATCTCTCGTATATTTAGGTTGTTTTTAATTTAGTACATAGGAAGGTGGCCAGAGAAGAGTTCATACAGGGCTAAATGAAGGGAAGAAACCACAATGTAGAGGGACTTGAACTGTCTGGGCCCTGCAATCTTAGTTGCATGATTTCCTCCCAGCAACCCAGGGTGGAATCCGAGAAAAAGACAGCAAGCTAGGGTGGGGATTTGCAAGGATGACTTAAAGAGATTTTTATGCTGCGTATAAAGTCCCTCCCTGTAATAAACTTAGTGTCTTGTGATTTTTTTTCTTCTAGTATTCTCTGGGCCTCCGATTTGCAGTTCCACGTCTTGAGAAAACAAACATGAGCATTAACTTCGATCTCCAAATCAGAAGGTCAGATCTTTGAGTGCCTAAAATTATGGTCAGCTTTCAATATTAGAGAAATCCATAGTGAAACGAATGGCCACTCTCCAAGCTCCTTAACCTTTAAAGGTCTCCTGAAATTAGAACTCAGACTTTCACAGATCATTTTTCCTTTGTTCTCGTTATTTCAGTTTTGTTTTGTTTTGTTTTAGAAAAGAGACCCATTATATGAGCCAAGTTATTTTAGTGAAATTTTGTTCTGGGTACCCTCCCACCCCCATTTACGTCCATTTGTCCTCATTCTGATTCACTTCCCTTCTCCCACTCTCACCAACACCTATACTACATTCCCACCTTGCTCTCAGCTGGTGGTCAGCTAATCCCTGAGGATAAAAATTTTTGCAAAAAACAAAATGGATTATGCATTCGCAATCTTGAAATCCAACTATTCAAGAAATAATGAGTCTCTGACAATTTCACTGTGAGCACTATGGCAGGAAGCTGGTGTGATCATATATTGATTCAGAGCCTTCATTCAGGGCCTTTTCTGGTAACTACAAGCCAAAGCATGTAAGTAGCTGCCACTTTTTTCTAAGACCCTTTTCAGATAAAAGTGTAATTACTACTTCCCTGTCTATTCTGTTTAATACTCCATGGCTGAAAATAATACTTAGTGAGTGGGAAGACTTGTGGGGAACAGTGTACATGAAAGCCCAACTGTGGACTTCAGGCCATTAGCCAGTAATGGGATCAATTTAATGACTGCAGGCCAGTATTAAAAGAAAAAGGAGATTGAATAGAATGGAATGTATCAGAGTCCTTCCTGTTCGTGAAACAATTCAATTAGATAAATATAAATGTGTATAGTAAGACACCCTGTGAAATGTATATATATTTTTTTATAGTCTGCAATTTTAAAAGTTTGAACAACATTGGTATAAATAGCATATGCTCAGTGTGATGAACCCTTATTCTAACTATAACACAACTCTGAAGTCAGTCTCTACAATTTGGTTCTCAAATCCTAGTGTGCAGTGTGGCTTAATCTCTAAACTTACCTTCTGTCCTATAAGAAGTGATTGGAGAGTGCTGACTTTGTGCAATGGATTACTTCTTAACAGCTACTTTGACTCAACGTTTAGGGTTTTTAAAAAATATATAAACTCTATTAAGAATATAGCAGATTTTTTAAATGTACAACCTAGAAGTGCCTGGATGGCATAGTCAGTTAGGCAACTATCTTCGTTTTGGCTCAGGTCCTGATCTCAGGGTCATGAGATCAAGCCCTGAGTTGGGCTCCACACTCAGCATGGAGTCTGCTTGGGATTATCTCTCCCTCTCCCTCTGCCCCTCCCACTCATGCATTCTCTAAAATAAATAAATCGTTAAAAATTAAAAAAAAAAATTTAATCTACAACCCATATCACAAGCCACACCCCCTAAATTTTATGATAGATTTCTAATAAGGAAGATTTTCTAACTTACCTTAGGTCTTATTCTGATCGTAATTAGGTCTTTTTTAAAAGTTTAACTTAATATTTTCTGCTAGAGATTTAAAAAATGTTTACCCTATTAGGGGTAAGATGCAGACAGAATGAATTCTATAATATCATTTTACCAAAAGCTTATTAAATCACTTCTTTGTATCTCTATAAATGTGTATTTTCCAGAAGTTTCAGGTAGTCCTAAATATTTTCATTTGAGAAATATTTGTAAGTTTTCAAAAAAAAAAAAAAAAAGAAAAGAAAAGAAAAAAGTAAAGCACTCCAGTGAGGACCACCATCACTTCAGACAGTGGCCTAAAGTTTCCTTTTTCTCACCATCACTGTCTGTGACATTGGTCCTGCAATGGCATGAAGATATATCTGTCATGAAATTTAAAGCCTTTATTTAGAAAGAAAATCTGGTGCAAAGATGCAAAGCAAATTCCTTGACACATCCTTCTTACTTTTGATTGCAGTTACAGGTAATAGAATGAGTGTAACTAGTAGTTCATTCCAAGGAGCAAAGGATAACAAATGATGTCCTAAATGCCTTCTCCAAATCCATCCTGGAGATCATCATTCAAATAGTGAACTCAGCAATGAAGTATTAAATTTGATGGAAAATGGAAATGGTCACAATTCAACATCCCCCTTCATCTAAAAGAATGGACCATGATTATATTCCATCCTTACATGCTATAGCAACTCATGACTGTTTTAACATTAACCTGAAAAAAATATAAAAAGGCAGAAATGTAGAACTAGAGAGCATCCAGGAACATACATAAAGCATCAAATTCCAAAACCAGACATTTCAGAGATAAAGAGAATACTTTATCTTTCTATCTGTTTGAGAATACTTAACACTGAGGTAAGCATTAATCTACATGCTTTGCCTGGCCAACTCCAAAGACATAAATAAGTATTTAGTGGCTAGTTTGCATTCAATTTAAATGTGTTAAAACAAAGATAAATTAAACCAAGTGCTCTGAAGTCTAAATTCTTAAGCTTTTGACCACATTGACCTCTGTTATCCACATTTAATGCCCCTTTCCACAAACAGAACCCAACAGAGAAATGAGACCTTATATATTAATAAACTTAAAATATTTCATGTTACCAAATGTTTGCATTAAATGGTCTCTTCATGCCGTGGCTTTGTGTGACATGTAAACATTCTCTTCCCTGTGTGAAGTGGTTCTCAGATAGCAATTCCCACATACAAATAGGTCCTCATGATGTCACTGAAATTGCTTCCTTGGCAATGGTGAGATGAACACTGTATTTGCTGATGTGCCAAAGACCACAGAAGGCGCAGAGGGAATGTTAGAAAACTCAAACTGGGAAACAGTAAGGAAAAAGAAAAAAGCATTGAAGTGATAAGTAAAAAACATGTTTATCCTTGTGCATGACATAGGGTGTAGTCGTGGAGAGGAAATCCTTCATTCCTGCGTAGAACTAGCACCAATGATATAAATAGCTCAGTGTCCAAGCCAGTGATGGATGACTTGTTTGAACATAGCAGTGGTATTAGCAAGGGAGGTTTCCTTCCAGGAAAGAGGTCAAGGAAGCATCTAAGTTGTATATCAAGCCTGGTGCCTTTCTTACCAGGAGATGTTGTTGATACCAGTGGTTGATTGCAGTACCAAGTGTCATGGCAAGGCTGTGTGACAGAGGACGATTTTGTTTGTGAACCCGATCTAGTCTCCACGTCTGCCATTGCTCTCACTGTCAAATAGCCTCTGCAAGCTTCAGATGAGACTTCTGTCCAAAGACGATTTCAGTGCCTAACATCTATATACATTTTCAGGGTGTTGTGAGTAAAGTCAATTGTGTCATTTTAACCACATGGAAACAAAATGCAATGAAATTGTGGGACAGCTAAACTGAAACTTGTTTTTGTTTGTAATTTTTATATCTACTGCTGCAGAGCAGTGAGAACTAGAAAATTGAACCAAGTCTGGGTAAGGTGTGAAACAATGAGATTTCAATTTCTAAACTACAGAGTTTCCCATAATGCATTTGGAACTACACAGTATGCAACAAGTAGAATTACTTAATGACTCTTGCTGGTTAGTAATTCAGTAATTTAAAAAAAAAAACACACAACAAAAACCTTTTAGTTATATTCCCCAAATGAATGAGAACATACAATGTTTGTCCTTCTCCAATTGACTTACTTCACTCAGCATAATACCCGCCAGTTCCATCCACGTTGAAGCAAATGGTGGGTATTAAATAATAGTGAAAGGGAATATAAGGGAAGGGAGAAGAAATGTGTGGGAAATATCAGAAAGGGAGACAGAACATAAAGACTCCTAACTCTGGGAAACGAACTAGGGGTAGTGGAAGGGGAGGAGGGCAGGGGATGGGGGTGAATGGGTGACGGACACCGAGGGGGGCACCTGACGGGATGAGCACTGGGTGTTATTCTGTATGTTGGTAAATTGAACACCAATAAAAAATAAATTTATTATTTAAAAAAAAAAAAAAAAAACCTTTTCGTTGTCTGATTTTCCCCAGATGTGATGATAATAAAGCGGCCTGGAAACTGGGGTTTCCAGGGATGAACAAGTCCCCCTAGGCTCATCACAAGGCTAGCAGTGATGCCCCATTACAGGAAATGAGCCTGACATTGGCCTGTTTATATCTTTTATGTGTGTTTGCAGTTTAAGTGGCCTTATCAGTATATACAATCAGCCGAGACTTTTCAAAAGCATTGTGGGAACATTTCTGTCTCCTGCTTTGAAAGCAGACTCTTATCATCTCCTCTCTAGCCCCCACATTTGGAAAGCTTCAAAAGCTAGTCAGAACACATACCATTACCACCAGTGCAGTGTGAAAGCTTATCCATTGAATCTGCGTGAAAGACGATGATGAAAAGAGGAGGCTTTCTCTTCTAAATGAGACCTGGATATAAACATGACCCATCAGGGGTGGTGTGGCCACATCTGCTTGCTGAAAGCTGCATAATCTTTGGAATATGACGGTGACTCCAGTGAAATCACAAAAGGGTTATAAAGGCAACTGGCATTTGCATTCAAAGCTCAGCTACTGGCTGAACGTCTTGTGAGACCATGTTTCATTTTCCTTTACAGGATTGGGTGCTTCGCAGGTGCATTTTTTTTAAATTAAATTTCATATGTAGGTGCACCTGAGTGGTGGAGTCTCTTAAGCACCCAACTCTTGGTCATGATCACAGGGTTGTGAGATAGAGTCCCACCTCTGGCTCGGAGTTCAGCAGAGTCTGCTTGAGTTTCTCTTTCCCTCTCCCTCTGCCCTGCTGCATGCTCTCTCTCTCTCTCAAATAAATAAATCTCTTTTTAAAAATATTAAATTTCATATGTAATTACATTTGCTTGAGATAAAAGAACCAGCAGATTTAAAAATAATTTTGCCACTGTTCAAAGAAACATTATTAAACATGCACTTTCTATCTTGAGAATCTTTTTTAAAATTTAAATTCAATTAATTAACATACAATGTATTATTGATTTCAGAGGTAGAGGTCAGTGATTCACCATTCTTATGTAATATAATACCCAGTGTTCATTACATCACATGACCTCCTTAATATTTATCAGTTACCTCATTTCCTCCTATCTTTCTTTTTTTTTAAAGAGCTTATTTATTTACTCATGGAGATGCAGAGAGAGGCAGAGACATAGGCAGAGGGAGAAGCAGGCTCCCTGCAGGGATCCCGATGCAGGACTCGATCCCGGGACTCCAGGATCATGACCAGTGCCAAAGGCAGACGCTCAACCACTGAGCCAACCCAGGTGTCCCTTCCTATCTTGAGATCTTGATGCACTTGATAACGTCTGTGTCATGTCCTAACTGCCTTGATGTGAGCTGCCCAAATTCCTGGGGTCTTGCTTCTTCCCACCATTGGCAATGCTTCTAATTCACTCCCAGCCCCCCCCCCCACCCTCATCAGCCAGTGAACATGCAATAAATGTACACTTATTTTAATACTACTTCAGGAATAAACCACAAGGAGGGTAAATTTGCTGCCAAAACAATGTATGGTATAATGAATTCCAGAGCCAAATGCAAAAGCTTTTTCCATTATGTGCTGCTCTTGGATTATTTATCCAAGTTCTCTTCTTTATGAGCATGGAGAATCAGGAAGGAGTGACTTCCTTTCCCATTTAATGGACAATGAACATGATGCATAGAGAAGTTCAGAAACGTGTCCAAGGAAGAGGTTGGCAAATGAACTCGGCTCACTGCCTTCTTGGTTGAGCCATTGAAACAAAGAAGTGTTTAAGCTTTTCTAGTCTGCTGTGTTTTCAAAATAAGATATCTTCTTAGGGAAAGTCATTACATTACTTTCACTCATAGAGAATCTTAGCATTTCCATTTTCAAATGGTTACAGTTTTGTAGAATGGATATGCCATTGTTTTCTGAATGATTGTATTGGTAGCGTTTGTTGTTCAATATATAGAATGTTATGATTGTATATTGTATCATGTCTGAAAAATACATGCAAATCATATTGTCACTGTGTTGTAGTTCCAACAAGGACAACCCAGACAGCAATTTTGTGAGCCTGCAAATCAACATCACTGCTGTAGCTCAAGTAGAAATAAGAGGGTAAGTAATAATCAAGACATTGTAGTTGTTATACTATAATACCATACTAATACTATAATAGCTTTAGTTCTGGAAAAAAAAAACTAGTAAAAACTATATGAAATTTTCCTAACACATTAGCGATCACAATTCACTTTAGTTATAAATTTCCATTATTTTCTATCCACCATTAGACTTCCATTGAAAACTAGAGCAAACTACATTTGGTATCAACTTAAAGGATATCAAAATGAGATATCCCTTTATTCCCCACACTGACAGGTAATCAGACTATAGAAACTTGTGATAAGAAGCCAGATAAAACAGACAAACCTATGATTGCCGAAAGTCTCACTTCTCCAGTAATTATTTTGGCATAATGAAAAGTTAAACAAATGGCTAACTCTTAGATATGAAAAATCTACATTTTTCCTTGTGTCCTGTTCTTTGAAGAAAGTACCAATACACAATCAGTTGAGAGGCAGGAGGAGAGTGATCAAAGGAAAGGCTTAGAATGACCACCATCTTGGGAAATGTACTGTACATAGTTTTTATGCAAGTGAGGACTTTGTTGATTTTATCATAATTCTATTTCTTCAGGGCAATTAAGGACTTAGCTAAAAATGTCAGCTGGTATTCTAGACTGAGTGGTCATTTGGGCTCCAGCAATCCCAGATCCCTTTCCTTTTCCATAGTCCTGAGTGTTTCCCACTCTTCCACGATGGTCACTCGAGACAACTGCACTCTGAGCCTTGGTCTCCATGCATTTTCATACTTCTGCTCCCTGCTGTTCTCAATGAGGGGAGCCCTGCCTGCCCTCTTGGGACCAGTGAGGCTCCACCTAATGGATTAGAGAAGAATAATAATTCCTAGCATGTATTGATCCTTCCATGTGCTACCCCAACCCATTAGCACATCTTAATAAATACCAGCATCCTTGCTGCACAAGTGAGGAAATTTTGGCAAAAGGGGCTGAAGAAAAAAGGAGGGGGCTGAAGACTACCAAGCTAGAAGCTAGGAAGTGGGGGCCTAGAATGGAAGTCCAAGCAGCCTGTCTTCAGGTGCACCTTTATAAATAATCATGCCATGTAGCCTATGAGAGAGTTCTTTGAACCTTATCTACACAAAATCTTTTGTTTATGCTTCTGTGATTTTTTTTTCATTCAAATGAATGTTTTTGACATTCACCCACTTTAGGACGTGTGCTTATAGTTCATTCTTTTAATTGCAGAAGAGTTTAATATTGTATAGATACACCATACTTACTCATCCATTCTACTCTTGATGAGCATTTGAGGGTTTTCTTTTTCCTTTTTTACAAACTTCCTTGTACATATCTCCTGGGACACGTGTGGAAGAATGTCAGAAGTGTACCTGCTTAGAGGCAGAATTTGAGGATCAGACATTGTACACTATTTGACTTTGCTAAATAGTACCAAACCGGTTTTTTTTTTCCAAAATAATTATACCAAACTTCTGTTCCAGAAGACATGGAGGTAAGTTTTCACTCTTACATGTTATTAACTTACAAAATGGTCGAGTTTTTCAATCTGAGTCAATCTAATGGATGAGAAATACTGTCTAACTCAACGTTCAATTTGACATCCCCTCTTTCCTAAATGACACTGAGTAGCTTTGTGTGTGTGTATGTTGACTCCATTCTTCCCAAATTGAATAATTTCTGCTCATTTTTAGGCCATATTTCTACTAAAGGACAATTTTTTTCATACTAATCCATAGGAAGCAACTCTTTCCTATTCTAGAATTTGAGACACTAATCCTTTATCAGCTACACACATTGCAAGTACCTTTTCATAGTCTATGGGGTTTGGTGCGTGTTTTTTTAAGTCAGGCTTTTTGAGGTATAAATTATATAAAGTAAAACTCACCCTGTCTTTAGATGTTCAGTTTGAAGCATTAGGACACCACAAGGACGTTCAATATAAAACAGTTCCATCACCCCACATAGCTTCTCGTGCACCTTTATGGTTAACCCAGCCCCCACTCCCAGGCTCTGTCAACCTTGATCTATCTTCCATCACTACATTTCCAGAAAAGTCATATAAATATACTCATACAGAATGTAGCCTTTTGAGTCTGGCTTCTCTCACTTAGCATAATGCATGTGAAAAAAACACCCATGTTCTTACATGTATCAGTGGTCTGTTTCTTTTTATTGCTGTACAGAAGTCCCACAAATTGCTGCTCCATTCACAAGTTGGTGAACACTTGGGTTGTTTCCAGTTTAGAGCTATTAATAATAAGCCTGCTATAGGCATTTGTGGGGATTTTTTTTTTATTCACAAATGGAGTTGAGCTGTAATGGCAAGGGTATGTTTGACTTTAAAAGAAATTGCTGAGCTGTGTTTCAAAGTGGCTGTACCATTTCCATTTCACATTCCCACCAGCATAGTGAGTTGTAGTTGTGTCACGCACTTGCACGCATGGGCTTGAGGTTTGTTTTTGTTCATTTTTAGCCATTGTGGTGTGTGAGAATATCTCATTGAGTTTTAGTTATAATTTTCTTTTTTTTAAGATTTGTTTATTTGAGAGAGAGAGCGAGCACACAGAGGGAGAGGGAGAAGCAGACTCCCCGCTGAGCAGGGAGCCCAATGTGGGTCTCCATCCTAAGACCTGAGTCAAAGACAAAATGCTTAACTGACTGAGCCACCCAGGGACCCTAATCAGCATTTTCTAATGACTAGTGATACTGAGTATCTTTTCACTACTTATTTGCCCGTAGTGGGTTTTTTTGATGTGTCTTTTAAAATTTTGCCCATTTATTATTGAGTTATCTATCTTATTATCAAGTTTAAAAGTTCCTTATATACTCCAGATACAAAATCATTTATCAGATATATGTGTCCTGCAAACATTTTCTCTCCGTTTATAGTTTGGCTTATTATTTTCTTAACACTGATGTTCAAAAAGCAAAATTTTTTAGTTTGTATGAAATCCAAATTTTAAATATTTTATAGACTGCTCTCTCAATCTCCCTAAAATAAATAAATAAGCTTTTAAAAATAAACAAATATTTTATAGTTTGTACTGTTTTTGTCCTTTATTAAAAAAAATAAAAAGTCTTCACTTTTCTCAGAGTCACAAGACCTTCTCCTACATTCTCTCCTACAAGTTTTGCAATTTTACATTTTGGTCTGTGATTAAGTTAATATTTGTGTCTGGGGTGAGGTAAGGTCCACAGTTCACTGCTGCATAAGAATATCTAGTTGTTGCTCTGCTATTGGCTGAAAGACCATCCTTTCCCCATTGAATTACTTGACACCTCTATTCATCTGTGACACTCTGGACCTTCCATTCTGTTTCATTGATACACATGTTTAAGTCCTGAAATGCAAGCAGTGTACCCTGAGATCTTAGTAAACTTGCTTACAAATTCTAGTAACTTTTTGGTTGTTGATTTCCTAGAATTTTCTATAGCATTATCATGCCACTTGTGAGTAAAAAGTTTGATTTTTTTCCTAATTTAATCTGCATATGCAAGAGTTTAGCTAACTACAGAGTTAGAAGGAATAGTACCCAGAAGAGATTATCCTTACTTCTGATACCAATTGTAGATTTGAGTGCTTCCCAAAATCACCCTCAGTTTGATAATTCATTTGATAATTCATTCAAAGACTCATAGAACTCCCTGAAAGCTATTATACTCGTCACTATGTTCATTACAGGAAAAGGATAAATACTAAAAATAGCCAAGAGAAGAAGAGCATAAGTTGGAGCCTGGGGCAGTACCAAACACACAGCCTCTGTTGTCATCCTCCATGAAGCCAGGACATGTTACTTTCCTCATATGGATACATAACAGTATGCATGGAGTATCCCCAACTGAGGAAATTGCCAAAGGCTCAGTGTTCACAGTTGTTATTGGGGATCCACTACAACGGCATTTAATTGATTGACCACTGATTTGATCTCAGTCAATCTCCAGGTTGTCCAATATGATGTAATCAAGCTCCCACCCTGACTCACACTGTTAATCTTTTTGATGTGGGCAACCCTCCCCAAATCATATTGATAGAATATCCAGTATGACCCATGACCCTTAGAAAAAACAAAGATATTTCTTTCAGGCATAAAATTTCTAGAGCTTAGGCTTTACCTCCCAGAAGCTAAGGGCTTCTGGGGAAATGTTAAATTGTTTACTACTTAGTCATACCTTTTATTTCTTCTATTTCTTTTTTTCTTTATTTCTTTTTCTTCTCTTATTGCATAGACAAGGAGTGTCAGGGCAAGATTGAGTAGACTTGGTGCAAAAAAGACATCTTTGTCTTGTTTTTAGATCCTACCTTGATCTTAAGGGAGGAGCATTCAGTTTGTCTTTCAAGAACTTTGTCTGTTTCATCCAAGTTTTTACATGTATGGCATAAATTTATTCATGATATTCTCTCATTTTCCTTTTAATGTACGTAGGGCCTCACCATTCCCTGTATTGATTTGTATCTTCTACTGCCCTCCTTTCTTTGCTTGATCACTCTACCTAGGGTCTAGTGAACTTTTCAAAGAACCAGTTTTTTTATTTCATTGACTTTTCTTTTTTCTCCTTCTCTCTCTCTCTCTCTCAAGACTAATTATTTAGAAGGACAGAGAGAGAAAGAGAGCACAGAGTGGGGGAAGGGGCAGAGGGAGAAACAATCTCCAGCAGAGTCTGCACTGAGCATGGAGCCCATCTTGGGGCTTGATCTCAGGACTCTGAGATCTCAGAAGCTCAAATGACTGAGCCACCCAGGTGCCCCTTTTTCTCTTTTATTTGTTGCTTTGTTTTCTATTCCATTGGCTCCTGCTTTTGTTATTACTATTTCCTTTCTTCTGTTCACTTTAGGTTAGATTTTCCCTTTTTCTAATTCCTCTATGTAGAAATTAGATCATTGACTGGCGACTCTTTTCTTACATAAGCATTTAGTGCTATAAATTTCCCTCTAATTGCTTGAACATCTACCAAAATATTGATATGTTGGGTTTCAGTCACAATGTTTTCTAATTTCCTTTGTGATTTCTTCTTTAACTCATGAGCTGAATCATGAGAAGTGAGCTGTTTGATTTATAGAAATTTGGAGCTAATCCAGATGTTTCATTTTTGTGCATTTCTCAATTCCCCCATTGTTCTCATTGAGAAAAACACTAAAGAAAATCAGAGAAGAAATAAGAATTTTTTTACACTTATTTTTATATCTTTTAACATTTACAACTAGTGTATATGAAGTTTTGTCTCCTTCGTTAAGCTTAGTTTATCTTTGTTTTGCTGACCAAAAATAAATTGAAACTTTTTTTTAATGCCAAAGCAAATTTTAAATTGGGTACTGTTTTTATTCCATAAGACATAACTCAATCCAATGCCGCAAGGTGTAATATATTTATTTCTTATATATCCATTTTATAAGATAAATATTTATAAATAAATTTCTGCCATCATTTATCATACCAATATTTCTAACTTAAAAAGGAAGGAAATTTCCTATTCATTTTAGCAATAATTAAATCAGGTAATTAAAATTGGGTTTCTCATATGAATGCAGTTTTTTTAATCACTAGATTAATGTTCAACAACTGACCACAGTTTATTCTTAACACAGTGTTAGAGTTCTTTTTAGCCATTTTGCAAAGTAAAGCTCTTTATTCCAAATACTTAGCAAAAATATTAGTTTTAATGTTTAATTCTTCAGGGAACAAACAGCTACTGTGTTGAAAATCTTCCATGCTCAGTTTTCAGAAATCTCTTTTTTTTTCCCCAGTTGTGTTTATTCCAATGTATTTTATCACACACTGTCTCTAGCAGTTCTTTTTTAGTTTAGCGTTGTTTTGTAATTTTAAAAATAAACTCAAATGGATTTATTTCTTTAATGGGAAAAAAATACTGAGAATTATTCTGCTATTTCAAAGCCAGATAGTGTCAACACTGTCTTTCAGCAGATTTACATGTCATTTGTTGGCTCAAAGGATTAATTTAGCATTAAGTCGGTAAGAAGTAAATTTAGCCACAAGAGGTAGCACCACATGTACTTAGCTCACAAAGAGTAATAAATTTGTGTCCTCTGTAATATAATCAGGATTGAGTGAGTTTGATTAAGAAACAGTCGGGATGCCTGGATGGCTCAGCGATTGAGCGTCTGCCTGGGCTCAGGGTGTGATCCTGGGATCCTGGATCAAGTCCCCCATTGGGCTCCCTGTGGGGAGCCTACTTCTCCCTTTGCCTGTTTCTCTGCCTCTCTCTCTCTCTCATAAATAAATAAATCTTAAAAAAAAAAAAAAGACTACCATCATCAACAACCATGGTCTGTATAAACACTGGTAATAGCAGGTGGAGCCAACATTGTTCCATACATTAAATAGAAGTCTATTTGAGGCTAATAGTGTTTGAAAACAGGATTATGAGAATAGGGTTCATATCATACTAGCACAGCATCAGACTTGAACTTCCAATTGCATACACTTCAACTTACCAGAAACCTAATTCCTTTCTTCCCTAATCCTTTCCTAACATCTAGCATTACCATTGATACCTCAATCTTCTTATCACTGGGGTGGGGGGCTCCATGGAATAATGTTTTATCCTCCACCCTAGAATGTGAATGCTATTCAGTTAGGGTTCTTTATCTCAGCTAAAAGTTGATTATATTCTTCCTTCCTTCTAAACAAAAATGAAAATTTTGAAAACTGTGAACAATGTTTCACTTATTTATGTGGAATCTCCATGGAGCCATTTTTTGTCATGGTTTCCCCAGATTTGAAAAAGTCTTAGTAGATAACTGAATTTTGTGGCCCATACCTTTTGAATGATTTTGCCATGACCGATAATAGATTGTTTCTTACAGGTTTCTATTTGATTTTGTTTACAGAAATGGGGCAGAATGTTTCTTTAAGTTGTCTTTACTAAAATCGCTGCTACTTGGTGGCTCCTGTGGTACATTATACAGTTGAGTTCTGAACAAGGCAGAGTTAGGGGCACCAACCCCCTGTGCATACAACTTTTGACGCCCCCAGGACTATTAACAGTAAGCCTTCCTGATAGCAGAAACAGTTGATTAATAGATATTTTATATATGTATTATATGCTGTATTCTTACAATAAAGTAAACTAGAGAAAATAAAATGCTAATAAGAAGATCATAAGGAAGAGAAAAAATAATGACAGTGCTGTATCTTATATATGGGGAAAATATTGGACCGTGCAGTCTAAATCCATGTTTTTCAAGAGTCAACTGTATATTGGAAATAGAATAGTACTGAATTAACCTGAGCTGAAGTCTTCACCTGCAATTAACTCCTACTTTTCTGAACATCAATTTTCCCTTCATGGATAAAATGAGAAGTATTGAATACACTGTCTCCATAGTACCTGTCAAGGTCAAAATATTTATGATTCTGTGGCATGGGAGCATTTATGACCAGTCAATCCTACAGGATTGATGGCCATAAGAACAAATTTTTCAGAGAAAATGTGCTCAGCTTCTGTTCTGTATTTATTCTCTATCAAAAAAAAAAGTTTTCCTTAGAGCCTCACATTGGCTGTGGAGCATGATGAAGTCAACTCTCATTGCCAAGCTAGGAGCAAAGTAAAGCTTTGGGTGACTAGATCATGAAGACCCCCAGAAGCCCAAACTTCCTGGGCTTCATTTGAATGAAAAGAACCTTCCATGTTCTGTACTCTTCTTCTTACCAGGTTCCTGATGTTTGATCTGAACATGATTTAATCAAATCAAGTCAGAAAGGGGAGCATGACATAACAACAAACCAATATAAGCATAGGGAATGTTGAGGTATCAGCCCAGCAAGCCTGTGCCCTGCACTTATAATTTAATAGTTGCCCATTAAGGATGAAAGCAAAGGTTTTTGTAATTTAGTAGCATTTCTGTGGGTTGTCAATTTAAAAAATATACTTCTTCCACACACCCCCAGAAGACAATGCAGCCAAATTAACTTTGATCAAGATCATTTGAGATGTTTTCCAATAATTTGTGGTATACAATCCAAAGAGTTTATCATATTTTCCAGATGAGAAAATAGGGACACATAGAAATTAAATTACTTGCCCTTGGGTCAGTATTTAGTCCAATAAATTTTGCTTCGTCCTTGAGAAAGAGATTACTCAGAGGCGAAAATAAAGATAGTATTTGACATTGCTAGAGGCTGCATTAATTACTGATGCCCTTAAAGGGGCATTTGAGACATCTGATTGCCGAGAGAGATTCTCTGTTGAAGTTACTTTTAGCTAAGGTCTAGGAATTCTTTTAAAGATACTTTCACCTAAAAATTGCTAGAAAAAAAAAAAAGCATTGTTCTTTTGAGAAGTATCCTTTTGAAGATTATACAAAAATAACAATTTGGTTTGGAACCAGCTTTTAATGTAGAATAATGCCATGCAGTGCCTTGCATTCAGCCAGTGCTCACTAGGTGTAAATTACAGGCAAAAAATATCTATGTGTTAATATCCTACTTACATGATTACATCATTTAAGTGTCTCTCAGCCTTGAGTTATCTAGAAGACAACTCTAGAACTCAATCAGGCTTTATTTTGGCTCTTGGCCTGGCCTTGGGGGAGGTATGGCTGCATTAAGGGAAAACCAAAGAAATCTAAGTAGGAATATAAAGTGACCACTTTTCTGCTCTGAAGTATTTAATACAAAACTACATTTCTTCACAACCCAATGTTTAACACAACACAAAATTCTAGACTTTTATCCACAAAAAAGTCCCATTTCTTGACATGCTTAAGGTAGGGAATGTAAGTCCTATACACACACACAGTCTTACACTTACACAGGACCTATAGATAGATGTGTACATTTATATGTATATATGTTAAATTATTCATCTCAAATCAGAAAGACTCTCTGCTCTCCCTCCTAGTGCTCAAGAGGTGAAATGCTATAAAATAGTCCACCTCTGAGCTAGAGGCCAGGTATTAAAAGCCTCCAGTGGATGTTTCAGATCCTTTGCTATTCCTTTAGTTATTTTACTGATCATCAGCTTTAATACCTTTTTCCATATAGGCAATATCTGTTCAAGTAAATTGCAGGCCACTTTTTCTCATTGCTGTTAGCATCCTGTACACTAGTGAACCATTCCTTACTGTGTCATCATCAGCAATTAACAAAACATTCCATGTTTCAGAGTATCCCACCCTCCGCAGATTGTTTTGCCCATTCATAACTGGGAGCCAGAAGAGGAGCCCCGCAAAGAGGAAGGAATTGGTCCACTGGTGGAACATATTTATGAGGTAGCTTTTATCTATCTTAAAGTTGTGTTAGGACTTTATTCTTATGCTCTTTACCAATAAACTCTTCATAGTATTTTAAAAGACACCAATCTAAGATCTAAGCTGTATATACTGCTTGGATTTGTGCTGTTATGCTATCATATTGCAGTGGGGAGGGGGGGGAGTACAGTATGAGTCACTTGCTTTCTAGTGATGAGAGTCATTATGTAGTGAGAATATTTTATCTTGTTACTATTCCCTTTTAAATGTTCCTTATTTCCTCTTTTTTAATCTTTAATGTACAGCTTAAGCATAAAAATGACTAGCTCCCTAGACTTTATTTTGCTTCTGCTTCTTCCTACATTTTCAAATATCCTTAAAACCTACACATCTCTTAAAATAAAGGTCACCAACCAGAAGGTACCAGACAGAGAAAAATTTATGGAGTATTCACTATTGTACAAAAAACCCACACACATATAACACAAACACACACACACACACACACAGAGGAATTAACTTATTCTGAGATTTGAAATAGTCTGTTGATTAGTAAAATATTTCCCAGAAGCAAACCAGCAGCTCATGAAAAGCCATCTTCTGTTTGAGGCCCGTTCTTCTGTACTGCTGTCTGTCCTTCTCCTATGTAACACACTCCACTGACCTAATAATTCTGACTGTGACTTTCATCTGAAGCTACAAGGGACATGACTAACATACTCGAAGGTTAACAATGAAGTCATTTCAAAACTGATGAGCTGTTTACATATGGGGAAAGAAGTGTCAACTCCTGCACAGCATCAACATGAAAACCTCTGTCATCTGCCCAACCTGTGGTTCAGAATCAGAAGCCCCATCCGAAGCTGGATCAAAGCTTTGCCCTAAGCTCTCTTGATAGCAAAAGGATAACAGAGTCCCCAAGGCCACTCAGATTAAGAACCTTGCTAGAAAAAAAATGCTGTTGAATAATTTATTAAACCTTGTGTGCACCACTCTGCTTAAGAGTGGTGAAACTTCAAAGTTTCAAACATATTCAAACTCAATCATTCTCAGGGCAGCCCTGCTTCTAATCTTAGCATAAACGGATCATAAAATTTTAGGGTAATAATCAGTGGTGACAAAGCAATCATCACATGTTTCCTATGTGCTATCCTCATGTCTCAAAATATACTGTTACCAGTGGATGCCATGTTGCTTTGATAATTTGAATTAAATGAGCCACCTAATAAGCAAAACCAAATTATAAATTGTTTTATTGATCATTATAATTATCAGAACTGTGGAGGAAAAAAAGACAAAAGTATCCTGCCAGCTTTGAAGTGAATTTTCAAAACCACAATAAATTTAAATACATTTGGTGATTTTTCCCAAGCTGTTTTGGTGTCCTGTGAGTACAAGATTCATGTGTTTAAAATGCTCATCTCTTTATGAGATTTGGCCTCTCTTTCTTGGAGATCCACTGATTAAAACAGAAGGAGCTCAGCTTTGAAATGTGTACTTGAAGTGAACTGTGCTGAGCCTGGGCCATCTTTGGCATTTGATGGATAACTATTTTTCCAGGGGGTGAAAGAAAGTGCATCCCATATGGTTGCAATTGGCAAGTCAGTAGTCAGGAAGAAGGCAGATTTCAATGTAAAGAACGAATAACTAGTTTTGAAAGCATATAATTAAAATTGCATTTCTAGCACTGCGATGAAATTAATATATATTTAAGGTAAACATCACAATTACCAGACATGGTTAATGTGGTCTTTGCTAAGGAAGTCTGCCCTTAGAGGTTCCCAGAATGAAGAGTCTTCTCTGGGCATCAGCACTTATTGCTTTTGGAGCTCCTCTTGCTTACATGGATTCTATTTTCCAATGCCACCATCACAGCCCAGATGCATTAAAACCAAACATACCTGTCTTTTAGAATGGGTACGAAGTACATGGAGTTTGATTTCATCTTCCTGTTTTGTGTTGTGCCATTACTTGACATGTTCCTTGTTTATAGCTGCACAATATTGGACCAAGTACCATCAGCGACACCCTTCTGGAAGTGGGCTGGCCATTCTCTGCCCGGGACGAATTTCTCCTCTACATTTTTCATGTCCAAACTCTGGGACCTCTACGGTGTCAAACAAATCCTGATATTAACCCACAGGATATAAAGGTAGGAGCCTGGTCTAACTGGTTGTTTTGCTTATTTTTTATGGTAAGGAAAAAAATTAAAACTGTGGCTTGTATTTTTTTAAGGCAAAGTAATTATAAGAATAAGTTATTTTGGAGATAATCTATCAGGCTTTTTCTTTTAATTTTATGGTTAAAATGCCAGACCTAGGGGCGCCT
Source organism: Canis lupus baileyi (assembly GCF_048164855.1). Classification (NCBI taxonomy): domain Eukaryota; kingdom Metazoa; phylum Chordata; class Mammalia; order Carnivora; family Canidae; genus Canis; species Canis lupus. Next base: position 21,761,267 of record NC_132842.1, read on the forward strand.
GGGTGGCTCAATTGGTTAAGTATCTGCCTTTGGCTCTGGTCCCAGGGTACTGGGATTGAGCCCCCGCATTGGTCCCCCTGCACAGGGGGGAGTCTGCTTCTCTGTCTCCCTCTGCCCCTCCCCCACCTCTCTCTCTCTCTCTCTCTCTCTCTCTCTCTCTCTCTCAAATAAATAAAATATTTTTGAAAATGCCAGACCTAACTTAAAATGTCACTCCTAGAAAACTTAAATTTCTCCTGGTTTCATTGTTCATGGTAACCTGTCACTTATTTAGCCTACTTTAATAGGTATCTTTTGCATATGGTTTGACTAGCAGCACAAATCAAACCAAAATCATAAATAGACACGTCATGTTTTGGAGAATTCGTACAAAATGCTATTTTTAGAGTCCTTTTGGTACATTGCCAAAAGATAGAAGGATCTTTGCCAAGTGGGCTTTTCCAGATGTTGCCAATACTAAGTGGAGAAATGCGATAATTTGCCAAAGGCCATCTTAGTGCCCCCGAGAACCCCTAGACTGGAAATTTCTGGATCACATTCTTTAGTGCAGCTTATAAAGAAGTGCTTCTCAGATTCTTAAGCTTATCCAATCACCTGGGGTCTGTTAAGAGGCAGGGTCTGGGGGACCTAAAACTCAGCCTCTCTACAATCCCCACCTGCCATCCACGCTGCTTTTCTGGTCACAGACTCGCCAGGAGCTCAAGTGTCCAAGGAGCTGATGATCCCCTTCAGATTAAGATCCAAATCTGGCTTTAAGTTTCTTCTGGGAAGAAAAGAACATAATTAGCATAAACCCTTGAAAATGTCACATTTGAATGGGGAGAGAAAAAAAAAACCTTTTAACCAGATGTTATCCTCAAAAGAGAACTTTATTTAAGAATCGACATTGTCTAGTAGCTCAGGGAGACAGTGTCTCTATTGGAAATGGAGCAAAGGGCAGGCTTCATGAAATACTAACTCAACCATTTGGAACACGGGTCTGCCTCTACTCTAACTGCAGGCACTGGGACATTGCCAGTTATGAAACGCTTTCTTCTTCAACCCAACATGCCTTTTATTCCAAGAGAGGAAGACTAAAAGGGATTCGGTATTAAAGGATTTATAGGACAAGTCTCTTTCTTTATGAGGAAATAATAAATAAAGTCACTTGTATTCCACAAAATTATTTCAAATACTTCCTCCCTGGAAAATTTTTTGTCCATTTCCTCTCTCCTTTGGTTCTTCATTGAGATGATTTTAATATCCTCAAGGATTATAAAATAACATCTTCTGGGGCCCCTGGGTGACTCAATCAGTTAAGTGTCTGACTTTGTGATCTCAGGGTCCTGAGATCGAGCCCCACATTGGGCTCCACCCTCAGCAGGGAGTCTGCTTTTCCCTCTCCTTCTGCCCCTCCCCTTGCTGGTGCTCCCTCTGTCTCTCTTTCAAATAAATAAAATCTTTTTTAAAAATTTAAAAAGCAAAAATAGCATCTTCAAAGGGAATGTATAACATTGAAGCAATTAAAGCTTTCACATGTCCTATGGTTAAAGGTTTCTCTTTAACCTTGGAGCACAGACACCTAGGGAAGTTCTAAACTCTGGAGTTGAATGTTTGCTTTATATCCAACACTATGTATGTTCATAGATACTATGTAACTTGTGTGATATGCATCATGTTGGTTGTGAATTCTTTTTTCTTTGCTGCAGTTTAATAGTCATTTACAGGAAGGATACCAAGAGATCACTTGCCTTAAACATTGACAGATTCATGCAAACTGGGTGTTGGTAGCCACTAGGCACCTGCAGTCCCTACCACCCGGGTATTCTTTGAAGTATAGACTTCAATAAAAAATATAAGGCTAGTAATCTTTAAAATGCGACCTAAACTCTCAATTTATAAATTTGTAAAACTCTCAATTTGTGGAAATTGAATATAAGATTTGATTACAATGTGAAGGAATAGCTCCCCAAAATGACAAATGATAACAATTCATGAACTCTTGAAATTCAGAATAATGAAAAACTTGAAATGTTTTTACTTTCAGGTCCTCTAAGCACTTCTACTTACATTTAGTGTGTATAACCCAGAGAGTCAAAAAGAGATTTTTATCAATAAATAAGTTTTTAAAATTAATTATCAGTATGTTTTATATAAGTAGGTACCAACAAATTGAGAGTACTTGAAAATTATTTTCTTCTTAGGACATTAATTTATTGGTGAAGTTCCTATAAACATACTTGGAAATTTATTTCTTCCTAGATAATACAAAGCTAAACAGTCTATTCTCTGTCTTAAATATGAATTGGAAATTAGTAAAGAACAAATTATTTACTCTATTTGGTTATCTATCTTCTAGAATAGATCTGAGAAATTTTTTTAACTTAGGTATCAATTTCAGATTCTTACATCAAAGCTGATTGCTGGGATTTTTTAACCCATTTCACCCATTTTTAACCCATTTGGGTTAAAAAATATTTAACCCAAATATTTTATATATTTAAAAATTAATATACTTTTAAAAAATATAGATACCTAAACATCTAGCTTTTAAAAAAAAACTTAATTCTTTAAGAAGCAGAGAAAGGGTAGGTTTAATAAAAGGAAAAAGGAGGCAAAATACATTCCTATAGGCAAAAAGTAAATCCTACTATTCAATCTTATTATCCACTAAGATCAAATTCCTTATGATTTGATTCTACAACTTCTTTACAAACAGAATGCCTCTTGAAACATCTACATCTATGAGCAGGTCTACAAGTCCTTTCTGAGGATGCTCTAGTGACCACTGGACAAACCACCAAAATATCCCAGGCCAGCTGTGGGACTCTGAGAGGGTAGACTGCCACCTCAGCTCTCCCAAGTATCCTCTGGAGGATTTTCAAGTTCCCCACATTTGCTTCTATAGCCAATCAACTGATTTCCGCACAGCAAAATTCTTTCTTTTTGGGTCACATAAATCTTTTTTGTCATTTCCCCATATATATCCTCATTTTTTTTCTCAACCAATGGAAGGAGCTCTCTACTTCACTGCTCCTTTGCAGCTCCTACCAATGTCTAAGGGAATGTGCTGATGAAAAAGCAACTGTCCAAATTTCCTTAGAGGCATTTTCTCAGCCATCTGCTCTAAGGAAAGAATGCCACCAACTCTAAAACCTTTGAAATTTCCTGAATATTTCCTGCAAAATCCCACATCTCAAAATAATTTCTCATATCCACCTAATTAAACCTGCTAGCATTTAATAGAACTAATGTATTTAACACAATGTGGTGTTTTTTTTTAATTACTCAGCAACCTTTTGGCTTTACTTTTTATTATGAATGCATAGTTTTACTCATCAAAGCCATATTGTCGATAAAGTAGGGTTTTTTGTGGGCTGGCCTGAAAACTGAGCCACAATTTAAAAGATTGCCTCTAAAGACAGATGTATCCTGAGTGCCAAACATCTAGCCTAAAATCCTCCGAAATACAACCCAGCTATAAATTCAACAGGCATTCCAAATGCGACTCTCCTCACATAGGCCTTCAACTTCTGAACGGGACTCACTTTTCACAGTGGTGACTGGTACAGCTGAGTTATCCCTCCAAGGTATGAAGAGCAGATTGCCTTGGACAGCCACCACCGTGATCAGAGGAAATAGTGGGCAAAAGTTCTCACCCACACCCACCTCACTCACTGCCTAAATACAGAGCATCAGTGACTAAATTGGAGACATAACTTGGATGCCACTAGAAGTTTATGAGTTTTTTTAATAGTTGCCTCCTATCAGGCTTCATGGGGATTCACTTAGCCTGCTTTATTGACACTGTTCCAATTCCCCAGTGTGAACAGAAATAGGAGCATGCACAGGTGATGGGGTTCAAGAAAAGGGAGTGAGCCACACAGCCTCTTGTAGTACCCAGTGCAGGCAAGCCGGAGAGCGGGACAGGGCCTTGGGTACATTTGCTTCTGCTTTCATTTCACCTCCCAGTGAAATGATTGCTGTGCTTGGTTTTCTGTTCCTCCTATGATGGTTTCACTTCACCAGGTTCATTTCTCTGCCTTCTATGAACGAAGGGGCAGAAGCAGATGGCCATGAAGGTTCTGGCTCCAGGCTTCAGAGATAGAGGATTTTAATGTGGCGATTCCTGCATATTCTACCATCGAAAACTGTGAAACATTCAACTGTCTGCAGCATTCTGACCAATCCATTAAATCTAATTCATTCCAGATCCTCCTTGGAATAAAATTTTAGAGTTGGATAAAGTATTTCTCAACCATTCTAAAGGCAGTAAAATAATGATTTCAAACTATCCATTATCCTATTTGGGTAGACTTTATCCTGGGGGTTGGAGAGTCCTCCAGACAGGCGATGATCCCTAGATAAGATGTAGTTGAAAAAGCCAACACTAGTTAGAAACCAAAGCTGCATAAAGAGTGAAGGATTTTTTTTTTTTTTTAAGTTGGCAAGATTTCATCATGGACAGCCAAGTGTAAGAAGCGGGAGAGAGGGCTGTGGAATGTCAGGCTGTACCCAGGATGGGAGGACCAGCGAGGTGCTGGCCTCAACACACACAAGGATCCCAGTACCACATTCTGGGCGCCCACTCAAGAAAGGAGCCGGGGTACAAATGATCTGATAGGGGCTAGATTAGGGTGGTAGACAAGAGAGAAGCCAATGTTGTGTGAAGAATGGGCTTTGGAGCCATGGAAAGCAGGAGGTTACAACTGTCTCAAACAAGAGCATTCTCACAGGAAGCCCAAATTGCAACCAGATAGTACAAACATGGAAGCAGAAACACAGGGACCATCCATCAAGGATTATAGCCCTGCAACTAGTTTTGGGGGGATGGGGGTTTGTGTTTGTTTTTTTCAAAATTGGTGAACACAGACTGTGGCTTGGCTTGCCTTGGCTTGCCTTGGCTTGACTTAGCAAATTTGCATAGTTTTGTCTTACCCTTGAGAGAATTCTTTTCCTTCAAAATGGCCTCCATTTAATTACTGTTTTTCTTAATTCAGAATGCAGGGACACTTGTTATAGCTCCCGACCCACTTGCATTCTCTGTCTCTTTCTCCATTTCTCTCTCTCTCTCTTACATGCACCCCCTGATAAAGGACTTTCATTCACTTTTTATTTTTAACAGTGCGTATTGGTCCAATTTTCAGCCACCAAAGGGCTTACACTCTCCAGGGTCAATTTCTCTTTGCCTTATCTTCTCTTTAAGATGGTCTTCAGGTTCTCATGGAAATTTTAAAATGTAAGAACACATCTCCAACAACTAACAGAAGCTTCAAAATCACCAACAGAGAGAATCTATTATTTTTTCAGGATGTTAAAAAAAAAAAAGTGTGTGTTTTTTTTCCTCTCCTGACAAATCCTTCACATTTATGTCTTGAAGAAAATGACATGGTAGCCCAACCTCCTGTGATTGTCTCTACTCCCATTTAATTATAGACAAAGAATTACCTGAGGAAAAGTCTGCCATCTTTTGTGTATTAGGAATACCTGAAATCCAAAGACAAATCACAAACAAGATGAGGATAGTATGTGTTGTGTTCGTTCAGGTTCAAAGAACCTTTAATCTCATTGCACCCAACTATTTTCTTCAAAAGTTGCATTTTCACCAGTATTGCACATTCCAGCTATGCAGTATCTCTTTAACTCATAAATTTAAACCTACCCAGAGTGAAGAGTTTGGTCAAGAGTCATGCAAATAGGAAACTCCTGTTGGAGTCAAAATGTGAGTAGCAGCTGGGGAAAAACCATATTTACTAACAATTATTTCCTTAATGCAGAAAGGAACAGTTTTCCAATTGTTCTGAGGAAGATACTTGAGTGTTCATCACCAGCTTCTCAGAGCACTTAGCAAATTGTTTTCTGAACTGAATGCCTGCCTAAGACGGGTGCTAAGAGGCCCTCACCTCTCAGGGTTTCAGATTAAGGAAAAACATGACCCGTGGGTTCATGATCAGTTGTGAAAGAAGCTCCAAGAGTTCATCTAGAAAACAGGCTGTAACTGTTGTTTACATTTCTTGGATAAGTTCATCCTTGTTTTTTAGTTTTTGTTCATTTTGCTTTTTGGTTTTTTTGTTTTGTTTTAGATTCTGAAATAATTTCTGGAATGCCACTTTAGAAAACTGGTTTGTAAGCCATTCGAAGACTTTCTCAGTGTGGTGGTTGGGAGGGACATTCCTCTATCTGTAAAACAATATTACGAAAAGAAAGAAGCATGTTTTATCAACCCCTGCTGTGTAATACGTTCATTCTCTGGCTCAGAGTAAGCCCTCTGAGACTGCTCATAATATTTGTAAATGATGATGGACCAGCGGCCACCACAAATGTGTTCTTTATCTGTACACAAGCTGCATCTGATGCCATCACACAGGAAGCTGAAGAGTTGTCTTCTCTTTGGGCTATTATTTTCCTACTACTGCTACTACTACAGGAATAAAGGAACATTCCATAGGTCCTTCCAGTATCTGTTCCCCTGTAGTTTGGTTAGATAGAGTTAACTCTGTAACATATCTCCCAAGGACCCATATAAAAAAAGAAATTACACATGAAAATATCAAAGCAAAAACTATACATACACACACATAAAATATATAAAGGAATCTTAGAGATCTTCACAATTTTCTATCTCAATTCAAATTTTAATCTTATAAGAGCTTTTCTCTCAGATTGTCCACCATTGTGTATGCTTAAGCATCTCTTTGGCTGGCACTCCTTCCCTACCACTCCTTCCTACTGTTCAAGCATCCGTGGGGCTGGTCTGCACCTCACAATCTATGTAGTTCAACAGCCCAGTGCTGTGAACATCACTTCTGGTCACCCTGTCCCTAAAGTGTTTAAGTCAACATCCAAGCCTCCAATGCAATCTCCTATTTTTATAACTTTCTCACTTCCTCTGTCCACAAGACCTTCTCTTCTTTGATGTGAAAACTTTCTATTAGTTAGCTCACCCACCTGACTCTCAAGACTGCCTTTGGCCAGACTTTCTTTCCTGACAAGTCTGGATTCCATGATGAGTCGGTTGAAACGCTCTTTTACAGTTTCTCTTACTTAACCTCCCTTCCCTTCTATCCTTTCAAGTCCCTGTTCCATAAATCTCGATCAGGTACAGTCCCATAATTTGGCTTCTCTGCCCCTTCACCTGAAGTACCAGGACACATCGATGGTGGGAAGTGCTCACTGGACATCCAGCGTCTGGAGGAGCCCCTCTACCATCCTGATGACCCCCCTAGCAGTTTCTTCATTGGCTTCTCCAAACCTTCACTACTGTTCTCAGACTTCCTATCCAGCCTCTCTGGCATCACTGTTAGCAGATGACCTTACAGCAAGAGAATCTTCAAAGGATCCTTTTCGCCATCCCAAATCCCAACCCCCACCACACACACACACACACACACACACACACACACACACACACTTCTAATTGTCTCTTTCTCATCCTCAAATCCTACCCAATACTTTGAGAGGAAGGAAGGATTCCCTTTACTAATCCCTTCTTCGGATTCCAAATTTAACTTTGCTACATCAAGTATCCCGTTTCCTATATTTTCAAGCTCTTCCTCTCTGCTGGTTCCCTCCTTGGACCCCAGAAACTTAGTTAAATTTCCTGCTTCTTCAAAACAATAAGCAAATGACTTGGATCCGAATCTCCTTCCAAGAATGAGCCCCTATTCCCTTTCATGTTTAGCCATACTCTACTTGTTATCCCTGCTTTCTTATTTCTCTTTTACTCTTATTACAATTGAGTTTTTTTTAATTTTCATATTAAAGAGTACTAAATGTCTGTCAAAAGAATATATCAGGCAATGTATAAAACATAAAGAAAATTTTTAATTTCTAATTATGTCACCACCCATTTACTGTTAATTTCCCATTTATGTGTGCATTGGTTTACTTTTCCAATTGATTGTATATTGCCAGTAATTAAGTATTCTCTTTAAAAATCTATAATACCAGGCAACCCCAGGTGGCTTAGCGGTTTAGCACTGCCTTCAGTTCAGGAGACCCTGGATCCTGGAGACCTGGGATCAAGTCCCACGTCGGGCTCCCTGCATGGACCTGCTTCTCCCTCTGCCTGCGTCTCTGCCTCTCTGTGTGTGTGTGTCTGTCATGAATAAATAAATAAAAACTTTTTAAAAAATCTATAATACCCATTATCATACCTGAAAAGTAGTTAGTGAAACTTCTTAATATCATCAAATCTCTAGCACTGGCAATATTTACATGATTATTCTTCCAGATTATTTCTAGATATACAAGTTAAATATACATCCATTTTTTAATTTAAAAATACAATCTTATTATATATGCTATTTTATAACCTGCCTATTCCCTTTACTAAGATCTTGTATTTTTTAGAATTCTATGTAGCTCTACATCAAAAAACTGTTCAGTAGTCTTATGCATAAATGTCATTTAACAAGTAATCTATGTATGCCCACAAAGTTTTATATTACTATTCTGTTTCCATTATAAATAGCAACTAAGAGCATCTATGTTTTATTTTGTTTTCTTTTGGTGCTTTCTTATTTGGAAGACGTGGCTGCATCTCATCTCTGAGCCATGGAAAATTGCCTTAATATAAGAATAAGATAAAGATTTAATTTTATTTTTTCAAATATTCATTTGTTTGAATGCATTCACCCTTTGGCTTCTGCAGATCATTTTCCACACATACCAATCCTCTGCTCGGTAAAGGGCATCTACAAATTCTTTTTTTCTCGTTTTACATTGAGATATAATTGACATGTAGCATATTAGTTTCAGGTGTACAACATGATTGGGTATTTATATACATTGTGAAATTATCACCATGGTAAGTAAGCCTAGTTCACATCCATCACCACAAAGAGTTACAAATGCTTTTCCTTGTGTTGAAAACTTAAGATCTACTCTCTTAGCAACTTTCAAATATACAACACAGTATTATTAATTATAGTCACTGTGCTGTACAGTATATCCTTAAGACATTTATTTTATAACTGGAAGTTTATACTTTGTGACCACTTTCACCCATTTTGCCCCCTCCCCAGCCCCCCTAAACTGTGACAATCACCAATCTAGTCTCTGTATCTACGAGTTTAGGGGTTTGTTTTGGTTTGGAGTGGTCTTTTTTTGTTTCTTTAGATTCCACATGTATTTGTCTTTCTCTGTCTTGGTTCACTTAATGCCCACAAGGTCATCCATGTTTCATAAATGGCAGGATTTTCTTCTTTTTTTATGCTTGAATAATATTGGTGTGCATATATGCGTGCATGGACACCACATCTATTCATCCATCTATGGACACTTAGGCTGCTTCCATATCTTGGCTACTATAAATAATGCTCCAGTGAACATGGAGGCGATCTCACTTCCATCTGGGGAGATCACTTCTGCTGAAAATCTCTCCAAGCTAGTGTTTTATTTTCTTCCGATGAATACCCCGAATGGAATTGCTGGATCATCTGTCCATAATTTCTTTTGTGACAAATACAATGACTACTTTTAGTCCTCATTCTTTATTCCTCTGCAGAATTTGACATTCTTAGTCACTCCTTTATTTTTGTAACTTTCTTTTCCTTAGACTTCCCTAGGTTCACACTTTCCCACTTTCCTGGATTGTCTGTTACATCTGATTTCTCCCATTTTACTTTTCCTCACTGGATCTTCTTTCTCTCCCTGTTTCCTGATACTTCCTTGGATGTTATATGAGACACAATGCTTATCATTTTACATTTCCTTGCTGGGCAACTCAGGCTGGTCAGCAGGCAGTTACTGCACAGCTTGATGGGTGCATAAGGGGGAATGGAGCTACCATGTGGAATGCCAAACAGGGGCCCAGGAATCATCCTGGTGCATGTCAGGAGTGGACAGTGGTTCTATACATTGCAGGGCAGGATGGAGAGAGCTCTTGGTAAGAAACAAGGCTGGAGAGGTAGGCTGAGGCCAGTATATAGAGGGCTGTTCGTGGCATACTACAGAATCTGGACTCTTACCTTTCTGTTTATCCCGTAGATTTTCCTAGGGTCTTAGAACAGGCTGAGCATGATCATTTCATCTTTTGTGGTACTTCTTACATCTACAATATAGGAATATCTTTGTTCATCCCATAGAAATGAACATACTACTATTGCTCCTGTGACTACAAAGAGAAACTATGTAAAAGAACGTGCGTTTGGAGGGACTTGGGGCAGGAGCAGAAAATTAAGTTTCTATATTCAGGCAGTCTAAAATGAAGACTTTTAATGGGATATTATGTGTGACTTACAGGCACTTTCAAAATATTTATTCAGCTATCAGAGGTACCCAGCATGGAGCCTGAGATAAAATCATAAGTTCTAGAACACTCACAAAACAACCCCCCTTACAGCACAGTGTTCATGTGGCATGCTTTGCAAAAGTCATTTTTATTAGAACATGATTCACTCCTGAAGGAGCATTTCTTCCAACTCCAGGAGCATGGGGCTTAGACGTGCTGATGTTTGGTCCTTGACTACGTCAGGCTGTTTCCCCACAGCCACCGCCTCACTTTCCTGCCACCTCAGGATCCGTCTCACCACACAGAAGGTTCCTGAGCTTCCCCAGCACGAATAAATGATAAAAGGAAAGTAACAGGAAAATAATGACTCATGCTTGAAAAGTCACTTCCATCTGGGGAGATCACTTCTACTGAAAATCTGATCCTTACCAGATAAACTTTCCCAAGATGCATTCCCCATCCTTCAGGAGCTCCTATGGTTGGAGAATGGGAAGGCTGGTTCCTTGTCCATGCATTTCACTTTGGGGTTGAACACACTGCTGGTAAATCAGGACAGGTCTGGCTTCTCTTGTGACTCCTTATCCACGAAATGCCTGGAGTTCAAGGCTAATGAAGAGGTGATGAGCATTTATGAGACTGATGTGCTGTCTCTTGCTTTCTCTTGGCAGCCCGCCACCCCCCCAGAGGACACCCCCGAGCTGAGCGCCTTTTTGCGAAACTCGACCATCCCTCATCTTGTCCGGAGGAGAGATGTGGGGGTGCTGGAGCCCCACAGACAGAGCCCCGCAAAAATCCTGGTGAGTTGGTTATCTCAGCGTGCGCAGATCAGAGAGGAAAGGCTGGATTGGCCAGAACTCCCAAACACAGATGGTTTGAACTTGACTATTGTTTCAATGCTCAGATATGCCTGCCGTGTTTTGGCAGTACATGTTATGAGCCGTGAAAGCAACTCTTCCATGCAGACAAAGGAGTATTTGCATTATAGTGTTTTCACTCTTCTAAACCTGCCATGCAGGCCACGTTAGAAAAATAATGATAAAAATCTAAAACATGGCATGTAGTGCTTTGGAGAACACAAAGCTCCCATGTGAGCATGTCCCCAGACCTTGAGAGTGAGAGTGTGGAAAGGCCTGGAGCAGCAGGTCCTGGGGGTGGAGGGAGGTTGTTGACACATGTCCCTGCATCTCAGACTCCTCTGCTGGTCCAGAAGAGATGAGAATGGGGCCTTCTGATTTCCTGGGTCAAAATCCTGCAGAGTCTTAGCGTTGGCGGCTATGGTAGATTGATTTTGAGCTTATTAGTAAACCCTTTGCAGAACCGTGGAGAGCACTCAAGAGTCAGTATTTTCTGTTCAATTCTCACACTCGTCCCAAGGTGAATGTTAATACCACCAAACACTACACTTAAAAGAGGCTAAAATGATTTGTTTTCATGTCTTGAGCATGTTGTAACATTCATAAAAAGTTTCAAACACAGAAATGGACAGAAAAGTATATCAAGCAAGTCTAACTTATTTAGTTAAACTTAAATCAAGAGAGGAATGTTTATTATAATAGAAGTACCTAAAGTTACCTGGCAAAAAGCTATGGCAGGTGGCAGATTTTGATTCAAATCCCTGCAACTTTTTATGGTATGGTAATGTTTTTTAAAACCTAAGAGTCAGAAAGTGATATGCTATTCAGCTTAGGATAAATTAATAAAATGCCACATATTATTGTTTAAAGAAAGCTTCCAGGAGAAATAATAGAATAGAAAACAATAGCTGTGCATGTGGCATACAGAATGGTACTACACTTAATAATAATATATTGCATATTTGATAGGTGTTAAGAGAGGAGATCTTAAAAGCTCTTAAAGATCATAAAAATTATAACTGTGATGATGAATAATAACTGGATTGTGGAGATCATTTCACAATATATACAAATATTGAAACAATATAATGTGTGTCAATTTACCTCAATAAAATTTAATAAATTTTGTAAAAAGAAAGCAATGATTGGCATCTATAGAATTCTAAAACGCAGTACCAATATAAAAGCCCTCTGGAGAACCAGTGTCCACACCTATGGGAATCAACAATTTAGAAAATCAAGATTCACTTATGTTTTTCAATTTATGCTTTAGTGTATTTCTCATAAACACCCTGAGGCTGTAGAGATTAATAACTAAAATTCATTTGAAAAGTATATGCACTTCTGTTGTAGGGTCAGATTTTTTTTTCCCTCCTGTTTTCTCATTAAAGATTTTTTTAGGGACACCTGGGTGGCTCAGTGGTTGAGTGTCTGCCTTTGACTCGGGGTGTGATCCTGGAGTTGCAGGATCGAGTCCCACATTGGGCTCCCTGTGTGGAGCCTGCTTCTCCCTCTGCCTGTGTCTCTGCCTCTCTGTATATATATATATATATATATATATATATATATATATATATATATCTCACGAATAAATAAATGAAATCTTTTTAAAAAAGATTTTTTAAATGCACAATGATTTTTAACTCCTGAATATCATAGAAACTTGTTACTAGCAGATGAGAGCAAGGCAATTCTTGATTTCCATATCTGACTTTGTTAACTCATGCTTTATTCTCTTATTGGTTTGAAAATTGCAAACCGTACGCCTCCCCATGTCCTCAAGTCAAAACAGTTCTGGATAGAAAGTGATTATACGAAGTTTATTCTAAAATCAAAAGTTAAATAAGACCGCCTACGGTTTTTGTTTAGTTAAAAACAACTTACTGAATCCCGTTTCTGATTAGGAATTTGAAAGTGCAAAATGCCAACATCTTGTGTTGGATTGTAATTTCCACATTTGCATAGGAAAAATTTGTATCCATAGCATGGAAATACAATTTTTCCTCCGCCAAGAATGTCCTTGCCTTTCTCATCTAGGGCCCCTGCTGCTCTCGTACTGACCACCTCATCTCCTCCTCCCCAGGCTTTCTTCTTGTCCTTTTTCCTACTCCGCTTACAGAAACCTTATCTTTCAAACCCTCTTCAGCATATGATGCTATGAACTGCTTCCTAAAACCATCCCATCCCTTGGCCTCCCCAAAACACATTCTCTCCAGGCTCTCTTCCAGTCTGTTGGCCTGTGCCTTCTTACAGTTGTCCCTGGCCTGCTTCTCTGCCCATTCGCAGACATCCCTGTACCTCAAGATTCCATCTTCGGGCCCCTCCCCTCTCCTATTGACTTCGCTCCTTCAGGAAGAGGTTCTGCAAGATCATTAACTCCAGCCATGCCTATGTGCCTCCTGCCATCTTAGCCATCTCTACTGAGCTCTAGACTCAAGCGGCTCAGCGTATACATTCACCTGGATGTCTGATAGCCACCCCAGTCCCAACATGTCCAGGACTCCATCTTCATGACCCTCAGAAAGTGCTTCTCCTCTGGGATTCCCAATCTCAGTAGTATCAGGACCCACCCACTCAGTTCCCCAAGCCAGAAGGGCTCCTTCCAATCCTCTCTCCCTTCATCCCAACTTCCAGCTTGTCACCAACTGTCCCATTCTACTTCCTGAACTTTCCTATACTTCGTCTTCTCGCTCCCTCCCATGCCCCAGGTAAGGACCTCCTCCTTCTCACTTGGACTCTTGCAACAAGCTCTTGTCACCCTCATGGCTTCTCGCTCTCCTCCCCACCATTCTTGACTCACATACCACCTGCCCCTAAAACCCAAACCTGTTCGTAGCCCTTGCATAAACAGAACCTTCTGAATAGAATCTAAAGTCCTTGGCCCAAATGGGAAAATTCTTTATCACTTAGACTTTCCTCTCTCATTTCCATCTGTCCACCCTGACTCCAAATACCCTTCTCTCCTTTCTTCTGAACACACGCTGGGCTTGTCCCTGTCCACCTAGGTCACTCTTTCTCACCCTTCATGATTCATTCTGAGCACCATCTTCTCCAGAATCCTCCAGCAGAGCTAGCTCACCAGGACCAACAGCTCCAGGGAGTTTACAAGAATAACCTCCTTCTCACTCCCCTCCTTGGCCTCCACAGGGTAGGATTGGGGATACATAGCATGTCAGTAATGAAGTATAGATAAACACAAAGGTCCTCACAGGGGACCTGAGTGCAGTGCTTCCAGAATTCCTACTCCTGCTGGAGGCACAAAACCCCAGACACCTCAGCGCCCAACCCTAGTAGAATAGGAACAGCCCAGCCACCTGAATTTGGAAACAGCATGTAGAAATCTGACCTCCCTGGAATTTATCAGATATGTATCCCTGATTGCTTTGCTCTTAGAGAATTCTGAGGTTCTCAAAAAAAGTTCTCATGGCAGTATGTCCCTCAGGTTACTCTGTGGCTTAGCAATTTCATTAAAGTGAACTGCCTCAGGATGCTTGGGGGCTCAGCAGTTGAATATCTGCCTTTGGCTCAGGGCATAATCCTGGGGTCCTGAGATTGAGTCCTGCATCAGGTTCCCCACAGGGAGCCAGCTTCTCCCTCTGCCTGTGTCTCTGCCTCTCTCTGTGTGTCTCTCATGAAAAATTAAATAAAATCTTAAAAAAATAAAGTAAAATGCTTCCATTAAATCCTGTGCGTAATATTCAATAAACTAATGTATACTGAGCATCAACAGGCCAGAGCCCAGTGCTTGAAACATGAGAAATAAATAAAGCATAGCCCACTGAATCAAATTCAAATCAGTGAGGGAGAACAATCCAAGAAGTAACACCCTGTACATAGGTACACAGATAGTGGAGGTGAGGTGTCCATTTATTTCCATACTGGATCCAATCAGAAGATAGGATTTGGCAGACAGAATGTCATCATAATGAATATTTCCCTGGAACGTGCATTCCATTTGGTAAGAGTTACCCATTATAAGTTGGCAAGACTAGAAACTAGTTTAAAAATAGCATGGAACTCAAAGAAGATTCTGCTTTATAACCAAGAAGTAATTTAGAGAGAAGAATGTTTTGGAGCAAATGTTTGTCAATGGGTTGTTAACACTGGGTCTTTGAGATAATATAGACACAAGGAGCTTCCTCTGAAGCCTTTTCAGGGCTTGCTTAGCCCAGGGTCAGGTGTTGTAAATGTCTACCAGGAATATCTTTACATGTTCTGAGAAATGAAATTAAAACAGAACAATCCAGGGTACTTGCATGGCTCAGTGATTGAACATCTGCCTTTGACTCAGGTCGTGATCCCTTGGGTCCTGGGACCCTGGGAATCTGGGATCCTGGGATCCTGGGATTGAGTCCCGCATCAGGCTCCCCACAGGGAGCCTGCTTCTCTCTCTGCCTATGTCTCTGCCTCTCTCTGTATGTCTCTCATGAATAAATAAATAAAATCTTCAAAAAATAAAATAAAATAAAAAGAAGAGGAAACAGAACAACCCAATCACTGCTGCAGGAATATTGCTTTAAGTCCTTAGGAAAAAAAGAAGCCTAAAATTTTTGTTGTATTTTATGCTCCATTTTATCTCTACACTACTACTAAAACTGACACATCATTACTACAAAGCTGTGTTTTCTCTTGATTGTCAAGGTAAATGTGTTATTTAAATGACTAATTTATGAATTAGATGGTGACTTCTGAGAAAATACAATGCAGATAAACTGACTTCAATGTTGACAATTTAAAGACACTGATGGGCCACCACTGCTATTGGTTTTTTGCAGAATTGTACAAATATCGAGTGCTTACAGATCTCCTGTGCAGTGGGGCAGCTAGAAGGAGGAGAAAGCGCTGTCCTAAAAGTCAGATCACGGTTATGGGCCAGGACCTTTCTCCAGGTAACAACATTGCACAGGCTTGCAGGGAATCTCTCCTCAAAATCTCAGTTGGAAGTTTGTCTCAAAAAGACTTTTGAATGTCTTAATCTTTAAATTTAAAAAGCTTTGAATTTTTTCACTTAAAAAATTTAGATTTAATTTTATTTCATTTTCAACTTAAAATTTTTATTAATTTTTTAAAATATTTTAAATTTTTAAAAATCTTTTAAAAGAAGTGTCTATGGAGCCATTGAGCCAAGATCAGCTGGTCATCTTTCCCATCAGGTGAAGACATTTTTTTTCCAGGTTTATTGTGGACATGTAACATATGTAAGTTTAAGGTGTACAACCTGATGATTTGATCCATGTATATGTTTTGGAATGGTTACTGCACTGAAGTCACTTCATACCTCCATTTCCTCATGTAATTACGTGTGTGTGTGTGTGTGTGGACGGTAGGTGATAACTTTTAAGGTCTACTCTCTCAACAGCTCTCAAGAATACAATACAGTATTGTTAATTATACATTAGATACCCAGAACCTATTCATCTTGTAGCTGGAAGTTTGTATCCTTTGCCAACATCTCCCCACGTCCCCCACCATTGGCAACCACCAATCTGATCTACTCTATTTCTGAGTTCTTCTTCTTTAGATTCCACATGTAAGTGATATCATACAGTATTTGTCTTTCTCTGACTTATTTCACGTAACATAATGCCCTCCCAGTCCATCTGTGTTGTCACAAAAGGCAGGATTTCTTTCTTTTTTGTGGCTGGGTAATACTCTTTCATTTTTTAGGTGAAGCCAATTTAAATATCTTGAGTCCCTAAGACGTTTAGACAGTAACTTCGATTCAAATAAATCTATTTAGCTCACTACATCATACCCAGTGCCCAGCATGTAGTAGTTTTTCAGTAAATATTAGTTAGTGGAATGATAGTGAGTACAAGAGCACAGTACGAGCCATATGCCCAAAACGATCAAAATAGAAATCAATTAGGAGGGGAAAAGGGAGATGGCCCTAAAAAGTTTTGCTTGTTTGGTGTTCCCATGGACTGGCTCCAGCCTGGATGCATCTCAGTGACGTTACACATATGTGTGATTAGTAGATTCTTTGCTGCTTTGGCTTATCTATATGTGGTGGCATCCCACACTGCCACAGATAATTCCATTGATTGTGTGCATTTTAAAGTTTTAAAATCTCTTTTATACTAAGGAAATTAATTTTTCCATTTGGAAACAGTGATTTATTTAAATATACTATGTTGTGACCTTGTTTAGAAAGGATTTAGAGAGGAGAAAAATAAGCTAAATTAAAACCCCTACCAAATCTATGCAATCTTGCTCATATTTTAACTATTAAAAAATTCATTTGGCTCATTGTGCCATAGAAAATCAAATGGTAACATCCTTTGGACTCTAACTAATAAATACAGAATTTCATAGTTCCTTTCATGTTTTCTGGAATACAAAATGCTTCTTTAATCTTTAATTTTGTTTCTAAAATAAATAGAAGGAAAGTTAAAGGTATTTTTGAAATGGTTGTTGTGAAGTTTTTCTTTTAACATGAGGCAGGGTTTCTTAATCTCAGTATATTTCAGATCAGATAATTCTTTATTGTGGGAGGTCTATCATTGTAGGATTATAGAATGCTTTATAGGAAGTACATTATAGGATGCCTAGCAGCATCCCTGGCTTCCACCCACTCGATGCCAGTAGCAACCCACCCCAGTTGTGGCCACAAAACTCTCCAGACATTGCCAATGTCCCCTAGGGGCAAAATCACCCCCAGCTTTTTTTTTTTTTTTAGATTTTATTTATTTATTTATTTATTTATTTATTTATTTATTTATTTATTTATGAGAGACAGAGAGAGGCAGAAACATAGGCAGAGGGAGAAGCAGGCTCCCTACAGGGAGCCTCACACAGGACTCCATCCTAAGACCCTGGGATCATGACCTGAGTCAAAGGCAGATGCTCAACCACTAAGCCAGGAAGTTTTGAATGCCTGAACCAGGGAGAAATGCAGTACACAATTTATTTTTTTTTTTTTAGTTAAACCATTATTTATTCATTCACTAAACAAATACCCATGGAGTGCCAACCATGCACCAGATGCTGCTTCAGGTACTACTTACTTTCCACCAATTTGCTCATGGTCACTCTGATTTTGAGTCATTACTTCTTATCTCAGAGTTGAGTTAAGGAGAGGAGTCTTACTGAATTCCCAAGTCCATACAGTCTTCAATGATAACCATACATTCCTTCGATTACTTTGGGCATCATGTCCTGCTGAAATAAAGGAAAATAACTTTTTTATGAAGCAGGACTAAAATCATTAGGACAAAACAGTCAAGGGAAACATGATTTTTTTTTAAGATTATTGACTTATTTGAGAGAAAGAGAGAGAGAGAGCAGGGGGAGGGGCAGAGGAAGAGAGAGAATCTCAAGCAGACTCCTTGCTGAGCGCAGAATCCAACGAGGGGCTCCGTGATCCCAAGACTCTGAGATCATGACCAAAACCAAAACCAAAGAGAGTGGCCCAAATCACCAGCATTTACCAACAGCCGTAGCCCAAATTTCTGGACACCCAGTTTCTGCTTATTCCTAGCTTGGAATCTGAGTGCCAGAAAGGAGTGCCTTATTGCAGTCTCTCTCTCTCTCTCTCTCTCTCTCTCTCTCTCTCACTCTCTCCCTGCCTCTCCTGCTCACTCTCTCCCTCTCTCAAGAATATATTATATACTGGAGGTCTTTAACGGTTTTGTCATGAAATCCTAAAGGACGGAAACATGTTCTTTCTTCCTAATCCAAACTAGAAAGTTTACAATTCTTCCTAATCCAAACTAGAAAGTTTACAATTCCTGCATGACATGATTTGCTGCATTATGTTTGTTCCTGTCCACTTGGTGAACAGGCAAATGGCTCAGAAAAAGATTTTATTTAGATTAGCCCTAAATGATACCCTGTCCTGTTGATTGCTGTTTGAAACAATCCTTCACAGTTTCTGGTAAGATTTTACCAGTAATTGCTTCAGTTTTGTCAATTCACCAGGCTTTCTTTCTGGCAAATGTTGAGTACTTCAACATGGGCTATGTGGTCAAAAAGAATTCTTGAGAAGTTATTAGGCAATGGGAAGGTAGGAGTAGAAGGGCTTGTGACCTTACCAGCCACACTATGTATGCATTTAACCAATTCGAAAGCCTCACTCTCCATTTGTTACCAACTAGAGGACTTTTATTCATACCAAAACCATAAGCAAATCATTGTGCAAAAGTGCATAACAGAGGCAGCTAGTGAGCTGCAAACCGCAGTTGAAATGACACAGCAATGACAGGAGAACAGAGCATTTTCTGAGGATTAATAGCTAGCTGGTCAGGTTGAAGGTCTAAGATATTGTCAATAGATATTAACTCCAGCTGTTTTTTCAATCTTAAATTGCCTACAATATGGCAATGATTGCTATTACATGAGTAGATTGCTATATGGAAGAGGAAATTTCTTTTAAACATAAGAATAATGTAATTGTTATCTGAAGACCACGGCTGAAAGCATTCAACTTTGAACGTGGAATCAATAATATGACTCTGCTCATAATTGTTCATGAATTACTTACCTGTGCCATGCCATTGACCTGCAGTCATAAGACTAGCATATCTTTGGTGCTGCCCCAGGTGATCACAGCCGAATTGCTTACATTCTCTGTTCCCTGGAGCTCCAGAGCATCTTAGAAAAATGAAAAAAAAAAAAAAAAAAAGCATTTTCCTACTGAATGGGATGGAAGAAACCTTGGTTTTGAAGAATAATTTAAAATAAGATGTAGGGGGGCACCTGTGTGGTTCAATCTGTTACACATCTGCCTTCAGCTCAGGTCATGATCTCAGGGTCCCTGCTTCTCCCTTTCCCTCTGCTTCCTCTTGCCTGCTCATGCTCTGTCTCTCTCTCTCTCAAATAAATAAATTCTTTAAAAATAATAATAATCAATAAATTAAATTAAATTAAATAAGGAGTAGATCTATGAGTTGTATTTTTACAGGCTATTTGCCTACCATCTTAATTTGATCAGGACCCAGACTGTGTCAGTTTGCAATACAGAATCAAATAGTGGAGGAGCAGGTCAACAGCCCATTTTCATGAACCACAGCCCTCATTCTATGTCCGTATCTCTCTTACAACTTCTTGAACTTTCTAATCTAGTTGATAACAGAGAGGGTCCAATTCAACCATTGAAAGAACCAAACCTTTTGCAAGGTGTTATCATATTGGTATTACATGAGGTGAGAAAGTTCATTCACTGTCCATTTACATGCTCAGTCAGCCATGGTGATGGTGTTCAAGTGCTGTGTAAGATATAAACATTACATCCCGTGGTTTATACCCTCCATTCTTTTTACACCCTCCATTTTTATATAATCTTGGTGAGACAAGTAATAGAGACAAAGAAAGAGTTAAACAATGTCAAAATTGCAAAAAATGTAGGACAAATATAGTTTCATACTGGTCTTTCTGAATCAGAATCCCGGGACCTGACCCCAATTGTTTCTGAAACTCAGCAAAGTCCAGGGGTTTGTGAACCACTGGAAAAGGATACTAAGGATTGGTGACGAAGTAGAACACGAGAAAATATCAAACTGTGGCCCAGAGCAGGGGTAAAGGACAGAGGTGAATGGAAATCCCCCCAGAGAAACATGTTTCTCCAGGTTCTACATTCTAGAGTTCAAATCCCACCTTCTATTCATTAAGAAACTTCCATATTCATAAATGCAGAATCAAGAAACCCAAAACTTCCCATCAAGAGTTGAAACAGAGATGGAGGTCTCTGTTGATTTGTT
Organism: Canis lupus baileyi; assembly: GCF_048164855.1. NCBI lineage: Eukaryota > Metazoa > Chordata > Mammalia > Carnivora > Canidae > Canis > Canis lupus. The sequence continues at coordinate 21,782,032 of NC_132842.1, forward strand.
CCTCAAAGATACGACTTCAGGGGGAAAAGAATTATTTTCTATCAATTCTTTTTTATTGAACTTGGAGACTAAAGAAAATTTGTTCACTGATGTTTGGGAAGCACGGGCATATGAGTATATAATTGTGATTCTTATGTGCAGAATCTCATGACCAGAATTTGGTCATGTTCCTTCTGTGTCTACCAGCCAGGGTGGTAAAGAGAGTAGATTTAAATCACCAAGTACCTGCAAGATTTTATGAGCAAAGTTTTCCACGTTTAAAAAACACTTCTCAAATAAACACATAAAAATCCAGCTTTCAGTTAAAATGAAAAGCCAGAAGATAAGAAAACATCAGAAGAATAACAAGCAAAAAATAATTTTTCCAAATGAATAAAGTTACTTATCCTGGAATGTTGGGGTAGAAAGAAAGAAAAAATCAGTGTCCTTAAGTATTTAAAAGTTTTGCATAGTCTGGCCTGTCCTTCTCATCTAGAGGAGATGAGATTTATTGAGGGGAGAAAAAAATTCAGTCACAGGAGGGGAAAAAAAGAACTTTTTAAAAAAATAGAAACAAAATTTTCATAATCCAACCTGATGATGGGACGCCTGAGTGGCTCAGCGGTTGAGCATCTGCCTTTGGCTCAGGGCATGATCCTGGAGTCCCAGGATCGAGTCCCACATCAGGCTCCCCACAGGGAGCCTGCTTCTCCCTCTGCCTCTGTCTCTGCCTGTCTCTCTGTGTCTTTCATGAATAAATTAATTAAATCTTAAAAAAAAAATCCAACCTGATGGATTGGCCTCAAGAAACCCAACATTGGATTATAAATAGTGAAGTTCTGGTGAATGTTTAATAAACTGCTTATGTGTGTGTGTGTGTTGAGGGTGGGGGAAGCACCATTGCAGCATTTGCTGATTCCCATGGTGTAAATATTCCTACTATGGCTGATTTCAAGCTGCCAACACAATATCACCAAATCTGGAGTTGGGAAGAGGGGCATTAGCACACCATCATATAGTATTTCCCCTTCCAGATACAATACACTTAAATAATATCAAGAGCACAGCTACAGTTACTGGGGCACCTGGCGGCTCAGTGGTTGAGCATCTGCCTTCAGTTCAGGTCATGATTCCGGGGTCCTGGGATCAAGTCCTGCATTGAGCTTCCCACAGGGAGCCTGCTTCTCCCTCTGCCTATGTCTCTGCCTCCCTCTCTGTGTCTCTCATGAATAAATAAAATCTTAATTTTTTTAAAAAAGAGCATAGATACTAGTGAAACACAATAAAATAGTTAATAAATGCTGAGTTTTTGTGTATTATCTTTTTAAAAATATTTTTTTCTGAAATTTACATATATATGTTTTAGTAATGGCTTTAACAACTGATACTCAAAATTCCTGAAATTCTCACAGTCTGTCTCCTCTCAAGAGCCATTATGAACCAGCTCCAGCCCAAGACTGGATAGCTCTAATCATTGTCTCAAGTTAAATGGTGGGGAACCACAGAAATTTACTTTCTCAAAACGGCCTTCCTTGACTTAGTCTTAAATATTTTCCTTTGGCTTTAATCAACAGTTAATATGAGAACCAATTAAACAAAAAAAAAAATATTTGCTGAAAAGTTCTATCAAAAACTCTATGGCTCTAAGTCTGTGGTTCTTAACCAAGAGGATTTTGCCTCCTGGGGGACAGACAATAATTAGAGATATTTTTGGTTGTCACAACTATGGTAGAAGTGCTACTGGCATCTAGTGGGTAGAGGCTGGAGATACTACTACATATCCTACAATGTTCAGGACAGTTCCCCATCCAACCCCAAAATCCTAACAGTGCTGAGATTAAGAAAGTCTTCTCTGGGTCTTCTGTATAAGATGAAATGTGATAAATTTCTTTATAATTTAGTATCTAGGACATGTGGGTGGCTCAGTGGCTGAGTGTCTGCCTTTGGCTCAGGGCGTGATCCCTGGGATCAAGGCCTGCACCAGGCTCCCAGCAGGGAGCTTGCTTCTCCTTCTGCCTATGTTTCTGCCTCTCTCTGTGTCTCTCATGAATAAATAAAATATTTATTAAAAAATAACTTGTATCAGTCTCTCTCTTAAAATACTTCCCTCTATCAGATAATAAGAATTGTATAAAAAAAAAAAGAATTGTATAACCTACAATATCTCCCCTTTGTTCTTTACTAGCAGCACCTACGTTAATCCTTGTGCTTGCTCCCATTTAGGACTCTGATTTTCTGTTTTTATTCTAACCTCATTGTACAAAGTCTTTTGTTAATAAGAGAAATTCTTTTTAGAAATAAGAAGAGGATGAATGAGTGGGTGGTCAGTTGGATGGACACTGGGATGGCTATCTAAAAGGATGTCTGGATGTATAATGGATGGATGTATGATGGATGGATAGATGGATGGATGGGGGAAAATTTTTAAAGAGAAAAAGAAGACAGAAGGAGAAATGAAATTTTCCTTTGGAAATGTGAAATACTGAAAACAGTTGGATGGCTGCCTGGATGGCTTTTAAGGGTTTACACAGAATATATTTAAATAAATATTTTTCATTTCAGAGAAAAAATGATCCCTATACTCTTGCATCCCTGGTGTCCTTCAAAGTTAAGAAGATGCCTTATAAAGATCAGCCAGCAAAACTCCCAGAGGGAAGCATAGCAGTGAGTATCTGAAAAATATAGCAGCATAACAATTTCATTGAAATAATAATTTTTTTAAACCACTGTTCAGCTGATGCTACATTTAAGCGCTTATTCCAGTGACCTGAGGAAAGTTTCCTTCTCTGGATCACTATTTTCTTGTCTCCCTCCAGAAATTTCTCAGTGTTCTTTGATCAAATTTTTAAACTTTCAATGTAAATTTCTACTAAAAAAAAAAAGACCCAAAATTTACGGTGTAGGACTAATACCACTTTTTAACCAAGCCATTTTGTTTGAAAGAAGTCCAGATAGCAATGATCATTATAATGAAATCGTCCTGATTGTTTAATTCTAAGGACAGCATAGTGAGTGAGGTGGGGGCCGAAGTTGGGGGGAAGGACTCTCTTCATTAGGGACAGCTGGATGACCTTTGACATCTTTCCTTTCTATGCAAAGAACGATCATTTTCACCCAGAAAAAAAAGTACAGCATGAGCTTCAGTTGAATAAAACATTATTTTTAAACTGAGGCTATTAAGCATTACTGGCAGGAGTTTATCTTTCACAGCACAACTGCCAGCATCCTCAGCAGCTTGGCGAGACCATGGAGAGCAGACAGGAACAGGGGGACAGAGGACAGCAGGCATGGTCACCAAAACCCTCCCTTTACAGTGAAAGTGATCACAGCCAGATCTGAGGAAAAGATGTTTAGATTTAAATCTTTGTTTCTGGGTCATTCTATAGATACACCCCCCCTTAAACCCTGGTCCCCAGGTCTTGTTATTCATAGTCCAGTTTGCAGACATCAGCATCTGCATCACCTAGGAAATCGTCAAAAATTCACAAATAAACCTCACTCCAGACCTGCTGAGTCTGAATCTGCATTTTATCCCAGGGCATCGTGGACACAGTACAGTTTAAGAAGCACTGCTTTGGGAGGGTATATAAGTAGATATGATCATAATGTCTTATTGGCCTTACATCTTAAAATGTAATCACAGGGCAGCCCGGGTGGCTCAGGGGTTTAGCACCGCCTTCAGCCCAGGGCACAATCCTGGAGACCTGGGATCGAGTCCCACATTGGGCTCCCTGCATGGAGCCTGCTTCTCCCTCTGCCTGTGTCTCTGCCCCTCTCTCTCTCTCTCTCTCTCTCTCTCTATGTCTCTCATGAATAAATAAAATCTTTTAAAAAATATAATCACAAAATTTTTTTTTGTAATCACAAAATTTAATCTTGCTAGCCTAGTCTACTTTTAGTAATTTAAATTAGGAAAATGCGTGGATCAGTGACCTTCAGCTAAGTATGTGAAGCATCATCACTCATGAAACTTTAAAATAAATACATGCTAAGACCTCACCCCTGATATCAGGACTGAGTAGCTCTGGGGTGGGGCCCTGGGACTCTGCTTTAAAATCACGGAGAGGGGCACCACCCATTGGTTAAGCCTCAGACCCTTGATCTCAGCTCAGATCTTGATCTTAAGGTCATGAGTTCAAGCCCCACATTGGGCTCCACGCTGGGTATGCAGCTTACTAAAATAAATAAATAAAATATAAATAAAATAAAATAGTAAAATAACTGAGAATCTCTAGCATGGGATCAGGCCCACATTTCAAATGTATTTCAAAACACATTCTCCTCGGCTTCATCCTGGCTCCGCGCCCCCTAATTAGGAAACCTTCAGGAAATCACTGTACCTCCCTGAGGCTGTTAACTATATTCACCTGAACACATTGTTGAGGTTAATAAAGTGATGTCTATGAAGCCCTAGCATTGTACTTGGAACAAGGTATGCCTCAAGGCTCAGTAATAGTAACCCTCCCCCCAAAATGTCTTCTCCCTGGCTGAATCAAGGAAGCCCAAATGGAAATGTCAAAATATTTTAGTAAACTTTGGTGGCATTTTAAAGTAAGCGCGGCCACATCTTTCTTCATTTAGCTCGCCTTTCTTTCCCTCACAGGATGTCTACTGTAGTTTGGATTTATGTTCAACCTAGAAGACAGAGGCTTTGGGATTTTAATATAGAATGTTCATCCAAGGAGGTTCAAAGGCTTGTCTCTCTAAGGGAGATAAATCTGGGTCCCTTTGTTTTCTCCAAGCATGTGTTCCATAGCAGAAACATATGTTACAGTCAATGCCGTCAACAGCATTACGTCTTTCTGTACTGGCCACAGGTGACAGCCTGCTGTTCTCAACTCATCTCAAAAGATCCACAGAATCATCTGATACATGTGCTTCCCCCAGCCCCACCATCCTTGTCATTGCATTTTTTAAAAGCCTTATTATCTGACGTGGATGATTTACCACATCAGTTATGTAAAGGTTATTGGAAAAAATATTCAGGAATGAAGGTACTTTGGGGTCTCCCAACACCCGGCCAAGGGGAGATCTGGCCCATGAGAAGTTTGCTCTCCCCTCCAGGGAAATGACTTTTCTGTGGCTTGGTTTGAGAGGACTGTGCTGTGAGCTAGCTGATGCCTTTTCTAGCGAGTTCTTCTCAAAGGTCATTCCAAAGGTCATTCTGGAAAAGAATGCAGTAGAAGGGAATTGCTTTAAGATGCTAAATCAGTTAGGATAGGTTGTTGAGGGATCCCTGGGTGGCGCAGCGGTTTGGCGCCTGCCTTTGGCCCAGGGCGCGATCCTGGAGACCCGGGATCGAATCCCACATCAGGCTCCCGGTGCATGGGGCCTGCTTCTCCCTCTGCCTGTGTCTCTGCCTCTCTCTCTCTCTCTCTCTCTCTCTCTCTCTCTCTCTGTGACTATCATAAATAAAAATAGAAAAAAAAAATTTTAAAGGATAGGTTGTTGAGAGTCCTAAGAGCTCCACTGCATACCCTGTCAATGGGGAAACCCTCTTAGATACTTCTTTTGTAATGAAACTTGTTTTCTTAGGCCCTTGTGTGGATGATTAGTTAGTTTGTATTCCCTTGTCAACATGGTCATGATTCAACCATTTCTTGAGCTCCACGTCAGCCTCACACATGGAAGAAAAGAGCTCTCCCCATCTGCTACCTGCAGCCTGTCTGAGTTTGTAACAAATGAACTCACGAAGCTCGTGACACTTGCCATGTTCAGAGGTGAGGGAAAGGTTGCATGGTGCAAAGGGATATGATTGAGTGCTCAATTATCACAGCGCGGCAGAAAAAAGCAAGATTCAGTTACTTGAACACTTTCTTTGCTTAACGGCAGAAAAAAGCAAGATTCAGTTACTTGAACACTTTCTTTGCTTAACAGGGAACGTTGGCATTTGTGTGTCATGCTACTAAAGCTGAATTCCATACCTGATATCTGGGAGGGAATATGATTGTCTAGTATAATTCCCACAGTGGTTTCTATAAAATAGTTCATAAAAATCCTTCTTAGAAACCTCATACAAAAACTGTGAATCCATTTCATTTGTTAGCACAACTTAGGAACCTTAAAATGGAATTATTATATGAATCAATTGTTTGGAGTTCAAACTGCTGATCTCTCATAGGTTATTTAAATGTTAAAATGTGTGTCCAGCTGGTCCACTTTATGATATTATTTTGTTCTAAATGGCACTGTAGGTAGAGTATTTTGGTACATTTATTTAAAACATTCTTGTGACCCCTATGAAGTAAGTTTACACAAGATTTTGTGATACATAAATACAGATGTCAACGTTAATTACAGTTGCAAATATAAGGGAGCCTTTTCCTTCTACCTTGGTATTTTGTCAAAATATACAACAACATATCATAAATGTCCATAATAAAGTGTAGGCATATTAAAAATTTATTTATGGTCTTTCAACCATAATAAAGGACAAGATTTATGATGTGATGAAGGTAAGATTAAACGTTCCCTACTTAGTATCACTTTCGAAGGTCTAAACCACTTATAATTTATGGATCTCACTTCCTAAAATTGCAGATAATTAAAATAAGTGAATTGTTAACATTGTATGCCATTTCTTTAAATAGCTATAGGTCCTCAATACATGAAGATAAAGTGATACAATTTGTTCATGAGTTGGCACACACTTGAGATTTTCTCCTTAAATTTTAAGTATTTTAGTTAGTCGACATGACCTTTCTTTCTTAAAGCAGTTAAATATGTAATTTCTTGCCCATAATCTTAAAGGGAACCTTCTGCCTTGGGACCACCTTCTTGATGAATCAATCTTGTAAGGGAAGACTTAGGTAAATGGGCAAACCACACCATTGTGTGAGATTTTACAAAATGTTCTAGAGCTATACAGTCCAATACAGTGGCCATCAGCCACATGTGGAAAGTGAGTACCTGAGAGGTGGCCAGTGTGAGACTGAACTAGTAGTTTTGCTTTATTTTAACTAATTTAGATGAAAACCTGAAAACTGTTGCAGTATAAGATGTTTTTCCATTAATGCAGCTGTGTTTTTTTCTGTGAGACTACGTTTCACTTTAACCACTGAAAATCTAGTTTTGTCATGTGCTACAAATATGAAATACACACTGGATTTTGGACACTTCATTAAAAAGAAAAGCAGAGTTTAAGATGTCTGATGGATATTTTGGTATCAACTGCATGTTGAAATGATAATAGTTCTGATATTTATGGTTAAATAATTAAAATTAATGTCTCATCTTTTTCCTCTTTTTTAATGTGGCTGCTGAAAATTCTTAAATTACACATGTGGCTTATTTTATAATAAGAAATAGAAATTTCTAGACAGAAATAAACCTGATCTAGAGCAGGGTTACAGAAGGTTCTAGCTTGAAACATGGGATATTTCATAAATCTTATTTGAAATGAGTGAAAAATTATTACAATAAATCAGTGTTTAGTCATGAGAAACTGAGAATTAAGACCTTTTTTTCTTACTAGTAGTTATCTGATGGATAATGAAGTTTCCTGAGGGCTTATCAAAATGAGCTGCAAGACAAACATAAACACTAACAAAGTTTTAGTATTTTCCAACGCTTTATTTCTTGGCAAGATTTCCTCAAACCATTCTGTAATTTCCACAGCACTAATACAAATTTAAATAAGCTTTGGTCCTATAAAAGTAATCAATTAAGTCTTTCCCCAGTCAGGTGGCCTGTGCAGCTCAAGTTTCTAATTTATACAAAGCACTGACTTTCAGGAAAAGCCAGGCTTTTACCTGTTTCCACTCATGAATGAAATGCCCCATTGCCATGTATACACATGAATATGTCACATGCCCCCCTAATCAATGTGTCCTCAGAAGGACCTCCCTTTCCAAGACATATAGGACTCTTCCAATGATGTGTTGCACTTGACTCTTCATCTGCCTCTTTCCAGCAACAACCAATCAGCTCCCCTGCATTGGAAATCTGGAGAGATACTCTGGGGCACTGTTCTTGATTTTCTGTTATTTCTACTGGCCTTGGTGTAGTGACTTCTTGACTAAGTGGTGAAAAGCCTAGAGGTGCCTGGGTGACTCAGTCGGTGAAGCATCTGCCTTCAGCTCAGGTCATGATCCCAGGATCCTGGGATCGAGCCCCACATCAGGCTCCCTGCTCAGCGGGGAGGCTGCTTCTCCCTCTCTCTCTGCTGCTCCCTCTGCTTGTGCTCTCTCTATATATAATAAGTAAATAAAGGGATGCCTGGGTGTCTCAGTGGTTTAGCACCTACCTTCGACCCAGGGTGTGATCCTAGAGACCCGGGATCGAGTCCCACATTGGGCTCCCAGCAAGGAGTCTGCTTCTTCTTCTTTGTCTCTGCCTCTCTCTCTCTCTGTCTGTCTCTCATGAATGAATGAATGAATGAATGAATGAATGAATGAATCTTTTTTTAAAAAAGTAAATAAAATCTTTGAAAAAAAGAAAAAGAAAGAAATGCCTAGATAAGTTTAGGAAAACACCAGAGGCCAAGGAAGGTCTTTGCAGCTCTTGCATTTTAGATTGAGATGATTGGGCACCCTCAGTGCCACATGGATGTCCTAAAGGATGTCTTTTCAGCAGGCAAGAAAAGCAGAATGCAGGCGCAGGAGGATTCCTGAGTTTTCTTGCTTTTAAAACTCTTTGTCCTTTCCTCCTGGTTAATTACATATGATGATTTACAGGAAATGTACATGACATGTGTAATCTGAACTTTTAAAATTCTCAGAGAAAGGAACAGCATGGTATTTTTTAAGTGAGCATAATGTTACTGGGAGCAGACCGATGACAGTTCTGGTGATGAGAATTTCAGAATTTTGGAACTGAAAAGGACAGTCGGGATCACCTACTCTCAAATGATTTTAAGACACTGCTGTTAGAATCTTTGGAAGTGAATGCAAACAAAAAGCCAATAGATTTTTGTAATTATACCTATAAAGCTGGTTTTTGCTTCAGAAGACCCTAATAAGCATATCCTGTTCAATTTAATATTTTATTCATATTTTTCCATCATTGCTGCAAAAAAACAAAAGCCTTCACATAACTTCCCCTACCTGTTTCTACAGGATGACCATGTTTTTTAGATAATAACATCAAAACCTACAGTAGCCTAGTAGCAAAAGAATCCAGGAAAGTCACTGTAGCTGTTTTCCCATCCCATTGCTTTTTATTAAACTAACAATTTGAACAGAACGGTCTGTGACCCTCTGGCCCTTCTTTCAATTCCTTTAGCGCGCGCTCTCTCTCTCTCTCTCTCTCTCTATATATATATATATATATACACACACACATATATATATATATATATATATATATATATATGAACACTCACAAATTCAACTATTTGCTATGTTTAACATGAAACCATGGGAGGCAATTTAAGATATTAATTAGGTAAATCAGGACAGGGAAGATGGAGAAGCATGGTTCCTTGTGTTACTGTAAATTACCTATTAGTAAATTTTGGTGATTTCTAACACATGCACCAAATATAGCCTGAAACTATGTTTAGGGGGAAGAAACCTTTATAAGAAACCTCAGAATTGTCCATGGCTCCAGATTTTCTCTCTGCTGGGTCACTGTAACTGGCTGGTGAGTACATGTTTGCTCCTCTCCCTTGTGGTTCCAAAATTCTGAAATTCTCATTATCGAAACTGTATGAGTCTGCTTCCAGTAATACTAGTATTGTTTTGAAAGACCACTTCATGTCCTTTCTCTGAGTACCTTAAGATGCGGATTGAGTGCTGATTTCATAGGTGCTATTAGATGTAATTCACTAAAGGAAGGAGTATAAAGAGAGGGGATTCAGAAGTCATTAATCCCGTTCTTGCTCATGCAGCCATATACATGCAAAGGATCGTTTTAGAGTAAGTTATACAGCCTGCAGAATCCAGGTGGCATCGTGGCTACTTTGAGTCCCTGCAGTGCGTTTCCTCGTGTGCCGTGTGTCCTGTCCCTAGACTGTAGCAAGCAGCGTGAGGTTGATGCCATCTTGGTCGTGGAATGTTGCACCTCCTGCTGATGTGATGGATGAAATAGAGACTGCTTGGTAACGGGAGTTAGCAGGCGAAGGAGGAAGGTATAATGGTGAGTAGGTCATGGCCAGCCTTTTTCTCACTGAGAGCAGAGAATCAAGTTCCTGGCACTGTTGTGCATGTGGAATGACTAGCAGTCTCACTACTGTTGGTGCCTTCATTTAGTCTGGATGTAAATGATACTTGGGGCTGGAGAATGAGTGAATTACCTTATCAGTATGTCCACTGCGCAGAGGAAATGGACACAAGATGAAGGAGCAATGAATAGCTACACAAGCTGACAAGCGCAGAGGCAGGATGCTGCAATGTAATTAAGAAAGCAGAAGAAAGAGATGTGCACCGTCACAGGCCCCTACTTGGGTGGAAATTATGAGAACACCCATATGTTTCCAGCCAGGACACATTCCAGAGCCACTAACCTTTGCCATGCATCTATTATTATCTCCTGATTGGTGGGTTAGAGAATTGTGGCCTAGAGGTTCTAAGCATATATCAGGACTGGACCCATGATCCTTCCAGCCAGGACAGCTAAAACCAGGAGCACTCTGACTGCTTTAACTGGGGCAGTGCTTACTTCTCTCTAAAACCAGATAGCCTTGCCTTCATGAACAGCATTTTAGATCCAATAATATTTTTATTTGTCTTCTCCTTGGCAGAAGGTGTTAGCAGAATGGCTGGGCCTCCTCTTGGTTTTGTCTGAGGCTCTGCAGCTTCTCTGCTGTCTGGGTCTCCAGGGGCACATGGGCAACAGGAGAGCTGCTCTACCCATGTGGGGAGGCAGGGATGGTTCACAGGCACTGAGCGTGCAGTTCTGCTGGGAGGATCTTCTTTTCCTCCAAATTCTCTTGCAACAGTGAGGAATGAAATGACCTCTCATGGCAACTGAAAACTGGATTTAGGATTAAAGCAGCTCCAATGCCTCTGGACAATTAGTGCTCACTTCGCTCCCTGCAATTAATTCCATGAAATCCAAGATGGCTAGTCAGGCTCTGGGCTATCGTTCATTGATAAAACACAGAACCTAGAGTTAAAGAGGTGGTGACATTAGTTGTATGAATCACTTAGTCCCCCTGGTACTCAATTTTCTCATCTGTAAAATGGGGAGTTAGATTAGGTGATCTCTAACCTTTTGCACATTCAACAGTCCAATGGGTCCAATTCAACTCACTTCTCAATGAGGTTAGCTGAGCTCCATGAAGAAATGTGTGTGGACAGATTTGACCTTTCGGAGGGTCTATTTTTAATCATTACTGCCATAAAAGGTCCAGCCTGATTTAAGCTCATTCCTTTCCACTCTGTTGGTTCTCAGTCCAGCTTCGATTCCATGCCAGGGTTTCTGGACTGTTCTGAACCAAACACACACCAAGTGTCTGTAATTAGACCTTTCATCCCACCTGGAGGACCTGAGAATGTGCTGGCTTTTAAGATTCTATGTCTGAGTGTTGTAGACCTTCCAGTCTCCCCCAGGATGATTTCAACTACTATACGGATCTTTTTAGAACTACTCCCATCTCCATATTGTACTGGTAACTGCTGCTTTATTTCATCCAATAGTTTTCAAATTTAAGCTCATTTGCTTTATTTTCCATTTCAGATTAAGACATCAGTTATTTGGGCAACCCCAAATGTTTCCTTTTCAATCCCATTATGGGTAATAATACTAGCAATACTTCTTGGATTATTGGTTCTGGCCATCTTAACCTTAGCTTTATGGAAGGTAAGTTTATTTCTTTTATTTTTCTTTTTGAGTACAGAGGCCACTGAGGGGATTTACAAAGATACACCTAGAGATTTAAAAAGACAAAGACAGAGGCATGATTTGGGGATTTTTAACAGTTGAAAAGGCATAAAGGGAAAATTGTGTCTTGTTTGTTTTGGCAAACTTACTATGCCTGTATAGCTGATATTTAAGAAGACCAAGAGTGTTTAATGTTGCTTTTATCTTGAGATTTCTTGTAAATAAATACAGAGAGTGTTAGACATTTTTAGCTGAGACGTGTGATCTTCTTTCCAATATGCTTGGAGTGAAAATCTTTTTATGAAGCCTTCTTGTGTAATTAATCAAGATCTCAAGCTTGTTAGTGATGTGGTCCTATCAGCAATACTTGAGATGTTTCTTTATAAGCACTACCCAGATGCAATTAATATAGTAATTAATGGATACTTGGACTATCATGCCAAATAGATGCTGCATGTTATAATATTCTTGAACTTGTTTGTTTTTTTTTTTTTTATCTTGCCCATTAGTCCATCTCCATTAGGAAGATTGAATGTACTCTTTCATGTGTTTTACTGACATTTATTGTAAAAACCTACAATAGGAATTAATTTCTGGCCCCAAAACCAATAGGACTGCCAAGTTTCATAGAGATTTCCATTCCAAAATACAAACAGTGTCACAATTACATGACTAGAAGAGTAATTAATCCAGTCACATCTTCGTTAACCACCATTGTTGTGATTCCCCAAAATCATAGTGTATTTTTGTTTTAAAACAATATGTGACTTGCCTAATAAACTGAGAAAACCTTGCCATGCGAGTTAAATAATGGCTTTCCTGATCATTATCGTAAGCTGTTTTCTGCCATCCTGAGCCTACAGAGTCTGCTGCATAGTTTACCTTTAGAAATAGACCCTTATGTCATTCTGTTATTTATAGTATCTTTGTTTCCATAAATGATACAATGATATGGGGCAGTTGACAGAATATGGTATTGGTCCTGAAAAAAAAAAAAAAAAGACAACTCAGTAGTTATCAATAAAACCCAGTGAATTTGGCTTCCAGGGTAAGAAATAATATATAAGAATTGAGGTTCCAGGAGCAGCCCGGGTGGCTCAGCGGTTTAGCGCCACCTTCAGCCCAGGGCCTGATCCTGGAGTCCAGGATCGAGTCTCATGTCGGGCTCCCTGCATGGAGCCTGCTTCTCCCTCTGCCTGTGTCTCTGCCTCTCTCTCTGTGTGTGTTTCTCATGAATAAATAAATAAAATCTTTAAAAAAAAAAAAAGAATTGAGGTTCCAGGTTTCTAGACCAAATACTAATTGAAATTCAAGAGGATGAAGATTCTAAGATAGCTTCTTCCTCAAGTCGCTGGGTGATCTTTGGGAAGTCACTAAGATGTTCTGGGAGTGAAAGAAATGACCAATCTACTTTTCCTCTATATGCTATGTGTTCCACAAGTACAGAGTGATATGCAAGCATCTCCTCTCTTCTTCTTAAATTCCATCCCAAGGTAACTATGGTATACTTCAGGAGAGATTCTCCCTTCCCTGGCCAGTAGTTAGTGCTCCTGCTGTCTCCAGAAAGCATGCAGAAAAGCAGAGAGGAAATCTTTGGGCCTTGTTGCTATAATCTCAGGAAAAATATGTCAGGTCCATAAGTGGATTATACAAAACAGGGACATTCGCCCACATGGGAGGAGGAAGGACCTGGCAGGAGGAAGGACCCAAACACTCTGCCTGATGCAACAAACTCTCTCTGCAGGTAAAGACTACTCTGCTTCCCCCTTCTAATTTGGAGAATCAGACAGGGAATATCCACAGAGCACTGATTTCCTTAGAAAACACAGAAAGTGAAAATTCTTAGAATGAGGAGTTTCACCCAATTCCCAGACCTGATTTAATAACCCTCTTTTCTCTTGTTCATAGTGTGGATTCTTTGACAGAGCAAGACCCCCCCAAGATGATATGAATGACAGGGAGCAACTGACAGATGACAAAGCCGCTGAGGCATGAATTTGGAGCAAAACCCAAGCTCCAAATATTCGAACATTGGTCCTGTTCAAAGAAAAGGAACACAAAGGTTAAACAAAGATTTCCCTGTACATGCCAGTGACCCTGAAGTGGAAGGGCCCCAGAAATATCACCTCATGTATGCTGCACTTTGGAGAAGCTGCCGCAGAGCCCAGAGACCCTTCTGGGTGAGATAATGTCCATCCTCAACACTGTGGAAACCGTTAGCAATGGTGGAAGATGTCTTTTGCTTTAGTTGTTCTCTTTTTGGCAGACGCTCTGAAATGGGCATGGGAACTCAGTTGCTTTCCAGGTAAATCCAACTCAAGCCACGGAGATTAATTATTTGAATTACAATCGACTTCTGACAGTGAACTAGGACCAAACCTTCCAACACTACTGCATCTGATGGAATATTTGACACCTCCCTATGGAAAAGACACATTTCTAATGAAGTTATGGCTCAGGGAGACAAGCATATGTTGTTGGTACTGTGAAAGTACTTTTGAAATGACCAAGATAATCTTGTAACTGAGGAGAACAGTTTATTTATTTATTTTCCATGTCTCTAGGCAGATATTCTGGTCATCTAGAAGATTTGAACATTACAATTTGGTTAGCTGCTTTTCAAAATCACTAAATTTCCTTCTAAGATTACCATCTTGTGCAGATAAATTAACAGAGCTTCTTCAGGATTTAGACAGTGCTAAGGAAATCAGACAGCTTCACTTAATACCATGCCACCCGCTACCTGAAATCACTTTTGTTCACACCTTCCAGGGACTCACATCTGCTTAATTCAGCTTTGCAAAAAGTTGTATTTTATAGCTCCTTACATGGAAATAAAAATCTTCCCACTGACTTAATTAGCAATACACAAATCTCAAGGTACTCTTGAACCTCTCCGGTTAAAAAATAATGGTAAAATTTCTACAGTCCATTAATAAAAAAGCAATTTTACAATATGGGTAAATGTTACTTTTAATATCTATAAGAAGCAACGCCAGTATTTACCTTGGGATTAAATACCTATTTACTATACCTCAAATTTATATACACAGGGAAGATGTGTTATGCATACATGGGAAAGAAATATAAAGTTATGCAGATACAAGATGAACCCAGAAAAGGGATTCCTAAGACTTTTATTTACAATTGCCTATTCTAACTTTACTACTCATCTTTACTGCTAATCTTTATAGTACATACCTTTGGAAAATAATATTTATCTTAGCTATTCTTCCATCATCTAAAGTCTAACCATCACAAAACGTTGATGTTTAAAACTCTTGTAAATAATCCATAACCGTGTGTAACGTCATCATGTTTGAAGTCAAGTTGACCAGCCAAATTCATATAATCTGCACAATTTTATATACTTTTTATGATAATGAAAACTTACTATGAAGAAATGCTGAACAAATTTTATATTTATGTGCAATATTTTATAGACCTATGTATCTAAAGCATGTTTACACTGGCATTAGTTATTTTTTTAATTAATATCCTAGGTATTACAGATAATAGAACTAGTGGACCAAAATCCTGAAGTTTACAAAGCAGTTGGAAAATTTGTGTTCCCAATGTCAACAATCACACTTTATCTGAAAGAGGAGCCAGACTCACAGACACTAAATTTTCCATGGTGCCTTAACCTGGAGCTAAGCCATTTGGCTACAGCTGCAGAGCTTCATCGGAAACCAAATGCAAGTCACATGGAAAAATATTCTGATGAAGTTCATATTTTTCCCACTTACAAATTCAGTCCTGTCATGGCAGCAGTTTCAAGTCTATAAGGACTGAAGTCTGGCTCCTAATGTGTATGGCTGACTGTGGGTGAGAACTGCAGGTGCCTCAGAGAGGTTAGGTCCCACACCACCTCTGGGGGTCTTCCATGTTCGCTGTCTCAGTAGAAATGGTTTTGTGGGGAGGTGGCTGTCTGTATATGATTGGAGGAGTGCCAACAGATTTCTCTGCCCCCATATAATGCCCTAACTCTTGTCATCAGGCCTGACTTTGGGTCAATAGGAATTAGCTCCTCAGAATTTGGGGTCATAAGAAGTCCCTGAGAACACATACCCATTGCCTTTTCAGCTAACATTTGCAAAGGAACTCAGAACTCCTGGAGCTACTTAAGTTAGGACCCCGTGAGCTGGGTCACACAGACACCTGGAGGAAAGTAGAGATGCCATGAACAAGAGTAGGACCAAGAAGGAGCAAGATCTAGGGGCTTCCTCACAATCTCAACCAAGAGTGGTCCTCTCTAGCGGGATGGGCACTGCTACCTACAGACACTTGGGCACACAGTGGCCCCCTCTGCTACTTCAGATGTGGAAGCAAATGGAGGAAGGGGGACACCTGAGGTCAGGTGGACCCACCAATCATCAATTCCTGAGCATTGTTTCTGCTTGAGGAATGCTCTATCAATGCACTGAAAGTAACTGCTTCCCACATAGCATCATCACCAATCGCTTTCATAATTCACATTGTACCAGGCTTCTGTTAGAGTCTATGTATATTTTAGACATCCCCATTGCAATTCTTGCAGCTGGTTTTGAGGATGTGGAAAATGGGCAAATCAAGTTTCATACACTTGGAGATTTTTATACAGTAAATAAGCAATATAGTTGCCCCTGACACCCCACTGTTTCAACTCAACTCCTTTCTTTTTCTTCTTTTATTTAAATACGTGTGTAGATATCTGTGAAGATTTTCACATACCTATTTACCTTGTCACTAATAAAATGAAAAATTAAAGACATGATGATGTACTTGTGGTTTCTTTTGCATGCAATGTAAAGCTTTACCACAATAGCAGAGATCAAAAGTTTCTGTCTCTATGCTTTGATTTTCTATTATTATAAAAACATTTAACGTTGGAAGAAATTTGAGAGTGAGAATACAACATTTCTTTGGGATGATGAGAATGTTCTAAACTTAGATTGTGGTGATGTTTGCATAACTCGATCAACATACCAAAAATATTGAATTTTACACATCAAATGGGTGAGTTTTACAGTACATGGATTAAATTTCAATAAAAATATTTTTTAAGAATTTTAATTACTTCTAATACCTCCACCCTTATACAACTATTTTTCTCTACATTGCCTTTCAAATTTTATCCATATAAAAATCTTAGCTCCCTTATGAAGCTTTCCCCTCTGTCTTCAGCCAACTTGAAGGCTCCTCTTGCCCTCCAATGGCATTTTGTGAATAACTACACTCTTGCATTTGTTTGCATGACTATCTTTCAGCTGGACAGACCCTTAATGAGAACAGGAAACATCTTTTTTTTAAAGATTTTATTTATTTGAGAGAGAGAATGCAAAGAGGGAAAGGAGAAAGCACAGAGGGAGAGGGAGAAGCAGAGTCCCCGCTGAGCAAAAAGCCAGACATGGGGTTTGGGACTTGATTCCAGAAACCCAGGATCACAAACTGAGCCAAAAGTAGACACTTAACTGACTCAGCCATCTAGGCACCCCAGGAAAAATATATTTTCACTTTATGTTGCCAGCACCTAGCAGCAGTATCTGCTGTATAGTCAGTGCTCAAAAACCTTTCTAGAATAAATGAATAATTATACCTATGTGCATAATAATAATCATGGGGAACATGTACTTTTGTAATCTGCTTCCATTACAAAGCCCCAGAATGCACACATTTGTACATCCTCCCACTGAAAGCGTCCATACAATGTGATTATAATAGTTACTCAAAGTTCTATTCAATAAAGTGGACCATCTTTTGTTTAGCCATCCCCACCCCCCTCCCATCAGGAATAGTTGTTCACAGATTCCTATATTAAGAATAGCATTAAATTAAATAGTTTCATACAGGAGGCTTCTTTTGGTTACTTTAATTAATAAACTTTACATGTCTTTGGGCAAAGTATATGAAAATTTTTGTGGTTCTTGAAAACATATTGCCTCTTAAGAGCACTAGATCAATTTGCATTAACCTAAATATACCATTTCTTTTGTAATTCTGTCAGTATTTTTAAACATTTTGGTAATTGTTTCCAAGCAATATTTTAATTCATATTTCACTAGAACTTAATTATTTGATGTACACATTTAATTCTGAGTTCTAATATTTATCAACCATTCAATAGACCAATTTATTGGTCATACCCTATAAGGTATTTAAAGACCTGCCACTTCTGGGACGCCGGGGTGGCCTTGTCGGTAAAACATCTGATTTCAGCTCAGGTCATAATCATGGGGTCCTGGGATGGAGCTCTGCACTGGGCTCCATGCTCAGCAGGGAGCCTGCTTCTCCTTCTCCCTCTGCCTCTTCCCCCTCACTTGTGCTCTCTCTCTCAAATAAGTAAATAAAATCTTTTAAATACCTATCTACCTACCTACCTACCTACCTACCTACCTACATACATACATACATATATACCTTCCACTTCCCTGGCCAGTATTCATGAATCCCAATGAGAAGAACCCCATATTTCCATGCTCTCTTTATAGCCTAAAGCAAGTAGTGGGATGAATCCTTCACTTCCTGTTGTATGTCACTCTGTACATTTCAAAGCCCAGATATATCTAAAGGCTTATGATGGTGATTCAAGGTTGCCTGTGTATCGCTGATGAAAAGATGCAAAACCAAATCTGAGATCTGGTAATATCGGAGCTGACCATCAAAGCAGGTGAACTCAACTAAGTAGGGCAAGACCACCAAAGAACACACATAAGGATCTCTCTCTCTCTTTTTTTTTTTAATTTATTTATTCATGAGAGACACAGAGAGAGAGAGGCAAAGACACAGGCAGAGGGAGAAGCAGGCTCCCTGCAGGGAGCCTGATGTAGGACTCAATCCCAGGACTCTAGGATCACACCCTGGGCCAAAGGGAGGTGCTCAACTGCTAAGCCACCCAGGGATCCCCATAAGATCTCTTGTAGGCCAGCCCCACTGGTTAAAGCCTGCACATGTTCACAGTGAGGGGAAAAGAAAACATCTTACTGTGCCTTTTATATTAGTAAAAGGCTTTGTAGTTGTGTGTAGGTGTGCACAGGGAAATCTCAATCTTCTCAACAAATTCTGTTGCTATCTTTGTCACGTCCAGCCATTTTATATGTAGACACTTGACTCCATCAATACTTTCTAAACTCAGTGCGGAATCTTGTGACAAGGTGGGATTCCCTTAGAGGTGCAAATCTCTTCCCTGAAGTACTCCCAGGTGACCCCTATACGACACAGCACCCTGGCACTCTCGGGGAGATCTAAAACAAGAACACTTTTGCCTGATACCCATGAGGTAGTGATGCTACATCCCTAATGTCTGATGTTCTTCTCAAAGACGGCAGATTTTCTCCTTCAAAACTCCCATGACATTAAAAGGTTGATTTCTTTAGCTTGAGAAATTTAAAGCATTGAAACTGTAGACTCAGTTGGAAGCTGAGTAAAACCATAACCCCCCAGTGGTGCTGAAGTCAATGGCAGGTTCAGAATGGCCAGTGTGAGTAAAGCACAACTCTGCTTGCCATGTTAAACTCTCCCCGACCCCACCCCCAAAATACCATCTGCCTGACACACTGCCTTTTGGAATTGTTTATGAACAAGTTCCCTGTTATTTATGATTGTTGGCCAAAATCCACATGGAAATGTAGCTTGATACTAGTGCCTCTTGACAATATAAAGTCTTGAATTTAACTTCTATCGGCACCATGATATGACACAGTATGAATGTTCTTAATATCTCTGTGCTGTTGCTTATTTTGATTATGTACTACATTGTAGAAACAACCAAGTTATCAGCAAAGTGCCATGCTATCCAACCTGTAGATGGGATTATTTTTAAGGCAGTAACAGTGGACTTCCCTGGTTTTAAAATTTTAGCTTTAACTTTCATTCACTTAATTGACGGTAGGGTTGGAGCATAGTTTATTTCTATAGGAATCCCCAATTTTAAAAAACTCCATATTTCTCTTCTCTATTAGCTTCCTAGGGTTGTCATAACAAAGTACCACAAATTGGGTGGCTTCAAACAGCAGAAATTTACTGCCACATGTTTCTTTAGGCCAGAAGTTTTTAGGGTCCATCTCAATGACCTCATTTTATTTTTTTTTTAAGATTTTATTTATTTATTCATGAGAGACACAGAGAGAGGCAGAGACATAGGCAAAAGGAAAAGCAGGCTCCCTGCAGGATCCCAGAACTCCGGGATCATGTCCTGAGCCGAAGACAGGCACTCAACTGCTGAGCCACCCAGGTGTCCCAATGACCTCATTTTAAAGACCCTATCTCCAAATCCAGGCACATCTCAGATAAAGGGAGATTAGGACTGACACAGCTTTTTGGGAGGACACAATCCAAATCACAATGTCCTCTTTCAAAAATATCTATCTTGTAGGACAGTTTGACAAAATGATAAAGCACACATGAATTAAAGATAGGCTGAAGAGGTTTTTTTTAAGATTTTATTTATTTATTCATGGGAGACAGAGAGAGAGAGAGAGAGAGAGAGGCAGAGACACAGGCAGAGGGAGAAGCAGGCTCCATGCAGGAAGCCCAACGTGAGACTCAATCCTGAACTCCAGGATCACACCCTGGGCCAAAGGGAGGCACTAAACCGCTGAGCCACTCAGGGATCCCCAGGCTGAAGAGTTTAAAGAGGGTGTCTTTGTATCAGTCTTTTGATTTCTACCCACACAGGTAATACACTAGTGTGGCCAAGTATCTAACAAGATGCGTAAATATCTATGTTTCCCCACACTGACTGCCTTCATGAACTATTAGAAGTTTAAAACAGTTGCGCTTGTCATATAGGTTACTTGCCTGCTCCACTTTGCAATTTTCTACCACCATCACCACACACACATTCTCATCCCCCCACTTTCCTTCTCTCTCGAAATCATCATCTTATTCTCAGGACTAAGTGGATAGATGTGAGCTTTGCAATATGAGAGAATAGAGTCCCTTCTGATTAGAAACAAAAGGTGCTGGTATTGAGTTAGGGAAGCTCAAGGGAAGTCTCTATTTGGGGAGGTGGGGCTTGATCCCTAGCCATACTGGTCAACACAGTTCTTCAATCTCCAATGACCCAGAGCTGAGAAAAATAGCTACCATCATGGACAACAGAACAGAGAAAATAGAGCAATGATAGCCAGCATTCACTGGGCTTGTGTTGTGTGGGACACTGAGTCACCTGCTTGGTGGCAGGAGGGAGTTTACCCAAACAAAAGAGAAAAAAGAAACAAAGGTGAGTCCCTTAGTGCCTGACAATGGACATAAGTCTGGTCTCACAGTTTGGCCAACTGACTCAGTCTCCTGAGCGGACCAAGTCTCTTGCTTCTGCTGCACCTGTCTGCTCTTCCCACCATCTTCCTTCCCGGGCCTTATCAGGGAATCTTCATCAGCGTACACGTAGGCTGGCTCCTGCTCCAGGTGGAGAGCCCTGGATATTTTCCTTTGGCCACTGGCCTCTTGCCCCACACTCAGCTTCAGGAGTCTGTCCAAGCTGCGAGGTCCAGGCAACAGCTGCCCTGGTGGGATTTCATCACTGAGAAAAGCTGCAAGGGGAGTACAAGCCTCAAGCATGCAACATGAAGAGGATGGCTAATCCAGAGAAAAGAACATCTGGGGGATATTATCTGACTGGAAGTCCCTGAAGGACTATTATGAAGGGGAGGAAGTATAAGTAGGAAGGAATTGGGATGGAATAGTAAAAGGGCACCTGGGTGGCTCAGTCTGTTAAGCGTCTGCCTTTGGCTCAGATCATGATCTCAGGGTTCTGGGATCAAGCCCCAGGGTGGCCTCCTTGCTCTGTGGGGAGTCTGCTTCTCCCTCTTCCTCCCCTTCTGTCTCTCCCCCTGCTTGGGTTCTCTTTGCCTATCTTTCAAATAATTTTTTTTTTTAAAAAGGTAATAACAACGGAAATACATTAGGCTTGCACTCTGTGTCAAGCCCTCTGCTAAGTGCCTTCTGTGCATTTTTCATTCAATTCTCACAACCACCATATGAGGTAGATACTAGAATTATCCCTGTTTTCTGGATGAATTGAGGTCTAGAGAATGTAAGTAGCTTGATGGTCTACACCATAGCTGGTGGCAGAATGGAGATTCAAACCCGGGTCTGCCTAACTCCAGAAGCCAGGACCAAATTAAGAGTACCTACTATATATTCCATGCAGAAAGTAAAGAAGAAAATATTTAAGTAACAGAGTTAAATGGTTTTTCATGACCTCGATGATCCCTTTTAAATTCTCCCAGAACAGGGGACCTGCATGGCTCAGTTAAGTGTCTGCCTTTGGCTCAGGTCATGATCTCAGGGTCCTGGGACTGAGCCCCACAATGGGTTCCCCGCTCAGTGGGGAGTCTGCTTTTCCCTCTCTCTCCTGCTTCTCCCCCCTCACTTGTGCTCTCTCTCTCTCTCAAATAAATAAATACTCTTTAAAATAAAATAAATTCAGAATTTACTCTAAGTTCCACATTTTATTTTAATTTTAAATTCTCCCAGAATTTATTACTATTAAAAATAATAAGGACTCCTGTGTACAAAAGCGCAGAGCTGAGTCCTCCATCTAGTTACAGAGTCCAGATGAGAACTACAGAACTCCTGTCCTCCTCTACCTTCCAAACTCTCTTTAGATTCATGCACATGATGAGACATTCTCAACACCCTTCAACACCTAAAAAGTTAGATAGAAGTTATTTTAGTTGCAGAATATACGGAGAGAGAAACTCATTCTTTAGGGCATTTGCAAAGATTGAAGCCAACCCCCCAAGCCACAGGGATTACAGAGTTTGAGAGCGGTGTGCTTTAAATAGTTTTCCTCGCACTAAAAAGTGACTGGTTAGAAGCCTACAGGGCAGAATAAACTTAGTTTGTCAAATCAAAATATCTAGACTTTTCCAGCTTCATTTTAGAAAACTGCAATCTCATATAATGTCCTGCCAAGGCCACAAACAATTGCTGGCTAGTGATCTCATTGCTTAGAAGACTAATCTGATGTTTTGTTTCCATCTTTTGGAAACCAAAGGTAATGAAGGATTAACCCCTAGCAAATAGAACTCCAGTTTAATCCTCAACCTTGGAGGTCTACTAACTGCATCAGCGTCAACGTCTGTTCATATGTAATTCAGGTTCTGTGATGTTGAAATGTTATACTTTATTTTTAAATCAAGATGCTATGTGTACACTTAGAAGAACGAATCTGTCCTAACTCACTCCACCGTTGGACAGACGGCAAGGAAGACCATGGTCCTTTTGATTTGAACCATGGGTCAAGGAAAGGTAATGATGTGGTTTTGCCTGATACTGTGATGGCCATCACACGGCCAGCGGACAGCATTTCATTTGGTCTGGGTAGGAAGACAGGGGAATACAGAAGATACTGTATGTTCTCCTTAAGTGTTTGGATCACACTATGTTCAAGAATTAGTTTTTTTCCATAGGTGTGGGAAGGGATATATATGAGGCATGAGTGTGTGTGTGTGTGTGTGTATGAGAGAGAAAGAGAATATGTACATGTAAAGAGGAGAATCTGCAATGCATGCCAGTAGGAAATCCTTGAAGGGAGCTATACTGGAAGAGCAGAACGTACTGTAAGGCCTCCTAAGGAACATTATGCTAGCCTGGATGATCAGACATGCAGACACACCATGCTGTAGACAAGGATGGACACTGTGCAGAGCTCTGATGAGTGACAAACAGTGTTTCCTGCAAGACAGAACTGAGATCCGCATTGTGATGGATTACAACAGGGAAGCTTTGTAGAGTGACCAAACTGAGGACAGGAGGCAAGAAAGGAAACAGCAATTCTCTATAAGGAACATCATTTCCTGGGTGTTCTGCCCAAGGACAATGGGAAAGTAAAGGTTAGAATGACGTTTATAATTTCTTTCCCTCCTATGCTGTAGTGCCTTTCAGGGATCCCATTCCAGTGGAATCGGATCCACCCTCGTATAGCAGACTGCATGAATGGCCTCAATTCTTCACTCTTCTCCCTATCGATGTCCTTTGCCATGTTGGTTTTGCTGTCCCTCCCATCCAAAGGCCCCCTATCCTTCTCTACCATGATTCGGAGTTCAGCCACATGACATGCTTTGGCCAGTAGGACATTAGCAGGTGGGAAGCTTGCAGAGGCGTGAAAGGATGCATGCATAATAAAGCTTGCTGTCCATTAGACACCCGGAACAGAACCACCCACACCCAAGTCTAGTGTAGATTACCTGACCCCTGCCAACCTATAGACTCAAGAGAGATATTACATATATGATCATATAAATAGCTTGTCTGAGAGAAAGATAAGCTTGCAGGGAGCCGAATACAGAGCCCACTCATAACCACTTTGCTATGCAGCTCCCATGGAGGATAAAGGTGTAAGGCAAATAAAAGGAAGTGTGATATGCCCTGAAATCTTACTTACAATATAGCTTATATGCAGGGAGTAGCATCCCAGGGGCCAAGTCCAGGAGTTCCCAGTAGTAGGCAGTACCCATGGTGGCCCGGGAGCAGGAAAGATCTTCCTCCTTAACCCTCTGCTCCACCACCCTATCCCCTGGCCAGTCATATGCCAGGTCTTGAGATAACCATAGGATAATTCTCCCTAACAATACCAGAGGAGGGTTCCCATACAGAAAAGGGAAAAATACCTCTTGAGCTGTATGTCATGATTTAAGTATAACAAAGTATTAAATATGTGATAATATATACATATTATATGTACACTGAGCATTTTAAAAATGTGTATAAGCAAAGGTTATAGGTGTAGATAGATGGGCGATAATAAAGTAACTAGTATGTTAGTAACCCTGCAATTCTAGGAAGTGTTGTCATCTCCAGACTTCATTATAGTCTGCTTTTATAATGACAGTATTACTATAAAGCTGAAATTCCTCATGAATTGTTAAAAACTCCCGCTTTGAACTTCAGACCCTCTTCCAGTCAAGTAAACATTTATCTTATAAATACCACAAACAGACACATGACATTTTGCATTTTGTTTTCACTTCTACAAGCTATCAGCATGTCAATTAATAAAAATAGTATTCTCTCGATCACGCACAGATATGCTGTTGGACTCCTCATGGTAGACTTAGAATATGGGCATCCAGTTTTTTGTATTATGCCCACAAATAGTTTTCTATATAAAATTCAGGTCCATTTTGCAC
The DNA here is from genome assembly GCF_048164855.1 of Canis lupus baileyi. Taxonomy (NCBI): domain Eukaryota; kingdom Metazoa; phylum Chordata; class Mammalia; order Carnivora; family Canidae; genus Canis; species Canis lupus. Next base: position 21,806,889 of record NC_132842.1, read on the forward strand.
TTGAAAATTTGTACGTCCTAAGTTTTGGGGGGGTTTTCCAAAGATTTTATTTATTTGTGAGAGAGAAGTGGGGGAGGGGAAAAGAAACTGAAGCAAACTTTGTGCTAGGTGCAGAGCCCAACACAGGGATCAATCCCACGACCTGGAGATCGTGACCTGAACCAAAACCAAGAGTTGGATGCTTAACCAACTGAGCGACGCAGGTGCTCGTGTAAGTCTTAAGTTTCAAGAAGTAAAATCTAATTCAACATTCTCATCAGTGGTGGCCACACACTCTCTGGAGTCATGCCCTGGACATCTTGTCTCCTTACCACATTCCCAACCCTTCTGTTTAGCAAGGCACTGAATACCAAGACCTCATTGTGGTCTCCCTTATTCTGTATTTAACCAGGGCCTGAGTCTTTTTTGTGCCACTGTGACGCCTCTCCTTCCTTATATCCAGTCAATTATGTCCCACCAAGGCTTCTGTTTCTGGAGGTCATCCTGTTATCACCACCTGCAGAATCAGGGAAGATGGATACACAAAGGGAAGATGGAGGGGTAGAAGGATCCTGAGCTCACCCTGTCCCAGAGATACACCAAGATAACAGCTGTATTCGTACAACTAACTCTGAAAACAACCTGAAGACTAATAGCACCATTGGAATGAGCCGTTACATAGAGTATTGCCTTAACTGGTTAACCAGGTGTGTGTGTGACACACACACCTCTCTTCATGCTTAATACTATTTTCTGTGAAAGAGTCATTACTGACAAATTCTCCTTTTTAGTTTAGAACCAAGATTTTGATACACATTACTATATATATATATATATATATATATATATATATATTTCCTAGTCCTTTGATCCCAGTCTAAGTATGCTTTTGAACTCCTAATACCATCACCCTTATATGTATATCCAAGGGGCAGGAGAAAAACCACACTCTACCAAGTATTTATCAATGAAGTTGCAATTTCGCGTCTCCTGCTTTTGAGTTCACATAAGAAGAAAAAAATCTCAGTTGTGTTTTACTCAAGACAAAAATTATGAGGAGGGAGAAGGAGTGAAGGGTTACATCTGGAGAGAGTTAAGTTCTGTGGCTGGAGCAGCAGCTGGGACGATGTAATGCGGCAGCCTCCCTCCCGCAGCCATTATGCTTTAGCTTGAAAATGCGTGGGTTTTTTGAATGGTGTGGGTTTTATTTGGATAGAAGGAATACAGTGTTTTTCAGAGAGGAAATTTAACAGTTTATTCATGTTCTTAAACCACTTTTTGCCCTAAATTTATTGACTAGGATGATGCTATTAACTAAAATTGGGAGGTCTTGGGGAAACTCTAAATCTTGTACAACCGTTAATTCTTGGGCACTATGAGAGCTCTTGACAAAATGTTGTGGAGTGCCTTTTTTAAATGGCTCTAAAAGGTAAGGTCTTTTGTTGTTGTTGTTGTTTTTAATTTGTTCCTCTCTGATGCCTACACCGCTCTTGCTTTACTTACATCAGGACTAAGCAGCCTAATAATCCAAGCTGGTCACCAAGGGATGGTGACTGATGGCCTTGAATATTGTCAGCAGTGGTGTTCCTCTAAATGTCTGTGCTTTTTTATTATTATTATTTTTGTATTTACTTGAGAGAGAGAGAGAGAGAGCACAAGCAGGGGTTGGGGCGGCAGGGGCAGAGGGAGAAGGAGAAGCAGACTTCCCACTGAGTAGGGCGCCTGACGCAATCATGACCTGAGCTGAAGGCAGACGCTTAACCGACTGGGCCACCCGGTCACCGCTCAAATACCAGTGCCTTTGTTGGAATCACCTAAGAAGCTATTATCCCTTCTCTTCCTTTCTTGTCTGATTAATGATAAAGGATAATTCGCCACACAAAATCATTTTGAAATGGAGAGCCTGAAACAGTGTTTTATCTACACTACAGCATGACCTACTATACAAACTGCTGCCACAAGTTGCTCAGAGGAAAAATTTTGCCAAACTGTTTTAAATTTCTTCAGGTTTAATAAGAGAGAAGTGCTTAGCCATGCTTCTTTATGTACAAATATGGTAGGTTTCCAGAGGTGGTTTGCAAGTGGATTCCTTAACAAGTTCGAAGGTGGGAATTCCTGAGGCGTCGCCTCCAAGGCAAAGAGTGAATAGGCTCCAGCAGTTTTGAAAGTGGGGCATGAACTTACTGAGAAATTCTTTTTCAGGAAGCATCTCTCATTCTGTGACTTGCCTTCATGGCATGACCTCTCGCAGGAGTTGTGCAGGGCTGACACCTCCACTTCCCTCACACTCCTGGGCTCACCTGGTTCCTGGTGTTCTCCATGAGGCCAAATCCAGTGGTCACCTCCTGCTCATCTGCAGTTCTCACCTGTATGTGCTCAGGAGACCACTCCACCTTTTTGGAAATAGTGTCTTTTCCTGGCTTTAGAATCACTACATCCACCTCCCCTCCTTCCCGCTGACCACTCCTCCTTTGTCTTTTTTGAGCTCTTCTTCTCTCTTCATTGCTCAACTTCTAAGTCTTGGAGTTTTCTAGCATGCTAGGCTCTCCGAGTTGATAGACTGATACTCTCTCTAGAGAACCTCTGCCAGTCCATGGATTTAGATGCCAGCTGTACCTATGACAATGACTCGATTCTTTACCTTCAGTTATGCCATGCAGGCTCACCCACCATCCAACAGTGTCACCGCTTTTGCATTTATTGGCCGTGTCAAGGTTAATAATGTCCCAAAACACATGGAAATGACGCCCCAGCACAGTGAACACAGCTCGACTAATGATCAAAGTGAGGCCCATGCCATCTGTTGGCACAGGGGACGAACCAGCATATTCTAGAAGGACAAACATAATGCAGCCTGCAGACATGACTTTTATTGTTTGTTTGGATTTATTTGGCCCGTAAAGTACTTTTTGAAAAAAAAAATGTTTCTTATATGTAAAACTTTGGAGCTACACATAAACATCCAGATTTATGGCCATGTTTGAAAAACTAGATCAGCAACTGGGTCTCCATTCTGCAGCAGGAAGCAGCTGGCTCCGAGTAGCAGGGCTCCTTCCAACCAATGTGGGCTCTCTAGTTAACCACGGTCCCCACCCAGCCCACTGCATCCATAACCCACCTGGCCCCGACAAGCACTTGAGTTGGCGTGTCCCCCCCATGTGAACGGAAGGCAGGCTTGCATCCAAGATGAAGCCTCCTAAGAGAGGCATCCACACAGAGAAAATTTTGTTCTTTGATGTGGAATAACCCAGTGACAAATATGCTTCAACTAATAAAACCGCCAATGTGTATAAAATCAAGTTGGTGAGTTTTTAAAGAAATAGATTAATTAAATATGGATAAACCACAAGAAAACCATTTTTTTAAGTGAAGACAAATCATTAAAAAAAATTTACTGTGCTTTATAAATGACCTCCTGGTAATATTTAGAACTCTTCATAGCTCATGTTTTCAAGTGATGAAGAGAAGAATTTCATTATCCTAAGCAATATTATAATGCAGAGCACACAAAGACAGAAGTGAGACTTGCCCCAGCAAAATTCCATCATAGGGTACTGTCTTCCTGATATAATCTTGACACTAACAGTCAAAGCCATTCAAACTGACAACATGTCTATACAGAGCTACAACCAATGGTGTTGAGAATCTGCTTTAACACAGATCTTTTTCAAGATGAAAAAGTATTAGGCAAGCTGAACACACATGAAAACCTATGAAAGGAGTGGACTGGCTCATGTAACAGAAATTCAAAAGTAGCCTGATCCCAGGATCCAATCTGTCTCCCTCTCTTGGCTCTGAGCTTCTCACATTGCCTTCAGTTTTTGGCTCTCCATGGTGGTAAGATGGCTCCCCACATCTCCAGCATTCAAGCCCATAAGCCTGTCTTCCAAAGGTCCCAGAAAAAGTCTTTTGCTCTTAACTGACTCAGCTATGCCCACCTCTTAAGTAATAAATATGACCAGGCAAATGCAATGTTCCAGTTGGCCAGGTCTGAAATCACACTCATCTGGGATATGAAGGAGGAAAACTTCCAGTTCTACAGGTTAGAAGTCTGAAATGCATTCTGCTGGGATAAAATCAGTGTTAGGAGAAGGATGCTGTAGCTGGAAGCTCTCTAGGAAAATGTTACCTTGCCCATTCCAGCTTCCAGGGGCTGCCTGTCTTCCTTGGTTTGTGGCCTCTTCCTTCATCTTCAAAGCCCGCAGCCCAGCACCTGTCAACCTCTCTCTGATTACTTCCTCTTCCACCTCTTGTCACTTTAAATTAAGGACTCTTGTGACTACACTGCGCCCATTAGGATAATCCAGAATAATCTCAATTTAAGATCACCTGATTAGCATCCTTGGTTCTATCTGCATTCTTAATATCCCTTCAACATGGAACAGAGCATATTCACAGATTCCATGGATTTAAATATGGACGTGATCAGGGTAGTGTGGGGGCTATTACTTATCTACCACAAAGTCCAAACTGAATTATCTTTTGTAACCTCAAGGTGATCAAACTCTACACTGTCCGCTCAGGATTTCTTTATTCTTCAAGGCCCCTTCTGCTAAGTCCTTGCTTGTGAATTCATTCGCTTACGCATTTAATAGATAAGCATTAGTAGCTACTGTTAAGTTAATTCAACAGTGAGGCCAGTACAATAAGGTGGCCCTGATGCTGTGGTGACCTATGTAAGCAGACCACAATGTAAGCATGTAAATGTTTCAAGGTCACAAAACTCAAATCTGAGGGATGTCTGGGTGGCTTAATTGACTGCACATCCAACTCTTGGTTTCAGCTCAGGTCATGATCTCAGAGTCACGAGATCAAGCCCTACATCTATCTCCATTCTCAGCAGGGAGTCTGCTCAAGATTCTCTTTCTCTCTCTCTCAAAATAAATAATTCTTTTTTTTTAAAAAACCCTCAAATCTGAGAATAACAAATCTCAAATAGTCAACTAATAATTAAGCAATAGGGGTGCCTAAGTGGCTTACTTGGTTAAGTGCCTGTCTTGTCCAGGGATCAAGCCCTGCATTGGGCTCCCTGCTCAGGGGGGGAGTCTGTTTCTCCCTCTGCCCCTCACCCCTTGCTTTCTCTCTTCTTCACTCTCTCTCACTCCTGAACAAATAAAATCTAAAAAGAAATAAAAAGAAGCTATAGCCAATCAGGTAACTTATTTTCTTTGTATAGAAGTCTTTTTCCTAGCTCCTGTCAGCTCAGTACTCCTAAACACTTTTGGTTTATCACTACCCAATTAGAATCAATTTTTGTTCAAATAAACTCATAATTTTTAATACACCTTGACCAGTTTATCTTTTTGCCTACCATAGGCAAAGCACTGTGCAGGCACGGAATATACAATGGTATACAAAATATTTCTTTTCCTCTTGGCATTTACAGTTTCATGGATGAACAGACCGCAAATAACCTGATCGACAAACAATATTTAAATACCTATTTATGGGCCAGGTGGATGGCTCAGTGATTGAGTGTCTGCCTTTGGCTCAGGGCGTGATTCCAGGGTGTTGGGATCAAGTCCTGCATTGGGCTCCCCACAGGGAGCCTGCTTCTCCGTCTGCCCGTGTCTCCACCTCTCTCTGTGTGTCTCTCATAAATAAATAAATAAAATCTTTTTTAAAAATGTCTATTTATTATCAATCTGCTTCTATGGAAGCTTTATTTTTTTCCAAATTGGTTTGAAAATAATGGCTGCCTTGGAGATCTTCCCACTCTTGTTTTTCTAACTGGACTCTGTGTCTACACTCCCTCTAGGTGGTCTTCAGGACACTGAAAAGAGGATACAGCCTGTTTTAAATACGGTGGACAGGAAGTGGCACTTCCTGCCAAGAGTCTCAGTTGAAACAGATGCCCACAGTGCAGAAACAGGGTGGCCATGATTCTCTGTATAAGATCTTTCAATGACACCATCTCCCCAACCTATGCACCTCGTACCTGTCAGAGCAAAGGTTCAGGGTATTTACATTTTAATCACCTCACCTCACATCTGACATCATGTTTGTTATATTAAGCAGAAATGTAAAAAGGAGAAAGTACCAGTTAAGTAGGACGGCTTCCAACTCTTTAAATATTATCTGCCTATAATTATTATTCCATCATGTAGGAGCACTAAATTTTTTTTTTTGAGCACTAAATTTTTAATTCAATCTTTCTATTGTATCATCCTGACCAACTCTATGCCAGAGTGTTCTTATTTATAGGAAGTGGGTAAAATGTGGCAATCCTTCACACAGCTATAATGAGGTTATTTTTAAAAGAGTTTTAAGGCCTAGGGCAAGTCTTAGTACACAGGTCAAAGGGTTTTGTATACAATCACTAAAAATTCTTTCAATGCTTCTGTAGCTCAAGCCACATTTTATCCTTGTTATCTCCCCAGAATCATAGGTCCCTTAAAAACATGACCTTGAAAAAATCCTTTTAATTATGTGTTGACAGCAGCCCTGCCTACACCCTCCTCTTCCAGTCACTTTCCTCCCCCAACAGAAATAACACAAATACTCACCCTGGAAGATAGTTTTGTGCTACAGCACATGACCACAAACTTTAAATCTCAACTGAGCCCCTCATATTGCGGAAACAATTAGTTAGCTGGTTCTCAAAATGAGCAACGTAGTATGAATGGTCATCAACTAGAGACTTTGTTCACTGTATTTCCTTAAAATCTGCAGATTTGGGACCAGATCACTATATATACCTCAGCCTTGGCTGCCTCCTTGTTATCTATCACTTTGTCTTACAGTTTCATATTTGCATTCATTTCCTTTCCATTGCTACATAATCAACATCCGAGCAGGACACTTAACTGAACAAAGGATTAAACCGAAGAGCATAAAAAGAATTATTTACAGAGGGTGACTCTATGGCCAGACAGAGAAAGAGTAAGAGGGATACATTCTCTGACCTCTCCTTCATCCCTGTCCCATCTCCTACCAATAAGGCCAGCCCCAGACAGACGCCAGAGGGCAGGCGGCCCTGAGCAATGCAGGTGCTGGCAGTCAGCCTCCTGGGGCACAGAGTACGTGTGACAGGCTGGGGGCTGCGGTGTGGAGAACATGCACAGACTCGACAACACTGACTTTTGTTCCCCCCAACCACTGCAGGGTGCCTACCTCCCCAGCCAACAGCAGAGACCAGGCTGATCCCCTGAGATGGTGACATTCCCAAGAAGGATCAGCAAGCCTGGTGATGGATCACTTACACCAGCACCCCCTTTCATGGAGTGGGAAGACATCTATCCCCTACTACACAGAAAATTCCAAATAGATTAAAGAGAAAATAAATGCTATCTCAGCATTAAAATTAACAGAATTTTATTAATAACTTCAGGACAGAGAAGGCCTCCTTCAAAAAAAGACATGAAATGCAGCAGCTCTGAAGAGATGGATGAGTTTCAGTCAAAAATGTTAAAAAGTGCTTATTATAAAAGACACAAAGCTGACCACAAGACAAGCAGCAGACAGGAAAATATCCAAAACAATCCTAACAATTGCTTCATATGACGCTTATTATTACCCACCAGATACTGATACTCTATTGTGCCCTGATTCATTGAATCTTATCACAGTGTGAGGGAGGTACTATTATTATTCTTCCCACTTCCCAAAGGAACTGAGATGCAGAGAGGTTGAGTCACTTGGTCAAGGTCACACAGCTAGTAGGTGGCAGACCAAAGATTTGAATGCAGGCAGCCAGGCTTCAAGGTCTGTGCTCTTAACCCATACCCTAAGGCCCTCTCTCATTCTTTTTAATGCTACCTGAATTAGACACTGAATTTATAGCCAGAATATAGGAAGGAATCCCAAAACCAATGAGAAAAAATAAAGAACCCAATAGAAAAATGGGCCAATGCTCTTAACAGGCAATTCACAGAAGAGAACACTAAAATGACCAACAAACATACAAAACGTCACTGGCAATAAAGGAAATGAAATTTTAACAAAATGAGACATGATCTTTCTTCACGCATTACATTCACAAAGATGAAGAGATCATTGCCATATATTCGCAAGGAAAGTTATTCTCATGAGCATGGTTGAAGACAAATTTGTAGAGCTTTTGTGGCAGTATGTAATAAAACGTTAAATACCCATTAATGAGGACTTAGCCATGTTTAATGCTTAGCATCTGTTGTAGAAAAATATGTGTACCATGATATCACTGTCATATTTCCAATAGTAAAATTTTAGAACGTAATTAACCGTCCCAAAATTCACATTGATAGTTTTAAAAACCAGTGGCAGTGTCTATGAATCACTACCCAATAGTTCAGAAGCAGGAGAGGCAGTTACAGTGTGGTGGGGAAGCTTCCGGACTCCCAGGTAGCCCCATCCAGTTCTACCACTTATTCACTGGGTGAACAACAAGCCCTCATCCTCTCTGTGCCCCAAGGGCTTCATCCGAAAGTGAGACTTAAAACAGCACCTGCTTTGTCGTGAGAATTCAGTCAGGCAGTACCTGTAAAGATCTCAGAATGGCATCTGACACATGCCAAGTGCTCCATAACTCTTAGTGGTTGTTATAGGTCCCATGGAGGGGCACCTGGGTGGCTCACTGGTTGAGCATCTGCCTTTGGCTCAGGGCGTGGTCCCGGAGTCCCAGGATCGAGTCCCACATTGGGCTCCCTGCGAGGAGCCTGCTTCTCCCTCTGCCTACAACTCTGCCTCTGTGTCTCTCATGAATAAATAAATAAAATCTTTTAAAAAATGCAGACACATGCACTCATGTACCACACAAGATGACTGCAATTATATATATATATATATACACATATATGCACAAATAATATATGCATATATAGAAGAACTAAGCAATCACTTACAAGTGATTTGTATAATTGTCTTTCATCCTTTTTAGAAGGATAAATGTTATATCCTTTTAAGGAGACATTTTTTTAAAATTGGGGGGGGGGCACCTCAGTGGCTCAGTAGGTTGAGTGTCCAACTCTTGATTTTGGCTCAGTTCATGGTCTCAGGGTCATGAGATTGAGCCCCTATGCTGGGTGTTGCAGAGGCTGTTTAGAATTCTCTCTCTTTATTTATCCTTCTGCCCCTCCCTGCCCCTCACAAGCACATGTGCACATGCACTCTCTCTCTCTTAAAAAAAAAAAAAAAAGTATTTCTTAAATTTCACATAGAAAAAAGACTAGAAGAAAATAAATCTAAATATTCATGATGATTGCTTTTGGATGAAAAAACAATGAATTCATTTTGTTTACTTCTTCTCTTCCAATCGTGCCTTCAGGCTTACATATTACCTTAATTCCAATATTTTTTTAAGATTTTATTTATTTATTCATGAAAGACACAGAGAGGCAGAGACACAGGCAGAGGGAGAAGCAGGCTCCCTAAGGGGAGCCTGATGTAGGACTTGATCCCAGAATCCTGCGATCACGACCTGAGCCAAAGGCAGACACTCAACCACTGAGCCACCCAGGTACCCCTAATTTCAACAGTTAAACCACTATGGTTTTCGGGAAACACATTGCTAACACATATAAATAGAAACGATGATGCTTGAGACACAGTCCTGATGATTTTCATGAAGTCAGTTGAACTTTTTTTTTCTATTTGTTTTCCCCTACTTTTTTTTTTTTTTTCCAAAAGACAGGAGGGTCTGATAACGATTAGCAGAAAAGCTTCCCAGCAAAGAGGTCATGTGAAGGATTTAGAAATGGTTTGAGTTGGAAGGAAGAAGGTCCCAAACTCACAGCCTCTCTTGTCCAGGGCAGCCTCCAGAGGTGGTTTCCAATTGACTAGGGTGGCTCACGTGGTTGTGACCTTGGGAGTCTTGACATGACACACATGCTCCATTTTCTTCAGGATCCCATCATTTCTAAAGGCCTTAAACCCTTGTGCAGCTTTTATTTATGACATTTGCCTGGTCGCTAAAAGCATGGGAGCATGCACTGCCCAAGGAAGCCCTCAGTTCATCAATGAGAGGGAAGTGGGAACATATCAAGAGATTGTGATGAAACATGAAGAAACAGGCTTCAGTTTTAAATCAATGAGAGCTTTTGCAGACCCATTCCTAGAGAACTTTGATGGTAGGATCTTTAACTATGTGTCTCAGATAATTTTGTATAAACTTTCGTTGAGATCAGGCATTAAAATACCACTGAGAGTCCGGTAGTAGAGCAGCCCTCTGACCGGTATGTGCATCATCTGGAATGCTTGCCCAAAACAGGGGTTTCCAGAGCCATCCCGCCCTACTCCACCACTGGCTCAGGTGATTTAGTATCACCCTGATGATACTAAATCAGGGAAGCTTTGACCTCATTTCAAGAAACCACACTGTGACAGACACCTATAGAGATGCTCATGAAGCTTATAATCCCCTTGGTCACAAATGGGCCGATGCAGCTCACAGCTGGTGTTTAGAGGCAGCAGATGGCACAGGGGAGGCCATCTGCCCCAAGTTGGGCCTGTTGGATTCTCTCTCCTGACCACTCAAACTTGGAATTCAGTGAGCCTAATGATCTCCACTCATTATCCAACTGGAAGAAGGCAGAGACATGCAAAGTTAAGGATGGCCATCTTCTGCCTCATGTATTCAGAAGCAAAGAAAGCTAATCCTTTTTTTTTTTTTAGATTTTATTTTTTTATTTGACAGAGAATGAGCGAGAACGTGAGCATAAGCAGGGGGAGCGGGAGAGGGAGAAGCAGGTTTCTCACCAAGCAGGGAGCAGGATGTGGGACTCAATCCTAAGACCCTGAGATCATGACCTGAGCCAAAGGCAGATGCTTAACCCACTGAGTCACCCAGGCACCCTGAAAGCTAATCTTCCAAAGAAATGAAGCAGTAGTGCTGAGAAAAACAAAATAATGTAGCCCTATTCTAAGGTACAGTAATATTGCTATGACAAACATACCCAAATTTCAGTGACTTAATGCAATAACATTTTATTTCTTGCTCGTGTAACAGTCTACTATGGTATCTTTTGATCAGTACCACTATTTCCATCCTGTGGTTCTGCATATAGGAAGTTTTTATGGGCCAGGCCTGGGAGCAGCACATACACTCAAATGGCCAGAAGTCAGCCACATGGCCCTGCTTAAAGACAAGGCATGCCTAGAAATGTGGTTTAGCCATGTGCCCCAAGGTAAAAGGGAAATGGAGTTTGGTGAACACATAGCAGTCCCTACCACCAGCTCCCAAGAGAGAAAAGTTAAAAGAACACTTGCCAAACTATTATCAAGAAACAAAGGAACAGGGGCCCCTGGTGGCTCAGTTGGTTAGGCATTCAAATCTTGATTTCAGCTCAGGTCATGATCTCAGGGTCATGAGATCAAACCCCACATCAGGCTCTGCACTGAGTGTGAAGTCTGCTGGAGATTCTCTGCCTCTGTCCCTCCTGCTCATTTTCTCTCTCTAGGTAAATATAAAAATCTTTTTTAAAAAATGAACAAATAATAAAACAGAAAATAAGAATGGTGAGGATGTGGAGAAATTGGAACCCTCATGCATTGTTGGTGGGAATGTAAAATGATGTGACCACTGTGGAAAACAGCATGGAGGTTCTTCAAAAAATTAAACATGGGACTCCCTAGGATCCAGAATTCCACATACCCAGAGAAATTGAAAAAGGGAATTGAATAGGTACTTGCACACTCCTGTTCACAGCAGATGACAGAAGATGGAAACAATCTGATCTGTTAACCTCATTAACAGATGAATGGATATACAAAATGTGGTTTATCCATCCATACTATGGAATACTATTCAGCCTCAAAAAGGAAGTAAATTCTGACATAATAATGTCCCAAAAGTACAAATATTATGATTCCACTAATACAAGATTTCTAGAGCAGTGATATTCATAGAGGTAGATAGTGGAATAGTGGTCACCAGGGACTGGAGGGGGAGGGGTGGGATGTCTCTAGGCCGAGTTTATTCCTGAGCTACAGACATTAATGCAAATAAAAAACAAACAAAAAACATTTACACTCAGGTTCCACACATCCTGTCTGAATACCACCCTCTGCTCTCTGGAATCCCCTCCCCTGCTCCTCCTTCTCCATTCTCTATCTCAGCCAATAGTTCTGTTTTCAGTTGCCCAAACATCCAAGGAATTATTCTAAATATTCTCTCTCCACCCCCACCATCAAAACCATCTGTTCAGCCAGAAGCAATGTACCCATCTTTTGTGTCACTGCTCTAGCCCAGGCCTGCTTCATTCACCACATTCATTGCTAACAACTTGCTGATTGCTTTCAATACCTTCAACCTCTTTCCATCCTTTGCCCACCCTTTCCCCAGAGAGGTCATTCCAAAGTATTGGTCTGATTGCGTGCTGCCTGACTGCCACCCTGACTCATTTGTCCACCTCTCACCCTCCAGAAAATGGACATGAGACTCTTCACAGTACCAGTGTTGCCCGTTTCCTCCCACACACACCCTCTCCCACAGCGCCCAGCTCACTCCTCACCCTGGGCTACTTCCCAGGCTTCCATGACTTTGCAACGCTATTCCCCCTGCCTGGAGTACCTTTCTCATCGCCTCCTTCACTTGGTCTCTTCCACTTCTCTATCAAGAGTCAGGTCAGACATCACCAATTCCTGAAAGCCTTTTGTGACTCCCCATCCCCATCCCTCATCTAGGTTAGTTGTGAGTTTGTTTCCTCTCAACTTTGCAGATGGTCCTTGTGTGTTCATTTCTCCAACCACTCAGCCGCCAACTCTTAGGTCAGGGACTCGGCCTTTGCCTCCGGGCCACCAAAGCCCATCTCTGTGTCTGGCATGGGATGACACTCAGCAAATGTCTGTGGTCACCATTAAAGGGTACTCATTATTTCCTGGGAAATGCTATAAAGACAAGGTGCCAGTGGAAAACAAAACAAAAAACACCAGACGTACATTGACACGCTCATTGCACATTCAGTCAAATCTGGATTTGGGAAGATTTGTTTTTTGGACCACTGACCATCATGCAAGCTCCCCTATGCTAGGGGAGCGGAGCTGAAAGCAGCACTTTTCCCATCCCTGACTCCATCCCTCAACTGACTGTATTCAGGAAAGCAGACACTGAAAATAATATAACACAATTGGAAGCTAATGAAATACTCATTTGTACGAATCCTGGCAATGCTTCTACACGGGAGTAGTTCCGTTTACATCTCTAGAAAGAAAGTCTGGGTTTCATTTTGTAAACTCAGAGCAGAAATAAGGTGCCTAAAGACATCTTGACACTCCAGCAGTGTTTTAGAGAATTCTACATATTGCACATTGGCTGATGACACCACCACTCAGAAATGTGACATTTTCTTACAAAGGAGAAACTATCCCTTATCCATAATCTGACAAGTCACTTCCGAAAGCTGAGTTAGGGCTGGTTTGCTCCAAATTCCCAGAAGAACAGATGCATGCAATTTCTATTTATAGGTTAAATCTAGTCACTACAAAAATGCACAATAACAAAAGGTCATTACACCCTTAGGGGATAACCTACTTAAAAGGAAAGCCACTGGTCTCTAAGAAAGCACAGACCACAGAAGGCTTAACCCCAGCCTTGCTTCAGTGGAATTTGACCTGTGTAACTACGTCCCCACCTCATATAACGGTTCTCTAGCAGCACTTCTCCACAGGCTTAATACAAACCTTGCTTGCTGCCTATCCTGATCTGTTTCTGGCACTTGGTATTTTGTGGGACTGGATTGAGTTAAGAGAGCTAGACAGTTTCTGTTGCTAGGAGCATGAATATATGAATGAAGGCATGGCAAATCCAAGTGCTCTAACTTCAAGAGAGGACAGGCATGGGGTGCCTGTCAGGATCAAAGGTAAAATCTCTCTCCTCTTGGCCCTAAAAATATTGAAAAGTATTTCATGGTATGAATAAACCACATCTCATTCCTTCTGTGGATGAACATTTCACACAGTGTTCTAGCCCCCAATATTCATGCTTGCAATCCTTCATTTCTCACATTCTTCTTTTAAGAGTAATAGATCAGCTTCATTATCCCAATTTTAGGAATGTGGAAACCTTCCTCTTACAGAGATCACATGGGTACTGAGCATGAATGAGTATGACAACAGAGTTCAAAATCGTGTCACTTTTTTTTAAGATTTTATTTATTTACTCATGAGAATAAGTACTCATGAGAGAGCAACAGAGACACAGGCAGAGGGAGATGCAAGACCAGATCCCAGGACCCTGACCCAAAGGCTCAAATTGCTCAACCACTGAGCCACCCAGGTGCCCAAAATTGTGTGTCATTTTTTTCCTGGCCTTGCCCTCCACGATCATCAGTGTCCAGAAGATACATACCTGATTTCTAGAACCCACTCCCCACTGTTATAGTCCACAGTGCACAGGTGCTGCTAGAGGTCTGAGCCAGCATGGAAACCCAGAGGCTCTGCAGGCACCCTCAAATCTGAGACCATTCCCCCAACCTGGAGGGTTTCTAAAAGAACCCACCTCTCCAGGGCACTCAGATCTGCTTGGGTCACCAGCATCCCAGGCACCTCCTAGGACTGCAGGTGGTTATGATCCTTTTCCTCCTTCCAGGGTCACAAGGTCAGGGCCACAGGAAAATTACTGAAAACAAGATTGTTGAGGGTTGATTTGCCAATATCAAAACATGCTATCATGCCACATTAATTAAAAATATCACAGAGCTCACACAGGAAAGGCAAATCAATGGAAAAGAATGAAGAGTCCAGGGATCCCTGGGTGGCGCAGCGGTTTGGCGCCTGCCTTTGGCCCAGGGCGTGATCCTGGAGACCCGGGATCGAATCCCACGTCGGGCAACCAGTGCATGGAGCCTGCTTCTCCCTCTGCCTATGTCTCTGCCTCTCTCTCTCTCTCTCTCTCTCTCTCTCTCTGTGTGTGTGTGTGACTATCATAAATAAATAAAAATTTAAAAAAAAAAAAAAGAATGAAGAGTCTGGAGACTAGATGTAAACACACACACTCACATATGTATTACATGGTACAAATATTTCAAATTGGTGATTCACAGAGAAAAGACTATTACCAAATACCGTTGAAATAATGGACTACTGGGACACCTAGGGGGCTCAGTGGTTGAGCGTCTACCTTTAGCTCAGGTCATGATTCCAGGATCCCGGGATCAAGTCCCACATAAGGTTCCCCACAGGGAGCCTGCTTCTCCCTCTGCCTATGTCTTTGCCTCTCACTCTGTGTTTCTCATGAATAAATAAATAAAATATTTTAAAAAAATAATGGACTACCAGTTGGGAGGGAAAATGAAGATTGATCCTTATCTTCCATTCCATATCCAAATAAGTTCCGAATAGGTTAAGGTTCAAATTTTTTTTAAAAAGAGAAAGATCTCATAAACTATCCAGGGAAAAGATTGATAGGTTTAAACTTTTCTATGGTTAAAAAAAAACAGACATATGGCATACGTTTATAGGTAAATAAATGCATCTTTACAATGCAACATTTTAAAGGTGAATATACAAAGGCATCTTACAAATCAATAAGGGAAAGAGGGATTATCCACAAAAAGGAGGGGGGGGCAAAAAACAAAGAGGTCATTTGCAAAAGTTAGAAAGAGATACCACAAAATGCTGGTAGAGATCAAAGAAAGTCGCATTAAACAACAATGATATATCCAATTTCACCTATCAGATTGGCAAACACTGAAAAGAGTGATCCTACCCAGGGTTGGCTAGGCAGTAGCCAAGGGAAATAAGGCCCTTTTATCCACTGCTTGTGGGAGTGGAAACTGATACCCTTTCAAGAACACAGTCTGGCCCTAGGTACCCAACTTCAAAATACGTGTATCATTTGACTGGCAACTCCACTTCTGGGAATCTATCCTGGAAAAACAGTCCCTCAGGTATGGGAAGTGGAGGCACACACACTGTGTGGTCAGTCCTGTGGGGATGGGAATGCGGCCAAGGGACCTATGGCAGGTCCCAGGGGCTAGAGAGCAGAGGGGAGAGGAGCAGATTTCCTAGAGGAGGGGTTGCTGGAGATGAGTTTCGGAAGACAGGTGGAAGGAAGAATAAAGGGGATGGGAGGATAGAGGTAAGACAGAGAGAGAAACCACGCACCCGGGGACATAAGCAGGGCCCCGGGGCTGGGGGCAAGGAAAGCGGAGGAGGGGAGTCAGTAACAAAAATGCCAATGAAGGCCACTCGTGATCCCCACTTCATGGATGACACAACTGAGGTTTGGTTACACAGCTCAGGTGGACAGAGCTGCTCACATAACTTGGAAAGATAGAGTGGGCATTTGAGCCAAGGTTCCTCTGACTGTGGAACCCAGGCCAGGGTGGGGGATATGGGCTCTCTCCTGATGGCCACCGTGGAAGGTGTGTAGAAGGCACGTGGAAGGGGTACATTCGCCTTCCCCAGGTTTGCTCTGGTGGCAGTGTGGAGAGTGGATCAGAGGCCTCCTAGGAAGAAAGAAGACAAGCAGGTAGACATCTGTTGCAAGACGATGGATGAGGAAAAGTGAAGCAGGCATGGAGCAGTGGGGGATTTGAGAGAGAAAAGCCACAAGACTTGGGGACTTGTTGAGTGAAAGGAGTGGGAGGCACAGTCTGCAGTGACTCCTGCTGTCACCTTGACACTCCAGGATGAGCAAGTGTTAATATACAAACAATTTCTCTTGCTTCTTGGACACACCTCTGTTCACATATTTGCTCTCAGCCTCCCCTCCCATGAAATATCATCCCCAGTTGCCTCCAAATTGAAATCCCATAGTTCAAAACCTGTCTCCAATGCTACCTCTTGTCTCATGAAGTCACAGAATACTCTTCCTCCACCCCACTTAGAGTGTCAACATTTTGTGTTGGCCTCTATCTGCCTGATAGTTCTTCAGTCAGGCAGATACCCTGTCTTAGTTGCTTGTTGGTCTCCTGAAGGCAAGGACCACATGGCCACATCATACCCTTTTCCATGTGTTTTGCAGTACAAAGCAGAGGCTCTTGTACATGATAGACATTTAAATAGTTGAAATAAAGAAAACAAATAGCTCTCCCCTCTTTCCTCTCTTAGATTTTGCCTCCTCAGCTTTTAGGAAAGAAATCGCTTAAATGTTTCTTGCTCCAGAAACCAAAAGAGTTGGAAGTTTTGGAATGCCTGCGGGAGATTTTCTTAATCCTTAACTGGCTGATAACACTGCAGGAAACTAGCTTAAGGAAAACAGTGATGAAACTGTAAGGTCCTATTACCACTTCCCTGCTCTACTGAACAGGACATTTTGAGAGTAATTTCCAGTGGAATGTCTTCCAAATGTATATAAATAGTCACGGTCAGCCTGGTGAAAGTGTGTGTTTCCAAGATGAACTGATAAACTAAGCAAGATAAAAGAGGTCAAGTGGACAAGATGGATTGCGTAGGACATTTATAGACAAAGTTTGCACATTTTGCTGGAAAGCAAGTGCATAAGAGCTCAGGTCTGCCTCATTTTATTTTTTTTATTTTTTTTTTTTTTTAGGTCTGCCTCATTTTAGAGAGCACAGTACAAAACTTTAATCTCAAAAACAAAGATAAATAAACAAATAAGGGGAAACTGTTTACAGAACCAAAATTTTCCAAACTCTCTAGTAAGTCAGGCACAAACAAGATATTCATGCAAGAAATTGGGCTGATCCTTGGTAAAAACAAGGCAACTCAAAACCACTCACCATGTAATACTTTGGTCATTATAGTGACACAATGAGGCCCCTCCTAGAATTGTCTTTCCTTTCAACCAATCCATATGCCAAACCAGAATTTTCCAAAGTGTGCTGCCTAGAACATTAACCCCCCAAAATTTCTCATCAAGGGGGTTCCATGGTCAAAGACATTTAGGAAATGTTTAAGGCTCTCCATGTGTCTTGGCATCATGGAGGCTCTGAAAAGTCTTTTATAAACTTTCACTCTTCTAAGCATGTGTTTTCCAAGTTATTTGGTCATGCAGCCTTCTAAAAGTAAAACCATAGTGAGGTTGAAACATTATTCCCCAAAACCCAGTTGGGGAACCTCAAGATATTACCATCTCTGGTTTCCCTTCCTTCTTCTGAACCTCACCTCTTCCCTTCAAAAGTCAATAGTCACATTGCTCATTCCCTCAGAGCCCAGAGAGAGCACTAGAAAACATGAAGAGATCATTTAATTCATTTATGGATAATGACTTTTTTATTACCTCTCCCTGGAAGCAACTGCATTTTTACTGAGGGCCTCTGAAATACAATGGCTAAATTTAAAAGAACACTGCAAATGCCAAGACTTTCGTGCCTCTGTATCACATCAGGAAGTCACCTCTTCTTTTCATGTGTAGGTTCCCCACCAGGAAGGCATAGGGAAGTTACTCTCCCTCTCCCTGCCATCAAAGCAACCACAGCAACAACAAAATATCATGTGGGCTACCATTCACCCTCACCTTTACCTCGTCATGCTTTAGGGATCAAAATAAGTATTGTTTCCTCCTCCCTGACTCCTGGACTAGAATAACAAATGGGGTGATCCACGTTCATAACACCCAGGACATCCCTCTGCCCTGTCTCCATAGCATTTATCACTCTATATGCCATAATAGTTCACTTCTCTGTCTCAACCATCATCTCTCTCTGTCTCATCCTCTTCTGTATGCCCAAAGCCTGGTCCAGGACAGAGTATATCACAGGAAATCAACAATCTAATAAATGGAGAAATGTGTTGGTTGGTTAATTGGTTGGTTAACTTCTAATCCTATGGGACTAACAATCCCATTTCCAAGAAGAAATTCAAAAGAAGATGAATGTATGAAACAGACTACACCAGTGAGAGTCTAATGATCCCATTCAGCCATACATTCTATTTGAGCATTGCCATATAAGGCATTACAGAAGAAACTACAGGAAAATAAAAGATTTGTAAGATCGGATTCCTGCCTTCAAGGAATTTAAAATAAAGAAGGAACAATCATAATCTTTCTACTAGCCTGCAACATGGCTGATGCAGGAGAGCATTTCTGAGAACCTGAACATCCTCTCCATCTGCTATTAAGAACACAAACATTTATTAGATTGAAAGTTTCACCCTGGCCCCCAGTGCCAACAGCTTAAAATAGGGTAGCTTCCCGTGCAAGCAGGGCTGCCTACAGGATACCAAACAGACTTGTGTGTTTCTGTTACTCAATACTGTGTAGGCACTAACACAGCAAGCATAAAATGCAAGGGACCAGGCTTACAGGGGCTGAGGAAGTCGGGGTGGAGCTATGCGGCTTTGCTGGTGTGTGTGATAGCAGCCGAATGGGGAACATCTGTGTCCTGTCAGAGTTTCCTAGAGGTCTTCTCTAACTGCAGTGTGAGCAAATTAAGATTGATAAATTGTAGGGCTCTTTCTGGCTTTAAAGATCCCAGATGCTCTGCTAAATTAATGGATGCTCTATCTCCACTCAATCTGACACCAAAACAGAACTTTGAAAACATACCAGACCTCCACTCCCCCAACCCACTGAGCACACCCAGGACAGTGCGCCTTCTTTCAGCTCAGATTCCAAGCAGCACATCCATATATCTAGTTGGCGACTGTGTGCATGCGTGTGTGTGTGTGTGTGTATACATACATACGCGCACATGTACATTTTCAGAACTTATCTTCACTATAGGGCATGTGTACACAATCTTGACCAACAAATGTACATCTGTTGACACAAATTGCCCAATGAAGTTCCTTGAACACCAAACTGTCCATTACAGAATAATTCCAAGAAAGATGAGATCATTTGTGTCATTTGGAAACCACTGTTTTACTCAGACATAACACACTGCTAATAATAATACCTAAGACTGTTCTTTTCTTATTCTCCAGCACTGAGTTCACTAACCTAGTTTTCTACATGGCCAACAGGATGTTTTATTTATATCAGTAGAAAATAATCACATGTAGCTTGAGGAAAAGTATTCGAGGCGCTTAACCAAAGCTATTCTGCTTCTGTGAGATTCTGAAGATCAGATACAACTGGAGAACAGCGTCTTGGTGGTCACCCAAGTAAGCATGCAACTCCAAATGAAGCATCTCTAATAACGGTAGTTCCCTTTGAAAGAAACTGACTAGAAGGAAATATCCCTAGCAAAGGAAAAGCATCCTAGGAAAATAAGCCAAAAAAAGAAGAAATGCCCTACAAATTCAGACCACTGGATCGTCTACTTCCATATTCTCTTTCCAATTAGGGCATTAGAGGAAATTAAATAGAGTTCATCCTCCAAGACATCATCTTCAGAAGTTTTTTGTTTTGTTTTTTTTTAATTTTTAATTATTTATTTATGATAGTCACAGAGAGAGAGAGGCAGAGACACAGGCAGAGGGAGAAGCAGGCTCCATGCACTGGGAGCCCGATGTGGGATTCGATCCTGGGTCTCCAGGATCGCGCCCTGGGCCAAAGGCAGGCGCTAAACCGCTGCGCCACCCAGGGATCCCCATCTTCAGAAGTTTAAAATGTTCCTAAACATCCCTAAATTCTCCATCAAGGCTTGGTAACAATGATTTAAAACAATAATTTGTGGTGTTCAAACTCTTTCAAGCAAAGCATGCCTGGGTACGGGCCCCAAGTCAGTGGCCTCCAGCATGGGGACCACACTGGCTTCCTCAGCTGCTTGCTATCTGGTTTTCAAAGTTCTCCCATTTCCAGAGTCCAGTGATCATATCAGCAAGTCAGCTTCATTCATTCTCTCATTCATCCATTCAGCAAGTATTTATGGAGCATTTACTATACTACAACCTGGGATACATTGGTGAATAATAAAACTGTGGTCCTCAAAATCTGGTGCTGGGACCAGGAGCACCAGCATCAGCTGGGAAATTCTTAAAAATACAAATTCCTAAGGGCACCTGGGTGGCTCAGTAGGTTAAGCAGCTGCCTTAGGCTCAGGTATGATCTCAGGATCCTGGGATCAAGCTCCACATTGGGCTCCTCACTCAGTGGGGAGTCTGCTTTTCCCTCTGCTCCTTCTCCCTATACTCTCTCTCAAATAAATAAATAAAATCTTAAAAAAAAAAAAAAGAAGAAATACAAAAATTTAGGTTCCACCTCAGACCTATCACAAACTCAAGGGGGGTGGCTAAGAATCTGGTTTTTTAGCAAGCCCCCCAGGAGATTGGGAGGCACATTTAAGTTGGGGAATCCAGCACAGACTAAGGCCCGGCCCTCACAGAGTGCACCTTCTCGTGGACAAGATAGGCAAGAGTTAATAAATAACAAATGTGTAATATAACATGAGGCAACAATTTTTAGTTGTGTTTTTTTTTTTTAAGTAAATCAGGAAACAGAGAGAAGAGTAATGGGGTGCTATGTCAGATAGGAGGGTCAGGGAAGGAAAACCTCCCTTTCAAGCAGAGCATGAAGCCAGAGCACAGGACACATGCACAGGCAGCCCAGCATCATAGCGGCATTCTGTCTCCTCTTGGACCTTCCAATAAACCAGACCACACTGGATAGAGGCTTGTCTTACCAGCCATTCCATGATGCCTATGGGAATTTGAATCTTGAGGAAAAGTAAAACAATTTAGTACCTGCTCCAAACTTCCAACTAAGTTTTGAAATCAGAAGATACCAAAATAGCCCGAAGCCTCAATGATTTCACTTACCATTTGGAATAGACATAAGAGAGACCTTTTTGACAGTGAAGATTATGAAAATATAGAATAGGCTGCCAAAGAAGACACAGGAATGAATGCTCTCCTGAAGGAGAGATTATTCCTCAACACTTATGGTTCATGTGCAATTCTGGTGGGATGCAAGCCTGAAACAGGTGATCCTTTGGGGTCACATTGATGCCTGAGATCACAAACATCTGCTATACTGTTTTTCCAATGCTTTTAATAAAAATCCTCAAACATATGGAAGAACAGAGTGATGATCACACATAGATGTGCCATAAAGAATCCAAAATGATAACTTTTTGCCATATTTGGGTTTTTTTAAGATTTTATTTATTTGACAGAGAGAGAGCATGAGTGGGGGGAGCAGCAAGCAAGAGAGGGAGAAGTAGGCTCTCCGCTCGGCAGGGAGCCAATGTGGGGCTCGATCCCAGGACCCTAGGACATGACCTGAGCCAAAGGCAGATGCTTCACTGATGGAGCCATCTAGACACCCCTGTCATATTTGTTTTAGATAGATGATAGATAGATAGATAGATAGATAGATAGATAGATAGATAGATAGATAGATAGATAGATAGATAGATGATAGATAGATAGATGATAGATAATAAATAGATACTGCAAGCCATTGGAAAATAAATATTGTATCCTTTACCCTTAAATAACAATCATGTATCTCCTAAAAATCTGTTTCTTCCTACAGAATCATAGTGTTATTACCACTCTTAAAATTATTAATAATTTTCTGATCTCTAATAATTTCTCATCCATACTCAAGCTTCAAAGGTTTCCTTTAATTACTTATTTAGGTAATAACTGCAATATGCTCATATTAGTTGGACAGAGTTGAACCAGAGTTTCATCTGGTTCTAAATACAGACATAGATGTAGACATTGAAATTATACCAAAATTTGAGATGATGATGATCACAAACCCAGAGGTTATAATAAACAATTTGTGGGAAAATGTTAGAAAAGGAAGCAGGGATCCCAGAAAAAGAGACTGAGCCTGCTATTGACTAAATGTTTGTGTCTCCTCAAAATTCATATGTTGAAATGCTCACACTCACACACACACACCCCCCACTGTGTGATAGCATTAGGGAGTAAAGCCTTTGAGAGAGAACTAGATCATAAAGGTGGAGCCCTCATAAAATGATTAATACCTTTAAAAAAATAATAATGAGAGAGTTTGCTTCCTCTTTCTTTCTTTCCATTAAGTGAGGATAGAGCAAGAAATCAGCAGACTCTAAATCAGGAAGTGAGCCCTCCACCAGACACCAGATCTGCTAGCACCTACATCTTGGACCTCCAGCCTCCGGAACCGTGAGAAATAAAAGTCTGCTATTTAAACCACCCCGTCTGTGATAATTTGTTATAGCAGCCTGAACTGACAAAGACAGAGTCTGAATATATGCATTCATTTATTCAGCAAATAGGCAGAGATGTACAAGACAGACACTCTCCCTGTATTCTGGGGGTCAGTTCAGCCAGCAGAGAAGTCAGAAGCAATGGGAATGCAATGGGAATCCCTTTGTTGGCTCAGGACCTACCTATCCCCTATATCTTTCATCTTGCTGCCAGTTAGATGGATCCTCCCATGGTTTAGAGGGCCCTGTGTCTCAGGGAGGTAACCTGCACTTCTGGGATCAGAGTGCCAAGCAGACGGACACTGGATGACCAGTCAAGGTCATCTTGGATGGAGACACAAATACAAGAGCCAGGGGAATACCAGGTCAAGGAGTGTCCAGGCCAGGCTGAATGAATCATTTGCTTCTTTAGCATTTGAACAGAGGCGGAGGGGAAGGAGGGATGTCTCTCCTGCATTCCTTTTTTACAAGGTTTGTCTAAAAACTGGCAAATGCAAGACACAAAGCTTGACTCTTGGTGACAAAAGTAATCTGTAATACCATAATCATTAAACAGAATGGTAGAAATTCAAGAGAATATGGGGTCTATTCACTCAAAAAGCATTTATGGAACATCTATTGGACAGAAGAATCAATTTCAGAGCCTCAGACCATCAGATGCTTAGTGCTGCCCTACACAAGGTTATAGATCTTTAGGAAGGAAAGTACCAGTGACTTTCAGAGGATACATAGCTATTGTGGTGGCACAGTCAGGCTTAAAGCATAGTTTTCTTTCTTTACCACCCAGGGCTGTCTCCACCATCCCATTATGGCCATGACGAGATTTAATATTACATGAGCCCTTTGTTCTCATATTATTACATGTAAGTTTCAGGAGAGCAGATACTTCCATTTGTTCCCTGATGGCATTCCTCCCCTACCAACAGTGCTGAACACGTGCTATGTCTGGCACATAATAGATGCACAATAGAATTTTTAACTAAATGAACATGCATACCTGAGGTCATGCAATATATTGCAACACCGCCACCCATTTTGTACTAAACACTTTCAATTTGTATATAACTTGCTTGACATCCTACACTTCACAAGGCCAAAGAGGTAACCAGGGCAATGATGACGATTTAAATGGGTCAGGATATTTTGTTTTCCACAGATCTGATCTTAACTTTTCAGAAGCGCTTTATTCTAATTTTAGTCTTAAGTCATGAAAACCAGGCCAGCAGAAGCTATTTCATCTTACTCTTTGGGGGAAAGAAAATCAACACTGTTGCAACACTAATGCAAGTTATCAGTGTAACTTTGACACTAATCCATTGATCCTCTTCCCATTTTATGAAAGCAAGAAAAGCTACATCATAGATTTTTCTGACTTAACAAGAAACCGAAGCTCTGTCTAGTGAATTTAAGTCATTCATGTATCACTTGGACGGGTACCCTAATTGGCATTGAACCCAAAGCAGTGTTCTCCATAGCAGATACATTTTAGAGACAATTTCCAAGGTTGCTGAGACCCTTGGGCAACTTCTCTAACTGTTCCTCAATAGAAAGTAGGCTTAATCTTTAACTCTGATTCAATTTCCTGATGCTGAATGGCTTCTCAGTCTTCTCTCAGAATTTTGCCAACCATTTGGGATAGATAGTTAATAATTATCAAGACCTTGGAATTTCCACAGTCTGTGAGGTAATTTCTAGAAGTTTAATAACCATGCAGACAGCTCCCATTAACATTCCCAGTGCTTCACAGGAATTGGAGGCATCCTCCAAATCTCACCATTTGCTTTCTTATGCAGTTATTCTAGTTGCAATCATTGGACACTCTATGAAGAGGTGATGGTATCTCTCTGTGGAGGTGGCATATCTACCAACAATGGCCAAAATCTTGCACCTGGTGTTTCTCAGGCTCAGTTAGGAACTCCAGCTGAGCTTCTGCTCCTGCCTAGGAAGCAAAAAAAGTTGCCTCCCGTCATGCCATTTTATTAACTCACTCCAGGAAAAAATGCAGTGACAAGTAGACATTGTTCTTTGGTTGTCTGCTGATCAGCCTTGGTGTGAAGGGAATGGTCCCTTGGACAGACCAGAGAGAGTACAAAGAAGGTCCTGCACGCATGATCCTCTCCGATTTAGGTTTTCAGAGAACTAGGCAGTGGATAGAGTATCACTTCACCTAAGCTCATCGAAGTCACACTACGTATGTGCCATTCTCACTTCAAAAAACAATACAGAGAAGATTAATATCACCCTGCACAAAGATGACATGCAAATTCCTGAAGCATACTTTTAAATGTGAGGCTATGTGAATTGTACTCCAACAAACAAACAGATAGATAAACAAGTAAGTGCATTCTGGACACTGGAAAATCAGCTAGGACATATTAAGTGGCCCTTCAGCTATATATCTTAGGAAACACTACCTGTCAAGTGGACAGTAAATATAGCCAAGGGCACTCTTCACTCTAGATAGCTACTGTTCTAGAATAAAAAACAAGGGAAAGAACCACACCACCCCCAAGTCAGCAGGACAGGAGAAAGAGAATTTTTTTTAGAAAGGAAACCTCTCAGAAAATAATTTAAAATGGTAAGCAGAAGAAAATTCAAATAATCTCCCAGAATGCAGAGAAAAGTTAAAAAGGAGAGAGATATATGATAAATAAGACAGTGTCTTAACCTAAAAATTGCAGTGGTTTCTGAGAAAGAAACCAGAATATTTGAGATAGAAGTAATAACTTAAACAGCTTTCCCAAGTGTGTAGATCAAAAGAAACCTCCAAACAAAATCAGTTAATATAAATCCATTATTAGATATCCTCTTGAGGTATCCCTGGGTGGCGCAGCGGTTTGGCGCCTGCCTTTGGCCCAGGGCACGATCCTGGAGACCCGGGATCGAATCCCACATCGGGCTCCCGGTGCATGGAGCCTGCTTCTCCCTCTGCCTGTGTCTCTGCCTCTCTCTCTCTCTCTGTGACTATCATAAGTAAATAAATAAAAATTAAAAAAAAAAAAGATATCCTCTTGAAAAAAAAGGGGGGGGATTATAATAATGCCTCAGTCAATGTGTTGACAGGAACTAGACCTTCTGCAGGCAGGTTAACTGTGCATCTATGGGGAGGGTATAGAAGGATCTCACAGAGGTCAGTGGATGGCAGTATTGCTGGGCTTCCTGGAAAAAATAACCATTGTGCTGAGTTTTTCTCCCTACCCCCAACCCCACAATTCAACTTCACTCCATGACTGCTTCATCCACATATCTCAAAGAACTGACTTCCCTGTTTGCTTATAAATCACTCAAAATGACTTTCTAAATGAAATATCAGCATTTGAGTCTGCATACCTTTGAGCTTAAATTCCTACAGCTAAAAAAAAACTCAGTCTCTGCTCCCCATTTACAAGTTTCTGAAAAAAATTACTGATGGTCCAGCTTTGGATAGTTGTCCCTCCACAGCTCAATTAGCTATAGCCAAAAAGGCAGGGCCATAACTGTGATTAGAGCTGTTCCATCAATAGCAAGTTCTCTAGGAAGGGGTTATGGAATTGGAGGGAATTATTGAAACCTCCAGCTCAGTAGATTAAGAAAAAAATCCTAGGGGCACCTGGGTGGCTCAGTGGTTGAGCATCTGCCTCGGCTCAGGTTGTGATCCCAGGATCCTGGGATTGAGTCCTGCATTAGGTTCCCCATAGGGAGCCTCCTTTCCCTCTGCCTATGTCTCTGCCTCTCTGTGTCTCTCATGAATTAAAAAAAAAAAAAAAAGAGAGAGAGAGAGAGAGAGAAAGAAAAAGAAAAAAAGATAAAAACCCTGCAAGCATCCAAGCAGGAAAAATATTTACCAACTACGGAATAAAAACTAGTGTGGTCTTCAATGGCTCTGCAACATTAACCACCAGATGACAAAGAAGCCCAGTCCATCTGGGGAAAGGTCATGACCCAAGAATTTTGTATTCAACCAACATAAACATATTCTTTGCAACTGGAAAGAGTTCTCAAACCCACATGAGGGGCTTTTTAAAAATACCTTCCACAAGACACAGTGCAGCTAACCAAATGGAGAGGCAGGCACTAACCAACCTTATGCCACATGGAAATCTTGAATGAAGTGACAAAAGAGCATAGACATGAAGCTCCACCCAGTTTGAATCAAAGTGTTTTCTGGTAGATAATCAGTGAGAACAGACACCCACCTTACCACAGCCTCACTTGTAGCTACTTTGCTTTGTTTGGCAGCACAGGCAAGAGCATCAGCTACCTGGCAGCCAAGCTCTCTTAACACCAACATGGGAGTAGATGGGGCAGGACTATTCGATCTATCACCAGAATCCACCGAACACATCAGATTCCTACACACTTGAAAAGAAGTGAATTAGGGTCCGAGATGGGTTAAAATGAACTTTCTATTATCTGTACTGGGAGTTTGGAATCCAACTCTAAGATTGAAACATATTATTTTATACACAAAGTTATAAACAAGCGCTCCCTGGTTACAGAGGAGATTAATCACAATTAATAACTATTGATATACAGTGAATACTCAGTCTCTAAGATTTCTGTGTATTTATAGTAATAACCCAAATCTGGCTGATGGATAATGAGCACATCAAGTGGAGGTATGTGCTGGCAAAGCTACTTTGTCACTGTCATTGACAGGGAAAGGAAATGTCTGGGTTTGTTCCACAAGATATATCATTCCGGTTAAATCATTAACAGATTAATAAATTAGTAATAAACAAAACATCAACAAATTAAAGCCTGAAGCAATAATAATGGTGATTTTACTTAGCATTCAACTGTATACAAGATGAGTGTGAAGTATTTTCCTTGTGTTACATCCTTGTGATCTTTACATAAGTCAACTAAGATATACGTCATTATTCCCATTTCATAGATCTTTAAATTGCAGCTCACAGAGATCAAAGAACTTCTCCACAGTTGTATGACCAGGACAAAGCTGAGAGGCATGCTCAAATCTGCCTGATTCCAAAGCTTGTGCTTTTAATCACTTCTTGCTTATCCTCCCCTGAAAGTCAATTACTAGGAAGAGCTGGCTAAGAAGGAACCTCTTGTATCAGGTCAGTTAGTCGGAAAACTACAAGCCAATTTCCTACCTCCAAAAAGCTAAACAAAAAAAAAAAAAAAAAACAAAAGCTCAAAAACACAGATAGGTAGATACACAAAGTAGATACTCTGAAACAGTAGAGAACAGATAAATGTCTTTCTTGTCAAATAGTAGTATTCTGAAGTTTAAAAACTCAGTCTGAATTTTTTTAAACATCAGAAAAAGGATATTCCTAAGGATGAACTAGAGGATTGCTGCAAATTTTGCCGTCTGATAAATATCCCATATTGAAACAATAAGTTTCAGAAATTTTCTTTTAAAGACTATGCTTAACATAAATGTTTTGAAATTTTCATCTTCTCATATAGTGAATTCTCACTGATAAGTGAATCAGAGATGAATGAGTTATATAGTCACTTAAATTAAGTTTATGAAATATTTATACCATGAGAAATGCCTATAATATGATGCCAGGTGGAAAAAAAACAGGATAAAAATTTTATACAGTATAAACTTCAGTATATTAAAAAATGCATAGAAAATAAATGTTAAAGATTATACACCAAAAAAAAAAGATTATACACCAAAAGGCTAAGAATTTGGGGGTTTGGTTGGACAAGTTATGAGTAATATTATTCCTTCTTGTTACTTCTTTTTTCCAAAATTTTTAGAACATGTACAATTTTATCAACAAAAATACAAATTGTATTTTTTAAGAATTGTGACCTAGCCTACAACTTTGTTAGTTGTAGTGGAAAGAGCACGAGATTCAGGAGACCTGAATGTTCTAAGGGGAAAATCAGCTCCATCAACCATCCATGGTTGTCTAATAATGAAGTCACCAGCCCCACATGCCCAAGTCTCTTCATGTGCAAAATGAAAGGATTGGATCAATGATCTCCAGCATCCCTTCCAATTCCATGGAAGATCGTACTGCCATTATGCACGCTCCATTGGATAACTGGTGGCCATGAGCATTTGTCATGCAGCTTCCCACTAGAGGAAGTGTAATTGACCGAGAAGTCCAGCTGCATGTTCTGAAATCCATCATCACCCCTGCATCAGGGTCACGTTTCCCACAGGCTGCTCCCAGCCCATGGCTGAACACAGTAGGGCACACCCGGGAGACAGTAGAACCCCTCTCAGACACAGATCCCAGCTTTGACTCAAGGACTCTCCGGCAGCCTTGCTGAACCTTCCCGGAACCTCACAGCAGTCTTGGATGTTTTCACCCAACACTCTTCCCTCTCTCCTTTGCTAGGGTCAGACTTGTGTTGTGGTCTGATGCCCCTCCTTCCCTTTCTGGCTCACCCTGCTTTTTTTTTTTTTTCTTACACAGGTGTTTCCCCTGTAGAAACCTTTGTGCATTAATCTCATCTTGGCATCTACTTCTCAGAAGACCCAGACTGACCCAGCATATTGCAAGATCCACAAGCTATACCTGTATTATGGTCCAAAAGAGTCATATTCTATTGCTTGTGGACAAAAAAAAAAAAAAAAAAAAAAAAACTTTTTTTCACTAAGTCTTTCCTGGGTTTATTTTAAATTTGCTCTTGTTTCTTCCTCCCTATCAGCCATATGTATCTCTTCAGCAACTTTGACTCCCTACTTCAGATGAGATAATAAAGTTCATTCTTCATTTCTGTCATCTACAACATTAAAGGAATCTTCCTCTGAGATTTAAAGTATAATCATTTTCATCCCAAGTGTAACCCCCTTGGGATGACTAAGGGACCCCTTCTTCCTAAAGCCCTCTATTTCTAATAGAGTAGCTTCCCCTTTTCATGGTTAGTTGTCTGTCTTTGTCCGGATAGCACAAGAGTTATCCTTTGAAAACGTCAGCAATTGAGCATTGCCTGACTCTTCTGCCCACTTCTTCCAGGTTGGGGATTTTGAAATCCCAAGGTCTGCCTGCTATGCTATTTAGAATTTTGTTTGCAAGCTAAATGAGGCAGTCTCCCAGATTTAAATTCAGAATTCTACATCAACATTTCAGAAAAGACACCCCTATGCTTTGCTTTGGTAATTAGGAGGAAAAAACAAGCAACTCTCCAGGGAGGCAGAGTCGTTTCTTTGATGAGCTCTGAGTAATCTAGGGACTCCATGGGAGACATCTCTTCCTCTGGGTGAGGGGCAGCAGGTCCTGGGGAGGGTCACCACCTAGGATGCAGCCAGTACCCCCTTCAGTGCCCCAGCAACGAGATCTGTGTCTGTGAGCCTTGCGCAGGGAGCGTTTCATCTTCTTGGTGATGTAAGATTTGGCTCGGATTCATGGATTCTTGTGGCAGCTGTTATGCCTGTGCCAAAACCCTTACAGAGTGATGCTCAAAGAGATTAGGGAGGAGAGAGCCCCTGCCTGTGCACAGACCAGATTCTGTGTTATGACGAAAGGTGCTTTGATTTTCACCCTTTCTCTCCCTCAGCTAAGACTCCAGAGCTGTCTCCAAACTCACTTTACACCAGACATCCTCAGGTTGCAGCAGGTAAGATGAACTGGAGACCTTGCTGAAGCAAGATGGCACTGCCAATTTCCCCAGAGAGAGATCTAGTCTAGCCTCGGAGGCGTGGGATGGGTCTCACCCCACCAGATAGAACCAACTGACTCCTGGGTCCCAGGGCACTGAATTAGCACCCCTACTCGCTTGTTTGACCAAAATGACTAAATAGAAGGTTTTACTCAGCAAACAAATAAAAGATTTTTTTTTCTACCTTTTGCTCTTGTTTCTATTTTATTGTCCTCAGGGAATGTAGAAAAAGCAAACATTATCTACAGTGATTTCCTCTTCTCAGAGACCACATGTATGAGGCTTTATGTCCCCAAAGAATTTGTAACCTTTCTCTAATATCCTCTCTTAGGTTATTTATTGTGACATTTCCAAAACAAACAATGAGACAACTGAAACAGGGTCTTGGACAAAGAGGTTTAGGGACATGTTATTGGTTTAGGGCAGCAGGAAGGATGCCTGCCTAAGGAACAAAGGAGCCCATCCCTTCAGCCTATTAAATTCTGTTGGGTTTCTCCAATCACCCGTGAGTGCCTCAACAATACATGCTATTGCCCCTCTTTTCTTTGCTAAGGGAAGGGCACTTTACAACAGAGAAACTCCAATTTCTGAATATAAATCTCTTGCTAATACCCACATTCCTCACACACCGCCTAGACAAGATTTGGGATTTTCTTAGTGTACTTAGACTGAAACTTCAAGACTTGTTGTTAATCAAGTCTAATCCCAGGTTACAAATAGCCTCACTAAGAAATAAAGAATTCTATCCTCATCAGTATGGATGCAATTCCCCTCCTTCCAAAAGTATTCCTTCTAAATCTAAATGCTATTGCACATCTCCTAAAATGGAAGAAATGAACTAGTGAGTGTCAGTGGGAGGGGACATCCTAGAGTCAATAGCTAACTGCATAATAAAACAGACCAAGGCTTTTGGGACAATGAAAATGGCATGAATTTAGCAAAAGAATGAGAAAGAAGATACTCACAACCACATTTGGGGATTTGAGATACATTCAATATTATGGATGGTCTGTCCAAAATAATTATCTTTAAATACCTTTACCTGGGGGCACCTGAGTAGCTCGTCGGGTAAGCATTAGCCTTGGCTCAGATCATGATCCCCAAGTCCTAAGATTGAAGCCTGTGTCTGGCTCCCTGCTCAGTGGGGAGTCTGCTTCTCCCTCTGCTGCCCCCATGCTCTCTCTCTCTCTCAAATAAATAAAATCTTTTTTTTAATTTTTTAAAATTTGTATTTATTTATTCATAGAGACAGAGAGAGAGAGAGAGAGAGGCAGAGACACAGGCAGAGGGAGAAGTAGGCTCCATGCAGGGAACCCGACATGGGACTCGATCCCGGGTCTCCAGGATCACACCTCGGGCTGCAGGCAGCACTAAACCACTGCGCCACCGGGGCTGCCCTCAAATAAATAAAATCTTTAAAATAAATAAATAAATACATTTACCTCACTCATGTACAACTCCATAGAACATTTTAGAAGGATTTGATGTTGTACATGTGAACTAAAAGCCATACCTATCCCTGAGAAGCTAGATCCTTTAACCAGGACAATATAGTGAAACTGGATGGTACAGTGAAATAAGTTCCTATGAAGCTATTGTGTCAATAGCTCAATCTTAACTGAAGGTAATTGTAAAGTGAGTAAGTAAATACATCATGTGAATTTCTTAAGAAATTGGGTTGGTGATACATGAACAGTGAACTCATTTAAGGACAGTGTTACAGTTGAGCAAGGGCATCTTTGTTAATGACCTGGAAGTTGACCAGTGGCTGTCTCAGTCGATTAAGCATGTGACTCTGGATCTTCAGGTTGTGAGTTTGAGCCCCATGGTAGGCATAGAAATTACTTTAAAAAAAAAAAAAAAGAGTGGAAAAAGTAAACAGAATTTGAAGGAAACCCAGAGATAAGTAAAATGGAATTAAGATTTGTGAAGTCTTAACCCAGGAAAAATTCTACTTTCAGTAGAAAATGACTCATAATGCAGACTTCTAAAGGTATGGGTGAGACTGGAACAGAGGAAAGAAACGGAGGAGGGTGAAGGAACACGTGCCTGAATTCATGCTGGGTGATAGAGAAATCAAAGGCCAGCATTCTGTGGGGATTAAGGATGCTACTTTTCCTAAGCAAAGATGATTTTCCACTTCCTACAAATTGGTTAATTTTCATCTCCAATTCTATAAAAAAAGAATGACTAAATTCCAATGACCTAAGGGAAACAGAAGTTTGGGTTGTAACTAGTAAGATGGGAATTGAGACCAAAGTTCTCACTTGCCTTTGGGACAGTAACCTCTATAGTACCAGAATACTGTAGTTATGTTTTTTAGTTCATGAGGTTAGTACATCTACATGGTTACTTGAATCTGTGCATAACGACCAGGACCTAAGGAAAATACTTAAAAACTCCGTACATAGGTTTTGCCTGAAATGGAAGCGGGGAAAAATGGAGGTGGGGCAACACCATAACTCAGGTAGAAATGCTCATATAGGAGAGAAGCAGGAGTCAAGGTGAGGGGGACATTTCAGTGACACCTAGGGGAAACCAAAGAACCCTGATCCCAAGGGTGACTGTATTAGGAGAAAAGATTCCCAGATGAATACCTTAAGCTACTTTATCCCGCCCCTTCCATGCCAAGACAGATAGCCCTTTAAAGTTGTTAGGAATATCCTAGAGCAACTGTGGAGAGGGGAACCAGAGCTACATTCATAGCCTTCTTCAGTGCTGGAAATGCAGAATTAGGCAAGCTAAAAGTGTTTATTGAGAATTGTTATGGACTCAGGACTGTTGGGGATACACGGAAGAAGTAAGTAATAAAATTATATTTTTTCCCCTAATTTGGAATGCTATGACTTGAAAACAATTAGTGATTAATAGAAGTCAATGCGAAATTATGCTGAGTTATTGGGTTAGTCATGAAGCCCAAGAGAATTTCATAGAAGAGTGTGAGCAGAAGCATCCATGGAGGCTTCCCAGAAAATGTGGTTTTCTGGGTGAATAGGCAGCAAGGAAGGAAAAGGGCATTCTATAAAACAAATGAAATGAAACAAGACAGCAAACAGGGTTTGAGGGGACAGAAGACAGCCCCGTCTGTGTGGAGCGGTTGTGATGAGGAGCTCTGCATGACGCCTTCTCAGTGGGCGAGTGCGGGGTCAGATGAGGAAGCACATCAGAGAGAGGCAGGGATATGTGTCTCCCTAACAAGAAAATAAGAAGCCACTTAGTTTCTGAGCAGGGAGTCAGGCTGACTAGCTAATAAGACTCGTGCCAAAATCCAAGCACTGGTAATGAGTCTAGAGTAAAAAGTGGTGGTTATAGCAACGTAAACAGGGGAAGAGAAGAGAAACATTCCAAACAAAAGATGAAACATTTCAAAGGCACAGTCCTGAGGACTTGGTGGCTAACCTTCTGACCTGGATCTCCAGGTGGCAGTCCCCGTCTGCCTGCTACCAGGAGTCAGCTGCCACCATCTGAGCAGGACATCGTGTGTAACTCATTGCCCCCCAAATACTCTTTGCTGGGAGTAGATGTAGAGAAGAATCCATACTCTGTCGACTGAAAGGCAATGTCTGAATATTGGAAAGGAAGACCAAGGCATGTGTTGTAAAGAAGAAAACACGCATTAAGAAGATGGAATGTGGACCAATGTAACTGTTATAAGAGCCACAAGCCCCCAGATGTCCACACTGAGGTCCCCTTGTCGCAAAGTGAAATGTCAAAAATACAAATACACTAATTCAAAGGGATACATGCACCCCTATATTTAGAGCAGCATTATTTACAGTAGCCAAACTATGGAAACAGCCCAAGCATCCAAGGGAAGATGAATGGATATATAATATATCTTCTGTGGAATATTACTCCTCCATAAAATAGAATGAAATCTTGCCTTTTGCAACAATGTGGGTAGAGAGTATAACCTGAAGCGAAATAAGTCAGTCAGAGAAAGACAAATAAATACCTTAAGATCTCACTCATATGTGGAATTTAAAAAAAAATAAGCAAAGGAAAAAAGAGAGAGAAATAAACCAAGAAACAGACACTTAACTATAGAGAATGGATGGTCACCAGAGGGGAGGTGGGAGGGCATGAGTGAAACAGGCGATGGGGATTAAGGAATGCGCTTGTTGTGATGAGCACCAAGTGTATGGAAGCGTTGAATCACTATATTGTGCACATGAAACTAATATAACACTGTATGTTAACTACATTGGAATTAAAATTAAAACTTGGCTTAGGGGTGCCTGAGTGGCTTAATTGATTAAGCAGCTGCCTTCAGCTCAGGTCACAACCTCACAGATTTGGGATGGAGCCTGCATTGGGTGCCCTGAGCAGCAGGGAATCTGCTTCTCCCTTTCTCTCCCTCTTCCTCTGCCTCCCCTCCCCCCCGCTCATGCATTCATGGACAATGTCTCTCTCTCTCTAAAATAAATAAATAAAAGCTTCTAACAAAAAACTTAGCTTAGGGGCACCTGGGTGGCTCAGTTGGGTAAGCGTCTGCCTTTGGCTCAGGTCATGATCCCCGGGTCCAGGGATTGAGCCCTGCATCAGGCTCCCACCTCAGCAGGGAGTCTGCTTCTCTCTCTCTTTCTCCCTCTGTGTGTAC
The DNA here is from genome assembly GCF_048164855.1 of Canis lupus baileyi. Taxonomy (NCBI): domain Eukaryota; kingdom Metazoa; phylum Chordata; class Mammalia; order Carnivora; family Canidae; genus Canis; species Canis lupus. The sequence goes on from NC_132842.1 coordinate 21,841,950, forward strand.
TCTCTCTCTCTCTAGCTATCTATCTCAAATAAATAAGTCTTTTTTAAAAAGTTCTAAGTGAAAATAGGAAAAAATAAAAGATGCATGTTAAAAAAACTTAGTTTAAAAAAACTATTTGCCAAATACCATGGACTTTCTTCAGAGAGTTAGAACAAATTATTTTAAGATTTGTGTGGAATCAGAAAAGACCCCGAATAGCCAGGGGAATTTTAAAAAAGAAAACCATATCTGGGGGCATCACAATGCCAGATTTCAGGTTGTACTACAAAGCTGTGGTCATCAAGACAGTGTGGTACTGGCACAAAAACAGACACATAGATCAGTGGAACAGAATAGAGAACCCAGAAGTGGACCCTGAACTTTATGGGCAACTAATATTCGATAAAGGAGGAAAGACTATCCATTGGAAGAAAGACAGTCTCTTCAATAAATGGTGCTGGGAAAATTGGACATCCACATGCAGAAGAATGAAACTAGACCACTCTCTTTCACCATACACAAAGATAAACTCAAAATGGATGAAAGATCTAAATGTGAGACAAGATTCCATCAAAATCCTAGAGAAGAACACAGGCAACACCCTTTTTGAACTTGGCCATAGTAACTTCTTGCAAGATACATCCACGAAGGCAAAAGAAACAAAAGCAAAAATGAACTATTGGGACTTCATCAAGATAAGAAGCTTTTGCACAGCAAAGGATACAGTCAACAAAACTCAAAGACAACCTACAGAATGGGAGAAGATATTTGCAAATGACATATCAGATAAAGGGCTAGTTTCCAAGATCTATAAAGAACTTATCAAACTCAACACCAAAGAAACAAACAATCCAATCTTGAAATGGGCAAAAGACATGAACAGAAATCTCACAGAGGAAGACATAGACATGGCCAACATGCACATGAGAAAATGCTCTGCATCACTTGCCATCAGGGAAATACAAATCAAAACCACAAGGAGATACCACCTCACACCAGTGAGAATGGGGAAAATTAACAAGGCAGGAAACAACAAATGTTGGAGAGGATGCGGAGAAAAGGGAACCCTCTTACACTGTTGGTGGGAATGTGAACTGGTGCAGCCACTCTGGAAAACTGTGTGGAGGTTCCTCAAACAGTTAAAAATATACCTGCCCTACGACCCAGCAATTGCACTGTTGGGGATTTACCCCAAAGATACAAATGCAATGAAACGCCGGGACACCTGCACCCCGATGTTTATAGCAGCAATGGCCACGATAGCCAAACTGTGGAAGGAGCCTCGGTGTCCAACGAAAGATGAATGGATAAAGAAGATGTGGTTTATGTATACAATGGAATATTACTCAGCTATTAGAAATGACAAATACCCACCATCTGCTTCAACGTGGATGGAACTGGAGGGTATTATGCTGAGTGAAGTAAGTCAGTCGGAGAAGGACAAACATTATATGTTCTCATTCATTTGGGGAATATAAATAATAGTGAAAGGGAATATAAGGGAAGGGGGAAGAAAAGTGTGGGAAATATCAGAAAGGGAGACAGAACGTAAAGACTGCTAACTCTGGGAAACGAACTAGGGGTGGTAGAAGGGGAGGAGGGCGGGGGGGTGGGAGTTAATGGGTGACGGGCACTGGGGGTTATTCTGTATGTTAGTAAATTGAACACCAATAAAAAATAAATTAAAAACAAAAAAAAAACAAAAAAACTATTTGCCTTTACACTAAAAACAAAACAAAAATGGGCATGGGGTTCCTTCCTTAAGGAAAGGGAAGAAGGGTGGCTCATACCATGCTATTCCTACCCTTCCCCATTTCAGTTCCATTGGCATCTCAGGGATTTTCAGTGGCAGCCCCCACAGCAGTCTGATCCTTTCTACACAGGAGCTCCTTCAAGAGTTCTAATTTTTTTTCTCACACTTCAGCCCCACTCACATGTTCAGGGCATGGATAGAGCAGTTCAACACCATATCTCCTCGGCCTGTAACCAATTACTGCAAGTGGAGAGGGAAGGCTGGTTAGGACACCTCACTGATTTTAAGATTACCCATTGTCTCTGCTTCATGGCTTCCTGATCATCTGTTCTAGAACATTAAGCAGAAAGTCATAAATGTTATTTTAACTGCAGTCAGATGACTAATAGAGACAGAAGAGAAGCAATTACTGAAAGGCAAAGGCAGTGCTGATTCCCCCCCGCCCCCAGCCCCCGGTCCCTGCTCGAGGCCAGGCCGGTTTGGCAATGACTCTGAGGTCTCTGAGTATAATTCTTCCTTGAATCAGCATTCATCAGACTGCTCTGAACATACTTCCCTACACTCATTTTTATTACTTATTTTAATAGTCAACTGTGTCAGTAAAATCTCATCTAAAAGGAATAGACTAAACATACAATTTGTTAGGGCAACCAAATGAAACAAAAACAATATAAATGACATTCATGTAAGAAATGATAGAGAAAACATCTCTGCAAATGTGTGCTTAATAGAGGTTTTGTAGTAAATAGTCAATGCAAGCATCATTCAACTGTCCCTGTGACAATTGCTGTTTCCAGGTAATATCCATGGACATTTTAACCCTCTGCTGGCTCACCTCACCATGTAGTCTGTCTGGGGGCCTCTTTCCCTCATGCTCAGAAGCGATGTGCTCAAAGCTAACACATTTATTAGATTGAACTAAACAAATGATAAATGTGAAAACCAATATTGAAAGGAAATTATATAGTGGATCGTTTGTTCCTTGCTACTTCTCTGCTCCCTCTGCCTGGAGCGTCCTTCCCTTGCTCTCCACCAACTGCAGCAAACCCCTGCTTGTCTCCCAGAATTCACATCAGGCTTGGCTTTCTTGGAAATACTGTTCTTGCTGCTAGCCCACTCCCCTTCTACCAAGAATACATCAAGCCTCTTGTTATCCATCAGAACTTTCTGTTCACTCACATGACAGCATTTTCCTGGGTCTCCCCTCTTCTGCTCTTGTCTCCTTTGTACAGAAGTAGATAAAGTCCTAACTTTTGCAAGGAATATTGTATCTAGGGGCACCTGGGTGGCTCAGTGGTTGAGTGTCTGCCTTTGGCTCAGGTTGTGATCCCAGAGTTCCGGGACTGATTCTCACATTAGGCTCTCCATGGGGAGCCTGCCTCTGCCTATGTCTCTGCCTTTCTCTGTGTCTCTCATAAATAAATATTTTTTTTAAAAAAAAGGAATATTGTATCTAAATTCTCTACCTCTCCATTATCCATTTTAACTTCTCTTTTGTGTCCCTGATTGTTCTAGTAATCATTCTATTAGCATCTTACATCATGTTATTGGCCTTTACAGCAATCTCCACTACAATCTAGATTGGTGAGATGTTGGATTTGCTTATATGTCAGAGGTCAAGAGTGAAGAAGGACAAGATGAAGTAGAAGAAATAGCTCAGAGGAAGGGAGTTTCCCTACCATTTCAGCAACAGATATTACACCTAAAAATGCTCAAGTGGATTAGTGATCTCCTACAGCATCTTATCATCGATCGTTAATGTAGGGTGAGTTCTCTGTCCCCTGGTGCAGCTACCATTGCCTCATGCTGGAGAAAAAGTCTCCCATGATTTGTTAAGACATTAGTGATCCACCTGAAAGAGATTTCATCTTAAGACCAGGAACTTGAAGGAAACATTTTAGAGCCAGAAAAAGAAAAATGAGTTTCAGGCATGCAGAGAAAAGAACATGAGTAGAAAACAAAGTCAAACTTCCTTGTCAACTCATTCACTCAACAAATGCCTGTTGAGGTGACTCTATGCTGATTTTTGAGTCTTCTTTTTTTCTTAGCTAATGTAATTAAAAGCACTGCTAATTTTGTTTGTTTTTTGGAAAGACTAGTCATTACTTTCAATGTTATGGTTTATTCTGGTCTCTATTTTATTTATTTCTGCTTTTTCTTTGTTATTCCCTTCCTCTATTGAATTTCAGCTTTCTTCTTTTTCTAATTCCTTGTGGCATAATGTTGTTTAAATTTTTTTTCTTAATACAAGAGTTTATAGCATACATTTCATTCCAACATCTGCTTTTGCTGCATCCTGTAGCTTTTGAATATTGTGTTTTCCTTTTCTTTTGTTCTGAGACATATTTTGATTTGCCATTTGATTTCTTAACTGGCCGATTGTGCAGTAGAGTGTGTTGTTTAATATTCGCATATTAAATATTTAATATTTACATGGTAGATTGTGCAGCTTTGTTTTATTGTTGATCTTTATTTTGTATCATTGTGGTTGGAAAATGTACTTGGTATGATTTCAGTCTTCTTAAGCTTGTAACATTTGTTATGTCTCTTTTTATGTGATTTAACCAGGGGATTCTTCTGTGTGTACTTGAAGAAAGCATGTATTCTATTTTTCTTAGATGGAATATGATATATATATATATAAATATATATATCTTTTAGAATCATGTATTCTTTTTTTTTTTTTTTTGAGAGAGAGAGAGAGAGAGAGTAAACATGCGAGCAGAGGGAGAGGGAGAGAGGGAAAGAATCTCCAGAAAATTCCTCACTGAGCAGAGTCTGACACAGGGCTGGATCCCATGACCCTGAGATCATGACCTGAGCCAAAACCAAGAGTCAGTGGCTGAACTAAATGAGCCATACAGGCTCCCCTAGAACCATGCATTCCAAAGTATGCTTCAGGTAAAAAATGTACCTGTTGAAAAAAAAACACCAAACTTTAACTGAGCATACTCAGTTAAAAATAAAGTGTATCAGTGGGGATGTGGGTGGGAGGATGGGTAATAGGTGAAGCGAATTGAGTATACTGATCATGATGGACACTGAGTAATGATGTATAGAATTGTTGAATCACTATATTGTACACCTGAAACTAATATAATACTGTATGTTAACTATACTGAAATTAAAATAATTTTTCTAAAAGACCGTAAATATACTGTTCTTCATTACATCTCTTTACTTCTCTAAAAGGCATAAGATTGTATAAAGCAATAATTACAACATTTTATTACGCTTATGACAAATATAAATGTATATACATGATCACAGTGGCACAAAAGAGGAAGGAATGAAGTTATAATGAAACAATGTTTCTAAATTTTACTGAAATTGAGTAAATGTTATTCTGAAATAAACTGTGATACTTTTTTAATATTTTATTTATTTATTTATTTATGATAGTCAGAGAGAGAGGCAGAGACATAGGCAGAGGGAGAAGCAGGCTCCATGCACCGGGAGCCCGACGTGGGATTTGATCCCGGGTCTCCAGGATCATGCCCTGGGCCAAAGGCAGGCGCCAAACCGCTGCGCCACCCAGGGATCCCTAATCCGTGGGGTAACCACTAAGAAAATAACTAAAAATTATGTTTAAAAAATCAACAAATGATTTGAAATAGTAGGCTAAAGATACTTACATTAAAAAGACAATAAATACAAAAGTGGAACAAAAAGATATGAAACACAGAGAGAGAAAAAAACACCAAAGCAGTGCTCAGAAATCCACCCATATCAATAATTTATATTAAATGTAAAGGACAAGATGCTCCATTCAAAAAATAGAGACTAACAAATTGGGTAAAAGAGCAGGACTGAACTATGTGTTGTCTGCAGGAGACACATTTATGTTCATTCACAAAAAGACATTCAAAATAAAAGGATAGGGTGGAAAAAGACATACCAATTGGATGACTATATTAATAACAGACAAAATATTAATAGACAAAGAAGGAGTTTCATGGTGATAAAAACGTCAATTCATCAGGAAGATATAATAATTATTGATGTATATGCACCTAACAATAGTGTACTAGTTTTCATTTAGTTCACATAAATGAACAAAAGAAAAATACCCAGTTTTCCCATATCTGGACACATGTATATAGGAAAAAATTTAAAATCACATAAATGACTCCCAAAGAGAAGGCTTTAAGAATAGATGACTTATTCTGAATTTGCAGGTTCAGTGGTTTCTAAGTAATGAACTTAGAGTAAACAAGAAAACAATGATTTCTATCATGTGGCAGCCAGAGTGGTATTCAGAATTTAATTTATGTTTCAAGAGAATTTTTTTCCTCCAAGCATCTCATGTTTGTTTGTCCTAAAGAAATCATCATCAAAAATCTAGGGGTCTGTCTGTAGTTAGCAGTTGCATGTTTGAGTAATACATGCATGCCTGTTGGTTGTGTGGATGTATGTAACCATTGATGGAGTCCATAAAGCTGGGGAAACAGAACAGTGGTGGCTAATGACAAATGCCAACTTTATATTCCTGTGCCGACATTTGGGAAGTCTTGATATTTCTATGTGTATTTGAGTCTCCTGCTTGTTTTAATTACGTTCATCTAATTCTAAGTGATGCATGATATCAAGCATGACCGGGAATGGAAATATTTCTTTGTGGAATTTTTAAAATCTTGATTGCTGCAAGGAAAAGTCCTTTAAGAAAACACAGAATCTTTCCAAACATAGAAGAGATTCCTGTAACTAAGACCATTCTCAAAATGAAATAGTATTACTGTTGGCCTATTTTCCCCACTCCTATTAGTCATGATGATCCACCCCGAAAAGGACAGAAATCAGAGAGAATGCAAGAAAATAGTGCAGAAAACAACGGGTGGGACCACAGAAGTATTTTTCATGTCTTGGTTTGTGAGAGGAAAGAGCTGTTTATTCAAAATGCTGCTTCAGGGGACAGGAAAACAGAGAGGAGAACACCGACCTAGTGACCTCCACGAATTACTGGCGGTAGCTCGGCCTCCCAGCCTGGTCTGCAGGAAGCCAGTCATCCAGACTCCACACTTCCAGTCCTAATCAGAAGAGGTGATGGGGCAGGCCTCGAGTGAGAAAGGCATGAGAATACTATTAGCCACATTCAAAGTTCAGGGCAACTGTTTCCTCCTAGAGCATTCTGAGAGCAGCAGGCAGAAGCTCGGAGGCCAAGGGGCCAGGGCTGCTGCCTCAAGGATTGTGAAGCAGAGAATGTTGCTCTTCTCCCCAGGGAGATGGATGACAGTGGGTGGTCAGCTTTGGCTCCAAGCACTGGATTAACAGGAAATCCTTTTTTCTGGGTCACTGAGTCACTGTGTCTTGGAATCACTAGCCAGACAGGAATCTTATAGTCTCTTCAGCCCTCAGGTAAGACCACCTTGCTCAGTCTAGGACGTTAGCAGGACATGATAGCCACCAAGAACTGTGCTATATCGCCCCCTGCTGACCAGCCCCATGACACACCTGGGAAAACGACTGTGACACAGCGAAGCTATCCCTATGAGAGATGTCATGTCACTATCAGTAGGACATGTGTTTCATTAGACTTACCCCACGGTTGAGACTATTTTGCCCTTATCCACTGATACTCTCTTTTTTTTTATGATAGTCACAGAGAGAGAGAGAGAGAGAGAGAGGCAGAGACATAGGCAGAGGGAGAAGCAGGCTCCATGCACCGGGAGCCTGATGTGGGATTCGATCCCGGGTCTCCAGGATCGCGCCCTGGGCCAAAGGCAGGCGCCAAACCGCTGCACCACCCAGGGATCCCTGATACTCTCTCTTAATATCCATAGTGACCTGCCCATGAGAACCAATTGCATAGCACAAGCTATTTTGGGGAACTAAGGGTATATCCTATCCAACCTTGCCTTTAGCTATTGCAACAATCACAAACAAAAGATTAACAAAATCTTACAGGACTTTGAATTCCAATGTGTATCCAGTACTCAAGTCCCCTCTACACAGTCCCTAGCAAGAGTCCATTTTAACTTGTATCCAAATACCTCCAAAGTTACAGTCTTCCTTTTGAGTCTGTTACTTCTGCTTGAAAAGTCTTAATGTTAAGCTGAAATCGATTTCCCTAAGACTTCCACTGGACATTAAGTTCTTCAGTGAAGAAACCATTTCTGTCTTATAAGGGTTGTATTTCACCACATTCCTCCATTTGTCCATGGGAATAGCATGAACAATTTAATCAAATGTTTTATTAAAATCTAAAACTCTGTATCATTCCCTGAGCTAGAAGCCCACAAACCCTGCCACTGAACAAAGTGAATTTGATGTATTTTTTGGATTTTGTAATATATGAGTAACTTGTTCTTATGGAACAGCAGTGAGCACCACTTCCTTCTTTGAGAACTCACAAGTCATTTTTTAAAAATCCACTCTAAAATCTTACCCAGAGATGACATAAAGCTCACTGGCTATAGTCTCAGGATTTCTGAGACTCACAAATCATTCCTAACACATACTTCAACATCATCATTCTACTGAGGAGCCAAACATTTCCACCATCAGAGTCATTTCTTTGGCATAATATGGTGTAAATTATCTGGGAAGCAATCTAGAAATACACAGACAAAGTCTATTGCATACTATCCTTGTTTTCTGGCCAGGACACAAAGCCATTCACTTGAGTCTACCTTTTCAGGGCCCCAAATTGTCCCAAGGGAGGCTGACCTCTGAATAAAGGCTTACAGTTATTTAAGTGACGTTTATGACTTCATTCTTCATGAGAGGCAAAATTGGAAACAACCTAAATGCTTCATATTGAGTGTATGATTAAACAAGGAAAAACTATCAATCACTAAAAACATGATTTTGAAAATAATTTTTGACAGTATGATCCAAATTGTATATGATCACAATTTGTTTAAAAGGAAAAAATGGGGTGCCTGGGTGGTTCAGTTGGTTGAGAGTCCAACTCTTAGATTTTGGCTCAGGTCACGATCTTGGGGTTATGAAATCAAGCCCCAAGTGGGGCTCTGGACTCAGCCCCCTCCCTCCCTCTCTGTTCATGCCTCCCCCACCCCTGCCACTTGCTCAATTGAGTGCTCTCTCACTCTCCCTCTCTCTCTCTCAAATAAATAAACAAAATCTTAAAAAAAAAACAATTATATGCAAAAATTATGTTGCTGGTTAATAGAATAACTGTTCCTACTTTTATTTTTTTCAATTTTTCAGACTTTTAAAATATTTTTAATATCAGACTTTTTATCTTCTTATTTCTGAAGGGTGCAGTATTTTAGGATTGTACACATATGGCTGTATCAAAGGGGACTGGAAAAAAAAAAAACAAAGGGGACTGGAGTCCAATAGTATCTCTTGTTAAAACTTGTGTGAAATTTGAAAGTATTTGCTTCTGTGAAGTAGTTTGGAGAGGAATAAAAACAGAGACCTAGGTTTTGTTATAACCTTTTTTAACACTATTCTAGCTTTCAAACTGTGCATATGCCACATTTATTAACAATAAACTAAATGTTAGGTTAAAATTATTTTTAAAAATAAAACAACATGCTTTGTGGGAAATCATTTTTAAAAGTCATGAAAGAAAGGAAGGAAGCTCTCCAAGGCTATTGGCACTCTCATAAAGCGTCAAAAGAGAAAGGTAGAATTACATTTAAAGAATAGTTTGTTAGGCATTCTAGCAGAATCTTCCTAGCATGGAAATAGAAGGCCCTGTTCATACCCTCAAAGACTTTACATGTAGGTCCCCTCAGAGGAAGGTGAAAATAAGTACATAAAATAAAGTGTAAGTTTTAACATATGATAGTATGTTAATGATGACAATCATTAACATGATGACATTTTTAAATGTCTTTTTTACTTAAATTCAATTATTATATAAATTATTATTATAAAAATGATGACATTTTTAAATGTCTTTTTTACTTAAATTCAATTATTTAACATATAATGTTATTAGTTTGAGGTAGAGTTCAGTGATTCATCAGTCTTATACAACACCCAGTGCTCATTACATCACATGCCCTCCTTAATGTCCATCACCCAGTTACCCCATCTCCTTCCCCTCTCCCCTCCAGCAACCCTGTTTGTTTCTTATGATTAAGAATCTCTTATGTTTGTCTCCCCCTCTGATTTTATCTTGTTTTATTTTTCCCTCTTTTCCCCTATGATCCTCTGTCTTGTTTCTTAAATTTCACAGATGAGTGGGATCATATGATAAATGTCTTTCCGATTGACTTATTTCGCTTAGCATAATACCCTCTAGTTCCATCCACATTGTTGCAAGTGGCAAGATTTCATTTTTTATGGCTGAGTAATATTCCATTGTGTATATATCACATCTTTATCCATTCATCTGTCACTGGACATCTGTGCTTTTTCCATAGTTTGGCTATTGTGGACATTGCTACTATAAGCACTGGGGTGCAGGTGCCCCTTCAGATCACTACGTTTGTATCCTTTGGATAAATACCCAGTAACACAAGTGCTGGGTCATAGCGTACCTCTATTTTCAACTTTTTGAGGAACCTCCATACGGTTTTCCAAAGTGGCTGCAGCAGCTTGCATTCCCAAGAGTGCACCAAGAGTGTTAAGAAGGTTCCCCTTTCATAAAATCTTTTTTTTTAAGATTTTATTTTATTTATTTATTCATGAGAGACAGAGAGAGAGAGAGAGAGGTAGAGACACAGGCTGAAGGAGAAGCAGGCTCCATGCAGGGAGCCTGATGTGGGACTCGATCCCAGGTCTCCAGGATCAGGCCCTGGGCCGAAGGCAGTATTAACCGCTGAGCCACCTGGGCATTTAACAATGTTTTAGGGTTGAAAATAAAAGGAAAGAGTATATTGGAATGAGTCAGAAACTGTTTTGGGGGAATCGTGTTGGAAGTTGAAAGATACCTATGACTTTGGCAGGAAGAGAAGTGGCACAGAGGACCCCCAGTCTGAAGGCAGAACATGAGCAGAGGCTGGAGACAAGAATGGACAGAGGCTACATGGAATGACCTTGGCTGTTGGGGTGGGAGGGCTAGGATCCCAAAGAGTCACACTGACAAGGCACCACCCATGCTGGGTCCATAAGCCTGGGGGACAGTAAATGTTTCTGAGCCAGAAAGTAATAATAATCACAGTTGTGCTTCAGAAAGATTAGTCTGGCAAATTCTACAGGGAAAATAAAGAGCAGACATCAGAGACGAAGCAAAAAAGATAGACCAAGACATAGAAAAAGCCTGAACAGCAGAGAGGCAGTGTCTTGGCTCCTCACTGGTAGGAGCATTACAACATGCAAATATGTTTCAAAATCACCCCAATTTCTTTCTGTCTAGTTTCTCCTTCTACATCGTCTTCCTCTCTGATCTCGGCTCATTTCCTCATCTCTTCCCCTCCTGCAGAGCCAAGGATATCCCTAACTTTCCTAAGGAAAAGGAGCCATTCCGTCATTCTGTGCACATTTCATTTGCTCCTATTTGGAGCCCAATCTGAGACATAAGCCACCCTCAGAGAGCATAAATGAGTTCCTGGGATCTTTGCAGAGGTGTTCCCTCAACCAGGAGGCAGTTGGGATGGCAGCATTTTGACCAGGCCATTGTGTGCAACCTGCAGATGTCAGTTCATTATTTCCTATAGACCTTCTTTTCCTCTTTTATTTTTATGTTTTTTGAGAGAGAGGGAGCCCACGCACACAGGAGTACATGCAAGCTGACCAGTGAGGGGGTGGAGGGGGCAGGTGGAGGAAGAGAGAGATGGGAAGCAGACTTTCTACTGAGAATGGAGCCCTATGTGCTGGGGGTGCAACCTCATGACCCTGAGATCATGACCTGCACAGAAACCAAGAATTGGATGCTCAACTGACTAAGCTACCCAGGTGCCTCTTATTTTGAATAATACATTTTTCAGAATTGAAACAATGGGTTCATATAACTTCAGTGAGCGTCTCTTAAGAACTTTGAGTTTAAAGGTTACGTTAAGTGGCTCTTAGGGAAAAATAATAATAAAATCACAGGAAAGGCACTGGATCTCCATACAACTATTGTTTGATTAAGGAAATTACAATTAGGGAGGCTTCCTTCATAAAACATAGAATTATGAAAACTTCCTTAACTTTAACAAATATAAACTGAGTGGCCTCATAGACTCCAGACATAATCTATCATCTGATCTCCTACGACTCAGTTGATGTTAGGATCCCTCACAAAATGAAGGAACATTAAATACTAACATAGAAAGTGACATAAAAAGATGCGTGCTAAGAAATGATAAAGCAAATTCTTCTTAGCTAAATAAATACAGGGAAATGTTTTCCCTCAGGTCAGTCACAAATTTTACAGTGCAATTTAGCAGAAGTGAAAAGTAGCTCAGGAAAGATTCACATTTAATCTCTAAATGTCCTTCTAGCCCTAACAGTAACTGGCTTTCCAGTAACTCAATGCTGAGCCTGGGACTATAACCCCCCAAATTCCTTCAGTACGAAGTGCCAACTGAATCCCTGTTAAATGGAACTCTTTCCACTCTGTATGCTTCCATGTGGAAGGACCTCCATCAGAGGAACACTACTGGTCTCTGGCCTCATCCATTTACAGTCTCCTTTGCAGTAAAAGGGCGTATATTTACATGCGACAGACATCAGTCCACATTTCCCAAATAAGGAGAGTTCATCTATTATAAGATTATAACCACAGAGGAATCCATCTCTTTCTTTTTCCTCACTCACTTCTTCCCTGATTAAAGTACCTGACCAGTGAATTTGGAAGAAGGAACAAAGCATCCCACCCCATAACTTTCATTTCCTGTCTAGAGACTTGTGTTCTATTCTACTTTCTGGTAATGGAAAATAACTTACCCTGTGTGAGAGCTCTCATTGTGGAGCTGTGCCAGTGCTCTACAAAAAAGAGCTAATTCCAGGTGAAAGTTTAGCAATCCCATTTGACTAGAGACCCAAGCCACCTTCTCCCAACAACTTCCCTCAACAACGAAGGGGGTGTTATTTTATTTTATATGTACCCACCTGACTACTGAGTCTATCTACCAATCAGAGCAGAAGGAAGTACTAATTAGGGACTCCCTAAAATCTCAACGCACAGATAGTAGAAACATTTTTATTATACCAACATTAATTGAGAGGTGTTGAGAAGGAAAGCAGCTCTTACAAAGATATGGTCCTAAAGGTTTTCATAGTAAAAGCTCACCAAGTATATCTTTGTTTATAATGTCAATTTAGATCAACAACTCACTGACTATTTATTGTATGCAGCATCTGCAGTGCAAATAGAAACTGTGTATGGTGAAGAAGAGAAAGTTATACAGAGATAAGCAAGACGTCCATAATCTACTGAGAGCACAGAGACACACAAATAACCTGGATACAAAACAAACCATGATAAGTGATATAATAGATGTAATAACATTATAGACAAAAAGCTGTGACATTTTTAACAAATAGTGCTGAGACAGTTGAATATCCACATGCAAAAGAATGAAGTTGGACTCCTATGTCACACCATACACAAAAATTGACTCAAAATGAATCAAACAACTAAAACTCTTCGAAGACAATGTAGATGGTAATCTTTTTCATCTTGGATAAGGCAATGACTTCCTTCTGCTTACTGTGGTAAAATAGACACAACATAAGATTTATCACTTCAGCTATTCTAAGGAAGGGGTGCAATTCAGTGGCATTTAGTACATTTATAATGTTACGCAACCATCACCACTATCTAGTTCTGGAACATTTTCATCAGGCAATGGCTTTTTAAATATAACACCAAACAGGGGATCCCTGGGTGGCGCAGCAGTTTGGCGCCTGCCTTTGGCCCAGGGCACAATCCTGGAGACCCGGGATCGAATCCCACGTCGGGCTCCCGGTGCGTGGAGCCTGCTTCTCCCTCTGCCTGTGTCTCTGCCTCTCTCTCTCTCTGTGTGTGTGACTATCATGAATAAATTAAAAAAAATTTTTTTTAATAAAAAAATATAAATAAATAAATAAATAAAACACCAAACATACAAGCGACCAAAGGAAAAAATAGATAAATTGGACTTCATCCAAATTTAAATTTTTTTGTGCATCAAAGGACACTATCAAGAGAATGGAAAGACAGCCAGCCCACAGAATGTAATAAAATATTTGCAAATCATGTGTCTGATAAGGGTCTAGTATTCACAACATGTAAAGAACAATTAAAACTCAACAGTAAAATAATAACACAAATTTTTCAATGAGCAAAGGGCTTAAATAGACATTCTTCCAAAGAATATATACAAATAGCCAAGAAGCACATGTAAACATACTTAACATCATCAAAGAAATGCAAATCAAAATCACAATGTAATGTGATGTAATCACCACGTTACATCTACTAGGATAGCTATACACAAAAAAGAGACAATAACAAGTGTTGACAAGCATGTGGAGATACTGGAACCTTCCTACATTGCTGGTGGGGGTGTAAAATGGTGCAGCCATAATGGAAACAGTTGGACAGTTCTTCCAACAGTTAACACAGAGTTACCATATGACCCAATAATTCTACTCCTAAATATATACGAAGATAATTGGAAACATATGTCTACAAAAAAATTTATACATGAATGTTTACCCCAGCATTATTTATAATAGCCAAAAAGTGGAAACAATCCAAATATCCATCAACCAATGAATGGATACATAAAACATAATATATCCATATAATGGAATATTATTCAGCCATAAGAGAAATGAAGCCCTGATTTAGGCTACAGTATGGATTAATCTTAAAAACATTATACTAAATGAAATATGCCAGACACAGAACACCTTATTTTTTTTATTTCATTCATATGAAGTATCTAGAATAGACAAATAATAGAGACAGAAAGTTGTGGTTGCAAGAGAATAGAGGAGGGTCGGATGGAGAGTGACCACTAATGATAACAGGATTTCTTTTGGGGGATGGTGAGAACATTTTAAAGACAAATAGTGATGATGATTGCACAATTTGACTATACTAAAAATTGCTGAATTGTGCGCTTTTAATTATTTTTTTTCTTAATGCCATGAGGGAACAAAAGAAAAGAGAAACACAGTGGAGCAAAACACAAACAATTCCCAATGGCCCTACAGGCCAGAAGCAAAAAAAAAGTATAAATTAAAACCAAACACATTACAGTGATTATACTGATATTCATCACTAATAAACTCTCCATGTTTGGAATTTTATTCTAATACAAACTGTTTTTCTTCTCAAAAGATCTTTTGCAAATGAGTGACTCTTTCTAGGCCCATATATCAGTATACCTCAGTCTATCATATGACCAACTACCATTTAGGTAATTTAAAAAATATACTCTCATAAATATAATTAACCAGGCACCCCCGGTGGCGCAGCGGTTTAGCGCCGCCTGCAGCCTGGGGTCTGATCCTGGAGATCCAGGATCGAGTCCCGCATCAGGCTCCCTGCATGGAGCCCGCTTCTCCCTCTGCCTGTGTCTCTGCCTCTCAGTCTCTCTCTCTCTCTCTGAATAAATAAATTTAAAAAAAAATACTTATTAAGGGATCCCTGGGTGGCGCAGCGGTTTGGCGCCTGCCTTCGGCCCAGGGCGCGATCCTGGAGACCCGGGATCGAATCCCACGTCAGGCTCCCGGTGCATGGAGCCTGCTTCTCCCTCTGCCTGTGTCTCTGCCTCTCTCTCTCTCTCTCTGTGTGACTATCATAAATAAATAAATAAATAAATAAATAAATAAATAAATAAATAAATAAATACTTATTAAAAATAAATAAATAAATATAATTAACAGAATATAAGTTGTAAACTATACAGTATCAGTCTAATTTGTTCATACATAGTATGTATGTTGTCATGGTGACTTCAAACCTATCACACTTTAGATAATAATTTATAACCCAGAATCATATAGCTTTATGCTTTATAATGTGCCTTTATACACATCTTCTCATTAAGTTCTCACCATAATTCTGTGAGGTAGGCAAGACTGGAATCAATATTCCCATTTGACAGATTAGAAAATTCAATCTCAGGAGAATTAAAGTGTTTTGTCAAATGTCACATGGCTAAATGGCAGAGCCATGACTACAAATCAAGTCTTCTAACTCCTAGGCTGGTGCTTCTGGCAAGGCTCCCACCTCCAACTAGACTCACACAGCATAGCTGACCACACGACAGATGACAGGACTACTCCTTCAGTCTGTCTGAGATCAAATTTCCTTACAACATCCCATACACAATCCAACCTGGAGTCAAAAGGCCTTAGCGTGGTCTAAGCCAGAGGAAGAGAACTCAGA
Source organism: Canis lupus baileyi (assembly GCF_048164855.1). Lineage (NCBI taxonomy): Eukaryota > Metazoa > Chordata > Mammalia > Carnivora > Canidae > Canis > Canis lupus. Next base: position 21,857,909 of record NC_132842.1, read on the forward strand.
AATTAGTGGAGAGTAGGAGCTGCTTTTGATACTGGGAAATTGGGAAATGACACTCTGGGCATCCCTGTCTCGTAACCACAAATGCCATGACAATAAAATATCTTCCAAAAAAGAGGCAAAAAAACAGAAAGAAAAGAAAGAAAATTCTATTAGCACAGTGACAATGCATCAGGAGGAAGAGTGAAAAATTCAACCAGTTTATCTAATTAAATTATTCAGATGAATTCCACAAATATCTTGAAATTTCTGGAAACCTTTTTAAATTTCCAAATCTGTATAGTAGAGTGAATTTTGTTTTCCCTTTGGATATTTTAACTTCATGTAAAATAAGTCAATACAAAAAGGCAATTTTTTCAAATGAATTTTATGAGATGTGTATATAATTAAAAATGTTTACTGCATAGAACAGATTGGTCAAATGCTTCATTTTCTGCTGTTCTTTTAGAGGAAAACAGACAAAGATGATTTTTGCTGGCTTGGGGACACTAGAGCTCTGGTCACAGATACAGCTACAAAATTTTCCACTGCACTTAAACAGACTGAGCCCAGAAGCTAGGTAGCATGTTATCCATAAGAGTGGAAGAAAGAAAGTAACGGATGAACTTTTGAAATACTTACTAGGTTTATTAGAGATTATCAAGGATTAGACCACAGTTTATACAAGCCCGCTGATTCTCAAAGGGTCAAGAAACAGGAAACCAAAAATTAGTAAAAAAAAAAAAAAAAAAAAAAAAAAAAGAGGCAGTGTAAGAAACCTTAACACAGATGTATGAATAGTTGATGAGAAAGCAGTTTAACCTTAAACAATGTGGAATAAAGTGGGGGAAATAAATATTGACTACTCAAATATTACACATGTTCTACCGCATGACTTCATACAACAGATAATTCCCAAAAGGTTTTTTGAAAATTAAATAAAAATTTAAAAGTACTACAAAGTTATGAAAACAATGACACAAAATTATATATAAGGCCTGGCCTAAATTTTTAAATTATATATGTATACTTAAAAAAGGTTAATGGGAGCATACCCAAAACTGGGTAGTGCTTATTTCTGGAAATTGGGATTGGTGGTGGTATTTATTCTTTTCTTGTTATTTTCAGAATTTTTATATGTCTTACATAGATACATGCTATTATAATACATATGTGCAATCAATACTGTAGAAAGAAAAAAAATACTGTAGAAAGAAAATAGCATTGTGGTTCTTCCTACTTCATTGAACCCCACAATCAACACATTTATAAAGATAACAATCTTTTGTGTATGACATAACAAACTTTCTAGTGCTTATGGGTAGTAAGTTTAGACTTTGGGGATCCCTGGGTGGCGCAGCGGTTTGGCGCCTGCCTTTGGCCCAGGGCACGATCCTGGAGACCCGGGATCGAATCCCATGTCAGGCTCCCGGTGCATGGAGCCTGCTTCCCCCTCTGCCTGTGTCTTTGCCTCTCTCTCTCTCTCTGTGTGTGTGTGACTATCATAAATAAATAAAAATTTATTTTAAAAAAAGTTTAGATGTTGACTTCATATCCAGATACTTTTACTTAAAGCAGATAAATGGTCTACAATGGAGATGCAATGAGTGCTAGGTTTGTAATACTTTTTTTTATAGTTACCAAGGATTAAGGAAGAGGGTCACCTAAATGTCTCACCTAAATGTTACACATTTTATCAAGTAAATATTAGATGTAAGATGCACTTATAGAGTACATATATTCATATGTATATTCCATATATTACTCAAATAAAAATGCAACGTTAGGAAGATTTAAATAATAATCATTATTTAAAACTAACAAAATGACCAAAATTTCATCAATAATCCTCCTAAACTCCTGAAATAATTTTACTTACAGGAATCATTCCCTTTACAATTGAAGGATCCCTTCAATTCCAACTGAGGTCAGCTTACTATGTGTTCAGTGATATGCATCTTCTTTGTTCAAGATAGAGAACCACGGGGGACAAATTCATTTAGCTGTATTTGCAGTGTCCACCTGTCAAGACACAGCAAAAGATCACCCAACCAAATTAGATCAGGAAGGGAGCAGCATAGACTTTCAAAGGTGTTTGAAAGGTCTCTAAATTTTATTTTTTTTTAAAGATTTTATTTATTCATGATAGACATAGAGAGGGGCAGAGACACAGGCAGAGGGAGAAGCAGGCTCCATACCAGGAGCCCGACACGGGACTCGATCTGGGACTAGATCCGGGACTAGATCCGGGACTAGATCCCGGGACTCCAGGATCGCGCCCCCGGTGGAAGGCAGGCACTAAACCGCTGAGCCACCCAGGGATCCCCAAGGTCTCTAAATTTTAAATCAGAGGTGAGGGGCAGCCCGGGTGGCTCAGTGGTTTGGCACCTGCCTTTGGCCCAAGGCCTGATCCTGGACCCAGGATCGAGTCCCACATCAGGCTCCCCGCATGGAGCCTGCTTCTCCCTCTGCCTGTGTCTCTGCCTCTCTCTCTCTCTGTCTCTATGAATAAATAAATAAAATCTTTAAATTTAGAAAAATAAATAAATAAATCAGACGTGAATGATGGGATGCAAAAGGCCTGTCCTAACACTATCCTGTGATAGCACGAATTTTCCAAACAAAGACATCATGAACTAGAATTAGGTATTTTGATTAGAATACCTAATCAAGTAGGTATTTGATCTAGAACTACCTAGAATTAGGTAGTTTGATTTCTGTCACAGAGAATGAACGAACAGACCTGGTCTAAAAGCAATGTGTCTGCTGCTCTGTATCCCCCCAAAGAGAAGGCAGTCCCATTCACTAATGAACAGTTGGCTCACTGAAGGCCAGGAGTTGGATTCCTTGATGCACCTGTAGGTGACTTCAGACCTACCCATGAGCAGCAGGTTACAGGGCTACCCTTTGCTCTGGGAGAAAGGCACAGAGGTTTTTCTGCTGATTTATATTAGGTTATGCTCTCAAAACAAGACAGAAGGCAGCTGCTTGGGAGAAAGCCCTATCCGAAGAGCATCCCTGATGCACAGTGTTGGTGTTGGCACTGCAAGGAATAAAACATGAATCCAGCGCAGTTATCATAACAAGCAGAGAATCAGGGACTGGAAACCACGCCAAGAGAAAGGCAAATCCTTTGATATCTGTCCACCCTTCCCCTAGCTGTCGCAAAATCTCATAAAAGTAATTCATCTTGGGTCGTGCAGCCTTCTTGAGAGTGTTTCTGGTCCCTATGAAAGATGACACTTGGGGATTCTGAAGCCTTTCAGAAGTGACTTCTTTTCTCACATGTTTAGATTTCTGCTCTCCTCAGCTCCATGGCATTACCTGCCCGGGTCTCAATGCTCGCCCTACTCCTTTGGGTTCCTCTAAAATAAATATGACTTGTCCTCATTCTGTCCTTCTCCTTCCTCCTGGGATATGGCTGGCTGCCATAAAGTCAAGGGTTGAGATCAAAGGGAGGCTGCTCCTACGCAAGAGAAAACATAGATTGTCAGCTGTACTCTCTCCTGATTTACCAGACCATGTGATTCAGAAGAAGGGGGCAGCGAGGATTTAGGGATATTTCCCACCTCTTAATGGTCTGAGTAAATGAAGCTGGCTGCCAACAGAGGGAAGGAAACTATTTTCTATTGAGATTTATGACCTGAGTCTAGCACAGCTTTCTGGAAAATTACTAAAACACTGGGTGTGAATCTCCCCCTCAGAGATTTCTGTATTTCCTTTTAGATAAGTTTTAAAAAAAATTAGAAATGCAAGCCTATAAAATACCCCTCATTACACCTTTGTAGCAAAACAAGAAGCAATAGAGTCACTCCAAAATAGTCTTTCCCAAAGCCACTGAGATTCCCAAACTTGTGTTTAACTACTAGAAAAAGTTTCCTTGTTTGTAGAAGTCACTTTCTGTAAAAGGACCTCACCCAGAGATCTCTTCTAAATCACATGTGCCTTAATTTGAGGAGCTGGGGAGACCATGCCCATTTTACCGAAAGAATAGTGTCCCCTGTCCTACGTCTAAGGCAAAGCATTTATTTCCCTCCTGCCCTCTTCGTTTCAAGAATCTTGAAGGAGGGAGAGAGAAAATCAGGGACAAAGGGAAGAAGGGAGAGAGATAGATTGTAGACAAATCAATATACAAAAAAAAAAAAAAAGAACAAAGATGATCCATGTCTACTCAAAATTGATCCAAATTTAAGAAGCCATACATGCCCACTGCAGAGAGACCCTGTTAAAACAAAGTACACATTTGAAGGCATGAAACAAAACCAACTCAGCTTCCAGTTCAATCTCTATAAACTACCTTCCTGTCTCTTACTGACTGACTTTATAGTCAATTGCCAAGTGTTTTTTTAAAGAAAAGCTGTGGGGAATCTTCATTGAAAAATAAGGAAGAAATAAGGAAAATAAGGAAGTACTGCTTCAAATAGGTCACTTGTCTCAGCTAAATAACGTAAGGATATCTGAGTATTTTCAATTGTTTAGCAGACAGCTGCCATACTCAGCATATCAGGGATATTGGTAATGCTGCTGTTGCTCTGACACATATGTGAAAGGACAGCTTATTCTCAGCTAAGTATCTCAAGCTATTCCTATCTTGAATAAACATATACAATTGGAATTGAAAATTGAAAATACAGCTTTATGCTAACAGACCAAACAACTATTGGCAACATTGATCCCTATATTCTTTAAAGCTTGAGTATATCAGTCAAAATTTTATATTCACTTCCAATTACGCATAAATATGTTGCTCTGTTCTATGCTCTGGTAACCATTCCTTTTTACATAGGAATGGCTTTTGTCCAGGGGTGCCTGAGTGGCTCAGTCAGTTAAACATCTGCCTTCAGCTCAGGTTGTGATTCCAGAGTCTTGGGATCAAGCCCCATGCCGGGCTCCTTGCTCAGTGGGGAATCTGCTTCTCTCTCTCCCTCTCCCCTGGCTTGTGTTCTCTCTCTCTCTCCCTCTCTAAAATAAATAAATAAAATCTTAAAAAAAAAAAAGGAATGGCTTTTGTCTAGAAAACAGGCTTATTCCACAGAACCAAATTTCTTATTTTCAGGCAAGGTTCTTCTTAAGCCACTCACGGGCTTTGTTTTTTAAGATGTGATTTATTGAGAGAGAGAGAGAGAGAATGCACACGAGCAGAGGGGAGGGGAGAATCTTAAGCAGACTCCATGCTGAGCACAGAGCCTGATGCAGGGCTTGATCCCACAACCCGGGGATCTTGACCTGAGCTGAACTCAAGAGTCAGATGTTTAACTAACTGATTGAGCCACCTAGATGCCCCTATTCATGGACTTCTTATTCTTAGGGCCTACCTTAGTCTTGGTGTATACAGGAAACTAATTTCATAATGACTGGTAGCCCTTGGGGCATAATACTTAAAGAATTGTCCAAAACAAATGGTATATTTGGTTTTTTTTTTATTTTCAGTAAAAAAATATTTTAAGTAAAAATGATCTGGGGGCAACTGAGTGGCTTAGTTGGTTAAGCATCTGCCTTCAGCTCAGGCCATGGTCCTGAGTACCTGGGATTGAGCCCTTATATCCTGCTTAGTGAGGAGTCCACTTCTTCTCCCTCTGCCCTTCCCCCCGCTCATGCTCTCTTTTACTCTCTCTCAAATAAATAAAATCTTTTAAAAAATGATCTGTTAACTGAAAATGTATTTTGTAAATAGCTACCCTTTAACTCATCTTAAAATGTGGAGAAAAACAATATTGAAGTTAAAGAAATTTTCAAATGTAACGAATTTATCTCATGAATAGGAATGCTTCTCTTTATTGCATCACTGCCACAAAATGCTCACTTCAGGTTTCTTTAAAATTTTATTTTGTTGTGATAAAACACATAAAATTTGCCATTTATTCATTATTTTAAGTGTACAATTCAGTGACATTTGGTACATTCACAATGTTGGACGACTATCACCACTATATAGTTCCAGAATATTCTCATCACCTCAAAAGGAAAGCCCATTCTCATTAAACAGTCACTCACCATCTCCTCCCACCCCTCAGGCCCTGGCAAACACTAATATGCTTTCTGTCTCTGTGTACTTGCTTATTCTGGACATTTCATCTAAATTTCATTCATTTTTATGCCTTCTGTGTCTGGCAGAAAAGCAAAATGTGCATATTTCAATCTTGACAGTGAGCATCAATATCATTTGTGCCTTCACATTGAAATTCTAGATTTGACTTCCTCTATGAATTAGTCTTTCCCTGATTCCTGATATTTAATCCAGAACCTAAAATTTTTGAAAAGTTTCCAATTCATACCAGAGCCAAGAACAATCTTGCTCAAGGTTTCAGAGCACCAGTAATATTACACTTAGACCTCGGCTTATATCTATTAGAATGTTTTTCAGTTGAAAGTTACAGAAAACCCAACTATTAGTACATTCAATAATAAGGGGCTTATTATCCTATATAACAAAAAAACTAAAGGGAAGGTAGTTTCAGGACTGTTCAGCACCTCAGTGAATGAGTTTCTTCTAACTTCCTGCTCTGTCCTCCTCAGCTTGTTGGGATGTCCCACCCAACCTTCTTCTCCCACCAATAGTGACCAGATGGCCACAGCAGCTGCCAAGGTCTCCTCTTCACAGAGCTTGTCCAGAAGCAGAAAAGGACAGTGATTCCTCTAGTCTCAATTTCTATTAGGGTGGAAGAACTTCCTCAAAATCTTCCCAGCAGATTCCCTCTCATGTCCCATTGACCAGTTATGTCACAAGACCATATTTATACCTGTGGTGGGCAAGAGCAGTGGACTCGCCATGTCAACACTCACTCCTGGGACAAGAGAGGACCCATGAAGCAAATGGCCACCAAAAACCTCAATATAATGGGGTTCAGTTAGTGAGGAAGGCTAGGGAAATAATAAACCGACAGGCTACCTACATTGTCTGCTTTGGCATTTGTGTTGGTTTTAAAAATTACTAATCTAATTCTAATCTCATAATCTGAATGGTTCCCTGAGGTTATATCATCTATGACATCAGATCTGAGCAACCCCATTAAAAAGGGTTGTTAAGAATGAACTCTTAAAACTCACATTTTACTTAGCCTGGTAGCTGGTTAACAGAAAATAATAGACATTTTGCTATATTGACTTGGCAGAAACAATACTAGAGTTGCTATGTGATAGCACTATATGGTGAAAAGGCAGTATTTTGAAAAGTCTCCTTTCCATGGAACATGTTCCCTGGATTATTTACTCACCATTCAGAGGTTACTCTGACAGGTTGTATTCAACTGATCAACAAATGAATCAATACTTCTCACTGCTCAGTTCACTACTTTTGTCAGGAACTAGAGCAAACCCGCCAGTTAGTGTCATGTACATAGAGTCCTAATTGAACCAATAAATCTAGAGACCCATCAGCTACAGTGATAGCTACGAGGGAGAAGAGCATAGATCACTCAAAACTCAAAGGAAAAAACAAAGCACGACGCAGAATGGGAGTTGTCCTTTTCCTCCTCATCCTGTGGGGAGAGGAAAGCCTTAGGAAATTTGAGGAACTCTTCACTCAGAGAATAATGAGGCATAAATCCTGCCAATAGATAGTGAGAAGCCTGGCTCAGGAAATAATGCCATTAACCAAGGGACCCTCCAGGGATGGGGACAGTGATTAATGGGCTAAACTTGACACCGTGACTTGGAAAGGGTTTGCACCGTTGGTTTCCACTCTTAGGGAGAATGATTTACAGGAATTGGAAACAATTTTGGTGGTCATTGTCACCATCTTGCCAGTTTTCTTTGCACAGCGGCTAGCTCAGGGAGAAAGAATAGAGTTGTTTATAACCTCTTCTCTCCAGGCTTGAGAACCTGAGACTGTTAATCTGTGTAGGTGGTGTGTATGCTGGCTTCTCTCTAAAACTGGAGGCTGGGTTCGTAATGTTACAATTTATGGAGTGCTTATCAACATACTTCAGCCAGCTTGCAGATGGCTCCAGGCAAAGAACTTCACTCTTATCGGAGACAATACTCTTCGGCTGTCCTGTGTTAGTCTTGAATATTAACATGGGCAGAGCACTGTTGTCACACACTTGCACTGAGAACAGCAAAAAATCTTGCTGCCTGCCTTGTGGACGCTGAGCTTCCATCACCTCTTTAGAAGTCTGTCATGTCTCTTTATCACTAAGCTTTACATCTCACATATTTCCCAGAACACAGGAGAATTAAACAGGAAGACCAGTAACTCTTCAAGACTCCCAGAGCCTTCAGTAAGGAATGTGGGAGTTTTTTCCCTCAGTCTAAAATAGAGAAGCACAAAAAGGGCAGGAATCCACTGGTTATTCAGTAACTGATTAGAGTACAGATAGGTAAGTCATTCAGCTGCGAGAAGAAGAAGCAAGAGGGAAAGCTGTCAACTGCTCCAGTGACACTGTCAATGGACACATTTTCTGCATTTTTGTGACTTTTTAAAAATAATCATCACAGACGTCCACTGTGTCCCAATGATTTCTTTAAATAGCTATCAAGGGGCACCTGGGTGACTCAGTAGTTGAGCATCTGCCTTCGGCTCAGGTCATGATCCCAGGGTCCTGGGATTGAGTCCTACATCAGGCTCCCCTCGAGGAGTCTGTTTCTCCCTCTGCCTATGTCTCTGCCTCTCTCTCTGTGTCTCTTACGGATGGATGGATGGATAGATAGATAGATAGATAGATAGATAGATAGATAGATACAAACAAACAAACAAACAAACAAACAACAGGCCCAAAATGCAGTTTCTTGTGCTAAGCCCCATGTCAGCAAACCAAGACTTAAGACTTAACCTCACTGCCCTTTCAGCTTCTCCCAGAGGTGGGACTTTAAACCAGTCTGGAATTTTCTGATCAACACAATAGTGAGATAGTCTACATGATAGACCTCAGCCCTCTCCCCAAAGGAAGGTGACACTGCCTAAAAAAATCCTTTCTTTTGTTTATGACTTCCTTGTCCCTGTCCCCTTCTGCCTATAAAAGCCTTCTATTTTGTACAACTTCTGATAGCTCCTTTCTACTTGCTAAATGAAAAGCCGTCCTGTTCATAAATCTTTGAATAAAGCCAATTAGATCTTCAAATTTACTCAGCTGAATTTTTTAGCAGATTAAAGACAAAGTGTTCATTTTTACATGTATTTTCTTAAAAATATTAATTCATTGCTATATTATGACATGATTAATATACTAATTGCTATTAAAATCACTACATCATACCTTTGAGACTACTATAACACTGTATGTTAACTAGAATTAAAATAAAAACTTTTTAAAAATATTTCTTTCTCACTGCTACCCATCACCAACCCCCCCATCAGAAACAAACCAAAGTCAAATATTTCTACATGTTGATGATACTGATGAAATCATTCTACTATTAGAATTATTCCCAGCTTCCTGCTTGTAGACGTCTTTACATTACTGAGAAACTTGTAAGTGCTAGGTGAAAACAGCATAACAAAGTTGAACCAGAGAAAGAAGTTATTAGGAAAACCACAAAAAGTCCATTGGTTTTAAGCATTTGTGTAAATATGCAGTATAGGCGGGTTGAGCCTTAGGAATCTACAAGTCAGACATTCAGTCCTAACTCTGTCACCTCTAGATGTGTAAACTGTGCCAAGTCACTAAGCCTCTCTAAGTGTTAATTTCCTCACCTACAAAATGGAAATAAAAAGCAAATAGTTCTCCCTATGTCATACTGGGAAGATTATGTGCAATAATGCACGTAGAGCCCCTAATCATCTGAGCACATGAATCCTCAAGAAATCTTAGTCATTATTCTATTGGTCCACAAAAAGCTAAGATTCTGAATGGAATATCCTTCTGATAAGATGACTTTTCCTTACTAACCTTATACTATGGTAAACTGAGTTATAAAATCAAAATTTAAGAAGTCTGGAAAGAGATTTTTGAATCTTGCTTAAGACCCAGTCTATGTTTTCCTCCTAGAAGTTCCCTTTCAACCAACTAAAGTAGTTGCCAGCACAAAACAGTACTTTCCTTGTATGCAATGCACCATTTGTCGTATCCATTTAATCTAAGAATCAGTCTAATTTATAACATGGATGGGTCAAATATCTGAAGATGAATCCATAGATGCATCTAATTTATAATAAAGAAATAGAGACATCACTTACTATGATGAATGGCTGCATAGATGCTACAGAAATCAAATAACACTGAAATAATATGACATTAAAATCTATTTGTGTTGAAATCACCATAGGAATATACATGGAATATGTGTTGCAAAAGAAAAGTGAGAGAGGATATTGTACTCACCAGCCAAAAGAATAACCACAGTATGCATCCATTCTACACCTAAAGTGTGGATATTTGGGTTAGGACATAGCTTTGGCAACAGTAATAAAGAGGTCCAAAACGACTGTGGCTTTAAAAAGCTAGCTTTTTAAAGGACTTTTTAGCTTTTTAAAGCTTTTTAGGACTGCCTGGGTGGCTCAGTAAGCTAAGCGTCCGACTCTTATTTTGGCTCAGGTCATGATCTCAAGGTCTTGAGATCAAACCCTGAGTCAAGATCTGCACTCAGCACTGGAATCAGCTTGGGATTCTTTCCCTTTCCCTGTACCCCTTCCTTGCCCACCTCCACCTCCACTCATGCATGCATTCTCCTCAAAATAATAATAATAATAACAATAATAAAAAGCTAGTAGGTTATTTCTCTCACACAGTGAGAGAAGGTCATCCAGGGCCAGAATCATCAAGGGTCCAACTTATTTCTTGTGCTCTGAGTCCTCAAAATGGTTTCCATCTCATGGTTCAAGTTGGTTGCTCTATCATGTCTACATTTTAGCTTACAGAAAAGAGGGCAAGAAAAGTCCATGCCCTTCCCTTTAAGGGAAAACCCAAGAGGTACAAAGGGGGATGTTGCACACCTGACTTCTATTTGTAAACCACCAGCCTGTACTGGTCACATGGCCACACTAGCTACAAGGTTTTGAGCTCAGCTAATAATTCATCAGCACAAAAGATGAGAAAAATCGGTGTTGGGAGATAACTAGCAGTCCCTGACACACTGGGGTGCACTTACTTAGTTGAGATGGGTTGGAAATTAACCATTCTTTAATGATATCATGAGTCACTGATTAATATGCTACTCTATGTGAAGTCCTATATAGGAAAGTCCCAGGCTTCATCATTTCTGTGCATTCTATAGTTTACCAAGCAGACACTAAACCAGAAATCATCTCTTATTTTAGGATAGTCTGGTTGCTGTGCATCTAGGTTGCATCCACACTTTCAATGCTCCCTCTGCAAATACTTTAACTGGAGCTTAATTTCCTCTGTCTTTTAAGTCAGGAGCCTCCAGGGGCTATTACAGGAAAGTCAACTTTGGCTAGGACAGCCCTCTGGGGTCCATCTGCATTTTTTTCATAGCAATCACTGGATCTTCAATAAAGATATTCATCATTGAATCATCCAAATGTACAAACCGTTCAGCCTTTAAAATCAATATTGAAAATTAAATCAATTTGAGTAATAGGAAGAGAATGCTATACCAAACTCACATGGAAGTTAGCACTTATTCTAGATATACATATACATGTATTCTTATTTTGATTCTTTTTTTGTTTAAACCCTGTTATTGGGATGTCTGAGTGGCAGCGACTGAGCATCAGCCTTCAGCTCAGGGCGTGATCCTGGAGTACTGGGATCAAGTCCTGCATGGGGCTCCCCACAGGGAGCCGGCTTCTCCCTCTGCCTGGGTCTCTGCTTTTCTCTCTGTGTTTCTCATGAATAAATAAATACAATCTTAAAAAAAATAAACTAATAAACCCTGTTATTTCTTTTTAAAACATTGACACCAGGACCCCCAAATACTGGTGAAGCCACAGTCTCACTTGTGAAGCCTCATGTGAGGCTTGCTCTCCTTTTTACCCACCTCAGTGTACCAGCTTATGCCCTGCCCTGGTTTCCATTTAATTTACTGCCCCTTGGGGTACCTGAGTAGCTCAGTGGGTTAAGTGTCCAACTCTTGATTTTGGCTCAGGTCATGATCTCAGGGTCGTGAGTTCAAGCCCCATATCAGGCTCCATGCTGAGTGTGGAGCCTGCTTGAGAATCCCCCCACCTCCTGCAACTCCCACTCACACTTGCTCGTGCATGCTCTCTCTCTCTCTCTCTCTAAAAATGAATTAACTCATTTTTAAAAAAGGATTCAAATCCAAATAACAGAGGCAAGAGATTCAAGGCATTGGAGGGATGTATAGGGATGGTGTGGGGGGGGGTAGATTTGACAGAAGGTAAAGCCTTTGGTAGGGGAGTGTGACCTAATATCCAAGAACAATTGCCTTTTCTAACTGTTATTTGGATAAGGTTGATTTCAAATACAGAAACATGATTCCAGGGAGGACTGACCCTAAGGTGACCTCCTTTTTCCACCCCTTGCCTGGACACTTTGGTCACCTGGGGAAACCCAGATGTCCTACAGACTTTGATGGAGAGAGCTCCTTGCATTCACATCGAAAAAATTACAGCAGTGGAACTAATAACACACCTTAGTACTACTCCAGCCCCGTAGTGCTGGAAAGAAAGGGTGAAGGGTGGCACTAGCCCAGATGCTCACCCTCAAGGGGGGTACAGGAAATCACATGAAATAATCTTTTAAATCCAACTTAAAATTCATGTCATCCTATTCCATAGTCCACAAGGGGAGGAGGGTGATCAGAGGACACCTTTTGTGCCCCCTTTCTCACAAGCTTCCCCTTCCCCCACCTCTTCAGCTGGAGTGCACAGTAAGAGGACTTGTCCCAACTCCCGGGGTACTGGTTCCCTGGGCAGCTCCTCTACCCTAGTAAGAGTATCTGTACCACTGCTATTGTTACTGCCACTGCTACTTCTACTATAAAGACTACTGTCTTCATAATTTACTCATATTCTGGTCCAGTCATGGTGCTAAGCACAGCCCTTACATTACCTCCTTTAATCTCACAAATCTCTGTGAGTTCTGTTAGTACCCCTATTTTTCACTTGAGGATATTGGTGCCAGAGGACCGAATGCACCTGCACCAGGTCATGCAGCTGGTAAGGGGCAGAGCTGGGCTATGGCAAATAGGAAGGGCTCCGGAAGCAGCCTGTAGGAGAGAAGCTGGGCTCACACTTGGCACATCAGATGTGCATTCATGGTTCTGCCATGGAAAACTGGCAGGATCGCCTGTCCCTGGTTTAAAACTCCTCCTTGTCACCAAGGCCTACATGACTGGACCGCTGCGGCTCCCAAACACTCCCTGCCTTGTCCTTGTGCTCTAGCTACGTTTGGGCAAATCTGCCAGAAATCCATTTGCCAGAGGCGCTGGCTGAACAGTTGGCTTTGCACTTTTTTTTTTTTTTTTTTTAAGTAGGCTCCATGCCCAGTGAGGAGCTCAACATGGGGCTTGAACTCACAACCCAGAGATCAAGACCTGGGCTAAGATCAAGAGTCAGATGCTGAACATGGAATGGATTGAGCCACCCAGGTGCCCCAGCTTTGCACTTTTTTTTTAAGATTTCATTATTTCTTTATTCATGAGACACACAGAAAGAGAGGCAGAGACACAGGCAGAGGGATGAGGGACTCGATCCCAAGACCCTGGGGATCACGACCTAAACCGAAGGCTGACACTCACCATAAAAGGAAATTTCATGCACTGTTCTAAAGTAAGGGAGGTATCCTTTTCAAATTGTCATTGTTTTTCTCATTCTGGACTCTCCTACGACAAATTCTTCTCCCTTAAAATGAAAGAACAGCAAGGTGTTATGTTCCTGTAAATGTCGGAACAAAAGAACTGCTCCCAAGAAAACAGAATCCCAATGGAAGAATTGAACCTGAAGTTATTTCTTTTTTTTTTTTTCTGAAGTTATTTCTTCAAGAATGTTCAACATGTGAGCATTCAGAACTCATAGTAAATGGTCAGTACCAAGTCTGAATAATTATCCACAACACGTGCTTTTACCAGGTGCATGTGAATCATGGAACATTTTACGTAACTACAATGTTAATTAAGATAAATTTTTATTTCTGTCGCAAATGTTTTAGGCCAGAATTAAGATAAAATTTTATTTCTATCACAAATATTTTAGGCTAGAATGAACCAAATTATTTGCTCTGATCATCACTTCAGATTCTTATTGTATACTTGAGGAAAGTATTTTAATTCTATTGTTGATATATCAAAAAAAATGCTCAAAAGTCATTTAAGACATTTGAGCATGTTGCCTTGCAATCGTTCTTCTTCCACAAAACTCTTTTTTCTGCATAATAAGCTTTTTGTCAGCAACAGTATCTACTGAGTACCTCTCTATACAGAGCCCCTTACTAAATACTTTCATCCCAGGTAACAATTATTCAGGTCAGGAGCCATGGAAGCCTCAACTTGCCATAAAAACCCCTTATGCATTGGGTTCTCTTGGTTTGTGTCTCAAAATATCTTATTTTGATTTATTTATATTGCACACGTTTGAAACACTAGATTTTCCCCAAAGCTTTAGCATGTCTCCAGTCTGGAATCCTTTCTCTATTTCCAAAGTGTTTTTAAATAACACAATAGAGACCACATTAAGAAATGCTAAAATTGTCAACATCCTTTCAAAATGGAGTAAATATTAAGCAATCATCCTCACCCCGATTCACAATATATAAATATAAAATATGAAAGTAAAAAAAAAAATAAATAAAATATGAAAGTTCCCTCACACTACATTTTTGAAATATCAGCATTTCATGAAAATATGTGTGTCTGGAGATCTTATACAACTGGGGCTTATTTAGATATCGCAATAACTTCACCTTTTCTTCTAAACTCATAGCAGCCTCAGCAAAGCTGCCATGTCAACACACAAGAGAATCATCATTTTGTTCAATCTTAGATTCTTTTCCTACTGAAATCATTTGCCAGCAAGAGATGAAAAGGAGTTGGCTCAGACAAACCATCCTGAAGGTTTCCATTTATCTTCACTTTGCAACCACGTGGCATGAATATTGGACATCTGATTCACCTACCACACTAATTTCTGGCACACATCCTGCACCAGCTGCTCACTGCTGCTTTTGGCGAGTGTACTGATGAGCTCTGTATACCCAGGGTTAAGACAGATACACAGACATATGAACAAATGCTTAACCATGCTTTAGATATGACCTCTTTAAACTCTGATCAGCAGAGTGTTCAAAACTATGATGATCGTAGACCAATTATTTGGAAAATAAAATAATTTTGAACTTTGGGATGAAAGAGGTATTTTAAGTGAGGAAAAAGAAAAACTAAGGAAGTGGAAATAGACACAATAAAATGAGAGATTTTTGCTTGCCATACATAAAATAAGTTTTCTTAGTTCTTTTGTACTATTTGAATTTCTTTGTATCACATGCATGTGTTCTCAGTGAAAAAGAACTAGAACTTTTAAGTCAACAATTTATCAATTTGAATTGTTTTGTTCAAGGTAAGCAAAACAGAGCACGTGTGTCTAAATGGGCCATGAGAAGATGCTGTTGGTGCAACCAAAGACCAGCACTGCCTTGGTTGTGAGGTCTAATTGTGTCACTGGAACCTTCCTAGTGACACTTTGTCCATACACTCCTGTCCTCTCAGGCACCACACCCCCTCACACTCCTCCATCTCTAGCCCAGATCTCCTTCTTGCTCCCAGCTGTCGACCAATCCCCGTAGAGGTGTTCAATGTTTCAAATATGTAAATATACCTTAAAAGCAATAGTTAATTCCAACAGCAAGTCAGGCCACTCCTCAGCCTCATGATCAGAGGCAGGGCAAGGAGAGCCAGGGGCCACACATGCGTGTATCAAAACAGAATAAGGATGACAAATAGAGTTCCTTACTATGATTTTGTTATTCATTTAATCAGCCAACAACATGCTCTGTGTCAGGCTAGCTAGTCAAGGGAAGAAGAAGAAAGAAGAAAGAAGAAGAAAGAAGGAAGAAGGAAGACGGAAGAAGGAAGAAAAGAAATTTTTTTTGAGGCAAGATGCCATCCTAGTGAAGTTCATATGCTTGTGTGAAAGGTAGGCTTATCAATGAATCACTGCTGTCCTGTGTGATAAATTGCTAAAATAGAGGCATGTACAAAATGCCACCAAATCCCTGAAGAGACTATGTCCTTGAAGGATTTTAAACAGGAAAGCTATGTAGTCATAAATACCTGCCTGGCAGCACTGTGGAAGACCAGAAACCAGGAGATCAGAGGGGATGCTGTGACACAGGCCATACCACAGCTGATGAGCACAGTGGGAACCGGCAGAAAAAGGCCAATCCTGCAACAGAGTAAATTATCTCAGGCATATCAAATAATGTCCATCCTGTATCAAGAAAAAGAGAGTGCATGTCACCCTCTGGTGGCTAACCCCCATAATGAAAGAATTCACATGATAAAGTATGTGTGTATTGGTATATCACTAACCACTATTCTAAAAGATGATTCTACTGAAAGTGCTATTAATCTTCCAGCATGCAACTGAAAAAGCAAGAAAACATTATCTTAATGCAAACTTTCATCTGGAATCTGTGTTCTGAGGCCATAAACACACTATCGTATTCATTTACAACCACCATTGTCTGGCTGTGACAAGTGGTTTTACTTGCTGTCCTTAATACTTAGTAAGTCACCAGAATGTATTGAAAAGGGTCTCAGAAGCAAGACTCCTTGGTTCTACTTCCAGCTCTGCCTCTACCGAGGTACCAGATATTAAACTGATCAGTTATCCCCTTACACCCTGGTTTTCCCAATGATAAATGATTCTAGGGTCCCTCTGAGTTCTAACTAGTTATATGTCAGCTGGAACATCCACCTGGTCTTCCTTTTCCTTCACCTAATGGAAATGGCCCACTCAGTAATTGTACCCTGTGTCTTTTTGTTTCTCCACATCTATCAATTGTGTGGAATATGGATTGCTTACAGGCTAGTGAGCCCGTTGTGTTCAAGGATGGTTCACAGCTACTATCTGTGAAGCTCTTCAACAATTTAGCAATTACAGCTTTAGAAAGCCCAACATCTAATTATAAAAAAAAAAAACTAATAATATTTGCTTTGTGTGTCCCCACATACTCTTTTATCAGTCTCAAAGTAAAAGACAGTGTATTTTAATCAATCAACTATCTATTTACTGATCAAAATTTAAATTTTCTGAGTTTTTTTAAGATTTTATTTATTTATTTATTTATTTATTTATTTATTTATTTGAGAGAGAAAGTGTGTGTGTGTGAGCAAGCGAGAAAGAACACAAGCAGGGTGAGGGAAGGAGCAGAGTGAGAAGCAGACTCCTTGCTGAGCAGGAAGCCCCACATGGGGCTTGATCCCAGGACTCCAGGATCATCACCTGAGCTGAAGGCAGACGCCCAATAGATTAAGCCACCCAGATGCCCCTTAAATTTTGTTTTTAATTTTTTAAACTTTTTTTTTTAAGATTTTATTTATTTATTCATGAGAGACACACAGAGAGAGAGGCAGAGACACAGGCAGAGGGAAGCAGGCTCCATGCAGAGAGCCCAATGCGGGACTCCATCCCAGAGTCCCAAATTTTGTTTTTAAAGGATATTTCCATCAACCAAATTTAAACAAGAATAATAAAGACAATCAAAATGATTATTTTTTTAAAGACTATGGCAAACAATGACTCAAATAACACTTGCCAGACCTCCAAAATGTATTTATATATAGGAAAACCTGCCATTATGGGGGCAAAAAACAAGAACTTTGCTGAGATTAACACATACCTCCCCTGATCAACCACACCTGGCTTTATGAAAGCAATTTGTGCTACACTGCGTGTTACTGCCCAAACACCAACCCAATATACATAATAGAAAGTTTTTCAGGACACCTGGGTGGCTCAGTGGTTGAGCGTCTGCCTTTGGCTCAGGGCATGATCCCGGTACCCTGGGATCGAGTCCCATATCAGGCTTCCCATAGGGACCCTGCTTCTCCCTCTGTTCATGTCTCTGTGTCTCTCATGAATAAATAAATAAAATCTAAAAAAAAAAAAAAACAGCTTTTCCCCTTCTCTGTTTCTGTTTGCAATGATCACTTGAAATCCCTTAGACACTTCGACTAAGCATGAAAAATGCCAAATTTCCCTTGAGGTGTATGACTCTGTATCAAATTAAGCCAGAAGCCCTTTCTTTTCTCTTTTTTGTTTTATTCAGTTTCTCAAATTCAGTTCCTCCATCCAGATTTTTTTTTATTTTCATTTTTTTAAGTAAGCTAGTAAGCTCCATGCCCAGCCTGGAGCCCAACCTGGGGCTTGAACTCACCACATGAGATGGAGATTTGAGCTGAGACCAAGAGGCCTGCGCTTAAACCACTGAGTCCCCAGGTGCCACATCTCCTTTCCAGAATTTTTTTTAAGGATTTTATTTATTTATTCATGAAAGACACAGAAAGAAGCAGAGACATAGGCAGAGGGAGAAGCAGGCTCCATGCAGGAAGCCTGATGTAGGACTCGATCCTGGATGCCAGGATCATACCCTGAGCCAAAGGTAGATGCTCAACCCCTGAGCCACCCAGGTGTCCCTCCCATCCAGAATTTAAAGAGAAAGGAGAATAAACAAGAAATTAAATTTCATCAAAATTATAAATCTCTTTTTCTCCCCATAACATAGTTCACCAAGACTGAACTTTAGAGACTAAGAATGCTCTACTCATTTGCTCTACTCATTTACTTTCACTCTACTTGTTTTGCCTTCTACTAACCCAGCCAAATAGCCTAAAAACATGGAAAGATATCTAGTTTACTTTTTAGTAATTAAATAGAACAAGAAAAGAGAATTTTTAAGTTTTTTGAACTCTAACTGAAAATACTGGATGGATGAAAAATAAAATTAGATTACCAATTGGAGGAGCAGGGATATGTAGGATCTGAAGTAAACGGGAAGTTGTTTGGGGTTAGAAGTTATATTTTTTTAAGATTTTATTTATTTATTTGAGAAAGAGAGAGAGGGTGAGCAAACAAGAGAGCAGGAGCAATGACGGGGGCAGGCAGAAAGAGGGAGAGAAGTAGACTCCCCACTGAACAGGGAGCCTAGCATGAGCTCAATCCTGGGACTCCAGGCACATGACCTGACTGAAGGCAGACACTTAACTGACTGAACCACCCAGGTACCCCAGAAATTATTATTTTGATGCAGTGTATGTTTCAATTGAATGACTCCCATCCAAGATTGTCATCAAATTTAGCTAAAGGGAAAAGAGAAAAATCATGTAGACTATGCCCCAGGAATGCTGCTTCTCATTTTGTGAGCTGTGACCTTAGCCTGTGCAAAGAAGCCCAATTCCTTGACTAGAAAGAGATCCTGAAAGGATGTACAGGGGTACTTTGCAAACTATGGGGCCAAAACACTTGAACATAAACCTGATCATGATGTGACATCAGTTTTCAGAAAATATGGAGACAAAGGAGCAAGTGACACAATCAGCAAAATCCAGACTGTGGGAAACTCTCTAAGAAACCCAATCCAATTGGGTGATAAAGACATGAGAAGGAATCCATAGATTAAAAGATATTTAAAAGACACACCAACAATCGAAGCTTATGCCTCTTACTTGGGATGGCAAGTCAAACAAAACATAAAGTAATGAGACAATTGTGAAAATTTGAATCCTGACTGGTTATTGATGTGCTTAAGGAATGGCTATTAATTTTTTTAAGCATAATCATGGTATCAAGATTATGGTCAAAAGAAAGAATCCTTACCTTTCAGAGTAATATTCTGGAATGATAAGATTTGCTTCAAATAATCAGGGAGGAGTGTGTGGGTGGATGAGGGTACAGGATCCAAGATAAACTATGAATTAGTAATTGTTGAAATTGAATGACAGGAACGTAAAAGTTCACTATTCTATTTTTGCAGATTTTTGAAATTTTTGATAAGAAAGTTTTTAAAAATCAACAGCAATGAGATTGATGGTGTTGGAGAGGATGACAAGCAGTTGGCGTTCCTGAACACAGTAGGAGTAGGAATGGTTGCTATGACTTTGAAGAGCTATTTGGCATTCTGAAGTAAAATGCAATGTGTAGCATTTCACACCTAGGTAGTTAGAAAACAAATTCAGAGAAGCTGAGTTACCCTCTAAACGGCTTTCTGATCCCTCATCCATTGCTTTCTAATATTTTTAAATCATTGACTCCTTTAAGAAATCACACAAACTACACTGAATGAGGGAACGTGAAGATCGGTGGGCTGCAATGACTGTAGGTATTCTTTATGTTTCGTTGTTGTTAAGGTGCATAAGACATATAGGTCTATTTTTTTAAGATTTTATTTATTTATTTATTTGAGAGAGAAAGAGAGAGGCAGAGACACAGGCAGAGGGAGACGCAGGCTCCCTGCAGGAATTCTGATGCGGTACTCGATCCCGGGACCGCAGCATCACACCCTGGGTCGAAGGCAGGCACTAAACTGCTGAGCCACCCAGGGATCCCAAACATAAAGGTTTAAAGGAATATCTCACACCTAAACAAGAATGTGTGTTGTCTGTAATAGTGGAAAACTGGCAGTGATATAAATATCATTAGATATTTAAAGCATCTTAAAGCATCGATGGATGGTTCAAACAAAGTGTGGAGAATTCACCCAACGTGTAAATGTAAAAACAAACTAGACATAAGCTTGGATAGTTTTCTAAAATACGGTGTCGAATGGAAAAAAAAGCAAGCTGCAAACAGACAAAGTCAGGATGATAGATGACAAAGACACGAATGGAAAAACAACTGAAGACCAAATACTAGGGAGGAGGGCAGTAAATGCAATTGGGAATAATACATAGAGGGTTCAAGTATGTGTTTGTTGATGATGTGTTGTGTTTGTTCTAAAGCTGATGTGTTTGTTCTAAAGCTGAGTGTAGGTAAATGTATGTTTGTTCTAAAGCTGAGTATAGGTAAATGTATGTTTGTTACATTATTACATATCCTATTTTGTATCCCTGAAATATTTCCAAGAAGAATAAATTGAACAATTGATGCCTATCAGCCAGCTCCAATGATGGGCATAGGGGTGGCAGGAAAGATACTGTAGCCAGTCAGCTTGTCACACATTCATTCATTATAGAGAGTTCATCTTACTTCTTATGGTGTTGGTGATTTTTTTAAAAAATTGAAAAGCAGTTTTCTGGGAGTGAAAGTCTAATTTTCAGGGTAATGTGACTTCTTTTACATATGAAAAGAACAGTAAAAGATTTGCCCTTTAGTGCATCCACACATCTGAATTTTAAGACCTGGAGAGAAGATCCTAGCAGGATATCTTTAGATTCTCAGATGAGTATTAAAGATAAATGCCCAATGAATGGATCTTTTCACAATATCCCTATTTATTCAAAGCACAGAATTTTAAAGGGTTTGAAAAAAATGACACTCAGAATCTTAGTTGGTACCTACCTAGGACTAGCTTAAGAGATCTGGGTTTCCCTCCCAACCTCTTCCATGCACATCACAAGTTTCTGATTAGTGTCCCAGAAATCAACAAGTCTGAAATCTGACTGAAAAGACAGTGTAGCAGCGCCATCTACTGAACCCTAGATCCTCTCACACAGCAACTTGGGAAATGTTCTAAGTGTAGCAAAAGTGGGCTTTAAATCAAACAGGACAACATTATATGGTCTCATTCCTTTGGGAAATATAAAAATTAGTGAAAGGGAAAAAAGGGAAAGGAGAGAAAATGAGTGAAAATATCAGTGAGGGTGACAAAACATGAGAGACACCTAACTCTGGGAAACGAACAAGGGGTAGTGGAAAGGGAGGAGGGCAGGGGGGTTGGGGTGACTGGGTGATGGGCACTGAGGGGGGCATTTGGTGGGATGAGCACTGGGTGTTATGCTATATGTTGGCAAAATGAACTCCAATAAAAAAAATTTTAAGATAAAAGAATGGAGTACCACAAAAGAAAAAAAAAATAGCAAACATGAGGGGCAGCCCAGGTGGCTCAGGGGTTTAGCACCGCCTTCAGCCCAGGGTGTGATCGTGGAGATCGAGTCCCATGTCGGGCTCCCTGCATGGAGTCTGCTTCTCCCTCTGCCTGTCTCTCTTCCCCTCTCTCTCTCTCTCTCTCTGTCTCTGTCTCTCATGAATAAATAAATAAAATCTTTAAAAATAAATAAATAAATAAATAAATAAATAAAACATGAGGTGTAGGGCACTGAGGGGGGCACCTGACCGGATGAGCACTGGGTGTTATGCTATATGTTGGCAAATCGAACTCCAATAAAACATATACAAAAAAATAATAATTAATAAAACATGAAATATATGTGTAATGCCTCAGAAGAACTTTTAAAATTAATGTATTTATTTTATTGTTTAACGCCAGTTGAAGTATTAAAGTGGAGCCTCGGTGTCCATCGAAAGATGAATGGATAAAGAAGATGTGGTCTATGTATACAATGGAATATTCCTCAGCCATCAGAAAGGACAAATACCCACCATTTGCTTCAACGTGGATGGAACTGGATGGACTTTTTTTTTTCTTTTTCTTTTTTTTTCCTAATTTTGAGAAAACCCAGAGGCAGCTAGCTGTCTCAGTTGCTACTTAAAGCTCAAGTGTTCAAAAATCACGTGTAGACACAAGGCTCACTTCATGTCAGGCACAAGACACAGCCAAAGCTGTTTTTTGTCAGGTGGGCTATGACAGGTTGGCTTATCCCTTAGGTAAGGGCACTTTGATCCATCTTTTTTTTTTTTTTCCTAGCAAGCAGTTTAAGAAAAATGGACTGGCCAACAGAATCTTGATGGCCCACGGTACATCTTAACAGACTTATTTTTGTTTTTCTTAATGGCTGCTTTAATCTTTTATGTTAACGCAACTAACATTTTTGACTCCTGCCCCAAACATTCCCTCAAACTCATTGTGTTCCCAGAAACTTGTCCATTTGACCAGTCACATGATTTGTTGGCTTGCAAAGGAAGTGAAATGCTGAGTGAAATGAGTCAATCGGAGAAGGACAAACATTGTATGTTCTCATTCATTTGAGGAATATAAATAATAGTGAAAGGGAATAGAAGGGAAGGGAGAAGAAATGGGTAAGAAATATCAGAAAGGGAGACAGAACATGAAGACTCCTAACTCTGGGAAATGAACTAGGGGTGGTGGAAGGGGAGGAGGGCGGGGGGTGGGGGTGACTGGGTGGGGGGCACTTGACGGGATGAAGCACTGGGTGTTATTCTGTATGTTGGCATATTGAACACCAATAAAAAATAAATTTATTATTTAAAAAAATAAAAATAAAAATAAAAAATAAAGTGGAACATATAACACAGCAAAGCTGTGCAAGTTTGCATTTCAAACGATGAGGGTTGGTCTTGTTTTTACCGACCACTGCTCTACTATTACCCACCAAAGGACGGTCTTAAAATACCTTTCACTGCACAACTGTGCAGCATAAAGTGGGATGTGGGGTGTCAGGTGGGGAGGTTCTGGAAAAGGCTCAACAACCCACCTTGCTGGGAGGAAAGGAGCCCTTGGAGGGTTGGCCCATCCCAGTAGCTCAGCTCTCCACCACAGCCCACGTCAACAGGGCACCGCCGGATGCATCGCAGGTCGGTTCTGGAAGCTGCTGCAGAAGCTCAGGCACCAGCACACCACTTGGTCCTGAAAGAGAAGGCGATGCTGAGGTGCCTCCTGGAAACGCATACCTCGGGATAAAGTTGCCCCAGGCCCTAACCTCTTTATACCTTCAGCCTGTTTCAAAAGGAAAGCTCTCCAAGTATCTACTCGTTTGCAGTGCCCTTTCCCGAGGCTTGCAGCCGCCTCGGGCCCTCGTGGCGCCGCCGCAAGGCCGCATCTCTCCAGAACCAGCTCCCAGGTGCAGGGGCACCCCAGGGCCTGGGGCCACAGGGCCCACCCCAGCTCCAGGACGCACCTCACCAGCGGTCTGCGCCTGCAAAATCCAGCCTAGACCAGTCGGAGCCACCACGGACCCCACCCCTCATCTTCCAGGGACTCTCCCCTTCAGGGCAACGCCCCGACTCACGCCCAGGGGTGGACGGTTCCCGCGCAAGCAAGCTGCAGCCTGGAGGAAGCAGCCTGTGCCGCCCACTGCGCCTGCGCACCTGCCTGTGCTCCCGCCCCCCTCCGCGTGCTTTGACGTCACCGCGCTCCCGCCCCGCCCCTTCCAACACTTTCCCGCGCTCTGCTGGGGACCCCCTGCCACGTCGCTCCCTAGGGCTGTCTCCCTCCGGCCCGGACCCGAGCTGGCAAGAAACGCCGGCCGCACCGCCCTGGGCCTCGCGTCGGTTTCCGCCCAGGGAGCCAAAGGACCCCCGGGTCGGTAACAGTCGTCAATGTGCCCGAGTGGGTCCCCGAACGGCAAGTCGCGTCACCTGTCCAATCAGCAAATCCTCCATCTCTGCGAAGGATGGTGAGGCCTCACGAAGACGTTTTCCGGCTTGCACGCGAGAATTGTAAGAAGGAAAACTCGGGCTCGGAATGTGAAGGCTGGGGGAGCAGCAGCAGCACGTGGTCCTGCACCCCCTTCCTGTCTCTGCCCAGGCCAGGAACAGAGGCTGCTGCTGCCGCTGCTGCGCTGGTGGTGGTGGTGGTGGTGGTGCCACCGCTGCTGTGCTGGTGCTGGTGCTGGTGGCGGTGGTGCTGCTGCTGCCGCTGCTGTGCTGGTGATGGCGTTGGTGGTGGTGGTGCTGCTGCCGCTGCTGTGCTGGTGCTGCTGCTGCTGCTGCGGTGGTGGTGCTGGTGGTGGTGGTGGTGGTGCTGCTGCTGCTGCTGCTGCTGTTGCTGCTGCCACTGCTGTGCTGGTGGCGGTGGTCGTGGTGGTGGTGCTGCTGCTGCTGCTCCTGCTGCTCCTGTTGCTGCTGCTCCTGCTGCTGTTACTGCTGCTGCTGCTGTTGCTTCTGCAGCTGCCGTTGCTGCTGTTGCTGCTGCTGCTGCTGTTGCTGCTGTTGCTGCTGTTGCTGCTGCTGCTGCTCCTACTGCTGCTGTTGCTGCTGCTACTGTTATTCCTGCTGCTGTTGCTGCTGCTGCTGCTGCTGCCGTTACTGCTGCTGCTGCTGCTGTTGCTGCTTACTGCTGTTGTTACTCCTGCTGCTGCTGATGATTTTGTTCCTAGCAAGTATTAGGGAAGGAGTCCTGGCCACAGTTGGGAAAGAGAATAGGAGTCATTTGGTGAGGAACATTTAAGTTGTCCCTTACAAGACTGTCCTGAGCCTTTTATTTACTAAGCTAATCAGTGGGGATACCAAAATGCTAAAAGCACAGCCCCAGCCCTCAGAGGACTGAAGCAGACGGTGACCTGGCCTGAGTCTCTCCAACAGCAGAATCAGAAGACCTGCATGGAGAAGGGAAACCACACCAGTCATTACTCTGAGAATTGTGTTCACCCTCAGCCTCGTGGCTACTGCTGCGTAGCCAGTCTTCAGCAGGAAGAAGAGTCTAGAAGAAGGCCTGGACCTCAGGGTTCTCAAACTGCCCAATAGCAGGTGTCAGCAGTGGGTCTTAGAGACTGAGGGAAGATTCCTTGGAAACGTGGTGATCCTAATATGCAGCCATCAGTAAAAC
This sequence comes from Canis lupus baileyi, assembly GCF_048164855.1. Taxonomy (NCBI): domain Eukaryota; kingdom Metazoa; phylum Chordata; class Mammalia; order Carnivora; family Canidae; genus Canis; species Canis lupus. Next base: position 21,883,363 of record NC_132842.1, read on the forward strand.
CGTAATCTACTTATCCATTAAGTTTGACTGTTTGGCTGTTCCTAGTTCAGGGTCTTATAAACCATCTCCTATGAACATCTTTGCACATGTCTTATGTTGCTTATATGAACACATTTTGCAAAAAAAAAAAAGAACACATTTTGCATGGAACTATGCCTAGGAGTAGAATCCTGAGTCACAGATAGAGTGACCGTATATTGTGATCATCCAAACTGGGATACATTTGAAAGAAAAGATGATATTTAAAATATTAAAATGTATTTCCTGACCAACAAACTGGTTTAATAAATTGGTAAACCTATAAAAATTTTGATTCAAGGGAGATCCCTGGGTGGCTCAGCAGTTTAGCTCCTGCCTTTGGCCCAGGGTGTGATCCTGGAGTCTCAGGATCGAGTCCCAAGTCGGGCTCCCTGCATGGAGCCTGCTTCTCCCTCTGCCTCTCTCTGTCTCTCATGAATAAATAAAATCTTTTAAAAAAATTTTTTTATTCAAAACTGATTTTCAAAAATAAAGTCCCTTCTAAAATATTAAAATAACTCTAACTATATACATGAAAGTAGAGAATAACTATGCTTGGTAGATATGCACAGATAGAAATTAGCTTTAGCCACATTTAGTATTTTATGTACCAATATTTTTTTTAATTTAATATTTCATTTTTAAGTAATCTTTCCACCCCAGGTGGGGCTCGAATTTATAACCCCAAGATTAAGAGTCACAAACTCTTCCAACTGAACCAGCCAAGCACCACAGAACATTTTATTCTAATGTGGTCTTATTAATACACTTTGTAAAACTGCCTACCAAATTTTAATTGAAGTTGCGTTTAATGCTAAAATAACTGTGATGGTTGATACCTTCAACAGACTCTTCTCCATGGAATGTATCTGTAATGCAAATGATCTCTCTGCACCTTCTGAAGTAACTTGTAAGGTCAGAGCACAGTCTGCTAAATGAAGGATAATCTCAATTCTTGTTCTTGTCGTATTGAGCTGTGTAAATATTTATGCCCAGTATTTCCCACAGATGCTGCCTTTTTGTCTCTATTCAGAATAATTTTCTTCAAATATTTTTACAAGCAAAACTTATAAAGTAAGTTGTCTATTTAAACAATTTTCAGACATTTTGCCACATTTATTTGTTGGAAAATTAGAGGCCTTCTTAATGCCGTTCATTTCCAGTTAGAATGTAAATATATCTACTTAAGAATAAGAACTCTACCAAACATATCAACATGATTCAAAGTATAATTTTATTCTTTTAAAGATTTTATTTACTTATTTGAGAGAGAGAAAGGAAGAGCACAGAGGGAGAGTGAGAAGGAGAAGCAGACTCTCCCGCTGAGCAGGGAGCCCAAAGTGGGTCTTAATCCCAGAACCCTGAGATCATGACCTGAGCCCCAAGTTGGAGAGCTGGATCCTAGGACTCTAAGATCATGACCTGAGCAGAAATGAAGAGCCTGCGATCTAGCCGACTGAACCAGCCAGGTGCCCCTAATTTTTGAACATTATGATTAAGATTTTCAATAGGTTCTGGAAAAATTCAACCAAAATATAGAGGATCATTTTTCAATATCATGGAGGGGCATTGGGCCTATTAATGAAGTAACATTCAAATACTTAAATACTTATAAAACCTGACTAATAGTGGATAACAAATAAAAACAATATATATACACATGCATACAAAATTTAGATAAGCATGGCTTCTATTTAGGTTTGTAGAATAACACCTTTTTTATTGTGGTAAAATACACATAAAATAAAATTTACCATTTTAACTAAACAACTCAGTGGCAGGACACCTGAGTGGCTCAGTCCATTAAGCATCTGACTCTTGATTTCAGATCAGGCCAGGATCTCAGATCTCAAGGTCCTGAGAATGAGCCCTGTGGGGGGCTCCACACTGTGCCAGGAGCCTGCTTAACATTCTCTCTCCTTTTCCCTCTGCCTCTCCCCCCACTTGTGCCTCCTTTCTCTGTCTCTCTCTCTCTCTCTCTCTGTCTCTCTCTCTCTCCCTCCCTCTCTCTCTCAAAAAAAAAAAAAAAAAAAAAACAGTGGCATTAAGTACTTCCATAATGTGCAATCCTCAGGACTGGTCTCAAAACTTTTTCATTAAAAAAAAAAAAAAAAAGAAAAAAGAAAAAAAAAAAAAACCTTTTTCATCATCTCAAATAGAAATTCTGTACCAAAAAAAAAAAAAAAAGAAAGAAATTCTGTACCCATTAAATGATAACTCGCTAATTCTTCTCCCTCTTATACTTGGTAATTACCATTCTACTTTCTATCTATATGACTTTGCCTACTTTAGGTACCTCATATAAGTGGAATCATGCAAGATTTGTCCTTTTGTGTTTGGTTTATCTATGAATTTAATGCTAAGCTAATGTTTTCAAAGTTCATCCATGTTGTAGCATGTATCAAAATGTCATTCCTTTTTAAAGTGGAATAACACTCCATTGGGTATATAGATTAATCTATCTAGAGAGAGATATAGCTATAGATAAATAGATATCACACTTTATTCATCCATCCATCCATCCACTGATGAACATTTGGGTTGTTTCCACCTTTGACTATTATGAGTAATGCTGCTGAGTCCTTGCTTTCAGTTCTTTGGAGTACATACCTAGGAGGAGAATTGTTGGATCAGATGTTAATTGTGTACTTAATTTTTTGAGGAACTGCCATACTGTTTTCCATAGCAGCTGCACCATTTTTCAGGATTCCAATTTCTTCACGTCAACACTTGTTATTTTCTTCTTCTTTTTTCATAATAGCCATTCTAATGGGTGTGAAGTAGATCTCATTGTGGTTTTGATTTCCTTTTTTTAATGACCAGTGGTGTTGAGTATCTTTACATTTGCTTATTTGCCATTTATATACTTTCTTTGGAGAAATGTCAATATAAATCCCATTCTGCCCACTTTTGAATTGGGTTGTTTGTTGTTAAATTGTAAGAATTCTTCACATATTCTGGATATTAATCTTTCATCAGGTATATGATTTGCTCTGTGGGATGTCTTTTCACTCTTCTGATAGTGTCCTCTGATGTGCAAAAGAATAGCACATAAAAAAAAAAGAATAGCACATTTTTTGATATACTAACAAAATGTGTGTGCATCACCACCAATTCCAATTACATTTCTCCTCTTCAGGCTTCTTATTTTAAAAAGAATATTGTTTTAACCTCAACATAATACTCTACCAAAATTCATGTTTCTATCATCACTATAAAAATATTATCTTTGGGGATCCCTGGGTGGTGCAGCGGTTTGGCGCCTGCCTTTGGCCCAGGGCGCGATCCTGGAGACCTGGGATCAAATCCTATATCGGGCTCCCGGTGCATGGAGCCTGCTTCTCCCTCTGCCTATGTCTCTGCCTCTCTCTCTCTCTCTCTCTCTCTTTCTCTGACTATCATAAATAAGTTTTAAAAAATATTATCTTTGTTGAATGTTTTAAGTGAATCATAGTAGCATATACCATCATGTCACACATTTTCCATTTGAAGGAATCACTTTTAAAAGGTTAACTTTCACTCTAAGAATTATGGGTAAAAATTCAGCCATTATTAAAGTGATTTTCTATTTGAGGCATCAATATGCCAATTATGGCTATAAAACCATAATTTAGCTGTTTGAAAGTTCTTGTTCTGCTAATGGAGTGAACACATTGACAGCTATCACTTCACCTTTTGTGTTTGTAAAAAAAATTTGAAATTTAAAAATGAGCAAAATTAATTTTCAATGGTCACTTGAACTTAATAAAAAGGTGTGCTTCATGGAGTAATATGTAAGCCCACCTTTTATGGCTGCTTACAGCCTTCCTAAAGTTGCTATACCTTATTGCTTTGTGGACATTTCTTCAGTTCACTTGTGTCTTCTGCTTTTCAGGCACTTAGTGGTAACACTTTCCCCCATGATGAATAATAGTTCATGCCAAGAAATATTTTGTAAAAATAACACATTTATCATCACCTTCCTTAAGAAAATTAAACAGTAATTTTTCTATATATGAACCTCCAATAATTTCAGCTCATTGCTACTAAGAGAATTTATTGTGAAAAAGAAAAGCATTGCCAAATAATGACATAAATAATAAACAATTGTAGATTTACACCATGTAATACATAACAAAACTACTAAATTAGGAGCATTTAGACTAATCTTAATTCAATCTTTAACAGGACAACCCACCCTTATTTTCTGCACATATTTCAAATACATCTAACCTATAGTTCCTCAGCTTTCTCATTAACCATATCAGCTGGCAGCTTACTGGCTTCTTGCTTCTTGGAGGCCAATGCATAGTGGCCAAGCCACAATCGGCTGGTATTATACCAAATGGCCAGTAGGGGCAGCAGTGTCAAAAATTTCTTTTCAACACCGTTCCAAAACTAGAAAAAACTATCCTTATACTTTTTGTTCCAGAATATTTATTTTTAAATCAGTAAACACTCTGTATGCTCTCTATCAAAAGGAAATTTTAGTTAGGTGGCATCAGGAGATCATTGGGGAAAATGGAGTGTGTAATCTCTGGTTGCCTTTTAAGATTTAACAATTATGTTATGAGCTCATTCTATTTACTGCATATATGTCCCACATTACTTGACATGATCTTGGCAAACGCTGGAAGAATAAAGAAGTCCACCAAAACTTTCCTGCCTTATTTTTTTTTAAGATTCTATTAATTTATTTGAGAGAGCACACAAGCGAGAGAACACAGCGGGGGGAGCAGCAGAGGGAGAGGGAGAAGCAGATGCCCCACAGATCAGGGAGCAGGAAATGGGGCCCCACCTCAAGACCCTGGGATTGGGATCCCTGGGTGGCACAGCGGTTTGGCGCCTGCCTTTGGCCCAGGGCGCGATCCTGGAGATCTGAAATCGAATCCCACATTGGGCTCCCAGTGCATGGAGCCTGCTTCTCCCTCTGCCTGTGTCTCTGCCTCTCTCTCTCTCTCTCTCTCTCTCTCTCTCTGACTATCATAAATAAATTTTAAAAATTTAAAAAAAATTAAAAAAAAAAAGACCCTGGGATCATGACCTGAGCCAGAAGCAGCTGCTTAACAGAATGAGCCACCCAGGTGCCCCTTTTCTGCCTTATTTTCGTGCAACTGTTATGGCAAATTTTTGTTTAAAAGTGGAAAAGTTTAGGACAAGTGCATTTTTAATTAAATTTAAGACTAAAAGCATTTTGAGAAAATATGCATAAGTCAAAACTGTTCAGAGAAAAACAGGACATGGTCGCCTACTCGTAGAGAATGACCATGTTCTACTTTATTATTTTTTTAAAGATTGATTGATTGATTGGTTGATTGATTAGAGAGAGAGAGAGAGAAGCAGACTCCCCACTGAGCAGGGAGCCTGATGCGGGGCTCAATCCCAGGACCCTGAGATCATGACTGAGCTGAAGGCAGATGTTTAACAGACATCTCATTTTTTTTTTTGAGGTGCCTGCTTAAGCCCATTTGTCTTTTGGGTTCTGTGTATATGTGTGGGGTTTTTTTCTCATTGATTTGTAGTAGTTCTTAATATATTTGATATCAAATCACTCATTAGTTACATGTGTTGTAAATACTTGTGCTACTCTCAGGTGGCCTTTTTGGCCTCCAAATGGTTTCTTCTTCTGTCGAATAGATGTTCTTAATTTAAATGTAGGCCAATTTCCTACGTAATCTTTCTTTATTCAGAGATCATGAATATATTACCTTATGTTATTGTCCTAAAGCTTTTTTGTTTTTTAACCTGTCATACTGAGGTCTACAATCCTTCTAGAATTGATTTTGGGTTATAGTAAGAAATAGGGGTAATACCTTCTTATTTCCCATACTCATATCTACTTGATTATCATTTTTACAAAAGAGTTTCCTTTTCCTACTAAGTTTCAGTGAAGGTTCTGTCACAAATCAGAGGACTCTATGTTTAGATCTGTTTCTGGACTCTATTATGCACTCACCTGCTTGACTCTGCCTATGCCAAACGGCTTTCTGTCTCAGTACTATAACCTGGTAATAGTTTAGTTTTTGGTGGTATGAGTATTCATAAATGTATTTCTGTCTCAGTACTATATAACCTGGTGATAGTTTAGTTTTTGGTGGTATGAGTGTTCATAAATGTATTTCTTTTTAAAGACTGGCTTGGTGAGTCTGAGTCTAGGTTCTTTGCATTTCCATATATATGTTAGAATTAGCTTCTTAATTTTATCCAAAACCAAAAAAACTCTGCTCGGATTTTGATTGGGTTGCAGTACAGCTAAGGATTAAGTTGGGATGAATTGACAATAATATTGACTGTTCAAACCAGAACATGGCATATTCCTCTATTATTAAGGTCCTCTTTAATTTCTCTCAGCAATACTTTGTAGTTTTCAGTGCAGACATCTTGCACATCTTTTAGAGTTATTCCGATATATTTTACATTCTTTGTGTTATTATCAATTCTATTTTTAAATTTCATCTTCTAATTGTTCACTGCTAGCATATAGAAATGCAATTGATAGTTATATTCTGAATTTGTATACAGCAACCTTGTTAAAGTCACATAAGACCAATGTTTTGCTTATAGACTTTTAGATGTTTTATACCTGCTATCACATAATATGTGAATAATGGCAGTTTACTTCTTCCTTTATAATCTTTGTACCTGTATTTCTTCTTTATACTTTATATAAAGTATTTTGTTATATTGACCACGACCTCTATAGTACAATGCCAATAGAAATGGTATTAGCAGAAAGGTCACTACAGGGGGAAGACATTCACTATTTCACTGTTAAGTACAATGTTAGCTGTAAGGTTTTGTAGGTACCCTTTACCAAATTAAGGAAGTCTCCTTTTACTCTCGTTTTACTGAGAATTTTTAAATCATAAATGTTATCAAATGTTTTTTCTGCACATATTCAGATAATGATGTAGTTTTTCTATTTAATTCTGTAATGTTAGTGAATTACATAGTTGGATTTTTTTTTTAGTCTTATGCTAATTTTGCATCCAAGAATAAATCTCACTTGGTCAGGACTTATTCTTCTTCTTTCTATAATTGGTTTCAATTTGGATTTTTTCCGTCTATATTCATGAAAAGGATTAGTCTATAATTGTCTTTTCTTCTAATATCCTTGTCATATTTTGTATCAAAGTTATACTAGCCTCATAAAAAAGGCAAAACTCATTCCCTCTTTTTTCTGTTCTCTAATAGAGTTTGTATAACATTAGTATTATCTCTTCCTTAAATGTTTAGAATAAACCACCAGAAAAAAATATATGGCTTAGATTTTTCTTTGTTGGGAGATATTTTTTCAAGATTTTATTTATCTATTTATTTGAGAGAGAAAGAGAGAGCTGAGAGCATGAGCAAGAGGGAGGGCCAAAGAAAGAGAAAGAAGCAGATTCCCCGCTGAGTGGGGAGCATGATGCAGGACTCAATCCCCGGTCCCCAGGATCATGACCTGAGCCAAACGCAGACGCCCAACTGACTGAGCCACCCAGGTGCCCCTGTTGGGAGATTTTAAATGTTTTGTTCCAATCATTTAACATATATAATACTATTTAGTTTTTCTGTTGTTTCTCTGTCAGTTGGAATAAGCAACGTTTATCAAGGTATTTTATTTTATTTGTTGAAGTTTATCAGTAGAAAGTTGTTCATAATGTTCTCTTAGCATCTTTTTATTATTTATAAGACCTAGAGTGATGTTCTCTTTTTATTTCTGATATTGATTGTGCCTTCTCCTTCTCTCTGTCTCTCCCATTTTTACTTTTCTTGATCCATCTTGCCAAGGAGGAATACATTTTATTAGTCTTTTTATTTTAGTGAAGTTTTGCTGGTAATTTTCTATGAAAGTGTCTTTTTTCCTAACAATTTGAGAAGGATATTTTTACTGAATATAGTGTTCTAGGTTTTCAGTTCTTTTCTTTCATCACAAAGATGTCATTCCATTGAATTATGGCTTCATTGTTTCTGCTTTGAGGTCAGCTGTCAATCTTGTTGCTTCTTTGAGGGTATTATGTTTTATCATCCCCCAGCTGTTTTTTGGAATTTCCCTTTGGCTTTGTTTTTTCGGCAGTTTTACTATGTTATGCCTACATGTGGTTTCCTTTATATTTACCCTGATTGGGGATTATAATGCCTCTTGAGTCTTTTTTCAATAGGAACATAGAAATGTGTTTTGTTTTCTTTTAAATTATTGTGGCTTTAAGGGTGATAATTAATTTTTTTTCCATCTGTGAGTTTATAGAAAAATCCTGACTATATACAGTAATTAGAGACATAGAGATTAAATATTAACTTTATTCCTAGTAATTCTGCAATTGAAAAAAAAAAACTAATATCAGATTACAAGCAGATTTCTAATATTCCACCTGAAGTCTAAACCTCAAGGCAACTTTCCCAAGGGAAACTTTTCATTTGGAGACAAGGCAACCTGTGAATTGCTGCCTACCACTTTTTGTAACATAATAGTAAGGAAAGAGGGAAATGATCCTATAATCTGGAAGACAGATCATGTGTGCTTACCTCATAGCAAACTGAACCAGAAACCAATAAACTTACTTTGTAAAAAAAAAAAAAAAAAATACTTTGTGGGCAAATAAGCCAGAGAAAAAGAAGGAACTAAATTCCTACTTCCAGTGTCATCGATTAGATAAGTCACTCCCTCAGGTGAAGGGAGAGGTTCCTCCCATATTTTTTCTCCTAAGGGAGCAAGTTAAAATTCTCCCCACTCTATGGGAACAAACTGCCTGAGATCAACATTTTCCTTAAAGATAGGGAGACTAATGTTTTTTTGTTTTGGGGGGGTTGTTAGTTTTTTGTTTTTTGTTTTTTGTTTTTTGTTTTTTAGTCTGGTTCCCAATCTAAAAATTTAGTGAATTTTTTAGGGTATGCCTTAGATTGTGCAGAAATTCCTAAAGAGGTAAGTACACATACTTCTAAGTTTGTTTGTTTTTTTTTATAGTTTATTTATTTAAGCAATTTCTACTAGACACAACGTGGGGCTCAAACTCATGACCCCAAGATTGAGAGCCACATACTCCACTGACTGAGCCAGCCAGGTGCCCCTTCTTCTAATATATTTTATCTTCACTAAATCTCTATATATTTTCTTATGTATCTAAATTTAAACTTCTATAGACTTCTTCCACTCCTCTACACCTCTCTTTCCATGAGCATAACAAAAAACCATTAGTGAATGCAAGAATCCTTAAATCTTTTCTCCTTAAAAGCCAAGAAAGGATGGAGAATTTCTAACAGGTATAAATTAATATCTTCAATGTTTCTTTTGTTACAAATAAATAAATGTTATATCTTTTATAACAAGCCCATTTCAAACACACTGGAGTTTATGTTAATGTAATGATTTGCTGGTTGCCAGAAAAACCAACCATGAATAGAGGCTTGAAATTTTTCTATCCCATCTTCTGACTTCCAGGAGGGGAAAGGGGCTGAAGGTTGAATCAATCACCAATGGCCAATGATTGAATCAGTCTTGCCTATGTAATTAAGCCTCCATAAAAACCCCAAAGGAGTATGTCTAGAGAGCTTCCAGATTGATGGAGATTCCAGCATAGTGGCGCCCCTGGAGAGGGCATGGAAGCTCCGCACCCCTTCCTACATTCCTCACTCCATGCATCTCTTCTATTTGACTGTTCCTGAGTCCTTATCAGTGATCTAGTAAGTAAAATGTTTCTCTGACTTCTGTGAGCCACTCTAGCAAATTAATCAAACCCAAGGAAGGGGCCATTGGAATTTCCGGTTTATAGCCAATAGTCAATAACACAGGTGACAACCTAGACTTGTGACAGGCATCAAAAGGGGGTGGGGAGCAGTCTTAGAGGACCAAGCCCTTAACCTGTGAGGTCTGATGCTATCTCTAGGTGGGCATCTTCTTAATGCAGTTAAATTGCAGGACATCCAGTTGGTGTCTGAGAATTGTTTGAGAAGGGGACCCCTACATCAGAATTGGGTACAGAAACTTCTTCATGTACCATTTAGGAAAATTCAACATTGTTTGGAAAATTCAATATTGTTTAGAAAGTGAAAATTTCAAGAAACAAGGTTTGGGGGATAGCAGCATAAACTACAAAAAAAAAAAAAAAAAAAAAAAAAAAAAAAAAAAAAAACCTACCAAAACAACCATCTTGTGTTTTTTTGTTTTGTGTTTTCTAATTTGCTTTCTTTTATTCACAAACTACCAGTTGTGTGAGTAACTCAAAATAGGTTATTTTGATTTCATATACAAAGAACTCAATGTAAATATTGAATCATCCAACAACAAAACAGTCAATGCTACATTTTATAGTTAAATTATTCCATGAAAAAACTTGAGTAGGTTATTGTTTTAAGAGAAACACCCATGCTTTAATGTAGGAAATAACAGGAAATTCCCTGAAATAAAAACAGTGTTTTGAGGAGCATACTGAATTCCCATGAGTCAATGGAAACATTTAATGTTTTACAGTTTTCCAAAGATGAATTCTGTGGCAGACCCTGTTCTCTTTCTTAATACGTTGATGCCAAGAAGGAAGAGAATCAGCAATTCCCTTCCAACTGGAATAAAAAATTATTCTAATATTAACAAGTAATTTTGCTTATAGTAGACTCTCCAAAGGAAATAAAGATGGTTTACATAAGGAGAGCCATCAAAACAAAAGCATCCATTCAAGAGGAATCAGCAAGAATTTGAGCAGCTACTGAAAGTATCAGCCAATTCTAGCGGAAAGTGTAAACAGTATTTTCCACTTCAGAAAAATACATCTTATCTCAGTGATTATTCATCAAGACATGAAGCCAGCAACTGTTCAATATTCTGTTTTAGGATAGCACAAGGGAAGTTCCACTTACAAACCTGGACAAGAGACCAGTAATCACTGTCCCTGGCAGTTCAATTAAATGTTTAAACCATCACAGGAGCAATTTTCAGATAATAGAGGAAGTTTATGCACCTGGAAAATATAATATAAAACCTGGAGAGTTGAATGATCCTGTGTATGCCATCCTTAATTCGTTAAATTCCATTTGCATAAGAACCCTGTCAATTAACAATGGGGCAATTGTCTGAATGATTATATAGGGAAATCTAAATCCACATTGCCACCCTGCCAGACTCCTTGAGGACCAGGACCTTGTCTTATTCATCCCCAAGGACTCACACTACTAGGCCTTTCAATGTATTTCAATTAAAGTGCATTAAACCAAAATGGTGTTTATAAGCTAAGTTATGATTTAGAAAAGGACAAATTAATAATGATAATTTTCCAGTACTTTTTATTTGATCAAATTGAGAACCTTTTTTTGCATATTATTCCTTTATTCCTTTATTTACTTATTCCTTGTCTCTGCTTGATGCCAAGCATCTTGAGGAAAAGGAAGCTGTCTTATTTGTCTTCATACTATCAGCCTAGCATAGGAAGAGTTCAATAATTATTTTTTAAATGAATGAATGAGTGAATGAATGATTCTTTAAATTCTCTCATATTAGAAATTACAAATCTATACTCATGCAGAAAATCTGGGTAAAGATATTGTGATAGAGGAACACTGAAAAATACAACCCAAAATAGGATGTGATAACAACAAATAAAATTAACTAAGCATGAACAACTTGTATCCATCCAATATAAAGTTAAAATCTAAAACATAATCAACAAAGTTGCAAAGGACCTACCAATATAATAGTATCATTAGTCAACAACTGTTGCATTGATGCAACAGTATTTGCATCAATATAGGATCCAAACTCCATTAGTTCAAGTGTTAGGGGAAAGCATAAACCAGCTCAGAAAAAGCAGTCTAGATTCTCAGTGCAAAGCAAATGGCAAAGATAAGCAATAATAAAAAGGGACTTAAAATCAAAGTCATGATAATCTTACTATAGCTGCCATGCTACCCTCAATACCTCTCATTTTCATCATTGACTCTTGAATGTCCATCAACTTGGGAAAGATAATAACAAATCTTTTTATTTTCTTTTAAGATTTTATTCCTTTATTTGAAAGAGAGAGAGAAGGGAGGGGGCAGAGGGAGAGTGAGAAGCAGACTCTCCACTGAGCAGGGAGCCAAATGTGGGGCTCTATCCCAGGACCCCAGGATTGTAACCTGAACAGAAGGCAGATGCTTTACCAACTGAGCCACCCAAGTGCCCCCAACAAATCCTTCTTAAAAGTTATTAGCAATTTGGGATTGGATGTGAATCTTCCCAGTACCCTAAAAAAGGATGGTATCATTCAGTTTTACAGAGGAGCAAGTTGATGTTCAGGAATTAAATAACTTGAACCCAGGTCTGTCTGACTCCACAGCCCATGCTCCTTTTTTTTTTTTTTAATGGAGATATAATTACAGATAACATTGTATGAGTTTAAGGTGTACAACATGTTGAATTTATACATTTATATATTGCAATATGATTACCATTGTATTGTTTGCTAACCCCTCTATCACCTCACATAATTATAATTTCTTTTCTGGAGTGGGAACAATTAAGATCTAGTCTCCTAGCAACTTTGAAATTTATGATACAGTATTATTGACTATAATCACTATGCTATGCATTAGCTCTCCAGGACTACTAGTTGCAAGTAAGTACCCTTAAACAACATCTCCCTGATTCCTCCACCCCAAAACCCCTGGTTACCACCATTATACTCTGTTTTTGAGTTCAGCTTTTTAAATGTTCTTCATGTAAGTGATATCATACACTATTTGTCTTCTTCTGACTTATTTCATTTACTATAATGAAGTTCCATCCATGTTATTGAAAATGGCAGGGTTTCCTTTTTTCACATGGCTGAGCAATAGGCCATTATGTGTATATGTGAATATATATATAACATACATAATATACTAATATAATATATAATATATGTAGTAATATATATAGTAATATGCATTACATATATGTATATACACCAGATATTTTTATCCATCATCTCTTGGCAGATATGTAGGTTGTTTGTATATCTTGGCTATTGTGAAAAATACTACAATGAACATAGGAGTGTAGATATCTCTTTAATATTCTGTTTTCCTTTGGATACATACCCAGAAATGGCATTGCTGGATCATATTAAAAATTATATTTTTAATTTTTTGAAGAACCCCCATACTGTGTTCTATAGTTAAAGCCCATGTTCTTGATCACCATCCTAAAGTGCCCTATAGCCTAGGTTGCTTGTTGATATCTCAAGCTCAGTGTGCTTAATCCTATAAAAAATACTAATACCCTAAGAGTCAAAAGATTGGCCTATCTTCTGATACTGATGGCTTGCTTATCTTTGTCTCATTACTAAATCTAAAGAAAGAGAATACTGACAATCACCCTTCATCAAAATGTTGTGAGAGGGATCCCTGGGTGGCGCAGCGGTTTAGTGCCTGCCTTTGGCCCAGGGCACGATCCTGGAGACCTGGGATTGAATCCCACATCGGGCTACTGGTGCATGGATCCTGCTTCTCCCTCTGCCTATGTCTCTGCCTCTCTCTCTCTGTGACTATCATAAATAAATAAAAATTTTTAAAAATGCCCTAAAAAAATGTTGTGAGAGAAAAATGAAATAATATATGAAATTCCATCAGCCTAATTTTTTGTAGGATTTATTTATTTTACAGAGAGCATGCACTCACACACACACACACACACACACGTGGATAGGGGGAGAGGGAGAGGGAGAGAGCATCTCAAGCAGACTCCCCACTGAGCACAGAGCACAAAGTGGCACTCAATCTCAGGACCCTGAGATCATGACCCAAGCCACTGTCAGTAGTCAGATGCCCCCACATCACCCTGATTTTTATGGATACTGACTTAACACCATGGTGCAGGCAACTTGGGCATTACGAGTATGACCCATGACCCCAAATCTTAAAAATCTTTCATTCTAGCTAAGGAGGCCAGAAATCATTTAATAATTGCTAAGCAATTCAGTACAGCCCACAAATACTGTGTTCTTTCACCAGAAAGCCAGATCCATGAAAGCATGTTCACTGTGTATCCCCAACATCTAGAATGGAGCAAGGCATGTAATTAAGTCTCCATAAATATTTGTTAAATGAATAATAGTGAAGTAGCCTATTCATACTTGAGTTAATGCACTTTGGGGACAAAATGCTATTAACATTTATTTTTAGAATCTTAAAAAAAAGACATTCCCCTGTGCTTGACCCTTTCTGACCCAAGTACCCTCCTTGTATATATATATATCCTCAATCTCTAGGTCAGCATGTTAGGAAGTCCATGATGTCTATAATCATGCAACCCTCAGAATTTTATTTTTTTAAGATTTTATTTATTTATTCACGAGAGACACACAGAGAGGCAGAGACATAGGCAGAGGGAAAAGCAGGCTCCCTGCAGGGAGCCCGATGTGGGACTTGATCCTGGGACTCCAGGATCATGCCTTGAGCCTAAGGCAGACGCTCAACCACTGAACCACCCAGCCATCCCAACCCTCAGAATTTTAAAAAGAATATATCTACGGAATAGAATTTCAGCTTCTGGAAATATGATGTGGACAGGATGGCCTGAAACCTTCACACTAAAAATGCTAAGTCAGGAATTTTAAAATCACTCTTTTACGTGTATAAATGAACTTAAAAGATAGTGAAGTAAATTCTAAGACCAAGAACAAAGCAGGGACATAGGCCTATTTAGGGGAGGTGGACGCTGAGCCACCTGTTACCTTAAGGCACCAACTGATAACAGGTAACTCAGAGCATAGCAGATGAGTATCAAAGTCAGGAGCTCATGTAAGTCAGGAAATCAGATCACAACCTCCCCCTGTCCCTGCTTAAAGATTATGCAGTGCTGTAGCCTCAAAGAAAGCATCAGTGAGAAAAGGCATTGTGTTGGCGGGGCAATAGAGAGGAAACGTGACTGGTTGTAAGAAGGGAGATGACCCCCCCCAACCCCCCAGTCTGCCCCGATCATTGTGTCCACAGGAAGCCCTGCACAAAGGTCTGGGACATAAAATCACTCTATTTGCAGTCTGGGAAACCACATGCCAGGAATTTCCTTCTAAAAAGGCACCAGCAGAAGCAAGTGTAATTCCACTTGCTGGAGGGTTGGACCTTCAACCCATTTTGACACCCAAGAGATCACAATCTGAGATTCTATTTTACAAGCAGTTTAACTCATTTGAATGGATTAGGTCTTCCAATATGGCCTGAACCATAGCTGACCTCATTTGCCACGGCTGAGCACTCTAGATATCCTGGAAAAACGTAGAGGCAGTTGTATTCCATGCTGGAATGGATTTTCTTAATTCTTCAATTTCTAGAAGACTTGCTAGTAGCAACTGTTATTTTGGAGGCAAGTTGCTATCTCCTGAGGGATCCATAATTCTCTTCCATCCACAGGCAGATCCATTTACAATGAATGTTTTAAAAATCAAGTTATATCATTAATATGTCTTTTGTTTTAAATGTGTACCCCTCTCAGAGAGAGATTGATAAACCTCTGCTAAAGAGAAATGAGCCAAGGAAAACGCATGCCTTCTTCCTATGTCCTTTATCTTTTTCCTGGAAATCTGGATTGGGAAAGAAATTGTAGTTTTCGCTACATGATTATGATTTGTTATCTTATGCTAGTGAGGTTTTTTTTTTTTTTTACTTTTCCCCTTCATTTATAAGAGTAGATGTATCCTCTGTACAGTATTATAAGCAGGTTGAGCATTGTGATTTGGGATTCAGTAGCATCTGTTCCTCCAAAGGCTCTGACAGGACCTTTCAGGTCGCACATGGGTCAGTGACAATGATAAGCTTGGATACACCCTTGCGGATGGGGGTGGGGGGTGAGGCATGGCTTTAGTGCAGTCAAGTGGAATGAAAGAGCAAGAAGGACCTGGGCTAGTGGCCTGTTACATAACCACATTACAGGTGGGGGCCCAAGGTTTGACAAAATTTCTATGAACTGTGAAACAAAAGGCACAATTTCAAACACCAAATTTTAGATATTAGCTAATAAACATTCCTATATATTATAGGGTTTTTTTTTTTTTAAGTAGACACCACATCCAGCATGGACCCCAATGCAGTGCTCAAACTCATAACTCTGAGATCAAGACCTGAGCTGAGATCAAGAGTTGGATACTGAGCCACCCAGGATCCCCCACAGGATACTTTTTTTAAGATTTTATTTATTTATTCATGAGAGACACAGAGAGAGAGGCAGAGACACAGGCAGAGGGAAAAGCAGGCTTCTAGCAGAGAGTCTGATGTGGGACTCGATCCTAGGACCCCAGAATCACACCTTGAGCTGAAGGCAGATGCTCAACCACTGAATCACCCAGGTGTCCCCCCACAGAATATTTTTTAAAGAAACATCTTAGCGTTTTGTCTGGCTACAAAAGAGATTGGTGCTTACTGTAGAAAATTTAGAAAATTCAGAGAAAATACAAACGAAAATAATTGTGACCTAAGATGTACAGAATGGGATTGATTAATCCTTGGTTCCTGATATAGATACTCATCATTGGTCTAACACAGCCTGCTTATATTTATTATTTTTAATATTTTGTAATAATGTGATAACATGTTATGTGTATTATACATATATGTATATGTAAACATATACATACACACACACATTGTGATGGTTAATTTTATGTGTCAATTTGGCTGGACCACAGAGTGCCCAGATATTTAGTCAAACATTATTCTGGGGTGCTTCTATGAAAGTGTTTTTGGGTGAAATTAACATTTATAGTGGCAGATTTTGAGTAAAGCAGAATGCAATCCCTAATGTGGATGGCCCACATGTAATCAGTTGAGGGCCTGAATAGAACAAAAGCCTCACCCTCCCTCCAGGAAGAGGGAATTCTCCAGCAGACTGTCTTTAGCCTTGAACTTGAATCTTGGCTCTCCTGGGTCTCCAACCTGTGGTCCACCCTCCAGATTTTGAGCTTACTAGCCTTCATGATTACATGAACCAATTTCTTATAAATAAATCTTTTTCTATATATATAGATCTCTTGGTCCTGTAGAACCCTGAATAGATAAAATTATATACCACAGGAAGAATCATTTCCTTCCTTTTCTAAGATTCCTGCTTGTCCATAAAATAGGCAATTATTCCAAGACCCCCCCATCCTCACCAAGCCTCAACTTCCCAGGGAAATGGGGAGAAAGTTCCTGCCTGCTATTCACTTCTCATTGGCGCTTTACTCCGGCTAGTGAGGCAGGAGGAGACTAAGGTATTGCTTCACATTTGTTTCCTGAGGATGGACTCTACGAGTGTAGACCCTCAGAAAAGGCATGTCTCTTTGCCTTTTTCTTGAGCAGCTCTCCTCTGCAAGCTGTACTTAGACACCTATTAGTCCTGACTTTTCCTGATGCAATGCATCTTTGAGTACACCCACCCCTGTGGGCAGCTGCATGTCCCACCCTCTGCCCAGAATCCCATGAGTTTGTTCCACTTAGGGAAGTAACAGCAAGAAGCCCACAAGGCCAAAGGTTCAAGCACAGTGATAAAGCTCATGTACTGAGCCCTGCCCTTCTCATGTATATATTTTTAATTTCAGAACCCAGAGCAGAAACTGACATCATGAATTGGGTTCATCAACCCTATCCAGAGAAATAGCTAGCAACTGTAAATGGCAGAAAACATATGAACAGAATGTTTGTACTATGAGTGGAGGAAGAGGCAAAGCATGAGGGAGAGGAGAACAGTGAGTCCCTCAGGAAGACTGTCTTCTGGTGAATTCTTGTGGCTTTCCCAGGCTGGGCCAGAAGAAACTGCTTTGTGATAATTCGGTTCCTTCCCCCATCTTCCCTGCTTTTTCCCTCCTCCCCCAGATGCACAGAGAATTTCTCGAAGCTCTGGTTGTGATCATTTCTCCCTGGGAGATGCGGAAAGAGAACAAACATCCGTTTTTAAAATGTGTTTATATATTATGAGTCAAAAAGATGAAATTCAACCCAACTTTTCTGGTCATTGCTGACATGTTATATGTGTTAGTTCTCCGAATTATTACAGTCTATCTCTTAGTCAAGGTGAAGCAGGTGTTAAGTTTACTGCTATCAGTATTATTATTAAAGGAAGAGGATGAAGAAGAAGGTAAAAATTAAGTATGCCTTTGTTTTTAATATCGGAGACAAACCAAACTGGTAGCAAGCAGGCCCCAAATTCTGATATCATGGGTGAAATACTCAGAGCTTGAAACTGGTCACAGGCTAAGACTACAGTGGAAGACACACACCAGACTCTGGCTCTTGGTTTTCCCCTATATAACAAGCATGGAGCAGGGCCATCCTGGATACTACTCTGATCTAAACTGCTCATTGAGATCACCATGCTTACGTGGCTCCTGATGGCTACATGCATCCACTTGGCCTCTCTGATGTTTGCATCCCATCATCCCCATCATGTCAGAGAGCCCAGTTATTTTAAACCATCTTCTCCATTTGGCCTACATGTGCCTAAAGAGGACTACCAATCACAGACCTTTACAGTGATGCTGGGGCCACTCTGGGTAGTCAATTTCTTTCCACTTTGTTGAATGGACTGTCCCTCAGAATCTCCTATACAACTGGTTTGTCTGGTAGAGTTTCCATGGAGAAACACCAGAATAGACAGGAGTGGTCCACTTCAAACTCAGAGTGTCCAGAGAAAGATGAGGATTCAAGATTTGCAGGAGCATCAACACAGATGTTCCCATCCTATATGTCAGAGTCCCATTCCTCCACCAGGTAAGATGGTAATGATTCCACCAAAGTTGAGACTGCCACCAGGTGACTGGATTCCTTATGCCTCTGAATCAACAATGATGAAGTGGGTTATTGTTTGTCTGGGGTCATTGATCCTGATTACCAAGGAGAATTGACTTAACACTATGCAATGCAGGTAAAGAAGAGTATATCTAGGAAGAAGAGGTCCCTTAGGGTGTCTCTTAGTATCACCATATTAAGTGACAAAATTCAATTGAAAATTATAA
Organism: Canis lupus baileyi; assembly: GCF_048164855.1. Classification (NCBI taxonomy): domain Eukaryota; kingdom Metazoa; phylum Chordata; class Mammalia; order Carnivora; family Canidae; genus Canis; species Canis lupus. The sequence continues at coordinate 21,902,274 of NC_132842.1, forward strand.
CAGTGTTTGTCCTTCTATGATTTTTTTGTTAAAAAAAAAAGGTTAAAAAGTGTGTTAGCTAATGCTAAGGTGGTAATCATATTGCAGTATATGAGTGTAACAAGTCAACATGTAGTGGACCTTAAAACTTATACAATGTTATGTCAAAATATATGTCAATTATAACTCAATAAACCTCAGAAGGGAAAGTGTAATGAGAACCAAAAAAGAAAAAAAAAAGAAAATTACAAAAGGAGGGAAAAGATGGAGGAGTAGAAGGACCCTAAGCTTGCCTCCCCACTTCCCCAGATACAACTGGATGACACTTGTATCGGTGTAAATAACCCAGAAAATGACCCAGTTCTGGTAGAATGAACTCCAGAACCAAAGGTAGAGAAAAGGCCACACTGAGGAAGATAGGAAAAACAGAGACACGGTCTGAGACCTAAATGGACTGTGGTGGTCTGTGGAGAGCAGGGATCCAGGAGTGCAATGAAGGGCAAGAGACAGATGATTGCACTGGGGACCCTACATGGGGAAGACAAACCCCCATAATATTTGAAAGTAAGAAGGGCTGAATTTCACGAAGTCTTACAACCAGCAGGATGTAGGGCCCGGAATTCTAGAGACCAGCAGGCCCTGCTCCAGGAAAGTCCCAAGGGCATTAGGAAGCTGAGTCTCCATCCTTCAAGAGGCAGTATGCCTAACAGCTTGAGCAGATACAGCACAGAAGCAGCAGTTTGGAGGATGCCTGGGGCACACAGAAAGGAGGGTGATTTGCTCATCACAGAGCATGCCCCAGAGAGATAGGGATCTCAGAGACACCTCTCCAGAAATAAAGGAGCTTGCCAGTGCCATTTTCTTCCTCCTAGCAGGAACGCACAACCAAGTATGGGAATCAGCACTGCCTAACTTGCTTACACCAAGCCCCACCCTCCCAGCACTTCAGGGGATCTGCCCTCCCCTGTCCTACTTGCCTTAGTCTCAGCACTATGGGGCCACTCCATGAAGATCAGCACAAATCTTGCCAGCACTGCATTTCCCAACCTGTACCTTTTGCAGGGTCTCCATCCTGGTGGCCAGAGCAGCAGACATTGCAGAAGTCTGAGGTGCATCTTTTAAAAGTACACACCCTGCTGCCACACACACATTGAAGATATACTTAGGCTGGCCCAATCCCGGCAGCAGTGGCTCCAGGTCTCATTTAGTAAGCAGACCAGCATGTATCCTGTTAAAAGGCACCCCACCCCCGCCAGACATCAAACATTGCCCACAACAGGCAGAGACCCACTGCAAAAAAATGGACTGGGTAAAGCAGCAAGACAACAACAGGGCACACACAACACACACAGGAGTCACTCCCTGAAACACCAGATGCTGGGGAACAAGGGACACTGCCCTGCAAGGCATTTCAAAACCTTTTCATAAGACCATTGCCTCCAAGAGCAGGAGATGTAGCTGATTTCCTAACACAGAGAAACAGACACAGAGATTTAGACCAAAGGAGGAGGCAGAGAAACACATCCCAAATGAAAGAACAGGACTAAACCACAGCAAGAGACCTAAGCAAAACAGATATGCCTGATAGAGAATTTAATGATCATAAATAATACTCACTGGACTTGAGAAGAGTGGAGGACATCAGTGAGACCCATAACAAAGAGATTTTTTTTTAAAAAGGAAACAAACAGAAATGAAGAACGCAATAAAGCAAATTAAAAATGCACTTCATGGAATAAATAGCAGGCTAGATGAAGCAGAGAAACAAATTAATGACCTGTAAGACAGAGTAATGGAAAGTAACCAAACTAAGCAAATGAGAGGGAAAAATTATGTAAATTGCGAATAGTCTTAGGGAACTCAGTGACTCCATCAAGCAAAATAACATTTGCATTATAGGAATCCCAGATGAAGGAGAGAGAGAAAAGGGAACAGAAAATTAATTTGAAGAAATAATAACTGAAAACTTACATAATCTGCAGAAGGAAATATATCCAGAACTAGGAGGCACAGAGATCCCCTGAAAAAACAACCAAAGGATTCCACACCAAGACATATAGTAATTAAAGTGGAAAAAAAAATTGGTTAAGAAAAACTTTAAAAGCACCAAAAGAAAACAGTTACATAGAAGGGAAAACCCCATAAAGCTATCAGTGGATTTTTCAGCAGAAACTTTGCAGGCTAGAAGAGACTGACATGATATATTCAAAGTGCTGAGAGGGAAAAATCTGCAGCCACAAATACTCTATCCAGCAAGGGTACCATTCACAATTGAAGGAGAGACAAATAGTTTCTTAGACAAAAAAAAAAAAAAAAAAACTAAAGGAATTAATGACCACTAAACCAGCCCTACAAGAAATATTAAAGGGGACTCTGAGTGGAAGAGAAAGACCATAAATGAGAATATGAAAAATAAGCATACCTGTAAAAATCAGCCAAGAGATTCATAAAATAAAAGGATGTAAAATATGACACCATATACCTAAAACATAGCAGCAAGAAGAGCAAAGAATCAGTTTAAACTTAAGTGACCATCAAATTAATATAGATGGTTGTATGCAGATGTTATATACAAACCTAATGGCAACCAAAAATTAAAAGTCAGTAATAGGTAGGCAAAGAATAAAGAGAAAGGAATCCAAGTATGTCACTAAAGAAAACCAGTAAGCCATAAAAGAAAGCAAGAGAAGAAAGAATCAGAGAGAAAACTATAGAAACAACCACAAAACAAGTAATAAAATGGCCATAAATACATATCCATCAATAATTACTTTGAATGTAAATGGATTAACACTCCAATCAAAGCACATAGGATTACAGAGTAGATAAAAAACAAGTTCCATCTATATGCTGCCTACAAGAGACTCATGTTAGACCTAAAGATACTTGCAGATTGAAAGTAAGGGGATAGAGAAATATTTATCTTGCAAATGGATGTCAAAAGAGAGCCAGGGTAGCAATATTTATGTTAGACAAAAGAGACTTTAAAACAAAGACTGTAACAAGAGACAAAGAAAGACATTACATAATAACAAAGTGGACAATCTAACAATAAGGTAATAATAATTGTAAATATTTGTGCATTCAACATGGGAGCACCCAAATTTATAAAGCAGTTAATAAGAAACATAAAGAAAATAATTGATAATAATACATTAATAGTAGAGAACTTTAATACCCCACTTACATCAATGGACAGGTTATCCAAACAGAAAGTCAACAAGGAAACAGTGACTTTGAATGATGCACTACACCAGACAGATTCAATGGTATTGAGAATATGCCATCCTAAAACAACAGAATAAATGTTCTTTTCAAGTACACATGGGAACATTCTCTAGACTAGATCACATACTGGCCACAAATCAGGTCTTAGAAACTTCAAAAAGATCAAAGTCATACCATGAATCTTTTCTGACCACAATGCTATAAAACTAGAAAAAGACCACAAGAAAAATCTGGAGAGATCACAGATACATGGAGGTTAAATAACGTACTACTAAACAATGAGTGGGTCAACAAAGAAATCAAAGAAGAAATAAAAAATTACATGGAAATAAGTGAAAATGAAAACACAGTGGTCCAAAAGCTTTGGGATGCAGCAAAAGCATTCTAATAGGGACGTTTGTAGCAATAGAGAACTGTCTCAAGAAGCAAGAAAAACTCCAATAAACAACCTAAACTTACAACTAAAGGGGCTAGAAAGAAACAACAAACAAAACCCAGCAGAAGAAAGGAAATAATAAAGAACAGAGGAGAAATAAATCATATAAAAATGAAAAACAAACAAAATAAAACAAAAACAATAGAAGAGATCAATGAAACCAGGAGCCTGTTATTTTTAAAAACCAACAAAATTGATAATCCTCCAGCCATATTCATGAAGAAAGATAAAGATCTCAAATAAACAAAAATCACAAATGAGAGAGGAAAATAACAACCAATACAATACCACAGAAATACAAATAATTGTAAGAGAATATTATGAAAACTTGAATGTCAACAAGTTAAACAACCTAGAGGAAATGGATAAATTCCTAGAAACATATAAATAATCAAAACTGAAGCAAGAACGAATAGAAAATTTGGACAGACAGATAACCAAAATGAAATTTAATTATTAATCAAAAAACTCCCAACAAACAAAAGTTCACAACCAGATGGCTTCACAGGCAAAGTCTGCCAAACATTTAAAGAAGAGTTAATACCTGTTCTTCTCAAACCATCGCAAAAAATAGAAGAGGGAAGAAACCTTCCAAATTCATTCTATGAAGCCAGCATTATCCTGATGCCAACACCAGATAAAAACACTCCACAGAAAGAGAACAAACCAATACCTCTGATGAACATAGATGCCAAAATCCTCAACAAAATACTAGCAAACCAAATCCAACAATACATTAAAAAAAAAAATCATTCACCACAGAGCACCAGGTGGCTCAGTTGGTTACACATCCAACTCTTGATCTCAGCTCAGGTCTTGATCTCAGGGCCGTGAGTTCAAGACCTGTGTTGGGCTCTGAGCCTACTTGAAAAAAATGATCATGGTGATCATTCACCACAATCAAGTGGGATTTATTCCCAGGATTGAAGGGTAGTTCAGAATTCACAAGTCAGTCAACATGATACATCACAAAAATAAGGGGATAAAAACCATAAGATTTCAATAGATGCCGAAAAAGCATATGACAAATACATCAACCATTTGTGATAAAAACCTCATCAAAATAGGTTTACACCAAAAAAAAAAAAAAATAGGTTTACAGGGAACATACCTCAATGTAATAAAGGCCAAATATGAAAAAAAGCTAACATCATCCTCAGTGGGAAAAACTGAGAGTTTTCCCCAGGTTGGGAACAAGACAAGGATATCTACTCTTATGACTTTTATTCAACATAGCACTGGCCACAGCAGTCAGACAACAAAAAGAAATAAAAGGCATCCAAACTAGTAAGGAAGAAGTAAAACTTTCACTATTTGCACAGGACATGATACTATATATAGAAAACCCTAAAGACCTCACGGAAAAACTACTAGAATTGGTAACAAATTCAGTAAGGTTGTAAGATACAAAATCAATATAGAGAAATCCATTGCATTTCTATACACTAATAATGAAGCAGCAGAAAGAGAAATTAAGATAACAATCCCATTTACAATTGCACCAAAAATAATAAAATACCTAGGAATAAATTTAATTAAGGAGGTGAAAGACCTGTACTCTGAAAACTATAAAACATTGATGAAAGAAATTGAAGATGACACAAAGAAATGAGAAAACATTCCATGCTCATGGATTGGAAGAGCAAATGTTAAAATGTCTATACTACCCAAAGCAATCTACATATTTAGTGCAATCCCTATCAAAATACCAACAGCATTTTTCACAGAGTTGGAACAAGCAATCCTAAAAATTGCGTGGAGCCACGAAAGACCCCAAGTAGCAAAAGACATCTGGAAAAAGAAAAAAACTGGAGGTATAACAATTCCAAACTTTAAGTTATACCACAAGGTGTTGTAATCAAAACAGTATGATACTGGCACAAAAACAGACATGTAGATCAATGGAACAAAATAGGGAGCCCGGAAATAAACATGATTATATGGTCAATTAATCTTCAACAAAGGGGGCAAGAATATACAATCTGAAAAAAACAGTCTTTTCAACAAATGGTGCTGGGAAAACTGGACAGCTACATGCAAAAGAATGAAACTAGACCCCTTTCGTATACAATACACAAAAATAAATTCTAAATGGATTAAAGAGTTAAATGTGAGACCTGAAACCATAAAAATTATAGAAGAGAGCACAGGTAGTAATTTCTCTGACATGGGTCTTAGCAACATTTTTATAAATTTATCTCCGAAGGCAAGGTAAATAAAAACAAAAATAAATTATTGGGACTACATCAAAAGAAAACCTTTTGCACAGTGAAGGAAATAATCAACAAAACTAAAAGGCAACCTATTGAATGGGAGAAGATATTTGCGAATGATATATCTGATCAAGGGTTAGTACCCAAAATATATAAAGAACTGATAAAACAACACCCAAACAATAAATAATCCAATTAAAAACTGGCAAAAGACAAGAACAGATATTTCTCCAAAGAAGACATCCAGTGGCCACAGACACAAGAAGAGATGCTCAACACTACTCATCATCAGGGAAATGTAAAACCACAACAAGGTATCACCTCACACCTGTAAGAATGGCTAAAATTAAAACACACACACACACACAAGAAACAATAAGTATTGGCAAGGATGTGGATAAAAAGGAACTCTTGTACACTTTTGCAAATCAGTACAACCTCTGTTGAAAACAGTATGGAAGGTCCTCAAACAGTTAAAAATAAAACTACCTTATAATCCAGTAATTGCCTTACTAGATATTTACCCCCCAAATATAAAAACATTAATTAGGGGATCCCTGGGTGGCGCAGCGGTTTGGCGCCTGCCTTTGGCCCAGGGTGCGATCCTAGAGACCCGGGATCGAATCCCATGTCAGGCTCCCGGTGCATGGAGCCTGCTTCTCCCTCTGCCTATGTCTCTGCCCCGCCCCCCTCTCTGTGACTATCATAAATAAAAAAATAAATAAATAAATAATGAAAAAAACATTAATTAAAAGGGATACATGCACCCCTATGTTTATAGCGGCATTATTTACAATAGCCAAATTATGGAAGCAATCCAAGTGTCCATGGATAGGTGAATGGATAAAGATGATGTGCTATATATATATATATATATATATATATATATATATATATTCAATGAAATATTATTCAGCCATAAAAAGAATGAAATCTTGCTGTTCACAACATGGGTGGAGCTAGAGAGTATAACCTGAAGCGAAATAAGTCAGTCAGAGAAAGATAAATACCATACGATTTAACTCATATGTGGGATTTAAGAAACAACAAATAAGCAAAGGAAAAAAAAAGAGAAAGACAAACCAATAAACAGACTCTTAACTATAGAGAACAAACTGATGGTTACCAGAGGGGAGGTGAGTGGGGGGGATGGGTAAAATAGATGATGAGGATGAAGGAGTGCAATTGTCATGAGCCCTGGCTGATGTATGGAAGTGTTGAATCCCTATATTGCACACCTGAAACTAATATAACACTATGTCAACTATACTGGAATTAAAAATAAAAAAATTTTTAAAAGATAAATTAAAAAAAATACAATTAAATTTTTTAAAATTAGAAATAGACATATTATACAATCCAGTAATTCCACTTCTGGATACTTACGCAAAAACAAAAATGCTAATTCAGAAAGATATGCATCCCTATGTTTATTGCAGCATTATTTACAATAGCCAAGATATGGAAGCAACCTATTGCTAGATGAATTAATAAAGAAGATGTGGTTTGTGTGCATATGTGTGTGTGTGATATATATATATATATATATATATATATATATATATATATCTCACACTGGAATATTGTTCAGCCATAAAAAAGAATGTTGCCATTTGCAACAACAGGGATGGACCTAGTGGGTATTATGCTAAGGGAAATAAGCCAGGCAGAGAAAGGCCAATACCATATGGTTCCACTTACATGTGAAATCTAAAAAACATAGCAGATGAACAAACAAGAAGAAAGAAACATTCATAAATATAAGGAACAAACTGGAGTTTGCCTAAGGGGAAGGGAGCAGAGGGATGGGCAAAATGGGTGAAGAGGACTAAGAGGTACAAATTTACAGTTACGAAGTTAGTCATGGGAATGACAAGTACAGCATAGGCAATATAGTCAATATTATGATACGCTTACTGTGGTGAGCATTTAATAATATGTATAATTGTTGAACCACTCTGTTACATGCCTGAAAGTAATTTATTCTTTTTAAACACTTCATTTATTTGAAAGAGAGAGAGAGCCCATGCGCACACATGAGTGGCAGGGAGGGGCAGAAGGAGAGGGAGCATCAGACTCCCTGTTGAGCAGGGAGCCTGATGCGGGGGTTCCATCCCAGGACCCCAAGATCAAGACCTGAACCAAAAGCAGATGCTTAACCAACTGAGCCACCCAGGCATCCTGGGAGAAATTTAATATTATATATCAACTACACTTCGATTAACCATTTAAGAGTTGCTTTTAAATGCGAAAAAAGAAAGAAAATTACAACAACCACCCAATTTAGGGAGTATTGCTAATGGTCCAGAGATTTTAGGAATGAACAATTCAGTCACTCCACCAGACCGTGACCCACTCAAGTGCTTGCTGTGACCACATGACCAGTCACAGAAACAGTGACAGTGATTATTGCATTTCTTCCTTATTTTGATATGGATGTGTTTGCATATATATTACCAAATACTCTTTTTCTTTTCTTTCCTTTCCCCTTTTCCCTTTATCATCTCACATGAGATGTATCAATAGCAGTTAACTTTATAAATCACAGTATTTAAGTTAGAGGGCATCAAAGCAGAGGAGTGAACACGTGTGACCCTGTCATCATCTTTATTTGGCGATTAAGTATGGCTTAAGGAGACGTGCGTGGGTGCCAGGTTGACAAAGGATAGACTGTAATGGGCAGTCTTCGGGTGTCAGCTTGGCTGTGCTACCATCCCAGTTACCCAAACACTAATCCAGATGTTGCTGTGAAGGTATTTTGTGGATATAATTCAAGTCCATAATCAGTTGACTCTAAGTAAGGAAGAGTATGTTTGATAGGTGTGTGTGACATGCTCAGCCAAAAGGCCCTCAGATCAGAGCTAAAGCTTTTCTGAGGAAGAAGAAAGTCTGCCTGTGGACAGAGCTTCAGCTGTCGCCCAAGATTTCAGTGGGCTTCTGACAGCCTGCCCTGTGGATTTCAGATCTCCCTGGAAGGCAGAGTCCCATGGAGTAGAGGATGAGACATTGGGGGTGCTCCTGGGTACCACACCTGCTAGGCAGGACAGGGAGCAACAATAAGTGGAATGGATGGGCCCACCAGCCTATGTCCTACCCCCCCACCTCTCAGAAAAGTCGGCCAGTGAAGCGAATTTGGACAGTAGAATACTTTGAGCTGCCGGCTGCTGAGTTTATGCAAAAGATTAAAATAAACCATGCAAAAGAAGACGTAAAGTAGAAAAGTTAGTTTAGGATAATTAAGCGAGTTACTGCACACTAGCTCCTATTCTCCTTTAGAACATAATTTTCGGGTCATCTGGGTGGCACAGTTGGCTAAGCGTCTGACTCTTGGTCTTAGCTCAGGTCACGATCTCGGGGTGGTGAGATAGAGCCCCACCTCGGGCTCTGTGCTCAGCAGGCAGCATGCTTCCCCTCTCCTTCTCCCTCTGCCCCTCCCCCTGCCCACTTGGTCTCTCTCTCTCTCTCAAATTAATCTTTAAAAAAAAGAAAAGAACATAATTTTCAATGGGGGGAGTGGGATTGGTTCTTGAGGATCAAAAAAATCACATACTTTTTATATATAAAGTGGATGTATGTAAAGTACATAAACATATACAATATAGTGTGGTATTAAAATTTCATGGCAGGGGTGCTTAGGGGAAAAAATGTCTGAAAAGGCTCTTCAGGGGGTGGTAATGAAAACAAGGTTGAGAAACACTGCCTTAGAAGGACTTCTTAAATAACACCATTGTGTGCTTTTTAAAAAAATCATGGAAATAGCATTGTTGCATTTTCATTCTACAGAAAAAATACATTCCCATTATAAAAATAAACATAAAAAAGATAAAAGCTTGTTAAACATCCCACCCGGAAATAACTACCGTTGCACATTTAGGGTTGCCTGTGGGTGGGTGTGTGCAGGCACACACGCTTTTTTTTTCTATAGTTATTTTTACTTCTACTAAGATGAAATTACACAATAACTACTATTTTGTAAAATTTTTTCTGCTTAATATTCCGCTTAATAATTAGCTCCCTATGCGGCAAAGATCAACGGAGAGCGTCGTTGTAATACCTGCATGGTATGCCGCTTTATAATGTATTTATCCAATCTCAATTAATAGAGCTTCGCATTACAGCGGTGTGTGTAACGCTTGACACTGGACAGTAAACATTACTGTGCTGAACATCCTGGAGTAGTTTTATTATCTTTTGAAGATAATATTCCTGAGAGAGGAAGAGGTAAAATCTCTGTACTTTCTTTGAAGCAATGAGACATGTTGCCAAGCTATCTGTTCAATAAATAGATTTCCACCATCATATTAATGCCTTCATAGTATTCCATCGTAGAGGATATCATAATTTTTTAAATCAATACAATATTTAAGGGATGAGCAATCCTTTGCCATTATAAGCAATGCTGCAAAAACATCCTGGGCTTGACTGATTATTTTTGCAAGCAAAACTCCTGGGTAGAATTACTGGACCAAGAGTAAACAATTTAAAAACACACAGGCACAACTTTTTAATGCCTTTGAAATGCTGTTCCAATTTACCCTCCCTTTGAAGGCAATGAACCGTTTGCGAATCACAGCATTTCTGGCCTCATGGCTTGTGACCCTACATCTCCTGGGATCAGCCTCTGGATGTATCCGAAGGACCCCAAAGCCTTCATGTTCTGTTTTCTTGTAGATCATACAGGAAGGCAAAGGTGTCTCCCCCTGCCCGTGCCAGAGGTCCCTGCAACAGGTATCACAGTGGAAGCCTGTATGTAGTTCAGCTCTAAAAAGTTACTTTCAAAAGAAGTATAGGGAAGTTTTCATACTGGCTTCCTGGTCTGCTGTTACCTTTGGTTTATTTTGTTTTCATTTTTTAGCTTTCGACCTGCCAGGATGACAATCTCGTGTTATACATTGCCTATTGACACAGGATTTGGGAAATTATTTCTGGCCAGGGTCCTTAATCCTGCTCCCAGAGTACTCACTTGCTTATTTTTGTTGCTTTTTAACAGTGAAACCATCAGTGGCAAGATATCCAACAAATGAGCCCCCGGAGTCTTTGTAAAATCATAATAAGTCTTCCTGTTAACCCAGAGATGTGTGGAAACCACTGCAAGTCACATCATTCTGCTGTGGGAACTAATGCTAGGTTATCTTTTATCTAGATTTCTTTTTTTAGATTTCTAAATGCCTTTTCTTTCTATTTCCCACCTTCACACAGAGCTAACCTGAGGCTACTAGCCCTGGACCAGAGATCTGAGTGGATGGCCTTGCTACAGAGGATCTGGTCACAGAAGCTGTGTTGGAGAGATCAATTGGGGGTGGGTGGGGGGAGAAAAACCCAGAAACATGTCTGCGTCCCGGTCACTGGCAGATCATTTGATTTCAGGACCTCGTCTCCCATCTTCTCAAACTCTTTCTTTGTGTTATCCCATCTTATTAATAAATGAATGTAGGAATCCAAGGTGATCCCAGGGGAGAGGGTGGGATTCATACTTTTAAAATTGTGGCATGGGATCCCTGGGTGGCGCAGCGGTTTGGCGCCTGCCTTTGGCCCAGGGCGTGATCCTGGGGACCCGGGATCGAATCCCACGTCGGGCTCCCTGCATGGAGCCTGCTTCTCCCTCTGCCTGTGTCTCTGCCTCTCTCTCTCTCTCTGTGACTATCATAAATAAATAAATAATTAAAAAAATATAAAATTGTGGCAAAGTTTACCATCACATAAAATTTACCATCTTAAATATTTTTAAGTATACAGGTCACTGTCATGAAGTACAGGCACATTGTTGCCCTACTGCTGCCACCACTCATCCACAGAATTTCCTTCCTCTTGCATAACTGAAACTCTATATCCCTGAAACAAAAAACTCCCATCGCTCTCCCTGTGGCTCATGGGTGTTTGGCGTGAGCAGCTAGGGGGATGATGGTGCCCACCACTGCCACTCATCTATGGATGACGTCCCCTTTGGCTTGCCCACATTGACCTTCAGTGCCTACTTTGACCTCATAGAGAGGTCTTCCAGTGCTGACCACCTAAAGACAGCCCATGGTGATTTACTTAGTTCCAGGGTTTTCTCCATGTCTAACTTTGGGGTGCCAGGGTTTCTAATCCCTCAGTGGCCAGTGTTTAGGGTCATCTAAGTGAGCACCCGAATTCACTGGAAACATCACAACCCAATGGAAGAACAAGGAAATTCAAAACATTAAGGCGTTTACCATCAATAACTGCATTTGTTGAGAGCTTTCAGGTAGAAAAGTTTTTTGTTTTCTTTTTTTAATATTTTATTTATTCATTCATGAGAGACACAGAAAGAGAGGCAGGACCCCTGGGATCACGACCTGAGCCAAAGGTAGATAATCACTGAGCCACCCAGATGCCCTGCTTTGTTTTCATACATGGTCACATTTCAGCATTTTGACCATCCCGTAAAGTAGCTGGAGTTACCATCCCATTTTTTCAGAGATGAGAAAGTTGAGTCTGAAGGAGAAAGCAACTTGGCAAAAGTCATGCCTCTGTCAGGGTCTCTGTCTCCAGCTCTCCTAGAAAAGAGAAATTCTTGAAGTTGTAGAAAATCCTAACTGTTGTAATTGCTTCCTTGGGGAAAAAAAAATCCCGTTGTACTAATTAGTTGAGCTTTGGCTACTCTTTTGATTTGGTTATGGGAGATTTAAACCTACACTTCCTGTGTTCGTTTTATTACCTTGGTTATTTGAATTCCTGCAATCTTGAAAACTTGCTTAAACATTCTCCTACGTTGTTTTCATTATGCTAACATAACTCAATATGTATCTTCGTCTTTATTCCTGTGCCTAAATTCAGCTGCTTGTGGCCCAGCCTTAGAAAACTGGATATTATTTTTCCTCTTAAATGGCCCTGGTTCCTTTAGGTCCTCTCCAGCCAACCTGCATCTTTCTACATTTCTGGCACAGCAATAAATAAATGTATCGCATGGTAGAGTGTATTGAAGTACCATCATCAAAGATTGAATTAAAATCTCATTCTGAACTTTTTTCTCTGCAGATTTTCCTTCAGCCCCTTTCTTTTCTCTTTATAACTGGTCTGCTTTCAGCTCTCAGGACCTCAGCACAAATCATTACCTTAGGGACAAGTCAAAATCATAGGAAAAATTTGTTTTTTTCCGCTCCTCCTGACTTATCCCTACTTTTGACATTGACCGACAGGGCGTGGGGAGGTTTTGCAGGGTTGGCTCAGCCTAAGCCGGGGCCTTGAGCGTGTTGTGGGGCTCCGTCTGCCGCAGTTCCTCAGCCACGAGGCCTCCCTTGTCTTTCCCAGGGACAGATGGTATGCTCGGTGGGGGAGGAACCGAGCAGATGTGAGCAGCTATCTTCAGGTTGTGGGGGAGAGGCACAAGGCCTGCGCTTCAGGAAAGCAGAAAACCATCCATTTGCAAATCGCAGCCTCTGTGCATGGAACCAGGGGCCACATTTCAAACGTCCTGGGATGCGTGGAATCCTAGAGAGCCATGGAGAGGGTGGTTCCCTTCTGGTTTCACGCTTGTCTCATCCATCAGTAACTTTGTGAGTCTGTATCAGAGAGAATGGCCTTGGGTCTTTGTAAAATCACACGGAAATCTTCTTCCACTTTATACTAAGTCTTCTTAAGTTACTACATCTCCGTACTGTTGAAGTCTTTGGACTGGCATCCAATTGCTTTTGGTTTCTTGATGAGTTGTCTTCAACCCTAATTCCAGAGGAAGAAGGCTTCTCTTCCTCAGTCTCCCCCTCCACCTTCTCCTCTTTGTCTACTCATCCCGCGCTCCCTCCGCATGACCTTCTTCTTCACTTCTTTGTAGTCCTCGAAGCTCTCTGGTGTGTGTTATCTTGTCACCAAAAAGTATTTTGGCACACCCACCTGCAAATCCCAGGTAACCATAAACTTCACCATTTTGTGTGATAAACTGTGCATAACTGATCTGCACAGTTAAAAATCCCCTGCCCCTTTCTGCATGCATGAACTAAAACTCCATGTTTGTGATTACATTTGTGACTTTGCTTTTCTCTGATGCCAAACACTCAGTCGCTGGTATGAACTCCCTATTCTTCTCGTATTCCTCATTAGCTCTTCCTTCTCCTATAATAGAAGCTTTGGAGACAGGAAAAATAGCTGTTTCCTGTTCCGCCTGAACTGTTTATTATGTTTAATTAGCTCCTCCATGGTGATTTCTATTTTTATTGGCCAGGATAACATTCATATTTGAAAACTTAAGTTTTCAGCAGCGGCTGACCTCTATTTACCAAGTTTACCAAGTCTGGCTTTCGTGACTTACCCACAAAAAAGACTGCTACTACCTTTGGGTTACTCAGAAGGCACTCACGGGTGGTGGTGGATCGTGAATACTTGGGCATAAAAGACATTTCAGCTCCCACCATGGAAGTGAAAAGGCAGATCTGTCACTGGTTACAGCTGTGATGCATATGCAGGTATGACAAACAAAAAGAGAAAAAGAGAGCAAGCAGGTAAAGTTTCAAAATGACAAGAATGTGGGATCCAGTAATACACAAAGAATTGTCATGCTTTTCGGGACTTTCTTCACGTGGCATGAAGTAAGATTTAAGGAAGTGGTTGGCCAGCACGTCCAGAGTTTCTAGTTTCACTGCTTTATGTCATATGCTCATCTATGTAGGAAATGCCCTCAAAGTACCTTCCCGAAAGAGTCTAGTCTTTCAGGAAGTTTTTCTTCACTGTGATAACAACCACAGTTGGTGGGCGTTGGGAGGTTAGGTAAATGCCACTTCATCTTGCAGGTGGCATTTGGAACCAGCAAACCATGGGCACCCACCATCTCTGATCTTCATCTACAGCGGCCAGATTCTTTTGGTTGTAGGTACAGAAAGTCCAATTCAAGATGGCTAAAGGATAAAGAAAAGTTTATTTGCTTGAAAAAGGAAAGTCGCGGGGAGGCTAGCTTCAGATACTGGCTGGATTCAGGAGCTCATCTCACTCTCTCCATCTCAGTTCTGCTTTGCTCCTTTGACGCCGTTCTTAGGTTCTTCCTCATGGTGGCAAGATGGCTGGCAAAGGTTGCTGGCTTTTATCCTTTCCTCTTATTAATTACAGTTGGAAAAGCCTGCCTACCTCTCTCTCTCTCTCTCTCGAGTTTCAAATATGCATAAGTTCTGGAATGGGGTCTGATTTAGACTCTGACAAGACCATGCTCGCACCTCAGAACTGTGGCTAGCCAGGGGGGCTTCTATGCTCACTGACTAGGCCTGGATCATGTGCCTACCCATGAAGCAGGCCCTGAACCACCTGGACTGAACAGAGAGGAAGAGTAGATCCTGTAGGAAAGTATTGGTTCCATTACCATTTGGTAATTGGTTCCAATACCAAATAAAGGGAGCTGGGGGCTCCGCACAGTCAAAACAATGAATGTTCACTATTCCCAAATCACATCCTCGGCTGCCTCAGTGGAGCAGGATGTCCAATAGTTTGCTCTAACACAGCTTTATTCTTGAACTTCGGAGACAGATTTGAAACTCCCCCAGGTGAGATGTCTCCCACTCACTCTCCTGGGTGGGAACACCTACTTTTGCTTCTTTGTAACTTGTGTGCAACTTCTCACCTGCAAGTGTTATTTCTGGTACTTGTGTACCAAATCACATGTGCACGGATCTCTGGCTTTCTCCTGACAACTTACATCTCCTCCAAATTGTTTCCGTCAAATGTATCTAACGCTGAGTGGGAAGTGGATCACCACCTCTCCCAGGCTTTAAAGGCTTTTTATACGTATGCAAGCTTTTTAAAAAGCTGGACCATAATTTTATTTGGTGTGCGCATGTGAGTGTTTGGGGACAAAGATCGATAGAAATGACTTTGAGGTTCCTGATTAGATACACGGTAGGAGTCACATTCAAGATTCTGTCCGCCGCAAGTACCTGCTTGGACTTCATACGGTTTCAAGGACACCGAGAAAATAGAACGCTTTATTCTCTCCCTTGTATTCCCGTGTTAAGTGGCAAAACACATTGTGTAATGATATTTATGAAAGAACCAATTCCAGATTATGTTTCACTCTTTGTGGCCTTGTTAGGAGGGAAATAATCCTCATGTTTTGACAACTCAGTTATTTTTAAAACTGTGAACTGGTAAGTAAATTAACATTAAAGACTCCAGATTGGGGGGCAAAAGTCCTCCCCACCTTATGACTTTCTTGGCTGGTGCTCAGGCCCCTTGCTACTGTCCTAAGCTCCTTGTCCTCACCTGGGGCTCTCCTAACCACATGACAGGCCCAGGGATTTCCAATTGCTGCCTTCCTCAAGGAGGCAACGGTCTTGGTTGGGGAAGCATCAGCTTCCTTCATTCCTGGCATCCAAGAGTCTTGCAGAGGCCACAGTCCAGCAGAAGGGATTGTGACCAAGATGTTGAGGCCCATGAGTGCTTGTTAGAGAAGGAACAGCTGTTAGAGCTGTCTCCACTTCATCTGAAGACTTGAAGCCCGTAGCACCCGAGGGAGACCCCAACAGCACCTTCCAGGGTGGATGTGAGGTGAAGTCAGCCACCCACCTCTGGCCAAGAACCTTGTGATCTTCAGACTAAGCCTACTTCTGCGGTGGAGTAAAGGCCATACAAAGTCAGCTGCTAATGCAAGCCAGGCCCTGTCCTTTCTCTCATTGGATCCACACCCTAAGAGAAGTGCTCTTTTCAACCCCATTTTACAAAGGAACAAACCAAGGCAAGGCATGATGAGCTAACTCACCACAGGCCACACAGCTGGGGTCC
The DNA here is from genome assembly GCF_048164855.1 of Canis lupus baileyi. Lineage (NCBI taxonomy): Eukaryota > Metazoa > Chordata > Mammalia > Carnivora > Canidae > Canis > Canis lupus. The sequence continues at coordinate 21,918,849 of NC_132842.1, forward strand.
AAACCCAGTCAGCCTGGAGTCAGTGCCCGGGCATTTAACCACTTCCTGAACGTATAGAACGGATAGAAGGTTTGTTACTATAGGAGGATATGGAAGTGCTTCTGAGTAAGGCTCACAGCTGATGAATCATATTTTTAGTGAAACGTTGATTTCAGAGCAATTGAAGGAAAAGTCTCTGGGTTGTGGGATTTTTTTACTGTTTGTTTGATGCTTTTGTATGCTTAGGAATCTTACCTTTTATGCCACTACTATTGGATGATTTCCCTCAGGGACTCCTGAGAGTCAAATGTCTCTGGGCTCTTCTATGTGGCTTGTTCTCCATTCCTTTCCACTTTCAAGGACTGCTGTCTTCTGATTAAATTTCTCTAGGTTCCTGTTTTCCATCATCCCTTGCCACAACATACCATCCTTCTCAGGAATATACCCGGGATCACTATCCACTAACACCTTCATCCAAAGTAAGGGTGGATTCTTGGGAGGAGGACGAAGCCTAAATCTCATGAAATAGTGCTTCAAAAAATACATATTTGAAAAGAAAATATTTTTATTTAGACAAAAATGTGATGTCACTGTTATGCTATTTCTATTCTTTAGAAATAGGTGAAAGAATAATTTTTGAATCATATGTGCACCAAAATCTAGTATTCCTTGTAACAGCTTACATTCTTCTTTTTTTTTTTTTTTAAACCAGAAGAGACTCTTTTAGAGACTCTTTTTTTTTTTTAATTTTTATTTATTTATGATAGTCACACACAGAGAGAGAGAGAGGCAGAGACATAGGCAGAGGGAGAAGCAGGCTCCATGCACCGGGAGCCCGACGTGGGATTCGATCCCGGGTCCCCAGGATCGCGCCCTGGGCCAAAGGCAGGCACTGAACCGCTGCACCACCCAGGGATCCCCAGCTTACATTCTTCTGAATTATTTCCCATCAATCAAATCTATATATACACCTGCCAGTAGGTAAGTCGATGACATTGTTGAAAGTGAACTCTGAGCAAGGCATCGGTATCTTGAGGAACCATTAATATGTAGACAAGGAGGTTTCTTCAAAGAACTTGTACATGGGGAAGAAAAGGTATTGCTGTGGAAAAGATATCACAGATCTTGAGGTGTACTATTCTGAGTTTATTTTAAGTGATTGAGGATGCTCTCTTTTTTGAGGAGAAAATTCTGGAGTTTATTGCATACATACACCTTTACCCTAAATGCTGATGTCACAACTCACCACTTGTGTACTTTCAGAGGTCAAAAGTTTACACAAACATTCCCAGATAGCCATGCCAGATGTTACAGTTTTGACTGTTGCAGACACACTGGGCAATGCAGACCCAACTCACTTTAGAATCTGGCCATACATCTTTTTTATCCATGTTCTAACTTATATGTATAAAGCAGTTGTTTCCAGCACATGGTAACATGTAATTATAATGACTCCACAAAGTAGCTATTGAATGGAGTGAACCTGACCTGCCAGAGAGCTCTGAGGGCTGTGGAGGGATCACAGAGAAAATGTGAACTTGATGGGCAAATGTCCATCAAGGCTCAGGTTCAGCTCAGGGTCTGGGATCTGAAGTGGGATCTCTAAAGAGTAGTCAGAAAGAGAAGTTCAGAAAAGTGGGAAAGGGGAAGACAAGAGAGGGGTTTGAGTTACCTTCTTAAACTTTGGGCTCATGGAAAGGATTCAATAAATCCTTGCTAATTCATTAAGCAATCTGATGTAGCAGAGACTTATTTAGACTAATCGGAAGAAATCATTTCTTCAAGGTAAGACATGATTTTTCACTTTGGCCAATAATGATGGAGCACCTACTCTGTGCCAAACATATTTTCCAGATGCCAGGAATATGGCAGCAAGCTGGACAAAAGCCCTGTTCTAATGGAGCTTATATGTTAGCGAGAGGAGGGTAACAGCCGGTAAGCTGAGTAACTACATTAATATAAAAATCATGTTAGAAAGTGATAGGTGTTGGAAAGACAATAAAATGATGGTCAATAACTTGAGGGAACAAGGATACTTTGGATAATGTGGTTAGATGATCTTTGAGGAGATAATATGACCAAGCTGGTGCTTTGAAGGAACATTAAACACAGAATTGTTTCTACACATAAGAGTCCACAGGGACTCTTTTTATTCCTTTCCTCCTCTTTGAGGATCTTTTCAACCAAACTTTCAATGCTAGGCCTAGAGGTAACTCTTCCCTTGGACCTTCCTCACCTCTGCGAAGGTAGCCTGCCTTGCCCAGCCTAGTTTGGTGACCTCAGGTTGGCCCTGCATCCTGCTATAAATTTCCCCTTTCTTATCTGTGAAACAGATTTCTCTTCTTATCAATCGAGCCCTTATTTATGAAGCCTGTAACCTTTGTTCAGAAAAAGGAAAAGCTCTGGATTTCAGACCACAGTTATCAAAGTTTTAAATTTATTACCTCTTTATTTCCCAATCAGTAGGAGACCCATCGTTCCCAAATGCATGAGTCAAGGTTCTCCAAGAAATAGAAGCAGCTAGAGATGGTAGAAATAGAGACATTTATCGTGAGGGACTGGCTCACACAATTATGAAGGCTGAGAAGTCACGCAATCTGCCGGCTACAAGCTGGTTATCCAAGAAAGCTGGATGTAGGGTTCCAGTCCAAACCAAAGGCCCAAGAATCAGGAGTGCCAATGTCTGAGGACAGGAGAAGATGGACATCCCAGCTCAGAGAGAGCATAGTCAGCCTTCCTCTACGTTTTTGCTCTCCTCCAGCCCTCAAAGGATTCGTGATGTCTGCCCACACTGGAGAAGGCCATCATCTGCTTTAGTCAGTTCACCAGCTCAGTGGAGCTAATCTCTTAGGAGACACCTTCACAGACACACCCAGAAATAATGTTTATCAGTGTTCCCTGAACAGGAACGCAAGGGCAAAGGGCCTCCTGCCAAAGAAACCACCCTAAACTAAAGAAAAAAAAGACCAACATGTCCAGCTTGACAAGAAATGACTTAATTAAGGGGACTTACAGACTTATAGCCTGTCTTGGGCAGCCACAAGATGAGATCTCAGCAACCTCACCTCTCCCATCCCCTTTTTTAAAAAAGATTTTAGTTATTTATTTGAGAAAGAGAGCACAAGTGTGAGGAGTGGCAGAGGGAAAGAGAGAAGCAGACTCCCCGCTGAACAGGGAGCCCAGACACATAGCTCAATCCAGGACCTGGGAATCATAACCTGAGCCTAAGGCAGACGCTTAACCTGAGCCACCCAGGTGCCCCAATCTCACATCCCTTTTAGACCTGCTTTCATAGCCCTAGGGAATACCTACTGGGAGCCCACCTAAGAGGAGAATGTGTAGTAGGTGTGTGTCATTGTCATATCTTCTGGTCAGTTCAAGAACATTGTGCCCAGAGGATGTGCTTAATCAAATGAAAGAATTAAGAATGGTGGGCAGGGGGGGTGGTTGCTGCAATGCTTGCTCAAGAAGGTTTCAGGGCACAGGGCTGTCCTCCTGGCAGATTTGTTCAAGATAGAATCAGTGTAGGTCACACTTTCTGGGCACCCCTTAGTCCCACCAGGTTGACATGTAAAAGTAAACCATTGCACTGAGAACTACAGCCCCCCACATAGAAAACCTCTCTCTGTCTACTCCTTTCTCTCAGGAATAAATACTCCTTTAGCAAAAATATAAATAGGGTTCAAGCATATTTAGAATGAACTATTTGCCCTGTGTTCATACACATTACTGGGCAGAGGGCTTAACAACTGGAATTTTTAACACCGAGTGAGAAATGCCACTGACTTACAAATAGCCACTCGAGACACAATATCCATTTTTGAAACCAAGGACTCATATTTGGACATAAAACCAGACCTTTCAGGAACTATGAAAGAATAATTTTTTCCTTCCTCTTCCTTTTTTAAAAAAAGTATTTTATTTATTTATTCACGAGAGACACAGAGAGAGGCAGAGACACAGGCAGAGGGAGAAGCAGGATCCATTCAGGGAGCCCAATGTGGGACTCGACCCCAGGACCCCAGGATCACACCCTGGGCTGAACAAAGGCAGGCGCTAAACTGCTGAGCCACTCAGGGATTCCCCCGCCTCTTCTTTTTTTTTAAAGAAAACCATTGGTTTTCACCCAGTGCTTCCCAAATAGAAAAGTTAGGAGGTTAAGCTGATTATTTGTTCTTATTGTTTGTTTGTTTGTTTGTTTGTTTGTTTACTTTCTTAAAATGATTTCAGAAGAATATAACTAAACTGCAGTCAACACCAGGAAGACATTAGCTCCAAGAGTATCTCCAGGGGCACCTGGATGGCTCAGTGGTTGAGCATCTGCCTTTGGCTCAGGTCGTGATCCCAGAGTCCCGAGATTGAATCCCACTTCAGGCTCCCTGTGAGGAGCCTGCTTCTCCCTCTGCCTGTGTCTCTGCCTCTCTCTGTGTGTCTCTCATGGATAAATAAATAAAATCTTTTAAAAAGGGGGGGGGGCAGCCCCTGTGGCGCAGTGGTTTAGTGCCGCCTGCAGCCTGGGGTGTGATCCTGGAGACCCCGGATCGAGTCCCACGTCGGGCTCCCTGCATGGAGCCTGCTTCTCCCTCTGCCTGTGTCTCTGCCTCTCTCTCTCTCTCTGTGTGTGTGTGTGTGTGTGTGTCTCTATGAATAAATAAATAAAAATCTTTAAAAAAAAATGGGGGGGGGGCTGTCTCCAAAGTGCCGAGAATACCTCTAGGTCCATATAAGGAAAATGTGGGGCAGAGGTGGGTGGGTGCCTGCAGGTGGGCGGTAAAGGTCACTGCCTGAGAGTCATCTCACACAGGGTGTTGCTTGAGGGGGTAGTTTCAGTTCCTATAGGGATGCTTTGCTTTCAGGGTCTCCCCGCTGAGCCAAAAGACAAGCTGGAAAGAAGAACCCAACTAGAAAGTTTGAGGTCAAAATGGAGGCAGACAAAGTCCTCTTTCAAGAGGTGTTACAGGCCATTACAACCGTCCAAATCCTTTTGTTTTGTACAGAGAATGATCTCCTAAGGCCATATGCTTTCAAAGTTAACACATCTCAGCCTGTTGTATTATTTGCCCAGACAAATCCCATCCTCACCCCCATATCCACAACCATGGGACCTGTAAGAAAGGGAACTGCTGGAGGGAGAAACCCTTTGCTTAATAATTGGCCAGGATTAGGGCATTGTGAGAAATGTCCCCCGAAGGTAGCTTTGGATCAAAAGCTTCAAAATTAAACCGAGGGAAGTGAAGAGGATGGGGAAGGACAGGAAACGTGCCCCCCACAGCGTTGGCCTGAACACTGACCCACAGGAGGGGAATTTAGGTCCTTAAGCCCAGTGATGCCTTCCTCCCTGTTTTAGGCACAGAATGAGCCACAAAACAAGAATCAATTAGTGCTAATTATCTTCTCCATTTCCTCCATTATCTTCCCATCTTTTCCCAAACTCTTTATCTTTGAAAAAAAAAATTTTTTTTTAAAGATTTTATTTATTTATTCATGAGAGACACACAGGGAGAGGCAGAGACACAGGCAGAGGGAGAAGCAGGTTCCCTGTGGGGAGCCAGATGCAGGACTTGATCCAGGACCCTGGGATCACAACCTGAGCCAAAGGCACATGCTCAACCACTGAGCCACCCAGGTGCCCCTCTCTGAAAAAATTTTTGTTAAATTTTCTTCCTTCCTTCATGTCCCTTCTAAGTCTGTGAGGGCAGATCCAATAGTCACAGTTATGTGTCTTCCAGTGAGAACGTGGAAGCTCGCTTTCCTAGTCACCTTGAGCTCTCCTTGTCTCTGACAGTATTTCAGGGAGCCAGCAAAGACTTGAACTAGAAACTTCCCCTTCCCCTTGATGGAGCAGGCTCATCAAAACAGAGCATTCACCTCAAATGTATTGCTGAGCAACTGAATTCTCAGCCTCTAGCCTCCAAATATTCTTTCCAACAGTCAAGACCTATTGCTGCGTCCTGGACTCCTTTGGTCACCACTGGGGCATGCCAAGTGGAATAGGGGATCTGCAAGTCTCTCTTGTAGGCTAAGGCACATTTGCAACTTCTCATAGGAAGCTGACATCAGATATGTATCCACTGAATTAGTTCTTTAATGAGATACCTCTCCTGGCTGAGAACCTGCATGGAGAGAACAGAGGCTGTAGGAGAGAAAACATGTCGGAAAGAAAGCTCTTGTTGGAAAGTCTCATGGATTTGATACACGGGTGCTAAGCCACAAAAAGAGGGTAAAGGGGGAGTGCTGGGGTTAAGTCAGTAATTTTTACACCTTTTTCATATGGATGGCAAATGTGCCCTGAAAAAAAAATGCTGAGCCCTTGCAATTTCCACCCATGGCTACATTTTATCTAACTTTAATAAAAGCATCACCAAACAGAAGTCAGAATGTCCATGACACACTTCCTGATCTGTACAAACCTCATAATCAGTGTTTGTTCACAGGCAGTTTCTTACTCGGGGCAATGTGGGGCAGGGGGTGGCACGGGAGGAGAAAGGAGAGAAGGTAGGACAATGCCTCTTGAAGCAAACTCAGACAATTAAAATTCCACCGCGTGGGCACCAACATCAGGAAAGATTTCAATAGAATAAATAATCTGGGGCTAAGAAACCTTGACACAGAGCCTCTGAAATCAAGGTCTCTGGAAAATTCAGACAGGAAAAGTTCTGCATATAGCATCACTGCTTTTGGCAGAGGACTGGAAAATTGGAATCAAATGCTGCAGTCAGGCAACTTCTGAGCAATTTCAAATAAGTACAGTCATAATTCATCTCTAGTCAAACAATGTGAGATTTTAATAAGAGCAACAGGAAAAGTTCTAGAAGGAAAGAACACTCCTAATTTCCATTGTTCTGCAAACACTCCCTCTCAAGCAGTGATTTTCTTCCCCATGGTTACTAAGTGGGAATCTGATCATTAGAAAACGAGGCAAGGTAAACCATATTCTTTTATTCCAGTAGAGGAAAAAGTGTGATTATTTAACTCTTACATAATTCCGGGCAGTTGATATGTGAATGTGATTATTTATGTGATTTAGCAGAATCTGTGCTCCTTAGCCTCCCACCCAAGTAACTGAAAACATCCAAGTAATAGGGGAATGCTCTTGGGGGTCCCAGTTCTCTTCTTAGGTTTGAGACGGGCTTGCAGGGTACACTGTGCAAAACATCTTCTTCGTGCTTCACAAAATCGAGGGTGGTATTTCTGAAACTGTTTATTCAAGCCTCAGTGTTCCTGTAAAGGTGCATAAACTTCTAAAGTGCTATGTCATCCACAGAAATTTTCTTGCACAATAACACCAACCATTATACCCGAGCATCCACACTCATGAATGTGACTCAAACATGACTTGACAAACCACTTAGTGTTTACTAAAACTTCTCCCACTCTTTTTTTTTATTTTTTAAAGATTTTTTACTTATTCATTTGAGAGAGAGAGACCGAGACAGAGAGAGCACGAGCAAGGGGAGAGGCAGAGGAAGAGGGAGAAGCAGACTTCCCCTTGAACTGGGGGCCAGACATGGGACTTGATCCCAGGATCTGGAGATCATGACCTGAGCACAAGGCACACGCTTAACCATCGAGCCACCCAGGTGCCCCAAGACTTGTCCCACTCTTCAAAGATCTAGTCTATACTAGGGTCAGAAACACCAATGTTTTAAGGGAATAATAAAGCTCAGGAAAAGATGGCATAGTACAGATTTTTTTTTAACTTTTAATTTTTGGATAATTATAACTCACAAGAAAATATAAAAATACTACAGACAGGTCTAGTTGCAGCCTGCACCCAACGTCCCCCAGCAATCTGAATGTAACATCTTATATAACTATAGTACATTATCAAACCAGGAGATTGACACTGGCACCGTATTATTCCCTGGATACCATTAACTAGATTCAGACATTACTGGGATTACAGCAGGTTTTAAAACCATTTGGGGGTCGCCTGGGTGGCTCAATCCGTTAAGCATCTGCCTTCAGCTCAGGTCAAGATCCTGGAGTCCTAGGATCCAGCCCCACATGGGGCACCCTGCTCAGCAGAGTCAGCTTCTCCTTTTTCCTCTGCCCTTCACCCTGCCCATGCTCATGCTCTCTTTCTCTCTCAAATAAATAAAAAATCTTAAAAAAAAAAAAAAACCATTTGGACACAGCAGGAGGTAATTTGAATCATTTGCATGAAACTCATTCTTGGAGGTAACATTCCTATAGGGAATTTGAGTTTGCTATCATCAGAGCTGGATACTTTGAGCAAATTATTTGTCACTGAGCTTCAGTTTGTTCATCTATAACCTGGGAATCCTAATACTACCCAAGTAAGTTGTTATAAGTGAGAGCGGCATATATGAGGAAACCTCCCCCCCCCCCCCCATAATACTTTCCTTCATTCCCTCATCAGACTTCAGCTCCTGTGATTTTTTTTTAGAAGTCCCAGGTGATCTAATAGCCTGGGTAATGTGCCTCGTTTGTTTAGTTTTGGTTCAGGCTGGTCAAGGAATATCCTCAAGATACTTGAAGTGGGAAGTTTCAACCAGGATGGGGCTTGGTGCTACATCTCTTAGAAGCATCCCCCTACCCAAGACAGTGACCTGAAAGCTTCAGAACTGCCCTGCTGCATGAAGCCATGCTCTACCCAGCAATCTAAGGGGCTTGGGCTCTGGGCTCCCGCAGGCTGGTGACTAAGCTGCAGTTGAAGGCTCAGCTGAACTGTCATTCCAGTCGCTTCCCTGCTCCGGCTCTGAGGTGGACCCTGGAACAACCCTAAGGCTTTGACTCTGGGAGTCAGAAGGAGGAGGGATCAGGCCATCCTTAATTGCAGGTTTTCTTTCTGCCTTCCTGACTACCTGCCACCCTGTGCAGGTGTGCAATTTGCACTAATTGTAGCATTGGTCCTAAGGGTGACAATAAAACCCATGTGGGCTTCTCCACCTCCTCGTTTTCATTGTGTCTCACAATGATTTGTCTGTCACAAGCCAACTGGGCAAGTGCCATCCTTCATTCTCTTTTTGGTACACTGCCTGCCATGCCTTAATGCCCAATTAATAAAATTACAGAAATAACCCTCCTCTGGCCTGGTGTTCTGGAGGCAGCACTGGGCAGACAGTGAGACTCGTGTGGATCTCCTTAGAGCCTGGTGCCCCACAGGGGTCTGAAGGTCACTGCGGTGCTGGTTGGGAGATGGGGGGTGGACAGTCAGGAGAACAGGAAGGCTGCAAGGAGGAAGGCATATAGATAGGCGCCACCTGAAACAGGGAAATTGGGGTGGGGATGGGGTGGGTGTACCCAGGATCTTGCAAGGAGCTTTTTAAAGAAAAAAAAATTTTTTTTTAAATTTATTCATGAGAGACACGGGTGGGGAAGAGGCAGAGGGAGAAGCAGGCTCCATGCAGGGAGCCTGATGCAGGACTCGATACTGGGTCCCCAGGACCACATCCTGGGCGGAAGCAGGCCCTGAACAGCTGAGCCACCCAGGGATCCCCTTGCGAGGAGCTTTAACCTGAGGGCCAGACTGATGATTTTATTTCAGCCTTGGCTCTGCCACTGACCAGTATGGGCTTTGGACAGATTCTTACCCCTCCTTAGCCTCTATTTTCTAATCTGTAAATGGGGATAACACCGCAGATCTCTTAGATCATATATTGCGACGACAAAAGGTGGGGGGGGGGGGAGCATCTAGGCCCCGGACACATACATTTCTTCCCCACCCTGACCTTCTAGAAATAGCCTAGCACAAGGCCCGTGGAGCCGTCCGTCTGTGCACACTGAGGCACAGAGGGCCTCCCACAGTTTATGGGGGCGAGAGACGGATTCCGCTGACCCTCAATACTGGGTGTCTGTCAATCTTGGGGAGCTGAGTCGCCGCAGGTGACGTTATGCCGAGGAAACTGAGGCAGGCCACGCCCCGAGACACAAATGCGTCCTGGGGCCGCTCTGTTAACAGGTGCGAGGGCCTCAGCCCCGAAATGCAGGTGTTTTTTTTTTTTTTCGTCCAAAGCTTCGGGGCGCGGGGTGGGGGGCGCGCGGGCGAGCGGAGGGGCGTCGCCGCGGGGGGCTCGTGGGCGCGGGGCTCGTGGGCGCGGGGTGGGGGCGGGGGCGGGGCGGGGCGGGGCGCGGGCGGCCCCGGGGCCACGGCGCGGGGCGGAGCGGAGGGGCTCGTGGGCGCGCCGCCCCCTCCCCGCGCGGCCCGGCGGCCGCCAGGTGGCACCACGGCGGGGCCCGGGCGCGGCCCGCGGGCGGGGCGGGAGGCACGAAGGGGTTAAGGCGCCGGCGGAGCGGCGGCCGCGGCTCTCCGGGGAAGCCGGCCGGGGCGCGCGGAGGCGGGAGCGGCGGCGGCGGCGGGGCCGGGCCAATCGGGCGGCGGCCGGCGCGCGCGGAGCCAGCGCCATGGAGGGAGGCGCGGCGCCCGGCCGCCCCTGACGCGCCGCTCCGTGCCGGTGGTCGGCGAGCCGAGCCGAGCCGAGCCGAGCCGAGCCGAGCCGAGCCGCCCGGGGCCCCGCGGCGCGGAGATGAGCAGGTCGGCGGCGCTGCTGCTCTGCCTGCTGGGCTGCAACGTCTGGACGGCGGGGACCAAGGCGCCGCGGGAGCCCGGCGCCGGAGCCCAAGGTGGGTGCGCGGCGGCGGCGGCGGCCGCGGGGCTTTGTGTCGGCCGCGGGCCTCGGCGGCGGCGGCGGGCCTCCCGGGCCGCATTGTGTCGCGGCCGCCCGGCCCCAGCCCGGCCCCAGCCCGGCCCCAGCCCGAGCCGCAGCGGGGCCGCCGGCCTGCAGCCCCCGCGCCGCGCTCCGAGGGGGCGGCACCGCCGGGGGGCGCGGGGCGCGGGGGGCTCCGGCGGGGGCGGCGGCCGAGGGGAGCGCGCGGCCCCGCCTGCAGCCGCCCGGGGGGGCCTTGCCCTTCGGCCGCGACCCGGGCGCGAGGCTCCGTCCTCGCCCTCGCCCTCGCCCTCGCCCTCGCCCTGGGGCGACCGGGGGCTGCCCCGGGGTCGCCGCCGCCGCCGCCCGCTGCGCCCTCGGGGCCGCCGTCCTGGAGACCCGGGGCAGGGCGGGGGCCGAATTCGGCCCTTTGGCGGCGGCGCTGGAGGGAGGGGTGGCCGCCGCCTCCGGGGTGCCCCCCGGAGCCCGCAGCCCGCAGCCCGGAGCCCGAGGTCCGCGGCCGCTGCCCGCCGCCAGCCTGCCGCAGTTTGGGAAAGTTTCGGGGTCTCCTGTCCCTCCCTGTCCGACGTCCTCTCCAGGCCTCCAGGGATTTGCTCGGCGCCCCCAGGAATCGTCCCCGAGAAGGGGGAGATGGAATTAGAACTGGGAGGCCTTGAGCACTTTAAAAAAAAAAAAAAAAAATCATCGCTGGGTCTGTCTGTCGCCAGCTCATGCCTTTTGTCTAATCTTTGGCCTCTGCAAATCTGCTTTCCAGACCTGGGTGTCAAGGGGCCGCCTCTGAGAATGGCCACAAGCCTGTCTTTTGTTTTTAAAATAAGGATTTCTTGAGGGGGGCACCCAGGAGCTGCCTTTGCACGCGTGTGTGGGGACAGAATGGAGTGCTTCTCCGTTGCCTGCCTTTTCAAAAGGGTGAATGAGGCCGCGGCAGCTGAGCATCCGCATCCACCCTGGACATCGCAGTCGGGCCTCCCTCGGGCCGCCCGGGGCTCCCCAGAGACTGTTCCCCTGCAGCACTGTAGACCTCCACCCCCCTCCTGTTCCCCCCCCCGCCCCACCGGCTCCTGGCCGGTGCCTATTCCCGGGCCGAAGGATGCATGCATGCCCTGTAGGGTCGGCGTGTGGATGGTAGGAAGGAGGAGCACACCATCGCCTTGCACAGACCCTGACTTCCCCCCTTTTCTTCATGCTAACGTCCTCCCCCTGTGTTAGAAACATCCAGAGCCTAGATTGCCTGGGAGCAGAGAACCATGGGTGGACTTCCACCCGTGATGTTGTGACAGGCAAGGAGGCTTCTACCCATAGACGGCTGGGTTTAGCTTGTTACCTACATGTTGAATTAAAGGTTTTCCTCGTCGTCACTTGCTGTTATCATTTGCTGGCATCTCCTTCATGCGTTGCTTTTTCTATAGCTGTGAGAGAGAAGGGCTGTTAGGAACTGTGTATAAATTTAGTAATGTATATTGTGGAAAAGGGGGCATGGACAAGGTACAAAAAAGACCCATATGTCTCTTCGGTAGGAAATGAATGTTTAGAAGATTAGATCATCGGTGTAGAATTGTAGCCTCTTTCATTAATACCCCACTGCTCTTTGAATCAGCTATTTTAATGAATATGATATTTGTGTTTCAACGAGGCCATTAATTCCAAAGAACAGATTGAGTGTTTTGCACTTGAAATATGAATATATAGAAACATTAAGTTCATGCCTTTATAGAATAGAGGAAGGCATGGCCTCCATTGGGGGAAAAAAAAAAAGTCATGAACAAAACCTGCTAGGTTTAGGTTGAAGACCACACTTTACAGAAATCTTACTGCTAAAAATCAGATTGGGTAACTAAACTCTCAGAAATGGAATTTTCTATGAGGTGCGTGAGAAGTAGCCAACTAGTGGGGATATTTATACCATGTTTTGGAGGGTCTTAGTACATGGTTTGGCTTGAGTGGAAGACCAAGTGTCTTGGAATGTTTTTCCCCCAGGATTACTGCCTTGATTGAGTAGGATGGCTTATTAAAGTGTTGAGCCCAGGAGCTCCACCAGAAGTCATGGTCTCACTATCCGTCATCTAGGTTTTGCACTAGGACCTTTTTTTTTTTTTCTTAAAAAAGATTTATTTATTTTAGAGAGAGAGGATGCGCAGGGCTAGGGGGAAGGGCAGACTATACACTGAGCACAGTGGCCCAAGCCAGGTGTCACAGAGCCCAAGGAGGGGCTCAATCCCATGACTCTGATCAGGACCTGAGCTGAAACCAAGAGTCAGTCACTTAACTGACTGTGCCACCCAAGTGCCCTTCAGTGAGGGCCATTTTTAAGAAAACGGACAGTTGCTCCTTTGACATTGGCAGGTCTCCTTCCCCCCACTGATTTCTTCGAACCATCTTGACACCCAACTTGTAATGTAGTTTTTAAATTCACCTCTTCTCTTCTAGATCACATACACAAGGAAGGAAAATGTTACATCTGATTTCACTCTGCGATTCCACAGCAGGTTGTAGATTGTTTTGTGCATAGTTGGTATTTAGGTAGGGTTGATGGAGTGAAGGATTGAAGACCGCTAATACATAAATTATAGTGCAACGTGATGCATTTTTTTAGAGGAAAACTTAACTGTTTACCTTCTCTAAAACCTAACTTATAAGAGTTTTGCATTTATTGTAGAAATGGTTACTTGAATCATACTTTGAACATGTATTGTACACATACCTCATATACCAACAGAGTTTAGAAATGGCTTAAGCAAAACTATCTTAAAAACCTGGAACACACAGATACATACTGTATACTGTTGCAGTAACATCCGTGGGAATAAATGACACCTTCTTTATTAAATGAGTCTTTATTATTACTTCATCTAAGGAAATGAACATCTGCAAAATTTCTTGGCATTGCTTTGTTCTCCATATATTCAAGATAGAATTTAAAGTTTGGCTTCAGATTCTTCTCACCGTAGCTGCTTTGACCCAGCAAAGGGATTTCATTGGCAACAGTTGTCAAAGTGAAGTTTTGCTTTGCTAATCATGAATTTGAACCAGCTCTAGAATATGATTGCATGCTTTTATTGTTTTCATCTAAGTTTCTCCATAGTGTTTATGGCATCTACTTTTTTTCTGAGGAAAAAAAGAGGCTTATTCAGAAGTACTGGCTATTGTTTATTTTTTTCACCTCTTGGACAACTGTGCATTGCGGCTGGCTTACTAGGGGGAGCACGCCTTGAAGCGCAGTAAGCTGTGCAGATGCACTCCATAGAGACGTAGTTTTGAAGCCCAGCACTGTTTTTGCTTGCCAAAAGAAAGGTCAGAGCTAGGTTAAGGACTTCATGCTCAGACTTAAATTGTATGATCTTTAGTTTGCTGCTCAGTATCTAATAGTAAGGTATTTTGCAATGATGTGCTAACTTTATGTTCATCTCAGAAAAGCTACAATCTGTCATAACATTTGAGGTGAATGGTTGGCTGTCTTTCTTCTCTCTGAGAGGTCTATTCTTTGCCAAATTCAAATTTCAGTTATTAGAACACCAAGAAAGACCACGAAGCAATGTAAGACATCAGGAGGATCATCCGGCAAACATGACTTATGCTGCTATTATGTTAAGAACATAACATCTAAATAAAATTCATGGGCTCGCATCCTGGGAAACTATAGTATAGTACTTGGACTTGCAGAGGCCACTGGGCTTTATTGCACACCAGGTGTGGGAACTTTGCAAAAGCAACAGAAAAATCTAGGTGATTTCTGGCAAAGGCGTGGAAATGACTTTATGAGTTATTTTTGTATCCTGTTTGTACTTTTCCTATAACATTTTGTAACTTACAGCTTATTTGCTTAACACTCTAACCAAAAAGGGAAAATACTGTATAGATTTCTAAACTGAGCTTGCAAGTGAAAGTACCTGTTAAGTTTTAGTTAACTCGGGATCCCTGGGTGGCGCAGCGGTTTGGCGCCTGCCTTTGGCCCAGGGCGCGATCCTGGAGACCCAGGATCGAATCCCACGTCGGGCTCCTGGTGCGTGGAGCCTGCTTCTCCCTCTGCCTGTGTCTCTGCCTCTCTCTCTCTCTCTGTGACTATCATAAAAAAAAAAAAAAAAAAAAAAAGTTTTAGTTAACTCTTCATTGTAAAAAAAATTACTGATACCTCTGCAAATCTAACTGCACATTTTTATTGTAGTTGGGAAATATGCATTTAATAATTTAATGAATACTACACACTAAGAAGTCACATGGAAATAAATTAGATGAAACATAGGCATGTATAATACTATTGAAAGAAAAACTGTATAAAAATTTATCAGGAATCTAAATGGAAGAATACCTCTTGTACTTTTTTGTGCAACCTGTCTAATGGAAGTTATCAGGTACCCGAATAATGCTATTACAGTTTGATAAAGTTACAAAGAAATAATTGTGAACAAGTCATTTTCATTTGATTTCACTGAATTTAATTTAAGGACTTTTTAAAGACCTCAGCCCTGGCTAAATCATTCATTTCCACCGAACATGGAACTTAGTGTATTTTAAATGTTTTTTTTTTTTTTTTTAAGTTTCTTTATTTTTCTTAATTTCTACACCCAGTGTGGAGCTTGAACCCACAACCCTGAGCTCAGGAGTTGTTCACTCCTCCAAGTAGGCACCCAGAAATGGATTTTTAAAATTAAGCGTTAGCCCTGTAAGTAGACCAGTTAATTGTATGAAATAATTGTTTTTAAAGAAATTCTACAGTGTGACCCAATACTATGCCCTACATTAAAAAAGCTATTGTTTTCGTAAAGTCAAACTTGCAAATAGGCAAAATTTGAGGCAATTCACAACTTTAGAAAGACTTCATAATAAGTTCCCTAAAAGCAGTTATGTCAGCATGTTTCGGGTGATTCTCTCTTCCTCTGGTCAAGCCTCCATTTGAAATGATTTCTTCGCCAGCTCCTCTTCCTCCTGGATTCAAGTCAGGCTGCAAACTTTTGCTCTTTTTTTTTTTTTCTTTCTTTCAGTTACTCTTTACAGAATTTATTAATCCACACAGATTCCAGTAATGAAGTCCTTTTATGTGGATGATTCCATTTTTTCTCTTTCTTGCCTTGACATGATGTCTTAGCTCTATTTCTTTTTTTCCAACATGCTACTAAACCTCTCCCTTGCAGTGCACCGAGTCTGCCCCCAACTCTTCATCTTTCAACATGCAACCTAGCATACCCAAAGTTGTCTATTAACCAGACTCAAAATCTGGGTATCTCCTAAGATCACTTATCCACCTTGTAGTCCACACAGTCAGTAGCATTACAGGCGTATTTATATGGCACATTTATGTAGATATCTTTATTTTTTATTTATTTATTTTTATGTATGTAGATATCTTTAGATCAAGATAGATGAATTTATGAAGTACAGAAGGAACCTTGAGGTCAAACTCAGGCCAAGAGAATTAAGGTGACCTGAGCTCATGGCACTTTCTCATCACATGGACCCTTTGGAAGGCAGAAGAATGATCCCTAGAGATGTCCACGTCCTAAACCCTGGAACCTGTGGATATATTAGTTACATGGCAAGAGACACTTTGTAGAGCTCGTTAAGGATCTTCTGATGGGAAGATTATCCTGGATTTTCCAGGTAGGCCCAATATAATCACAAGGATTCTAACAAGAGCAAGGTGGGGAGATCATAGAGATGGAGATGTGACCATAGAAGCAGAGTGTCAGTGTCAGAGAGACAAGATATTTTTACTGCTGGCTGTGAGGATGGATGAAGCACCATGTGCCGTGGAATACAGGCAGCCTCTGGAAGCTGGAAAAGACAAGGAAATGGATTCTCCCCCACAATGGCCAGAAGAAATGCTTTCTTGCTGGCAATCTTCATTGTAGCCCAGCCGATACTGTTTGGGCTTCCAACCTATAGAACTGTAAGACAGTAAAATTATGTTGTTTTAAGCCACTGAATTGTGGTAATTTGTTATGGTAGCGATAGGAAACTGATACAGATACTGACCCCCAAGAACTACGAAAAGAAATGGGCACCCAGATAGGGTAATGGTACAGTGGCAATGGACCATTCTGGGGCACCAGAACTGCTGAAGATAACATTTGGAGAAGTGCATGGAATTTTTGCATTTTTTAACAAAATCCTGCCAAATGGGAGCCATGTTGAGAGAATCCTTGGGGAGTGCATTAAGGACCTCCCCCATCACTATTACCAAACGACTTTTTTTTCCAGATGAACTCAGGAGGCTGTGATTTGTTTATAAACAGAGTGCATCCAACCTTCTAGAGTTGGGATTAGCCATACCTACAGGGAGAATATGGAAACCCCCCAACCCCTGCCTGTTTGTTTATTTATTTATTTAGAGAGCACTCGTACACATGAGTGAGCAGGGGATGGGCAGAGGGTGAGGGAGAGAGAATCTCAAGCAGGCTCCACACTTAGTGCCGAGCCTAACTCGGGGCTTGATCTCAGGGTTGTGAGATCCAAGCCAGGGAATCTGCTTTCAATTCTTTCGCTCTTCCTTTCCCTCCCTGTCTGGCCCTCTCTCCACTTGCACATGCACGAGCGCACGCTCTCTCTCTCCTTCTCTCTCAAATAAATCTTTAAAAAGGAAGATAGAGTCAGACTCTTAACCACCTGAGCCATCCAGGTACCCCAGAAATGTTGGTTGCTTTTAAATTTTGGCCTAATTTTTATTAAAACATATCTCTTGGTAACTAAATGAGGTAAAAGAACCTTGTGATCAAATGTCACTGTAGGCCTCCCAATGCCTTTATATGATGAAAAGAAGAATCTTTCCCCCCCAAATTGGACTGGCCTCCCAGGCGCTTCTCAGGGGCTCAGCAGACGCTGTCTCGGGCTCAGCATACCACCTATAATATCTGTGCCTGTCTTAGGCAGATGACCCCACCCGCTCTCGGCCCTGGGCCCTGGTGCAGAGGGAGAGTGGAGTGAAACACCTGGACCGTGCACCTGTGGGGCAACACAGCAAGAGCAAAAACCGCTTGACCTCCTGCAGTTTCGATCTCACTG
Organism: Canis lupus baileyi; assembly: GCF_048164855.1. Classification (NCBI taxonomy): domain Eukaryota; kingdom Metazoa; phylum Chordata; class Mammalia; order Carnivora; family Canidae; genus Canis; species Canis lupus. Next base: position 21,936,455 of record NC_132842.1, read on the forward strand.
GGAACAAAGAGGTTCAGTGTAGCTGAGACAGGGAAGTTCCATGACATTTGGACAGGTCCCAGAAAAGCAGCTGATGGGTTCTCTGGACATTGACTCCAAGCAAGGGTATAGGATTCAGACCTCAGGGGCTGGGAGAAAAGAGAAGGGAAATGAAGTGCCCCAACTTGGGGCTTCTCCCAAGGAGGTGACCTTGAGAATGGAGAGAATCTTGATCTTGAGTTCAGGGCTTTGGTCAAAAAGTAAGTATAGAATGGAGGAAATGAGAGAATCACTCGGTTATTTTAAGGTTGAAGAAGACCTTGCTTCACATTAAAGTATCATACTTGCCTTCCCATTAGATCTCATAAACATTCATTCACTCATTTTCTCCTCATTTTCACAACCGCACATACCTCCCCTCATATGGTGCTTGCTGAAAGCATCCTGTCTTCCTCTCCCTGTTTTAATCTCTTCAGCCCAGGCTCTGTCCATGGGTCCCTCTTCAAATACCCCATTATTCACCTTTCTCTCCTGCAGAAAAACATTTAATACTTTCCTGTTGACTAACGTACAAAGTCTAAATTATTGAGTCTGGTCTTGACAACTTTCCCACCTTTCTTCATGTACTGATCCAACCTTTGCATCCATGTGTCATCAGTTTAAGTCATCTTCCCTAGCTAGAACGTTCCACTCATTACCCCTGGATGACCATCATTCCTCCTCACCCTCACTTCCCTTCACCTCCAGCTGGGCTCTTGTTGGTGCCCTTATAACCCCAAATACCGACTATATGCTGTATGAAGACACAGAAGTATGTGAAATATATACTAGACAAAAGACGGTGTTGTGGAAGGGAACACCTTATTTTGGGGTAAGCTTGATTATTTAGAAGTCCTTGCCTTCTAATATTTTATGATCCAACTGGAAGAGACCTGGAAAAATAAATTAGGGAAGATATCACTAAGGGACCTTTTTATAACTGGGCTAGAGTCTCTTAAATTAAGACGAAACCTAGTAACACTTGTCTGACTGAAACTCCACCTGTAAGTTGTGATATGTATTTCTGGGTATTTCAAGGATTTATTCACAGTGGGACCCAGGAAGTATAATTTTAGAGAGCATAAGCATGCGGGTATCACTCAGAGTGCCTAATGGTTATAAGTTTGGTTAAGAGATGTCCTTTAGGGGGCATCTGGGGGGCTCAGTGATTGGGCATCTGCCGTTGGCTCAGGTCATGATCCTGGGGTCCTGGGATCAAGTCCTGCATCGGGCTCCCCACAGGGAGCCTGCTTCTCCCTCTGCCTATGTCTCTGCCTCTCTCTGTGTATCTCTTATGAATAAATAAATAAAATCTTAAAATTAAAAAGAGGTGTTCTGTTGGTAATTAGATATTTAAACAGTGACAGCATTGATTGGAAATGTAGGTACTATGGTGATTTCCAACGTCCAAATAATAATTCCAGAACAATTAGGTAAAACTTATATTACTTAAGTTGAATTGGGAGATAAGATGATTAAATATAGATCTAATATGTTCAACTATTTTGAACCCTTCATTTTATGTAAAACACATAAACACATACTCAAATGTGAACACTGGCAAGGTCTTTTGGATTTGTGGGAAGGAGCAAGTGGTACAGGGAAAACTGCCATAGCGAAAGATACCTTTGAAGTGAGTGTTGAGTTTATAAAAGATGATTTTATCATTTTATTTGTTTTGCTTTAACTGCACCTCATAGGGACAAGGAAATGTGAGTTTAATGAGAAAAGTTAATTATTTCCAAGTCAGATGAGTATTTCCTTTGCTTCACTGTACTTTTTTTGAGCTCAGAATTTGAATGGAAGAATTACTGAATTTGTATTGAGGGAAAGCTTTCTAATGTAAAATTTTTGTGAAGATTTTTGTTTTACTTTATTTTTAAAGAGAGAAAGTGTACACACTTCCTCTCTTTAAAAATAAAGGGAGGGGCAGAGGAAGAGAGAAAATCCCAAGTAGGCTTCACATTCAGCACAGAGCCAGATGCAGGGCTCAAACTCATGACCCCAAGATCATGACCTGATCTGAAATCAAGAGTTGGACACTCAATTGACTGAGCTATCCAGGGACCCCTCTGATATAACTTTTAAAAAGATTTCATTTATCTATTTGACAGGGTAAAAAGAGCATAAGCAGGGAGAGCAGCAGATAGAGGGAGAGGGAAAAGCCGACTCCCTGCTGAACAGGGAGCCTCTTGCTGGGCTCAATCCCAGAACCCCAGGATCATGACCTGAGCTGAAGGCAGACACTTCACTGATTAAGCCATCCAGGCACCCCAAGATTCTGATTTTAAAACAATAATCGGTAGCATAGCCTTAGTGGATGAGGTGCTCGCTCCTCCTTTTTACCCTGGTAGTTCCTGGGTGTAGTGGTGGTGTGTGTCCTTTGTACCCCAGTCCATTTTGGAAGCTCTGGGGAATAATTTGCCTCCAAACTGATTCAAATTCTAGTCCAAATTCAGTCCCTTGCAGATAGATATCAGGGCAGGGTTCCTCTTTCTTTGCCAGCTGTCAGGCTGGAGCCTTTCTTTGCTCCTTAAGTCCACCTGCAGTCTGTCACCTGCCGCTTCCATGGCTAAGCCAGCAGTAGCACCCAGAGACCTTTTCATACCTCACCTCTCTCAGGCTTCTCCTGCTGCATCTTTCCAACCACAGCCAGAGACTTCTCTGCTTTTAAAAGGGGCTCATATAAAAATAAATAAATAAATAAATAAATAAATAAATAAATAAATAAATAAATAAAAGGGGCTCATGTGATTAGATTGAGCCCTCCAGATAATCCAGGAAAATTTCTCTATCATAAAGTCTGTAACCTTGATCACCTCTGCAGTCCTTTTGCCATTTAACATAACATATTCACATGTTCCAGGGGTACGGGTATAGACTTCCTCTGGGGCCTCCTTCTGCCTGCCACAGCTGTAATGTAGATGATGGGACAATGGCCACAGAGGATAGGAAGGCAGGTTTCCCTGCCAGAGAGGTCAATGAAAATGGGAAGGTGGATAGCAGAACATCTTCTCTTGGCAAGTTCCAGAAAGGGCTCTGGACAAGTAACTTCTCCATCCTTTGCTGCCCTGAGACCTTCTTTTTTTTTTTTAATTTTATTTTTTTAAATTTTTATTTATTTATGATAGTCACAGAGAGAGAGAGGCAGAGACACAGGCAGAGGAAGAAGCAGGCTCCATGCACCGGGAGCCCGACGTGGGATTCGATCCCGGGTCTCCAGGATCGCGCCCTGGGCCAAAGGCAGGTGCCAAACCGCTGCGCCACCCAGGGATCCCCTGCCCTGAGACCTTCTAAGTCAGACAGACTTGTGTACAAGGAGATCCTAGGACAGCTTATGGGATACCAACCATGATGCTTAATGTAGTCCCTAGTTTTTGCATTTTGATGCTGAGAACCTGAAAATGAAATTTATTTCTGTAACTGTGATTTACTGAATTCAGCAAATGGTATATATTTATGATACCTGTATTATATTAAATGTTAAATCAGTGTGATCGTGGCAGGCACGCTCTGCTTCATTCACAGAGACGTGAAAAATACTAATAATGAATAGCTAACATGCACTGGGTGCTTATTACCTGCCAGACGTGAGGCTACATCCTCGGTGGATTATCTTCTTTAATCTTCACGTTACTCCCGTGAAGTGTAAATATCAACCTCATTTTATAGAAAAGTAAAATAGTAAGATGCAAAAAGTTAAACCGTTGGCGCAAAGTCCCATAGTAAGTGGCGGAGTCCACTCTGTGACACTCAGCCGACTGTCTGTATCCTCAGATTGTGCTGCCATCATAAGATTTGGAGGATTAGATCATAATTTCACACAATTTTGATCCTATTGCATTTTTCCAATACAAATAAAGGGTTCTTCATGGGCCTGGTCGGTTTTACAAAGAAAGACGAATCTACTCCCTTGTGTGGTCCCTGTTTGCCTTTGAACCATGGAAACCAACCTTGAGCAGTTATTTACTGAGCAGCTCCTAAGAGCCAAGCTCTGTGCTTCATGTTGTGTGGGGTCCAGATGTGTAGAAGTGATAAGGATCTCATACAAGTAACTCCTGAGTTTTTGAGGGAGGTCCTGTCGAGCAGGGTGGGATTTGGTGTTACACCCAGCTGAGCTTGGGGGAATCTTCTGGCTTGTGTTCAGAGCCCATTAGTATTTGGCAGACAGTTTATATAACAAGAGAAACTTGTTAGGGCCCAACAACTGGAGAGATGGAGGTGGAAGGATGTGGTTATTTGTAAAACAGTTGTTCAGGTATATTTGGATCCATAGAGCATAATGAGAGGCCCTTGTTCTTATGGCATCAAGTGAGGGCTTTATTCATTCACTCTGAAGTAAGTGTGAAATACCAGTATTTATTTGGCATTTGAATTTACTTGCACAAGTTTAATCTTTTTCACTCTTTGAAAAAAAACTTTCTTCGTTCCTTTTTGCTTACACAATGATCCTGAAAATACATTTTTAAATGATGCTATTATGGAAGTATAACAGATTTTTTCTAGTTTATTTCATGAAAATGTTTAGCCATACAAAAAAAATGGAAAGAATTTTAATTTTACTCATACTCACCACTTAGATTCTACAATTACCATTTTACTGTATTTGTTTTATTACCTATCAGTCCGTCGATTAATCCATCTTATTTTTTGATGCATTTTAAAGTACGTTTCAAATATCAGTGCCCTTTCCTCCAAATACAGCAGCATTCATGTCATTAATTAGTATTCAACATTAGATTTTTCTCCCAAAGGAAAATTTACATATAAGGAAATATACCGATCTTGTGTTGACATATGCTTATACCTGTGCAAATCCCATCATGATACAGAATATTACCATCATTTCAGAGAGTTCCTTCATGCCGCCTCCAATAAATCTCTGCCTCTATGCCTTAGGGGCAACCACTGTTCAGATTTTTTCCACTATGGATACTTTCTTGCCTATCATAGAACTAAGTGGAATCATACCGTATGTACACTGGCTTCTTTGTTTGCCGTAACTATTTTTTTTTTTTTTTTTGGGGGGGGGATACATCCATCTGTTGCTTGTATCAATACATTGCTGAATAGTATTCCACTGGGTGAATATCCTACAGTATATCCATTCTCCTATTAATAGATATACAAGTTATTTCCGGTTTTGGGGCATTGTAAATATAGTTTCTATGAACATTTTTATGCAGTTGTTCTTTGGACATGTTTTTGTTGCTCTTGCAAAAAAAAAAAAGAATTGCTGGGTTATAGAGTAGGCGAATGTTTAGTTTCAAAACTAAAACATAACAACTTTACAAGACACTGCCACACCTTTTTCCAAATTGGTTGTATCTTTCTATACTCCCACCAAAAACCTGTGAGAATTTCTGTTGCTCCCCTTGCACACCATCATTTGGTGGTGTTAGTTTAATTTTAACCATTTTTGTGGGCAGGTTTACAATCCATTGTATACATTTCATTTTCCGGCTATAATTGGCTTTAGTTTTTGAAGAATGTTAGAGTACTTTTAGAAATCAAAGTTGAGGTTTCACCATTATGTTTATTTTTAACCATGTTTCTATGCAGATTTTTTTGATAATTTATTAAAATTTATCACATAACCAAATTATCTCCTTACTGAATATCCCATCTGATCATGTAGAACTACTTTATCATGGGACGCCTGGGTGGCTTCAGTGGTTGAGCGTCTGCCTTTGGCCCAGGGCGTTATCCTGGAGTCCCGGGATCGAGTCCCGCATCGGGCTCCCTGCATGGAGTCTACTTCTCCCTCTGCCTGTGTCTCTGCCTCTCTCTCTCTCTCTCTGTGTCTCATGAATAAATAAATAAAATCTTAAAAAAAAAGAACTACTTTATCACATACCTGCCAGATAAGCCATGGTACATGCATGTGCATCCGTGTGCATGAGTATGTGTGTGTGTCAGGGTAGAGAGGGAATAAGAAAAAATAAATATAACCCATCCAGAATGTAACATTTGCATACTGTGAGGTTATGTAGGTTATATATGACTTGAGATTAGATAGGACTGTTTCAATGCTTGTTCTCTTTTTTTGGAAGATTTTATTCATTCATTCATTCATTCATTCATTTATGGAGGAGAGAATCCACACGTACAGGGAGAGGGGCAGAGGGAGCAGGAGAAGCAGACTCAAGACTCAGAACAAGTGCAGAGATGACCTGAGGCAAAATCAAGAGTCAGATGCTTAACCAACTGAGCCAGGTGTCACTGTTGGTGATGTTTGTTCTCTTTAAGGGAGACCTCCAGGTGTATGCCAGTTGCACAATGTAAGAATCAATACACTCAAACAAGTGCCAGGATCTCTTAATAACCAGGCAGCTTCTAGAAATTACTCAGGACCCTTCATTAACCCTTTTGAGTCAAGAGTGTATATTGAGTCAATTCCTCAAAGTATTCTAATAGCCTCTTTTAAAAAGTTAAAATAATAAAGCTCTAACATCGATTCACAGAAGTCAGAAACTTTGAATCCGAGTTGGGCATACCAAGAGATCTACTGGAAAAAAATGAAATTCCTTGCGATTAAAAAAACCCTCCCTTAACAATTGGGTATATCCGTTAGAAATCTAGACGAGATATGGTTGTTTCCTTATTTCCTTTGCTTGTGCCATTAACCTATACACAGATATACATTTGACATTCCAAATGCTCTTGCCATGTCCACGTGCAGATTCTGTGGGACTGGGCTGTTCCAGAGATCCGTGTCTGGGATTAGGGAAGAAGTGGTATTTAAATCAGGTCCTCTATTTTTCAGTTCTATTTCCTCCTCCCGTGTGGCCTCTCCTAACTTTTATTCTATTTCAGAACTGCCTTTTAGAAACTGTATCCATGCCAAGAACAGTGACACCTGCAGCAGTGTCCCTGCTGTATATACTGTTGCCCTGTTAGTGGGGGTACTTTCCCCAAGCCCTTTGTCTGGTTTCTTTGGATTTCTACCCAGATAGAATTAGTGGCATAAATCACCCTTCTGTTGTTTAAATTAAAATAAAGATTTCATAAGAGGAGAAATTTTGTTTGCCGAACTTAGAATATTTTCTTGCTTCTGTGCTCATGAGATTCATTTGTTCCATCTGATTCCTGAATGTGGAACCTCAGAGCCCTATGATTATTCGGTGTTTAACGTGATAGAAAATCATTCTCTGGAAACTGCTAGCCCTTCTATTATTGTGTCTGTTTTTTTGATATTAAGGAAATCTGTGGTTATTCCAAGTTAGGAAAACAGATAGCATTAGATAAATGCAAGGCTATTATGGCAAATATCCCAATACAGAAGAGCAGTAGCTGTTTCCTAAGGATGGCACAAAAGAAGTTGCTTGTGTTTAATGTCATTTGATTATTAAAATATCCCCCTTTAATGGGAGGTTGGAGGTAAGTGGCTTTTAGAGGTCTCCTTTAGAACAAGATTTTTCCATTCTTGCTCGGCTGGTTGATCTCTTCCTTTGTTACCTATCATCTGCTGTGCATGTTTTTGAATGTGTGATAAAGCATATGGGAAAGGAATAGAAAAGTTAATGCATTCAACTGGTGAGGGTGGAGGACACAGTGTCTGCAGTCTGGTCAAGTTTACAGCCCATCTGCTGGAGCACAGGGAGCCCTTTTAAAATGCAGCTTTGCTCTCTAGGCTCTATGTGTGGAGCCCCCTCAGTCCACAGTTTGTCCAAATGTTACCAGTTTGGCTGCCGAAAAATTAAGTCTCTCCTTCCTAAACTATTTCACTTGGTGCATAGGGCATATACTCAGTGCACAGTTTTATGGGTACATTTTTTCCCTTTACCATAAACTTAGAGACTGTCTAGTGAAACTGAACTTAGAAAATGATCCTTTTATTTATTTAGCTCACTCACCTCTTGGCAGCACAAACTGTTAAAATGGTTTTTAATGCACACCTTGTGTTTTGATTCTTATGCTGTAACTTATGTTTTTAGTTAAAGATAAAAATGATAAAAGGTTCCTGTTGTGCACTTTCCCCACTACTGTTTGAAATAGTTTTGTCTTGTTTTGTTTTACCATCTTGAACCTCATCTGCCTTTTCAAATGTAAAAATAAAATCTTGGCTTATAATGATGTTTCTTTTAGTGGCTTGATGGAAATCTATTAGATGTTGCATTAAATATTAAACATAGGCCTTCTAAATCAATACATGTTAAAATACTACATAAATGCTAAGTAAACAAGAGAAGAGTTACTAGCTTTCGGACCGGGGATATATTTTATGCGCACTAATTAGATAACATTTTGCTAATTAGGTGGGACTATTCCCTACTCATATCTTTCCATTTCTAAATTCAGAATCCTTAAGGAGACATTTACATGAGACAATGGCCTGGCAAGATTTGAAATTGGGTACTTCTTTTCCTTTTAGCTCTTTTCATGACTAATGACCTACTATTCATCCATCCATCCATCTACTCATCTACTCATCCTCCCTCCAGCAACCCATCCATCCATCCATCTACCCATCCACCCTCCAGCCACTCATCCATCCATCTACCTATCCACGCATCCATGCACACAATAAAGTCTCAGCTTTCCTTACCTTTCACCACTGAAATTTTGATATTAATTTCTCAAATGATAGATTTTCAAGTGCTTTCAAGTCTATCATTGTTTTATTCCTCATAATCCTGAGAGGTATTTAGGAAAGAGATTATTCCTTTTTCTACGTGGTGGGGATGTGTGGCTTGTGGTACAGCATGGAGATGGTAGTCCTACATACATGCTCCTCCCCTCTCAGAGGGGAGCCCCTCACCCTCACTGTTTCAGTCATGATCTCTGGACAGTTTGAGCCACCCACTTCCTGGGCAGCAGTCATGCTACCCACCAAGCATAGCTCACATGTTTCTATTCAAAGTAGGCATTATAAGTCACTTCTTCTGGCTCCAAGCTCTGGGGATCCAGAAGTAATTAAGACCCAACCCCTGCTTTTCAGGAACTCAAGCTCCTATGGGAGAAGCACAGATAAACAAAAGCACTATAGGTAAAAGCAAAGCACATAGAAGTTCAGAGGAGGGTTTAACTACCTGGGTAGACAGGGAGGTGGCTTGGGAGCTAGGGCTTGAAGGCTAAGAATCATGTGGAGAAGGGGAGGAATGCAGTCCCAGGGCCATACCACCATTCATGTGAATTGTAGCTTTTTTTGTAGGTTATAAATCATTTGAAAAAGAGTCCATGTCCTCCCCCCTCCCTGCCAAATAATCAGTGGAGTGGCTGAGCTTGCTAATAAGCTCACATCTCATACTTACTGCAGGGACAATAATGAGTAGTGGGTTATTATTCTAAGGCTGTGAACCAGTTGCTATGTCTCATCTATCTTCCTCGCCCAAATTATCACACATCCCCTTTTCCCATTGATCCTGGCAGATTGGTTAATCTTTAACCAGATATTCCAGCATCAAAGGGTCTGGTTTTCCCAGCATCGCTACCCTCTGCTCCTGCCTCTGCTAATCTCATGGAATTTATTGAGGACTTAGTTAGTTGTCTTTGTTACTGAATTCCTTCACTTTCTTCAGTCTGGTCCTTCTCTTTTGGTAGAGTTAATAAAAAGTATCCACACTACAGCAGCCAGAAGGGTATGGAAAGCTTAGCCTCTTTAAAGTCAACTTCAGCAGCAGAAGAGACGGGAAAGTATTGAAAATCACTTTTTACACTCAGACTTTCCTTAGTATATCTGGGGTTATTGACTGTGCCCTGTTTATCTTTCCAGGTAGTAAAAATGTGCAAGATAAGAAAGCTGATGATAATTATTGTAGTGATGAGGTGGGAGTGATCTAGTGACCAGAGATGACCCCTCGTGGCCCTCATGGAAGCCCTGGTAAAGGCATCTCAGTGTGGGGAGAGGTTTCTTGGCAATCAGGAACCATTGGGAGATTCATTGAATTCTCTTGCTTTTGCAGGAATTGAAATGGAAGGGTCAGAGTGTGATAGGGAGAACCGATGGTTTAAGTGCTATTCATTTATTCACTCTCTCATTCATGGATATTTATTAAATCTGTCCTGTTATTTGTCAGGCAATATAAAATAGACTCATGATCCCCCCTTCCAGTTTGCAACCTAGTGGATACAGTGAACTCTTCAGTTAGTTAGTGGGACTGCCATTTGTGCTTAGGCCTGTTGCAAAACCCCCTTTGGCGTGGACTGTGTGCATGTGGTCTTGTTCTATGCTCTATACTGCAGCAGCCCTGGCTCCTTCTCTGTGGTTCTAATTAGGTATCATTATTCTAGGTAATGCTCTGAGTGACTCCTTAGCTGACTGTGAAACACTGGTCTGCTAAGCCAGTTGCAGTTGTCACCAAAAAGAAGAGAAAAGAAAAAATTTATATAATCATACCTAAATTTGAACTTGAGAAATATTTTCCTTTTCCTTCTAACCTATTACTGTACATAATTTCAAGTTAACATTACTTTAGATCGTATCATGAAGCCAAACTGCTTTGAAAAATGAAGGGTCTGGGACGCCCGGGTGGCTCAGTGGTTGAGTGTCTGCCTTCCAGTTCAGGGCATGATCCTGGAGTCCCGGGATCAAGTTCCACATTGGGCTCCCGGCATGAAGCCTGCTTCTCTCTCTGCCTCTCTCTCTCTCTGTCTCTAATGAATAAATAAATAAAATCTTTAAAAAAAAAAAAAAAAAAAAAAAAGAAAAGAAGGATAATGGACAAAGAAAAGGAAAACAACTCTGTTGCTTAAAGCAAAGTTTAAATAAAACTGGAAAACATTATAAAGTGAAATATATTAATGAAAGTTGTACTTGATAACTTTCTGAGCTACTTGCTTGGTCACCATGTCCCCTTTGGGTATGGGGTGACAATACAGAGTGCCAGATGATCTTGCTCTTCTAACCACTGCTTCCCAAACTTCAAAGCAGATATGAATCACTCACTGGTCTTGTTAAATGCAGATTCTGGGTCAGTGGGTCTGGTATGGCCACCAAGATGCTGGAACTCTTACCATGTTCCTGGTCACTGGACCACACGAGCTAGTGAGGCTGTTCACTGCATATCCTGTCCTAATGTTTAGACACAGACAGAGGCAGACCCATTGAATCTGGCTACTTTTTCCTTAGATTTTTAACTTTGCAGTTTCATAAAGCCACCTAGAAGATTTATTCTCACCTTATCTAAAGCCTAGCTTCAAGAGAGGAAACTAATTTAGTATATTCAACTGTTGGGGTGGAACCCAAATGACTTGGGAGGGATTGCAGGTCTTTTTCGAGTTAAGAATTCCCATTTGGGTACTTAATTCATATAATTAAAATATTCATTTATTATGTACTTCCTAGGTACATGATAAAAACCCTGCATAGCTCTTAGTGACTTTCGGTTTGGGTTTCTACGATCTGCCTGTAGCCCACCTCTAGTCATGCTACATGTATTTTTGGCCCAATAGAAAACTATTTCAGGGAGCAACAGAAATATAGTGTCTTGATAGTGTCTTGGTTCTAGGTTGTACTCGATATTGAGCTACCTTTTTAGACTTTCTTTTTAAATGGAGCACGGCTATTATAAACTGTAAAGCTTACACGCTTTTATCGTTTTATGTTCATATCATCTTTAGTTTTGCGCAGATGGCATCTTGAATAAGTCATTTTTTGCCTGCTGTTTGGGCTTGTTTAACTAAATAAGAGTTGACTATCATTACTCAGATATTGAGTCCCTGATTTTCTTCCCCATGATTTTTTTTTTTTAAGGACTAATAAATGACTAGACCTATGAGTCATTCTATTCAAGATATGGCTTTTGCCCGACACTCAGATACCAGCAGCAGGCTGTGCCAGCCACCCTGGCCACACCAGCTCCCTCGTCCCTGTGTGGAAGGCCTGCAGAGTCCCAGAAGACCTTAGAGGAGGCCGGCAAAATGATGATCTATGTGAGCGCTTGTCTTTCCAGATCACGGGTTTTTTACTTCTGTCTTGTGTTTTGAAATGACTGAGGTAGACTGGAGTGCCCGAGCGCATTTCGTCTTGAAATGTTCACTTCCTCACCTCCAGAAGAAGGACTACTTGGCAGATTAGAGCCAGGGGCTCAGGAGTGAGCCTGACACCCAGCTGGGCCCAGCTTGCTTATACCACAGGGAATCAGATGCATGGAGGGAGGTCGAAAGGGGGGGGGGTTAAAGGCACCCCTAGCCCTGGCCCATCACAGTCTGGAGTGCTGTAGTCAGCATGCCCCAGCCTGTGGCTCCCTCTCTGTCTCTTCTGCAGATCTCGAGGCTTCTCCTCAAGACATACCTGTGATAGCAGCCCCCCACTCTGGGCTCCAGAGCTCCCTCAAGCTATTCATTTCTTCCATCCCACTGCCAGAAAAGCTGCTGTCTACACTCAGTCTCTCCACTTGCTCTCCTCCAAACTCACCCCGCAACCCTCTGCTGTCCGTCCCATCTCCACTGCTCAACAGTAACCTCTTTTGCCAAAGGCAGTGCTCATTTCCCAGTCCGCTCTCCTTTGACAGCAGCACGTCCATCTCCGTGACATGCTGTCCCAGCTCCCATGCCAGTAGTGTCTCCTGGCTTGTCTCCTGCTAGAGCGACTCTTTCTCCACCCCTTTTGGGTCCCTCCTTTCATCTACCTCCTTTAAGAAAAAGCTGTGACCTAGGATTCCATCCCTGAACCCCTCCGAGCAACAGCTCTGCACTGGGGCCTCAATGTCCAGCTGTCATCTGATGCACCCCCAGATCTACTCTGGGAGAGGTCGCCCAGCCCCAGAGCAGTCCTCTCCCCTGATCACCACGTGGGTTTTAGGGTTTTAGTCTTGGGATGTCTTCATTCGTGGGAGTCCAGCATGCTCGCTTTGCTGAGCCTTCGTATGAGCCACTCTTGCCTGAGTGCTTTGGCCTGACTCATCTTCATGCCTCCTAGAGCATCAGCGTCATCCCCTTCAGGAGCCATCTCTGGTTCCCCCTGTCCCTCCCTAGGTCTGTGTGCCTACCTTTGCTGTGTATTCAACAAATATTTACTGAAAGCTTCAGTATTCGGGGCACTGTTCTAGGTGCTGAGGGCACAGCAGCAAACTCTTCCCGCCCCGCTTGGAGCAGTTGTGTGTACACCTCAGTCATCCGTCTGCCTCTTCCCGGAGGCCAGAACTGCCTCACCTCATCTGGTCCTCAGTCTGGGTTTGCTGAAAGAGCAAATCCGGTTACACCGATTTTCTTCTCTCCTCTTTCTACTGTGTCTTTCCTCCATCTCTCTCAGGAGCAAAAACAGGAAATAGAACTTCATAATTACAAGATTAGCCAGATAAAATTTCATCACTGTTTCTGGTTTCTATATACAGTTTGTTGAACTTTCGTGTGTGAGTGTGGTACAGAGTGTGAGTTGAATACTTCCTTTGTTTGATAAATTTGCTCAGCTGCAGCCAACAACAAAAGTTTCTCTTCTGCTGTGTCCTTTGTTCAGAGCTGAAGAACTCCATTCTTTGGAAAGCCACTGCGAGAGAGGCATATTCTGCTTATATCTTATTCTAGATAGCCCCTATGCCTACAACTACCCAAGCATTTGGCTGGGGGAAGAAACACAGGGTTTTCAAATATTTTTTTACCGTGTAGTAACCATCATCCCTTTTTTCCCAAAACAAAGTAACACAAAGTGAAAAAGCCAGACAATTTATTTGGGGGCCATTACCAGTGGAGTTGCCAGATAAAATACGGGACACTTGTTAAGTGGCATGTTAGACAAAAAATAAATTTTTAGCATCGGTACACCCAAATATTGCACAGGACATAATTACACTAGAAATTATTTGTTGCTCATCTGAAATTCAAGCGTAACTGGACATCTTGCATTTTTATTCACTAAATCTGGAAACCCTTATTGCTGGCAGAAGGCAGTTGTTAGGATTAACCATTTTGAGCTCTCATGGCGATTTTCAGGGGACTGTCTCAGTATTTGGTGAAGACTGCAGCCTTTGCCAATTTATTCTCAGCCCCACTTCTGGAACACTTCTCAACCCTAATTAAGCTGGAGAACAGTGAGAAGAAGCCTTACTCCTTCATCACGCCTCCTTCAGCCCAGAGGTAGGACACCAGGCGTTAAAATGTAGTTTGGTTGGAAAGGTGAGATCACCAATGTCAACCCAGCTTTCCATCCTTGAGGCTGCTTCCCTGTTGCAAAAGTAGAAATTGTCTGATATGTTAATATATTCAGTTTAGTTCAGCAGTAACTTATTAAGTATTCATTTGAAAGGCAGAGTTGGAGAACCTGTGTCTACCTTCAAGATGCTCACAGTCTTGAAAGGCACAAAAGCACTCCCAGTGGGGCTCAACCCAGGGTGGACATTATAATTACCTAGGAGCATTACCAGGACTCATGGGAGAGATTCTAAGTCTGAGGTCTAGTGGGGCCTGAATATGAGTAGTTTTCCAAAAGCCCTCTCTCTGATTCTAGTATCAGCCAGAGTTGAGACATGCTGAGTTTTCCACATTGTGTGTTGGCTTGGAATATTCTCTGAGGGCCAGTGTGGAGATAAGCCACAGAACCTCTTTGCTTATGGAATCAACACAGGGGAGGTTTAATTCTGGGCCATGACTCTAGGGCGAGGCTTTCAAGTGGCCCAAATGATGAGAAACCCATGCGCGTATCAACTACGTTTTAAAGATCGTGTATAAATGGGTCTGGAGAGGGTCAGACTTGGCATACTGGCGTGTCTCAAATTGGAGTTAAAAATTTTTTTGAAGATTTATTTGAGAGAAAGAGTGAGACAACTGGTGTGTGAGTGGTGGGGAGGGGCAGGGGAAGAGAATCTCCAGTAGACTCCTGGCTGAGCACAGAGTCCAACTCCGGGTTCCATGCCAAGGCCCTGAGATCACAACCTGAGCTGAAACCCAGAGTCAGATGCTTCACCGACTGAGCCACCCAGGTGCCCCGGAGTTAAAATTTTATGGGAGCCATATTCATGCTTATTTTCCATTCATTGTTCGCCCTTCATTCTGTGCAGTTTGCTGCTGTGTTTGGAGGGTTTGCTGCTGGGATGGGTAAGGTGCTGAGTGTGAAGCCGAATGTAATCGATGCCAACACTGACAGAGACCAGCTTGTCACAGGGACCTTTGCTAAAGGTGCACAACGAATGGCAGAGTCAGGCTGCCGATCAGTCCTTTTTCCTATCAGGGTGCCTCGTATTCAGGTTAACAAACTTATCCTGTTGCTATAAAAGTCTTGAGGGGCAGCTCCCAGGAAGAAGTGGGCTGGTTTGGTCAGCAGATCGCCTGCGGCTTGCACGCCTGGTCAGTGTGCCTCTGAGCCTCCTTGAGGACCTCCTGCATCTGAATCCTGGGATGCTCATTAAATATGCAGAGCCTGGGCCTCACAGCTGGGGAAGCAGGAGCTCCAGGAGTGGGTCTGCAGATCCAGAAAACAGGCCCTGTGGTTCTGATGCTGATGTCATGGGGTTAGCCCCAGCAGCATTTTGCCCATGGCAGACTCTGCAGTCAGACGGACAGAGAAGCTGGACGTTATTTTTTAATTTATTGTTATTATTACTATTAGTGATGTGCACCTCTGTTTGGAGCAGTCGTGTCTGACTCTCTCTTTGCCTTTGCAGAAGGGTCCCTTCGCCGCTGTGCTGTGCCTGAGGATCTCACGGGCGTCCTCAGGAGTACAGGTGTATCGGGGGCCGTCCCCAGCTCTGTGGAGTAGCTGACAACAGCTTGTCTTTGTCTTTCTGCCATGTGGCCATGGTAGTATCACTTGTTCCCCTTTGATTCTTTCTTCCTGTTACTTTGAAGGCAGATTGATTTTTTTTTTTTTTTACTATGAGCAGAGTCTTCCACATTTAATTTTTTTTTTATTTTTTTATTTTATTTACTTATGATAGTCACAGAGAGAGAGAGAGAGGCAGAGACACAGGCAGAGGGAGAAGCAGGCTCCATGCACCGGGAGCCTGACGTGGGATTCGATCCCGGGTCTCCAGGATCACGCCCTGGGCCAAAGGCAGGCGCCAAACCTCTGTACCACCCAGGGATCCCCCACATTTAGCTCACAAGTAATTCCATGTATCTTACCATAGATCTTCATTAATGCATGGTAGAGCTAAAAATAGGTTAGTGGCTCTTACCAGCAATCAAAAAAAATAAGGAAACTATTAAACTATTAAATAAAAATTTTTATTTTAATTTTTTTTTTAATTTTTATTTATTTATGATAGTCACAGAGAGAGAAAGAGAGGCAGAGACACAGGCAGAGAGAAGCAGGCTCCATGCACCGGGAGCCCGACGTGGGAATCGATCCTGGGTCTCCAGGATCACGCCCTAGGCCAAAGGCAGGCGCCAAACCGCTGCGCCACCCAGGGATCCCAAATAAAAATTTTTAAATGTATCTTGGGAAGCCTCTTTTTTTTTTTTAAGATTTTATTTATTTATTCATTAGAGACAGAGAGAGAGAGAAGCAGGGACACAGGGTGAGGGAGAAGCAGGCTTCCTGCCAGGAGCCCGATGTGGGACTTGATCCTGGGACTCCAGGATCCCACCCTAAGCCAAAGGCACACACTTAACCCCTGAGCGAACCAGGTGTCCCAAGATTTCTTTTTTTTTTCTTTTTTAAGTTCATGAGACACACAGAGAGGCAGAGACACAGGCAACGGGAGAAGCAGGCTCCCTGCAGGGAGACTGATGTGGGACTCGATCCTGGGTCTCCAGGATCACACCCTGAGCTGAAGGCACACGCTTAACCACTGAGCCACTGAGCTGTCCCATGAGCCTCCCAGGCATCCCGGGAAGCCTCTTTCTGCTGATTCAGATTTTGTAGTGACTTGGAGAACGGCTTCAAAGTATGCCCTTCAGTGAGCCAAAGACAAAGCGTTACACGAATTAGTTGCATAAACCAGCAGTTCTCAAATAGGACTTTTTGTGAGCTAAGCAGAGGTGTTTTGATACCGAAAATGGAATATTTGGGACTTTTTTCCAGGTTGTACTAGGAAATATCACAGTTTACTTTTTTTTTTTTTTTTTGAATTTTAAAATGCCGCTTACATCAATTAGAACCTTTTATAAGACGAATTCTCTCTTACCCTAAATTGTAAACTTACTTCAGGTGTGATGCACCTGGAAACCTGTGCAGATTCTGCTAGCACATCCAGGCGTTCTGCTGCCTGCAGAGTTTGTCATCCACTGGCGCAAGCAAGATGGCAAGTGTAAAAGCATGAGACTCTATCTTAGAGTGACTTCACTTATATTGAAAATGCTGATAAATGGTTGTAAAGTAGATCCACCCCTGTCCCTTCCCCATCTCACCCTCTTGCTTGTTCTGGCCCCATTATCCGCTGTCATCTCCTCGAATGACTTTACTGTAGGGTCACTAAGCACCTTGTACAGCCTCTATCGCATCACCTGCCGTGTTTCCTATGTAGGTGCCCCTCACTGCTCCGTTCCCACTCCCCGGATACACCCACTCTCAGGGCTGTGGAAATATTTGTGAATTCACTGTCCTGTTTACTGCATGCACTACCATGTATGCAAGTCTGTGCAAGAGGCTGTCATATGAGCAGTAGGTCGTAGCCATTCTCCGGATGGTATTCCGACTTGGGGTGTTTGCAAGCATCACGTGTGGGATTTGCTGTTGCCTGAATGTGTGGGGCGAGGATGAAGGCAAGGCTGGGTGCCGACATGGGCAGGGAGGTATTCAGCACGGTGGGTTGGGCATTTGCAGTTGGGTTACTCAGACTGAGCCCAAAGTTCTGCAACACATGGGATGTTGTGATATTCTTGAGGCAGGAAGCTCACTCCTTTCGGCCCTGAGACCGGTGTGTGTGTGTGGGGGGTCCTGGAGCAGCTCACCTGTGTGCATCCATGATCTTTCCCCTTCCTGGCCTTTGCGTATGCACAAATAACAAGATCCCTTCCTGCTCTGCCTAAAAATTACCTCTGAGTAGCCGAGAGTCCATACTAAAATAAACAAATGAAAGAATGATTGAATGAGTGAGTGAGTGGATAAAAGACAAATCCCCTCTATAGAAGAATCGCAGATTACTGATGTCAATGCTCTGCCATCGAGGAAGGGTAATAAAACCTCCAGCCCCTCAGTGTGGGCCCCTCAGTGTGGATCGTGCATAGTGAACTTCCTTTCAAAGAAGGTAGTGTGAGAAAGGAGAAGATAACTGTACACTGGAGAAACTTGAAAAACAGGCAGCAATGAAGGCTAACATCAGGGGCTCCTCAGTGGTTGAGCATCTGCCTTTGGCTTAGGTTGTGATCCCGGGGTTCTGGGATCGAGTCCCACATCGGACTCCCTGCAGGGAGCCTGCTTCTCCCCATGCCTCTCTCTCTGTGTCTCTCATGAATAAATAAATAAAATCTTTAAAAAAATAAATAAAGGTCAACATCAGTAGTAATAAGTTGATGATAAGTACCCTTGCCCTGATGTGACAAGAATGACACTTCACTTCTGGGGTCTTCCTCCCCAGACTCTTAGCCCCCATCAAACCGTGAGAAAAACATCTGGCAAACCCAAATGGAGAGAGATTTTACAAAATACCTACCAGTAGTCCTCAAAACTGTCCAGGTCATCACAAAATACCTACCAGTAGTCCTCAAAACTGTCCAGGTCATCAAGAACTAGGAAAGTCACAGCCAAGAGGAGCTGAAGGAGATTTGACAACCAAATGTCATGTGGTACCCTGGATACAAGCCTGGATCAGGAAATGGACGTTAGGGAGGAACTTAGGAATCTGAATGCAGTATGGGCTTTGGTTTATGAATTGTAACAAGTATATCATGCTAATACAAGATGTTAATAATCAGGGAAACTGGATAAGAGGTATATAGGAACTGTACTATCTTTACAGATTTTTCTGTAAACCTAAAACTGTTCTAAAATCAAAAGTGTCTTGGGACACCTGGATGGCTCTGTGGTTGAGTGTCTGCCTTCAGGTCAGGTCAGGTCATGATCCTGGGTCTAGGGATCGAGTCCTGCATCAGGCTCCCCGCAGGGAGCCTACTTCTTCCTCTGTGTCTGCCTCTTTCTCTCTGTGTCTCTCATAAGTAAATAAAGAAAATCTTTATGAATAAATAAAATCAAAAGTGTCTTAAAAAAATAATCCCCAAGGAAGAAGGTAACTGTTGGTGCTAAAGATGAAAGTGAAGCAGTTTTAGCAGGTGATGCTTATTAGCTAAAAATACTCATTTTATGGGAGAAAATATATACCATAATTGAATTTAGGGACTCAATGTTAGCAGAATATATTCCTCACAGATGTCATCAGCCTTGTTGGCTTTGATTTCAGGTAAAATGTATATAAAATATGAAGTCTCTGTTGTGAATTTATTTACTTATGGGCATTAACAAGTATAATAAAGGCTGAAAATGTCAACTCAGATCATGTGCAATGACAACAGAAGCGGAACCATAATTAATGACTTTGCTAATTACTCTTTCCTTTATTAGCTGACATTCGTTTTGTAGTCTGACATTACATCACAAGTATTATTTATTTTTATACCTCTTGGGAAGGAGCATGCAAAATAGTGACTTTTCTCCTCAGCTGTTCCAGGCCTGAATCGGAACAAGCTGAAATTGGCTAGTGTTGGGAGAGGGATGAGCTTTAGGACTGCAGAGCTGTTAGCATTTCCCCTGCACAAAATCTCTTGTTTGTATATGAGAGATCCAGGCAAACGCTTAGTTTCCGCAGCTCTGAAGCTTTCATGATCAGGTCACACTGATCAGACCTCAGAGTAAATTCCAAAACGAGTGTTCCAGTGAAGATGTTTAATTGGCCTCTTCCTATAGTACACTGGCTAAAAAGGGCATGTTGTCTTTTAAGTAGAAGTTTATTGAAAACCATGATAAGTGAGCCATAACAATCTTGAAAGAGGGTTTTCCTCTGCCTTTCCCAAAGGCCTTCTATGCATTTACACTAAAGGCACTTCATGGATCCTCTGTTCAATTGAAGTTGCCAAAAGGATCCAGCGATATGAACTGTAGTTCACACCAGAAAAGTTTCAGGTTCTGGTCTGAAGCTACAGGTAACATCTCATTTGCTTACATCTCTTCCTTTAAGAATACATCCTCCACTCATTTCTGCTGTGACTTTTTGACTTGAATTTTTTTGGTAAAGAGACTTC
Source organism: Canis lupus baileyi (assembly GCF_048164855.1). Taxonomy (NCBI): domain Eukaryota; kingdom Metazoa; phylum Chordata; class Mammalia; order Carnivora; family Canidae; genus Canis; species Canis lupus. Next base: position 21,956,525 of record NC_132842.1, read on the forward strand.
ATCACATAATCTCACTGAGGGAAATACAGTGTATCAGGTAACTTTGGGTCTGGTAAAAGCTGAAAATGTACTAGTTTATGAATAAATTGATGTTTATTGGTAATTTATTAATAGCCAACATATATTGCGCTAAACATGTTGCACATAACCTTTCTCTTTAAATACAAATAAAAGTCTGTGCTGCCCCTCTTTTTGCTAACAGAACCCCAGTTTGTTCAGGTGTCAGAGTAGGTGGGCTCATCCTCAGGGCTGCACCCTGGCACAGGACCCAGTTCTGGGGTGTGACAGCGTGTCCCAGTCCACTTTTGCTTACTGACAAGTGGCAGGTGTGTGGGGGCAGGGAGCACCCTTTCCCTTCCTTTCTGCTGGACGCTGTTGTGATGACTCATGCTCCAGTGATGACGCTTTTGACTAAGAAGTGACAAAACGCCAATCTGCTGAGGGTGGTTCACTGGACCCCTGGAAAGAACCTATGTTTTTGGCAACACCACCGAGTGGCCAAGCTGGACCCACAACTACTGCCTCCAGACTTCTCTGTTCTTTGAGGAATGTAAACCCCTATTCATTTAAGCACCTGCTAGCGGGGTTTTCTACTGCTTGTAGCCAAAAGCATCCTTAACCAAAGCTGCCATCTTATCCCAGGTCTACATGTGAGAAAAGGAAGACTTATCCAGGTGAACCCCTTTCCTGGGATCACGTGACTCCCAAGTGGCAGAGCTGGGACTCGAACACAGACGCAGTCCCCAAGCCCTCATACTTTTACTCATTTATTAGCATGAGTGGGGAGAGGGGCAGAGAGAAGCAGACTCCCCAAGGAGCAGGGAGCCTGATGTGGGACTCGATCCCAGGACCCTGAGATCATGACCTGAGCCAAAGGCAGACGCTTATCCGACTAAGCCACCCAGCCACACCAATGAAGCTGTTTCTGAAGTGTTTGTGGTAGCTGTCTGCCACCAATCCTATTGGACTAGGACCCCACCCTGAAGACTTCAGTTAAATTTCATCACCTTTTAAAATCCTCATCTCAAAATACAGTCACGTTGGGAGTTGGGGCTTCAACATAAGAATTTGAGGGCAACGCAGATCAGTCCGTAGAACACACCCATATGGTGACGCTGGAGAAACAAGCTGCACGGAGTCTCGCCAAGCCCTGTGCTGGCAGGTTGTCTCTGAACTTAACACTTCGAAACCCAGCTGTGGTCCTGGCACCCAGACTCAGACCTGTACTAAGCAACCTGGCCACCCCTCTGGATCACCACTCCTCTGATTGCTCAGTGCCAAATTGAGAACCCCAGGATTTCAGGATTTCAGCTCTCAGGGTAGCTGGATATGAGGGGTTTTAAAAATGTTATCTTAATGGGGTGCTTGGGTGGCTCAGTCAGTTAAATGTTTGCTTTTTACTCAGATCATGATCCTGGGGTCCCGGGATCAAGCCCCCTGTCAGGCTCCCTACTCAGCATGGAGCCTGCTTTTCCCCCTCCTCCTGGCTCGTGCTCTCTCTCGCTGTCTCTCATAAATAAATAAATAAATAAATAAATAAATAAATAAGTAAGTAAATAAATAAATAAATAAATAAATAAATAAATAAATAAAACATTTTAAAAAATGTTATCTTCTTATAGAAAAGTCAAGGGGAGGTTTTATTTCCAGCACTGATTTCCTTCCTTGCCTGTGGGTGTTGGGCATAGACCTTTAGAGCAGTTTGAGCTTGTCCCTGGGAAAGACGGCATGTTCGCTTCAGACAGAACCATGACCCGAGCTCTCGTGTGTTGTAATAGTGGGAAAGTAGATGTGGTTCAGTCAATCTCCACAGTGTTTAGAAAATTGAGTGCCAGGCAGTGATCCCTAAATCCTTGAATTTGAGAGCCTATTACCTATCAAAACAGTTTGTAGTTCCCCCTCCATAACCGTTGCATACACAGTATCATTGGGCAGGGAGGCTATGTTGGTCATTTGAGTGTTCTCATCATTTGCATTCAATTTCATTTCAGTACCTGAAACCCTTGTACAGAGCTGAAAATAACGGCAGGCAATGTGCAGGATTTCCCTCATTCTGCCTAGATAGCACCACATCATAGGCCCACATTGATTATAAAACACAGCCCCATTTCAGAAATATTAGGATGGAATAGTAAAGTGACATCTTAACATCAAAGAATACAGATGGTGCAAGTTTTTTCAGTCCACAGAAAATGTTTCTGCAGGTGGCTTTGAACTCCTGCAAACTCCGCAGCCCCCCCAGTGCTGGTGACTGCTGGGCTTCAAGTGTTGGATCAGAAGCTTTGCCCCCAGGGCACCTGAGTGACTCCATTGGTTGAGTGTCCGACTCTTGATTTCAGCTCAGGTCGTGGTCTGGGTTGTGAGATCGAGCCCTGCATCTGGCTCTGCGGTCAGTGGGGAGTCTGCTTGAGACTCTCTCTCTCTCTCTCTCTCTGTCCCTGTGCCCCTCCCCCTGCTTGAGCGTGCACATTCTCTCCCTCAAATAAATAAACAAACAAACAAACAGGCTTTGCCCTCTTGCATGTGGAAGGCAAATTTACTGATTAAACTGCCCTATGTGGTCCTCCTTTTCCTTTAATTTCATGTGTACCTGTATGTGTCTTGTCTGTCTGTGTCTGGGTGTTCCTCAGCACATCCTTGCCTCAGGAGAGACACAGAGAAAACACCACAGTGACCCCAGTCAACCCGGGGTTACAGATGCCCCCCAGATGGTGGCCTTGAGTCCTGGTTTATGTCTGTAGGCTTCCGTCTCTCCCACCTCTGTTTTTGAGGGTACTGTGGCTCTGAATAACATCTTTTCATTACTGTTCCCTCCTCTCTCAAAATACTGCATTGTTGACTCAGGTATAAATTAAGGATTTCACAGTGGTCACTCAGAAGGAACCTCTGACACCAGATGCTGTATTAAGTTCCCAATTCTTGAGTAAGAATCTGAGGGCAATTGCAAAGATCAAAAGATTTCTCTGTATTATGAGTCAAGGTAAATAACGAAAGCTTAAATGAGTCAGAAACTTGACTCTAGTAGAAGATCAAATGTAGTAGAAGATAAAAATGAACCTAACTTGTATTATCAAGCTTCAGAATTTATTCCTACTTTGCCTTCACTTTTTAATCTATATTAGAGGAAAAAAGCAATATATCTCTATATACATACTTTTATTCCACTCTGATGGAAACAAAGATATAGTTGTACACTTTCAGGCTATGTCTCATGTTTAGCTTTTTTTTTTTTTTTTTAAGATTTTACTTATTTATTCATGAGAGACAGAGAGAGGCAGAGACACAGGCAGAGGGAGAAGCAGGCTCCATGCAGGGAGCCCGATGTGGGACTCAATCTCAGGACCCCGGGATCACAACTTGAGCTGAAAGCAGATGCTCAACCACAGAGCCACCCAGGTGCCCCAGCATTTTATTTTTTAAATCTCAACGTCATTGCTATATGGAAGTACATATCTTGTAAATGTGTAATTGCTTTTAAAATGTAATAATCTCATTTGGCCTGTGTTTTGTTTTCCTTCTGTTTGAAAATCCTGATGAGGTACTTTAGGATGATTTTTTTATTTGTGTTTTAGAAAAAACAACAACAAAAAAAACCTCTCCATAAAGAAAATAGGTTTTTTATAGCAGTATTTTTTTCATGTAAGTTTTTTCTTTAAAATTTTTTTTCTTTTACCTTTTGACCCCCTTCACTCATTTCTCTACCCCACCCCTGCTGCCTCTGTCAACTACCAATCTTCTCTCAGTATGTATGAGCTTGTTTTTGTTTGGAGGTGTTTTTGGTTATTTAGATTATATGGTATTTGTCATTCTCTGTCTGACTTACTTCATTTGGCACAATACCCTCGAGGTCCATCCATGTTGCAAATAGCAAGATTCCATTCTTTTTCCTGGCTGAATAATATTTTTCAGTGTGTGTGTGTGTGTGTGTGTGTGTGTGTGTGTGTTGAACATCCTATAAATGCATTGTTATATTTTGTTACTTTTAGTGAACCATTCCAACAGATTATAGACAAAAGTTAGGTTAGTAGCTGTAGTAGTTAACCAGCAAATGTTTCATTCATTGAGGTTTTTGTAAATTAGTTATTTAAAGTTTAAGAGAAGCCATCCTCATCTCCTGATTCCTAGAACAGCGTTGATGCTGGGAGTATTTACCAGCCAGTAAGTGGCATGCAAGGGGATGATCCTGTCTCCTCTTTGATCGCAGAGCCAGATTCTAAAATCCAAGGTCAGAGGATATATTCCATTTTTCCAGAGCTCTGTTTCTCATTAAAAAGGGGTGGACTGTAGAAAAACCTTACTGCCATTAAACCACTCCTCAAAAGGGTCTGTAAAGAGAAACCTTAGTCTTATTGAAATCAGAATAACAGAGCTGTAACATCTGGGTGAGTTCATTTGTATTGCTGCATTTAGGATTGGGAACACACAGGAAGATCAGGAGCTGTAGATCTGGGAGGAGGAATTTCCTGGGAGAAGAGGCTTTGGAATTTCAGGAGGCAGATTTGAAAACTGGGCTAGGGATCCCTGGGTGGCGCAGCAGTTTAGTGCCTGCCTTTGGCCCAGGGCGCGATCCTGGAGACCCGGGATCGAATCCCACATCGGGCTCCCGGTGCATGGAGCCTGCTTCTCCCTCTGCCTATGTCTCTGCCTCTCTCTCTCTCTCTCTCTCTCTCTTTCTCTGTGTGTGTGTGACTATCATAAATAAATTTTTAAAAAAATTAAAAAAAAAAAAACTGGGCTAGTGATTCTGGTAGGAAGGCTGCTGATGAGATCCTGAGCTTTGAAATAGATCCCCAGAGAGCAGGAAGACAGTGACCAGGAGGCTGAGAAGCTATATGGGGAGCAGGGAGGAGGGTAAGGGAATTTTAAGGCCATGAGTGGCCCCCAATCCCAGCCCCCAGGAGGGCCGAACCCCAAAAGGAATGTGATGCAAAGAATGGACAGACTTTCCCCAGGACCAGGTTTAGGGGCTGTAAGAAAGTAGCTGGGGCTGCCCGGAGCAGCGTTAGATGGTGACGTGCAGTTCATCTCATGGTGTGGTTGATGATAAAGTGAAAGTTGTTGTATGTGCTCCAGCTCCGTGCTCAGCTCTGCATTGGGGATGTTGAGTAGGGGTGGGGTGTGGGGGGCATTGATCATCTTGCTTGGAACATCCCTTAATAGATTCTGGTCACTTTTTCTTACCATCAATACCATAAGATTGCACAGTGATTCCAAACTGTTCCTTCCTACCTGGACCCAGACCCAGACCCAGACCCAGAGAAATTAGCTGAAATTCATTGCTCCCAGCCGGCCTGTTCCTCAGATGAACTTTGAAAGCAAGTGATCAGAAGTAGGGAACAGACAAGTCAAATCACAGAGGGTAAGGGAACAAAGGAGCAGCTGGGATGCTCAGGACCCACTGCAAGCCTGGGCTTTGAATCCCTGGGACTCGATTTGTGTTAGAAAGGCTACATTGATGAGTTGGTAGGTTCTGTCTTGCATATGAAGACTTTATATTTGAATCCTCACTTCCACAGGATAAGATTAGAAAAGCATTAATGTCTTTATCATACAAAAGTTTTGCGCAAGCAGCCCCCATATCAGAATCTGGCCTGTAGAAGAATGTAGCCCTATCTCTACTGGAATCCAGCCAGCACTGAGAAGTAGAAAAGCTTTATGGCTTAAAAAGAATAAAAGGGAGTCATGGGGCATCACTGAAACTGAGGAAATTCCAAGTAAACTAAATTTTGTTTCTCATGTCCTAGAAAGGAAAACATCAGATCGATGCTTGGTTGTATCTCTAAAAGGTTGAGCTTAAAATACAAATGCCTCCAAATGCTAGTACAAGTTCTAGATAATTATCATTGAGTTCTTAAATCTGATTTTTGTTTTTTTGAATATAAAATAAGTGCTGCTATCACCATATAGGAACATGTATTTGATTTTTGAGTGTGGGGTATTCAAGTAATTTCAACCAAAGCCTTGTGCCCAGTGGGGCTAAGACATGGCTGATGGAGCTGGGAGCATGATGAAGTGTGTTTTTCTTTTTAAGATTTTATTTATTTATTTGACAGAGGGCAGAAGCAGGGGGAGCAGCAGGCAGAGGCAGAGGGAGAGGGAGAAGCAGGCTCCCCGCCGAGCAAGGAGCCCGATGCTGGGTTCCACCCCAGGACCCTGAGCTCATGGTTTGAGCTGAAGGCAGACACAACAAACTGAGCCACCCAGGCGCCCAAGCAGTGTGTTTCTCGTGCTAATTTTAAATATGTAGTTGTTGACCATTCCATTTTTAGATTGTTTCTTAATCTTTTTCTCTTACATGATGCAAGAAGGAGATTTCTTTGGTGTCTGCCCACTCTGATAGGCAGAGGATACTTCCTAAACTGGGTGGGGGGACAGGGCAACAGATCCAGTAGAAGGGTCCTTTGGATTTGAAGTAGTTGCATCTCCTGGCTTCTTCAGCTCTTTTATTCCAATGAACTTAAGGGAAGTGCTCAACTTCTAGAGACCTCAGTTCCTTCGTTTGCAGTACAGAACTGATAACGCCTCCCAGGGCCCCAAGGAATGTCGTTAAGTTCCAGTGAGATCACGCATGTGGAAGCATGCTGCAGAGGCTCTGCGTGTCAGCACGGGTCTTCTTAATGAGCACTTCATAATGGGCAACGGGGAAGAAGGTTAATAAAAGACTGCCTGTGGGTGGCATTACATCTATGCCAGAAGGAATTAACTGAGAAGCTTTGATTGGTCTACTGCCTTTGTTTTATTAGGGTGATCTTATTAATAATGACTGGAAGAAGTTTTTGTGCTAATCGGTGGAATCTGAGTATGTGTCAGTGCTCTCCCCTGTACTATCACATAGAAGCTCTTCTGCTCTCTCATTTGTTTGCCCATTCCCTGGCTCCCAAAGAAATGGTTTTGTGTCACTGTAAAAATATCAGAGAATCTAGAGGAAAGTGATTTTCCAGAACAGGCTGAGGCTTATTGTTTTATACCGACCATCTTTGAGGAGGAAAATATTTACCAAGCAAATTAAACCTCTAGACAATGTTCTGTCATTTGCAGTGCGATTCTATGCAATAAAGAAAATGCTTTTCTTAAATGCCTCCTGCAACCAGGACTCTTTAGGTTGCAAGTAGAAAGAAATGCAACTCAAGGCAGGGAGTTTAATAGAGTTTGGTTTATGAGACTAAAAAGCCAAAAGGCACGGTGCTGGGGCAGGCAAATATTGACCTGCCACTAAATGTCCTCATTTCTTTTCTCCATCGGCTTTGCTTTCCATGGTGTCAACCTTATTCTAAGGGTCTCCCCTTGTGATTCTAGAAGTGGCTTCTGGTGGGTTGTGTAGTACCATTATGTACCACTGTTCCCAGCATCTGCAGAAGAAGCCCTGCCGTGCATTCTTACTGGATCTGCTCAGGTCTGTGCCCAGGACAGAGATCATGGGGATACAGGGGAATGCGCTGTGCCTGTTGCCAACATCCCGATCATGGCTATCACCCCTGGGGCCATACAGAGTCTCCACAGGATACTGGGGACTCCCAGTCAAGACAGGTCTCCCCGCAGTCCTTACCCGTTCATTCATTATGGATGGTTGGTCAGGATTCCCATTGATGAATTTGTAGTTACTAGATCGAGTTAGTATACATATTTTAAACTCAGAAATAAATATCTGTTAAAAAAAAAAAAAAAAAAAAGCATGTGGCACTTGGTTTTTCACATCCCTCTGTACTGTTGATTCTCAGCCCTTCTTCCCTTATCACCGTGCTCGGGGGCTTCCTTTCTCCCGAAACCACATCAGAATCTCTTGGTCGCAGTGACTCACGGCTGCAGTGGGGTCTTGCCAGTGCTCCCTGTTTATTGTATGACCAAGAGCGAATTACTTAACTGCTGAGCCACAGGTTCTTTATGAAATTTGCCCACTTTACGGGGTTGTTTTGAGTATTTTCTGAGATGATGTATCTGTCACAGGAGCAGCTCGGTGATGGACTTGTGGTTTCTGATCTCCACGCCGATAGTCAGAAGCCAAGTCTGCGGGTGCCCTGGGGAGCCCTGCTTTGCTAGATGCTAGAACCTGGGGTGGAGATGCTTGCCAGGGCCTGAGCTGTTTGAACACCAGTTTGCCAAATCCCTGGGGCTAGGTAGAGATTGGAGCAAAAATCAGTGAGGAAATCAAGGAAGCCGGTGAAGGACGAATATGACCTCAGCCAACCAGAAGCAGCCAGACTCCTATCCTGTTGCAGCACTAGAAGCCCCAAAGTTAGGCTAAGCCTGTTCCAGGAGAGGGGTGGGACACAAAAAGAGCAAGTAGCTCCAGTGGGTACCAGTGTTCCTTTATGTAATGGTTAAACTTCAGGGTACCTGCCTATTCCTGTTCAGAATAGCCCAGTTTCTGATGAAAACCAGTAATTTAACATTTATCTTTTAAAAAGATTTTTTCCTTAAAGGATACAAAAGTACTGGTAGATTTAAGCATTGGATGCATGGTTATATCCCTGTCAAGGCTATTGTGAGGCAAAGTTTCCTTCCCTAGAAAGAGAGAATGGCCAGTTTGGTAATCTTGTTATCCTCATCGAAATAATAATAGTGGCTAAGAGCTGGTGAGCACTTAGCACCTAGCAGGCCCTGTTCTAAGCATTGCCTGTGTACTGACCTGCTCTTCCTCTAACACCCTGTGGTCTGCTGAGAAGTGGTCTGAGAAGGACAGGTAGCTTGCTCCAGGTTACTCAGCTGGCGAGGGGTAGAGCTGGGATTTCCAGAGATTTTTGACCACCACACTATACCACTTCCTAGTGATTTGATCTCAGTCAATTTATTTTGAGGGAACTCTTCATCTGAAATTTAGAGTTTATATTGATTTTTGATTAGTACTTGATGGTTAATCATTTCAGATACATTGTTGCCACATTTTAGTGGTGAAAAACCACCACATGTGGCTGTGTCCTCCTGACCAAAAAACCAAGAATAGTAGGAAGCTGTCACTCCCACCAGAGGCAGCCATTTGAGACTTATTTTTACTCACTGAGCCTACTTCACAAACCAACTGTGCATGAAATTAGTGGGTTACATGAGAGGCAGGGAGAAGATATGTTGAGTCCAGTTGACTTGTACAAGTTATTAATAGACCATAAGATAGAAGAATCCAAACTTTCCCAACAGATAAAGTAGAGTATAATTAGCTAGAGTGGAAAATGATTCTTTTACTGGACAGTTCATCATACATTTCCTAATCCTGGGCGTCCTCAGACTATTTACAAGAGGGATTTGATGTAGATACGCTTCATCTGGATGACGTTGAAGACAGAAATGTAGCTAACAAGCAGGAGTCTGCAGTAATAACGGTTTAAAACGGAGTAGGAGAAGCTGGAGTGATGGAGTTGTCAGAGCAATTTCTCTGCACGGTTTATGACTCCTCTTCACCTGGTCGGAGTAAAACAGCTGTGACCTACAGCATTCACACTCTGCCTCTGCTTCTGTCATTCCACTGGAGGTGGGAGCCCAGCCCTGCCAGGAGGAAGACGAGCGTGTAGAAATGGGCTGCGTGTTCTGAGGTTCAGCCAGACTTAAAGCTTGATCCCGATGCCACAGAGCACAGCGAGCTTTTGGAAACCCTGAGTTCCAGCAGAACGTAAGCAGACTGGAGGGAAGTTAGAGGCACAGCACGTAACACATCTGTCTAATGGTCCATAACTAATAGGAGTAAACTGGGTGGAACCCTGATGTGGATCGGAGTGTCTGAGGTACGCAGTGGTTTGATTTTGGTGATTTCCCGCACCCATGACCCCGCCTCGGCTGGGCCCCCGCGGCTGCACCTGCACCGCTGCCAGGCGGGCTTATCATGTGCTAGGCTCAATATCATGTCATTTGTTCTACCTTATTTCCTGCCTGAGAATGTATTCACGTGGAAATCCACTGGACCGAGTTCTGCAGAGGCCCTGCCGATGGCTCTGTAACTCTAGAGCGAATGCTGTTCGTCACAGGAACTAGTAGTTCAGTCCAAGTAACCACCGATGACTTTTCAAACCCAATGAACCATTGCAGTTTACACAAAACCATACCACAGAGTTTTGTATTTAGCACTAATTTTTGCATGTTGATGTTGATTAGCTAATAAAATGTAAATGTAAAACCTGTTTAAAGAAAGGGGGGCAGAAGGGTCTGGAAAGGGGGCAGAGAAGATGGAACTGGGCCAGGCGTGGACAGGTGGTGGGGTTTGGGTGGACAGAGCTGAGAAGAAAGGCCAGGAGGTAAGTCTGGAGCAAAGGTGCAGCCATACCAGGGACAGTTGAAGGATCCGACCTGGAGGTGGAGGGACGGGGTACCCAAGAGAATTTGAGCCTAGCTGGGTCTGTGAGGCAAAGGAGGCAGTTTAGGTGCACAAGACCATCTGCTGCCCCTGCAGAAAAGTCTGGAGCAGAACTGGCAAGATCTCTTAAGAATGAGGCCTTTTACCTTACAAAGCAGGCAGTCAGGGACGCCTGGCTCTGCAGTTGAGTGTCTGCCTTCGGCTCAGGGCGTGATCCTGGAGTCCTGGGATCGAGTCCCACATTGGGCTCCGGAGGGGAGCCTGCTTCTCCTTCTGCCTCTGTCTCTGCCTCTTTCTCTCTGTCTCTCATGAATAAATAAATAAAATCTTAAAAAAAAAAAAAAAACCCACAAAAGCAGGCAGTGATCCTTCGCTTACCTGGTGGCAGAGCCGGGTGTCACGAGCACCCCAAGCTTGCTGGTTCACCAGAGCCCACATACAGAACGTGGGCTTGGGCCCATGGCGAGCTGATGCTTGGCCAGCTGACCCCCGAGTCTGGGGCCCTGCGCTGCCTTGGATGCCGAGGGTGGGTTTGGAGTCTTAGTTCACATGCTGGCATCACCAGGTCTTGTCTGTCATTAGCTGGCTTGAATTAAATATTCCATAAACCACGTCAGTGCAGGAGGAAAGTCATCTTTTCGTGAGATAAATTAAAGCTTTTGGAAAGATGTGGTTAAGGCCAGCCACTGAAGAAAGGTCTGGATGTAATAGCAACCCTAAGATTGGAGAGGGCGGTCCTTGAAAGCTGGAAGGATTCTGTGTGGGATTGCTTTTCAAGTGTCTACTTGGAAAGTGCTCTCTCCAAGACGAATCTGGAAGTGGCAGACGGTGTATAGATTTGTCAGGGAAGGAGGAGAGGAGGTCCGTGTTGCTCAGCTCCACCCGGCTCACTCCTCTCGGTTGTTGGTCACCAGACAGATGTGTGTGCTGTGCTGCTAACGTTTCTCCAGTCTCAGCCCTTTCCTTGCCTTTCCACTTTCTTCTGAGTCCTTGGATGCGCGGAACAAGTGCTGGAGGGAAGGCGTCGGTCCAGATGTTTTTACTCAGAGAGTGATTACAAGTGTAAAGGCCTTTCTTTAGTCCAGGTTGCTCTGCCTGCGATTTGTTATTAAATCTGTGACTGAGTTGGGCTTCCCATCATGACAGCAAGGATACTGACGGGCCGCTTGGGTGTTTAGTTCTTATTTATGGGCTCTTTCCCCTCCGCCTTGCATCTGAGGCTTGAATAGTCAGACAGACATGGGTGGTTGAATAGGTGGTAAGACTGTCATTAGGGGACCCCTTCACCATCCCTGGGGCAGATGGGTGCAATGCTGGTGCAGCCACCCCTGAAGACACACGGTGAATCCCAACGGAGTGTGCATGATGGACGGAGAGTGCATGAGGCCACAGGGTGTCTGGGGTTCCCGCCGCCAGAAGTGCTTTAGTGCCATCAGAGCGGTGACTGCCAGGAGGTAGGATTAAAATGTGGAATATTAGCAATCTATTACGTTCTGGGAATAAAAGAGATTACACTGTATAGGGAATGTTTCCCCCAAGGAGGGAAGAGGATGGAACTCTTGGAGAATGCATCCTTGGAAGACTGGGGGAGGATCTGGGCTGTACTGGCATGGCCTGCCATGTCTGCTTGCGTGGACTGCTTCTCTACGTAAATAACTTCATCTTCTCTGAGGAAAAGATGGAGAAGAGTAGGAAGTGTGGTCTCAGTTGGGCCTGTGACAAGTAGATGCCTAGGTGTTAGATTCCCTGTTCGTCGAATCAGACTGGTATGATGCATACCAGTTTCCAGCTCAAATCTTGCGCACTTGGGGTGGTGATTGGGACTCAGATTTGTCTTGCAGTCATTCGTTTCACCTGCCACCTAGCAAAGAGTTTCGAGAATTCTAACTAAAAGTTACATCATAGCACTCTTGGAAAATTGATTAACCACCAGCCTTCCCATTTTCAAAGCCCCACTTCGAAATGGTTTATGCTCTGTGTGGATTTTCTCACCACGATATATTCTTAGTAGTACTGAGAGTAGAAGCTTTTCCTGACAAGTAGAGGGCTATTGGTTTTAAAGTATCTGCAGTGTGTTTAAGGAATTTTTTTTTTAGTTTTTTTTACTTGTTGGAACTAGACAAGGTGCCATATCACACTGGAATCCTAATACCATGTTCTTTTCTACCATCTATATTATTCCCCACTTAACTTTAAGTAAAATCACAACACATAGGGTGGAAAATACTGTGGTCCCTTTCACAAGACCCTTTTGGTTGTGGAGTTGTGTGCATTGGGTTATTTTGGCTCGATGTTATACATTTGAACTGTTATACATTTGAACAATATGGTTCGCTCTCATTTTTCTAATTCGCTGTGGCCAAATAACGTTATGATTGTAAGTTGGCTTCTTTGATTGGCCTAGCTTTCAGGGGAGAGAAGGTACCAGTTACCCAGAGAGTATTGCCATCTTATAGAGAGGTGTGTTTTTCATTGCAAATTAAGACCTTGGGGTTTTGTTTTCATATATCAGTCTCTGTTAACCTGGTAAAGGTGAGTCCATCTGGGGGTTGCAAGGTCTCCACCAGGGTTGAAGACCAGACCTGGACACGGAGATGAATTTTCCAGAACAGCCCCACTCCATGAGTCCACTTGGTGGACAACTTACTTGCTACTCCTGGAAGAGCTCTGCCATCCTCATGCTTTTCTTTGAAACATTAATAGTTACTATTAAACAGTTTTGGTAATAGTGGCGAATACTGTCAAGTAAGGATCAGTGCATTTGAATGAGTGCTGTATCCTGTTGGAGATAACTTAATCAGCCATATCTCCACCTGTGTCCAGTGAGAGTTCAGATGCGTGGTGTAGCCTTAACCTTAAGGCCATTTCCTTTAAATCCAGTTTTATCTAACATGGGTGGAATGTGATGGAAGAAATTAAAATAAGAATCATCTTTTTTAAATGGACTTCAGATAAATAAGACTAGTTTGAGTGTTGGAAAGCATTCTGGAAAAGAAAACCTGGTAGCGAACCAAATAGAAATCTCTTGGCAGCTGACTCTCTCTCCAGATGTATTCAGTTATTGAACAGCTGTCAAAGAAAGCAAAGCATTATTTGTCCATTTAGAACAATTTCAGAAAGCTCTTTTTAACCCCCAGTGGTATTTTTCTGCAGCCTTCTAATCTCTGCAAAGGTTTTAAAAGATCTAACAACCCATGCTTGTATCAGGCCTGAGGTTACCACTGGAGCATAAAGAGAAACAGCTAGTGTTCGTGTGAAAGGAATTATAACCACTAGAGTTTTATTTCCTGCAAAATGTTGTGCCATGGCCCATAATCGTAGATAGCTGTCTTGGCTCATGGTCAACAACAATATCTACTGTTTGTTTCTCAACTATATGATGAATAATGTAAGATTAAAAATTAGGGCTGTATATATTCCTTTCATAGCTATGGATCTGGAAACAACTACCGAGTCAATTTCTTTACAGACATTTTAGCTTATAATGGGGCTGTGTCTAAGTAGTTTTATGAGCTCACAGTGACACAATATACAGTCAACATGGTCTGTCTTTTTGACTTGAGGCACAAACAGTTCCGATTTTGAAGCATCAATTGTTTCCACTTAGTTTTCATTATAAGGGTTTAGGTTTCTAACTGGGAATGCTAGTATTTGAGTATGTTGAAATTTTCAACTGAGAAAAATGCAAAATGTTTGTGTTTGGGTTTTCCTTTGTGGTTTACTGTTTGCCCCCCTCCCCCCCGAAACATCTTTACTTTAAGTAAAAGTTGTACAGAATTATACAACTATTTGTGCAAATGAGTTATAGTTTTAGTGGGAAAAAAAAGTAAAACAAACCTAGTAGGCAGCTTTTAAAGACTCAAAGCTGAAACTGTGGCTTTCTCAGCATTGGCAAGAGGTGACTCTGAGTGTCCTTTTAGAAATGTGAGTGAGAAGACAGACAGCCTACCTGAAAAGAAAAGCTGGTCTCTTGAGATGCCTGGAGACAGGTCTGTGTTTATTTTCATTAAAGCAGAGCTGGGGTTCTGCTGGAGCTCCGGATCACCCTCATTTTTCTAAGCAGAATCTCAGGAAAATCGTATGAGCTACCTTCTCACTTCTTAAAAGCATCTAGTATTGTATTTTGAATATTTGAAAGAGTATGTATGCATTATCTGGATTACCTTTCCTAGGAAGCAAACAAGCAAGGAAATTCTTTTGTATGGTGGCCACAAAATGCTTAAATATAAAATAAATCAATGTGATTCTGACAGTGATGTGACTTTGAATGCCAAGATCAACACAAAAATCTGATCACCTGCTGTTTTCATTTCTTTCATGAAAAGGCTACAGATGGTGAAGAACGTTATTAAAATTTGTTGTCCTGTGCCTTCCTTGAGTTCTTGGATTAAGGGATTGTTTTTGCTTTTGTTGGTTTCCCCACTCCCACTCTACTTTTTAAGAAAGAGTTATTCCTATGAGTCCAATATCCCTGGCCATGTCTTAGTTGTTAATGGTGGTGGTGGTGGGGAGCTGTGTGTTTTTCTTTTAGGTGAACATTCTGGAGCTCAGTTCCTCATAACTGCTATCCACAGGCTTGAATATAGAAATGGGCACATGTGCTGTGCTTCCAGAAGTCTCTTCTGGGTCTTCTATCCTCCTGAGTCTAGCTATATCCCTCCCGACATATTACTACACATCAACCTCCCTGGTTGTTCCCTGAACACCGTGATGGTCTCCTTGACACCGAAGTGGGGGTAGGAGTGGATGTCCCACTAATGACTTTGTGTTTCTTTTTGTTCTTCTTTTCCTTTAGTCTCCTCTGAAGACTTTTACCCCCCCCCCCCCCGCCTGAACCACTGAGAGGCTTCTAGAAAGTCTTAAAGGGATGGGAAGAAGATTAAAATATTAAGCACCCTTAAAGGACCTGAAGGAAATAAAATTAAGCATACTCTTTCACAGGAAAAATAAGATTATGTATGCCTCAAAACTCATAAACATAACTGACCAAGTTGATAATCTGAAACCTCTGAGAGGAATCGATTTTAGCACCTATTAGGGGATTTGGCCAGAGATTCCCACCTCTTACGGTCTAAAGGGGGGAGCATGTTGGGTGACACGGACTACATGGAAGCAGGTGAATGGATTTCTCTGCAAGAGGCTGTAGTTAACTGCCTTATTTCTGCTTCATCCTGCTACCCATGTAGATAGGCACCCAGTTTCTGGGTGGCAGTGGGATTTGGTCACTGATCTTAGAATAGCTGCTCTCATCCCAGAAGGGCTGAGCTGGACCTCAGCTTCTTCAGATCCCTTTCCTCTTCCAGATTCATTAGCTCCAGGCAGTAAGGAGTCAGAATCCTGAGCTCCGACCATCCTGCCTACCAACCAACCAGTGTAATCATGTCACTTCCCGCTAAGAAAGTTCCAGCGTCCCGTCACTGACATCATCTGTCTCTGCACTTCTTTGATTGTATACCTCTAGCCATAAAATGAAGCGTGTGCCTCTAATATGTGTAATATTCCTTTATAACATGTCACATGTATCTGTATAAACTGTCAATGCCACCAAGTTTCTTTTTTAGACTGAAATGTATATACATGGTTTTCATGTTTCCATTTAGTTTTCATGTTTCCTTATCAAAGGCATGGGGATCCCCTACTGCTGACTGCTGCCTCCACCCCTCTGACCATATGGTTTTGCTTTGTTCTCTGTCTCCAGATAGTCCCTGCAGCCTCTGCTCAGGCTTTCCTGGCACTGTCAGACATCCTGCTTCACGCATGCTTCTCTCTCTTGTCTGGCAGCATTTTCCTCTTTTCCTGCTTCCTTGAACCTTAAAGATCTGTTTTTCTCCCTTATCCAGCTATTGACACCTTTTGATTCTTCTGTCAGCTTCTCCAGAAGATAGCTGTTTAGACAATGTTCCTCCTAGACCCCTAGGATTTTCAAATGTTGGTTGGACATGCCCTCCCTGTGTCACCCAAACCTGCTGCAGGACCCAGATGGACAGAGCATCTCTTCTTTTACATCGTGTCAGAGAATGCATGAGTCTGTGTATGGAATAAATCCCTTGAAAGTAGAATCAGGGGATCCCTGGGTGGCTCAGCGGTTTAGCGCCTGCCTTTGGCCCAGGGTGCGATCCTGGAGTCCCGGGATGGAGTCCCACGTCGGGCTCCCGGCATGGAGCCTGCTTCTCCCTCCTCCTGTGTCTCTGCCTCTCTCTCTCTCTATCATAAATAAATAAATAAATCTTAAAAAAAAAAAAAAAAAAGAAAGTAGAATCACTTGCCAAAACGTATATGCCCTTGTGACTTTGATGGGTATTGCCAAATTGCCCTCGGAGGGGTTATGCTAATTCATGTGTCCACCAGGAATGAACATTGAGTCCCCATTTTGATGCAGTTATGCCAACACAGTGTATCATCAAACTCTGCCATTTTTGCCAGTCAGTTAGGTAAAAAGTGGTGTCAGACAGATGTAGCTCTTTCTGTGATTCTGCTTAAACCTCTGCCCTTGTTGAAGATTGGAAAAGAGAGTTACTGTGTCTTTAGAGGTAAAAAGGCCCCCTTTGGGTGGAGTTGTCCCTGCTGCCTCAATCACTAAGTCAGCATCTAAAAGGCTGATCCCAAAAGCTGGGATACCTTCTTAGAATTAAAGGAGCCAAATGCAGGGATCACTGAGAAAGATGCTCTCATTGTAAGAACAGGGCCACAGGAAGCCTTTTGCTTAGCACAAAGTAACTTTGCACCCAAGCGTGTCCTTCCAGCACATGGACAGTGAGGAAGGAAGATGAGATGATGCACGTGTTTGAGACGCAGCCCAGATGGTCTAAACAGAAAACATAGCTTCTCAATAAACCATGAAATGCTATTATTCAAAACAAGTAGATAATGCACAAGAGTTCTCAGAGCATTATTTATGGTAATGAAAAACTGGAGGCAACCTACAACTCCAAAATAGGGAATAATTGTACGGCATACCCATATAATGGAACGATCTGTAATCTTTAACATAAGTTTTTGGTGACAAGGGAAAATATTTATATGCTAAATTTAAGTCAAAAATGTAAAAAATGTTCATGTAATATAACCTTCCTGCTATGTAAAGAAAAATGGCAAAAAATCCAAACCAAAATAAAAACCTGAGAGGAAGTATGCCAAAGTGTCAGATTGAGTTGCCTCTGGGAGATGGAGTTGTATGTGTGCATTTCTTTCCCCTTTGTGCGTCTTTATATTTTTCCTATAATAATTTCCTACCTAACACTAAGCCACAGTCCCCTCCAGCCCCTACTCTTCCCCAATGAAAAGGACGTCAGACCTCCTTGAGGCCTGAGCTTGAGACGGAGGAGGGCACCAGGTCAGTTTCAGGGAAGTAGGAATGGTTAACCAGTGTGATCAAGGTCTCAGTAAACCTGATTCATTAGAATGTAAGTAAACCCTTTTAGTTGAAAAGAGTGTTTCCTGAGACCCTTGTGAATAAATCCATATTTACTGATGTACTTAGTCTATTAGAATAATGGGATAATGTGCTATCAAAAGGTGATTTCCCCCAGGCTCTGTCCAGAATTTATCTGTGGCAGGTAAGTTCAGTCACGGAGAAGGAAGCTCAGCTATTTTTTACAACAATGATGATTGCAGAATACCAGCCAACACGTGTGGAAGACTAGCCACACCATGGAATTCACACACAGAGGACACTGAAAAACTACTACTGTCCCCACTTTGCAGATGGATAAAGTGAGAGAAAGAACGATGAGATGACTTGCCCAGGCACACAGCTAATAGCTACAGAGCAGAAGCCATTCTGCCTTTCTCTCTTTTTCAAAGATTTTATTTATTTATTGGAGAGAGAGAGAGTATGTGCGCACCCCCAGGGGGTGAGAAAGGGAGCGGGGGAGAAGGACAAGCAGATTCTGTGCCGAGAACCACGCCTGACACAGGGCTCTATCCCAGGGCCCTGAGAGC
Organism: Canis lupus baileyi; assembly: GCF_048164855.1. NCBI lineage: Eukaryota > Metazoa > Chordata > Mammalia > Carnivora > Canidae > Canis > Canis lupus. The sequence continues at coordinate 21,974,745 of NC_132842.1, forward strand.
ATGACCTGAGTGGAAACCAAGAGTTGGTTGTTCAACAAGCAAGCCACCCAGGCATCCCCTGCCTTCCTTTATTAGATGGATCCAATGATCAGAACAGGCCGGAGGACAAGGGTGCTTTGACAGCAAATAGAAATGTTCCAGATCTATATGGTGGTGGTGGTTGTGGTGATTACACATGGGTATCCACATTTGTCAAAACTCATCCAGCTGCACACTGAAGATGGGTGGACTTTTTATATCTAAATTACACCTCAATAAAGTTGATTTTTAGAAGAGAAAGGCCTGAGGGTTAGCTCTTTCTCTCATGCCAAACTAGAGTCTGAGAATTTACCACTGGGATATGAGGAAAAGCAAGGCCAATCCAAACTCCAGAAGAAGAGAAGACCAAACGACATGGGCCCAGATGGAGCTGGTTCGGCCTCTTTCCCACTGCTGCAGCCATGCAGGCTTGGGCAGTGAGGCAGCCTTGGCAGGTTGCTTCTGTCCAGTCTTAACCTGGGATCCTTAGGGAGGAGAGAGAATCACTGTACCAGGTGCTCTCCAGGCACATGGGAAGGCAGGCCATTAGGGGCCATGCTTCCTCTCTGTAGAGTTGGGCTGAAATGCCTTGATCTGCCTCAAGGATGTGGAGGAGTATCAGGGTTCCTTGAACTCCTTTCCCAGAAATCACTTGATAATCACAGAGAATCCCCTGCCACGTTTAGCCTGTGGTGTTGGGTAGTTGGCCAGACGGACCCAATAACCGTCTTCCTTATACAGTGAGTACTGTTCACACCCCAGATGAATTATGGTTTCCCCCCACATTGCCAGCCTTATAAAAAGACTTCCAGATAGGCAAAACTAGAAAAGTTAAAATCTTCAAATGCCCAGGTCTGCTGTGTTTTTAAAACTGAATATTTGGGGAATCAGCTAAATTAAAGAATTCTAAAACGTGCCCAGTGGATTTCTCTTCCCTTCTCTTCCCTTCTCTTCCCTTCTCTCTCTTCTCTTCTCTTCTCTTCTCTTCTCTTCTCTTCTCTTCTCTTCTCTTCTCTTCTCTTCTTTCTCTTCTCTTCTCTTCTCTTCTCTTCTCTTCTCTTCTCTTCCTCTTTTTCTGTCTATCTCTCTCTGTCTTTGCTGATAATGTCAAGATCTGAGTGAAGATGATGGCAGGCATTCGGGCCTATGTTTTTATACCATTGTATGTGGCCTCCTGTTTTGAAATCCTTTCCAAAAAAGGGTGGCGGTTTGCCCTACCATATACTGTATGATCAGATTCTTGGCATACCACCCCTCCACATCATCGGCTTTGGCACTACAAGTTGGCTTCTCTGGGTCTGATCAGGGAAGCACATTGTCAACAGGAAATATCTGTCAGCAAGACAGAAGACTTCAGGAAAGATAATGAGAAGAGGAGCCAGATCCCTGTGTGTTGGTTGCATTCAGCTCTGGGGACCAAGGATATGGGACAGGAGTAGTTCCTACTCGTTCAGAGCGTGGACTCAATGAAGTTCTGATCTGTTCTAGCAGGAAATGAATCGCCTTTTTGAAGAAAGTGGAGGGTTGCTTTTTTCAGATTGCACGCTCCAGCAAATCCTCAGGTGGCTTCCATAATAAGTAATGATTTTATTTTTTTTTCCAAACAAAGGATGGACAGTGTCAATAGTATATGGAGTCCTCCACCGAGGAGGGCTATATTTTTCTTTACTCTTGGAATGTTTATCTAGGCACCTTAATTTTTCTTTTGGGTTGGATGTGGTTTACTTTAACAGACTTGGAAAAATGAAGAAACACAAAAGCTGTATCTGCAAGTGTCCAGGTCCTGTGCTTTAAAAATGGTCAATTCCTTTATTATAATAAAAGTTTGTGGAAGTCTATCTAAATGATTTGGGGGCAGTCTATGGTTTGGATGTCGTCATCTCTAAATTCTTGCAAGGCGGGTCTTCAGGAGGGAGGCTAAATAATCATTTTTGACTCCCTGAGGCTCCTATTTGGGATAGTGAAGAGCAAGAAGTTACAGAAAGGAAAAAGTTAGGTCAAGACAAGGAAGAATTTTCTCATATTAAGGGCTGTGCAGTTACGGGATGGGCTGCTGCCCAGGGCAGGGAATCTCTAGGGGCATTTCAGCCACAGATGCTGGAGTTCTCCCTCCTGACACTACTGGGATCTCCCGATGGCCTTTCTCTAGCTGTTGAGATCTGGGACAGAGAGAAGGTTCTGCTGCACAGCAGCAGGCCAGGAGATCCTCCCACTGTTCACGGTAGGACGAACACCAAACGCGTGTTCACAGAGGAAGAACCACATTCTAATCAAGTCCGGGACTCTCTGGGGCCAGTTGCCTAGAGCCGCACTCGGTTACTGGCATGCAGGCACCTGCAGAGCCCACGCCAGAATGAACTCCGTGCTCTGCTGCTTCATCGACAGCCTCTCCCTCGAAAATAAAAAAGTGCTAAACTCAGAACCATAGTTGAGTTACAATCGTCTGATGCCAGGTTTTTTTTGTTTTTTTTTTAAGTAACTTTCCAGTTTGCAGAGGGCCGTTCTGTGGACCTCTGCCCAAGTGGCACAGCATCCAGGTGTGGAGGGCCGGGTGGCACCTCGGGGAACGTGGAGCTCCAGGCCAGTGGCCCTCCCAGCCTCCCCGTGCTGGCTCCAACCACAGTGGACTCCAGGTGTACCTCACTTCAGCAGAGCATTTTGAGGAATGGGCTCTAAGGACCAAAATCATTGAAAAAAAAAAACCTCCACCACCTCCTCCTCCTCCTAAGACTAAGACTAAGACTAAGAAGTCTGTAACTTCTTGCTCTTCACTATCCCAAATGGGAGCCTTGGGGAGTCAAAGATGATTATTTAGCCTCCCTCCTGAATACCCCGCCTAGCAAGAATTTAAGAGATGATGACATCCAAACCATCCTTCTCCTCCTCCCCCTCCTCCTCCCCCTCCTCCTCCCCCTCCTCCTCCCCCCTCCTCCCCCCCTCCTCCTCCCCCTCCTCCTCTTCCTCCTCCTCAGATCTGAAAGGCAGTGTGTCTAGAGCTTAGATCACCAGCAACTTTGGTATAACAGAAAATGCACCAGGCTTAGCAGATGCAAGCCTAGATTTCAGTCTGCACACCACACACCCCGCACTGCTGCCGCCACAAAAGTGTTTTCGAATTTATTTAAGGGGAGTCCCAGGATGAATGGAGATTAAGCCATATTTACTACTCATTTTCAATGGCAGGAAGGAGATCACATCTGTGTAAAGGAGGAAACAAATGCATTTGCACACCGAAGGCAAAGGTTGCTTCAAGTAGCCTGGAGCCTTTGCCCCGTCACCTGCTTGTACGGCACCAGAGTAAAAAATTATTAGGAGGGAATATGGCTTAATAGTTTTCTCTTTACCTTCTCCCTCCATTCTAGTTTACCCAAATGTTAAATGCAAATGGAAAATTTTGAAATGATACATTGAGGTTATACCCGTGTTGGAGAAAGCTTGCTCATTGTCCCATAACGTGCTTATGAAAATACAAAAGCCTGCTTATTAGACTTTTGCAACAGAAATACTTAGACACAGTAACCCATTTTTGGAAAGGAAGGCAATCGTCGTAAACCTGTACTGTTGGGGGGAATAGGAAAGAGCCAAGTGGGCTATAACTGCGTGAGAAGCAGAACAAGGCTTCCAACAGAAGTATGTCAGGGCAGCCCTCCCACCGGTGCTTCCTTCCTGCATCCCTCAGGTCCCCAGGCCCAGTGCAACCAGACTCTGCTCTTCCTTTGGGACCCGTCCCCCCACCCTTGTCCCAGTGGTAAAGGTGCATCCTGCTTTCCAGGCACAGGGAGGTGGAGAGGGAGGGGGTATATCTCTGGAGGACTAATGTGGTGCTTAAACCCTACAGATCTTATACAAGAAGAAAGTTTTGTTTTAGAGACAGGCCAGTTGGGGAGAGTTTTTAGCCTAGGCTGCTTCTCTGCAGAGCGAGCCAGAGCTGGTTACAGTGCTCTGCCCTGCTGCACAAAGACCAGACCCATTTGCCTCTTGACTGCCATTTTTAGGGTATTTTTGAACATTTTAGGTTGTACTTCCCTTTACTATAAAAGGTGGACATTACCTGTTCTATATGATGGGATTACTTCTAAGATCAAGTAATAGGACCTATATGGTAGTTGTTTGGAAACTTATATCCTTTTTTTTTTTTTTTTTTTTTGAAACTTATATCCTATACATATACAAGGTTTTGGGTTTTTTAAAAGATCTTATTTGTTTGAGAGAGAAAGAGAGAGCAGGAGGAGAAGGAGAGAGAGAATCTCAAGCAGACTCCCTGCTGAGCATGGTCCCCTTTTTCCCTGAGCCAAAACTAAGGGTCGGGCGTTATATCATCTGAGCCACCCAGGCCCCCCTACAAGTTGGTTTTTTTTTTATTAATGAATTTTGTATTACACTTTCCCATCAAATTCCCCCCTCACCAAACTCTCTCTATCCAGCCACACCTGCCCCCATGCAGGCATGGCGACAGAAATTGGAAACTGATCATTCTCTTACATATATTTCATGGTTCCCGATCAGAAAAAAAAAATTTAACATCAAATATAATTGGCTAGTGAAGCTCATCTATCCTTTATTGCTGGAGGGTCCTAGACCCAGAAGACAACTTTTGTGTGTTGCTTAAGGACAAATCACAGACACCTGCCAAAGTTAGAGATCAGGGCTTAGAAATTAAACATACCTTTAACATTCTTTCCTCGTAAATGAAGATTTACTGTGTCATTAAGCAAATATAACTTACTGTTCATTGAACATTTTTTTACATTAAAACATTAGCAGCATTTTCCTGTGTTTTTAATTAATAAAGGCATAGAAAATGCAGATTTTCTTCAAGTCCTACAGTAAGTCTTTAGAAGCTAGATTCTTCACCTCCAAATATTTTGTTTACTTTGTGGATTTAAATTACATGCTCTTGAATATCTCATTTTAAACTTCGGCAGTTGGCAGACAAGACTATGAATATGGTGGTTTGCTTCGGGAGCTTTTAAATCGTGAGTTGTAAGCACATGTTCAGCTTACTTAAATATCAGTTATTTTGGTCAATATGTGCATTAGAAAAAGATAAACTTGGTTTCTGCTTGCTCTTAGCTTGTATTACATTCATGTTTAAGTTATCTGCATTCATTAATTTATTACTTACAAATTACATCATAATAAGAGATGGGCAAGAAGATGACAAAGTAAGCAGGACTTGGTTTGGGATAAGGAATAGTTGTTCATGTTAAGATTACTTTGTTTTTTTTTTTTTTTAAGTTGAAAAACTGGAGGGGGCACCTGGGTGGCTCAGTGGTTGAGTGTCTGCCTTTGGCTCAGGTCATGATCCCAGGGTCCTGGGATCAAGTCCTGCATCGGGCTCCCCACAGGGAGCCTGCTTCTCCCTCTGCCTACGTCTCTGCCTCTCTCTGTGTCTCTCATAAATAAATAAATAAATAAATAAATAAATAAATAAATAAATAAATAAAATCTTAAAAAAAAAAAACCCACAAACAACTGGAGGAGTTCTTTATGGAAATAATGATCAACATAGACTGTGTCAAGATAACATGTCTAAGCTATTCCGTATCTTTAACAGCTAACTTTGTCACAAACTTTTAAAAACTAAATATTAGCAGATGTTTGTCTATTTACCAGACTGTCTCTTTAGGACCTTGGCCCCAGCATTTATGAACTTTCACAATGAGGTAACAGTTTTCCCTTCTGTCTAATTACAGTACACGCCCTTCCCGAGTAAATCCTGTGTACTCTGATTGTATATTTGGACATGGAGGACAATGCTTGGCATTTGAGTTGTCTGCCTAACAACCAGTGATTTTGAAAGATTAATGCCATAATATGGACAGCATGAGAAAGACACAAGCGTTTAATCCTTTCTAATCATTAAAAGTTTTCCTTTCCTCCTGTTGCCTCCATGCTCCTAAATAAACTCTAGGGGCACCTCGGTGGCTCAGTCGGTGAAGCATCCAACTCTTGACTTCAGCTCAGGTCATGATCTCAGGGTCATGAGATCAAGCCCCACCTCAGTCTGTGTGCTGAGCATTGAGTCCGCTTGGGATTCTCTCTTTCTCTCTCCCTCTGCCTCTCCCTCTATTGCTCACATTCTCTCTCTCTCTCTCTCTCTCTCTCTCTCTCAAATAAATAAAGAAACTCTAAATACTGGTTGGTTTTGGAAAGGAGACATCAGTTGTGGAAGATATATTCATGTCTTTGTGGTGGCGAATGTTCATGTTTGGAGTTCTTCCTCAGTCATGTCTGCTTTAAGATGAAATCCTAACTCTGTAAACCTCTGTATGGCCTCTTGGCTCAGGCTTTTTAGAATCTGGTCTGTGCTCTGCCAAGGCGTGGTGGGTTCAGCCCTCGTGGCCCAAGGATATGGCATCCAACTGCAGCAGACAACTGAGTGGGATGTTGTTGGATTTGTGTTGATTCACAACTTCCTGAGAAACAAGTTAGGGTATTTGCCCTGTTGCGGATGTGGGGGTGGTGTCCTCCTTACGCTGCCAGGTCAGCACGTGGAAACAGGAAATAAGGCCACTCAACAGAGACCATCTCCACAGTGCCCTGGATCCAAGGACAAATCTGTACCCAGAAAATGTCACAACCCAAAGCCCCAGAAGGATCCCGAAGTTCACACCAGGGCTACTGTGGCGTGATGAAAAGCTTTGTTCTGGGAAGCTTGGCTTGGCAGAAGTGTTGGCCATGATGGATGTTTGCTGAATTCAGATGGGATGAGAAAGTGGCTCTGACCTAATTGAGCAGAAGAATGGGATCCAGAAGTAATTGCCGGTTCCGTGTGTGCAGACTGTCGTGTTTAGGATGCGGTTTCTGCCACTGCCCTCCTTTCCATTTGGGGGGTCACCCTTGAGAGTCTGCACCCTAAATTGGATGGTCTTGACAGTCAACTTCCAAAGAACATCTCGTTCTAAAAAAGCTAAATGAATTACTCTGAATTTACTGATCTTGATGACAGGATGATTTAAACATTTTTTTTTTCCTCTGCGTGCTTGCAGTACCTTAGTATGACTTTTGCGAAGGAGAGCCAGAAACGTTTTACGTGTCGTAGCCTCTGTGAAACACCTAAATTGAAATCCATAACTTAAAATCTTTTTGAGTCAAATGACTTGCATCAGTGTGTGTTGGTAGATGGCCAGCCCCGGCAAGAAATGTGCGGTCATAGTGCATATTAATGTGACACCCGTGATGCGTCTGTCTCTTTGCCACAGGACTGTGCTCTGTCCCTACAAGTTCCTTTGCAGGCTCATGTCCTCGCTGTCAGACTCTTCCTTCCTGATATTTTGGTACATTTTCCACTGAGAACCGCTGCCCAGGCCTCTCCTCTCCTGTCTGACGGGGTTGGTTCACATTCAAGTTCACTCTTCTTTCTGTTTCTGTTCCGCACCGTCCTGCACACACACAGGTGCACCAGCAAGCCTCTCTCTGTGATCTTGGGGACCCGCCTTCCACTGGAGGCTCCTCATTGTCCCTTCCACCTCTGGCCCCCCTTTCGTGGCAGTCCCTTTGCATGTTGTGTTAAGAGCCACCCTTCTACTGAAGTCTTCAGTGAATCTCTGCTGTTGAAAGTCTGTAATTTCTCACTCACCGCCCTGGTTCAGCTGACAGCTGTCAGGGTGTGGAAGGTAACCTAGAGCTTCATCTGGGGCCAGTACGGAGTCCTCTCTCACACCTCCCTGACGAGTCAGCAGCTCCTCTCGCTGCTTCAGTAAGCACTGTGATTGGGAATGCACTGTTTATTCATGCAGCTGAGACTTTCACAAAGTTCTTCCTCATGGCAAGTGCTAACTGTAACTAGTTCTGTACCCTCTGCTCTGGCTTAGCTTCAGCCAGAACAATCTTGAGTCATCTCCTGTTTTAAAACATAGACAGTAGGTAGGGATGCCAAGGTGGCTCAGCTGGTTATGCATCTGACTCTTGGTTTCAGCTCGGGTCATGATCTTGTGTGTCTGCTTGAAGATTTCTCCCTCTCCCTCTGCCCCTCCTCCCACTTGCATGCACACATTCATTCTCTCTCTCTCTCTCTCTCTCAAATAAATAAATTTTAAGACCCATAGATTGTATTATTCTTCAGGTATTATGCGGTCAGGAGATGATTGCCAAAGAGGAAGGGGCGTGGCATGACATTGTTGGAGTTCACATGGGGAAGCAGCAGGTTGGTCAGGAGTCAAAGAGAGTGAGGGGAAATGTGGGCAAGAGCCTTCTTGTGGTTCTCTTGGGAAGGAATGAGTGGAGCAGAGTAAGCAGAAAAGGCAGGGCCAGGGGCACCTGGGTGGCTCAGTCAGTTAAGTATCTGCCTTTGGCTCAGGTCATGATCCTGGAGTCCTGGGATCAAGTCCCACATCCAACTCCCTGCTCATCCGGAAGTCTGCTTCTCCCTCTGATCTTCCCCCCTGCTCATGAGCTCTTTCTCACTCTCTATCTCTCTCAAATAAATAAAATCTTTTGAAAGAAAGAAAGAAAAGGCAGGGCCAGGATAGGCTAGTTTGAATAATTTCAGCAGACTCTGGTACAGGGGCTGTCCCTCATTGCCTGATATCTGGCCCTGGGGGCAGTAGGGGTGGGGATAGTGGCCTGAAATGTGAGAGGCCCATAAAGGAGGTGGCTGAGGTAGTGGATTCTAGATGGGTTTGTTTGCATATGCAGGCATGCTCACAAATGTAGTTTGCTCTCTCTATAGGAATTAGCCAGCCCTGGGACAGGTAGGTAGTCCCCACAGGAGGACAGCAAAACCTCATTTAAGATGTCAGAGTTCAAGGCACCTCCTCACCTTTACAGCCCCATCTCAGTTACAGGATAGCCTTGTAACCTGGACTGAGAAGCTCAATCTTCATCCGTAAAGTGAAGGGTTAAAAGTTCTAACAGAGCCAAGAGCCCTCTGTTTCTTCTTTGTGGGGATGAAGCCTCTGACACTCCCCACCACTTCTCCCCCATTCCAGGTGGTTTGCTTCAGATTCCCAGTGGGAGGGTGCACCAACTAGCACTCTCTCCCTGGCTAGTGGGCAGGAAAGGCCAGTTAGCAGCTGGCCACCTTGAAACTTCATTCTAACCTCTTTCGTAGGTGGACTTTCCTGCCTACAATTGTGTTCCTAACTCCTTTGGCCAAACAGGCGCTCTTGGGGGATGTGATCATTGGCCCTGCCTCTCCAATAACTTTTGAATTCTACATCTGAGCCAAGTGTTTTTTCAGTGAATATACACGTGTGACCCATTTGACAGGTGACATTTAACATTGCCTTTGTGAAGAAGAGCTAATAATAGCATCAACTTCCAAGTGTAAGACAAAATATGGCAGACCTTCTGTACTGAAGCTTGGAAAAATAAATCTCCCATTTTATGTTGCAGAATTATTAATCGAGTTGGCAGTGAAGAGGAGTGTGGAACTCTTATTTTTCAAGGCAAGAGCGGAAAATAAAATCCCTTTATTGACACTGATGCCAGTATATGAGCTATAAAGGCTAGAAAGTGAGATGTTAATCCATTTGGCACAAAGTAAGAACCATTCTATAAACCTTAAACCGTGTGGAAAATATTGTATATTGGTGCTGCTCACCACGGAAAAAAGATCACAAAGACCAGTACTTTGTTGTTCAGAATAGGCACGTTTTTTCCCCTCAGATGGAGCAGGAAATTTAAGTTGGTTGTGAAACGTTTTAAATTTCTCATATGACCCCAATAAATTGAATTTCATAAATATTGGTGTTAACCAGAACATTAATACGGTTCTAAAACATGTAGAAGTGAACACAGTTTACAGTGCTGTCTCATTAATACAGGATTTATTCAGACGTGTGAAAAGCGGAGATGGTATTTCACTAAGCAAATGTACATTTTCAAATGTTAAATGCATAGCAACTAATGAGCATAGGTTTTTAATCCCATTTATCATTATTGCTTGTGATGACCTAACTGGGGCTTTTCAACTCTTAAAGTTGAAAAGGGAACTAAAATGCTCAATACTTTATTTTTATTTTTTTCAAGATTTTATTTATTTATTCATGAGAGACACAGAAAGAGAGGCAGAGACACAGGCAGAGGGAGAAGCAGGCTCCACACAGGGAGCCTGATGTGGGACTAGATCCCAGGACTCCAGGATCACGCCCTAGGCCAAAGGCGGCGCTAAACCACTGAGCCACCCAGGGATCCCCATGATCGGTGCTTTAAAAACAAACAGAACACACACTAATGCTTGGAGTGGAAAACCCATGGATTCTGCTGCTTCTCCCTGTGTTCCTGTGGGGGAGGCGGGGCCCATGTGGAACATCCTGGAGTTGAAGGGCCACATTAAACCAGTGGAGCAGGGTGACTAGCAGGGGGCTAGGTGTGATAGGAGGAGTGGGAGAGGTTAGAATTTGCCAAGAGAACAGGGTAAGCTGGGTCATCCCTGATAGAGAATTATTTAAGAATTTGAAGGTCGCCTGGGTGGCTGAGTCAGTTAGGTGTCCCACTCTTGGTTTCAGCTCAGGTCATGATCTTAGGGTCATGGGATGGGGTCCTGAGTCAGACTCCTTGCTCAGTGGAAAGCTGGCTTGAAACTCTTTCTCTCCTACTCCCTCTGCCCCTCCCTCTGCTCACATGCATGTGCTCTCTTTCTCTCTCTCTCTCTCTTTAAAAATAAATGAATAAATCTTAAAAAAAAAAAAAAAAAAAAAGAGGGATCCCTGGGTGGCGCAGTGGTTTAGCGCCTGCCTTTGGCCCAGGGCGCGATCCTGGTGACCTGGGATCGAATCCCACGTTGGGCTCCCAGTGCATGGAGCCTGCTTCTCCCTCTGCCTGTGTCTCTGCCTCTCTCTCTCTCTCTGTATGACTATCATAAATAAATAAAAATTAAAAAAAATAAAAAAAAAGAAAAAAAAGAATGTGAAACTTCACTGGTGAAAAAGAACCTTCATAAGCCAAAAGGTGTTCATTCCCCCAAACTTGGGACTGTCTTATCTCTTGTTTTTTCCTGAGTCTCCCAGGACTCTCACCCACTCCTTTCCTGCCTCAGTGCCTTCATAAATCCAGGACTCCCCTGGGTTCCTAACAGGCTGTCCAGAACCATGAAGGGTCTGTATTTCACCCTACCTGTTGTAAGAAGAGCCACCCATGGCCTGATAGACTCAGGCATAAGACACAACACTTGTGGGTCAGAGATGAAGGACTAGTTATCCCTCACAGCAGTAGCAACAGCTAGAATATTGATGTTCTTGCCCCGATTTCCTGAACCCCCTTTCCCAAAGAGCTGGAAGATACCTGCACACTCAGTGGGTTGCATTACAGAAGCTAAGGGAACTGCAAAGGCCATGCCTGTCCTTCGTGGACAGGGAGACACATCTATCTTGCATGGCTGTTCTCTAAACATCCTTGAAGACATAGTCTAGGACGAAGAGTAATCTGTGCCTTACAACATGTTCAGAAATATGAGAGACCCAGGTGGAGCTCTCTCCTAGCAGAGGCAGCTCCTTGTGTCCTTGGGACTTGTCGGGGTGAGTGTGAAATGAAGGAAGAATCTTCCATGAACCTTTTCAGGAAGTATTTCATAAACTTTCTAAAGGTCCTTGGTGATCCTCATGTAAGAATCAGATGTTGGAAAACAATTATAGAAATGGCTAGGCTGGGTGGCTCAGTGGTTGAGCATCTGCCTTTAAAAAAAAAAAAAAAGATTTTATTTATTTATTCATGAGAGACACAGAGAGAGAGGCAGAGACACAGGCAGAGGGAGAAGCAGGCTCCACACAGGGAGCCGGACGTGGGACTCGATCCCGGGTCTCCAGGTTCACACCTGGGCTGAAGGCAGGCGCTAAACCACTGAGCCACCCGGGCTGCCCAAGCGTCTGCCTTTGGCTCAAGTTGTGATCCTGGGATCGAGTCCCACATCAGGCTCCCCATAGGGAGCCTGCTTCACTCTCTGCCTGTGTCTCGGCCTCTCTTTCTGCGTCTCTCATGAATAAATAAAATTTTAAAAAATCTTTTAAAAAGAGAAATGGCTAACAGTTATTAAACCCTCATCAGGTGCTGCTATATTATATATACTAAGCACTTTTACTACATCGCTGTAGCTCTATGAGATGATCATGGGGTGCAATGTTACCTCCTTTTTTACAGAGTAGAAAACTAATTAAGAGCATTAAGGAATCAGTGGGGAGATGAGACTCAAATACAGGTTGTCAGAGTCCTCCAGCCCCATGCTCAGAAAAGCACACTATCTTCCTTTTCTGATTACTCTTTCATTGAGAAGCTTTTGGAGGTGGAGGGAGAGGAAGCCCTGAGGTCTTGTTTCACGGGGGAAGTTAGAGGAATGCAGGTGAGGAGGTGAGGAATTAGCTCGCGCTGGCAGACACTTCCAGAACATCATTGCTGGTCCTTCAGCAAATCCTAGGAGGTCTTCAAGGCAGTCGGTATCCATGTTTTGTGGATGAAGACATGGAAGCTCAAGGAGGCTGTGAGCTTGACCGGGACTACATAGCTCCTGAGTGAGGAGGAGCCGGAAGCCAACTGTGCACGCTGTGGCCATGAAACACGCCTTCTGTATACACTTGGCAGTATTCGTGGACGTTCACATCAAGGACCTCAAAGTGCCCTAAGATAGCTAAGCTTCTTTCTGAAACAGAAAGGAACATTTTAATAATACGTTCACTGTAGCTTTTCACTATCTCCATTCCCTTGGAAAGATAAGCACATATGGGTGATTTAATCACTGCATTGACTAAACCAGCTGCTCCTAGGACCTTTATCTTTCTTTCATAGAAGAACAAGTGCCAGAGAGCCTTGGACACTTGGGTTATTCACAGCCTTCCAGCAGGCCACTTCAGCTCGTGTTTTTGCCCCTTCTGTCAATTCTAAAAGTAATTAATGAATCCGCTTCTTCACTACTAGCTCCCACTTAGCACTTTCTGTTTTCTTCCTAGAGAGAGAAACGACTTGCTAAAAAAACGAAAAGAAAAAACGAAAAATAAAACCTACACTTCTTAATAATAAACATCTGTAGGCTTCTTTATTCAAAATAGTCATGTCATGTTGCTCTCGACCTAGACAAAAACTATGAAAAGTGTGTATCCATAGATATAAGGAGATCTGGAAACACACGTGCATGCCCCCCCCCACACACACACACAGTTTTTCCTCCACCAAGTTCCCTTGGCAACCATCCACTAGCATCTTCCAGCAGATCTTTAAAGCTTGGCGAAGGTGTGTGTGTTAATTTTATTGACATGCTTAATATTGCTCATTACCTTCACAGTTCCCAGATTCTTCCAAACTCTCCTGAGGGAACCTTGTGCCTTGGTGAAAATTTTAAAACACCAACAGAACAGAAGCCTTTTAAAGTGGTTCCTTCCAGTGATTTCCTTAAAAACACTGGATTCTCTGGCCACTGTAGTGTTACATTGTCATAATTCTCTCTTTCAGTGTGGAAGGATGCTCTGTGAGCTCATACATGTATTTACCATATTGACATTGCCATGTTAGAGTCATCATGTACTTTGCCATATCTGACTAAAATGAGTATGTTGTTGGGTTTTTATATACACATTGATTTCTATGGAAAAGGTCTCTAGAGTTGGAGACACGGCTTTTTAAAAAGCTGTATTTAGCACCAGCTTGATGTCCAGTAACTATTTCAGTTCTTCTGTCTTCTGAACAGCTGGAGCATCTTTCACTTTAAACTGGTTTGAACTTTTTGGAGAAGTTTTCCCCAAGGTAACTAATCGTACCTTCACATAGTACTTTAAAGCTCCATCTGAGTGATTCCTGTTACCATGTAAAAGGATTGGGATTATGTCAATTCAGTTTATTGTCAGATCACTTTTATGGTGGGATCGATCATAGGAACATTCTGAAATCATTTTGCTTGAGAATACTTGGTTATTCCTGTAAGTTGTTGAGTTGAATCAGATCAATCCAGTAACAGTTTCAAGATTACCCTGAGATATTTACCGAAATAACCCCTTGATCAGTCTCAAGAATGTAGTCACTTTATAGTTGCTTTTATAGCATAAAACCCATATGGGACCAGCCCCAGAAAGCTTCATTTTGTACCAGGTGCAGCAACAGAGAATGACTTCTGCCGTTTAACTTATTTGTAAATGGCAAGACTTAACAGGATCCTTATCCAGTACGCTTCAGTAGATGGTTGGTATTCGAGTATTATATTTTTCTATTTCCATTATAGAGTGTTTCGGGTAGGAGGGAAAAAGCCATCCTGTTGCTGTAAAAAATAGAAAGTCAGTATCATACATGTTATACATGTATAGCTCATGTATTCTCTCTATCAGCTTTTTTAATAGCTGTGTTTTTGTGAATGTTTATTGTGTATTTCAACATTCTTGGCAACTTGGTGATGATGGGTAGAAAGTTGTTAATGGGATAATCATTGGTTTGACTCTCATGCGTATTTCTTATGGGAGGGGGGATCCCACTGATTTATGGCCCAGAGATACCCTGGCAGCCTTGCCAAGATGGAAGTAATATAGAGAGAGGGACAGTTAGATGGGGCATGGGAATGGAGGTGGGTGGGTGAGAGAATGTGTTGTATGTAGACAGAGCCTGTTGAGTCTGTGATGAGAAATAAGCTCAAAACACATGCCGTGCAGAGGTGAGTAGCCAGCAGAAGCCACTCGTGTAAACAGCACTCAGTGGATGCCTGCACAGATCTCTCATAATCCCAACAGAAGCTGTAACTGTGAGTCTACCGTGGAGCAGCCTTTTCATGAAGTTCCGAGCACGAGTTACTTGCCAGAGATTGTAAAACACAAAAAGGCACAAAATGGGATTCTAACTTCCCAAGGGGGGGCTGCAGCAGCAAATTTATCTCTTACATACTTTTTCAAGTAAATAGAAATTCAAACGGAAATACACAAATCATATTCCTCTGCTGATAATTTGCAGGGATTTTCCTCCCAAAATGAGGGAGGAATTCTGCAGCAGATATTGTGAGCACAGTGTCAGGGCAGCTCCTGATTCAATCGAGAGTAAAAGGTGTCTTAAGTACAGAATGACACTGCCAAGACCAAGAGGGAGGGAGGGACCAGGAGGGACCAGCAGATTTGTCCCTCTGAAGCATGCCTGCATTGTCCTTCTCTTCTGAGGACAGATTGGAAGTGTTGGCCTTTGCAGAAGAATGCCATACTGAATATTACTTTAAAAAAAAAGATTTTATTTATTTATTCATGATAGACAGAGAGAGGGAGAGAGAGAGAGAGGTAGAGACACAGGCAGAGGGAGAAGCAGGCTCCATGCCGGGAGCCCGATGCGGGACTCGATCCCAGGACTCCAGGATCGCACCCTGGGCTGAAGGCAGGCTCTAAACCACTGAGCCACCCAGGGATCCCCTGAATATTACTTTTATAATCAAACACTCACAAGGTTTGCCAAATGCTTTAAGTGCAGCTAAAATTGGAATAAGGGAATCCTAGGATATACAATTACAGCAGATTTTTATTGACTTGTATATTATATGTACTGTATATACGTATTATATGCTATATATTATGTAACATACATCTTAATATATAGCATGTTATTTATCTGTAATGTATATTTTAACAATTATATATCACTAATATAGTATATGTTAATAGATCATGCAAGATATTTTATACAATATATATTATATATAGGTCTCAAAAGATAACATGTATAGATAATTTGCTTGAAAGACATGATTCATTAAATTTTGAGAGCAAATAAAATTGAATGATCAGGTGCATATGTGCTATGCAAAACTGGAGAAAATACAAGAAAACTCTAGTACAAAGTGCATTCTAATTTTGCCAGATTGCAAAGTAAAATAAACCTTTCCTATTTATAAAAGAAATAAAGTAGATGGAAAGTTTCCTCTTCGCATATCGGGCATCCTAGGATGTGCCTATAATTGCTGCATAATTGCTCACAGGGAAGTCCTGTGAGTCTCCTGACACTGTAAAAACGCCAGCACCAAGTCACACGGGGCAAAGTCTCTTAGAGCAAAGGTCTGGTAACGTTTTAAAGATAAGTTCCCATTTGGAAAATGTTTTTTTAAATGATTGCGTAATTTTTTATTGTTTTAGGTAAGACATGAAAAGCCGGCACAACTGCCCTGAATTTGGGTTAAATCTAATCATAGTGCTGGCGGCTAAAGACAGAGGTCCTTTTCCACCAGTTGGCCTGGGGTGAGGCAACCACAAGGGTTCCAGGCAACTTGGGACAGAAGCCTTTGCTGAGTCTGCTGGTGGAAAAGGACCTCCTCTCTGCGAGGCCACTGTGGCCAACCTGGCAAGTGCGGCATTCCCACTCCGGTGGGTTGCTGTGGAGACCAACCCAGCCCTAAAAAGCAAAAGGAAAGAAAAAATGAAAATCCCAAAATAAAGGCTAATTTCAGAGGATATAAAAGGGCAATGAAAAACAGCCAGAGGGAGCCAGAAACTTCACAGAAACAAAAACAAAACCAAACAAAAAAAAGATGGGAGTGCACAAACTTCATTTTCCCTTCCAGATGAATCTGGAGTTTGTGAGGCTACGTTGATCTGAAAGGCGAGAAGCTTCGGCTGTTCAAGAGCAGGTGAAAGTTGTCGCCTAGCTCCGTCCCCAGCGAAAACAGCAAAGAACTTCACCATCCGATCTGGAGTCTGGAGTCTTGCGTGTTAGCAGGTCAACGGAACAGAGAGCTTGAGGTGTTGGTCTTGGAGTTCGGATGAGAGATTATAAAATGATGCATCCCATCACTTGTTGGAAAATAATAGGGTATGAAGTGTTTGAAGAAG
Organism: Canis lupus baileyi; assembly: GCF_048164855.1. NCBI lineage: Eukaryota > Metazoa > Chordata > Mammalia > Carnivora > Canidae > Canis > Canis lupus. The sequence continues at coordinate 21,991,478 of NC_132842.1, forward strand.
AAGGGGGAGAAGGAAAAACAAGACCCCTCAGTGTTTGCGGGCAGTGTGTTAAAATTGCGCTGAGGGCGCCTGGGTGGCTCAGTGGGTTGGGTGTCTGCCTTCAGCTCAGGTCATGACCCCGGGGTCCTGGGATTGAGCCCCCTGCCAGGCTCCCTGCTCAGTAAGGAGCCTGCCTATACCACTGCCGTGCACACACACCCCTAGCTCTCTCTCACTCACTTTCTCTATCTCAAATAAATAAATAAAATCTTTGGGAAGAAAAAAACTGATTGGATTCCCTTCCGTGTATCTGAAAAGTGTGTACCATCTTCCCTGCCTCTTGCCCCTACCATTATCTTTGCTCAACTTGCTGCTTAACTGGTAGCTTCTCTGAAGCCAACAATTTGAAACAGCCTGGTTGCATTGAGTTCTAAATCTGTGGCAGAAGAAAGGAAATGACTAAAAGATAATGTTTCATTTTCTACCCACAAAGCAGATGTTCTTTGTACTACTTCAAATGGACTCACTGGTGCCCACAGAGCCAAACTCTGTGTTTGCCAAGAGCAAAAGAACCCTGAATCATGGTGGAAGGATTCCTGAGTAGTTGTTGCTTCCTTCTTGATTCTCTCACTGGCTGATGAAACTTTGAGAAGAGTGCTCCAGAGGCAGTGGCTAAATTCCTGATCCTGAATAATTCTCTGAGTAAGAGTGTGTAGCAAGAAGAGACCTAAGCACACATTCCAGGGGTCCACCCACCTGAGCAGACAGGATTGGAACACAGGATGGATATTATGTTAGTCAGGGTTCTCCAGGGAGACAGAAGCAATAGGATGTATGTTTGTGTAGAACGAGATTTATCATACAGAATTGACTCATGTGATTATGGAGGCCGACAGGTCCCAAGATCTGCAGCATGATTCATCAAGCTGGAGACCCAGAAGACCCGATGGTGTGGTTTCCATGCAAAGCCTGGCAGACCTGAGACCGCGACAGAGCCCGTATTTCAGCTCAAGTCAGAAAGCAGGAAAAGCCAATGTGCCAGTTCAAAGGCTGTCAGGCAGGAGGAATTTCAGGGAGGGTCAGCCTTTTTGTTCTATCCAGGCCTTCAACTGATTGGGTGAGGCCCACTCACATTAAGGAAAACAATCTGTTTTACTCAGTCTCATTTATTTTTTTTAAAGATTTTATTTATTTATTCATGAGAGACAGAGAGAGTGAGAGAGGCAGAGACACAGGCAGAGGGAGAAGCAGGCTCCATGCAGAGAGCCTGATGTGGGACTCGATCTCCGGTCTCCGGGATCACACCCTGGGCTGCAGGTGGAGCTAAACCACTGCGCCACCGGGGCTGCCCTATTCAGTCTCATTTAAATGTTAATCTCATCCAGAAGCACCCCAGAATAACAATGACCACATATCAGGGCACCCTGTGGCCCAGTGATGTAGACACATAAAATTAACTATCATGCATACTGAGAAGTTAGGCCAGAGCTTGGGAGGAGACCCTGGTGGGTGCAGCTTCAAGGAGATGGTCCTCAGCCATATGGTGTCCTGCTAGGATAGTACAGAAGCTGAGGTGTGCAGACACCACTACCCGCTCTGGCTAGTTTAACTAGATGTATATCATTAAAGCTTTTAGTTAGGCTACCTGGGTGGCTCAGTCAGTTAAGCGTCTGCCTTCAGCTCAGGTCATGATCCCAGGGTCCTGGGATTGAGTCTCACATTGGGCTCCCCACTCCGTGGGTAGTCTGCTTCTCCCTCTGCCTGCCACTCCCCCTGCTTGTGCTTTCTCTCTCTCTCTCTCCCTGTCAAATAAATAAAAATAAAATAAAATAAAATAAAATAAAGCTTTTAGGTAGCTCACAGAAGTTCGGGGAGGATGAGGCTCACAGCCAGAACCATGCCCAGAACTTGCCCATATGGCAAGACTGAGCCAGGGCCACCTCGTCTCCCTCCTGCACTGAGGCAGGGCGGCGGCTTGCGCTGCTGGCCCCAAACCAGGTGCATCCTGCTTTGGTCAGAAAAAGCACCTGCTTTTTTATGTTGCTGCTTTCTAAATCAAAACCCAGCATGAGGACTTCAGATTAGCGGAGTCCAAGTCCATCCTCCATCCCTCCTCCTTAGCTACCTAGGAGGCTGGCAAACGGATGTTTCTGGCATCTGCCTGAGGCCGAATGCATGATGTGGGAACAGAGTCAAGAAGGGAAGGCTGTTCAGGAGATGCGGGTCACCTTCCCACACTTATCCTTCCTTCCAGCCTCCCTTCAACTCTTAGCTCTTCCAGAAGCATCCCACACTGAACTCCATAAACCATAATCATTGGGCCAGTATTCATGCAGGATTTGCCTGTAAAACCAATGCCTGGTCCAGGTCACAGTATGCTCAAGGGCACCCCATTTGTTTTAGTTTATTTATTTGTTTTAGTTAGTTTGTTTATTTATTTATTTGATAGAGCACACAAGCAAGGGGAGTGGCAGGCAGGGAGAGAGGGAGAAGCAGGCTCTCTGCTGAGCAGGGCTCCATCCCAGGACCCTGGGATCATGACCTTAGCCAAAGGCAGGTGCTTAATCCACTGAGCCACTCAGGCACCCTGGCCACCCCCTTTGTAAGTCTTCTCCTGTCACCCCTACATCACCTCTACATCTACAGAGCTTTGAGGTCTTTTTCCTTGGTTTTTGTTTGTAACCTCCAGACCTCATTAGTCTCATCTTTGCCATATTTTTGCTCTGTCTTACCCGGTTTCATCCTTTTTGTTCTCTGTAGCGAAAACCCCTAAACTTCTCAAAAACAGGGGCTGTATCCTTTTTCTTCTTTTTTATCTCCCACAGAACCTAATGTCATGCTAAGCATACAGTAAATATTTTCTGATTATTACAGTTCATTAGCTATCTGAATCAGTGCTTTTCAAATGAATTTCAGTAGTGTCTATTGAAAATCATAATGAATAGGAAATTAATGGAACAACAACAACAAAAAAATCACACGAAGGATATTTAGGCTATGCACCAGATGATATCTAGAAATGCCTGTTAGTTTTAGTGACTCATTCAGCATACATATTGAGTGCCTACTATGTGCCAGACGTTATTCTGTGAGCTTAGAATATATGAATGAAAAAGAAAAAAAAAGAAACACATAATAGCTCTCTCGAAGCTTACATTCTGGAAGAACCAGACAGTTAATAAACATGTAAGTTATAAACACGTTAGGATTGATAAGTGGAGACACTCAGGTGGTTCGGTCAGTTAAACACCTGCCTTTGGTTCGGGTCATGACTTCAGGGTCCTGGGATGGAGCCCTGCTCAGCGGGGAGCTTCTCCCTCTCTGTCTGCCCCTCCCCTTGCTTGTGCACTCGCATGCGTTTGCACTCTCTCTCTGTGTCAAATAAATAAACCCTTTAAAAAAAAGAGAGAATTGACAAGTGTTATGCATAAAAGAAGAAGCAGAGCAGAATAGTATCAGATGCACAGGGTGGAGTTGGGATTGGCATTTTAGATAGGACAGTCAAAATTGTGAAAAAAAATTTGGTTTTAGATAAGCAGAGAAAACTGAATTTTTGCTGGATATGAGATAATATAAAGAGGTTTCCATGAATTGGGTATGATAATGGCATTTTGATTATTTTATTTTTAAAGATTTTATTTATTCATTCACGAGAGACACACACACACAGAGAGGCAGACACACAGGGAGAGAGAGAGGCAGGCTTCATGCAGGCAGCCTGATGTGGGACTCGATCCTGGGACTCCAGGATAACGCCCTGGGCTGAAAGCAGACGCTAATCACTGAGCCACCCAGGTGTCCCATTTTGGTTATTTTTAATCTTTTGTTTTGGGGGTTTTCTTAGAGAGGGAACAGGGAAGGGGAAGAGGGGGAAAGAGAATCTTAAGGAGGCTCCATGCTTATCCCCCAACTTGGGGCTCGATCCCACCACCCTGAGATCGTGACCTCAGCCAAAATCAAGAGCCAGATACTTAACCGACTAAGCCACCCAGGAGCCCCAAGTCTTTATCTGTTGTAAACGGAAATATTAATGGGGAAGTAATGTGACCTAATATCATTGTCTGGGATTTGCCTCAGAATGTTCCAGCAAAAAAGTGAAAAGGAAGGAAAAGTTGAATCGGGAGAATAGATGAAAGAAGAATGGTAGAAAGTTGGTATTTGAAACTTGAGTAGTACAGAGGGTTTCCTCATACTATTCTTCCTATTTGTATAGACGTTTTAAAATTTCCAAGATAAAAGCTATATAAGACTGATAAATCATTGAACTCTACCTCTGAAACTAATAGTTGATGTTAATTGAATTTAAATTTTAAAAATAAAATTTAAAAAATTTTAGGGCAGCCCAGGTGGCTCAGCGGTTTAGCACCGCCTTCATCCCAGGGCATGATCCTGGAGACCAGGGATCAAGTCCTGTGTCGGGCTCCCTGCTTGGAGATTGCTTCTCCCTCTGCCTGTGTCTCTGTGCCTGCCTCTGTGTGTGTGTGTGTGTGTGTGTGTGTGTGTGTGTGTATGTGTCTCATGAATAAGTACATAAGATCTTAAAAAAAAAAGTTAAAAAAAAAACTTTAAACAGAAAAAAGAACTGGTGGGCATTCAGGAGGTGACCTTTTTATTTAGAAAAAGAGTGAGGGAGTAGAGGGAGGGGCGGGGGGGGGAGAGAGAAAGAATCTCTGCTGAGCACAGAGGGCTGAGCTGAGCACTCAGGGCTCAATCCCATGACCTTGAGATCATGACCTGAGCCCAAACCAAGAATCAGATGCTTCACCAACTCAGCCACCCAGGTGCCCCAGGAGGTGACATTTAAGCAGATGAGGAGGAGAAAGATGCATGGAAGAATGTTAGGGAAACGCGTGCCATGCAAAGAAAGTTCGGCACAAAGCATGTTCCCAGAACCCTGGCCTCCTTCTTACTCCTCGATTGGGGGATGGTGTGGGGGACGAGGGCTGGCAGATACTTGGGGGGTGGAATAGAGAACACAGAGCCTTGTAAGTCACTGTCAGGATTTCAAGTGCAGGTCAAACCCATGAGGCCTGCTAAGGAGCTGCTTCAGAGTCGTGCTCAGATGTATTTTCTTCATCGAACCATTTGGGCACCTGCGTTTCTTTGCTCAGATCCTGAGATGGAGTTTGTAGTTAGTGATCAGTGCTATCCAATAGAATTTTCTGCAATGCTGGTGTCCAATGTGGGAACTACACCCCTAGCCACAGATGCTCGTGGAGTACTTGAAATGTGCCTAGCGAGATCCAGGAGCTCAATTTCTGATTTAATTTTATTTTGATTAATTTAAACTTAAATTTCAATGCCCACATATGGCTGGTAGCCCCTGAATCGGAAAGTGCAGTATTAGGATGGTTGGTTGCACTCGTGCATTTCTCTCCACGCTGACTTTTATTCATTTCCAGCATCCCAGTGATTCTCACCTCAGGACATTTGCACCTCTGCCTGGTTGGTTCCTGGGTGTCCTTCAGGCCTGAGCTTACACAACACCTGCCTTCCCTGACCGCCCTGTTGGGGGTAGGCTCCCCCTCATCATGGTATCCTGTGGTTCCCAGTTCATAATTACACTTGGTATTTATTTAATGTCTAAAGCCAAAAGTTCCTCAAGGTCAGGGGTTTGATCGTCTTGTCTACCCGCGTCGTGGGCCTGCTGTAAACACTGAAGTGAAAACAGAAGCAGTTTCAGTGTTGTGTACAGCTTTGGGGATGGACATAAGGGGCCTTTAACCCAGTTTGGGGAGGGGTTGGTGAGTCAGGAGCAGCTTCTCAAACCTTAGGTAGAACTTTTAAAGAATGAGTAGGAATGAGGAACATGAAAGTAACATTGTAGAAAGGCCTTTCCTACAAAGATGAGAAGCAGCAGGAAGGAGAGCACAGGGGATGGTGTCTGCGGGCCTGTGGACAATATGTGGGAATCAGGGGTCCTGACCGTGGAGGCCCTCAGGTGCCTTGAAATGTATCCTGTAGGTCGGGGGCTGGCAGATTCATTTTAAGAACCAGAAGTAAATAATAGCTCAGGCTTTGCAAACCATGAGGTCAAAACTTCTGAGCTCTGCCACTGAAACGCAAGAACAGCCTTAGACAATATGCAAATGGCCGTGGCTGTGTTCCAATAAAACTTTATTTATGGACACAGATTCACATTCTAGATAATCTTGGTATGACATGAACTATCCTTTTGATTTTTTTTTCCCCCAACCATTTGAAAGGGTAGAAACCATTCTTAGCTCATGGACCATTCAAAAACAAGCCGCTGGCCCCATTTGTCACCTGGCCATGTTTAGGGGAGGTCAGCTAGCTCCCTCTGGCTTCACTGTGATCTCAGAGGCAGGTGTGAAGGCAGTGGTGGTTTCTGTGAAGAGGCCAGGCAGCAGGCTGGGCGAGTGATGGCAAGGTCTGAAACAGGACGGCGTTAACAAGGATGGGAAAGAAGGACCTGCCTTGTGACATATATCCTGCAGTCAAAATCAGTAGGACTCAGTGATGGGTGTGCAGGGTAAGGAGTCCAGAACGGTGCCCCAGCTGAGCAGGACCCACCAGCTCTCACTGACCAACGGCGATACGGAGTGCATCTTAATGTGTGTTTAGGTTTGGACCATTTATAGGGTCTTCCTTTATTTTTTAAAGATTTTATTTATTTATGAGAGAGAGAGAGAGAGAAGCAGAAACATGGGTAGAGGGAGAATCAAGCTCCAGCAGGGAGCCTGATGTGGGACTCGATCCCGGATCCCCAGGATCACTCCCTGGGCTGAAGGCAGCGCTAAACCGCTGAGCTACCCGGGCTGCCCTATAGGGTCTTCCTTTAAACTGCAAAATTCAGAGTAGTTTCAGTAAATAGAGCCTAACCTAGTCCTAGGATTACTCTCCTGGGGAGACCAATTTTGTTTGCTGTTGAATGGATAACCTAGTTCTAGATGTTACTCTAGGAAAATGATATCCCAGCAGGCTGTGATAATCACCTAACCGTGCTGACATTTCCCCCCATCCTATCATACCGAAAGAAGTAGCTAAACGATCTCTTTCAAAGTATGTAATTGCAGAACGTCAAGTCGGTTTCTGGTGTTAGAAGAAATCCCAATAGTAGAATCTAGGACGTTGATTTTTAGTAAAAACTCCTTTCGCTGTTGGTTCAGGAAAGCTTTAGCTTTTTCGAAATCTTAGCTGCTCTTGCGAAGCAGCAAACAAGAGAGAGCAGGAACCTCGTAATCCCAATTATTAATAAATGTTTCATCATCATAAAATTACATAAATTATCACTGCAGCCCTACAAAGCTACCTTCCCACTTGCCCTGTTCTGGGGGATTTCTGCTGTGTGAGTATTAATGAAAGCAGAGTTAATTTACGTTATAATTTCACCTGCCACCTGGGAGCACAAAGACACAAAGTTAAATAAGAAAACTCGTGTGTGGCGTACATCCTGTGAATCTGCGTCAAGGTAACTGATGAGATTCGAGATTAACTCAGTGTGTTTTGTAACGTCATATCCTTGCTTTTCATGATGCTGGTTTTATCTCTCTCTGGACATTAGTTTTCTCTCTGAATCAAGTAGCCATGTTCAGCTTCTCTAGCATGTGTTTCTCTAGGAGGTTTGGAGAGATTTGTTTGGTGCACATCTTTAACACCTAGGTCTAGGATTCTTCAGCTGCTCTTTATGGTTTTCTAGTCAAGAACTAAATTAAGCCACTCAGTGAAAAAAAAAAAGGGTGATTGACTAAGTGAAATTTGCAATATTTAGAAGGTTTAGTATCATAAGGTCAGTGACCAAGGCAGCGGTCCTTGAACCAAAAGACAATCTTCTCACTGTGATTGCAAAGGGCCTGGGGTATAAAGTCATTACTTACTTCAGTTATTACTGAAGAAGGATGCCTCCATCCCTGCACTTTGCTTTATCCCTCTCTCCCCTCTGGCACCCTTCTCTGCACCCCATCCAGGCCCCCCCACCCCGGATGCTATGCTGAGTGCTTTCAAGCACAGTGATTGGACTAACGTAATGGTAACCGCTGTGTTTATGCTCACCTGTGAGGCATGACGCTGAATGTTTCCATCCTCTGCTGAGCTAGGTGGTGGTGTCCCCTCCACTTTATAGAGGAGGAAACAGCCCAGGTGAGGGTAAGTGCCTTGCCCCAAGCTCCATGGCTAGAACTGGGTGGAGCTCAGATTCAAACCCAGTGGGAGCTTCCACAGAGCTCTGGAGCTTGTGCCCCAGGCCAGTTCCCAGGGGACCAGCTCTGCCGAGCCTCCCTCCCCCTCCGTGTCCGGCACTCCGCTGGGCCAGACTGCAGTGGTTCTGCAAACATGAGCCTCCCTCCCTGGTCACCTGGAGAGTCTTTGCTTGTCCTCACCCCCTCATCTTTATCCAAAGGCATCAATAGGGCTTTCAGATCTGACACAGCTCAGGATGTATGGCAAGGAATGCCTTAGGAGTGGACCAGTGGACCTATGACACCTGAACAAAAACGGGTTTATCGGAGCAGGGAACACTTCTGATTGTTCTGGAGTGCCATGCTGGCATCTTGTAATCGACATCCACCATGGTGCTAGAGTCTGGTCCCCCTCATCTCTTCCTGGGTGATTACCGAAGCCTCTTAACTGGATGCTCAAGTCTCCTGTCTTGCCTCTTCCCCACAGCCAGGTGTTTCTATAACACGTTTGACTGCCATTCCCTTGTTTAAAATCTTTGTGCCTCTCCATTGCTCTTGGGATCAAGAATGATCCTTTTAGGTCCCTTCTAAAGCCCTGAGTGGTCTGGCCCCTACTCACCTCTGCAGACTCGTCTCGCACTGGACCTCATGCCCCTCACACTGTCTGTTCTCCTTCAGAATCTGTTTGTTTTTCTCTAAGAAGCATGTTTTTTCCTTGCCTCTGAGCCTTTGCATATGCTGTTCCATCAGTGCCCGCTTCGTGCCTGCACCGCACATCCCCCAGCAGATTTCCTTCACTGCTGTGGTTCACACAACTACAGTCCCAGCCACAGAGTAGCAGCTCAGTAAAACATCTCCAGCATGAATAGATGAAAACTATCCATTGCATCTTAGGTTTTTAACGTGACTTTTGATCTGTATGTCTCCTCGATTCGTAATCTGGGTTTGCCAATATTACTCTACTTCATCTCTCTTTTCAAATGTTTACTTTTTATTTTTTTCCTTCTTGTAAGCTTCTCTCTTCCCACTCTTCAGGTCCTCCTTTTTAAAGACATTTTGGACTGCTTTTTGGGCTGGTCTTCGTGATAACCAGCACGGATATCCTAGGTAGCTCTCGTCCACACTCAGCAGGTCTTCGGAGACTCTGGATGCACTTCTTTGAGCCTGCTCCTTCTGTAGTATCGCAGGCCCTGGTTGGGCCCCAACTGCCAGCTACCCTGGGAAGGATAAAACAGTATTGTGTTTGTCACACAATGTCTTAAAGGGATAGAATTCTTCCCTTACTTACCTGTTGGGGTGAGCAGCCAGGAGCAAAGAGGAAGGCAGTTTATGATGGGCAGTGGTTTGGGGGAGGGGGAGAAAAAAAGGAAATCGTGTAAAGTCAAAAAGGAATCTCTCTAACAAGAAAATGTTTCCTGGTTGCAACAATTAATATTTTGGATGTAGATCTAGATTTGCTTCGTGCAGCCCACTCTCCACTCCTATTAGCTACAGCAGAATTGTTGTTGAGGTGGGCCAGGTACTAGCAGTTGTTCTTTGTTGCTTTGTCTTCGCTCCAGAGGTGACCCTGAAGGTCCACATCAGCGACGCCAGCACCCACCAGCCCGTCCCAGATGCGCTTATCGAGATTTTCACCAACCAGGTGTCTGTTGCTTCTGGTACCTCGGGGACAGATGGCGTCGCCTTCATCAAGTTCCAGTATAAGCTGGGCAGTCAGCTGATCGTCACCGCCACGAAGCACGCCTACGTGCCAAACTCTGCCCCCTGGAAGCCAATCCGATTACCTGGTAAGGCCATCCTAACCCTTCCCTAAAGCAGAGCACATGGGACAGAAGCGATTTTGAGAGTGGAAGGCAGATGATCAGAAAAATAAGGGTTTCATCTCTGCTTTACTTTTGGGGGCTTCTGATGGGAAGGAAAGGTGGGGTCCTGTATGAAGCAGGTGGGGGCTCTCCCTCAGTTGACATACATGAGGGAATTGAAAAGCCTTAGAGTCTCTGCCCATTTCCCCAGCGTCCTCTTTTGTACCTTGTTGGTTATGGCTGGCAGGATGGCACTGGGGCAGTGCTCTGGGACGGAGCTTCTTCGTTCTGCCTCACGGGGCCAGAGAGAAGAGCGCTGGCCAGAGAGGCAGGGGGTGATGGGACATGGTCTTTCTCTTTCCCCCCTTCTCACCTGCTACGGGAAAACCCACTCCTCTGTGTTTTCTCGGGACTCTTCTCAGTCCCTACGCTTCTGATCACCAAATGTGTGGAGCTTTTTTCCATACATCACGCAGTTCTCAGATTCTCAGACACCAGCTGGGTGTCCTGCAGTTTAACTCACTTCTGACACTCTCCACCTGGAGGCAGCACCCAATCCCACAGGTGAAGTGCCCAGTCCCACATGCCTGGCCTCTCCCCCAGCCTCAGACACAAGTCACAAGTCCAGGCTGTCCCCTGGGGCTGTTGACCCACTGGCTATAATAAATCAGATGTTCCCAGCCCCCTCCTGGGGTTCAACTCATTAGCCACAGTGGCTCACGGAACTCAGGGAAATGGTTGTTAAAGAACAAAAGTCATTCAATTAAATTTGAAGGTCTGTTTGGCTTTATTAAAAGTGATCCATGAATTGGGCAGCATCCATCTCACAAGTAGAGGTGAGCTTCAAGGAGTTGCACAAAAGGGAAGGTTTTTTTTTTTTTTAAGATTGATTGATTGATTGATTGATTTATGATAGACACAGAGAGAGAGAGAGAGAGAGAGAGAGAGAGAGGGAGGCAGAGACACAGGAGGAGGGAGAAGCAGGCTCCATGCAGGGAGCCCGACACAGGACTCGATCCCGGGACTCCAGGATCGCGCCCTGGGCCGAAGGCAGGCGCCAAACCACTGAGCCATCCAGGGATCCCCAAAAGGGAAGGTTTTTACAGAAAGGAGAGTGGGGTGATGAGTTACTAGCAAAAGGACTATTTCCAGCAAAGTTACTATTCCTTAGAGGAGCAGGCAGGGGATCTTAGGTGGATCACCTCATCTTCTCTTGAGGGGGAATGGAGAGGGCCCGTGTGTCGGATTACCTCACTGATGCTGATCCAAAAATTCTTGACTGACCCAATTAAAACTGTATTTCTGGGGAAGGTTGAAACTGCATTTAGGTTAGATGAGGTTAGCGTATGAAGTTCCAGTCTGGTGACTTGGCCTAAGTGACACCAGTTGGGGCCCTGGGGTTTTTTTGTTTTTTATTTTGAACACAGTTTACTTACTAGATCACTGGCTTCTTATGAAGGCTAATAAAGGGACATCCAGGTGGAGGAGATCATATGGGCAAGGTATGGAGGACGGTGTGCAGAGCTTCCATGCCTCCTCTGGGCATACCACCCTCCTGGCACCTCCCTGTGTACACCTGTACACCTGCCCAGAGGCCCTCTAACCTCCATCCTGTTGGGTTTGTATAGAGGGGTCATTACATCATTAGGACTGATGAATTCATTGGCCATTGGTGATCGACTACACCTCCAGCCCCTCTTCCCTCCCATGGTCAAGGGGCTGGGGCTGAAAGTTCCAACTTGGTTGGTTCTTCTGACAACCAGCCCCCATCCTTAGGTTCTAGAGGCTTTCTAAAAGTCACCTCATTAGCTAACCCTGCACTGGAAGAGACATGTTACGAATAACACATCACCTTTATGGCTCTTACCACTTAGGAAATTCCATGGGTTTAGGAACTCTGGTCCAGAAACCAGACCAAGACTGGATACATATTTCTTCTTATAAATCACAGTATTATGTCACCATTCACCACTTGGTAACGGTGGTCTCCCACAGGGGTCAGGATGGTGCCTGACACAGATTCAGCTTGGGATGGGGTAGGTGGGGAGTTGGACATGACCTGCCTTCTGTTCCCTCACCTCAGGCTCCCGTTAGCACCTGGACCACATTATCTGTTGGCATCAAGATGAGATGAAGGATGAGGATGGACTGAGGGCTGCAGGGAGATGTTGCCAGGGTAGCGTTTGAAACTGGCTGACCTGATTCTGGTGCTCAATCTGAGCTTGAGCCCCACTAGCTTCCTTGCCAATCTCTGCAAAGTGGACCTAATACCACCTGGTAGGGTTGTTCTGATTAAAAAGCAGTTAACATTCATAAACACCCTTACAGTGCCTAAAACACAGTAGGGGCTCAGTAAATGGCACAGCAGCTGGCAAAATACCAATGTCACTGTTCATCTCTGTGCCACTGCACCACTGGACACACTCCACCAGGGTCCTCGTTGCCTCTGGGGAACGTGGGAGCCAAATGTGGATATATCTGCCTCCTAAAGCCCTGGCATCTACCCTCATGCACAAAATTCTCTTTATATTTATTAAGTACCTACTATGTGCCAGGCACTGCCCTGGCCACTGGGAAGACATATCTAGAGACACAGAACTTGCTCCTCGGGAGTTTGATACTTAGTTTGGGAGTTACATAGTCAGCCACCACCAAAGCCACTTCCATCTAATGGGTATGTTCATGCCTATATATGCGTAGGGGATGCTGGAGGAGGAAAGTTCAGCCTAGGTGAGGGAATAAATGCTTCCTGGAGGCGGTAGGAGGGGAGCTAAGCCTGGAGGATGAATAGATATTAGCATTAGAAGGTGCTTGTTGGAGGCACCTGGGTGGCACAGTTGGTTAAGCATCCAAATCTTGATTTCAGCCCAGGTCATGATCTCAGGGTCATGGGATAGAGCCCTGCATTAGGCCCCATGCTGACTGTGGAGTCTGCTGAAGTTTCTCTCTCTGTCCCTACTCTCTGCTCCTCCCACCCCTTTGTATATGCATGTTCTTTCTCTCTCAAATAAATACATAAATCTTAAAAAAAAAAAAAAAAGAAGGTGCTTATAAAAAACACAGATTCCAGGGCTCATCCATTCAGTCTGGAGACACTGAACCAGAAGTCTGCGATTGAATAAGTAACTCCCCACCCCCCAACTCCACTTCTGGATAAAAGCACTCACTGAAGTTGGAGACCACTGCTTTGTGAGCCTTGGAAAGTGGATTTGATATAGGGGATAACCTGAGAAATATTTGTTAAAAAGGATAAACCTGAGAAATATTTAGCAGACAAATGCAGAATATCTCTGGGAACAGGGGAGACTTACGGGAAAGGATAAAACAGAAGATATGTAAATTGAATCTTGGATTTCTAGCTGATGATAAAGTGGATAGAACAGGTGGACAATGGGGTTGGGAGACCCACCACTCCATGGTTCCCTAAAGTTGACTGAGTTGATACAGTGGGTTAAAAGAAGCCTCCTTCTTCCCCATTGCCCTATGCATCCTCTCCCCAGGCTGGGCTCAGGCAGAGATGCATACAGGTGCTAGTGGAGATGGGAGGGCAGGAATGAGTGTTGGGAGTCAGAGCTGATGATAAGTTTAGTGGAGGGAATATTGCTTTTGAACTGCCTCTCGGACACAAGTGTGTTCAGCCTGTAGTTTGAAATGATTTGAGGGCTCAAGGGGTTTGGAGATAGTGTAATTTGGGCGTCATTAGCATTGTTGAGATAAAGAGTCAAAACCATGAACTCACCACAGTGTCGGGGGAAGACCAGGGACAGAACCCTGAGAGGTCCCACAAAATAGGGAGGTGATCTTCATTAGCTTATATATGAAGAAAATTGTCTGATTGTCTCCATTTTTCACATGAAAAAAATTACTGGAAACAACCCAGGGAAGTTTTTTTTTTTTTTTCAAGATTTTATTTATTTATTCATGAGAGACACACATACACACACACACACACAGAGTCAGAGACACAGGCAGAGGGAGAAGCAGGCTCCATGCAGGGACTCGATCCCAGGACTCCAGGATCACGCCCTGGACCAAAGGCAGGTGCTAAACTGCTGAGCCACCCAGGGATCCCCCAACCCAGCGAAGTTTAAATGTTATCCAGACACCACAACTCCACCTTTGCTTGGAGAACACCTGCACCAAGAAACAGTAGTATATTCTATAAAGTCACCTTGGATCCTGGGGTAGTCAATACTGAGCCATGGCTTATAGGGAAATTCAGGATTAGGATCCTACGATCCTCCTCTCATAACATTTTCATCAGCCAAGCAGTACATCACCTTGGATTATGTATGTTTAGGTATGTTTTGAATTATATTTTAGGGTGTTTAAAGACATACGACTTAGGAGCACCTGGGTGGCTCAGTTGGTGAAGTATCTGCCTTTGGCTCAGGTCATGATCTCGGGGTCCTGGGATCCAGCCCTGGGTCAGGCTCCCTGCCGACAGAGGAGTCTGCTTTTCCTTCTCCCTCTGCCCCTCACCCCCTGCTTATGCACCCTCTCTCAAATAAATTAATAAACTTAAAAAAAAAAGACACATGATTTAATCTATAATGTTGCTTCATAAACATGGAACTCACAGCCAACAGCTCCATAACTCATGCTTCAACAAAGCTTATCTAATATGTGTCTTTCCCAGAAGCACCTCCCCGCCTTCCTGCAGTTAGGAACAGGAAGCACTGTGCCTCGGAGTCATTTTAAACAGTGAAATCACCAAAGGAAGCACAAGAATGTGAAAAACTTGGCACTAAATAGATTGCCAGAGGACACTTTGAGTTTGCAAGCTGAAAGGAGAAGGCTGAGCGTCCCCTTGGTTGACCTCAGCTGGGAACGTTTGTGTCCAAGACTTAGAGTCTTGACCACTCAGTACTTGACACATAAAGCATCATGAGGATTGACTGTGGTGTCAGAAATGAATTTTAGCGAGCAGGCACATTTGCGAACCCTGAATCCACGAATCATGAGGATTCAGTGTACTGTAATTACACTTGTTTTGACTTTGACATGATCATTTGAGAAAAAGCAACCATTTCCATAACATCCATTTTCTTAAATGAGTCAGAAAATGGGAAGGATGTGGTTTAATTGGAAGGGTCTGGGATGAGGCATGAAGACACCTGGGTTCTCACCCCACCGGCCCCTGGCTACTCTTCACACATGGGGGCCCACACGGCTTTCAGAACCAACGTTTCTCATTTCTAAAACTAAATCAATTAGACTGAATAATTTTCAAGGATCCACCTGTGTCTTTGATTATTTTTCTTTGCTTGCCTTGTTAGCATAATATACTCTTTTTTTTTTTTTTAAGATTTCATTTATCTATTTGATGGAGAGAGAGAGCACAAGCAGGGGGAGCAGCAGAGGGAGAGGGGGAAGCCGACTGCCCACTGAGCAGGGAGCCCAATGTGGGGCTCAATCCGAGAACCCCGGGATCATGACCTGAGCTGAAGGCAGACACTTAGCCGACTAAGCCACCCAGGTGCCCCCATCATAAAGATACTCTTAACTAGAATCTGACAGAACAGGTTGACCAAACCTTGGTCTTGTCTATTGCAAAAGGCAGAGTAAACGCTTATTTCCATGCATGCCTTTGGAAGTCAGGATAATACTGTTGGTACTGCTGACAAGTGGGCAAGGAGTAGAGAAAAGTTGGGAGGCTCTCCTAAAACGTGGCAAAAATTCAAAACTAGAAAATGCTTTCTTCACTACGCGTGCACACATGGTTTCATTTGCATGTGCATTCTTCAGAGACTTTGGAATGGATTTCAAATCCTTGACAGTCATTCCTGGAGAGTGTGTTGGTTTTACCCTTTCAAGGAAGGAGATGTAGATTGGAGAGGGGGAATTCTAGCACCCTTAGGGAAAGTACCCCTTACACTTGGCGAACAGGTAAAACAAACTCAGTTATACAAAATGCCATCCATCCACAAAAGACTGTAAGTCAACATCTTCATTATCCCCATCTCTATAGTTGTCTCTCTACCAGGCCTGTTGCAGGAGCTTCAGACCTGATCCATCTGCCCCTTCAACCACCTATATCAAGTCAGCAATCCTGTCTTAAAATACATATATAACATATATATATATATGTATATATAGGCAGACACACAACATGTATTATATATGGCTCAGTCGGTTAAGCATCTGCCTTCAGCTCAGGTCATGATCTCAGGGGCGTGGGATCAAGCCCCACATTGGGGGTTGGGGGCTCTCCCTCTGCTTTTGTTCTACTCTCTCTTCCTCAAATAAATAATCTTAAAAAAATATATATTATATATAAAATATATAAGTACATTGTATATTATATATTAAAAATATAAGTTTATTATATATTTTATATGTATATAAAATATATAAGTATTATATATATTTTATAAACACACACACACACACTACATGTCTGCCTAAAGGGCTTCAGTGTCCTGAGGATGAACTAGACACTTATCCCCTAGCCACTTCTCCCTTACATATCTTACGGTCTAGACGCCTGGACAATTTCTTATTCTCTTTATGTATCTGACATTTTGTCCGCACTGTTATTCCTTTACCCATGCTCTCGAGCTCGTCTTACGTCTTCAGCCTGTTTTCTGCTTCCTGACTCTCCCAGGTAGAGTTAGACATTCCTTTCTCTCTGCTTACCAAAACACAAACATCTGCCTATCTGCGTGGTATGACAGGAACCTCCAGACATCAGTCAGCATCAGCTCTATGATCAGCATCTGATCTTGAGGCATCCTGTCCCATTTGAGGTGGGCAGTCCCTTCCCTCCTGCTCCAGGAAGAGCCAGGGCTGCCTCTGCTGCCACACAACTCAATCATTAAAAGAAGTCACTCTTCTCTCCTGGAAATAAGGTTTGAGACAGTTTCCTAGAGCAGACACCTTATTTATAGAAGTACCAAATGTTTTAGGTTAGAAATGCTTACAGAACACCCTGTGATGGTCACACACATCTCGAGAGACTGATCACAGGTGGCTTCAGAGCTCAGAGTCCCCACGCCAGTCAGCACAGGGCTTCTCAAGGCCCCGGAAGTGCCACTCAGGATGTGTGTGAGCTCTCTGATGGGGCAGGGTGTCCAGACAGGCAGCATCACTACAATGACCCTTTCTTCTGGGCCATTAGGTACCCAGTACCATTGGGTGAAGGGGTCATTGCTAAGGAAGGCTAAATGTACCTTTAAAGTGGTTATGAAGGATTTTTCCAAGTTAGGGCTCCTGGTTCACACGCATTCCCCAATCCTCCCTCCCCCAACCTGATATGGGCTTTTCTCCCAACTTTCAACCGTCAAGATGAATTCTTTTTTTTCTGATTTCTTCTTTTGTTTTGTTTTTGTATTTTAGATGATAATTCATGTACCATCAAATTCACCATTTTAAAGTGTGCATTTCACAAGATTATACAACCATCACCACTGACTAATCTCAGAGTATTTTCTGTACCCCCCCCCCAAAAAAAACCCATACCCATTAGCAATGACCCACTGTTGCCCACTGCCCCCAGGCCCTGGCAACCACTGATCTCCTTTCTGTCTCTGTGGTTGGCCCATTCTGAACATTGCAGATAAATGGAATTCTATAATATGTAACCTTTTGTGTCTGGCATTGTTCGCCTCGAATAGCATTTTCACGGTCCAACCATGTTATAGCTTAAATCAGTATGTTTTTCCTTTTTATGGATGAATGATGTTCATTTTATCGATGGACCCCATTTTGTTTATCTGCTCATTGGTTGGTAGATATTGGGTTGTTTACACTTTTTGGCTAATATGATTCATGCTGCCATGGATATTGACATGTAAGTTATTGTGTGAACTTACATTCTCACTTCTCTTGGGTCTATCCCTAGAAGTGGAATTGCTGGACCATATGGTAACTCTGTGTGTGATATTTTGAGGAACCACCAGATTATTTCTGTAGCACCAAGGTACATTCTTGGGTTCCTCATGGCAATGACCACCTTTCACTTATTGTGTGCCCTAGACCCCTTCAAATGGAGAACCTCGCAGTCACAGATTGCGTCTAGCATTAATCTGTCCCATGCATCAAGCACTGGGCCTTGTATAATGGCAGCTCAATAATTTGACTGTGGAGGGGATATGAAAAGAGAGGTCATGTCCAAGGCCAACTCACTGGTCCCCTCCTGGCACTATTAAGAGCCAGTAGTGCTAAGTAATGGATATTCTTAGTGGTTGATATTTCTGGTCCCTGATATTTTCCCAGAAAGTCACTTTATACTTCTCTAGACCTTGCTTTCCTCATCTTTAAACTTGAACTGGATAAAGTGCAGGGCATCTCTGAACTTGAATCTGGGCAGCATAGCAGTTGAAGACAGACTCCAGAGCTAAGTCCGGACTCCAGTATTTACCAGCTGTGGCATCTTAGAAAAGTTAATTCCTTATCTATAAGCCTGTTTCCTCACCTGTCAAATAGACAAGTTAATAATATCGATTTCATAGAGCTGGGTTGTTTTTTTTTTTTTTTAAGATTCACTTATTTGAGAGAGACAGACAGTGTGTGTGTGTAGGCACATGCGCAAGCCAGGGGAGGGACGGAGAGGGAGAGGGAGAGAGACTCTCAAGCAGACTCCATGCTGAGCATGGAGCCCAAGTGGGGGCTCAATTGCATGACCCTGAAATCATGACCTGATCCAAAACCAGGAGTTGGAGACTTAACCAACTGCACTACCCAGGCACCCCATAGAGTTGTGAGCTTTAAATAAATTACCAAAATTTATTTATGTATTACTTAGAATAATGTCTGACATGTTACTAAGGGTTCAGTGACCTTAGTGAGTATTATTTTTCCATTTGTTTTCTCTTAGATTCATATTCCATCCAGAAACATGTAGGCTTTTTGAATTTTTTAGTTGGAAGTCTAGATACTTAAGAAGAATTTTAAAAATAGCACGAGTGCTGTTATCATATAAGTTTCCAGAATACGGGGGCATGTTCTTCTATCAGGTGGCATATGTTAACCTAAGCACATATTTTTAAAGTCTTTTTTTAATGTTAACATCTAACTTTATATATTTTACATTCGTATAATGTGTAGTGTAATAGATTCCTAATGTGAAGAGACTCGCATACTTTACTAAGAAGTTCTAGAAAATAAAAACTCATTGACTATTGTAGCGGAAGCAGTTGTTATATGAGAGATTGCAGTACTCTTGTGGCATTTTGAAAGTCTTGCTATTCAGACTTAAATGAAAAAATATGTTAACTTTCTCTCCACTCACAACACTTCTGACACCAAATGAATGGAGTTCTTTCTCAAACCGACCAATTCTCCAACTCTCTGGATACCACCTGGGTGTCCTACAGTTCAGTTCAAGTCTAACATTACCCAGAGTTAGTGCAAATGCCACAGGCTAAGGGCTCAGTCCCACAAGACCGACCCCCTACTTCACACACATCTTCCAGCATGTCCCCTGGGCTTCTGGCAACTGGCTATAAGTCAGGAGTGCTCGTAATTCCTTCTCACGTTCGATATTTGCTATCATGGCTCACAGAACTCAGGGAAACATTCATTTACATTTGCCAACTTATTATAAGGGATATGGTAAAGGATACAGATGAACAGCCAGATAAAGAGGTACACAGATGAGTCTGGAAGAGTCCTGAATGTGGCAGCTTCTGTCTCTATGGAGTTGAGGTTATGCCACCCTCCTGGCACATAGATGCACTCACCAATCTGGAAGACTCCGCAAACCCTATACTTTTGGAATTTTCATGCAGGTTTCATCATGTAGGCATAATAGATTATGAGTTTAATCTCAAACCCTCTCTTGCCTCCCTGGAGGTGGAAGGGTGAGGCTGAAAGTTCCAAGCTTCTAGTTACAGCTTTCTGGTGACGAGCCCCCCACCCCCATCCAGGAGCCCACCCAGCATCACCTCATTAGAGCAAAAGATCCTCCTACCACCCAGGAAATAATAAGGGATTTAGGAGCTCTGTGTCAGGAACCAGGGCCGGACACCAGATAATATATATCTCATCATATCACAGTACTAAAAATCAATATTGTGGATTGACTTGAAATCAGACAATACAAAGAAGTCAGAGTACCCCCAAAATTAGAGTGGATGTCTTGATTTAAATGTCAGAATTCCCTTATGTCTGTTTTTGTTTTTGCAGTATTTTCTTCACTGAGCCTGGGCCTGCTTCCAGAACGATCTGCTACTCTAATGGTTTATGAAGATGTTGTCCAAATAGTCTCAGGATTCCAAGGTATGTTGCATATTGAAAAAGAGAAGTGACAATAACTTTTGGGCCAACTACTAAGATCTCATGAGAGACAGCTTCTTGTCAGATGGTGATGGCAATGAATTTATCCAGAGCTGGACACAGTATGTGCCATCCATGTGAGTGCACAAACGCACCTGATTTTTTATTAAATTATCTGCTGGCTGCGATCTTGTTTGTTTAGGGCCAGCCTTTAACTGTGTGAGAGAATAGAAGGGACCCCGCCACTCTGTCCATAATGCATCTCTCTCTTCTCCAGAGTTGAGAATATTCACCTTGTAGGTTCCAAGCCCAGGACCCGACCGGAGCCTTGTGAGCAAAGGCTCATAAGTATTCAAGGGGGTAGAGTGCCGGTTTTTTGCACAACAAACAGGCTCTAGAGATTTGTTGCACAATATAATGTATGTAATACGACTGTACTGTACATTTAAAAATGATTAAGGTGATAAATTTAATGGTTTATGTTTTTTAACACAATAAAACAAAATCCCCCCTTAAAAAAAAAAAAAAAGAAAGTTCACAAGCTTTCAAGTGTGGTCTTTTTCTCTCTCTTTTCCCTCATTTTCTTAACCCATCTGACATGCAGTGAGGTGTGTAAATGTGACCTCGCACCTTCTAGCTTCTCTTGCAGAGACACTAGTACAGAAAGCTTCGGGATTTCCCTGAGGTAGTAGTGGGGTTAAATTGAGAATAACACTTATGTCAAATGTATTTGTGCCGAGATGAGTTTCTTTCATCTAAATCATGGGCCAGAGAGTGATGTTTCCTGCCTTTAAATGTTCCTTCAGATTAATTTTTTATTTACTTCATTTTAATACCATTTGATACAAATCATTCTCTACCTAACCACATTCACACGCCATTTGCAAATGCGGTGAACTCATTCATTCCTTTTTTATTGAGCGGCCATGGGGAACACGCAGAGGTGAACGTACACTCACTCTAATTAAAACATAAAACATGATATTCCTTTGAGGCATGCAACATATGATTTGATATGTGTATATTGCAAAATGATCACCACAGTAAGGCTTGTTAACATCCATCACTCCACGTAGCTACAAATTTTTCTTCTTGTGATGAGAACTTTTAAGACCTACTCTCCTAGCAGCTTTCAAAGATTTTATTTATTTATTTATTTATTTATTTATTTATTTATTTATTTATTTATGTTATTTATTCACAAGAGACAGAGAGAGAGAGAGGCAGAGACACAGGCAGAGAGAGAAGCAGATTCCAAGCAGGAAGCCCGACATGGGACTTGATCCCTGGTCTCCAGGATCAGGCCCTAGACTGAAGGCGGCGCTAAACCGCTGGACCACCAGGGCTGCCCACCTAGCAACTTTCAAATATACGATATAGTATTAACTGTAGTCACCAGGTTGTACATTCCATCCCCAGGACTTAGTAACTGGAATTTTGTGCCTTTTGAGGCCATTCACCCATGTCCTCCACCCCCCACCTCTGGCAACCAACCACCAGTGGGTTCTCTTACTGTGAATTCATTTTGTTTTGTTTTGCTTTAGATTCCACGTATAAGTGAGATCATGCAGTATTTGTCTTTGTCTGGCTTATTTCACTTAGCGTAATATCCTCCAGGTTCAGCCAAGTTGTCACAAATGGGAGCATCCTTAGCACCTTGCTCTCATTTCGACTGGACTAAATCCTGATGAAGACCAAAATGATTGTTATAGGAATGTGGGTCTATATCAGAATTTAGCCCAGTGGAAAATGATAGCAAGAGTCGAATGGTTGTAATGAACAAGGCTGTGCTCACCCGTTACATCATGGCACAGGTTAGGATCGTCAGAGTATAATTTAGAGCTGAGTGCGGCTCTTCAAATACCAAATGGAAACTAGGAATCCCCTGGACCAGACTCCTTGAGCTTTGGAGTTTGACACCTACTTTGCATTTCCTGAGAATAGGAGCACATGCAGCCTTCCAGCTACTGAGACCCAGCCTGGTTGGGACTCTGCTGATTCTGATCCGGGCTGTCGTTGCTGTGCCGTGTGCCCACGTGGCAGGAGCCTGGCACAAAGCAGTTGAACAGGGAGTGCGACCAACACGTCACAGAAGCTGTGGATTTTCTTTGTAGATAGGCCTTTAGACCCATTGTGTTCTTTTGTAGCCTTGAATGCTTTGATTTTTTAATTTAAAAAACTGACCATGGGGCGCCTGGGTGGCTCAGTCGGTTAGACATCTGCCTTCGGCTCAGGTCATGATCTCGGGGTCCTGGGATCCAGTCTCTCATTGGGCTCCCTGCTCAGTAGGGAGCTTGCTTCTCCCTCTCCCTCGGCCTCTCCCCCTGCTCATGCTCCTGCACACTCTCTCTCTCTCTCTCTCTCAAATAAATAAATAAAATTAACCCTAAAAAAATAAATAAAAATTAAAACCTGACCACCTACCATATGTTACACAGTGTTCTTAGGGCACCAGGCACCATAATTTTCATCACCTGCACTTCCTCTTAAGTGGCCCATCCCCCACCCTTTTCCCAGAGTAGGTCTTCATCTCCTCTCTTACCAGCTGTTCTCATTCTTTGTTCTAGTTTTCTTATGCTTTCTCTGAACTGCCCATTCTTTCCCTGAGATGTTGGTCCACTGGCATACCGTCTGGTAGAAAGTTCTCAAGTAGCCAGGCAGCTGGGCTTCTGGCAGTGTGGACCGGCCAGTGGGCCTTTATAAATGGAGAGGAGCCAGGCTGGAGGATACAGACCAGAAAAGGACATTGGCTCATAGAGCCCACCCCACCCCACCTTCCCCAGCCCTCACCCTGTGTCCTCGGCACAAATATGGCTGCAGCATATTTGCAGCCCTTCTTGGAGTACCACTCCCCTTCCTGGTCTGAAATGTCCCTGAGTTCACAGCCTTCCCTGCAGCCTTCTCAGGTGGGTGCTGAGCTTACATTACTTACCTCTTTCCTCCTTCCATCACCGCAGCTCCTTGGAGGCTGGCTAGACCCCTCGCCACCAGTGTCTTGGTCAACTTTCCTCCTGGACGGTGACATTAGCTCCTAGTTCTCAGGTTCATGATGCTCTTATAATTGTTTCCTGGGAACGTTAGCATACATATGGATGATGCCCACCTGGTATCCGAGCTGCTATTCCACCCAGGGTGCTTCCCCTCCACCCCACCTCAATCACCCATGTCCGTGTGGGTGATGCCCACCTGCTACGCCAGGTCCTGTTCCATTCCTGGGTGCTTCCCATCCTCCCAACCTTGGTCATCCACATCCATATAGATGACATGCACATGGTACCCCAGCTGCTGTTTCATTCCCGGGGTGTTTCCCTCTACCCCAGCTTGGTCACCACATCCATGTGGATGATGGATGATGCCCACCCGATACCCTAGCTGCTGTTCCACTCCTGGGGTGCTTCTCCACCCCACCTCAGTCACACACATCTACAGTCATGCCTTAGGCCTCATTATTCCAGCACATGCCCCACCTCTGAGCTCAGCCACCACATTCCCCCTCTACCCTGCAGCAGCAGCTCACACACCACTGAGGGCTCCAGTGCCTTAACGCACTGTGTCCTCACCCACAGGATTGCCTCCCTCCCCAGTCTACATGCCAGCAGTGTTGCTCCCCTCTCCCTCTGCCATCTTGGCCTGACTATATAACTTCCGACCCTTGTTGACCTGGGCCGCTTATGGCCACCCCAGCACAGCCACACATGACTGGACAGAACCTCATAGTTGCCCTCATAGTTGCCCCCACTGGTTGCACATCTGGTTCATCTGGTTGCACACTGGTTGCCCCCACTGGTTGCACACTGATGCCCACAGGCCTCAAATGGGCATCAGTCCTGCAAGACAGGGGCCACTCACTTCCCAGTCATTTGTTTCCTGAATCTCCGTGATGACTGTCACACCCTCTTCTCTGTCTCCTGGCTTCCTCTGTGCACACTCACATTCACATCTGCACTCTCAGCTCATGACTTCACCGAGAAACTGAAATCACTTGCCTGCCCACCAGCAAACCCACAGAGCTGCCCACTGCTCCCTCCTGCGCTGGAAGGAGTGTCCTTGTTCAAGTTCATATCGGTCCTTCTGTTTGGGCTCTGCATCCTGTCTCGTCTCTTCTGCAGGGATTCCATAAGTGTTCCTTCTCGCTCCCGCCCCACCATTTTCTCCCACTCTGTAGTGGACAAATATTAAAGTTGTGCGCCTCTGTACAATGCTCCCACAACCATGCCTGGCATTAGCCACTGCCCTGTGTCTTGGCATATCCATCTTTCCCTGTTCACCACACTGCTAACCACTGCCCTGCCTCATCACTTCATACCAATTGCTTTGTCAGAGTCTCTTACAAGCCCTGTGTGGCCAAACCCAAGGACATTTCTCTCTGCATCTCCCTGGATGTCCCCACAGCATCCCACAGAGATGACTGGTCACTCTTTCTTGAGACTTTTCTCTCTTCACTTCCATAACATCATGCCTTGATTTTCTTTCTCCTCTTAGTCACTTCTGTGGATGCTCCAGTGACCATCCTGGGCCTACATTCTCCTTTCCAGTACTCTCCCTGGAAGATCTCATGGGCCCATACTTTAATGGTCCCTAGACATAACAAACTCTCAGTGTCTCACCTCCAGCCCAGACTCCCTGTAATGGAGGCCCAGAGCTGGCTGCTTATTTGACACCTCCACCTGGCTGTCCACTAGGCATCTCAGACTTGACGTGTGCACCCGGAACTCTGGCTGTTTTACTTTCCATCTCAGTAGATGGTTCGAACATACCTAAGTGGTCAGGCCAAACCCTCGGAATATCCCTGACTCATCTGTCCTCACAGCTAGCTGGTTTCCTGGCTGAGCTGCTTCTGCCCATCTGTGTTACCGCCATATGAATCCAAGGCACCATTTTCCCCCTGGAGAGCTACAGTAGGTTTTTAATTGGCATCTCATTCCTACCCTCACCAACCCATAATCTAGTCTTCACACAGTTAAAGCGATCAAGACCCCTTGCTTCCACTCTTCAGTGGTTTTCCTGTTGTACTTGGAATAAAACCCCAAATGCTGAGGGGCTTCTCAAAAGATCTCCAATTCCTGTCATATGCCTTTTGTATGCAGTCACCTTCTTCCCATGTACCAGCTGTGTGTGACCTCCATCTTACCTTCTTAGACCCCATAAGGCAAATACTATTACAGTGGGCCTTATACCCTGAATGATTTCACGTGATGCTCCTGTGCTTGCACACACCTGCATTGTTTCTGCTGCTCATGTATCAGCCACTTGCCTTGCCACAGCCTGCGCCCTGATCTAGGCCCTGGTCAATCTCTACTTGGACCATGCACTAGCCACCCAACTGGTGTACTTCTATCTAGCCTTTGACTTAGGATTGGGGCTGGGCCTAAGATTAACCAGACTTCCCACCTCGTGTGTCTCCTTTCCAGTACACCTTACACTAAACTGCCAGAGGCATCTCCTGGGAGGAGAGCTCCAGTTCTTTCACTCCTCCAGTGCCTCCCACCCTACCTTGCCCTAGAATAAAATCTGGTCTCCTTGCAGAGCACATACCAGCCTTGTGGTCTAGCCTTAGCCTCCCTTCTATGGATTCTTCTCTTCCAGGTATTGTGTTCTAGCCTAATTGAATTTCCTTTTCTGTTTTCCATCTGGGGTGTCCCTTCCAATCTGTCTTCACACCCTCCTTGGACTTCAAGGCCAGCTGAGGCCACATCCTCCAAGAGGTCTTTTCTACATCTTCCCTAGAGGTACGATTCGTGCGAGTACCTTGCCCTCCAAGCTCAGCTGCCCCCAATCATGTAACCCCCAATGCAGGGGTAACCAGTTCACAGTGTGGCCAGGGGCTGGGACCCAGCTGGAAGGGAAAGTCTGAAGCCATCAGTTATCTCCTTTTACTGGGATTGAGCTAAGAACGCAGAAGTAAGAATCTCAGCTGAGTGCTTATGAGGTGCAGAGGGTCTGTGATCATGCCAGGAACCCTGCGAGCCCAGGTTAGAAGAGAAGAGAAAGTGTGACCAGTTGGTAGCAGGTCAGACAGAAGCAGATCGGGGATTAGTGGAGTCATGTTGATGACAGTGCATTTGAGTGAAATCTACAGACCCCTGCCATGTTGCCCAGAGCTGTCCTGAGCCCAGAACCAGGCACTCCTGCAGCCTCCATGCCCTCTGGCTCCCATCCTTGCATTCTGATACATCCCTATCTCCCACATTGCCCTTCATGACCTTATCAGTAACCACAAGAGTGGATTAAAACAACCCTCCAGCTGGGGGTTGTGTATCTTTTTATGATAACGCCCTTTCCCATATTTGGTAGTATACCTTATTTCCCCAACTAAAATTTTAAAATCTGAAAGTAAGAAGCATGTCCTCTTCATCTTAAAACCTTCCACAGCCTGGCCCTACGCCTCCCTTATGATAGGTTCAATGAGCAATTCATTGAATGATTGAATACATAAAAAATTTTAAAGTGTAAATAACAAGTGCACTTTGCAACTTTCTATATAGATTGCCCACACCCTGATCAATTATTTCCTTTGTTGTGGCTTTAAGAAAAATGTAGTTCAAACACACACACACACACGTGCCATAAGAGTACTTGAAGAGCTCTTTCTAAGGGGCAAGAGGCATGGTCCTATTATAGGGGTATAAATCATTCAGGTTTTTTTTTTTAAAGATTTTATTTATTTATTCATGAGAAACACAGAAGCAGAGACACAGGCAGAGGGAAAGAAGCAGACTCCCTATGGGGAACCCGATGTGGGACTCGATCCCAGGATCCCGGGATCACGACCTGAGCCAAAGGCATATGTTCAGTCACTGAGCCACACAGGCACCCCATTCAGTCAGTTTTTGTTATAGTTAATCTATTCAGTCTCACTCCCTCCTGTATGTATATAACCAAAAACTGAAAACCATTGCTCCTTTCCTAAAATCTCATTTGCATTCCAGCTTTTTAAAATTACAAAATTTTGCTCATTTTTTTTAAGTAGGCTTCACATCCAACATGGAGCTCAATGCCAGGCTTAAACTCACTCACAAACCTGAGATCAAGACCTGGGCTGAGATGAAGAGTCTGATGCTTAACCAACTGAGCGTTTCCTCATTCATGAGTGTAATAATCGCTACTCGTGCTTTTCCTTGTAGACACGACAGTAATAACACTGCATGATGTTTCATGTTTTCTTACCTGTGGAAGGAAAGCCATATGTAGATAATTTTTGGTCTTTGCAGTTCTGTTCTATAAAATTAATATAAAACTGAGTTTATAAAGACTATATTAAATTTTTGTTCTCAGATTGGTCAAGTGTAGGTGAATTTATAATTTTTTTAGTGGATTTAGAGGAGAAAAATCAATTCTTACTTGATCAGAAATGTAAGTACTATAAGTCTTTGAATTTTAGCTGTTGCTCAGATGTTATAATGTGTCAAACGCTCCTGAGGAAAGGTAGGTAGTATGATGACAGTTCAGTGATGAAGCTTCACACTTTACATGCATAGTCTTAGGTGATAACGCCCCATTGTTCGGTTTTATGTGACATTCAAGTAAAAGCTTTCAAAGACTGAAGGCCACTGCATGAAGAGGGGAAGGAGCCCATTGTTCTCATTAGTTAGATGCTTCATGCTTCAGGGGTCATTTTTCTTTTGAAATATTTTCAACCAAGTAAAATAGAATAAACTCATGGAAAATGAGAGTTTTCCTAGGAAAATCAAAAGATTGCCCACTTGTTTTCTTCTCTGTAGATATGGTATTTAAATTTTGATTATACACACCCAAAACCCATTCTCTCATCTAAGTGGAATAATGTAGAATCCTTTCAGACACAGCAGGTGCATGATACACACATTTTTCCAATGGAACTGGCCTTCATGGTCAACTTAAGTCTCAAGATTATTAATTATAAGGTATAGGTGGTGATGCTGGGGTTGTTGGAATTTAGGGACGAGACTGGCAGTTGGCCTGCAGCTCTAGCTCCCAGAGAGTCCAACAAACCTTCATGGGTCTCAGAAGTGGTGCATCTTGTTGACTCCGGAAGTGAGGACATAAATAAGAAGGTACCATGTGATACACACACACACACACACACACACACACACACAGACATACACACACACTGGAATATTACTTAGCCATTGAAAAGAATGAAATCTTGCCATTTGCAATGATGTGGATAGAACTAGAGGGTATTATGCTAAGTAAAATAAGTCCATAAGAGGAAAACAAATACCATATGATTTCACTCATATGTGCAATTTAAGAAACAAAACAGATGAACATAGGGGAAGGGAAGAAAAAATAAAATAAGATAAAAACAAAGAGGGAGGCAAACCATAAGAGACTCTTAACTCTAGGAAACAAACTGAGGGTCGCTGCAGGGGAGGGGGTTGGAGGAATGGGGTAACTGGGGGATGGGCATGAAGGAGGGCACTTGAGGTAAGGACCACTGGGTGTTGTACGGCGACTGATGAATCACTGAATTCTACCCCTGAAACTAATAATACACTATATGTTAACTAAATTGAAGTTAAATTTTAAAAAATTAAGAAAGAAGAAAGTACCATGAAGATGCCCCACTGTCAGCGCCCACTCCCTTCTGGTCCCCAGGGCGCCGCTGTAAGCCCGCCCATCTTGCCCCGTGCCACGCCCACCACGCCCGAAGCCCCGCCCCGCCCGAAGCCACGCCCACCTCCGTGTCCCTCTTAGCAAAGACCTCGCGGCCTTTCACCGAGCAGAGAGGATGGCTTGGCGGCTTCTCCCTGGCCTTGCGAGGGCCCTGCCGGGGTCCCTCCTCCACCTTGCGCCCCTCTTCTCACCCCGTATCGCCTCCGCACGCCTCCCTCAGCTCCCTCAGCTCGCCAAAGGGCAGCCTGCCGTTCCAGAAGCCCTTCGGAGCCCTCCTTCCTCCCAAAGATTCCACGCAATTCCACACGCATTTCCATCCTCTCCCAAACCGCAGGCGTCCGCCCTCGCCGCTAGCACGCCCCGGTTTTCCTTTGACTCACGCCGTTCTGGAAATTTCCCCCACGGAGCACTTGTGGCCGCGAGGGGCCGCTGCAGGGCCCTCCCGGGGCCTGGGGCCTGGTCGTCGGGGGTGGGGATGGAGGGCCCCGCGCTGCGCAGACCCAGGCGTCCTGGCTCATCAGCTCCCTGCCCCGCAGGCCTCTTCCCGCCCTTGCTGCCCGCCACCTCCGGGCTCCATCCTGAGGCCGCTGTCCCCTCGTTTCCCATGACAGCCTCCCGGCACACCTCTCACCCCTTCAACCCCCCCCTTCACCCCCACCCCTGCACCCACCGTGAGAGCTGGGTGACAGCCAAAGCCACCCTTTCGGGCCCATCCCTGCAGCGCCTGGCTCTG
Organism: Canis lupus baileyi; assembly: GCF_048164855.1. Classification (NCBI taxonomy): domain Eukaryota; kingdom Metazoa; phylum Chordata; class Mammalia; order Carnivora; family Canidae; genus Canis; species Canis lupus. The sequence goes on from NC_132842.1 coordinate 22,020,949, forward strand.
GGCCCTCCCGGCTCGCTGACCCCTGCCCTGCCTCCAGCGGGGGTCGCGGATGCCACCCACCGGGCTCTCTCCTGAAGCTCCCTCTGGGCTTTTCCGCATAGATCTGCGGTTTTGGCCCTCCAAGCACTGTGGTAACTAAGCCATTCCCATGATGCCTTCCCTAACCCCTGTGCCCCCGGGTTTGTGGAGCCTTGGTCCCTGTATTCTTCACATGCCCAGTGCCCCTTGCGGAGGAGACTCTGTAGGTGTCTGGATCATGGTGAGGATGCTCAGTGTGTCTTGTGCAGTGGTTCCCAGTCTGGGGCAACTTTTGTTCCCCAGGGATATTGGGCAATGTCTGGTGACTACTCTGGCGGCCACAACTTGGGAGCTGCTACTGGCATCTGGCCGATGGAAGCCAAGGATGTTGCCAGACATGCCGCGGTACACAGACAGCTCCCCTCCCCCAACAAAGAATTACCTGGCCTGAGATGTTCAATAGCGCCAAGATTGAGGAATCCTGACCCAGTCAGAATTAAGACAGATCACTCTTTGGACCTAGTGAGCTGCCCAGTACAGCTCATTTTTACATGTAGTTCTGTAAATATTGTGGAGCACCAGACGTGTATAGGACACGGTACGATGTGTTCTACAGAACACCTGCTTCCATCTAAAAGGGGAGAGGAGATGGGAAATTAATGTTTACCCTGCACCTATGATGTCCCGGGAGGCACTGCTAGGCATCAGACATGTGTGCTCTGAGCTAGTATCACAGCAACCACATTATGAGACAGGTGTGATTCCTACCTGTTTTAAAGATCTGAAGCCAAAGTCACTCAAAAAGAAGATTGTAAAAAAAAAAGATTTAAATGTAGAACTAAGTGATTCCCCTGCTCCGTGTTCTCTTCCCATAGTGCCTCAGATTAGGGAGATGCACATTTCCAAATAACATAAAACAAGGCACAGTAAAATCCCTGCTGGAGGGACGTCTGGGTGGCTCAGTCGGTTAAGAGGCTCAGGTCATGATCCCAGGGTACTAAGATCAAGCCCTGTGTCTGCTTCTCCTGCTCCCTCTGCTCCTCCCCACTGCTCATGCTTTCTCTTGCTCAAATAAATAAATAGAATACTTTTTTTAAAAAAGTCAGTGTGGGAGAAAGATACAAATAGCATTTAGAGGTTGGGGTGGGATCAAGGACATCTCCGTAGAGGAAGTAACACTTAAGGCACATCTGGGATTATGTGTAGGTTGTGCAGATAGAGCCTGGGGGAAAGGCATGAAAATATGTGTGGAGGTACAGAGCTGTGCAGTCCTGCTTGGCCAGAGGGTGAGAGCCAATTGGCAGTGAGCAGAGCATGTCTTCTGAGGTAGGTATGATGTACTAGGAGAGGAAACAAGTTAGGAGTGAAAGAACTCCTTTCTGCCTCAGTAACAGAATGACTATAGACAGGTCCCTTAACCTCTCTGGGCTTCCACTTCCTCACTTGTAAAGAGGAGAGTTGTTTCTTCACAAGATTGTTGTGAATATTAAGTGAAATGACATGTATATAAGAATGTTGTAGGGGCACCTGTGTGACTCAGTTGGCTAAGCACCTGATTCTTGGTTTCAGCTCAGGTTGTGATCTCAGGGTTATGGGATCGAGCCCCACATTGGGCTCGGTGCTCAGTGCAGTCTGCTTGTCCCTCCCCGTCCTCTCCTCCTGCCACTCACACTCTCTCTCAAATAAATAAATAATATCCTAAAAAGAACTGTAAATTCTAAAGCACTGAACTGCACCTCTCACAGGATGGGGATTGTAGTAGTTGGGGTTTGTACTGGTCTGTAATTGTCACTGCCATTATTAATTTGCTAAGTGGTAGCGATCCATTGAAGTTCTCTGAGCAAAGAAGGGATGTGACCAGAATGACTTTGGAAAAGTCAGTGTGTCAGCAGGTGAAGTGGCAAAGGGGGAAAGGCTGGGGACACAGTTAAGGGAAGGGGTAATACAGGGTAACGTAGGGTGGAGGCAGAAAAGAAGAAGATGATTCCAGAAAAGGAAACGTTGATGAGAGGAGATTGGCAGTCCTGGCAGTGAGTGGATGCTCAGAATAATAGAAAGGGAAAATGATGGTGGCTTGGAACCAAAGCCGAGTGGGCGTTGGGCAGAATGGGGGTGTGGTTAAGTGGGGAGAAAGTAGAGGATGGTGTTGGAGTACCTGTGAGGCATCCAGGTGGTGATGTCTGGAAGGCAGAGGAAATGCAGGCATGAGGCTCTGAAGAGCACTGGGGTGAACAGGAAGGCCACCATGGTGGGGGGTCAGTAAGGTAAGAGCCAGAAACCGTGGAGGCAGCTCAAGGCAGCCCCTTAGGAACTGTTTCATCCGGAGGTGGGAGGAGAAAAAACATACTTGCAGAGGAAAAAGCCGGCCAACTCGAGAGACCAGAGCGCAGGACTGTGAATGCCAAGCAGGAGGGGTTCCTGGGCGGGGGCGGTGAACAGTGTTGACCATTGTGAAGAGGTCAGTGAGGAGGAAGGTCAAGAAATAGTCACGGGTTTGCAGATTATACAGTCATCCATTGACATTTCCGAGGGTGGTGTGTGTTGTGGGTAAAAGCCAGATCGCTGGGGCTTGGGGGAAAGGAGAGGAGGCATTCACTTATGGGGATAACAGCATGAAAGTCATGTTTTTCTAGATGAGGAAGAAATGGTATATTTGTTGGTTGTGTAGGAAAAGCCTTGTAGAGAAAGATGATTGACAAAGGCAAGAATAGTTGGTGGGGCCGAGTCTTGCAGTATGACTAGCAGAAGTTTAGGATAGAGGTTTGGGTTGACCCTGGATGACAGCAGGGACAGAAGGGACAAGAGAAGAGGGAAGACAAAGATTTTGAAGTACGGAGGCAGGAGGTGGTAAACCGATGGTTTCAGGAACGGAGAACCTGAACATCTAGGCACGGAGATGGAGCCGAGTGTGAGAAGAACAGAGAAAGTTTGAAAACCCACTGTGATGGGGAATGTGGGACAGGCATCCAGAGAGGATCTAGCTAGGCCTGTCCTCTCGGTCCCCCCATCCCCAGGGGCCAATCACACCCCGTCCCGGAATTGAGGAAATCCAGCAAGCAGCACTGATCTAGGAAGCTAGGCCTGAGGACATAACCGCTCCCCAGCCCCACTCGGGCACTTTGGATTTCATTCACACCGAGGCTTGGCATAGCTTCGACCCTTACATAACTCCTCAGAGATTTCTTTGGTCATTTCAGCAGGCAGAGAGGCCTTGCCTTTGTTCTGTGTCTGGGAGTGTGTTTGGCCCCATACCAGACAGGGATCCATGTGCTGCTGGTCCCAGCATGTGTCCAATGGGCTGGACAGGCCACATCCCCTGCTAGCGAACCTGCCCCAGGCATCGCCCCTCTGTGCCCCCCGCCCACCAGCCACAGCAGATAGACCCCAGATGTCTGGCTCGTGACCAAGTTCTCCATAAAAAATGGAAGGGGAGGCAGCAGAGGGAGGGTGGGGAGCAGGGGTGGGGAGTTGGGGTGGGGAGAGGAGAGAGATGCATCTCTCACTGCAATGCATGATATGCTGGAGAATAAGAGAAGGCTGCATGCCTCTTAGAGAGAGGGGTGAGGGAGAGGGGAAGGAGGGATACCCAGTGGCCCCTGAGAGCTGGGGAGCAGCTGGGTCTGGGGTCTCCACGTTCCAGGCCAAACTTGGTGAGGGGGTCAATGTGATTCCCCCTTCACCTGTCAGCCCTCTGGTCTGTTCCTTCCAGCCACAGGAGCCTTGGCAAAGATCTCAGACTTCCCATCTCACAGGGGTGGAAAAGAAAAGGTTGGCTTTGACTCTCCATCTCCGAGCACAGTAGGGAGGAGACTGCTCCTCGCATGGGGCGCTCCTGGGGGGCGGGGCACGAGGTGTCCAGATTCTGTGCAGACCAAGGAGGTGACAGGAGGAAGACATCAGTCTTCTGTGAAATCAAAGGAAAAGACCAGACTGAGCAGAGCTGGGAGTGAACCGAGATGGATCCTTGGATGCTAGTGCACCCAAGGTGTTGTTTTTGGGGTACAGATTAGCACTGGTTTAAGACAGTACCACGTGTTCCTCCAGTTAATCTCCATGGAGGCAACAGAAGACATGACTTTGGGCATCTGGCTCCCCGGGGCCCGAAAGTGGAGCCTGTGTCATCTGGGAACTCTAACCAGGAGATTTTCAGGTGTAGGGGGAGCGTCTGACTCTCTGCCACCTCAATTGTACACAGTCCAGCCAGCCTCCCCCAAACTTCACGTCTGTTGGGTGTCTGTGGCCTCACTTGTAGGAAGAGAAATCGTATGAGCCCTTAAACTCCCTTATGCTTATGGATGAGCTTATTCCCCTCTAAAAAGTTTCTGATCCCGGGTTAAAAGGAACCCCAGGGCAGGCATAAAGACCGGCAGCTCGGGGCTGCCCGTTGCGCCCAGACAGCCACAGCCTGGGGGCAGGGAGCCTCCAGCTGACCACGAGGGAAACCACAACCCCTCGGGGCAGGATATGCAGTGACCAGAGCACCAGGGCGGATCCTTGCTTTTCAGGAACCACAGTTTTCATTCACAGAAGTGTGTGAGTGCTACGACTTCTACTTCTACTAATTTTTGTCCAAAGGATGTTTTTGCTGGGTTTGTGCAAAGTGACTTAGCACCGTTACGCCTTGCGACTGTCGCCATAGCATTCGGTACAAACAGGTCCGGGTTTTGCAGTCCAAACAACAATGTAGAGCACAAACTCAAACTGCAGGCACGGGATGACTGCCTGAATGGGCCCAGCCTGTCCTTCTGCATGCAGCGTGCGGTGAAGGGAACATTTCTGCGTCATTTCAGGAGTCTCATCTTAAAATGCGCAACATAATCTGGGACGAATAGCGTGCACCCCACCAGAGAGCCTGGATGCCACGTGGCAGGTTCTTCCGAGGGAAGAGTGTTCGTTACTGTCGGGCACTTGCTTACAATTCTTGTCCAGGCCGCACATTTATTTCCCATGCTTGGCTTCACTTTTGGTCTGTGGAGTTAAACCAGATTTTGCCAGAAGATGAAAGAGGTGTTTGTAACAGTCTCAAAGGGTATCTCTTGCTTTGTTTTTGTAAAGAGATGAATTGTCATCGGCTCCGTTTGCTTATGCGGACGCCCTTTCCTAAAATGGTACCCCCCCCCCCACCATGGGCGAATGCTGGGCAGTGAAAAGCTTGCTCACAAATAGGACTCGGAAAGCTTTTTGTTAAAAACCTAAATAACATTCTGTGTCAAAACAAATGTGACAATGGGCTATTATTTCTATCCCCATAATAGCATGTTGTCACATCTTTGTGCCCTGCGTGACTGGGGGCCGGGCGGAGATGGGGGGGCCAGAGGGAGGGGGTGGGGAGGCATGCTGAACCAGGGAGACTCGCTTCCTGGTTGCCTTAGATTTACTGCTCCTTCAGGAGGTAACTCAGAAGTTAATCTCTGCAGGTGCCCGGCCACAGCCTCGGGTCCACTTCCAGAGACGAGCTCTGCGGCTGCCTGAGAACACCAGCTACAGTGACCTGACGGCTTTCCTCACCGCCGCCAGCTCCCCGTCCGAGGTGGACAGTTTTCCTTATTTGCGAGGATTGGATGGAAATGGAACAGGTAATTGGAGTGTGTTTTCTTCTCAGTTGGGGCTTCGGTGTGTGGATCTTTGTTCGTGGCTGGAAGCGTGAGTCCTCCTTGGAAGAACCGGAGTTGTGAAGTGCAAGTGCGTTGGAACTGTGTTCACGAAGGATTCCGGTCTACACCACCACGGAGGGGCATCTGAGTGCATTCGTCTCCTTCAGCCCTTCTGCCTTATGTACCATCTGAGATCCCCTTTGGTAGACTAAATATATTTAATTCAGAGAAATGCTTCTAATTGAAGTTGGGATGGATTTTTTTCCCCCAAGCATAAGGCTCTCTGCCCTTCGCCCCACTTGGCCCTGAAGTGGGTTTGATGGAGCTGCTGTGTGGCTGCCCTCACAGCCTGCACAGCCCCACCCAAGTGTCAACAGCTGGGTGGGGACGTCGGGGATGTCATTTCTAGGAATCAGAGTAATTAGGAGTGGGAGGCTCTGCTCTCGATCATCTGTGCCCATCCAGCGTGTTCCCACATCTTCCCATTCTCTGTGCTGTTCTCTCTGCCTCGACTTGGCAAACAGTGGTCAGGCTTCGATGTTGATTTGAATCCTCTCCTGATGGACCTCTATTCAGCTCAGTCGGTGTCACCCTATCCTGGCATGACACATAGAGCTTAAAAATCAGAGAAACTAAAAGCCAGCAGCCAGAAAATACATACAATCCCTTATCAGTAAAAACTGGTTTGCAGCCAACAGTGCACTTGGCACTACCGGTGGTCCCTGGTCTTAGGGACTGGAAAGTGGCAGATGCTGAAGCCCTGAGTCATTTCTTGTCTCCCCTCTTCTTTTTCCAACACTTCTGACTAGTCACAACATAAGCTGGAAAACCAGAAGCTGTTCTGGGCTAAATCCTGCTGGATGAGGAGGTGACCGCATCTCCCCAGAAACGCTTTTATTGCATTTCCCTGACTTGTCCGGAGCTTTGCATAAACGGACCTTGGATCCTTCTGGAAAAACTTTTACACCTGCAGCACCTGATCCATTTTGTAGAATGCTGATGAATTTCTGGTGACCAATCAAGGTGATCTGGTGATTTAAAGTTACTCACTTTTCATCCATCTGTAGCACCTGCTTTCAGAAATGTTTCTTCTTACTTCAGTTTTTGCGTGATGAAGATGCAATTAATAAATCGGTAATGGGCCGTCAGAGAAAAAAAATGCTTGGTAGTCACTTTAAGTAAACATGATTGGGGGAAAATATTGACTTTTACTTTAAAAGTACAGGCCTAGGAGAAAAGTTCTATTTCAGGGAATAGGAAAAAGTACATTTTGAGACCATCATGCAACTAACTGCTACCCAGTCTCCCCAGCAAATGGTACACAACCCTAAAACCCTAACTAGGAGGGACAATCTTATTCCTCAGGGCTCATTAATTTTTGTGTGCCCCACTTCCAAGAGCTCTTGAATAAATTATGACATCCGAGATGATGGAGAAGAGAGAACCAAAGACCTAGAACTATTGATTTTAGAGGAGTTTGTTTTATTTTAAAATCACTCTGTTATTTCAGAGGGAAGAAGGAAGGTCTTTAGAAGGTTATGTGCAGCTTCTTGCCTGCTGAAATAACTGACAGCTGATGTGGGAAGAAGACTCAGACCTCCCTTGAGTGCTGCCAGGAGAGGTGGCCACCCTGCGGCGTGTTGGCTCACACCCATGAGGGCTCTGGGACCATGGGCTCCACCCCCGACATCTCATCCAGTTTCACATGGTGCACACCCTCCGTCCTGCCCCACACCCGCTTGCTTGCCTCTCGTTTTATAAAATGCATCTAAGAGATTTCAGTTTTGCATGATGGCCTGGCCCGCACATACCAGTGTGAGATGGCAGGCCATAACTAGAGCCCAACAAAAATGAATGGAGACCACAGATGGAATTGGAAAGGGCTGTGAAGGCCGGTTTCCTTGGAGTATTCTTGGTTATGTCCAGTTCAGAGGAGTTTCCAGAGTTGTAAATAGAGCAATTCAGCCAGCTGGAGATTTGGGCCACTTTCTCATTTGTTCACCTGCGTCCAACCTGCTCCATAGTTTCCTGGTGTCACACGGGTCCACCTCCTCATACACACACAGGCATCACAGCATCACACTCCCCACTCTAGTTGCTCAGAAAGCATACAACCGTCCTCTGGCATTCCCAAGGGGTTTACAAGAAAGGACTTCTGCTGGTAACTCCAGGAAGACAGAGATGAGTCTGCAAAATGAGTAACATCCAGCGAAGTCGGTAACAGAATGCAAAGCCAAGTGGAAGCCTAGATGCTACGTGAGCAAAACCCCTCATGTTACAAGGGCAGTCAGAGGCCTCCTAAGCTTGGTCCAGGGGCGCTCCCCCCTCACCCAGCTACCTTTGCCTTGACACCTGTCTTCATCTGAACATGACAGGAGCCTGGTAACATCGAGAGGGAACAAGAGGAAAAGACCTCATTATATACAGAACTCAGTGCTTTGTGTAGAGTTGCAGTCTTCTAACCAGGGCTGGAGGGGAAACAATTGAGCCCTTCAAAGTATGACTCGTTGCAGAATAATGAAAGTGGGAGGGTAGAGCGAAAGTGTTTTGGAAGGCATAGAGTAGGAGTGGGCCCTGCGAAAGAGAAAAGAAGCCTCAAGAAAGGAGGTATCACTGCCTGCTGTGTCTTCCAACGGAGAGCTTTTCAAAGAACATTAAACCAGGTGAACCTAATGTATATTGTGTTAAATTAATAAGTCCTTTTCTGCAAGGCTGTGACTTACTTCTGAATGTTTATAGCTGAGTCTGTTTCTTTCCATAGGCTCATAGGAAAGCATCTAGTCCAGATAATGCAGATAAGAAAAACAAATCCCAGAGGGGCAAAGTAACTTGCCTGAGGCCATGTATGCAGCTAGCGGTGCATCTGGCTGGTACTGGAACCCGGGCTGCCCGGGCCAGGAATGTGCAAGAAAAAAGAAAAAAACAAATAGCAAGGGACAATTGATGAGTGGAAATCTGGAGACAGAGCTAAGTGGGAGGCAAGGATGGATGATGAGTCTGGAATGCTTTCCTAGTCTACCTGCTGCTTCCCTCTGCGGACATCCTGTCCTGGGTTTGCTGAAATCTGCAGCACCCTCCGCGGCTGAGAACGTTATCTCTGAGTTCTTTATACAAAGTCTAGTGAGTTGCTTAATTTCTCTTGGTTTTCAGTTCTGTCTCATCCAGAGAGTCTGACAGAAGAACCTAGAGAGGTAGATGATAGACCTGGCTTTACTTCTGTGTGCCCTTTGGATAGTTGGCAGGTTCAGCTCTCAATCCAGAAGATGGTTTGGCCAGAAATATGGTAAATACTGGGTTTGGGTTTTCTTTGTCCTAAAGTGAAATGACCAGACTAAAAGATTTCAGAACTTGAGCCTGTGATTCCAACGTGGACCTTTTGATGGAATTCCCATTACCATGTGTTTTCCTGCAATGACAGATGATGAGTATTCAAAGATGAGTATGAATTGTAAAAGGTAGTGCTGTCATGACGTATGTGTAAATTGCTCTGTGAAGCAAATTGCTCTGTGAAATAACTCGTGTTGAAACTCTAAAAGTCGCTAGATTTTCTTTAAATGTTTACATCTAGCCCTAAGTGGAGGTTCACTGTTAGCTCAGGTAGTTGATGGGTAGGTAAGTATATAAGTAGCTTAATAAGAAATCCTATAGATTATGTTCTAATGGAGCTTAAATTTTTTTTATCACTGTGCTTTTGTCATTGTGCTCAAGTTTTAAAATTATAACAGATGACATTTTGTGTGATATTATATTTCACTGGAGAAAAATTGTTCTAAAATGGATTACTTAAGTATATAAATATAATATCGCTGTCATAAGCATTCCCTCATCTATCTATAAAGTAGGCAGTCATTAAAGCATCAACTTGGATAAAAGGCCTCTAATGTAGAATAATTGATGTATTAAATTCCTTTTAAACAGATCAAAATAACAATGGCAACTAAAATAACTCATAAATATTTCAAGTCCAAGTTTTCAGTAGTGTACTTTTAGTAGAAGTAAGCTAGGATTGTGAAGTACTCCTTGAAAAAAATTCTCTTTTTCTTTTAAAGCAGCCTCTAATATAAAACATTTGGTTTCATGATGGGGATCTACCAAGTTATTAATATGTGCATGGGGTTCACTGTGTCTCAGAGTTGATTGCAGAGATTTCTACACATACCCTCCTCTCACATTATAGATGAGTCTTTTCCTTTTGAGCCCCTTTATGAAAGCAAAGCACCATCGTGTAGCTGGAGTTGGCAAACCTGAGCTTGGATCCCAGACAGACCACCATGCCCTTGGGGCCAGCTCCCATTACCACCCTTTTTGAGCCTTTTTCTTTTACGTGTAAGATGTGGATTTTACCTACCTTACAAAGGGCGTGGTGAGGATTTTATATATGTAAAGTGCTGACTACAGTGCCCGGCATGGAGGTACCGTACTCAGTGGATGGTAGCTGCAGACGGTGGCAGGAGCCCCACGCGGGTCCCTTTTGCGCGTGTGATGGAGAATCCCTCTTGCTTCCAGGAAACGGCACCAGGTATGACCTGACCCCAGTCACAGCTGTCAGCGTCCACTTGCTCAGCAGCGATGGAACGCCAGTGCTGGTGGATGGTCCCATTTATGTCACCGTGCCCCTGGCCACACAGAGCAGTCTGAGGCACAATGCCTATGTCGCGGCGTGGCGGTTTGACCAGAAGCTGGGTAAGCAAGACTCCTGTGATTGGCTAGCAGAAGACTTCATTACTGTTTGATTTTCCTTTGAAGAAGTCCATGCAAGTCTCCCTTCCTGGAAAGATCCTGAATGCTGCTGCACACAGCGCATTGCATGGTTTCTGGCAGGTGAAGCTCAGGCCACTGCCAAGCAGGCAGGCTCTCTGGAGGGTTGTTTTTTTTTTTTTTTTTTTTTTTTTCGTTTTTGGTTTTGTTGTTACCTTTAAACTCATTTACTTGAATCTTTAAAGGTTATGAGAGCTACAGTCGGCTCCCCTAATCTTTATCCTTTTATTCTTTAGGTCTATGATCTCTCTTGGTCATGTGGTTTTTAAGTTTAATGAAAAAAAAAAAAAAACGTGGCCAACAAGGTACCAAAAGAGAAACAAAAATTACCCATAATCCCCCCCGACTAGAGGAAACCATTTATAGTATTTTGTACTATATCCTTCCAGTCATTTCGCTATGCACATATGCATTAGTTATCTATTTCTGCGTAACAAATTTCCCCGAAACTCAGCAGCTTTAAACAACAGTGAGCATCTCTTATCTAATATTTTCTGGAAGGTCAGGACACCACCTACCTGGGTGATTTCTGGGTCAGGTCCTCCAGCAAGGTTGCAGTTGGGCTGCCAGCCAGGGCTGTGTTCATCTTAAAATCCACTGGGGGTTGGTGACCACACTTCCAATCCTACAAAGCTATTGCAGGCCTCAGTTCCTTACTAGCTATTGGTGGGAGGCTTCCCTTCCTTGCCATTAGGGGTCTCTCCATGGGGCTGCTCACATCATGGCAGCTTTCACCAAAGCAAATGACCCAAGAGAAAAATAATAAAATAAAATAAAATACAGAAGCACAAGTGAGCAAAATGGAAGTCACAGTCCTTTATAATCTAATGTCAGAGTGACAGACCATCGCTTCTTTCCATATGCTCTTGGTCACAGGGCCCAACACAGGTACAGGGCGGGGTGGACTGCACACAAGTGTGAACACCAGTGCATGGGAATCCCTGGGGCCCTCTTATAAAGGCTGCCTTCCAAAAAATATATTTTTAACAGGAATGGGATTATATGCCATGTGCTGTTCTAACTTTGTTTTAAAAATCACTTGCATATCATAAACGTCCTTACATAGCATCAACTGTGAGTCTGCAATGTCAAAATTAATGATTGCATAGTATTTAATTATGTGGAAGTGTCATAATTTGGTTGCTCTGTTCCCTATAATTAGAGCAAAACATTACTATTCTTACCAGTGCTGTGATAAATATCTTTGCAGCTAAATCTTTAGGTGCAGCCATACTTACTTACTTAGAATAAAATTTTATATGAAGTGGACCTGCTGGATTAAAAAATATGAAATTCTGAAGCTTTTAATACGTCTTTCTAAATTATTCTCTAGGAAGTTTTATTGTTGATGTTCATCACAACAATATGGGCGCATATGCTTGTGTGCTTAGATTTTCATACCACCTTCATTCCCTCTTCCGTACTCCATAACCTTGAAAGTCAAGCTTAAAAATTCTGTTTTCAAGGGTTCCAGGGTGGCCCAATTGGTTAAGCATCTGCCTTCAGCTCAGGTCATGATCTTAGGGTCCTGGGATCGAGCCCCACGTCGAGCCCACGCTGGGCTCCTGGCGCAGTGAAAAGCTTGCTTCTTCCTCTCTGCCCTGCTCGTGCTCTCTCTATATATATCTTTCTCTCTCACTAAATAAATAAAAACTTAAAAGAGAAAAAAAAAGAATATACTGGCTTTCAGATCCCCTAGCCCAGAATTTTAGAGTATTAGACTGTGCATAAAGATTATTGGGAGATGTGTAGTGTCAAATGTATTTTCAAAGATACCTATATTCCTTGAGTAGTCAAATCATAGTTCTGGAAATTTATATTTGAAAATAAATGACTGTTGTTGGGTGTCTGGGGTTTGGTGGGGTTTTGTTTTGTTTTGCTTTGGTTCATTTTGCTTTTCAAATAATTACTAGTAGAAGCCATAATTCTTTGTGTGGAATTCACTGATTTTACTAGACGTACTAAACTTGATATTGATGGATGGACAGTGTCACTGTATTAACATATCCCACACTAAGATAGACAGGCTATCACTGACGTGTGCCCTCTACAACCTAGTCAGGACATGAGGAGCCCTACACTTCCCAGGAGAAGATAGATTGAGAGGGGCGTGACTGGTAGAATCGCAGAAGAACACGGGAAAAAGTAGGAAGAAGGGAGACAGCTTGCATTCTGTATCTTGAAAACCTGGGTCTGCTCCTTGTAAAGCTGTAAGTCCCACCTTGGGCCAATCACCGTGCCTGTTTTCTCATTCATATAAGTCGTGCATTTGTTGAGGCTCTTATTCCTTTTATATTCTGCTTCTCTCCCTTCAGCCTCCCAGTTGGCCCCAAATGTGCCCAGGTCCGTGCTCTTGAGCAGCAGCATGGCATGTGGTTAAGAGCAAGGGGTCTGGGGGCACACTGGATTGGAATTCCAGCTCTGCTACGCACTGGCTATGTGGCCCTGGGCAAATTTGTGCCAGTTTTCTCAACTATGAAATGGGGGTGATAATAATAATAATAATATGTAATATTGTTACAAAGAAGATACTAGACGAAGTTCTCCAGAGAAACAGAACCACAGAACCAATAGGGTGTGTGTGTTGGGGGAGGCGGGGGTGTATTTTATTTTAAGGAATTGGCTTATACATGTGTGGAAGCTGGCAAATACAAAATCTGCAGGGTCAGCCAGCAGCCTGGAGACCCAGAGAGGAGTTGATGTTTCAGCTTGGGCTCAAAGGTAGGCTGTTGGCAGAATTTTCTCTTCCTTGGGGGCAGTCTTTTTCTTGGTGCCTTCAACTGACTAGATGAGGCCCACCCAGATTATGAAGAGAAATCTATTTTACTCAGCCTACTGATTTATATGTTAATCTCATTTTAAAAATACCTTCACAGGAACATCTGTACATGTTTGACCAAATATCTGGGAACCATGACCTAGCTCAATTGAGACAAAAAATGAACCATGCCAAGGAAAAATGAATTAATGCTTATAAGAGGCTAAGTGTAGCACCTAGCACAGAGCAAGTACACCCTAAGAGTATATAAACAGAGAAAAGAGAAAAAAAAAAGTAAACAGAAGTCTCCCCGTCCTGTAGAAGGCTTTCACAGACCGTGCCCTCGAAACCACTTCCCAGATTCCCCTCAGCCAGATCTCTTGAAAGATTGTTCTCCATGTGCTGCTTCCATTTCTTAGCCCGCTACGATCTTGCTTCCTGCCACCCACTCTTCAGAAGAGTTAAGGGGTGTCCCCTATTAGACCATCCAAGTAGAAACCTCAGAGTTCTCCCCACTTTATTCTTTTGCTTCACCTTCCTGCCTGCAGCCACATCTGGTTCCCTGCAAAGACATGTTGCTGTCAGAGCAGGATTTCTCAGGTGTCCCCTCTCCCCTCCTTCTCTATGTTACCTCTTGCCTTGGTTCAGACGCTTCCCTCTTTTCTGGCCAGTTCCAGCAGTCCACACTCCTCAGGCACACAGATGTCTTCAGAGCCAGCCACTGCCTGTCACTCTGCCTCATATCCAGCCACTTGTCTTCTGCGCCACCACCATTGCTCCCACACCAAACTGCCTACCCATCCCTTTCCCCGTCTATGCTAAGGTGTCCCCGAAGCTTGTCCCATTATGTGAGCGGGATCTCTCTTTTCAAATCCCTTTCTCCATCCCCAAAACCATAATGTAACCCCTCTCACTTACATTGTACATATTGCAGTGATACCAGAAATATAAACGGACCTTGCAGTTTCTTAGTTACCTGGACAGTTTATTGTGAAGTAACATTTGTACTTAAAAATGATTATATACGCAGAAGACAATCGTATACATACGTACAGAGAGAGAGGCACAAACTGTGATCACGAGGGCCCTTGTGAAGGAGACGGGAGGAATCAGAACCAGAGGAGATGCAACAGGGAGGTGGAGGCAGAGACTAGAGCCGTGTACTTTGAATATATGGAGGAAGGAGCCACAACCAAGGAACAGAGGCAGCCACGAGAAGCTGAAAAAGGCAAAGCAACAGAGGCTCCCCGGAGCCTCCAGAAGGAACCAATCCTGCTGACACCTTGACTTCAGCTCGGCGGAACTGACTTCAGAACTCTGACTTCCAGAACTATAAGAGAATACAGGTGGATTGATTTAAGCCTTCTAAGTCCATGGTCATTTATGACAGAAGCAACGAGAAATTAAAATGATACAGAAGTCCGTGAAAACAAAGAAATGTGCATTGCGATGAAGCCTCTGAAATGTAAGTTATCCGATTCTCCATCTCTTCCCTGGAAATAATCCCCACGACATCGAGCCTTTTGTCATCAGGAACCTTGTCCACAATCTATTTTCACTTAAATGGTCTCTTTAACCTAGCATCAACTGTGAGAAATGTAGCTGCCAAACTCCTGGCTATAACAACTTGTATGTGAACACAGAAAAGCCAACATTTGGATAGTCATTCAAAAATAATCAAATGACTTAAAGTATGTTTTGTGAGAACTTTAAGATTGATGGATATGTCAAAGAAACCGTATGTTCTTGAACTTCCTAAACTCAATAGAAGCCTACATATTTCATAAGGGTTTTTTTTTTACTATTTTTTTTATTACTAAGGTTCTTATTTTGTTATAGTTAATCAATATAATACCATTATTTCAGTAGAAACTAAGTTATCTTGTTTAAATAAAAAGTTCCAAGGCAGTATTATCAGATCAGGAGAAGAGTAGGAACACATCTTAAGCTTAAAACACTGCTTACTAATTAGCAGCTCTTTATGATTAACTCAAACACAATAATCACTTCAAACCATTTTAACACTTTAAATTATCTGCTTTTGAGGCAAATCAAAGTAATGGTAGTTCCAAACTGTTTAACAGCCAGATACAGCAATCTGTGAATCCATTAAGAATTGTTCACCTAAATCGGGATTGGCAAACTACAGCAAAGCTAAGAATGGTGTTTACATTTTTAAATGATTGAAGAAAGAATCAAAAGAAGAATATCTCATGGGAAATGAAAATTAAATGAAATTCAAATGTAAACACCCCCAAATAAAATTGTATTGAATGCTATGGACTGAATGTTTGCATCCCCCCCCCCTTCAAAATTCATATGTTTGAAATCCTAACCCCATTGTGTTTGGAGGTAGGGCCTTTGGGGGATGTTTAGGTGATGAAGGTGGAGCCCTTATGAATGGGATTAGCACCCATGTAAAAGAGACCCCAGAGAGCTCCCACCCATGTGAGGACAGAGAGAAGATGCCATCTGAGAACCAAGAAGTGGGATTTCATGAGACATTGATTCTGATGGCACTTCCAGCCTCCGGAGCTATGAGCAATGAATATCTGTAATTCATAAACCACCTAGTACGTTATTATTTTTATAGCAACCCAAAGAGACTAAGACACGAACACAACCATACCCATTTGTGTATGGTCTCCATGAGTGCTGTCTCATTACATCGGTGAGGTTGAGTGGCTGAAACAGAGACCGGGTGTCCCCACAAACTGAAAATACTTGCTGTCTCACCTCATACAGAAGAATTCTGTGATCCTTGATCTAGAAGACATTCAACAGGGAAGCTCTTGCCACTCTAGTACTAGAACGTAGATTCTGCGCTCATGCTCTGCAAGGCTGAAGCGGGGGTGCCTGGCACAGCCACAGTGTGCTACTTCCTGCCACCTGGGTAGCCCTCAGCATTTTGCTAGGAGTGAGTATTGATGCTCAGACGGGTAACGCCTTTGTTATAGGGCAAGACTTCAAACTCTGTAAAGAAAGATGAAATTGCTTTTAGTTCCATGGGACTTTTATTTGAAAAATAAATCCACATTTTAACACTACCTCAAATACTTCAATCCATGACTGCCAGATGACTGAAAGTTTATTCTGATGAGAGGGACCTAGAGATGCTCCCTTTTAAACACCATCAGAATGGAATCAATATTTGATGCTGCCATTTATCACCATTGTCTTCTTTTCCTTTTTCTTATTCTTTTTTTAATGGCTACAGTTGTCTTTTTTTTTCTTTCCTTTTTGAACAAGCCAAAAATTTTCCATTATGAAAATTAGCATCTCTATACTTCAACCCACATGTTCATCAGAGGATGACCTAATAGATTAGCACTCCCTTAGAACATAAGTAAAGAAAGTTGGATTTCGTTTAGTGTGTTACAGCAATTTGAACTGACTCATTGTTATGTGCACTCTCCATAAAAAGAATTTTTTTTTAAGAAGTGCAGCTTGCATATCCTAGAATTCAAACCTCTGCTGCATGTCAGTACCGTGTTAAAGTGCCACTTGATTTGTGCCCTTGATTTGCACGGGAGGACTCTGTTTAGTGAGCACAAGTCTTTACTTTTGAGGAATGAGCAGATTTCTTGAACTTGCAGTCTTCTAACTGTGCTCTTTTGGAAAGTAGAAGCATGCCAGTGCCTGGATCATGGGTGGAGGCCGGGGGCAGGGGATGGGCTAATGTGGACAGACACACGTTCTCATCACTCATGTGCAGGGGTGCAGTTTGAAGGAAGCAGTTTTCCTTCCCCCGTCTGGCACACGAAATTTCACTGGTCATGGTGAATGCATCTTAGCTGAGGCTTTCTGGGCAGTAGGAGATGATTAGGTCAGCTTGCTTTTACAGGCATTTGCCCTCTCGCCTAGAACTGGGGCAGCAGATGGTTGTCCAATGTTTCGGGTTGTCAGACTGTGATCTGACTCGTTGCCCTGGGGAATGGTCACTTCTGAGCATGCAAACCAGGTCAGTGGTTTGGATTTAAAGTGACCAACTAACTGGCAAATCAGCATTTCGGTTCCTGGACGTGATAAGTTTCTGCTGTTTGAAGAGGACTTGGGTTATTACTGGATTTGAATACTCTCATCCTAACGAGATGACAGAAATAAAAGCATCTTCTAAGTGAAGCTACATTGTAGAATCCAGTTTTAACTGCCTTCCCAAAACACAGCCTGTGGAGTGTGTGTGGGTTGCTATAGAAATGGCAGTTACTAAACCACCTCTTGTCATGCACGTATGGTGCATATGTACCAGGCACTCGGGATCCCCACTCTCAACTGGCCTGGAGTGGATTGGTCTCCGCTTCAGATGGTGAACAGTACTGCTCAGGCCGTGCTCTTTGAACTAGTGCATTTAGGTAAGTCTCGGCCAGCCTGCCCATGAAGGTGGGGCCTGATTCAAATTATAGATCTGGATGTTTTTTCCATTTCATTGTTTTCTGGAGGGGAGGAAGGGATGGGAGTTCTTAAAGCACTAAATTATGCTTGGAACTTTCCAGAAATGAACATAATATCACTGCCTTATCGTTTTTCTCTCTATGCCCTGAGCACACGTCAGAAGGGAAGGTGACAGATGGAATACTGAGATGCAGAGATGGAATTAAGGATGGGGGGGGGGCAAAAAGTTAGAACAAAAGAAGGAAGTTCAGGTTTCTAGCAAGTAAGTGTGTACTTACATGTGTGATGTTAATTTTAGAACCATACATGCCGTCGTTTATTTTTTTCAAAAAGAACAGACTCCATAGTTAAGAGTATTGCGAAGAAAGCTTACTATCTTAAGTGTGATGCCACTTTGTCCTTAAGAAAGGTGACATGAAGTAGGCCTTCTCCCAGTGCAGGCTGTTTCTCAGAAACAAAGAAATAACTCTCAGGAAAGGAGTCTCCACTTTCCCAGATTTTAAAATTGCCCATAAAAGTGAATTCAGGCTTCTGCTAGGTACGTAGGAGAAGCCAAGGTAAAGGAAGTCGATTGAAATGATGTATTAAAGGACAGAAAGGAACACTTGGAGGGAGATACAGGACTTCATTTAGGTAAAATGGTGGCAATCCCGTAGAACTTTAGTTGACCAGAAATCTTGGCTGCCACATGGCCAACAAACTGGTGTGGTTTTGAGACACAGATTGCCATCTTTTGGCCACTACCCACCATGAGCATCACAGCTGCGTGGTCCGAGGGGAGTGTGCTCAGGCTGCCCACGGGGAGAACGGAAGCACAGTGATCTCAGAACATGGACATTTGTTTTTCAGTTGTTGCCTAGCAACTCAAAAAAAAAAAAAAAACATTCTTGTGCTATCAGCCCATTCCTAGGAGTCATTAAGCCGTTTGTGTTTGTAGCCACCCCCTAACCCCAAAATGAGAATTTTCAGAGAATAATGAATGCCATCACATTAGCCACATTGTAGTTGTGATTCAAGGCCAGTTTTGTTTTGAGACCTTATTGTTACAGACTTAATCTTTCCTAAAGTGTCATTTTATACAGAACTAGAACTCCCCATGCTTGAGTATGACCTAAACAGTTTTTGGCAAGCTTTGCAAATGACTGTTGCCCACTTTGTGGTCTTAGAGTGTATAGAGATCAGTATGATTCTCCTGAAAGGAAATGTATTTTACTGACAACTCTTAATTCCCACTGACGGAATATTCACATTGTGAACTTTCCATGGCAAATATGTATCCCCCAGCCGGCCTCCCCATCACCTGGACGCCTCCAAGCCCCTTGCTTTGCTGCTGCCCCTTGGCCTGCATTTTAAGCAATGTGTCTGACATTGCTCGTTCTACTAGCAGCCTGGGTGATAAATAAGAAGGTTGAAGCTGCCATAATTTTCTTTAAAACCAAATAATCTTAAAATGTCTTCTGTTTTCAGTTCTCTCCACTGAAATGGATAATTAAAGGGAAAGGTATTTTTGATAGAATATTGTCCTGGTAGTACCATTATAGCAGGAGTCCATAGAATATAGGCAGCATGAAGCCCAGAAATTGAGACAGCTTAGACTTGGATACTGGCTCATCCTAGTAACCAACTAGGCTACCTAGTTTTGTATGTTGAACAAATCCCTTAACCTCCCTGGGCCATAAAATGGGAACAGCACCTGGCACTCGGTAGAGAGCTCTGTGCATGTTAGCTATCATTATTATAATCATCACTGCTAGGATGCAGCCCATATTTAGTTTGTGAATTTTTGGTGAAGCATGATGTAAAAAAGGACAGGTATGGTGAAGTCCTGGCATCTTTAAATTTAATATCCATTCTCAGCCAAGGCTGCCGAGTGGCTCTTAGGCAGGTATCCGGTTTGATTGGTTGGTTCCCTTGTTCCATATTTATACCGGTTGCTCCATGTTTTGACTGTCATTGCTGTTTCCCTTTTCAAATAGCTGTTAAAGTTCAAAGTAGGTTTTAATCTGAGCAAAGCAGGCACATAAGTCCCCTGGTGGGCTGAGCAAGTGTTTGCCCGGTGTCTGAACTCCAGACCAGCCCTGCTCTGCCTTCCCACAACTCCACACCCTTGGTCTTTACAGCATCCCATGTTGTCCTCACAATGCTGAGGAGGAGGACTTGGGGTGGATGAAGATCCCAATGTCCAGGCTTTCCAGAGTCAGACTGCAAGTTTTTCAAACTGGAACCTGTTGACCCAAAGAGCTTCTTTGGTGTATGGGAATTATCCAGAAGGATTTTAAAATCTGAGGTTTGGGGTTTGATAATAATCTTGTAAAACTTGGGATGCCTGAGTGGCTCAGTCAGTTAAGCATCTGCCTTCGGCTCAGGTCATGATCTCGGGGTCCTGGGATCAAGCCCCGCATCGGGCTCCCTGCTTAGTCGGGGGGAGTCTGCTTCTCCCTCTGCCTTGTGCACCTCCCCCCACTTGTGCTCGCTCTCTCTCTCTTTCCCTTTCTCAAATAAATAAATAAAATCTTTTTGAAAAATCTTAGAAAACTTAACATGAAAATATTCAGCAGCATCAAGATTTGATACAGAATTTAAAGTCACCAGATACTCTCATTGCCTGAATATACACTTAGGAATAGACTATTATTGGATAGAATAGAATCTCAGAGAGAGAACTGAACTGGGGTGGGTTGCTGTCGTTTGTCAAGGATCCCCACTGTGTTAAGCAAAAGTATGATCAAAGTATGTTTAAAGAGGAAAATTTCTTGGCAAGTTCAGCCAGAAAGAAGGTAACAAGAGAACGAAATCTTAGGCACACCAGGCTCAAAAGAAGCCTCACCCTACGTCTCTATCATGTTTATGTTGCAAGTGATGAGTGCCCTAGAGTCATCAGATACTACATTATGTTGCTGGGTTTTATTTTAATTTTATTTTGAAATTGGATAGTCTTTTCTCTGTTTCTTCTTTAAACTTGTTTTGGTTTCAAACTTTTGTACGAGCTACACTCTTTTATATTAAGATATTTTTAACACATAATGACTTTTTAAATAAGTTGAACACATTGCACAAGGATTTTGTTTCCATTCTAAATTAATTTTGTGCATTAATCAGGTCTGGAAATCATCAGAAGGAAAGATAGTCCTGGCCTGGTGTCTATTTTAGGCAAAGCTTCATCAACACTCCAGATTTAATCTTGGAAATATGTGCATTACTGAGAAAACCTTTTAAATAGGTCATTTTATCTCTTGACATTTTTTTTAAGATTTACTTATTTGAGAGAGAGAGAGAGAGAGAGCACGAGCAGGAGGGGCAGAGAGAGAGAGAGGCAGAGAGAATCCCAAACAGACACCGAGCTGAGTGCAGAGCCCAACTCAGGGCTCGATCCCGTGGTCCTGAGCTGAAACTGAGAGTCAGACACTTCACCTACTGTGCCACTCAGGCGCCCCCATTTTATGTTTTGGAATAAAATCCTACCTCTTAGTCACTCTGCCCTTCAAGCAGTACCAACCTTAGACTGAGCAAGAATGACGGCTGCTCTGACCCCCCCACCCCACTTTAGAGGACCTCACTCTGATCCTCATCCAGCTGTGCCCTCTCCTCATGGGATAAGCATCCACTGACCCAAAGGGATGTGGTCAACTAGAATCTGAGACTCCTTTCTAGAACACCCTCCTGATACTCTAGACTCCAGGGTCCCCTGCCCACACAGGCCTAAAGTGGTTTCCAGGTGCTCTACCCCCAAGGCCTTCTCCCAAGGGCAGACCTCTCCACCCATATACATGGGCCATGTGCATACCCTTAGGCCAAAAGGGTGGCCAAGGAGTGACTGCTGTTTGGGTCATGAACTTGGACATGGAGTAGGGATCCACATCCATGTGCACGAGGGTTGGGGAGTGAGTTGAGAAGGGATATGGGTCTCAGACCAACTCTCCTCCTGCCATTTGTCCCGGCATGTACTCTGAAGCATGTAAGAATTCCACGTTGAATCCTAGACTTTAAGTTCTATAAAATGATGGCTGAGAGGGTAGGACATCTTCCTATGTTGATTCTTTTTGGCCCTTGTCTGGAGTCACTCCATTCAAATTCTTTGTGTTTACACACGTACACATGCCTATATGGAACACACACACACAGCAAACCCAGCCTACGCAGAATGCACTCCATTCAAGGTATCCACAGAAGCACCCTTGCTTGTTCTGCAGCATGACAAGTGGACGCAGTTGTACCTGGCAGCCCAGGCATCTCCAATGTGCAATTCGAAGTTGTGCCTAAATTGTAGGGAAAGAAAAAATAGGATCATGTGGGGAACACTCTCTTCCCCCTACTCATTCTCAGCTGAGCTTATCCATTCGCAAAGCAGGCATTGCTATAAACCAACATTTTTCATCACTGTTCTCAGAGCAGCCGTGGAGGTTGAGAGCTACCATCTTTCTTAGAAAGACGCCAAAACTTGGTACATGCACAGCATCCCAGGGAACACAGGAGACACACAAAAACATGCTTTCCCTCAGACTTCAGGTCCCTTCCTTTTTTAGTGCATCAGATTTTTGTGCATTCCTGCCCCTATGCCAAGACTTGATGTGGCTTAATAGTATAATGGGCTAAATCTGGGAATGCAAAACAGCCCAATCCCAGGTGTGTTTGATTTGGCCCATACAGTTGGTTTGGGGGCAGTTGTTTGTTTACTGTGTTTTAATTTACTGCCAACATTTAAAAATGAAAGATTGTCATTGGAGTTCTTTTCTTGGCTTCTCTTTTCTTAGAATTAAACAGTTCATTCATTCCAGCATATATTTATCGAACAGCTTCTTTGCGCCATACTTCTTACTCCACTGTTGGCTCTTGGGATAAAGCAATGACAAAACAAGTCCAGGAAGGACCCTATGGTTATGAAGCTTTTGTTCTAAATGAAGGAGACAGAAAGTGAGCCAGTTTGCTTCATAAGGCCTAAGTACCGTAAGACTGTTGGGTAGAGTGATGTCAGAGAGAATGATTGGCTGACCAGAGCCTTTGGAGAAGTGACATTAGAGCTGAGATCCTCTAGACCCCTAAGAGACTCATGGGAATATCTTGGGGGCCGAACATTCCAGACAGAAAACACTCAATAGTCAATGCAGAGGTCTTAAGGTTGGGATCGATTTGGCCACATTTGCAGTAGCCAGTTGCATGAGCAGCACTGCCCCTTCAAGCAAGGGCACGACAGCATCTGTAGGCATTTGAGTTTGCCAGCTCCTGCCTGGTAGTCTGACAAGTGACTGGGTTATTTTTTAAGTATTAGTTGAAATATTTCTGAAGTTGTTTCAAGCACTGGCTTCCCAGGTGATGCGCCCTGGCAACATGTTAGGAAATGGCATCAGGATTTTGTGAAAGAATCGCTATCCCCACAAAGGTGCCAGTAAGTTAGAGCTTTGCTACTCAAAATGTGGTCCAGAGATGGGGAGCTTGTTGGAACCTCAGACCCACTAAATCAGAATCTGCATTTTGACAAGATCTCCATTGTAATAGGCTCTTCAGCAAGCACTGGTTTGGAACATCTTTCCGTATTCCATACAGATGTTGTCAACTCTGTTGTGCTCCCCTCATTGTGCAGAAGTTTTCTAATGCTGAGAATTAGTGGCTGTGCCTCCCACAGTCCTGGTCAGCTCCCTCCACCCAGTCCCTTCGGACTTATAATTGCAAGAGGGATATTGGACTTCGTGTGTAATGAACAAAATTCCTCTCCATATGGGCCTAATTAGCCTGTACTCTATTGACATACAGTATCAGAATAGAAATAGCGACTTTCTAGAAATTTATATATACCTATTATAAATCCAAAATTTTCTCATTAAATTTTATTAATTCTATGATGTATCCTAATACTTCTGACTACCTATTTAAGTCCTATGCTTTCTCTAACTTTGCCAGAATCTTTATGGTTTCCCATTACTCTTTCTAAACCTTGGTACAATAAGGTTTCTGATGGCTCATCTACAGCTTAAAGGAAAAAAAAAAAAAAAAAAGAAGAGTCACTTACTTGGATTAAAGTTATTTTTAAGAACCTACTTCTCAAAAATTTGCCTAAAAATACCCAGGGAACATGTTGTAGCTGAATACAGATTCATTTCTTGTTTCAATTTCTAATAATTCAGCATATCTCTGATTTTATGCTTCAAACAAAAGGTCATTGGTTGTAATGAGTTGCCCTTAATTTTATTATTTAAATCAGCCCTGAATTGTACTTGCCCGAAGCCATAAGAATCCAACCATCTATACTAAACTTTTGCTCTTCCATTCAATTGCTTTCAACAAGAATGGTTGAATAATTGACACCAGGTAAATACTTTGCTATGTAATTAACAAGAAATGTTTCCCCCTCACAGATTTCATGGAAAAATAATTCCAAAGAAGGAAGCGTAGCTACTCAAAGGCATGGACTTGAATTTGGGGGAAAACACGAAGGCTACCCCACAATGGCATCAAAGTAGAAATTGTCGCTGTTTCTGCTAGGGCTTAGGGTGATAAATGTGACTTAGGGCTGATGGAGTCCTATGTTCTGATTTTAGTGAGGGGTCCTGGCACAGATTTGTTAGAGCACGCAGAAAAATAGACTTTGGCCTTGATACTTGTGTATGCACAGCTGACAGAAAAGTATAGAAGAAGTTATACCCTTTGATAATGCAAATGAAAGCCCTGAAAAGTAAGTCATCTAGATTCTAGAGAAATCCAGCATATTCAGGAAGTAAGAGAGACTCTGTGATTAAAACTAGCGATGAGAGGGGCGCCTGGGTGCCTCAGTAGGTTAAGCATCTGCATGACTTGGGTCGTTATCTTATGGTCCTGGGATGGAGCCCCACATTGTGCATCACTTCAAGCTCTGTGTTCAGCGGGGAATCTGCTTCTTCCTCTCCCTCTACTCGTGCATGGACTCTCTCTTTCTCTCTCTAAAATAAATAAATACAATCTAAAAAAAAAATAGTGATAAGCAGTAGCAGCACTTGTCTACTTCTTAAGAAATTGGTTCTCAAGAAAAAAAAAAAAAAAGAAAGATTGTTCTCAGAAGAGCCAGTGCCCACACTGTGCTAATTACTGAGCAAGAGTCGCTAGAGCTAGAGTGAGGAGATGGTTACTGGCTGTGGCCAGAGCTGAGAGGCAAGCCAGCCGTGTGTTCCTACCAGCAAGTTCATGTCTAGATCACACATGTGTGTGTCCCACCTCTCACCATCCATGTTCCCAAGTATCTCGCAGTAAAAATGTAGGTGTAGGAGTAGAAATAGCTATATTTCACAGTATGGCTCTTCAATACTCACCCTTTGACTGATGGAACTTCTTGGAGATGGGTTTTCTGAGTGGCTGTGGAATTTCTTCATGAGTCCCAGCGTCTAGACCTAGTAGAATTCACTCCAGTTCTCTCACAAGAGAAATGCATCAATTCGAATATGTTAGCTGCACGAAGTAGGACACCCAACTGCAAGTACCTAACTGCTGAGGTATTTATTGGTTACATGACAAAAGCCACATGAACCAGCTCCAAGATTGCTCCCAGGGGTCCGGGACATCGGCCCAGAGGTCCTCTCCTGTGCCATCCTCAGCGTCCCCAGCGTTCACACAGCTAGAAAGTGACAGAGCTGGAATTCACATTCAGGCTTATCTTATGCTGGGGAAGCCGTCCATGCAGTCAGTTGGCCCTTTATAATGCTGGGCTTTTATCTGGCCCGAGTTGCGACGCCTGATGTGGTGACATCTCTCACTGCAGTACAGTGGCTTGTGCCTCTGTGCATTGCCTAAGACCCAAGGTGTCAGCTTCAGCTTGTAATTAAAGTGTGGGTTGTCACTTACAGTTTCCTTTTCAAAATCAGTAGTGCTCCTGATACCGGGGTTTTCTGCTTGTTATCAAATGCTGAGATGAGTTAGCAGGGCCGCTAGAATAGGGACTTAACCGGCAGAATAAATGTGGCAGCCAAGAACAGCAAGGTGCCCTACAGGGCGTATTCAAGTTAGACTTGTGTTATGAGAATTTTTCGTATTTGAGAGTTTTGATAGCCATTTGTTAGGTTTTTATTTAATGCACTTTTCTTTATATTTTGCAAATAAAGGCTGGTTTCATTACTGCTTGGTGACACAGCAAGAAGGTGGCACTCTTGGAGATTGCTAGGAGAGTCCATCAGATCTTACAGACCAGCAGAAGGCATGTCTTTTTCTGCCTGTCAATTACTGTGTGTAATAATCTTTGTGGTTAAGCGTAGCTTCCAAATTGAGAACTCCTGGTGCTTTATGCACCACGAACCTTGCCAGCTGAATACAGAACTGATTCATTTTCCAAAGATTAGGACGACTTCTCAACAAAGTATGTATTCTTGAAAAAAAAAAAAAAAAAAGCCCTAAATCTTTCTGTTGGATAAGGTTTAACTCCAGAAAATTATAATCCAGACAAAAACTGATGTGAGGGAGGATGTGTGGAAGGAAAGAAACACTGAGCTTGGATTCAGAACATCACGGTTAGATAACTGGTTTTGTTCCTCATTCCCTCACACTGCCTGAGGACACGACACTGACACGGTTTTAAGAAGGTGGGTCATCTAGTTGCCGGTGGCAGGCTGCCCTGGGCATGAGAGTAGGGGGTGTTGGTAGCGAGGGAGCAGGGTTGATAACAGCAACATTGATAACAGCATATAGGAAAGGAAGGAGGGAGGAAGGAAGGGAAGGAGGAAGCAGGGGAGAGAGGGAGGGAGGGGGAGGGAGGGAGGGGGAACAAGCATGGTGTGGGAAGCAGTGTCTAATGTAGGAGGAAACAACTACTTTCCTCAGTAGGGACCTGAGGGCATCTATATTTTCGAAGCCAGCATTGTAGTGGATCATGATCATAGCCCCGAGTTATCCTGAAAAATCAAAATTATATTCAATTTCATAAGGCAGGAGTAAATGATACTTTTTAGAGTATTTGTTAAATCTTCCATTTTGAGTTTTGGTGAAGAAAACCCGAGCTGTATAGAAGAAGAGCTTCCAAATCATGTTCCGGAGATGTCCTTGGGGTCGCTGTGGCGGCCAGGTTTGGGGGTGGGGAGGTATTCTCTTCAACTTCATGCAGAGAAGCTGATCTTTAATCTTTTTTATATATTAATTTCTGCTTAAGATTTCATTAAAGGGAGAGCGTTCAAATGCTTTAGGAAAGGATTTGAGGGGCCCCTGGGGGGCTCAGTGGTTGAGCATCTGCCTTTGGCTCAGGTCGTGAACCTGGGGTCCTGGAATCGAGTCCCACATCAGGCTCCCTGCAGGGAGCCTGCTTCTCCTGCCTTATGTCTCTGCCTCTCTCTCTGTGTCTCTCATGGATAAATTTAAAAAAGAAGAAAAACACACATATGCAGCTGACAAAGTTTACATTACCACCCTGTCCCAATAGGACAGTTACTTTTTTCTGTTTCATATTAAGGTTTTCCTTAAATGTCTGGCAGTCTTGGCTGTTTGATCAGGTTTAGCAGGATTACAGGGTGTTAGAAGCTGAGCACATCTAAGGAGATCTGGCTGGGAGGTTTCCTTGGGGAAGCCCCACATCAGAAACTTTAAATCTTGGGGCATTTGGGGGGCATTAGTTGAGCATCTGCCTTTGGCTCAGGGCATGATCCCGGAGTCCCGGGATCAAGTCCTGCATCGGGCTCCTTGCAGGGAGCCTACTTCTCCCTCTGCCTCTCTCTCTGTGTGTCTCTCATGAATAAATAAATAAAATATTTTAAAAAGGAAAAAAGAAATAAAAAAGAAAATGATTTGAAAAGTCCTGATCTAGAAATTTCAGTAATGCAGAATTTCTTTCCTTGGTGATGCCAGAGGGGTCCTGTATGACCTTCATGCACACACAGTGCCAGGTAACAGGCGTGCCACAGACCTTGGTCAGAGCACAGGAGCCACCGGCCTGCCCCCTGCAGACCCCTCAGCAGCTGGCCAGCTGCTGGGCACAGTAGCCGCTGGGCCGGAAGGACGTGGGGCCTGCCTGCACCCCTCCGCTAGGTGACCCACCGTGACACTCCGTGCATCCCAGCAGCTGCCTCAACCACCCACCGGTGAGGAGGACCCCGAGAGAGTCTGGCAAGGCCTCCACGGGAAGGGATGGGAGGAGGATAGAAGGAGTCGGCTGGGCCAAGGAGAAGCTGAATCGCAGGCCTGCAGCGGGCCTAAGGATGTAGCCGCGCCGGGCTGCCTGGAGGACGCTGGGGCCTTCTCCACGGCTGGGCCACAGAGGAGACCAGCCTACCCGGGCAGCGCGGAGGTAACGGGCCGGAGCTTGCATCTGTCCACGGGCAGGTGCGAGCCCGGCCTGGAGGAGAGGGACCCCCAGCCCTGGCCCCCTGGCCGCGTGCTGTGCCCAGCGAGGCTTACCCAGCAGAAGAGACTTCACAGAGGTGTGTTTGTCCTGCGGGCCGGCCCCCCCAGTGACGCCCCCTGGCTCCAGCTCCCTAATGGGGAGCACAGGATCAATTCTCTTGGTGTGCGCTGGCTCCTCAGGTGGGGAAGTCGCCCTCATCCCGCCGCACCAGGCTCTCCCTAATGAGAAGCATATGTCCTTGCACACAATTCATTAATTCTCCTATTCCCCGTAGCCTCTTTCCTCCCACAGAACGCGGAAAGCTTGGAAATGGCTTTTGCCAATAACAGCATGACTGTTTGAATCCTGAGATAGTGTCACCCTTGATTCACTGAAGATGTGTGCATTTTGCAGAAAACTTAGGCCAAAATAAATGCCTCTTTCCCGGCTGGCTTTGTTCCCTTCAGTCTGAATTTTACCCACACTTCTGTAAGGAGCTCTTTCCTGACAACCACACCCAGCTTTTCACAGAAGGTCATCTGCTAGTTTTGGGGTTGCATGTCGAACCTGCAGTCATTCTCAAATACTATTGAGCTCCTATGCCAAGGATATTTCTTGGTGCTGGGAAGAAGATGAAAGGAAGATAGGACCCGGGCCCCAACTCCTGGAGCCTACAGGCAGAGAGAGGAGGCAAGAGGTCTGCCAACACGTTAGCCACTGACGTAACGTCTTTTCTGGAAAAGTAACACAGTGACATGCCCTAGGAGTGCCGAGGCATGGGGAGATCCTGGAGTTCTGGAGACACTCAAGATGAGCACATGACGGGACTTGAATCTTGAAAGATTCTTGAAAGAAGTAGGTTTTTGGAAGAGAGAAGCAGCGTGGGAGAGGAGAGCACCAGTGGCCCTGCAAAGCCACAGACTTAGGTCAAATGTACACTGTGTGAGCGGATGTTCGAGAAGCTGAGGGTCTGAGGGAGGTGCTAGAGGGCACAGGTGGGGACAGGAGCTCTGAGAGCACCGTGCCTCCACTTCCAGGGCCCATTTTTTTCTTTTTTTAAATTAAGCTTATTATTTTAATTCCAGCTGGTTAACATCCAGTGTTATCTTAGTTTCAAGTATGCAACGTAGTGACTCAACAATTCTCTATGTTACCCAGTGGTCATCCTGATAAGTGTACTTTTAATCCCCTTTATCTGTTTTACCCATCGCCCCCACCCACCGCCCCTCTGGTGACCAGCAGTTTGTTCACTATAATTAAGAGTCTGTTTCTTGATTTGTGTCTCTCTTTCTTCTTTTTTTCCTTTGCTCATTTGTTTGGTTTCTTAAATTCCACGTATGAGTGAAATCATATGGTATTTGTCTTTCTCTGGTTTATTTCACTTCCCATTATACGCTCTAGCTCCATCCGTGTCAGTGCAAATGGCAAGGTTTCATTCTTTTTGTGACTAATATTCCATTGTAGATAGATTTACACCATCTGCTTTATCCACTCATCTATCAATAAACACTTGGGCTGTTTGCATGATTTGGCCACTGTAAATAATGCTGCAATAAACATGGGGGTGAATGTATCCCTTTGAATTAGTGTTTTTTAGGGGGTAAATACCCAGTAGTGCAATTACTGGATCACAGAGTAGTTCTATTTTTGACTTTTTAAGGAACCTTCATACCATTTGTAATGGCATCCAAAGCCCTTCCCAGCCCTTCCCAGGCAGACAGTAGACTCCTTTCCAGCCTGTCCCTCCCTGCCTCCATCGCATCCCCAGGCATCTTCCAAGCTGCGCTTCCCTTGCCTTCCTGCACACCTCTTCCTCCTCCTCTTCCTCCTGGTGTCCTCTCCTCCCCCAGCCCCAGCTGCTGGTTCTTCAAAACCTGACTCATCCAGAAGCCTCCTCCGCCCTCCCTGTCCTCCCAAAGCAGGCGTGCAAAGCAGCGGCCCATTCGCCAGTCACTGGCCTTTCTGGCTCCTGCTGGCACCACCGCCACCGCTGCCGAGCTGGGACCCTCCAGGCTGGCCGGGGAGGACGTATTAGCTGGGGAGTGAGAGTGGGGGGCTCCATTCACCAGGCCGCCACTGTTTGGCTGGGAGATATTTTAGAAGTGTTTTTCTAGGGACACCTGGGTGGCTCAGCAGTTGAGCATCTGCCTTTGGCTCAGGGCATGATCCTGGAGTCCCAGGATCGAGTCCCGCATCGGGCTCCCTGCATGGAGCCTGCTTCTCCCTCTGCCTGTCTCTGCATCTCTCTGTGTGTCTCTTGTGAATAAATAAATAAAATCTTAAAAAACAAAACAAAACAAAAAAGTAAGTGTTTTTCCAGTCGATGTGCTTGTGTTGTAGAAGGCGGAGGCAACTTAGCAAGTTAGGTTTGAATGAACAGCAATTAGGACCCATGAGCTCCAGGTCTTTCTGTCTGGGTCCCTTCAGCCTTAACCTGGTATCCACTGAGTTTGCAGAGCGTTGACTCAAGAATCCACCCTGGGAAAAACTGCAAACCAAAGAGTGCATGCCACCCTCCTAGCCGAGGTGGAGACCCTGGCAGGGCTGCGTTGGGGGAGAGCGCCAGGGGGCACGGGGTGGGGTGTGGAAGTCGGGGACCTCCGGCATGGGATCCCCAAGCAGAAAACCAGAAACGGCCGCCAACACTCAGCCCTCTACCTTTAGGGAAGCTTTCTTCCCAAACCTGGAAAGCCTTAGCCAGCGCCAAAGTTCCCGTGTTTCCATTTCCTCGGGGAGCTCTCGTTAAAAAACAAAATTCAGTGGCGCAAACTTGAAGATCTAATTGGCTTTATTAAATGATTCATGAATTGGGCAGCATCCCATCTAGCAAGGAGAGGGGAGGAGCCCTGCTGAGCTGAACAGGAGAAAGGCTTTTAAAGACCGAGAGGGCATCAATCAAAGAAGGAAGGACTTTAAAAAAGAAGAAGGACTTTATTAGCAAGAAATGCACTGTTGAGGCAAGGTTGCCCCCCTAAGGGGAGCAGCAGGGGTCTATCAGGAGCTTCCCTGGTATTGACCAGGAAATTCTGGGTTGACTGGTTCAAGGTTACATACCTGCAGAGTTGCAAGTACAGTTAGGTTAGGTATGAAGCCTTGGTTTACGGGCTTGGGGCCCTATCTTAAGTGAAGCCATTGTCGGCCTGCCTTGTGTTTCTAACGCTCCACAGGACTGAGTGATGCTCCGAGTAGCTCAATCATCTCCGGGTTGGTGTTTTTCAGCAAATTAATCTGAATCAGGCCTCCTTGTTCTCATACTCATTTGAGAGACTTCCTAGTTTGTGTTCTCGCCTAATGTGAATGGCAATCCTCTCCAGCCACGATTCAGCCTGTTGCACGGGAAAGTCTGACCCTGCCAGGTGCCGGCTGACACCTAGCCTCTCCTGCAGTCCTCCTTTGTTTGCCTTCTGAACTGAGGAGGAGGTGAGCGAGATTGGAGGCTTTGCCACAGGCACCTTTCCACCCACCCACCGCATTTGAATGTTGCTATGGCAACTGATAGGCCCTAGCCACAGCACCAAGTACTGTCTCTTGGGTGGGGAGAAGTGTCCAGTGTTGCCATCTCCTAGGAAAGGCAAGGATCTGGAGACCAGAGGGGAGAAGTGGTTGGGGCAGGTTTGGTGCATTTAGGCCTGGAAGGGACACGGTTGCACCTGTGGCCATTTCAGGTAGTGGGAGATTATCGGAGCAGGCTGCCTGGGCATTGAGGTGGGAACCTGGTGGGCTGGGGTGGGGGGCCCTGCTGCAGGGCTCCACCAGCCCTCTCCCTTGCCTGATGCCGCTAGCCACCATCACGGGCTTCCAAGCAACATTCTCTGCCGGTGAGACAGGTATCAGCCAAACGACCTTGGACATCGGGTCTGTATCTAGAAAACTTAAGAAGGGAGAAAGTCATCAAACGTTGGGAAGGTTTATAGGAGATTCAGCAGGAAGGGGATCCCTGGGTGGCGCAGCGGTTTGGCGCCTGCCTTTGGCCCAGGGCGCGATCCTGGAGACCCGGGATCGAATCCCACGTCGGGCTCCCGGTGCATGGAGCCTGCTTCTCCCTCTGCCTGTGTCTCTGCCTCTCTTTCTCTCTCTCTCTCTCTGTGACTATCATAAATAAATAAAAAATTAAAAAAAAAAAAAAAAGGAGATTCAGCAGGGTAGATCAGAAGAAATAGCACTGGCCCTGAGGATGGACAGACAGTCTGTTCTGTACCCCGAGGGACCTTAGAAGAGTTCCATACCACCCCAGTCTCCAGTGTCCTCATCCGAAAGGAGAAAATAAGTCCTATTCTGTATAGAGTTGCTGTGGGGTTATAGACAATGCATATAAAACATATCTGTTATGATCGGCCTGTATGTAGTAGGTGCACATTAATGTTAAATACTTATTAATAATTGAAAGCAGCACAGCGTTACAGCACAGCACAGGACATACCGGTGTTTCCCAGCACTGGAATCAACTGGAAGCTTTTTAAAATGCTCATCTAAGAGGGAACACCTGGGTGGCTCAGCGGTTGAGCGTCTGCCTTTAGCTCAGGGCATGATCCTGGGGTCCAGGATCAAGTCCCACATCGGGCTCCCTGCATGGAGCCTGCTTCTCCCTCTGCCTGTGTCTCTGTCTCTCTTTCTCTCTCTCTCATGAATAAATAAATAAAATATTTAAAAAAAAACAAAAACAAAAACCTAAGGGGCGCCAGGGTGGCTCGGTCAGTTGAGTGTCCAACTCTTCATTTTGGCTCAGGTCATGATCTCAGGGTGGTGAGATCAAGCCCCAGGTCAGGCTCTGCACTCAGCAGGAAGTCTGCTGGGATTCTGACCTGCTCCCCCCCTCCCACCACACATGCTCGCTCTGTCTCTCTCAAAATAAATAAGATCTTTAAAAAAATAAAATACTCACCTAAACCAGGTTTACTGGGTTAGAATTTGCAAAAATGAGACCAAGAAATCTATATGTATTTTTTTAAACTTCCCTAAGTAATTCTGATGTAACCAGTGTGTAATTTTGGATAGGAAATTTGCTTATTTTCTTGAGATTGAAGAATATAAACAGTGCTAGATTCCCCCCTCCTCCTTTTTTCTACTCCCACCAGCCCTTGTCTTGCCACCTTCATTCTACTTCTAAACTCCAAAGCTTTCTGTTAGAATTATCTGTGTTTGGAAGCAGGGATGTCTGAGAAAGTGGTTGAAAGTAATTTAATCAGAATGGTGAAGGAAAAACTAAAGTTTCCGTCTTCCCTGAAAATAGTTGAAAAGAGGGGCACCTGGATGGCTCAGTCTGTTAGGCATCTGCCTTCAGCTCAGGTCATGATCCCAGGGTTCTGGGATCGAGTCCCGCATGGGCTCCCAGCTCAGCAAGGAATCTGCCTCTCCCTCTGTCCCTCCCCCCACTTGTGCTCTCCCCGTCTGTCTCAAGTAAATAAATAAAATCTTGAAAAAAAAATTGAAAAGAATCTACAGAAAGCTTATGCCATCCCTTGATGACATTTGGACTGTCTTGGCTACCTGATGGGTTACAAACGTGACGTTTAAGGTTATTGGTACAATATGTGTAAGCCTAAAATAGGAGTTTAGTGTGTGTACAGCTGAAGTTTTCTCTGCATCCCACAGGAACGTGGCTGAAGAGCGGTCTAGGCCTTGTGCACCAGGAAGGTAGTCAGCGGACGTGGACATACATTGCCCCCCAGTTGGGGTACTGGGTGGCAGCCATGTCTCCTCCCAACCCAGGTAACATGAAGCCAATACCCGTGGTGGTGGGCATTGGGTTTTTTTTGTTGTTTTTTTTTTTGAGGGTTCCAGCTAAGTATGCTTTTGAAAATTACATCAGGAGGGAGATCACATCTTACTCAGAAATGGTTGAAAAAGGCACTTGGCTGGCCCAGTTGGCGGAGCATGTGACCCTTGATCTCCGGATCACGAATTCAAGCCCCACACATTGGGCAGAGCGATTACTTTTTAAAAAGTTGAAAGTCTGAAAATCAAATGAGAACTAAGGTATTTTGTGGGGGTGGGGGAGTTCTGGTTGCAACTCTCCCATCTAGAATAAGCATAATGCACAGAACATACTCCTGTCTAGTCTCTGTTTTGCTCAGACAGCTGCCATAGGGAATTCCTCATCTGAAGCCCACAGAGGCGGTTTAGACCTCCTCCCTAATTCCAGAAACAGCTGTGGCCTGTTGTAAGAACATGTGGGGAAGG
The DNA here is from genome assembly GCF_048164855.1 of Canis lupus baileyi. Classification (NCBI taxonomy): domain Eukaryota; kingdom Metazoa; phylum Chordata; class Mammalia; order Carnivora; family Canidae; genus Canis; species Canis lupus. The sequence goes on from NC_132842.1 coordinate 22,054,913, forward strand.
GCACTCCTCAGAATGGCCAGCAGTCACCGTTGGAGCCTTCTTGGGGCAAAAAGCTTGATTTGGCATTTCCTAAAGGCCTAAAAACAATCCAGTTGAAAACAATCCAGTTGCTTTGTGTCCTAGAGTAGTATCCATTTCCATTTAGGGTATGTGCATTAACTCATATTTTTTAAAGTGTGACTAAAAAAAACAATTTTTTGACCTATATGCCCACAGTTATCCCAATGAATATTCTAGAATTGTTTCTTAAAATAGTCATCTTTGGAGAATTCTTTCCAGTGATGGCTTCTGTTGCTCAGAATGACTTTAGAGTCTGTATCACTTGGACTGCCTTCCCTAGTGAAACATTTCATTGGTGGCAAATCTTTATGCTCAGAGGGTCCCTTTGATTTTTCTTTAGACATATCTAAAAGTCATGCACAGCCAAGACTGGTGAATAAAGTAGGTATTCGGGCTAGGTCAAAATGTGCAATGATGAAGTGTCTCCCATGATGAAGGAGTCCAAAATATCTTAGCAGTGGAATTATTGCTGGAATGAACACTCAGACTCCCAAAGTAACTGATTTGTTGGAGGTGTTGAAAAATCTGTCCCATTTACTTTATGTTCCTGTACTGAGAAAATGTCCATTTCATTTCTGTGTTTTAAGCATCTGCATTTCCCTTTGTGATAGTATTCTTGTAGCAGGAGAGGTGTGAACCAGGCACAGAAATGCTTCAGTCTCCAAATCTGAAATATCTAGGATATGACTAAGAGGAAGGAAGGAAAGAAAATAAATTCCTAAATTACCCAAGAAGAGGCCACAAAGCCCATACATTACAGTTAACTTTCATTTGAGATCTATTTCAGACAACTGTGGTGTTCAGTTTGTCCATCACACCACCGATTAATAGATACTTTGAAAAGAGGGGAGAAAGAACTGCTTGCTGTAGGTCCACCAACCCTTCCTAGCAATGAAGGAAGAGACAAAAATCTATAAAAAGCATACATAACAGCCCCTGGTGGCATTTAATGTAAAAACACATATAATAGTAACCTTACAGCCATCCCTCTTATTAAAACAAATTACAGTGAGGCTGTGCCTTCATGAGCCCAAAACCAACAGGAAAATAATTAGGGCTTTTTCTTTCATTCTCCAGTTAAGAAGGAAATTAAGTACGGCTGTGAATTTTCTAGAGACTTCCATTGGCAGAAGTTAAGATAATAACATGTTTTAAGTACTTAAAGGATTGAGCTTGAGTTCTTTGGGAATGATTTTTATGTGTACATTGGATTTCTTGGTGGCTCCTGCCAGGGCATTGCCATGTCTCTGGGGGTCATCTCCAGGGGGAAAAAAAATGTTTCTCTGAACGATTAAGACAGTATATAGTTGTAAATTATTTTTCCGACTTGTGTTCATATTAACTCCACTTACCCCATTGAAGTGAATTATGTTTGGGAGAGAATAGTGGTACCTTTTGAACTTAAGTAATGTCACTATTTTCAAAAATTTGTACACCTCCTTGGGTTTATCTAGCTCTGTAATGGTCTCCTTCCAAAGATTTTTGAAGGAATCTATCCCTTAAGATATCAAGAATCAGTAAGTAAATGGGTGTTTATGGTGCACAGTGATCATAACCATACTGATCTGGAAAATATAATGAAAAATATATTGAAAAACCACATAATAAAAAACCACATTCCTTCCTTCCCATCTATGGATGAACTGCCTGAGTGCCTGGACACCAATATGTCTCTCAAATATTAGAACTTGGGAAGGTTTTCATTGTTGCTGTCGATCTGTTGTCAATGCCATTAAGATAGATTCTTACTGTTATTTATTGAACATAAAGAGTAAGTTAAACTCCCTTTTGGGATTCTTTATAACGTAAATTAAGAAGAAAATATGTTTATCTCTGGTTCCTCGTCTGTAAATTCCGAAGAGCTCAGTGGCCACGTCAGGTTAGCCATTTTGAAAAGGCACTGTAGGGGAAAATTTTATTTTTAAAAATGGAAGGCATTTTAGAAACACTTGACAACCCATAATAAGCTGTAGATTTTTTTTTTAAGTCACAGCCGATTTGTTTCATACATTTCAACTGATTCCTTTAGGCAAAGGACCCTCCACGCAGGAATAATTATCCAAGGAGAATGAGAATAAAATCTTGTGATTTTTTTTTTCTCCTGCAGTACAAAATCCCCAGATATTCAGGCCGTCTCTCTAAGCGTCCCACTCATTATATTATCATGCATCCTTTTACTTTTATTAAAAGATCATGTCTTTAGAATGCTGAGCATGCTACCGAATGCGGCTCTCTTCCGGGGCAAGGGGACACCCTTGACACTGCATTTAGGATTTGAGTATTCAGGCTCTCCTGGCCACAGCTGCTCCAGGGATCATCCTGGTAATCCCTTTTCATCGAGTGAAATTATGGTGATCTGTAAGCACGTCATCTAAAGGGTGTTTGCATCTGGTCCCCACTCCCCGCCCCACCCAGGAAGAGTAGGGAAAACATGCTCTCAGATTAGTGTCCCTCTTATCCTAAAAAGGTGTTCTCCAATCTAAAATACCCTTTTCTGACCTTCTAGGTCCCGTTGTCACACAGGACATTACCACGTATCACACGGTGTTTCTTTTGGCCATTTTAGGAGGAATGGCTTTCATACTTTTGGTTTTGCTGTGTCTCCTTTTATATTATTGCAGGTAAAGTTTTACCTTTTGGGCAATATCTTTTTTAATTTGGAATTTCTTGGGCAAGCACTGATATGAAGGCCTTTTTTTTTTTTTTTTTTTTTTTTTTTTTCTTCTTTCTCTCTCTGAATCAAGGTCCTTTTTTTCCTCATGGAAAAAATACCTAAGAACTGAACATTTGTCCTTAAAGTGTGAACAAGTGAACATGATGTGGGGGGCATGCTGTTTTATAAGGTTGCTCAGAAGGGGGGTTTTGTTTGTTTTTTTACTTTTTTTTTTAAGTTTGACAGTGTCACGATTCATTCAGAATATTCCTGAACCCTGATTAAGAGATGATATTCTCAAGGACAAAGCAGAGCTAAAAATCTTATTTTGATGCCTCTGGCTGTTGCATTTCTGAGCATGTTTGTTGTCGACTGTTGGGTGACCGCTTGTGAATGCGGAACTTGGTTGAACATATAACAGCCTGCAGGTGATGCTGTTCTGAATCAAAATAAGGCGGAGGGTGTGGGGGGAGAAGGCCTCTGGTTGCTGGTTAGTTGTTTTGTTTCTTCCTGTGGGAGCTGAGAATTGGGATTTTGCATGGAACTCTACTGCTATGAGATGCTTTAATCTTTGCATTTGGATTTTATCTCTGGTCGCAGGCGGAAGTGCTTGAAACCTCGTCAGCACCACAGAAAACTACAACTTCCGGCAGCCCTGGAGAGTTCCAAAAGGGATCAGTCGACTTCCATGTCTCACATCAACTTGCTGTTTTCTCGTCGGGAGTCCGAGTTCCCTGGCCCGCTGGCGGTCACCAGCCACGGCCGCCCGGACGCCCCAGGGCCCAAGGAGCTGATGAGCGGGGTCCACTTAGAGATGATGTCTTCCAACGGAGAAGTGGACATGCACACCCCCATGCTGAAGCTTTCCTACAGCACCTCGCAAGAATTCAGCTCTCGGGAGGAGCTTCTCTCTCACAAGGAAGAGGACAAAAGCCAAATCTCCTTTGATAACCTGACACCAAGTGGGACGTTGGGAAAAGAGTACCATAAGTCTGTGGAGATTTTCCCCTTGAAGCCCAGGAAATCTGTGGAAAGAGAGGGCTGTGAGTCCCCCGGCAACAGCGAATACAGGAGGAGCTACAACGCCATGCTTTCCCAGCCTTTGTTTGAAAAGCAGGACAGAGACGCTCAGGCCTCTGTGAACCATATTCCCACCGGCAGCAAGCTCACCATTCAGGAACATATGTACCCCGCGCCTTCATCTCCCGAAAAGGAGCAGCTGCTGGACCGCAGGCCCACAGAGTGCATGATGTCGCGATCAGTAGACCACCTGGAGAGACCCACGTCCTTCCCCAGGCCCGGCCAGTTGATCTGCTGTAGTTCGGTTGACCAGGTCAATGACAGCGTTTACAGAAAGGTATTACCTGCCTTGGTCATCCCCGCTCACTACATGAAACTCCCGGGGGACCATACCTATGTGGGCCAGCCCCTGGTCGTTCCGGCTGACCAGCAGCTGGAGATTGAAAGACTGCAGGCTGAGCTCTCCAGTCCCCACGCAGGGATCTTCCCGCACCCCTCCTCTCAGATCCAGGCGCAGCCCCTGTCCTGCCAGGCGATCTCCCAGCAGCACTTGCAGGACGCAGGCACCCGGGAGTGGACGCCGCAAGGTGCGTCCATGTCAGAGTCTCTCTCCATCCCAGCATCCCTGAACGATGCAGCCTTGGCTCAGATGAACAGCGAGGTCCAGCTCCTGACCGAGAAGGCTCTGATGGAACTTGGGGGCGGGAAGCCACTCCCACACCCCCGGGCCTGGTTCGTCTCCCTGGACGGCAGGTCCAACGCGCACGTCAGACATTCGTACATTGATCTCCAAAGAGCTGGGAGGAACGGAAGCAATGATGCCAGCTTGGATTCTGGCGTGGATATGAATGAACCAAAATCTGCCCGGAAGGGAAGAGGAGACCCCTTGTCTCTTGCGCAGAACCACCCAGCTGTCCAGGAGCACCCGCAGAAGGAGCCGAGGGCCGCGGACAGCGCCTCCTACACGCAGCTCGTGTACCTAGACGACATGGACCAAAGCGGCAGTGAGTGTGGCACCACCGTCTGTACCCCGGAGGACAGTGCCCTGCGCTGCTTGCTGGATGGCTCTGGCCGGCGGAGCGGCGGCCAGCTGCCCAGCCTGCAGGAGGAGACGACAAAACGAACTTCGGACGTGCCCCCGGAGCCACTAGCCAGTCCCGAACAGAGGAGATCTGCTCAGGAGGACGACGAAGAGGAGGACGAGGAGGACCAAGGAGAAGACAAGAAGAGCCCGTGGCAGAAACGGGAGGAGAGGCCCCTGATGGCGTTCAACATTAAATGAGCCACCGCAGAGCCACCCGACGGCGGAATAGGATACAGTTGCCAAAAAATTCTTTCTTACCCAAGCGTTGACCTGATTGTGGAAGGCGTCAGACGGCGGCATCCGGGGACGTGGACTTTCACTGCATCACGGTCCACCGTGCCCACGAGAGAAAGGAATTCAAGTTATTACTCAGAATAAGGGATGATGCTAACGGGCGCCTCGCCTCCAGGGAGGTGGCTGACCGCGGCGGCCGAGTGTTGCTCGGCGTCTCGGACGCGTCCACCCCCGCGGAGAAACCACAGGTGATGTTGCTAGGTTCTGCTGATAACCTCGGCTCTCCCTCAGATCCTGGGGGCAGATGAAACTCTTCACATTGCTTGAATCCATTTTATCACGATAAGGCTCCTGTGAAGTTATTATTGAGAAATTAGCTTAGCACTTAGTGTCTCGAGGTATGCATTATCTCAAAGGAAAGCTATGCATCGCTGCTTCGTGCTCTTATTTTGCTTAGGTGTCTTGCGTTGGTTAGGTTTCGTTTCGGGTTTGCTTTTTTTTTTTTTTTAACAACAACAACAAAAAACCCACACGACTTGGTTGTAAAGATTTTATTCATTTTCATCTGTTCTGCTTCTCGGTGGTTTATTTCGGCGTCTCCTTTCGGGAACTCCTGAGTGTCATCTCTTAACATCCAAGCCTTTTAAATGAAATCGTACTGAAGTTTTTATCAGCTGAGAGTCCTTCAAATTCTGGTCCCATTAACTCCAAGTGCCTTTTTTACAGTGACAACAACAGTCCCTCACCTTTCTTCTTCTCCTCCTCCTCCTCCTCTTCCTCCTCCTCCTCTTCTTCTTCTTCTTCTTCTTTTTCTTTCTCAACTCCTTTAATTGAACTGCCTGGATTTTATAAAGTTATTAAATGATACCCCTTTTCTTTAAACTGCATGCTGCCAAGTGCCCGTTTGTGCTCCGAATTCTCATTTCACCGCAGTGTTCTCTCTAGTTCCCATGTGTGGTGTGGATTCTGTTGAGCTAAGATAGACTAGAGGACACTTTAGAGATTCCCCCTTCCTTCCTCCATCCCTTCGGCCACTAGCCACCATTATGGTTTCATTGGCTGTTTGTATATACGGTTATGTATTAACTCGGGAATCCTATGGGCTGATCTTGCTCACCAGACGTGGAGTATGGACTGAGCAAGTGAATGTGACTATTACAGAAATCGTATGTACTATCCAAAAGTGCCAGAATGACTCTTCTGTGCATTCTCCTTACAGAGCTGCTTGGTTATCCAAAAAATGAAAATTCAAAATAAATGCTGAAGAAAAAAAAAAAACTATTTTGTGGTCCTTTTCATTCATTCTGAGCCATTATTTGTTGTTTCAGAATTGCTATGAAGAATTTGCTCTTCATTCCCTGGTAGTCTGAAATGCTGGTTGTTGAACTTCTAATCAAAGACTCCAGAGTAGACACCTAGGAATTTACACTGTGGTTAAAATCCACCTTGTGTTTATTTAGTTTTATTCAAGAACACAAGGGAACATTTTGTTGTGTTTCAGTCAGGGAGAAATGTCTACACTCTACAAAAACAAACAAACAAACAAACAAACTGGCGTTTTCTATCATGTTCAATATTGATCCACTTGGAATAGCTTCGAAAGGTTTCATTAAAATGACCAGAACCATCCCAGATGGGTGAAACTATTGGTAAAAACCATTAATGGAGACATCAGAGCATAGAACACATTAAGCTAGCTATGTTTACAGTAACAGCTTCATTACAAAATCTTTATTCCTGAATCCGCATGGACAGAAAACTAATCAAGCTGATTTTTATCACTTTAATTCTCAAAGGTTGATGTATTTTGCTTTTTGTGGGGGTCAGGGCAGGGGGAACATTTGAGATTTCCTGAAAGTGCTGGGGCATCTAAAGAGATAGGAGTCTGTGGTTTAACACGTGAGGAACTGTTTGGGGGTGACCATTCTCACCAGTAGGTGGCAGGTGAGCCCATGCAGACTTCACTCCTAAAAGCCATTTGTCAATTGCTTTCCAAAGAAGTGGCCTCTCCAAGAATACCCAGGGCCAGGACATAGATGATGGAGAAAATGCTGGAAGACTGAGCCCTTTCCAACCCTGCTAAACGTTGCTGCCAATGCAGTCACCTCCTTATTAAAGCATCGGTTTCCAGAAAGGCCTGATTTACAATGCATGTTACCTGTGAAAAGCAGGTAACAGGTTACCGCCAGAACAGAGTATGGGAGCTTTGGTGGGAAGGTTGGAGGGAGAGGGGCTTTTCTGACTCCTCCTCATTAGGCTGGACATACCTGGTCCCACCACCGTGATGGAGGTAGCAGCCAGCTGTGGTCACGAGACACTGTGTGCCTAGGAAGACGAGGCAGTGCGTTCGTTGAAAGAAAATTGGCTATGCCAAAAGTGAAGCTTAATTCATTTTATGCTTGTCCAAAACAGGCTCAGAGAATAACGTTTTTGCTCGGGGTGCCAACACCGATCAGCAGACTAGAGCTGTCTAGACAGAGCACTGGGGCTGTGCACTTTAAACATTTCACTTATTTTCATTCTAGCCTGGTAAGGGTAAAATACGTCTCATTATTACGAATCAATTATAATGCCCGAAGAACGAAAAGCCCTCAAGGATGTCTTGCTATGCCACCTAGTGGTGAGTTTTCACCTCCTTGGTACAGACACAGACAGACAGCTGGCTGTCCAGGGCAGCCCCGGAACGTGGTGCAGGTGTGCACAGCGATGGCTCGGACACTGGCTCTGTTCTCCCGACAAGGTGAGCCAAGAGGTGGGGCGGACGTGTGTGGAGTCCCCACACTAGAAACCGTATGTCAGAGACAACCATACAATCATTTCTCAAAACCTTGTGAGGAATTTATGTTCGCCCTCTATTTTACCCCCACTACCCAATAGATTGGGGCTTGGGAGTTAAATAGTTGAGGCCACTTGGCTAGAATCAGTGGGACGTTGCTTAAGCAACCAGCTCTCTGGAAATAAATGCATTTAAAGTCATAAATGTTCCTCATAAAGGATGTAAGGGACACGACTTGCAAATCACAATCAAATACATAACTGTAAGTTGCATCTCACACGTGATTCCCACAGAATGCTTTCGTTGATTTTTGTCACAGCCAACCTGTTGCAGTTGTTAAGAGGATGTACTTCTGACATGAACATCTATTTATGTGTGTTTTTATATTAATGATTAAC